>NC_054373.1:130678652-133323652 GCF_017654675.1 Xenopus laevis
GCACCAATCACCAGTCTGCTATAATCAATTGTGCACTATGGACTTGTGTATTCAAGGGAGCCCTCCAACCAATACCCGCCTTGAGCAGTTGTTACTTTCCTGATCCCCATAGCAGGTTACATGTGCAACTGACTTGCACCCAGTGAATCACACAGTTATGCCATGAATAAGAACAACCTGTCTGGCAACTTGCATTCATTTACCAGCATAGACAGTAATTTGCACCGATGCTAGGAATTTTTTTGCAGGTGTTGATGCGCATTATTGTACACTCACCCGCTATTGTTTTTTAATTATGAAAAACGCATGGCAATTAACATCTATATTTTGGGTCTCCACAATATTTATGCATTGCCTTAGAGCAGGGATGCCCAACCTTTTTTTACCCATGAACTACTATAAATTGTAAAAGAAAGTTAGGGAGCAACACAAGCATGAGAAAAGTTCCTGGGGATGCCAATTATGGGCTGTGATTGACTATTGGTAGCCCCTAAGCACCTGCTTTGAGTCCACTGGGAGCAACATCCAAGGGGTTGATGAGCAACATGTTGTTCACAAGCCACTGCTGGGGGATCGCTGCCTTAGAACATGAATCCTAAAGAGTAACTGTTATATATGTATATGTAAACAAGTAAAGTTACGTAGCAATAACAAATTATAAAAAGACATGAATGCAGTTTCACAAAAATCACAACACTAAAAGCATCTTATTTGCTCTCAAATGTGGACAAAATGACAGCCTACCCTGCCCAGGTATACTCAGTGAAATATAATTATATAAGGATAGAAAATTATTTAAACAAAAACCAAACAGAAGGATGAATTCCTCTCACAATAAATCTTCCCTTATGTGGCCAAAATAATTGCTTCAATGAGATCGACTCAACCTCTTGGGCCACCAAATCAGGCAAAGATCCATTTGTTGGGTGACCGAAGAACTCTGATTAATGGACATGGTATTAACAGCGTCCAGGTAGAAGTTTGTGTTGCTGACGGCAGCTTTGGAAAAAAAATTAAAAGAGTACATTGTGGGATTTATATTAAAATAGAAGTTCATCTTATCCCTATGCTGTAGAGAACACACTCTTTTTTTCAGCTCTTTTCTATTTTTCCCTGCTTGCTACTATCAACCCTATCAACCAGTCTAAATTCCAAATCTGAGAGTTGCAACATAAATAATAAAATTCATTTGTGAAACATATTAGATTCTATTCTGTTGTCTATGCCATAAGAAGGTTACAGATATAAGGAAACATTATTGAATGGTCCATTTACCTATAATTCCAAGTCATCAAGGACATCAAATCTCAACCAGAATTAATACCTAGTGGGCTACCAGCGGTATCTAAGAAAACAAGTAGATATTCTGCCCAAATTTTACCCTAAATGACCTTCAGGCTGGACCCTCAGTCACTGCGATAGCCTTCTACCCCTGGAGGATAAGCCCACAGTTTGGGGAACAATTACTCTAGAGTTTTGTATCACATCATAATTTTTTTCATATATGGACTAAAGATTATAGAAAAAAAACTGTATTAGATGTATAACCAGAAAAGCATATATTCTGAGCTGCAAGAAAGACTGAATGCTACTGCATTAAAGCTGTGTACTAAGAAATGTGCTTTAGACAGTGTGTTAAATGGTTGGATATGAAGCCAGATATTGTTAGATTGTGAAAGGCCTATGGATGTCTCTTGGAACAATGTTGTTCTTCTTACAAAATAATAAAATTGTGTTTATTATGGCAATTAGTGTATAAAAATCGTAACCCAGGGAAATCTGGGGTCAATGCCAGATCTCTGATACTTACAATACATTCATATGACCTAGTTACAGGGGTGCAATTAAGCTTACAACAATAGAGATAAAATCAGCCAAGCACAGGTATTTCCATGTCATTGTTTTCACCTGTCTATGGCAGTCAATAAAATGACTGAATTGAGTTTTGGTTTTTGTATTGCTGCAGCAGGATTACTATCATTAAGGTCCTATTGAACAAACACAGAATAGACACATGTCTTTATTTACAGCTGTCTGCCTAGGAAGAATGCTGTCTATTGCCCCATGTCTGCTCTGATAATCAGCTTCAGCATGAATTAGGCAAAAAGTAGCTTTTAGATTCAAAGCAAAATGGTACTCTGTGAAAAGATCGCTGTGCTATGACATTTTGAAAGCAAAACAATTGCAAAGCAAGTACTAATTGTGTTTTATTACTTCCTGTGGTCTGTGGAATATAATACTGGCATTTAACCTTGTAATTGGCAGGAAAGTCTCCAGGTAAATCAGTGACTCAAGTACATATTTCCTAATAAATGCTGGAGCAGATGAAGCAATTTCAGTTCTAGTTAGGGTACATATACATGCAGACTGAAGCAGAAGCACAGCACACCACTCTCATTCTAATATGCTTCAATTGCAAAGATATATCCCTGTAAAGCAACAAGGACATGTGTCTTTGTTGTGCCTCCACTGATTAGATACCTTCATTCTATACTTTTTTCTCAATTTAAGTCCCAAGGCATACTTTTCTTATATAACCATTTAGGCAGGAGGTTCTGTTTTGCAAACCCCAAAAGGTCAGGCCTTACCCATAAATAAAAAGGGCTTTGGGACAATCTTGTTTATAATTTGGCCCTAAGTGTGGTGTCACATGGGGAGATTAGTCGCCAACAGGCCCAGATTTGTGGAAAGGCCACAAGGCCTGGTGCTAGGGTGGCAGGATTTTAGGAGGTCGGCATGCTGCCAAACCATACCTACATTGGTTCAGAAACACTGGAGAGGCACAGGAGATACAATAGTTATTATATTCCCTGTACATCAATCCCCGTTGCTGTGGTCCCGATGATGAAAATTTGTTTGAATAAAAGGAAAGGGAAGGGGCGAAGAATGAAAGTGGGCCTAGGGGTGCCTGCTAGGTAAATCCGACCCTGGTCGCCAAGAGATAAATCTTCGCTCCTGCGGGCAACTAATCACCCCAAAATGCCTTCCGGCCAGCAAGAATCGGAATCACCCGCGGGATGGCATACATGTTGCTTCAGTTTACTGAAGTGGCCTGAAGTTTCCTCATGAGGCTTGAGAGTTTATTCAAATTTAAAAAAAATAAATAAATAATTCCCAAATTTGTATTCTGATAAATAGGCCTCCACATGAGGTGATGGAGGATCTTAACAGGATTATGCATAATGTAGAAATTTTCAGGTTCCAGAGTGATTTATATTCTCATGTCATCTTATTTCAAACATATACAAAACTCATTCTGTGATAACAATGTTCAGAGGAAAATATATATGGTGGTCTGCTAAAACAGTGCCTATAATACTGTATTGATAAAATCTATCCCATTCCCTGTGTAGTCTTTCAGCCAGGTGTTTTAGGCAGCAACAGTTGGAATTTGAGCAAAGCTTTACTTGTAAGAGGTGAATTGTAAGTGGATATTGACAGTAAAGAGAGTAAGTGCTTAACTAATGCTGAGAAGCAAAGGTTCTGAGCACTCAGTAAAAAACTTTGTAATTGTGGAAGGGTCCTTGATGTGCATAAAGTAGGCGATGAGCATCCCTAGGCTAAATGTAAGTGTTTAATTGGGATACAATGATTACAAAAAAAGCAGAAATACATTACAAGAAGTATTTCAGAACAAGCTTCAAGGAGAGAATTTCGAATTCTGTAAGTAATGAGTGCTTCATGGTAAGAATTGACACAAATAAACAGTTGGGAAGCAATGGTAACAGTTACACAGATTGGGCTGATATTACTGAAGAATTTGGCACAATTAGACAGACATCTACTCCAACTGAAGGAGAGAGTATCTAATGTGTGCCAGGTGCAGATATGGGCTGCTCCCTTTCCATGTACCACTGAGGAAAGTAAAAAAGGTATTTTAAGACAGAAGGCACATCTTGTTTCTGAGTCATTAGTAACCTATAAATTGATTTTAAAATTGGTTTTAGCAATTACATGTATATCTCTATATACTGTATAAAGTAAACAGGTCTTAGGGGAAGATTTATTAAAGGGATCCTGTCATCGGAAAACATGTTTTTTTCAAAACACATCAGTTAATAGTGCTACTCCAGCAGAATTCTGCACTGAAATCCATTTCTCAAAAGAGCAAACAGATTTTTTTATATTACATTTTTAAATCTGACATGGGGCTAGACATTTTGTCAATTTCCCAGCTGCCCCTGGTCGTGTGACTTGTGCCTGCACTTTAGGAGAGAAATGCTTTCTGGCAGGCTGCTGTTTTTCCTTTTCAATGTAACTGATGTGTGACATGGCAGCTGTTATCTTGTGTTAAGGAGCTGTTATCTGGTTACCTTCCCATTGTTCTTTTGTTTGGCTGCTGGGGGGGGGGAAAGGGAGAGGGTGATATCACTCTAACTTGCAGTACAGCGGTAAAGAGTGATTGAAGTTTATCAGAGCACAAGTCACATGACTTGGGGCAGCTGGGAAATTGACAATATGTCTAGCCCCATGTCAGATTTCAAAATTGAATATAAAAAAATCTGTTTGCTCTTTTGAGAAATGGATTTCAGTGCAGAATTCTGCTGGAGCAGCACTATTAACTGATTCATTTTGGAAAAAAAAATTTCCCATGACAGTATCCCTTTAAGGTTCGAGTTTTGGTTTTAAGGTTATTTTATACTCAAAAACCCTTTTTTTGGGGGGTTAAAATAAAAAACTAAAATTTTTGAAGTTTTTTTTGAAAAAGAACAAAGTTTTCAAGATTTATTATACCCCAACCCTGGAAATAGCTTGAATCCAAAAAATACACCATCTGTCAAGTAGAAAGAAGTCAATGGAAGAGGTTAATAGCCTTCATGATGTTCAGGTTTTTTTAGAGGGTTTTGTCAGAAAACTCGATCAATTAGAGCGATTCGAGTTTTTTCTCACCGAATACTTGATTATGTAGAGTTTTTGGGTTGTTAACCACAAACTCGCTGATTCAAGTTTTATCCATTCGAGTTTACCATTCGAGTTTTGAGTTCATGTTCTTCACCTTTTATTATTAAGTACCCTGAGATTTCTTTATGTCTGTTGGTATTTAACTCTGTATTAACACAACCAGTGAAATTGCTTTTCTGAATGGTAGTGTACCACCTTCATGACAACAGCAGTTCTAGGTGCTGGAAATGGGTGGTAAACAAGGAGAATGTACCTTTATACCTCATAATGCTGGCAATTTTTCTTTTTTATCTTCTGCCCACCTTTGATAGAAGTGGGTAAGTGCAAGATTATCTCAGACTATCTGCCTTTATACACTGTGCACACAGTGCATTTTTTAGCAGCCCAAAAACATCTTGGGTACAGGGAGACCACGATTATAGCTTGTGCCTTCTGCACAAATAGAAACACAGTTTTGGGGTCTGAGGAGAGAGAGTGATAGATCTGTATAGCTAAAATAAATAAATGCTTTGACTTGTGCCATCTGCATACTGGGACTGTATACTGTATACTGATGCTGACAGGTCAAAGAATTAGAGAATTAGAGAGATTTCAATCTGAGCTAGATACCTCATGTGATAAACAGGTTATTCCTGAAAGGAATCTGAGTGAGAATCTCACTGTTTTGACTTTTGCTATCTTTGTACTATGTGTTCCCATCTATTTTGTCTTTACTTGGCATTATGAGCTCTTACAGAAACAATTTGAGAAAATATTGCCCTGTATACTCACAACAGTAACTCTTGTAATACACTGTATTATTAAGAATGTATAGCCTCTTTTGCAGTACGGGTATTTTGAAATACAAAGAAAATAGTGAAATAAATATATTATAAAGATAAATATTGAGAAAATTGAGAAAACACTGCTAAATGAACCCTTATCCATGAATAACTGTGACAGCAAATCTCAGACATCATGATTGTGCACATTGTGCTGTGAAAGGAAAATATTTCAATATACCAACTAACAATGTGCTATGTGATTAATGTATAATTAGTGAAAATTTTTCCTTTGTAAAAACTCCCATAAACTCCCATGAACTCAAATTCAAAAAAAGAAACGACCAATTGAAATTTATCAAAAAAATCAAAGTTTTCAAATTCAGGTGAATGGGATCAACCCGCAAACTCGAATCGAATTTGAATCGAAATTTAATTGAATTTAAATCAAATTTCGAATCTAATTCCATTCGAGTTTTTTCTCTGAAAAAAATTAAATTTTCAGGAAGGCTGCAAATAACTACAAATTATTTCCAGGACGTCCCCCATAGGCTAAAATAGCAATAGTCAATTTAGGTGGCAAATAGTCGAATTCGAATTGTTATAAAGGGCCAGTACATGATAAATTTTGAAAATCGAATTCAATTTTTTTTTAAAAAACTCAAATTGAATTTTAACTATTCCCTTGTTGAATACCAGTTAAAAAAAACTCAATAATTCGAATTCAAAAAATTATAAATCTGCCCTTAAATGTTAGAAAAATGTGCAGAGAAAAATAAGGGACTTATTTTAGTTTCTGTTAGGTTTGATCAGTTTTTGGCTTTTTTTTGCATCATGATTTCATAGAGAGTGTTGGTTATAAAGGTATATGGATCTATTTGTTGTTTGTGTGTCACTCACTGTTTTGTGTGCCAATGGTTTTAGGATTTTTAAGTTAATTCAAAGGATGTGACAGGGGAAAAATATGCAGGCATATTTTATTTATTTTTATTTCGTCTTGGTTGCATTGATTAATGGCTCGATTTGTAGTTTGTGTGTAATTTTTCTATAACCACCATATTTGTTTATATAATTATATGTATTATAAATAAATGCATTTCTCTCTAGCATCTGTGACTGTTTTTATATGTTTATTAAATATAGCTTTCTCCATGACAGTTATTTTACAATAAGGGATAGCTCTATGGAATTGTTAGGAATCATCTAAACAGCTTATATTACATGAGCAACTTTCAAAAACACTGATGGCGCTTACCTTTGAGTTTAATGGAAACTGCCTTGGCCCCTTATTGTACATTCATTCATTTTTACTAGGCTGATATTAATTTATATATATACTCGCATATACTACCATGGTTTGGAATAGGACTTTTGTCCATCAATACCTATTATGTGCAACACATGTTTGGTTTCTGCATGCACATGTAGGGGCAGATGTATCAAGGGTCGAATATCGAGGGTTAATTAACCCTCGATATTCGACTGCCGAATTAAAATCCTTCGACTTCGAATATCGATTATTCTGTCGATCGAAGGATTATCCTTCGATCAGAAAATTGTTAGCAAGCCTATGGGCTCGGTAGGTTTTAGGTGGCGAACTAGGGGGTCGAAGAAATTTTTAAAGAGACAGTACTTCGATTATCGAATGATCGAATATTCGAACGATTTTTAGTTTGAATCGTTCGATTCGAAGTCGAAGGTCGTAGTCGAAGGTCAAAGTAGCCAATTCGATGGTCGAAGTAGCCAAAAAAAACATTGGAAATTCGAACTATTTTTCCTCTATTCCTTCACTCGATCTTAGTGAATGGGCCCCGTAGTATGCACAGCTTGCTTCATCATGATGATTGTTGTGCACATCTCAGGTGCAATCTTTGTTAAAAATATCAATAAATAATAAAAAAAAAAAAGAGAACACAATCTATAGAAATATAATTTCTTTATTTTGTTCACAGTCCAGGATAGGTTCAGAATATTGATGATTTTTGTATTACATTTGGAGCACACTTTGGACCCATAGCCTACACTGTAGTTAGGTTCTAATCTCTGACCCATAGTCAAGGGTTTTGAGGTATCAAGGCTACACATCTCACCTCTTTTAATAAATCAATCTGGGGATTACAGAAACAATGTAAGGTGGCACTCATGCTAGCTCATTGTCTTTTAACAGGTTCATCTCTCGCAACCTGACTGACAGTAAAAACAGTGTTGGAAAAATATTTGCTAGAGAAGCAAGAAACATACAGAAGTGCTATGTGATGTGTTGTAGTATTCCTCTGACCGCCATGCTGAGTGGTTTTAGAGTTTCTAAGTTCTAGGGTGTGACTGAGAAAAATGTGTATTTCTTAGCTCCTTCATAATTTTGTAAGCCAGTCATAGATATCAGAATCTTCAGAGCCACATACCTAGTTACTGTTCTTAGTAAGTATTTATGACCCCTTACAATATTCATATTGAAATAAATGGGGCATTTATATATGTTTCTACACATGACCGGAAACCTCTTCAGAGTTATTGCTTCACAGGCACATTAGTAGGACAATTCTGTGTTTTGTAAACAAGCGTGCCTTAGTCTGGTGCAGAAGTGCTTTCTTCCTGTTTCAATCAATACAGGTACTGTGAGAGAAAATTCCTCTGCTCTTGGAAAATTTCAGTTTCCTTTCTATTTCCACATTTCGCAAACCTTTCAAAGCTTCTTTCATTGAGAAAAGCACTGAGACTGGAAATACGCCTTAAGTAGCTCTAAATCTTTTAGAAAACTGCTAGTATGCTGGCTTATGAAATTCAAACCATGTTACCAGTGGTAGGACTTAATGTTTAATAAGGCCCACCTAGAGAGGGGGAAATAGGCTTTCAAAACAAGAAAGGGAATTTATTAGTTTGAAGTGACTTTTTTCATTCTTTTTTCAAGATTTTCACCTAATTAGACATGTAAAAACATTTACGGCAGAAAGATACAGGTGGCATTCTGACAAAATCCCTGAATCTGATGTTTTCTCACTGATTGTAATTGCCTTTCACCTCTTGAATTTTAACTATGATAATTAATATTTATTTTCCTTGATTAAGGGGTCGTAACAGTGTGTAGAGTTTCCAAGTCAGATCAACGGAATCTTACATATCAACCGTGAAGAACTTGGAAATTCATAAAATGGCGCAGGGGGATATTGTTAAAATTATTTAATCAAATATTTGTTCCTTTGTTTCCCTTATTAACAAAATCATTTGCTGTAAATACATATTAACAGGGTTGTTCGCCTTCAAATTAGTATGACGTAGAGAGTGATATTCTGAGACAATTTGCAATTGGTTTTAATTTTTTGTTATTTTTGGTTTTCAAGTCATTTAGCTTTTTATTCAGCAGCTCTCCAGTTTGCAATTTAAGCAATCTGGTTGCTAGGGTCCGAATTACCTAGCAACCATGCATTAATTGGAATAAGAGGTTGGAATATGAATAGGAGAGGCCTGAATAGAAAGATGTTTAATAAAACGTAGCAATAACTATAAGGGGCCGATTCACTAACTTCGAGTGAAGGATTCGAAGTAAAAAAACTTTGAATTTCGAAGTTTTTTTTGGGCTACTTCGACCATCGAATGGGCTACTTCGACCTTCGACTACGACTTCGAATTGAAGGATTCGAACTAAAAATCGTTCGACTATTCGACCATTCGATAGTTGAAGTACTGTCTCTTTAAAAAAACTTCGACCCCCTAGTTCGCCATCTAAAAGCTACCGAAGTCAATGTTAGCCTATGGGGAAGGTCCCCATAGGCTTGGCTAACTTTTTTTGATCAAAGGATATTCCTTCGATCGTTGGATTTAAATCCTTCGAATCATTCGATTCGAAGGATTTAATCGTTCGATCGAAGGAATAATCCTTCGATCGTACTATCTGCGCTAAATCCTTCGACTTTGATATTCGAAGTCAAAGGATTTTAGTTCCTAGTCGAATATCGAGGGTTAATTAACCCTCGATATTCGACCCTTAGTGAATCAGCCCCTAAATGTGTAGTCTTGCAGAGCATTTGTTTTACGTGGGGTCAGTGACCCCCCATTTGAAAGCTGGAAAGGGTCAGTAGAATTAAAAAAACTGTTAAAAAGAAAAATTGATGGCCAATTGAAAAGTTGCTTAGAATTAGCCATTCTATAATATATTACAAGTTAATGAATCACTCCTTTAGGTTAGGCATGTATTAAATATGTGTTCAATAGGGATGTAGCGAACGGCGGAAAAAATATTCGCGAACATATTCGCGAACTTGCGTCAAAAATGCGAACGGTTCGCGAACGTCGCGAACCCCATAGACTTCAATTGGAAGGCGAATTTTAAAAGCTAGAAAAGACATTTCTGGCCAGAAAAATGATTTTAAAGTTGTTTAAAGGGTGCAACGACCTGGACAGTGGCATGCCAGAGGGGGATCAAGGGCAAAAATGTATCTGAAAAATACATTGTTGACACAGCGCTGCGTTTTGTGCTGTAAAGGGCAGAAATCACACTACGTCACTCAGGTGATGTTTCTGGACACGGAATGTGAAAAAGCTCACACAGCGAGGTGGCACTTGGTTAAAGACTGGGCAAACAATGCCTGCAAGGGCAACGTATACAGTAGTGGATACGGATATTATATATTACAATATATTATTGCTGCTGTATCACTCAGGTGATGTTTACGGACACAGAATTATTATTGTTATTTAGACAGAATGTGAAAAAGCTCACACAGCTAGGTGGCACTTGCATACCTCCCAACTGTCCCTCTTTTGACCACTCAACCCCCTGTCCCTCTTTTGTACTGGAAAGTCCCTCTTTTCTCTGAACTGAACAGCTAACTTAATTAGCTTTTGGCAAAGAGCTCAGAACAGCTAACAGGTGCAAATAAGATACTTTGTAACAATTTTGACTCTGGTTGGTGCTGGTAGTGATGAACTACTAGGAGGAGCAGCACACCAGTCCCACTCCCCAACACAGCTAGACTAATAGCACTGGGCTCTTATAGTAGCAAAGTAAAAAAACAAAAAAGAAAATAAAAGCAGTCCTTACAAGGACTATTGGGTTACAGGCAGCAGTCAGCAGATGAGAGATCAGCAGCAGGACAGCTGCCCACAGCAGCTACATACAGAGCACTGCAGTAGAAGGTAGATTACTAGCCAGCAAAGCTACCTAACCTAAAATGTCCCTCAAATCCCTGCAGAGTTCTGTCCCTACAATACAGAGCAGTTATCAAGTAGATTACTAGCCAGCAAAGTTACTATCAACTGTTCCTCAAATCACTAACCAGCTCTCTCCCTACACTAGCTCTTCCAAGCACACACAGGCAGAATGAAAAAACGCTGCAGGAAGGAGAGTGGTCCAGGGGGTGTAGGGGTGGTCCAGGAGGGAGAGCTTCCTGATTGGCTGCCATGTATCTGCTGGTCTGGGGTGAGAGGTCAAAAATAAGCGCCAGCTAAGGCGAACTCAAATTGGCGAACGTCGCGCGACGTTCGCGAACATTCGGCGGACGCGAACAGTCGATGTTCGCGCGAATTAGTTCGCAGGCGAACAGTCCGCGACATCCCTAGTGTTCAACTGATTTTCCCATCTATTGGTTGTTAAACTAAGTTGTCCAAATCCAAAAGAGCGGCAGAACAGAAAGGCTAATACATCAAAAAACATAAAAAATGAAATAAAAAGTTGCATAGAAAATATCCATCTAGGACATGTTAATTCTGTAGCAGAAAATATTGAGATATATTCGGACTTTGATAAACAACCCCCTAAGGGTACCATAGAGTTTATATTCACTTTACTGTATAAATGGGTCCAAATAAGAAACTATTCAGTAAGAGGTCTTTGCAAGAAGGAGCTGTGGAATATATTCCCAGAAGATGTTTTTATATCGCTGATTACTACTGGTTATAAGATATTTTAGTCGATTTGAAAATCAGGAATGCACCAAATCCAGGATTTGGTTCAGGATTTGGCCACATCTTTCACAAAGGATTTGGCCAAATTCTAAAATAGTTTGTTGCATCCCTATTGAAAACACAAGGTTGCTGCATTATTGCAGATTAATGATTAGTGATCCCTGGTTCAAATTACTTAACTTTAGGGAGCAAACTGTATAGTTGCCTTTCTGTTTCATAATTAAAATTGTCATGGACCACACTGCCTTTTTTAACTTTTAAGTTGAGATTAATCAAAATTACAAAATTATTCTAATAACTTCTCACTGAATTGCAATATTTATTGCTCCTGATTTTTTTTTTTTTTTTGCTTTATTCTTTCTTTGGAATTTATCATGAATCTTCTTTTTTTATGCAGTGTGAATAAGGCCTTAAAACTTTAATGGTCAAGCAATTTAAGGATTCTTGAAATGATGATGTGTCCCTTGGTTTAAATGGATCTTGGCATTTTGAAACTCCAAAAAGCTTTTATCACAAAAACATCAAGAGCATCAGAAACTTATAGACAAAAAAAATTGATCTGCAGAACAGAAGATTTTTTTCCAGACTTTAACAATGACAAACAAAGCAGTAAACACCATATATATATATATATATATATATATATATATATATATATATATATATATATATATATATATATATATATATTATGTCGGTACAGTGAACGCACTCCTCCCGGGTATAATTCTGTTGATAGCGGTGCGTTGGTAAAAGCTTAATGTTACAATCCAGTAAATGGACCCGCACTCGTTCATATTAGTGAAATAAATGAGCTTTTATTCACAGGTTCATTTCAAGGAAAAAGGTCCCAGAGAGGACCGAAACGTTGGAAATGAACCTGTGAATAAAAGCACATTTATTTCACTAATATGAACTAGTGCAGGTCCATTTACTGGATTATATATATATATATATATATATATATATATATATATATATATATATATATATATATATATATATATATATATATATATACACAGTATATTTTTTTTTCCTGTACAATTTTTATAAACAGAAAGTTTCTGCACAGATGAAAACTTTGAATGCTGTCTTCATATATTTTTTATTTGTTATGTTGATATAGTCCTGGAGTACAACAGACTCAAAGAAATGCACAGGTAGTTATCTACTTTTCTACAGAAGATCAGCCTTAGGCTAAAGTCACACGGGGCTGTTTCTCCTCCTGCGTAGAAATGCGAAAACACGCCATGATCCACTCGTGTGTGCACACAGGCTGATACAGTGCCTGTCCGTAACACATGGAGTGGATGGGTGCAGATCTGCCTAACCTAATGTGATATCAAATTTATATACCTTTAGAGTTAATAGAAGGCAACTAAAATAGTATTAGAACAGTTGTTTTCATCCGCGATGTGATTTAAAATTCACCAATTACATCACACTATGGCAGGCGATAAGGACAGACTGCTGATACTGCAGTCTGCTCCTCGCACTGAATTTTTAAATCTGACACAAGGAGCAGCATTCCCCAGGGTGCAAGTGCTTGTTAGATGAGCACTAACAGGCAACTTCTTGCAAAACGTATTGCTCTAGAACAGGGGTCCCCAACCATTAGAACCCGCAAGCAACTTTCAGAAGTAAAAGGAGTTGGGGATCAACACTAGCATGAAAATTGTTCTTGGGGTGCCAAGCAGGGGCTTTGATTGTCTATTTAGTTGCCCCTTTGTGGAGTGACAACCTTCATTGAGGTTCTGTTTGGCAGTGCACCTGGTTTTTATACACCAAAACTTGCCTCCAAGCCTGGAATTCAAAAATAAGCACCTGCTTTGAGGACACTGGGAGCAACATCCAAAGGGTTGGTGATCAACATGTTGCTCACGAGCTACTGGATGGGGATCACTCCTCTAGAACCTTGTGGAAAAATAAATGATCCCCTACGTGCTCCTTTAAAAGGATGAACTAACATAAAGATAAGAGAACTTAACAGTGCAAAGGGAACTCCATGTTTGTTTTAAAATATTTAATTTTATGAATACTGGATATATTTATTAATCAAAAAATGCCCACAAGTTATTAAGGGTCATTTACTTACCACAGACACAGGGTGCACTTCTGAATGCAATTGCCAATGCAATGTTTTTTTTTTACCCCCAATGCAGTGTTCTTACCCAGAATTCCAGCACCATTGCAATCTCCAGGAGGTGTTGCTTCTGGCAGAATTCCAGCTGATGCGTCAAAATTGATACAGTCGGTAGTCAACTTTGACACAATCGGACGCAATTGCTTTGACAGTTCGGTAGATGTAATTTTTGGAGTTCGGCTTGAGAGTAATATGTGTTGCCAATACCTTTGGTGCATCTCTGCTTTATCTATTGATGCAGGCTGTTTTGGGAACCCTGGAATTACCACCTGGTTCAGAGGTGGCGGTAGCTCCAGGATTCTCCTGCATCAATAGTTACAGCAGAGCTCAGAACAGGAGGTGAGAGGAAGGCAGCACAACTATATGGAAGTGCAAGGAGCACATGAATGAATGAATGAATGTATGAATGAATGAATGCGTTTTTATGACACGAGTGACTGTGGGGAAATTTGCAGTGTAGTTTGGTAATGACATCTATTGTTATTTCAAAATGTACCATTTTTAAAAAAAAAGACATTATCATTTTGTGTGCACTAATTAAAAGTGCATATGTCAAGCAAATAACAAAGATAAATTGTTTTGGGTTTAAATGCTATGTTAGATAAATGATAATGAGAGTAGCACATTCATTAAAAAGATGCCGGCGTCTTGTTTACCTGTGAGGACACAGATAACCTTAAAACCTCTCTGGGCAGAGACACAGCTTTACTCTATTAACTGCACTCAGTCTCAGATATATCATATACCGTGTGCTCATGAAGCTCATCAGTACACTCTCACATAGCCTTGGGGTCACACCAAAGCAAATGCAGGAAAAAGCACAGATAGAATAAAAAACATGTGATTTCAAATAGTGTACTACAGCATTCAATTCAGTCATCTCAAAGTCCTCAGCACCTCCCCATAAGCAAAACACTAAACTGCCTTTGACTTTAAAGGCCTCCAGATTTATTGCCATAATCCTATGTATCTTCTGTGCCATGCAATATATATTATTATTTCACAGTGAAGTATTAGTCTTTTTTTTACATGTATGCATACGGATTTATAATGACGGGTCAAAATAGCCTAAATAGAAAATTGCCATTTAAAAAAATAAGGGCTGTCCCCTGGGATTGTACGATTCACTGTGCACACAAACAAACCATACGTGTCGCATGGGCCAATTAACAGACAGAGTTCTGTCTTTTGCTTCCACACTTCTTCCTGCTACAGCTGCAGTATTTCTGGTCAGGTGATCTCTGAGGCAGCACACAGATCATCATGAAATGGGGGTTCAAGGCATGAGATGTAAAAGGGCAAGATTTGCTTAAATATATACTCCAGTTTGGTAAGATTCTTTACTATGTTACTTAATATGATATAAACTATCTGTTGCTTAAGTATTCTTTTTAGGGGTAAAGTTTTCCTTAAAGGGAATTGTTCAGTATAAAAATAGAAACTGAGTAAACATATAGGCTGTGCAAAAAAAAAATGTTTCTAATATAGTTAGTTTGGCAAAAATGTGATCTATACAGGCTGGAGTGACTGGATGTCTAACATAATATCCAGAACACTACTTCCTTCTTTGCAGCTCTTTTGGTTTCCACTGGTTACCAGGCAGTAACCAATCAGTGGCTTGGATCATAACTGTTGCTTTTGAATCTAAGCTGCATGCTAAGGATCAATTGCAAACTCACTGAACAGTTATGTCCCATGTGCCCCCACCTTAAAGTCACTGACTAACTCAGAGTTAGAGAGCTGAAAACCAGGAAGTAGTGTTCTGTTATGTTAGACATCCAGTCGCTCCAGCCTTTATACATTACATTTTTGGCTAACTAACTATATTGGAAACATTTTTTTATTTTGCACAGCCTGTCTATTTACCCAGTTTTTAATTTGAACTATTTTTACACTGAACTGTTCCTTTAAACAAGAGATTGCTTCATTTGATTTTAGATTTTATGTTAATATCTAAATTTGTCAAAAACACAAAGTAAATTATATGTTTAGACAAGAACTAACATAGAAATGTGTGAAACGGCCTCCCCTGCAAAAAATAATTGCCTACAACGCCCTTGGGCTTGATCTATATCTAAAGAATGCGGCAGGCGACTCAAACACAGTGCCAACTTGCATATCTAGATAGAGTTTATCTACTAAGGCAATTAATCTGCTGCTTGCGGATTTATGAATCTATTTTTTGTAACCAGACAAAGCATTATGACCCTTTCACTTTTTAAACAAGTGAACTTCACAAAGGCTTATGGCTCAATAAATATACAGCTGTTCCTATGGCAACTGAACAGCTGCAGTTGCAGACTCAGACACTCATGGGCAGGCTGAGTTATGCCTGGATGCTGTAAACAGGTGCAGTGAGAGGCCAAAGCTGTGGTTTGTCTCTTACATGACACTAATTTCATTGTCAGATTCGAGCTGCACAATAAGGTGAATGTGTAAGGATAACCTTGAGGAATTCAGACACATATGGCAGACTGGCATACCGAGCACTCGATTTTAATAATGCCAATTTAGAATGACAACGTTATGAATTCATGGCTGTAACGCATGATCCATGAATGGTTTCTGTTGTGAATGTGTCCAGTGTCACTTGCATTTGGAAGATTGTTTAACTGTATCAGTGCTGTAAAGCCTTCACCACTGAGATACACAGTCAGAGCTGAAGAAATATATATATATATATATTTAAATATAGCTTAAGTATGTTGCAATATATGGACAAAAAATCCCTGTTTTGTTTAAAGGGTAATTTTTAGTAGCAGTATGCACAAAATGTCTCTGTCTTAAATATATTGATAATGGGTTGAGTGCAGAGGACTCTTGTATTTGACTATATGTATTATGTGGTCACAGTCTCATTGCACCCCCGCCTATTGGTTTTAAAAAATAGTGGTGAGCACAACTTTCCCTTGTTTGTTATAGTTTATACAGGAGCAGTGACCAGCTCCATGTTGTAGCTCCCACCGTTCCCAGCTATAGTCAGGTGATCCCACTGGTGTCTAATAAAAGGGCAGCCAAGTTTGGGAGTTTTACTTTGAAAGCAGCAAGTAAGTTGCAGGTAAAACTTGGTCCCTGTGTAAAATGTATAATGAAGTAATATAATTTTTAATGAATCAGATGAAAATTGAGTGTAGAACTGGCCAGATATGGGATGACTTTGACATAGTTGGCCAGTTTAAATATATTGCAATATATGGACAAACAATCCCTGTTTTGTTTAAAGGATAAGGCATTTTTTAATGTCTCAGTGTCTTAAATATATTGATAATGGGTTGAGTGCAGAGAACTTCTTGTATTTGTCTATATATATATATATATATATATATATATATATATATATATATATATATATATATATATATATATATATATATATATATATATATATATATACAGAAAGATACCAGTCAACAATATTGCATGGGAATCTGGATGAGAACTGAAAAATATTGGACACGCCTCTACGTTGTGCAAGCTGACGTCACATGCCAACGTATTCAGCGGAAGGGACGTCAGCGAATATCACTCCGTACATTATACTAGAAGTTAACTAAAAAGTGAACAACCCCTTTAAGCAGCCATGTTTTGACTTCAGTGTTTTACATTGAACTTTAAGATATGCTGTAACTTGCCACGCTTTAGTAATATATGTTTAATATAATAACAAACTAAGTGAGAGTGCATTCCCCCTCGTCTTCAATGCCTTCACATATAGAGAGCATTCCCATTGGGATGTAGCATGTGTCTCCTCCCACACACAAAAGAAAAAAAATTAAATAAAAAACACTCTTTTAAGATTAGTGTCACATTTGGCCTTTTAGTCTATACAGCTTATTTAGGGAATTTCATGCCAACAAAACTGAGAATATGTTGCAGATTGTTTCTTAATATAGTCATCTGGAATGTGTAGGAGTAAGGCAACCTGCCATGACTACAATTATCAGACATGTACTGTGTTCTGTTGTTCTGTTGCACAAACGCTTCACTTAATATAAATGTAGTAATAAAAAAAACATTGTGTCAAGTCCAAATGTTAAAAACATTATTGACACATTTATAGAATACTAATTTTACTACACTTATTTTTCTCTGACTTTCCTTTTTCATCTGGTTCATAAAAAGCCCTGATTTTTATAATAAGGTCCATGTGAACCCCATGTGAACTACAGGAACTAATGATTCAATGTATTGCGCTAAATTCACCGAATGCCATAAGTGGCGATCAAATCATTCTACACCAAAATATTCACAAGTTTATATTCCTCACCGTTCAATAAACTGCCGATAGCATATCTTGTGCTAATTTATTTTTTTATCGGTTTTGTGCACAAAAATTAGCCTTGGCCTCTATCCAAGTATCAACTCTTCTTCATATTCCTGATGATGGATGTTGCTCTATAATCTTAGTATGTGTCAAGGATTAGGTAGGGGGCGCTGCAGAGACTGAAGGGAGAAGGCGAGTCCTTTAGGCAGGGACTTGCTGTGTCCACAGAACACAAAGGGAAAGTCAGAACAGGGAGAGGGCATTGTCAGACTGGAACAGGTGCAGAGTGAAGCAGTATTGAGCGGGCGAAGGTCAGGACCAGACTGGACAGGACAATGAGGGTGTATCGGGGCAGACCAAGAGGATGAAACTGGACGGTGCACGCGTAGATTTGGGGGCCAGGACAGTGGGAGGACAGGACAGTGGGAGGACACTGGAGCAGAAGAAGACTGGATAGCAAGATAGCAGGAGAGCACTGAATAGCAGGAGAAGACTGAATAGCCGGAGAGGACTGAAAAGCAAGAGTAGACTGGAGCAGAGGGAGACTGGAGCAGAATAGCAAGAGGAGCGGCTAGCACTGGAGAGTAAGAGACAAGGGAAGCTATAAGACAGGGTTCAAGGCAGAACAGGACAGGAAGCAGGAACAGGCAAGGCAAGGTCAGTACAAGGTCAAGGCTGGGAAAAAACAAGGTAGGGTAAAGCAAGATAAGACAAGATAGACAAGGACGGGCAGACCAAGGCATGGAGGAACAACCTAGTTAGAGTTTCCACTTTTTCCAATGAAAGAGAGGAGAGCACTCAAACGCAGATTTACTGCTGGTGATTATTTATTATTCATGCTGCTTTACACGACATGTTTCGGGCAAATGGTGCCCTTTCTCAAGTGTCATTTAGAGTTTGCCTTTGGTTCCTTTCAAAGGACAATTTTCAACTTCTGCCTATTTCCAATGAACCATTTGGCCATTTTTCTGAGATACATCACACCATCCTGATTATGATGGACAACTTCAACAAACTGGAGCCCATCAATTCTTTGTACTCGTTTTAATTTACAGCTAAAAAATAGACATTCAGAGCCATCATTCCTTCATTCAATTGAGTTTCGATTTTTTTCCCCCAAATCTCAAAAAAAATAGTTTTTCTCATTAAAAGCTCTAAAAATTTGGAGATTTATTAAATGTAAAAACCACGAAAACCTCTAATACAAAACCTCATCATACTAAACTTACTATAGAAGTCAATAGGAGCTGCACTGATCCTATTGGACCTCTTTAAATCAATTCAGACTTTTAGAGGTTTTTGAGGGATTCAAATTTTTTAGCACATTGTTCAGCACAATTTTCTGTTTGTACTTTTTTATTCAACTTTTTTCATAAATCTCATGACATTCATAGTTATAGAGTTTGTGAGTTTAGTCATGGTTTCAAAAACCTCAAAAACCACTAAAATCCAACCTTTGATAAATAAACCCCCACGTGTTGTCAAGCCCAGGAGACCCCTCAGTGACTAGCACTGGTGCAGTTTTGACCTTGAAGATCTCTTCTCATTCATAGACCCTGTTATCATTCTCCTGAAAGTTGCTGCTCAATCTCCCTTACAGATATAATACTGAACAGCTGAAAAACTATTGCATTTATTCACCATAGCTGTGGAACAGCTGGAAAATTGCTGTGCATGCAGATGCAGTTTGTAAAATCAGCAATAAAACTGTGTTCTGCATAGTCTTGAGACGCCTATGATATTCTCCTTCCACACAGATGTCTAGGGATTTTGTTAAGGATATATTTTGCAACTATTTAAACCTCTCTAAGAAACCTATAAATCTGAGCATTTGTTACATGACATCATTCACCACCTGCATGTTCATAAAGAGCAACAAAACATCCTGTTTACTGAGACAATTTTGTTTCAAGCTACTATAAATTGTTACTACAACTCTCTAGGAGGAAATCCTTTTTTTTAGGAATGCCCCACTCATTTCCTAACCTGTGTAAATATTTGTTAAAAAAAAGAGGAGTAAAACAAATGAGATGTAAATATAGTTTCAGTACAGTAAAATTATGCCTCCACTGAACGTAAGTGGAGGGGACCTAAAGTTAAAAGCTGAGAATGGCTTTATACTAAAACCCCAGGCATAATTTGTTAAACACAATGGGCCAGATTCAAATCAGTAAGAAAAAGGTGACAATAAAATGTGACATGTGACAATAAAATCTGAGATGCAATTCAATTCAGAAAAATCTTTTCTCCTTGAATTGAATCACATCCATGAGTTTTCAGGTGATAAACCATGAGATAACTTGTTCTCAATGAATTGAATCTAGCCCTATGGGGGGAAAAGTAAATTAGGAGAAACGTTTTTTCTCCCAAAATTGAATCTTGTCCATGAGTTTTCACATTATGGGCCAGATTCAGTGAGAAAAAGTTATCTTATGGTTTGTCACGTGAAAAGTCATTGATGAGATTAAATTTTTTCTCCAAATTCAGTTCCAGTTTCAGTTTTTCCATAGACTTCAATCGTTTTTCACATGATAAACCTTGAGATAAGTTTTTCTGAATTGCATCTCAAATTGAATCATGTTCATGACTTTCATATGTTAAACCCTTTTCTCACTGAATTGAATCTGGCCCAATAAAACATGAGATCACTTCTCACTAAATTGAATCTGGCCCATTATCAGAATCAATGTTGACTTTAAGCATAACACGTTTCACAATAAGATGTTTATTCCTCAGTATCACATGCATTCAATAATTCCTATATAAACAGGGATATTTATTGAATATTACCATATTTAATTTTCTATAACATATTGCATTTTAGGAGTTTCCTCCAGTCATGCTTATTAAGGTCCCTCCTCTGTATATGCAAAGACAGCTGAAGCCAGCAAAGCAAAGCTAGTTTTACAGTGCTAAAGGGCCATAATACAATGATAGTGGGAAATATAGTGCTGCCTAAATCTCACATTAACTATCCTTCAGGCTGAGCCCCCTGCCAATGCTCCAACCCCCTAAGAGTGCCTTCTTTTTGAGCTAAACAGGGCAAACTGAAGTTACTCCATGTTTGGTCCTCGCAGGGAAGATAATTCCATTACAAAGTAGTAGTAGCTCATGCACACCTGTCTGTGTAGATAATTCCAATTTCCTTGGTGCACAGTGATAGAGGTAACCGGCAACCTCAAATCTGATACTTAGAAAAGGCACACTGGCACACAAGCTGTGAATGCAGGTGAACACCTTGCAAAGATTTATTACCGGAAGTGCAACGTTTCGGGGCAAGCCCCTTTGTCATGCTTGACAAAGGGGCTTGCCCCGAAACGTTGCACTTCCGGTAATAAATCTTTGCAAGGTGTTCACCTGCATTCACAGCTTGTGTGCCAGTGTGCCTTTTCTAAAGATAATTCCATTACCACTGCACAGATAAACAAAAATCCATTATTTAGGGGGATTATTTGAGATCTGGTAATCGAATTATCTAATTCACAAGGGTCAAACAGGGAGTAGCCTTAATTTCTCTGTTTGGCCTAATTAGCTCAAGAAATAACAAATAAAATTGGACTTCAAAATTGGAATTCAAACCTGAAAAACGAGAAAAGGCACAGGATACACAACAGATAACAGATAAGCTCTGTAGTATACAATGGGATTCTTCTGAACTTATCTTTTATTGATTGAGTGTCCTGTGCTTGACTGGCTGCCCCAATGGCTACACAGCAGCTTGTTTATATAAACTATAGTTGTGTTTCTGAAGCAAACAAGCCAGTTTTACCAGTGCAGGGCAAAAGAACATTATATTGTCATGCCTTTCAAACACTTTAATTTTTTGATGTTACTGTTCCTTTAAACTCAATTTGAAAAGGTGATACGCTGCTCCTTTAAGCAAGGTGGCCAATATATGCTTCTGTATAGGCACCTAAAGTGAATGAAACAACAGTGTATGCATTATACGAAGACAGCAAAGTCATTATTGTGGCACATTTCCTTTGTAACTCTTTTATTTGACATTTTTTTCAGTTGTGTTCCCCATTACAGTGTTGATTTAATTCTAAATTGTGGCAATATCCTTAGAGGTTATGTATATTTCCCCAGCAGGCAAGCACCTTCAATGAAATATCTGCAGCAGTGATTAGAAAGAAAAACTGTCATTTCTGGCTCCATTTTTTAGTTAATCTGCCTTTTATTTGTGTAGCCATTTTTTAAAAATGCAGAAATTGAGTTTGTGGTAAGTGATTATTCTTCAAAAACAGATAAACCAAGTGCAGGAAAATGGTTACTGAAAACAAAATGAGGGGCATGACTGGCTTACTTGCTAATACTTGATCTTGCTGTTGTCATTTCAAGTACCTAAAAGGGTTATGTAACTTCTATTCTCTGCCGTTCATTAAGGACCAGACAAGCTAAACAATGCAGTGTCTATTTTTAATTTAACAGAGACATCAATTTATGTTATGAAAGAAATAACTGCCGACATTTAATTCTTATAAAGATCCATTTTCTTTTTTGGGAAAAGGCTGCCACCACCTGGTGTCTAACGTTCCAGAGTATAATATGCAATTCATTGCAAATATACTGTATAAGCAAAGCAGTTCAATAAACTTCAGACAGGAGCACAATATATATACTGCATCAATGTATGGAATGCATCACATTGTAAAATACTTGCAGCAATACCAAGGAATTGTATATTGTATACAATAATGTATATTGAAGGAGAATTTATAAAATGATGCATATTTCCTATTAAATATATATGAATATCACTACTCTTCATTTGTCAGTTTGGAGCATATTCCACTGTTTAACATAAACAGATTTGTCTAGCACAAACGCAGGCAAACAAATCTGTCTGGTAGAAAATGTTGATGATGTGATTATATTATTGCTCACAATACAGTTGATGAAATAAGGTATTTTAGAAATGACCATAGAAAGGAAGTATCGGGTATTGAGAGTTAGAATGTACACATGTTTTCAGTAGCATGGTAACCAGGCCATGATACCTCCTGCCCTCTCAAGTGGCACGGCCCTAATCAATTTGTACCATCCAATTACGCCAAATTTAAAGGAGAACTAAACCCCCCCCTACAAACATGCACCCCATTCACTGCCCTCTATCGCACCAACGCAGAGTCTATTACTCGAAGATACAGAAGAAGGCATCTGTGAACTCTGGTGTTCTACTCTGCATCTATAGGACAGCTTTACAAACAGGGAAACTTTTCCTTGTAACAGACTCTACGAGGAGGGAGCAGGGAGTGGGGCAATGAAGGGGAATAGATGGTGGCTTTTGTCTGTGGGGGTTTTAGTTCTTCTTTAATCAAGACAATTCTAATTCTTGGGTTTAAAAAAAGGAGGAGCTTTTCATAATGTGTGGGTCAGAATATTGTGGATCAGAAGCATGGCTGAGTGTAGGTGTGACAGCAACAAGGGTCCTCAACTGTTTTTACCCACGAACCACGTTCAAAAATATAAAAAGAGTTGGGAAGTAACACAAACATGAAAAATGCTACTGGGGGGTGATGGGCTATTCAGTTGCCTTTTGTGGATTGGCAGATTACAGGAGACTCTCTTTAGCCATAAACTTGGTTTTTATGCAACCAAAACTTTTCTTCAAGATAAAAAATTAAAAATAATCACCTGTTTGAAGGCCATTGGGAACATCCTAGGAGCTTGATAAAAGGCGGCATATAGGCCTGAAACGTTGCTAAACGGGTCTGCCATGAGAAATTGAATAAAGGCACTTTTTAACCACATGGTACTGTGCTGAACTAATTCTACTAATTGGAGTGGAGGATGGACCACTGATGGTACGTGCACCTCTTTACTTGTGAAATTGGGGTATTTGAGCTGACTCAGAATTCCTACAACATCCTAGGAGTTAGTCACAGGCAACATGTTGCTCACAGGCACTGGTTGGGGATGACCACTGGTTGAAAGTTTTCCCAGTTTCCATTTGTTAATGCTGAGAAGTATGCTGTGGGATAATGATTTGCTTGTGCTGCATTTTAACTACTCTGCAAGTACATAGTATAAAGCAGTGCTATGTAACTTATTACATGCATTGGGACAATTATTCTTTTATATAGCAAGTTTGATGTCATACAGTGAAATCTATGGAGCCTTTGAGCAATCAGAGGGCCATAAAAATCCTTTAGAGGGCTACATCCATTCAGCAGGCTTCCAGCTGGACAGCTCTGATATAGAGGATCACAAGAGTATAGAGAACACCATGTAGTTCATTTATACTTTACAGTCCATATTTTTTTTAAAAAAAAAAGTCCATAAAAATTTAATATGGACTCACACCATGTGGACTATTTGTTCTCCTTCTTGTATTGGAAGAAAAATTAGCAACCTCTGTCATATATTGAAAAATATGTTTTTCTTCCAATACAACTGTGAGAACACACAGTAAAGCAATGAGCCAGATTCAGTTAAGTGAGAAAAAGTTATCTCCTGGTTTATCATGTGAAAAGTCATGGATGAGATTCAATTCAAGGAGAAAACATTTTTCACCAAATTCAGAATCAAATGGACTTTTGTATTGGCCACCTGTATTGGCCTGTGACAATGAACAGCAAATGTGATGTTTCCTACTATTTCTGATCTTACATTCATTGTTTTAATAATAAAACCCATAAAATTATAAATATAATTAGCCTATTGAGTAATGTGGCTATATTAATATACCATATGTGGTAAACAGTATGTAGGTCAGACAAGTAGAACCCTGAAAAAAACTTAACGCTAAGTTGAAGTATGAAAATTATGTCACTATGTCTTGAATTGATTCTGGCAACCTGGATCTTTTTTTCAATCTGTGGCACAGAAAAAGTTGATTTTTAATAACATAGGTGACCTAATTAAAAGAGGAGGTGACCTAATTAAAAAGAATACATCGTCTGGAAACCAAAATGGATTTTTGTATTGACCACGGAAGTTTCCTGTATTCTAATCTTACATTCATTGTATTACCTGTACTTACTGTCGTTTTTTCTATTATAAAACCTCATAATTCTGAATATAATTACCATATTGAGTAATGTGGCTTTTTTTAAGTGCTGGGCAAAGGGCACTTACGCCCAAGACAAGCACCTTTTGCCCCCACTCCGGCTCACACCCCATTTGCCCACCTGTCGGCATTGCTGCTGCAACAGCTAACAATTGTCTCCGTCACTCCTGCTCACCCTTTCAAAGAGTTTAGTATAAATATGCATTCATTTTTGTGGAAACTTTATGCCCATTTTCCCCCGTAGCTAGCTGCCTGTCCTGCCTACCTCTGGTTCTGGCCCTGGCTCTGTTTAACAGTGATCATTCGATTCCTCATTATATATTTGCTGAATGGCTATATTCCATTTTTTTTATTCTTTCTTACCTTTATGTTTTAATGTGATTGATAATAACGTTTTTTCTATTCAGGAATGGGAGTACATACACCATGCTATATAATCTTATGATGGGTGTCTTCCCAGTTTTTGATTGGCTGTTTTATCTTGTAATCTGATTGGTAAACACTCCTTTTAATATATTGTACTGAATGTGTATCTTTAGACTATGACTAAGGAGCAGATTTAGCAAAGTGTGAAATTAGATCTCACCACAGGAAAAATGTACCCACTTTCTATTCATTCCTATGGGACTGTTAGAAGTGCATTTATCATGAGTTGCAGTAAGAGTTCTCCATTTGCTAAATATGCCGCTAAAAATCTCATAGGAATGAATGGAAAGTAGGTGAGTTTTTCTGTGGTGAGCTCTTATTTCATGCCTGTTTGGAGGATTGCTCATTGAGTGCCTGTTCTTACATAATTGGTTTGATCATACTTACTTAACTGAATTCTCAGGGCAGTGCACCTAAGGCCACCTTATTTGTTATTTTGCATAGTTATGCAAAATTGGTATAAGACAGTGGGGTTCCTTTATTAAGATGCCTAAATAATTTTTGTTGCACCACTCATTTTGGCTCATTTATCAACACAGGGCAAATTTGCCTGTGGGCAGATCTGTGATTAGTTTTTTAAAGCCAGCTGCAAGTAGAACAATGAATACAGCAATTTGATTGGTTTCCATGAGTTACTGCCCATGAGCAAATTTGCCCAGTGTTGATAAATGACCCCCATTGAGTGCATCAGGCTCATATATATGTTAAATATATGTTATTTGTAAAAAACAAAGCAAGTGCTTAAAGGACATGTAAAGCCTACATTTTGCTATCATGTATATAAGTTGGGCATATCTTTCCCAAGCCACATCATTCGTACTGCGTATACCCCTCCATTTGCCAGTGCCATCATATTTTCCTAAAACAAATAGCAGTTTTCACCCTTTGGCCATTTTCCCTCTGACACATCATCAGTAAACTTGACATCTGCAAACAGGATATGTATGCTATAAAGTTCATGCAATGCAGAATGCAGGTTTACACAATGGTTAAGCTGAGCTCAGGAGAGGGGGTTTGGAGAAAAAATAGGATCAGACAGAATTTCTATGGGAACCAGCAATGCTATCTCTTCACTGGCTGTTAGACTGGAGGGTGTGTTTAGTAATCTAAGCTAAGAAGAACTGAGCATGCTCATAAATCAACTGCCAAAGTAAATTCCTGAGGGAGGGGCCAAGTGGGTTAGAGGAGGAGAAGGATTTCTAAGTGATTAAGGGGATGCTGCAGCCTTACTGTTAACCTTTTAACAACCAGAGTGGCATTTATATAAAGATGTCAAAGAAGCTGTTCAATGATTAAATATTTGTGAAGGGGGTTTACGTCTCTTTTAATGCTCAATCAGTATATACGCCAGTCTCTCTAGCTGCTTTTGAACTATCGTTCCTAGTACCACCTTATCTTGTCTAACATATTCAAATGCAAAGTGCTATTTTTGCTAAGCAATCTTATTTGCGGAATTAGCTTTATAAATACAATAGTCTAGACTACACAACATTGTATCCAATGTCTGTGTGTTTGAAACAAGAAAATAATATTTGTGCTGTGATCACCATAGCAACAACTTCACATCTGGCACGATGCTTCATCTTCTGACCGTCATGAAATGTTTCCTTTCCAGATAAAACTTTACTAAATCACTGCCTTTTTCATGAAACATTTCCTTTCTGGGAATACTCAATGAAAAAAACAACGTAGTGACATTGATATTGTTTATATGCCTGCAGGATCGCGGAGACAGAACAGGGGGAAGCTGATAGCATAGTTAGGGTGAGAAGTGCAAATGGGATTATTAAAGCTCAGCAGGGAAGCATTTTCAAAGCCAACAAATACTTGAACAAGAGAAAATGTTATAGAAATAGGCTGCTTTATTGCCTGTGCAACTCTCTATTAGGGGGCAGTAAAAATCCCCTCTGCGGCATTGCATGGGACCCTTTTACACACAGATATATGAGTAGTTAGTTGAGTAAAGCTGGCCAAAAACTGATACGTCCACTTATATGTTCAAATCCCCCAAGAAGAGGATCTTTGGCCCTATGGAGATCTGCATCAACATCAGTCTTCACATACAAACAATAATATTTCACCAGAGAACAGGCACATTGTTGCAGTCACATTTTGTTAAGAGAAAAACAGGTGTGGGTTCTGCTCATAAGAGTTCACAAGCTAAAAGATCAGAAAGTGAGATTTAAGATGGAGGTAAACAGTGTTGTTTTAGAGGCTGCGTCAGTCAAGATGGTGTTGCATTATTAATATGGATAAACCAGTAGCATGGGTGGAGCAGAGGTGTAAGGCTGTTAAGAAGGTGATCAAACTGATGATAAACTTGTATGAAACATGAGTTTTAAATGCATTTTTGAGAACTGGAGGTTTTGAGGGTGTCTAAAGCTGGCCATAGATGCAACGATCCGATCGTACGAATCGTGTATTCGTACAATTTTCGTGTGTGGAGAGTCCCGACATTTTTTGTCCGGCGGAGATCGGTCGTTTTGTTGATCGGACAGGTTCGAAAATTCTAACTTGCGGGTAATATCTCTGCGTGTATTGCCGATCGTACGATTTTCAGTGGGAGACTGTCACTAGCTTTGAGACATAACTATCGTACGATTGCTGTCAGAGGTAGAACATAGGCTGATCTGTTCTTTTACTACTTTATTTGGTCGGAATGGTAAGACTTTGATCTGAATGGTTAGTGACAGGTCGGGAGATGGGAAAGTCCGATCGTACAATGATTCGTACGATCGGATCTTTGCGTAAATGGCCAGCTTAATGGGATATGGGTGGGAATTCTAGAGGATGGGTGCCGCAAATGAATACTGTAAGTCCTGGATGCAGGAGTGTGAAGAAATAGCTTGTACGCAGATCAATAGCAACACTTTGTGAGCTCTGACACCTCTTCCTCTCCAATCCTACACCAAGTTTAGTGTAATCTTCAGAAAAGACAGTGATTTTTGTAACCTTTTTTTTACAACTGCCTGACAATGAAGATCATTCTAAATACTTTATCATAGCAATGCAAACAATAACGTTTAAAGTCATGCAGACACATGCTAAACCCCAGCAGTAAGAGTAAAACAGTAGAAGAGATTATGAGGAATATACATCAAAATATGACCCGAATAAATGAGTGACACTCTGCATGGTGAATCAGATGATAACCAGTGATAACTATAATAGACATGCATAAACAGCTTTAGATTGGGATTCAGATGTGGAGAATTTAATATTTGCCAACATCAAACAAAAATTAAGAAAACACTTGGATAAAAATGCAAAGATACAAAAAAATATATAAACGGCTCCTTCCTGACTAGGTAGAATAATCAATTCATAAATATTAAGGTACAGTTCTGCAAAGCTGCTATTGTACGACAGAGGAGTTAAATATACCAAATGGAAATAGATATAATCTAAATATTTTGCTACGAATAGATTAGAAAAAGACCTGAAGCCATGCAATTAATCCCTATGGACAACCTCTTGAATTCTAAAAAGGCAGAAAAGTTAAAAAGGAAAAGTGTCAGACTGGGTCTCCTAGTTCCTACCAGAGAACTTGACACTGAGCATCCACTTAAAAAAAAAATTGATGTCGATGATGCTAAAGGTTATAGAAGTTGTTTGTTCTATGGTGACAATAAGAAAGGGCTGAAGATGATATTTGTCTTTAGCTGGGGCCCACAGGGAGATCTGGCAGGCTAGTCTGACATTGAAAAGGAAGGATAAAAGTAGCATTCTGCCTCAATATACTATCTGCTTAAAAATACAGCACATGATAAATAGGATTTTATTCATTATTTTATGCACATTTTGCAGTAGAATTTACCTGGGAGTAATGGAAGCTAAAACTATTAGTGGAAAAGTACAGTATTATTACAGGACAGTGCCTGAGTTAGAGAAATAGAGCCAGACAACAAAGTAGAGGTAGAGCTATGGCTTGTTTGCTATTTTTTGAGACACGTAGTTCACAACATCTGCTAAAGGGCCACAAGTTGGAAACCCTGACGGAAGTAATAAGATACCTACGGGCATATTAATGTAAAAGGGAACAATCACTAATGAATGTTTTTTTTGGCATACAAATAAGAAACATAAAAAACAATGTAAGGAAATAAATAAGAAAATTACAAACAATATTACATGTAGCACTATGAATGCAAGGAATTTCTAGAAATGGTCATGTGCAGTAGTGAAGGCAATGCCCACTTTCCATATATTGCTTCTCTCCACAAGATCACATCCTTAATTGCATGTGGATTTCTTTTGTACAGTCAGTGATATATATGCAACAGAGATCACAGTCACTAAATTACCATAATGGGCCAGATTCAATTCAGAGAGAAAAATGTATCTCATGGTTATGTGATAATTCATGGACGAGATTCAATTTGAGGAGAAAAACTTTTCTCCAAATTCAGTTCCAGCTTTTTTCCCATAGACTTCAATAGAGTTTTCATGTGATAAACAGTGAGATAAGTTTTCCTGAATTGAATTGCATCTCACATTGAATCTCGTCCATGACTTTTCACGGGATAAACCTTTTTCTCACTGAAATGAATCTGGCCCACTATGTGCTAAAGAGTGGTTGCCGCGATCAGCAATTAAAAAGAAGTAAGATAAATCAGAGAGGGGGTAATATTGTCTAAATTATAATAAACCAATAAACTGGAGTATTGCCTTATGGACTTTGTAGTAATATGGCAACAATAGGTAAGGTAGTTATTCTGCATTGATGTCTTAGGTTAGACCAACCCTGTAAGCAGAAAGGAATGAGTGCAATAGAAATCAAACTAAATGTCCCATACATGCATATCCTTAAACTAAGCTGAATATCTTTTGATTAATATAATAGATGATAAATATGGTTGCCTCCTTTTAATGGTGAAAGCTTTCATACATTTAGCACCTTTCAGATCTCTGCTGATTACCAGACTGATTGGTGCGACGTTCTATTCCGAAGTACAGAATCCTTGCAATCAGCTCCTTGTCCTATTGTACATTTTAGGAGATGTAATCATGAAAATACTTATAGCAATGTTTCTTGTAAAACAGATGAAAATCAAGAATCTTAAAACACTTTAGCTGTTTCATATGTATATCAGTTGCAGTAGCTTGTGCTCTCAAATGTATATTTTAACATATACAGATGTAAAAGAAAGTGCTAATTTTGAAAGGGACTGTAATAGGCAGAATACACCAAATATGGCCTACGCAGATCCACAGTTACCTTTTATATTGGATACTGATGCTAGTGATACGGGTATTGGTACTGTGTTGTCGCAAATGCAGGATGGCCATGAAAGAGTAATATCTTATGCAAGCAGAGCACTGAACGGAAGTTTGCAACAACTAGTAAAGAATATTCACGTGCTACTATAGACATTACCTGCTAGGAAAGCAGTTCATTGTAAGGACTGACCATAACTCTCTAAGATGGCTACGCAACTTTCATGAACCAGAAGGTCAGTTGGCTCGTTGGTTGGAACAACTTTCAATGTTTGACTATGTAGTTGAGCATTGTGCAGGCCGTCAACAGAATGCAGATCATCTGTCCCGCAGACCATACTCTGAGATCCAAAGCAGCAACTCACAACCTCAATCTACAGCAGAGAACCCCATAACACAACCAGTCCATGTTATCCCTGTGCATCTAAAAACAGCTCAAGACCTAGACAATGACATCTGCCAATTTAAGCAATGGATTCTGGCGGGAGAAATTTCTCATCCAAGAGAGGCTCGTAGCTCCCCACATCAAGAATTTTTTTGTAAGCACTGGTCTGACTTATCAATTAGGAGTGGACTCTTGGTAAGAGAAACACATGGAGATGATCCCAGGCAACCTAAATTCCAAATTGTTGTCCTGCGCAGAGCTGTACCAGTGATTCTAGAGATGATACATAATGACAAAATGGGTGAGCACCTGGGTGTGGATAAGGTCACTGGCGTAAGGATGTAAAGGAATGGTGTAAAGCATGTACTGTATATGGGGCATGTAAGAATGAAAAGAAAACTGCTAGGGCACCAATGGTATCTTCCCAAACAGATTGCCCCAGTGGCAGAACTACCAGGGAAGCAGGGGGTGCGAGAGGGCCAGGGCCCACACCCCCTCAGGGCCCCCCGGCAGCCCGTGCGCCATTGAAATGCGGGCAGTACGTAGGGGGCGGGGGCCCGGTTGTGCATCACGCACCAGGGCCCGCCCCCTATAGTTACGGTACTGGATTGCCCCATGCAAAGTGTTGAATTTAGATGACCTACAGTTTACTGATATTGAAGGGTCCAAAGACTCCAATTCTGAAACTGATGAGGAACCATTGTTACATGGCACCCCAATGCCTGATGTAAGTTTAGATCCTGGGCCACAGAACTTCACAGATCATCCTGCCTTACAACCCAGGCCCCAGAGACAGAGAAAGGCACCCATGTGGCACTCAGACTATTGTGTTCAGTTATGCAGATGCGAGGATGCATCTTCTCAAAGGAGGGGGCAGTGTAACAGGCAGACAAATGAGGATGATACAAAGGTCACCTCCAGCATGCAGATGGCAATCTGGAAACACTAAGACTGATGCCATGTGACTGTGTGAGGAATGCAGGGAAAGAAAAAGGCAAGACAGGAAGGCAAGGAGAGAGCAGATACAGATCTGGCAACAGCAGGGAGACAGAGATCCCCTGGGAGGTAAAGTTGGTAAAGTGCAGGGAAAGCTGCACCGACTTGTGTCAGTGAGTGTCAGTCAGGGAAAGACTTTACTCTTCATTTAGGTCCCTCAGATTCCTGTTCCAATAGGCCCTCTCTGTAGCTGTTGCAGGTCTAGGGCCCAGTTAGGGAATCAGGGAATTGTTCCATAAGAATCAGAAGGTTCATTAGTCAGGCCCCTTCTCTGATCAGAGTAGGTTAGACCCCAGGTTCCAGCGCCCGTTAGGGTCAGTCACCCCGGCTTAGTTACTGGTCCAGTTCTATCCAAAGGAGAGCCAGGACTAAATACTGAACATACCGTTTGGACGCACATGAATGTATTACAAATGTACTGGAATTCATGGATGCAACACCATGGATTACAGATAAGTGCGCACCAGTGTAAAGTGTACACAACAAGCAGGCCCGAACTCTCAGCTATACATGGTGCACCACAGGGGTTAATAAATGGTTAATAACTGTATTACTTCATTCTTTACTGATAATATCTGTATTTGTTTATTCATGGTTCTGATTTACATGTTCTAGTAAAACAGTGAGTTCCATATTCACTTATTATATACAGCAAGTGGGTCATGTTTACTTTGTATCAGGCTGTTAAAGGAACCCATACCTTGCCAGGCTACCCAGAAGGTAACAGGTAATTTGGTACAGGACTGTAATGGAAAGTCTGTTCTGTTTTTTTGTCCTAATAAAAATATGGATTTTCTCTTAACCTACTTTAAAAACTTAGTTTGCATAAAAATATTTCTCCGGTATAGTCACTGCTAGCCCAAGGCAGAGATTAGAGATTGTGGTGCTGAACACCCTTGGCTGAACTTTTTCACAGCTATAAGAAGGATGGGTGAATTAGCGATGTTTATTATTAAATGAATAATAACACTCTTTTAAAAACAATCAAGATGTCATGCCCAAGATCCAGTTTCCTGGGGATAAAATGTGTTTTTTGTTTTTTTTTCAAAACCAAACAAATTTCATTGGTACAACCACCTGGCCGTACTACACTAAATAATTGATAGGAATTAGGGCTGCTGTTTAATTCAATAAGGGAAAATTGACAATATCCTTCTTAGAGCCATGGAAGTGTCAGTGCTTAAAAAACATCATGCAATATTTCTGGCAGCAAGTAAGCATCTGATAGTATCTGCATGTGACAATTGAGGCTTTATCAGCAAGGTGAAGCGTTTTGGAAAAAAGTTACTTTTAGCTTCCCTTACTTAAAGTGATACTGACACTAAAAAACGACTTTTTTTAAAAATATGAATGTACATTAAAAGTTACCTATAGGCAGGGGTTCTTCGCCAATGAGGCGAGTTGAGGCTGTCGCCTCAGGCGGCAGCACCCCACTAGGTACCAGGGGCAGCAAAAATGCTGCTCCTGGTACTTTAAGAGCGAATTTCTGGGGGAGGGGGGGCAGCAGCAACTGCTGCCGCCTCAGACAGCGGAGGGGCCAGGATCGCCCCTGCCTATAGGTCATGTTGATTGTTGTTTGATGAGAGGTTTGTTTTTGTAAGTTATTGTTAGTTGAAGTTCCTAAACCTGACTGTTTTGCCAACCAGAATGTCCCATCTCAGCCTGTGAGTTAGAGTTTCTAATGCTAATGGACTCCTGCTGCACAAATATGGCAGCCCCCTCATACAGGAACATGGGGGATCAGACAGGTAATGTAAAAGCATCGGGCAAATACTTTATGGCAAAGTTATAAGTAGCTTTCAAAGGCAATATTATGATAGATATAAAAGACGAGTTTAATTTCTGGTGTCAGTATCTCTTTAATACAGTTCTATACCCTAGTAGATTGGCAAGGCTATAGCTGTATTCTGGTGGATATGCCTATTCCTTTCCAAAGCATTCACCCTAGAAATCAGATAGCTGTCTATCTCTCACTAAAATTTAACTTAAATTTAATTTATCCCTTTAAAGGAAAACTATACTCCAAACAATGTAGGTCTCTATAACAATACAGTATATTGCATAAACACTTCTTCATGTAAATAAACCAGTTTCATAAAAATATACTTGGGTAATCCTAAATAGAAAATCTACATGTTAAAGGGGAACTATCGCAAAAATGAAAATGTAATTTAATCTTCAGCATACTGAAATAAGAAATTTTCTAAATATAATCAATTTAAAATTAGGTACCGTTTCTGAAACAATTAATTTTATCCTCACTATCCCTCTCAGCATCTGTTTCTCTTAATTCTCTCTTCATGCAGGAGTTGGGTGTCAGATATTAATTGACAGTTAGATCCAATATATCTTATAGGGGGCTCCTTTTGCCTAGAAGATGTATTAGAGCACACTATTAAAATCACATGACATTCTGTCTCTCTACATGCAGGGTTTGTGCAAAATGCAGTTATTTTGTTTGTACTGAAATCAGTTATTTGAGTGAGCTCTAATACATCTGCTAGGAAAGGAAATCCCTATAAAATATATTGGATCTAACTGTCAATATCTGACACCCAACCGCTGCAAGAAGACAGAATGAAGAGAAACAGATGCCGAGAGGGATAGTGAGGATGAACTTGATTATTTCAGAAACTATACAGAATATTTAATTAATTGTATACATAAAGTTTCTTATTACAGTATGATGAAGCGTATATTACATTTTCATTTTCACAATAGCTCCCCTTAAAGAACTTAGGGCCGCCCCCTGGGATCATACTATTCAAGTTGCACACTAACAATCCAAATTAACCATACAAGTTAGGTCACATGACAAAATTAACAAAGTTCTGTCTTTTACTCCCACATTTCACCCTGTTACAGATAGAGCTGCATTATTTCTGGTCAGGTGATGTCTGAGGCAACACACAGACCATGACAAAATGGTGGATCACTGGCAATATTTAATTAAATATATATTCCAGTTTGATAAGATTCTTTAATGTGCCACTAAACATAATATAAACTTTCGCTTAAGTATGTAGTTTGGGGGTAAAGTTTTCCTTTAAGTATTGATGTTCATTTGTAACCTTTTCTTACACTGGTCATCAAAACTGAAGTGATAAATAGTGTATTTGGACACTGGGGATTTGTGGTTGGTTCTTTTTGTGGAAGGGACTAAACAGAGCTCTCATGGCCTCCTTGGCATCACCTAGACTAGCTATCACTTAATTACCTTAATTGTATCCATGCTTTAGCACAGTGTTCCAGTGCTTAGCACTGCTGCCTCGTAGTACCAGGGTCTTTAAGTTCAGTCTGCATGTATATTCTCGCCCCTGTATGCATATGTTTACTCTCACACTCCAAAAACATAAAGGAAGGTTAACAGGCTGCTGAAAAAACTGACCCCAGTGCATGTGATAAGGAAGCTGAATTAACTAATTGACTAATCAGACTGAAATATGTTCTTCCTAAGGTCATAACCCACAAGATAATGAATGTACTATCTGTTCCTTCTCACGGTTAACAGGTAATTTTGGTTGAGTGCATCTAAAAGTCAGGTCCTAAAACATGTTACTATAGGGATTTGATGTGCTACTGATGCTTGCATGAGCTTAAAGTTTCTCACATACTCATATCTGTCTACTAATTAGCATATACATTTGGTATATAGGGTAAAATGCTATACACATCTATTCATTATTATTCCCTGACATCTCAATTAAACGTAAAAACCTCAGAGACTGTGAGAATGTGAGAATACTGGCTTTTACAAATGAAACAATTGGCCTGCTTTTGGTTCCTAGCACATACTTTTGAGTTCATATTACGGTTATCGGAAGGAATCTATGAAAAATAAAACTGCGTACAACTGTGTATCATCAGCATGGCTTAACCTTGTCAGGCATTGCTAAAACAGGAAATACTCTAAAATTCACTGGCTGAAACACAATTTAATGAAGAAAACACACCAAGAAAGGAGCCCCAATGAATGTGTGATTCAGCTCATGAGATAAAGAGGAAGTTTTTGTTTGGACCAGTTTAATCATACATCATTCCCTGAAGATTTCAGCGAGAGCATTTGAGACTTTGCTGAAGCTTTGAGGTTCGATCTGTTGGACTGTTTATAGTAGTCTATGTTAGCCTAAAAAGTAAAAAAAATGATTAATGAGTAACAGTAAACAGTAATAATAAAAGCAACTACAATTAAAAAAAATTTTTTTTCCTACAATCCACTAATTTGTGCTCAGAATTGCAGCTATATTGTAGATTGTGTCTGTTAGTAAATGGAGTATTAATCTGACCATCATGCGTACAGCCATAGGTCTCTCTTGAAAGGAACAGTAACACCAATAACTGAAAATGTATCAAAGCATTTAAGATAATATGTGTTGCTGCTCTGCACTGGTAAAACTGGTGTGATTGCTTCAGAAACTCTACTAGCCATGGGAGCAGCCATTCAAGCTGGAAAAAAAAGAAAAGGCACAGGTTACATAGCAGATAACAGATACAACACCATTGTATTGAACAGAGCCTATCTGTTGTGTACTATGAAACCTGTGCCTTTTCTCCTTTTTTCAGCTTGAATGGCTGCCCCCATGGCTTTACAGCAGCTTGTTTATATAAACTATAGTATTCTTTCTGAAATAAACACACAGCTTTTACCAGTGCATGTGAACATCATATTTGTTAATTACTGACTGCACTAGTAATGCGCCCCCCCCCTCGACCTGTTCCGACGTTAAAAGTTAGGAGCAAGGAGCGGGAGGGCAGCATCGGGCCTGCTGCCTGTCTTCCCAAATATATATTCTGCTGCTTTTCTAAGAGGTAACCTTTTCTATGAGGAGAGCATGGTAAACCCATCCCCAGCTACAAGGATTTTCACATCAGATCTTGTGGGGCTTGACATGGGAGATTAAACTGCCAGGTCAAGTCTCTCCAGAGCTACATACATGACTGTATAATATAATTTTCTCATCAATGTTTTAAAAATCTGATCATGGGAATGGAATGGGAAATAAAAGGGTGATCTAACAAAGGTATATGTAGACACTTTGGGGCTGTTGGATGGTCTACCTTTTGGGCACCCCTGATGTTCAGTTTTTATCCCCTTCTTGCAAATCAAATCAAATCTGGTTGTCTTTCTGAACCACAGTTCAATGTATTCTAATAAATTCTATCATTATACATATAGAAGTATAAAATCAGTGCTTTGCATGCTACTAAATATGAAGTGCTGTAGCAAGGGAAGAGATGAACTGAAAGCTTATACAACATAGCTTATTGTAAGTATTGCTGTAGCACTGACCTGTAGTCCAAACATATAAATGTACTGTATTTTATACTCAATCAGTCACAACAGATTTGACTCTAAATGAGAGGGTTATTGCTTTGATTAGTTTATTTAAAAAAAAATAATATATATATACTGTATATATATACTGTATATATAAAGTTCCAGCTGTGGTGCACTCCAGTCAAGCGTTCTCTTCATGCCTGGGTGCTGTCAAATATATTGTAGAAAGTAGTTCCCCAAGATTGACGCACTCCAGGACTTCATGATGCAGTTTAGAATAGAAAATTTATTGTGAACTTTTTGGTCCCATACTGGGCCTTTCTCAAGACCCAGAATGGGACCGAAACCTTGACAATAAATTTTCTTTTCTAAACTGCATTATGAAGTCCTGGAGTGCGTCAATCTTGGGGAACTACTATATATATATATATATATATATATATATATATATATATATATATATATATATATATATATATATATATATATATATATATAGTAGTTTCATGATATTTCATTTATTTCCAACGTTTCGGTCCCTGCTAGGACCTTTCCCAATGATGATACAAAGAAAGGTCCTAGCAGGGACCGAAACGCTGGATATTGATGCAACAGAAATAAATGAAAACATTTTTTTATATATGGGAGTGCTGGTTCTCTTGAATATCATGTTATATATATCCTAAACCTTGTACCCAGGCTATATAAGCCATAATAGTGTGCCTTGGAGTGCGGATACTCACTGGACTGTGATATATACAGTATATATATATATATATATATATATATATATATATATATATATATATATATATATATATATATATATATATTTATTTATATTTATTATTTATATATTATTGTTTGGTTTTAGATAGCAAGAAATCCCAGAATGCAAAAGACTGTGAGCAGAAAAATGGTAAAAATTGTCTCATTCCCTGTGAATTTTCGAAGTTACTGTCTCATGTGCCACCTGCTTTCCTCTTTTGCAGTTTCTTCCACAATCAAATAATACAGCGCAATAGTTATTTAAAGTGTTGAGCTTTGAAGTTATTAACTCTGTATTATAGATTAGCTTTTGAAAGGCGTAAGCCCTGCTGTGGTTAAATCAGGGGGTAGTCTTCTGGCTTTAATCTCCTGAGTTATAGTATTTGAATGAGGTACATGAAAAGTGATTTTGAACTTCCTACTTTGAACCATGGAGCTCAATGAATTATGTTTCCCATAGGCTTTAATTAATACAAAAAAATCTATTTTAGCAATAAGAAAACCAGCAATGGATATTTATTTTTCTACACAGATGGTCATTTAGATGAAATGACAAGAACTCATAAAAAGAGCTGATGTTATAACCTGCACAGCTGGAGTGATATCCCTACTAGATAAAGTGATCTTTCTGCAGCTTTCTAACTTCCACATCAATCCTGGGCACTGAAGTCCCTGCTATCTGCCTATATTGGCTCTGGTTGTTCTTTTAATTAGCCTGATAATAACAAACAGCAGTAGTATCTTGGTTCTTCATAAAGCAAATTTGACATCCTTCAGTGTGAAATCTCAGTAGAGTAATCCCAGAGTTGATGGACTTTGAGCTTTGGATGTAAATGCAACCCCTCTTGAAGTACTTAAACCTGTTCAGATATCCTGTTTCTCAAAGATATATGGCAATTCTGCAAGTCAGGACCCCAAATCATGCTCCTGTCTCCACGTTTCATTACAAAGGCAAGGTCTGCGTATCCTATTGTTACACCCTAACAAAAATATACTATGGGGGGAATGTAATTAAAGTCGCAAAGAGATAAACAATTCACACCAATAAGAATAAAAATCCACATCTCGCAATGTAATATTGTTCCTTAAATTGTTATTGCATTCAAATTTTAATTTAATTGCAAATTTTAATTGCGCATTCTTAAGAAGTGCTTGAAGGAGCAAACATAACGACTTTTTCAGTAAGTTTTATTACATTTACTGCGCATTGGCGCAAACTATAAAATTTGGAAGCGGTTTTCCACTGTTGGAAGTGGTTGCTAAACAGTTTCCAGGTTCGCAAAAGCTATATTAAATTTGTGCAAAGCAAAATTTGTTTGCACAAAGGCATAACTTTTCGCATTGCGAATAGTTTTTCCATTACTGACTTTTATTACATTCCCCCGTATATGTCTAAACTAACCTCGATTACATACCAGCCAAAGAATAGTATGTGATATGTACAGTGATGATACACATCCTCCAGATTTGAATGTCAGGCACAAGTAAATCACTTTTCTCTACTTAATATTATAGGCGATAGACTCAAAGCACTAGTTTTTATTTACATATATACAGTTAGCGAGTCAATATAACGGCTGATTATGGAACACATTCCAGGTATATAGACAGAGCAGTTGTCTTAAACATCCACAGGATTGCTTCCATTCCACAAACACTGGCTAAAAAGTACACTTTCCTGTTGAAAAAGAAGCATTAGACTTGTTAGCTTTTGAGTGTAAGAAAACATGGTCTCTCACATACATGTGACACATACATGCAGTCACATTTTTACACATCAACATACACATTTCTCTCTCTCATTTTTCCCCCTCCTTACAAACTGATTGCCTTGATAATAATAATAAAGCCATACGGATTTAGGATGCAGATAAGTGTGTGACAATGTACTGTGCACCTCAGCTGCAGCCCCTGTAACTGATGTGATTTACTTTGGGCACAGCTTATGCCCATGCTCTGTCAAGGGTTGAAGTTGGGTGTAGAGGGCAGGGCTGAGTTTGGATAGGCTAAAGACAAATTCAGATACAAGACAGATACATATGCTTTCATGGATTATCTGTAACTTGTATTCAAAGTTCTTTACCACTTTAACACCCCACCCACACTTTAAATGGGGTTAAGAAGGCTCAGGTTTCTAGGGGTATTGCATCATGGGATGACATGACATCTGACTGATGGTGATTAAGGTGCCAAACAGCTGATATTTTACCAGCCTGTAAAAATTATACTTGATGCCAATGTTAACAGGAATGTCTAATATATAATGACATCACAACAATTATTCTTAAAAATCACTTGTACACTCCTTGAAAGTAGGTTTACCGTACATGGCAACACAAGGATTTTTCACGCAGAAAAAGATCCAGTAGAGGATGTCCTGTTATGAACATTCAATAAAAATTGACCTAATTTAAAGCAGCCTGATTTATTATGCTCCCCTGTTTGACCATGCGATCAATACTTCTATATACATGTTTAATAAATCATAACACATCATTTATTAATACCATCAAGATAGAATTAAAAAAAAAATACTTCCCTTCCCATAAAATAAACCTGAGATGGGTAGGAAGGGGGCACTGCACTATGTAGATAATGTGATCACAGCAGAATTATCTCTGACCATGCAGTCAGTTGATTAAAAATATGAGCCAGAAATGTACAATATTTGAATAAAAAACTGCAGCTTCTGCATTGGAGTATCTGTTCCTATACCAAGAAACTTTGAGACTATACACTTTAAGAAGGACATAAAGTTGGGGACAAGATACTAAAAAATTTCTCTGGCGCAAGCTGAGCCATCATACTATGAAAACATTGATGTACAATATTTCCAGTAAAGGTAGCCGTTTTCAGTCCTTTAGACCAAATTGTCAGCTTATTCGACGGGGCCACCCTACCGTTATCTGGCAAGTTAGATTTTCATGTCAGATCAATTGGCTCATTGATGCAGTCGCCCACCTTGACAGCCGGTATTTGTTGGTATTGTTATAATCCGATTGTTTGGCCCACATTAGCCTGATATCATCCACCTTTGATCGGCATATATTGTTTGGTGACCTTGCAAAACGGGCACATCGTATAATGTATGGCCACCTTTAGCAGTGGTTACACTACACCTACAATTGGAAAGTCTTCCAAATAACTATTACCTTTAACAATGTAGTTAATAGATGGTATATTAGCTTTAAATGGTAACTTTTCAATCTATTTTGCATTTTCCAGCTTCCTATTGCTTCTTGGCTCAACACACCATCAGTTTTTGGTTTCTATCTTCTGCCATCATTTCCACTGAGCTATAATTCTCTTTTACCCCATCTGCTGCTGCATGCCCATACCACATTAAACTCCTCTGTGCTTTAGGAACTCTTTGCTTTACTTCATCTGATGCCTCATTTGCATACTTTTGTGTCGTTGCCCTTTCGTGCAATAGCTTTCTGCAATTATGGTATTCTTGTCTGTGGCAAATTCCTGGGTGCTTCCCTCAACCTGCATTCATGTCTGGTTTACATCCGTGAAATGGGAAAGTTCTCACCTTCTCACCCTCTTTATTCATTCCTATTTTGCGATTAGAGACAACAGGTTTCACATATTTATGGACATGGTTGCCTTTGATTTAATAAATGAGACTTCTTTTATAAATAGTCTTATATCCAACACACGAAAAAACACTATTATGACTTTGGCTTGATATGCACCTAGATCAAAGGTGTCAGAATGTATGTACCATGAGATACTGGCGTGTCCCAAGATAAAGGCAGACCATAAAGATTGCTGAATGTTCCATCTGAAAAGAATCAGTTGTAGAACCAGACAAAAAACTTCCTCAGCAGGCACACCGACAAAAGCACAATAGAAAGGGGTTTCCTTTTTTTTTAAAGAAAAAGGTCACCCAGATTATATGAATAAAATAAACAATGTTTGCAAAGCACAGCTCTGAGCTAGAAGAATTGTGTACTTTTGTGTTTTCATGGTGCATATCAGGGCAGATGCTTTATCCATCTCCATTTCTGTAAAATACATTCAGTCATCTGTAGTAGAAAATAGTTTTAAGTAGCATCAAAGCACAAATCAAAGGGCTAGATCTAAGGCTTTTAAAGGTAAAAACGATGTTCAAACAGAGCACCAAGTTAAGATATTTGCAGCGATCCATAGAATGTCACTCTGCAGGAAATAGCGTGAGAAAGGATTTCTGAGTTGGATTGCTTGCTGCTTGTTATGAATGATGCTGCCTAACTCATTATGTGCTTTTTTTTACTGGTTAGCAAGGATGCTGAGTTGTACATGAAAGGACTGTAAGCTGAAATACATGGTATGCTTTTCTTCTCATCAGTGAATCAAAGTACAAAATGACCTAATTTTCTCTTTCTTTTTTTTGGGGCAGAGGTAGATCCAAGTGCATATGAATAGCTGAAGACTGGTTGTTTTTTTTATTTTTCAAACAAGGTCACGATGTCTCTTAACCTTAGATACCAGTCTGGTTTCCTTCCAATGCATATGCCTGGGGAACACAAGCAGGTCATCGTAAGCCCGTCGAAATACTAAGCATTGGATTTTTCCATAAAAAGAGGTAAAAAGAGTTTACAAAGGATGCAAAAAGGAAGAATAGCAACTAAAAATGTATTGTGATGTGTTGACATAATGAAATCATTAGGCATTATATAACTTACATTTACTACTAAGAGGTAATTGTAACTACAAAATGTGCAGAACTTTTCTAATGCGTATGTGCTTATGTTCACAATGAAAAGAAATATGAGCATATTTACTTGGACCTTTGCACATTTTCTCTTTAATGATGGAGACTGTTTATCTATTTACAAACTTTTTTCCTAACCTTTGGTCCACAGATATTGCTAGAATGAAACACAACATAAAGTCAAATAATGATTAAAGCCTAAAAAGGAACATGGTTAGAGTTGCTGTATTTCCAATACTGAATTGACTTCAAAAACAGAAAGGTTCAGCAATCCTAGCATTAATGATACAGGCTTTCAAAATTGTCCACTGGAGCTCGCTACGTTGGATTAGGCCATCTTTAAGAGATAGAGAAAGATTGCCCAGTGCCCCCTTTCCTTTTGTGTATTTTTGTACTTTAGCAGAGTTGCTCTGCAGGAAGAATGTCCAAACTTCCATGTTGTCGTTGTAGCACTCCTACACCTGTCCCTTTAATAATGGTCTTATGCTTTTAAAAATGGGTGGGAGTCTGGGCAATTTGTCTCCGTCTTAAAACCCACAAGTGGGGGAAGATTAAGCCTTTGCAACCAGTGTTTTTGCTAAAGGCATGCTGTCATTTTGGGCTAATAAAGAAGTAGGGATGCACCAAATCCAGGTTTGGGTTGGGATTGAATTTGTGATTCTGCCCTTTTTCAGCAGGATTCGTCTGACCAAACTGAATCTGAATCCTGTTTTGCATATGAAAATTAGGAGCGGGAAATTGCGTTACTTTTTGTCATAAAACAAGGAAGTAAAAATGTTTTCACCTTCCCACCCCTAATTTACATATGCAAATTAGGTTTAGGATTCGGTTTGGCCGAATCTTTCACAAAGGATTCGGGGGTTCGGTCAAATCCAAAATAGTGGATTCGGTGCATCCTTATAAAGAAGCCCAAAACATAATGGGGCAGATTCAATTCATTGGTTTATCATGTGAAAACTCATGGGAGTAGATTCGCTAATCACCGAAAATTCGCCAGCGATGGCTTCGCAACAATTTGCAACAGTTTGCCAGGCGTAAATTCGCTAGGATAATCCTAATTCACTTAAATGCAAAGAGCCCACTATATAGTTTATGTGCCATATGTTAGGAAATGTAGGGGGGAATCCAGTTACCCAAAAAAATTTTAAGGACTTTTGCAGGCTATCGCTCTATAATAAGGAAAAGATGCCAGCGTTTTTTGGGACTTCCTCAATTTTTCCACGAAAAATTGAGGAAATCCTGCACAATCCATTGCACTTTGCCTGGTCTGAGCTGGTGAAGGCACGTCTGGCGAAAGAGGTAACGTTCAGTAAAATCCGTATCTTAGTGAATTTGCGGAGTTACATCCATTCACCAGAATGAAAATTCGCCTGGCAATAGAGTGCGAATGAGCGCTAGTGTCTGTCTCTTTCGCTAGGGAAGTTACATGTGTGCCAGTTAGTAAATCGGCGAAGAGCCTGAATGATGTCATGATGGTAAATTTTTTTTGCCAGCGCAAGTCACTTTGCCCTTTAGCAAATCTGCCCCAAAGACGGGATTCAAATCTAGGAGAAAAAAACTTTTCTCCAAATTCAGTTTCAGTTTTTTTACCATAGACTTCAATAGAGTTTTCACATGATAAATTGTGAGACAAATTTCTCTGAATTGAATTGCATTTCAAATTGAATCTCGTCCATGATTTTTTCACGTGATAAACCTTTTTATCACTGAATTGAATCTGGCGCAATGTGTGCCATTTCAGTCCTACTTTTTTTTGCTAGGTGTTAGTTCTCCTTTAAAGTAATGTTAAAAATAGGGGCATAGAAGGACAGATAATTGACTTTCCCTGCTCTAAAAATGTAATGTTGGGAATTTAATTATGTATGCACAATTTTGCTCAGCAGGTACATTCAAAAATGTATGTGAAATCAATTAAGTTCAAACTAATGTAGCGGCACAGGGAAAAAGGTGGTTGTTTTTTTCAGGGTACTCAGTTTAAAGCACAATTTTCATGGGCCTTTAATATTTCAAGTGTTTAACTCACATGGGACAGCACTTACGTTTCATGAGCAGTGATAAATTTCAGGGAAATCCAAAAACCCTGTTTTGGTGTTTTTAGTAGCGGTACAGAAATTCTGTTGATAACAGAGGTCCATATCAGTAGTAGGTAGAGTTAGTCTTCATATCAAGTGGTGCTTTGCTCACCCAATAGATGACTTCTAGGTATACAGGAACTGTCCACTTTCTCCAGTTTACTTGTTTATAAAAGAGTAAAAGAAAGGAAAGCGAGATTTGTATTTTTTTCCTATCGGTACCTGATCCAGCCTTAAGGTGGCCATGCACAGGCAGATTTTTTACTTCCAAACGACCGATTCCAGAACGTTCCAATAATATGGATAACCTATTGGATGGTTGATGGTGTACGAACGATCGTCGGACAAATGATCGTCTCAACATTGTCCTTCGCAAAAATTGATCTGATGAGGTTCAAATTTTTAGTCGTTCAGGGATAAAATTCCTCTTTGCGCATATCAGCATTGTAGCACAAGCCAACAAACATATATGGAACAACGAACATATATGGAAGGGCCTAAATGTTCTTTGCTGGAAGCTTCATTTCTAACTGCAGGAATATCACCCTATCACCTCATATGTGAAAGAAGTTTATTATGCCATAGGAAGACATGCATCCATATGTCTGCATGGAGCGGGAAAGGAGAAACTGACTATATACTACAGACAGCGACACAATGCTAGCACCACTCCTCATTTGTTGAACAACATTCGTCTGTACATGAAGCAAACAATACGGTTATATCTGTTCATATAATCGTCAGAGATCGTTTAACGATACGATTGTTCATCTCAGAATGATAAAAGTATGCCCGTGTATGGCCATCTTTACATACAGTACTAGTCTTCCTTCTCTTTCTGCAAAGTAGTGTGTAATCCATCAATGGTCTTTCTTCTGAACCACTGAAAATGACGTGAGTTAAGCAGTCACCCTTCACTTCTAACTTCTACTGCTGTTCTCTTATAACTGAATGTTTCATAGTGGATTATAAATCTATAGTTTTCTGCATTTACCAGTGAGAATGGTACTAGAGCAGTGATCCCCAACCAGCAGCTCGTGAGCAACATGTTGCTCTCCAACCCCTTGGATGTTGCTCCCAGTGGCCTCAAAGCAGGTGCTTATTTTTGAATTCCAGGCTTGGAGGCAAGTTTTTGTTGTATAAAAACCAGGTGTACTGCCAAACAGAGCCTCAATGTAGGTTGACAATCCACATAGGGGCTAGCAAATGGCCAATCACAGCACTTATTCGCACAACATTTTTCATGCACGTGTTGCTCCCCAACTTGGCTTTTACTATTGAGTGCGGTTTTTAGATCTTTAAGGGAGCGGTTATATTGTGTTAGGGAGCTGCTATCTGGTTACCTTCCCATTGTTCTGTTGTTATGCTGCTGGGGGGGTGTGATATCACTCCAACTTGCAGTACAGCAGTAGAGTGGCTGAAGTTTATCAGAGCACAAGTCACATCACTGGGGCAGCTGGTCAGTGCAGAATTCTGCTGGAGCAGCACTATTAACTGATGTGTTTTGGAAAAAAAACATGTTTTCCCATGACAGTATCCCTTTAAATTTTTGTATGTTATAGAATGGCCAAATCTAAGCAACTTTTCAATTGGTCTTCATTATTTATTTTTTATGTATTTGTCTCCTTCTTCTGATGCTTTCCAACTTTCAAATGGGGTCACTGACCCCATCTAAAAACAGATGCTCCTTAAGGCTACAAATGTATTTTTGCCTTCCCCTTCTGACTCTTTCCAGCTTTCAAATGGGGGGTTCACTGACCTCATCTAGAAACAATGAAAACAAAAATGCAAATTGTCTCTCTAAATTATACTAAAAGTTCATTTAAATGTGAACAACCCCTTTAAAAGCCGCAAGCAGGGGGAGGATTAAGACAGTGGAACCAGTGTTTTGGCAGTCCCGTTCCTTTAAAAGCTAATGGTGGTGGATTAAAGGAGAACTAAAGCTTAACTAAAGAAGGCTAGAAATGTTGTATATTTTGTTTTGGGCTTCTGTATTAGTCCAAGGCACCCACAGCCATTTAGCAGTAAAGATCTGTGTCTCTGAAGATGTCTCAGTAGCTCCCCATCTTCTTTTCTGCTGATTCACTGCACATGCTCTGTGCTGCTGTCACTTACTGAGCTTAGGGACCCACTCACAATATACAGTACACATAGAATGGAAATTTCACAATATAAGGCTGATTAGTAATTAATACAGATAATTACTACATGGCAGCACAGAAACCAGTGTAACTAACATCAGAACTTAATAATCAGCCCTATAGCATCAGCTTATATTACAGGCCAACCTCATTTTCTGCTTGATAATTTGTTATGACCCCTAAGCTTAGCTTCTCAACAGCTGCTCAGAGCCCACTGAGCATGTGAGTGTTGCAGACACTTTCCAAGATGGTGACCCCCTGTGACAAGTTTGAAGCCCTGGATCATTGCTACTATTGAGAAGCTGAAACTTTAGGCTGGTGCAATAAGATCATTATATAAAATATGGCTTTTTAGCCATATTTATTTGTAGGGTTTAGTTCGCCTTTAAGGCCAATGCCTTGGTCAGGAGCAACTTATGCCAAGAAATGCTACCATGCAGGAAGGTGCCAGCCTATGAAAAGTGGCCTGAGGCAAACAGTTAGGGACCACCATATGGGGGTTATCTCGATGTGGTATGGTGGCTTGTCAATTTTATGATCATAACTTTCTTACTAAATCCCCATTTCTGTCGATACATATACTTGCATAGATACTAAATGACTCGAGGACCAGGGAATGTGCATTGATTTAACCCCTTTCTTTTGTGTGTTTGTAACAATACCTTCAAGCACATAAAAGTGGATCAGAAATGTAATTGTGTATTTTATTCAATGCACAAATTTCCTGACCTAGCACTGATGCTTTTAAAATGTATTTTTGTTTCTAAATAAAACTCCCAAGAACTTTAAATATCATTTTAGCTCCTGGGTACAGTGTGCCCCATCTGAAATTCACTTTGATCTGTTAATGCGCTGCCTTTTCATATAAAATCCTGGTAATCTCAGAAAATATCTATTCTAGAAAGTGTGATGCCTCTGCAGCACAATAGCCAATTAACACATTATTTTATTGGGTGACTAAGCCATATTTGAGGTCTAGATAAAACCTTTGGCAAGTTAAGATATAATTAAAATGCAAAAACAAAGATACTTGCACAAAGCAACTATGTAATCGCTTCACCACAGAAACGGTCAAGGTGACAAGAACGAGAATGAAAGCGCTTGTAAAGAGAGACATCTAGTGGCAGGAGATAACTTTTCCAAAGCAAAAAATCAACTCAATGAAAAATGCTTTCAAAAAAGGTCTTTGTGCAGAAGCATTCTTATCAATCTGATTGTGAACCATTCTGCAAAGCTGTGCTGCCACCCCAGAGCCAAAGCAGAATTGTCTTTCTTGAAACAGAAAAGAACACCCTGCACTAAAGAGATGGGTTACTATTTTGCACTCGTTCACATGACGTGTATAATTTAGCCACATTTCAGTGTTTATATCTGACTTTGTGTTTGAATAAAAAACAGTTCTCCATATTTTCTGTACATGTTTATGTATGTAAGTTTGGTGCAAAATCACAGCTGTTTAGAGCAACAGTTCCCTGATCTGCAAGTTTAGATGACTGGCATTGAGATGAATAAGAAGTGATTCTGGGTGTTTTGTTGGCAGCCAGCTGAGTTAATAAAAACTTGGGGAGTGAAACGACTAAAATCAATGTGTGGAGCATTGTCCTAAACTAGCAAGGGAGGTGGCTAGCTCGAAATTTGTACTTGGATACAGTCAGTTTTCTGCTGAAGGGAGACTGATATAAGTGGAAGCAAATTCATAAAGTCTGCCTGGCGTTGCAACTGTTCAGGTACCTTCAGGGATGCTTTTATATATTATAAACATGATTACCTATACAGTGATAATGTTTAATCAAACCTCAGTTGTATGAGGGACAAGAACTTGTCTAAAAGAAATTTGCAGCAAAACATGTTAGGTAGGCACTATATGGTGCCGGCTAAATTGGTGAACAACCCCTTTCAGGACCACCACTGTCCCTATAAAAGGAAGCGGACCGGTGGATGGGCATGATGGGGGGGAGGGGTCACGGATGCCTGCTATTTTACAAGACATAACCTCTGCAATATACAGATGCGCTATTTTAGTTATTTGGGATAATTGTAATATTCTATATATGCTTTGCCTCTATTAGGGATATTATTATTTATTAAATAATAGAATTGGAGCAGTTTATGCTTTATATTTGTACTAGAAAGCAAATAATGATGACTTTAGTACTCCTAGTTGTATGCCCAGAATACAAATTGGGCACTAATTTCGAGATACCCAGTCTAAGAACTAAGACTAATGGTTCATGGGGATTTAAGATCACCACAGCAATTAAAATGCCTGCAGCAGATGAAAGTCTCTTCATATTTATCAGAATGGATGCTGGCCATGGAAGATGCTGAAGTTCTGAGTTATACCTGCTGTTACATGGTGCTTTTTTTAAATTGTGTTTTCTAATGTTGATCCAGTTACACTACTCTGTGCCAATGTCCCTTTCTTGCACTAGTAAACCTGAACTAGTAACGCTGAACTCCCAGCAGCAACACAGCCTAGCGTTAATACAGTCACGCTTTCCTATCAGGTACAAATACAGCTCTTTGTTAGGAAATTTGCTTCTCAAGGTGAATGATGTGCAGTAGTGGAAGCCAATGAATTCTTTTTGCATTTAGCAGTCCATTAAAATTTTCAACCTAAACAACCAATACCTGCCTACCAACATCTACCAGTCTATCGATGCATCAGCTAAACAGTGTGGTTCATTTGGGAGGAACTCCACGATGCGGCTCAAGCCGACACATGCCATGTGACGAAACCCATGTGACGTGTCAGATGTTCTGAAGATAGAGGAAGTGAAGGCGAAGTCACAGGTAAATCATAGTGTGCAGCGTTTTCATAGTCGTATAAATGTAGTTCTTACCTGCGATTTCTCCTTCACTTCCTGTATCTACAGAACATCCAACATGACGCATGCGTTTAGTCGTTTGGCGACGTGTCGGCTCGAGCCGCACCATTGACTTCCTCCCTCAGGGTAAACTACAAATGTTGGATGGTGTCACAGAGTTCATCAGACGCGACACGATGGATGGTGAAAGTGAAGGTAAGGGGTGAGGTGATGTAAGAAGGGGGGTGAGAGCAAGGATAAGAGGTGGGGGGTGAGAGGAGAGGGTGTGAGCGAGGTTAAGGGGTGGGGAGGTCAGATGCAGAATGCACGACACAAAATATTTCAATGAGAGGGGGAAAAAAAGTCTGACACCATACGTTTTTATCTTGTCGGATAAAGACGCAGCATCCAGCGTTCACAACCGACAGTCGCGTCGTGTCAGATGGAAATTTTACAACTAGTTTATGCATCTGATTATTGTAACAGTGCCAGAACTATATTTAGGTCTGATTCTGCCTTGGCATAAAACCTAAATACGCCCCCTACAGCGTGCGTGTGACATCAGCTCATTGTGTGTGTGTGTATGTGTGACATCACTTCCGCAAACCAGCGTGGCCGCCAACCCCTCACCCCCCCCCAGCTCTTTCACCGGATGGAAATCCGTGGAAGAGGCTGGGCCATTTTTTCTTTTAATTTATTAAAAATGATTTATATATATATTATTTTTATATAAATACGGCCCTGATCAGTCCCATTATATTTTAACCCACGACACAACATACGACTTGTAGGATGTGTTTTGTCAATTCAACACCATCCTACAAAAGCACTCACGGATTTCAGCCTTTAATGAGGGTTGATAACCTCGAAATTAACTTTTAGGGGAGAACTACGTTTCCAGCGGATCCGACGCCATGTGCCAAAACGCAGGCGTCAAGTCGGATGCAACGTAAAATAAGGTAAGCAACAGCAATGTCGGATGGTGTCGCAGCATTCATCCGACACAACTATCTGATGCAGATGCAGCATCTGCAAGTCGTGTCGTGTCAGATGAACGATGCGACACTAATCAACATTTTTATTTCCTACCTTATTATCCGTCGTATCCGACTTGACGCCTGTTTTGTCGCAGATCGTCGGATCCGCAGAAAAGGCGTGGAAATCGCCCATGAGGTTCTACCTACAGTATGATATAGAGCAGGGCTGTCCAACTGGCGTCCCACGGGCTGACCCCCCCCTCATGTGGCCCTCCACATCAAAGTCTGCCTGCTGTGTCTGTTTAACATATTTAAAAGATATCACTACAGAGATTAACTGGCCCCTGCATTGTCTAAACCTCAAATTCAGACTAATCCCCTGCATTGTTCACACTTGTGACACCTCTGTTGTTCACTCCCCTAAAGGCCTGTACTGTTCACACCTGAGACCCAGACTGAAACTGCCCACATTGTTCACACCTCATACAAAATGCTAATGGGGCACCAGCACTGTGTCACTGTATGTAGTACATATTAGACTGGTCCTGATTCCTGTCTCCTGCTCTGTTCTGTCTTCCCTATGCTCCCTGTGTGTGTCATACTTTGGTATTTGTTCTGGGGGTTTGTTAGCATTTGAAAATTATTGTTAGTGGGCCCTAAGGTGTTTAATCATATGCTGGGTTACTGTATTATACACAGGGGAGGAGGAGGCATATGGATTTATGTCTTATACGACTTCGCTTTTTTCACATACGAGTGACATCCTTGCCAGGGCAGGCACAAGGTAGTCCTTGTCCTAGTCCTAGGCAAGAGCTTCACTCAGTGCCCCCCTGTCCTGCATTACAATTTCCTTCCTTACGATGATGGTTTTTAAATAAAGAAAGCAAGAAAGTGTACAACACTTTTTCATTTATATTACTGCCCCCTGTACCTGTACCAGCAAGCTCAGCAGCCATCCATCATACAGCCCTCCTGCAGCCATCATATTGCCCCCAATCTTTACCTGTGTCAGCAGCAGCCAAAAATAAATCTGATCATCATATTGCCCTCAAGTATTTATATACCTGTGCCAATGCCCAGCCCAGCAGCAACAGCAAACATAGGGGCCCCAAATCTGTACCTGGCTGTGCCAGCAGGAAGCTTCACACTTTACAGTAATAGAAAGAAAGTCTTCAGTTCAGTGCAACTGTGCAAGGCTGAGAGCAGCAAGTGCGAGTCACACCAAGCAGCCCCCAAGCTCTCTGCCTCTCTCTGTCATCGACGCGTGTATGCACATCGCGGTGCACCGCACAGAAGGAGCTATTACTTGCCGGCAAGAGGGAGAAGGAGATGGATTCCACCCAACTGGGTGACCATGATTACTGAAACAAATGATTAAATAAACACTTGAAAAAAGTGCACCCCTCAATGATGGCGCCCTAGACAGCCACCTACCCCTAGTTTCAGCCCTGATCCCTGCAGTGAGCACCAACCATTTGGTTTTTTGGTGCGCTATTAATATGGACATGGTCTTGCGGTAACATGGGTGTGGTTTAAAGTGGGTGTGGTCTAAAAACAGGGAGTGGCTAACACGGGCTTCCGTTATCGGCCCTCCACCATGTAGATTGGAAAAATTCCGGCCTCGGTACCATAGAAGTTGGGCAGCACTGATATAGAGAGATATTCCGAGACAATTTGCAACTGGTATTCATTTTTTGATGAGTTGTAAAAAGTAGCAATAACAATGCACTTGTAGCCTAACAGAGCATTTGGTCTTATATGGTGTCAGTGACCCCCATTTGAAAGCTGGAAAGATTTAGAAGAAGGTAAATAATTCAAAAATTATAAAAAAAAAAAAAACCCATAAAACAATGGAGACCAATTGAAAATTTGCTTAGAATTAGCCATTCTATACATACTAAAGTTTAACTTAAGATGAACCACCCCTTTAATAAGACTGGCCACATTTGCACCTGGACGTTTACCCATATCAACATATTCTATTGTTGCTTACATTATTTTACTTGCAGCTGTAATCACATTTCGATCAACATGCTTGACCAGCAAGGCCTGCAAAGTTTTAAATATTCCATAATGATTAAACAAAATGAATGACTGCAGCTGGACTACTCTCCAATCAAGATCCCACTGCCTACTCAACAATGGTCAATGTCATCAGAAGCTGAGTAATAGCCCGCAGGTTTTGTTAAAGGAAACCAGAGCTGACATGCAGCCAAGATCCATAATACCTCATCTCAATCCACCTCCCTAAAATAAAAAGCAACAGGAAGAACAGATTTGGTTTTTATTGATATTAGCACATGTACTGAAATAGAAAAATAAAAATGCAAACTAAATTCAGTAATGGAGGTTCTGAAGGTTAATGGATAGTAAAGTAAGTATTTTACAGGTGTTAAACAGTAAAATCACATTTCAGGTTTTTTTTTTTAAACTGCAGCACCTGCCATAAAAACTCAGTTTTCCCGATGTCATTTATTAAAAATACAGTCACCTAAAATCAAACATATGTAGAAAATGTAAAATTATCTTTCAGCCATTTCCAATGCCACACAAGTAAACCTCCAGTAAAACTGTCAAGCCTCTCATGCAACAGCAGCTCCCTAACAGCACACGATATTTATATTTTAACTACTCCAGATGATGAAAACGCAGAGGAATGCAGTATACTTAAATGCACAGAAGTGGATCTTAAACACCAACTATTGATTACTTGATTATTTATGCCACTTCAACTCAAACTGCCATCAGATAAAAATTAAAAAAATGAAATGGTAAGGAGTTAGTAGGTCGGGCTAGTTAAAAGGTTCTTCATTCAAATGTATGAGAACTGGAGCTATTTACATTATGCAAATAGATTTTGAATGGAGTACATATATAGAGCCAGACTACCCAATGACATCTGATTTGGTCCAGTACATATTTTTAAATCCTGACTGTTATATGGCTTTTAAGGAGCCAGCATGTTGCATCTCTGGCTTGGCTATGTTTAACACACTCAATATTTTTAACTTCATTTGTTTGTTTCAACACTCACATCTCTTGGCCTGTGGGGACACGCAGGCAGAGAATCCGCTCTTATGCCTCTCTATATGCCTACACCTGGATACATTACCTCTACATTACCTCGGGTGCAGGCAGTCATGGCAAATTTCGGCATAAAAATGGCAACTCTAAAGTTTCATTGTCAAAATCCACCATGTCTGCCTGCACCCGAGTCAAGGTAATGTATCCGAGTTTAGGCTCATTGAGCAACAGAGATCTGCTACAGGCCAAGATCCACTATATTTGCCACTAGCCTAAAAAATTGCTGTTTTTTTTTTACATTCTCAAATTCTAAAAATTCAAGATTTACAAGGTGTGAAAACCACAAAAACCTCTAATGCAAATCTTTTCCAAGTAAAAGCAGTTGAAGTCCTATAGAAGTCAATGGGGGCTGCTCTGCTTTTTGGGTTTTCTGTTATAGTTTTTGCTAGTAATTGTCCGAAATTTTTTTTAGGGGTTTGCAAGGGTTTTTTTTTTATCATACTTTTTAATCGTATCTTTTAATAAATTACAAGGTATTTGTGATTTTAGAGAATTTGCCTTTAAAGGGCAAGTCAACCCCAAAATAAAAAAATTGCCTAATAAAAGAAAACATAATTCTAAGCAACTTTCCAATATATAATCATTACAAATTTTCAGTGCTTTTAAAGTTTTTTGTTACAACAATTGATAAGAAAGAACATTGGCTTAAGGTTAGAACTACACGGACGCGCTGTGTCTGCATCCGACAGTTGTGCCGCGTCGGATCGACGCTGCAACTTCATGTGACATTTCTATCTCTTACCTTATTTCCGTTGCATGCAATTTGTCCCCGATGTTTTGTCGAAGCACGTCAGATTGCGCCGAAAACCTCCGTGTAGTCCTACCATTACTCCCAGTTGTTACCGTACTTTTTTAACAATGTTGCAACAGTCTTGGTTCCCCAGCAAAGAATGGTCTGTTAATCAGCTGCCTTGTCTTACATTGTATCAACAGTCTTAGACATCAGGGCAGAGAATAGAAAGGGACAGACAAACACTGCTTTCAATAGCAATACATATAACATAAAAACCAAAGAAAATGTGTAATGAATGTATACTTGCTTAGAATAAGGTCTTCTTTTATTAGGCACATTTTTATTTTGGGTTTGACTTTCCCTTTAATCAGTTTTAAAAAAAAAAATAAAAAAAACTCTAAACCCACTAAAATTTAAATGATAATAAATGGGCCTGCCCATGAAAGTTACTTACTACTCAGTAAGTTTTAGGTAGCAATGGCTTGGTAAGATTTTTTTTTGCTCCCCACAATTTGTTCCTTATTAAACAAAATTTGGAAACTTAAATTTCAACAATTGTCCTGTTTATTTCATTGAATCAGTAGTTTACAAATCGATTAGGTTACAGAAAGGCAGAAACCTGTGTCAGACACATTGGGTGCCTCTAGTAACCATTAATTGGGTGCGGTTATCCAGTTAGTCGCATTCAGGGTTGTTATTATAAAGGTTATATCATTTTTATATGCCAGATAATTTGCTGTTTGGCACCTACAATAAACTGCTATATTTTGCTTACAGTAATTAGAACACATAATTTTACACTAAAAAATTTCCAGAAATGACATCATCCAAAAATAAATGAAAGACATGAATTGCAATGCGAGATGTACTGTATTCTACACTCATTTCTCTGATACAATAGCACAGAAGACCATTTTTTTTACCCAGGGAGAAATCAGTTGGATAAAATGCTAGGAAATAAAGCACTGAGAAAAATGTATGGCAAGCTTTACAGTTCAAAAGCACAGATATCTGCATTTGGGGCATGTACCATAAACTTTTGTGGGAACTTTTGCCTTGGAAAACACACCAGTGTAAATATATAACAATAGAACAATGTCTTTTGCTGGCTTTGTTTAGGCTACAAATCTGTATGGCACTTTATAATTACATGAAAGCTTATACAATTTAACATTATAAACTGATGCATATTTATTGTGCCTTAATGAACAAACTGAACTTAAGATTTGTTTAACTTAACATTTAAGAAAGTTTGTCATTAAGTTACTTCTTTCACGCAAATGACTTTATTATAAAAAGATTGCCAAACACCAATTTTAGCATAATATTATTTTAAGTACAGGAATGAGACAATTTATCCGAAAAACCCATTATCCAGAAAGTAACGACCTACAGGAAGGCCGTCTCCCATAGACTCCATTAAAAGGAAATAAAATGATTTATTTTTTCTCTGTCATAATAAAACATTACACCTTATATTAGATGGCAGCTGATCTGCATTAATCCATATTGGAGGCAAAACTATCCTATTGTGTTTATTTCATGTTCAGACGATTTTTTAGTAGACATAAGGTGTGGTGACTCAAATTACGGAATGATCCCTTATCTGGAAAATCAATGGTCCTGAGCATTCATTAGCATTAAGCAATCATTACATCCTATGCCTGTATTCATTTGTATTACAAACTAAATCATTTCGTACAAAATACATCATAATCCAAAGAGAAGTTCACTTAAAAATTTAAATTTTACCATGATATAGATAGCAGAATATAAGGAACAAAATAGCTGACTTTTTAGTTAAAGTTCAGCTTTTCGCTCTACTGCGCATGTGCAGCCGCGCAAAGAAAGAAGGAAGAGAATTGCTCCGTGGTGCTCACTGGTATAACCCCGAGCCAGTTTTCTGGTGTTTTGGCCCATGGAAAAACAATCGGATTTAGACTCGGCGCATGAGGACCAGTTTTCTTTAATTACATATCGGATATCAGACTTGATGTCCCCTTTAATAAGGCAAAACCTGATCACTCTTGTAACTATAATATCGAAATGGAAGTTAGAAAGTTAAAAATCTGAAACTTTTAAGTCAAAAATACCCCAAATACGTTCACCAGTATATTCCTGGTGGCTGTACCTGAATGTACATGGTGTGTGACAGCAACGAGAGGGCTTGGTTTCCTTCAGCTAGCCATATACTGGCAGCTTTCTCAGCAATCTTCTCCCACTTACTTTTCAGTGTATGAAGTAGTTTAAAGTGCAAATGGCCATTTTATGTTGCAATATAGCATTCATAGATTTTTGACAAGTTCTCCCTCAAGACTGTGTTTCATTTCTCTTGGCAAGAATAATTTTATAGTCTGATACTGGAGACAGAAAAGATTTCTGAACTAAAAGGAATGCATTTTTGAAACCCAAACTCATATTAAAGTGCACAAAGAATTACAAAAATGTTGTTGGAGTTAAATTCTTAGAATATGGCAAGACAAGCCTTTTCATGGAGTTTAATGTCTTTATCCAAACCCCCCAAACATACATGCTGAAATACTTGTCCCCAAAAGGACATTAAAGAAATAGTAACATCAAATATAATATTACAACTGGTGTGATGCTTCAGAAACTCTACTATAGTTTATATAAACAAGCTGCTGTGTAGCCATGGGGCAGCCATTCAAACCTGAAAAAGGGAAAAGGCACAAGATACACAGCAGATAACAGATTCGATACGGTGTATCCTGTGCTTGAATGGCTGCTCCCATGGCTACACAGCAGTTTCTTTATATAAACTATAGTTGTGTTTCTGGAGCAAAAACAAACAAAAAAAGCCAACAGACTTACCAGTGCAGGGCAACAGTAAATTATATTGTCATTCCTTTAAAATATTTTTATCTTTTGGTGTTATTGTTCCTTAAATATTGTGGGCTTACACTGCAAGTCTTTTGTGCAGTTATACTTATGGAAAGGTCGTGTCTTACTTTACTAAAAATCGTGGGTGACAAAACTACAAACTGAAATACACCAGATAATTAAAGGGGTGGTTCACCTTTAAGTTAACTTTTAGCAACTTTAGTAATAGAATGTCCTGTCCCTAGCAACTTTGCAATTGGTCTTAATTTTTTTTTTATAATTTGTTAATGATTTGCCTTCCTCTTCTGCATCTTTTCAGCTGTCAAATGGGGGTTGCTGATGCTGGTGGCCAAAAAATGGTTTCTCTGTACTTTTGCAATAATATTATTATTCCTTTATTCCTTACCTTTCTAATCAGTCCCTGTCCTATTCATATTCCAGTCTCTCATTCAAAACACTGCCTGGTTGCCAAGGTAAAAAGGACCCTACCAACCAGATAGCTGCTGAAATTCAAAACTGGAGATCTGCAGAACAATAAGCTAAATACCTGGAAAACCACAATAAATAAAAAACAGTAGCAATGGTCTCAGAATATCAATGTCTATGTCATACTAAAAGTTAATTTAAAAGTGAACTGCCCCTTTAAATACATACAGAGCTACTGACAATCTATCTGAATACTTCAATTGTGCTTTTTGTATTATTGTGTTACCCAAATTCCAGTTTTATTTCATGTCTACACACCTGAGTCTGTTTATTCTTGGTACAATACAAATGTAAAGGGATTCCTATGACACATTCACAAATGCTCTGATGCTATTTGAACAATACAAAATATTAGGAGAAACTTTTTTTCTTGCACCATTAACTATGAGGTCATAATTCATTGCATACACAGGATATTCCATAAACATAACATTTGTATTTAGCTATAAAGATTGCTGGTTGATATCACACAGGAATGGTAAGTGATACTTATGAGCTAGAGCGGTGCAATGGGTTCTATGGAGAATTCCTTTGCAGTGGCAAATAATATTGCAACTACCCCTGCATTAATATAGAGAAGTAAAATTTTATAAACTGAAAAATTCTGTTCATTTAAGGGTTTTCTTCAGAAAAAAAACACAAGGAAAAAAAAGTCTTAATGAAAGGTACATTTTATCTTTAAATCATGCAATTGCAGTTTAGAAGTCAGGCCATAACGAGATGAGTTTTCCCCAGTATTAAGTGGATTAAAGATTGCAAAACAAAATCGACACACAAAGATTAACATATATGGCAGTAAAAAAAAAAAACTGTTTAAAACACCGAAAAGAAAAACACAGAAACAAGTAAAATAAATATTGCAAATCTTCCTTCAAGCATGAACAAAAGAATCTTTTTCCAGAAGAATCTTTTCCTAATCTGTATACTACTGAATATTTAAAAACACAACGCTGATATGTGTTCTCCTTCTGCACAATTTAATTTCTAAAAGAATGGCCCTGGCATGATCATGTTTGTCAACACAATGCCAGTATAGGCTAACTGCAAACTGCCATTTTGGCCTTTTATTTTTTCCAAAAGCCACATGGGAAATCTCGGCAGATGTAGAAGAGCCCTTGTAGAATTTTTGCAAAGGCACATAAAAACGTTGGCAAAGGTTCAGTAGACTTGGAGTCTATTGCAATGATCTGATAAACTGAGATGGGTCTATTCATATTTACAAGCAATACAGTATATTTGTTCAGTTGTCTGCAAGTAAAAGATACTGCTGTTAAATAAGACGTGCTGTCATATGCAGAGGACAATAAATTGCATGGCACAATTTGATCAGAATAAAAGCTTTGAAAGATGAAAAACATTTGTTCTATCCAAATTTAGAAATTAAGGCTATTTAAGAAAAAATATATATTCATATTTTGGATTAAGTTTAATTTAAGCAGATACTAGAACACTAGGACTTGGTCAATTCAATATTTAAGACATTTTTCATTTAAGAACATCGGTTACTCTTTTGGCAAAACTTTAAAGTTTAATTTCTGTATATTCGATACTGGCAACATACACGTTTTGTTTCAGCATCAGTAATGCAATTCAATAAGGATATAACAAGGTAAATTAGAAAAAATGGTTACACCTTTGCTCACTATTTGCTTTGTTGTAAAAAGGAAAACCCTTACATGCTGGTATAGGTCCCATTTTTAGCCTTCAAATTAAATTTGTAAGTAATTAAGCTTTTCTCTAGGCAAATCAAGCACATACAATATGTGCAACATAAGGACAATATTAAACAGACAACAATTGATTGAGCTGCCAGAAAAGCATTAACGTCTGTACTGCACCATCATCATCATATTAGTGTTCTAATCAATAATCAACAGAACAGTAGACTAGTTGGATCGCATTGGTAAGGGAAAGTCTGGTTGGCTCTATCTGAAAGAAAAACAATAAGTCAACATTGTAAGTGGTAACATGGCCTGTGACAATAGTTTATGCTATATTTTGTTGCACAACTTTTCCACTTTTTTAAAAATAAAAAATAAAAATTCTGCACATTCTGGGACTGTTCAATTTAATTTCATGTATTAGCTTGCTGAAAGAATAAAGCCTAGCTGGTGGTGCTGTTTTCTATAATAAATATTTGGGTTATAGTTTTGTACTTTGTAGCTGCCTTAAAGGAACAGTTCAGTGTAAAAATTAAAACTGTGTAAATAGATAGACTGTGCAAAATAAAAAAAATTCTAATATAGTTAGTTAGCTAAAAATGTAATGTGCTAAGACTGGAGTGACTGAATGTCTAACAGAACAGAACTTTACTTCCTGCTTTTTAGACCCACTTCGAGTCACTGACTAACTCAGCTAAGTGTTACCCCGGCAAATGCCCCTAACTTTTTATTTACCCCTATGTGCAGATTCTGTCCAGCGGAGTTCACGGGTGCCATCTTCAGTTGCTTCAGTAATCTTCGGAATGAGACCGGCACATCTGCAATTTTCGCGCGTTTCATCGCATGCGCAGTTGTTGCAAAACAGAAAATTGCTCCAACTGCGCATGTGCTGATACAGCACTTACTTCCAGAAGATTACCGAAGAGAAGAAGATGGCGCCCATGAACTCCGCTGGACAGAATCTGCAAGTAGGGGTAAGTAAAAAGTTCAATGCTTTGAAATATTGTCTCTCAATAAACCAAAGCCTGTCAGAGCTCAATCACATATCAGTTTTTTTTATTGGGAATGGGTGTATGCAACTGATATAATGTGCCTATTATTCCTTCTCACAGTGTGTCCAAGGGCTACATTATAGTAGAATAATGATGTCATAGAAATAGGTGCTAGAATCAAGTAAGAAGGCCACAGGTAAAATGTAGACCTCCAAAACCTTGAAAATCTAATAGTTTAGAGAAGGAATGCATTGGCTCAAGATTTTAGAAGTACTGTATAGCATACATGTGATAAATGTAAGAATGAAGAGCTAAATACAGAGAATTTTTCTTTAAGGGGTTATTCACCTTTGAGAACTTTTAGTGATGTAAAGAGTAAAATTCTGAGACAATTTGCAGTTGGTTTTCATTTATTATTATTTAACGTTTTTGAGTTATTAAGCTTTATAAGCAACTCTTCAATTTGCATTTTAAGGAATTTGGAAGCTAGGGTCCAAATTACCTTATAAACCATGCATTGATTTGAATAAGAGACTGGAATATGAATAGGAGAGGGCCTGAATAGAAAGACGAGTAATACAAATTACCAATAACAATACATTTATAGTCTTACAGAGCATTTGATTTTTAGAAAGGGTCAGCGATGCCCAATTGAAATCTGCAAAGAGTCAAAAGAAAATTGCAAATAACTATAAATAATAAATAATGAAAACCAACTGAAAAGTTAACCTAAAGGTGAACCACCCCTTTAAGCTACAATTCAGTTAGTAACAGTATTAGCATTTTAAATTTGCCAGTAGTTTAACAATCACTGAAGTTCAGGTGAAGTATGCCCAAAACACAATACTTTAAGTTGGTTGGTTTGGAAAAAAAAGCAAAACACTCTAATAACATCCACATCTCATTCCTTCCAAACACAAAGGCAGAAAGTAGACGTGAGATAATTTAAATCTATGGGGCACATTTACTAAGGGTCGACCATCAAGGGTTAATAAACCCTCAAAGTAAAGTAAAATCCTTTGAATTCGAATGATTTTAGCGCAAATCCTACGATCTAATAAAAATTGTTCGATCGAACGATAAAATCCTTCGAATCGAACGATTTTAAACGATCGATCAAAGGATTTTTCTTCGATCAAAAAAAGCTTAGAAAAGTGATGGGGAAGGTCCCCATAGGCTAACATTGTACCTCGGTAGGTTTAAACTACCGAAGTATGTAGTCAAAGTTTTTTTTTAAAGAGACTACTTTCGACTATCGAATGGTCGAATAGTCGAACGATTTTTAGTTCGAGTCGAAGTCGAAGGTCGCTGTAGCCAAATTAGATGGTTGAAGTACCCAAAAAAATACTTTGAAATTGGAAGTTTTTTCATTCGAATCCTTCACTCGAGCTTAGTAAATGTGCCCCCTAAACTAAAAAAAAAAATTGCATGTTGATTTGAATGTATTCAGGCAAAATAATGGCAGTTTGTGATCAACAGTGTCCATGCCACAAATATTAAGTAACCAACAAACCTTCAAAGTGATGCTTTTTGTAAACTCACCTCTAATATAAGAAGAAAAATCGTGTTCTATGTGCAGCAGCCATACTTTCAGACATGTTTCGCACTTTGAGGTAATTGACAAAACCTCTGAAGAATAGTAACAAACCTGAGAATACAATGTAAAGGTTATGCTACAGAACTATAGCAAGCAGCTGAAAGCTTCACTCCACAAAAGTCCAATAACTTTTAACGGCTTTTTGCCCATATGAAATTTCAAGAGATATTCAATATATTACATTTCTGAAAATGGGCAGAGATACCCTTGGTGCACTGTGATAACCACTGAATTCCTGCCTGGGTTCCATCCATTTAAGCTTTTTATTTATACCATAATTCTATATTTACAATGCCTAATACTGGCATGTTAAAAGTATATTTAGAAATTTGCCAATGTTTACATTTCCATGTCTCCTCCGATCTTGAAGAAACATTTTAGAGGCTGCTATATATTGTGCATTTTGAACTCTGCTACAAAGAAAGTCCTGGAATTGCTGTGAATGACTTCCCACTAACAGAAAGGGGAACACTTGCTATTACAGTTGTAGGTTGACTGCATTTTTTGGGTTGATTAACTTTTGAAAATATTAATACAAAGAACTGTTCTTGCATTTCGGCGAGCAGTTGGTGATTATTCTGGCAATAAAAATTGTGGGAAGTCATTGATTTAATGAAAGGTAGCAGTTCCCTACCTGTATTTAAATAACCGAAAAGGGGCACAAATCAAGCCAAGTTAAAGGGGAAACTAAAATATGCACCTAATTAAAGAAAACATAATTCTAAGCAATGTTCCAATATACAATCATAAAAAATGTCAGTGGTTTCACAGGTATTTGCAAATGTAATTATAATTGATAGCAGTATATTCTTTGTTTAATGAATGTATGTTGGCACACACTGCTTACAATTACAATTCCTTTCATTAGACAAATTATTTTTTTAATATACAAATACAATAACTGCATTTTTATTGTATATTTCTGTGATGATGGAGAATGAAAGGTTTTCCTTGCCTGGCTGATCACTGCATAATGTACTACTCATTTCAAACAACAGTTTTTAGCTTTTCAAATACACAACAGATCCCCTGAGGGTATTTAACACTTTTGCTTTTTCTATTAACTTCATTTCTGCAAACCATTAAGAGCTGGAGATTGCAACGTGTTTCCTTATTTAAACATAGATGACAAGAAATTTCGTCACAACCTCTTAGATTTTTTCTATAGTGTGCTATAAGCAAACCCTTATATCTGCTCACCCATATACATACTGTATATTGTATTATATATGTGCTGCATCCTTCCCCCAGCATTCTTTTGGTTCACACCAAAAGTAGCCAATATTTGTATTTATGACGGAGAACAATGTATCAGGGCAGTGATACGCATGGTGTTATGACTGTGGTCTGGTAAAAACCCAAATGGTGGTAAAATGCCCCAGTCCATCTACGGAAAAGGAAGTTTGGTCTGCCAGGTTTCCACCCTGTGTGCCATAGGCTTAGAAAAGATTTGCTACAAACAGCAACTAACACTATGTAACTATTTAAACTTTAAGGATTTATATGTCACCTATTATCTCTAACAGATGCATCTGCTTCCCACCAGAGAGCCGCTAGAACAGTGCTATCCAATTTCTGTGGTACAGAGGGCTGGAATTTTTCTGATAGTACAGCTACCCCCAGCATATGACTAAACACCCCAGGGACCCCCCTTAACAAGTATTTCCAAATGCTACAAAACCTCCACCAGGTTCACCTCCCACAGGGAGAGCATGGCACACTGTGATCAATGCAGGGTCTTAAAGGTGTGAACAATACATAGATTATAAATGTGAACAATGCAGGGACCATTTAATCTTAGTTCTAAAACTTTTTGAAGCTTACACAAAAGTAATCAAAGCAACCAGACTTCAATGGAAGGCTAAATAAGGGGGAGGGGGGCACGGCCACCAGTTGGACAGCACTGCCTTAGAAGAAGGAAAGGCATAATCATTGGGTGAAGTCTAACCTGGTGATTATAATCAATTACCTGAGACCCCAGGCCAGTGCTGCGGTTTAAAGAAAACTGCACTAGACCAGGATATTTCTATAGGAGCAACACTTGGCCATCTGCTTCCAGTATCCTCTCTATGGTCCAGCTCAGGTTCTCAAGGTGCAGTAGAGTGAAAAGTGAACTGGAGAAGCAAAAGGCTGACTTTTCACGCTACTGAAAATGTGCACTTTGCACAGGGCTGCAAAGAGGATCCAAGAAAAAGATTGCAACATGGTATTCCAGACCAGTGCACTTTTTAGTGAACGGGAGCAGTGGCCTGGGGTCTCTGATAAGTGACTATAATTGTCACTTACAATTAAGTGATAAAATAAGCGATTATGCCTTCCTTCTTGCCAAAGGTCTCCAGTGAAATCTTTTGCTCCTCAAGTTGTTCTGGGTCAGAAAAAAGCACATTAGTAAATGGATCTGAATAATTGAACTTGATTGATAGAATAATTAATTTCACCACAAAATTTTACAAAATAACTATAAATAGCTAGTTATTTATAATAAATCTTACCTAGAACAAGGAATATCCACCAAAGCCAATATTGTCCATTGAAGTATCCAGTGAAATAGTCAGAAAACTTAAAAACAAAAAACAATATTCAAAAACAAACAAATAAAAAAACACAGTACTGGGTATGTTAGAAAAGTCACAATAAAACAGATCTTGCCTATGTTTTGCCTTATTGAAATACTAACCCTTAACTCGGACTTTCATTTCTATATTTTTTTTCTTTCAACAAGGCCTGATAAGATATTAACATCAAAGTCAATATAGCTTATCAAAACTTTTTAATTCATAACTCCGATTCTGCATTTGGCTCCAAACTTAATATATGTACACTGAATTATATTCTATAAATGTTGTCCAGAAGCGGTTACCTTGATCTGCTTAAAATAAATACTATTGCTTTACATTAGAAGCGACTGCTGTTAGCGAGATGCAACACCTAATACAGTAGGGATGCACCGAATCCACTATTTTGGATTCGGCCCAATCCCCGAATCCTGTGCTAAAGATTCGGCCGAATACCGAATCCGAACGCTAATTTGCATATGCAAATTAGAGGTGGGAAGGGGAAAACATTTTTGACTTCCTTGTTTTGTGACAAAAAGTCATGCAATTTCCCTCCCTGCCCCTAATTTGTATGCAAATTCGTATTTGGTTCGGCTGGGCAGAAGGATTCGGCTGAATCCTGCTGAAAAAGGCAGAATCCCGAACCGAATCCTGGATTCGGTGCATCCCTATAATACAGTAAGCCTACAAGCGAAGGTTACCAAAATGCAGAGAGCTCAGGCAACTACATGCCATCAAACATTGGAAAGAGGAACATAGAGAAGCTCCTTATTCCACCAGTATATTACTCCACCTAGTGTTATATAAAGTGCACTGGCTGTGCCACTACCCTATGGGATATCTTAGCGATGCATATTGCAGAACACTGCAATGTGAATTACACCCACACATTTTTTAGCCATTAACCCACTTAGATGCATATGGTTCTGGGTTTAACTGGTGAGCTTTGCAGGCAATAGTTTAGGCATGTCTTTTTATAAGGGCTGCTTTCTCTTGTATTTCTGTTCTAAAGTACAAAAGGCTTTTTTTTCTGTCTTATTTTCCAACTGGTCATTGCGACGGTAAAAATCAGTTCCATGGAGTGCCACGGGTCAGGGTTAAAGTCAATTTTCTATTAAGAGACAGAACACTGCAATGTGAATTACACCCACACATCTTTCAGCCATTAACCCACACCTTCAGTTAATAAGAACATAACATGTGTACAAGCTTATTTCCCCTGCTTCTTGGAATTAGTGAAAATCTAAGGCCAAAAACTGTGCTGGTTTGCAATACTTTGTGATATACAATACTTTCCTGGAGAAAGAAAAGGCCACCAAAACAGTCAATGTCCATTAAGATCAATTTCATGTGTCATATATTGATTTTAAATTATATATTATACATGTAGCCCTTGTAATATACTGTATTCATTTTACAGGTCAGCAGAACTTTGAATAGTGATACACTGCGAATACTGTAATAAATTAAAAAGTCAGCAGAAACTCTGAATAGTGATACACTGTAGCACATTTGTAACCATATAGTGGGAGCTTTTCACTTTCTGTTCACAATAAGATCCAACTGAATATTAAAAGATTTACCAGTTTAAAATGAACAAAATAAAATAAAAAAGTGACTTACTCTGACAATCAGAATCCATTTGATTAGAGAGAGCCCAAACCCACAGATAGCTCCATAACGTCCAGCAATTGTATTGGTTATACAGAAGGATAAGCAAAATCCAATCCAGTTAAATATGAATGCCACTAGAGCAGGAAAAGAAATGAGCATATGAAACGGGCAGCCAAACCAAAACAACAAGTTTCATCTGTTATATCTTCATTGTTGTTAAAAAACAAAGACCACTTTAAAAAAGTGATTATATCCCTTGGTGACACTTGCAAAAAAGATGTGCAATTATAAGTAATAATACTGAAATGGTGTGCATGAATACACATTTACTAAATGTACACAGTCAAAACTAAAAGAAAAAAACTTAGAAGTATACAAGGAGAAGGACCCTGCAGAGCACTGCTGTAATTAAGTCGTTTACTAATAATGGCACCAAGCTGGCTATCTCCTATGTAATGCATGCAGAGCATATGGGATATTTTAGATTTAGAAATAAAGTGATTCTGGAGGCAACATGACTCTTTCCCTGGAGGAAAAAACAATCTTCTACAGTCAGTTTTGGAAAGGTAAAGGAATGGATAGGAAAGAGGATGCTGATGAGGCAATGCGCAAAATAATGTGCTGGTTGCTGTAAAAAGACGGAGGAGGAGAGAGCCAGTCCTGATGATATCAGATTCTGATGGGGAGAAGAAAGGAAAGGGGGAACCACAGGAGCAGCTGTTGCTCAAAGTAGTACAAAGCACCTAAGAGGAGTGGAACTGCTGGAATTCAAAGTCAACATGAAGTCAAAACTTATATTAGCCGGTGTAGGGCCAACCTTTACTACTTACTTTTTTTAAAATAATTATTATTATTGCTTTTCTTTCTGTAGAGGCCATTTCATATTACATTCTTACTTCCTAACCACGAAATGATTGCTAGGGCAAGCGGAGTAAGTGAGACTGTAGTAATCAGTTTGCTGTATAACAACTCAGGAAGTGCAGAACAAAAGTTAAAATGATTCTAAAAGTAAAATCCTGCTACTTTCCTATTTGGTGCCTGCAATTGAATGCCATTTACTTGCTTCCACCCACTTTGAGTACCTTGACATTTAAGAGCTTTTCTACCTGACATCTACAGATGAAGCTCCAAGAAAACTACTGAAAGGCAAGTGCTTCCATTTATTTTGTTTAACAATCTGTGTCGAAACGTGTGTTGATGTCACTAAAGTGGTGGGGCACAACCTGGAACTTTGCCACACATGGAGACAGTGGAGAAAAATTCAGAAAGCACCCAGAATCCACTGGGGAATGGTCTTTAACATTCCCAAGAACTCTGGTGATGGCTATAATTGATGTGGGCACCGGATCATCTACATTTATTCTGCTTTTATATAATAAAAATAAGTTATTTTTTTTATCTATGATGTATCCCTACCTCTTTCTCTCTTTTCTTTTTTAAATATATTTGGCGGAGTTACAAGAAGATACTGAACATGGATTTACAGAAAAGCTGGCCATAGAAGTGAACTGTTGTATGAAACAAATATTCAAACAATTTCCGTATCGTGTGTGGGGTATCTCAATATTTTTCATACCATGGCAAACAGTAGCTGTTCAGTCTGACAGGTTAAAGATTTATATTGTGGAACCAATAAAATCACTACAATTTGTCGGACATAACTATTGCTGTCTGTCAATTCATGGCCAGAACATCATCTGATTTGTTATTTTTCCTACTTATTTTAATATGAATGTTTAATGGTAGATCGATAGACAAACGAACAAGCGTTGTCGCACAAAGAATAAAATCTGCACATCTATAGCCAGTTTAATAGATGAAAAGCCTGAAATATATCTCTGTCTGTAAATAGATTGTGAGACTGAAGTGGAGGCATTTGTTGTTGATGGGCACAAAAGAATATTTGTGTTTGTAAACGCACAAGAGCACTTTTATGGACAATAAAAAACAGTTAAAATAAGTAATTAGATAAGTATTTATAATAAAAAATTTGAATACATTGCTTATAGTAAAAATATATTTTATTTGTGGAGATTAAGTTGTTAAACTTGCACTCTCCCCACATTACTTCACTAGATTAGTAAACTCACTTACACTATTGGCACTTTAAGGGGTTATTTACCAAAGGTCAAATTCTAGAGTTTTTTTTATAGCTCGAATGAATTTGGAACTCGAATGGTTTCTAATTTCAGAAAAAAACTCAAATCAGCGAGTTTGGGGTTACAACTCGGAAACTAGAATCAATTGATTGTTCAGCAAAAAAAAAAAACTCGAATTGCTAGAGTTTTAGGGCAAAACCCTCTGAAGATGTTAATAACCTTCATAATGTTCGAGAGGGACCTGCAATTGACATTGACTTTTGAGGGTTGCGGTATAATAAATGTCAAAAAGTTTTTTGTTTGTTTTTTTTATGAAAAATCGATTTTTGACTCCAATTCGAAAAACTCGAATTTTGGTGGAAAAGACAACTTGAACCTTGATAAATCTGCCCCTAATTGTGGAAATTAAAACAATTTTCATGCATTGTGTACAGGTGTTTTATTTTGTGGCAACTAAAGTAGCTGTTTTGGACTTTTGAGTGTAATGGTACAAATCACTTAGATGTAAGATTGTAGCTTGGAAATGTAAACATATTACACATTATTGTTTATCTTTTCCTTCTTTCCTTTCTCCATGCTTGAAGTGTCAGTTTATTTAAGAGACTGCTATATCCCCACTGCCTATGATGTCCATCTATCTATAAACCCTTCATATTACATTACCTTCCCTAAACTCTGCAATCTACATCTACAGAATTTTTCTAATTCTTGGCAGTGGGCTCACTGACACCAGCAGAAAAATGTTTCAGAGAACCACTTTTCTAGCCAAAATTGCATTGCTAAGAAAATACAGGCTCATTGTAAGAAGACAGTTTCCTGATTCACCACTAGATGGGGTGGTTATGCTTTAGTAATTTGTGCAAAATAAAACTAATACTTGTATGGAAAAACATGGAGAAAAAGTACATCATAGAACAACTTGCATAACTTGTATAACCCCAAGTGGGGTACTTTTTTCTCTCCTTTCAATTGTATAACGCAATATTCACAGCAAACCCTGCATTACATTTAAAAAAAAAAATCTACATATATGCAGGAAAATATATGCAGGTGGACAAATTGAAATCAATAGGGAGCCCAACGTTTTGTGTACCATCCAGTGACAATACTGAGCAAAATCAGTGACAAAAGGATATTTTCTTTACCTCAAGACTAAATGCAGTCAGCACCATAAAGAACTGAAGGAAAAGGGGAACTGTCATGAATATAAAAAAATGAGTTCCCAAACTGTAGGGGATGCTTCATTCATTTATTCAATTAGGTTTTTTTTTCTTAAAGTTTTCTATAGTTAATTTGCATCTAGAAATTTACTGGTAGCAAGCCTAGTTTGCTTACATCAATATGCTGTGGGGACCTTGGAGCTATTCCCTCCCAAACAATGTAGGTAGGGTTGCCACCTTTTCTGGAAAAAATTACCGGCCTTAGCCCCGCCGAAAGCCCCACCCCCAATCCCGCCCAAAGCCCCACCCCCCAATTCCACCCAAAGCCCCACCCCCCAATTCCACCCAAAGCCACACCCCCTGTGCCTAGCAAATTCTGATTTTTTTCTGTAGGTGCCAACTGTGTTTGTTATTGTGTCCGCAGTCCAGCCGGAAGCAGCACACACAACACACTCCCCCTGCACAGCTGCACTCGCGTCTAAGCCCCAGTCATGCTGACGCCGCCCTCACAAATCGTCATCATCACACGAGAGCTGAGCTGGGGAATTTGGAGCAAAAAATTACCGGCCATGTAATTGCCGGTATTACCTTAATACCGGCATAGGCCTGAATACCTGTTTTACCGGCTAAGTCGGTAAAATACCAGCCAGGTGGCAACTCTAAATGTAGGTCTCTACAAAAAGATATTGCATAAAACAGCTCATATGTAAATCCCTGCTTCATGTAAATAAACCATTTTCAGAATAATATACTTTTTTAGTACTATGTGCCATTGGGTAATCCTAAATAGAAAATTGCCATTTTAAAAAATAAGGGCCTCCCCTGGGATCGTAGGATTCACGGTGCAAACAAACAACCCATACATGTTAGGTCACATGAGCAAATTAAAAGACAGAGTTCTGTCTTTTGCTTCCACAATTCTTCCTATTGCAGTTAGAGTTGTTATAGTATTTCTGGTCAGATGATCTCTGAGGCAGCACACAGACCATCACGAAATGGTGGTTCATGGTAAGAGATGGAAAAGGGCAATATATACTTAAATATATATTACAGTTTGTTTTTGTTTTTTTAATATGCCACTTAATATGATACAAACTGTTGCCTAAATATTATTTTTTAGGGTAAAGTTTTCCTTTAATAAGTACCTTAATAAACTGATAAGTATTCTTCATTGGGTCAATTTTAGAGCGGTCACACTTACAGGTGCATCTGTAAATGACCACTTGTACCTTTATTTTTATAAACTTTCCATATGTGGTTGCTTAACAGATATTCAAAATCAGAAATATTTATTTTGAATTTATTTAATTATCCAAAGTTTTTGTGCTGTTCTTATTTGCTCAGCCTCAGTTTTAGCTTTGTAGATTCTATCAGCTTTTTCTGCCAGTCTTTTGACCTCTCACAAGTTTTCTGTTTTTATAATCACAAGAAACCAAAGAAGGGCTTAGCAGTCCAGGATTGTATTATGCCATCACTGGCTTTCCTTATACAGAGAGATACACCGAGTGTATACTAACATACTGCAGGGTCCAACAGTGAGGTAAATAGCAAAAGCAGTGCGTTTTTAAGTAATCCAAAAATGCAACATTAAAGTCCCTCAATGACTTGCAAGGCAAGGCATGCAGGTACTTAAGCATAACTGCCCTGGAAAAGTTGAATAATTCTATTGCAGGGCAAAATAAAGTACAGTTCCACATCCAAAAGCTGCTTGGTTTATTCCACAAGGACAACCAAACGCAACATAATGCAGTAGCAAGACGTAAACCCAGAATAAGACGGCTGGTGAAACACAATTATGTGCTTTAAAAGTGACCAACTAACAAATAAAACAGTGGTATTAAAAAGAACTTACTAAAAAATGCCAGCATGAAGATCCCATCATTCCCCACTCTTAGCTGATCAGCATCACTGAAGTCATCCCTTGGTGGATATTCCTCTTCCTGTCAAAATATTTAAAAAAATAACCTTAAAAACAGACATTGCATTTATACATTTATGTTCACCTTTTTAATACCCTGCCTACCACTTGCAAGTGGGGGGAACACAGTATTAATATCAATTCCAGATTGACAATACAGTTATGAGACTCGTTATCCAGAACGCTCGGGAGAGTTATCCAGAGTCCTTGGGACCCGTAATCCAGAATGCTCGGGACCTGGGGTTTTACGGATAAGGGATCTTTCTGTAATATGGAGGATTGTTATGTCTCCAGTAAGATTAATTTTATTTTAGTTGGGGTCAAGTACAAAGTATTGTATTATTATTATTACAGAGATAAAAGGACATTGGGGGTCATTTATCAACACTGGGCAAATTTTGCCATGGGCTGTAACCTATGGCAACCAATCAGATTGCTGTATTCAATGTTATTCTTGCAGCTGGCCTTAAAAAGCTAATCACAGATTGGTTGCTATAGGTAACAGCCCATGGCCAAATTTGCCCAGTGTTGATAAATGAGCCCCATTATTTGCTCATAATGGAGTCTACGCGAGATGACTTTTCAGTGATTCAGCGCTTTCTGGAAAATACGTTTCCAGATAACGGATCCCATAACTATAAATACAGTGTTTATGTCCACTGCAGGGTATTAAAAAATGAGCAAGTAAATGAAAGCACGGATATCTTATAAAGAAAAATTCATGCATACTAAAGAATGTTATCTGTATTACAGAATACATAAGGACTATTTCACACTAGCGACTGTAGAAGTAAAATAGTTGATCTGATTAGTGTCATGGATGCGGGGATGTTTATACTAGCATTGGACAACAATACTGTGAGCAAGAGGTTCAGTAGGAAGCAACATCACAGAAACTTTCATCCTAAGAAAAGATGTTGCCAGGAAGACAACTAGAATAAGATATTTTGTGATTAAGATTTCCTATAATAAACTGTTGGGTAGGTTTAAAAGTGGGCAATTTTGATAATCACAAGTGTGAACTAGACCAGAACTCTGCCACAGTCTTCTAACCGATTCATAAAAAGTTTCAAAACAAGAATACGACGTTACTGTGTCCACAACAAAATGACTGCAATTAATGTTCATACCTCTGTAGGGCTGAGGAATATTTCATCAAACAGACTTCTAGAATCTCTAATTTGCCCGTGCTAAGCATGTGAAACAAAGAGATAAGACAAGGACTGTAACATCAAAGAGCCAATAAATAAAGCCATTTTATCCCCCTGAACTTGTTGCTTTCTCTTATTCTGCCCCAAATAAATCGGATTTAAATTTGAATGCACGTCGGCTTGGGTGTGGTAATCACATATAGGAATCTGATAGTTTGTAAGGCTGACCAGTTCTTTCTGTGGATTCTTGCACCCCACCCATAATGGGTTAACTAATTAGGGTATATAGACAGACTAAGTTTCACTGAAAGAATCATTTTAAATGTCAACAAAAGTTTCGTACCTCCAGGGATCATGTAGCAAGTGTTTAGGATTTATTCAAAAGATATGCCTTGATGGGGCTTTTAGGCCTATATTTTCTTTGGCCATGTGATGGAACTAAAAATCTTACTTTTATTACTCTTGTGCACACATGTATGCAGCAATCAAAATGTCTTATGCGAATGCCAAATTGGTCTGATTCTCTGCCCGCAGGCCTAGAATGAGCTCTTACACTGGCATCAGCATTCATCCTTACCTGCAACTGGAACCACTGTTTGGCCCAGGTGCAGGCACACAGGGTGGATTTTGCCGGAAGGCTGGTGCCAGTGTAGGGGCTGATTCTCCGCCTGCCTTATTCTGCATCAGCCCCATGTGACATCAGCTTTAATAAGTTGCATTCCCGTTGACTGTGATATACATGGTTATTTTTGTCCCGTGTTGTGTTATTTAAGATATTCAGTTTTTATAAATTTACTCATTTCCAAACTATATTGGTCCGATTCCCTCAGCCTAGCAAACATTTATATTTTTATATTATATATTATATCATTGTTTCTGAAATAATCAAGTTTATCTTCACTATCCCTCTCTCACCATCTATTTCTCTTCATTCTGTCTTCATGCAGGAGTTGGGTCAGATGAACGATCCAATATATCTTATAGGGGAACTTCCTTTCCTAGCAGATGATTTTAATAGAGTGAGCTCTGAGCCCCCCTATAAAATATATTGGATCATTCATCTGAAACGCAACTCCTGAATGAAGAGAGAATGAGGAGAAACAGATGCTGAGAGTGGAAAAGTGAAGATAAACTTGATTATTTCAGAAATGGTACAGCATTTTTAATTGATTGTATTTAGAAAGTTCCTTATTTCAATATGCTGAAGCCAATATAAAATTAAAATTTTTGCGATAGTTCCCCTTTAAGTCTGCATGGGAGTCTAGACGGGCAGGAGCCTTCCCATGTCAAATCAAAATATGTGTGGGGGGGGGGGGCTCTGGGCGCCATGACAAGAAATCCGGGCCATAGAATGTCAGATAAGGGAGGTTTGAACTTTGAAGAAGGAAAAGGAACTCCAGCAGAATTATTGCAAAAAAAGCCCTTAATTCCGAGTGGTGGCAATTGATCACTTAATAAAGGGTATTGTACCCGAAACATGTCGTGTTTGCCACCAATCGGAAACAAAGTTTTTTTTGCAGTAATTCTGCTGGAGTTCATTTTCCTTCTTCAATTTTGGATCACATGTAGTAGTTGCAGCACAGAGCAACTGTAAAGGAATTGGACACAATTTGTTTGAAATTCGTACTGCCCACGATCCCCTTTTCTATTTGAGCTTTACACTTTTCCAGTTGGCGGACATAAAACAAAATTTGAGCACCTCATGTTTTATGACAGAAATACAGTATATAATAATAATAATAAATAATAATAATAATAATAATAATAATGTACATTTAAATAAAGCCACAAACTACATAGTTTATGATGTGCATTTAGTGTTGGTTGTGGCGAGTGTCTGACTTATACATTATGTGATATATCTTATATATATATATATATATATTAAATGGAGTACACACAGATATTGTTAGTGTACATTTTTAGCTACTTAAATAATAACACATCTTAAACAGTAGTGCAAACTAACAGGGTGAATGATGTTATAACCCTGGACTGTGAGATATATGTTTAAAGATAGATGCCCATTGTTTTGATCAGTATTTCCTATGGGCCAAAGCTGTAAAAGATAGATTAATGACAGACAATTTGACAAAATTATACAGCACAACAAAAAAGTAATTCTATTGCTTACTCTTTGTGCTTCAGCAGCTACTGCAGCCATTGCTGCTGCCTTTGCCTTCTCTGCTTCATCATAAGTTGGAAGTGTAGTTGCAACACTATAGGGGGGTGGCACAGGATAGAAGTCACTACTTGTTTCTACTGATAAAGCAAAATGAAAGGGGGGAAAAACAAGACATGTAAATGTGAAGGGGAATAAAAAAAGGTCAGTAAAGTCTTAACCATATACACCTTCAATAAACATTAACAATATAAATATAACTTAAATATAACTATAAAATGTATCCATTCTTTTGCATTTAAAAAAAATAGTGTGCACTATATCTAGTGCACTAGTAATCTAATTATTTTTCTTGCAAGGACCAAATCTATAGAAACTATAAATTTCTCATGATTAAAGCTACAGGCAAAAATATATGTTTGGCACATGCATTATTCACTGAACTCACGTTGAACAAGGATGTACACAGCCCCTACGTTTTTTTTCCCTATTTTGATCTGCTTTTAAACTAACATTTAGCATGTTATAGTTTATATCCATTACCTGAATCTCAAGGGCAAAATTATCCACAATAAAGCTTGATACATTGGGGCCCAGGAGCTTTAAAAGACAAGAAAAGCCCTATAGAATCCATAGGTTTGTTCCCTGGGCCTGTGCTCCTGTTAGGGAAAACTAAACCAGCCCACCGTCTTGCTTTGCTTACAGGGTTCCCAGTCAGAGATTTGAAGGGATAACGGGGAAAGCAAGGTAAGATGGTGCCAAGTACTGTGATTCAAAGTTCCCTAGGCTGGTGCAGTTTCTTACAGTCTGCTGGCAATTGTATTGAGGCACGGCATCGGCCTGGAAACAGATGTGGTGCAGTATGCATTTCATGCAAAAAGCTGCTCTATGTGTCTGCACCCAGGCTGACGCAGTGCCTCCCAGTACAGACACAGGAGGCAGCAGTATATAAAATGATATCTTTATATAGAGAATTGCAAGATGCACTCCATAAACAGTTCTTTTACCTAGGTGCCCGAGCTGGAAAACAAACAATGCAGAAGAACGGTACTGACAGGATTTGCTTAATGCAGATACGAACTTAAAGGGATTCTGTCACAGTTTTTTTTTTTTCAAATGCAAACGTTAATAATGATGATCCAGCAGAATTCTGCGCTGAAATCCATTTTTCAAAAGAGTAAAAAGATTTTTTTTATATTTAATTTTGAAATTTGACATGGGGCTAGACATATTGTCAGTTTCCCAGCCCCTAGTCATGTGACTTGTGCTCTGATAAACTTCAGTCACTCTTTACTGCTGCACTGAAAGTTGGAGTGATATCATCAGCCACCCTTCCCTCCTTCCCCCCGGCAGCCAATCAGCAGAACAATGGGAAAGTAAAAAGATAACCGCTCCCTGGTAGATATAAGAACAGCATTCGATAGTAAAATCCCATGTCCCACCAGTTACAATGAGTAGGAGAAACAATAGCCTGCCTGAAAGCAGTTCCATAGTGCAGCACTGGCTCTTTCTGAAATTACATGACCAGGCAAAATTACCAAAAAGGCTGCCTACACACCAATGTTACAAGTAAAAAAAAGAATTACTTCTTGGTTCAGGAATAAAATTTTGTATAGTAGAGTGAATTAGTTGCAGTGTAAACAATGCAATTTAGAAATAAAAACTACACCATAAAAATCACGACAGAATCTCTTTTAGGGTAGGACTACACGAAAGATTTTGGCGCGATCAGACCTGCTGCGACAAAACGCATGCAACAAGTCGCATCCAAAAAAATATGTTAAGAGATAGAGTTGTCGCATGGTGTCGCAATGTTGATCTGATGCAACACGACTATCGGATGCAGATGCAACGTGCTGCGTCTGCATCCGACAGTCGTATCGGATCAATGTTGCGATACCATGCGACAATTCTATCTCTTATCTTATTTTTGCCGCATTCGAATTGTCACATGCGTTTTGTCGCAGCACGTCGGAACACAACGGAATCGTTCGTGTAGTCCTACCCTAAAGGGGACCCATCTCCCAAAAAAAATATTCAAAATCCTATTTTATCACGAGTCAAGCAAAATGAACTTTAATTAAACTGTATAAATTATCTGAATCTTGTTTCCTTCAATCTAGCAATTCATAATTATAGCAAGCAGGCGCCATTTTGTGGGCACTGTTATTAAGGCAAGCCTTGCATCATCTCTAAATCTTGTTTGTACACCAGAATGGGGGACCCGATGTCCATCCACATGCCCTGGCTACACAATTAAATGGTGAAGAGAACGGGGGAATGTGGGGACTGCAGTGATATCTAGGAAGTGCTGAATGGAAAGTGAAAGTAATTGTCTGCCCCGCCTCTATGCCTAAGGAATAGAGATGGGGCAGACAATATTTGATTGACAGCTGAGATTTTTAAATGAGTAACAGCTATGAATGCTTTAATAAAATATAGAAATTGGATTTCATGTTTAATTTAAAAAGGACGTTTATTATACAGATTTTTGTGTCTGGGTGACAGGTCCACTTTAATCTTTTTACCTTCCAAACATTATTTCAGCTGTTGTTTTCAGATATAGATCAGGTGAACCTTTTTCTCAATATTTAAGTGCAACGTTTCATTTTTCAATATTTCATGGCTGCTCGGATTCGCTCTAGGAGAGAGGTTACTAACTCTGTTAAGATCTAATTAGCTACATTAGTTGGTAATTGCTCATCTTTATAGTATAATTGATAAAATAGTTGCTTACATTCCACAGATGCTGCAGAGATTCATATCAATAGATGTAACAGTTAGGACTGTTTTCCAGATTACAGAGATATTAGACAGGAAGTCCAGTGAAATGAACATTAAAGTAACTTGAATTTTAGAAAAATGGATAAAAATAAAAAGCAACAGAAAAAAAGTCTATTTCTGGTATACTGTCTGAAACCACCTGATCTGAAAAAATGTCTGAAACCACCTGATCTGAAAAATCTATTTTTACTTTATATCATTACCAGCTCTCTAAAAAAGTTTTCAATAATGTATTTCAGGGGAAGTCATGAATTCATTTTTTAGCAAAATTTTTTTGAAGAATTCAGCTTCCATCTGAAGGTAAACAAAGCATTCTTTGACTAGACATACCTGCATCTGTAGTTGTTCCAGCAACAATGCTGCTGTAGGGTGGAGGAGAGACATCTGATACAGATGATGTGTTTTGGGCAGCCTGAGATGGTTGCGTAGAGGTTGAAGGCTGTTCTACAGTTGGTGCTTCTGAGGAGTCATCCTCATTCTGAAGCTAAAATATAAAAGAAATCAATGAGGCATATGTTTCCCCAAAACAACTACTGCTAGCTGTCCTTGTAAGGAGTAGTCATGTCCTCTTGCAAGCATACTATAAAGAAAACAACTCCATTTAAGTCTTTACAAATAGTTTGTCTTTTATTGCTTTTGCCAGTTTAGTTGCATACATCTGTGCGCTCTCCAGCTCCTTGATATCCTTCTAAAAGGACTAGAGCCTAAAACAGCAATGCGTACATAATGAGGCCTTGTCAGCTGCCACTGATATAAATAGGAAAATGTATGTTTCCATGACTCAAGTTAATGCCCTTTTTTATGCAGGACAGTACTTTATTTGGTTTAGTAGCCACGAGTAACACTAGAGCCTAGAGTTTTTTTATCCACAAAAATCCCCTCAGGGCTGGAACTAGGGGTAAGCCGAAATACCTGCCTAGGGATCAATGATGGGGGATGCTGGGCAGGTACCTTTTGAAAGATCTTCTGCCTACCTCTAGTCTGGTTTCACACACTCACTCTGCCTCGCTCATCCCTTGTCAGCGCATCTCTAGTGCAAAGTACTGCACACACAGTGGGTGGTGGAGTGTATATTTTACTCTTCACTGCAATGTCCTTTTCATTCTCTATTTTAGCTAGTCTGATACTTTTTTTCATGCTTTATTGGCCTCTTTGTACCTAATAAAATCTTCAGCTGTGATGGCTAACTTGCATGCCTTAAATGCACTTTTTTTTTTCCTTACCAACCTCAACAGTAATGCTTCTATCAAACCATAAAGGTTTTTGCTCATGAGGGAAATATACTTACATGTATATTTATTAAGACATTATGGGGGTGATTTAACAACATTTGAATTTAAATTTTTGCCACATTTCCATTAAAATAGTATTTTCAAAAACTCGAAAGTTTGATATTTATTAAAGGGATACTGTCATGGGAAAACCTGTTTTTTCCAAAACGCATCAGTTAATAGTGCTGCTCCAGCAGAAATCTGCACTGAAATCCATTTCTCAAAAGAGCAAACAGATATTTTTTATATTCAATTTTGAAATCTGACATGGGGCTAGACATATTGTCAGTTTTCCCATGACAGCATCCCATTAAGAACAAAAAAAAACTCAAACTTAAGAATTTAAGACTAAGCAATCGAAAAGCCTATGAGTTCATGTAGAAATCAATGGGAGTTGTCCTAGGCAAGATATATTTTTAATTCGAGATTTTCAAGTTTTTTTGAGCTTGTAAACTCACAAAATTTGAGTTTCTCGATTTTTTTTGAGCTTGTAAACTCAAATTTTTCGAGTTTTTTCACTATTGTATTTAATCAAGGTTTTTATATTTGGATTTTTTAATAAATAAACAAACATTCAAGTTTTTTTTAAATTGTGAGTTTATTCAAAGTAGAAAAAAAACTTAAAACCTTACAAATGCAATTTTTGATAAATAAACCCATACATGTTCCTACTGTGTTCAACCCTGTGAGAAGCCTTTTTAGTTAATATATTGCAGAGTACCAGCTACACCTAGTAAATTTATTACTGCATTGCATTAACTGACTTTTCATAAAGACGCCAACATCTTAATTCACTACCCAATCACATTTTATACCACCAAGTCTCAGTAAAACCAATTTTATTATTATTTTTTGTAAATGCAGTAAACTCCAGCTCTCCCATTTTACCAGCCAAGTTCCCTTCATTTGCAAGCAGTGGAGGTTACTACTTTTGCCTATGATTTTTTCATTATTCCCTGGGAAGTTAGATCTATACTTACTGATTGTTCTCTATGTAACAGTGGGATCTCCTTAATTGGAATACCATATGCCCCCTCACTGCCCCCATGATCCATTTCTATCCCCACTGCCCTATCTACAGTAGTTTTCCCCTATAATTCTCTAAATAACAACCCCCCCCCCCCCCCCCCCGCACAGTCCTCCAGACTCTTAGACATTCTTTCCCCTAGAACAGCAAACCAACTTCCGTTGAGATGCAATATGTCACAGCTATATAAATTATAACCCCCACGGAAAAAAAAGTGCTCTAGGAAACCAAACCCTTCATTCCTACACCAATACTTTGTTTAGCTCCATAAGCTTTCACGGTCTTCAAAAAGTTGTACATGACAAAAAAAATTCCTTGTAAAATCAGTCAAATCTGTTGTGATGCACAAACCCCGGATAAGCCTCCCTTTTACTTTTCCCCACACTAGGCTTTCTTACTGTTACCCAACTGACTGGTCATGTTCCTGCTGCTGTCCTCCTTCTCTTCCTCAGTGAGCAAGAGACTCCTCTCAAGATCAATGCACCACAGTGTTGCAATTTGCTGCTCTAGCTCTGCAGCTCAAGCTCCTAAATCGTTCCACCACAGATGTATACACTGTGGACCCCAAGTTCCTACTCAGCATACATATGGCAGACTGTGCACAGAGTAAGACCTTTAATATGGTCAGCACTCATTACCCCAGTTACAGTGCAAAAAACAGGTTTTTACCTTGCTTCAAACTTCGGTTGCTTTAAACTTCTGGGTTTTTAACTCATCTTACAAAGCAGCTATCCATACAAGTAAGTACCAAGGAATTCCCAGGGGTCCTATGTATAAAATCTGTTCAGGTGCAACTAATCAAACGCCACCCACCTTGAACTGTTGTAAGCCCTATAACCCCTACCAAACTTTGTACCCAAGAAAGCAAAATCACAATACATTTTTGGGCAAAACTCTCCCTTCGTTGCAAATACGAAGACGCACTCACAGGTCTTAAGAAGAAATTATCAAATTTATTTGGCACGACTGACGTTTCGGCTGGAACAGGCTGATGTTCCAGCCGAAACGTCAGTTGTGCCAAATAAATTTGATAACCGCTAATTATACATTTTATAAAAGGGACGAATACGTTTTACCTGCAACTTACTTGCTGCTTTCAAAGTAAAACTCCCAAACTTGGCTGCCCTTTTATTAGACACCAGTGGGATCACCTGAGGCAGCCAAGTTTGGGAGTTTTACTTTGAAAGCAGCTAGTAAGTTGCAGGTAAAACGTATCCGTCCCTTTTATAAAATGTATAATTAAACCATAGAATTCTTAATGAATCAGATGAAAATTGAGCATAGGACTGGCCAGATATGGGATGACTTTGACGTAGTTGGCCAGCTTAAATATATTGCAATATATGGACAAACAATCCCTGTTTTGTTAAAGGGTAAGGCATTTTTCAGTAGCAGTATGCACAAAATGTCTCTGTCTTAAATATATTGATAATGGGTTGAGTTCAGAGGAATCTTGTATTTGTCTATATGTATTTTGTGGTCACACCCTCATTGCACCCCGCCTAATAATTTTAAAAACTAGTGGTGAGCACAACTTTCCCTTGTTTGTTATAGTTCTACAGGAGCAGTGACCAGCTCCATGTTGTAGCTCCCACCCTCTCCAACTATAGTCAGGTGATCCCACTGGTGTCTAATAAAAGGGCAGCCAAGTTTGGGAGTTTTACTTTGAAAGCAGCTAGTAAGTTGCAGGTAAAACGTATTCGTCCCTTTTATAAAATGTATAATTAAACTATAGAATTCTTAATGAATCAGATAAAAATTGAGCATAGGACTGGCCAGATATGGGATGACTTTGACGTAGTTGGCCAGCTTAAATATATTGCAATATATGGACAAACAATCCCTGTTTTGTTTAAAGGGTAAGGCATTTTTCAGTAGCAGTATGCACAAAATGTCTCTGTCTTAAATATATTGATAATGGGTTGAGTGCAGAGGAATGTTGTATTTGTATATATATATATATATATATATATATATATTGCTTTATAATCAAGTTGAATAGAGCAATAAAAAAAATAATAAAGTAGGTGTGCCCTATATTTGTGCACATTGACAGGAAAATACACACTTCAACTGGTTCACTAAAAAAACCTCATCTATGTGTGCAGCGACAAGTGGGTTCCAGTCTACACTCACAGATACTGGCAAAAGGAGGCCACATCAGTGGTTTCTCTGTGTGTGCCAGTAGCCTTTGGGTTTGTCATTTATAAGTGTATTTCTAATTCATGTCAATGGGCAGTGGCTGCTGATGAAAAATATGCAGTGGTTTTGTCAGAGTGATCTGTTGTAATCAAACACCACATGTGCTACTGCCTACCCAAAGGCTGAATTTAATACCTGTTTACACCCAAAACAGAGAGTGGCTGGGGAGAATGTTTACACAACAGATATTTGTAGATGCTAAAACAGACCGCGAATACAAAGAAAAACATACTATAATACCTTTGACGTACATTATTTAACAAAAGAAAAAAAAAAATGAAAGTGTACTAGCAACTGATAAGCTACTGCTATGTCTTTGGAGAAAATGACCTTCGTGTCATGAGCACACAAAGAACAAAATCCATTTATATAAAACTTAGGCCCTCTGCAGAGCCCTCCCTTCTTCTGTACTGCACCACACACAACCCCATTCTAGCCATTTGCCCATAGCTATTAATAACATGCAGTGTGGCAAAGCAGGGTTGGCCACTTGATGTCCTTCTAACAACTCCCTACAAAGAGGGCAGTAATGAGGGTCAAATGTGGTCTGGGATGGTTGAAGGAGGCCTTAAAAGAGTTATTCACCGTCACATTAACTTTTATTATGATGTCGAGATTGATATTCTGAGACAATTTGCAAATGGTTTTCATTTTTTATTATTTGTGGTTTCTGAATTATTAAGCTTTTTATTCAGCAGCTCTCCAGTTTGCCAGTTCAGTAATCTGGTTGCTGGGGTCCAAATTACCCTAAATGCACAGATTTGAATAATAGACTGGAATATGAATAGAAGAGGACCTGAATAGAAAGAGGAGTAATTTAAAGTAGCAATAACAATAAATGTATAGCTTTACAAATCATTCCTTTTTAGAGATGGGGTCAGTGACCCCAATTTGAAAGCTGAGAAGAATAAAAAGATATCCAAAAGAAAAAGGCTAATAACTAAAAAAAACTATAAAAAATAAACAATGAAGACCAATTGAAAAGTGACTTAGTATTGGACATTCTACAACATACTAAAAGTTAATTTAAAGGTGAACCACCCCTTTAAGCTGTCCATACATTATAAGATCTGATCAAACAAGTGGATCTTTCATTTATATGCCCATCTTGAGGTGGGAAATATTGGACTGATCGATTCGTAATTTCTGTATTGCCCTCAGTTGGATATAGGACTGCATTAACGTGCCGAAGCACACCTCGACCCAACAGGAAAATCATATCTGCCCAATCAATATCTGCCCGATTTTAAGCCACATATTGGTTGTGTGGGCCCATTGAAACTGCTAAATCGCTCTGAAGCTAGCAAATTGTCAGCTTAAATCTGCCTGTGTATGGTCACTATTAGTTATATAAATACGTTTTGCACTATTTTGATTGCTGTTGTTTTACCCTGACAACAGTGGAGGTCAAAATGCACAGTGCATCATCAGTCTAAATGTACAGAGAACCATACAACGTGAAAACAAATTCATGTTCTCCAAAAGTTACTCACAACTAATTGTCCAAATGCCAATGTTATTTATTAGGAAGTGGTTATGATGTGACAAGGGATAATACAATTTTAATCATGCAGTGACTTAAGCATGTCTGAAACATTCTAAATGCTTATCAAGTTATTATGCAAGACTGAGTTTATGATGAGCCATGCAAGAGTCTGCTGCAATCCACTGATATATGATAATGAAGCAATTTAAAAGTACTATACATTTTTATTTACAACCAAGAACTGTGTGTGTAATGTCTCCTTAATTACATTGGTGTGGATAATATTACAGCTGCCCTTTGTACTTGCATAGGAGGAAATATTTCTAATGTTTTCCTTCCACACTACTTCCTTCCAGTTCAAAAATGCCCTAAGACCACTCATAGCAGTTTGTCTGTGACGCTTAATAGATTCTATACTATTTATATACTATAGTGTGTTGCCCTGTTTTTATTAAAACCATGGTCTACTTTTCCACTTTTCTTGTACATACCGATTTTTTACCTGCTCATAAAATTCATTAGACCAGAGGTCCTAGTGTAGCCCTCCTTAAAAATGGACTGCACTACAATGCACATGTACGAGACCTATCAGTCTAACCAGAATAGAATGGAACCACAGGTTCAAAGTGTTTTATCAAGCAAGCTGTGGGCCAGTCAGATCACATCACTGTGGCCATCTACATGACAGTTTAAAGGATAAGTCAACTCCAAAAATAATGTTTTGCCGAGTAAAAGAAAACACAACTTTAAGCAACTTCCCCATATAAATTTGTTACAAATTGTCCATGGTTTTCAAGTTATTTGTATATGTATTGCAAGCAATGTTTCTCCTGTCCCTACCTATTCTCTGCCCTGGTGGCTCAGACTGTTGATACAATGTAAGAAAAGGCAGCTCACTGTTGCAACATTGTATCAACAGTTAGATTAACCAGGGCAGAGAATAGGCAGGGACAGGGAAACATTGCTTTCAATAGCAATACATATACAAATAACTTAAAAACCATGAAAAATTTGTAATGAATGTATATGGGATGTATAAGTTGCTTAGAATTGTGTTTTCTTTTATAAGGAAAAAAAAATATATATATTTTTCGGTTGACATACCGAAAATTAAAAGTGTGACCAGTTTAAAGCCCTAGTAACTGTCAGTTAATGCATTTACACATAATTTAAGGGTTTCTTCTTTAATAAAGTAAATAAACTCTCGCTTGAAATACTCTCCTTCACGTAACATTGTGTTTTATCTTATCATAGCTGCCTTTTATTCTTCTGAATTCAAAAGAAAATAAGTATTTTTCTTCTTGACATTTACAGCAAGTAGCACGCTTTCACCTTGCAAGCCAGGAAACCAACTGTGGTTACACATGAAATTGCCGTTTTGTAAGCTCTGTATTTCAAGATAATTAGGTCTAGGAAATATTTACTCACAAGGGGACTTCCTAATTGAACAAGTTTTGCAACTTTCTCTAGCCATAACGATGACAATATAAAATAAATACAAAGCCAACCATAAAAAGCAGGCACTCTATATCAAGTTGAAAAAAAAGGCAATGCCAAACACACACTAGGCCTTAAAAGTGAGCATTGCTGAATGCAGGAAATATTAGCTATCAATATTTAAATCTATTATTCATTTATTTATAAAGCACTGACGTGTTAATATAATGACTGTTCAGTTATTACACGTAATGACTGATCTGTTTATTCAGATCAGTCCATGCCCCAGCACAGATTACATTCAAAATTTCTTAATTCATTCACACACTAGAAAATCAACAATAGGACTATTTTAATAACAGTAGTCAAGCATACACTGGGGCAAGAACTCAAGCAAGCAATTAGTGATTAACGTTGTTCAACCAGTTAAGAAAAAAACAACCAAATTAATATTTAATTGGTTGCCGTTAATTCTTTCAATGAGGCAACAATTCCCCTATTACCTGAAGGGTTTACATAATAGGATCACAGAGTAGGATTAGGTTTATGCCTTTTACGCTAATGTCATGCTAAGTGGTTTCTCGGACAGTAGAGAAATCACAAGTGCCTCCTGTCTTGGGTTTAATGGAGCCATCACTGGTACAGCTGCTCTTTTGCCCTAAATGCACATTGGAGAGTTTTCAGGTCGAAAAAATAAAACTGCTTGATCAGCATAAAAACAGTTATTAGTAAACTTAATGACAGGTGTTGTGGGCCTGGTGTTGCTCTGCCTAGTGCCTTAGGTTAAATTAGCACACAGACCAAACTGTCAGCTATTGTATGATATGGCAATCCACACTGGCAGTCAAATAGCACCGATTCATTCATTCAGCTGGCTTGAATGGTAGTAGGAAGGAATTGCAGGACTTCTTACTCTCATACATGTGCCAAGAAGAACAGCAGATAAACATATCGTAGAAAGGTAATTTTATCTGCCAAAGTGCCCATACATGCAACAGAGCTGGGTGTTAGGGTCAAAATGCCCACAAATGCCCCGCAACTTCTGAAGATGTGTAGCCAAATACAAACATTTGTATTTGACTAGTTTTTGAATACTCAGGATATCCAGAGCTTTCAGTCTACTTTTATGGTGATCATCCAGCAATGGCTATATCAATCAATGTTATAAGGCCAGTTCAATTTAACATGTGGTTATTAGTACCAATATCCATTTCCATGTAACCATTTATGCTAAAAAGTTGTTACCAACTGTCGGCTTGTGAACTTGGTAGAATCAGCTCCGTTATTCTTATATTCAAAGAAGATTTCCTAGTGCAAGTACAATTAATTAATGGCCACCGTCCATTCACATATTATAGAATACTTCAAGTACAGCACCGGTTTAAGTTTAAAGTAAAAGGCCTTTATTCAAACACATAGCAATGATCTGGATAACGACTATGTTTCAGGCCTTGTTTGACTTTCTTTTTTTTTTTTACAGCCAACTGTCAGCTATAATACATTCAGTGGAAACTTTAGAAAACAAGTAGAGTATATGTCCAACGTAACATTTCCTTTATCCATTGAAAAATGATAAAACAGAAGTACAGTAGTCCTTTAACTAACCAGTTATGTAATATTTAACATAAAAACCCACCTAAGAAATGTTAGAAATCAACAGGAGATGTCTGACTTAATATTAGTAGCAGATACCTCCCTGATGTACCCACAAGTTACTAGCACCATTAATGGAAAAAAATAATGACTATGATCTTCTATTTTATCAAGCCTTACACGGTTCTACATATGTATAAGAAAAAAAAATTCAGATTTTCCTCGGCCACAGAAACATTTGTCCTTCGATTTTTTTTGATTTTTTTTTTTAAATATACTACTACTACTACTACTACTACTACTACTTGGACATCTTTATAGCATTACAGACTGCAGGTATTTTAGCTTCTGTGGACAAATGCAACTTACAAACACAGCTGGAAGGCTACTTAATGTGTGCAGTTAACCAATGTGTTGACAGTCAAGTTACAGCTCTCACTGTCATTTGCTGGTGTGACTGCCAGGAACTGCTAAGCATGATGTTTACCAATGCAGACATTTAGCTGGAGGGGGAGATGGAGCTGGCTTGCAAAATGTGAACCTCCAAAGATTTTTTTTAATCAGAATAACCATAAATCTAACCCTTACGACCTCCTGGCTGCCAGGGCATGCTGAAGAACAAAGGGGAACTGGAGCAGCAGGTTTGAATTACTTTTAACACCTATGCATTGTAACAATTTACAAACAGGTCTGTGGCTGCCTATACAGTCTATTGTTTTCACTGCACTACAGGTAGGCAGATTAGGAGCAGGGCTGGAGATAGAGTTCAAGGGCCCAATTCAAGTAATGTAACTCAAAAGTGTACAAGATGCAACATGGCAGCTGTTGTTGAACTACACCCGTGATGCATCAGCCCTGGGCTTTGATTGGGAAGCTGGGATTCGCTAGTCAATAAAAGATGGAGGTGTTGCATGTTGGATATCCCTGATGAATACAGAAGGACCTGTCACATATTTAAACATGCCGAACAGACTGCTCAGTGTTACAGCAGCGACATGACATACTGCATATTCCACTCACATCCCCACCAACATTGCCCCTCCGCCTGGGGTACAGCAAATAGCCGCCGCCACCGCCGGTTCTTACCACTTGATATCGATTGGCTGCTTGTAGGTATTGATGCTCCATGGCCAGGGTCCAATGGGTCTTCAGACACGTCTTCCCCGGCCTGGCTGGGTGTACCTATACGGGAGTCCCCTTTTCTCTCTTTCTCTATTCTCAGCTTGAGGTGACTCACAGCAAGACTGAATCCGTAGTGTCCTGTCGTCCCACTTATGCTTCTTATTATCTCGCGCAGTGATATATAGCCGTCTCACTGTGTTCACCACTAGTAAATATTCCCCGTACCCAATGTTCACCTTTTTCTCTGCCCTATGAGTATTTCCCCAACGCCTCTGTAGCCTCCAGCAAGCGCCGCCCATTCGCTAGGTCAACCTACTCAGCGCATACCCCTCCCATTCCACCTCGAGAACACGCATCCGACGAGCAGTGCCCTACTTTTAATGAGGCGGGGTTTGCTGCGTTCAGGTTGCCTTCCGTTGCCATGGATTATGGGGAATGGATGCTGCTTCCTGCTTGTGCCTTCCAGTTTCGGGCGTGATGACGTCAGCGCGCACAAAAAAAATCGAATAGCAATTAAGCGGAGTCAGAAACGTAAAAACGTAGAGAAGGTTTATTACCTTCGGGTTAACTTTTAGGATGTTATAGAATTGCCTATTTTTTGTAACTTTTCAATTGGTCTTCATTTTTTTTTAATTTGGTATAGTTTTTTAATTATTTACCTTCTTCTTCTGGCTCTTTCTATTGGGGGTAATTGATCCCAGCAGCCAAAAAGCTGCTCTGTGGGGCAACAATTTTATTGTGATTTTTATTACTTATCTTACAATTCAGGCTCTCCGCTATACCTAATACTGTCTCTCTTTCAAACCACTGTCTGGTTGCTAGGTTAAATTGGACCCTAGCAACCAAATAGCTGCTGACATTCCAAACAGGAGAGTTGCTGAACGCAAACTGGAAATAATAAAAACTGAAGACCACTTGCAAATATACTAAAATCTCATTTAAAGGTGACCAACCCCTTTAAATGACCTTAATAGTCACACCTCATATGGTGGAAGGCAGATTCTTAGACCGCACCACTTTTTGTTTCAAGGGGGGGTTGAGGCTTTATGGCTGTAGCATTGGCCTTTTAGGCTGGGGGAAATTGTAGAACAGGTATGGGACCTGTTATCCGGAATGCTCTGAACCTGGAGTTTTTTCCGGATAAGGGATCTTTCCATAATTTAGATCTTCATACCTTAAAGCTGGCAATAGATGAAAAGATTTTTAAAAGTTCCAATCGTTATCGTGAGACCACGATTATCTCGAAATGATCGTTTAAATGTTAAACGATGTGTCCATCAACTAAAAAGACCATTTCAGGCGATATTGCCAGGAAAACTGAGCGTAGCTGGCTGCTTGGCCCTGCAGACAAAGATAGATTGCACTGGGACCGATAAAGATTTTTTAACCTGGTCGATCAATTTTCTGACAGATGTCGGGCGAAAAATCGTAAAATGTACGGTCGTTCCGATCCCACTAACTTCACGATAATTTGACAGATTGGTCGGACTTCGTTAAAATCGGTCGTTCGGCAAGAAAAATCTTTGCGTCTATGGGGACCTTAAGTCTACAAGAAAATCATGTAAAAATGAAATAAACCTAGTAGGCTGGTTTTGCTTCCAATGAGGATTAACTATATCTTACTTTGGATCACGTACAAGGTACTGTTTTATTATTACAGGGAACAAGGAAATACATTTTTGAAATGTGAATTATTTGTATAAAATGGAGTCTATGGGAGACAGCTTTTCTGCAATTCAGAGTTTTCTGGATACATACCTGCACATTTTCTCTAGTATTTTGTTTATAATTTAAACAACATCCAACCCAAATCACCCACACCTACAAAGCTATGTACAAATGTATCTGATCAGCCATGAATACTGGGTCCAGAATAAGTACTCCGGCATCCTATCCAAACATAAAATGTTACTATATTCAAATAGAGTAAAGGGTCCTATTTTATATGGGAAAGGTATTTAGTATATAGTTCTGTAGAGAGCCATGGATGGCATTTGACACCTGTTTATTTTCCTGTATAAGAACCAACCCCCATTGTGTTCTAAACAGCTTATCTGCTGTGTAAACATGCATATTCTCCTTTTTCAGCTTGGCTAAACAACAACTTATTTATGCAAATTATAGCAGTGTTTCTGAAGCAAACAAATCATTTTTTACCAGTTCAAGTCAACAGTACATTTTAATTACTTTAAAAACACTTTAATTTTTTTTGTGTTATTGTTTTTTTAATGCATAATTTTAATTTAAAATGGCATAATTACAGATTCTGATTAGACAGGCTAATAGTTTTAAAATACATAACTTGAAAATTAAAACTGCATTTTTATAATGTAATGCTACACAACACAGTTTAAGAGTAAAACAGTAAAAAAGATCACAAGAGATTATGAGACAAGAAAGAAGTCCTTAGTTCAGAGCAGTTATGTGATGCTTTTCACAATTATGAAGCCTTTTCCCCACAAAGAACTGCTTAGTTAGTCTTTCCCTTATTTAATGAAGTTTAAATGCATGATTTCTGCATATTCTGCAGGGGGGGATTTATAACAGCTACACGTAGATTTGCACAATATTAAAAATGTATTCAGCAATTTAATGTACACAACCATGTGGGTCTACTATGACTGCTTTACATAACATAATACTCCTAGGTATTCTTTCACTTGTAATTTTAAAGCTAGGGTAAATAAATTTAAAACTGGATACATAGATCATTTTGTAACAACTTTTTTTTCAGCATTATGCAGCTTTGCAGCTTCTGAAGCTGTTTATATTTAATATACGTATAGAGGGTATACAAAATGAGCTACAAATATAAAAGGGGCATCAGAATCTGTTTTGCTGAATAGGATGCAGTGTGCATTTAGCAAATCCACTGCCATAATGCAAAGCCCTAGTTATAATGAACTTCAAATAATGCAGCAGTTGGGACCAAATTCTTGCACAATGGTAAAGGTACAACTCTACTGCAGTTGTAACTTCTAAAGTGAAGGGCGTGTATACCCCCTAATTAGACTTTTAGGGGGTTATTTATCAAAGGTCGAATTTTAGAGTTTTTTTGAATGAACTCACAAGCTAAATGGTTTTTAATTTAAGGAAAAACTCGAATGGAAAAAATTTGAATCAGCGAGTTCGGGGGTTAACAACCCAAAACTCGAATTGATCAAGTTTGAGAAAAAAACTCGAATTACTGAAATTGATAAGGTATATGGGCATCATGAAGGCTATTAACATCTTCAAATGGTTCGGGGACCTCTGCAATTGACTTCTATATGACCTCGACAGGTTTTAGATGGTGTATTTTCAGATTCAAGCTATCTCCACGGTGGGGTTTTTTTAATAAAAATACATTTTGGACTCCAAAATAACCCCCGAAAACATGACTTTTTAGTGGAAAACACAACTTGAATCTTAATAAATCTGCCCCTTAGTGTACAGATAGAATTCCATTATGCGGGGTATTATCTATTAAATGGTAATCCTTAGTTTCCCTGTTTGTCCTATTTAGCTCAAGAAAACATTTTTAAATATTTTTGTGATCAAAACAAAAGGCAAAAAGTATAAAACAAAAAACAAAGGGTGCAACAGGTATAGAGAGTATTAAATAATATCAGAGTTTCAGATCTCCACGAAGATCAATTTATGCTTTATGCCAGAACTACTTTTAAGTGTAGTGGGATAATTGTATGATGTACTATGATATATTTCCCTCCTTAGGTACTTAGAGATAAATGTGGCTTTTTAGCAATGAACCAGCATACATTTTACTTGATCAATTCTCACATTTAGTAAAAACATTTTTCTAGTGAGAATAAATTGTTGACAGTAAAGAAATTAAAAAAAAGCAAAGAAAACATTTTGGGGGGATGAAAATCTTTCTGCTTTTGTAGTAAATCTGACCCTGCAATTAAGTCTGAGGCAAATTAAGTAAAACCACTGACATTTTGTGGCTGAGTTGTGTTTTCTGGGAAAATTCGAGTTTTTCAGGGGTAGTTTCAGTAAAAACGCAATTTTTTTTGGGTATTATGCCCCGAAGCTGTAAATATCTCGAATCCGAAAATGCTCCAGCTAAAACCTTTCACGGTCACATAGAAGTCAATGGTAGAGGTCCCTTGAACCATTTGAAGATTTTTGTAGCCTTCATGATGTTTGGGTTTTTTTTTTTTCGAAAATGCCATCAAATCAGAAGAAACTTTGGTCCTTCTACCCATTATATTGGAATGAAATTTCAGCATTCTGCAGAGTAAGCCCACATTCACTAAAACATGTAGCTAGAAGTTTTTAATGAAACAGTAGTTTCATTAAAAAGGGAGTAAGTACATGTGCAAAATGTCCCTCGTAAATCTATCTACAGGGCATATTACAGTAGTTTCCAGTTTGCAACAGGATATATGGCTGGTAATGGGATATGGGTATTTATTGGCAGAGGGTAACTCAGGGTTTCAAGAAGGGGTTTCTGGCACTTAAAGATGCGACTACATCATTCCACAGTATCTTAAAACTGCTCTGAAGAGCTTTGTGGCAAAGGACAAAACATATCCCTAGAGGTTTTTAAAGGTGAATCTAAATTAAAGGGCACCTATGACTAGGACCAGATGAATCGGATCTTGGCCTGCAGAGAGTGAGAATTCACTCTCCGCTAATGCCCTTCTGCCTGACCCGGAAACATCACCTCTGCTCCAGTGCAGGCAGGCACATCGGATTTCGGCATCGAAATCCACTGCATCTGCCTGCACCTGAATGGATGCAGGCACCTCCAGCAGAAGGGCAGCAGAGGAGAAGCGGAGAGGAATAACACAGATGAGATCCAACTCAACAGGCCCTAACCTGTGACCTAAAAAATTGTTTCTTTTACTGGAGGTGCAGGCTAACAGAGCCCACACTATTGATGTGGAAACAAAGGTATTTTCTTATTGAGGACTCACCCCTACACCGGGTGGGAGCATCCACTTTGGGTGACCATGTTGGGGCACACATAAATAAGCAGGTGTCCCAGCTCTTTCACAGTGTAAAATAATGCCTCTTAGTGCTCATCTAGCAAGCTTTTGTGCTCCAGAGAAAGCTGTGCTCTGCTCCTCGTGCTGGATTAAAGACTCTGTGCAAGGAGCAGAACGCAGTGCCAGGAAGCACAGAGAAGCCCTGTTTTAGTCTATGCTGCCTGCTGCTTTTTAATCTGTGCATTTGAATTACAAGGGGTGGGAGAGGGAACACCTACACATGCCTCCCCTTGTCCACCCCTCTTGGATAGAGCACTGCCTGCATAATTCAAGGGGCTGGCCGCTTCTTAGCTACAGAAAGAGCTGCAGAGGTGGAAGAAGTTGTATTTAGAGTAGGGATGCTGAGAATTCCTCATAAAAGAATTGAGAAGTAAATGACAAAACAGATTGGAGTTGCCTTCTTTATCAAAGCATCCTTTGGCCCAATCTTGAGCTTTAACCCTAGCAAGGGACTGGATTATGTGTCCGCACTTCATATAACCTGGAGCATGCTTGAAAAATAAATATTACAAAACTTTTTCTCTTTCAAAAATTCTTTTTCAGTTTATTTTAGCAGCTTTGCTTTATCCTTGAAGAGTGAACTGTTGCCAGTGGGCTCCTGATCAATATTTTTAGAAGAGTATGGCGGTGGACTTACAGTCTGAAGCCATAGTCACGAGGCAACTTCCGAATACAAAGTGATGCGTGTGCCATGCCGCAGGCAACTTTTCATTTTAGCTGGCGCAAGACAAAGGTAAGGCATTTGAGGAGACTGGTCGCTGCAAAGACGAGGCGATTAGTCGCCAGGCTACTAAATCTCCCCAAATTGCCCAGTGTGACCTTACCCTAAGAGAAAGGGAGTAGTAGAGCGTCATTGCTGTACAGATTTCAGGCAAAGCCAAAATCCACTTCACAGGCCAAAATTGATAAATCACAGCCAAGGGAGGGAGGACCAGATCAGGGGCTATCTTGTACTGTCCCTTGATTACTGTATTGGTGGCATCTGTTCTTAATGAAATTAAAGGCAGGCCCAATAGAGAAAGAGGCTGTAGAAATATTATCAAGGTCACTGGTGCTAAGCTCGAAGTTTATGCACCACCACTAAACCACTGCAAAAGGAAAAATAATTTTCTCTCATTGTTAAACCTTCAAGCCCAGCCTATTCTCAATTAGCGTGAGTTCTATCTAAGATCTAAGCATTTGGACTGTTTCTGAAGTGCTGATACACCAATGTTTTCCTCAGTCTCTAAACTTGTTAAGAGCATTTTGGAAATTAAAAGAGGGCCCAAAAAAGTTGCCGTAGCATGGCAATTTTTTTGACAATGCCCAATTTGTTATTGAAGGTGAATTGCCTTTTAAGCTGCGAGTCTAACTTTTTCCAAGGGACCTCCTTATCTAAATTGTTACAATTAGTTATTTGCTTATCTCAAAATTGTTACAAAAGTATCTTAGCTGCACCTGTGGCTGTTCTGGGCTCTCTGCCAAAAGCCAATTAAGTTAGAAACTTTGTATCTTTTTCTGGCTGTTCAGTGCAGAGAAAGTTGGGACTTTTCATTACAAACGTGGGACTGCAGGTTGAGCTGTCAAAAGCGGGACTGTCCTGCTGAAAACGGCACAGTTGGGAGGTATGCATGAATACCACATGGTCTATGTTACATAAAATTATGCTTGAATAGTGTGTTTTGTAGATCAAACTTGTGAATAAACATGTTAAGAAGGCAGGATGCAATGAAAGATCCCATGACAGCCTCATGTTGTGTCACACAAGAGGCATTGTTGACAATTTTTTAATACATATTCAGGAAAGATGTATTTACCTGTTAGTTAAATGTAGAAAACAAACACCAATCAAATAATCCGATTTTTTTTTGCTATAAACAGAAAATCTATTGAATTATTTTTAAAAGCCTTTTTTTAGCATTATCAAGTAGGTCTTTAGTGATTCTAACAAAATCTTCAATGGCTACAATGGTTACTCACCACATCAAGGAAGTGGCCCAGGTGCACCGCCCTGGGCCCTCAGCACAAGGGGCGGATAAACCGAAATCTCGAATAGAAGCAGGCACTCAAGGGCAAAAACTTCCACCAGGCAGATGTTCCAAAAGTGAAAAAGTTTATTGTGTCAAAACAGCCTGACTCGTTTCGTGTTCCAAACACTTAATCATAGGCTCTTTAGTGATTCTAACATTATCACAGGTATTCTGTGATATTAAAGGAACAGTTCAGTGTAAATATAAAAACTGAGTAAATAGGCTGTGCAAAATGTTCTAATATAGTTAGTTAGCCAAAAACTTAATTTATAATGGTGAGCTGATGTCTAACATATAACAGAACAGAACCCAACTTCTAGTTTTGCAGCTCTAACTCTGACTCTAAGAAAATTGTTCAGTGAATTTGCAATTGATCCTTAGCATACAAGCTTTGCATCATGACAAAATATTGTTTATGTGCCAGATGGGGGACCTGATACCCAGGCCCAGGCATTAGCTACACAATTAGATGGTGGCAAGAAAGGGGGGATGTGGAGAATGCAGTGACATCTAGGAAGTGCAGAATGGAAAGTGAAACTAAGTGAAAGTCTGATAATTTTTGGTGGATTTAAAAGCAAAAAAATATTTTATTCAATAAGAGTGCAAAGCGCAAAAAATTCTACACTATAAAATGTTACTGGTCTACTAGATTGAGTGTTGGTAAAATAGGATTTAGTAATGAAAGCAAATTAAAATACACATTACTGATTAATTTTCAATTTGCATAATTACCAATAGATGGTAGCTATTGGAAGGAAGCATTAAGCAGAGGCTAAATAAAATTTATACAAGTAGTTTCAAGTAACATTTGAACTTCCTTCTGACATTTTGAACACATTCACATTGCTTCAAGTTGGAGCCATCTCTCTCAGATTGCATATCACTTTTGCAAGGGAACATCTTCTATTTTTAATTGAACTGAGTGTTAAATTGACTTCATCTGGTGTTTTGTTTCAAACGTAGGTCACTGAACTTTAAAACGTGTAGCAAACATTTGTGTCTGGCTGTTCAGGTTAAGACATCATTCAGGAATAGCAGTGTATTTTGGCAAATAATGTGTAGTGTTGTTATAAACATTTTGTAGCAGTTAATAAACTTACAGTTTTAATTTGTTCCTAGACAGTTTTTTATTCCAGTTGCAAGATTTCATTACTATATATGTCATGTAATGATTATACAGTATAATAGGAACAGAAATTCCATATATCAGAGATTGCATCAAAGTCATTTCAGATGTTGTGGTGTGTGAAACCAGACGTCCATATATATTTTGCTTAGTGCGAAGTAGCAACCAATAGCAGGTGTGTGGGATGTAAAGATGGCAACAGCTGATGGACATTCAAGAGAGTGTTATTTATAAGTGCCCAGGAGACAGTAGAGATGTCACCCAGGGGACAGCAGCAGAGCTGTAGACCACAGAAAACACTGGCAGCTTAAGGAAAGCAAAGTGCAAAACAACTGGAGTAGTCTTCCATTTTTTTTTGCCCTCAATGCATCATTCCTTCTCATTATTTCATTGTAATTGCTGCAATCAGGCACAAAATCTTGCACCAGACACCAGCTATGCAACATGTACCTGCTAGGTACATAGGCAAGGTAGGGGTATGCACTTACATGCCCTTCAGTTACATAGAAAACACTTTGTGCAACATTGAGGGGCAGATTCATCAAGGGTCGAATTGAAAACTCGAAATTTGAATTTTTGAGTTTTTTTTATCGTCAAAACTGTCAAATTGGACTAGGGAGTTATTAAAATTCGATTCATGTTTTTTTTTAAAAAAATTGAATTTGATTTTCGAGATTTATCATACTCTGGCCCTTTAAGAACTTGAATTTGCCACCTAAAACCTGCAGAATTGCTGTTTAAGTCAATGGGATCAATATGGAGTAGTTTGCAGCTTTTTAATCGAATTCGAATCAAATTCGATTTCAGTTTTCGAGTCGATTCTATTTATCCGACTTTTAAAAATTCGATTTTATTAATAAATTTCGATTGGTCCAATTTCAAGTTCATCGGAGTTTATTGGAGTTTTAAAAAACTAACATGAATTTGAAATTCCACCCTTGATAAATGTGCCTACGAGTACCTACAGGCACCTGTTCAAGGCAGGTGGTAAATGTTCCGGTATATTCCAGAGCCTGGGGTGCCTGGCACATTGCATCTTACGCACCAAAATACATGCAATTGGCAAATATCTCTATTTATACAGCACTACTTGTGCACTCAGCATTGTACAGTAGACCAATACATTAACAGACAAGGGGTCATTACAATACAGCACAAATAAATACATTTACAGAGGATTTTATTAAACACTGCAGTTGAACAGTGGCATCTCCTAAAAGCTATTAAGTCCTAATTAGGGTCAGGTCATAAGGTTTACTAAGTTTTTGTTAATTGGATAACTCACTTGTGTAACAGAAGAAGTAAATGTATGAGTTAGACAAACATATTTTGTATGTTTTAGTTTTCAGTTTTATGAATTTTAATGCCTTACTAAGGATTAGAACAATTACAAACTGGATATCTACAATGGATATTTTCTTATTAATAATTAATTTAATTAATATTATCTTGAATAAACTGTGGCCTGAAGGCTGTCAGGAGCGATTCCGTTGGTGGTGAATTCAAGATGGCGGCGCCCATGTTCGCCACATGGGTTCTGGTGCAGGCGCGCTGATGTCAGTGCACACACACACATGATGTCATGACAATGCATTCTGGCGCCAAATTTGAATTAAAAGGACGCTCTGAACACCGGTTCAATGCCCGATTATAGGTCCCAATTACTGGGTATTCTATATTGTGATCCTGATTGATTCCTGGACTTTGACCGCTGCTTTAACCCTGACAATGATCCTTCTCTGCCTGCCTACTGAACTTGTGCTTGGACTTGACTACGTTTACTCCTGATCTCTTCCTGGTTACTGCGAACTTGGATTTAACCCGATGCTTCCTCCTTGGTCCGGACTTCTCCATGCTGGGAGTGCAAGGCCCCTGACAAAAGGAAAGATACAGAGTAGAGCCAAATATTTTTTCTCAGTTAATTCAAAATGTCCTTACGTCATGTAGATGTGCCAAGTATTATCATCATTCATTCTAGCTAGTCCTCCACCAGCCCAATAAATTGTGACTGTCTATGGGACTTTACATCAGCCCCTGTGGCATTAGCCAGAACCCAAAGATTGCTAGTCCGGGCCTGGTTACACAGCATATAACTGATAAACTCCGGAGTACAGAATAGGATTAGCCACTCTGTATCCTGTTGTTGAATGTTTGCCCCTATGGTTTAACCCTTTGCCTGCCAAGCACGTAAGGCATACGTGCTGGCAGGCAAATGCTCAGGCTGCCAAGAACGTACATTGTACGTTCTATGGCAGCTGAGCTCTCTCTCTGCTTCGGCGGCTTTTGCCGCCTCCGCAGAGAGTGGGGAGAGAAGACAGCCCCCTAGGCAACGAGGCTGGGGGGCTGTCAAGTCGGATCTGCGACTCGATTGTCGCAGAACCGACTTCAAAGTAGCAGACGCATCGCATGGAGCGTCTGCTACTACACTCACCTTCTTCCTGCCTGCAGAGCCGCCCACGCACTTCCTGCTGCGCAGCAACTCTGCAGACACGCTGCCAGGACTCCTCCAAAGAAGACAGCGATTCTCCTGCTCCAAAAACGGTAAGTGCACGTTTTTTTTACACACTTACCTGCACCTACATATACTTACAGTACATTTATGCATTTTAGTAAAGATTGGAATTTTTTTAAATTTTTTTTTTTTTAATTTTAGCACACTTGGTCCCTTTTGTACAGTTATTTACACTTATTTACACTTATTTACATGTATTTGCACACTCAGATAACTTTTATTAGTGCACAAATATGTATACACAAACAGGTGTTTTTTTTTTTTTTTACGAATTCATTATACTGTTATCTTTTGTTTTTTTTGCCTAAAAACGTGTTATTTTGGCAGCGTGACTATTGGATAATCGATTTCGGCCACTAATTACGCTGTCAGAACAATTATTTTGTTATTTCATTGATTTACGCTATTTTTGTGGTTTTATTGCAATTTTATCCCTGCATTATTGTTCCTTATGTATCTTTAGTATCGTTTTGCTGTTTGGTGCTTTGGTATAGAAAGATAGATTTTACTTAGTTTGATCCGCCAAAATATGTGCTTTCCAAAAATATATGGGTTTCTGGGGGTCTTTTTACAGTTTGGGGGTCTTACGGCACATAACGTACAGTTAGGGTTCTCTTTTCTGCAGCTTAGTTGGCTAGCGTGAAAATTCATAGGCACGTTTTTCATTTGGGGTCCATACACAACACATACTTTGGTAAATCTATACATATTGGGCATCAAACTATTTATTAGACCTCTGACGTCCATATTTAGAGAGATTTTTCTTTGTACGTAAAACATTGTGTGTGATAAATGCGGCAAACTGCAACATTTTTAGGCGATTTTCAGAAATGTTGTAAAAACCTATATGTTTAGAAAAGCTTTGCAGTTTGGTAGTTTCGTGTAGAAAGACGTCGTTATCTTTGTTGGAATCGGCAGAATGTGTACTTTCCAAAAATGTATGGTTTTGGGGGGTCATTGCTGTTAGGAGGGTCTTGAGGCAAATAATATGAAGTCAAGGGTCTATGTTCACAGAAGGCGAATCGGCAGCGGAGAAAACTCATATTCACTATTTTTATTTGGGGTCCGCACATGCCAGCTGCCTTGGTATATCTATGCATATTGGGCATCAAACTGTTCAGTAGACCCTTGGCATCAATATTTATGGTGTTTTACAATTGTATGTAAGAAATTGGGTGAGATAAATGCGGCCAATTGCAATATTTTTAGGCGATTTTCAGAAATGTAAAAACAGTTGCTTTTATCGCCAAATTTAGGAAAGGCTTGCGACTTGGTACTTTGGAGTACAAAGACATGCATACCCAATTTGGATTCGCAGGAATGTGTACTTTCCAAAAATATATGGTTTTATGGGGTGAACGCACTTTTTTCTACCTTTGCCCCCCCCCCAAAACAATGTAAATGTGTTGATTTTGCAGTACCTGAAATGACAGACCATTTGGGGGTCTTTGTTTTGGGGCCCTATATGCCACGTGCTTGGGTACACCTATACATATTGGGCATCAAACTGTTCAGAGGACCCCAGGCTTTCACATTTGGGGTGATTTCTCTTGATACCTAAAAGTATGTGGGAACTACGATGCTAGAGGGTGAAAATTTTGAGGTAATTTTTGGAAATGTCACCAAAATCACCAAATTTAGAAATGGTTTGCGGCTTGGTACTTTGGAGTACAAAGACATCCATACCCGATTTGGATTTGCAGGAATGTGTACTTTCCGAAAATATATGGTTTTATGGGGTGAACTTACTTTTTTCTACCTTTGCCCCCCCCAAAAACAATGTAAATGTGTTGATTTTGCAGTACCTGAAATGACAGACCATATGGGGGTCTTTCTTTTGGGGCCTCTGTATGCCACGTGCTTGGGTACACCTATACATATTGGGCATCAAACTGTTCAGAGGACCCTAGGCTTTCATATTTGGGGTGATTTCTCTTGATACCTAAAAGTATGTGGGTAATACGATGCTGCAGGGTAGATATTTTGAAGTCATTTTTGGAAATGTCCCCAAAATCCCCAAATTTAGGAATGGTTTGCGGCTTGGTACTTTGGAGTACAAAGACATGCATACCCAATTTAGATCCGTGGGAATGTGTACTTTCCGAAAATATATGGTTTTCTGGGGTGAACTTACTTTTTTCTACATTTGCCCCCCTCAAAACAATGTAAATGTGTTGATTTTGCAGTACCTGAAATGACAGACCATATGGGGGTCTTCGTTTTGGGGCCCCTATACGCCACGTGCTTGGGTACACCTATACATATTGGGCATCAAACTGTTCAGAGGACCCCAGGCTTTCATATTTGGGGTGATTTGTCTTGATACCTAAAAGTATGTGGGTAATACAATGCTGCAGGGTCGAAATTTTGAAGTCATTTTTGGAAATGTCCCTAAAATCACCAAATTTAGGAATGGTTTGCGGCTTGGTACTTTGGAGTACAAAGACATGCATATCCAATTTAGATCCGTGGGAATGTGTACTTTCCGAAAATATATGGTTTTCTGGGGTGAACTTACTTTTTTCTACATTTGCCCCCCTCAAAACAATGTAAATGTGTTGATTTTGCAGTACCTGAAATGACAGACCATATGGGGGTCTTCGTTTTGGGGCCCCTATACGCCACGTGCTTGGGTACACCTATACATATTGGGCATCAAACTGTTCAGAGGACCCCAGGCTTTCATATTTGGGGTGATTTGTCTTGATACCTAAAAGTATGTGGGTAATACGATGCTGCAGGTTCGAAATTTTTAAGTCATTTTTGGAAATGTCCCCAAAATCACCAAATTTAGGAATGGTTTGCGGCTTGGTACTTTGTAGTAGAAAGACATGCATACCCAATTTAGATTCGTGGGAATGTTTACTTTCCGAAAATATATGGTTTTCTGGGGTGAACTTACTTTTTTCTACCTTTGCCCCCCCCCAAAACGATGTAAATGTGTTGATTTTGCAGTACCTGAAATGACAGAACATACAAGGGGGGTCTTCATTTTAGGGCCCCTATATGCCACGTGCTTGGGTACACCTATACATATTGGGCATCAAACTGTTCAGAGGACCCTAGGCTTTCATATTTGGGGTGATTTCTCTTGATACCTAAAAGTATGTGGGTAATACAATGCTGCAGGGTCGAAATTTTGAAGTCATTTTTGGAAATGTCCCTAAAATCACCAAATTTAGGAATGGTTTGCGGCTTGGTACTTTGGAGTACAAAGACATGCATATCCAATTTAGATCCGTGGGAATGTGTACTTTCCGAAAATATATGGTTTTCTGGGGTGAACTTACTTTTTTCTACATTTGCCCCCCTCAAAACAATGTAAATGTGTTGATTTTGCAGTACCTGAAATGACAGACCATATGGGGGTCTTCGTTTTGGGGCCCCTATACGCCACGTGCTTGGGTACACCTATACATATTGGGCATCAAACTGTTCAGAGGACCCCAGGCTTTCATATTTGGGGTGATTTGTCTTGATACCTAAAAGTATGTGGGTAATACGATGCTGCAGGTTCGAAATTTTTAAGTCATTTTTGGAAATGTCCCCAAAATCACCAAATTTAGGAATGGTTTGCGGCTTGGTACTTTGTAGTAGAAAGACATGCATACCCAATTTAGATTCGTGGGAATGTTTACTTTCCGAAAATATATGGTTTTCTGGGGTGAACTTACTTTTTTCTACCTTTGCCCCCCCCCAAAACGATGTAAATGTGTTGATTTTGCAGTACCTGAAATGACAGAACATACAAGGGGGGTCTTCATTTTAGGGCCCCTATATGCCACGTGCTTGGGTACACCTATACATATTGGGCATCAAACTGTTCAGAGGACCCTAGGCTTTCATATTTGGGGTGATTTCTCTTGATACCTAAAAGTATGTGGGTAATACGATGCTGCAGAGTAGATATTTTGAGGTGATTTTTGGAAATGTCACCAAAATCACCAAATTTAGGAATGATTTGCGGCTTGGTACTTTGGCGTAGAAAGACATGCATACCCAATTTGGATTCGTGGGAATGTGTACTTTCCGAAAATATATGGTTTTCTGGGGTGAACTTACTGTTTTCTACTTTTGCCCCCCCCCCAAAACGATGTAAATGTGTTGATTTTGCAGTACCTGAAATGACAGACTATATGGGGGTCTTCCTTTTGGGGCCCCTGTATGCCACGTGCTTGGGTACACCTATACATATCGGGCATCAAACTGTTCAGAGGACCCTAGGCTTTCATATTTGGGGTGATTTCTCTTGATACCTAAAAGTATGTGGGTAATACGATGCTGCAGGGTAGATATTTTGAGGTGATTTTTGGAAATGTCACCAAAATCACCAAATTTAGGAATGATTTGCGGCTTGGTACTTTGGCATAGAAAGACATGCATACCCAATTTGAATTCGTGGGAATGTGTACTTTCCGAAAATATATGGTTTTCTGGGGTGAACTTACTGTTTTCTACTTTTGCCCCCCCAAAACAATGTAAATGTGTTGATTTTGCAGTACCTGAAATGTCAGACTATATGGGGGTCTTAATTTTAGGGCCCCTATATGCCACATGCTTGGGTACACCTATACATATTGGGCATCAAACTGTTCAGAGGACCCTAGGCTTTCATATTTGGGGTGATTTGTCTTGATACCTAAAAGTATGTGGGTAATACGATGCTGCAGGGTAGATATTTTGAGGTGATTTTTGGAAATGTCACCTAAAGCACCAAATTTAGGAATAGTTTGCGGCTTGGTACTTTGGCGTAGAAAGACATGCATACCCAATTTGGATTCGTTGGAATGTGTACTTTCCGAAAATATATGGTTTTCTGGGGTGAACTTACTGTTTCCTACTTTTGCCCCCCCCCTAACGATGTAAATGTGTTGATTTTGCAGTACCTGAAATGACAGACTATATGGGGGTCTTCCTTTTGGGGCCCCTGTATGCCACGTGCTTGGGTACACCTATACATATTGGGCATCAAACTGTTCAGAGGACCCTAGGCTTTCATATTTGGGGTGATTTCTCTTGATACCTAAAAGTATGTGGGTAATACGATGCTGCAGGGTAGATATTTTGAGGTGATTTTTGGAAATGTCACCAAAATCACCAAATTTAGGAATGATTTGCGGCTTGGTACTTTGGCGTAGAAAGACATGCATACCCAATTTGAATTCGTGGGAATGTGTACTTTCCAAAAATATATGGTTTTCTGGGGTGAACTTACTGTTTTCTACTTTTGCCCCCCCAAAACAATGTAAATGTGTTGATTTTGCAGTACCTGAAATGTCAGACTATATGGGGGTCTTCCTTTTAGGGCCCCTATATGCCACATGCTTGGGTACACCTATACATATTGGGCATCAAACTGTTCAGAGGACCCTAGGCTTTCATATTTGGGGTGATTTGTCTTGATACCTAAAAGTATGTGGGTAATACGATGCTGCAGAGTAGATATTTTGAGGTGATTTTTGGAAATGTCACCTAAATCACCAAATTTAGGAATGATTTGCGGCTTGGTACTTTGGCGTAGAAAGAGATACATACCCAATTTGGATTCGTTGGAATGTGTACTTTCCGAAAATATATGGTTTTCTGGGGTGAACTTACTGTTTTCTACTTTTGCCCCCCCCAAAACGATGTAAATGTGTTGATTTTGCAGTACCTGAAATGACAAACTATATGGGGGTCTTCCTTTTGGGGCCCCTGTATGTCACGTGCTTGGGTACACCTATACATATCGGGCATCAAACTGTTCAGAGGACCCTAGGCTTTCATATTTGGGGTGATTTCTCTTGATAACTAAAAGTATGTGGGTAATACGATGCTGCTGGGTAGATATTTTGAGGTGATTTTTGGAAATGTCACCAAAATCACCAAATTTAGGAATGATTTGCGGCTTGGTACTTTGGCGTAGAAAGACATGCATACCCAATTTGGATTCGTGGGAATGTGTACTTTCCGAAAATATATGGTTTTCTGGGGTGAATTTACTGTTTTCTACTTTTGCCCCCCCCCCCAAAACAATGTTAATGTGTTGATTTTGCAGTACCTGAAATGTCAAGACTATATGGGGTCTTCTTTTTAGGGCCCCTATATGCCACGTGCTCGGGTACACCTATACATATTGGGCATCAAACTGTTCAGAGGACCCTAGGCTTTCATATTTGGGGTGATTTCTCTTGATACCTAAAAGTATGTGGGTAATACGATGCTGCAGGGTAGATATTTTGAGGTGATTTTTGGAAATGTCACCAAAATCACCAAATTTAGGAATGATTTGCGGCTTGGTACTTTGGAGTACAAAGACATGCATACCCAATTTAGATTCGTGGCAATGTGTACTTTCCGAAAATATATGGTTTTCTGGGGTGAACTTACTTTTTTCTACATTTTCCCCCTCAAAACGATGTAAATGTGTTGATTTTGAAGTATCTGAAATGACAGACCATATGGGGGTCTTCCTTTTCAGGCCCCTATATGCCACTTGCTTGGGTACACCTATACATATTGGGCATCAAACTGTTCAGAGGACCCTAGGCTTTCATATTTGGGGTGATTTCTCTTGATACCTAAAAGTATGTGGGTAATACGATGCTGCAGGGTAGAAATTTTTAGGTGATCTTTGGAAATGTCGCCAAAATCACCAAATTTAGGAATAGTTTGCCGCTTGGTACTTTTGTGTAGAAAGACATGCATACCCAATTTGGATTCAGGGGAATGTGTACTTTCCGAAAATATATGGTTTTCTGGGGTGAACGTACTTTTTTCTACCTTTGCCGCCCCCCAAAACGATGTAAATGTGTTGATTTTGCAGTATCTGAAATGACAGAACAAACGGGGGGTCTTCCTTTTGGGGCCTCCTATGCCACGTGCTTGGGTACATCTATTCAAATTGGGCATCAAACTGTTCAGTGGACCCAGGATTTTAAATTTGGGGTGTTTTACATTGATACCTAATGATGTGTGGGAGATATGTTGCTGTAGAGTGGAAGCTTTGAGGTCATTTTTCAAAAAATTCACCAATTTCTATAAAACATTATAACTTTAGGAAACAATTGCAACTTGGTGGTTTGGAGTACAAAGATATTTCTACCCATTTTTGATTCACCAGAATCTGTTCTTTCTAGTAATGGGTAGTTTTCTAGGGTAAACCTACTGTTAGCGGAATGTTTGGCCTTGAAATCAAAAGTATGCCATTTGGGGAGTGTTGCTTTGGAAATTTGGTTGTGTGCTGCTTGTAGATTTTGAGCTATACAAGTGAGAAATCTCCATAAAACTATATATATTTGGTATTGGTCGTTCAGGAGACATAGACCTTTCTAAATCGGCTGTGTTCTCGTACATAAAATGAATGATGTTTCTGATATATGTGATTGTTCTTCGTGCAACATGATTTTTTTCATTTTATTTGACACTTAGAATCCAATATTTTTTTAGAGAAGTAGAATTACACCAAAATTCTTGCATATTGTGAAAGTTCAGGTTGTCCTGAAAAAAACAATATATTGTTTTCCTGGGTTAACTAAAAGACCACCCCAGGAAAGGCCCTTAAAGTGAAAGAGTGCAAAATATCTAAAAACTGCTTGGCAGTAGATGTTCGCATCTAGGACAAAACGGCTGGCAGGGAAAGGGTTAACAGCAGTTTGTTGATAAAAACCAGTGTTTCTAAAGTAAACACATCAGTTTAACCATTGCCGGGCAACGTGATCTATCTATCTACTATCTTTCATCTATACAGTTAGGCCCGTAAATCTTTGGACAAAGACAACTTTTTTCTCATTTTGGTTCTGTACAGATGCAGTTGAACTGCAGACTTTCAACTTTAATTCAGTGGGTTGAACAAAAAGATTGCATAAAAATGTGAGGAACTAAAGCCTTTTTTAACACAATCACTTAATTTGGGCTCAAAAGTAATTGGACAATTGACTCAAAGGCTATTTCATGGGCAGGTGTGGGCAGTTCCTTTGTTATGTCATTATCAATGAAGCAGATAAAAGCCCTCGAGTTGATTCGGGGGGGGGGTGCTTGTATGTGGATAATTTTGCAACATGCAGTCAAAAGAGCCCTCCATGCAGGTGAAACAAGCCGTCCTTAAGCTGCAAAAACAGAAAAAAAACCATCTGAGAAATTGCTACAATATAAGGAGTGGCAAAATCTACAGTTTGGTACATCCTGAGAGAAAGAGAAACCACTGGTGAACTCAGCAACGCAAAAAGACTTGGACTTCCACAGAAGACAGTGGTGGATGATCACAGAATCATTTCCATGGTGAAGAGAAACCCCTTCACAACAGTCAAACAAGTGAACAACACTCTCCAGGAGGTAGGCATATCAATATCCAATTCTACCATAAAGACAAGACTTCATGAAAGTAAATACAGAGGGTGCACTGCAAGGTGCAAGTCACTCATAAGCCTCAAGAATAGAAAGGCTAGATTGGACTTTGCTAAAAAAAATTTAAAAAAGCTAGCACAGTTCTGGAAAAACATTCTTTGGACTGATGAAACCAAGATCAACCTCTACCAGAATGATGGCAAGAAAAAGTATGGAGAAGGGGTGGAATAGCTCATGATCCAAAGCATACCACGTCATCTATAAAACAACGGAGGCAGTGTGATGACTTGGGCGTGCATGGCTGCCAGTGGCACTGGGACACTAGTGTTTATCCATGATGTGACACAGGACAGAAGCAGCCGAATGAATTCTGAAGTGTTCAGAGGCATGGGTCATATTTATCAAGGGTCGAATTTCGAATCTGAAAAACTTCGAAATTTGAATTCAAAAAGACCAACCGAAATTAAGTCGAAGTTTTTTTTTGGCTGAATAGGTCCATTTCGAGTAGACCTGTATTCAGACAAATCAGAATAGTATGAATCGAAGTAATAGCGCATTCGATCGAATATGAATCAAAGTTTTTCCCAAAAAAACTTAGATTTTTCATAGTCCACCAATTGACTCCAAATAGGTTCTTGGAGGTCCCCCATAGGCTAAAACAACTATTCGGCAGGTTTTAGATGGCAAATGGTCGAAGTCGAATTTTTAAAGAGACAGTACATGATAAATTTCAATATTCAAATTTTCGATTTTTTTTCAAATTCAAAATGAATTTTGACTATTCCCTAGTCGAAAGTGCACAAAAATCGCTCAAAATTCGAATTTTTGGAATTTGAAAAATGACCTCGATCTTTGATAAATCTGCCCCATACTGTCTGCTCAAATCCAGCTAAATGCAGTCAAATTGATTGGGAGGCGTTTCATAATACACGGACAATGACCCAAAACATACAGCCAAAGCAACCCAGGAGTTTTTTTTTCAAATTCAAAATGAATTTTGACTATTCCCTAGTCGAAAGTGCACAAAAATCGCTCAAAATTCGAATTTTTGGAATTTGAAAAATGACCTCGATCTTTGATAAATCTGCCCCATACTGTCTGCTCAAATCCAGCTAAATGCAGTCAAATTGATTGGGAGGCGTTTCATAATACACGGACAATGACCCAAAACATACAGCCAAAGCAACCCAGGAGTTTATTAAAGCAAAGAAGTGGAATATTTTTGAATGGCCAAGTCAGTCACCTGATCTGAACCCAATTGAGCATGAATTTGACTTGTTGAAGACTAAACTTCGGACAGAAAGGCCCACAAAAAGCCGCTGCAGTAAAGGCCTGGCAGAGCATTAAAAAGGAGGAAACCCAGAAACTGGTGATGTCCATGAGTTCAAGACTTCGGGATGTCATTGCCAGCAAAGGATTTTCAACCAAGTATTAGACATGAGCATTTTATTTTCAGTTTTTTAATTTGTCCAATTACTTTTGAGCCCTAAAATAAAGTGATTGGGTTAAAAAAAGGCTTCAGTTCCTCACATTTTTATGCAATCTTTTCAGGGGCGATCCTGGCCATTTTCCACCTGAGGCGGTCTTCCTTTTGCCACCCCCCACCCCTCTCCACGGCACTCAGGGCCCGCCATCAGGGTGGGACAAGTGTCCCGGGCCCGGACATGAAGGGGGGCCCGGCAGTGCTGCAGTTTTGAAAGAGCTGGGCCCGCCTTACGAGTGCCCGAACCATGCGGCCATTTCTCAAGTCCCGAATGCGGAAGTGCCAAAAAGCCGAAAAGCCGAAGCCACGAAAACAGCTGAAGCCGAACTCCCGAAGCGGCGAAAAGACCCGAAGTCAGGAAAATAGCTGAAATTGAAGTCCTGAAGTGGCGAAAAGACCCGAAGTCACTAAAACAGCCAAAATTGATGTCCTGAAGCAGCAAAAAGACCCGAATTCATGAAAACACACGACATTGAAGTTCTGAAGCCGCGAAAAGACCCGAAGTCACGAAAGGAGGCGAAGTTGAAGTCCTGAAGCCTTGAGTTCAATTCTACTGAACACCAGTTTGTTTGTTTTTTTAAATCCCCTGGCCATTATTATTTTAATATTCTATAGGCCCCTGCCACCAATTTTTTTTAAAAAAAATATTTTTCGGGCACCAATTTTTTTGTAACCTGTAAGGGGGGCCCTGGCACCAATTTTTTTTAAAAAAAATTTTGGGGCTCCAATTTTTTTTAACTTGTAAGGGGGCCCCAGCCACCAATGTTTTTTTTTCATTTTTTTTGGGGCCCCAATTTTTTTTAACTTGTAAGGGGGCCCCTGGCGCCAGTGTTTTTTTTAAAAAATATTCTTTGGGCTCCCAATTTTTTTTAACTTGTAAGGAGGGCCCTGGCGCCAATAATTTTTTTTTAAAAAAAAAAATGTTTATGGGGGGCCCTAGCGTCAATGTTGTTTTTTTTAACTTATAAGGGGGCCCTGACCATCAATAGTTTTTTATAACTTGTGTGGGGGGAGTTACTTTTTAGCGCTGATGTTGTGTGGTCTTTTAACTGTGATGTGGAGTGGGCGGGATATGGGGTGGGGCTTGTCTCCAGCGGGGCCCCAAAAATTTTGTTGTACGAGGCCCCGTGATTTCTAATGGCGGCCCTGACGGCACTCTCCTTTTCATCGCCGTAGGCGGTCAGGGGCAGTCCATGATGCTAGTGCAGAATTTCCGGGTTAAAAAACCGAAATTCATCTCTTTCTTAGTTACCAGGAACAGCATTATTGCCGCCCCAAGCAACTGGGGGGGGGTGTCTCAACTCGTATCATTGGTGGGATGCCCCCAAAATCTTTTTGTTCAACCCACTGAATTAAAGCTGAAAGCTGTGGTAATGTACAGAACCAAAATTAGAAAAAAGTTGTCACTGTCCAAAGATTTATGGGCCTAACTGTACGTAGTCATTCCTTTCATTCTTAGATGTTACTGTCCCTTTAAAATACAAAACACGTGAGCCTTCTATTTTATAAACAAAACAATACTCAGAATGCTCTATTTATGTGGCCTGTGAATGATAAAATATAGGTGTATATAACCCATTGAAGAATCTATTCTCTCTTTGAATAGCCCACAAAATTAACAATACGTTCGGTTGTCAAGGCATTTTCTGATTAGAGTGAGGGGGGCGTATCCTGTATTGGGTTGCCAAGGAAGTCGAACTTTGGGGATTTGCGCGTCGCCCTCCTTTTTTGACTGCGTGATGACGGTCGACGTACCCCCGTAGTGCCGTGCTTGTAGACCGCCGCCATGTTGTAGTGCTGCGTTTCATGGTTGCTGTTGGTGGTGTGGTAACTTTTTCCCCTCACCATACATGTATATAAGGGACACATTCACCCGCAGCTGTAGACAGGGTGAATTGGACAAGGGCACAGAAGCTGCAGAATTCAGAGTCTTTCCTCTGCCGCGTCCGGGGAAAACGCAGACATGATCATAGAGGATCAGGAGGCATTGAAACATTGGTTGTCAAAGAATCTAGAGCCAATGTGAGTGTATATTGTGGCGTCTTGCAAGCGCTGGGTGTATTGCTCTTTGCAGCTCGCTGCGGGGCCTTTTTGTATGTAGAGGCCAGAAAACGAATGCACGAACCAGATTAAAGAAATAAAATTTTTTGGCGCGGGGTTGATTTTAGTGCAGTGAACCAATTTTGTTGTGGTTCTTAAGTCCAGTAGGCCTGTACTAGATATACAGTTCCAATTAGCGCACTGTCTTCTGGGAGTTGTAGTTTAGAAGCTGCATACCTCCCAACATTTTGGAAGTAAAAAGAGGGACAATTTTTTCCCGCACGTAGCGCATCAATTTTTTGACCACACCCTTCTGTGGCCACACCCCCTAATTACCATGCTTGTTTTACAAAATTTGGCAGGTTATGAAAGTTTGAAAATATTTCTCCTTATCTAAACTGTGTTTTTGTGTCTCAAAATTGTTACAAAGTATCTTATTTGCACCTGTAGCTGTTCTGCACTCTCTGCTAAAAGCCAATTAATTGAGAAACTTTGTTTCTTTTTCTGGCTGTTCAGTGCATAGAAAGAGGGACTTTCCAGTACAAATGAGGGATTGCAGGTTGAGCTGTCAAAAGAGGGACTGTTCCTCCGAAAAAGGGACAGTTGGGAGGTATGAAGCTGAAGGACCACGAAACGCGACTTGCGACGTTGCAGTCGACTTTGAGTTTTTAGCTGTAACAGGCTGTAAAGTGCAGATCCACTCATCCTTGTACAGTGAAGCAAATTAGAAGTCAAAGCAGCTGCAAAATACACAGCAATTAACCATTGCGGTGTTCTTAAATCTATTTGTAATTATATAACTGGTACTCACAGCTGATACAGCCTGTAGTCTCTGCACTGCTGGTTTTGACTCTTGCAACAGAAGCCAGTTTGGCAAATGAATGGAGAATATTTGTTTCTAGAGTGACTTCCGCCATTCAGCAATTCTTGCACATCCATGTAGTGCCAGACATTAATAATAATAATAATAATAATAATAATAATCACTGCACTGTTCTGCATAGTAGGTTAGTTTTTTTTTTTTTGAGAATTTGCACTTACTCAAATTTTTATATATATTATAGTTGTGATGCAACTGACCCGTCCGCCCTTGCAAAATATGTACTTGCATTATTGAAGAAGGACAAGAGTGACCAAGAGCTAAGGGCTATATGCTTTGATCAACTTGATGTATTTCTTCAAAAAGGTAAAACTGTAGGGGGGGAGACAAATAGCTGAGTTCATTTTTGTATTATCTTTTAAAGGAACAGTAACAACAAAAATATGCAAGTGCTTTAAAGTAATATAAATATAATGTACTGTTGCCCTGTACTAATACAAGTGATGTTTGCTTTAGAAAGACCACTATAATTTATATGATTAGGCTGCTGTGGGTAGCTATGGGAACATCCATTCAAGCTGAAAAAGGATAAAAGGCTCAGCTTACTTAGCAGATAATAAACTCTGTAATTGAATACAATAGTATTCTACAAAGTGCATCTGTTATCTGCTATGTAACCTGTGCCTTGAATGGCTGCACCATGGCTAGTCAGCAGCTTGTTTATATGAACTATAGCAGTCTTTCGGAAGCAAATATACCATTTTTACCAGTGCATGGGCAACACTGCATTATATTTGTATCACTTTAAAACACTTTTGCTTGTTGTTGTTACTGTTCCTTTAAACATTCTCTGTAGGGATGCAGCGAATCATTTGTGATAGATTTGTCTGAATACCGATCCAAACCCTAATTTGCATATATAGGTTGGGATTATCAAACTGAATTCTGGATTTGGTGCATCCCTAGTTCTCTGCATGAGTAACTATTACCGAACTATAGCCTGGAAAGAGTAAGACTAGAAAAATTGTGTCTTATGTACTACAATCTTTGATTCATCATAGAGGTTGAGCATCCCTAAAATAGCTGCCCATCTATTGAATATGGTTGGGCGTAATGATTATTCTAATATTCTAACTTGCTGTTGATCAACTAAGCACAGGGATCAAAACGGTCGCAAAAAGCAAAGTTATGTGTTTCAGAGCAGCTGATGCTATACTGCTGAATTCTTCTCAACTTCACTGGTCTTTATGCTGCCATGTAATATAAATCTGAATTTTGATCAGCCTTGTGATCTTTTGCTTTTAGAGGCCATACAATATTTTAATATGTTTCCTATGTTAAAGTAATGGGCTAGTGACAGTAAAGTAGAATACGTCTCTAACTTCGATTTTCAATATCTTTACTTTAAAGCCACATGCCTTAAAGTAAGATGAGCAGATTATCAATTTTAATACCTCTTTAAATAGGAGTACAGAAAAATAGGTACTGTTTTGATGCATTTTAATTAATTTTGTCCTTCAAGAGATGTTTTTCATGATTCCTTTTGAAAAGTTTGATCTTTTGATCAGTTATCAAATTTGTATGCTTTAGAGTGCATTGGCCTTTGTGCAAGAGGATGGTGTGCAAAAATGTACAAATCATACTTGTAAAATTAGCTATTACAGTTGCACTGATTAGTAATTTAGTTCTGATGTGCATTGCATGACTGCAATTGAATGAGTGCAGTCAGCAATTTGTATCACTGCAGCATAGAGTATTATTATTAGAGTATTATAATTGTTTCTAAACAGATGGGTTACAGTTTAGTTATAGATCTTTTAATAACCTTTTGCGGTTCTAAACTAAAAATTACATTTGACAAATCATCTCAGTAAATCAGACCCTATGCTTAGGTGACTGAGGGTAGAGTCCTGTGCGGGTCCAGACAGGCAGACCTGTCCCTGACCCGGACCCGCTGACCACCATACTGACCCGCATTTGGCACCCAGTATGTTCCTCTACCCGACCCAGCCCACAAATAGTAACTTACTTTCCTTCCTGGGACCTGCAAAACTGGAATTGACATCGCAACGCGTGAGAAATTTTGCCATATGCTTGGGAGGGTGGGGGTAGATGGTAGGGACTAGTCCTGTGCTTGAGATGGGTATCCAGATGGGTTACTCGTGGACTATCCACACAATTGTGTAAATGTTGTACCCGTAACCTGGACCCGGGGTGGACTGTTGAGATACTAGTATCCCTTTCTGACTCATGCAGTAATTGACATAGGACAGCTAGTTGATAAACTTTACAACCACTCTCGCCTGTGCACTCTCACAGTTTGAGTTACTTGGAGCTCAGCAGTGGTGTCTTTGGGCTTACCTGCTGGCAAGGTTTCCCATGTAAGTCTGTCCCCAAAGGCTTAGTGACTTGCTGTGCTTATTATTAAGTTGGTTAAATGATAAACAAATTATTATATGTAGAAAATATCTTTATTTTTTAGTAATTTGTCAAATTTACATTCTAGAAACGCAGGGCTTTATGGACAGACTGTTTGATGTCTTAAAAACCAAGAGTTTTCTTCCACAACCTGATAGCACCTCAACAGCTGTCGTAAAACTGGTCACATTTGAACATCAAGAAAGAGAAATAAAGAAAGACGAGGTATTTATAATGAACAGTCTGAACTATTTAAAGCATTTTGGTGACACACAACTAGAATGTGGGTACATTATTCATGTGAGGGATTTTTCTTTTTGGTTAAATCTTCCATAAATTTTATCCTTGACTTCACAGCTTCCCCATTTATACTTTTAAATATGAAAAAATAGTCTAAGCAATTAAAAGTGACTCCATGCACGCCTTCATACACATATTTTTACTCGGGCTATATGTGCTGGAAGTGTCAGTTTTTGTTGCTTGTGACCTATGTATTTCCTCTGGGATTTGAAAGCTGGCCATGCACAGGCAGACGTAGTCGGCACTCTGTGAATGATCTTATTGTCTTAACGATTGTTTGTACAAACAATTCACCCATCCATGGTAAACAATATTTGAGGAGACCTTGGTTGTATCTTTATGTAGGCTGCAGGATCTTACGTATATTAAACAATGGCTGTCTGTCCCTTTGTTTACTTTTGCAAAACGCATGTGCAATGAACAACTGGTTAACAATGATTATCTGACTACTATCCACTGACCAATTTCATTGACTCACGGTGAAACTTTCGAAACTGTTGGAACAATTTTGTTAGAACAATAAGATTGTCTGCCTCCCCATCAATGTAACACTAAAACAATAAGTAGACGATTGTATTGTATTGTGCTAAAATCGGTAATTTCACACTACTAAATCTGCCTGTGTATGGCCACCTTAAAGGAAAACTATACCGCCCAAACAATTTAGGTGTCTATAAAAAGATATTGCATAAAACAGCTTATATGTAAAACCCTGCTTCATGTAAATAAACCATTTTCATAATAATATACTTTTCTAGTAGTATGTGCCATTGGGTATACATAAATAGAAAATTGCCATTTTAAAAAACAAGGGCCACCTCCTGGGATTGTACGATTCGCTGTGCACACAAACAAACTATACTTCTTAGGTCACATGAGCCAATTAACAGACAGTTCTGTCTTTTGCTTCCACACTTCTTCCTGTTACAGTTAGAGTTGTAATATTTCTGGTCAGGTGATCTCTGATGCAGCTCATAGACCATCAGTAAATGGTGGGTCAAGGCAAGAGATGTAAAAGAGCAATATTTACTTAAATATATATTCCAGTTGTGTAAGATTCTTTAATATGCTGCTTAATATGATATAAACTGTCTGTTGCTTAGGTATTCATTTTGGGGTATAGTTTTCCTTTAAATGTCATGGCTGTAGCATATAAGAACACACACACTTACTTTATAAATATATTTAGGGATGCTAATTGGAATGCTGATTTATTTTGCTTGTAAGAACCCAAAGCAGCATGTCACTTTCTATATTAGATTTTAGCCTCTTAAGTGGAAGAAATATCAAAAGCCATAGACATTTCCAAATTAAAATAATAGGCAAAATGTGTGTACATCAAAAGCCCTGTTTATAGTTATTGTTAATTTGGGTTGAAAAAAGTGTATCAAGTTCAACCTCTCCAAACAAACCCAAGTGCACATACATGCACACATTTACCAACCTAGCTATACACTCAAATTTTTAAACGGAAATCGATATATAAATGTATGTGTGTTACTAACACACACAACACACACACTGGGAAGTACACAATATAGCTCTAATTATTAAACAACATTCTCATTCCAGAGTGAATATTATCGTCACTTACATTTCATTAACATTGTATTTTGTTTTAAAAATTATTGAAATCTGAAATGTTCTCTTTTTCGCCTTCTTTGCTTACCTTAAAAACGAGAAGAAAGCATCTTGGAGATTAAACCCAAGTCCTCAGCCTTCTAGCACCCATCCCAAAGAAACCAGGTAATTTCAACTCACTTAAAATGCCTTTTGCTGACTAGGTAAATCGGGCTGATGTGGGCAAACATGCATACTATACTATCCATACATTGTGTGAGCATGAATCAGTAGTGATGCCTGGACTTGTATTTTGGTGAATACAAGTCCTCGAATAGGGCTAAATGGTAAACATGGGCTGATCTCTTATGTACTCTGGTTGATCTTTCCACGCACTGAACAGTCGGAGAGTGTACTGCATGTGGTCGCCTTCCTATTGTTTGATCCTCTTTAATTCCTCATCTGGTGATGCACTATGAACTTGCTGACATGGTACATTGGCAGGTGAAATTATCAAACCTGCCCAATCTTGTGAGCATGTGTAAAGTGTTCTGGGCATATACTGTGTTGGAAAGAACCACCTTTGTGTTGCTTATAATGAGTATGCTTGCTTAGAGGAAGAGGCCCACCTTAAGGTGGCCATAGACACACAGATCATATTGTACAAATCGAGGATTCGTGCGATTTTTGGATCGTGTGTGGCGTGTGCCGACATCTTTCGTCCGGCAGAGATCAGTCATTTGGCCGATCGTCAGGGTTGATTTTGACCCGACCGATCCCGCCGGAGCCCATTGCGCAGCGTAATCGGATCGTTCGGCCATATGGCCGAACAATCAGATTACCCCTGATATAGCCATGCTCGTTAATGGCATATCAGGGAAAGATCCGCTCGTTTGGCGATGTTGCCAAACGAGCGGATCTTTGCGTCTATGGTCACCATTAGCTTGTTAAGAAGCCTTTAGATAGTCTTGTACATGTTTAAAAGTGTTATCTTTCTGCGTTGTGTAGTTGGACTCGTATTCGGCCTGTATCTGATTATATTTTGTTGACATGCTCTGAAGAGCTTATATTGCCTTGAGATGGCAGGATTATTGTTTCATTCAAAAACATATACACCAGTAAGATTAGAACCCTAAGCACAAGGTACCTGTAAACGGTCTCTAAAATGCCACACACTTGCATTTTCATGATATACTTGCAGATTGTAATAGTGTGTAAAAAAATAAAGGTAGAAATTGCTTTAGTGTGGCAGTGTATAATTATTAGCAAGGACAACTGACAAATCATAATATTGAATTTTATCACACAAGGGAAAACAGAAAAAGAAGTAACTCAGATCGAGAAAGCTGCTCCATACAAAATTCGTTCAGAACAGGACTTCCAGTCCTGGCTCCACCACATTTAAGTAGTAACAAAGTTCAGATAATAAAAAACACAAGGTTAGTATTAGCAGTTGTAGTTTAACAATTTCATTACAACATGTGTTTCTAATAATTGGTTATATATTTTTGTGCTTATGACTTAAAATGAAAAAGGTTATACTGTAGATTCATGTTAGTGACCTGGCAGTTCATAATGTAAATACAGCCTGCTAGGGCCTTAGGGTAAGGTAGTAATCCATTAAAAGGATGCAGATATGCTCTGCACAGCCTTATTGTCCGAAATATGCTACAGAATATGCTTCAAAACCTTGTGTACCAATGGAATCTAGAAAGACTGATGGATAGCTTAGCAATTGTTGGTACTTGATACTATGTTAATATCACCAATCCCATTATAACAGTGAGATAAACAGAGTTGCAGCAAGTAATACTGTTAGATTTGCATACTTCATAGAAGACAAAGGTATGCCACATAGAAGACAAAGGTATGCCACAGCTCTCTTCACTTCTATATTTTTCATAATTTTTTAAACATTATTATCAGTTGTCAAGGCATAAGATGCACAGACATTAAGTCACACATAATGGGTCATATTCTCTTTAGACTGAGTTATGCATAAGGGAAAATGTATATACCTAACAGTTGTAAGAATGTTTGTTAAATTCACTTTTGAACTGAAAGTTCGTGGGTATCGAAATGATAAAAATCTAAATGTGCATTTCCCCAAACAATTTAACACACTAACAGAAAATGCAACATGGAAAGGTACAGTAATTTGTGTTTTTCTTTCTCCAGCAGTAGAGATGATCGAAACAGAGATGACCATTTTCGTAAAAGGGAGTATGAGAGGAATGTACTTCGGAGAGATTCATACAGAGACCGGTATAACCGACGTCGAGGTAGAAGTTATAGCAGAAGCCGAAGTCGCAGCCGGAGTAAGGAGAGGCATCGTGATAGAGACAGGGATAGGAATTGTAGCAGAACAGGAAGTAGAGGTACATGTAAACACTTTCTTAACTTATCTTTTAGTGGAATTTTCTGATATGTTTCATAAAGTTTATTTTCTGAATGTTATGTTAAATCAGGCCTTATATTGCCAGTATATACAAAACATAATTTTGAGACCTCTGTCGTAACCACTTAAGTATATGCTGCAGGAAGCTTATTTGGCACCTTATGTACAAAACAACAGGCCCCATTTAACATGTGAAAGGCAGGGTGCAAAGTTTAAAAACAGACATAAGCCACTATTTCTGGCTAAATTAATTGTCAAAGGTCAAAAGGCCACCCCCATGAATACGGAGGAAAGACACATAAGCGTCATTCTCAGCCCCTACCAATTCCCTAACTTGTGTGTTTTATCAATGGAGAATGTCAATTGGGGAGTGTATAGTAGCCCTTGGTTGTCAGTTGAGGTGTAGATGATTTTTTTAGAGGTTACCACTGGACTTATCCCCCCCCCCCAAAAAAAGAAACCACTATAAAAACATGCAAGGACTGATAGCCATTGATAGGAAACCGTTGTAGGTGGAGCACATGGGAATGTTGTGCAAGGAATGTGATGCTGCCATATTGGGTGATGTGTTGACTTATGTTGCCACCGATACATGACCTATGCGAGTGGCCCCCAAAAAGGGCCAACATGGATATGTATGGCAGGTGAGGATCTGGCCTAGTGTTAGCCCTGATCTATAGTATATACTATGCTGCAAACAATTTAATGTATATTTCTAGTATACTCGTTTTTTTTTCAATCTGATCATCCCATTTAATGGGAATGAAAACCCAGTATAAATGCATTTCTTTTGTTTTTGCCATCAGTATTTTTTTTTTTTAGCTGCACTATAAATGTACAGTAAGAAATATGGGTTGTCATTTAAAGTTTGTCATTATAACATTAGATTCAAAGAAATCAGGCCTTTTCATAGGTACTGCATAAGAAGCCTATTTACTATATTTGTTTGCTTGTTGACAGCCATATTTTTAAACAGTAATGTTTTTCACATACATCTTTTTACCACAGATAAGGATTCCGGAAAGCCAAAGTCTGACCCTGTCAGACCAGACCCAGTAGACAACAGTTACGCCTCAGGATCTTCTGTTCCTCATGTCGGAACTGCCCATTTTCCAGTTCCAGCTCTAAGCAGTACAATTACAGTAATTACTCCATCCCATCATGGCAACCGCTCAGCTGAAAACTGGCCAGAATTTCATGAAGATCAAGTGGACCACAATAGTTATGGTAGACCACAGATACAGAAAAAACGATGCACAGACTATGATGGTATGCATGTAAAAGGGGGATTGGTTTTACAGCCTAGCTCAGATCCAGAAGGCCTTGCATATAATTTTCTAAGCAGAACTGATTCTACTTAAGATGTTTTTTTTCATGTTATTTAGTTTTTGCGCAGTTTGGAATATGCCAACTAAGGATCGCATGCACTTCTGGATTTAGATCTTTTGTGTTAGATTCATTATTTGGCCGAGTAAAAAATTAAATTTATTGTTTTTACATAGATATAAACTAACCTTTTTTATGCAAGTCTTAAAACTAGATCACGAGAAGGCATTTAAACGAATCAAGTCTATAACATAATGACTTGTTCATTTATTTATTGAGCATAAAGTTCCCAAAGTTACATATTTTGTGTGGCAAATTTATGTGAATATCTAGGATTCTCAAGTCATGTAAAGGGGAAATAAGTCAGGTATTTTAATCAATGGCATGAGAATCAGGTGAGTGTGGGTCTTCTCTATTCAAATCTTGATAGCTCATTTGTGAAAGCATGACATGGCTCAAACATGATTGATCCCCATCAGACTAGGAAAGATTACTATTTCTAAATAGTTTTGAGTCCATTGTCAGGCAGTTGGTGTACAAATTCAGCCCCATTGTCAACCTCCCCAAGAATGGTCAACCCAAAGATCCCACCAAGAGCAAGGTGTGTAATACTCAAGGAGATCTTGAAGGTCTCATCTGTCATCAGGAAAACCATGAACAACAATGGTGTGCTTGATAGGTTTGCATGGAGAATGTCACTGCTATAAATCAAGTCGGATAAGTCAGAAGGCAATTGGATGAATGTTCTGTTTGACTGATGCCCGCGAAATAGAACTTTTTGGCTTGAATGAAAAGTTGTTTGGTAAAAGGAAATACATTATGGCTTAAGAACCCTATCCAGTCTGAAACATGATGGTGGTTGTTTCATTGTTTGGCCTGCTTTGCTGCCTCTAGACCAGGATAGCTTACAGTCAGTGATGGAAATATAATTTTTTTTTTTTTTTTGTATCCGCAAATTCTGCAAGAAAGTGCATCATGCCGCAAGACAACCCTAAACAAGTCGATTAACCAAAGAATAGTTAAAGCAAAACTGTTAATATTTTGAAAATGGCCAGATCCAAGTCCTGACCAAAGTCCTATAGAAATGTTTTGAAGAGACTTGAAGCTAGCACTTCATATAAGGAAGACCTCCAACTGTTCTGTAAGAAGAAATTGGCTAAACTCCTCCCAAACCGACATGCAGGACACATAAAGCAAAGATTTACATAATTTTGCCAAACACAGATATAGAAACTTTGGATCATGTGTTTTATTACTCGTGTGTTTGTATTCTCATTATCTAATTTTAAGACAGAAACGGATAACATTTAGTTTATATTTATTCAAAAGGGTTCACAAACTTCAAAGTGCCACTGTAAACTAAACCTAAAGTACTTTGGTAAATCACTGCTGCCTTTAATAAATGAACTCAATAAATTCACTCAAAACAGAGTTGTAGATTTGGTTTTGCTGAATCCCAAACAACATACTGAATTGCGTTGCTAAAAAATGACTTGAATACTGTGACAGATTTATATAAATATGCGTTGTCATGTTTTAGAAATCTATTTTGTGTTTGTATTATTTTTAATAGATTATGCTTTTCTTTTTTTTCCTCAGAAAAGGGATTTTGCATGAGAGGGGAAATGTGTCCTTTTGATCATGGTAGCGATCCAGTTGTTGTAGAAGATGTTAACCTACCTGGCATACTACCATTCCCAGCACAACCTCCTGTTGTAGAAGGACCTCCTCCACCAGGCTTTCCGCCACCAGGCTTTCCTCCACCACCATCTATTTTGACACCGCCCCCTGTAAACCTGCAACCTCCTGTTCCACCACCTGGGCCACTACCTCCCAGTCTTCCACCAGTCACAGGTATTTAATAAATTAAGCAACATATGCAATTCTGACATTACCCTTTAATCCTTTAAGTGCAAGATATCACAGAATGTGTGGTACTTGCATGGAAGTACTATTTTACCAGTGTCATAGATTCTGTATCTTCTGGATTGCATACTGTTCACTTCATCACTGTCAAGTGGTAACCCCTAATCCAGATCAAATAGAAATGTGGCTTTTAAAGGGTTAAAGCATGCTCTGTACAGGGTACATCTGTAATTAAGTTTGGACCTGTTACTTGGTCTTTCGATGAATTGGATTATTGCTCCTTATTGTGGGAGTATTTTTCCAAATAGTATTCTCAAGTTTTGTAACATGCTTCATATTATATTATTTGAAGCTGGAACTTCAAACAAATGTTGTTTGTACTTGTTACAAAATGGTGTACAAACAATTATTCCCTACTGAAAATGCATTAAAAGAGACATGATCTGACCAGTTGAGTTCAGAAAACAATGAGCAAAGCAAAACATTTCTGGGCTAGCCCCTTTGTCAGGTGAGTTTAGAAAACAATACATTCTGTGTGTGGCTTATGATTATCTGTAAAGAAGAAAAGGTACTATTATCTATGAGCTATGCTTCACTGGCAGCTCCAGCTCATAGGATAAGCCTATCTAAAGCTCCCCATAGATTCTTCTTGCCGAACGACCGATTTTAGGGAAGTCCGACCAATCCTTCGAAATTATTTTGCGGTTAGTGGGATTCGAACGTTTGTACATCTTACGATTTTTCGTCCGACATCTGTCAGGAAATTGATCGGCCAGGTCAAAAAGTCTTTGTCGGTCCCAGTGCAATCTATCTATGTTTGCAGGGCCAAGCAGGCAACTCCCATTTGTTTTCCTGTCAAATTGGTTGATGGTCAATTCGTACGATCGTTCCGAGAAAATCATGGTCTCACGATGAGGATCTGATCTTTTAAAAATCTCAACATCTATGGCCAGCTTAAGGTCAGAAGCCCTCATCATCCTTGCCAATTTGCCTCTGTTTTCTTGTCTCATTAACATGCTTTTTAGATTAACGCTAATTTGTTCGATGGCAGTTTCTCATAAATCTCCATTGTCTTAAATCTGTGATTCTGTGCAATGAGCACTACCAGGAACTTGAGCATGTGGATAAATATTCAGTCAGAACAGCAGCATCTGTCAGTGATGAAACTCTCATTGACTGCATCAGTGACCCTCCTGAAGGCTTGCCTCCTTTTAGAGTAGCCAATAGAAAACCTATCTGGCTGCCATAGTGATGCAGGCTGGCTCAAGTTGGAGGAACAAAACCCACTGTCAAGTGCTGTTTGTTAGACTTCTTTTGTTCAGTGCTGAGTGGTATTTGTTCCTTACTTGTTTGCCTGTATAGGCCAGCATCATCATTTGCCTGCCTGCAGTTTTGGGGTCAGTGAGCCAGATAAATATAGCACATGCACACAAGCAGCACATCCACCATCTTTGTGACATTGGAACAAGGAAATAGCTAATAGAGCTGCAGGAATTTCTTCTATGAACACACACTAATAAGCACTGAAGCGAGATAAAAAGTTAACGATTTCTACAAAATAAGAACCAAGTAGAAACTTAATTTTACATTGTTGGCAGTGTGGTCACTGAGGTTTGGTTCCATAGAATTTACAGTCCTTGGCACATCTAAATTAGGCAGAAATCACTTTACGTATAAACAGGCATTTGGAAATAAGCAATGGCAATAGGCAATTCATATATTATGTGAAACCTGTATAACAATTCACCCAGGGAATTTGGGCTTATTCGTTGTTTGGATGCATGATTCGTTCCATGCCCAAACATAGTATTCCTGCCCATGCAGCATTGATGTACATTGTGATAATTTACTTTTTTTTTATTTATTTTTTTACTTTGTCAAATACTTCAAATCCCTTGGATTCGAAAATTTCTGTAAAAATAATTTCTTTGTGTGGGGTTAAAGTACATTTTAAAGTAACGTAAAATTACTTTTGCAAATATTTATATATTCAAGTTTACATATTACATGATCTTGTTTGCATCAAACAATTATCTATTGGGTGGCCAGAACAGGAGTGTAGATCGGTTGTGGACTACGTGCTGTTCTGGCTGGTAAGCTTAACTATTCCCTTTTGTTTCTCCTGCCTAGTGGTATTTTCAAAGGCAGCATCCTAGCCCCAGAACTTTTCGTAGCATGAGTTTTCCTTGATGATTTTAGTGGTAACTTGTTAAAAACTGGAGGGAGAAATCCCAGGCCCAAACCATACTCGGCACTCATTGTTCCCATGTATTCAGCCTGCCTTTTCTTTTTAGTTCCTAGTTCTAGATTGCTTGAAATTTGATCAGCTGTGTTTTGGTTTGAATGTTGAATGTGTTGTGATTTCAGTGAGTGCGATTTTGGTGTAGGCTACCTCAACAATGGCTCTCAAAATCATAATCTTACAGCTGATAAAATATGTTTGTAACTTTTACTATGGTTAAAAAGTAGAATTTAGTATTTTAGTTTGTAGCTGTGCTGTAGGATTTGGCAAAATCTTAGCACTTCTGGATCCTTTGTATTCAGTATTTAGTAAACTCCTCATTTAAAGCATTGCGCATCTGGACGTGACAATCTTTTGTTAACAGATGATGCAAATGTTTATTTTTATAAAAATGGTATGCAGCTAAAAATGATTGTATAATTGTAAAAGTCCTTGTAAAAACTTTCTAGAATTATACTAGAACCAAGTTTTTCACAGGACCATAAAATAATGGTGAAATATGGAAATACATTATATAATGGGGGGCACTAGTCACTGCAATTAAGTTTCCGTATACTGCCTTTTATTTATTTATTTATTTATTTATTTAATTAAGAAAACCAACATCGTTGCTTCCTATTCATTGCTATTTCCAGTGGACTAGGCTGTCCCCATAAAAATAGGGTGTCATAAGAAATGCCTACTTTTACGGAATTAAGGAGCACTCGGGATTCATCTGCTTAATACAAGCTATCCCTTTAGCGCTTTGATCCACTTGAAAATTTTCCGAGTTGTAGTTCGGCAGTTTCCCACGAGACTTCAGTAAATGTTAGACTAAAATCTTGCTTCTGTGCACTATTGTCCCAGTTTGCACATATGCATAAAACTATGCACAAAATCTCTTCAACATTACAGTCAGCGGAGAAAAAAATTCAGGTGCGACAAAGGCTGCGGAGCACACATTCGATGCGACGAAGGCTGCGGGGCACACATTCGATGCGATGAAGGCTGCAGGGCACACATTTGGTTAGACGGAGCCTGCGGAGCACACATTTGGTGCGACGGAGGCTGCGGAGCACACATTCAGTGCAATGTTGAAATTTAAGCATTTAAACGGGAAGAAAAACTTAGCAGTTCAGAAGCGGCAAAGTGTGACTACAAGTGGAAGGATTGCAGTTTCATGGGGTTGCCTATTCCGTTAGTTTTTTTTTGGGGGGGGGGGTGTTTTTTTTGTTTTTGTTTTTTTTTTAAATTCTCTCATGCAAGCATCACCATGTCATAAGTAAATGATTTGTAATCCGATTGTCTTTAAAAACCAGAGCATAGGCGGGGGGCGTGGCTTGCCGTGCTGCGAGATTGCCGCATAGAGCTTCAGCTCTGTGACCGTGGGCATGAGTTGAAGTACCTCAATAGGAGAGGATGGGCAAATAGACCAGAAGTAAAGGGGACACATCTGCCACCCCAGCGGTTAAAAAACTCATGCCAAAAGCGTCATTGCGCCACTATTTTTAAAGAAAAAAGATGCAGGCGTGCTTTCCAAAATGGCGGCAGTTCTGGATGCATGCAGAGGGGAGAGAGAATCACTGCAGCCTGACTCCTCAGACGCTGAAAGCGATTATGAAGAGGAGCAAGATCGAAATACTTACCTGAAAAACCTGCCTTCCAAGTCAGATATTAAGGTCATGCTGCAGGTCACATCCTCCATAAAAGAAGACCTACAGGAAATGAGACATGCTGATACTCTCTTCAAGAACAGATCACATAGAGACAAATCAAAGTAAGTTAATAACTAATCAAAAATTACTCCGTAATAAACTGCAATCACAAAATAAATAAATAGAAGATCTTAAACGCCAGATAGATGACCTAGAAAACAAACAACAAGGAGGAACAAAGAGTGAGAGGGGTCTCAGAAATGGTTAAAACTGAGGAAATACATGCTGTGCTACTGCAGATCTTCAATAATCTTCTAAATAGTCAAAAACAGTCATCCATATAAAAAGAGCACACAAAGTACCAAAAGGAGCACCCTTAAATGCACTGAGAGATATATTCTGCTGCATACACTACTTTAAAGAAAAAGAAGAAATATTACAAAAAGCAAGGGAAGCCAATCAAATAACATATGAAGATAACAGATTATCCCTATTTTAAGACATTTCTAGGTCCACGCTTGTACAAAGGAAACAACTGAAACCCCTCACTGACATTTTGAGAGGTAAAGGAATACAAGGGGGGATTCCATCCCATTCTGCCTAATTGCCAGAAAAGATGGAGTACAACATATCCTCCGCGATCCACATGATACTGAGGATATTCTACAAAAATTACAAATTGAACCATTATCTTTACCAGGATGGGATATAGTAGGAGAAAAAAGTATGGATCTGGACTTTACTTTACAGGGGGAATGGAAAACGGCTACACCCTGCCGCACACCCCCTACCCCAAGAAACAATCTGAAGCAATTTCTAAATGACTGAAATGCTGAAAACAAAATGGTAAAAATGTACGTGATTCAGTTACATACATAGTTTCTCTTACAAGTAAGAGAAATAGCCTGCCAGAAAGTAGTTCCATCCTAAAGTGCAGGCACAAGTCACATGGCTGGGAAACTGACAATATGTCTAGCCCCATGTCAGATTTCAAAATTGAATATAAAAAAAAAAATCTGTTTGTTCTTTTGAGAATTGGATTTCAGTGCAGAAGTCTTTGTGGAGTAGCACTATTAACTGATGCATTTTGAAAAAAAACATGTTTTCCCATAACTATCCCTTTAATGATGTTGAAATCTTTATCTGCATTGTCTCCTTTCAATAATGTATGACATGAAAAGAAATAGAAGTGCCCTCAAGTTATACCCTCTCTATAATACTTTTAAAATAATTATCTTATTAAAGTGGCTCAGGCCTGACACGGTCAGGTTAAGAATGTGTTTAATGCCATACATGTAGACCCACCTCATGGTGATCACTTACCCCCCGATTTTATGTGACAGCTGCTACAAATTCCACAAAACCCCAGGATAGCTCCTGGTTCCGTTTTGGTGCAGCAAAACTCGCTGAAATTTTCTTTCCTCTACGTGCAAAACTTTTCCCCACTTTGTTCTACTTTCCCTTAACAGAGAGTTTATGGTTTCTATAAATAATTATGCTAGTTATTATAAAAGAGTATATTTGATAATCTATTTTCTAATGATGTTGTATTAAATGTGTTGTTTATTCACTGAATGCAAATAGATTGAATGAACCAAATAAAAGAGCTCAAATCTGTAGGGATTGCTCAAAGCAGGGGCAAAAATAGTCCTTTTACAAGAAACACACTTTAAGGAAAACAAGACCCCACAAATTCCAATGCATACATACAATTCTATTTTATGAGCAATAACCCCATTAAAAAAGCAACAGGAGTGATGAATATGCTGCACAAAAACTTGCCTTTCAAACTCATTGCCTCAAAACAAGATACAGAAGGCAGATATTTAATTATTAAAGGTATGGTGAACAATACAAAAATAACAATTGCTAATAAATATGCATCTGATTAAGGCCTAGTGAATTTTCTAAGAAAAACATTAACGGAACTATAATATTTTGCAGAAGGTATAGTTATCATGGACGGAGACCTCCGTTTAGCTCTCAACCCAACATGTAACTCATGTTCGATACAAAAGACTTAAGCAAGTATAGCAATCTTTGCTAGATGCTTGGAAACTTATAAACCCTAAAATAAGAGACTATACTCACCACTCTAAGGTTTTTAACTGCTACAACAGAATAGACTATATTTTTATTAATCAATACTGGCTACATCTGACTACTAAAGCATATATTGGAGAAATACTACTATCAGATCATGCACCAGTGATAACTGAATTTAACAAACCAAATTCCACCAAGCCAGATTACAACTGGAAACTGAACTACTTACTATATGGGGAAAAAACTTCTAACAACTAAAATACAACAAACAACAATGCTCCCAAGAGGGATCCATGCATTCCGTGGGAAAAAATTAAATGTGTGAATAGATGTCATCTCATTGCCCTGGGATCTAGGCTTAAGAAAAAAACAAGTAAAAAATCAATACTTTAATCAAAGAAATCCAACTACTAGAAAATATACACAAAGCAACATTATGGATTTTTTTTGCAACGTTTCGGGGCCACACCCCTTTATCAAGCATACATGGTTATATTCTGCACATTAAAGCCTTGGAGGTACTTTAAGTACACCACCCGCATTGGCATCGCGTCTTCATTATTTTTGTTCTACTATTCTATGCTTTATAAAGCGGCGTGGCCCAGAAACGTTGCACTTCCGCACTTTGAATTAAAGCAAGGGTTTCCCTGCAAACCAAAGCCTTGTGTGCCAGGATCTTTGTTCTATTATACTCAAATACACCACTATCTAGAAACCCTTCAAATTACCAATATTAAAAGACAATACACCTGGTGGGAAAATGTTATAGCTACCAGCACAAAGATAATCGACCATGGAAAAAGTCACAGGAGAAAAGGTAGCTACAAATTTTCTACCCAAACTGATACTCCACTACAATCAAGATACTAAAACCGTAATCACCAACAAACTTTTATTACATATGATACAAACGGCAAAATGATTCCGAAAAAATTTAAGGACCGCACACCACCAACATACCAAGACTGGATCTACCTTATGGAAGAAACCAGGAAAATGGAAGAGATCACAGCAATTATTCACAATAGAAGTACTTAATATTGGCAAATATGGTCACCATGGATAAATCATCTAAAACTGGATAAGCTATAATATAAACATCCTCAAAAGTTTAACTGTGCATCAAAACCTTTTAAATTCTGTTACATATTTGATGTAGAACTAAAATAGTAATAAGAAACCATAAAGCTCTCTTATAAAATGTACTGTTTATTTGAGATGAGAATTTATACTAGTTATCAATACTGTCATTGACTGCATATGCTCTGTTCTCCTACCCCCCTTTTTTCCTTTCTTTACATACCCCAATCTGTGAAAATCATAAATAAAGAATTTCTATAAAAAAAAAAACGGCACAGAGGCTGCCGTTTTTCACAATTTTTTTAAATAAACGTTTTTCAGTATAATTGTAATGGCTTTTTATGAGCCTGTTCCCACTACTATCTGTGTTCTGTTGGCTCTTCATGTTGTATGCTAGAAGAGACCATACTCATAAATAATGCATACAGTGCGTTATTAATGTGTGCCTAATGCAGTGGTTTCCATTAGGTCATTTTGTTTTAATGACCTCCAGAAAGTATTGCAGATGGCAGTGTTGCGTCCAAAAGAACTTTGAGGTGGAAAAACGTATTTACTAGATGTTGCAGTATGGGGAACTGTATGATCCCCAATGTCCAGGATACATATCTGAACACATATCAAAATATGATATGTGCTGAATTATTTACATTGGATGACTGTTCTATTAATAAAAGGTAAAAACTTTTTTATAATCTTTTGTGACCATTCTGCTGTGCTTTACACAGGGTGCAGTGTATCTTTCTTTTCACAGTATTTACTAGCAGAGGCGTTTATAATGTTAATTATCCTCTTTTTTTTTTTTTTTTTTTTCTTTTCTTTTTGTTTCTTCAGCAAATGAAGTCCAAGTTCGGCTTCGGTCTATTAGAGAGCAACTATCTGAATCACAATTGTGGGCTCAAAATTCTTCATTTCCAATAAAAAGGAGAAAACAAATTTACATCAATAAATCTTTTCTTAAGAAGATTATGGATCTACAAAAGTAAGTTTGAATAAATTATTTGTTTGGGTTTAGAACTGGTAGAAAATATTTTGTATTACCAATAAATCTGTTTTGTACATGAATTGTGTTTGTAATTTATGCAAGCAACATTGTTCATTAATCTAAGAAGAAAGTGATTGTACGTATTTGTACACTTCTCACTTTTTTTGTACTGCCTTTAAACACGTAAAAAAAACTTTTTTTCTTGCCCAAATTAACAAGACGGTACTCCAAATATATAATTATTTTGCATAATATATTATGTGGCCAATATAATTCCTTTGTGTGTTTTGCATTCTAAAACAAATTATGACCATATCGTTACAGAAATTCTAATATAACTAAAGAAAAAAATGCGGAGCTTCTTGAACGCTCTTATAAACATCCAGGAACTGAAGAACTTCAACTGAATGAAGGAACATCATATAATTCAGATTTATCTCTGCCATATCCCGTTGTTGCAGGCACATTGCTTAGGAAAAATGAGCATGACAACGGGGGGCCTATACAGGAGATGGAAGGGCTGTATGATCGCCACAGGTTTAATATGTTAAATAAAAGGCAGGTACACCAGGATACATTTATTCAGCCTCAGAACCCCAAAGAAGTTGATGAAGAGACTGACTTTTGCAAAACATTAATACCCTACATGCGTAGAGTTCCTCTGGATCGTAGATTAGATATGCATATTGCTGTGCTCAATTGTATATCATCTTTTTGCCAGTCTCCAACTGCTTCTGGGCAAAACCCTATGCCACCTTTCACTATTCCAACTCAGCCATGTTTAAGTGATATGCCACCTTACAGTCAGAGCACTAAGACTTGTGGATTGTATCCACAAATCTCACATGAGTCACACCGTTACATCCAATTCTGCAGAAACACTCAAAATCCATAGTCAGCCCAACAGTTTTATTCCAGTCATCTAAATCTCATCAAGAGCCAAGTCATATTAGCCTCTATTATAAACTGTTTCAGTTTCTAATCCTTTGTTTTTGTTTTGTTTTTTAAAGACTTGCACTTATTGATGTATATGTTCAATTTTTTTTCTTTTGTGCGTTGTACCTTTTAACTGTTTTCATTGGTTCTTGTTGTAAAGTTTGAATAAATTTCAGACAATCCAATAAGTGTTATACTGTTATTTTACAGCTGTTAGATTTTTGAATATTCAGTCTTTTTAAATTATAAATGCAAATTTGGTCTAAACCTATTAAATGGCCTGTCTTGAAAAGGAGCATTATGTGTAAATAATTAAAAGATAAAGACATGTCTCTAGATAAGCAAACTGTATTTAAGACAGGGTGAACTTTAAGGACCTCTCGAACCATAGATTTTTTTATCATAACTGCACAGACATCTTACTATACCCTCATGACTGTCAAACTGTGCTGGCTCCTGATTTCTTGAATGATTGCATGTAAAATCATTTATAAGCAGCTATCTCATTTAATCGCATGAAAAATGTTTCTTGTGCATTTTTGCATGCGTTGGCTGTAATAAAACGTAGGACACCAGAGCTGCATGGCCTAAAACTGCAAACCAAACATATTTGAAGAAACAAAGCAAGGACAATTAAATTATATGTTCAGTTTTGAATATTTCAATACGTCAATTAAATAGGGAACATAAAAACTGAAGGTATATTTAAAAGCAGGCTTAATTGGTGCACTATACACAAATTTTCAGAAAAGGGAGCTATGTATCAAAGGGCAAAAATGGGTTATCCCACAGAATTAGTTTCAGAAGTACAGTGGACATATGCGTTGGCTTATTTGTCAAAGGAACAGTAACCCCAAAAAATGAGTGTTTTAAAGTAATGAAAATATCATGTACTGTTGCCCCTCACTGATAAAACTGATCTGTTTGCTTCACAGACACTACTATAGTTCATATAAACAAGCTGCTGTGTAGCAATGGCGGAAATTGAAAAAAGGCTATATGGCACAGGTTAAATAGTGGATAACAGATAACATTATGTTCTACAGAGCTTATCTGCTATCTGCTGTGTAACTTGAGCCTTTTCTCTTTTGAATAGCTGCCCCCATTGCTACACAGCAGCTTATTTACGTATATAAATAAAAGTAGTGTTTCTGAACCAAACTCAGCAGTTTTACTAGTGCAGGGCAACACTGCATTACATTATATTTTTAATATATTTTTCCAAGACAAATTTACTTTTTGATGTTACTGGTCCTTTAAGCAACACATCAATTGTGAATTCAGCAAACCTTTGGATTATTCACCACTTCAGAGAACCTGGCAGTTTTAACTGACCAGTCTGTCTGGATTAATGGATGCCAGGATATCTGCTACCTGCTCGAATAGATAAAGCTTACTGTAACCTTTGCTGAAGAAGGCATTAATGGTCTGCAGATGTTTTTCATGTTCTGGGCATAGGTTCTTTCTTTAACTAGAAACAAGTACCCATGTGAATATCTATTTAATATAGTGGCACAGTGCCTGGGAAAACACTAGAGGGAAGGTACAAACTTCCAGAATGCTCTGAGACCCAGCATATGGGGAGGATAAAAGAGGGTGGGTGCAATAAGCATGTAACTAATGCAGCTGCTGTGGGTGATTTCACCATCTGAGGGAGGGGAGCTCTCCGAGATGCAGGAAAAAGGAATTATGCGAGGTAATTTTTAAAAGGAGAGTGTTGTGTGAAAAAAACTTGATAAAACCAATGCTATTGTTAACATATATATGAGGTAATTAAGCTATGTGGGGTTGACCCTTTTCTGCAAAGAGCAAGACCTGTGCGCAGTTACATACTGTTACAAGTTACTTCTCTCTCAGGGTTACACAGTTACCCTGGATTTACCTACCTATATATTAATTGAATATGTATTGGTATATTACTGTTACCGGTCTGCACAGAGCCCTGACATAAGCCTAACCATCTGTTATTTTAACCATAAGAAATTCCTCCTTCTTATATATTATAGAAGGTTGCCATTTAATCGCTTATCCTGCATTAAAGTAGTCGGACTGTTTTGCAGTATCAGATCTTATGCTTACCAATTCTTGTACTATTAATTCAATATAAAAATGTGTGTTTTTCAATGTGCACACAATGAAAAAAGAAAATATGGAGAATAAAAGAAATCAAAAAGAGAAAAGACAAATAGGTTGGGGAGAAAACAGAAACTTATAGTGAAGTATATTTATGCACTATTTACATGCATTGGGACTTCTTTATAAACACTGGGCAAATTTGCACATGGGCAGTAACCTGTAGCAACCAAACAGTGATGAGCTTTTTTCAGGCAGCTGGAGGTACAAAAATAAAAGTAAATATCTGGTTGTGATGTGTAAAATGCGCTTATATTAAATAATTAATTCCACACCTTTGGGCAAATTCACACTAAGCGGCTTTCTCTTTTTTTAAGAGGAGGAGGAAATCTGCTTGGCATTGAACTGTGGAGAGCTACATGGAACCAAGATTGGGGCGAAAATACATTAATTTTCATGCTGATGTTCGCTCTGTGTAACTCCCCACAGCCCATCTCTGGCACTATCAATGAAACTACTGAGGTACCCGATTAAAGTGTCCCTGTCACCCAGACATAAAAAGCTGTATAATAAAAGTCCTTTTCAAATTAAACATGAAATCCAAATTCTTTTTTTTTATTAAAGCATTCATAGTTGTAAACTCATTTAAAAATTTCAGCTGTCAATCAAATATTGCCTGTCCCTCCTCTATGCCTCCGGCATAGAGGTGGGGCAGGCAATTACTTTCACTTTCCATTTCTACATGTCACTGCTCCCCCCACATTCCCACTCTCTCTAAACCATTTAATTGTGTAGCCAGGGCATGGGAATGGACATCTGGTCCCCCCATTCTGGTGCACAAACAAGATTTTGAGATGATGCAAGGTATGCCTTAAAGGAGAATTCAACCTGTCCTGAAAAAAAAACCCCGTACTCCCCACCCCAGGTAGACCCGGGGGCCCTCCCTCCTCCCCCCAGGCTAACTACCCCCCAGGGAGATGCCCCATACTCCATACTTACCCCTCTGCGCAGATTCTTCTAGCGAAGTTCCACGCATGCATTTTCTGCATCCTCTGTAAGCCGACTACGACATCGATATTTCTGCACATGCGCAGTTGGAGCAGTTTGCCTGGTTACGCAACTGCGCATGTCTCGGAATTACACGGAAATTGCAGATCTCCCAGTCAGCATACGGTGGACGCAGAAGATGGACGCGTGGAACTTTGCTGGAAGAATCTGCGGCGGGGGGTAAGTATGAAGTATGGGGCATCTCACCGGGGGGGTAGTTAGCCTGGGGGGAGAAAAGAGGGGGGTCTACCTGGGGTGGGAGGTACAGGTTTTTTTCAGGACGTGTTGATTTCTCCTTTGAAGTACTGTCTCTTTAAAACTTTGCACACACTATATCTTCAAGCAGATGGGGGTTAACCCCAGTTTATTGTGCCACCACTAAGATCAACGTTTCGGGGGGGTTTACCCACCTCCTGATGAAGGGTGGGTAAACCCCCCCGAAACATTGATCTTAGTGGTGGCACAATAAACTGGGGTTAACCCCCATCTGCTTGAAGATATAGTGTGTGCGGATCCGTAATTTACTTCATTTGACTACAGGGACCTTGCCGGGTTCACGGAGACCCAGCACCACTGGAAGCAGAGGAGTGAATACACAGGAGTGCGGTGGTGAGAATTTTCTTTAAAACTTCGACCATTTGCCACCTAAAAGCTGCCGAAGTGCTGTTTTAGCCTATGGGGGCCCTCCTACAACCTGTATGGAGGCAATTGGGGGAGTTTGGGAGATCGAAGGTCGAAGTTAAAAAAAAACTCAAATTGAAGTACGATCGATCCGAAGTAGGTCGATTTAGGCCCACTTCGACCCCAAAAAACCTTTGACCTCCATTCGAAGTTTTTTTAACTTTGACCTTCGATAAATATGCCCCTTAGTGTGCCCTTGCACTTACAATTCAGTGCAGCAGTGATTCACTTATCTTTCATGGCCATGTGGAGGAAATAACGCTCTGGTTTATATGCATTTATTGTGGCTATGGGAAAGCAAGAGAACATGGACCTTTGAGAGAACCGCATGCAACAACCGGCTCCCAATCTGCCAGAACGAGAGGAGAGTCCCGTGATAAAGCCGCTACATGAATAACACTGAAGTGATGCCGTGGTGGTAAAGTATTCTTTACACGGAAAAACATTTATTTAACTAGCATACATCAGAGCCGCATGTGCTGCAGTGATTCGGAACTTGCTAATAAGGGATGTTCCGTACTCTACGAGACCAGCTTGAAGTTGTAACACATCTAACATATCCGTTGTTACAGGTTATCTTTTCAGCAACAATTAAGCGTAAATGAACTGTTGCACCGATACATTGTTTTCTCTTTGCAGTCCAATAGCAGTGAGTACGAGACTTTTATAAGAACGCTTGGAGAACTACACATATAACTGCTTTACTAAGGAACACTGAAACAACATAAACAGAGCCAGTATATCTCCTGATTAATTTTAATACAAACAAATATTTATGCATACGTCTGCTGCTATAAATAATCAAAATTAATGTATACACATGAATTCTTAAAATGAATTTGATGATTTGAAATTAACATAATACATGAATTCTGATAAATTGATTTTGTACTTTTTGTACACTTTTATATTTTTTTGTGTGATGAATAAAAAACCTCAATTAATTTAATTTACTCAATTAATTACTATATACTATTATGAAGTAATTTAGAGTGCGGAAAAGGAGTTTCTTTATTTATTGCACCTATGAATTTATTATAATCTCACGCACCGCCCAAACAGGCCAAGTAATCTTCAATTAACATTTAGTAGTGTGCGGGCCCATTTTGCCATGTAACATCACTTATCTTTCATGCAATTTAATTGTAATCCATTTAAGGACACTTCCTTTCAAAAAATGAAATGCTCCAAAACATGTTCAAAACCATGATCAAAGCTTTCTGTTTTAGATACTGCTTCTGTGCTTCTAACAGGAAAGCTTTTAATCTTTTTGCACAAAGAAATACACTTAGGTTGAACTCCACTTTCTTGCATGTTCTGGACTTTGCCCCGATATTCACTTTCGCTTGTTGCGCCTCCTACCTCTGTAGACTTATTCTAAAATCAAAACTTAATGTGCTCTCAAAAAAATACTTAAAAACCAAAAGAAATACATTTGCATGCATATTTGATCGACAACACAAGCGGTTTCGAGTGTTTGTAACTGCGCCAAAACGCTGAGCCCAAATAGCACCACGTAGCATTGTCCTAAAACAATGTAACAGTAGTCTGGTGTCATTCAGGTCTTTCACTCAGCTTTAATCAGATGGGTTGCAAGTTGCTTAGAATTACACTATTTCTTTATACAAAAATATTGTTTAGGTATAAGGCCCCTTTTAGGTTTTTGCACTCAAATGTGTTTTTGTTATGACTAGATTTTTTGCTGTTAATTTGTTAATTTTGAAATGTCCAATGTTGTTTTGTTATGTTCCACAATGCTACAGTTTTGTCAAGTGTCATTAAATTTGATTAAATAATCACTTTGTATGTTTTCTTCTGTACAGGACCCCCACCACCTTTGCAGCCTTCTGGTATGGATGCTCCCCCTAATTCTGCAACCAGCTCAGTTCCTACTGTTGTCATTAAGGGCATTCTCCATCCTCCTCCTGTGCCACCTTCCACTCTCTTCTCATCCGGTATTACTTATTTTTGATATATTGCTGTTTTATTTCTTGTGCATAGGCTTTGTAATTGAATATCTAAGTGCTAAGAGCAAAAGTATATAAAGCTAGCTTCACAAAATCTCTTGGCAAATATCTTTAGATGAGGCCAGATTGGAGGCTCCTAACTTGTAAAAGTTACATGGACTCTCCAAAACAACCAATCAGAGGAAAAGCAGAAATACAGGACAAATCCAAGGTAGTAATCTTCGACTGCAAATTGTTTTATTGAGGAATTAAATGCCACATTACATGTTTGTGTCTAAGCCCTGTGAAAGGTTCTAGCCAGAAACATGTAGCCTCATTTACCAGTTTGCTGCACAGTCCTCCGTTTATTGAAAACACTTTTCTAAATGGAAATTATATTCATAGGTATAAAAAAAAAACAGCTAGTTTCTGACTCCAGTACCAAGTTTTCCACATTGTAATCTTTGTGCCCAGAAACAAGTTATTTTCTTTACCATTCTTTCCCCTTAAAACAAAGGACCCCTTTCTATTGATGTTAAGTTCATTGCACATTGAATTGTACCGGAATAAAAAATCCACTTTGTACTCTTAGAACCCAAAAACATTTTCATATATGAAATTCAGCCACACATTAAAGTTAACACTACCAAAACATGTTTTGAATGCATTTAAAAATAAGGTATTGTTATCCCACACTAGTAAAATTGTATTTTGGATAGCCATGGGGTAGCCATTTAAATTTAACTTAAGCCATGTTGCATGCTGATTAAATATTGCAGAATACAATGTTTTTTATTTCTATAATATAAACATACCTAAGATTGCTCTGTGTACTTTACTGTCTATTTGTGATTGATTGGTTGGCTAGATTTTTGCTTCTACAGTAGTGTAGTAACGTGTCAATCTCTCCACCCTGCTGTTTTGTGGCTGCTTTAAGTCCCCATAAATACCCCTTGTCCCCCTGAGACACCAGAGAAAACAGGATTTTTTGATATTCACTGTTAAATCCGCTTCTCTGTAGGGGGACACAGGGCTTCCCTTTCCTACGGCGAGATGTTGATCATATTTCCCTGGTTTACCAGTTCTGCAGTTGTTTAGCAGTCTCTTTGGTACGCCCCTTAACTAATTATTCCAAGTGTCCTGCCTCCTAGGGGGTGGAGCTTAACCCCATTCGTTCCCTGTGTCCCCCTATCAAAACAGATTTAGCTTAAGTATCAAAAAATCCTTGTTTTGTAAGTTCTAGATAAATTTCTGCATAAGGGATTTTGGCGAATTAGCTTTTTTTGTATTTCGTGACCAGCAAATGCTACATGCTAATTGCTTGTTATAGGTGACTGGACCTGTAGTAAACTTACCATTGTTTATTACATATCTGTGTTGGTGTATCTCCATTAATAACAAACTTTATGTACAGGATACTCTTTAAACTTCAGCAAGACGTAAGGAAGAAAAAAACAGGAGATACTAGAGAAACGCATAGAAACTCAAAAGGTAAGCATGCTAACATCATTTTTGTTACATACACAAATGTCTTAATTTTTCTTACTGTAACTTAGAGGTACACCTTGTTAACTTTTAATATTACATACATTACATACACTACATACACAATATTTTAGAGCAGTGCTGACCAACTTCTATTGTACCGAGGGCTGAAATTTTTCTGGCCTACATGGTGGAGGGCCGATAATGGAAGCCAGTGTTGACCACTCCCTGTTTTTAAACCACACCCACTTTAAACCACAACCAAGTTACCACAAGACCATGTCTATATTAATTGTGGTAGCACACCAAAAAACCAAATGGTTGGTGCTCACTGCAAGGATATCACGCATTACTCATATGTGAAAAAAGTTACATAATATCAAGACATACCCTTAAATACAAATGCCTCGTCCTCCCCTGTGGATAACACAGCACCTCCCCCCAGCACATGATTAAACAACTTAGGGGCCCCTAACAACAATTTTTAAACGCTAACAAACCCCCAGAACAAATACCAGGGTTATGTTACACAGGCAGAGCAGGGCACACACAGGGAGCATAGGGCAGGCACAGTGGCATAATTATACCCCTAAGGGCCCCGGTACAGAAATTTACAACTTGGCCCCCCTGTAGAAGAGATTGTTCACCTAGGAGTTAACTTTTAGTATGATGAGAGTGCTATTCTGAGACTGTTTGCAATTGGTTTTCATTTTATTTTATTTGTGGTTTTTGAGTTATTTAGCTTTTTATTCAGCAGCTCTCCGATTTGCAGTTTCAGTAGTCTGGTTGCTAGGGTCCAAATTACCCTAGCAACCATGGACTGATTTGAATAAGAGACTGGAATATGAAAAGGAGAGGGTCTGAATACACAAATGAGTCATTAAAAAGTAGCAACAACAGTTAATGTAAAAGTTACACGTAAAAAAGGACAGGTAAAATTGAGGTTTCACTGTATTATAATGATATCCGGGATAATGTACCCCCTACTGTAAATGATAAGGATATTAGAAGTCACTGAGGGATTCTGTGACCATTGTGCTTAGTACAGGGGAATACCTATGCTGCCATAGTTTTATGGGATCTCTCTGTACAGGCTATGAGCAAATTTAGGGGCTGTTCCTGCTGAATTGTGCTTAGTACAGGGAATACCTATGCTGCCATAGTTTTATGGTATGTCTCTGTACAGGCTATGAGCAAACGTATGGGCTGTTCCTGCTGAATTGTGCTTAGTACAGGGGAATACATATGCTGCCATAGTTTTATGGGATCTCTATGTACATACTATGAGCAAACTTAGGGGCTGTTCCTGCTGAATTTAGACCATGCCCACTATGGTAGAAATATTAAATATATTGATAGCTAAACATTTCTTTTAGCTGTACCTAAAGCACAAATATCATCATTCTGAGATGAAAGACACTGATGCAATCTAATTAATTATTTAAACATTAAGCAGAATAAACACAGTCGCAGTTCCATGTATAATAGCACAGAACTTAAAGTAGGATGAACACAGTAAGAATTTCATGTTTAATACCCCCAGAACTCATAGTAGGATGATACAGTGGCAATTCCATGAATAAATAACCCAAAAAATCACATAAGGATGGCACACTGTCAATTCCATGTACAAATACCCCAAATTTCATAATAGGAGAGCACAACTGCAATTTTTGCTATTGAAAGCAAGGGAAGGGTTAAAAACCACAACTCATGCTAATAAATGTGATTTGTATCCTTACCGGCCTGCCTTCTTTCTTTCTTCACTGATAGTGGTGCTGCTGCAGTGTTCTCCTCTCCACCCACCCCAAGACTGTCTGCCATCCATCCTTTAAGTCCTGGACAATATGAACTAATATTGGCGCCCTTTTCCCTGTCCTGCCCGCACACTCTCTCAACCCCCCCCCACTCTCTCAACCCCCCCCCCCACTTTCTCAATCCCCCCACACTCTCAACCCCCCCCTGCAGACTCTCTCAAAAATCCCCACTCTCTCAAACCCCCCCACACTCTCAACCCCCCTGCAGACTTTCTCAAACCCCCACACCCTCAACCCCCCTGCAGACTCTCTTAAACCCCCCACTCACTCAACCCCCCCTGCAGACTCTCTCAACCCCCCCCCCTTGCAGACTCTCTCAACCCCCCCCTTGCAGACTCTCTCAAACCCCCCCCCACTATCAACCCCCCCTGCAGACTCTCTCAAACCCACCCACAAGGGAATACATACGACCCTGCAATCCTGGATGTCTGCTTCAGACCGAGGAATGTTGAGTTTTTATGGATTTTCGGGATTTATTATGCAACAAAACTGTGTTAATTCTGAATACAAAAATACACCTGCTAAAATCTGTCAAAATCATGTAAAAGGCAGATGGCAAATCATGTAAATCAAAATCATGTAAATGGCAGACATCTCTTACAACTGGAAGATCTTTCTTTGATCAGTGGTTTGAGGTTTTCGGGTATTTTTGACGCTGGCTTTTGTGCAAAAATACAAAAACGTCGCAGTTTTCACAATGTTTCTATGACTTTTTCTGTTCGTGCTTTTCAGTTCAGATTTTTAAATACAATTCATGACATTCATGGTTTTAGAGAAAGTGAGTTTAGTTGTTGTTTCACATACTTCTAAAACCACTAAAGTTCAACCTTTACTATATAGGCCTCCACATGTAAAATTATGGCATAAACAGTATGTATATTTAGTAAATACTCAGAAAGGACAGTGTTGTTTCATATTTTAATGTTATAATGTTTGTATTGCAGATTATTATATCAAAGATAGAGAGAAATAAAAATATGAAGTCTGAAGCCTGCAGACAAAGCAGAAATCTTGAAAACCCTGGAGACTTTGTCTAACAGCATTACAAAATTAAGGGATGAACTGAAAGCAGTTTCGGCAACAGGAAATGTTGTAAAGAGTAATAAAAGCAAAGCTAAGGTATGTATTTTAAGTTTTGTGCTTCTGTTACAGATTTGGCCTTTTAGCACTGGTGCAAGCTTTCATGAAAGCTTTTCATGGAGATTCAAATTTTGTTATTTGTATTAGGCAGTATACACAGAATCAATTATTTCAAATTACACAAGACATTGAAGCTGAATGTTAAAAACAAATATAATTAGTAATTCTGGAGCAGGCCGTCATATCAAGCATATATGAAGACTCTGGTCCTACCATGAATAACAAAAATAAAGATTTATCTGTGAAATTAGAGCTCAACGCAGAAATCTTGCCCACTTTCCATTCATTGGTTAGATGCTTATTCATGAAATAGCAAGACTCTTAACTTTTACCCAATGATAAACACACTTTTAAAAATCCCATGGGAATGAATATAAAGTGGGTGAGTTTTTCTTTGGTGAGCTCTAATTTTATACTTTCCTGTGCCAATGAAGTGTGCCATTTCACCAACTAATCAAAGGCCTGGAGCTAGAGGCAGCAAAGATCTATTCCTAGGGTCCCAGTCCTCATTCCCCCACCATTGTGCCCTAGACAAGAGCCTCTTCTGCTTAGTTCCAGCCCTGCCCTTCACGATTTATCCCTGAGAGGTTGTGGCCCAACAGGTGAGGCTGAAGTCCATGCAGCTATTCTCCAAGTCAGTTGCAGAAACAACTTCCATTGGGGGAGATGGCTGGGCACTAGCAACCAGTTCTGGGATCTCTGTGCAGTTCAGACTTCACTGCAATGTCCTGCCATCTAGTGAGGGGCCCCTGTATGTCACAGTCCCTGTGTCCCCCTGACAACTGGAGAGAAATTCTTGCAATGATTACTAAGTTAATCAAATTCTTTTTGCTGTCAGTGGGTTCATGTATGTTTTTGTGAACTTTGTTACGGTTGCTTTTGCTATAGAAATAGAGATTATTTGTTACTGTTTATTTGAACGCTGTTTATATCCCTCAGAAAATCAGATAAATGTATGAAACTTTCAATTCTAGATGCAAAAAGAACTTCTGGACACAGAGCTGGACTTGTTCAAGAAAATTCAAGCTGGGGACGATGTTACAGAACTACATAAGAATTCTACAGAGCTACAGCTTGAAGTAAGTAGCATCCTTGTGTCTGCAGAAATCATAGCTGGTGAACTGGGTTTATTCGCAATCCCATTACTGCACATACAATTGTGTTTTCCTTGAATAATTTTCGAGATTATACACCGACCCTGGAAATAGCTTGAATCTGAAAATAGATCTAAATCTAAAACCTGTCGCGGTCATGTAGGAGTCAATGGCAGAGGTCCCTTGAACCATTTGAAGATGTAAATAGCCTTCATGATGTTCGAGTTTTTTTCTGAGGGTTTCAGCCGAAAACTTGATCAATTTGAACGATTCAAGATTTTTTTGCCAAAAACTCGATCGTTTTAAGTCATCCTCAAACTCGCTGATTCAAATTTTTTTCTTTTCAAGTTTTCTTATTTTATAAACCTTTAGAGTTATGAGGTCATTCGAGGTATAATTGTTTTTCCACTGTGTTTTTTCTCGAATCGTAAAAAACCCAACTCCATTTTTAATAAATCAGCCCCTTAAAGTCCGATTGCAAAATTTGAATGCATAGCTTTATGCTTTAAAGGGACTGGAATGGCAAGGAATCACACTCAAGAAATCACGTATGTGTTGGTGGGTGCTCACGTTAGGTGCTCTTTCATACAGCTGGACTTGTTTTTGAGTGTCTTTCCTATTGCAGCCAGTAGGAAACTGCACTAAAAATGTAAATATTTATTACCCAAAGGATAGCAGTATAGTATTTTTATTGGTAGTATTTTAACTTCTAGCTAGTTTCTTATGTTAACCAATATACAACAGTACAGGTTTGAGGTTTCTTATCCAGAATACTTTGGACCTCTGTTTTTCCAGATAATATTAATTATATCTTACTTCAAGTAAGATAAAATTCAAGTACTGTTTTATTTTTAAATAAAAAAAATAGAAATGAAATCCTTTTTTAAATATGTGATTTTTGTAAATTAAAATTGAGTCCATGGCAGGTGGCCTTCCTGAATTTCTGAGCTTTCTGAATAATGGGTTTCTAGATACAGGATCCCATACCTGTACTAATATTCATTAAGAGATTTTATTTTAAATAATTTATGGCCATTTAAATTGACCAAGTCTTGCTTCTGACTTCCTGATCTTCTAAGCAGGCATTGAAGATTTATCATTTAACAGCGGAGCACCAGAGTGCAATGTTAATTGTTCTATATCGAACTCCTTCATTCAAATACACACATTTATAATACTTATAGTCATTATAAAGCAAAACCTAAAGATTTCTATATTGTTATTTCTGTAAAAGCAAACATTGTTACTTATGAATCTGTTTGGTAGTTGTCCCCATCTATTCCTTATTGGAAGCGAGTGCATTTCTTATAAAGCATTTCCTGTTTGTCCTTTATAGACATTGTAAAGTCTCTCAACAGGAAATACTAAGTTCTGTTTGTTTTTTGCCTAGCATATGCAACTTCAGTGTTATGTCAGATTCTTTTACAGCTAATTGATTTGATGCCGTAATACCAAACAGACTGTTTTTTAAAGGAATTTTTCAGTATAAAATTAAAAACTGGGTAAATAGCCTGTGTAAAAATAAAAAATGTTTCTGATATAGTTAGTTAGCAAAAAATGTAATGTATAAAGACTGGAGTGACTGGATGTTTAACACAATAGCCAGAAAACTACTTCTTGGTTTCCATTGATTTGTTACCAGGCAGTAACCAATTAGTGATTTGAGGGAGTTCACATGGGTCATACCTGTTGCTTTTGAATCTGAGCTGAATGCTGAGGATCAATTGCAAATTTACTGAACAGTTATGTCCCATGTGGCCCCCCTTCAATTCGCTAACTTAGAGTTAGAGAGCTACAAAGCAGGAAGTTCTTTTATGTTGGACATCCGGTCACTCCAGCCTTTATACATTACATTTTTGTCTAACTATATTAGAAACATTTTTTATTTTGCACAGCCTGTTTGTTTATTCAGTTTTTAATTTTACACTGAACTGTTCCCTTAAGGGATGCTAAGGTAAAATATGCTTGCCTGACCTTTGTGGGGTTTAGGTAAGATGTCATTAGGGAAAAACAAATTTATTTAATAATTAGGGGCAGATTTATTGAGGGCCGAATTGCGAAGTGGGAAATACTTCGAAATTCGACCATCGAATATAATCCCCCGACATTCTAAATCGGAGGATTTTATTCATCATACGAGCATATTACGATCGTACTTCGAATCGTATAATTTGAACGATTTTATCGTACAAATCGTACGATTTTCCTTCGATACCCAAAAACTTTGAAATATGCTCTGGCAGGTCCCCATAGGCTAACATAGCACTTTGGCAGGTTTAAGTTGGCGAAGTATTGAAGTCGAAGTTTTTTTAAAGAGATAGTACTTCGACTATCGAATTGTCGAATATTCAAACGGTTTTTACTTCGAATAGAAGTCGAAGTAAATTTGAAGTCGAAGTATCCAAAAAATTACTTCTAAATTCGAACTTTATGTACTTCGAAAATTCACTCGAACCTTAGTAAATCTGCCCCTTAAAGTCACAATTTTTCTCGCTTATTCCTGAAATCACCTGGGTCTCTCTCATTTTCACGTAAAAAGGTCTAAAGCTGTTGCTAATCTGTTTAAATTTATAAGAAGCTATTTTAATTTTTTTTAAATTATTATTTTACTCAAATCAATTTCTGTTACTTATGCATCCCCAAAGGCTGCAAAGCGTGGCATTCTGTCATCTGGACGTAGCCGAGGAGTTCATTTGAGAGGAAGACGCGCCCTACGGGGAAGAGGTCGGGTATTGCATGGCAGAGGAGCCCCTGTACACGCCGTGGCGGATCATCGCCCAAGGGCCTTAGCCACATCAGGTTTTACTGAAGGCGACAGGGAAGATCTTTTGCCCCACTTTGCAGTATGTAAAAATAAAACATTAGCAATTTTTTGTTTCCTTGCTGCTAATATAATTTCATAATCTTGGTAATTATAGTAGATAAATACTATATATTTGTATACCTTTTAGGTTAACTGTTTAAGAGAGCTCAGTTGGATTAGTGAAATTTGGTTATCTCTATGCATAGCCAACTAAATATGTGACTTATCTAGATTGCAGTCATGATAAATCATTTCACAAAATTAAATTGATAGTCCCTGCGCGTGTGCATATATATTGTTTATGTGCTTGTACTCCTGTTGTAAAGGATATTAGAAATCACAAAGGAATTCCATGGCCATATACCGATACATGCATTAGTGAGTACTCATAATAAATAACAAAAAGTAACAATAACTGCCGGGGTCAGTGACTGTGGTTTGAAAGCTGAAAGAGTTACTTATATTGTAAGCTACACTGTTACATTTCAAGCCTTACACTTTATTGTCTTTCATAGTCAATTAGAATCCCGGGAAACTCTGTAGATTATCATCACCCCTAATGATGTTTATTGCAAATGTGGTGACTTTTATTTAGTGGCATTATGTTTCTGACTTTCATTTGCATTCGTTTTAAAGCAGATGCATTCATTTGTTTTCTTTTTTCCCCCCCAAATAAAAGCATTTTGGTGAAATAGAAGACTACCAGATAGAAGACTCACTTCATGCAATAATAACATTCAAGGCAAGAGCAGAAGCTGTAAATTCAAATTACACTGAAATTATGTATTGATGGAATAGAGACTTACCATTTACATCTCGTTATAAAGGGGTAGCTCCTAGCATCAGATGTCTATTTTTTTTTTTTTTTTGTTTAAATACACAGATGATATAAAAAGGCACAGTTTGTGTGGCTATTAATTGTAGTCCATTTTAGGTTCCACTTTATGATCGCAGTTTTCAATCTCCTTTAAACAACCCTGCACCACTTTTTTGTCTGGTGTATTTGTTTTTTCAGAAAGCTGTTGCTGTACCTGCAAAGAAGGGAGAAACACAAGAGAATTACTTCTTACTATATTTTTATTGCTTCACTTTGTCCACATGAAATTACATTTTGTGAGAAGCAACATAACTTTGCATTTACTGAATTTAGTTATATTCTAAGAAGAATGTTGTAAGTTGTAAAAAGTTATTGTTGAAACCTTTTTCGTATGAAGTAAAATGAAATCTGAAATGTCACATCTATATATTTTGTTTTCGAAAATTCTGACTTCTGTTACATTAAGATGCAGACTTGTGTCTTGCATTTAAAAATGTATGAAAGGCTTTAAATTGGAATTTCAGAATTATGATGTATAACATTCTGTGCATTAATTTGAGCAAAGCATTTCCATGCAATCCCTTTTAGTAACCTAAAATATACTATACTAAGCTCCGTCAGACATTTATAGATCAAAGCTTGTCTTTAGCTTGAAAACCTTTTCCTGCCCTGTCACCTTGTTAAGTTTGCCACATTTTTGCCTTCATGAATTTTTATTCATACCACACTCACCATTAGGTTTGCCGAATTTGAATGGTCGGTCAGGTGCATCCATATTTTATAAGGGTCCCACTTCTATTTTTTCTAATGCTGTGTTGTTTTTATGAAAAGGGTAAGGTAATATTATAAATATTTTTTTGGTCCCCAGATTAAATTGAGAAAGGCAGTGCCTGTATTTAATCAGTGCTGTACAGATTTTGATGATATACTTTCTGTAGGCTGCAATTCATGGGGCACAAATCAAAGGGCAGGAATTAGTTATCCTGGAACAAACCAGTGCCAAGGGCATTCAGTACCGAAGTAGAAGATCAAGAAGAGGAAAAAGTAAGTTTATGCAAAAATGTTTCCATAGGCAAACTAAATACTTTTTGGAAAAAGAATCTGTTGACCAAATTTGGGTTATTGTATAGGATGCTGTACTCTCACACTTCATATATTTTTATAGTTTAAATAATCAATCCTCCCATTAACCTGTTTCAGCTAATCTTTGTTTTCCATCTCACTTTTAAAAGTGCATTGGAACTTCGCATTTCTCGAGCATTCTGGATAATAGGTCCAATACCTGTTTACTGCCAAGAAAGTCAGGAGGTGGTGCTTTCTGCATCATTTAATTAAAGGAACAGTTCAGTGTAAAAATAAAAACTGGTTGAAAAGGCTGTGCAAAATAAAAAATGTTTTCAATAAAGTTAATTAGAAAAAATGTAACGTATAAAGGCTGGAGTGATTGGATGTCTAACATAATAGCCAGAACACTACTTCCTGCTTTGGAGCTCTCTTGGTTTCCACACTGATTGGTTACCAGGCAGTAACCAATCAGTGTTTTGAGGTGGGGCCACATGGGTCATAACTGTTTGCTTTTGAATCTGAGCTGAATGCTGAGGATCAATTACAAACTCCCCTTGAAGTCGCTGACTAACTGAAAAGCAGGAAGTTGGATTCTGGCTATTATGTTAGACATCCAGTCACTCCAGCCTTTATAGATTACATTTTTTCTAATTAACTTTATTGAAAACATTTTTTATTTTGCACAGCCTAACTATATTAGAAATTTTTTTTATTGTGCACAACCTATCTATTTACCCAGTTTTTATTTTTACACTGAACTGTTCCTTTAAGCTTTTTTTCATTCTGTCTGGTGCCACCCACCCAGAGGGCTCTCTTGCCACATATTCATGATAGTAACAGTGAACTATTGCTAATATTGTGAAATGCTCACTAGAACACTCTGTTCGATTTAACATTTAGTTATATGGGATGGTTAGAAGTCTTCTTATCACTATCCATTCCCCATTGAAGATTGCTGGACAGGCAATTGCTTCCTGTAATGTGCACAGGAACCTCCAGCAAGTTGAGCCTTTGCTGCTTTGGCACCATGTGTTGTCTAGGAAGATGCAGTTTGCCAGTGGTTTCGATTCTTCATTTGTTCAGAGCTGCGGAATACAGTTAGGCCAATAAATCTTTGGACAGAGACAACTTTTTTCTAATTTACTACAATGAATTTTAAATAAAACAGCTCAGATGCAGTTGAACTTCAGACTTTCAGCTTTAATTCAGTGGGTTGGACAAAAGGATTGTGTTAAAAAAAGGATTTAGTTCCTCACATTTTTATGCAATCACTTCATTTCAGAGGCTCAAAGTAATTGGCCGCGCAAAAAGACATGGACCTCCACAGAAGACAACAGTGGTGGATGATCACAATCCTTTTCATGATGAGAAACCCCTTTACAACAGCCAAACAAGTGAACAACACTCTCCAGGTGGTAGGCATATCGATATCCAATTCTACTATAAAGAGAAAACTGCATGAAAGTAAATACAGAGGTTGCACTGCAAGCCACTCATACGCCTCAAGAATAGAAAGGCTAGATTGGACTTTGCTAAAAAAAAATCTAAAAAAGCCAGCACAGTTCTAGAAAAATATTCTTTGGACAGATGAAACCAAGATCAACCTCTACCAGAATGATGGCAAGAAAAAAGTACGGAGAAGGCGTGGAACAGCTCATGATCCAAAGCATACCACATCATCTATAAAACATGGCGGAGGCAGTGTGATGGCCTGGGCGTGCATGGCTGCCAGTGGCACTGGGACACTAGTGTTTATCCATGATGTGACACACGACAGAAGCAGCCGAATGAATTCTGAGGTGTTCAGAGACACTGTCTGTTCAAATTCAGCTAAATGCAGTCAAATTGATTGGAGGCGGTTTCATAATGACCCAAAACATACAGCCAAAGCAACCTGAGAGTTTATTAAAGTAAAGAAGTGGAATATTCTTGAATAGCCAAGTCAGTCACCTGATCTGAACCCAATTGAGCATGTATTTCACTTGTTGAAGACTAAACTTCGGACAGAAAGGCCCACAAACAAACAGCAGATGAAAGTCGCTGCAGTAGAGGCCTGGCAGAGCACTAAAAAGGAGGAAACCCAGAATCTGGTGATGCTCATGAGTTCAAGACTTCAGGCTGTCACTGCCAGCAAAGGGTTTTCAACCAAGTATTAGAAATGAACATTTTATTTTTAGTTTTTTAATTCGTCTAATTATAAAAAAAGGCTTTTGTTACTCACATTTTTATTCAATCTTTTTGTTCAACCCACTGAATTAAAGATGAAAGTCGCAGTTTAACTGCACCTGAGTTGTTTCATTTAAAATTTAAAAATGGTAATGTACAGAACCAAAATTAGAAAGAAATTGTCTCTGTCCAAATATTTATGGGCCTAACTGTATGTTGCCACTTTATAAAGATGTGTTAATTATAATAATTCCATTTGGTCCTACACATTTCATATTTTCTTTCAGTTTCAGGATGACTCCATAGTCGATGACTCCTTGCTTCAGGATGATGAGTCCCGTTCTTGGAGAAGATGAGTCATCTTAGCTGATCACTGGGCATTGGTCGCTAACATTGAATTTGGGTCATCTAGTGCACTTTTTTCATAAAATGCGTTCCTGCATCTTTGTGAAGAAATGATGCGGATTCGAGCTTGAAAGACTTGAAAGTCTTATGATTTGTCATTTTAGTTAATGATTGCACAATGCATCATGCTATATACATGCAGTGTTTTTATTCCGCACACTATTTGCCAGATGTGAATTTTCTTTTTCTTTCTTTGAAATGTAAGAAATTTCAACTGAGTTTAAATTTGTCCTTATAATAGTTTGCTTTAAAGCTATGAACGTGATCAGACATACGTAGATGAATACTAAACTGCCTAGGCTTTACTATGTAGTTGCATTTTTGTTAATTTATATACATATTTACATATTTTAAGTATGGGTTTTAATAACATTGTATTACTGCTTTGAATTTAAGTCCCTGTGACTTTAACATATTTAAAAAAAAAAAAAAATAGTGGAATGTTCTAAAAAAAAAAAAAAAAAAAAAAGTAAACAAAAAAGTGGCCTGAGAAGGCAGCCACAACCCTTCTGTGCTATTTTGCTTTTTTTATGTTTTTTTGAGCTGTTACAGCAAATAGGGAGTAAAAGCTATGGAATGGCACACCTCCTATATTTACTCATAGACTATAGAAAAATTATGAAAACAAAAAACACAATTCTAGCATTTTATTTTCCTTTTACCAAGCACATTGACTAAAAGATGATATTCTTAGAAGGCATAAAAGATATATTTAACTTATAAATACATATACATATTTAATAATACTTGTTTTGAGATCTAAAAAATGTAGTACATGTGTACAAAAGTTTTTTTTATTTTTCTCCCTAGCTCAAAGCGAAACGCGTTGACTTCACATTGAAAAAAATGTTTTCAGGCATGTCTGTTACATCATAACAGGTAATAAGCTGTCTAATAATGGAAAGCATATGTATATACTCAATTGTATTACATTTTCATTATTTAATACATACCATTTTTTTACATTATTTAATAGTTCATAATACTGTTCTTTTAATGTTCTTTGGAAATCCTATGTAGTTTGTAGAACTTTTCTGAAAATGTCTTAAAGGGAATTTATTGTGAAACTTCGTAAGAAACTTTCTAAATACAATCAGTTAAAAATTCTGTACTGTTTCTGAAATAATCGAGTTTATCTTCACTCTCTCAGCATCTGTTTCTCCTCATTCTGTCTTCATTCAGGAGTTGGGTGTCAGATAAATAATCCAATATATCTTATACGGGGACTCCTTTTGTCTAGAAGATGTATTAGATCTCACTCTATTAAAATCACCAGTAATCCTGTCGATCTACATGCAGAATTTGTTAAAAAGGCATATGCCTATGATTAAGGGAAGGTGTTCCCGAAACGCGTAAGGCCTATGTACCCTTGCAGTACTCTACAATAAAAACCTGTTTTTTACCGGAGTGCCGTCCTCCTGTTAGTATATTACTGTTGGAACACCCGGCACTACAGAGGAGCAGCTAAGTGGTGGTGAGTTGAAGCGGTCTAATCGTTTTTGAGATCTGTTCTGTAACACTTAAGGAGAACTCAACCCACTAATAAAACCCAGAACCCTACATAGTCCCCTCCCTGCCCCCCAGCATAAGTGATCTCACCTATAAGTGCCCCTAATCCTTTACTTGCCTATAGGTGCAGAGTAAGCACATCTTAAAAAGTATGTCAATTAAGTAAAATGCGTTCTGTTATGTGTCATTCTTTTATACTGGGTGTAAATAACTTCAGCTGAGTCCACTCGGTGGATCCAAATGTATCTAAAATGCGGAAGCCAGTAGTCTAAGGCATTGTGTGTTCAGGAGCAGTGGTTAGGGCCCTAGAAACGTTTTAGTCCTGCTCATGCTCATGTGAGTGTTTGTATCTTTGTTTAGTTTAAGTCTTGCAAGTTAATGATGGTTTAATTTATGAATTGTCTTTTACAGGTTATTCTTTCTCTGCTGCAGTTTCTTCCAACTGTAGATCAAGTTCATAATGGATTCTGTGCAAAGAAGTGCCTCCATTGTGCAGGAAATCTCTAAACATTAATCACAAATTTAACAGTTGATGCTTTAGTTGTGAAGCAACCTTTAGTAAGAAAATGTGGTGCAGTTCAGCAACTGTAAATTATGTCGGTACATTTTTCAAAATCATTTTTATGTGTATTGTACTTGGTTAGTTTATGGCTAGTTTATGGCTGGGCTGGACCATGCCCCTTCTCAGTGTTAACAGTCTTGGTCTATTAGATCAAGCTGTGAAAAAAATGGAAGCAGGAATCAGAGCACAATAAGAACCCTTGAAGATGTGGTCAGTGTCAGTGTTTTTATGGCACAATGTTTTTATTTATAGAACAGTACATTTGATATTGGAAATGTCATCTTTTTATACTTCGTATTAGGGAATGTTTCAGAAACTTTTTATGATCTTATTTGGCTAGAACTACGCTTTGTTGTTTCTTTTTAAACATTAGATAGAGAGAGAGAGAGATATATAGAGATATATATATATATATATATATATATAGAGATATATATATATATATATATATATATAGAGATATATATATATTCCAATGACCCACCCAACCCCTTTAAATATGCTTAAAGCTATTTCACTTTATTAAATGGTTGAGCCTGTGTTCGTTTGGAAAAAAAGTATTGCAGATTCTGCCTCTATTCTAAATAATGTAACATGAGTAAATGTATTTTATACACTTGCTATAGATTTCTGAGTCGTTTGTCACTGGCAAAAAAAGACAAATAATTGCACCATCAATAAGTGAGTCCTATTCTACTTCATAAAGTGCCTTCCTCTTGGCCAGCACTTAATTTATTCACCAAGGGTAATGCAAAATAAGAATATTATTATACTTATAATTTACAGGGCTTGTAAAACTGTGTTTAATCATTTAATCCAGACCCTTGATAAAGGCCCTAATGTGGGTCGAAACGTTGGATGCACAAGTTTGAAAGATAAAGATAATTTTGGTTCACTAACCAAGGAGTGCGGGTCCTCTTGAACTATACATTAACACTTTGACCCTGCACCCACGCTTATGGAAGACTGGTTCAGAGTGCAAGTGTCTGATTTGTGTGGTGCTTTATTATCTGTCACAGTCAATGTGACATTTGTAACTAGGGTAAAGATTTTCAGCTCACTTATTCAGAAGCAGTTCATTCCTAACTTTCTGTGGTTCTTAAATACATTTAATTAAAGTACTTGCTTTAGTGTGACTTTCAGTCAAGTTGTATTATGTAAACTGGCCCATACCACAACTGCATCTTGGTAATGCAGCTCAATCTATTGGACACTGTTATTGACTTCATTTCAAACAAAAAAAAATCATTGCAATAGAAAGGTCAAAAACTAATACAATGCACATTGTTAGTTTGTTATGCTCACTTGCATATCATTTTTTTTTATTTTGCACTTTTTACTTTTTATTTAACAAATAAAAAATACCTAAATACTTCATTGTCTACTTCAATGTTCTGTTTTTTTTTACGATGAGATCATTTGAAACCTGTTAAAAGCACCGGAAGCATGTTTTCTTCACTGTCTTTTCTACTGATGCACCAGGAAGTGGTTTAGATGGTGCAGCAACAGATATACATTTTCTAATAAATATTAAAGTCAAAGCTGTTGTAGCAAAAAGTTACAGTAGACTTTAACTGGAAAAATGAGAATATTGATGAATTGCAAAAGACATACACTCTCTCAGCAGATTTCTGAGTGGATTGTTAAGGTCTGGATACAGCCACACAGTGATGGATAGGCTGGAGGGTGAAATTTGAACTTTCCTCCAACATATCCAATCCCTGTGTGGCCATACCGGGACTTAAACATTGTTGTGTGTGATGTATATTTTCCACCAATAGATGGTAGCAGAGAGATTTGTTGGTAATATGAAAGTCCCCATTAGAGAAAAGGAGCCTCCCTAGAACAATTCTAGAAAAGAGCCAGGGGCCAGAGTATGAAAGGGAGCCACAATGGGTCCTCTTTGGCCAATGGAAACATCTAAGAAAGCAAGCCTGGGAACCTGAGAAACATATCAAGCGGGGAAGCAGTCAGGTTTAGCCAGGACAGGCAGAACTTGTGCCAAAGTTCATCCTACGGATGAGAGGCATAGAGACCTAAAAAGGGCAGTGTGTGCTCTACCCCGGATTGAGAATGGGTTAGTTCCTTTGTGGGTACTCCACAAGTTAGGTACCAAAAGGAAAACTGGTATAGGAAGGATCCTGGTGTGCTTAAATCCTAATGCTCAAGAAGGTGTTCGGCTGGATAAAGTAGAAAAGATCTAGCAAAGCTGGTACCATTTGGTTAAGCCCTATAAAAGGGGTGACCTATTAAGTAAAGGTACTGGAGTCTGAAGGTGGAAGTGAGTGAATTAACTGAAAGAAGGGCAAAGTGAGTACATGTGGACTTACTTGATTTGTATTGTGTATTTAACCTCTTTGTAGTTCACCAACTATACACTGTGAACATTAATGCTTCTCTGTTAAAAGAAGGTGACCTATTAAAATTGGGAATCCTTAAACAAAAGCTGAATAATGTATATTATATTGTATGACTATTGTTTGCAATGCAACTCCTGGCCAAAAAACACAATTTTTATTCTGCTTTTGTATAAGCACACACAGTGCTCTGAACAATTCTTATATTTTTCAGCCTTCAGTGTTGGAAATATAGTAATTGGTACAGAGTTTGCTTCAGGTCTAAGCTACCAACTGCCCTGCCATCTGCACCCAGAATTGTCTTTATATCCGTTAATTTAACCCACTTTGCCTGCCAGTAATGTTTCCTACATTTTCCCTTAAAGGAACAGTAAAGCAAAAAATAAAGTGTTTTAAAGTAATTAGAATATAATGTACTATTGCCTGCACTGGTGCGTTTGCTTCAGACACACTCCTATAGTTTATATATGTTAACATGGGGGCAGCCATCCATGTTGAAATTCGGCATGAAAAAAATAGCACTGGTTATATAACAGATACTGTAAGCTCTGCAAAATACAGGAATCTAAAAACCAGAAAATACACAGGAATTTAATAGTAATATTTTACAGTGTTTATCTGCTATGTAAATTGATATTGTTTGCATGCTTCACGCATTAAAACTGGAACCCCATACTTAAATTAGTCACACTTAACACCTTATTAGACCAGATTTGTCCCAGCCCTTTCCATAATCTAATGGCATTTTCTTAGCATAGAATGGAACTACCTGTCTGATTCTTATTGAGGCATTCACCTAGCAGCGCTGCTTGTGATCTGATCAAGGTGCATTAACATTTGTAGGATGAAGTAAGGCAGAGATCTGTCTTCCTAAATGTTTGTTTACTGTTAATTTGATAGCCTAGTATTAACATATTTTTGAACATTCCACTAGGTGGAGCTGCAGGTGTATTTAGTATATTAGGCATTCAGGATTACTTTTACCAAGCACTGGTGGTTTGGAAAATTTAATTTGACCTCAGTATTTTGTTGTATAATATCTTTTATGAAGAGGGGCTGGGAAGAAATTACACACACACATATACATATATATCAGCATTAAGGCAGCCTTGGTTGAAGCTAATGATACGGTGACACCCAACACTATTCTACCTGCTTGTATTTTTGACCCTGCACCCAATTTATCCAAGTTGGAATGCCGACACACAGCTGATATACAGTAGATATTAGATGTGTGTCGCCACTCCAACTTTGATAAACTGGGTGCAGGATCAAAAATTAAGGGGCACATTTACTATGGGTCGAATATCGAGGGTTAATTAACCCTCGATATTCGACCATTGAATTTAAATCCTTCGAATATCGAAGTCGAAGGATTCACTGTTCGATTTAACGTTCGATCGAACGATTAAATCCTTCGAATCGAGCAATTCGAAGGATTTTAATCCATCGATCAAACGATTTTCCTATCTATAGGTTTCCTTCGATAGGTTTCCTTCGGTAAGGTTTTAGGTGGCAAAGTAGGTGGTTGAAGTTTTTTTTAAAGAGACAGTACTTCGACTATCGAATAGTCAAACGATTTTTAGTTCAAATCGTACGATTTGAAGTCGTAGTCGAAAGTCGAAGTAGCCAAAAAAATACTTCGAAATTCAAAGTATTTTTTATTCTAATCCTTCACTCGAGCTAAGTAAATGTACCCCCAAGTGTACATTGGTATAAGGATTCACACTCCGTATTGTGAAAAAATGGAATGCACAGTGTGCATATCCAATGTTTCAACCCACAATAGGGCCCTTATCAAGGTCTTTCATAAAGGCTCTAATGTCAGCCGAAACATTGGATATTCATTTATGATCAGTATCGTAGTTTGACTCACGATACATGGAGTGAGGGTCCAACACACACACTTGCAGAGGACTCTTGTATTTATTTTTATATATATATATATATATATATATATATATATATATATATATATATATAAAATTGGGGGGTTGTGGAAGCACTCCTAAGGCTAAATCAAAGTATATTTAAGTATAATGGAAGTGCTACTTACAATGCACTTCCCTGGGCCCCTGTCTCATAAGTAATTCAATATAAATGCAAGTGCATGTGTTTACAAAAACAGGGGTTTTTTAGTTACAAAATTATGATCTTATATGATTATATATATAATTTTTTTTTTTTTACCTCAACCTGAAGGTAGACTTCTCAAGGTGGCAGCTGACAAACCGGGAAGGAAGAGCCTAAAAATAAAATGAGAACAAAATTAGACAAGCTCTAAGGCATAATCCCAGGTCACCCTTATAGATTGGCTCCCAGCTCACTTGTCACTTAGCAGGGAACAGCAGGAAGAGCAGCTGACTGAGCTGTACTGACAAGAGGACACTGAATGGGCGCCCTCTCTCTCTATATAGTATGCACACACACTCACTTCCTGATAACATCAATCTCCTGAACCGCAGCACCGTCTATCCCCTTCTGCCACCCTCCCCGCTCTGCAAAAATAAAGTGCACCTCTGAACTGTACTAAAGTGAGGACTCGACACGCCTGGCCTCCAGTAGCATTACCATTTACTGGGAAGACCGTTGATTGGGAGGAACATGAAACTCTTGCAGCGTGGCTCTGCAGACTGGACCCACAAAGTCACCATCCCAGGAAGGTGGGAGGACAGTGGACTCAAGTACCAAGATGTTCTAAACAAGGAAAAAGACCAGCAGTCAAAAAACTTGGTTCCAAGAGCGCATTTCCGCAGGCCTACACTACCCTCAGGGCAAAATTAAAACTCCTTTCGAAAGGAGTGAGGTGAAGGAAGAACAAAAAAAGATGCGGGTAGTTGCCTCTGAATGGTATTTAACTATTTGGTGGGAGGGGTTCTTCACTGAGATGAGGGAGGGGCTGTCCCAGTGCATGCTGATATGGAGAGGGCCATGGAAAAGTCAGTTGCCGAACTGTGTTACTGTCTTTTAGGCATGGATATCAGGACAGGCTGTAGAGGGTGTAGATATATGGGTAAGGGGGATGATTTTTATTTCACAACACCAGTTTGTAAGGCAAAAGTAGTGAAAATACTGGTATCCCTGGATCTAAATATACCAAACTGTGGGGCTGGAGCCTTAGGGGGAGTTTAAGGCAGTAGATAAGGTGGTATAGAGAGTCTGCAAGCTATTTACAACAGGGTTGTCCAGCCTAAGATTTGGGCTTGTTGTTCTGGATACCCCTAAAACAACAATATTTTTGGAACCCTAAAGAGTGAGCCTAAACCCAAAATCCTCATTGCCCTAGATCCCTTAATGCTGCTACAGTACTAACACAAGGGGAATGGTGCCTGTGCTAAACTAAAATGATTATCTTGTTTAGTACATACACTGAGGCATATTCCTTCATTCAGCGGCACATGTTTTTCAACTCTGTGAGTGACTGGTAAAGCAATATATTGCTGTTTCCTACAATGCAGATATTCTTTTAACATCATTTCCTATAGAGAAACATGACGCCTAATCATGTTGGAATGAAAAGATTAAATCCATTATGTGGATTGTTTCTACTTTACATATTTCAAGTGGCTGAATGAAATTTTAATGGGGAGGGGACTGCAGTTGAGACTCAAGTGCAATGCTTGTATATCAGATATAACAGTAATTATTGCTCAAATAAAGTCCTAGTAAAATCCCTTTTTCCTAAAGTACCCAAGAGTGAAACTTGTCACATAACTCCTCATACAGCCTTTGTAGTGCATATTAATGTAGTGATACCAAGGCTCTTGTCTGCAATATATACTGAGATTTTTCCCACTTAAAGCAACGAATAGGATGTGATTGTATTACCCATAATTACTGTACTAACAGCGGAGCACAAGGTAAATTATCAGGTGCATGAAGAACTGGAAAGGTCAGATTTTATGTTTCCCAAATAATGGATGTATCAAAGGCAAACTGTTCTTTAACAAAATGCTATGAGAGGCTAGAACAAGTACACGGCATGATCAGGCTTTCCTGAAAATGTATTAACATTAAAAGTATAAAATGTGTTCAAGGGAAATCAAAGAATGTTCTTGTATTGAGAAATGTGCCTCTCCATCCATTCCTGGACTGGGATTTCTAGTTCAGGTATAGATATTTGAAAAATTCTATTTTATCCCATTTACAATGGACATGGGGGATACTGGTAAATATATATTTTTAAGTATTATTAATATTACTACTATTTTATTTGTTATTATAAATAATAAAGAAATACGGTAATAATAGCAGGATTTCTTAGTTGTGCAACCCTATACCATAACTTAATGCCATTTTTGAAGGCCCATTGTACACAAGTACTAGAGCCACTGCTGTGTCTCAAGGGCCCCAAAGTGAAATCTGCATGAAAATATTGTTGTGCAAGTAATGCAACTGTAGTTTAGAACAGAGCAGCTAAATGATCTCCCTCTATTTAACCTCTAGGCTTCGGGGGATATATCCCAATATCTTCAAATGGCACTTGCACAACCCAGTAATGTGCAATCATTGTGAAGCTTTTTTGGAGACCTCTGCAAACTTAGCAGACTTCCTGGAATATCTATAAAGGAATTTGCCCCAGATGTCCTATTAACTGGTCGTTAGATTTGGCAGCCCCTGTTCATTGCCCCAGGGAGATAGGTCCTACAAGCCAGGAACCTGTATGATAGAGGAAGCCAACGATGCAGGACAAAACCTATCTAACAAACAGGCTGTTGCTTGGCAGGAATGTTGCCCGAGTCCTAAATAGATAACTGTGAGAATCCTTTGCTGTCCTTGCAAGTATATTCCCAACCTGACCACTTAACCTCTACTGACATCAGATTTTTTAGTAAAACACTGTTACTCAGCTATGGAAAACTTACTGAGTGAATAGTGAATCTGTGCAGCCCCCTGGTCAGTGGCATCCCGGGGGTCCTTGCTGTCCTGAGGTGACCTTTATGATGCTGCCCCCTACACCCTACTTACCGTTCCGAGTGCCAGAGTAGGTAAATGGTGGCTGTACTGCTAGTGCAGAGAGCGCAATTGCAGAGCCGAAATTCTGATTTAAAAATTAGAATTTTTGTTGCCGTCCTTGGTAACCTGCGTGCTACTGCCGCCTAAGGTGAGTTTCTTAACTTGCCTCATGGCAGCAGAGCCCCTGCCGCTGGTAAAGTAATGAGGGGTCTATGAAGTACAGGGTAGGGTTGTAATGTGCAACAAACTGCCAAAATGGTGCACCACTACCTGCATTTGCCCAATGCATATAGTTCATCTGTAGATGGGGGGAGGCATATAGGCTTCAACCAATAAAACAAATTCTGCTTAAGGTATAGGGTACAGGTATGTCCCTGACACAAGTGCTTACTGAATGAGCACTAAAAGGTGTGATTTTATGCACAAGCTCTATCACTAGTGGCTGGAGAATGAGGCTAATTGAATCTGATGTACTGTTGCTCTTTATATAATACAAGTATTGTCAGAAATCTAGGATTCTGTGGGAGGTCAGTATAATGATTTCTACAATTATGAAATGAATACAGTGATTCTTCTGTATATGTATATAGTGCAAATGCTTTGTTCCATTACAAGCTGTGGTTAGCAACCTTTATCAAGCCTCCTGTCCATAGTTTTGCCACCTTTTTGCCAATACTTGTTTGAAGCTAAATGAAGTATCAAAATTTACAGCTTACCCCATTCCAAGGGTCAAAGAGTTAAAACGGCTAGGTCCTGCTAGGTACATAACCCTATGTCTGAATGACATTTGGGCTCCAATGAGCCCCAGGAACATTCCAAAAGATGAGGGACCACATTCTTAATTCTCAGCACTACACATTTGGATGATGTGGTAATTTATAGTAGGGTTGGCAAAGTCACCTTCCCAGAGTACAGGCTGTTCTAAATTCCATTAGAAATGCAGGCTTAATAATAACATTGAATCCTATGAAATGTACCATAGGCCTGCAAGAAGCCCGTCATCTTGGTTATACTATAGGGTGAGGTGTCAGAAAGTCTCAAGTAAATAAGGTGGAGGCAATCAAAGACTGGCCCCAACTTTTCACTAAAAAGCAAATCCGCACCGTATCGGTGGTTTATTTCAATTCTTTCTACCATGTCTGCCCCTTTCACAGATCTGACAAAAGGGAAATGATCCACAATGATTAAGTGAGGAGCTAAACCACAGAAGACATTCAAAGAGTTGAAAGCAGCCTTGTGTCAGCTCCCAGTGTTGGTTACTCCAGATTTTTAAAAAGAACTTTGTTGTACAAACTGATGCTTCAGGTGTTGGTTTAGGTGCGGTCTTGTCACATCTGGTGGGGGGAGAAGAGCATCCAGTGATCTACTTGAGAAGGAAGCTGAACCCTGTTGAGAAAAACGATAGTATTGTGGAGCGGGAGTGCCTGGCAATCAAATGGGCACTGGAGTCATTGTGATACTACTTACTAGCCCATCATTTTGTGCTCGTTACAGACTATTCTCCTCTAACCTGGATGTCGCAAGCAAAATAAAGGAATGCAAGGGCCATACGTTACTTTCATTACATTATAACACAGGGCAGGGTAATGCAGATGCTTTATCAAGGGCTCCCACTGTATGGTTGTAAGCTGTGTTCAAACCCCCAGGTTCGAAACGGGGGGTATGTTACAAAAAGGGTTGTCCCAGTGTTCTGTGTATGTGAATGTCACTGGCTACAGGCACAGGTATTCCCTTTTTTTCTTGGATACAACATAACAGCATAAATATGAATGCCATAGAAACTTTGAATCATTTGACACCTAGTATGCATAGGGTTACCCAACTATGGGGTATATTTATCAAAGAGTGAAGTTAGAGCTCACCACAGTCCACTATCCATTCATTTGTGTGGAATTTTTAGGTGTATTTATCAAAGGGTGAACTTTCACCCATTGATAAATATTCTTTTAAAAATCCCATAGAAATGAACAAAGAGTGGACTGTGGTGATCTCTAACTTCACTCTTTGACAAATATGCCCCTATATGTCTTGACTTCAAAAAATAAAAAGTACACACAAATTTCATAGTTGAGAGTTTGAGCTTTAAAAAAAACTTGTGCCTACGTGTAATTTAGACATAGAAAACCATATAACTGTGGACATTACATTGTGTGTAGAATTCAAATTAGGCAAATATGTAAGTTCAAAGCTTGCATTTTACAGCATCTTATCTCCCATATGTTTTTTGCCAAGAAATAAGAATTTAAGACTTACCGGAATGAATTGTATATCCCTTTAGTATCTTATATCACAGGATCTGTAAAAGAAAGATAAAAAAAAAAACATAAAATGAGTGCCATGTGTCTTTTGAATTATTTGATGCCACATGTGCATTTTGTTACAACAATATGGTATGCAGAATCACCAACATTTCAAAAGTATGTTGCTTTTTTAATGGTTAATGCCTTGACCTTAAACACTGGCCATTTGATGTGCATCTGAAAAACCCCAAACAGTAAATGGAAAAAGATGGAGGAAACATAGATTTAAAAATGGTATGTTCTCAGTCAATCAATATGTATGGGTCAACATTTTTGTGATATACAAAACTACACACAACTCATTGTAAAATACCTACCTGGTCATTAGTTGTAATTATCAGTATTAGATCATAATGGTCCAAACTGGTAAATGATCACTTGTAACAGAAGCAAATATCCCTGCAACTTATTGCCTAGGGGGGTTGTACAGTGGGGGAATGCATCAAACACACAGTATACAGTACACTGCTTGCAATTTCATCATTTGCCTGCCAGAATGTAGGATCTGTCCTTGACCAGCTAAGTCTATAATCTGTCCACCCAATCCAACGCTGGTAAGAATTAATGTTGGTAACCTACACACAGCTAGAGTGAAGCAGATGGGATCTATGAAATTGGAGTAGTGCGATAACAATAGAGACAAGGTGGAGTAAACTGGAGTTAAAAAAAAACCAAGGTGAAACCCGAGGCCCCGGCACAGATTTCAGCACAGAGAATGGGGGCTGACACCACCTTTAAAGGAATTGTTCAGTGTGAAAATAAAAACTGGGTAAATAGATAGGCTGTGCAAAATAAAAAATGTTTTGAATATACTTAGTTAGCCAAAAATGCAATGTATAAAGGCTGGCGTGATTTTATGTATAACAAGTCAGTCAGAACACTACTTCCTGCTTTTCAGCTCTCTTGGTTTACACTGACTGGTTACCCTGGTTACTAGACAGTAACCAATCAGAGACTTGAGGGGGGGCCACATGGGTCATTTCTGTTGCTTTTGAATCTGAGCTGAATGCTGAGAATCAATTACAAACTCACTGAACAGAAATGTACCATGTGGCCCCCCTTCAAGTCGCTGACTAACTCAGAGTTATAGAGCTGAAAAGCAGGAAGTTGGATTCTGGCTGTTTTATTAGACATCTGTTCACTCCAGCCTTTATATATTACATTTTTTCCTAACTAACTATATTAGAAACATTTTTTATTTTGCACAGCCTATTTATTTACCCAGTTTTTATTTTCACACTGAACTATTCCTTTAAGTTTAAATGCAGCTTTGCTGACTTTTATTTGGCACAAACCCAAATCTTCAGCCCACTGGCTTCACATAGGGGATAACATTCACTTCACATAAGCATTAACAGTCCCAATTCACATCCACACTGGTGTTAACTGTAACTCACAGTTTCCTTAGCCCTCACTGACTTTTGGTGGACCACAAATCCCAGAATCCTCTCTGGGCCACACTCGAGACACACTTGTCTCCTGGGAGGGGTTTCTCTTTTCCTATTCAGTCCCAGAGCTCACTCTGGAACTCAGGTCAGCAGGGAATCACTCTCCTTCCCATCTACACACAGGCACCTTCCTTCACTCAAGAAGGTCCTCAAGAAGGTCCTCAAGAAGGTCCTCACATGGCCCCTCACCCTCCTCCAACTCCAGGAAGTATCCAGAGGAAGAAGCCTTGAGGTGGAGTCCCACACCTCCTTTTAACTACAGCTCACCTGTAGCTTAATTACTTAGCTACCTCTAGCTTGGCAGCTGAAAACCCTTACATGGAGCAAGGAATGGAAGCCCACCCTGCTCTCTTCCATTCACTCCAGGGACCCACTATCCAGCTTTTCCTAAGCCAGAATATAATTAAAAAGCATTACTTGCTGCAGCCACACAGACTTTTCCCTGGAGTTTATACTTCACCAGCCTAATGCTGGTAAAATACACACAGTATTCGGCTGTTTTCCCACACATATCCTACACTTCAAAAAAAATGGGCCTCTTTATTGTTTCAGGCACTACACAATCTTAAGGTCACATAAATCAGTGACAACAACAATATTGTGTTAAACTGTTGAAAACACTGTAAAGTTGGTCCTACATTCAAAGGGTCACCAAATTAACAGATCTTTTACTGACATGCCCACCTTGCGGTGGACAATATTGGGCTAATTTGATCATTTGTCATCAGGCCAACAAACTATAATTGCCACTAATGTAGGCCTCTCTACTGATCAAAGTAAAGCACAAATGTAAGTAAGACATGCTAAGGAAACTGGAAAAAATGGCAATAGCACATGATGTTTGTACTTTACTTATGTTCGATTTTATTGCACTAGTCACTTACATGGGGAGGGGGGTTGTTAAAGATATCAGTTAAATATTACTTTCACAGATATCTAGAAACAATCCTTTTTTTAAAGTCAAAATTTCATATTTGTGCAGAGCAGGCACTCAATGAGCAGTCTTCCCAAATGACATGTAAAATTCAAAAAGTTACACATGTAGGTAGCATGCCAGTGTGATCAGAATGTAAAATTTGAATCCTGTACGTATTTTTCATTCACATTCCAAATCTTGTATTCCCTAATCAATCACTTGGAGCAGCTAAAAGTTTAATTTGTTGTTAATCTGACATGGCGTAGATAATATGCTTGCTGCCAGTTTCACAAATATTCTGTATTTCCGTGCCCTGTGGGGAATGTGTGAAGCCAGCAGATGTCACTGTTACATTTCAATAAATAAACCCATGTTAACTTTTTATGTTTTTCATTTTGATAAGGTAACAAATACAAAAAAATTATTTGTGACACACATAAGCACATTTGCAGTATACATTAAGTCCATATTATTATTGGTTCCATTTGAAATGTAGTTGCTATTGAAAGCATTCAACCACAGTAGGTAGGAATGCTGGGGTTGGCACTTGTGCTGGTATAGCCATATGAATGTTTTACAATAGGCAGTGCAGAGGAATTGACAAAAGTAACTTTTAAAGAGACCCCGGTTTTCGTTTGGGTGATGTAGGAATTCACTCAAATGGTAGTCTTAGCAATAACTTCTCAAAGTAGGAAAGCAATGACATGCAGGTAACTTTAACAGACATCGGTTTTATTCACAGTGGAGCTTCCAATAAAACAGTAGCTTGTAACAGTATTAAACAAAAGTAACAGAAACTTTGGTGGTTATTTATCAAAGCCCGAATTTATCTCAATATTTCCTGCTACAAACTCTGATCAAATCCGCTCGGGTTTTTACGCTTATTTATTATTACATTTTCCCGAAAATTTGCTTTGCGGGCAAAAATCAGCTTTTCACAATTTTTTCTGACTTTTTCATATAATTTTCATGATTTTTTTGTAATTTTCTCCCAAAAACTCAGAAAATTTTGGGGTAGTGCCCAAAACCCAGCACACATGAAAAAATCATTGGGACTTCTCCCATTGACTTAAATGCAACTTCGACAGGTCTGAGATGCCGGATTTTCAGATAAACCTTTTCAACTGGGTAGCACAGGCAGGGTCAGGCTGTGCCGGCAGGAAACCAGGGAAAAACACTGTGGGCCCAGCAACCCCAGGCTCGATATTGGTGCTGCCCCCCCCAACCTCCCTCCTGGCCACCAGTCATGGCCGTGAGCAGGAAAAAGTTAGGTGGGAGGGGACTGAGGTGGGTTGCAGCTGGGGTTCCTAATGTGTATTCGCCACTGGGGCGGGGGGCCCGTTGGTGGTGTAAAGGGGCCCGAAGCAGTAGCACCTGTAGGACACCCAGTCTGACCCTGAGTGCAAGTTCTGCTCTTTACAACAGTTTAGCTCCACTTTACTTTACTACAGTAAGAGTTATACAGCAAGAGTTATATCCAAACCTTTCTCTCTTCAGAGCAGCATTTTGTCTCCCATTCACCTACCCCCTGGACAGAGAGCTCCCCTTCCCCAGGCAGTGACATCTCCCCCACACCTGCAGTGCTATTTACAGGCCCGGATTTGTGGAAAGGCCACCAAGGCCCGGGCCTAGGGTGGCAGGATTTTAGGGAGGCGGCATGCTGCCCAACCACAACCACATTGGTTCAAAAACACTGGGGATGCGCTGGAGATACAATCATTTTTTAAATTTCCCGTGTGCCAATCCCCATTGCTCCAGTCCAGATCATGAAAATTTGCACTAATAATGGGGAGGGGACAGGCATACCTCCCAACATTTTGGAAGTAAAAAGAGGGACAAAAAATGTTTTCGCCCGTAGCGCAGCGAAATTGTTTGACCACACCCTTTCTGTGGCCACACCCCCTAATTACCATGGTCATTTGACAAAATTTGGCAGGTTATGAAAATTTGAAAATATTTCTCCTTATCTAAACTTTTTTTGTCTCAAAATTGTTACATAGTATCTTATTTGCACCTGTTACCTGTTCTGTGCTCTCTGCTAAAAGCCAATTAAGTTAGAAACTTTGTTTCTTTTTCTGGCTGTTCAGTGCAGAGAAAATAGGGACTTTCTAATACAAATGAGGGACTGCAGGTTGAGCTGTCAAAAGAGGGACTGTCCCTCTAAAAACGGGACAGTTGGTATGGGACAGGTGTGACGAACTGCAGTGAGCCTAGCGGTCATGGCTATTTACCTGCAGATTGCTTACAGCATCTGTTATTTTCCTTACATCTCATAGCATAGAGCATTCTGGTAGATATGCACCTTCTTTCTAGAGTTCCCCCAAACACAGTATCACAGTGGATATTACATTACTACTGCAGTTGTATTGCTAAATGAGCATTTTTCACTCTGGACTTGCAATACTAAATTCTATAACAGTAATACATTCATTTTTCTTTTACTAGTTTCTCCTCCCCTCCTATAGAAACTAAGGACGTCAGCAGGGCATACACAAATCAAACAACAGGAGATGGATTCTTAGGAACTAATTTATATCTTAAGCAAATAATGGTAAATATTTGCCGACTAAATATAAATAGCAAATAATAATATGCATGCATTGCTATGAAATTAATCATTGCTAAATATAATATAAGTAACGTAGCTGGGGAAACCAGAGAGGGCTGCATGTGTATATAGTTCCATATAGACCATTATGGGCAATGTAGGACAAAACAGTAATCAATTGCTCACTCTGATTGGTGGCACCACTAGGGCAATGGCATAGCAACAATTTTGGGGGCTTAGGTCCCTGTGATTTTTAGAGCTTGGGTGGCAATGCTGAATCATCCCTGCCCTAATTGCCTGCGATGACAACTGCCCAAAAGTGCTTTTACATGTACTTTGGATTTGTTAGGCATTCTGTCTCCACCCTCCAAACCATTGTACACAAGAGGTACCTAACTTCTTGAACGATTTACTGAAACCAGTGTATTTTACAACGTGACCTCACTAGATACTCAATGATGACATCACATAATGTGATTCAGCCACTCAGATCAATGACATGCTAAGGAAACTGGAAAAAATGGCAATAGCACATGATGTTTGTACTTTACTTATGTTCGATTTTATTGCACTAGTCACTTACATGGGGAGGGGGGTTGTTAAAGATATCAGTTAAATATTACTTTCACAGATATCTAGAAACAATCCTTTTTTTAAAGTCAAAATTTCATATTTGTGCAGAGCAGGCACTCAATGAGCAGTCTTCCCAAATGACATGTAAAATTCAAAAAGTTACACATGTAGGTAGCATGCCAGTGTGATCAGAATGTAAAATTTGAATCCTGTACGTATTTTTCATTCACATTCCAAATCTTGTATTCCCTAATCAATCACTTGGAGCAGCTAAAAGTTTAATTTGTTGTTAATCTGACATGGCGTAGATAATATGCTTGCTGCCAGTTTCACAAATATTCTGTATTTCCGTGCCCTGTGGGGAATGTGTGAAGCCAGCAGATGTCACTGTTACATTTCAATAAATAAACCCATGTTAACTTTTTATGTTTTCTTTCTTGCTTGTTTTTTAAGCATGTTTAGCTAGAGAAAACTAGCTATTTTCAGAATTCTCAGATGCTGGGAATTGTAGTTTACAAATGCTAGTGCAATGGGATTTTTTAAGTTTATGTTCCCCTGTACTATCCAATACTGTACAGGCACCTCTTTGCTCTAAACAAGGTTCAAATACATGCTGTAGAACTAGTAATAAAGGAATATGTCACTTGTGCCATTTTCTCAGCTGGTGAAGGAAAAACCAATGCTCTCTGATCCACTTGAGTCTTTAAGCAGTTACATCAATATCATTCTCATCATTGTGCACACGGAGTGGATTATGGCCTGAAAAAACCAGGGTCAAAGCATGGAACATATTGATGTTTCCTCATACTGCTTTTTTTCTGCAAACAGAGAAAACACCACTTGTCATAGCTATTAGATTTAGAATAAGGTCACAGTAAGTAACCTGGAGTTTGGGGATACTTACATAGTTACATAGTTACTTTGGGCTGAAAAAATACCAAAGTCCATCAAGTTCAACCTCTCCAAATGAAACACACACTTACACCAACCCCTCCATACACGCACATTAAGTATACATACAGTATCTATACTAATTGTAGATTTAAACAGCCTATGATATTATGCTTGTCCAAGAAATCATCCAAACCACAATATGCATTAACAGAATCAGCCATCACAACATCCCCGGCAGTGCATTCCACAACCTCACTGACCTGACTGTGAAGAACCACCTACGTTGCTTCAAATGAAAGTTCTTTTCTTCTAGTCTGAAGGGGTGGCCTCTGGTACAGTGATCCCCTTTATGTTAAAAGGTCCCCTGTTATTTGTCTGTAATGTCCTCTAATGTACTTGTAAAGTGTAATCATGTCCCATCGCAAGTGTCTTTTGTTCCAAGGAATTTGGAGTCCAAAACTGCACTGCATACTCCAGGCGAGGCCTTACCAGGGACCTATAAAGAGGAGAAATTATGTTTTCATCCCTTGAGTTAATGCCACAGAATGACACTGCCTGGAATCAGTCAACTTGTATCTACAAAAACCCCAGCTCAATTAAGGAAACCCCCAACACTAGTACTGGTACTGTATCAAATAGCCAAATCTAAGTAGACTGCATGCACTGCCATCCCAGAGTCGATGTTCCTGTTCACCTTCTCGTAAAAGGCAATTAAATTAGTCTGGGAAGATCTATAACGCATAAAACCATACTGGCACAAACTCACAGTATTATAAGTTGCAATAAAGCAAAGGATCTTATTCCTTAATACCCCTTTGAAAATCTTTCCTATAACTTACGTCAGACTAACCAGCCCATAGTTTTAAGGCTGATAACTGGATTCATTTTTGAATAGCGCCACCACATTAAAAATCCGCCAGTCTCTCTGCACCATTCCAGACCTCAATGAATCCTGAAAAATTAGTAAGGAGGTTTGGTAATCACAGATCTAAATTTCCTTTTGCATGAATCATGCACCATTAGTTTTATTGCTTTAATAGGACTATTACCTTCATTAGCTAGTTCTTCATTTGAGCAGATACTGTAGATGAAAAATAACAGTCCAGAATATCTCTGTTCTTTTTCTCTGTTCTCATCGACCAACTGATCCCCCTCTGATAAAAAAAGGGGCTTAAAGGAGAAGGAAAGCTCCAAGATGGTTTATTGTCAACAGATTAGCCTCAATAGTGCAAGCTAGAACTCTATATTTATTCTACAGAATGCTTTACCATACATAAATAAACAGCTCTAGACACTGTCTCTGTTTGTTTAGGATAGAAGCTGCCATATAAACTTGGTGTGACATCACTTCCTGCTCACTTACAGCTCTGAGCTCAGATTACAGCAGGGATGGGAGGAGGGAGGAGGAGAGAAGCACACTGAGCATGCTCAAGCCCTGCCCTGCAGGTTTATGCTGAAAACAGGAAGTCTGATACAGAAGCCCATGTGTACACAATAAAAGGAAAGAAATGCTGTGTTTCTTTTGACAGAGGACTCAGAGCAGCATTACTTTGAGGGTTTACTGGTGTATTTATATAGACCTTTCTGATAAAGCTTACTTAAAGGGATACTGTCGTGGAAAAACATGTTTTTTACAAAATGTATCAGTTAATAGTGCTACTACAGCGGAATCCTGCATTGAAATCCGTTTTTCAAAACAAGAAATTGATTTTTTTATATCTAATTTTAAAATTTGCGATGGGGCTAGACATTTTGACATTTCCCAGCTGCCCTAAGGTCATGTGACTTGTGCTCTGATAAACTTCAGTCACACTTTACTGCTGCACTGCAAGTTGGAGTGATGTCATTACCCCTCCCTCCTACAAGCTGCTGTAATGTAAATAGAGCCTTGTCTGCTGAGCCTGTCAATTGAACAATAGGCAGGTATCACGATAAGCCCTCACTGACACCACTTCAGAAGGATTCAAATCCTGCATACAAACATATAAATAATAATATAGTCCTGTGATCACTGCCCCCACTTACGTTTCAAAAATAAATAAATATATATATACACACAATTCATTTTGGGCACTGGAAAAATATTTTATATCGATAGTTTATTTATATTTGTTTACACAAAAATAAATGGCAGAAACACAGGAGTACACTCCCAGGACTGATGACAGGGAATAGAAAAAAGGATAAAATAAGGACATACTTGAAAACCAGGAAAACTTAGGAGGAAGTCTAGGAAGGGTTAAAATAGCTCAGGAGAAAAGAGGCAGTAAGTAGTTAATGAAAAAAGAAGTATTGCAGGCAGGAAAGGAACAAGGTCTGTGTGAGGTGGATAGCAGAGGGAACTCACAGCTCCTTTACCTCATCTAGTAGCCAGTGTAGGGATGTGAAAATCTTAGACACCCTTACACTTTACAGACAGGCACATCCCTAGTAATATGGACACCTCAGTGGGTCCTTATGGGGACCTTGTGCTTATGTAACCCCTGCAGTTCACACAGTGTACACCAGATGGCACTGTGCCAGAGTATAAAAGGTTTAGAAACCATGTGCTCTGGGTCCATTGCTTTAGCCCAACCAAGCAGGCTGGAAGGGAATGGGTAGTGCTGACCCTAGGCGCCTTGGCCCTAGTAATTAGACAGCTATACTCGTTTTATAGATCGCTCTAGGAGTGATAGAGAGGTTATTTAGTTGAGCAGCTCAAGGCTCCGCCGAGGAGATCAGAGGGATTAAGATCCCAGGGTATTACTGACCCAGAGTAAGGAACCAAGTGTTGAGATAGGGATGTCAGGAGTTCCCCTAGTCTGCCACTGGAAGATATCCTGAAAACTGGGCAATACCCATCACATGCTGTCAACTTACTCTTTGCTGTATATTCCCTAGCCTGTGGGGATTCAGCCTATACGTGCTGTGAGTATATGCTTCCATTATGCTGCTGTGTATGTTATATACTCCATTGTGGATCAATGTGCTAAAATGATCTATGTGCTTTTGTTCAATAAATACTGTTCTTTGTTCAACTGTTAAAGAAGTACTGGCGCCCATCATTGTGCTACTGCACCAGGTTACAGTTAGACTACACCCTTGCCTCCACACCGTTGCGAGGGCTTACCCCTGAGAAAGAGAGCTCATCGGTGGTCCCAGCCCACCAAGGAAAGTAGCTTAAACTGCCCTAGCACAAGTCAGTTTACTATAGCGCTACACCAGTAAAACAAACTAGGAAGGCAGCAAGGAGAGAAAGTTCCCCCCTCCAAAGGAATGCAGAGAACAAACTTACAGAACGGCAGGAGCTTTGATAGTGTCTGTGGGAGGAGGGGCTGCTAGTGCAGCTATAGAGCAGGACGTAGGAAAGTGAAAGTAATTGGTTCCCTGCAAACCATGTGACCTCTCTCCTCCAAACATCACACGCATGGGCAGAGAGGGGAGGGGGAGTGTACAGCTGGATTCTCGTGTCGTAGTGCGACCTGGCTTTTCATTACAGAGTGGCTGCCTCCAAGCACACAGGTAATGCTGTGCCTGCTGTTAGAGCAGCACAGGATGAATGTGTAATGAGCACAAATGGAAGCCCCCATGACAAAATACAAACTAAAATAACTTATGCAAGGATTTGTGGATTAACATTTTATTTGCCAGACAGTGTTTATGGATGTGTGTTTTTTTATAAAAATGCAAAAAAAAAAAAAAAAGTTTAAAATGACGACAGATTCCCTTTAATTTTAGCCTTTCCTTCTCCTTCAAGATCCACTTTAAAGATAAATGTATACATGGCCAGCTTTTGGTGTACTTGACCTGTGCGGGCAATTGACTGTCTACTATTCTTCTAAACAGGCAAAAGGGTGGCGGCTTTGGAGATTGTATTCTATTATATATCTGTTTTGGTATCAAAATTAAAGTCTGTCTAAACATTGCATCTTAACAGCTTAAATGATTGAATTAGGTGATTGATGGTTCTCTTTTTTTGTCTTTTTGACTGATTATTAAATGTAGGCTATGGTCTTAAAAGAAAACCACACTCCCTATTTGTAATTTCCTTGATCTCCGAAGCCACTTATCTGTAGTGATGTCCAGGACTTTTTCTCTTTACAGCAATAATCATACCTGTACAACTACATTTTTCTTGTGTATAGAATAAACTGGAGGTCCACATGATCTTTCAAGTGAACACAGTAACAACTATATCCACAGTCACTAGAAGAGTTTATCCAGTTCTCAGTTGTTCACACAGTTTCAAAGAATAATATTATCGAAAACTGTATAAGGATTGCCAGGCTGCTGTGCACTCCCCTGTTGCATATGGGGTGCCGTTTGTCCCAAATACATTCTGTATACAAAACTATCCCTAATACACAGAATGAATGTCTCTCATGTTATATAAGTATTTGTGACCATACACAGAGAAAAAAAATACAAAAGAATTATTTCTATTAAAGAATGAAAACAAAATCTGGTTAGTGCACAAAAGGATGTCATTATATCAGAAACTTCATTCTGTACATTTTAACAAGCAATCTGTCGCACAAATGTATAACCTCCATGTAACGGACACACTTATGTGCAAAGTTACTTACAGAATGAATTATGTAAAAACAAACTTGGACATAATATATAATAGTGTAACTAACTAGTGCTTGTCAAGCTAGATTTGACTGACAAAATAGATATCTGTGACAGAAAGCAAGATTTTATAGTACAGGATTCATTCTTTCCACAAAATGACAGTTTTGTTTCACAAAACAGATAAAATAACTATTCTGTGAAGCAACACTGTCAGTCACATTCTTGAACCAATAAGAACAAAGCTTATTGCCATATACAAACAAGATGAGAAGTGGCCAGCTCTGCTCCACATGGCTAAGGCAAAGTATCTGACCTGCTATAGAGGGCGCCCTCTAATGTCCCCTGTGCTGCATAGTAATAAACATGAAGAAACCTTTCCTAAAAGATCTGCTGTTAAACACTACAGGTTCATAAATGGAAGTTTTTACAAATGGCTAAGAAATATAATGCTGCACTTATAATGATTGTAGAGAAAGAAAAGTATGCAAAACTTATATAAATATGATCATTTTAGGTGATATGGCTATTCTTATTGTAGTAACCTGCTTGTGTGGCCATTTTGGTTAAGGGCATTCCTGCTGTTTTGCCATTATCTTATGACTCACTCCTGTTCCTCTTCCTGTCTAAGCTGAGAGTAATAATGGGACAGGCCACACACACCTGCGATGTTGTATTAAATGTACCAGAAGTTACTGTGCTTGTCTGGCTGCTTTGCCTGACTCTCAGTCCCTTTTTCAGAGGGACAGTCCCTCTTTTGACAGCTCAACCTGAGGTCCCTCATTTGTACTGGAAAGTCCCTCTTTTCTCTGCACCGAACAGCCAGAAAAAAAAACAAAGTTTCTAACTTAATTGGCTTTTGGCAGAGAGGCCAGTACAGCTAACAGGTGCAACTAAGATGCTTTATAACAATTTTGAGATAAGAAAACAAGTAATTTTAACAGTTTAGATAAGGAGAAATATTTTCACATTTTTATAACCTGCCAAACTTTGTAAAATAAACATGGTAATTAGGGGGTGCAGCCACAAAATGGGTGTGGTCAAAAAAATTGCTGCACTACATGCAAAATAATTTTTTGTCTCTCTTTTTATTTCCAAAATGTTGGGAGGTATGGTTCAACTACTACATAATAGCTTTAGCCAGAGACTTGGGACTGATCATGTGCACAGTGCATACCTCCCAACTGTCCCTTTTTTGGAGGGACAGTCCCTCTTTTAACAGCTCAGCCTGCAGTCCCTCATTTGTACTGGAAAGTCCCTCTTTTCTCTGCACTGAACAGCCAGAAAAAGAAACAAAATTTCTAACTTACAAGAAGTCATCTGTAGTGTGGGTACTTCAATGTGGTAAACAAATTACTCACCACGTAAGGGAAGTGGCCCAGGTGCACTGCCCTGAGCCCTCAGCATAGGGGGCGGACGAACCGAAATGTAAAAAGGAGCAGGCACTCAATGAACGCAGACTTCCAGCAGGCACCAATTCAAAGTGTAAAGATCTTTATTGTGTCTGAAATTTCTAACTTAATTGGCTTTTGGCAGAGAGGCCAGTACAGCTAACAGGTGCAACTAAGATACTTTGTAACAATTTTGAGATAAGAAAATAAGTAATTTTAACAGTTTAGATAAGGAGAAATATTTTCAAACTTTTATAACCTGCCAAATTATGTAAAATGAACATGGTAATTACGGGGTGTGGCCACAAATATGGCGTGGTCAAAAAAAATTCACCGCTCTACATGACTACAAATTTTTTGTCCCTCTTTTTACTTCCAAAATGTTGGGAGGTATGACCACGCATTCTCTATAGTATGATGTGTAGGTTATATGAGCAGCCACTCCTGAGTACTTTGTGTAAACAAAAGGGGGTCATTTAGGCAGGGGCAATTTTAAGGGTTCATAATCTATTTATACAGAAGCAACAAGCTGCACAATGATTTGTATTTATTTATAACAAAAGACTCTAATGATGCTGTCCCCTTACCTGCCCAGTGCTTAACCCTTTCACATCAGAGTGGGTCGAGGGGGGCACAACACTAGAGCAGAGAGCACAACTGTGCCCATGTCACATGCATGTCCAGGGCCGCCAGCAGGGGGGGACAAGTGTTCCGGGCCTGAAGGGGGGCCCAGAAGTGCTGCATTTTTCAAAGAGCCGGGTCCCCTTTACGAGCGCCCGAGCCATGCGGCCATTTCGCATATTACAGAATGCGGAAGTGCCGAAAAGACGAAGCTGAAGTCCCGAAGCTGCGAAAAGACCCGAATTCACGAAAGGAGGTAAAGTTGAAGTCCTGAAGCCTTTTGTTTACACACAGTACTCAGGAGTTGCTGCTCATATAACCTACACATCATACTAAACACAATGTGTGTTCACATGATCAGTCCCAAGTCTCTGGCTAAAGCTATTATATAGTAGTTGAACTATAGCTAAGCACATTATTAAGAGACTACTACAAGCTAATTGGTGCAAGATTACAGCTAGGAGGAGACATTGGAGTCTAACTATCATATACAAAACTTATAACTGACTCTGAGAGTCAGACAAAGCAGCCAGACAAGCACAGTAACTTCTGGTACATTTAATACAACATCGCAGGTGGGTGTGGCCTGTCCCATTATTACTCTCAGCTTAGACAGGAAGAGGAACAGGAGTGAGTCATAAGATAATGGCAAAACAGCAGGAATGACCTTAACCAAAATGGCCACACAAGCAGGTTTCTACAATAAGAATAGTCATATCGCCTAAAATGATCATATTTATATAAGTTTTGCATACTTTTCTTTCTCTACAATCATTATAAGTGCAGCATTATATTTCTCAGCCATTTGTAAAAACTTACATTTATGAACCTGTAGTGTTTAACAGCAGATCTTTTAGGAAAGGTTTGTTCATGTTTATTACTATGCAGCACAGGGGACATTAGAGGGCGCCCTCTATAGCAGGTCAGATCCTTTGCCTTAGCCATGTGGAGCAGAGCTGGCAACTTCTCATCTTGTTTATATATGGCAATAAGCTTTGTTCTTATTGGTTCAGGAATGTGACTGACAGTGTTGCTTCACAGAATGGTTATTTTATCTGTTTTGTGAAACAAAACTGTCATTTTGTGGAAAGAATGAATCCTGTGCTATAAAATCTTGCTTTCTGTCACAAATATCTATTTTATCAGTCAAATCTAGCTTGACAAGCACAAGTTAGTTACACTATTATATATTATGTCCAAGTTTGTTTTTACATAATTCATTCTGTAAGTAACTTTGCACATAAGTGCGTCCGTTACATGGAGGTTATACATTTGTGCGACAGATTGCTTGTTAAAATGTACAGAACAGAAGAGTTTGTGATATAATGACATCCTTTTGTGCACTAACCAGATTTTGTTTTCATTCTTTAATAGAAATAATTCTTTTGTATATTTTTTTTCTCTGTGTATGGTCACAAATACTTATATAACACGAGAGACATTCATTCTGTGTATTAGGGATAGTTTTGTATACAGAATGTATTTGGGACAAACGGCACCCCATAGTTGCATATATTCCTGATACACTTCCTTCTATACAGCTCCTAGGTTTCTGGCAAAAGACAAGGCATATGTTTATTGGTGCCCTCTTTGTGGCAACAGGACATTTCTAGTCCTAGCTACCTCTACACTGGATCCCAGACTGGTGAGGTACCGCCAGTGTGCCAACTCCTATATTCCTCCTTGTTACAATGTCAGCTGCTCAAGTGACTTAACTCTAAATTTCTCCACCACCAGTGACCTTCGCAGAACATACCTACCACTATCTAACCTAACTTTCTGATTTGCCTTCGCTCCTTTCTAAGGTCGCTGACCTCAGGCTTTCTGGCATCATCAAATTAAGTAGAATAATAAACCTTGCATGTAGGGCTTCACACAAAACCTTATAATAAAGTCACTCCGTTAAGTCTCTTCAAATAATTTGTGGTCAGTGTGGTGTAGTGACCAACAGCGCACCCCTTGATACCTCTGTATCTTCACCCGTCTCACTCCTCCACTGCAACTCCACTCCCGCACCTCCAAGACCAAAGAAAATACAGATTGCGTAGCACAATAAGTACTCATCCCACGACATCTTACAGGGTTCTGTAGACATACATGTACTTCGGTTCTCAGGGGCGACGGTATTGTTTAGTTACCTTTTGTTTCTGTAGCGCTCTGTTACCTTCTGTTCTCTGGTGTCATCTACTCATCAGCCAAAGAGGAAGAGGCCCACTGCTCTCCCCTTATATAGACTAACTAGGAAAATGCTCTGCTGAGTGATGCAGAGGAGAACCCTGCTGTAGAACAGGAGTGCCCATACTTTACTAATGCAGTTTAGTGATGTTGTCCCATTATGATCTACATCCTTTATATCACTATTAGCATTCTGTTCCATGGGAAATATTATAATATATTATAATACACAAAAGCCATGAATATCTTGTAAATTATATCCTTATAAACGGTGAGTAGTGATGTCATCAGTTATAAACGGTGAGTAGTGATGTAATTTCTGTCACATGACTCACTAAAATTTGTGTATTATAATAAATAAAGTACCCCCAGTTGTAAAATATGAGGATATTAGAAGTTACCTCGGAGTTCCATGACCTATATAAAAACACTCGGCCTTCGGCCTCGTGTTTTTATAGGGTCATGAAACTCCTCGGTAACTTATAATATCCTTATATTTTACAAGAGGGGGTACTTTATTCACTATATATTGATTTATAAGAGAATTTATATAACTATATTTAAAAAAATGACTATTTCTTATGTAACCTTAATAGAATAAATATCTGAATGAAAAGAATAAAACAGAAGGGTAATTTAGTGAAACTGTTTGTTGACAGTGTCTTGAGTGTCTACTGATCACCAACTAAAGGTCTACTGGTAGAATCCCGGTCTACCTTTTGGACATCCCTGCTCTTGAACCTCTTCACAGGGAATCCCTACCTAACAGCACCATCTACTGACTGTATGCAATCATAATAATCAACAGAAAATATCAAGGAACCAACTTACCAAATGATGTCTGCCCCTTAAAAATGGGCCAAGTCTGCTAAGTGGTCCCAAGCAGTGGTTAGGGGTAAGCCCTAAGACAATTGGAGCAGGGTGACTATTATAATAATTTTTTTCTATCTTTATTATTAATAAAATTTCCTACCATGCTGGTGGGGAAATGGATCGAATGTATGAAAATGTCTGCTTTCGCTCAAACTTGTCTAAGGCAATATATACCAATTGTAAAATCTGACCCTGCAAAAATAGGAGAGAATTTTTGAAATAAAGAATTTCACTCATAACGATTAAAAAAAGTTACTTTTATTCATTTTGATGTGGCTTTTGGACTATGATATCATTGATGTTTAAAGCTGTTTTGTTCTAAGGCATCAAAATAAGTCCAGACCCTTAAACAGATGTCACAAAATGGCTTTCTGTACTCTTGTAAACTTAAGTGCTTTGGAGAAATCCCTTTTCCCTTATGAAGAATGTCTTTAACATTGGTATTATCAATCAGGAGAAGAATGCGCAGTCTCTGGAGCGCAGCAGCAATTCTGTGCTGAGACATTTCATCAGCTTAGAATATATGGACACATATAAAAACATATATATGTATATAAATATTACCATACACCAAATGGAATGAAATTACATTTTGCTCTGTAGAATAGAACTTTTTAATATGCTTTCTTTTTACTTTTTTTTCAGTGCACAGTATCCAAACACTTTTTGCATTTTCATTTTTTTTTTAAAGGGATATAAGGGGCCAGGTTTAATAACGTTATTATTCTTTTTTTTAGGAGGAAAAGTTAAGAATTTGCTTAAAACCATAATTGCATTCTCTGTGCCCTCCCTCTGTAGTTTTAAATCAGTTTAGAAGGCTCTGAGTGCTGCTCATGTCATTTATCCATCAGCGCTCAGTCCATTTAATCCAGGCCTCTCAGCTGTACAGACCACAGCCCCTGTTGTGAGTGATCGGCCTGCTTGAATGCTCCCAGCTTCTCCTGTCACATCACATTTGCATAAAAGAGGACAGATAACCAAATTTGAGCACACAAATGAAAATGCTAAGCGCTGCGCCTGTCACAGTTGTTGTTCAACTAATTGTGAAAAATTTGATTTGCTTGCTTTTCACTGTTTATCATGTAGACCCCTTTTCAAATTTGCCTTGGTTTGTGCTTCTGAACATGCAGCTTTTAAACTCTATGCAGTAGCATCCCACCCTTGGGATTACTTACCTCACCTACCAGCTTTTAATGTTGGCTCGTCTACTTGACTAAATTAGGCCACCATGGCAAACAAACACATAATTAAGGCCTGAAAAAAGACATCACTGCATGCACTTCCTCAGCCGATTCCCCTGTTTTTCCCTGTGTTCTTAAATTCTCACATCTACAAGAAATATTCACGTCACACATCTGTAAGTTACATTATATAGTACATGAAAAATAAACAATTGGGTGTGTGTGTGGGGGGGGGAGGCTGTCAATAGATAGATAGAGGGCAAATAAAAGGGCACATTCTGCCAGCAATTGCCAGGGGTAAATTAGTTGCCACTATGCTAATTCACTTAAAAGCAAAGTTGCGTCTTTGTAGCCGAATGCTGGCGAAGTTTTGCTAACATTAATTCATCAGTGCAAGCATTTCATAGCAGACTTCGCTAGCGTTAATTTCTGCCTAGCAAAACTTTGTTTATACTCTTACGCTTAGGTCAATTTAAATAGGGAGGGTACATATAGGTTGTATAGACATCTTTATTAGACATGTTGGTGCAAATGCCTGAAGTGGCCATAATAAAGACAAAAGAGATCCTCTAATGTCCTAGACATTAGCCCACCCTCAAACAAATGTGGCATGCCCCTCAAATGGTTGGTAAAAAATGTTAATGTTGGAACTTTTGAAGGCAATCCTGCTTTCAAATATGAAAAAACGGCAGCATTTTTAAATAAATCTTATGACTTTTTGGCACACACAGCATTGCACCGGGCCGGCAGGACACCGGGAAAAAAACCTGGTGGGCTCCGGCCCCCATGGCCCCCACTGACCGAGGCCCCCTTCCCCGATTTCTGGGACCCCCAAATTAATTATGGCGCTGTTAGCCGGTGCTGGCATATGTGCACCAGCACTCGTTTATGCGCGTCCGGCATGCACGCTGATGTTCGCGCTTGCGGCGGGGGGCCCCGGAGGTTAGTAATCCGGTGGACCTCCCCCATGTCCAATTTGCAAAGTAATGATCGTTCGCCTGATTGGAAATTCGTCTGGCGATAGGGTGAGAAACACTGGTCCTTTATGCCTGTTAGTAAATTGGCAATGTCCCTGTGGATGGGATTTCTGGTAAATTTTCGCTAGAGACAGTCACTTTGCCCTTTAGTAAATCTGCCCCAAAGAGAGAGAGTGATGAAAGAGATAGATGATAGAGATAAAGAGAGAGAGAAAGAGATCAATGAGAGAGAAAAAGAGCGATAGATAGATGATAGAGAGAGAACATAGTTCTGCATCTAGCAGACACTGACGCAACAGGAGTAACACTCCAGAAATGTTACTCAGTATAGAGAGTCTCAAACACTGTGCTCCTAAAAAGTAAGTTCAGCTATTGCTAGGCACCTTCAGACTTTACATTCCTAATTTCACTCACTATCAAGTTTAGTAATATGTGGAAGAATGTAAATAGGTCATTTCAAAATAGACTCGTATTACTAATTAATATACTTTCTATTTTGGAGAAAACGAATGATTTTAATAAACGACTTGTCTGTTGGTTTCCAATTTTGGCAAATTAGCTCTGGCCCTGCTGCATGTAGATATTAAGACACAATTTTAGTCTGCCCTTACTAAAAAGAACATTCTTTGGCCACCTTTACTGGCCAGTTCCTGGTGTGTTCAAATCAGTGCTGATGGAATATTTAGAGAGGCAGTTCTTGCATTACATTGATATGAATTATGAGCTACAGGTGCATGTCTACTGGGTTCTTTTGACAGACCATAAGTTCAATGAGGCCGTTACTGTGCTTTAAAGGATAACTAAACACCTAAAAATGTTGCTAAAAATTCCATATTTTATAAAATGAACTTATTGCATGGCCTAAAGTTTCAGCTTCTCAATAACAGCAATGATCCAGAACATCAACTTGTCTCAAGGGGTCACCATCTTGGAAAGTGTCTGCAACACTCACATGCTCAGTGGGCTCTGAGCAGCTGTTGAGAAGCTAAGCTTAGGGGTCGTCACAAATTATCAAGCAGAAAATGAGGTTGGCCTGTAATATAAGCTGATGCTACAGGGCTGATGTTGGTTACACTGGTTTCTGTGCTGCCATGTAGTAGTTATCTGTATTAATTACTAATCAGCCTATTCTATGTGTACTGTATATTGTGAGTGGGTCCCTAAGCTCAGTAAGTGACAGCAGTACAGAGCATGTGCAGTGAATCAGCAAAAAAATATGGGGAGCTACTGGGGCGTCTTTGGGGGCACAGATCTTACCTGTTAAAGGGCTGTGGTCCCTGGATCAACTTGTATTATAAGCCTGTCTTTCATAACCCTGTATTCCCTCCCTTGCAAAAAAAGCCATCCAACTCCTTCTTAAAGTTATCTAATGTATCAACCAGCATGACCAATTCAGGGAGAGAATTCCACATCTTCACCATTCTCACTTTAAAAAACCCCTTCCAAATATCTAGACAGAACCTCCTTTCTTCTAATCGGAATGGGTGACCTTGTGTCAGCTGGACGGACCTACTGGTAAATAAAGCATTTGAGAGATTATTATATGGTCTCCTTATATATTTATACATATTTACCATATCCCCCCTTAAGCACCTCTTCTCCTGCTTAAACAACCCCAATATGGCCAGTCTTTCCTCATAGTGAAGATTTTCCATACCTTTTACCAGCTTAGTTGCCCTTCTCTGTACCCTCTCTAATACAATAATGTCCTGTTTGAGTGATGGAGACCAAAACTGTACGGCATTTTCTAGATGGGTCCTTACAAGTGCTCTATACAGTGGAAGAATAACCCCCTCTACCCCAAATCTATGCACATTTTAATACAGCTCAAGACTTTACTTGCCCTTGATGCTGCTGACTGGCATTGCTTGCTACATACAAGTTTATTATCTACAAGGACTCCAAAGTCCTTTTCCATAATGGATTTGCCTAGTGCAGTCCCATTAAGGGTATAAGTGGCTTGGATATTTTTACATCCCAGGTGCATGACTTTACATTTATCAACATTGAATCTCATTTGCCACTTAGCTGCCCAGATTGCCAGTTTGTCAAGATCATGTTGCAAGATGCCACATCCTGGATGGAATTAATTGGGCTGGATAATTTTGTGTCATCTGCAAACACTGATATATTACTTACAATACCCTCCCTTAAGTCATTAATGAACAAGTTAAATAAAAGTGGACCCAATACTGAGCCCTGAGGGATCCAACTAAGAACCATACTCCAAGTAGAAAATGTACAGTGAATAGTTCCAGTTAGTATTTATAGATACAAATTATTGAATATGACTGACTGCAGTCTTCTTCATCACATACCAACCAAAATAAATATGGTTTAAAATTCTATTCATACCTTCACTCAAATCAAATAATTCAAAATGGCAAGCAATTGGCTACGCTCCCCCCAGCGATGCAGCTGGTGCTGATGAAGCTAGTTTGTAGTCAGAGTTAACTTCATCAGACAGGGCCAAGTTTGGCAACCTAGTCGCATAATTTGGCCCCAACAGACCTCAAGTATTGGTTTTCTCATTATTTATAATGTTTATACCATATGTAATTAAAATACTGTAACTAAAACCTGACAAGTTTGATAATATTTAACCACAGTGATTAAGACCAACACACATTGTGAGACTTACAGTATATACTGTAGAAATACATATACTAAGCTGAGTATCCCTAGGGTTTCAGAAAAGAAAAAGTGAATGCAACATTACTGACTTTAAAAGTCTATGACACAGGGGGATATATAATTGTTTGATGTTTCATGTAAGAGGCATCTTAAATTATTCACACTAAGTAGAAAAGCATCCAAACCATGCATGCCCATGTTTACTAAACTGGGATTTTCCACTATTCTCTGGCCAAAGAATGTTCTTTTTAGGACAAGTTAATAGTATGTCCTTATTAATGTTATAGGGGTATGGGATCCTTTATTCGGAAACCCAATATCCAGAAAGGTGAGAATTACAGAAAGCCATCTTCCATAGACTCAATTTTAACCAAATAATTACAGTTTTTAAATTTTTTTTTTTTATTGGTCATTCTCCGTTATATACCATGCTCGTGTGAAGTATTAGCATATCGCTAGTGACACTTTGTCTGACAACGGTTGGGGCAAAGTGTCACTAGCGATATGCTAATACTTCACATGAGCACGGGCACCTATTGAATAACATAAGAGAGTACACTAGCTAATCTAATTTTGATTTATTTATTTCTTCACCCAATAATGTTTACAATCACGATAGTTGTATATAACAGAGAATGACCAATGCTTGAACAGGGTTGGAAGTACACGTTGTTTGTTGACACCCACTGATGACGTCATACTTGGTTGGCGCCATTTCTCTCCTTAATTTAAATTAGTTAGTCAGTTTATATACCTGGATGGCTGGGCTCAAGACACTAGAGAAGAGTGATAGGAGATATAGTTAAAGCTGTAATAGTCCTCCAAAAAAATCAGCGAATGGCAGGAAATGTGATGGGGGTGCAGACGGTACCCTCATACTCAAACCTGTTTATGCACCAATATCAGAGTGCATATATTCTTCCTTTCTGCACAGATTTATTCTATATAAACGTTTTATTGATGATCTGTTTGTAATGTGTTGATTAAACTGAATTTATGGTTATGATTGATGACCAGAATAAGTGCTGTGATTCTATTCAATTTACTGCACAGTGTGATAAGGCTGTACAGTTACTTCCATTTGAAGTCAATTGATACTAATATTCAGTATTTACTATACTGAAAAGTTACAGACGCTAACACATTACTTCATTTTGGAAGTTACCCTCCCTTGATACTAAAACTCTCACTCCTACTGCTTCGGTTTTGCAGAGTATTGAGGAACCCTCAATATAGATTTGTTCTAGAGGGTGCCTTGGTGAAATCCTTAAATAGGGTCATAGAAAAAATTAGATCCAGTGGTGAGGTTACTAAACAACAGACCCCCTTGGTACTTTCTACTCGATATAATCATTTTTCTGCAAGACATAAGTATTGTAAGGGTCAAAACCTTATTGCACACATGCAGTACAATTTTATGAGGATATTACAAGTCATCTTGGAGTTTAATGACCAATATTTTATATGGCCATGGAACTCCTCTGTGACGTTTATATTTTATATTTACAATAGAGGGTACATTATCATTGTTTATTAAATTACTGTATATACCAATTATATACAAAAGCCAATGTGTAAAAACATTAAAAAAAACACATTACCTTAATATATGTAATGAGCTAAATACAAATTTGTTATTAATTATATACTTGTGCATTTGTCCAAGGGCAATGGATGTAATTTATAATTATTTCCCTTTTTTCCAAACATCGTGAACATGAAATAAACAGTGGGAGATTACCATAACGCAATCCAAAACTGTAGTTTCAAGGGACCCTAGTAGTGTGGAGTGTCCTTGTGGCCACACCCTTCCTTATTACCAACCACAGTCCCTCTGAACTAGCAGCGGGTGTGGTCCCGAATTCCTGCAATAGGAGGTGCGAGGAGTCAAAAAGACCAGTAAAAGAAATATATAATTCACATGCAAACAGTGCATTTCACATAGCTTGTGAAGAAGGACACCAATTATATACCATATATAATTTGATTCTTTAGTTAGATTGATTTAATTTTAGCCAGGCCTCTTTTTATGTTTTTTTCTTAGACACACTTCTTTTTGGTATGGTGCCTATGAATTGAAGGACAGCTTATGCCATTCCAATATTTAAAAAGGGATTACAATCTCAGTTTGGCAATTTTAGGCCTGTAAGTCTGACATTGGTTGTGGGCAAGTTATTTGTTGGGATCACATTCAAGATTATGTTCTAAAGAATAGCATTATCAGCAATAATCAGCATGGCTTTATGAAGACTAAGTCATTAAAAAAATGATGAAGCAAGTAGAGATGCAGAGAAAATATATATTTATTTCCAAGAGGCCACTCTTTGTGTGATGTGGTAGTTTGTTTTTATTAACAGCTGATCTCCTTTATAGGTGACATTGAAACAATATATTTGCCCCAGCTTAATTTTGAATCACCACAGGGAGACCTTAGCATTGACAACTATTTTGTTTAGTTTGTTTAGTTTGTTAGAGCAATATTGTTCTATTGGAACCAAACTGTTCTTTTGGTGATGATATAAAGCAGATATACTGTGACACGACCTTCAATTTGTATCTGTTCCTTGTTTTCAGCCTAATGGGGGTCTAGGAATAACATTTGTAGCAAACCTGGGAAGTTCTGGACTGGATGTAGTTATATTTTCATTAGGCCATGAACATACTATAGTACTTAGTCAGCAATTTAACTAAAATATGCTGTGTTAGATGGCAATGACATTTTAATTGTTCTAGGATGTGCATGTGGGATATCTCTTATTGTTTTAATTAACTTGTATTTCCTTTTTCTTCATGTCTAGTATAAATTAGTGATTAAATATAATCTATTCAGTGAAAAGAAAAAGAGCAAAAGTACCAATTAACCAATTTTTCTTGGACTTTGCCTTTGTAGAGGCACATTCTGCACAGCACACTGCTGTTGACATATTATTTTAATTTATCCCTCGATTTTGATTCCAGCAGACGGAGGTTAGCAAGTGTAATAATGCTTTCCAGTTTCTTTATCGTGTAAGACACATAATTTTAGGCATTTAATAAGGTAGATTTATTTTAGGTACTTTGGTTTGCACGTTCACTCAAATAGTCCTCCCCAAAGACAACATTAAAAATGTGATTAGTTAGCTGCCATCAATAACACAAAATAAGAAAACACTCTCTGAAGGGACAGCTTTGTGGAGGACACAGCACAGTGTGGAGTAAAAATATATGGCCTAATAAGTTTACATTTGCAGGCTCATTTGTTAAAACTCTTGAATTTCTAATTTGTGTCGGAAAGATAAATGGACACAGCCTCGGAATAGTGTGAGATTAATACTGATGGATGGAGATACTGGTTTTTGCTAGCTTCTTACTTATATGCAACACCAAATGTAAGTAAAAAGAAGGACATTATTTACGTTGGTCAGGGCCAATTACCAGCTATATTGCTCTTTTAAACTATACACATTAGATGTAAATCAGCCCCTTCTAATTATTGTTTAATGCTGTTTAGCAATCAAGCTTTAAAAAGTGTAATTGGATGCTAAAAAGCATGCCTATCTAATGCTGTGTTAAACATTTGTGGAATTTTAACTGTTGACAGTTTTTATATTGGCCGTTAGCTACACTGGGAAGACAAGGGGTTTATTATTTCTTATCTTCTGAATGCGTTGGTTAATTGAAATAAAAAAAAGGCATAGAAGTGTAAAGTACATTCAGAAAAGCAAGCTAATGAGTGAAAAAGACTCTTATGATGAGGGGTTTGGTGAATGCAAGCATTTAGCTGTGTTAATAATCAATCAACACATTGGTATCTGTTGGTATCGACAAACAAGTGATTATTTAAAGACATGTATTGTAATGCTGAACTTTGATATGTGTACCCCAAAGCATACATAGGTAGCCTACATAAATAGACCATTTATGAAAACAATAATTAGATAGTAAGACAAGTAGTAAGTAAGGCCTCATCTGGAGTATGCAGTGCAGTTTTGGACTCCAGTCCTTAAGAGGGATATAAATGAGCTGGAGAGAGTGCAGAGACGTGCAACTAAATTGGTTAGAGGGATGGAAGACTTAAATTATGAGGGTAGACTGTCAAGGTTGGGGTTGTTTTCTCTGGAAAAAAGGCGCTTGCGAGGGGACATGATTACACTTTACAAGGACATTAGAGGACATTATAGACAAATAGCAGGGGACCTTTTTACCCATAAAGTGGATCACCGTACCAGAGGCCACCCCTTTAGACTAGAAGAAAAGAACTTTCATTTGAAGCAACGTAGGGGGTTCTTCACAGTCAGGACAGTGAGGTTTCGGAATGCACTGCCGGGTGATGTTGTGATGGCTGATTCAGTTAATACCTTTAAGCGTGACTTGGATGATTTTTTGGACAGACAGAATATCCAAGGTTATTACTAAACTCTATAGTTAGTATACAGTAGATATGGGTATTTTATTTGGAGGGGTTGAACTTGCTGGGCTTTGTCTTTTTAAATCAACCTGATTTAACTATGTAACTATGTAAGGCTAAATATAGTGGCAAATTAGACCATACCATTTGGCTTCTACTCAAATGGCTAGTACCAAATCTCCTCCATTGCGGGCGTCTAATCTCTCCATACTGCCTTCCTGCCAGCAATAATACAAATCGTCGGCCAGATCACTTCGAATTTCCGAAGTTATTCAGTATAAGAAGGGGTACTTTATTCACTATATAATAACCACAGAAAAAAATGACCTTGTGTTCTTCATTTTGATATTCAACAAACCTCGCCATCCTTTCACCAACTACTTTGGCAGGTAGTCAGCTGAAAAAGAGAGTCACTGGTGTATAGAATTGTATTCAAGGTATGCAGTGGCGGAACTACCAGGGGTGCAGAGGGTGCGGCGGTACCAGGGCTCTGGCCCCTGCACCCCCGATGGGGCCCGCAACCCAACAGAGGGATAAAATTGTTTCCAGATTTTCAAATGCACGCTCCTCCAGTGGCGCACTATGTGTGACGTCACCGGCGGCGCAGGGTTGCGGCGCCAATATTCATCTTGGTTTTGGCAGCCCCTGCCCTTCCCCCTCGGCTCTCTGGCAGCTCTGGCCTGGCTCTTATCGCAGAGCTTTTGAACTGCATCGTAGAGAGGAAGGGGGGGCCAGGGGCCGGGCCTTAAATAGTATCTAATAATCTAACTGCCCCAACACGATGCGGCTTTGCGTGCGTGCATGCGTCAATGACGTCATTTACATGGCTGCAAGGCAGAGAGAGGCAGAGTTCTGGCGCGTTAGTGTGCCTCGCACCAAAGACATTTGAACAGGGCTTGTTCTATGATGCTTCCTGCTGGCACAGGTACAGATCTGGCTGGGTGATACTGTATATTTTATGCTGCTACTGAAGGCAAATGTACATATTGGGGGCAATATGATCTGATGTATTTTGGGCTGCTGCTGGCACAGGTAAAGATTAGGGTCAATATGGGCTTGTTGGCACAAGTACAGGGGGCAATATTATAGCTGTTGGGCTTGCTGGCACAGGTACATTGGGGCAATATAATGGCTGCTGGCACAGGTACATTGGGGCAATATGGTGGCTGCTGGCACAGGTACATTGGGGTAATATGGTGGCTGCTGGCACAGGTATATTGGGGCAATATAATGACTGCTGGCACAGGTATATTGGGGCAATATGGTGGCTGCTGGCACAGGCACATTGGGGCAATATGGTGGCTGCTGGCACAGGTACATTGGGGCAATATAATGACTGCTGGCACAGGCACATTGGGGCAATATGGTGGCTGCTGGCACAGGTATATTGGGGCAATATGGTGGCTGCAGGCACAGGTACATTGGGGCAATATAATGGCTGCTGGCACAGGCGCATTGGGGCAATATGGTGGCTGCTGGCACAGGTACATTGGGGCAATATAATGGCTGCTGGCACAGGTACATTGGGGCAATATGGTGGCTGCTGGCACAGGTATATTGGGGCAATATGGTGGCTGCTGGCACAGGCACATTGGGGCAATATGGTGGCTGCTGGCACAGGTACATTGGGGCAATATAATGGCTGCTGGCACAGGCACATTGGGGCAATATGGTGGCTGCTGGCACAGGTATATTGGGTCAATATGGTGGCTGCTGGCACAGGCACTTTGGGACAATATGGTGGCTGCTGGCACAGGCACATTGGGGCAATATGGTGGCTGCTGGCACAGGCACATTGGGGCAATATGGTGGCTGCTGGCACAGGTACAGATTTGGGGCAATATGGATTGGTTGTTGCTGGTGCAGGTACAGATTTTGGGGCAATACCTTGGCTGCTGCTGCTGGCACAGGTACACAGATTACTGGGGCCAATATGAGGGATTTTTGACCCCATCTGAACAACAATGACTTGTAAGGCTATACATTTATTGTTATTGGTACTTGTTTTTTGTTTTTTATTCTGGCTCTCTGCAATTCATATTGTAATATTTCATTCAAATCAATTCATAGTTGCTAGGGTAATTTGGTCCCTAGCAACCAGACTGCTGAAATTGCAAACTGGACAGCTGCTGAATAAAAAGCTAGATAACGCAAACCGCAAATAAAAAACATTAAAAAACCAATTGCAAATTTTCTAAGAAAATCCCTCTGTGCACCATATTAAAGTTAATGTAAAGATGAACAACCCCTTTAATGCTGCACTGATTAACCCTTGTCATTAACACAGAAAAAAATGTATTTCAGACTCCTTTGCTTATATCCTTTGAGTACAGATATGGGACCTGCTATCCAGAATACTCAGGACCTGGGGGTTTCCAGATAATGGATTTCCGTAATTTCAATCTTCATACCTTAAGTCTACTAGAAAATCACATATACATTAAATAAATTCAATAGGCTGGTTTTGCTTCCAATAAGGATTAATTATATCTTAGTTGGGATCAAGTACAATCTACTGTTTTATTATTACACAGAAAAAGGAAATTGTTTTTAAAAAGCTGAATTATTTGATTATAATGGAGTCTATGGGAGACTGTGTTCCAATCCAATGCACGGGGGGGGGCGGGGTCGCGCAGGGGGGCCTAGTTGTATATTTACATACCAGGGCCCTTAGGAGTCTAGTTACGCCACTGAAGGTATGTGTTTATGAATTATCCTTTGTTCTGCCAAAGTATTTTAGAGCAGCCTGTAACAAAAAAATGTAGGGCTGGTTTGTGCATAGATGAAAGAATAGACACACAAATGCATGATACACATATAATAAACTATGCTTTTGTAATTTGCAATTTCTTGTTAAGGGGGATAAACAGCTCTTTGGTGGGGCGGCTTGTCAAATGCTTCATTAAACTCTTAATGGAAAGAGTATAAACAAAGCAAGAGAAATCTCTTGTACTACAGCCAAATAGTCCCAGGTGGTGTGTAGCATTATCCCAAATTAGAATCAACACGGAAGTGTTTATAGGGCAGAGAGAAACCCCACCACAGAGGGATAGAAAAAGTGTAAACAAATTTTTTAGAGAGCTACTGTAGGCTTGCTATGTCCAGAAGAGTAATCTAGATGGAACATAAAGATGGAGGGACACATTTGAATGGTGTTTCTATGAAGGAGAGAAGAAATGAGCGATGAAGGTAAAGATGATATAGTATCAAACATATAGGCACAAACAACGTTTTTTTAAGAATCAACAATGTATTTGCAAAATGTAAATCCTCCCACTAAACCCTATTAAGTTGTACTTGACTTTTACGTTTCCTGTACATTTTTACTATACATACTGTAAATAAACCAAATTAACAGTCGAGGACAGATAACTTCTTGCTCCACTTCTAAAATAAATTCACATTTTTTTTCTGTTTGTAATCTTTCTCTCTCTTTCTTGACAAGATTTTGTCAGAGCTCTATCAAAACAACATAAACATGCTAAAATTACATAGTATGTGTGAAGAACAACAGATTATTGTCTGATATAAATTCTATGTAGAAATGAACCAGATATGGGGGCAAATTCACTAAGCGCCGAAGAGCCTAACGCTACCGTCAATTCGCTAGCGTTGGGCATTTTCGTTACTTCGCAAATTCACTAACGAACGCTGGCGTAAATTTGCTAGTGTTACTTCGCACCCTTACGCCTGGCGAATTTGCGCAACGGACGTAACTACGCAAATTCACTAACACGCGCATTGTACTGAACGCTACCTTTTACGCTAGACTTCCTTTGCCACCTCAGACCAGGCGAAGCGCAATAGAGTAGATAGGGATTGTTTCAAAAAAAGTTCAAATTTTTTCTAAGTCCCAAAAACGCTGGCGTTTTTTCTATATTATGTGTGATAGGCTGAAAAAGATCGAAAAAATTTTTGGGGCTCCCCTCCTTCCCCCCTACATTTCCTAACTCATGGCAACTTAACTATACTGTGTGCACATGTGTAGGGCAAAATAAAAATGTTATTTGATGTTTTGAAGGCTTCCCAGGCATTTGTAGTGATTGTACGTATTCCTCCATTGAAATTTGAATTTGGCGCCGTATGCAAATTAACCATCGCCAGCATAACTTCGCTTCGCTTAGCGAATCAACGCTAGCGCAACTTCGCAACCTTACGCTAACCCTGAGCGCAACTTCGGATTTTAGTGAATTTGCGGAGAGCTGGCGAAACTACGCCTGGTGAAGTGCGGCGAAGTGCGGCGAAATGCGGCAAAGTTACGCCTGGCGCAACTACGAATCTTAGTGAATTTGCCCCATTGAGTAATGGTAACAGCTTTATTGGGCTCCATTTACTAATGAGCAGGGGCAGTCAGTCACTGCAGATGTGAGTTATTATCTCTGAGATAATAACTCACAGTTCATTGAATGCTTTTGTAAATTTCAACCAGATTTACTGTTGTTTCCTTGATAAGTGATATTATTAAGTGGCAGGCAGTTGCATGTAGCAACACTTTCATTAATGGTACTTGCGTAAAAATACTCTCCTTGCATTACCATATAGTTGTGCTTGGCGCTGCTTAGTCCTTCCTGCCTTCTGTTCCAAATTGAGCTCCGCTGTGCCTATTTTCAGAGGAAAACCCCGTAGCTACCGCCACAACCAGACACGGTGGTAAATCTTCTCTACTTAAAATGCTTTCCCACCATCATTAATGTAAATTGCTTATGGTAAACCATAGGCGTTGCTTCGCTAAGGTGAACAATTTATAAAAATATAAAAGTTTCTATTTGTTACCAGGTTCTGACTGTCAATTAAATAAGATGAAGCTACATCCTCAACATTATTATGTAAGTCACATCATAACCTGTAATCCAAAAAAGTCATACGAAAAAGTCAAAATGCTGATATTTTTTCATATTTAAAGTGGGATTATGTTTACAAGTGGACATAAGCTTAAATTAGTTAACGAAACTTCGCTAGGAAGAAAGTAACGCAGGATAAAATTTGCTAAGACATTTTCACGCTGACGAAAGTGCGCCAGCATTCTCTTGCCGAGACGTAATTGTGCATTTTGATGAATATGTGTATATGTCGCAAAATAACGTCTGACATAATTGTGCAAATTATGGCGGAGGCCTCTGAAGCAAAAATTCACACTTAAGTTAATGTGCCCCAAAGTGGGTTTAAGTTATAGGCTAGAAGGAAAAGGTGAGTTATAAGTGACTGTTTGAAGACCTGGAGGTTCTGAGAGCATCTAATGGGGTGGGGCAGAGCATTCCAGAGGATGGGTGTGAACAGTAGCATAACTAATCTAGCCTGGGCCTAGGTGCTGCATACAACTGTGTGTGCTTGCAAAAAAACGATTGAATGCATACTGTACCTTTCCTGCAGCTCAAGTTACCAGTTTACATGTTCCAGGGCACTTACTAGCTTTAAATGCTCACTTCCATTCACATGTGTGCACAGAGCTATGCCCCTCATTCAGTATTATGGGGTGCTGCTGGAAGTTATTGTTCAACAACTATAAAAAAGGCAACTGTCTTCTATATTACTTAGTTCTTTTAGTATGAAGCTAGGAAGGCTTTGAGGAAGTTTATTATAAGTATTTGGCCTAATCAGAGGAAAGCTAAGGACATGTCAATCACCCTTCTATTTCTTCCTGAGAGACAGATCCCCTCACAGCTTTATCTGTCAGAATACTTTTCTATAAGATTTTCATGCAAACATGTTTTCTTTCTCCTGTGTGCAAAACGGTGATGATTTTCAAACATTGAGTTCCACGCAAAGCTTTCTGCTTACAACCTCCTACATTTTCCACTGTCACCTTTACATTTTTTATTTAGAGTGCAGCCTTTTTCAGAAGAATCACAAATTCCACAGAGAACATCCATTATTTAACAATGGCATCTTTACCCTGTACAGTATAGCTGTCCGTTCTGACTTAACCACTTCTTTACTTGACTTCAGTAGCGCCACATGATAAAATCCTACACAGAACTGGAAAGCCAGATGCCCATGTTAGAGCTCACTTTTATTTGAATTATCCAACATTTATTTGTTGGCTCAGAAACCATCAGAGGATGAACATTAATCTTTATCTCCCCCCCATTTACCACTGCAATCATTAATCATCTTTAAAGGATCATCAAGGTCCCTTTTACTTTACCCACAATGCTGAGAATAGAAATAAACCTATAGATCATAACCACAAATTTTATTTAGTGTATACTTTTTACCATTTCTCACCAGCTAGGTATCTGTTAAAATAGCATCTAGGTTAAATCCCCAACAAGAAGAATATTCATTTATGGCAGGTGACAGTATGAATGATAAATGTCTTAAGTGTTAACTTGCATTATCAGTCCATTCATCACATTCTTTGAGTAAACCCTTTGTTTCTTCAATACAAATGAGGTACCCATACCATGGCCATGGAAGCAATTAGTTATAAAAGTTAATATTTGTTATTTTGATATTTTGACTCTTTATTTTACCATTAAAGGTGGCAAGATTATAGCTACACTTGATTTCCCTTAAACATTTGAAGAAGGCTCCTGTAGAGAGTTTGAGAGGCCAGTGTTTGTAATAGTGTTTTATGGCAGAAGAACACAAGGTTATGATTTAAAAAGCTTTTGTTTGTTCTTGCAGTGTTTAGCAACATTTTCAAAGTGTTGGCTGAACTAGTGCTTTAGATGAGAAAGTAATATACTGTTTCTGGGAATGTAAAGGTAAAACGTCTCTCAGCTATGGCAATATGTCAGCATAGTAAGAGTGGTTAAAGTGGACCTGTCACCCAGACATACAAATCTGTATAAAAAGTCCTTTTCAAATTAAACATGAAATCCAAATTCTTTTTTTTATTAATGTATTCATAGCTGTTGTAAACTCATTTAAAAATCTCAGCTGTCAATCAAATATTGCCTAGGCATAGAGGCGGGGCAGGTAATTACTTTCACTTTCCATTCAGCACTTACTAGATGTCACTTCGCTCCCCACATTCCCCTGTTCTCTTTACCGTTTAATTGTGTAACCAGGGCATGGGGATGGACATCAGGTCCCCCATTCTGGTGCACAAACAAGATTCTGAGATGATGGAAGGCTGCCTGAATAACAATGTCCTCAATATGGCTCCTGCCTGCTTGCTTTAATTATGAATTTCCAGACCGAAGGAAACAAGATTCAATACAGTGTAATTAAAGTTTTATTTTGCTTGACCAATGTGATAAAATAGGATTTGGAATATTTTTTTCGGGTGACAGGTCCCCTTTAAAAAAAGACATAACACCCATAACCTTTAACCATTGCAAAACAATCTTCATGGTAAACCAGAGGAAAGAAAATTAATTTCCACACCTGCTGCCAATGAAGCGTCTATTTATCCCCAAAATTATGGTAAACTCTTGGAATAGACACTAGTGCTTTTGTTTATTACACTATCTTTTCTTCCTTTAGGCTGGAGGAAGCTAGGATTTTTGGAACACAAGGAAGCAGATTTACTAAAAGGTGAATTGTCGCCAGCGACCGCTTTGCGCACATCGCACCACTTCGCCAGGTGCAAATTCGTTACCACTACACTAATCCACTAATATGCAAATTTGCGCCCTGGGCTGGTGTCTTTCCGCTAGCGTTACTTTGGCAGTGTGAGCATTTTATAGTGAAGATGCGCTAGCGTTCATTTGTGCCTAGCGAAAATTTGCTAGTGATCTTGCGCTTTGGTCAATTTGCATATGGCGGGTAATTTAAAGTTGTATGGATGTCTTTATTATAAATGTTGGTGCAAATGCCTGAAGTTACCATTTTTTCTTATACATGTCTAGGGAACCTTGATAAAGACAAGAGAGTTAATATAATGCCAAACACATGAGCCCACTGTAAAATGAATGTTCCATATGTTATGAAATGTCTGGAGAAAACCTGTTACCCAAAAAAATCAGGACTTTTGCAGGCAATTCTGCTTCAAAAAAGGAAAAGTCACCAGAGTTTTGGAACTTACTGCTTTTTCAGCACACAGGATATGATGTAAGTGACATAAGATTGAGGAAGTTCTAGCTTCTTTAAAGCACTTAGCCTGGTCTGAGGTGGCGAAGGCAACTCTGGTAAAAGAGGTAACATTCAGTAAAATCCGCACTTTAGTGAATTTGCGGAGTAACGAAAAGTCGCCTGGCGATAGAGTGCGAATGAACGCTAACGATGGTCCCATTCGGTAGCGAATTGGCGCCTGCACCTGTTAGTGAATTGGCGATGTCCCTGTGGGCAGCACTAGTCGCTAGCATTAGCCACTTCGCCCTTTAGTAAATCTGACCCTATGATTTTAGGGTACAAGCCAAGAGGTGCAAGAGAAAGTGCAAGGTGTCATGTTTTTCATACTATGCACTATAGCTGCTTGCAGATACTAACTGCTAGAATATAGCAGAAGAGTCCAAGTAAACACATGATGAACTGCATTCAGAGATGAAGGTTGGCTTTGTGTCACATACCTGGCCGTCTATGCTTTGAGTTATGGCCTTGAATAATGCAGCTTGTAGACCTTCCTCAATCCCAGAATCAGTATACAGTATTATTGTGTTGAGTACATCTTTACTAAGTGAAATTGAAAGTGCAAAATGTACACAAGAACTTTTACAATACATGTATTGGATCTGTTGATCTATTATCCATTATACCAGGGCCTGTGGTTTGTGCAGGGTCATTCTAGGCTACAAAAAGCATTAAAACTATTTAAACTACCCAGTTTTTACCCTCAGCATGGATCTAGGCACACATAGTTAACCTCAAGCACATACCCATGTAAGTAAAAAAAAAAAAAATGAAAATAATTTTCTGTTTAATTAGGACACTCAGGGAATTTGCCTCGCTATTTTTCAGTGCTTTGTGGATAATAGATCCCATACCCTTACTATTTACTATTACATATCACATAATTATGGGTATAGCACCCGTATGTTTTTTTTGACAATATCCTTTTGCTTGTATTTTTATGAATCTGTTTGGCAATAAATAAATTTGTCAAGAATGAATGAAGGTTTATATTTTGGGGCATTGGAAACTTTATTTTTGGGGTTGGGGCAGATTTATCAAGGGTCGAATTTCGAAGTTAAAAATACTTTGAAATTCGACCATCGAATAAAAATACTTCGAATTCGAACATTCAATTCGAACTTTTTTTCATAGAATTTGGCTATTCTGCGATCTAAGTAAAATCGAACGATTAAATCCTTTGAATCGATAGATTCGAACGATTTTATCGTACGATCGAACGATTTATACTTTGACTTAAAAAACGTAGAAAAATGCTGTAGAAGGTCCCCAAAGGCTAACATAGCACTTCGGCAGGTTTAATTTGGCAAAGTATTGAAGTCGAAGTTTTTTTAAAGAGACAGTACTTCGTTTATCGAATGGTCGAATATTCGAACTATTTGTACTTCAAATCGAATTCGAAGTAAATTCGAAGTCGTAGTATCTTATTCGATGGTCGAAGTATCCAAAAATTACTTTGAATTTCGAAATTTTTTTGAATTTACTTCGACCCTTGATAGATCTGCCCCTTAGTGTTCATCTACTACCTCATGTATGTAGCGTGTGTTATGAGTGCCGCACTCGGTTCTTTTCTATAGCCGTAAGTCCTGATGTATCTAATTACTTATTTAATGAAAGCCTAATCCATAAATTAAATGTTAGGGTTTCCACTATATCTTTTTTTACTTACTATTTCCTTTGATTTTAACATATTGATTTTTATCCAGAAAGGGGAAGTAAAGTCCCAAGAGAAAGCTGCCAATTTATATGCATGTCAATATGGAATCCCGCAATGGGGCATTGCATGCCTGAAGCAACTTAAAGATTTATGTTATCAGTTTGAAATCACATATGCAACATATCACTGTAAGTGGGTGGTTAGACCCAGTAATACGTTTCTCATCTGTATGGTAATAGTTGAAGAAAACACAATATTCCCTCATTAGCTGAAACGCATGCAGTGTGGAATGGATCAAAAGTAATCTCAGCCTGCTATATGTACTGCTACAAACTTAAAAAAAAACATTAAAAATAACTTTATAATCCTACTGGAAAATGTTAATATTTTCACCCTCCAATATGATGTTTCTTTAAATATCCCTATCACTAATATTAATGAAGAATGAATTAGAATAGAGTTGGTATATATCTTGCAGCATTGTTTTTAAAGAAGAACATGCCAGCAGTTCTTCATTGATATCTTTACTATAGACCAGGACATTAAAGTTTGTGGTCTTCTCTTAAGGGATCATGTATAAACACAATATCAAAGGCAAAGGTGGTAAAATGGATTGAAAACTGAGAATGCATTGAGGTCATTCACAAAGGTACTTGCAGTCATACAGTCGCCTTTTAACTACATTAGTATTAAAGAATCTTCTTGCAGTTTTTAAAGTGAATTATGGATCAATGTTCCTCTAAGAATCCATCCATGATGTTGCTGCATTACAGCTCCTTGCATGGTTTATCCTCTACAACTTGTACCCTGAGGCAGTATGCTGCTTTAGCCTGCTTTGAGATATGGTATGCAAGGTGCAAAGACTTGGATAAACACTAGTGATGGGCGAATTTGTCCCGTTTCACTTCGCCACAAATTTCACAAATTTACTGTGAAATTCGAGAAACTATCGAACAATTTGCGAAACAGCAGCAAAGTTCGACAGCGAATTTTTGCTGGAAATTCGCAAATTTATTTGCCGGCGGCAAAACGTGCAAATTTGCGTCTGGCGAATAAATTCGGCCCATCACTAATAGACACCTATTAAAATTCCAGCGGAATAGCAAAACTATGCAGAATAGTGGATGCCAGTGACGGACAGGCCCACAGGGATACCAGGAAAACTCCCGGTGGGCCCAGATGTCAATGGGCCCTTATGCTGCTAAACATTTGGACTATTTCATGGTCATTCCTTATTTCTATGATAAAGAAAGGCTTAATAGATGGAATAATAGAATAGATTATGTAAAGAAAAGAGACTAGGAGAATAGAGATTGAATGAGGAGAGGAAGAAAATAGAGAGTGAACCCCTAGATTGAAGTTTTTTGATTGGCCCCTGGTCTAAGGTTTTTGTTGGGCCCCTGGTGTCCCAGTCCGACACTGGTGGATGCCACGACTTGTGCTAGGTGTAAATGCTAATTTGCACCTGCTTTGTTTAATTGTGTGCTCGTTTGTACGCAGCCTCTAATACATTGGAATTCTGAGTAAAAAATTCTGCATTGTGGGTAAAAATAACATTTGGGGGAAATGCTGCATTATGGGTAAAAAATATATAGAAACTCGTGTCACTTTTTTAGTTGTTGCACATAGTTACCCTTTATTAAATGAGACTTATATTGTATGTAAAGAACTAAGAAAAACGACAACGACAAGAGGCCGTAAGGCAAAACCATAGAATGAATACATCTTCATTTAATTATATACCTAGTCAGGCTTTTCTATACGAAGCACATATACAACACATTTTAAAATTCCAAACATTTCCTCTTCTGTATGACATTTCTTGAGGGAATAAGTTGCACTAATGTAGTAATCCATTTCCAACCTAAAGTGATTGACACTGTTAGCATATTAATGAATTGTAAATGGCCTATAATTAAAAGCAGGCTTCCAACACTCACAAACTGCATGATAAAAATTAGAGATGACCTGAAACAGCAACAAATGTCTTGGCTAATTTAATTAGTTCCTCGATATTAAGTACAATAGCTATTTAATCAGAACGCATTCTGGTCTGCATCAACAAATGTCCAGTGTAATTAGAGTATGGCTACATGACCTTAGGCAATGCTGCCTCCCAGCATCCCCTCTGCCATCGCTCTTGATCAGACGGATGGGTTTTCTGACACTGTATCTTGTGTCAGAAATATTCACAGAATTACGTTCCTTCATATAAGCCTCATCTTAATCTTTCTGAGTTCGCTGAAATGGGTGAAAACGGGTGTATAAGCAGGTGTATATGTGACATGTTGCTTTATCATATATAGCAAAAAGGTTCTGCTCCCCAGGAATGACTGTGACGTAGTTGGCCAGCTTAAATATATTGCAATATATGGGCAAACAATTTGGTTTAAAGGGGAAAGCATTTTTTAGTAGCTTAATGCACAAAATGTCTCAATGTCCTTAATATATTGATAATGAGTTGAGTGCAGAGGACCTCTTGTGTTATCTTGGTGCAGTGTGCAACATGCAATTTCGAGCACAGTCGTTGGCATGTTTTTTCCCAGAATTTAAGTAACATTGTGGGCACAACATACTGTGATGTCAAATAAGACACGGTTGCACCAAGTCTGCCTGGTGTTAATTCAAGTGTGAAAGTAATGTTTGCCCCCAATTATATAGGTGCAAAATCGTTGCTGCGATTGCCACTGGGTGCTGGGGGAAGCCCGAGGCTACAGGCACCTCCTGACCAGGCGGTAGCTCCAGGGTTCCCTCAGCGCCCTACTCCTGTATCATAACAGAAGGCAGGAAAGACTAAGCAGCATTGAACACAACTTTACGGAAGTACAAAGAGTGCATTCACCTTTAATGAAAGTGGTTTTAGACTCAACTCATTGCAGGGAGAAGGGCAAGTTGTACATTGCATCTGTGGACATAAGTGAGCTAAAATGGCTATATTTACTTTGTGTGCAAAAAATTCCACACAATCATCTATCTGGATCCTTCATTCCCTATGCAAAATGTATTGCTAATTAACAGACATACATTTACAGATGAATCCATAAATCAGCTCCTTCTATTTACTCATCAGTTTAAATATTTGGAACCAGAACCATAGCTTATTATCTATGGAAAGGTTCCACAAAGAGCTGTTTGGTGGAACATGAAATAAAACAATAAAACCAAAGAAAAGTCTCTGCTGAAATCCTTAGAATTTGACATCTCTACAAAAAAAGCTTCAGCCATCACTGAACTCCACTTTCTTAACATTCTTGTTTTTCTCTTAATGTTGACTAGGCAACGTTGCAGCAGACTCCCTTCGAAATTATTCTTCATTGACTGCATTGAGGAATCATTGTTTGAAATATATTGCCATGGTCCCCAGTTCATGCTCCAGAGGGTGTTGTGAATCAAACTGCAAGTACTGATCATCTCTCTAAGTACCGTCTGGATGAGAGGTGAAATGTTTTCAAGAATATTCCAGTTGCTTTAGACTTATCTCCACTAGATATATCATCACCTGTATGAATGAAAACCTTCATAAGAAGATGAATAACATACAGGCACTGTTTCAACAAAACAAAGGGGAACATTCCAAGACAGTAATAAATAGGTTTTAACTAATAAACGATTATAAATAAGTAATAATTTAAACATTGTTTAAACCCACCAGGATTGTTTTGTATCTTAGTTAGAATCAAGTACAATATACTGTTTTATTATTACAGAGAAAAATGTAGTAATCATTTAAAAAAAATACAATTATTTGCTTAAAAGAGGAGATGGCCTTTTCGTAATTATGAGCTTTCTGGATAATGGGTTTTTGGATAACAGATACTATACCTGTACTTATAGTGGGATTAAAACTACACATAAGGTTTAATTTATGAACACTGCCACAGTATGCAAAGTGCAGTTTTGGACAAAATATGCCATTTATTTAAGCCATACTTTAGACTTTCCCACCAGAATTCCATACTGAGGGGCAAATTCACTAAAGAACAAAGTGACTAATGCTATCGACAATTCACCATCGTTGCCAGCCGCGGGGACATCGACAATTCACTAACAGGTGCTGACGGCAATTCGCTAGCGGAAGAAACCGTTGATAGCGTTCCTTCAGGCAACTTTTCGCTCTGGCGAAAGGTCATTACTCTGCAAATTCAGTAAAGTGCAGATTTTACTGAACATTGACTTCGCCACCTCAGACCAGGTGAAGTAGAAGCTAGATCTTACTCAATCTTCTGTCACTTACATTAAGTTCCAAAAATGCTGATGACTTTTCCTTTTTTGAAGCGGGATGGCCTGCAAAAGTCCTAACAAATTTTTTTCCCCTAAAATATGAAACATTCATTTTACAGTGGGCTCATGTTAGGGCATTATATAAATTATATTGTCTTTATTATGGTTCCCTGGACATTTGTAATAAAAAGTGGTAACTTCAAGCATTTGCACCAACATTTATAATAAAGACCTCCATACAACTTTAAATTACCCGCCGTATGCAAATTGACCTAAGCGCAAGATCACTAGTGAATTTTCCCTAGGCACAAACAAACGCTAGCGCATCTTTGCTATGAAATGCTCGCACTGCCGAAGTAACCCTAGCAAAAAGTCGCCATTGTTCGGCACCCAGAATGCAATGTCGCATATTAGTGAATTAGCGTAGTGGTAGTGAATTTGCGCCTGGCAAAGTGGTGCGATGTGGTCGCTGGCGACAATTCGCCCTTTAGTGAATCTGCCCCTGAGAATTTGTGGGTTTGCGTGATATCACAAATTGAATGCAATTACACCCAAAATTGTTGGTGTGGAGATTTCATGGTTTCCAGCATCACATATTTGTGTTATTCTTTAAGCACAAGGCTGCTTCACCTATAATGTGCCAGTAGTGGGTACAATGGTGGAGGCAGCTCCGGGTTCCCCTGCATCAATAGGTGCACCTGCTTGCAATTCTTCAGACTGAGCAGACTTAATGGTGATTGGTGCAAATACAGTATGTGCAAACGCAAGGAGTGTGCTTAGGAACAAGTACTTTTAATGAATTGTGCAGTAGAGGAAGCAGACCCAGCAGTTGCGAGGGGGCCTAGAGAACAGGGGATCCAGGACCACAGGGTCAGTTTCCTCTCCTCTGCTCTTCTTCTTTAAATTTTAACTCTTGTGCCGGCTCGAACAAGCGGCAGGGGAGGAGGTTTACGAGAGGCAGCATCTATGCTTTCTGGGCCCCTCTGAAGATTTTTTTTTAGCAGGGGGCCTGGCGCGCCAAAATTATGCCATTGGAAAAGCGTCAATATGCACATCAGTTGTGCAACCATATTTGCATCTGCAATCGTAATTGAATCCTATTGTTGTATCTTCTAAATAGCATTTCAAATGACAACCCCATTGCACTGCAAAAATCTAAAATCCATTGGAATAGCTCATAGCATTGCAATCTTACAAAACATTATTTAATCTATCTAGTTTAAAAATGAATTAATATATTTTAAAATGCACACCGTTCTCCATCAACAGACATGAGTTCTCGGGAATAAACCAGTGAACAGTCAATCAACTATTTATTGTCTCAGATTGAAAATATGTTTTTTGATTTGTCTAATAAGGAAAAGGCCAAATAAAATGCCATGGGATGCAGATGAATTAGTTAATGGCAGCTGGGCATAGATAAAAACTCCTAAAATGTAAAGTATACTCAGCGTGCCATTCAGTGATGCTGTGGCTTTAGTGTTGGATTTACACACAGCCAGTTAAATGGGATACAAAAATTGACTACCTTGTAATTTGTTTAATGTTTTTTCTTGGAAACGGAAACAGAGGAAACATGGTCAGTGGTTTTATTAGCTTCATGTGTTATGCGGGAGAATCTAATTTGCTTCCTGGCTATATGCAAATATTTATAGATTTATTCTGTAATCTTCTCATCAGTGAAACATGTAGAAATCATATGGTGAGGTACAACTGTTAAGTATGCAGTTTAAAAGCACTAATATAATAGGTAATGAATCTCTGACATTTATTGTACATGGTAACTCCATACCTCTACAAATGGCATGTTGCAATGTGACCAAACAAAATTAGAGCCATAAATCAGATTAGCCTTTTGCTTTTTTTTCCCCTTTACAAACCATCTAGCTCAATAAATCACTCGCCGTGACCCGCACATTATTCGTAGTGCAATTGTTATGTCTGCATCAGCACAACAGTATACTGTAAAATGGGATTTGATGTATACAAAGTGAATCAATGAAAACGCAGAATCTCCCATCACTTTCATTGTTGTTGTGATCCCTGTATCCCTCATCTCTGCGTTGAAACGAGTTCAGTGGGGTTTGTCGCTGGCCTGGGATAAAGATATGTTAAAACTGGCTTTACATGAATGTCTTCTGTGTTTCATAAGCAGAACATACACTGTGCAGGAATTTCAAAACAAAACATGTGTTACAGTAACTGATTGTTCCTCTGTTAGCAATCAGTGTAGTATCCAGTGCTATAAAATCTAGGCGCCCATGAACACCAATGAGTATACAAAAGAGATTTAATTAATAAATGGCTGACAGCATCTTTGGCAAGTTTTAGAAATTATGTAAATTGTTCAGCAGTCAATGTGATAATTTATGATAGTAATCCCAAAATGATTAATTAATGTACTCCAAGTATATATATATATATATATATATATATATATATATATATATATATATATATATATATATATATAGATATATGTGTCTGTGTGTGTTTTAGTCATTAATACATGCACAGGCTATGACTCTCCCATGCCTAGTACATTGACTGTTTTTCATTGCCTGTTAGTGTGTTCCAGACGTTTTTTTCCAAAAATAATATCTAATCAGTCTCGAGGTCTGCAGTTTTACATAATGCATGGATACATGGAGCTAAACATGTTGATGAAATAGTTAATTTATTATGACAGTACAGGTACAGGTATGGGACCTGTTATCCAGGATCCCTGGGACCTGGGGTTTAGGGATAATGGATCTTTCCATAATTTGGATCTTCATACCTCAAGTCAGTGACGTAACTAGGGGGACGGGCCCTGGCGCGGGACGCACTGCCGGGCCCCCCTCCATACACCCGGAACCGCCCGGAAATCGTGGTGAGTGAGCTGCCGGGGGGGGGCCCTAAGGGGGTGCGGGCCCTGGCCCAATCGCACCCCCTGCTCCCCCTGTAGTTACGCCACTGCCTTAAGTCTACTAGATCATCATGTAAACATTAAATAAACCCAATAGGCTGGTTTTGCCTCCAATAAGGATTAATTATATCTAAGTTCAGATCAAGTACAAGTTATTGTTTTTCTTTTATTATTACAGAGAAAAAGGAAATCATTTTTAATAATTTTAATTTTTTGGATAAAATGGAGTCGGTTGTTCTGTAATTTGGAGTGTTCTGGATAACGGGTTTCGGGATAACAGATCCCATACTTGTAGTTGATCCGGTGTTTACAACAAATTTCCAAAGAGTTATTGTATAGCTCTTTAATATAGTACAGGGATAAAATCAGTGATCTGGAAAACTGTTATCCAACAAGCACCAAATGACGGGATTTTTATCCCCCATAAACTCCATTTTAATCAAATAACCCAATTTTTAAATTTTAAAAATGATTTCCTTTTTCTCTGTAAATAATAAAACAATTAAAAAACAATACCTGATACTTGATCCTGACGATATAATTAATCCTTATTGGAGCCAAAACATTTCTATTTGGTTTATTTAATGTTTAAATGATTTTTTTGTAGATTTAACGTATGGAGATCCAAATTACAGAAAGATCCTTAAGCCTGAAACCCCCAGGTCCAAAGCATTTAGGATAACTGGTTTAATAACTTTAATTTTAAGTTTGCATATTCTGCCTTAAAACAGATGGTCTTCATGTGCATTTTTCATTGAAAAAAACCCTCACTCTTTGGCTCAAACCAGTTCCAGTTGCCTATTCATGTGAAAGCTCATAGTTTTGTTGACTAGCACAGTTAATAAACTTGAAATGGTTACCTGAAAATCTGCCTTAGAAGGTATTTGATGTGCAATTTTAAATGTGGAAACAATCAAAAACCTCAAGACAATGGGGCAGATTCACTAAACGGCGAAGTGGCTAACGCTAGTGACTTTTTGCCAGCGTTACCATCCGCAGTGACATCAATAAACATATATGGCAAGGCAACTTTTCCCTCTGCCAAATTCACTAAAGTGCGGATTTTACTGAACGTTACCTCTTTCGCCAGAGTTGACTTTGCAACCTCAGACCAGGCGAAGTGCTAAAAAGCAGCTAGATCTTCCTCAATCTTCTGTTACTTACATCATATCCTGTGTGCCGTAAATGATTTGATTGAAGTTCAAAAAAATGCACCAACATTTATAATAAAGACCTCCATACAACTTATTACTTATTACCCGCCGTATGCAAATTGACCTAAGCGCAAGATCACTAGGGAATGTTCGCTAGGCACAAACGAATGCTAGCGCATTTTCTCTATGAAATGCTCGCACTGCTGAAGTAACGCTAGAGAAAAGTCCCCAGTGTTCGCTGCCCAGGGCGCAACTTTGCATATTAGTGAATTAGCTTAGTGGTAGCGAATGTGTGTGAATCGGTCACTGGTGACAATTTGCCCTTTAGTGAATCTGAGTCTGAAAGGGATCCTGTCATGGCAAAACATGTTTTTTTTTCAAAACGCATCAGTTCATAGTGCTACTCCAGCAGAATTCTGCACTGAAATCCATTTCTCAAAAGAGCAAACAGATTTTTTTATATTCAATTTTTAAATCTGACATGGGGCTACACATTTTGTCAGCTGCCCCTGGTCATGTGACTTGTGCCTGCACTTTAGGCAGGCTGCTGTTTTTCCTTCTCAGCGTAACTGAATGTGTCTTAGTGGGACATGGGTTTTTACTATTGAGTGTAGTTCTTAGATCTACCAGGCAGCTGTTATCTTGTGTTAGGGAGCTGCTATCTGGTTACCTTCCCATTGTTATTTTGTTTGGCTGCTGGGGGGGGAAAGGGAGGTGGGTGATATCACTCCAACTTGCAGTACAGCAGTAAAGAGTGATTGAAGTTTATCAGAGCACAAGTCACGTGACCAGGGGCAGCTGGGAAATTGACAATATGTCTAGCCCCATGTCAGATTTCAAAATTGAATATAAAAAAACATGTTTGCTCTTTTGAGAAATGGATTTCAGTGCAGAATTCTGCTGGAGCAGCTCCATTAACTGATTCATTTTGAAATTAATTTTTTTTTCCCATGACAGTATCCCTTTAAATTCTTCTTAGTGGAGCTTGGGCATGTAAAAAAAAAACAAAATAATTGTTGCCATGTTTAAATAATAAACACACATTGAGGGTGTTCTGTTTGTAATTCATACAGACAGAAAAACAGATCCTCTGAACTCACAAATATCAATATATTAGATTTTATGTGCAAAAAGAAAAGGAAAGTCCAGAATGGAAATCCCCTAAATATTTTTGACATAAATGTATTTGTAACACCAGTTTTTAAAAATTGTTATTGCATTGCTCTGAATACAATTGTCTGCTCTTCTCTGATGAACCTTATTCTAAATGAATTTTTATATTTAATGAGTCAAGTATTATGCAAAATTGTAATCTGTATCGTTATTTTAGTGATGAACAAATATATCATTCTATATCTTAATTCATTCCAAATAATTGGAATATGTGCAAAACAGTCCAAGGTGTTTCATGGTGAAAAAGCATCAACCTTAGCATTTAGCACACACAATTATATGTTACTCAAACATATCTGATTTATTTGTGCAAGGCCATGTATGCTCCTATCAAAGTGCAGTGAGAACCATTGCACTGGTTTAGGTTGCTTTGATAAATACAGTTTATGTGCATACCCACTAGTGAACCATGAAATTACCATCAACATGGACAGTAATTCCTGGTTTTCAATAGTGGAGGGCCCCCAAGTGCTTTGATGCTGATTGTGGTAGTATTAAAATAATATTATAGCACCACTTCTCCAGATGTCCAACATACATTGGGGGTTATTTACTAAAATCCTAATTCATCTCATATTTCTTATTTGTTAATTAAAAAACCTCCATATAATTGGATTGTGGAAAAACTCTATAAAATTGAGTGAAAACCCAAAATGTTAAAATTTTTCAGGCTTTTTTCCCCCGAATTGCTCACATTTTTAATGTTTTTGCCCGAAAATCCCCAAAAACTCAAGATTTTCAGGCTAAACCCAGCGCAGACCAAAAAAACTTCAAATTGGGATAGGTGCCTCTCCCATGACTTATACAGGACCTCAACATTCCTGAAATGGCAGATTTCAGATTCAGGCTTTTTGCAGCATCAGGGTATAATAAATCTCGAACAAATCTAGTTTTTCAAATTTTTCGAGATTTCGCAACTGGACCTTTAATGAAAAGCCTGTATCATGTCATGAATCATTTACAAAGCCAACCATCAACTGGGGATTTGCTGTATGTTTTTGTTAAATGTCATTTTTCAAATAGACACACACACAAACATATATACCCCCCCTGTGTAAAGATATATAGATACAATTTATGTGAAACAAATTTGAAGAAGATCCGTTGATAAACAAGTACTTCATTAGTGTCTGAGATAGTAAGTGAATTAATAGGATATGAGACAAGGGTGTAAATCATTTTATTATTGACAAGAGTTGATCAAAATGCAATCTTTTCTACTGCTCAGATTGATACCATGCTAAATATTTTTATATTGATTGTAATGGAGTTTCATGCAAACGGAAGCACTCCAGGGAAAATAGGGAATGCCAATCTTCTGAAAACTAGTATTGAACCGTCTTTTGGTCTTTAGATTAGAATGTTCACATTGATTGTAAATTAGACAATTATCTATTTTCTATCTATGAACAAAGCTTCATGTAAATAATTGTATGTGAAAAGGCAACTGTGAATCTGCAGGCTCGTCATGCTGCAGCAAGAGATCAAAGTATGTTTTATTGGAATAAGCATTTGATAATAAGAGATGCTGTTCCTAAGAAAGGATACAACTGTCAATAAGGAACTTGATGGATAGTTCTACTGAGTATTACCACTGGCTGTATCAAAATTGACACTTCCAGTAACAATTATAAAGGTGATAAACCCTATTAGGGTTGCCACATTTGAACTTCGAACAAGAAGACAGGATGATGCTATTGGGGGTGGAGCAGTGACATATGGGGTGGGGTTATGACATTTGGGGTGTGCTCATGCCTTGTCTAGGCAGGGTTGTGACATCACTAGTGGTTATTGGTGATTATTTTTTGGGCTTAATAAGGATGAAACCCGAACAGGAAGTTGTGACTCAAACAGCCTTAAAGAAATGAACTGTCAAAACTGAATAAGTGGCAACCCTAACTATGGTTTTCAGTATTTGGATGTGGTTCAAAGGTTAAATCAGTATGTATTATACTAATCTTGGTTAATTAAGTACGATATTTAGGCTGTCTAGCAGCTTTGTCATGGTCTGGCAGCTTATGGTGTAAGAAATCTATACGTAATAGAAATTCTTGGTACAAAGCCATATAAGTAATGAATTCACCAGTTTACATGTGGGGTCTAGGTGCATACAGCCGGACCTACAGCTCAAGGTGGAGGTATCGGACCAAGGAGAAAAGCAGAAGCATTCACAGATCTCATGGAAAGGTGAAGTAAAGGAACTGCAGAGTTTATTTAGGCAAATAATAGACGTACACAAAGCCATAAGCATTTCGCACATAGGCACTAGTGAAGGGGTGAATTTATTCGCCAAATTTTAGGGGGAAATTTACTTACCTCCAAAAATATGTCAGCACTGGCTTCCACTTCGCCAGGCGTAAATTCGCCTCCATTGCACTTCGCCTGGTCTGAGGTGGCGAAGGCAAGTCTGGCGATACAGGTAACGTTCATTAAAATCAAAAACTTAGTGAATTTGCGTAGTAATGCTCTTTTTCCAGAGCAAAAATTTGCCTGGTGTTAGAGTGCAAAGTTGCGCCACAGTCTATCTCCTTCACTAGTGAAATTATGCAAGCGACCGTTAGTAAATCGGCGAAGTGCAAATTTCGAAGTGTGAATTTTCGCCAGTGTTAGCCACTTCACTCTTTAGTAAATTTCCCCCTTAGCATGATGTAAAGGGTGATATTTGCAATTTGTTTTAATTTTTTAATATTTGTGGTTTTCAGGTTATTTCGTTTTTTATTAATCCGCTCTTCTTTTCGCAATTTCAACAATATGGTTGCTAGGGTCCAAATTATCCTAGCAACCATGCATCAATTTGAATAAGAGAATGGAATATGAATAGGAGAGGGTCTAAATAGAAAGATGAGTAATAAATAGTAGCAATAATAGTACATTTGTAGCCTCATGGAGTATTTGCTTGTTAGATGGGGTCAATAGAAGACGAAAAATAATTAAAAAAATAAAAAATGAAGACACGTTTATAGAATTAGCCATTCTATAAAATACTAAAAGTTAACTTAAAGGTGAACCAGCCCAAAAATCTAGAGTGACACAAGTTTTATATCACCTGTGCACTATTTAAACATATTAAACATTTTTTAATGATTTGTGGCCAACAAAACATGTTTAAAGGAGAAGTAAAGCTTAACTAAAAAAGTAGGCTAGAAATGTTGTACATTATGTTTTTGGCTTCTGTACCAGCAAAGGGCAACCACAGCCCTTTAGCAGTAAAGATCTGTGTCTCCAAAGATGCCCCAGTAGTTCCCTATTTTCTTTTCTGCTGATTCACTGCACATGCTCTGTGCTGCTGTCACTTACTGAGCTTAGGGACCCACTCACAATATACAGTACACATAGAAATGTCACAATATAAGGTGGATTAGTAATTAATACAGATAATTACTATATGGCAGCACAGAAACCAGTGCAACTAGCATCATAATTTAATAATCAGCCCTGTAGCATCAGCTTATATTACAGACCAACCTCATTTTCTGCTGGATAATTAGTGACAACCCCTAAGCTTAGCTTCTCAACAGCTGCTCAGAGCCCACTGAGCATGTGAGTGTCACAGACACTTTCCAAGATGGTGACCCCCTGTGACAAGTTTGAAGTCCTGGATCATTGCTGCTATTGAGAAGCTGAAACTTTAGGCTGGTGCAATAAGTTCAGTATATAAAATATGGCATTTTTAGCCTTATTCATTTTTAAGGTTTAGTTCTCCGTTAACTCATAGTTAGACAGATTTCAGTTAGAAAAAAAGGATTAATTTGATGGCCAGACATGTGCCCTTTTTCAACTTCAATTACATTGCAATGCCTTAAAGTATTTAGCTTCAAATGACAACTATACACTCATAAATCAACTAAAACAACATTTAAACATGTTTTAAACTCAGTAGTATTGTTTTGCCTCCAATAAGGATTAATCATATCTTAGTTGGGGTCAATTACAAGGTACTGTTTTATTATTACAGAGATAAAAAATCTGAGTTATTTTATTTAAATGAAGTCTATGGGAAATGGCTTCCCTGTAATACTGATCTTTCTGGATAACGGGTTTCGAGATAACCAATCTCATACCAGTACTTATGTTGACATAAATCTCTTGGCTCTATTTGGCTAATTTCAATGAAACTGCAATTGTTGACTGCTAGACCACAGTTCTGGTTTCTTGTAATGGGATTATTATCACAACTGGAGGTAACGTAGCTCACAGCTAGCTACAAGAAAACAGTGGCTACTGATGCAAGACTGAAGCAAAGGTGAGAAACTAATACTTCCACAAATATTTGGACAAATAAAGCAAATAGAAAACAAACATATATTCCTACATAACATTAGCATTTCCTAAATCAAATTTATAGGAGAATCAAGGCCCTTTATGTTGCACAACGAGTTTGTTTTTTCATCAGATAGAATACATACATGTTGTTAGGAATGAAGGGGAGTTATACTACAACTTCAAGGTAGAGAAAATAATTAAAAAAGCAGATATCGCATCCATGTTTGATATTACATATGATTTTAAATATCTTAGGTTTAGTTGACCTGGTAATAAAAATGTGTCTGTGAATATTACAGAATTCTCCTATACTTTTTTTCTGTTTAGTTCCATGACAAACAATATCATTTAGAGAACATGCCATTGTATGGTATGAACTAGTCACTTGTGCAGTTAGTAATTGAGAAAGAGCAATTCTCTATTAATATACAAGTTTGAATTTACACTTATTACTTAGGATCCAAATAACTTCCAAACATTTCAAACATCATGCAGTGGCAGGGGCAATGCAATCCTCAGCTTACGGGTAGGTTTCTCTTTTCTTGCACTCTGATCCCTCTTGCTAGCTAAGCACTTATGGACAAACAAGGAATGGCACAGCTCTACAATTAGATCAAAAGATCAATCCTAATGTACCATTTTCTCCTCACCCTGCCGCTGTAATAAAGTGGCTACAGTCCTCCAGGGGACAACTCAAAATCCTAGTACTGATATTTCTAAATTAGCTGACTCTCTGACCTTGCTGGTAATTGCATTAGTTTATCAATGTTCAAACACAATTTATTACTCTTCAATATGTACTAAAGTGTTTATCTCTCTGCTCTAACAATATTAAAACATTGGAAGGCAACTTTATCTGTTCAAGTCCAAGCTGCAGGACCAGCAAAAAAAAAAAGTTATTGTCATTCAACATTTCCCTTCAGCTTGCAAATACATAATAAATCAGACATACATTAAGCAAATATAGGAGGCAATATATATTTGTGTTTATGCAGTCAAAAAGAACCACTGTTCTGTTCTAATTAAACCTTATTAATAACAATACTTTTTTTATACTTTAATTCTGATGAGGGGTGGATGTGTTAGAGAAGAAGGGTACATAGCAATACAGAATGGGCTAACCACAAACATCAGTAAATAAAGCCTGAGTATTGTAGTTGCCCAATCCATGGCCCTGCTTTTGTTGAAGCAAAGTATTGCCATTGGTTAGAATCTCTCTAGAATAAAGATGTAATTATTGGAAAGGTCAAAGGTTGTATTATGGGTTGAAACAATCTGTTAATTTTAAATACCCCTATTTACTTGATGAATAGGATAAACAATACATTGACAGACAGCCAGTTTCTAGGTGCTGAGGGTCTTACCAAAATCCTTTAGGAGCCATTTAAAGGATAAGTAAACCTTTAAAATAAGTGAATGTAAAATGGATGAGGGGGCTGTTCTAAGAAATGTTCCAAGATACATTCATAATTTATTTTGTTTTTATTCCAAAATATTAAGGTATACATATACTGTTAATATGAATGAATTTTGTTACAACAGCTTCACCTGCTGGTCACTTTCCCACCAGTCTGACCGCCAAATAGTCAAGGAAGTTGTCAGGAGAAAGAGGCTGCTCTGATGTTCTTCTGCTTAGAAAAAAGATGTGAGAAAGGTTTCTATATTATTATTGGGGACATTATATCTGCATGGCAGCACTAAGTTCAGCAAACATCTCAAGTATACTTATAAACACTGAAAACTGTGCCTAGCTATAGGCATGAGGTTATTTTTATAGTCACTATGACACCTATATTTCAGTATCCTGGAATATTGTTTTAGAAAGGAAGCGTTTGCACTCCTGTTTTTAATATATTGTTATAGCTCCCTGGATACCTAAAATATACATAGAATAAAACAAAATATTGAACATTAAACCGAGTATCATCTATCAAATTCTGAAATCTCATAATTCAGCAAAAAATGGTATCACTGGGAGCTTTAGTAAAATGCTTATTTTTATAGCAGTTTCTGCACTATAATGAATACATTTCAATTAAGGTGAAATCCGAGGGGTAACACCTAACTTTAAGGGGACAGTATCATTGATGTGCAAGTTAAATAATTGTGATCAAATAATAATATATATGAATATATGTAAAAGCCTGTTTGTGCAGTGGCTAGCATTGCTGCCATGTAGAATTGGGATTCGGTGTTCAGTTATGACCATGGCAATATCTGCAGGGTGTTTGTATGTTCTCTAAATGCTTGTTGGAGTTCCTGTGGGTACTTATGGTTCCCTCCTACAATTCAAAACAGGAATATTAATTGGTTCCTTGTAAAATTAACCCTAAAGTGTGTGTGCATGGTAGGCAAGTTAGATTGTCGGTTCCACTGAAGAAGGGACTAATAAAAATAAAACATAATGCTAGTGTAACAAGAGCAATAACTGTATAAGTAAATAAGACAATAATAATATTAATATAATAATATGTTTATTCACCCTTATTTCCATGTGAGAAGGCTGCATACTACAATGGTAAAACTCTGTAAGAAACAATGGATGAATGTTCTAGTATACTGATTCAACACCTCAACTGCTTAGGTGAGCCGATTCATTTATTAGAAACAAAGATAGAAGTAATCCATACTCATGGAAGTCCAGTATGCAGCATGGACTGGTTCAGATTTAAGCCCATTGTACATAATTAACAGAGACTGGCCTAGAAGATGCATAACAGCTGTCACAGTATCGCTTGCGGTTCATTTGTACTTAGAATACAGAGTGATCTGCCTGTGTTTGTAGTCCATGGTCTTCAAGATAAAAATTCCTCTGTATAATATATAAAAGATGTTCCATGCTCTTTGCTCATTCCTAAACAACATAGAACTAACTACACTGTGGTTCTTGGGGAAACAGTTTGGCTTTTAGCCCAAGGTCATCAGTTATTTTAGCTGTGATACTATCAATAAAACAAAGGTTGTAGCATTTGATGTCTTATTGAATACTCTTGAGCAAGGAATAATTTTGCTACTCTTGAGATGTTTCCATTTTGTCAGCTACTATCATATTCTGATTCCAGTGAAAGGGTATCCAATGCTTCCTACTTGGTCTGATTCTAAGGTAATTTTTTTCATATGGTCATTTTTCTTTTATTTCACCGTTTTAGCAAATTGAGTTTGTTGCAACATAATAGAACAAAATTACTGCTAGATGTAAGAAAAAGGCCATGTTGGGAACAAAAACATAGTGTCTGATAGGGTAGGGTTTTACAGGAACTGGGAATAAGGTAACAATACTCTTGAGGAAGGAATAACTTTCTTCTGAAAGAAGGCACCTGGTTTCATTTGAGGAGTAAGATACTGGATGGTAGCACCAAGAAACAAGTACCTTGTTTTGCAACTTTAGATAGACTTCTTAGTTTACATACAGTTTGTTTTAGCACATATTAAACTGCTTATTTCTGCTAATATGGGCTAAATTGCAATTCATTATGCCAACAAGGAATACATTTCAAATCACAATATTTTGAGTTTGGCAGCATCTAGCTCTTGCCAGACAAATGTAATAGCTTTCTTATACAAAGGGGGGTTGTGGGAGCTCTCCTAATGCTAAGTAAAAATGTTTTTAAGTATAAGGGAAGTGCTACCGACTTGGCCAAATGAATCAGTGCACATTCTCTGGGCCCCTGTCCAAGTAATTCAGTATATATGCAAGTGCATGTGTTCACAAAGACAGGGGTTTTTAGTAAGAAAGTTATGATCATAAAGTTGATTAAGCCACCATACCACGTCAAGGTTAACCCCACACCGTAGTCCCTAACTTATTTACCTCTGGATATAGTATAAATGATCTTGTGCCTCTCTGCATAGTAGCATTAATTGAAGTAAAAGTCTGCTGAACCTTGGTTTCAGTCTGAAGGCTAGATCCTCCCCCCTGCTAACTTGCAGCTTTTAAGAGAGAGTGATTACCCAAACCAACGCCCATTTTTAAAAAAAAGTGTAATATAAAAATAGTGAAGGCAAAGTAAAATTATATGTATAAGTGCACACTTTGAAAGTATATATATATATATATGTATGTGTGTTAGGATGGATATAAGTAGGTAAGAATATACGTTTGAGCTAAAACAAGTAAAGGACAAACTAAGTAAGTGTACTAATAGGTGTAGTGAGTGTGAATGGGTGTCAAAAGTGTTACTTGGTGCAGTTAAAAACATAGGGCCACCATTAGTTAATCGGTATGGGGGGTGCTACAAACCACATAAAGCTTAGCCACAGCTTCAGGCTACATATCACATACAAAGGGGGTTTTTGGGAACACTCCTAAGCACTTCCCTTATACATTAATACATTTTTACTTAGCATTAGGATAGCTCCCACAAAACCTTTTTGTATGTAATAGCTTTCTTAAATAGATGAGCAGAAAGGGTGGCAGTGAATGTGATCTACTTTGCCAAAGCATTGGATATAGTACCACACAGAACATTACTGATTTAATTAAAGGGAATTAAAAACATGTAAAAGAGTAAACAGATTTTTTTATATTTAATTTTGAAATATGACATGGTGCTAGACATGTTGACAGTTTTCCAGGTGTCCCCAGTCATGTGACTTGTTCTCTGATAAACTTCAGTGACACTTTAATGCTGCACTGCAAGTTGAAGTAATATCACCCCCTCCCTTTCCCCCACAGCAGGCCTTCAGCAGAATTATGGGAAGGCAACTAGATAATAGCTCACTGACATCTGAATTGCTAAAAATGCTCCATGCCCCATCTAGTTGTAGATATGAGAACAGCACCCAAAAGTAAAAATCCAAGTCTGGTCAGACTCCTTCAGTTACATTGAGTAGTAGGAAAATGGCTTCTCTGAAAGCAGTTCCATAGTGAAGTGTTGGCTCTTGAATGTTGTTTATATTCTTGCTGATAGTATTAAGGTGTAGATTTAATAAGTTTCACATTTACATTGTGTAAAGCTCACACAAATAGTGGCAAATGATTGTGATTTATTTGCTGTGATCATGTTTTTTTTTCCTGATCTCATTTTTTTTTTTGCAAATATTGCAATCACAAACTATCTTGTTCTCACAAAGAAGAGGACAAAGGAAAAGAAATCACAACTTTAGATTTGAAGAACAAAACATTTTACTTGATCCCATATAAGATATAATTAATCCTTACTGAATGCAAAACAATCCTATTGGGTTAAATTCATATTTACCTGATTTTTAGTAAACGTAAGGTATGGAGATCGAAATTATGGAAAGACCCCTTATCCGGAAATCCCAAGTCCTGAGCATTCTGGATAATAGTTACAGGACAACAGTCCATAATATCTGAATGCATACAAACCCTAAATTGTGTCCATTTTGGTGCCATGGACAGTACTTAGTGGGTGCATTATGGGTACAAAAATATGGAGTTTGGGTCCATATTTTACACTTTGCTTTTTGTGATATAGTGACAAAGTAAAATTCTGCAAAAACTGCAGTCATTTCTAAAAAATATTAATATGGAGTCTGAGTTGAGCTATAATTGTTTACTAGAGTTAGATTAATTCAACTCCTTATTACTGGACATATACCCTAAGTTCAAATATTCATGTGGCTTAAAGGCGGACAAAAAGGTCACTTTGGTGGAGGCATTTAAATAAGACAAACTACACTATAATATATATATATATTTCAATTTGGAAATTAAATCCAGGCAATCTTATATTAAAAACAATGGGAGATGAACTTTCAACATTCAAGCTATATTATATTTTGAGTTTTTTTTTAAAGTTTTATTTTTATAAATGAATGGGATAATGTGATTTTCATGGAAATCAAGTTTTTAAAAAAAAAAAATGCAAATAAAGATTACATTTTAGAATAAAGAAATTAAGCAAACAAATGATGCCTCACTCTGTTTTGTATAAATAAACATATTTTATGTATAGTTTATAGCAGCAAATGTTACTTTGAGCAATAAAACTTCAATTTTTAATCCATTACAATCCAAGGACCATATAGCCTCCAAATATTAACAACTTTTAAGATGCACATATTTAAATACTTGTGTGAAAATAATTAAATTTCAACAGGAAATTCAGAGTCCTAAAAACAGGTTTGTAGACAAAGCCAGTGACCCGCAGCAAAAATAAAATCAGTTATCCAGGATTTCTACCATGGTACATGTAACATAATATTTATTTCAAGTCATTTTGGAACTTGTATTACTGGTAATTACTGGTATTACTATTTAGACTTGCGTTGTTACTTGAAATCAGTTGTGCGTATAATTTGCGTTATGGCATGCGCATACAAAAAGCTTTATTAACACAGTTTTAATGCACATTTATATTATGATATTCTAAGAGTGCTGGTTATTGGCACAGAAAGGTACAGATGGGCACATCTCAAGCAGAGGTAAGCTACTATGAATGCTGGACCAGCTAAAATCTTAATTTAAGGGGAACCAAAGGCAAAAAAATGTAATTAGTAGTATGTGCAAATTTATTAAAGCCACTTTTCTAATAAACGGATGGAAGCTTTTTCACCTGAGGCAATTTCCATTAACAAGCGTTCTTCATGGGTATCATCTTTGCTAACTCTGCCTACTAACTAGACTGCTTTCGTTGACTGTTCTGACTACATAAAAGAATGTTGTTGGTAGTCCAACATGAGATGGCTGTAAAGCTTGGCAATTATGAGCTCACAAACAACTCATTTAACAGAGCTCCTTTAGCCCGACTGTTATATTACTCCACAACCTCTGCTGCATTTGACACAGTGAATCACCAGCACTCCTCTTTTTCTCTTCCATGCCATACAGCGTAACGGACTCTTCTGATCCAGTCATACTGTACCTCTCTACCCGCTCCTGCCCTGTTTCTTTCGTAGATAAAACCTCCTCACCACTTGATCTCTCTGCCAAGGTCACTCAAGGCTCTGCCCTTGGACTCTTAACCTTCTCACTATGCACTGACCTTCTTGGTAAACTTCTTAGCTCCTTTGACTTCCAGTAATTTATATTGCTAATACTTAAATCTATCCTTCTGATTTGATCTTTCGTCCCCTGTCATATTTCAAGTGTCTGCCTGCTTCGCTTTTGGAACCACTTGTATGTCTTCTAGTTTTCTAAAATACAACTTAGAAAGAAATTATTGTATACCCACACATGCACATTGTCTGTAATTGTAAACAATGCTTTAATTCATTACAGGTTTTCTGTCTTGGAGTCATACTTGATTCTTTGTTAAATCATCAGAAGATATCATGGGCCAAACAGATTCACTAAGGGCATGTCTCGCTGTATCAAACTGGGAAATAAAATAAAGGTTATTATTGGCTTTGGGCAATCTTTTGTTTGTCTGTTTGATAAGTTTTCCCTTGCATGATTCACTTTCTTTTCACACTCTACTAATGATGTAGTAATGAAAGTATTACTTATAAAAAAAAAACCCTCAAAAATTGGAAGTATGGAATGCTTCTAACCAAGGATCTAGGGTAAAAACTTGAAGTGTTTAACAAGCTTTTGCAATTAGTATCCTTTCTTTAAAGTCATGATGTTCACTCTTTGGTTTTGAATGTAAAACGTGAGATATAAAAAAATTACCGTTTCAGAGAAAAGTTGGACATGCAGTTGTTAGTTGTTAATGGTTAGTGTTTGTTTGTTGTTAACCAAATCAGGAAGAGATCATGAGCAATGTGTTTGTAAAATAAAATGTTATCTTGGTCAAAACACTCCTTCTCAAATGTTTCCATAAAATGGTGCCAGGCAAGAGCCCATCTCCATCTAAGAGCACTGCAGATAAAATTGGTCAAGGATTCAAATATAGTTTAATTTCAGTGTCATTTTGAGAAGCTCAACCAAAAATTTGGTGGGGGCAGTTGTCTGACATGATTTGTGTAGGACATCTATGCATATGGCAATGCCTGATAAGGGTGGGAACCTAGAATTTTTTTGGATTATTGGATTGTAAAAGGGCCAATCAAGAGATAGATATTGTTTGGTGTTTGTGTCACTCCAGCTGCAGTTTTGGGCTTTTACTATCAATGATGATTTTAAATTTGTGTGTTGGATCACCATGTAACAAGTATATATATTAGCATTAGACAATTGATCGGACAATTCCTGTACCAGATAGGACATTTCCCCCTTCCTTGTCAGCGGGTCGGATCACCAGGTGGGAATCTTATTGGAATGACTTAATAGATTCCTTTTCTTCCTGTGTAAGATTGAAATGCATTGTGAGAGACTCAAGTTTACTCTTTTCTCATTCGAAGTTCAACAAATCATAGAATATTTTTAAGGAATGTGAATTTGTACCCTGGTCACAAGTGCTGTAAGATATAAACTTAACACACAATCTGCCGTGATTTTATATACAGTGGAGTGTTATTTTCCAGAATTCCAGCCTAGTCGTAGGTGTTGTCACAGTAGTGTGCACTTCAACTTGTGGCTTGTCTATCAGGGCAGATGCTCATTTATATATCACACACAAGTTGTTTCCAGCAATGGGTGTGCCAACTGCAATGCAATGTTTACATCACCAGAATTGGGTGTTAATGTGAACAGGTGCAAAGAGCAAAGTGAGCCCTATATAAAAGACCTCCTCAAAAAGTGTTATGTTTTGTATCTGTGCTCTTTGTACTTTGCACCTTCCATAGTATTCTTACCTGACATTTATTGTACAATAGGGCATGTTTATAGATTGCAAAATCTGGTGCAAATTTTGCACACACTGCAATGTTATTATCAAAGGTACCTGAGACAATGCACTTGTTCTGACAGCTTCGAGGCATAGTCCACAAGTGAGGCAAGATGCAGTGTATAGGGTGAACTGATGCACAGAGCCCTGGAATTAAGACCTGTGCTGAGAAAGTATTTTTTACAGGGTTTCTTAGAGCAACTTTCATGTAAATCACTTGTATCTAAGAAATCATACACCACTGTATTTATTCAAATTGTGCAAAAAATGAATAAACAAAGACTTGGGCTATTTCCCATCAAAAATGCCTAATCTGCTACTGTATTTGGCTGTAATTCTAGGAAAAACTACAAAGTGGGTAAAAACATGGCAATTTGCACTTTGCACTGAAGTTCCTAGGAGGGGTATGAAACAAGTCAGGATTTGTGGCATCACCCAATTATTCAGTAAGTAATTTCAGTGATGTACTGAATAAGCATGGTCTGACCTAGAATCGAGGGGGGGGGGCACAGCTCCCATTGAATCATTGCACTTCCTCGACTTCAGTTATGTTTTCTTTTACATCACACCAGCATAAGAATATATTCACTTTGCATTTTTTTAGATCCTTGTACTTAAGTTCTGTTACTGATCTAGCCTCTGATTTATATTTATGCAGATAAAAACAAATGATAAGGCTATTGTATTTATTGTTCTAATGATTTCCTCTGACATGGATCTGTATTCACTAAAGGAGATTCATTAATCAGATATTTTTTTTGTAATCCTGTGGCAGCTCTTATTATTACTCCTTGCCTTGCAAGGCTTCTTTCTTGTAGATAAAAACATGCATATCAACTCTCACTTTGATTGCCTTATGGGCATAAAGCTTTGCATATTTACTGCCCATGAATCATACCCATATGTGAAATCGAGTGAAGATTCAATTTTTCCTGCTAGATGCACCTCTACCCGTTTAATTAAAATATGTATTATTAATAAAACTATATTTAAGTCATATTTTTCACAGATATGACTGAAACATTAAGTGCAAATTGTTTCATACTTTCCTGGTAATTCCCTCTTAACATTTTGAGGCTTAATCACGTTAATACAGCACGGTTCCATAAGAGTCTTTAAACCTTTTATAGATAAAGAGACCTGGAAGGTGTGCGATTGTTTGTCATTCTGTTTTATCATAAAAGCTAGAATTGAGGGCATTTTATTGGCATTTTACTTGGAAGCATGAATTTGACAGTAGTCACCATAATAATAAACCTGCCTATACTGTATCTGTTCTATTAAGATACCAAGGAATGTGAGCATGTATTACACCTTTTGTAAAACTCTCTGTATATGGAAAAATTAGAAAATAATACTATTTAGCTCTACAGTCTGCAAACTTAATAACTGGCTGATTTATCAACACTTGAATTAGAATTTTTGACACAATTCAAAGTTTTCTGATATAAAATTCACAAATTTGAATTATAGTTTCAAAAACTCGAATGTCTGGCATTTATCAAGTGCAAAAAACGTAAAAAACACAGCGTCGGCATGTAAAAGCTTATGATTCCTAGTAAAAATTTTAGCAATTTTTTTTTAATTTGCGAGTTTAGATTTTTTTTTACATGTTTTAAGCATTTGTAGACCTATTGACAAAGATGAATAGTATACGAATTTGATGCATTCCAATTTTTTTCATGGTTTTGTTCGATCAAGCTTTTTATATTCAGATGTTTTTATTCAATAAGCAAGCATTTCAGTTTTATAAAATTCAGATTTTATTCAAATTATGATAGGCCTCTAATTAATTTCATTCTTAGAACTTATTGTCTTCCTGATGCTCATATTTAATGGTCAGGACTCGTTTCAGTTAAATTTGATTGTATTTAGTGTTATTTTGCTCTCAAAAACAAAAGAAAAATACATATATACGTTTCCTGATCTTAAATTACTATCTGGTGTATCATATTATGCATTCAAACAATAAGACTCCTCTAATGACATCAGTGTATACTTTCTAGAGTCATGTTTACAGTGACAACATGTAAAATAGATTTTAGCTGAAAAAAGTATTGTTTTTGTCACACTTTCTAGAGATAACCCTTTTACTCAAGAACCATTTTCAATAATAGGCACATTTACAATAGTGTAGTATTTAATTATTGGCTTTTTAACACTCATATAAAGGACATTATTGATCTCTGTACAGGACCATGCTGAAGACTCCTGGTATCTTGATTATGCTTGCTTCTTGAGCTGGTACTGAATTGCTACAGTTGCAGGTCCCCCCATATCCTCTGGTGTCTCTGGTTTATGTTACTGATGTTGCACTAATGGTGACAAAGTGTGGGCAGAGAGTTTTGCTGTGTAATTGTAGTATTAAAACCAATCCAATATGGCCAGAACTGTAAATAATACAGTGTGCAAAGGGTTTGTTTCTATGCAAAGAAAGAGAGAATGACATAAAGGTAATTAATCCTTAGCAGTAAATACGTCACACACATATCTAATATTATTCCCAATTACTAGTATTATTATTGTTAATAATATTATTATTATTATTATTAATAATAATAATAATAATATTCCGTATTATTCCCTATTACATATAGCCTTAGCTAGCAATTTCTCCTCTGTGCATAAAATTAAAATGCCTGGGGAATGTATATTTATTACTCAACTCCTAATATCTTGGACATGCTCCCCAAACTTCCTTTTAAGTGTCCTGTTGTACATCCTTTACAAACAAGCCCAGAGCCAAAGCAATTTAGATATAACATGGCGGTGTCAGGGCCTTGCAGCTGAAATAAGGTTGAAGTCAGGACCAAGGAGGAAGCTGGGGTGCAGACTGGCAGGAAAAGTCCAATATGTGGGACACAAAGGGTTAAGATGCTCAAGGGCAAAGTCCAGGCAATAGGGTCTGGGCAGGCAGCAAATTAGGTCAGTAACCAAGGATCAATCAGTAGAATAATAATAGCACACTCAGGAACTCACTTACATAAGACCTATATTTAGGCATTGAACCCAGGTCTTCGGCATCCTTTTATTTTGAATTTTCGTGCCGGACTGTGACATGATTATGTCACATTGAGCTGCATCACCAGGTGACATGTGGATGTCATGACGTGGCCATGGGCGCCACCATCTTGGCAAAGAAGTGTCGTGCTCCACAACAGCGCGCTACTGTAAGGCAGCAAGTTATCCTTTTATTCACTTGCCATAAATAGTTTTCTTTATCCTTGAATAAAATCCAAGCCTCAACTACCCTTCAACTTAAAGGGGATGTATGGTCAAAAATGATAATCCCCTTTGCCTTTGGAGAATAAATATAAGCATTTTTCAAATTACAAATTAAAAATATTATTTTTTTTAAAAATTATTTTTTATGAGACGGTTTTGTGTTGCTCGCAGTGCAATCAACCCCCCACATTTCTGCTCATTTCAGCAGAGCTCAAAACCTTCAAGGCCCGTGGCTGTCTTCTCTGCTGCTTGGCCCGTCTGCCTCTTCTGCTAGTCCACTGCCACCATTGCTTGACTGCCTATTCATTTTTCATTGGTAGGCAGGACGACTAGCAGAAGAGGCAGACAGGCCAAGTAGAAGAGAAGACGGCCACGAGCCATGAAGGTTTTGAGAGCTGCTAAAATGAGCAGATATGTGGGGGGATTGATTGCACTACGAGGAACACAACACAAAACCGGCTCATAAAAAATAATGATTAGCAATTTGAAAAAATGCTTATATTCATTCCCCAAAGGCAAAGGGGATTATCATTTTTATCCATACATTCCCTTTAAGAAATGTATTCAAAATGGTTCAGTATTTAATGTAAATCAATCATTTTTTTATCATTGAAAATATTTTTATGACAAGCACATTCTTATTATTAATCAACTTTTGTGAAGTAAATATATTTTGGCATTTTAAATATTGACATATATGATGTCTATTTTTTTTTTCTTTTGCCTTGTACTGATACAGTAGAGTAGAAAAGTCATTACTTACTGGTTTCTGAGAGAAACTATAAATATGTATGACTTTCCTGTGGAAATATCCTTAAATGTTGGCTATGTATATTATTGGATATGTGAGAAAATACATGACAGCTCATCAATATTACTTGGGATTTATTATATTACAGAGCAGACATATTTTATATTCACAATTATTTGCTTAAATCACTAAACAATCTTTATTCAATGGGAACCCTCAAATAGTGGGCTTCTAAGAGATCAGAAGAAGCGATTATAGTCATTAATATAGGAGGGAATGTCACAGACATATCCACCATCATATGTTCACTTCTGCCTATTTGTCAGTCATATAAATTGCATGATTCAAATATCTAATAATATCTAATACTATCCCTATTTATCCCTATTTATTATAGATGCAAAGGGTGTTCAAGGAAGGCACCCAAAACATTTTTTTTCAATCCCTGAGTGTTATTATATGCTTTTTATTGAAAAAAATAATCACTGATTCCATAGGTGGTGTTGTATGAGGTCTGTGATTTGTCTTGCAAATGATATGATAACTATGTATAAATATATAAGGGGACTATATAATAATCTCTCTAATCGTTTATTTAACAGTAGGTCTTTCCAACTGACACGAGGTCACCCATTCCGATTAGAAGAAAGGAGGTTCTGCCTAAATATTCGGAAGGGTTTTTTAAAGTGAGAGCTGTGAAGATGTGGAATTCTCTCCCTGAATCAGTTGTACAGGCTGATACATTAGATAGCTTTAAGAAGGGGTTGGATGGCTTTTTAGCAAGTAAGGGAATACAGGGTTATGGAAAATAGCTCATAGTACAAGTTGATCCAGGGACTAGTCCCAATGCCATCTTGGAGTCAGGAAGGATTTTTTTCCCCTCCGAGGCAAATTGAAGAGGCTTAAAATGGGTTTTTTTGCCTTCGTCTGGAGCAACTAGCAATTAGGCTGGTTATATATAGACTTGAAAAGTTGAACTTGATGGACGTGTGTCTTTTTTCAACTTAAGTTACTATGTTACTATGTACCAGCCCTGGAGTCTCATCCAGCCTTGCTGGACCTAAATTAAATGAAAGGAATTGAAGCATTCCAGGAAAATAGATGTAAGGGGACTGCATGCACCATGCAATATATCCCTAGTATTCTTAGTAAATCGACACCCCAATATATATATATATATATATATATATATATATATATATATATATATATATATATATTCTAGCGGCTGGAGCACTCTTAATCTATTAGGCAATTGCCCGGGTGCAGGTTATAATCAATCATACATAGAGCAAACAAAAAACCGCACACACAGGACTTATGAAGTGCAAAAAAATAAAAAAATTTATTGCAACGTTTCGGCTCCTGTACTCGAGCCTTCTTCAGGTATATATATATATATATTAATAGTGACACCTATAAAATACCATAACCCTTTATACCACTATGCATTAACAGTTATCTGTTTACAACAACATGGATTGAAATATTGAATATTCTTTCATTCTAGCATCTTTCTACATTGTTGCAAAGAAAACAACACATTATTAAGAGAACTAAAGGCTTAAACGGTTGTGCATAATGAATCAGCCAGGCAAACACTGGTAACCAGTGATCACAGAAACGAGACTGTGCAAAATTAAATTCTGGTTCAATAGCAATTGATTGCCAATTAAATAATTTTCTGTCAATGACATTTTTCTCTTTTTTTTTCTTTATATCAGTATAGATTTTGTTGGGTCACAGTGAAAGACACAGCTGCAAGTACAGTGTCAGTGGAAGTTGGTGAGTTTGATACACATTATAACATCTGTCTGTCTCTACAGAGGGATACTATATGGATCTCTGTAGAATATTATTATTATAGAATAAGTATCATTGAGACCAATCCCACTCTCGTTTGTAAAATATATTAAGATATACAACAAGGTATCAAGGATTACTCTACCAGTAGTGGAGAAATTTCCTGAAAAGCATTTTGGCCTAGTGGTTAAGCAAGACTAACCAAAACATGGTTCTTGTTTGAATTTCAGCAATGGCATATATGTATTTAAAGTAAATGTTAATTCCAACATTTTCCAAGAGTTTTTATTACCGAAATGGTAGCTCAACCCCACCAAACTACCTAAAATTGCACAAAGCAGCTTTTTCAAGATAGCAGGTGCCAACACAGGACCTGTCCCTTTATAATCCTTATTGCAAGTTCATACAGTTAGTGGCACATTTATCAAGGGTCAAATTTTGAATTCATGTGAGTTTTTTTAAACCCCCTTAAATTCGATTCAATTCGAAATTCAACTTGGGCAAATTTATAAAAAAAACTCGGATGAATTTAAAAGACCTGAAAACTCAAATCGAATTTGTTAGGAAGGCTACAAACAGCTCCAAATTGATCCTTGGACCTCTCCCATTGACTAATACCGTAATTCAGCAGGTTTGAGGTGGCGAATAGTCGAATTCTTAAAGGGCCAGAGTATGATAAATGTCGAAAATAAAATTAGATTTTCTTTAAAAAAACTTGAATTCGATAATTCAAATTCAAATTTTCAATTCGACCATTAATAAATCCTTATTGTCCAGGGGCCATCTCACTTGATTCCTTATGGATGCTCAGCACTATCAACATTCATAGACCTTTTAAGCCCACCCCTTGAAATAGCAAAACTTTGGCTTTGCTTTTTATTTACAGTTAGAGGGGCTTTGTTTACACTTAAGAGAACTTAAATAAAAAGTGATAGCATCCATTAATTATCATTAAACCTGATCTATAAGCTAGAAACTGGCAATTCATTTCCTTTTTTATAAATCCCTGCCAAGGGGTCTGACATTGCTCTTCAGACCACTAAATCATATGCATAGTTAGTGTGATGCTAAGTTTTATTAAGCTTGGTAATAGAAAAACATGTGTTCTTTACAAAGATTTCCATGCAAGTTTATATAGTGAAAATGCATTTATTGCAGTTTAATGGCTCTAAAAATGTGCAGCTTAGTAAATATGTCCATTGGAGTGATGGATGTGCTAAGGCTGGAGCTTCATTATATATGGTGCCTTGTCTGCATTCCATCATTAGCTCATCAAAAGAGAAGGCTCATCTCTAAGGCAATCATGTCAAACAGGAAAACAAACAGGGCTGCAGTTCATTCTTTATGGAGCAAATGAAATCTCTGTCTTCATTCTATGAAAGGTCTAAACAGGAGGCATATTCTGCAATATAAACATATTGGAATTGAATAAAAGCAGCTCTGACTTCATTTTGGAAAGCAAAACTGTGTAACAAGTTAAGACTATGTCACAAGAGGTTAGTTGAGGTAATACGTGACCAATTATTTTCATGGGTTTCTATCAAGAGCAAACAATTACCACTGAATTATATTGCGCTGCTGCTTTGTCTGTTGCTCTTCACTTTCTCTCTGTTCTAACCTTTGCAGGTCTAACATAAAACCTTCTGACCTTTCAGAAGCCAACATTTTAAGCTTGGTTACTTGTTTTTATTTTTTCCTTTTTAGTTCAAGGCCCCTGCCCTCCACTCTAACGTAACTACAGCTCTGGGGCGAGACACAGGATACATATACCTTCTACCAGTAGGCTCTCTGGTTTTCACTCTCTGGTTAAAAACTGAACAACTTCAAAGAGGAAAGGGATTATGAAGTCTTAGGTCATAATGTAATAAAAAAGTGCAATATTTGCACCAGGTCTAGTAATCCATCAGAAGGTATCATTTACTGGTTACCAGTTTGTAAGCAAACATCTTATTGGCTGCTGTGGTTGGAAGTGCAAGGTTTGCACTCTAAAATAGTGTTCACTACCCCCTGAATACAGAGCTGCCCCCTGCATGCCCCTTATCTGTACATGATTGCTGTACTAATAAGGGACAGGCAGGGGGTTGGCAGGTAAGAACCTCTCTTTCTCCCCCTACCTGTCCCCTAAATGTTGCATCATTCAGACATACAAGTTAAAAAGTGCCAGCTATCTTTTGCCTGCTTTTTTCTGTACCTTATGCCAGGAAACAAATACTCATTGAAAGATCACAAATGGGTGCACCTTTGGACCATCTAATTCTTGCACTTGTGTCCAGAGTCTAGGTAAAAAAAAACCTTGAGATTTTTATTAAATTGCCCCATTAGTCTATTTCTTTGGCCAGAAATCGACCAGAAAAAGCAGTGATTATTCTTTTCTTCTTAAAACTGTAGATTTTCCTGTTTGTTTGCTCTTCTGCATATCCTATCATGTTGCCGCAATAGCTAATTAGCATTATACATACGCATGCAGTTTTCTAACAATGCAGGGGCAGAATCATGGGAACGCAACTTTATATAGCTCCCAGGCTTTTTAAATAACAATTTGGCCTGCAGAGCGTATCAATAGCAAGTAATTTATTTGCTTCTACTGTTGCGCAAGGACCAGATTGATTTTATTGGAGTAATTTGCTGGAAATGATTTTTTGAATGTTAGATTTATTACTGAGGGACTTCATTGTCAGATAATTGAACTGCAGTGTACTTTTAACAAGCAAAATAAAAGATCTACACTAAAACAGGTGTTATTTAACATAATGTCAATCACACAGAAATCTTAAGATGCAAGAGTATATTAGTAACCTGTCCTGACTAGTCAATGCATTATTTTCCCATTTTTGTGGAATGGCACTTGACTTGCCCCTTATTTTAGCCTCAATGTATTGCATAGAACACCTTCCATCTACCTGTTCAAGGAAGGGACAACTTGATGCTTAAGTGCCATTTTTTTTCATTCTCGTTATGTATTTGTCATTTTACAAATTCATTAAAAAGTATAGCTTGGTAGGCTATAAATCATAAATATGCTGTATTAGTTACAGACTCAACCGGTCACATTGGCAAAAACAGCATAGTGCATTGTGCTGCTGTAGAAATCAATGTCAATAGCTTTAGTTCAATTGCTACCCTACAATGAATACTTGATGGTAGATAAAGTGCAGAACCCTGGCAGTCTGCTCTCAGCAAACACCATCTGTGCACTTGGAAACTACGCCATTGCTATGCCAAAATACAAGTTTTCAGTGTGACCTATTTTGCAGTCCAGACCTTGCAATATAGGAATTTTTATTCTAGAATCTATACAATACCAAGCAAAAAGAACCGGAAAGAAACACAGAATCAGACATACATACATATATACATATATATATATATATATATATATATATATATATATATATATATATATATATATATATATATATATATATATATATATATATATATATATATATATATATATATATATATATATATAATAAGTCTGGAAGCCAGCACAACTCGTGTAGTAGTCACAGATGCCAGGGTGCTAGAGCCACAGGTAAGAATATAGAACAGGAAAAAATCTTGCACTCACAGGTCTTAGGTGTTTATTAGAAAAAAATCGACTAACGTTTCGGCAAACAGGCTTGAGTGTTTGCCGAAACGTTAGTCGATTTTTTCTAATAAACACCTATATTTTCATTGCTAAGACCTGTGAGTGCAAGCTTTTTTCCTGTTCTTTACATCCATAGAGGAGTCGGCACTCTCGATACTCAGTTCAAATGTGCCTGGGTGCAGTGTCCAAAATGGTGTCCAAAATGTAGAATATCTATCACACAGAGAAGGTCCGCAATCCCAGGACTTAAATAAAAATGTTTTATTGAATGACTAATGTTTCGGCCCCTCCGAGGCCTTTCTCATAGTGTGGAAAAGCATTTAAGACTTTTATTATATTACAGCATTTCAATACCCTTGAGAAAGTCGGGACACATGACGAAACCCATTGGGAACACACTGAATGGACTTCTCTTATTAGAGATTATTCTCTGCTACATTGTAAGTGCATAGCTTTGGTGCTGATAACATTTTACACAACGGGAGTGTGACCCTTCTTTTATGTCTGTTTTATTAAATGGCCCCTTTTTCATGATTTTTAGGATTATAGGGACAAATGAAAGTCAAAGTAAAATGAACACAATGGAGGGGACATGTTGAAGCATTCATTTGGTCATTGTTTTTAATATATGCTTTCTTCATATTATTGAAATTAATAAAATATCCACTTATCATATGCGCTGTCCCTCTGGAGGAGGGGGTTGTCAAGCCCAACCACCCCCCATTACCCACATGCAGAGATCGACAGCAGGGAGTAAGGGGAAGGCCAGATTAAGCCCTTCTGTCTGTTAGAGGAATGAAGACAGGCCACACATGTGCAGTGACACTTATCTCCGCTCGTTTCTTAATGACACCTTCTCTCACCCCACTGGCAATTTCTACATCTGCCCTGAAGCTCAATTGAATTAATAAAGGAGCCACTTTTTACAATTAATTTTAACATGGAAAAAGTAATTTTTTTGCAAAGTTCTACCACTCTGTTAGGACTTTACAAAAGGTGCACATCCCCCTTTAAGTTACGTGCATCCAAACATGCTCAGGTACTTCCATATGAGTGCAATTTGCATCCATCCTGACTATTCAGAATTGATGTGCAAATTTGTCTATTGAAGCTGTGGAACCCTGGAGCTACTGCTAGCCTGGACCAGGATTCCTACTGTGGGTTTAGTCAATAGGCTCACCAAACATGTGTAAACAGATGCAAACACCACTTTGTTCCAGAAGTGATGCATTTTACTCTGGACAATTAGCTGCAGAAGAATAGTGTAAAAAGCTATGTAAAATAAATATCAAATTTATCACGGTGTGTATCTTATTTTACACAACCTGAATGCCAAATTTGGCAATGTTATTTTACATTAGCGAAGTTGCGCTATCGTTAATTCATCAAGCAAAGTGATGTTACGCTAGCGATGCCTAATTTGCATACGGCGCCAAGTTAAAGTACAATGGACGTATGTGTAGCACCAAATACATTACACTACAAAAGCCTGGGAAAGCTTCATAAAATAAAATAGAGTTGTTATTTTGCCCTATACATGTGCCCACTGTATAGTTTAGGTGCCATATGTTAGGAAATGTAGGGGGAAAGGAGGGTACCCCCAAAAAAATGTACGATCTTTTTCAGCCTATCATCCTTTAAAAAGTAAAAGACGCCAGCGTTTTTTGGGACTCAACTTTTTTTGAAGCAAGTCCTATCTATTCTATTGCACTTCAACTGGTCTAAGGTGGTGAAGGCAAGTCTGGTGCAAGAGTTAACGTTCAGTGAAATCCGCAAGTTAGTGAATTAGTGTATTTATGTCCCTTCGCCTAAGCGCAACTTCGCCTGGCATTAGGGTGCGAAGAAGCACTAAAGTCTGTCTACTTCGCTAGCGAAATTATGGCAGGGAGCGTTAGTAAATCGGCAAAGTGGAAAAATGACGTCACAGCGTTAGCCACTTTGCCCTTTAGTAAATTTCCCCCTATAACTTAAGACTAAAACAGCAATGTTTTCATATGTTTGCAACCTTGTAAACAGGGGAAAAATACAAATTCATCTCTTGTACTTCTATTTTACACATTTAAAAGAAAAATAATAAAAATATTTAGCCTTGACCACCTAAAGCCAGGGAAAGAAAAAATATCACAGCAGAACACAAGGCTGACTTTTCTTGGTGCAAGAGAAAAGAAAGAACAAATTCATACCAAGATGTTGTGCACTAACAGAAAGGGCAGATACAGTATCACTTTTAAAGTATTTAAAGTACTAGTACCGGGTCGGACTAGGCCATTGGACACCAGGAAAAATCTTAGTGGGCCACGCAGACCCAAACCAGCTACCTGCCTGAGACCTGCCTGAGGCCTGCCTGCATACTGAGCTCCCTCCTGATCACAAAGAGAAAAGATATAAAACACAAGGGTTTTGGGTGTGCTGGAGGGGAATTGTGGCTGGGGCAGGGGCCTGGGGGGTTCTTGATCCCATTATTGCTCTAACACTTGTTTCCTGGGATCAGTAAAGGACCCTACTGAGTTCAACCTGTTGCCCTGATAAAGCCTACTTAGGTAAGAGATAAGTGGAAAGCAGAAGAAAAGATCTTGTAAAATTAACAGCATAATTTTGTTTCCATTTGCAGTTTTCTATTTTCTATCTATTTTTTATATCTCCCTGGTTCCCTTACTACAGCATGATACAACATTATGATATTTAGGATCTGCTATCTCCCCCTCTCTAGCAGGTGAATGGGTGAGAAAAATGTGCCTGTCTTTACCATTACATTTTCCACTTTTCTTGTCATTTACATTCATATCATGTAACTCAGCATGAGTTGTAGCTTCTGAGGGAAACTATAGAAAAACTTTGGGGAAAAAAAATGAAAAAGGAAGGAGCAAGTTTCATTATATCCTGCCACCTTCCAATTTCCTAGCCATTAGTATTGATTTAAGGAATCTATCAACACATTATTATGTATGGTTAAGGAAGTCTGACCTTTCCCTCGAAGGTACAAATAAGTAGTTCTTCAGGGGCTATAAATGTGTGTGACAAGATAATTCTATCAATTTATTATTGAAGTGATGTTGATGATATCATTCTTCTCATGCCTGAAACAGGAAAGTGCAGAAGAACCTCTTTTACTTCCCTTCTTCTAGTATATATGATAGATCTTCTCCCTGACTAATCGCTGTCACATTAACTTTCATTATTTCATCCTTTAGAGCTGTCAGGTTAATGGTGATAATCAAAATGGCTCATTGTAGGTAAAGGAAATTATAAGAGCAAAGTAATATCATAAAACAGTGTTTAAATATGTGTAATTTCATTTGTCAGTAGTGCCCCAACACTTCATTACGCACATAACCATCTCTCATCAGTGGAATTAGTGCATTATTCATTACTGTTAATTATTTTCACATAATGGGTGCCCTGATATATTTAACCTCTCCATTATATCTCAGATAATAGGCCTGTAAAATTGAATTGTGTGTGGAGTGGAGTTCTTAAGCTCATTTACTGAACATCAAAGAACAAAGAACAGAAAAAGAATTCTAAATTGTACATTTGGGCCAGCTGGTGCCAAACATTTATTTCTGTCTGATTTGCATACAGTCTAGAAAGTAGAGAATGAAAGATGAGTGTCATGTGGCTTTCCTGCTTACATTAGAAACCAATTACGATGTAGGAATAACGGAGACAGCTACTGTACATTATAACGGCATCACATGAAACGGGGAGAAAAAGTTACAGGGGAAGAAATACACATAAATATACTGCTCTAACTATGAAAATGCACGGACAATTGAATTATATGACATCCAAACAACGTATAAACTTAAAACAAGAACACGGAAATATCTTTATATGCATTCAGAATATTGGACGATAACTAGAATAACAGTAATTCTCATTCATTAGATTTCTAAAGGTCCATCATGTATGCATACAGTCTGTACAGTATGCTTGAAGCCTCAGTGCTCGATTATGCAGGCTTTGCACTTAAAACATATGCTCTAGATATAAATCCTCAAGGTTTCCTCTTCAGCATCTGAGTTTTGTCTGCTGGGAAATACATGAAGAGTAGTCTTGCTCCTCCGTTCCTTCTTAAATCACAGGAGTGTAAGAAAGTGATTTAGATGAGGAAAACCACATATATGAAGATATAGTATTCCTTTACAAAATTAAACAGTTACAGTAAAAACATATTGTAATGCCATATGCCTTAGAAGTTTTACCCTTTGCCAGCCAGGTGCATTGGATCTGCTTGTACAACTTGTTGCCAGACAGCACCTAATGCCTAAGGTTGACAGTCTTTAGACTTTGCAAATCAAGCTCATTTTAAAACAACATTTTCACCAGACACCAATACATATATATATATATATATATATCTATATATATATACACACAGTATATTCTCTATATATTTTTTACACTTTACCAGCTTGATGATACTGTGCCTTTTTATAAAGGGGAAATCCTATTTTGCTGATAATATAATTCTGTATTTCTTCTTGAAAGAAATTCATCAAATTAGCAGAATTTAGACACTATAAAGTTTGAGTCATCGTTATCCTTTCACAAACATTAACCGAAACTGCAAAAAATGAATGTACAATAAAGTTTATAAGGGCATAGCTTTATTTATATAGCGTGACTAGGCAGCATTGTACAATGTTATCATTACACACATAGGGGCAGATTTATCAACATTTGGATTCAACTTTTTATTGCAATTTGAGTTTTTTTGTGGTGAAAACTGTGAATTTCCGAAAATTGAATTTTCTAGATTTATTAAGCACAAGAAAATAAAAAACTCAAAAATAAAAATCGGGCATCTTAAAGCTGACGAGTTTGTGTAGAAGTCAATGGGAGTATAATTAGCAAATTCAAGCTATTTTTCAATTCAAGATTTTGAGGTTGATCCAAAAATGCATTGAAAAGGATGGATATAATGTGATTTCTCTGCTTTCAAGTTGTTTTTTTTTTAATAAATAAGCACATATAAGCTCCGTGAGTACATTATAATATATATGTATAAATGTTCAGAGATGTGGTAACAGACACAGTAGGAAAGAGTCCCTGCCCTGTAGAGTTCCAATCTAAGTGGTTGTATGTAACTTATTACTATAAATGATAAATTACAGAATGTCAAAAGTTCAAAATGTTAAAAGTTTAAACAAAAACATTTTTATGTGGATAATATTTGTAGGTTGAAGGCAACAAATAGCACTAATAGCATCAGTGTCCAACCTCACCATCACACAACAAACACATGGATAACTGTATCTCTGAGTTGATATTCATGGAAGAAGCTTTGGAAAGCCAATATTAGCCAGTTAGATTTGGTTAAATAACATCATGTAGACAGCGAATTCTAAATGGTTACTGCACTGCCACAATTTTGCCCCTTTTCTATATAAACATTACAATGTGTTGGTGATGGCAAAAGGAACAGAAATTCCTTGGTCACACCCTCACCTCATCTTTACATTTTCCTTTCTTCCTACATCCCATTCTGTATCAGGCAGCACCTACCTGTTACACATAAGAATACAATGACAAAATATAGAGAGGCAAATGATTACTGAAACATATATGAAATCCTGTAAAGAATCCCTACATATTGTTGTTGACTAGGCTACACAATGATTTACAATAAGACAGCAAAACTTTTTTCACTACAGCAGTTCTTAGAATTTCAAGGCTTTGTAAATCATTGGCTTATCACTATACTATAAGCATTCAACACATTTCAAAAGGGAGCATGATACAAAGTGCACAAGTAGTAGGACTCTTGGGTAATACCAAAGCACATTTCTATACACAAGACAATTCCAAGAGGCACAAGTAAAAAAAAAAAATTAGGTTTCTGCATGGCAATTCCTTTCCTATGGCATTTGCCATAAAATAGACAGCCTTATAAATCTGAATATTTATTTGAGTAATAACATTTCCTGAAAGTCCTGTGATTATAGTAGCAAATACTACCATCTCTCTTCTGCTTCAAGTAATAGCAAAATGTAGGACTTTAGGTATAATCCTTTGCTCTTAAAGGGGATCTATTGTGAAAATTAAAAATGAGCTTCATTTTGCTGAAATATGAAACTTTCTAAATATGATCAATTAAAAATGATGTACCTCTTCCCAGCAACCTGTCTCTCTTCAATCACTCTTCATCAAATAGGCAGATTTATATTTTGATTGACAGGTCTAATACATGGGGGGGGTGTTAGATACTTTGCCAAGAAGATACATGGGAGTTCACTCTTTAAAAATAATGGACTCTGATTGAAATTCTGTTTCTTTGCAAGGAGGGTGTGTGCCAGAGTCAATTATTTTGTTAACTTTTGTTTGTGCTGAAGTCAGTTATCTGAGTTAGCTCCAACACGTCTGCTAGAAAAAGGAACACCCCTAAAAGATGTATTAGCCCTACCTGTCAATCAAAATCGACCCTGATTTCTGCACGAATAGAACATGAAGAGTGAGAGGGAGAGAAATAGGGAAGAATGTGATTATCTCATGAACAGTACAAAATATCTCAATGAAGATATTTAGAAAATGTCTTAGTCCAGTGAGATAAAGCTTATACTATATTACATTACCTGTCTCACAAGCAAAACTTGTTTTTCAATGAGAATATTAACAGATAATTTGCATAATTTTTCTATAATTAATAAAAATATTATATGCTGTACTGTAATGCAGGGTATCCCAAACTCAGAACTAACGCAAAGAATCTGGTCTCGGCTCACTCTTCTGCTTTTAACAGTCGCCTTTGGCTTTGGGAGGAGCCCTCTGCTACTTGGATGCCGCCAGGTCTTAGTGTGAGAGGACCAAGAAGAAAGTTCTGAGTAGGCTAGGGAACCAATCGTGTAGTAGTCGAACGGGAAACAAAAAGTGTAGTCAATGGCCAGGCCGGGTCGGTAACAGTCAGGCAATGCAGTACAAAATCAGGAGACGAGAGGGTCACAGGCTGGGTCAAACACACCAATATCGTGGTACAGAAACAGGTTCCAGGAGAATAGTCACATGGGCATCTGTTTACTAAAGCGCAGTAAATGCGACTATATGTTTGTACGAGTCATCGCTGCGAACATGTTTCCACCAAATTATTTGCAGCAACTAAGTTTACTAATCTGCGATGCGCTCAGAAGTCATTGCGATCACTGGCGGTAACTACATTACCAAGCCAGCTTACGTTAGCGATAATTTCTGGTGACAAATTAAGTTTGATTTATGCTTTAAAATAGTCTTGTTTTATGGCGTTTATTATGGCATGATTTATGGCCAGATATGTATCTTCAAAACTGCTAAGCTTTATAGATATTTTCAATAACACAGTAAACAGATTTCACCCAATCAAACATGTTTGCATCATATAAATCCACATTCCAATACATCCAGTCACAAGACTTACCCTCTGCCAATAGAATCATATAAAATCATAAGGTTTTACCAATAAATCTGTGTGCATCATATAAATGTAGTTTAATCTAGCCAATCACAATGATACTGAACCACCTGCCAATAGAATCATAAATTGACACAAATTGACACAAATCAAAATCATACAGCCAATAGACACCCGTCATTTCACACAAGACAGCCCATTGATTGATTTAGTAGCATGAGGAGGTGCAATCAAAATGTGAGTGCAGTCTATTGCACCAAGGCAGGCGGGCATCCCTCTAAGGTTATAAAATCCAGATTTGACTTCCTGACACTGTTCTGGAGTTGCTGGAAATCTGACAGTTTTTAGGGACTGTTGCACTATGGCTCTCAAGACCGATTTTAGAAGTCTAGAAAAACTTGGGCAACTTACCCCTATCACCATTGCCACAGATGGCTGAAAATTGCCTGTAGCAAGGAAGTTTAAAACTGCCAGCAATTTTACTATGCCTGGTGGCTCGAGATAATGAACTATGTAAGTGTACAAGGCAAGTATGGCCTGCCTATTCAATCGGAACAACTCCCTGACATTACTGTCACTCAGCTCTTCTAGTGCTGAGCGCACTCGAAACCATCTAGGCTGATGAAGCCTTTGGTCCCTCCTAGCCATAATTCATCTTTCAGCTGAAAAAGCTGCTGTAACAGCAGGCAAAAGAATAATCCAAAACATCTTTGATTATCCTGTCACTTCTCTCTTCTCCTGTCAGGAATGGAAACAGGAACAAGAATGATGGATAAACAAGGTGTTATGGGATATTTCCTGTCCCCTTCAGAATTTTCTGGTGAAAATATAATTTACCGCTACTAATTTGTCTTTCGAACATTTCGCGGTTTAGTAAACCGGGCATTAATGTGTATGTAGCGTTATTTTCAGCGAATGAGATAACTGGCGAACACATATCCTTGAGCAAGAAAATTTGCAAATTTATATTTACCGCAGGTTAGTAAACAAATTCGGCGATAATGTTGTCTATATTTTGTGCGCATGTTTTTACCGCACTTTAATAAACGGATACCATGATCAGGTACTTTTCTTACATGTACCCTGCAAATGTAGCAATGATGCTCAATCTAGCAGTGCAGATTTTGCATTCTGAGAGTAATTTTGCAACAAAGAGCCAGTACTCAGCTATGGGAATTCCCCTATGAAATAACTTACACTGCACAGAAGCAAATATGGTCATTTTTAAACAATACTTTGGTCTATCTTAAAAGCCCCACTGTCAAATAAATGTATCAATTTGAATAAATATATTACACGAGTAGTAGAGCTGTCTTTGCGGTAATAATATGGTGTCGTTCATCCTTTTCCTGATGTTTGCCTAATAAAAAAAAACACATTAGTTCTTTATTGACCAATACTGTAAGTACCTGTTATTCCTGGACTTTATATGGGAAATGCACATCTCAGTTTATAGATCAGATTCAGTCAAATTTCATTAAAATCTTAACCACAGGACTTTACTTTCTTTAGTATAATATTTACTTAGGAATTGCTGATAAGCTACATAAATACTTAAAAACATGTCTGAAGTGTACAGACTTTGTTACAAGGAAGCCACCTTGTTTTAATTTGCATACATTTGTGCAGTTCTTTCAACCTGGCTTTAATGCTGCTAGCTTTACAATAGGTATGTAAAACTCACTCGAAAAATTGCCTCTAGGGGTTTTAATATGTAATTAATTTATAAACATAACATTATTCATCATGTAAAATTAAAGTCTAGCTTGTTTCTGGCCTACTTACTTCTACAGCGGTCTCTTTGGAATCTTAACAGCGTGGAACACAAACAAGGTGAAACAAAGAAATACCAAAGGGTGTACACTGCTGGCTGGGTTTTTTGCTCTGGATGATCAGGGAATCATAATGTTTTGAGAAAATTCTCTCTGCCAAAATGTATCACACATGTATTTCAGCAATTTTTCAATGCTAGAAAACTTGTTATGTCGTTAAGAACTAGAGTTACATGTGAAGATGCATTTCCATTATAACTGGTTGAATTTTTTTTAGTTTGATGTGCAGAGAGCTGTAGTTACTGCATAGTCTATATGTTACAGAGAATAGAGCTTTAGATGTGTTAACCAATCTCAAATCAGTTTACCAAAACAGAGATACAGACCAAAAGTTCAAAGTATATGTATAGTGAATTAATACACAAGATTTATTAAATTAAAAGACAGAAATTACATCACTTAGGGGGTTATTTACTAAACTAAAAAAAATTGTGATTTTTTTTAAAATAAAATCTGACTTTTAAAAAATCATGAATTTTTCGTAATTTATTAAACCCGAGGATGGAAAAGTCAGAATCTGAAAATCCGGCATCTCAGACCTATCGAGGTTGCATATAAGTCAATGGGAGTCCCAATGATTTTTTGATGTGCACTGGGTTTCAGGCAATACCCCGAAGTTTTCAGAGTTTTCAGGTGAAAATTACAAAAAATCTTGAAAATAGGGTGAAAAAGTCTGAAAAATTCATGAAAATCCGTTTTTTTCCTGCAAATCGAATTTTCTGGAAAATGTAATAAATACGCGTAAAAAACCCGAGAGGATTTGATCGGAGTTTGTAGCAGAAAAAATTTAGATAAATTCCGACTTTGATAAATAACCCCTAAATACCAATTAGAACTGATGATGCCACTAAGCACCATTTATAAGGATATTCATGACTTATTTTGCACCTTACAAGTCCTGTAAGTGTGGTTTTTCGTTGTCCAATTTACAAATTTTTATAACCTGCACCCTGGCAGTTGCCTATGTTTACAAGAGTGCTCCAGCTGTATGAAATATATATAGAGTATATATGTGTGTGTGTGTGTGTGTGTGTGTGTGTGTGTGTGTGTGTGTGTGTGTGTGTGTGTGTGTGTGTGTGGGTGTGTGTGGGTGTGTGTGGGTGTGTGTGGGTGTGTGTGGGTGTGTGTGTGTGTGTATGTAGATTTGCTACAACAATTTAAATGTTCTGTTGACACAGCTAATCTTTGATCTTATTCCTCGTATCTTCACATTGGCTATATTCTTGCAGGGAGAAGCCAGCTATTGAAACTCAAATGGAGCTTGTAACAAACAAGCAGTATTTCAAGAAACCAACACAGCATTGAGGCTTAGGAGGATGTGTCATACAAAGGGCCATGATTTGAATCACAGTAAATCCTAATAGTTATTAGCCCCATTATCTTCCTTGGTCCAGCCCTAGTCCCTTGTTCTGGACAGCTAGAGACACAACGCATTGAGTAGCTAGAAGCTTTGTAAACTAATGGGTCAGATAATTTGCTGGCTGGACAGCAAGCCAGTCTGGGGGAATAGGTTTTATGTATTCATGTGAAACATAGAAACTACAAATATTAAAGAAATGATGTACATGTGTGGGCCATGAATATTACTCATCTTTCTATGCAGGCCTCTCCTATTCATATTCCAGTCTCTTATTCAAATCAATGCATGATTGCTAGGGGAATTTGGACCCTAGCAACCAGATTGTTGAAATTTCAAACTGGCTAAAAAAAAAAAAAAAAGCTAAATAACTGAAAAATTACAAATAATAAAAAATGAAAACCAGTTGCAAATTGTCTCATAAGATCACTCTCTACATCATGCGAAAAGTTCATTTAAAGGTGAACATCCCCTTTAAGATATGGGGATCCAAATTATTGCAAGACCCCTTATCCTGAACACCTCAGGTCCCAAGCATTCTGGAGAACAGGTCCCATACCTGTATTCTGATTTTCAATTAACAATTCTAGCTATATAGCAACCACCATTTCTTTGGCAGGTAGGAATGCCCCAACTTTTTTAAATGTATTCCTGATATTTGATCAAATGTAACCTGCTCTGTCAGAGTGAAGAACACAGGATTCTTAGTTTGTGCTCTGTTACATGGTGTAACTTGCATACAGTGTAACATAGAGTGGACAAGCACTATACAGTCGGTGCAGTATAACCAACTGCCAATTAGGACTCAAATTACAAGGGTTGCCCTGGGTATTTTAACACAGCCCACAATTCTTTAAATTTGTGTATATATATATATATATATATATATATATATATATATATATATATATATATATATATATATATATATATATATATATATATATATATATATATATATATATATATATATATATATATATATATATATATATATCAAACATGTATTATAATATTATTATATATGTCTTAACCTTTTATGTTGTCTTTAATACATAAAAATACAAATACATAAAATGTAATTATATCTGAGAAACAAACTAATCTTTGAGTATAACTGATGCATGTTTAGAAACAAACTGGCTGCAGTAAAGAATACATCTGATAAATCCATATTCATATAAAGATTCTAGAATGAATAATACTAACACATTTCAGAGAGTGGCACAAAGCCAACAATGTCCATTGTCATTAAATATTCTACCTTGCAATTATTTTGTAACTTTTGTTCTACGCTCTGCTTACACCAAAAATTATCATAAAAATTTTAAAGATGTCCTCTGTGTAGAATGTCTATAAAATATTTAATATTCAATTTTCTTCTATCATGGCTTGAAAAATTCATAATTACATGATGATCCACCTAATAACTCATTCTGAAAAGTCATACGTGGCACTCCCCCTGTGACTGAGTTAATAATTTACTGCTGTGTGGGATTTTTGCTGCACTGTTAGTCTTGGGAACATTTATTAAGCAAATGTTCATTTGCAAAGATCAGAATGTGAATGAAGAGGTAGGAATTTAATGAGGAGTGACAGACAGGTGAACAGATTCCATATTGAACTTCAGTACGGGAAAAGCAGAAATAGCTTTGGTCGCCTCAGCAGACACATAAAGTGAAATATAGAGGGCTGGCAGCGGCAGCAGAAATTTATACTTTTCACAAAGACTCTACAGAATGATAAATCTTACAAAGCCATGAATCCGAAGAAAGGATCCTGATGATTTCCGTTCCAGAATCATTTTGTTAATTATGCATAGCAAGCCGGCATTAGTAAGTGGGATTTTTCTGATCAAAATTTGGCCAATATATAAAACAACTCAATCATATTTATAAAGTATAAATACAACCCTCCCCCTTCAATGTTTTTTTTTCCCTTATTAATTATCTTACAGTTTTTCAATGTGAAAATGATCACTTGTGGCCTCTTGCAGATCTTCCATTTAAATTTTAGGGCGGCCGGAATTAAATCTAGGAATTTTGTAAAATTTTTGGAAATTGGTCCACATCATGAGCATAGAGACAGATCATGCTTATAAATGAGGACATAAAACAAACACATATTTCCGAGGTGTGTTTAAGTTCCTTAGACTGCAGGGAATGGTGTAAATGATAAATAATCCCTTTAAAGTGATGTGGAAACGTGTTTGCACTGAATAAATAACAGATAAAAATAATATTAATTGCTGCCCTGCAGAATACAGTTAAAAGTTACAGTTAAAGGGGTGACTGGTGATTTCCCATTACCTGAGTAATCATAAAAAAAACAGGTGTGGCAGGGATCCACTCAATTGCTGTTGAGCTGCAGAATGCCTTTTAAAAAAAATCATTTAAACATTTAAAAAACCCCAAAAGGATTGTTTTCTCTTTGATCTCCTGCACTGAACAGCCAGCAAATTATACAATGTTTCTGAAATGTTATTAAAAAAGAGGTTTTTGGCAGAGAGCCCAGAATACTCGATACCTGCACTTAGATACATTTGTAACTATTTAAGATAAGCAAAGATACAATTGTAACTATTTCAGATAAGCAGGGAGAACTGAGACTTACAGTTTAAAGGGCATTCATTAGCAAAACTGTAACACATAAAACCTGACCCTAAAACCCTCAGGAACGTGTTTCCATAATCTGCCAAATTTTTGTAAAATGGATGTTGTATTTAGGGGGTGTGGCCACAAAATGGGCGTGGTCAAAATGTTGACGCTCTATGTGCAGCAAATCTTTCCCTCTTTCTATTTTTCAAATGTTGGAAGGTATGTTATAGCCAAGCACAAGGTACTGTTTTATAACTACCGAAAAAAGGGAAAACGTGAATGATTTGAAATAATATGTATTCTATGGGAGATAGTCTTTCAGTAATCCAGAGCTTTCTGGATAACGGGCTTCTGCATAATGGGTACTACACTTGTACAAACAGTAGCAATGGCCTCCCAAAAAATAATTTCATCTTGTTTAGCCTAATAACCTGAATGCTGCAGACTTCATTGTATTGTATGCAACTGAGCTAATCACCAGCGTGTGCATTTAGAGACGTCAGTGGATGATACGGCAATTGTGTCACTGTGCAACAAATGACAAAATCCACAAGCTACAAGACTATTAGTATTGTTGTGCACTGCATGTCTGTATAGCAAACAAAGCGATTGCCTTGTATTACATGAGTTGTAAAATGTTTGATTCTAAATAGATGAGAATCTGCCAAAGTTTTTTGCAGTTTGTTCGAATAGATTAAAGGGATTCTGTCATGATTTTTATGAATTAGTTTTTACTTCTCAATTACACTGTTTACACTGCAAATAATTCACTCTACAATATAAAATGTAATTCCTGAACCAGCAAGTGTATTTTTTTTCAGTTGTAATATTGGTGTGTAGGCAGCCATCATTTTGCCTGGTCATGTGCTTTCAGAAAGAGCCAGCACTTTAGGATGGCACTGCTTGCTGGCAGGCTGTTATTTCTCCTAATCAAAGTAACTGAAGGTGTCTCAATGGGACCTGGATATTACTATTGATTGCTGTTCTAAGATCTACCAGGCAGCTGTTATCTTGTGTAAAGCTGGCCATAGATGCAAAGATCCCATCGTTCGAATCCTCAGTTGATCGGACTTCCCCATTTCCCGACCTGCCACTAACCATTCAGATCAAATAAAGTAGTAAAAGAACAGATCAGCCGATGTTCTGCCCCTGACAGCAATTGTACGAAAGTTATGTCCGACAAAGTGACAGTCTCTCACTGAAAATCGTACGATCGGCAATACATGCAGAGAAACCCAATCAACCAAATGACCGATCTCCACGGGACGAAAAATGTTGGGACTCTCCACACACGGCCCGAAAATCGTATGAATCGAGGATTTGTACAATCGGATCTTGGCGTCTATGGCCAGCTTAAGGGAGCTGTTAACTTACAATTGTTCTGTTGTTAGGCTGCTGGGGGGGAGGGGTGGGGGTGATATCACTCCAACTTGCAGTACAGCAGTAAAGAGTGATTGAAGTTTATCAGAGCACAAGTCACATGACTGGGGGCAGCTCGGAAACTGACAATATGTCTAGCTCCATGTCAGATTTAATTCAAAATTTAATATAAAAAAATTGGTTTACTCTTTTGAGAAACGGATCTCATTGCAGAATTCTGCTGGAGCAGCACTATTAACTGATGCATTTTTAAAAAAAGATTTTTTCCCATGACAGTATCCCTTCAGACATTCTGCAAGCTCACTGAACATTTGGGGGGTTATTTACTTAACCACAAATGTATCTGGTCAGTTTTTTTGGACAAAAACTTTTTTCATGGGGAAAAAAAATAATTTTTTTAAAAATTTACAGTAATATACCACAATACTGGAAAAAAAACTGAATCTGAAAAATCTGCCATCTCAGACCTGCCGAGGTCCTGTATAAGTCAATGGGAGAGGCACCGATCCCAACTGGAAGTCATCCTGGTCTGCATTTGGTTTTGCCTCATAATCCAATAAATGCGGGTTTTTCTGGCAGAAATCCCAAAAGATTGAGAGATTTGTGAAAATAGTACGGAAAAAACTTACGATTTGATGTAATAACTCTGTTGGGGTGCACAAAACTTTATTATGATGCATATTGCATATTTTCTGTTAATCCAATAAACTTTATGTCACTGCTGAAATACTACTGTTTCCATAAGGCATGTTATATATTGAAAGGAAGTTGCTACTTTGAAACCTCAGCCAATGATAACAAAACTCTAAACAATTAAGAGGGGTTCCCAAACTTTTAATAAATAAGGCAAAATCTGGCATGGGCGTTTGGTAGAGCTTTTTTATTTTAATTTTGAGATAAATTTTGATTTTAGTAAATAATCCCCTCGGTGTGTCTCAGGTACCAATGAAAGGGTCAAGTAAGAGAATAACAGGAAGTTCTTGTGCTTGATTCAGATGCATGGATCATTGTTGTCATAGGGCTCTCGTGCCTCCAGGCTGGTCCTGTAAGTCTTGTGCATAAGGCGCAGCCAGTTTCTAAAAACAAAACAATGATCTGTTAGAGTTTTATAATAAACACATTTTTTTGAAATAAAGGGGCACATTTACTTAGCTCGAGTGAAGGAATAGAAGAAAAAATACTTTGAATTTCGAACGTTTTTTGGCCTACTTTGTCCATCGAATTGGCTACTTCGACCTTCGACTACGACTTCGAATCTAATGATTCGAACTAAAAATCGTTCGACTATTCGACCATTCGATAGTCGAAGTACTGTCTCTTTAAAAAAAACTTCGACCCCCTACTTCGCCAAGTAAAACCTACCGAGGTGCAATGTTAGCCTATGGGGAAGGTCCCTATAGGCTTCCTAACAATTTTCTGTTTGAAGGAAAATCGTTCGATTCGAAGGATTTAATCGCTCCATCGAACGAATTTTCCTTCGATCGTTTGATCAAACGAATTGCGGTAAATCCTTCGACTTCGATATTTGAAGTCGAAGGATTTAACTTTGACAGTCGAATATCGAGGGTTAATTAACCCTCGATATTCGACCCTAAGTAAATCTGCCCCTAAATGATAGAACACATTATGTACAGTATGTATATTGCGCTGCTAATATACGCAGCACTGTACAATAGAACAATTCATAAAAAGAACAAATAGGGGTCAATGCAATAATAAATATAAATAACAGTTACATTAAAGATTAAGTTCTAAAGAGCCAAGAAGAAGATGGTCCCTGCCCTTTCAGTCTAACATTTTCATCACATCTCATTTAGCTTAGTCATGTTGAACAATAGTGCATATAGGTGAATACTGCAACTTTAAGCAGCAAAAAGCAGTTGTTTAAAACGTTGAATTTACAGCAAAAAATGTCCTTCATTTTTAGAGGTTTTAGTGGTTACCAATATGTTGAAAAAAGAGAGAAAGAAAAAGGATATCTCTCTTTTTTCAACAAATTTTACCACACTGACATACGTCAGATTTCCCCCTTTCTATTAAAATATTTGGAGTTGGATCAATTTATCCTTTAATTTAAGTGGTTACCAATATATTACTCATTTAAATGTGCAAGAGCAAGGGTGCAAAACCTTGCTCCTTAGTGCTGAGCGCAAGGTGCTGAGCACATAACTTTAGGGTGCAGGCCATGTGATGCACATGGCACCTGGAACATATGTCATGTCATTATTATTAACATGTATTTATATAGCGCCAACATATTGCATAGCACTGTAATGTCATTCTAGTGATCTAGGGGTTTAAGGTTTAAGCACACGGGCAGATTCGGGGAGATTTAGTCTCCTGGCGACTAATCGCCTCTTCTTTGAGGCAACAATCTCCCTGTACTGCCTTCCGCCTGCTAAAATCCAAAAACGATGCACTTGCATTTGTGGTTTAAAAAATCTTGATGGGCCTCCGTGATGATGAAAAGGATGATGACTATTATTGCTCCCAGTTTTGTTCCACTGCGCACAATTCTAGTGTGGCATTCAAAGAGTTAATATATATCAAATAAATGATTAATTCAAAATGTTTGGATTCATTTTAGCAGCACAGGAGGTTTATGAAGCATATTAAAATCAGCCTTTCTTCTTTAAAACAGTCAAATCATTTGCAACTGTGAAGTGAATAAATTGCTTGAGCTTGTGCATGTGGCACACAGTGCTGCTTTGAATTGCTTAACCATTATTTGGTTAAAGGGTAAATACACCTTGTACATAGTAATGAAAATCATATAGGTATGAATGAAGATTAACACTGCAGGCTATCTCCCGAATATTAATAAAATTCAATATATTTTCTAAAAGGTATAATTTATATTTGTGGAAATGAGACCCGTTTCTAATAAAAATCCCTCTGTCCTTCATTCTGCTCATATAATTTTGCTATAAATCATCCTGCATGAGTTTTTTTTTTTCTAAATATTCATTGCAAGTAGATCCTATTTAAATAACCCCTTTTAGCGACACACATTTCGGAATTAAAATTTTACCTTGAGCAATCGTTCTTCCAATATGCTTTCCTCTATAGCATATTCTTGTTACTAAAACAATATTTTATTGAAATAAATTATGCTAAATGGTTCAGTTGAGGTGAAACTTCAAGTATATTGTCAAGCAATTTTTAACTACACAAATATTAACCAATTCCTCTGTTTCATGTTATTTCTATAGCTTTATTTATTTTAGGGTCACTGGCAGGTTCTTATACAACTGCTGAGCATTAAAGACATACCAGTTATAGTCATTTTCTTACTATCTCATTTAGTTTTCAGCACTGACATAAATTGTGCACAAAATTGTTTATGGCTAAAAGTCTTAACAATGTTGTGGGGTAGGATGGAAATGTTAAGTCATTCAGAAAAAAACAACCCTTGGGAGATTCTCTTTGGTTCTCTTGGGGACAACTGGGGCAATAAAAAGCCTCTCTGCTTCCCATTCCAGTGAATGACAAATGTTCACCCATATGGCACACTGCATTAGGGAAATTGATTGGGAAGGTGAAAGTTAGAGATCTTGTGCAATAGAATACCACAATTCATATTCTCTAGAAAGGGATGTGCCTACCACTGTCAAAGGGTGTTGCTTGGTCTGAGAGGGATCGCTGTGGACAAAACTCCCAGTTTAACAGTTTAACATGAGCTTAATGACTTGGCTAGATTGCATATTTATAATCACCCACATTCTGCTATGAATTTAAGTTTAAAGGAGATGTAAAAACAACTGTAATGCCATCCCACAGCACCCCCCAGTTTCTATAGAAGTTGCCAAAAAACATAATTATTGATACAAGAAAATTCACCAATAAGAATTCTACTGATCAAACAAGAATTTACCAATGGGAATACTGATTCCAAGCACCATGCTTGTCATCTTGCTGTTATCTTACATACAGAGATAAATATTGCATTTTCTTCTTCATTATATTACACTGGAATCAAACATGGGGATAAAGGACAGACTTGTTCATTGCTGGAAAATTGTGCTTAAAGGAGAACTAAACCCCCCATTGTGATAAGTCCCCACTGGCCCCCCTCCGCTGGCCTTACCCCTGAATTCTGTCCCTTCTAAAAATAGCGACCACACATGCAGAGTGAACGCAGTGGAGCTCATGGGCGCCGTCTTCTTCTCTTCGGTAATCTTTGTGGAGTGAGCGCGTATTGGCGCATGTGCAGTTGGAGCAATCTTCCGGTTCGCGACAACTACGTATGCACTGAAAGAGACGGAAATTGCCCATGGGTAGGAAGAAGACACGGAGATTACCGAAGAGAAGAAGATGGCGCCCGTGAGCTCCGCTGCGCTCACTCTTCATGTGCGGTCGCTATTTCTAGAGGAGACAGAATTCAGGGGTAAAACTATGCAGGCGGGAGGCAGGGAGGAGCCAGTGGGGACTTATAACAATGGGGAGTTTAGTTCTCCTTTAAAGCTTCCAACTCCAAGTGCAGGAACAAAGAACATGGAGCCAGATTGATATAGATCAGCTGGGATTCTCATTGGAGGATTCCTTGCATTTTAAAGCAGTCACTGGCTTTGGAGATTTGGGGACAAGTGTTATTGTGCAATACTGCTTTAAAGGGGAACTATCACGAAAATAAAAAAAATAATATACGCTTCCTCATACTAAAATAAGAAACTTTCTAAATACAATCATTTAAAAATTCAGAATTGTTTCTGAAATAATCACTATTCCTCTCTCGGCATCTGTATCTCTTCATTCTGTCCTCATGTAGCAGTTGGGATGAATGACTTTATATATATATATATATATATATATATATATATATATATATATATATATATATATATATATCCTATAGGTGGGCATCCTTTCCTAGCAGATGAATTAGAGCTCACTCAAATAACTGATTCCAGTACAAACAAAATCTAACAAAATAACTGCCTTGTGCACAAATTCTGCATGTAGAGAGAGATGATGTCTGGTGATTGTAATAGAGTGAACTCTAATACATCTTCTAGGCAAAAGGAGCCCCCCTATAAGATATATTGGAATAGTGAAGATAAACGTGATTATTTCAGAAATCGTAAAGAACTTTTAATTGATTGTATTTAGAAAGTTTCTTAATTCAGTATGAGGAAGCTTATATTAAATTTTCATTTTCGCGATAGTTCCCCTTTAAGAATACAACCCTGATTTTGCTGGACTATATCTCCCAGCATGCCTCAACCTTCATCATATGTTACATTATTCTGGGAATTGTAGTCCAGCAACAACTGAGTAACGTTTGGTTTAACTGTGCATTGCAGCAGGGTTTGCTATCCCTTTAAGCTTCCTACAAAACACAAAAAGATGGCAGTCATCTTCAAGAGAAAGAATAATGAATCTTATGTATTAAAACACACATTTATCTTATGACCCATGTGTAGGGGTGTGGTAAAGGTGCCCAGGTCATATCCTTCCTAAATTTTACAGTCCATTTTAGTTATCTAGTAAATGGCGACTGTATAAGTCTATTGCCCAGAGGGTACAGCAGTTGAAATACTTTAATCTGCATTGCAGATGTTGCCCTTCAGTATAAGAATAAGAACCAATTAGGACCAACTAAAAGTACCAGGTATTTTGTTTACCAATCGTCACTTAAGAGATTAAACTAATCATTAAAGGTAGAGATAAATACAGGATCCTGACTGGATGGCCCTGCATGAATGTGCTGTGCTGATTGGATTATCAGAATAATTTGTACCCCACTTATGTCAGAGTGAACTAAGAAAGAGGGCAACAAGTAAAAAGCCTGTTACATCTTACCCTGTATAAAATACCAATCAGTTACATAACAGATTATATGCAAGTATATGTTCCAAAGTGTGACGATAAAATTGTTACATGGCAAGGAAAATCTTAAAATGTAATATGTTGCTCAGTATGTTCATTCAATAAAATCTGAATTAAATATGTATTACTACTTCAACTTCTTTAAAATCTGAATTGCTTGACTGCTGCTAATAATTAAAAAGCTGGGATGAGCCTGTAACTCGCCCACCCAGCATACTGGTATTTTAGTAGAGCTGTGTTCTACAGCGCGGTGCTATTTACCTCCATTTAACTTACAGAACATCTATAAAATCCACATGCTGCAGGCCTGAGTAACCAGTTAAAATGCATATTTTATTGCAAAGGCATAAAATCTAGTTTTTCATGCTTATATAAAGGCAATATCAAATTACGATAGCTTTCTGATTCTCAATATACCCAGTTCTATCTCGGTTACATATTTCGAGAGATAATTAAGATTTGGCTTTGTGGAGGTGGCAGGAAGATTATGGTGAATAGTAGGCACGATGTAGACAGGGATGCTCATCAAGGATACCCTTTATTCCTCTTTTTATTTGCAATAACAGTTTTACCTGTACAGTGTTTTTATATACATAGTTGGCATTAAAAATGTGATGACAAGGACTACTTATATACAAATGAGATATAGATCTGCTTTGTTGAGGCAGGTCTGTTGCTTTATTCCCCTTTTCAGTTCAGACCCTCTCGTGTGTTTCAATGGGCAATGAAAACCAGCTACAAGAAATGTTCCTAATTTTTCTGATTATCTGTAATACTGGTTGTCATTAATGAAAAAAAAAATAATCCTTTGTTTTAAATGGAAAACTCCCAGAGTTGGTTTGGCTAAATAAAAACCAAAAACCAGCGATGATGTTGGAATTCTAGGGAAATAAATGCTAAATGCTGTGTTGTTGAATATAAGTTTTATACAGTACCTGGTAAGTAAATGTGGCTAGTATTCATGCCAGTTATATTACTATTTATATTCAGTGACTCACCAGATGCCAAGCACAATACACTGGCCACATAGAGACATTATAAGCCATCAACATCAATATTTGAACAGGGGCATATAAATTAACTGCCCCTTCAGATTCCTTTACGCTTCTTAATCCCCCCATTTGGAATCTCTCATCCACATAAATTTATGAAGTTGGGAACCAGACATTTAAGGAACCTTTCTACCACATTTTGATCCAGCCAACAATGAAAATGTTCACCTAAAATCTTAATACACTTTTTTTTACACGCTTTTTCCCAAAATTACCTAAATGAGATTTAAAAAAACTGGAATAAATTGACATTATGAGATTTAAAGGAGAAGAAATAGTATTTTACAATTGGGATGTCAAAAGTTAGGAACCCCAAGTGACTATTTTTACTTACCTGACACCCCGGGCCGGTGCTCCGATCAGCAGAAAACCACACCGGCCTGGGGTTTTTCTAGCGAGCACCACGGAGAGATCCTCTTCCTTCTTCATCAGTTTTCAAATTTCCCGGGGCAGACGCACGTGCACTAGAGTGAAATAGCCGGCTTTTTTTGTTAACGTCCGGCTTTCCGCTCTACTGCGCATGTGCAACTGGGAGAAGACCCGAAGAAGCAGGAAGAGGATCTCTCCATGGTGGTCGCTAGAAGAACCCAGTTTTCTGCTGATAGGAGCACCGGCCCAGGGTGTCAGTTAAGTAAAAATAGTCACTTGGGGTGCCTAACTTTTGGCACCCCCAAGTGTAAAATGCTATTCCTTCTCCTTTAAGTTCCTTAATGTCTATGTGGGACAGGCCAACCACCATGTTTTCCTCTCTTAACTTCCCCGAGATCCTAACCTTAGAAGAGTGCCTTCTGGGCATAATTGATAACTTAGTTACTACTAATTTGCCAAAACTCAATATTACACTCTGTTGCTCTAGAAAGGACATTTTTCTTCACTAATAAGACCAAATCCCCCCAGACTCATGAGGAGCATGACTAGGGACACTTACCGCATCAAGTAATTGATCTCCAATTTTTGCTCTATTTCCACCATCTGTTCAACTTTATTGTTACATGTCTATTCAATACTGCATTAGTTACCTTTTGTTACAGATCATTTTTCACAAGCGATAAAATAAAACCTGTGCATTGCATTAACTCCGAAAAGGTCCAGCTGCTCAGATGTTGAAAGTGACATGGCAGCTCCCACTCTGATACAAATGCAAATATAAGGAGAAGTGGGGTATTATAGTTATAAAAAGCTGAACTATCATCGATCATTTTTAATGTATGGAAAAATAGATCTTAAACAAGGCCCCAAATGAATAGAGAAAAAAATACTACACTTTCACCCTAAAAATCTATTTTTAATTTTGCTTTTGCACAAAAAAAGCAACATAGAAGCTCTTTTCATTAATAAAGCGAAACATTGTCTGTACATACATACTTCATTCTCTCCTGCTACTAAATGCTCAGATATAAAATTATTTAGCCTCTGCAATGTTAAATTAAATCCTCTTTGCTCTGCAGTGACCAAAACAAATAACAGATGACCTGCAAACGAGTTATTTGCATTTGTTAAAGAATGTTTTTGCACTGCTGGGTCATATATCTTTGAACTGCTCTTCTCTATAACAACCTTCTGCTGCTCATTAGCATGCTGATCACCATTAACACAGCTATAATGCAGCAATTTCCCTGCCGTAGTTTGAGGGAGAATGCTCATCTGAATGCAGGCGAAGGACAAAATTAACTACATAAATCTAAAAAGCAAACTGAATCTAAGTTTATGCAAGTTCTTTCTGACGGATGGGCTCATCACGCACTCACAAGTCACAGCTCTTAAACATCATTGTACAATACATTGTAAAGTGCAATTTGAATGTAGATTTCAATAACGCTAATTCATTCAGTTAAAATATCATGTCTGCCCGTTTTCGTTTCTTGTTCTTGTCAATATATTGCATCAGTTTTTTTATGCGATTCGGGAGTGGAAATGATTTGATATCATTTGAATTTATGAAAAGTCTGATATTTTGTGAATTTCTTTAAAAATCCACCTAGAAAACTTTGACTTTATAAAGCAGTCAATAGAGATATTATGACAACGACATTCATGCTAGCCTATGAAATTTCAGTTTATTTTTCACTTTTTTCGAAATAAGCTTTAATCATTTTATTTCAGCTTTTTATATATAAAAGGTACTTTTTATAATAATACCAGGTCCATAAGAATACCATGAATAGCTTTTTCTTACTGTGTTTGTAAATGAGCATGGGGAGATTGTGGGGGGTTAGTCTGCTGCTTTTCAGTTACTCAAACACATAGGGCAAGAACATCCCAAACAGTCTTTAATTCACCTGTATGAGAATTGCCTGAAAGTGTCACTACATGCTAAATGCCAGTTTATCTAAGTGCCCTGGCGGAACTGTTGGTGACCATGAGCTCAATCTGTTTTCCTGCAGATTTACAGAACTCTCTGCCCCTTATGAAGTGGTGGAAAATATTCTGCACAAATGGAAACTATACAGTGCAGCCTACAACTTCTTGAAAAATTGCACATCATTCCACAATATTCCATTAACAATTTCCATTGTGGTCCATATATCTTTGGATTGCAATTGGTTATCTATTTGCATGCAGCTGAGGTTGCCACTACCCTTTTTGTAATTTTGTATCCCTCTAGTGCAGAAACACAAGCTGCAAAGGCAATTTCTTTGCAACTGCCAAAGTTTAACCTGGATGCCCATCGCCTATCCTATTTCCATTTGCGTTCTTACAATTTACACATCTGCTTAGAAGTCACTATGATCTGTCAGATATGGGCCTAATCATTCACTGGCAGCATGGATCGCTGGAGGCACTGCATTGATAAATTGCTGCAGTGAGTAAGTGAGCTATTCGGAATAGCAGGGTCTTCATAGAAGAACAAAGTAGGGTATAGTATAGCGCTAGTGGTGGAAATTGTTTCTGTTCATTAATATATTACTAGACATTTCAGGAGTCTCAACATGACAGTCCTATCCAGACAAAGAGACAAAACAGATTCATTGGTTAAGATCTAAGTAGTCATTTGTTGACTGCAAATTGCAACATATTAACATTTTATTCCCCGGGCATTTTCTACATTTATACAAATTCAACTTTGATTAGTCATAGTATATCATGTTTCTGTTTTTTCAAATGTATGTAAAATTAAGGGTTTTATATGTGAAATGTAATAAGAATCACTGCGAGAAAAAAATATGTGCAATGCAATTTGAGAGAATTTAATAAGGCTTTTGGAAACCAGTAAAAGTATGTAGCGACCCATCCACCAGTGGAAAAAGACTGGGAATTTTATCATTTGCAGAGTATGTAATAAACATATGTCTTACTATATTAGTCTTTATATCAATTGTATTTTTACTGCCCATGAAATTATTACACTACGTACACTATATTAAGTACACTATGTACATTGTATGGCCAATTGCATTCAGATACCCCTTTTAAAATCAAAAGTCCTCAACTGAAACACCCACTGCAAAGTTTCAAACTGTTTTTGGAATCAATGTCGACCCATCACTATGGGGCGCATTTATTAAACCTTACATTTTTCTGATTGAGTTTTTAAAGAGTAGAACTCGAATTTTTAGAGAAAAAAAACACAAATTTTATTATATCCCAAAGCAGCTATAAATTCAAATCCGAATATACTCAAACCTGTCAAGATCATGTAGACGTCAATGGCAGATGAAGTTGTTTCTTGACATCGCGATCTGCACTGGATAAGTCTTTATCGGCTGATAATCTGAAAAAGTCGAGTTTTTGGAACGTCAATCGCACAATTCGAATTGACACACAAATTTGTTGTGATGTTTTTTTCACTCACTTTTTTGAAAAGAATTATTGATAAATTTGTGGATGCGAGTTAGGTCGACTTTGTTTCAATAAAAATTTTAATTAATTTGAGTTTTAGTAAATAACCGGCCTATTTGTAGGGAGCATGGTTATTTTATGGCCAAGCAGCCACACAGAAGCATAACAATGTATGGCAATGGCTTGAATGGTGTTAGGGTTTCCATAGTTGAACTCTAGAGCAGTGGAAACTCTATCTCTCTCCAGAGAGAGGTCTATAAAAATCAGTGCAATGAGAGTATAGGAACAGGTGACATTACCCTGACCTCAACCCAACTGAACAACTGTGGGATAAATGTGATGCTAAATATTATAATAACAATAATAGCCCTAAATATGGCCAAAGAAATGCACCTTCAGTTTGTTTAATTGTCAGAAAATGTAAGTGCATCCTGTAAATCCAATTAGTTATACAGCTGTATATGTGATGTTATTTGATTTTCCAAGAACAATGAAATGCTCTTTGGGCATATTCACACTTCACAGTTTCTATTTATTAATGACTTCCACAATACAATACACAATAATGACAAAAATGAATTGCTGATATCTTCATTTAAAATATATTCCCTAACCCTGAAACACAGCTGCATTGAAATATGACTTTGCACTATATCGAATAAAAGTTCTTTACTTGTGTTTTAACTCTCCAACCAGTGTTGTATCAACGGCATGCTCCAATAAACAAGACAATAATGACAAATTATCAAATCAAGACTCAGATGTGACCCTCAATTGAGAGAGCAGCATTTTAATGAAGACAAAAGCTATGTGAAAGCTGCTAATATCATTTACTGATAAACAGGTTTCCTCAAGAGGCCCCTAGCTCATTCCCTCGAGGGCCTATAAGGCTGAATAATTCCATTTAAAATATTGTGCAATTCACTAAATTAGTCTTTGAACATCCTTACTATCCAATTACGAAGCCCCAGCATGGACAGAATAATGACATTTTTCAAATGGTGGAGTGCATGCGGTCTTAACAAACTTATGACAAACATGAAAATTAGCTTTCAATTTTAAAGCCGGGGTGACTTCTTGCAATGCTTCAAACAGAGGTTACAATATTAAAAGTGCACTACTGCTGCTACACAGGGACTGGAAATGTAAATCTTAGGCATGCACAGAATTCTCCATGCTGCCTTTCCTCATGAAAAAGAATCATAACCCACTGAATGATGTTTTTGCATTTGCAAGCTATTTGGACCACTTAAAATCTAGTGAAAGCTTTACTGAATAACGGGTATGGAATACCTCTCGGACACTTTTATCTTCAAGGCAGGCAGAAAAGGCGAGAGTTTTAGGAAGTGATATTCATCTCTGTTAAAGCACTGCAAGCCACATTATTAAAGTCATTTGTCATGGTTTGAATATTTCTGCCTGATTCACCATTAAATCGCTGTTCTAATTACCAACTTTGTCATGAAAAGTAGTCGAGCTGTTGTATACAGTGGAAAACTTAATTTTTTAATAATGGCTCGTGCAAGGAGATGTTTTAAACACCATTTCTTCCTTTTTTTTTTTTAAATAAAAAAAGAATGATGAGAAGATGTTTACAGCTCCCCATAAATGAATGAGTATATAAAAAAAATCATTGTTAGTACATGTATGGGACATGTTATCCAGAATGCTCGGATAAGGGATCTTTCTGTTATTTGGATATCCATACCTACTAAAAAAAATGTAAACATTAAATAAACTCAATAGGATTGCTTTGCCTTCAATAAGAATTAATTATATCTTAATTATATATATCTTATATTATATATATATTAATTATATCTTAGATGGAATCAAGTACAAGGTACTGTTTTAAAAAGGGAAATCCTTATTAAAAATATGAATTGTTTGATTATAATGGAGTCTGCGGTAGATGGCCTTCCCATAATTCAGAGCATTCTAAATAATAATGTTTCCAGATATCAGATCCCATAACTGTACATGGAACTACCCTTACAAAGTGATATTCTTGAAGATTTTTAATATTATTGATGGATGTAACAATTTACTGAGATTGATCATGGGGATTAATATTTTATTAGATAAAGTTTGGGGGAACACTGGATGCCAACACTTCTTAGCTCTACTTTTAAACATTATGATGATTGATAATTTTGACCATGAAGAGGAATTCTGGGAAAGCAGTCACATTTTGATTTAGAGAGATCACTGTGGAAGCTGATATCTACCCATTGAGTTTTAAAGCTGATCAGACTTAGGTTGTATAGATGCAAGTTGGTTTCTCCCATATATCATATATCACATGGTTTGTGAAACCAATACAGTGGGTTCTCACATAAACCCATTTATTGTGAAGCAAGCCATGACCAAAGATCCCCTTTAGTGATGGGCGAATTTATTCGCCAGGCGCGAATTCACATGCGAATTCCCGCAATTTGCCTCCTGCGAATAAATTCGTGAAACCGCCTCAAAAATTCGCCGTCCTCCAAAACAATGAACAGTGGTGTCCGTTTTTTTGGACACCAATGCGTTTTCACTGGCAAATTTTCGCGGTGGTTTTGCAAATTTATTTGAAGGCGTTGAATCGCGGGAATTTGCCGTGAATCAAAAATGAGACGCCGGTGACGTTTCGCGAATTTACCGCTGTTTTGCGAATTTCGCTGGAAATTTTGCGATTTTTTTGTGGAAGCAAAACGTCCCAAATTCGCCCATCCGTTTTTTTTAACAACACAGTATGAATCCTGGGCAATAATTTACATGTGCTACAAAGTTTACATTCACAACAACCCTTTATGATAATGCTTAGAAATAGATTTTTAACGCACAGCTAGATGACGATCAGATCAAATTGAAAATGCATTCACTATTATTACTGCAATGCTGTAGGGTCTTAAATTGCTTTTATTAATACTAGGGTGTTTTACCTTGGTTGCCTTGATTTATGTAATGTGAATCATACAGAGAAAATTTAAATAGGGGCAATGGCTATGAACCCGCTAGATATTGAAAGCCTACCCAGTGATCTGATGTGTCCATCCTTACCCCCCCCATTATCCCTGCCCACTTTATATAATATTGGAATGCACCGAATCCACTTTTTTGGATTCGGCCGGACCCCCAAATCCTTCGTGAAAGATTCAGCCGAATACCGAACCGAATCCAAACCCTAATTTGCATATGCAAATCAGCGAGGGGGAAGGAAAAACATTTTTACTTCCATGTTTGTGACGAGAGTTTAAGGATTCAGATTAGGTTCGGCCAGGCTCAAGAATTGGGCCAAATACGAATTCTGCTGAAAATGGCCAAATACCGAACCGAATCCTGGATTCAGTGCATCCCTATAATTAAGGAAATCACAAATCATGCTTGATTTGAGGGCTGGATTTCACCAGGTAGATGCTGGGGACTACTACTTCAAAATTTTCATAGGCTTGATTGGCCTGCGGTAGTTAAGTTTCTTTGGTCAATAGGAGTTTAGCCCACTAACCACAAATTTAAATTAGAATATATCAGGTACACGTGTGATCCGATGCCGCACAGTCTTTTCTGGTCTATTTATTTATTCAGTTTTACACAGAAACACCTGAAAAATTATACGATAATTGAAAGATGGGGAGTTTGTGGATATGGGGATGAGAAACACCTGAAAATATTATACGATAATTGAAAGATAGGGGAGTTTGGGGATGACATTAACAAACAGTGGTAGATTTTTCGGGCTTTGCTTGTGTACAAAAACCCAGATTTGTAGAGTTTGTAGAGTGATATAGTAATGAGATGCTTTCTGCTGTGTCTGGTAGGGGATCACTATACCTAGTGTAAAATTTTATTACCTTACCTACCAAGTCTACTGCAGTTTGAGATGCCGTCTTGTTTCTATTATTTTCTAAAGTTTGTCTGCTTCTAGAAACCCATTGCAACTAACCAAACAACTGAGAAGTAAATGCTACTTACTGATCGGTTGCTATGGATTACTAGACAAGAAGCAAACTTAAGACCATTTATTTAAATGCCCCCTTTGTTTTAATTTTCACCCTGAGAGGTTCCCCAATAATTTAATCAGTGGTTGATGTAACAAACATACACTTAATACAAACGATATTTCAGGTGCTTTAAGCAAAGTAGCAGTTTTTGTACTTAGTGAGACATCACCATAAAATGAAGTTAACGTTTGATGATTCAGGGTGAATAGTTGAACAAAAACTGAAATCCAGAGGCATTAACTAAAATTCATGACTATACAGTACACAGTTTTTATTGCATTATCCTGGATAGGTTTGTAATATTCCAGATATTATTAAGATAATAAGTAAAGTCTGCATGATGGCAAATATAGGTTCCACTACGTAGCCAGCATTACAGTATGTTGTCAGGGACTATTATTTTGTATTTATCATCATTACATACAGGGAGCAATAAGGTAATCCTTACCATATTTGCAATCACTGGAAAAAAATCTGTTGTTTTTGCTTCTGAACCTGTATGAAAAATATAAATGAAAGGATAATAATGCAGTAATGCATCCACATGAAGCAGATTGAAAGGATGTCTCACCTCCATTGGATCAGGGACAGTGCGGGATTTGTAAATGTAACCCCCTGCCAATTGCTGAGTCTTGTTGACTAAAGCAGACAATTGTTCTTTAATTGCATATGTATGTCTTAATTCAGACCTGCTCAGGCTGTGGATTGAAATTTATAGATCCAATTCAGTTCTTTCTTACCATTGACACCGGTTATACCATCTGCCATGTATCAAAATCATGACACTGAGGGTCTGTGTTCCTTTGAAGTATATATAGTTTTTAATTCCTGAAGCAATTATCATTGTTTTTCTGACCCATACACCAATACCATAAATCTATTAATCTAAGTAGGTCAGAGTATGGCCTTTTTCCAAGAAGTGCTTAGATAAGATATATAGGTATTACAAATTGCAGGTTAAGTGCAGTTAAGACAGGGGTACATGACCTTATATTTGTCTCCCATAAAGTTATTTATTTCCCCAGTATTCACCTTAATACATGAAGAAGTGACTGAAGCCCCATTGGTTCTACCTCTAGGCTATGAAATAAGAGGAAGATTTAGACTGCTCCAGACTCACCCCACATTTGTGCTCCTCAATTAGTTTCCATTTGGTGTCCCGGGTGTCCACCAGCATTCCCACTGTTGGTAACTGTGCTTGACCAAATAGAGATAGGTGGCACTCCGGATATAAAAAAAGGGTGGTTTATTGCATAACAGGTCAAGGACCTCTATCACCTAGCGCGTTTCAGGAATAAACTCCCTTTATGAAGCCTATGATTAAAGGGCACCTGTTGGGTAAAAATGTCATCCCCAACCAAAGGTATGGGCTAATAGAGCCCGTATTTCGGTTGGGGATAACAGTAGTTTTTTTTTTTAATTTAAAAATGCCCCCCACCAACGCTACGCTACCCGCACTGGGAGGGAGCTCCCGATGTGAGCAGCCATGTTGTGTCTCATTTGCATGCACATAAGGAGCATGTGACATCACGAGCATGTGCATGACGAGCAATTCATCAAACCTTTTCATAATGCAATAAACCTGTTGCAATAAACCACCCTTTTATATGAAATAAGAGGTGGCAATCTGAATTCCTGCAACAAAAGGATATACAATCTGACTGTTAATCTTCTCACAAGGATGTTTAATCCTATGTTGAGTTTGCCAATTGACCATTTTTTGGATAACTTCTCTCACAAAATTTCTGACACATTTTCCTGTACTTTCTTTTCACTCATCAGTCTCTGAACCCTAGTTGACTTTGAGTATGCAATGGATGCGGACTATTGTAATGTAAAAATTATATATACTGATTATATTGATGGTGTTCTCAAGAGAGACACAAGTTTTCTGTTTTATTTTTAAAATTGAGTTGTCTGAAAGCTGTCTGTGAAATTTGAGTTACATTTGCTCACATCTATATAGTTCTAGATTTTCTGTCTGACAGCTGTTACAATCAATACAACCGGCTTTTAGCTGAAAATGTATGTTTGAATGATAACACCGTAGATGCACTTGATGAAAAGGAAAAAAATGTTTTGAAAATTATTATAATAGCTGTATCATCATTTTTTTCCCTGATAAATGGTTAAAAATGATTTTCAGTGTATCCCAAATCCATGTAAAGTAGTTAAGATAATAGGCAGAACACAGCTGCAACTTTTAAGCAGCGTTCAATGCAATGTTTTGGAGTGACAAAAAACTTTGTAGAGCAATGGAATCTCTGGAAGATGAATTATCTTTGCACCTGCTTGTTTGTATTGTGCACAACCCATAATATGTTTTCTTAAATATGCTGCACACTTTTTTTTTACTTCTGTTTACAAAAACAGATTTAGGTTCTGAGAATGGTGACTTAATAAGGGAAAGGGAGAGCTAAATTATAAAGTCAGACAGGACAGATTGGGATTGAGTTAGTATAGAGAAGATGTATAATAAGTTATACAAGTGGTTTGAAAACATATTTATAAAAGTATTTTCCCAGAGGATGGGCATCTTTTGAACTTTTTGTAATAAAAGGAGTGCATGCAGAGTTGTGCAGTAGGGCAGTGGTGCAAAATTATTTTCTTAGGTTAAATTGGCACAGAATACAGAAATTACAAAAAAAGTTATTTACCTGTACTAGTTATATAATACAAGGTTCCTAGTAGTAATACATATCATAGTTTGTTTATCCAGGGACTGGTCAACAAGAAAAAAATAACCAAGGCATAGGCTTGGAAAAAACCCTTTAGCCCTGGTCTTCATGGCCCAAGTTCTCTCTCTCTGGCCGGAGCCAGTGAATCCGGTCAATGAAGTGGTGGTTGGCTTGTAGGTAAGTATTGTTTCAACTTTCTAAATAAAACTAAATATGTTGGCGTAGTTTATTAATGTCAAAATCTTAGAACTGTTATGACTGTACACACTGTAGGATCTTTAAAGAATCACAAACAATTTTAGGTAACATGAACTATTCCAAGTCATTTAAACATATTAAACATTTTTAAAATAAGAAACACACATTTTTTGGGTTAGTTAGCTCAAATAATAAGAAAAGATGAACACTTGCCAAAAATGAAAGATAGATTGATCTGTTTGAAAGGCTGATGAAGGTCGTTTTCAGCTGGTGTGTGGTACACTATAAGATGATATAGAGGATATCGTTCAGAGTGTAAGTTGAAAATTTAAAACGTCCTTAAAGGGATACTGTCATGGGAAAAAAAATTTTTTCAAAATGAATCAGTTAATAGTGCTGCTCCAGCAGAATTCTTCACTGAAATCCATTTCTCAAAAGAGCAAACAGATTTTTTTATATTTAATTTTAAAATCTGACATGGGGCTAGACATATTGTCAATTTCCCAGCTGCCCCAAGTCATGTGACGTGTGCCTGCACTTCAGGAGAGAAATGCTTTCTGGCAGGCTGCTGTTTTTCCTTCTCAATGTAACTGAATGTGTCTCAGTGGGACATGGGTTTTTACTATTGAGTGCTGTTCTTAGATCTACCAGGCAGCTGTTATCTTGTGTTAGGGAGCTGCTATCTGGTTACCTTCCCATTGTTCTTTTGTTTGGCTGCTGGGGGGAAAAAGTGAGGGTGGTGATATCACTCTAACTTGCAGTACAGCAGTAAAGAGTGATTGAAGTTTATCAGAGCACAAGTCACATGACTTGGGGCAGCTGGGAAATTGACAATATGTCTAGCCCCATGGCAGATTTCAAAATTGAATATAAAAAAATCTGTTTGCTCTTTTGAGAAATGGATTTCAGTGCAGAATTCTGCTGGAGCAGCACTTTTAACTGATTCATTTTGAATTTTTTTTCCCATGACAGTATCCCTTTAAATAAAAATGTGAGGGTGATGTTGTTTTTGACACGGTTGTCTTGTATGTTGTTAGAATGCACATGGGTGTACGTGCCTGGATTCGCAGAATTGGAGCGAGCAATCACCTGCAGCATGGAGTGCAAACACAGTCACAGAAATAATGTATGATCTCCCTGGAAAGCTGGCGAATGTCCTGTTTGTCTGGCCAGCGTTACACTACAAGATGATATAGAGGATACGGTTAAGAGCGCACGTTGAAAAATGTAAAAGTGTGGAAAAATTGTTTTTGGACACAGCTAAGTTAAAATGGTTCTGTGTATTTTTAGAATGCACATGGGTGTGTTTTCCAAATCGAAATGCACCTGGAATAGCGGACTTGGAGCACACAAGCACCTGCAGCATGGAGGGCAAAGGCAGTCACAAGAATTTTCCAGAACAGCAACTCCTTTTTATAACGTTGCTATGTCTAGGTGTGGGATTTAACTAATAATGTTTCATTGGTTGAAATGAGCCAATAGTAGATGTTCATAGAAATCTTAGGCACAATCCTTAGAGGGTAACTGGAAGTTATTTTCCGCATCAAAAAATTAAAAATGTATGAATTTAACATATGTTGTATTGAAATAATTCTAGATGTAGGTAGAAAATCATGTGTTAAGTTGCGGCATGATTTGCAAAAAAAAAGAGCAATACCAACAGTATTTGCCAGAAACGGAAGTAAAAACCAGAAATGTCGATAACACACTTTCACCAAATTTACTGTTTTTCTCATTCACTTAATTTTATATCACAATGAATTGAATTAGGTAAAATTGTGCATTAACACATCTTTACTGTATCGAATATTTATTGCATTGAATTGAATCAAGCCCATAGGTTATTCTTTTTATTAGTGATTAACAATCGGCGCAATCTTCTCTGTTTCTAATAAATAATATGCATTTAAAATATATATAGAATAACTGAAGACACCCATAATTTTGCAATCTTTATATTATAGAATGTTTTTATGACATGTTTTGGGTTACTGATTGACTGGTGCTTACAGTATCTGAAAGGATAAAAGCAGAAAGTTTATGGGAAAAATTCCCATTTGTGACAGAAAAGCCTCTGAAATAATGTTTATTTGGAACCAGTAACCTATAAGATGTTGAAAAGGACAGAGTTTTGTAGTAGTGTAAGCACCAAAAGTATAAAGGGCAAGGTGAGGCTCTTTTTCCTGTAAACAAAATCTGTTTAAAGGGCATGTAAAGTCTAAAATAGAATAAGGCTAGAAATGCTGTATTTTGTATACTAAATATAAACATGAACTTACTGCACCACAATCCTAATCAAACAAATAATTTATGCTTTCAAAGTTGGCTACAGGGGGTCACCATTTTGTAACTTTGTTAAACATCTTTGCAAGACTAAGACTGTGCACATGCTCAGTGTGGTCTGGGCTGCTTAGGGATCGTCATAAACAAAGCTGCTTGAGTTCTGCATGGCTGGTAAGTAAGGCGGGGGCTCCCCATGCTGTTCATAAGTATGATTGTTTCCCTGCAGAGCAGTTAGGGACCATCTGACAATTCCTATTCACAGCAGTAAATGAAGGGAGAATTTCACTGCATACAGTCAGGTTTCTTATAAAAACAGTACACATTTTTTAATTAAAGTATATTGGAGATAGGTTTCTTTTTCATTAAAGGAAGTAAAAATGTGATTTTTTTGCTTTTACATGCCTTTTAATATGCGCTTAGGATCAGACGTAAAAACAATGTAAATTAAATAGTCACCAAGAATGATCTGAGTTGTAGAGGAAGATCAGGATATTCCAGAGGTTTTCCAAATGCAGTTCATGTAATGCCCTCCACTCATCTCCAGATACAGCACTACCTAGAACCTAAATAAGAAATTATTTAGTAAAACATGTGTGTTATAGAAACACCAACAAGGCATCATAAACTATAATTTAAACCTTTACATGCCACCTGCTGTTGAATCTAACAACAAAACAAAAGTACCACCTTTCCACTGATATGCATTGAATGTTTTTGGGGCTTTATTTTGATCCATGCCTTGCCAGTTGTTATCTGGCAATACAATGTAATTACCTGCATTGCAAAAGACTCATCGTGGCAGGCTACATAGCAGGGAGGCCCTTGGGTCCTGCTATTCCCTTCTGGAGCACACAGACATCTAAAATATAATCCAACATGGCCAGATTCTGCTGCTTGACCTGAAATAACCTCAGACCCAAAAAGCACAACATGCGCGGACACTTTTATCATGTTTGGCTCAGCAGACTGGCTCTTCAATGCAATGTGCATATCTTAAAAAGGTTACCTTAAGTAACCTTTAAAATGTGTAGCATTTAATGGCAGTGGTATGTCTGATGTGCACATTTGGTGCTTTCCTTTTCTTATAAATTGAAAATTAGCACAAAAAGGTATTTTCAGCAGGATGGAGAGATTGTCTGTTGCTATTTACTAGTTGGAAGTGCAGTCCAAATATTCAATCTTCTATCTCTATACACAACACATCACCAGCAACTGTATCACAAAACATGATAAAAATTTAATAATGTAATATATGCATTTGCCAACACATCAATTTATTTAAATACAAATATGGGGCACATTTACCTAGGGTCGAATATCGAGGGTTAATTTACCCTCGATATTCGACCGTCAAAGTAAAATCCTTTGAATATCGAAGTCGAAGGATTTTGCGCTATTCCTACGATCGAACAATCGAAGGAATAATCATTCCATCGAACGATTAAATCCTTTGAATCGAACGATTCGAAGGCGAAGGTCGTAGTCGAAGTAGCCCATTCGATGATTGAAGTAGCCATATTCGACCATTCGAAATTCAAACTTTTTTTCCTCTATTCTAGAAGTTGGACAGCACTGCAGTATGGGATACAAAGATTCTATTCCGAAGGTGTTCACAAAGGCACATCTGAAGCCCTGTAGTTGATTGTTGCTTCAAAGTCTTCACTGGTGATGGGAGAATAAGTTCGCCAGACACAAATTCACTGTGAATTTCTGAATTTCCCGGCAAACAAATTAACTCGGCAAACAACGAAACTCCGCATTTTAGTGAATTAGCGTAGTCTGAGCGAATTTCGCCTGGCAAAGTGTTGACTGGGTGCGAGGTGGACGCTGGCGACTTTTCGCCGGTTAGTAAATCTGATTCATCAGCAATGTGATTATTTAAATAAAAAAACCACGAGCAAACAACCATACCCGATTTTACATAATTTATTATTAAAAAAGCTCAATTTAATCGGTTGGGTATAAACTCTATAAAATAGAGCAAAAACCCGAATAGTACTATTTTTTCAGAGTTTTTTCCTGAATTGCATGATTTTTCCAGGCTCTTTCCCGAAAAAGCCAGAATTTTTCGTATTTGTGCCCAAAAGTCTTAAAAAGTCGGATTTTTGGGCTAATTCCAGACAACATAAACTTCAAAATAGGATAGGGACTTCTGCCATTGACTTATACACAACCTCGCCAGGTCTGAGATGGCAGATTTTTGGATTCTGGCTTTTTGCTGCATTGGGCTTTAATAAATCTCGAAAAATTCGAGTTTTAAAAAAAAATCACGAAAAAGTTTTGCCTTAAAAAGCCAGACAGGAGTTAAGTAAATAACCCTTTTAAAGTTCTCTTATTTTATAGTAGTTATATTTTCTCTTATGATACATACAGTTTGATTGAATTTAGCAGCAGCAGCAGCAATCACCATCTCATTCAAACTTTTCAACTTTTATTTCCCAGTCCCACTAATTTTTCTATTGAGGGTGTTGTATGGATCCACTTGTCTCTTCCTACCTTTACCAGCCGCATAGTAACTTCTACTGGGAGAGATAAATGGACACTTCTGATGTGAGCAAAACAAGTCAAATGAGCCCCGTAGAAGCATAAAGGGACAACTGTACCAAACATATGAACAATTATGGGAAAAAGACATTTACAACATGACTCTTAGTCAATGAACCCCAAGGTTGTATGGGGTTAAAAAAAAAGCCTTTGCATAACACTGTCTGAAAGTCAGTCTGCTTCTGTGAAATATATTAGATTGTGATGGTAAAGAGAAGAAATTATACGTGCATATTCTATACAGATTATTTTTTACTATTGATGAAACTTTTGCATTATTAAATATAATACACACAAGTCATGAATAAACTTTAAAATACTGTATATGCTTGTATATGGTGATAGCATGTGTTTTAAATGTTGCATGTGTCAAATGACCCGTTGAAATCTGTGTATTATAAAAAAAATAAAGCACCGCCTACTTTAAAATATGGGGATATTAGATGTCACCTTGGCGTTCCATAATACTGTATGTATAAAAGATCTCATGGCCATTATATCTTAATAAAGCCATAGGATTCCTCTTTGACTTCTTATATATTCTTATTTTAAGAAAGAGGGATGTGATTATTCTTACAATAAATATAAAATTTCAGAGTACACTATTCCTTATATAAATTCATTTTTGTATTAGAAAAGCAACCGAAAGCACAAACATAGGAAATGCTACCCATCCATAGACTTAGCGGCAGTGTTCAATGTCATAGGCTGTACAAGCAAACAAACCATCATGCACTGAAAGAATTATTGATTCAAAGGAAGGAAATATCATTTTGCAACTGTACTAATGCATGGAAAGAATTCCCTTTGAGTACAATTTTGGAAACAAAATTATAACAGTAAATTATGGAGATAAATAGATTTCCATTAAAGAATTCATTCTGATATGAGATGGTATGTAAATTAATGAAATAAATTGATGCTTTTGTTTATGAGCGTGTTCGTGGATTAGCATTTACCCCAGCAAACAGGGACATGCAAAGTAATCACATCAGCAATTACAAATATATTAAAAGCCATATAAAGAGCTTTTTATTATAAGAAGACAATTACAAAAAAAAATCATGATGATATGAACAGGATTGCAAATTTAGAATGATAGTTTGCTTAAATGTAAGGTATTTACAAAAGTCTTTTTGACATAATGGCAGTGTCTACAAGCAGAGCTGATGGGTGTTAACCATGGGCAACCACAAGTCAGGATGACACCCGGTGATCTGTATTCTATTGAAGCCCTCCTTCATGTGCAGAGGGAATTCTCTAATGATTCACAGCAGGTGGTAGTAAACTCTCCATTAACCAAAATGGAAAATTAGTTAGTGTGGGGTTAATAACTAAAACAGGAGGCAAAATCTGACATGTAAGTTACCTAGGTGCCCTCAATCACGTGACTTGTGCTCTGATAAACTTCAGTCACTCTTTAGTACTGCACTGAAAGTTGCCCCCCTCTCCCAGCAGCCTATAAAAAGAACAATGGGAAGGTAACAGTATAACAGTTCCATGACACAAGATAACAGCTTCTTGGTACATATGATAAAAGCACCCAGTAGTAAAAATCCAAGTCCCACTGTGACTCCTTCAGTTACATTGAGTTGAAGAAATAGTTGCATTACTGAAAGCAGTTCCATCATGAAGTACAGGCTCTTTCTGAATGGCCTGAGATGGCTGCCTACAAACCAATATTACAACTAAAAAAATTTACTTATTGATGCATGAATACAATTTTAATATGGTATAGTGATGATTGCAGTGCAACAGTGTAATCTAAAACTACAAATCATAACAAAATCCCTTTAAGACAAAACTGACAGCACAGACTTTCTGACTGTTTTCTCAAAAATGTGACGAGTGTGGGTTCTCCCCCAAGCCTGTGTATTTGTTTATTTCTGTTATTGGCTGCACAAAAAGAACATTTGTCTTTCCATATTTTTTTGGGTGGAATTATTGACCTGGTAAGCATTCTACCATAGGCCTTGTTAACAAAGGTAGCACTATTTTACTGGAGTCTGTGAACAATATTTAATTTCACATTGAAAGACACTGAAAGACATTTTTCAAACATTTGATGACAGAGATTCTGTAGGGAAAAAAATATTGGTCTATTTTAGTTCTATTCTATTCTATTAGTTCAGTCCATTCTAGTTCAATTTTATGTGTCTTAATAATGCATCTGGCTATAGAACGATCATTGATTATTTGTTTTATAGAATATATTATGGGTTAATTAATAACTGGTGCAAAGTGCATAACGGATATTGCCTATGACTAAGTGCTAGGTAAGCATGAAACGCGTTAGGTGCTATAAGGGGATACTTTAATAATGTTTTTTATAAGATTGATGTACTAAACAAAACTTTTTTACTCATTAGCATGCTCTGGAAAATTATTCAAGTATAGTGCATACGGTACAAGACAGGCACAAAGCACCATGTTGTTTGCCCACAGTGCACCTTGCCATACACTATTTGCATCCGCCAATCTGCCAACTGCTGCTCTGAAATTCTGACAGATGCAAACACTTTATGGGTCATTTACAAAGTGCAAAAAAAAGTTGTTTTTTGCATGTTTGTACCCTTACCTGCACTTTGCAGCAAGGGCACACGCCCCCCATAATACAGTGCTGCTAGCATTCAGCAGTGTTGGAGGAAGCACACTGGCATCCCTCATCTTGCCTCCTACATGTCCCCCTAACTTGCACATTATTCAGAGTGCCAATGGGGACAGGAGGTGCAGAACACAGTTATGGCCTGTACTCAAGAGCTCAGTATATGCACATTAAGGGGAGTGATTTTGCATCCTAGGACATGTCTAAATGACCCATTATGACGACTGCATACTGATTAGTACAGATTAGCATGCTTACGGGGGAATGTAATAAAAATCGCTAACGGAAAAACTATTCGTAATGCGAAAAGTTATGCCTTTGCGCGAACAAATTTTGCTTTGTGCGAATTTAATATAGCTTTTGCGAGCCCGGAAACTGTTTAGCGACCACTTTCGACAGTGAAAGACCGTTTGCGAATTTTATAGTTTGCGCCAATACGCAGTCAATGTAATAAAACTTCTTACTGAAAAAGGCGTTATGTTTGCTCCAAAAGATTACGACACCTTCAAGCACTTCTTATGAGTGCGCAATTAAAATTCCTAATGTGCAATTAAAATTCGCAATGCAATAACAGTTTAAGGAACAATATTACATTGCGAGATGTTGATTTTTAGTCTTATTGGTGAGAATTGTTTTGCTCTTTGCGACTTTTATTACATTCCCCTGTTAGTGCATGCACCTTTTTGTTAATGAATTGTGTGGAATTTTGGGCTTTGCTAACATATTAAACAAGCACCACATCTGTACAGACTATAACTGATTTAAGCATATTCACAGTACTCTTACCATGGAATTCTAATTTCAGATTTTTAACAACTACAGATTTGAGCCACCATTAAAGGAAAAATAGGGTAGATTGAGCAGTGCGAGTTTCTAAGTTGGAAATTTCACAAAGGAGCAAAGCACCACAAATTAAGACTGGTATAATATTGGACTGGCACCATCAAAAGGGGTAAGGTGAGGCAAGTTGAGGGTGCTGTATTTCTAAACTGTTACAGGGGGCTGAATGGAGCAAATCAAGACAGCTACTTTTCTGGATCAGAACCATCAACAAAGACGAAAGTGGGGAAATTGTCATAGGAACATCATTCATTTCTGCCAAAACCATCAATAAGAGTAGTTTCTGATCAGTACCATCAGGGCAGAAAGTGCTGTAAAACTGGAGATTTACATTCCCAAATCAGAATCACCAGTGAAGGCGAAAGGGGGCAAATTGTTTTGGGTACATTTCTCTGTCAAAACCATGACACGACAGAGTGGTTAATTTTGAGTGGGTCACTTTCCGATCAGAACCATCAGAAAGTGCTGCACTTTGGTAAAGGCACATTTTCAGAGCTAAACCACCAATAGGGGGTAAGTGATATAAACACCTTAGCAAATGAACAAGAACTACAACTTACTACAACTTTAAGGTAAGATTTAATGAGCTTTACATGTGCTGCGTGTGTGTGTGAATGTAAAGCAATTTTAATGTATTGCTCTACATTGAAGGGCAGGCATTCTGTGATAGATACAATAAATATTTTAGCATGTTTACAAAGGGTAAACTCATATCATGCAAGTAATTGATGAAATGATGCATGTATTTTTTAAATGTATATTATCCAACTGCACAAATGAATATCTCCAAGTAATAAGTTAATGCAGTATACTACACTAAATACATGATAAATGGAAACAAATTAGGCATATTAGTTTTCACAGGAGACAGTATTGACCTATTCTAAAATGCATTATAGGCCCAATTCTACAGCAGAATATTCACAGCAATTGATCAGTAGCATCACTAATGTACCTTACATCAATATGTGCATGAATATGTTTACTGTTCCTATTAATGCTTTCATAAAACCTGTGATCCTGATACAATCTTTAGTCTACAAAAATACATGAAATTAAAGGGAATAAGGGTTGATATTAAGCACAATGCTTACATTTTATGTTAACAGATTTTTTAGAATTTTTAAAAATGTTATGGTACATGGTATGTTTCTACCTTGTTTTCACTTTGAACTTATATTTGTCATTTTTTAGCCCTCGACAAGTATATGATCTTGTTCTTGTTAATAGTTATATGTAGTACTCTCAAAGCAACTAAATGCTTTTCTCCCCTGCACCCTCTCTCATTCTGGTGAAAAGTCTACAAAATTGAAGCCTTACTCATAATACATTAGTGATCTCACCTCCATTGGTATATACATCTTGAAATTCACATGAGTGTCATGGAGTAGACTAGCAGCAAATCTCAGGAACAAGACCATGTTGACCATGTTGATCATTCGCCTGATTAAGATCTATTTCTCAATCTATAGTATTTCTATAAAAGAAAAAACATTTTTTTGTGATAACATTTAAATTCACATTTACAATGCTGCTAATCCGAACAGAGTCATAATGCCTCATGTAATTAAATTGCTCATGTATGTGATTTTTCAGCAGAATCATCATCATTAATTTATATAACGCCAGCATATTATGCATCACTTTACCCTACATTACCCATTGCTTTACATTAATTTACATGTATAGCAAACAGGGGTATTACAATAATTGAACAAGCAAGGGTTACATAGGAATAGGAACAGAGGATTGACCTGAATAAGAGCTTTAATCTAGAATTAAGTTATTCTAAATTGTGATATAATCTGTCCCTCTAGCAATTAGTAATTAGATGAGAGTATCTGCCAAAGATGTAAATTTGCAGTTAAAGAGATGTATTGTAAATACAAATAATTTTAAATTAACCTTTAAGTATGAGTAAGTAAAGAGTAATATTATGACAATTTGCAACTGGTTTGCTACAATTGTTTTCTGTTTTTGACTTTTATGACATTTAGCCCTAACTATAAATGCTATGAAGCTTCATAGTACAGTTATGGGACCTGTTATCCAGAATGCTCGGGACCTGGGGTTTTTTGGATAACGGATCTTTCCGTTATTTAGGTCTTCATGCCTTAAGTCTACTAGAAATTCATGTAAACATTAAATAAACCCAATAGGCTGGTTTTGCTTCCAATAAGGATTAATTATATCTTAGTTTGGATCAAGTACAAGGTATTGTTTTATTATTACAGAGTAAATAATTTTTACAAATTTGGATTATTTGGATAAAATGGAGTCTATGGGAGACAGCCATTCCGTTATTCGGAGCTTTCTGGATATCGGGTTTCCGGATAAGGGATCCTATACCTGTATTGCATTCCATCTAAAAACAAACAACTTAGGGGCAGAATTACAACTGGGGAATCTTGGTGGATTTCCATCAATACAAATGTTATTATATTCATTAAGATTTTGCTTACTACCAGGGACATTTCCTGTAAGTCATGTAACTGTTTTAAAAAACTGTCACATTTACCAGAAAGAGTTTTTTTTTAATGTACCAATTCATTAGAATTGATTTGACTCCTTTGAACATCCAATTTGCAGTATTTTTTTCTTGCTTGTTAAAGTTCACCTCCAGAGCTGAACTATACCCCCCAATCAAATTAAGTCTACTCTTTAGATATTAACTAAATTAGAAAAGACAGTGACTGCATAATATAAAGTAAAAACTGTTCTGATATCCAAGTTTGACAGAAATGAATATGAGCTGCATCTATAGGATGTTATGCTTTTAATGTGTGCTTTGCTCTGGCAAATTTGTCCATTCTGATATATTTCCAAAATCGGAAGGTTTATTTACAGCTTGGATTTTATCATGATGCAGGTAAAGGCTTATTTGCAATTCATCTCCCTATAGTCGGCCATTCAAACCAGACAATCATTAGCATTTTAAACATTTTTACCAGCATTTTAAAACATTAAAGAGATACTGTCATGGTATTAGTTAATAGTGCTGCTCCAGCAGGAATCTACACTGAAATCCATTTCTCAAAAGAGCAAACTATTTTTTTTATATTTAACTTTGAACTTTGACATGGGGCTAGATATATTGTCAGTTTCCCAGCTGCCCCCAGTCATGTGAATTGCGCTCTAATAAACTTCAGTCACTCTTTACTGCTGTACTGCAAGTTAGAGTGATATCACCCCCCTCCCTTCCCCCCAGCAGCCCATCAGCAGAACAATGGGAAGGTAACCAGATAGCAGCTCCCTAACACAAGATAGCAGCTGCCTGCTAGATCCAAGAACAACACTCAATGGTACAATCCAGGTCCCACTGCAACACATTAAGTTACATTGAGTAGGAGAAACAACAGCCTGCCATTTCTGAAATCACATGACCAGGCAAAATGACCTGAGATGGCTGCCTACACACCAATATTACAAAACAAAAAATATACACTTGCTGGTTCAGTAGTAAAATTTGATTTTTTGAATTATTTGCAGTGTAAACGGTGTAATTTAGAAATAAAAACTACATCATGAAAATCATGATAGAATCCCTTTAGGGCTAGGGCCAAACAATGGAGATGATTGTGGATTCTCCGAAATAGGAGAATCCACTGCCCTGCAGCTCCCCTTGTATTCTCAAGGCAGGAAAGATTTCCTGCACCCAAGCGAAAGCAATGCTTCCATGTGCAGACAGAGCAGGAATGGAGGACCAGTGGGGGAGCTAGATCCACAGTCATCTGGCCCTAGCCTAAGGGTTATAAATACATCACCAACATTTGTGAATGTCCAGTTGCTTTAGACTTATCTCCACTTGATACTGTATATTTTAGGGGTCCTCTATAGGATAATTGTATAAGTCTGTCTAGGAGTTTTGGTCTGAGGTGCAACTCTCCAAGGGCTGTTGATGAAATCAACACAGTCTGCCTAAAGTTTATATTATTATTTTATTACCATTTGACAAGTGAACTTGTGGTTTATCAGAGTATTAATACTATTCATACCCAGATGACATTATTTTAGATACAATTCATTAGCATATCACTGCCCAAAGTCACAGCTATATACACAAATTACCTCTAGAAACTGACTTGCGATCATTTCAGTTCTGACTCCACTTCGCTCAAGACAGATTTAAGCAGATCCTCTTTGCTATTACTGCTGACCTCTGAGGCAAAGTTGCAGCCCTTTATACTGTATGTCTATCAGTAGCTGCCATTCTTATTTCAATGCCTTGTATCTGTTACAATCACTCACAGCTACACATCTTACATTGTGTCAAATTTGTCTTTGTAAAAGCAGTGGAAAATAATCAAGGCTCCATTTCCCTATTGACTTAACTTAAAATGTTATTCTTATATAAAGTCATCTTCTAATACTGCTAATACAGACACACACACACACACACACACATATATATATATATGCATTCCCAGGCTACAGCATATGCTTGCTGATGAGTTATATACCCTGGTGCTCCCAGAGTTTCAATATATACGTAAGCCGTATTTTTTCAAATAAATTATTCTTTTTTCAATCAACGTTTCGATCCTCTGCTGGGATCTGCTGATCTTGAGAAAGGTCCCAGCAGAGGGTCGAAACGTATGAATAAAGAATATATATATATAAAACTGGCGGGAACCCAACAGCTGCAACTTTATCACGTGATCAACATCATTAGCCAACCACCAATAACATTATTTACTAAATATACATACATTCCATATGTGTAAAATACACCAGTTCTTGATCATCGTTCATAATACGAAAAAAGTTAAAAACAATTAACATTGTAATAATAATGTAACAATTTGGGGCAAATTTACTTATGGTCGAATATCAAGGGTTAATTAACCCTCGATATTCGACTGTTGAAGTTAAATCCTTCGACTTTGAATATCGAAGACGAAGGATTTACCCCAATTCGTTCGATTGAAAGGATTTTAATCCATCGATCGAACGATTTTTCTTCGACTAAAAAAAGATAGCAAAGTCTATGGGGACCTTCCCCATAGGCTAACATTGACTTCGGTAGGTTTTAGGTGGCGAACTAGGGGGTCGAAGTTTTTTTTTAAAGAAACAGTATTTCGACTATCGAATGGACGAATAGTCGAACGATTCAAACTAAAAAACGTTGGACTATTCGACTATACAAAGTCGTAGTCGAAGGTCGAAGTAGCCCATTCGATGGTCGAAGTAGTCAAAAAAAACATTAGAAATTTGAAGTTTTTTTAATTCTATTCCTTCACTCGAGCTAAGTAAATGGGCCCCTATCTGTCAAAGTTATTAACAGAAACAGATTCTGTTCCTAGATATTACTGTTTCCTCAAATATTACTCATATATCATATCGTTACTGTGTTGCAATAAAAGGAACAGTTTCTGTTACTTGTGTTACTAATGTGTGAGTCTAACACATCGATATATCTCTCGCTCTCTTACTATTTGAACTATTGAAACCTGTATTATATGGCTTGTCCTTCGATTGAATTAACCAACTCACTCAGTGGCTCTCCATCATTAACCCTATGTGTCTGTTGCTAAACTGGAGTCGACATGTATCAATCTGCCTGCGGTGTATTTAACATCCTTATATATTATATAGGTATCCTCGCTCTATCATTACTTTCTATCGCTTACCCAATATATATGTTACTATGTTGCAACAGGAAAAGTTCAATCGGCCTGTGGTGTATTATATAACCATTTATCTTGTCTTTGCAGATATCCTGGAACATTTGTTGCTATGGATGGTATCACCCTCCTCTAAGAAGTTCAATAACACCCCATATATAACCCCAAACTCCCCTCAAACTGTTTTGTTCCAAACTGTGTTATCCTAGATCCAAAAATTATATAGGTCCCCATAATGTGTCAAAACTAGCCCATGTTGCTGTGTGTTCATCACCATAAAACCCCTAATATTGCCCCTAAAAAGTGTAGTCACTGTTTTATCACTTAAATAATGCATGCAACGTCTACTTGTGCACAAACCATAATCAAATCAAAAAATAATAAAAAAACATCAAAAACCACCAAGAATATTAGCCAATCATTTCCTTGAAAAGTCATTCCCTGTGTATTGTTCAATGTTAAAACTCTGTTGACACCAAATATCCTCCAAATTATTAACAGTCTCAGTGTTAACCCTCAACACCCAAAGTCCATCACGAGTCCTTTATCGTGCTCTCCAGTAAATCTAATGCGTATAATCAATTACACCCAGCCAACAATGGGGCACATACTCGGTTTTAATCCGTAGTGAAGCATTCACCACCACCATCCGAGAACTCCTCCGGTAGTCTCGAGGAAAGGCCTCACCATCCTTCACTGACACCGTACTCTCCGTTCGGCAGAGCTCATGTGAAGGGCCCAGTACACATCCACAGGCAGCAGGCCACTAAGCGGCGATCCCCAAGGGAAAGTGTCATCTCCATAGTCGCACTACGGTCTGAAGTAGGTCCGCACTCGAGCGGTCGTTATGTAATTCCCTTACCACCAGGTCAGTGATACGTCACTCAATCTGCGTTGTCAGTCTCCAAATCCAGCCAATTTGGTAGATGTAATCCACCGGGTGAGTCATGGATAGCCGTACACCAGGCGTAAGGGAGCGAAGTACCGCTAGAGTCTATCTCTTTCACTAGAGAAGTTACGACAGCAACCATTAGTAAATCGGCAAAGTAACGAAATTACGTCAAGCTGGCGAAATTTCGCTAGCGTTAGTCACTTCGCCCTTTAGTAAATCTGCCCCTAAATGTTTTTAGAGTGCTGCAGGGTGGACAAGAAACCCACACAAATTCATTTTTAAATCAAACATAGGACTCCACTTCTACAAGGCAGGAGTGCTAAGCATTGAGTCACCCTACTGCCCGTTTAACTAAGCAATTCATTGTTTTCTCCTGTGACAGAACCATGAAATCTATGTTAAAAATTGTTTTTTATTTGCCACATTACAGAGAGACCCCTTATCTTGAGATCACAACACATTCTTGCACTTAGAAGCATAAGGGGAATTTAGCAACAGTGCAATAACAGATGATGACCATTCAGCAATAAATTTCCACCAAGCCAGTGTAGATACACTAGCCAAGGCTGATTGGTTGCTTTACCCTTTTTTCAATTGGTTGCTTTTAGCATTGTTGAAAATCAAACAAGTGTTTGTGAATCTTTTTGTGTGTTTTATTGCCAAGCATTTTGTTTTTATAACCTCTCATTCCAAGATGTTACGTGTGTGTCTTGAGTATCATGGCATAAATCTTCTCACTGCTTATTAATGCTATTAGCATATACTCCTTATGTGGTAGTTTTATTGAAGCTGTATGTCAACGCTGACTTTTTAAATTTTCCATCTGGCTTTCATAATCCCCATCCTGCCCCTTATTTGATGCCAAGTCTCCACTGAGAAGGGACTTGTCACTTAATTGCTGCTGTGGATCACTGATGATTGTTTATAGGTTTAGGCAAATAACAGACAGAGCTTTGTTAACAAATGGTGATCACAAAGGTACTCGATAATTATCCAGTGGAGCTCAATTTGCCCTTAACAGCACCTGCATGAACAGCATTAGGGAGCATTGTTTCAACACAAAAGCTCCTGCTTGTTAATTAACCTGTATGCACTCGTTACAGATAAAACTTATTACTGTGCACATTATACAGTTGTAGTTAGTGAAGAGCTAATTCATTATGAGAGTTAAATTATTGACAGATGTAGGATAGAATGAATGACTCTAACAGTATTCATATGGCACAGAGGGTTATTTGGGGTGGCCATGAAATCATAATGTAATTTTTAGCTGTGTAAGAATATTTTTACAATGCAGTATTTTCCAGCGTCAGTTGCTGTCATGAGGGTGTGCAAATTTGCTTGCGTTTTAAAGCAGTTGCTCTTAAAATCTTTAGTGTTGTTTTATTGTATTTCCAGCACTTAACTCAAAAATGATATCTCTGTCCAATTCTTCATGTGCAAGTATGTATGTTGTGTGTTTGACACAGGCCAATGTGGAACCATTGAAGCTCTACGGTTCCCCTGCGTCAATAAGTGCACTGTGCACAAATGATCTAAACAGACTGGCGGGGTGCATTGGTGCTTCACACCCAGATGTGCAAGGTAAAAAAAAAGACTTTAGATGCACGTACCTAATGAATTCCACCATTTCACAAAACCGAGGTAAAAATAGTGCAAATACAACCGCAGAAACACTTAAAAAATTAGCCCTATAGAGGAAAATATGTATGTTAAATGTGCCAATCTGTAAGACCAGTTTCTGCAATGCATTGTGGACATTCCTGGCACGAATTAAAGCTCTTCCGTGCTCAAATACAACTTGAAAATGGTTTCAGAAAGTATTTTGAGGTTTCATCACAGTGTGTTGTAATAAACCACCAGGACAATAACTGTGAAATGTAAAAACCAACCCAGGGCTAAACAGTCAGACAAGCTTAATTAAATAGTACTGGATTGGCAGAAATCTGTCTGATAACTAGAACAAATTTGACCCTCTCCATTGTACTTCCACTGGTTATTGTGTACCTTTGCTACTTTCCTTTGGATTTATGGCTTTTTTAATGAATTATTTAAAGGCTGCAATTTCCAATCCACAATTACTTTTCAAAGAAGCAGAGATGGGGGAAAATAATCACAGTTTAAACTACTAAAAACTGCATGACACCAGCAGAATGCAACAAGCCAGACCTGTAGTTAATTCTTTCAAATGCTTCCTTCTGAGAATGCCTCATTATTATTATTGTTTTCTTTTCTTGGCTTTTCTATCCTGTTGCATAGTAAAGGAAATGTATATTTAGACAGAATAATGTGAAAACAGCAAATTATTCATAAAAAAATGCAGGAGGTTGGTGTTTACCTCGGTTCCTATATGGAAACATAATGGGACTGGCCAATATGCATTCTGTTTATATTTTGGTGGAAAAAGTAATGACTTCAATCACAATGTGATAATAAGGAACAGATCTGCAGTGTCATGACCTTAGGTTAATGGCATACATTGTGTTTTCTCTGCCAGTGCATAAAACGCTGATTTGGCCCACTTTAGTCTTTTATGTGTGTCTATTTTAGAACCCCCTGCAGTTGTGGGTGTGTTTGTCAATGACTCCTAGTAACTCTTGCGTTAGGGTCTTATGTTGGTCAAGCCTGGACATGGCTACAATAATGGTCTATCAGGTCAGTCATTGTGACTACCTAAAAGCACAGGCATAGAGCTAGGTACATTAAAATGCCTTATGTATAGGGTTGCCACCTGGCCGGTATTTTACCGGCCTGGCTAGTAAAAATGATTGTTGATCCCCATGTTATTAATAGGGAAAAATGATAAATATATAGGAAGGCCGGTATTTTTTTCCAGAAAAGCTGGCAACCCTACTTATGTAAGATACTTGTGCCTACTCATGCTCATCTATACTAATGCCATAAGACATTTTCGTGCTGTTCCTACTTTGGAGCATGGGGGACAAGCTGCAGAATGTTCTTGCTACAAGGGAACCATGGATTTAATACTTACCTTGAAAATGCAGTTAAAACAGGGAACTGAAATCATAAATGTTCTGCCAGTTTTATTATACACAAAGAACAAATAGGCGGATGCCCCTAAGCTTCCCCTTTCCTTGTAAATCCAAGCTGTGCCCCTTTTTTGTAGTTTACTAACATTCCAAATCTTTTGGTGTCTGAAGAAAAACGATGTACCTCATTGTGACTGAAGCAGTTATGCTGGAACTTTCTGCAGACATATTGCATTGAGTGTAAAAATAAAACATGCCAAATGTGTAAACACAATATGGGAGGCTGAACCTTTTAGCATCTCCAATAATTTAGCTTTAAGACAATTACTGGTGATCAGAGGCTTTGGTTTCAAGTAAACAATTTTGTCATTACAGTGGGTCCATTAGAAGAACAAATTCCTATTTCTTAGCCCACCCCCTCAAGCAAAAACATGGCACATGGTAACAAAACTACTCTTTCCCTTCAAAACAGATTACACAGAAAAATGTGATGCGTGTTATCTTCAAGCTAGTTAGCAATCTATTTGTGTAAGAATCTCCTGCTTTTAGAGGAACTGCCAGAAGATGGCATGCTATCTACATTGATAGAGTTCTCCCATGCACACTTGCTAACAGAAATGTATCCAGTATTATACTAATTACCTTTTTGTTATTGTTCTGCGTCTGACAGACACAAATTAATACATATAATAATTCTAAAACTTTCCTAAACCTGAACAGTATATTGATTAGGTTTGTGTTCCTGTCTAAAAGGCAGAAGGTCCTACTAATGTCAGATTACAGTCATGACATGCATTGACACAATTTAAACATTACTTGACTATTGACTATTTGCCAGAAATAAATCCATATGATCCTGACAAGTTTGTTGTCAGTTTGTATACTGGGCTATGGTTTAAAGGACAAGGATAATTGATGTCAATGTGCATTTAGTGTTTTGAAATTTCTCAGAAGTTCATACATTAAAATAAAGCAGATTTAAGGGAAGTTCCTTGAGGGTGGTAATGAACTTTTGTAGTGATAGGTGTGTATTGTTTGGGAAAGTTGAAGTCAATTTCCAAAGAAATACAGCCAACTAGTAAAAGTAGGTGCCTGCTGCCAGTATTGGTAATGTGTATACTGGTGGTATACTGCTACTCTTGGTGGTTTCCTACCTAAAAACAAGATTGTCCCAACAAAGAAAAGAGCAGGAATCCATGTCCCAAGAATCTGTCTATGCCCCAGGTAGGTTTAGCTTTCTGTTGCCTCCCTACTATGCTATTATGTCAATTTGTAGTAGGGCTGGAAATATGCAGGAGGTGCATTAGATATCCCATTGTATTACTACATCTCATCCCTTGCTGGAAGGAAAAGCAAGAGCAGTCCCAACAGGGAAAGGAAGACAATTAAAACCGTTTCAATATACTGTTATTCACCCTCAAAATACATTTTCTTAATTTTTTTAATCTGCTACTAATGATTTCCTGAAGAAAGTATTTAGATGAAAAGCACACTTCTACTCTACTTCTACTATGTTTTCTAAATATATGTTTTCTGCAATAGAATAAAGTATACCTTTGTCTCTATCATTTCTGTACCTTATCTGTGCTTCTATTTATCATTCAGACGTTCTAAGGTTAAACAGTGACAATACCATATAAAGGGTAAACATCAAAGTGTTTAAGAGGAAGCTGCAACAAAACCATCAGGTCATATACTGTATGTTGTCATGGAATGCACAGTGCTCTGTTATCTAAATGCCAAAATGACTCTAAAATGTCAACATTTACATTAGCTGTTATATTTGCTAAGGATTTACTATCTTAAAGCAGAAAGTAAGGTTTAAATATGTATTTTTTTTATTCTAACTTTAATATAGGGACAACATTTAGTAAACACACTGCAGCAAAAAACAGACAAAAAGTATGCAAAAACAACAACATTAAAAGTTATTAAAAGATCTGAATATAAAAGTAGGTATGGAAGAAAGTACAATATGAAAATCTCTAAAACCTCTAAAAAGTTTTTTTTAAAAAACCCTGAAAACCTCTAAAAGTCTGCATGGCTAAAAAAAAAGTCCAATAGTATCAGCACAGCTCCTATTCATTTCCGTGTGCCTCGACTGCTTTTACTTGGAGAATTTTCAAGTTTTATCAAGTTTTTTGTGGTTTTTACATTTCAGATCATTTAAGAGAAATATTTTTAAAAAACTCACATTTTTTGAGAAAAAATATGATTTGTTGAAATAAAGGAAATCCAAATGTTGGTAAATAGGCCCCTAAGTGTATTTATATGAATTTTTCCCTCCCTTTGCTGCTATGACAAGAAAGCTACATGTTGGACACTGTTGGTGGGATTTGCTTTCACTCAGACACATGAGCATTAAGGCAGCCATACATTGAAAAATCTGCTTGTTTGGGGAGGTCCCCCATATACCCACCTTGAGGTGGATGATATCAGGTTGATCTTGTGCGATATGATCACTATTACAGGGATGCAGGCTGTCGGGAGGAGGACAGTATCAACAAAATGATGAGGTCCAGTTGGTAGATCACAACTTTCCTACTTTATGGTTAGAATATTACCAGGAATAAGACCTTCCAACCACCAGGTTTTGTACAGGAAGTGGGTAGTAAAGTTAAAACTGAAAGCTCTTTCTTTTCTTTTTTCTTTTCAACTTTATCCTCCTTTAAATTGATTATGTGCATGTGATAATTACAGTATGTACATACCTTTTTTATAATGCAGTGGTGTAAACAGCAAGAACTGTGGGTCTTTCAGGTAGAAAATCCATAATGCTTCAGAGACTCATGTCTTGTTACAAAGAGTTTAAATCCTTGTAATAAATAATGGCTGGATTTATTTACAAAAATGAAATACTACTACAGTCCGCTTACTGAAATATCTTCTCATCCAAACATAAAAAGGATTAACATTTCAGAGATAAAGTAATTCCCTATTTAACCCTTGTTTTGAACAATAGTGTCTGTTTTAATGATTTTTAAAGAAGTTTAAATGTATCAAAGGCTCACAAAACACCTGTTTACCTTAGCAATCCATACTGTAGATTTTTCCCACAGTATGATATTTAATAACCACCGATAAGCAGTGACTCTATGGCACAGGAATGATAATGTTACATTTGGCTCTTCTTTTTTTCAAAAGACCAAGTCAATGACAAATCATTTAGAAAAGGCATGAGTTTTACATAGTCACAGAGATAAGAAATAATATTGGCCACCATTGCTGTCAGTAGTAGAAGGCAACTACTAGGTCTCTCAAAATATATACATTGAAGTTCCTAGGTTGCAATAATGAAAAGGTCTCCATCTTTATATTGCCCACAATTCTGTTTTCTGGTGATCCCAAATGTGTTATGTAATCTGCAAGCTTAGTGCGGCGGGGAGCAGACCCTAAAGCCTTGGCGGGAGGTAGAAGCACAGGTGGCCCATAAAGACAGGTGATTGCTGCTCATGCTTATCTTGACCCAGTAATGGAACTACCGGGACCCAGGTACAGACTATGCAGCGGGCCCCCCCACCCCACTCCGGAAGCTGAGATGGCGGCAGATTTGCAAGAGTGCGGACTGCCAGTGGCCCCCGAGGGGTTGCGGACCCTGGTGCAGTCGCACCTCCTGCACACCCGGTAGTTCTGCCTCTGTCTTGACCCCGCCAGCTAGTGATCCAAATTCCCACTGGTCACTTTGACATCTGACATCCACACCTGCAAGACCCCTTTCCCCTTCACCTTTTGCATCTGGTGATGGAGCGGAGTTAGCTGGGGGCCCACGGGTGAGGGGTCTGGGGGGGCAGATGTTACGCCACTGCATTGTGACATGGGTATCATGCCTAATATTAGGTTAAGTGGCAAGGGAAGAGGACACAGGGTCTTGGACATGCTGGAAGACTGTGACCCCTACGTGGAGTAAACAAAATGCTACAAAGGAATTGTGTACCTCTCCAAAAAGCTTTTAATTGTCAGAATGCTGAGAGATGTAGCTGTTAGAGTAGCAGCAAAATTGGCTTTTTTTATATTTTTCCGTATCTAATGACAACCTTTTAGATGGCAACTGTCTTAAATCTGATACAGCAATGCGCAGATAAGGTGAAAGCCTAACATCTTTACATAATTGCGATTTTATCAGGGCTTTACGTATTACTTAACTTTCTAGCAATGTTAAGTCAGCCCTTATGTGGCTCGGTGCCTATGCTCTGGGAAACCAGCACTGCATATTTTGTTAGAGGGTTTCTTTTCTTGTTTGATTTGTTCTTAGTAAGGTCAGTAGAAAAATGATTGCCACAGTGCACCATGGTGCTGCGGAACACAGCAAAACAGAAAATCAATAGAAAGCTAGAAAATAGCAACAATTTCCTTTCTATTTTTGCCAGGATTCATTCCAGAGATTGCTTTTTACATTGTGAGAATATGCCATGTAATTCCGTTCATTGATTAATTCATCAGGAGGATACAATGAAACTCTTGATATTCTTGATAAAATAAATATTTTTAATTTTAGTAATATGAATAAAATTATCATCATAATCATATGATCACAGATTGCCATTCTAGGGACCTAGGTACCAAGAACTTGTTGCATTTCAGGCTAAGACTGAAGAAGAGTACATTGTTAGACTGTGCTAGATGTAAGGATAAAATATACAGGTATGGGATCTGTTACCTGGAAATGCATTATCTAGAAAGCTTCAAAATAAGGAAAGGCCATTTCCCATTTTATCCAAATAATCCAGATTTTGAAAAATTATTTTGTTTTTCTCTGTAAAAATAAAACTGTACCTTGTATTTGATCCAAACTTAGATATGATTATAAGGATGGTTCACCTTTAAGGTAACTTTTAGTATGTTATAGAACGGCCAATTCTAAGAAACTTTTCATTTACTTTTCCTTAATTTTTTTTTATAGTTTTATAGTTATTTGCCTTTTTCTTCTGACTCTTTGCAGCTTTCAAATTGGCGTTTCGGACTCCCTTCTAAAAAACAAATGCTCTGTAAGGCTACAAATATATTGTTATTGCTACTTTTTATTACTGATCCTTCAATTCAGTCCCTCTCTTATTCATATTCCAGTCTCTTATTCAAATCAATGCATGGTTGCTAGGGTAATTTGGACCCTAGTTACCAGATTGCTTAAGATGCAAATTGAAGAGCTGCTGAATAAAAAGCTAAAATAACTAAAAAAACCAAAATAATAAAAAATGAAAACAAATTGCAAATTGTCTCAGAATATTACTCTCTACATCATACTAAAGGTTATTTCAAAGGTGAAAAACCCCTTTAATTCTTATTGGGAGCAAAATCAGCCAATTGGGCTTATTTAATGTTTATATGATTTTTTTAGCAGATTTAAGGGATGAAGATCCAAATTACAGAAAGACCCCTTATCCGGAAAACCCCAGGTTTCGAGCATTCTGGATAACAGGTTCCATACCTGTAATAGGTTTCCTTTTTAAATCAGGTAAAGCTTTGATACAGAACAATAAATACCACTATTCGAAATAACCTTTATACCAAAATCTAGCAAATGAAAGCAGCTAAGCTAAACATTGTTCCAATTCTATTCACTGTGCTATAGCTGTGCCCTCTCCATCCACCGTTATAACTCATGCATTGCTCTCAGTTGGTATTTACACATGAGTAGTGTGCCCCTATGGCATATCAAATCTGTAGCAAGCTTTTCAGAGGCACTGACCACCAGCTAAATGTGGCCAATCAGGTAGTTGACATTGGGTCACACAGGTATAGGATAAGAATCTCAATGGCGTATCTTTACTGCTGCACATGTACTCGCACTGTATATTGCTGAAGCTATTGGAGAGCTGGTACATCAGCTCCAGACCCTCAGCTTCAGGGAAACAGAAAAAAAACAGGGCTAACTGGCACTCAAAGGAATCCACGGGGCCAAAAAGATTAAGTAAAAAACTTTATAATATTTATTATATCCATGAGCCCTACACATTTTGTACCCTAAGGGCCCATGACTAAGTGCCCTTAGGGTTCAGATTGAGTAGGGCCCATCGAGATGTGTAATTTTTCATTTCTACTAATACTTTTTTTTTTGGCCCTGTGGATTCCTTTGAGTGCCGGGTTGCCCTGGTTTTTTCCCGTTTGTACATACTAATTTCAAACCAAGGTCAAAGAATGCAGGAGCTAACAATATTTATTTGCAAGGATTCAAAGAATTCTGATTGATGAGTTCACATCCAAAACAGTAAAAGAATGTTCATGTTTGCTAATGCTCCTTTAGCCAGTAATATTATATAGATTAGGTGCCTTTGTCAATTCAGGGGTCAGGTTATCTGTGGTCCTCAGATCTACAGTCTGCTCGTCTGGGAACTGAGGTTGGCGGTGCCCAGATAGATCAATTCTTACATATGTATAAAGAGTAAAGAGACCAGACCTCATTCGAGGCTTGATTAGAAAACAACATTTCTCTTTGTAGTGCACTTTCCAATAACTTTGGCAATGCAAGTTGTGGTGCAATGTTTGATTTGTGTGTTAGAGTAGGTTTACAGAGAATATCTCAGGGATTCAGATCAAAAGACTCTGATGTACTCAAAACACTGGAACAACAACACAGTGGGGCTCATTTATCAACACTGGGTAAATTTGCCCATGGGCTGTTACCTATAGCGACCAATCAGTGATTAGCTTTTTAAAGCCAGCTGCAAGTAGACCAATGAATGCAGCAATGTGATTGGTTGCCATGGGTTACAGCCCATGGGCAAATTTGCCCGGTGTTGATAAATTACCCCAGTGACTTATGCAGTTAATCAGCAAGGAATATAGCACTTTAGTTCTTACATATGTAATCCAACATGGACACCAGTACAGCTCAGGTCGTCATCCTGCATGATTTATGTACACTTCAAATGGTACTATAGGTTATAGCAATTCCAGAAATACAGCACACATTCGTAGATCCAATGTAAATGTAATTAAAGTGGACCTATCACCCAGACATAAAAAGCTGTATAATAAAAGTCCTTTTCAAATTAAACATGAAATCCTATTTCTATTTTTTATTAAAGCATTCATAGCTGTTGTAAACATCTCAGCTGTCAATCAAATATTGTCTACCACTCCTCTATGCCCTGGGAATAGAGGCGGGGCAGAAAATTACTTTCACTTTCCATTCAGCACTTCCTAGATGTCACTGCTCTCCACACATTCCCCGTTCTCTTCATCATTTATTTTTGAAGCAAGGGCATGGGGATGGACATCGGACCCCCATTCTGGTGCACAAACAAGATTTAGAGATGATACAAGGCTTATCTGAATAACAGTGTGCACAAAATGGCTGCTGCCTGCTTGCTGTAATTATTAATTCCCAGACTGAAGGAAATAAGATTCAAATAATTTATATAGTGTAATTAAAGTTCATTTTGCTTGACTAATGTGATAAAATAGGATTTTGAATAATTTTGGGTGATGGGTCCCCTTTAATATAGATTTCTATGAAATAAAAGCACCAGAAGAGCTTCTAAGTTGCTGTACATTTTTAAAATAATGATGTTTCTAATCAATTCCAGTCCCTCTTTCAAGTTACTAGAAGCTTATACACAGACAACAAAATCCCATGTTACTACATTGTCATGGAGATACAGTGGATACTGTACATAGTGCAGGTATATTCATCAAAAATAATGCTTATAATGCACTGCTGGATGCACAAAGCATACATGCACCAAAAATTATGCACTGCTTTAAATAGTAACAAAATAAGTTGTCACTGATGAAGCAAAATAGTGGCAGATCCAAAATCACTTAGTAATACATTCCTTTAAAGTAACAAGGCAGTTAAACATACTACACTTTTGCAAATAGAAGGTATCCTGAAACTTAAAGCAATTACAAGTAAGTACAATCTGCAGCAAGGACATAAAACATTAAGGGGCCTATTATCATGCTGAATAAAAAGTGGAGTGACACATTACAATCAGCAACTAGATTTCAACAAAAACAAAAGCAAAGATCTGATTGGTTGCATTGAGCAACATCACCGGTAATTTTTTTACTCTACTTTTTACACATCATGATAAATAGGCCTCTAAATGTCACTCTCACCATAATTAACAGATTTCTCAATGAGTCTACAAGTTGCTTGCATACCATCACAGTATGAGATGGATGTGTACTAACTTGTGACATACATAGGGGCAGATTCACTAACCGTTGAAAAGTTGCCAGCGACCGATTCGCACCCATCGCTAAACTTCGCCAGGTGAAAATTTGCTCAGACAGCACTAGTTCACTAAAATGCGGAGTTTCGCCGTGGGCGCCAAACTTTGGCAACTTTTCGCTAGCGTTACTTCTGCAATGCAAGCAATTCAAAGCAAAGATACGCTAGCGTTCATTTCGGCCTAGCGCAAATTCGCTAGAGGTCTTGCGCTCAGGTTAATTTGCATGCAGTGGTAAATTTAAAGTTGAATGGACGTCTTTATGTTATGTGTTGCAGCAAATACATTACATTTCCACTGTTAATTACACTTATCCAGGGAACCTTAATAAAGACAATAGAGTTTTAATGCCCTACACATAAGCCCACTGTATAGTTAATGTTCTATATGTTAGAAAATGTATGGGGGAAACCCATACTTATCACTCTGAAAAAAGGAAAAGACGCCAGCGTTTTTTGAACTTTGATGCTTTTTCCACTCACAGAATATGATGTAAGTGACAGAAGATTGAGGAAGTTCTATGTACTCCAGTGCACTTCGCCTGGTCTGAGCTGCAAAGGCATCTCTGACGAAAGAGGTAAAGTTCAGTAAAATCCGCATTTTAGTGAATTTATGGAGTGACATCCATTCGCCAGAGCGAATTGTCGCCTGGTAATAGAGTGCGAATGAGCTCTAGCGCCTATCTCTTTCGCTAGCAAATTGGCGCCTGTTAGTAAATTGCCAATGTCCCTGCGGGCAGTAACGCTGGCGAATTGTCAACATCATTTGCCACTTCGCCCTTTAGTAAATCTGACCCATAGTTGCAAGCAATCATAGCATTATACAAAGTTTTATACTTCCCTTTATTGAAACCCCCCACTGATATAGCTAATAACGATGTATATGTTAACATATTATTGCAACAGTCATTATCCAGCCTGTTTACGTTGGTCTGTCAGTCTACTGATTTGGGCCTCTCAATTAAAGTCAGCTCCATAGTATATGAACTTGTAATATACAGTACTATTAACATGGAGAAACTATTAACAAAAATATAATTTTATATTTTCCAACTATTTACACTTTTTTTTATTTCCCTGCCAACTTTGCATTTATTTTAAAGCAAGTTTTTTCTGTGTTTCACACGGCTTTCCCAATGTTTCCCTCCCACAAAAGGCCCCTTTTTTTATTATTTGCACTGACTAAAACTGACTTTGAACAGAACCCCCTTTATCACATTCCAATATATTTATACCCTATACTTGACACCACATCACAAATATACAATAGTTTGATTTTCTTTTAATATCGTTGCTTTAAAAACAACTTGGAAGAACTTGGCACTAAAGGCAGTGCTGCACTTTGGCAAGAGAAACCTCTATGTCTGACATCTATGTAACTATGTCGTTCATAGGGATGCAACAAATCCAAAATTTCAGACAAATGCAGAATCCTCCAGAAATTATTTGGCTAAATAAGAAACCAATTTGTGAAAGTATTCTGGTATTTACTTCACTACTTCTACTCAATATGAGAGGCAACTACTACATTTTATAATCCATCTTAATCCCGTTTAGGACATTTGGTAATACTATAAATGATCTCTCGTTTAATTTATCTGGTCTTTGCTTAAAAAGCATGAGCAACTCAGGGAACAGAAATGCCTGCTAAAAGGATTGCATCTGTGTTTGCAGGTGGCATGAATGCCAGTGGCACTATGCTTGGGATGTTAAAATAGTAACAGCCAGCCAACAAGAAAATGAATATTTTCACATGTACACTAGACATTAACACTAGAACGGCGATGCAGCCTGTTGTCTATTGTGAAAAAACTGAAACTATTTTCCCATGCTACTTTTTATATAATGATAACTATAAGTAAACCTTTAAAGTGAATTTTGCAATGTACATTTATTTTTTTTAATTCTAAGATATTAAAGGATACATTTAGGGGCCGATTCACCAAGGGTCGAATATCGAGGGTTAATTAACCCTCGATATTCGACTGGGAATTAAAATCCTTCGACTTTGAATATCGAAGTCGAAGGATTTTAGCGCAAATAGTTTGATCGAACGATTCGAAGGATTTTAATCCAACGATCGAAGGATTATCCTTCGACCAAAAAAACTTAGGAAAGCCTATGGGGACCTTCCCCATAGGCTAACATTGACTTCGGTAGCTTTTAGATGGCGAACTAGGGGGTCGAAGTTTTTTCTTAAAGAGACAGTACTCCGACTATCGAATGGTCGAATAGTCAAATGATTTTTAGTTCGAATCCTTCAATTCGAAGTCGTAGTCGAAGGTCGAAGTAGCCCATTCTATGGTCGAAGTAGCCCAAAAAACACTTCGAAATTCAAAGTTTTTTTACTTTGAATCCTTCACTCGAAGTTAGTGAATCGGCCCCTTACTGTTAACTTGAATTTTGTTACAACAGCACCACCAGCCATTCTGACCACCAAGTAGTCAAGGAAGTTGTCAGGAGAAAGAAAAACGGCTGGTCTGATGTTTCTTCTGCTTATGAAAAAAATTAGAAACCTTTCTCAAATCTTTCCTAACCAGAAGAGCAGCCCTCTTTCTTTCTTCTGACAACTTCCTTGACTACTTGGTGGTCAGAATGGTCGGAAAATGACTTGCAGGTGGCAATGCTGTAACAAAATGAATTTAACAGTACATGTATCCATTAATATCTTATTAAAAAAAAAAATAAATAATGAATGTACATTGCAAAAGTTCTTAGAATAGCACCCTCATCAATTTTACATTCATTATTTTAAAGGTTTACTTTTCCTTTTACCGGTTAAAGAAATAATAAAATGATGTGATATTTTTTCTCACCCAGGTTTATTTTTATTGCCATTTCTTAAAAGAAAAATAACTACATTGCAAAAAAAAAAAAAAAAAAAACTTCAAAATGAATATTTCACAATTGCTCTTTGGAAGAGAACATTGTGCTATGCTTCATATGAAATGGAATCCTCACTAGAAATGTATTGTTCCTGTAATAAAGCTTTTTCATAATTTAAATGGCAATTATTAAGCCTAACAGTTAGTGAAATGTTTGATGCCATAAACTGTCCCTTTATTCTCATACAGGCCTTAAATATGATCAGCCCAGGAATAAACTGAACAGACACAGCAGCTGCCACCTGTATAAAGCTCTGGCTTGCCAATGCATGCAAATGGCATCATGCTAGGGAAATCAGCTTTGTAGAACTGGTTTGCATTTGTTGAAATCCCATTCCCATTGTTTGTGGATTTTCACAGATAATACATGACAAATTAGAATAAAGTCTTCTGATTCACAGCACATGTTCTAGGCTGTGGCCAGTTGCCTAAGCTTAGGGACTGACTTATTAAACAGGTATGGCATCCATTATTTGTAAACCTGTTATTCAGAAAGCTCTGAATTACAGGAAGGCCATCTCCCATATACTCCATTTTAAACAAATACTTCAGATTTTTTTTTTAAAAAAAATCCTTTTTCTCTGTAATAATAAACGGTACCTTGCACTTGATCCAAACTAAGATAAAATTAATCCTTATAGGAAGCAGAACCAGCCTATTGGTTTATTAAATGTTTACATTTATTTTTAATAGATTTAAGGTATAGTGATCCAAATGAGAGAAAGTACAGAAAGTGAAACTAAAGGTTGATTTGTATTTAGTTTTGATTTACCTTACATGGCAACATAGAAACCAGTGCATTCTGATTAATAATCAGCCCTGTAGCATCAAATGATATCACCGACATGATATTATTTTCTACTTAGCAACAAAAGTTCAGTCTATACAGTTACTGTCCATCAAGTTCAACCCTTTCATAAAATATGTCTCTCTCTATAATTACATAATATACCAATACATATATATATACTGTATATATATATATATATATATATATATATATATATATGCACCTATATAAGCATTGGGGTACATGCTTAAACCTTTGGTAACCAGGTGCAGATACTATTCCTATCAGGCAGATGCAGATCTGGACTGGCAGTCTGTGGATCCTGGAGGGGCTGCTGTACGATGCCATAGACAGCGACTATTTAGTAAGCTGGTGGGGGACTGGTTGGGACTCTGTGTAATTGAAATGCCAGGGCCTATTCTGAATCCCAGACCAGTCTTGGGCAGATGCCAATCCTCCTGTCAGTGCTTACTGGGGGGCTTGGAGTGCATTACCCTTTAGCCTTAGAATGATCAGGTTGATATGATGGTTCTGGCGCATATTTTATATGACTGTGACAGTGACACACACAAACCCATCTTAGTAGTATGGCAAACAACAGAATCACTTGAGAGGGGTAATTTACATGATGCAGAGCAGGGTACAAAGTGCAAAAACAGGTGTGGCTCAGACACAATGCTGGGTAAAAGAGTAGACTAACGGGAGAGATTTTTTTGTCCCTTAAAGTGATGCTAACACTAAAAAATGTATTTTCAAAATATTAATCTATATTAAAAGTTGACTATGGGTCATGTTTTTCGCTGATAGTTCCCATTTTGTAAGTAATTGCTACTTGAAGTTCCTAAACCTGACTGTTTTGCCAACCTGACTGTCTCTTCTCAGCCTGTCAGTTACAGTTTCTAATGCTAACAGACTCCTGCTGTACAAATATGGCAGCCACCTCATAGAAGAACACGGGGGTAAGAAAGATAATGTAAAAGCATCACACAAATACTTTTATGGCAAAATTATAAATAGCATTCAAACACAATATTATGACAAACACAAAAAAACGTTATTTTCTGGTGTGAGTATCTCTTTAAGTGCTCAAGCACTTGTGCATAGGGCATTGGTAAATGACCTCTATTATATGTCTAGGAGCATGAATGGACCATGCTACACATACTTGAAATGCTAAAAACTGAGGAGGTAATGTAAAAAAGGTGAAAGTTTGCCACTGTGCTAGTAACCTATTGCAACCAATAAGAAGAAAGCATTTATAGATGTTTAAAATCAAACAAGACAACCTGGGAAAGCATTGAGACTTTAATTTATGTTTATCACAGGCAAGTTTCTGTACAATTCACAATTATGCAAAAAAAAAAACAAAAACAAATATCCCACTAATTTGACAGGTCGCTTATGACAACATATTGAATTTTTAAAGGAATCCTATTAAAACAAGATCTCCAAGGCATGTATCTAGAACCAAATATTTAATTACAGAGACTTCACATACTACCCTCTAAAACTCTATAATCGGTCAAGCCAATACTTCTGTCCAAATGATGTGCCATCACAGAAACGGGTAAAACAATAATATTAGCTACATGGGAATAGATTGGATAAGACAAACATTTAACATGTAATTGCTTATTTTTGATTAGATAGTTATATGGAAGCAGATTCACACTTAAAAAAAAAAGATCAAAAAGCAGAAACATTTACGAGGATAGAGTCTTGTGCCAGGAAGAGACAAACCAAATAATGACTATGGTTAATCAGCCATTATAACAATGTAAGTGTGTACATAAAAGCAGTGAAAACATCATTCAGTTACACGAGAGTTGTAAGTTGGCAGAAATATCATCTTATTTTAATTTCTGGACATTAGGCGATGAGCAGATCAGTACTGACTCAGCGGTGCATTGTCTTCTCTTGGGGTCCAATACACCACAGCTGCTGTTGCTCTATATTTGCCTAAAGCAATGTGCCAGCTGTCTCACACTGTATTAGAACACAGTGATATGAACAACTGGAAGCAATAATGTGCCTCCCCATTTGCCTAACAATACCAACATGAACAATAATTCAGAAGACTGAAGATTTGTGCTGTAATTTAATAAACCCCATGCACGTTTTTACAATTGAGTATCACATCTGTGCAATGGATCCTGGATGTATAATATTCTTTTATAAGTGGCTATTAACCAATCTTAAGTTTATAGGTTTCCTTAAATCTTTTTCATCAGCTGTTAAACTACAGTAAAGACAAAATTACCTCTTATGAGGCAAGGGACAGTAAAACACAAAGACTGTGATTAAACGTCAATCAATTAAAGATTACTCTATAATAAAATGCAGACGATGATTAAAATGGTGGTTTCAAGAAGAATTAAGCTAAAATGTACAAATTGTTTTTGAAGTTAATAAAATATAGTATTTTGTTTAGACAAGGATTTGTTTCATTATGCGGATATAATGAGAACCAGGGAGCTCACTCACACAATGGTACATTGACATTGACACCAGCAGCAGTCCCTATGGGGGAAATTCACTAAAGGGCGAAGTGATTAATGTTAGCAAAACTGGCTGGCGTAACTTCGCTAGTGGAGGAGATAGACTCTTGCGCTACTTCACACTCTTACGCCTGATGAAGTTTCGCTCTGGTGAAAATTCACTAAGATTCGCCTTTTACTCAACGTTACCTGTTCCGCCAGACTTGCCTTCGCCAGCTCAGACCAGGCGAAGTGCAATGGAATGTATAGGGCTTCTTCAAATTTTTTTCTAAGTCCCAAAAAACACTGGCATCTTTCACTTTTTCAGGGTGATAGGCTGCAAAAGTCTGTAACATTTTTTTTGGGTACCTGGGCTCCCCCATACATTTCCTTACATATGGCACATAAACTATACACTGGGCACATGTGTAGGGCAATATAACAACTTTATTTGATTTTATTAAGGTTCCCTGGGCTTGTGTAGTGTAATTTATTTGCTGTAACATACACATTCATTCAAATTTAACTTCCTGCCGTATGCAAATTAGCCAACACCGCTTTGCTTGGTGCAGTATTGCTAGCGCAACTTCGTCAGTGTTCGGCGCCCTGGACACAACTTCGGATTTTAGTGAATTTGCGTTGTCCTGGCGAATCCACGCCTGGTGAAGTGTTTCGATGTGAGTGAAGCCGGCGCTGGCAAATTTCTGCAGGTTAGTGAATTTGCCCCTATGTGTGAAAGGAGCTTAATGAATGACCATCCATAACTTTCAGAAGTATTTAATATCTATCACAATTCTGTTGTAGTCATTCAACACCTGCAAAGTAACATTACAATCAACGCCAGCCTTGAGGAGTGGTGCTTCCATTGCACACTTAGGGCTCTTACACACGGCCGTTCCGACCTGCGCTCCCCTGCGTTCCGTTTTTTGGCGTTCAGCCGCAGGGGAGCGCAGGAATAGACGCAAGTAATGATTTGAAATGGGGCTGTACTCACTCAGTCGCGTGTAGGCGCCGAAAGCAGGTTCAGACGCAACATGCTGCATTTTTCCTGCGTTCGGCGCCTACACGCGCCTGAGTGAGTACAGCCCCATTTCAAATCATTACTTGCGTCTATTCCTGCGCTCCCCTGCGGCTGAACGCCAACAAACGGAACGCAGGGGAGCGCAGGTCAGAACGGCCGTGTGTAAGAGCCCTTAGCCTGTTATGTCAACTAATGCAACTGACTGGCAGGTAAATTACACATTAACACATGCTGGGAGTGATGGCATGTGCACACAAATTCCTGCTCTTGAATGCAAACGGGAGTGCTCGGCCTTGTGCTTTTATATAGTCATGGAACTCATCTGTAACTTACAATATCCTTATATTTTACAAGAGGGGATACTTTATTCACTATACATATTTTTGGGCATATCTTACTCCTGTCATGGCTTGGATACTGGGTCATTCTTATATACATTGGGCAAGAAAAGAGCGGGAAGGCACACATATGCGTTAAACCTGAGCATGCAAAAGGTTAACAATTTGCTAGGGCATTAGTGGTCTCATGTAGGATGATCTATTTCCTAATGTTTAAACATGAGTGGGGCATTCCACATATAACTATCATAATGAAAAGGGATTTGGCCAAAATTAATTTTGTGTTATTGGACACTGTTTTGATCTGGTCAGTGGTTTTACATAGACTGATTTGCTTAAGGCAGTGGTCCCCAACCAGTTGCTTGTGAACAACATGTTGCTCACCAATCCTTAAATGTTGCTCTGAGTGGCCTCAAAGCAGGTGCTTATTTTTGAATTCCTGGTTTGTCAGCAAGTTTTGGTTGGATAAAAACAAGGTGCACTGCCAAAGTAAGCTGCTAGCACACATATGGGCTACCAATAGTCAATAACAGCCCATTATTGGCACCCCAGGAACTTTTTGCATACTTGTGTTGCTCTCCAACTTTTTACATTTGAATGTGGCTCACAGGTAAAAGATTGGTGATCCCTGGGTTAAGGAATCAAAAATTCAAGCCAAATTTTCTGAGATGCTAAATTTTCTTGTTCACAGACATGTAGAGTCAGAGCAAGGTGGGGTTGGGCTATACAGGCCAGATGCTATTCATTTGTCCAAAATCAGACTGGATATTTTTAATATGAATCTACAAGATGCATTGGAAAAGGCCATTGTTAAGTGGAGGGTGCCATTTAATTAGTTAAAACAGGACTGAGCACATACAATAAGGTGGCTATGACAAGATCATAGGTTGGATAGCTTGACATTAATTCTGTGAAGTGATTTGGACTAAAGTGTTGATTAATAAGTTTATCAAATGATATAATAAACGGCTGTGGCCTTTCTCCACCTTGATTTAATAGGTTAGTATGTAAGTGGAGGTCATAGGATTTAGATTACCATTCCCTTGTTAGTGAGAGGAATTGATGTCCTCATAGACATAGGAAGGATGGTTAACAAAGGAGTTAATTTGGAGACAGTAGAGTCTCTGGGAGCCTAGGTAACAGGTTGGCATGTTTCAGCCAATGACTGTCAGTGCTGTGGTTGCTGATGGGATATTGGCTTATATATAGAGCTGCTGCAGGACAGTTTTACCTCAGTCAGTAAATATGTGAAAGTAAATAAATAAAGATAGTTCTATTAAGATGTAATTTGAACAATGCTCTTGGTCAGGTTAAAACAAGGCTGTGCATACAGTATACAATAAGGCGGCTATGAAATGACCATAGCTTTTGCCAACCTGACTGTCCTTTCTCAACCTGTCAGTTAGAGTTTCTACTGCTAACAGACTACTGCTGCACAAATATGACAGTCCCCTCATAGAAGAACATGGGTGAGCAGATAGATACGATAATGTAAAAGCATTGGGCAAATACTTTTATGGCAAAATTATAAAAATGACAATTGCAAAGACAATTTTATGATAGTGGTGTCAGTATCTAACTAAAACAGAACATTTAAGAGGTAAAACTATGTGTCATAGCACCAAAGTTTATTGGACAGAATATAAAACTGGACTAACCAAGACTAACCTTGGCACAAGAGATATTTGAATGAATACCAATCACCCCATGGTTTCTTTGGTCATCTTTGTGTCCATGGCCAAATTACATTGTTGGATATACTGTGCTGTGCCCTATGTTGCCAGCTAATCAGAAACTTATATAACTAAATCCAACATTTAATACCGATCTTATTTTCCCATGCCGTGATCACAGCAACTTTTATGATATTACAGGTCCTAAAGCCTAGACAATGAATACTAACTAGGGATATCATTTATAAGGATGGAGGAGTCTAGGCAGCAGACATACTGGCATCATTACCGTCTACTATTACTTTATATATTAAGCAAAGGACTTACACTTGTGAAACTAAGCTCCATAATATATTATATTAAACACAAGAAGCCACAGTAAATTACAAGAAACCATTAAAGCACATACATATAGTTGCAGTGCAGTGATCCCCAACCAGTAGCTCGTGAGCAACATGTTGCTCTCCAACCCCTTTTATGTTGCTCCCAGTGGCCTCAAAGCAGGTGCTTACTTTTGAATTCCAGGCTTGGAGGCAAGTTTTGGTTGCTTAAAAACCAGATGTACTGCCAAACAGACCCTCCTGTAGGCTGTCAGTCCATATAGGGGCTACCAATAGCCAAAAGGTTTATCACATGGGGACCCCTGATTTATCGCATGCCTATGATTGAATATTGATGTTTATTATCAATCTATTATGCACCTACATATTTAGCATATTACAAACTTTGGCCCAGATTCAATTCCTTGAGAAAAAGTTATCCCAAGTTTATCATGTGAAAACGCATGGACGAGATTCAATTAAAGGAGAAAAAGGTTTATCTCATGGAAAGTCTTGGACAAGATTCAATTTGAGATGCAATTCAATTCATAAAAATGTATCTCACAGTTTATCACATGAAAACTCTATTGAAGTCTGTGGGCCATAGTGAGAACAAGTTATCTCATGGTTTTTCATGTGAAAACTCATGGACGAGATTCAATTTGAGGAGAAAAAATTCTAGTTTTTTACCATAGACTTCAATAGAGTTTTCACGTGATAAAGTGAGGTACGTTTTTGTGAATTGAATTGCATCTCAAATTGAATCTTGTCCGTGACTTTTCACGATAAACCATTTTCTCAGTGAATTGAACCCGACCCTATGAGGGAGAACTGGAACTGAATTTGGAGAAAAGTTTTTTCTCACTGAACTGAATCTGGTCCATTGAATGAAAATGCTCAGCTGCTGTCAAATTATACAATACCTTTCTGTTGTAAAATAAATAATAAAGAAGAAATATATATATATGTATATCGCTTCTGTAAGTATAAGTGTACTGTGCAGGAGGCAAAACAGCCATCATTTGTTATAAAATGAATGAATTCAAACTACAGATTCAGAAAGAGAATTTAAACAGTGGATTAATAAGTCAGGTCACTGAATGTATACTAATCCACTGTCTGCTTTGCTGATCTAAGCCATGTCCCTTCTAGCTATCAGTGTCTCCTCGCACTTTGATTGATGATTAAGCATACTGTGTCAATGACTATCCATCACAAATGTCTGTGTGAGAGCATGGCTTGCTCTATGATCCAATACTTGAAGCAATTACGTTTGGAATAAAGCCAGCATCACAGCTCTATTGTCTATTCTACACTGCAATAGTAAACGCAAAGTCTATCCTATTCTCATTAGACCAATTTGACAGTCACTCAATAGAGGGGCATTCTTTATTTCCTAACAACAGCATGAAAAAGCACTGTACTACTTGAGACTGCATTTCAAGCTTGAATTAAAAAGGGCTATGGACAGTGAATAGACTGGTAGCCAAGAAGGTTTTAATGCAACCAAAGAACAGTATGCAGAATTATAGGAAATTCAAATGGGGAGGAAAAGTAAATTATATCAAAGAAAATATTAACTTTAAATTGTTTTTAAATGGAATTGTTAAATGCATTTTTACTTATTGCACATTCATTATGACTTTTATCCTCGTATGTATATAGTAGGGACGCACGTAATTCACTATTTTTGGATTTGTCCAAATCCCAAATCATGAAAGATTCAGCTGAATCCTGAACCAATCCTAATTAGCATATGGAAATTAGGGTAAGGAGGGGTCAAAGAGAACTGCACATTTCCTTCTTTGAGTAAGAAAATGTCATTATGATTTTCAGAATTCTGATTCGATTAGCCAGGCACTTAGATTTGCATAATGCTGCTGAAAAAGGCCTTAGTATGGCACCACTGTAGTCATGCATGTGCATTACAGAGACTGTTCATTGTTTACATCAGTCCCTGCTCCAGCAGAGCTTGCAATCTAAGGTCTATAAGATGCTGTTAGTTAAATATTTCTATAAGTGGTCAGATTGAAATAAACATAACAAACAAAATGGTTAATACTCATTTAGTGAGCGCTGTGTAGCTTCCAATGAAATATTAATTGAAATATGCTAAAACTACTATGCTAATTGTTTAAAAGGCTTATTTTTTCATATTTTCAAAGCTTGTTTAAAATGGCGAGGAAAAACATAAAAGCAAAAACTATAAATATAATAAATCAGTGCTTAAGAACACACAATATATACCCCACTTTCATTCTAGTGATACAATAACAAGACAGTGAACTGTTAAATAAATTCTTTATCCCTGATACAGAATATATCTTTTAACTAGGCTGACCTGCACAAAGATATGTTAGTCTAACTCTAAGTCTAAGCTGTAAAGAAAACAGCTGACAGCCTTTCAGGTCAAATCAAGCAATAATGAAGTACTTTCTTGGTGACTTTGGCACAGCTCAAAGGAAAAACAAAATGAAGGAAAATGTCAAGCACATTCTTTAAACTCTCCAAATCTTGCTGGAGATTCATTGTGTCTCCGAACACTTGGCTGCAGTGGAGTAAGGGTGTTTAATAAAACATCAAAGGTCTTTAAAAACACAAAGCCGAGAAAACAAATACAGTCAAAGCTATTAAGGATCAATATTATGCATGTAGTGGGAAAAAATGAGCATTGTTTAAAAAAGGCTTTGTCAATGTAATTTTCCAGTGGTAAATTACACTGTTGTAAAACATCCATGGATGGATGCCTTTAACTGTTGTCTACATACACCAGGTGAATGTTTCTATTGACTTACAAGCTAGATGCATGTGTCAAAATGCAGTCCGGTATTTTTTTGTAATAATAGCTAGCAGTCATAGTTGTCAATTATTTATGGGGACTATTCAATGTGAACAGGTTAGTGTACACATTCTCTTCAGCTTGACTGGCCTGATTTTAGATCACTCAGACATTCAACTCCTCAGAGATCTGCTCTTATCACTGCCAACCCTAAAAAAGTAGCAAAACTACAGTCGTTCTGACAACTCAGGATATCCTCACAATTTGTTAACTTTTCTTTCAAGGTTCATTGAATACATTCCAATACAGTTTGTACACATTCCCTATTTATAGCTTTGCCGGAAAATATGAAATGTAACAGTAAACCAATTCTTTTTGAGATACGGCTTCCAAATTTATTTCGGTCATCAGAAACTGTAACGAGATTTATTGAGGATACCATTCCTGTCAAATATATCTGTATATTGCAGTTACGTTTTTCAGATAATATGTTGACCATAAAATGCAGGGTATTCTTAGGGACCCTTATCAGAATTTTAGAGCAAAGATGGAATTGTTGGAGACATACAAGAACACGTGACAAAAATAATATAAAGACTGATAAAATATTATCAAGATGAACTATTTCTATCTTTAGTTATTTGGTACAGTATATATACAATTTCTGATACCTGTTTCAGAGTCTTTATTTGGTTCGGAATACTCCTTTGACCAGAGCTTAGTTTGACACTTGAATATTTTAGAAGTATAGTTTTTATAGTTTTTGTTATGTAGCACTATGGATAGAGCACTGCTACATGCCACTTTCTCTCAGCTTGGCCTTGGGTCTCTAGGCTGCACTAGGACGCTCACAAAAATGTAAAAATAATTCTCCATTCTTGTTCTTTAAGGGATACTGCCATGTTTTTTTCAAAATGCATCAGTTAATAGTGCTGCTCCAGCAGAATTCTGCACTGAAGTTCATTTCTCAAAAGAGCAAACAGATTTTTTATATTTAATTTTTAAATCTGACATGGGGCTAGACATATTGTCAGTTTCCCAGCTGCCCCCAGTCATGTGCCTTGTGCCCCCTGATAAACTTCAGTCACTCTTTACTGCTGTACTGCAAGTTAGAGTGATATCAACCCCTCCCTTTTCCCCCCAGCAGCCAAACAAAAGAACAATGGGAAGGTAACCAGATAACAGCTCCCTAACACAAGATAACATCTCCCTGGTAGATCTAAGAACAGCACTCACTAGTAAAAAGCCAAGTCCCACTGAGACACATTCACTTACATTGAGTTGGAGAAACAACAGCCTGCCAGAAAGCAGATCCATCCTAAAGTGCTGGCTCTTTCTGAAAGCACATGACCAGGCAACATGATCTGAGATGGCTGCCTACACACCAATATTAGAAATGAAAAAAAATACACTTGCTGGTTCAGGAATGACATTTAACATGGTTAACATGGTTGAGTGAATTATTTGCAGTGTAATAAGTGTAATTTAGAAATAAAAAATACACCATAAAAATCTGAATCCCTTTAAACAGGAAGCATAGAATTATTCAAGAAAGAAAATTAATGAAAAAGGGTACTTCCCTACTTGTATGCCAACTATGTGACATAATTTATCACTGTTGACTTGAAGGAATTTCACACACTCTTATGGGATTTCTATAGTCTGGGGTGTTTTCTTTTGGGAAACTACCCCATACTATCTTCTCCTCAGAGGAGAACAAGCACTCATACTGTCTATCTCACACTCCTAGAGTATGCTATAACTGGAAATTCCCCTTCATTAACTAAAATCTCATTCATGGGATTCCTTTCCCCAACTTTAACTAAGGTCTCGACTAGAATCATGGTCTCTGCTTTATTGAGGCCTCCTGCAACAGGCTGTCTAGCAGAATCCACCCACCTCTAGAGGGAGAACATGGTTGTGCCTACCCTTTTAAAGCAAGGATTACAACACCCCATGGCCAACAGAAATGTATCCCTTCCACAGGGACTAGTTTGTGCTTTGGCTTAAGTAAGTGAAGGGGGTGTAAAAAAATCAGGTCTATTTATCATGCTGTGTAAAACATCACAGGTTTTGTTTCCCACAGTAACCAATCAAATCTTTGCTTTTGTTTTCTAACTTGAAGGTGACTATTAAAATCTAATTGCTGAAAGGTTGCTATGGGAAACATCACCAGTGGTACACAGCATGATAAATAGGCCTCTATGTGTATGCTTTCACCTATAAGATATCTATGGTCACTGATCTGGCCTGCAATTGTTCCTGTGCCACCAGATCTTAAAGGACAACAAAAAGCTAATTTACTGGGGATGCAAATTTGTTTGTTTTTTACCTTTTATCACATTATCCCCTGAATAATCGTATTCTTATTTAGGTTCAGATGTATTTTTAGATGTTTGGGTTTGTGTTCATCACATCTGTTAGTGTCTTCTGTCAAGGTGCTGTGTCACCATCCAATCAGAAAACAGATTAAGGTTTTATAACAGTTTATAAATACATGTATTTATACAGTAGTGATGAGCTAATTTTTTCGACATGGATTTGTGGCGAATTTTCACATGTCGCCATCTGCAAATAATTTCCAGGAAACTATGTAAAAATTCGCTGTGACAAAAAAGTTGCCCATTGACTTTAATGCATTTGGAGTGAAAAAAAGGCCCATTGACTTTCATGCATTTGGACAAAACGTCTGCAAGACTAAAAAGTCTCAGAGACAAAAAACACTCATTGACTGTGCATTTGGAGTAAGAAAACAAATTGTGTGGTTAAAAATAATGACTTCAATGCGCTTAGAGAATTTTTTGCCATTTCGCAAATTTTTTTGGCAAAGAGAAATCTGCTCATCACTAGTTAATATTAATAATAATACTTGGGGGGGGGGGCGAATTACCCCCACCAGGAGGGGGTAAGAACACTGTAGTGTTCTGCACCTTCCAATAGGAATTAACGAGCAATTAATATAATATAAAGATTTTCTTGTTGCATACAATATTATAGGTTCATATATTCAGGCTTTTATTTTCTCTGTGCCTTTTTAAGGCCTACAACTACAAACAACACAGTCTCACCTTGAAGGAACACTCTGTTACACAAATAGAATAGCTATAAATTCTTCTACTGCCAGGTCTAGACCTTGTGGCTAGCGCCATTTGCGTATTAAGTGGAATGAAAAAGATAGAACCGGCAATGGTTACTTGTCCTGTACCCAATGTAAAACTGAATTGTTCACTGCATAGGATAACAAATATAGCTGAAATATAAAGCTTAAAGGGCAGGTATATTGTATCAAGGATTAGCTATAAATGATGAATCATATGCATATATCTTCCAAGTGCAGCCGTCCTGTAAAAGCACTGATCCATATCTGCAAAATGATCGCCCATAGCTTTCTAACCTCATTCTATAAACCAGCAGTCCTGCAAATTCTTTGTTCCTTTATATTGCACTAGTTGTTCAGTGGCTTAGGCAGTGAAGCAGCACCTGAGTGAACATGAAAGTATATTTGTCAAATCAAATAAATCAAACATCTAAATTAAATAAAATTAAAATCAATGTGATTTGATACATGACCCTTAACCTTAACTAATTAGGTGTAAAAGTACGATCAAACATCATGAAATGTGCTTGCACAGTAGGGTTCCCTAAAACCACCTGACAGAATGGTTTCAATGAAGCATGAAACATACCAAATAATAGGTATAGTATAGTCAGATAATGCCAGTAAACTGAATATCGATAAAGTAATATGAATACTATTACTGTCTTTAATTTAATGCAGACTTTTGCTGCTATGTCAGCCTAAAGCTGGCCATAGACTCAAAGATCCGCTCGTTAGATGACATCGCCAAAACGAGCGGATCTTTCCCCGATATGCCACTAACGGCTAGGGATGTAGCGAACGTCGGAAAAAAAGTTCGCGAACATATTCGCGAACTTGCGCAAAAATGCGAGCGGTTCGCGAACGGTTCGCGAACCCCATAGACTTCAATGGGAAGGCGAACTTTAACATCTAGAAAAGACATTTCTGGCCAGAAAAATGATTTTAAAGTTGTTTAAAGGGTGCAACGACCTGGACAGTGGCATGCCAGAGGGGGATCAAGGGCAAAAATGTATCTGAAAAATCTGCCTGTGTGTGCTTGGAAGAGATAGTGTAGGGGGAGAGCTGTTAGTGATTTCAGGGACAGATGATAGTAAGTTTGCTGGCTAGTAATCTGCTTGATACTGCTCTGTATTGGAGGGACAGAAGTCTGCAGGGATTTGAGGGACATTTTAGCTTAGGTAGCTTTGCTGGCTAGTAATCTACTGTTCTCTTTAAACAACTGCCATACGTTGACCTTGTAGGCATTGTTTGCCCAGTTTTTTTGGACGCAGCCACTGAAGCACAGTTGCCAGAAAAAATATGCCATATAAATGCTGAAAATAGTCATTTTTCGCCATACGTTGACCTTGTAGACATTGTTTGCCCAGTTTTTTTGGACGCAGCCACTGAAGCACAGTTGCCAGAAAAAATATGCCATATAAATGCTGAAAATAGTAATTTTTCGCCATACGTTGACCTTGTAGACATTGTTTGCCCAGTTTTTTTGGTTGCAGCCACTGAAGCACAGTTGCCAGAAAAAATATGCCACATAAATGCTGAAAATAGTCATTTTTTGCCATATACGTTGAGTCAACGTATGGCAAAAAATGACTATTTTCAGCATTTATATGGCATATTTTTTCTGGCCTCTGTGCTTCAGTGGCTGTGGCCAAAAAAACTGGGCAAACAATGCCTACAAGGTCAACGTCGTTGACCTTGTAGGCATTGTTTGCCCAGTTTTTTTGGCCACAGCCACTGAAGCACAGAGGCCAGAAAAAATATGCCATATAAATGCTGAAAATAGTCATTTTTTTGGTCGCAGCCACTGAAGCACAGTTGCCAGAAAAATTATGCCATATAAATGCTGAAAATATAAATTTTTTTGGTTGCAGCCACTGAAGCACAGAGGCCAGAAAAATTATGCCATATAAATGCAGAAAATATGCATTTTTTTGGTCGCAGCCACTGAAGCACAGTTGACAGAAAAATTATGCCATATAAATGCTGAAAATATAAATTTTTTTGGTTGCAGCCACTGAAGCACAGAGGCCAGAAAAATTATGCCATATAAATGCAGAAAATATGCATTTTTTTGGTCGCAGCCACTGAAGCACAGTTGCCAGAAAAATTATGCCATATAAATGCTGAAAATAGTAATTTTTTTGGTTGCAGCCACTGAAGCACAGAGGCCAGAAAAATTATGCCATATAAATGCAGAAAATATGCATTTTTTTGGTCGCAGCCACTGAAGCACAGTTGCCAGAAAAATTATGCCATATAAATGCTGAAAATATAAATTTTTTTGGTTGCAGCCACTGAAGCACAGAGGCCAGAAAAATTATGCCATATAAATGCAGAAAATATGCATTTTTTTGGTCGCAGCCACTGAAGCACAGTTGCCAGAAAAATTATGCCATATAAATGCTGAAAATAGTAATTTTTTTGGTTGCAGCCACTGAAGCACAGAGGCCAGAAAAATTATGCCATATAAATGCAGAAAATATGCATTTTTTTGGTCGCAGCCACTGAAGCACAGTTGACAGAAAAATTATGCCATATAAATGCTGAAAATATAAATTTTTTTGGTTGCAGCCACTGAAGCACAGAGGCCAGAAAAATTATGTCATATAAATGCAGAAAATAGGCATTTTTTTGGTCGCAGCCACTGAAGCACAGAGGCCAGAAAAAATTAAACCAGTAGGGTTTGCACCCTAGTTTGTAACGGTGGCGGAGGGAGGAGGAGGACGCTAAAGGACAGCTGTGTGTGGAGTCATGAGGCTTGAAGAGAAGGACAGCTGCATAGAAGTCAGAACAAGTCTTCCGGCGTGCAGTAACCCTCCGAGATCCACCCCTCATTCATTTTAATAAAGGTCAGGTAATCGACACTTTTGTGACCTAGGCGAGTTCTCTTCTCAGTTACAATCCCTCCTGCTGCACTGAAGGTCCTTTCTGAGAGCACACTTGAGGCTGGGCAAGACAAGAGGTTCATGGCAAATTGTGACAGCTCTGGCCACAGATCAAGCCTGCGCACCCAGTAGTCCAGGGGTTCATCGCTCCTCAGAGTGTCGATATCTGCAGTTAATGCCAGGTAGTCCGCTACCTGCCGGTCGAGGCGTTCTTTGAGGGTGGATCCAGAAGGGTTGTGGCGCTGCCTTGGACAGAAAAACATTTGCATGTCTGACGTTACAGACTGGCCAAAGGGCTTTGTCCTTGCAGGTGTGCTCGTGGCAGGATTACTGGCACCTCTGCCCCTGGAATGTTGATGAGTTCCTGAAGTGACATCACCCTTAAAAGCATTGTACAACATGTTTTGCAGGCTGGTTTGTAAATGCCGCATCTTTTCGGACTTGTGGTATGTTGGTAACATTTCTGACACTTTATGCTTGTACCGAGGGTCTAGTAGCGTTGCGACCCAGTACAGGTCCTTCTCCTTAAGCCTCTTGATACGGGGGTCCTTCAACAGGCATGACAGCATGAAAGACCCCATTCTCACAAGGTTGGATGCAGAGCTATCCATCTCCGCTTCCTCATTATCAAGGACTGCATCATCCACGGTCTCCTCCCCCCAGCCACGTACAAGACCAGGGGTCCCCAAAAGGTCACCACTAGCCCCCTGGGAAGCCTGCTCCTGTTGGTCCTCCTCCTCCTCCTCCACAAAGCCACCTTCCTCCTCTGACTCCACTTCTGGCACCTCTCCCTGCGTTGCAGCATGTGCCTGGGTTCGTTCTGGTGATTCCGACCAGAAATCGTGCGCTTCCAGCTCCTCGTCACGCTGGTCTACAGCCTCATCTGTCACTCGTCGCACGGCACGCTCCAGGAATAAAGCGAAGGGTATTAGGTCGCTGATGGTGCCTTCGGTGCGACTGACCATATTTGTCACCTCTTCAAAAGGTCGCATGAGCCTGCAGGCATCGCGCATAAGCACCCAGTAACGGGGGAAAAAAATCCCCAGCTGTGCAGATCCAGTCCTACCACCCAGTTCAAAAAGGTACTCGTTGACGGCCCTTTGTTGTTGCAGCAGACGTTCCAACATAAGGAGCGTTGAATTCCAGCGAGTCTGGCTGTCAGAAATCAAACGCCTGACTGGCATGTTGTAGCGCTGCTGAATGTCAGCAAGGCGTGCCATGGCTGTGTAGGAACGTCTGAAATGGGCCGACACCTTTCTGGACTGGGTGAGAACGTCCTGGAATCCTGGGTACTTGGAGACAAAACGTTGGACTATTAAATTTAACACATGTGCCATGCAGGGCACATGTGTTAAATTGCCTAGTCTCAACGCTGCCAACAGATTGCTTCCATTGTCACACCACACTTTTCCGATCTGCAGTTGGTGTGGGGTCAGCCACCGATCGGCCTGTGACTGCAGAGATGACAGGAGTACAGATCCGGTATGGTTTTTGCTTTCCAGGCACGTCATCCCCAAGACAGCGTGACAACGGCGTACCTGGCACGTCGAATAGCCTAGGGGGAGCTGGGGGTGCACAGGTGTGGAGGAGGAGAAGGAGGACCCAGCAGCAGAGTAAGAAGAAGAAGAAGACGAGGTAGAGAGCGATGGAGGAGTAGAGGTGGTGGCAGAACCGCGTGCAATCCGTGGCGGTGACACCAACTCCACTGTTGTTGTTGAGCTACCCATTCCCTGCTTCCCAGCCATTACCAAGTTCACCCAGTGGGCAGTGTAGGTGACATACCTGCCCTGACCATGCTTGGAGGACCATGCGTCAGTAGTCATATGGACCTTTGGCCCAACACTAAGTGACAGAGATGCGGTAACTTGGCTCTGCACATGTTGGTACAGGTGTGGTATTCCCTTTTTAGAAAAAAAATTGCGGCTGGGTACCTTCCACTGCGGTGTCCCAATTGCTACAAATTTGCGGAAGGCCTCAGAGTCCACCAGCTGGTATGGTAAAAGCTGGCGGGCTAAGAGTGCAGACAAGCCAGCTGTCAGACGCCGGGCAAGGGGGTGACAGTCAGACATTGGCTTCTTACGCTCAAACATGGCCTTCACAGAAACTTGGCTGGTGGCAGATGACTGGGAATGGGAACAGGTGGTCAAGGTGGAAGGCGGAGTGGAGGGTGGTTCAGACGGGTCAAGGAGAGCAGAGGTAGAGCAGTAAGATGCTGGACCAGAAGGAGTGTGGCTTTTAGTTTGCCTGTTGCCTTTGAGGTGTTGCTCCCAAAGTGCTTTGTGCTTGCCGCTCATGTGCCTTCGCATAGAAGTTGTACCTATGTGGCTGTTGGGCTTACCAAGGCTCAGTTTCTGACTGCACTCATTGCAAATTACAATGCTTTTGTCAGAGGCACACACATTAAAAAAATCCCACACTGCTGACTTTTTGGAAGTGTGCGATCTGGCGGTAACAGTAGAAGTTGGCGGAGTTGGCGGTATTGGCGGCAATGGCGGGTGCGTTGGCCGGCTGAACACAGGTGCCGATACATGTTGTTGCCCTGCTGATCCCTGCGGGCTGTCCTCCCTGCTTCTTCTAAGTCTTATTCTCCTACTGCCTCTCTGACTCTCCGTCTCTCCATCTGAACTACCCTCCTCTTGCTCTCTTCTACTAGGCACCCACAAAACATCAATCTCCTCATCATCATTCTCCTCAGATGCATCAATTTCTTCTGACACATCACAGAAGGAAGCAGCAGCGGGGACCTCCTCCTCATCACTCATTATGTCCATCTCTATCGTGTTCTCTGCCAGAATTAAATCTGGTGTAAGGTCCTCATCTCCTTCATCTTCTTCTGGCAATAATGGTTGCGCATTACTCAGTTCAAGAAACTCATGGGAAAATAACTCCTCTGACCCCAGTGAAGAAGGGGCACCGGTGGTGGAGGAAGTGTTACGTGGGGTGGCCATAGCAGTGGAGGATGAGGAGGATGTTGTGGTAAAGTTAGAAACGGTAGAGGATGGGGTGTGCTGTGTAAGCCAGTCAACTACCTCTTCAGCATTTTGGGAGTTCAGGGTCATTGGCTTTTTAAAACTGGGCAATTTGCTAGGGCCACAGGATTGCATAGCAGCACGGCCCCTAGCACGGCCTCTGCGTGGCGGCCTGCCTTTGCCTGGCATTATTTTTAAAAAAACAACAACAACAACAAAAACTCAGTTGGTTTTTCTGGAAACGATAATACACACAGCTAGATGGCGGGTTGAAGAAAACACTGTGCAAATAATGCCTACAAAGTCAACGTATACACTACTACAGCGGTGGATACGGATTACGTAAAATATATGAATGCTGCTTGAAAAAAAGTAACTCAAGTGGTTTTTCTAGAGACGATAATATTATCAATATTTAGACAAAATGTGAACAAGGTCACACAGCTCGATGGCGGGTTGAAGAAAACAGTGTGCAAATAATGCCTACAAGGTCAACGTATACACTACTACAGCGGTGGATACGGATTACGTAAAATATATTATGGCTGCTTGAAAAAAGTGACTCCGGTGTTTTTTCTGGAGACGGTAATATTATGGATATTTAGACAGAATGTGAACAAGGTCACACAGCTCGATGGCGGGTTGAAGAAAACAGTGTGCAAATAATGCCTACAAGGCCAACGTATACACTACTACAGCGGTGGATACGGATTACGTAAAATATATGAATGCTGCTTGAAAAAAGTGACTCCGGTGTTTTTTCTGGAGACGGTAATATTATGGATATTTAGACAGAATGTGAACAAGGTCACACAGCTCGATGGCGGGTTGAAGAAAACAGTGTGCAAATAATGCCTACAAGGCCAACGTATACACTACTACAGCGGTGGATACGGATTACGTAAAATATATGAATGCTGCTTGAAAAAAGTGACTCCGGTGTTTTTTCTGGAGACGGTAATATTATGGATATTTAGACAGAATGTGAACAAGGTCACACAGCTCGATGGCGGGTTGAAGAAAACAGTGTGCAAATAATGCCTACAAGGCCAACGTATACACTACTACAGCGGTGGATACGGATTACGTAAAATATATGAATGCTGCTTGAAAAAAGTGACTCCGGTGTTTTTTCTGGAGACGGTAATATTATGGATATTTAGACAGAATGGGAACAAGGTCACACAGCTCGATGGCGGGTTGAAGAAAACAGTGTGCAAATAATGCCTACAAGGCCAACGTATACACTACTACAGCGGTGGATACGGATTACGTAAAATATATTATGGCTGCTTGAAAAAAGTGACTCCGGTGTTTTTTCTGGAGACGGTAATATTATGGATATTTAGACAGAATGTGAACAAGGTCACACAGCTCGATGGCGGGTTGAAGAAAACAGTGTGCAAATAATGCCTACAAGGCCAACGTATACACTACTACAGCGGTGGATACGGATTACGTAAAATATATGAATGCTGCTTGAAAAAAGTGACTCCGGTGTTTTTTCTGGAGACGGTAATATTATGGATATTTAGACAGAATGGGAACAAGGTCACACAGCTCGATGGCGGGTTGAAGAAAACAGTGTGCAAATAATGCCTACAAGGCCAACGTATACACTACTACAGCGGTGGATACGGATTACGTAAAATATATTATGGCTGCTTGAAAAAAGTGACTCCGGTGTTTTTTCTGGAGACGGTAATATTATGGATATTTAGACAGAATGTGAACAAGGTCACACAGCTCGATGGCGGGTTGAAGAAAACAGTGTGCAAATAATGCCTACAAGGCCAACGTATACACTACTACAGCGGTGGATACGGATTACGTAAAATATATTATGGCTGCTTGAAAAAAGTGACTCCGGTGTTTTTTCTGGAGACGGTAATATTATGGATATTTAGACAGAATGTGAACAAGGTCACACAGCTCGATGGCGGGTTGAAGAAAACAGTGTGCAAATAATGCCTACAGGGCAAATAATGCCTAAAAGGTCAACTTATACACTACTACAGCGGTAGTAAAATAAAAAAAAAGTAAAATAAAAAAAAATGAATATTAAAAAAAAAAATTAAAGTTGGTGCTGCTGAACTACTAGGAGCAGCAGATTAGCACACCAGTCCCACTCCCCAACACTGCTAGACTAATAGCACTGGGCTCTTATAGTATTAGTAGTAGTAGTAGTAGTAAAACAACAAAAAAATAAATAAAAGCAGTCCTTACAAGGACTACTGTTATTGCAGCAGTCAGCAGATGAGATCAGAAGCAGGACAGCTGCCCACTGCAGCTACATACAGAGCACTGCAGTAGAAGGTAGATTACTAGCCAGCAAAGCTACCTAAGCTTAAATGTCCCTCAAACCCCTGCAGACTTCTGTCCCTCCAATAACAGAGCAGTATCAAAACGATTACTAGCCAGCAAACTTTCAACTGTCCCTGAAATCACTAACAGGCAGCAGCTCTCTCCCTACACTATCTCTTCAGCACACACAGGCAGAGTGAAAAAACGCTGCAGGGCTTCGGTTTTTATAGGGAAGGGGAGTGGTCCAGGGGAGAGCTTCCTGATTGGCTGCCATGTACCTGCTGGTCTGGGGTGAGAGGGCAAAAAAAAGCGCCAACAATGGCGAACCCAAAATGGCGAACGTCGCGCGACGTTCGCGAACTTCCGGCGAGCGCGAACACCCGATGTTCGCGCGAACAAGTTCGCCGGCGAACAGTTCGCGACATCTCTACTAACGGCATAGCTATATCAGGGGTAATTCGAACGTTCGCCCGTAATTATCAGGGGTAATTACGATATGCGAAGGGGCTCTGATGGGTCGTTCGGTTACAAATCAAACCTTCCCGATCGATATCGTGGCCAGATATCAATCGGGAAGACCCATCGGAAGCCCCCATACACGGGCAGATAAGCTGTCAAATTGGTCCAAATGACCGATATCGGCAGCTTTATCTGCACGTGTATGGCCACCTTAACTCATTAGCAGCCCACCTTAATTTCTGATAGCAATGTTAATATGTCAACTCTAAATTAGAAAAAAATTCTACTTGTTTCCAGAGGTTTCCACTAAATTTCTTAAAGCCAAACAGGCAAAATATTCCTTAAATCATGAAAAGCAGCTTCTTAAAGGTCCTTATATGGCACCTATTGCTCTGCAGGCGACAGGGGCCAGTGGTGCTCTCACATGCTAGGTATAGCTCTGTAGGCTAAACTATTCGACCACAGAACAGGTTTCCACTTAATCCCTTAAAACCAAACTGGCAAAACTACCTTAAATCATGCACAGCATTTTTGTAAGGGTCTTCACGTTAGCTCTTACTCTGTAGGACAGTGACAGGGGCCAGTTGTGCACACACTTGGTAGGCATTACTCTGTAGGCAAAAACTATTCTATCTGCAGAACAGGTCTCCACTTAATTTCTTAAAACTAATTTGGCAAAACACTCCTTAAATCACTAAGAACTTTTTTGTGAGGACTGTGCAGGACAGTGACAGCGGCCATTTGTGCTGTCACTTGGAAGTTATGATGGGGCCAGATGTACTCTCACTTTGTAGCTACTGCTCTTTAGGACATTGCTCTGCAGGGTAGTGTCAGGGGCCAGTTTTGCACTCACTTGGTAGCTATTGCTCTTTAGGACAGTGGCAGGGTCCAATTATGAACCCATCTTTGTAGCTATTGCTTTGTAGGACAGTGAGAGGAACCAGATGTACTCTCATTTAGTGGCTATTGCTCTTTAGAACAGTGGCAGAGTCCATATTGCAATATATGGACAAACAATTCCTGTTTTGTTTAAAGGGTAAGGCATTTTTTAGTAGCAGTATGCACAAAATGTCGCTGTCTTAAATATATTGATAATGGGTTGAGTGCAGAGGACTCTTGTGTTTGACTAGAGTCCATTTTTCTCTCACCTGGTAGTTATTGATATTTAGGACAGGTACAGTGGCCAGTTATAATCTCACTTTGTAGCTATTGCGCTGTAGGACAATGGCAGGGGCTAGCAGTGCTCTTACATGGTGGTAGCTATTTCTTGGATCTCTCTAGACAATCAATATTTTCACTCCAGATGCTTGCTGTTTCTTATTAGTTTAATAAAGTATTTTAATTGTTTTATATTTTGTCTTTGTATAGCTTGACAGCACGATTCAATCACTCTGGGGCCCATGTAGCCCATCTATCCATGAATGATTTTGTTAAAGCTGGTCAAACATGAATCATTTTTCTTTTTGTGGGATATAGTAGAGCAATGCTGTCCAACTTCTGCGGTACCAAGTGCCGGAATTCTTTTGGTCTCTGTGGTTGAGGGCCGACAGTGGAAGTCAGTGTTCACCATTTCCCTTTTTACACACTTTAAACCACAAGAACTTTTAAGACCATATCCACATTAATGGTGGTAGCACAAACAAATTGCTGGTGCTTACTGCAAGGATATCACCCAGCACTCATATGTGAAAAAAGTGTATGAAGTCACATTAATACAAACCCTTTAATCTATATGCCTCCTCCTCCCCTGTGGATAACACAGCCCCCAGCACATGATTAAACACCTTAGGGACTCCTAACAATTTACAAATGGTAATGTAGGGACCTATAGGATATTCTATCCCTATAGAGTTAATCCCCTACCTTTTGTATGTAGTTCTCTTTTCCCTTGTTATTGGGCCAAGCCCTTGTAACTGGTAAAGTGTAACACCCACACCTATTGGACAAAGAGTGTAATGACACTCCCCTGCCACACTGCTATATAGTGCTGTGCAGGGAGTGTCCTCTTCCTCTTTGGCTCTTGGTGCTGCTGCTAGGTGAATCTCCACTGAGCCTGGGATCACCATAGGCCCCAGTAAGCATTTACCCCAGAGGGACCTGACACCTTTGGTGCTAAGTCGGGGACCAGGTAACCCCGTGAACGAGGACCAGCTAAAATAGTAAGATACTGTTATAGTTCTCTCTAGGAGAGAAAGACAGAGAGGTGTAGCAGAAAGAGCAGCTGTCGCTCCAACGAGGATTGTAGTAGGGAGTAGCTTCCCACAAGGCCTGTTTGCCTTTAGAGCAGGGAACTCAGTTGATAGGCATCTAGGTGAGCAAAGGACTACCTGTACCCTACCTGATAGATCCCGATCCCCTCACTGGCAACGTCGGTTGAACTGGGAATTGATGTACACCTATCTGCAATATCTTTTGGGAGTCGCACCTGTCTGACTGTGAACCTTGTACTGTCCAAAGTGATTCCACCTGCTGTGTCCTCAGTATATTTGTAAGTAAACCTGTGGTCATTTGCCTCTGGCATAATAAATCTGTGCTCCTGTTTTACCTTTTTAAAGAACCTCCTGGCGTCCATTATTCTATTTGCACTTATATGCCTGTGAGTTGTAGTTCAACTACAGTTTAAAGGGGAAGTTTCCATTTGGCGAAGGCTCTGCCCTGGGTGAAGATTCGCAATGTAACCCATGCTCACTACCTAGCTGGTCACCCTTAACTTCTAATTGGCAGATTAGGCCAAGAAAGCGTTACAGTAACAAATCCCCAGACAAACACTACCAGGCTCACATCCCACAGTTAGTGTAGGGCAGGCAGAGTATGGCACACACAGGCATAGTATGACATAGAGAGCATAGGGCAGTAAGAATATGGCACACACAGGAACAGTATGGTACACACAGGGAGCATAGGGCAGGCAGAGTATGGCACACGCATTGGGCATAAAAAAGGCAGAGTAGGCACACACAGGGAGCATAGGGCAGACAGAGTATGGCACACACACACACACAGGGATATAGGGCAGGCAGAGTATGGCACACACAGGGGGCATAGGGCAGGCAGAATATGGCACACACAGGGAGCATAGGATAGGCAGAGAATGACACACACTGGTAACATAGGGCAGGCAGAGTATGGCACACACAGGGAGCATAGGGCAGACAGAGTATGGCACACACAGGGAGCATAGGGCAGGACGAGTATGGCAAACACAGGAATCAAAGGGCAGGCAGAGTATGGCACACACAGGGAACATGACAGGAAGAGTATGGCAAACACAGGGATCATAGGGCAGGCAGAGTATGGCACACACAGGGAGCATAGGACAGGCAGAATGCAGCAGGAGAACAGGTGTGAACAGGTGAACAATGTGGGCACTTTTAGTCTGGGTCTGAGGTGTGAACAGTACAGGGCTTTAGGGGTGTGACAGGTGTGAACAATGCAGGTGACTATAGTCTGAATTTAAAATGTAAACAATGCAGGGGCCAGTTAATCTCAGTACTGATACCTTTTAAAGTTTATTAAAGGTTAGCAGTCACAGTTGACAGACTTTCATGTTTAGGGCCACACAAGGGGGGTCGTGGGTGGGCCACCAGTTGGACAACACTGTGGACATACACATAAATTGGCAGATTACACTAATGCAATTGTTTGGTTGATGGGCATTTGGGCTGATCACTACAGAGAAGTATCATGAACCAATTCACTTCTAGATTAGTTAATGCCCCCCCTCCCCAACATACACACAAACTGGCTAACAATTATGCAATGGTGTGATTTCAGCAGTTTATTGTTCAAAATTCTCATAGGGATGGCTCACAGTTCAACTCACTAATGAACATATAATTTACACAACATTTTAATGTATAAATAAATATATATGTGTATATATGTGTGTATATATATATATATATATATATATATATATATATATATATATATATATATATATACACATGCACACACACGTGTGGTAAATATTTTACATATATCATATACAATATCATATACAATTCACAATGTTTTCTATTACATTGCAAAATGCTAATTATTATTATTTGTGCAAATTGTTTTTCTCTTTGCGACTATTATTAAATTTCCCCCTTAATCTCTTACTGCTGTATTGAGAAAGGTCCTCTGAGCAGGACTGAAACATTGACCTAAATGAACACTTTATGGTTATTAAAAGTCCCATGAGTGCTCCTTTTTTTTTTTGCTACATGCATATGAATGTTAATGCAAATATGTTAAGGTCAAGGGTTCAAATCACAGCAGGTCACTGTCATTCTTTCAGGTTGTAATAAATGACAAATGAGGACTGGCTATCATTTTGTAACCTAAACCTACAGAAACAGATTTATAATTATGACAGTAGCAATATCATCTTGTCCTTTATGATTTTTATGTAGCAGTTTAGAAAAAAATCACATTTTTGTTCATCACTACCTTGGTGTAATTCGAAATATTTAATAAACTTTACCTCATATATTAAAGTAGATTCTAGCAGGCCAAAGTTATATTTTTAAATGTAATTTTACCATATTTTTAAAAGATTGATGTCAGATGTCTTCTTATCATTAATATAATCTTTTTTATAAGCAATACTAACACATTGACACAGCACTTTCAAGGGATTTTTCATTTACTTATGTGAAGGGAGTTCACAATTTAAAAATGTAAAAAGGCGTCAAGTTTTCCCAATCACAATGCAAAGTTTATTCAGTGGTAAACTCTATCCAATGCACTTAGCATTCAATGTCAAACTACCTGAACATACGCGGAAAGACTATCAAAATTGGGTTTATTATTTTAAGAAACTGGCCTAAAATAAAAATACATTAAAGCATTATAGACAAATAGCAGGATTTTTCTTTTTTCTAACAGAAAAGAATATAGGAAAAACACGCCAGCCTTTTTTTTCCTATTTGATAAGCAGCAATAAATTGAAGTAGATTGCCTCCATAGACTTCTTAAGGTCAGAGTGCAACCATAAGGAGTCTATGGAAGATGAATTCAGATAAGATAAATCTAGCTCCTAATTTACAATTTACAGACAACTACACTACTGGCAAAGCAATATCGTTAAGCAAAAAATAATAAAGTGTTTTTGGAGATGATATAGTATGTTAAAAGAAAGATACAATTTACTGTATAGTACTTCCATTGAATAGTGGTAGTATCACCACATCACAGTTTAATACAATGGAGTTCACATCCAATTCTCACAGTCCTACAGTCCCTGTTTTCCTACGGTTGAAACACCCACTTACAGCCTCCATTGGAATACAAGCATAAGGCAACACATTCTTCATCACAAGAATATTTTAAGTTATAAATCATGACAGACATTGAAAAAAATGTAGTTCTCTCCATCTTTATTGTTGAATTATCCAGCTTTAAGCAAGCATGCAGTCTCATAGGAGAACACAGTTAAAGTTATATCCATATTTCCCTCCATATTACAAATTGTATCTTTTATGGGAGATATTTGAATTTAACTGTTGTTTCTGTTGAAAGACTTAAAATTAAGCAATCCGTGGTGATCCAGTACTGCTACTGTCTTACTCCAAATGAAACAGATTTTCTGACTGTTAGAAGCTTCCTCTGAGTATTCTTGTAGCTGTCTTTAAAAGGAAGGGTTAAGAACTTTGGAAGGGCTGTCACTTAAAGAGATGCTCTATGACCCTGCTACTGAATGATCTCAGCAAATCAATTACCCCTTACTGAAGTAAACAGATCTGTCCCTTTGGCTATGTAGTAACATTATACCCATCCTTGTTTCACTGCAATAAAAAATAGAGAAATCATATAATCTGACATTAGACTACTGCGAGTATTGAAAACAAAAGATACAGTTTCTTTCTAAGGGCATCAATGTATGATTACTTGATCCATGTTTTAATTTTAGGTTCGTACATGTGTATGAATAAGCTGGACAGACTTAATTCAACTATACCAAAGTGCCGGTATAGTGCTTGGATCTTTAATGAATGGAATAAAAATGGACAACATTTGCATCCATTTTAGTGCTTGCATTGGTAAATTACCCTTTATACACCTCTCATGGTGCAGCACAGAGTCTTCAGTAACTGAAGCACAGGAAAGGACTTTATTGTGACTTATAGTGATGGGCGAATTAATTCACCAGGCATGGATTCGCTGCTGCAAATTTTTCACAGTTTCATAAACTTTTCGGTGAAGCGAAAAGGGACAGATTCGCCCATCACTACTGACTACGTGGCCTGGAGGCCTATTAATCAACAGTCTCATTTTTGTGATTTTATTGGTTTTTGAAACCTTGACTAAACTCACTTTCTCTAAAACCATGGAATTTATTAAATAAAAAGAAAAAAAGTATGAACAGAAAATTACGCTAAACAATCAAAAAAAATACAAATACCTATAAAAATTTGAGTTTTTTGGACACTTTCCAGCGAAAAAAAAATCCGAAAAACTCTCAAAGTCGGAAATGATTTAAAATGGTTCAATAGGTTCAGCGCAGCTCCCATTGACTTCTATAGGACCTCAACATCTATTACCTGGCAATGTTTGTATTCGTGGTTATTGCACTTAATAAATCTTGAATTTTTAGAACTTTAAACAAAAATAGGAAAAACAAAAATTTTTAGACTTGTGGAGAAAAAATTAAATTCGATTGTTAGTAAATGGGCCCCTTAGACTAGAATTTACTTGCAATTAACAAATCAAAATATTGTTGGTTTTAAATTTATAACAGGCCTAGAACCCATAACAAGCAATGAGCAGGAAGCATATAGGATGATGATGGGGAGATTTTTCACCTGCTGTTAAAAGTTTATTATTGTGCATTGTTGCTAAAATATCAAACACATGATGTTTCAACTGTGTACAGGTTGCTTGTATGAAATTTTGTAGTTTAACTTGCTCAATCTGTGATGAATGTTCAATAGATTGGAGCTTGTATATTATAGCCATAAAGAATTAGTCTCCAGATTTAAAAGCAATCTCCCACTGTGGTGCATATACTGAAATCCAAGATGGAGAGTATTTCTTTATGGCTATAATATACAAGCTCCACTCTATTGAACATTCATCACAGATTGAGCAAGTTAAACTAAAGCATTTCATACAAGCATCCTGTACACAGTTGATGCATAATTTTTTTATATTTTAGCAACAATGCAAAATACCCATAAGTTGGATGGATATTATGTGTTGGGGACTTTATTAAACTTGGTGGGTGTTAACGATCAACACCAATAATAAACATTACCTACAGGCATTGTTGTATCATCAAGTGATACTTATCAATATTGATGTTTAAAAGAGTGCATCTTTTTATGTAACTGTTCTTAAATAGTATTTGGACTTTGAGATGCAATTATTTGTATAATAGGAGGGTGGGCCCCTCCTTTTATGTGTGTCACATGGTTTTTAATGTGTTTTATTACATATTTGTTGGTGTGGTTAACCAATAAATATAACAAATTAAACCATAGAATTCTTAATGAATCAGATGAAAATTAAGCGTAGGACTGGCCAGATATGGGATGACTTTGACGTAGTTGGCCAGCTTAAATATATTGCAATATATGGACAAACAATCCCTGTTTTGTTTAAAGGGTAAGGCATTTTTCAGTAGCAGTATGCACAAAATGTCGCTGTCTTAAATATATTGATAATGGGTTGAGTGCAGCGGAATCTTCTATTTGTCTATATGTTTTTTGTGGTCACACCCTCATTGCACCCCCGCCTAATGATTTTAAAAACTAGTGGTGAGCACAACTTTCCCTTGTTTGTTATAGTTATACAGGAGCAGTGACCAGCTCCATGTTGTAGCTCCCACCCCCTCCAACTATAGTCAGGTGATCCCACTGGTGTCTAATAAAAGGGCAGCCAAGTTTGGGAGTTTTACTTTGAAAGCAGCTAGTAAGTTGCAGGTAAAACGTATTTGTCCCTTTTATAAAATGTATAATTAAACCATAGAATTCTTAATGAATCAGATGAAAATTGAGCATAGGACTGGCCAGATATGGGATGACTTTGACGTAGTTGGCCAGCTTAAATATATTGCAATATATGGACAAACAATCCCTGTTTTGTTTAAAGGGTAAGGCATTTTTCAGTAGCAGTATGCACACAATGTCGCTGTCTTAAATATATTGATAATGGGTTGAGTGCAGAGGAATCTTGTATTTGTCTAACTAATAAATATAGCCATTTTTTCATGACTATTGATTATTATTATTGATTAACTATACTATTGGTTGATTTCCTGGGGATTAAGTCCTATAAGAGTTTATAACTAATATAATGTAAATTTAACTAGTGATGCCCTGGGGCTTTAGCCAATTGAAATTTAATTAACAGTGCTCAGTATTTTTTATATTAGTATGGTTTTAAAAATACAATAAGTTTGTGCATTCCAAGTGGTACTATACTGTACCAAATTTTATCTGATCTGTTTTTAAAATTGTCTCTTACTGGATGGCTTTATGGTTTGAATCAACTTCCAGGGAGAGAGGAGGACTTTAGTTGTGTATATTTCATATTGTAACCCTCATTCTTCTAGCACATGTGCATTGGGATACTGAAAATGAAAAATGACTGGGGGAGGCAAGAACTCTCTACCAACTGGGGTGGAAGGCATTTAATACTCATTACCCACCCCTTGTATGGGATGATGGGTTCCATGTGGCTGGGGTAAAGTAAATATGTTGCATGCCTTTTAACGTCCATAAGATCTGTAATTTACTGAATTACCATGGTTGTGAGAATACAGCAAAAATTGTGACCAATAAAGCTTAAAACCGAGATGCCAAGGTTAGGTTAGTTTGTTTAGGCCTTTAAAATCATAACATAAAATGAACAAGTTCATATTAAACTATGTTGACAGGTGACCTCATGCAGCGTGTGAATAAATTCATCAGTAAACCTAGAAGTTGAGGAGGCTGTAGCTGTAGTTTATCAGTTTGCCAGGTCTAAGGTTTGAAGGAAACTCTGGCGAAAGCGGTAATGTAATGTTCTGTAAAATTTGCACTTTAGTGAATTTGCGGAGTAATGAGTATCACCTGGCGATAGGGCGTGAAACCAGGCCCAGATTTGTGGGAAGGCCACCTAGGCCCGGACCTAGGGTGGCAGGATTTTAGAGGGGAGGCTTGCTGCCCAACCACACCCACATTGGTTCAAAAACAGTGGGAATGCGCTGGAGATACAACCATTTTTTTAAGTTTCCCATGCGCCAATCCCCATTGCTCCGGTCCAGATGATAAAAGGGGAGGGGACAGGGGCGACGAACGGCAGTGGGCCTAGGGGTGCTCACTATGTAAATCTGGCCCTGCGTGAAACTGGGTTAGCGACGGTCTGTTTTGCTAGCGAATTAATACGCCTGTTAATAAATTCCCTGCGGATGAGATTTCTGGCGAATGGCCACTTCGCCCTTTAGTAAATCTGCTGCAGTATATCATGCTCAATTGTTACTCGGCAGATATTGAGGAGAAGTGCAAGGTGGGCCGTCAGTGTTATCATATCCTGTATGCCGGAAAGTCATAAAAGTTGTAATAAAATGCTGGAAACGCTTTGTTTTAGGGTGGGCTCATGTCTAGGGCATTAGAGGATCTCTTTAATCTTTATTTTGCTTCCTTGGACATTTGTAATAATAAGTAGCAACTTCGAGCATTTTAACCAACATCTCTAATAAAGATGTCTATACCACCTGTATGTACCTGCCCTATTCAAATTGACCTAAGCGTAAGAATAAAGTTACACTAGGCAGAATTGAACGCTAGCGAAAGATTCTCAGCAGCATCTCTGTAATATTAGCAACTATTGTATCAATTCTAACAGCGGCCTTTAATGAAACCCATGGATTCTGCTATGCAGGGACAAAGATAAGAAATATATCAACTAAAGTATCAATTTAGAATAGTTTAGAGGGTCGGTGACCCCCCCTCCCAGAACAGTTCTAGAAAGGTGAAAAATTAGACTTTACACTTCTGAATCTTAGCCTCATTATAAATATATGTATGTTATAAGCTTCTCAAAGGTGAATCCTTTTATACAGAACGATAGGTTATATTAATGTACTTTACATAATTATAATGTTAAAAAAATAGAGAAGCATCACTATGCTGTGCTGAATGGAAGAAATCTAAATTGCTTGAAACTTTGCCAAGGAGTAATCTCTCCTGTGGATACTAGGAAAGGCATATCACCTGCATTAATCACAGTTAAAACATGAGATGAATTGTTTGTCATACATTCATTGTTTTAAATACCTCCATCTAATTTCAAAGATTAAAAGACCTGTTTCTATGCAGGGTCTAATTAGAGTTTTGATTGAGTTATACTGTAACGTTGATGAATGAACAAGCCTTAGAGCAATGATGAAGATCATCAATGAGAAATATGCTCTAAAAGAGAAATAAATAAATAACTCAAAGTGAAATCAATTTGAGGTCAAGGGTCAACATGATGCCTGCTGTTGGACTGAGACAAGATAATTTCACTTGATAGTTTGCACAATTAAAAATATATAGATGCTATGTATTTTTTTCTATATGGATAACATATAAAATGAACATTCTAGAGCTAAAAAGAGGGCATGTCAGGTTCTAACTAAACTAGTTCGATTATCGGATTTATTTTATTCTAGGAGATGATTTCTTTCAGGCAATATCAGCCTATAAGTTTTTAGCTTGGCCTCACTTAGGTTGGGTTGCTGGGCATTATCATAAAATAAAAAATTTAAAAAAAAAATGAAATCATAAAATAGTTTTGTCAAATCCTAGAATGAGCTCTACTCTAATGTGATTTAAATCACATTAACTTTTCCATACAAACATCTCCTGCCAGCACAGTAAAAGGTTCTTGTTCCATGTAAGATGTACATTTAATGAAGTAGTAAACCCTTGCTGATGAGTTTCTTTACACTATATACCGTATATACTCGAGTATAAGCCGATCCGAGTATAAGCCGAGGTACCTAATTTTACCTACGAAAACTGGGAAAACTTATTGACTCTAGTATAAGCCTAGACACAACTACAGCCCTGTCTCCCAGCAGCGCACCTTCCACCAAAGAGACTCCCCCCAGCGATCGACCGGACTTCTTTGCAAAGTTGATGGTGACAGAGAATTGTGCAGAGAGTGCTCTGTGTCATAAAACCATCACTGATCTTTCGTATAACCAACAGATGGCGCTGTGTGATATTGCCATCACTGTTAATCCTTTATTCAACCAACAGATGGCGCTGTGTGATATTGCAGTTACTGTTATTCTTTGATATAACAACAGATGGCGCTGTGTGATATTGCAGTCACTGTTATTCTTTCATATAACCAACAGAGGGCACTGTGTGATATTGCCATCACTGTTAATCCTTTATTCAACCAACAGATGGCGCTGTGTGATATTGCAGTTACTGTTATTCTTTGATATAACCAACAGATGGCGCTGTGTGATATTGCAGTCACTGTTATTCTTTGATACAACCAACAGATGGCGCTGTGTGATATTGCAGTCACTGTTATTCTTTGATACAACCAACAGATGGCGCTGTGTGATATTGCAGTTACTGTTATTCTTTGATATAACCAACAGATGGCGCTGTGTGATATTGCAGTCACTGTTATTCTTTGATACAACCAACAGAGGGCGCACTGTTATTCTTTCATAAAACCAACAGAGGGCATTGTGGGATATTGCAGTCTCTCCCCAAGTGTACTGTTGGTATAGGAATGATTAAAAGTGACTGCAATATCGGCAACTGCCCGCTGACCCGAGTATAAACCGAGGTAGACTTTTTCAGCACATTTTGGATGCTGAAAAACTCGGCTTATACTCGAGTATATACGGTAACCATTTGAATGACATAACCAAACCTATTGATTACTGCAACTTTGGTCCAACTGTAATAGTACCATCACATACTGTAAACTTACTAATGAAATCAATAAGTCTCTTTGGTCTCCACCAAACATGAGCAAAACAAACCTAAAATATCTATATTCATTTTTGTTAAAATTATTTTAATATTAATATAATGGTGCCCATGTATTAAGTGTCAAATCTGTATAAACTGGCTTATTTCACTGAGTTTTCCAACTAAACCCATTTAAATAACAACAGTATGGGGCCCATTCACTAAGATCGAGTGAAGGAATAGAGGGAAAAAAGCTCGAATTTCGAGTAGTTTTTTATGTTCCTCGACTATCGAATTGGCGTAAATTCGCCTGAGTAGAATGATTCGAATAGATTGAGCGAAAAAACGCTGCGACTATTCGCCCATTCGATAGTCGAAGTACTGTCTCTTTTAAAAATACTTCGACTGCCTACTTCGCCACCTAAAACCCACCGAATTGCTTTAAAAGCCTATGGGAAAGTCCCATAGGCTTGTTTTCTACGTTTTTGATCGAATAAAAAGGCATTCGATCGATCGTTCAATCGTGCTCCTATTCGCTGGGCGAATATTCACCCATTTGACTATTCGCCAGTGCATAAATTCGCCCGAATTGCCTATTCGATTCTATTCCCCAGTCGAATTTCAAGGGATTTAACCCCTCGAAATTCGACCCTTGATACATCTGCCCCTAAATGTTGTGCTAATTTAATCATCAATTGTAGTGATGGGCGAATTTGCGCCGTTTCGCTGGAAAATTCACGAATTTCCTGCGAAATTCGGGAAACGGCAAAAAAATTGTTTTTTTTTAACACGGGCGAATTTTTGCGGGAGTTTCGCGAATTTATTGGCTGACAGCGAATCGCGCAAATTCGCCGCAAATTCGGGCCTGGCGAATAAATTCGCCCATCACTAATCAATTGCAACCTATATAATGGTGAAATGTGACTTCTACTCATTAAGATGATGTTCGCTTCCCTTTCTTATAACCTTTATAAGGCTTTATAAATAGAATACATTCTGAAGGGTCTCAATATCATCATGGACAAGACCAGAATGCCCCAAAGTGTAAAATTATAAAAAAAAAAAATCCAATTACTGTCATCAAGTGCATATCCCTGGCACATGTCCATTGAGGCTGACAAGGCATCCAAGTAAGGAGACCACAAGGAAATCAGAAGCCACTAATTTTAGTTTTCCAGAAATAAGTTTAATTGTTTACATAGGATACTTGCCTATACATGATATAATGAAAATTATTTCAGCTAACTACAGCTACGAATCTCCTTGCATGATATAAACCTGTAACTGCACCTCCCTGCGATATGGCCCCTATGCACAATTTGTTTTTCTTTATCAAATCCATACTTAAGTCGTCCATATTTTTTGCTGCAAAACAGTAAAAATTTATATAATTTAATATAATTTAATATGAATAATGGTAATTAAGATGTCTAACATAACTAAAGAAGGTAGGCTATTATATGAATAAAATATCATCCAAATATTTTTTTATCAAAAGCCTCTATCTATCTATCTATCTATCTATCTATCTATCTATCTATTTACACACACACAGCACAGACACAAGAACCCAAACAGTCATGAATATATATTCCTATTTTTTTAAATCTATATAGGCAGCAGTGTCTGGATTTGTAAAACAGTTGACATGTTTTTATGTTAGGAGAAAATAAAAAAAAATCAAAGCTGAATTTGAAATCAGCAAAACTACCCACAGATTTTATCAAAGAGGAATGTTTTTCTCCTTTAAGTATTTTGTCAGGCTGACCATGGCCTTTATTTATCTTCAGCACAACATGCTTATTCTACTCCTATTCACTCTGCAAATTTATGATGCCCTATTAATCTTCGGCCCTGCTGACTATCTCAGTTACAAAGTGTCAGCAGACTTTTGTACCTTGCTAATGTACAAAGGGCTTCCTATGAGTAATATCAGCATTTTGCCTTTTAATTGCACATATAATTTTTAGGTCTTACAGCTAATAAGGGAATTGAGACCACAGTTCATCACTGTCTACAATGGTACTCCAGGGGTGAAGGGACTGTTGAAGCACATAGAGGAATATAACCGCACTTGTTTCTTTCATCCAGAACATGATGCCAAATAACATCAGCTATGTTCTACACATTAAATTCCAGTGGAATTTTTCAAGAATACATAAATAATCCATTTGAATTTACTAACCTTTTTAGAGGACTTTGTGGGGTCTACAGACTAAATTATATCCTTAAATTTATACTGTATGAATGTACAAGAGAACTGTGACATTTTATTTCTCCGGTGTCAACACTGTTTATGAAATAAAGTTCACATTTTGTTACCTTTCATCATTTCTTTGTTCAAGAATTATGACATCCATATTTTCTTGTCAACTGCATTACCCCGAATGTTTCCTAAAGGAAAGTTTTCCCAAAAAACAGTGTAATATATAAATAGTATAGTCCATCTGCCAAAGTTCCTAAGATTCTTTCCTGTACCTGTAACGTGTATATATATATATATATATATATATATATACACACATAACATAGAAAAAGAAAACACTCACAGCAACAATCTAATAGAAGCAAATCTTATGCTTACTAGGGACCGTTGCCAGGATATATATATATATATATAATTATAATTAATTATATACAGTATATATATATATATATATATATATATATATATATATATATATATATATATATATATCAATTTGTTTTGCTAAAATGATCTTCATGTAGGTTGCTTAAACGAGCAAATATATATGTACAGGCATTGGACCTTTTACACAGAATGCTCGGGACCTGGGGTTTTCCAGATAAGGGGTCTTTTTATCATTTGGATCTCCATATCTTAAATATACTAAAAAAAATGTAAGCATTAAATAAACCCAATAGGATTGCTCTGCTTCCTATAAGGATTACTTAGGGGCAAATTCATCAAGAGTCGAATATCGAGGGTTAATTAACCCTCGATATTCGACTGGGAATGAAAATCCTTCGACTTCGAATATCGAAGTCGAAGGATTTTGCGCAAATACTTTGATTGAACTATTAAATCCTTCGAATCGAACGATTCAAAGGATTTTAATCCAACGATCGAAGGATTATCCTTCGACCAAAAAAAGTTAGGCAAGCCTATGGGGACTTTCCCCATAGGCTAACATTGGGTTCCGTAGCTTTTAGGTGGCGAACTAGGGGGTCGAAGTTTTTTCTTAAAGAGACAGTACTTCGACTATCGAATGGTCGAATAGTCGAACGATTTTTAGTTTGAATCCTTCGATTCGAAGTTGTAGTCGAAGGTCGAAGTAGCCCATTCGATGGTTGAAGTAGCCAAAAAAACACTTCGAAATTCGAAGTTATATTTCTTCTATACCTTCACTCGAAGTTAATGAATTGGCCCCTTAGTGTATATCTTAGTTGGGATCAAGTACAAGCTATGTTTTATTATTACAGAGAAAAAGGAAATAATTTTTAAAAACTGTAATTATTTGATTAATATGGAGTCTATGGGAGATGGTCTTCCTGTAATTCAGAGATTTCTGGTTAACGGGTTTCCGGATAATGGATCCCATTCCTGAACTATAACAGATATTTCCTTGCCTTAGCAAGATGTGACTGACAATAAAGGTGGCCATAGACGTAACAATTACGATCTTTGTTGGAAAAGATTGTTCGTTTCAATAAACATGTGTAGAGCTGAATTGTCAGATATACAGGTAGAAACAATAGAATTCTATCTGTATCTGACGATTTAGCACTAACAATGGCCGATGCTTGTGTGTCTTCAAAGGCACCCAATCAAAATTTTCTGTCCAGCCCGATCAAAGAGTCGACCAATATCCAATTCTTCTGCGGATATCGGTCGGCTCTTTTCCCACCATACACGCACCGAATATCGTATGAAAATTTGTTTCATACAATATTATCTTTGCGTCTATGGCCACCTTAAGACTACATAATATGCTAATAAATACATGATGCACCCACAATATAAATACATTATAAATTAGAATAATAGTAAATGTAATATTCATTTTTGTTATCATTCTAGAAGGGAACAGGGGAACGGCTTTCAGAGCTCTTCATAAGGTGAACGAGATAGATTGTAGTTGTAATCATCATTAAGTGATTTTGCTTTAAAGTAAATTCTGGTTATTAGACCTACATAATTAGGACAGAATTTTGCTGTTGGATAGAATCAAAGTCCCTTTTAATGAGACTTACCCACAAGCACTCATATTATTATGCTATTAATTAATGCAATCATATCTAAAAAGCATAGCAAGGCTATGTTAGCCATTAGGAGATAGTTTGATATTTAAGGTAATTTGCATGTTAACCAATGCAGTCATCCACTTTTCCCTCACAATATACAAGATTTACATTGTTGTCCAGATTCAATTCAGTGAGAAAAAGGTTTAGCAAATGAAAACTCACGGATGAGATTCAATTTGAGATGCAATTTAATTTAGAATACCTTATCTCACGCTTTATCACATGCAAACTCTATGGGAAAAAACTGAAACTGAATTTGGAGAAAAGTTTTTTCTGCTTGAATTGAATCTCGTCCATGACTTTTCACGTGATAAACCAGGAGGTAAATTTTTCTCAGTGAATTGAATCTGACTTATTAATTGAAACCAAGTAATGCATTGGCTTAGCTGGGAATTATCATAAAAGCAAAGAGCATGCATGATTTACCCATTTCTGAATGTTATAATTGCTTAATCTCTTAGCAAAGGGTAAACTAAAATTGTTTTGGCTAAACTGTCAAATGGGGCATCGGGAGACATGATTGGCAACCCCACAGCAATACACAGCAATTGCAACTACACAATATGGTAATTTTTACAGCCAAGGTTTTATGCAGGGGATGATATGATGTGTTTAAATATATATAATTCGATAATTTATTGTAGTGTCACAGTGTCTCCAACGTTTAGGCCTTGATAAAGGCCCCAAAGCGGGCCGAAACGTTGGAGACACTGTGACACTACAATAAATTATCGAGATTTTTTGAAAACGGAGTGCTGGTACTTTTCATAATTTTATATATATATATATATATATATATATATATATATATATATATATATATATATATATATATATATATATATATATATATATGTTAACTAATTACATGTGTCTAAAATGATTAATCTATTTAGTGTGGCAGAAAGCAAGCTGTATATACCAGTGACTGCAACAATGATGAGATGATAAATGTCAAGGAATCAGGGCTAACATTAAGCTCTTTCCAACACTTGCATTAGGATCCTTAAATTATGGAAGCATGGCAGCCATTACTCTTGTGCAGGCTGCATACCTAAATGGTTGCTCTAAAAGAGGCAACATAAATTAATACACTGTATAAAAATGAGTTATTATACATTTAAACATTTACATATTTATAAAAATAACAGATTTTACATAGCAATTTTCATTAGTAAACTTGTCAAGTTATCACACTTTGGGACAGATTAAATTCAGTGAGAAAAAGTTATCTTATGGCTAATCACATGAAAAGTCAAGTGAGGTGGTTTCTCTTTTTTAAATGGTAATCTTCCTTCTACCCCCTCCTTAAGGTCTGTCCAATTTAAGAGGGATAGGAAGCAGATAAGGATACATAGCTTGTAAATTAGTCTAGTACTGATGCAAGGGACACTGCCTTGAGAGGGCATGTTGGCTCATGCATTGTTTGTACAAACAATGTGACCAAATGTGTCTTGTTTTCAACTGAATGCAGATATTTTCCCTTGCTGCCTGTTTTGTTGGCAGAGGTATGGGATCTGTTATCTGGAAATAATCCAGAATTATGGGAAGGCTGTCTCCCATAGAATGTATTTTATCCAAATAATTCACATTTTTAAAATGATTTCATTTTCTCTGTAATAATCAAAAAGTACCTTGTATGTTATTCCAATTAGAATATAATTAACCTTTGTGGAGGCAAAGAAAGCCTGTTGGGTTTTATTAATGTGTTAATGATTGTTTAGTAGACTTAAGGCCAAATTAAAGAAATATCCATTATCTGGAAAACCCCAGGTCCAGAGCATTCTGGATAATAGGTTCCATATCTATTACCCATTTGTCTATTTTGGCAAAATATTATGGCAACATTAATTATAGTTGAATCAATTCTGAGGAATTGGCAAGAAATCAAAAGCTTTTAATACAAACTCATTAAGACACATTCCTGACTGTCAGAAAAAAACCCTCAGTCAAGAAAATGTTTAGTAACTGTGGGGTGATCCTTTAGGATACCCAAATTCAGCATGAATAATGTGCCCTCAAACCTTTCATGTGTTCTGTCAGTTTGTTCTCTTGAGAGAAGTGGGAAAGTACTAGCAAAAGTATGGTAATGAATAAGCAATAAAAACAAAAGCTAAAAAGTAGATTACCTTGTATTTTGTTATTACTATTAACACGTATTAATAAAGCACCAACATATTTTGCAGTGGGTGTATCTGTTGAACATACAGATCTAACTGTATATTACTCAATATTCCATATATATATATATATATATATATATATATATATATATATATATATATATATATATATATATATATATATATATATATATATATATATATATATATATATATATATATACTATAATTAGTCCTGGAAATCCTAAAGATAAATGATCAGTTTTTGGAGGTTAGTGCTGGAGCATTAAAAAAACCACTTGGGAACTAAATAGTATTTTCCATTTTCATATTAGTTTGCCTTACTTCAAAATGCAAGGTAGACTATAAAAAGGCCAAGAGGCTAAGTCATAACTGCTAATGTATCTGTAACCATAACATTATCTAAGTGCTGTTTTATGATTTATAGAAACAATACCTAAATGGCATTGGGGTGAATACTTTTGCTATTTAATGCCAATTTAAAGGAATAAACCTTCAGTTTTGCTTATGTTTGCTTTCCCCTTGTGGTGGCCCCACAAAAGATTCCAGTTCTATTTTGACTTGATTGTTTCACTACAAACTGCTCCATTGAGGACTGTAATTGGTGCACTGCCGCACATTAGATTGCTGTGTGTTTAGAAAAAAGCAAGGGTCATTTCACATCAGCACCTCTTAATAATAAGTAGGATGCTAAGATTTGTCGTATAAAAATATTATATTATTAATAATTATATTATTATAACAGCACATTTTTCCTAATGTACACAAAGTTAAATTATTAGCAAGAAACGACAAAGAACTCATAACTGGCTAGCAGTATCCCAAAAGGCTGAAGCAATATATACATGAACATTAGATATTTGTGCAAAGCAAAGTAGACCATATGTGGTTTTTTGCAACTGCTATCAGATTCCTATAGCAACTTATTAATCAACACAGTGCAAATTTCAGTCATAAATTTACATTTTTCTTTACTCATAATGCAGCTTTTTCCCAAGAATTCTGGTTTAATTCCAGGAGCATGCTAAGTTGCATGTACCGCAACCTGCATGCAATGTGGTAATACAGATGCTAAAGTTTGGTTTGGACATTATTTTTAAAGGGACTGCATAACAAACTTGGGTTAGTATGTTCATTTTATACGCAATGATCAAAATTGCCCTAGCTACTGTATATGACCACTTATTTAATGTACACAAGCAAGTACATGCTAGCATTCATTCTAAAGGAAGTGTTTATGGATTCACACCAGCATAGGACCCACACATTAGAAAGTTGATATAGACAGACAGACCAGTATGTCCGCTAAGAGCAATTTGATCATCAACGAGTAAAGTAAAGTCCAAATGTTGTCCACATGTGATCAACTTTAGTCAGTTCATTGTGTGCTCTGTACCAAGAACCAAGAAAATTCTTAAGGGTGCTAAAATGTGGTGCATATCTGTATATTTGCATACTACATGAAATTTGAATCAGGAAAGCCTGTGTTTAGTTTCTTAATCAACTGAATGTTTAAGCAGATCACTTAGGGGGTTATTTATTAAGGTTCAAATTGTGTTTTCCACAACAATTTGAGTTTTTGAGTTAATTTTTTGGTCAAAACTCCCATTTTCGGGTTAAAGAAACTCAAAGTTTTCAAGTTTTTCTTGTTAAAAACTCAAATTTTTAATATTTATTCATTTGAAAATGTTAGCCTTCATGATGTTAAAGTTTTTTCTGAGGTTTTTGCTTGAAAACTCGATCAATTTGAGCGATTCACGTTTTTCGCAATTTGAACTCGCACAGTCAAGTTTTTCCCATTCCAGATTTTTCTTAAATACGGTACCATTTGACTTGTGAGTTAATTCGAGGGATAGCAAACTCTAACATTCGACCTTTCATAAATAACCGCCTTAATGGGATCCATTTTTCGGAAACCTGTTATCCACAAAGCTCTAAATTACAGGATAGCCATCTTACATAGACTCCATTTTATCCAAATAGTCCAAAAATGATTTCCTTTTTCTCTGTAATAATAAAACAGTATATTCTACTTGATACAAACTAAGATATAATTAACTCTTATTGGAAGCAAAACCAGTCTCTCTCTTTTATTTAATGTTTAAGTAGACTTAGGGGCAGATTTACTAAACTCGAGTGAATGGTTCGAATGTCAAAAAGTTCGAATTTCAAAGTAAATTTTTGGGTACTTCGACCATCGAATAGGCTATATTTGACCATTCGACTTTGAATCAAACTATTCGAAGTAATAATCGTTCGACTATTCGACCATTCGATAATCAAAGTACTGTCTCTTTAAAAAAAACTTCGACTTCATACTGCTCCAAATTAAAGCTACTGAAGTGCAATGTTAGCCTATGGGGACCTTCCACAGCACTTTTTTACATTTTTTTTTCGTCTAATAGAAATCCTTAGATCGATCATAAAAATCGTTCGAATCGTTCGATCATACGATTTTATTCGACTGCAGGATTGTCAAATTTGTTGAAAAAACTTTGAATTCGAAGTTTTTTGTACTTCAAAATTTGACCCTTAGTAAATCTGCTCCTTAGGATATGAAGATCCAAATTACAAAAAGATCCGTAATCCGGAAAAACTCAGGTCCCAAGAATTCTGGATATAATGTTCCATACCGTAGTCCCCATGGCACAAAATATGGGTTGTTAGAATGATGAGTACAATAATATTAATATTGTAAGACAAGGTTACCCAGGCTTACAGATGTGGGGCCAACTCTAAGCATAGTTACTGCATCAGGATCTACACTGCAATAGAAAATGTAACTTCATTTCATTATACTGAAAGAATGCAATTTATATTTAAAGAAATGTATTTAAAATTATAAAACCTAAAATTATAATCTAATCAACCTTTTTGGAGATCATTTTGGGCTGCTGAGATATCCTGCCCACCAACTGAAGAGCTACTGGTAGATCACAAAAGAACTAAACAAGGATTAAAAAATAGTTTGTAACTGCTGACATTTTCAGAGCACAAATTTAAGCATGAACAAATTACATAGCAATAAACATTAGAGGGCATCTCAGTAAGTTTACTTTATCTATTAAGAGAAAAGAGAAATTCCTTCAATAATGTCTCTGGCCTAACCAAGTTCTGATGATGGTCTTTCTGTAATTTGGAAATCCATATCAGGTCTACTAAAAATAATTTAAACATGAACTAAACTTAATAAGATTGTTCTGCCTCCAATAAGGATTATTTATATTTTAGTTGGGATGAAGTACAAGGTATTGTTTTATTTTTAGAGAAATAAATGAAATACATAATTATTTGATTGAAATTGAGTCTATGGGAGACTGCTTTCCTGTAATTCTGAGCTTTCTGGATAGCGGATCCCATACCTCTAATAAGCTATAAACGTTTCTATCCTTTATCTTTTTCTGTATTACAGCATATAATAATTAAACATTCATTTTGGGGATAACAGCATGTGGACCCATCGACCCAGTATTACATGAATGCATTGCATCCAGTTGCCTTTTATTAACAACAAAGTGATACAAAAAGCAAAACAAATAATTTAACACAATTACAACAATCACCTTTCTGACTGATATTGGGTCATGGAAAGTTCAGGCATGATTACACAAAAAGCCAATCAGTGTCAATGGCGGTGCCTCCATAAAATATAGCATCTATTGCTTCAATAATACCCTTTCCCCTACATTATTATTATTAGCTTTCTAATCGGCATAATGACTTACATCTTTGCAGATTTAATAATGCTTCAGCTAAAAAAATAGGGTTGTGTGTACGGAAAAACCATAGTATTACTATTGTATACCTGTTAATAGAGTTCTACTTCACATACTGCAAACAAGCAAAGCTTAATATAGGTGCAACGTCATCAGTATGCTTACCCTTGGCTATAACATACATTTTATTGAAAATCACTAGTTAGAAAATGTCAATGGGCTCTATTTTGATAAGGAACTAGAATAAGATGACCACCAATTGTTATAAAAACAAAAGAAAAAGTACCCCGCTTACAATCTTGCTAGAGCTGTTACTGTATAAATTATTTCAAAACCTGTTAGTTAAAATTTACATGTGTTGCCGTACAAGCCCTGTGATTAACGTTGGACCAATCTAATAAATGGTATTGACTTAAAGTGCCGTGCTATAAATTCATTATATAATAAATAATGATTAAGAATGAAATTGATTATAATTGAAGTGCAGTGCAATGAAATTAGTTACTTAATTTGAAATTAAAAACTTTGATTAAATCCAGCCACAATAAATCGATTAAAAATAGTGGCAATAATAAGGCGTGATAGAGGTAACTGCATCCAAACTTGGACAACAATTCAATAATAAAGTGCTAGGCAGTGCTAATTCATTAATTCATTATAACTCAGGTAATTGATTAAAAATTGATTAGAGTAACCGCATAAATAGGGATAAAATTTAAAAACAATACTCAGGTTCATAAGTTGAAATAAGAAAATGGAAAAGGAGAGAGGTGGAGTTGTCCCAAATCTACTACCTAATTTTTTCTAATCCCTGGGACACCACAAAGGCAAGGTAGGCAGAGCAACCGGGACTGTGGTCTCGATGGTTATTCTAAACCCTAAGCTGTCAAGGACTATGCTGGCCTAAAAAACCACAAATCCACGGCCTCTTGTAAATTCAGTAATGCGAGAGAGAAGAGAAAGCGAACCAGGTATTGCATTAAATATCCACCACCCCTTCCATTCCCATTTAACCCAAAGTAATTGAAATTGTTTAAAAGATTGAAATCAACAAGATTCAAAACGCCAACGCGCGTTTCGCTATACTCGCTTTATCAAGGCGCCTTGATAAAGCGAGTATAGCGAAACGCGCGTTGGCGTTTTGAATCTTGTTGATTTCAATCTTTTAAACAATTTCAATTACTTTGGGTTAAATGGGAATGGAAGGGGTGGTGGATATTTAATGCAATACCTGGTTCGCTTTCTCTTCTCTCTCGCATTACTGAACTTACAAGAGGCCGTGGATTTGTGGTTTTTTAGGCCAGCATAGTCCTTGACAGCTTAGGGTTTAGAATAACCATCGAGACCACAGTCCCGGTTGCTCTGCCTACCTTGCCTTTGTGGTGTCCCAGGGATTAGAAAAAATTAGGTAGTAGATTTGGGACAACTCCACCTCTCTCCTTTTCCATTTTCTTATTTCAACTTATGAACCTGAGTATTGTTTTTAAATTTTATCCCTATTTATGCAGTTACTCTAATCAATTTTTAATCAATTACCTGAGTTATAATGAATTAATGAATTAGCACTGCCTAGCACTTTATTATTGAATTGTTGTCCAAGTTTGGACGCAGTTACCTCTATCACGCCTTATTATTGCCACTATTTTTAATCGATTTATTGTGGCTGGATTTAATCAAAGTTTTTAATTTCAAATTAAGTAACTAATTTCATTGCACTGCACTTCAATTATAATCAATTTCATTCTTAATCATTATTTATTATATAATGAATTTATAGCACGGCACTTTAAGTCAATACCATTTATTAGATTGGTCCAACGTTAATCACAGGGCTTGTACGGCAACACATGTAAATTTTAACTAACAGGTTTTGAAATAATTTATACAGTAACAGCTCTAGCAAGATTGTAAGCGGGGTACTTTTTCTTTTGTTTTTGTTACCTACCCATTACTGACTTAGGTCAGACCTCTACTACAATCGAGGGATAACACAATAATTTTATTCAAGCCAAGGGATCGTTCGAGTGTTTTTATCACCAATTGTTATATTTACATGCAAGGTGGAGAATCCAACAGAGCATCTATACTTTCTTAAAGAACATATAGTTATTCCTTTATTGAGAAAAACTTTGAGACGTTACTATGAAATAACTTATTTAAGGATCTGTGTTCAAGATGAACAAAAAAGATTATATACAGGAATTATATTATCGAAATTTACATAGAATAATATGAAATATGCAACTAGAAAGTTTTAATGAATGTTAACTTAGCAAAATCTTAACCATAAGGTTCTGTCAATATACTGGGAATTAGTTATAGTTGAAAAGATGGTCATCAATGGCACTTGCATTATGAAGGAACAAAAAGTTCAAACCATTAATTTTATATAGTGCTTACACATATACTCTAGGTACCACCAGATGGTCAACTTCTTTAGAAGCCAATGAACCAAAAGACACCCCCCGACACAAGGAGAAAATACAAGCTCCTTGCAGATAGCTGCCAGGACAGAATTGAACTCAGAACTCCAATTAGGGATGCATGGAATCCACTATTTTGGATTTCTCCGAACCCCAAATCCTTTGTGAAAGATTTGGTTGAATACCAAACTGAATCCGAAACCCAATTTACATATGCAAATCAGGGCAAGGAAGGGTGAAAGAGAAACGAGATTCGGACATGCACGTGGATTCGTCCAAATCCGAATCCTGCGGAAACAGGCCAAATCCTGGCTAAATACCGAACCAAATCTTGGATTCTGTGCATCCCTAATTCCAGTGCTACCAGGCAAAAGTGCTTTAAAATGAGCCATTGTACAGCTCTCATGAGCACTCTCATGAGCAAACTTTGTTAAAATATCCTTGCTTGCTGTTTGTTCCTTGTTTTTTAGCAAGGTTTATGTGTGTCAGCTTATATGGATGCTGCTTATGTATTCAGACCAGATAGATGAGTTTGTATTTTTGTGGTGGACATTCAAAAATGAGCTGCATCAATGATGATACTTCATAAGAAGCAAGCGTGATACTTGCAGCAGTGAAACGCCATGTTGACAGACAGTATATGAGAATATAAGAGACTATTTTAGGGAAACAGAAACATTGATTCTGGCAAGTTGCAATACATTACTGACAAACAGTGTGAGTTTGCAGTAAAAAAAAAAAAAAAAAGAAGAGGAGCAGCCTAAGAAGTTATTATTATGTCAAATTACTGCTAAAAAAAAAAATTAACCTTATTTGGGAAAAAAGTATTACTACACAACCACTTCAGTTTGGGTGCATGTTTATATTAGTTACAGTTCCTCTTTAAATTTTTTACTAAAAACAGAACATTCAATAAATTATAAGCAAATTACAATTTGGCATGTAATAACGCTTATTTCTAATGAAGCAACTTTTACATTATTACAGTGATGCATTTGATCTTAAATAAAATATTCACATGAGTTAAAAAAGATTTGGCAGCAAATTACACTTAAAACCAGCATAACACCATGAAGCAGCAAGAGATTTATATAAACATTCAGACTCTTCACATCTTAACGTATTGAAACTCATAGAGACTATTGAGTTTAAAATGTGGTATTATTATGCTTTGATGTCTACAACTCAGCGGCACAAAAATGGTCTCAAGGCACTTATTGTCTACAAAGCTACTTCAAATGTGTTTTGCTTTTGGCCTGCAAATACTGTGGCATCATTGATTTGCTTTTTCTTATGAACTATGTAAAAAAAACCTCTTAAAGTGCAAGATATCCCCTGAGTGCTAGGTGTGAGGAGTTCTCTTCCAATCCTGCAATCAAATAAAGAAAAGGTGGGGGCTGAGAATTTTGTTCTTGAATGTACACTTGCAAATTTGGCAAATAAAATCATTTTCTGAATAAGCAGAAAGACTACTGAATGTGTGAACATATTTCCTGTGCCTAGTTTTTGATTAAAAGATGATCACATACCTAAGTGGAAATAAAGTTCCATGGGGCATATAGATATGTATATGAACAAATGGTTAGCATTAGACCATTATGTAAGTTTACATTAGTTTGCATAAAAACAGACCTATAGTTCAGCTCTGCTAGAGAGGGTAAACAGTGAATCATATATCCCATCCATCTCTTAGGGGCAAATTCATCAAGGGTCGAATAAAGAGGGTTAATTAACCCTCGATATTCGACTGGGAATGAAAATCCTTCGACTTCGAATATCGAAGTCGAAGGATTTTCTGCAAATACTTCGATCGAACGATCAAAGGAATAATCGTTCGATCAAACAATTAAATCCTTCGAATCCAACGATTCTAAGGATTTTAATCCAATGATCAGAGGATTATCCTTCGACCAAAAAAACTTAGCCAAGCCTATGGGGACCTTACCCATAGGCTAACATTGGGTTCGGTAGCTTTTAGGTGGCGAACTAGGGGGTCGAAGTTTTTTCTTAAAGAGACAGTACTTTGACTATCGAATGGTCGAATAGTCAAACGATTTTTAGTTAGAATCCCTCGATTCGAAGTCGAAGTCGTGGTCGAAGTAGCCAAAAAAACACTTCGAAATTCTAAGTATTTTTTCTTCTATTCCTTCACTCGAAGTTAATGAATTGGCCCCTAATGTCAAACCACAGCAATTCAAGAAGCATGGAAGGCAGTGCGCAAAGTGTGCCTGTTTTTGCACACTGTCTTCCCAGTGGTAAATAACCACTAGTGTATTAAATGCTGAAGATAATGTTACAAAGTAGTGATATTGAGTGTCATTCAAAATTTTAGGGGAAGTATATGAATTAGTAACAACTGGTCATAGATACCAGCTTTTGTCATTCCTATAAACAGTATACTATACAGTATATAGAGAAAAAGTCCAACAGTAGCTGCCCAACTAAGGGGCAGATTCACTAAAGGGTGAATTGTTGTCAGCGAACGCTTCCCCACACTTTGCGCCACATCACGAAAATTCGTTACCACTACGCTATTTCACTAAATTGCAAAGTTGCATCCTCTGCGCCGAACGGGGGCGACTTTCGCTAATGTTACTTCGGCAATGCAATTGTTTCAAAGCAAAACTATGCTAATGTTCGCTTCTGTCTAGTGAAACTTCATTATCGTTAGTCCTCTTATGCTTAGGTCAATTTGAATAGGGCAGGTACATTAAAGTCATATGGACGTCTTTATTAGAGATGTCGGTGCAAATGCTTAAAGTGGCCACTTTTTATTACAAATGAACCATAATAAAGACAAAAGATGCCCTACACATGAGTCCACCCTAAAACTAATGTTCAATGCCCCTCAAATGTCTGGGGAAAAATGCTAACCCAAAAAAGTTTAATAGTTAGGACGTTTGCAGGTAAACCCCCTTAAAAAAGGGACAAGTCCCTCTCAGCAGCTTCCAAAGCATAGTGGTTCTACTATCAGATAATGTTTAATACTACTTAAAAATGCGATGTAAAAATGGTGTTCATCCAATGCCACTTTTTACACAATTCTTTACACAGCAACTTGGGCCGGGACTTACTTGCTGGCTGAATTTTCCCTTGGCATTAATTATTCTGAAGAGGTGTAAAATAATGGCATCCAATACAGCCATTGTGTGGCATAAAATAAACATCTTGATAAATAAACCATTTATTTGACACCGCTTTTTAAACCATTTTTCCTGCATAAATCATTTTACATACCATGACATGAGAGAACAGTCCCTTTAATTTTTTCCACTAGCATCAGGTACTTTAATTTCCGCATGGTGTGCAGCCTGCATTATCACACATTTTATACTGTATATGAATATGTATATAAAACTGTAAGTTGGAAAAGTATGTAAACATAGCAGAATAAAATGTGTGCTTACCAAACACTAGGAGAATATATTTTCTCTTAGAAGGTTAGAGCTACAAAGGTTAGCATCGATGTGTAAATTCATTTCTTTCTTTTCCCATGTTCTCCTTTTGTAGTGCTCAAGGGGCAGCTTTATATAGGTCTTTGGAGTTGGACTTTGGAGAAATTAATAAAGTCCTACTAATACTGCTCAGTTTGCTGAAATAAGATGACAGCGATCACCCTGAGGCACACTGATTACAAGCATTTAGCAGACTGTATTTAATACCTGCCTGGAACTGGGATAGGGCAAAACATCACATTCCAATTTCAAAGCCCATGTTGAACTCATACTGGTCAATAAATTCTATAGAATGCAGAATTCTAAAAAAAACATTGTTTTCCTCCCTTATCCTGATACATTTACAGATTCCAAAAGCTGGCATTGCTCAATAACATTAAACTATGATACATATGAATCATACTTCACATGACATTAAATGAGAAATTAATGCTGAATTTAATTTACTCTTTATTTAGGGGGTTATTTAGTAAAGGTAGAATTGAGTTTTTCAAGGTTTGTTTCACTAAAAAAAACTCGAATTATTCGGGGGGGGGGGAAATCTAATTTTCCGAGATTTATTATGATTTATAATACATATGAATCATACTTCACATGACATTAAATGGGAAATTAATGCTGAATTTAATTTAGTCTTTATTTAGGGGGTTATTTAGTAAAGGTAGAATTGAGATTTTCAAGGTTTGTTTCACTAAAAAAAACTCGAATTATTCGGGGGGGGAAATCTAATTTTCCGAGATTTATTATGTCCCGAATCCAAAAATACTCCAGCTAAAACCTGTCAAATTCATGTTAAAGTCACTAGAGGTCCCTTTATCCATTAGAAGATGTTTTTCCTTTCATGGTTTTTGGGTGTTTTACGCTGGTTTTCTCTCGAAAACTCAATAAATTCGAGGTATTCTAGGTTTTTTTAGCATATAAACTTGATAAATTTGAGGTATTTGAGTTTTTTCCCAGTTTGCATTCAATCAAGTTTTTTTCATTCTGATTTTTTCATAAAAAAGAAATCATTTGAGTTCATTTAAATTGTGAACCTTCACTAGGTATCACAAATGGACTGCAGATGGTTCGGTGTGCCTACATTCATGCAGAGCTCCTCAAACTGCAATTATCCAAGACAAAGAAGAAAAAAATTTAGGGCACACTGCCTCGTAAAGTAAAAACCACTGTTTATTATAACACTAAAAACAGAAGGCTGTTGTGCAATGGATACCTAAAGCGTTTCAGGAACACCCCTTAATCATAGGCTGTGATTAAGGGGTGTTTCCTACAGTAAACGTGTTTTTACTTGTTTGTTTTTTTTTTTTTTGGATTACATTTTGTATATTTTTTTAAAATTTTTATGTGATTCACATCACAAATAAAATAAGTACAAATAAATCAGAACTTTGCCTCCTTTGCCAATTATATATTGAGATCCCATATTTATGAAAATAGTTACCCTTACTGCCTTGCCTATTTTTGACACAGCATGGGACATTTGTACCCCATGTCTTTTTCCTTACTATGGATAATTAGCTGTAAGGGTAAGAGCAGTTATTCTTTTCTCTAAATATGTTTGCCCTGTAAGTGCTTTATTTTAATAATGAATAAAATCTTGTTTCCCATATAATAGTAATAATAAAATAGTAAAACTATACCCCCCGAACAATGTAGGTCTCAATAAGAATATATTGCATAAAATAGCTCATATGTAAAACCCTGCTTCATGGAAATAAACCATTTTCATAAAAAAATACTTTTTTAGTAGTATGTGCCATGGGGTAATCATAAATAGAAAATTGCCATTTTAAAAAATAAGGGCCACCCCCTGGGATCCTAGGATGGTGCACACAAACAAACCATACATTTTAGGTCACATGAGCCAATAAACAGAGAAAGTTATGTATTTTGCTGCCACACTTCTTCCTGCTACAGTTAGAGGTGTAGTATTTCTGGTCAGGTGATCTCTGAGGCAGCACACAGAACATCATGAAATGGGGGTTCAAGGCAAGAGATATAAAAGGGCAATATTTATGTAAAAAAACAAAAACAAAAAAATATATATACCAGTTTGGTAAGACATGCTGACACCAATTTCCCTGCTTTCCTCTAAGGCATTTACAAATTCTTGCCCACTTTTATAGGGAAATGTGGTTAAAAAAAACAGAAAACAGACCTCCAGTGCAACCAAGTGATCCTAGCATCAGCTGCACCACTGAAAACCATTTTTCAATTGCTGACAGAAATATTCTATACATTAAGGGGCAGATTTACTAAGGGTCGAATATCGAGGGTTAATTAACCCTCGATATTCAACTAGGAACTAAAATCGTTCGACTTCGAATATCGAAGTCGAACGATTTAGCGCTAATCCTACGATCGAACGATCGAAGGATTATTCGTTCGATCGAACGATTAAATCCTTCGAATCGAACGATTCGAAGGATTTTAATACAACGATCGAAGGAATATCCTTCGATCAAAAAAACGCTGGCAAGCCTATGGGGACCTTCTCCATAGGCTAACATTGACTTCGGTAGCTTTTAGCTGCCGAAGTAGGGGGTCGAAGTTTTTCTTAAAGAGACAGTACTTCGATTATCGAATGGTCGAATAGTCGAACGATTTTTAGTTCGAATCATTCGATTCGAAGTCGAAGTAGTAGTCGAAGGTCGAAGTAGCCCATTCGATGGTCGAAGTAGCCCAAAAAACACTTCGAAATTCGAAGTTTTTTTTATTCGAATCCTTCACTCGAGCTTTGTAAATGTGCCCCTTAAATAAAGAATTTTTACTAAACAATGTTTAATATTAGTAAAATAGTAAAACTATAACCCCTGAACAATGTAGGTCTCTAGAAGAATATATTGCATACAACAGCTCATATGTAAAACCCTGCTTTATGCAAATAAACCATTTTCATAATAATATACTTTTTTAGTAGTATGTACCATTGGGTAATCATAAATAGAAAATTGCCATTTTAAAAAATAAGGGCCGCCCCCTGGGATCCTAGTATTCACAGTGCACACAAACAAACCATACATGTTAGGTCACATGAACCAATAAACAGAGAGAGTCATTGCTTCCACACTTCTTCCTGCTACAGTTAGAGGTGTAGTATTTCTGGTCAGGTGATCTCTGAGGCAGCACACAGACCATCATGAAATGGGGGTTCAAGGCAAGAGATGTAAAAGGGCAATATTTAAATAAAAAAAAAAAGAATTTTTACTAAACAATGTTTTGTATTAGTAAAATAGTAAAACTATAATCCCTGAACAATGTAGGTCTCTAGAAGAATATATTGCATACAACAGCTCATATGTAAAACCCTGCTTTATGCAAATAAACCATTTTCATAATAATATACTTTTTTAGTAGTATGTACCATTGGGTAATCATAAATAGAAAATTGCCATTATAAAAAATAAGGGCCGCCCCCTGGGATCCTAGTATTCACACTGCACACAAACAAACCATACATGTTAGGTCACGTGAACCAATAAACAGAGAGAGTCATTGCTTCCACACTTCTTCCTGCTACAGTTAGAGGTGTAGTATTTCTGGTCAGGTGATCTCTGAGGCAGCACACAGGCCATCATGAAATGGGGGTTCAAGGCAAGAGATGTAAAAGGGCAATATTTAAATAAAATAAAAAAATTATATATATATATATATATATATATATATATATTTATATATACACACCAGTTTGGTAATACATGCTGACACACCAATTTCCCAATTGTATATTCTATACATTTACATAAAGAATTTTTACCAAACACTGTTTTATTAAGACTAAAATGATGCTTAAGTAAAGCTTTATACAGATCATTCCAGCAACAAAATAGTAAACAATTTCTAAAATAATACATTATTGTAACTAGGGATGCTTCTTGTGAATTTGGATTTTGTGCATAACCAGATTTAATGACTTATGGTAACGCAAGATGTATTGTGGTGTAAAAGTTTATAGTGACTAGAGGCCCTAAATCTTATATGGACTCATTAATCATAATGCATTACAAGTATAGTAAACTTTTAGTAGGCACATCAGCATTCATAAACACATCGTAGGCGTAAGTGTTAATTTGACAGTAGCAGAGCAGTAATTCATTCTGGGGTCTTGAATTTGGCAAAAGAAATGTCAACAATATATATATTTTTTTACAGGAAAAGTGTAGGCATTCTCGTGTTAATTTTGATAGATACTAATTTTAACTTTGTCAACTGATACTGTAAAAATCATATACAGGTATGGGACCTGTTATCCAGAATGCTTGGGACCTGGGGTTTTTCGGATAACGGATTTTTCCGTAATTTGGGTCTTCATGCCTTAAGTCTACTAGAAATTCATTTAAACATTAAATAAACCCAATAGGCTGGTTTTGCTTCCAATAAGGATTAATTATATCTTAGTTGGATCAAGTACAAGCTACTGTTTTATTATTACAGAGAAAAAGGAAATCATTTTTAAAAATTTGGATTATTTGGATAAAATGGAGTCTATGGGAGACAGCCATTCCGTAATTCGGAGCTTTCTGGATATCGGGTTTCCGGATAAGGGATCCTATACCTGTATATATTTTTTAAATATAGTACAGGTATAGGATCCATTATCCAGAAACCCATTATCCAGAAAGCTCCAAATTAAGCAAAGGCCATCTCCCATAGACTCCATTATAATAAAATCCAAATTTTAAAAAATGATTTCCTCTGTAATATTTAAACAGTAGCTTGTACTTGATCCAAACTAAAATATACAGTAATTAATCCTTATTGAAAGCAAAACCAGGCTATTGAGTTTAATTCATGTTTGCATGATTTTATAGTAGACTTAAGGTATGAAGATCAAAATTACATAAAGATCCATTATCCAGAAAACCCCAGGTTCCAAGCATTCCGGATAACAGGTCCCATAACTGTACTGACGTTTACCATAGCACTTTGTAGAGATTATACAGAGATTACCATTGTTGGGTTATACAATTTGGAATATTCTGAGAAGACACTGTCAGGTTTCTTGTTTAGGAGACAATTTCATAAGAGCTGCTCTAGGTCCTGATTAGACAAATTGAGGACCAAGGGGTAAAGGGTGCCAATTGTAAAGTACAAAGAAATTCTGTGATGCTATGGGTAAACGGCACAATTTTTTTTTTTAACAAGTTTTTGGAAAGTGCAAAGCAAGGGGGGTTATTTATGGTCTTCAGTGCCCCGCTGTATGGTTTATATCAGCAAAACAATATATAAGTGAATTATTGAACATAACAGTGCAATTATTAATAAAGATCAGAGGCGTTTAGTGTCTAGGTACAGCATTTTTGCTGCAATCCCTATAAAGGGGGATCGTTTTTTATTTCACTTTTTTATTTATTTTGCTTGATTTAACATGTGTTAATATGATTTGTTACCTAAAATTTGCAAAGCATTCAGGGTCACACAGTATATCAGGGGAAGGAGAATGTCACATGACAAGAACCTGGGAAACGTGTGACATAGCATTCATTGCAGGAGCATCATGAAAGACTTCACAGGGCAGATTTATCAAAGGTCCAGGTAAATTTTTGAAGATAAAAACTTAGAATTTCGAGCTATTTTTGTATACTTCGACTAGGGAATAGTCCAAATTCAATATCAAAATTTATCATGTACTGTCTCTTTAAAACTTCTACCATTCGCCATCTAAAACCTGCTGAAGTGCTGTTTTAGCCTATGGGGGACCTCCTAGAACCTAGAATTTGGAGTCAATTGGTGGACTTTGAATCAAATTCGATCTAATGCACTATTCCTTCGATCGTACGACTCGAATACGGCCGAATACGGACCTCTTCGACCTAAAAAAACCCTTCAACTTCACTTTGGTTGGTCTTTTTGAATTAGAATTTTCAATTCGATATTCGACCCTTGATAAATTTGCCCCTACATGTGGAAGTATGAAGACCATGTATATAGGAAACAAGTGCTAATACAATTCTCAATGGATGTGATTGGAGTACTTTTATTAAAGGACCAGTAACATCAATTTTATAAAAAAAAAATCGTTAGTATAGAAAGAAAAAAAAAACACAAAGACAAATTAACCTTTTAAATCTCTAAGTCTTTATTAAGAAACAACTTACCGAAACTCTGCTTGCGCTTCTCTTCAGAAAATGGCGAAATGTCGACGATCCATCATGCGACACTCGATTTCTCCATACCTGGCTATCTCCTATAAGGAAGGCAGGGAGGAGAAATCGAGTGCCGCATGCCGGATCGCCTTTTCTGAAGAGGAGCGCAAGCAGAGTTTCGGTAAGTTATTTTTTAAATAAAGACTTTGTGATTTAAAAGTTTAATCTGTCTTTGTGTTTTTTTTTCGTTCTATACTAACAATTTTTTTTTTTTTTTTTAAAAATTGATGTTTCTGGTCCTTTAACTAACTATAAGTGTGCACACTTGATGACTTTTGAACTCAACATATAACAGTTTATTTATTTTTGGCTACCCTTGTATGACACATAACAGGCTTGTTCAATGCAATGACTGACTTGTTAACTTGCCCAATACTCATATGATGATGCGAGACTGAAATAGATGCCAATCGTGATCCACAATAAATAAGTATACAAAATTATAAAGAGAAATGTATTAATAAATAGTTATATAGTGTAAAATTTCCCAACGCATTTCAACCTTTACTGTCCTCATCGGGGAAAAAATTACAATTATTACACACAATATTTATACTTGAAGCATTCTCAGTGTATCAGTGCCAGCATTGAAAGATCAAGTGGTGTGTGTGACATCACTTCCACCTCCTGTGTCAACCAGGGGCTGGAAGGGATACAGTGCGCAAGTCTACATATGAAGTGCAATACATATGCGTTCCACCAGTGCCATTTATGCTAATTAATAAGCAGCATGGTACTGAAAGGTCTAATTTGCATGATATTTTAATATTGATCATGACTTTAGTTAAGGTTTTGTGCTTCTGTACTAACTCAAGGCAACCACTTCCCTTTAGCAGTAAAGATCTGTGCCTGCAAAGATGCCCCTGTATATCTCCAATTTATTTTCTGCTGATTCACTTCACATGCACTGTGCTGTTGTCACTAACTGAGATTATACTGAATATACTGTTGTCACTAACTGAGACACAATATACTGAATATTTATACTGTAAAAGTCACAATATAAGGCTGATTAGTAATTACTTCAGATTATTAGTCCATGGCAGCTCTGATACCAATGCAATTCTATGACAGGCCATCCTCATTTTCTGCTTGATTAATTGCAATGACCCCTAAGCTTAGCTTCTCAACAGCTGCTCAGATCACACTGAGCATGGCAGTGTCTCAGACACTTCTAAGAGAATCCAAGATTGGGAGCTCCTATGACAATTGTGAAAGCCTGGGTCATTATTACTATAGAGATGCTGAACCTTTAGGCTAGTGAAGGGTATAAAATATGGCATTTCTAGCCATTTTCATTGTTATGGTTTAGTTCTCTTTTAAAGGACGAGTTAAACAGCCTTCTGATACATTCATATTTACTCAGATATCCTGTATCCAGCACTGATATATTAGATTGACTTGTATCTATATAAATATATGCCCTATGTATTGAACCATTACAGTGTTCTTCGAGTTATGATAGTAATATGGATTTGTATTGCTGTTCTATGGTAAGAGGAGCACCCGTTAATGAATCTGCACTTAATCATTTTGCTTTTATTCATTTTGCAATTTTAAGTATTTTCTCTAAACATGCATGCATGTACATGCATTCCTCAAAAATAATACATTCATATAAAACAAAATCCACACAACCACTATCCCAAACACTGCACTTACAAATTTTAGCTGGAACTCGTGTGAAATTTGTAAATGCCCTAGAGTATATCATTTCATACTCTTTACCATCTGTAAATCATGATATAATCTGCATAATACTGAGATTTAAACATTTTGCTAAAGTATGTAAAAATTACTACTAAAAACTAGGAAAATGCTGTATTGAGAAACAAATATTCTCATAAGTCACAAGCAATCTCATTTGCAGGCTTGGTATCATGAGATGTATAAACATAACACTACATTTTAAATGGGATGGTGTAATTAAAACTTTATTAAAGCACATGCTACTGGTACCACGGAAGCACTTTAGTAAATAATAACATCCATCTCAAAAGACTACCTTTTAAGCAAAGATGTTTACAGTAGATCAGTAGGGTATATGAGCAAACTGAATTGGATAACTGAATTGCATTAATTTTGGTAATGTCAAAATAAGGACAAGCATGTAAAGACAACAAAATGTTTTACACTCATTTGTGCATTTGGACAGTAGAAACATTAACAATATTGTTATACGTGATTTTATTCCCATTATCGTGTATTCATTGACTGTCCATGTCATGAATATGGGGTCACATTTTTTCATCACAATTTATGTTTAAAGCAAAATCCAAGAGATGAAGAGGCATGCTCACTAAATGGCTAAAAAGGGCAATTCACATCACAAGAGGTTGGTGTCATGGAACACGGGGTTATCTAAACCTTCCAGGGTGCAAAAATGACATTGTCTATGAACTGTCCTTTATGACTAGTCTGTAAACTGAACTCCATAGAGAGCTGAAATCTTGTGCTAATCTGAATAACTTGTTAAAACCCAATAAAAAATGTGTCACCCAACAGTAAAAAACTAATTTATAGAGCTATCTCTATTATATGTGTGATTTTAGGAGGGCTAAAGTAGTGAATGTGAAAGGCTGCCCTTCTGCTGTCCCTTCTCTAAAATGCATTAGAATACCGAAGTGTTTTCCATTGATTAGTACTAACATGAAATTGTTGTCACGTGAGCAGATGACAGGGGGGATGGTAAGATGGTGGTTCATCTGTATGTTAAACCTCTGCACATATAGCAATATGATACAGATTATCAACCATTACCAATAAATATTCATAACAACCAAATATGAATGAAGACAAATGTGACCACCTCCCCAGTTAACAAAAAATGTACAAAAAATATACATGATTTATGGTACAGAAACATTCAGAGTATGATTGCCAGGACATTGCTACACATCAATATACTGATTGAGAATATAGATACATATAAGATAAAAATATGAATTATGATATGCATTAGCGTTTTGGAAATGTAAAAATATTTTGGAGACAATACAGATCTGTAATCCATACCAGATTGATTTTTCTTAAAATGCTGAACATTACTGTAACATCAGTAAGGAGAAGAACAGCATCAGATGGCATCAGCCTTTGGCCACCATGCACATAATACATAGTTCAAAAAATATAAGATAAGAGAATCCCAGGCTTGGATTTGTCTATTAGATGTTTAGCAGGATCATGTCTGGTGGACACTACTAGCCACAGTCTTGTTTGAACTGATATTTTCAAGTTTAAATAAAATGGCAGAGCCCTTGTAAGGTTTCACCCTGGTAGTTTAGTGGCTTTGAGGGGTCGGCGGGAACGCCCGCTGCACTCCAGGCAGGGACACCGGCACTCCTGATCCATTCGTGCTGATGCACACGGCCGCTTACTTCCAGGTTCATGCCGGGGGCGTCACGCTGCGGTACGAAAATTCAAGTATTTAAAGGGGCTTCTGGCTGGAAATCATTGCCTGTTATTGGGTCTATTTGATTAGTTCCTGGGTGAGATTTCTATCTGTGTATATCTGGTTTTTGATCCCTGCCTGTCTGAATTCTGCCAATCCCAACCTTTGCCTGCCTGACCATTCTTTGAACTCTGCCTGTATTGACCCGGCCTGTCTGACTATTCTTGAACTCTGCCTGCACTAACCCCGGTCTGCCTGACCATGCTTTATTTTCTTAATCCTTAAGAAGCTGATGTTGCCTTCTGTCCTATCCTTCGTAACAAATGTGTCCCTTTTGCTTGTTCAGAACGCTTGCTTTGCTCCTCTCAAGTTAAGACCTGAGTAGCTGAAGGCTCCTCCAGAGGCCAAAGGCGGCTGCTACAAGCGGAAGATTGAGCCATAACCAAAAGTAGACAGCAGTCAATGATTAAACATACAAGTACAGATGAGGCTATAACAAGGCTTGAATGATCTAGCTCAAAAATGGATGAAACAATATAGATTGTATTTAGGAATGGACATGTTAACCTACAATATAAATGGGAAAGCTATTTCCTGCAAATTAACACGTGCGACAAATTTAAACTGGAAAATGCAAAACATTCCATTATCAGTTTCTTAATAAATGGCTTATAGTGAATGTTGGATTATTGGGAAAGGCAGTTAGGGGCTTGAAGACCTTATTAGGTCTGAGTGGATCCCTTTCTTCCATATATGATAGCAGCTGTTGGTACCAACAAAACTGCCAAAATGCAGCATTTTATTTGTTCTAGTTACAATTTATTAGACTAATGACACGTCTTTTAAGGCCTATATTTTTTTCAAAAAGTAACCTATACATGGCTATGGTATTTTGTTTTAAAAAAAGAAAAGGCCATTATGTATCAATAAATGTAAGTGTTATCTTGATGACCTAGGCCAAGTATATGGTCATCTTTATAGACAGAAATTAACATACTGTAGAAATGTATAAACATTCCATTAATACTGTGCTTCAATAATGTTCAACAAAGTTACCACAGAGTGTTCATTTGTTGAATGACAAGTGAGAATTTCATGCGTGGTGGTATAAAAAGGTATTTTACTGAACACTGCATGGTACATTAATCCTAGTACCCCAGCACCATAAACTACCATTACAAAGTTTGATGAAATAAAAGAATATATATAAATACAAATTGGTACTGCTCTTTGCACCTTTTATACTGCTACTGGAACCTGTGGGATTAGATTGTGCCTAATATAACTATATCATTTCATTTTTGTTTCATTTATATATTAGCCTAAATATAAGCCTTTTTATACTGTGCTTAAATCATACAGCGATTATGGCTTGTACTATTGCAGTAACATTTGTTACAGGGTTGCTGGGTATATTAGCTAAAGAACTTCTGTTATTGTCTTAGCACTGCAATTAAAAAATCTGTATTCGTTAAAGAGTAAGGCCTTTTAGTCTAAGATGGATTTGAATTTGATCCTGCCTTAAGCAATTTTATACAGGCGAGCATTATCCTTGGAGCCACCCTGGGCTCCATGCCTCGTCATTAACCCGGGTGTTAGATAAATCAAAGGCAGTCTAAGGGAAGAAGATAAGCAAACTGCAGGCCAGCAAGACGATGATGTATAGATCCAGGAGGCTAATAGGAAAGTATTGACAGGAAAATGGTGTGCTTATCCTGCAATCACTGCATATTGCAGAGAGAGCTCCCAAAAGCAGATGGGATACACTTTGGGGAATGCATAACCCTGAGATAGAGTAGTTAAGCAAAAATGGATCCTTGCCTCTTAAATTCTGAAAATAACTTTTTTTTACGATAGATGCACATTTTCAAAGATGTTATCTATTTTTTTATATGGATGGTAAATTCTTTGGAGGAAAATAATTTCGTAAAATGAACTTTACTGTCAAGAAACTGTCTTTCATTGCCGTTATTTGTACTTTCATATTGCACGGTTATTGAAATGGTGCAGCATTTTTTATAAGCTAAAAGAACACAGTAAACAATTTATACGTAGTTTACAGCGAAGTACGATTTCCAGTGAATTTTCTTATGCACAGTCTTTGATTATCATCTAAACAAGGCACAAAATGTTAAAGTGTCTTCTTCTTATTATCACTGTATCTTAGCCCTTATTGATGCCCTTATAAGATAGGTACCAACAACATAAATGATAACTTAATTAGGAATAGGAAAAAAGAGTTGATGTAACATTTAATTGAGAAAGTGGTGCACATCAATAAATCACTTGCATTTTTTAGGATTATATTATGTCCCTTAAATACGAATATGAATTGCCCTGAAAATGCAACCATATAGTGGCTGTATGGTCCAACACTATACATAATTAAATCAATTTATATATAAAATACTATATAATTTTATATCATATATAAATACAAAATTGTGTACAAAATGTCAATCAAAATGACAAAATGCTGTTGGTACATTCTTCATTTTCTTATGTAAAACTAGAAATACAGAATAATCTCAAAGTCAAAGGGGTATATTTATCAAAGAGTGAAGTTAGAGATCGCCACAGTCCGCTAGTGTGAAATTCCATTTCTATGGAATTTTTAAAGGTGTATTTATCAGATGGTGAGCTTTCACTTTCATCATTTGATAAATACCATAGAAATGAATGGAGAAAGGCGGTATTTCACTCTAGTGGACTGTGGTGATCTCTAACTTCACTCTTTAATAAACATACCTCAAAGACTTTCTAAAATACTTTGTACAAAGTATGGTGACAAAATGATTAGTACTAGGGCTTTTCAGCTCAGAGGAGCCTAAGGTTTTCGTATTCTTCCCAGGATTTGTAGGATTGCTTTTGGTTGTGTTCACAGTCCATAACAAGTCCATACAAGTTAGGCTGAACCTGACAATAAACAGACCATAGTCATAACCTAGCCAATACTTTTTCAATTTGATTTTCTATTTGCTCCTAGAAAGTCCTCTAGTATGTACCTTCAAATTTACACATACTAATACTGAAATATTTTTTTTCATAAAATGTTCGAACTATGGTTTATGATGCATATAGTGCTTTGTATAAGCAAACTGTTCAAACTGATCGGTTATGGCAGCCATCCAGAAATGCTGGTTTGACTGCCGAAGCTCTCCCTGAGAATCTGCAGTGGTCAAAAAGCACCGAATATCATGTGCCCTACAAAACACGGTTATTATTAAATGTTCATTTTTCTACTTTTTTTGCTTTGCTGTTTATTTTGTACATATAAAATTTGTTTACTAATCGAAATACAATTTAAAGCCATACTGTTTGCTTTATGCATGCTTATCACTCCTGTGCTTTTTAATTAGCTGACTTAAGGTATTTCTTCATTAGCAACAGAAACTTTTAGTTTAGTTTTTCTCATAGCTATACAATCTCATCAGTTTCATTGGCATAGAAAGCTGCTTGATTAATGAGCTTTTAGTGGGTACAAATAACATTTACAAGCCAGCCATAATTCAGTATATAGTCTATTCAGTTACTGGTGGCCCTGTAACATTAACAGATTTCTCTTTATCTGTCTGCCCCCGTGGCCCACAGCTGTGCCTTTGGTTTGCCTGATGGACTGGATCTCCCACCCAGCAGCACTCACCGGGTACATCCATTAGTCATCGGTGACAATAACTGATCAAATAAGATGTAGAACTCAATTCTAGTAGAAAGGCCTATAATGTCAGAGTCAGGAGGTTATCGCGGAGGGACTTGCACCTTGCTCTCTACTCTGCTTATCGAGAGTTTTACAGCCTGCTCTGAAAAAGCATCTTGTACAGCTGAGAAGGGCTGATTTGGAAGGCAGATTAGCATACATTAGTTTCACATCTTACTATGTGAAACTAATTTTAATTAAAAAGAAAACCTGATTTGAAATGTATAAAGGCCATAAGGAATAATTAGAAACCAGTAACTATCCTAAAATATCAGTTAAGCAGAAAAGCAATCCAAGAAAATGAATGCATAGAAAAAAAGGCAACTGCTGCTTCTTTAGTCCACTTAATATTATGTTATGTGCTTGTAGCCTAAGGGTGTAGAGAGCATTACAATGTTCCGTGAAAACCACGGAAAAAGGAATCATTTTAAAGTTAATGTATCTATTCATAAAAAGCATTGCGTTCCGTGACTAGAAAAAAACACAATCCCAACATAAGTGTTTTTATACAGGTCATATACAGTGATTGTTACTGATATTTATATTCTCATAGGTCACATTAAATAATACATAAGTTTTGATTCTGAAACTGTAGCTTTTTAGTCATTATTGTGCTGCATCTTATGAAAAGTTTGTTGTGAAGGGGTATTGTTAAAATATATGCAGCCCTACTCTACGCAGATGTCATAGGTTTCCCTCTGTCATTGATCTGGTATAACCTGGCAGATATGAACTCTATACTGCAAGTCATTTGGAATGGCCCACAGGTTGGTGGGGTTGAAGGGGTTTCATATCAAACTTGAAAGGTGTCAGCAGTAAAACAGAAACAATTCACCGGCTACATTATTAGTATTCTCCCAGACCTGGTGCAGCTAGCTACAGGACAGGCTAAATTTCCCAGCATTACCTTTAATTAAGACAATGATTTAAAGAAGATTAAAAAAAAAACGACAACATATAATCAAATAATAATTGCACACAGGCATCTGGGTAACTTTAAACATAAAAGTGTGGAACTGTCGGATATATTTGTGTTATACAGAACTCAAATGATAATCTTTGTATTAATTATGAACCATTTTAATGAGCAAGAACATTTAGTGACATTTATTTAATTAAATTTATATTTGATAATTACTCATGACTGTCACTGAAAGACATTCATTCAGTGATAACTATTACTTAGAGGCATACATTTTGGAGGTATATAAATTATTTATGTCTGTATCAAATGAAATATCTTTTAATGACATTTTTTAGCTATATAGGCCTAAGTGACATTTATTTGAAGTAAAGTTCATAAGAACAGGTATAATGATAGCAATATCACTTCTTGTTATGGTCTGTACTGTAAATTGACTGAACAGAACATGCATTTGTATGGTTTTAATATTTATACACTCAGCTCCAACAAGAAGATTTCTTCTCCCACCCCCTCTTCATAGAATTTAATTATTTAATTCAATGGTATCTGCAATGACAGTAGATGGGGGTATGTCTATGGATGGAGGGAGAAAGTGTATATGCTCTAGCAACATATGAAGAAGTTAGGAGCAAAGAAATTGGCGTCAAAAGGACCTAAAAAAGCTTAGGAGCATGTATAACTGTTGTGGAATTTAGGTTTCTACTCTCCTGAATAAGTAAAGGGGAGAGGTTCAGGTTCTACACTCAATCATTCTCCAGAATTCACTTTCCTTAAATGCTGCTCCCTTCCTCAGAGATTAGACTGCAATGAAATGTGTAAGAAAAGTGTAATTTGAACTGCTGAGAAAAAAAAATGGGCCAGATTTAATTTGATGAGAAAATATGAACTCTTAATTCAATTCCAGATTTTCCCATAGAGCCAGATGCAATTCAATGAGAAAAGTTTATCTTAATGTTTATCATATGAAAACTATATTGAGGTCTACAGGAAAAACTGAAGCTGAATTAGGAGAAAAGTTTTTCTCCTCAAATTGAATAATGCTCATAAATTTTCACAATAAACCATGAGATACTTTTCTCACTGAATTTATTATGGCCCAATGTTGACAGCATACTGTTTTTGCACAGTCCAAAATATTTACAGGTACAGGTATGAGACCTATTACCAGAATGGTTGGTACCTGGGGTTTTCCAGACAAGGGATTTTTCCAAAATTTGGATGACTATACATTAAGGGGCACATTTATTAAACCTCAATTTTTTTCCTAGTCGAGGATTTTAGGGTTAAAACTTGATTTTTTTGTAGAGAAAAAAAATCTCAAATTTTAAGAGAATTATCATACCACAAAGCTGCTAAAAATATGAAAATACTCAAACCAGTCGAGGTCATGTAGAAGTCAATGGCAGATGTCCCTGAAGTTGTTTTTGACATTGTGATCTACTCTGGATAATCCATAAAATTTGTGTTTTTTGTCCGATAATCTGAAAAAGTTGAGGTTTCACAGCGAAAACTTGAGAAAATTGAGTTTACGGAGTGTCAATTGTATGATTCGAATTGACACTCTATTTTGTTGTGACATTTTTTCTAGAATAATTATTGCCACAGGAGTTAAAATCATGGAAGGGAGTTTGGTCAGATTTTTTTTCCATAAAACAATGGTTTTCATAAATCAATAAGGATTAATTGTATCTTAGTTAGGATCCTGTTTTATTATTACAGAGAAAAAGGAAATCAATTTTAAAAATTTTAATTATTTTATCAAAATGAAGTCTATGGGAGATGGCCTTCCTGTAATGCAGAGCTTTTTGGATAACGGCTTTCCACATAATGGATCCGATACCTGTATTATAAGCAACAAGGGTCTATGAAGGAACTCCAGGACTGTAAGGGACCAATTTAAGATTGCTTATGCACAAGCAGTCTTAAATTGGTCCCCAGTGTTTGATAGATAGATATTATAATAAGCTTGAAATAATAACACCAAAAACTTATAAAGAAAGGTTGGTGGTCCCAGTGTGACTCACAGAAAAGCAGTGCAGTGCAGTTTTGGACATAATATAGGGATATAAATGAGCTGGAGAGAGTGCAGAGACGTGCAACTAAACTGGTTAGAGGTGTAAAAGACTTAAATTATGAGGGTAGACTGTCAAGGTTGGGGTTGTTTTCTGTGGAAAAAAGGCACTTGCGAGGGGACGATTACACTTTACAAGTACATTAGAGGACATTATAGACAAATAACAAGGGACCTTTTTACCCATAAAGTGGATCACCGTACCAGAGGCCACCCCTTTAGACTAGAAGAAAAAAACTTTCATTTGAAGCAACGTAGGGGGTTCTTCACAGTCAGGACAGTGAGATTGTAGAATGCACTGCCGGGTGATGTTGTGATGGCTGATTCAGTTAATGCCTTTAAGAATGGCTTGGATGACTTTTTGGACAGACATAATATCAAAGGCTATTGTTATACTAAACTCTATAGTTAGTATAGATATGGGTATATATAATTTGTGTCAAAGTAGGAAGGGGTGTGTGTATGGATGCTGGGTTTTCATTTGGAGGGGTTGGACTTGATGGACTTTGTCTTTTTTCAACCCGATTTAACTATGTAACTATGTAAAAGAACCAGTGGCAGTTCAAAAAAAAGGAAGAGATCCATTTAAGAGACGTGTAGAAGAGAGCAAAGGAGCAACTTGTACTGGAAAATGCAAAAGGTTGTTGTTTATTACCTACAAGCTGAATTTTCTAAATACTAGAAATTTTGTGTGGGAGGTAAATGTGAATGTTAAAGTAACTGGATGAGCAGAGGAAAAATTGGTAGAGAAAAAGAAATATTACAAGAAAAAAATGCAACTCTATAAACAGGGAGCAAAGCTAAGGTGTTAAGAGAAATGTCTATCATCTGCCTTTAACACTGTAGCAGTAGCTGCATATTTAATTTATTAATACAGGTATGGGATCGGTTATCCAGAAACCCTTTATCCAGAAAGCTCCAAATTATGGAAATGCCATCTCCCATATACTCAATTTTATCCAAATAATCCAAATCTCCATAATAATAAAACAGTACATTGTACTTGATCCCAACTGAGATATAATTAATCCTTATTGGAAGCAAAACCATCTTATTGGGTTTAATTTATGTTTCCATGATTTTCTAGTAGACTAGAAATGACAAATGACAAAAAGATGTGTTATCTGGAAAACCCCAGGTCCTGAGCATTCTGCATAACAGATCCCATAGCTGTAACTTTAACAATCTTATAACATATAATCTAATTACAAATCCTCCCTCAAATTTAAGGATTTGCTATACAGTAGTCAACTTATTTTCAGATAAAATGCACCTGAGAGTTTCTGTATATGTTCCATCTCTATATATCACTCTTTTGGCTTACTGGACTGAATACTTCTTTCTTGACTGGTGCTATTGTCTTGATTAAAATCTCCCTACTGACCACTTTTCATGTCTCTAGTATGTTGGCACTAGGGATGAGAGAAATATTTGGCTGTGTTTTTCCATGACAAAATGTCCATAGACTCTAATGTATAGTAAAAAAAAAATGTTGCGCAGTTTTAAAAAAGTTGTTTGAAAAACCATCCTTTGACTTCAATGTGTTTGGTGAATTATGTAATATTTTGCTTATTTTCGGCAAAGCAAAATTGTCAAATCATTGCACTTCAACTGTCCCTGCATTTATTCCCTGTTAGTCTTGTATAAATATGCTATGTGACAAACAAATTTGTCACATAGCATGTGGGAGAGGGATAGTACACCATTACTTTAGTAGACAGTGATTCTGAGAAACCTTGCAATAGTTTACTTTTTATTTTTGTGGTTTTTAAATTACTTAGTTTTTTGTTCAGCAGCTCTCCAGCTTGGAATTTCAGTACTATCTTGGTTAACTATTGAAACTATGCAGTGGATTGGAATGCTTACAGAGAACCAGTTGACAGCAGGCTGAAGAAGGCTGATAATATAAAATCTAAGACCAATTGAAAAATTGCAAAGACAGTCTATGGGGCAGATTTATTAAGGGTCGAATAGTCAATAGTACATTTTTTTGGTGTCAAAATTCACACATTCGAATTTTAATCCCCCACTTCGAATGTAAATCTGAATGTGAGATTTATCACACCTCGGCCATGGAAACAGTCCTAATTCGAATATTCACCACCTAAAACTTGCCACATTCATGTACAAGTCAATGGCAGAGTTCTGTTGAGCCATTTGGAGATGTTAATAGCCTTTCTGACTTTCAAGGTTTTTTTCATGATTTGAATTTTCGGGTCAGAACTGTTCAATCGAATATTAGACATTCAATTTTTTTCTTAAAGTCAAGACAAGTTGTGAGTATGTTCGAGTTAAAAAAAATCACATAAATTCGAAATGAGACCTTTGGGCGTCAAAATACATTTGACACCGGTGACAATTCCGACGCGGCGACAATTATAAGCGCCCATTGAATGTAATGGGCGTCAGAATTGTCACCAGCGTTGGAATTGTCACCGGTGCCAAAATTCGCGTTTCATTAATTTTTCGCCGTTTCGCAAATTACACTGGAAATTCACCAATTTTTGGACGAAGTGAAACGGAAGAAATTCGCCCATCACTACTGTCCACATTTCAACAGAGCCAGCCATAGCATTGATGACCTCAGAGTAAATGTACCAATGGGGAATATGGATTGAAATATTTCTACATACAATTAAACTTACAATTACATTATTTCCAAAATAAAAACCTCAGAAAAAAACAATCTATGCAAAGAACTCACATTCACTTTTTTACATTGTTTTAAACAACCCTTGAATCATAGACAATTTGCCCCTAAGAAGGAAATGTTTAATTAAAGTGAGTAAATCTGCCATTGTGTGGTAAAACTATTAAAGGTACTTGATTATTGGTTGCTATGAGTTACCACAGAACACATCTGTGATAGTACATATTTTACCACCAAAATAAAAGAGAGACTGGTTCATATATATACATATATTTTTTTTCAATAAATATATTGTCCCTTTTCAAGACAGTCAATTTGATTCTAAAGAACCGATCCACTGATTATGGCAAATGTGTTAAACAATTTTTTCACTGTCAGGACTCCTGACAATCAGGAATCAGTAAACTGATTAAAGCTGATTGATAATTGGTTTCCATGAGTTACTGCGCAGAGAAAAGTTGCCCAGTGTTAGTAAATGATAGTTTATTACAGTTACCAGTCATAATCAAAAATAAGAATAAAAAAATAAAACTGTTTCACATTTACAAATTTGTGTTAAAATTCTCAGACACTTTCCACACTGGTAGGGTATAAGACTCTGCTGGGAATCAAGCAAGGAACCCCTGGTTTCTGGCTGCTCTCCCTAATCACTGGGCCAGGAGACTCATCTCCCGTATCTTAACTGAGCATTAGATTCTGGTAGCTTGTGCACTGTGACAGTCCCTAGCTATTATTCCATTACGGTAGGTCTCACTTCTCCTGCTGTCTCCTATTTTTCTGACCACATGTTCCACTCCTGCCTTTATGCCAGATCTGTTCCACTTCTGCTTTATCCTGTCTCTATACCCATTCTGTCCTGCTCCTGCCAGTCCTGTTCCTGACTGGTCATAATGACTGTCCCTTGCCTAAAGGACTTACCACCCATCAGCGGGAGATATTACCCAAATCCCTTACATAGGGTCAGGGTTCAGGGCTGTGCGAAGAACTCTAAAACCCATAGAAAAAAAAGGATTTGAGAAATCAGTAGCTTAAAATGTGTTTAATATATTCAAAAGTATAGAAAAAAACAAATTACAGTCAGCTCCAATGTCATTTTTATATTGAAGTACAGCTAAAATAGAGAATAAATATGCACTAATTACTCGTCTTATGACATGATTCACAACTCTGTGCAACCTGTATCACCTAGATTTGTAATTTGGACATTTTCTGACTAATTTTAAAAATAATCAGTATAAAAAATAAATAACTAAAAAGTAATACAAACACAGTATCCAGAAAGCTTTAAATTATGGGAAGGCCATCTTCCAGAGTGTTTATTTTAAGCAAATATTAACATTTTTTTTCTTTTTTTTATTAATAGTAAAACAGTACCTCTTTCATGATCCTAACTTAACTGCATGAATCCATATTGGTGGCAAAACAATCCTACTTTATTAAATGTTTTAATGAATTTTAGCAGGCTTAAACATATTACAGGACAACCCAAGGTCTCAAGCATTCGGGAAATAGATAGCATACATGTAATAACATCTTAGGGCTCATTTATGACCATAGCTGCAAAAGTGGTTGCAAGAAATGGATGGAACTTGTTGTGTGTATTGACAAAATTCATTAAAGGTACTTTGGAACAAAGACACTCCTGACAATTACCTATCGCTGCGCTTGGTACCATTACAGCCCTGCCTCCTCTTTCAAATAGAAAGCAACTGCGCCTATTAATGAAGGGGAACCCTGGAGCTATACACACCTTCTAGCACCTCGGTAGGCTGCATTGATAGGCACAACAGGCTTACATCCTGTGAAAAGCAGATCGCCAGAAAAATCCCCGCTCTAAAGGCAGTGGCCGACGGGAGGAGTTCAGAAAATTTGTCACCCGTGATTTTTTTATGTGCAGTTGATAAATCTCCGGAAAATGCCTCTACGTTGCCAGTAATTGAAAATGCTGGAGGTGTGTCCAACTTGTCGCTAAATCGCCTGAAGTTGCCTCCGGAGGAACAAAAGACTTGCCCAAATACACAAAATGGTTTTAGCTAAATCTTGTAAAACTGCTGAAATTTGAACAAATCCCAAACCAAACCCTTAATTAATTGCATATACCATGTATAACTTGTATAAACTGCATTACATCCCATCAAAGTAATATCAAAATTATACTTGGCGTTAAATAGCAGTGTATTGCCTTTGTCTGCATGTTTCTATGTTTGGAGAGTAATTGCTTACCTTCAGATCACTTAGCAACGAAAAAGACCTACAAGCTTGAGTGAATGAGTGAGTAAGTGAGTGAGTGAGAAGAGAATAAGAACAGTTCTACTTTGTGTATACTTTTAAACACAACTGAAAACTGTTTGTTGATGTATGATGTTTATACTTCATCAATAGGATATCTGCATGTGTCCATACACACAAAGGACTCTAATTAGCTTGATTAGCGGTCACTGACCATCTATTAGTGTTCCAATGGACATTTGTCTCTATTCTACAACTAAATACTAACATCATATGTCAAAGACACCAAGACATCTAGTTGAAATAGCTATGATTTAAACACCTCAGTTCATTTAGATGTGAGGCATTATACTAAAACATGCTACAGCACTGGCCTAAAAGCTTTTTAGTTGAAATGCAACTATAAATATAAGGCTTCTTTTTCCATGATAGAGTTAGGTGGTACAGTAATTGGGAACCAAGCACTACACATTTGCCAAGCTGTGTTTGATTAAGAACAAGGGCACTAACTTCATACAGTTTCTATCTTTTACAAAAGTCTGGGTGGATTTCCCCCCACAATCCAAAACATACAAACACATAAGCTGTTTCTTGATAAAATAGATCCTAGTGTGTGTCTGTGAGTGTGTTGCATGTTAGGGATCTTAGACTGTAAGATCTATTGGGGCAAGTATTGATGTATATGATAATCTCAGCAAAGCACTGTGTAAAATGCCAGTGCTTTATAAATAAAGCATAATAATATTCACTCCTGCTCTGTTCCTAATTGCTTTTCATTCTGGGCCTCACACACACAGACTGAATTTATATCCTCATTTTGTAGTCTTACAAGCATTGGAATGTCGCTGTACCATGTGGCTACTGTAATTGGGGCGAGAGAGCAAAAATACAAATACAATGAGAGAGATGTGCAATGTATGTGCACTGTTACATGTGGCCAGGAGTCAGATTTTTCCTAGAAGGTACCAGAGGCACAGTGATATCACTTGACACCATTGCTCATTGTGACCAGTGATATTTCTAAGCACCTTTAATCTTGGTAAAACTAAAAAATACTGGAAACAATTGAAGTTATGCTGCTAGAAGTGACAATGATAATATCTTGTATATGTACAGAATCAAAGGGATGAGTTGGTACATATAGAACATGCAGCTACCTGGGGTGTTCAAAGTGGAATTCCACAAGGAGCTAAAGGTGAGCTTTCTCTACCTGCCTGGACTCCATAACATGTTTATTTCAGGTGCCATCTCATCAGGCGTACAAGCTGTAATTTGGTAACTGCAAATTTGGGTTCCAAAACATCGAGAACTTTCATGGTTTTAGATCAGATAAAGAGACTATTAAAAAGGTAAATGTATGGCTTTACATAGTGATGATCACACTAAGGAGAATTGATGGATAGACACAAACTTTGAAGAGTGAGCAGAAGATTTTGATGGCAAAACATAAGCACACACACACATACATAAATAAATAACCCTAGAGCTGTTTGAAGGTTGTTTCACTTTTCCCCTTACTTTAATTCCACAAAGCTTATAAAAAAAATGAGATTAAGGAATTTGTTCATCTAAATTTGGGTTAATGATCCACAAGGCGGTAACTAATTTGCATATCCCCAAAGACAAATCTGTTATTTCAAAGGCTAGAGGCTGAATTTATAGTTTAGGGTAATAACTGCCCTGCTTTGCTAACTCTCTTGCATGAACAAGGCTAATCAATCTTTGCTGTAATACCTTTGTCTATAAATAATGGAACATTTTTTTTCCGCTTGCACCCATGATCCTAATAGACCCCTCTTAAACACTCCAGGTTTTAAGGGGACCTGCCTTCTGTTCTTTAACCCTTTGTCTGCTGTAGAGATCAAGGAGAAAGCTGTTAATGTAAAATTCACAGTGCTGCCAGCAGGTACCATAGATATTATGAAGAAGTTCAGTATGTTAAAAATGATGATGCCTAAGCAAATCCTTTTTAGAACACACTAACTAGATATTGGAATCCTGCATTTACAAAAAAAATATAGGCATTGTTACCGGTTATGGTGTATTTTGTAGCCACCGCAAGTCCCTGCCCCCACAAAATGCTGCTATAAGCTTAGAGGCACAGGGTGATATGGAAAGCTACCAAAGGTCACAAGGATCTCACAGGTGAATCGAACCAGGCTTCCTTGTAAACTTCATAGTCTAGTGTATAGTCTAGTGACATCTCAAACCATGATCCTACACTGGACTGTGGATTATAGCTTCTGAAGGCATCCCATTTTAGCCTACTTATAGAGTAAACAATTAACATTCACATCACTAGTAAACAAATTATTGAGATTACACTGCATAAGCATTTCAAATATATACAGATGTACAGGCACACACCTCATAAAGATATCCTATTTTATATACAGTATATAGTACATTTTTAATTAGCCTCTTCTCCCATTAGAATTCAAAACACAGGAATCCGCTACAGGCCTTTTCTTTCTCTTAAACAAAGGATTATCCTGCCTCAAAGGGGGCTGTCTACTTCTTTTATTGTTTTATGACACACAAGGGAAAAATGCTTTTGAGGCATTACCTCTGAATTTAGCAGGGAGGAGAGTTTACTGCTATATAATCATTAGTCAATGCAGTAGCTGAAACCTTAAACAAAAGAAAACAAACTACAAACAGGCAAGCATCCCCTAAAGGCACATCAAAACACAAGAGAGGGGAGGCATGGATTTCAAACACGACTGCCCAAGCATGTGCTAAATATTGCTGCTCCTGACTTTGAACAGCTCACCAAGGAATACAACATCACCTCCTGTACTTTGAAATAATACTGTGAAGCAGGGGAAAAAAAGGAATGTAACATCTTCAACTGATGCAGTTTCCTTTTACTCTCTGTTGAATTGGTGACAATTATGTTTTTATCTTAAAAAACAATCCCTAGTTAAATGCATGCTAATAACCATGTTATGTTCTTTCCCAGTCACAAGTGCATGAGTCCTTTATGTTGTACATGCTGTATACATTGTTCCATTAATATTCTTTACATGGGACACAAATCCTGGAAAAGTTTTTGGCATAATTAATTTCCAAAATGAAATTAAAAATTAGAAGTTAAAAAAAAGGAAGAAAATGTAAATTCCAAACTTTTTCATAAAGAGGCTCTTTCTCAGGCAGGCATATGAAAGCAAATATCAAACTTTCAATACACTGCTTAAAGGAAAAATATACCCCTCAAACAATGTCGGTCTCTATAAAAGTATATTGCATAAAACAGCTCATATGTAAAACCCTGCTTCATGTAAATAAACCATTTTCATAATAATATATTTTTAGTAGTATGTGCCATTATAAATAGAAAACTGCCATTTTAAAAAATAAGGGCAGCCCCCTGGGTTCATATGATTCACAGTGCACACATACATACCAAACAAACCATACATGATAGGTCACATGAGCCAATTAACAGACAGAGTTCTGTCTTTTGTTTCCTGTTACAGTTAGAGTTGTAGTTTCTGGTCAGGTGATCTCTGAGGCAGCACACAGACCATCATGAAACAGTGGTTTAAGGCAAGAGATGTGAAAGGCAGTTTGATAAAAAAAAACTGCCTTTCACATCTCTTGCTAAACTATCTGTTGCTCAAGTATCATTTTGGAGGTATAGTTTTCCTTTAAGAGTTATATAGAGTTACTTTTATACTATTTAATACTTAGTTAAGGTGACAGCGTAAAGAAATTTCGTGTGCTGCTGTGTTTGGTCAAGTCAAATGGTCAGCAGTTATATATACAATATGTATCAGTAATTTTGGTCCTTCAAATGAAATTTAAGGCTAAGTAATTACTATAAGTCTTAAAGGGGTGGTTCACCTTTAAGTTAACTTTTCTTATGATATAGAATGGCTAAGTCTAAGCAACTTTTCAAGTGGTCTTCATTTTTTCATAGTTTTTTTCAACAATTTGCCTTCTTTTTCTGACTCTTCTCAGCTTTCAAATGGGGGGGGGTCACTGACCCCATCTAAAAAACAAATGCTTTGTAAGGCTACATGTATTATTATTGTTACTTTTTATTACTCGTCTTTCTATTCAGGACCTCTCCTTTTTCATATTCCAGTCTCTTATTCAAATCAATGCATGGTTGCTAGGGTAATTTGGACTCTAGCAAACTGGAGAGCTGCCGAATAAAAAACTAAATAACTCAAACCACAAATAATAGAAAATGAACTGCAAAAGGAAATTGTCTCAGAATATCACTCTACATCATACTAAAAGTTAGCTCAAAGGAGAACAAACCCTTCAAGTAATGTCCACAAATGGTATCTTACAACCAAAATGTCTTTTTAAATTCTCCAAGCTCATATTTATACAACTGTGCAGATACAGAATATATTAAAAATCTCTGATACACATGTGCTAGTCTTTTTTTTTCTAAAAATCCCTCTTGACCCTTCCAGCCTCATCCTTTGTACATTTCACTTTCTGTTAATCTTCTTGAAAGTCTTCTATAACATGAAATCCATTTTCTTATCTTGGTCTACGTGACCTTTCAAACCTGTTTTTTATACTCTTCTCTCCTCTGAGACTGTCCGAATGTGGAAGGCACCTTATTTAATGCACATAACTTTTGCTGTATATGAGTGATATACAGTAAAATAAATGATCACCCTCCAACTTATATTTCATAACTGCAGATGTAGTATTTGCTACAGTGTTGCATTCCCCTAACCACAACCTCATTATGCAGGATTATAAGGCTTGGTGATTTTGTCTATTTACACACATTTATTTATCTAAATATTTCATCATTTCTCCTATGGCTCCTCTACAGTATTTTTTTCATAGTTACAGCATTTGAGGCCTTAAAGGAGAACTCAACCCCCCCACAAATAAAAACCCCTACCCAGTACCCTACAAAGTCCCCCATCCCTGCTCTCCCCCCACATAGGTGATACCATCTATAAGTGCCCCCAATCTTATACTACCATCTATAAGTGCAGAGTAGGCGCAGCAGAGCTCAAAGGTGCCATCTTCCGGCTTTTCAGGAGCTCAGTGTGTGACATAATTACATCAGAGCACAGGAGGAATTCAGAACTTAGCTTGATCAATCTATGAAACCAGTTAAGATACCTAGGCCTAGCTAAAGTGAAAGGTATTTCAGAAGCCACACATTCTAATACTGCTATTCCCTGCTTTAACATGCACTCTCCTATTATGGGACTCAACTATTATATAGCAACATAGTCTGCAGCTCTGTACAATTTAATCTACAACCCTATTAATACTGTATACAAATGCAGTGGGATGTTGGAACTACATCAAGTGAATCCCATTTTGTGATAAAAAAGACACAACATGGAATTCTCATGCAAGTGTTTCAAAGTTGGGCCTTCTATAGTTGTCATAAAATAGCTTTACCTGTTTTTAAGGGAATGCCCAACTGTAAAAAATGTAATTAATTATGTAGACAGCGTGCAGCACTGTACAGTTATGGTATCATTTAATCTACAACCCTAAATACACTATGGGGTATATTTATCAAAGAGTGAAGTAAGAGATCGCCACAGTCCACAACAGTGAAATTCCGCCACTCTCAATTAATTTCTATGGAATTTTAAAGGTGTATTTATCAAAGGGTGATCTTTCACTTTCACCCATTGATAAATAACCTTTTAAAAATCCCATAGAAATGAATGGAGTGGCGGACTTTCACTCTAGTGGACTGTGGCGATCACTATCTTCAAGTAGAGTAGGATGCTAGAACTACAAATTTCATGTGCCAGACACAGACACAACATGGAATGCTCATGCAAATGTTTTAAAGTTGGGTCCTAAAATAGGTTTGCTTGTTTTTAAGGGAAGGTCAAGGCACATTTAGACACATCTTATGCTTCTGATGTCACTTAAAACTCTACCCTTTGCACTATAAGTAAGATTGAAAAAACATCTCCACTGAACTGCAGAGAAAATCTAAATTGCATCTACTCTTGGATTGATACAGTGGGTCCAGAAGTATGAACTATGAGCACTGAGATATGATTTCTGAGATCTGGCCTTCTTCAAATCAACATACACCCTTTTAACATGCTGGCCTACCAGTCTGATAACAAAGTTTGCCCATGTATGGCCATCTTAAGAGAAAAGGGCACTGTTTTACAGAAAAAGTAATAGATGATCACCTCAGTTACTGGTAGGTTTATAGGTATGTGTATGGTGGACATATATATTTTATTCTATTATTTGTAAATGCATTAAATATTTTATTTTGCACACTACTAAAATATATGTCTACAGTTTACACAGATATGTAATTGTATTACTTGCTCCTAGTCATTTTTTTTAATGTAGCAAGTTTTCTTACACAATCTTTTTTCTCTGAATATTACCATAAAGTCATAAAATTGGTTAATGTTGCACACTACTGAAAAGAAGTTGCATACCTACAGGGTACAAATGGGTGTATACATTGAACATAGAGAATACATTACATTCAAAAATATAACTGACAGGAGTAAAGGGAGTTTACAATCTAAAAGGAGGTGTATGAGATATAAAGTGTGGGGATGGGCAAGATCAGGAGTCAGCAAGGTGAGAGATGTGGCACTGACCATTGCATTTATCTGAACATATACCAAACCTATTTTGAGAGTAAATGTGTGAGGTTGTTTAAAAATGAAGAGAATGAGAGAACGTTGGATTGAATGGGAGAGGGATTTCCAGAAAAGTGGTGAAGTCTTGAAGGTGAGTATGTGAAGAGGTAAAGAGAGAGGCATAGAGGAGTCTCACAAGTGAGTTGTTGAGCATCAGGGTATTCGTTCAGAAATGTAAGGTAGAGTAGGGTTGTGAACCGCTTTGAATGTCAGGGCCATTAGTCTGACTTTTAAACTGAAAGTTAGCAGAAGCCAGTGCATGGACTGGAAGAGTTGCAGTATTCATTATTGACCGGAGAGGTAAAAGTCCCTCAAAATGTTGATGGCATCTTGGGTAATAAATTGTTATATTTTCTAAAGTAACTAAGGGCCTTGGTGAGATGTGGTGATAATGGAGCAGAATAATATAGGGAACAAATAATTGAATTTTCATGTATTTTTGCTCTCACACTCCTATTTTAGAAATTATACATATATTTCTGTAAATATATTTTAAAACCATAAGACACTGCAACATTTTGGGATTCATAATGTTACAAATTAGGATTTGATGCTTAAATATGACCCATATTGTTGATGAATATTAGCCATATATCAGTACAGAAATTAAAGAAGGAGAAAGAAAAGTATATATACATAATAGCTATATCTGTGAACATGTATAAAAAAATTTTTTTTCCAATTATTCTTTTGTTTTTGGTCATGTCAGTAAAACCTTATATCCAAGCACACCAAGAAGTTTCTTAAAACCTTAGCTATGTGCCTTTAAAAGTATTACCTCATCTCAAGGAAAAATTTTTGAAGTTACTCTTCTTCTCAGAAATGTGTATCTATATATGTCATCTAAAAAGAATTTTTAAATGATATCTGTCAAAAATGTACTCTGCCCCTATAAAGAGAAGGAATGCTGACATGGGGAAGACTAACCTGATTATTTCATAAAGGGTGCATCCATTTTAAATTATTATATTTAGGATTTTTTTTTTATTTCTAAGAGATTAAATGCTTGTTTTTATAAAAGTTCCCCTTTAAAAATTAGGTATATAAAACTGCTACACTGCTTATTTGCCAATATATTTTTCAAGAACAAAAAGACCTGTCCCTCACTGGGTTAATGAGACACCTGCCCTGAAACTGGCAGACATACTATAGATTCACACAATATTCAAACTCTTGATGAAGTTCTTACAATGTAAAAGGAACTTACTAACAAAGCCATGGAGTCAATTCAACCTACTGAAACTGGACCCTGTAGACAAGGTTATCAGAGTTTTGTGTTGAGATAATTACAGCACTAAAGAGAGCATATGGGCTGTCAAATCTGGCACATGGCCTGCACCAGCTGTTACCTGGGTGCTTTGGAAAGTCTATTGAGCAGCATTCTGGGCACAGTACAAATACAGGCATGCATTCCAACATTTCCTCAGGGACATCTTCATAATACATTTATTTTCTTTATTGAGGAACTTAAAACTCTATCATATAATTAAGTAAACACAATGTTTTGGTGTTTGAAATTCATATAGTCATTTTTAGAACTGCATATTTTTAACTAATATTTCAACCAGATATCCTCAGCATTAAATAGCAGAAAGTAGGTTATATTTACTGACCATTCGAGTACAATACTGTATTAATTTGCAGGAGTTTAATGGTGCTGGATGTTAACTAATGAAGCTGAAACCTAATATTACACCATGTGCAAAAAACACTAACCTTTTTCTCACAACATCTAAATGTCAATGCTCGCTATACACTCTCGCTGCTTAAAAGGCAGATGTTCAGTAAAGTAGATATTTCTATTCAGCAAATACTGTTATGTAAGGCATTAAGTTACTCTGAGCATTTCAAATAAATGAAACCTAGTAAATTCAACCCTTTGCACTGTTTTATTTGATCCAACATTTGGCAAATGGAAAAACAACGATCAGCTAATAGAATGAATTTATTTCAACGTTAACACTTTGGAGCAGAAAGCAAATATCGGCAATTTGAGACTTCTCTGTGTGCCGTAATTAGGAAACTGAGAAATATTATCTATGTCTCTAATTACAATGCCTAAATGTTGTGGATTAAATGATTGTTCTTTAGAAATGACACACTGTTAAAAGTGGCTTAATAAATAGAACCTGCTTAAATAATTATGTATGAGCTGTAGTTTTAAATGCATAATTAACTAAATCTATGTGAACAGCACACAACTAGTTGTTTCATTTTTTGTTATAAATTCCAAGGACCTAAAAACAATCTTACCACAAACATATAATGAAACACCAAGAGAGAAAAGTACTTTTCCATCAGCCAGTTTCTCAGAACACTTACTTAAACTGCCCTATAATTAAACTTTTTTTCTGCATAAATTTGCAATGATTGCATTTAATTTGTAAGATATGGTTAAATGCTTTACAATCGCAGAGTAAAATAATTTAAATTAGCAATCAATTACATTACAGTATATTACTGCAGTATATTTTGCAAACTTTTAAAACTAAAATAATCTCCCAGAAGAATCTTAATTTTTATCTATGGAAAACATTAAACTGTTAAGTGCTAACAACTAGAATTAGTCCTTAAATCTCTAATGAGAACAATAAAACATGAGTGCTGTAACTTGATAAGGCCTGAATTTACTTGCTGTTAGTAAAAGTTCCTGATCCAGCAGTATGGCTTTTTACTCCCTGAGGTACGGGAAACAATATCTGTCCTTTAGGAACATCCTCTGTGGTAAGCAGTTCTCATATCTCGCGTATCATTGGACACAGATAGCTGTATAATATCTAGTAACAGCAGCTTTATGAGAATATCCATTACTGATTTAAATCAATCTAAAGTAGGTAATTTGATTTAACTCATTCTGGACACATCTGAATATATATATTGTTTTTTACTCAACAGAATACTAGTTAAACAAATGCACCCATTTATTTGAGTATATCCTTAAAGCAATACATTCATGGAAACAGGGAACAGCAAATATATGCAAACACTGACATGCATTACAACAAGAATAGCTAAATCAAAATCTGCATTAATGTATGTAATCAATGCTCAATAAATAATTGGTTATGTTGAAAAAGCAAATTAATTAATCTATTTTTTTTACATGTTGCATTGCTTGTAGAAGCAAAACATTTTAAATAAGTATTCCATTTAAATAAAGTTAAACTGGTTTGGATAAGATTTAGAATTTTAAATTGCTTAAAAGTCTATTGAAATGTCAAAATCTGTACAAAAAATGTAAGTATAAAGTTGTTATAATAATATAATTACTCGTGCTGCAGGCCCTCTGCAAAGTTATATGATATAGTTCAAAGATCCAGGGCAAATATTTATTACATACACATATACATTACATTTTTTATTTATAACAGTTCATCCGGATAAACACAAATGGCAATGCAGTTGACAAGAGTGCTATTGCTGCATATAACTTATTGCATTGAACAAAAAAAAATTTCTTTATGCTGACCAACAGTAATGTTTTATCCATTGTGAAACTGCAAAGATAAATTACAGAGAGGCCCAAAAAGAAGTATCCTTACAGCTACTCATATGCAACTACTTCACTGTGAAAAAATATAATTCCCAGGATAATGAGATTGGGAATGTTTCCTTTAGAAACACTTTCCTGGAAAATTCTGTATTAATGTACACCGATAATAAGATTTTAAACAAGGTAGAATTAAATGTTATCTGTATTCAACAATAATATTAAGCAAGGACTTTAATATGCATTTACATTTCTAGGTGTATAAGCAATGCTCCTTGAATTTTGACCAGTGAATTTTAGACCAGTATTTTTCTTAAACTCATTTTGTTTTATTGCAGAAATACAAAATAAATATGCAAAGGGAAATAGTTCCTCTTTAGAAAAATGTAGAAAGATACATACATGATCGCAGCATAATTAAGGTAACCGGTAGTTAATTCATTTTATTGCATAGACTCGTGTTCATGTACACTGGCACAGTTATGTAAAAAAGGCTGACGAAGAATCATAATGAAAATTGTTATTAAAGCAAGATAGCATAAACATTCATCTCTGACCAGATATTAAAAAAGTAATTTAGTAAGGCCCAGAAACATAATGAAAGACACTATTTTATGCAAATAAACATACAAGATAAAAAAGGGGAAAAAAATTAAAGCACCCCATGTACAATCAGAATGAAGGAAATAAAGGAAGGGAATATACATAAATGAAAACTGCCAATTAAGATCTTAATATTAATACTATGGCTAGAATTGCTAACATTCATGCTTTTCTAAAACTATTTGTATATATTATTTATTTATTTATATATATATAAAAGCAGGCGATATGAAAGCCATATATAAAATATGCTTCCTTTAGCACTACAATAATATGGTTATATAAATGAACAAAGAAAGCCGAAGGGTTTTATTGAACAGAAGACTCCACATCTAAATTCTGGACAGGGTGATAATGATGTCATTAACCCTGCTAACAGAGTGGCAGCAAGGCAGTACCATCGCGCAGCAGAAGACATAAATCTAAGGGAAGTTTGCTACATCTCAGGCTTACCTTGAAGTGCATTTTGAAGGTCCAGGAGCTTTGACTCAGAGGAGTACACAAAAAAACAGATGCAGCTTGAAGACATATGTAGAGTTAGGCCCCATAGGCACTTCATTGCACCATATGAGCTAAGAAAAAAAAAATAAAACAAACACTGTGATACACAGTTAAACTGATAAAATATGTCAGAATAAGAACAAAAAGAAAACAAGCAACCCCTCACACCAGTACAAATAAATGAGAGAAAAGCAATTGTGGGGCTGCTCAAAGCCTTTTTGCCTTGCTGAATGAAAGCAATCCCTAAGACTGAATGGGTAATGAGATCCTGGCTCCTGAGATTTTAGCTTTCTTAATCATGTTCATAATTAATTCAAGAACATTGATAATTTCATTACATTCTTTTTGTCTTATCAATAAATGATGTGCCTGCACTTTTGGTCCTGTGTACAGGGAGAGAGGAGATGCTTTGGGTAATATTGCACCAGGAATAGTGCCTGGATCAGAGCTAAAAGGTGAAATGGTAATTATTATTCTTGACCAGGCCTCTATTATCAGAATAAGATGACAAGCAGCTACAAATAATTGATAAGCTTTAATGCACAAATGCAAACCCTTGAAAGAATATCTGCTGCTAGTGTAACTTTTTGCTTTACAGAGAAAATACCACACTTGAAAACAAATGGCAAATGTTGATTTCCCTGGTATGACCACTCTGTAACTCATTTTTGTAAATCAATAATCCTTCAAGGAACTGTTTTAAGACATATTTATCTATGCAGAACAGATCTATATTTTCTTGCGTGCTTTTCAAAAATGCTTCTTTATGAGCTTTCAGTGACAGAAAACATCCAGGAAATAAGCAATCTGCTATATTCTGTCAGCATATTTTCTTTTCTAGAATGGCATAATTTAAGAAAACCAATTTATTCCTACAGTCCTACACAGACTGACTGCTAGTCAATGCTTAATAATAACATTTATGTAGATTGATGCTAGCAGTTACACAATTTCTGAGTGCTCATTCCCCGGAATACACACATCGGAAACAAGGCCTTTTTGCAGGCAAGAGTTATACACCCCTGCAAAATTTACTGACACTAACCCATATTAGGTGCTCTATTCTACAAACAGTATGTACAAATATCTTGTTCCGGGAAACATATTACACTATATTTATCCTGACAGTTTGATCTGATAACTAACAAACTAGTCTGAGTAAAACAGGTTCCTTACTTAGTGAGCCAAAGCTGGTGGTCCTGATGTGACATTGATGTATGGAGTCTGGATGACATATACATTGGCTGGTTTTATCAGTACAATATTGAGTTGTTTATTTCCCATGAGGGATAGAGACCATCCCTAAATGTATGCTCTGTTTAGACCTTACAGGGTAAGGATTAATATTGACAAAACATTCAATTTGTATCTTTTAGATTGTAAGCTCTTTAGTGCAGGGATCTCTTTACCTATTGTATTGTTTTTTGTTGATTATTGTGTTTTCCTGTATCACCCATTTATTGTACAATGCTGCGGAATATGTTGGCAATTTTATAAATATACTTTACATGTTAATAATAAAAATAAAACTAAGCCCTGTCTTACATTCCTTACAAGAATAGTTGAATAATGTGCAAGGCTATTTGCAAATAAATTTAAAAAAAAAAAACATGACCATGTCTAGATGTACAGTATGTAAGTAGGTGCAAAATAAGTGCAAAGACATTCATTAACATTTGCTCCATTATGTTAGTATTGTCCTTTATTTCCCAGGTACAATCTGAACAGAAATATTTAATTTTAATGATTAAAATTATTTAATTATTATTAAAAATTTTAATAACAACTCTATTATTAATTAGCAGAATAACATTCTAAAGTAGTGTACATAAGGGTATTTAACAGCAAATGACACGCAAATTGAGTAGATAATACGAACCTTGCCAATATTGAGCTTACAATCTACAAACAATATTGGTTTTGTTCATTGTATGTTTATGCGTTCCCAAGAATTATACATAGAGGTGTGGAGAGAATTTTTCAAACACACTAGTGATGTTAAATCGAGAAATGTTAAAAAAAACTTTAAAGAGCTGACAGGAAAAATATAATTTTTTTTTAAATATTTTATATACTACTGAACTTATTGCACCAGCCTATAGTTATATATATTCTCAATAGCAGCAATGATCCAGGACTTCAAACTTGTGCTGGTACACAAGCCCAAAACATAATGTACAACTTTTCTAACTTACATCTTTAGTTAAGCTTTAGTTCTCCTTTAACCAAGACCATGGTGCCCCTGCTTCCAGGATCTGTGGCTTCATATGCCCTTTCACCCAACTTTGCTCTCTGCACTACAGACCCTACTTTCAGGGTTCTTCTCCATATGCTCCTCCCTACCCCAAAATCCACTTGGATTCCCATTTTCCCAAGTCACACTGGGCATGCCCATGAAAATTTGTTCCCCAGATGCCCCACTGCATTTAATTTATTTTTTGTAACATATTTTTATCGGAGCTTTTAGTTTTACAGAATAAAGCATAAAATAAAATGATACATAACAAATATATTTTGCTTATTCCCAGTGAAGGTTGATTATACATGTCTTAGGGGGGTATTTATTTGTCTAATTTGATAATTTTTTTCAGATTATCGTACAAAAACCAGCACAGATCATGATGCCAAGAGAGACATCGGTCATTGAATTCTACATGACCTTGACAGGATTTAGTATTATTATTTTTGGATTTTTAGCAGCATTGGGATATAATAAATCTCTAAACAATTTATTTTTTTCCTATAAATATTCAATTTTTTTCTTCTAAAAATTCAAGTTTTCCCTCTAAAAAACACAACCAGAAAATATTGAGGCTTAATAAATAGGCCCTTAATGTCTACTATGTAAACTAAAGGATTTGCACAAATTAAGAGTTTTTTTACATAGCTATGAACCTCTTAGATCGACAAGAAAATAAAAAAAATGAATTAGCAGAACATGTGGGATTAACCATGGTGTATGGTATACTCAAACAGAATAGTTATTATTGTAGAGAAAGATATAATGGACAACAAAGCTATGTTTGATCTTATAGTTGTATCAGTCTAGGGTAGGGATATATTCAGAGATGAACACTTGGGGGCCGATTCACTAAGCTCGAGTGAAGGATTCGAATGAAAAAAATTCGAATTTCGAAGTATTTTTTTGGTACTTCGACCATCGAATTGGTTAAATTCATTAGAATTCGAACGAAATCGAACGAATCGAACGAAAAATCGTTCGACTATTCGACCATTCGATAGTCGAAGTACTTCCCCTTTAAAAAAAACTTAGACCCTCTACTTCGGCAGGTAAAACCTACCGAAGTCAATGTTAGCCTATGGGGAAGGTCCCCATAGGCTTGCCTGTGATTTTTTGATCGAAGGATTTTCCTTCGATCGTTGGATTAAAATCCTTCGACTATTCGATAGTCGAAGTACTTCCCCTTTAAAAAAAACTTAGACCCTCTACTTCGGCAGGTAAAACCTACCGAAGTCAATGTTAGCCTATGGGGAAGGTCCCCATAGGCTTGCCTGTGATTTTTTGATCGAAGGATTTTCCTTCGATCGTTGGATTAAAATCCTTCGAATCGTTCGATTCGAAGGATTTAATCGTTCGATCGAACGAAAAATCCTTCGATCGATCGATCGCAGGATTAGCGCTAAATCCTTCGACTTCGATAAGGATTTCAATTCGAGGGTCGAATTTCGAAGTATTTTTAACTTCGAAATTCGACCCTTAATGAATCTGCCCTTTGCAGTTCGATTGGCCAAGGTAGTGAGTAACCCTGTTCTGATTTAAAGACTCTGATGAAGTTTGCCCTTTTTTAATATTTCTGCCAATGTTTGGTGCCTGGTGTTTTCCATTTGTCAGCAATTGCTGTCTATGCAGGGGTTTACCCAGCCTAGCAATTTCCCTAGGAACATGGCATGCCAGGAGATAGCTCAGAAGTTTAGCCACTTCAACCCAGAGAGGTTAAATAGTCCCACGTGTCCTGTGCTTCACAGTTTCTTCAGCATGTAGGAAGATTGTCTGCAAAAACCTGTGGTGACTATAAGGGATATAGTACCAGAATTTATGCTTTTATTAATATTTTCTTTTTGTCTGGTGCCCATAACATTCTTTCTGGCATTGTCCTAGATATGGGTCCATTCCTTATCGGCAGGGGATGTGGAAGAAATTTTTTGTCCATATAGAGATGTTGTTGTGAAAGAGTAGCAGGAGGTTGAGTATATGTATATATATATATATATATATATTCTAGAGATAAGCCCTTTTGTAGCTAAACTGGCTAAAACTGCAAAAGACTGTAGAGAGATTAATACAGCATAAATTGAGAAATGACAAAACCGAAAACATTCAAATTGCTGGATGTTTGCTTTTAGGGCTATAAATGATATAATAATACAACTTATATCAATGTGTCAATCAAGTCTCTAGTTGTATGGAGATTGGTCATTGTTCAGCTAATGTATAAGTGGGTAGTGGCACCTGGTTAAAAGTCTGGATTCTATATATATATATATATATATATATATATATATATATATATATATATATATATATATATATATCATATATAAATCAGGTCATATTTATGTTTAACTCTGTTCCTGGATAGTGAATTGAGTAGAATGAGGTTTTAGTTTATTGCTTGCAGAATATATGGAAGAGTCAGCAGCCATGTTATTTTCTATATAGCCTCATTCAGATCTTGGAGACCAGTGTGACCAGGCCAGGAGCAGTTTCAGGCAGTTTTATAACATTTTTGTAGTTTGGAAACTCTCAGACCTCCAGACTTTAGGGAATATTTATCAAGGGTCGAATTTCGAATTGAAAAAACTTCTAAATTGAATTCAAAAAGACCAACCGAAATTAAGTAAAAGTTTCTTTTTGGTCGAATAGGTCAGTTTTTGATCGAATAGGTCCATATTCGGCCGAATTAGAATCGTATGAATTGAAGGAATAACACATTCGATAGAATTCGATTCAAAGTTTGTCCCCAAAAAAACTTAGATATTTCAAAGTCCACCAATTGACTACAAATAGGTTCCAGGAGGTCCCCCATATGCTAAAACAACAATTCGGCAGGTTTAAGATGGTGAATAGTCGAAGTCAAATTTTATAGAGACAGTACATGATAAATTGGAATTTTTTAATTCTTTTCAAATTCAAATCAAATTTGGACTATTCCCTAGTCAAAGTACACAAAAAATAGCTGGAAATTTTAAAAATTCACCTCGACCTTTGATAAATCTGCCCCTTAAATTATGTTGTCAAAGTATATTTAGAAATGAGATGTCTGCTTTGAACCCATGTGAAATTGTAAAAAAAAAAAAAAGCTTATATTTGCCTTATAGTTTTAGGCACCAATATTGGAAACTTCTGAAAGAGTAAGAGATTATTTTCAATGCTGCAATGCATTTGACCACTGCAAAATGGTAATTTGTTGACTAAATTAGAGTTTGAAGACATTGTTATACAACCAATCATATTTTGATGTGTTTTGAATCCTCAGGTATGAAACGGAATCTGCTTTGCACTTATAATTGAAGCTATAATCAGGTGCTTTGCTTGAAAATGAGATGGCCTTTGCATACACATTAAGATTATATGCTGCATATTGTATTTGGGAGTGAGGTTTGAGGATTGGTTAATTCAAATAATTAAGAATAACACCTGAGATAATAGGACTGTTTCTAAATGCTGCTTTCAATGGCTCTATACTAAAAGCAAAGTAATGGAAAAGGGGAGCATTCCTGTCCAGTCCCATTAAATACTGGAATGGGCTTTTGAGATTGGCCTCGGAATTTTCAGTAAAATGAGGGATTATGTAATGCTGACTGGTACAGTCTGGAGAGTTTAAAATGTTTAATTTAATAAACATAGCTCAAGCAAGGCTTAAAACTAATGACCGTTCACCACTTCTTTCGATAATCACTATAAGGTCAGTTGTGCATCTTGTATTGTCTTCTGCCTGTCATCCCAGAATAAATCCTGCTTAGTCATGTTTTCTCCCACTGCCTTTCTTTCTTTCATCATATTGTCTTTCCTAGACTGCTACTCTCCTTGCCCAGTGTTTATCTTCTATATCTCCAAGCCTTTATTTCCCAGCCACACTGCTGCTGCTGCTTCTGCTTGTTGAGGGTGCTCACTTTAAGTGGCTTAGTTTGCCACGCAGAAGTAAGAGCCTCTATAAAAAATCTAGTCTACATTTGAAATCAATGCATACAACTATAACATACAGGGCTTTACAGATAAGTAAAATAAAATTTGAGGAAACAGATCAAAGTTCATAAAATAGTTTAAATAGCTACATCAGCACTTAGGCCATAACATTCCATAATACTCACTGTACTATAACATGTTAAAGGGGGGGAAACAGCTTTACCAAAGAAGTAGGACAGAAATGTAGTATATTATGTTGTATACTCCTAAGGCCAAGGAAACCACAGTCATTTAGCAGTAAAGATCTGTGCCTCCAAAGATGCTTCAGTCGCTCTTCAACTTATTTTCTGCTGATTCACTGCACATGCTCTGTGCTGCTATCAGTTACTAAGCTTGTGGAGGATGCACAGAACTGAATATATATATATATATATATAGAAATTGCACGTGGTGCCGGCACTCACAGGGTTTGCATGAAAAACTCAAACGTTCGATATATTGAAATAAGGGAAAAAGGTTTATTAAATCCGACGTTTCGGTTCCCCACAGGAACCTTTCTCAAGGACAAAGTTTGTCCTTGAGAAAGGTTCCTGTGGGGAACCGAAACGTCGGATTTAATAAACCTTTTTCCCTTATTTCAATATATCGAACGTTTGAGTTTTTCATGCAAACCCTGTGAGTGCCGGCACCACGTGCAATTTCTGTTTATTTTTTAACCAGAGCACCCAGGTATTTCTGTGTATTTTAAGGTGTGCAGCTTGTACCCACCTTTCCCTATATATATATATATATATATATATATATATATATATATATATATATATATATATATATAGACCAAAAAATGACCAGCAACACCAGGATTTCAGTGAAAAAGAAATGTATTCATATGTGCATATTTAGCTAAATATGCACATATGAATACATTTCTTTTTCACTGAAATCCTGGTGTTGCTGGTCATTTTTTGGTCTACATAAAATCCCTTACCGGGCACCCAGGTATAGAATCAGGAAGCGGTGTGCCACCCTACCGACTATATATATATATATATATATATATATATATATATATATATATATATATATATATATATATATATATATATATATATATATATCATTCGGCTCATTGGTACACGGCAGCTCAGAAACCAGCACAGTTAGCCTCAGAATGTTATAATCAGCCCTGTAACATCAGCTTGTACCCACATTTCACTATATATATATATATATATATATATATATATATATATATATATATATATATATATATATATATATATATATATATATATATATATATATATATATATATATCATTCGGCTCATTGATACACGGCAGCTCAGAAACCAGCACAGTTAGCCTCAGAATGTTATAATCAGCCCTGTAACATCAGCTTATAGGCAAACCTGGGTCGATCACTGAGTTTGAAAAATTCTAATTTTTCATAAATTGCAGTTGGTTGAATTTTGGTCGAATTTCGAGTTCATGGGAGTTTAAAAGAACTCCCATGAACTCTAGATTCGACCCTTGATAAATCTGCCCGTAAATGTCATATAAAGTTAATTTTAAGAATGGTAAATAATCTGAAATTGAAAATATTCAATGTATGAATTAAAATATTTTCAACTGAATCTTGATATTGCCTCTGCATAAAATAACTGTATTATAACAGGGAAGTAAGAACATCACACAATTAAGATTGTATCCATGAAACTGTTTTCCAATCATGCAATCAGATAGGTTATCTTTTAATGTTACATGACAGCTTAGCAGCCTAATGATTTAGCCCTTGGCCAACAACTAAGTAAAGTGCACTTAAGCCTTGTAAATGTGTACAAAGCAACAATTTTACATTTACTTCTTTGAACATCTTTTCAGGGGTTTTTTCACCCTCTTTGTCAGGAGCCAGTAAAGGCGTGTATTTCCAACAATGTTAGTTTGCTCATGTGATGAAAGCATTGATTTTTGAAGTTTTTCAAAAAACTATGCAAAGATGTATATATCACCACACAAAGATTTTCTCTCCTGTATCAATGTTTAATACCTGCTCATGTTACAATGTATAATTCTTCACTTTTTCTTTATCAAGGTGCAATAACTTAACAGAAGATTGTCATACTGTACTTACTGTGATCTTTCTTTTCTGGACAAACTTCATGTTAGTACTAAACAGGATATTCCCTGCCCAAATCTTTAAAATACCAAAGTCACCACCCTTCCAAGCTTCTAGAAATTATTAAATGGGAAACATACCAACATGGAGTTCATCCAGGAAAGGAAGATCACATTAAGTATGATACAGTCTTCCCTTTCCCTGGATGACCAAAAAGACACTATACAGACACTAGAACAAAAGGCAATCAAACAGGAGTAAAAACAACAGGGCAAAACTGTAGAGGAAGCAGGTTACCCTACTGCTGGAAGGGCACCAAGAGGTAAGAGAAATGCAAGTGTCATCACTCACTGGATGCTTTTGTAGTCTGGAACCCAGTAACTATTTGGTAATCCTTGGGTACTGAATACCCTTTAACCAGAAACTGGACAAACTAACAGACCGAAGACAAGTGTGCCTTCTTGACACAGAATAAAACCTGACCTATCCCATTATTACACTCCATTTTGAACATAGCTACCCAAGGCCACACCATGAACCACAAAATGCCTACTGTAAGGGGCCTGAAGGCTCAGCCAGAGGTAGCGGACCAAGGAGGAAGTACCGTCCAACCAGATTGAGGTATCCAAGGGATTAAGAGAAAGGCGAAGTCAGGTCCAGGCAAAAGGTGGGTACAGGTAGCAAAGGTTCAATACACGGTTATACAGGCAAGGTCAAAATCAGGATCAATAACAGAAGTAATATAGCGCACCCTGGAACTCACTATGTGGAACCTATTATAGGGCAAAGTCATCAGTGCTCCAGCGTCTTTTATAGGCCTCCTTTGGTGCCAAAAACGGACGCAGTGACGTCATGACGCTGGCGTTTCGACGCTGATGTCCATTACGATGCTGACGCTTTGGCTCTGGCGGCCAATCCGATGCCGACGACGCGTCTGATGCTGGCGTTATGTCACAGAGCTGTGCCCCGGAGGAACCGCATGGGAGATGCCGCCATCTTGGGACTCCAGGTAAGTCTTCCTTACAGTACCCCCTCCTTACGGGGGGCCTCGGGACCACCACAACTTGGAAGGAAACTGTGCAGGAGCATGAACATCAGAAAATCTCACCCAGGAACATTCCTCGGGACCGAAACCCTTGCACTCGACCAAATACTGCAATATACCCTTGGAGACACGAGAAACAAAATATTTTTAACTTCGAACTCCTGGAAACCATCGACAATAACAGTAGTGTTGGAAGAAGAAGAAGACACAGAGGAAGATGCTGATTTAAGAAGGGACTCATGGAAGACATTGGGGATCCGCATCTCTGGAGGTAATTGAAGGTGAACAGCAACAGGATTGATAACCTCGACAACATGAAAAGGACCGATGAATTTGGGACCAAGCTTGGGGGTAGGAATCTTGAGTCGAATATTTCTTTTGAAAAGCCAAAAGAGTATACTGAGGAGTAGGAGCCCGTCTTTTGTCGGCAAAATGTTTTTGAGACAAAGAACTCTTCTCCAGATTGGCCTTGGTGGCATGCCAGATAGCAGACATATGAGTGACTTGATCAATGGCCGCTGGAACATTGGTGAGAAGAAGATCTTGTGAAAGATCTTGGAAAGGCCATAGGATGTTGACCAAACACACAGAAAAATGAGATTTATCAGAGGAGGCATGCAAGGCATTATTGTGCGCAAACTCGGCCCACGGAAGACGATCTGCCCAGTCGTCCTGGCATAATGATAAATGACATGGCAGGAACTGTTCAAGTGCTTGGTTGACACGTTCCGCTGCACCATTGGACTGTGGATGATATGCAGATGAAAACTGGAGAGAGATAGAAAGTCACAAGGATCTCCAAAACTTGGAAACAAACTGAGAGCCTCTGTTAGAAACCATCTCCGCAGGAAATCCATGAAGACGGAAAATGTGCTGGATGAAAAGTTTTGAGAGTTCTGGAGCAGAGGGCAACTTGCGAATGGGAATGAAATGAGCCATCTTGCTGAACCTATCTACCACCACCCAAATAACTGTATGACCCAGATAAACAGGGATATCAACAATAAAGTCCATGGCCAGATGGTTCCAGGGCAGAGAGGGTATGGGCAGGGGAAGAAGACCTTTCGGTGAGAATGTCCCGACTTGCAAGCCACACAGGTAGCACAGGAAGAGATGAAATCTTTGGCATCCTTCCGAAGAGAATGCCACCAAACAAGGCGAGACAGCAGGTCTGTCGTCTTTCGAATCCCAGGATGGCCAGCCTGCTTGAAACTATGAGATTGTTTAAGGATAGACTGACGAAGTTCAGGCAGAACAAATGCTACCCCTAGGGGAGTATCTGATGGTGCTAAAGACTGTGCAGACAGCAGTTGGGAAGCCACAGAAGCAGTCAGAGCAGCCATAATTTTGGTAGAAGGCACAATAGGTTCAGCGTCCCCACAACTGGATTCTTCTGGAAGGAAATTCCTAGACAAAGCATTGGCCTTCTTATTTCTGGAACCAGGACGAAAAGTCAAGACAAAGTTGAACCTGTAAAAGAAGAGTGCCCAACGAGCTTGTCTGGGATTTAAACGTTTCAGGGTCTGAATATATTCCAAGTTCTTATGATCAGTAAAGATGGTCACCGGAACAGAGGAACCCTCCAATAAATGCCTCCATTCTTCTAAGGCCAGTTTTACAGCCAAAAGTTTTCCCTCACCAGAAGACCTCTGAGACAGGACTGCTCCAGCCCCCACATCCAAGGCATCTACTTCAATAAAAAACGGCCGAAGAGGGTCTGGATGTCTTAGAATTTGAGCCGAGGAAAAAGAGTTTTTTAAATCTTGAAAGGCCTCCAGTGCCTGTGGAGGCCAGCAGTTTGGTCTTCCACCCTTACGATTGAGGGAAAGGATGGGTGCAATCTTGGAAGAAAAAACTTTGATAAACTGACGGCAATAGTTGGCAAAGCTGATGAAACGTTGAATGGATTTACTGGTTGGAATCTTGTATGGCGGATGTCTTGGCTGGGTCGATTTCGAAGCCTCTTTGGGAGATGATATAACCTAAGAAAGGTATTTTAGAGGTTTCAAAAGAACATTTCTCTAATTTAGCAAAGAGAGCATTCTTCCTTAAATGGGAGAGGACCTCACGTACTTGAAGCCGATGTTCTTCCAAGGATTTAGAGAAAATGAGGATATCATCCAAATAGACAGCAACATAAAGTCCAAGAAGATCTCGTTTACGAACTCCTTGTAAACTGCGGGCGCTTGGCAAAGCCCGAGTGGCATGACGAGGTATTTCGTAAAGTCCATCACGAGTGTTAAAAGCATTTTTCCACTCATTGCCCTCACTAATGCGGATCAAATTATAAGCTCCGCCTACATCTAACTTTGTGAAGTGACTAGCTCCCTTGAGTTGATCGAATAACTTCGAGATGAGAGGAAGAGGGTAGCGTTTTTTGTAGATAATCTTGTTCAATCCCCAGTAATCAATACAGGGACGTAGACTACCCTCTTTCTTCTGGACGAAGAAGAACCCTTCTCCTGCTGGAGATGAAGAGGGACAGATGAAACCTCTTAGAAGATTCTCTTTCTCTTCTCTTGGTCTTGGAGGGAGAGAGTGGATAAGTACATCCAGTGGGAGGCATGGTACCAGGAAGCAGCTTCACAGGACAGTCATAAGGCCGATGAGGTGGAAGAGTCTCAGCCGATCTTTTACAGATCAGCAAAATCCCAGTAAACAGATGGCAGAGATGGTAAATCCATGGAAACAGAAGATAATTTCAGGATGGGTTTATTAGGAATGCAGTTCTGCTGGCAAAAGGAACTCCAGTGAGAAATTTGAGAAGTCGACCAATCTATGACCGGATTGTAAAGTTGGAGCCAAGGTAGCCCCAGAACCACTGGTGTGGAGGGGCAATCAATGATGAGGAAGGACATTTTCACAGAATGTAGGGAACCGACCTTGAAGGGAAGCTCAAGAGAAGACTTGAAGATGAAAGCTGAGGATAATGGTCTACCATCGATGGCCAAGACATGAAGAGGCTCAGGTAAGGGTTGTAAAGGAATGGCGTGTTGTTCAGAGAATGTCCGCTCCAAGAAGTTTCCTGCCGCCCTGAAGTCAAGGAAGGATGGTCTTGGTGGGAAGTTGAATCTGAACAGGCAGAAGAATTCGATGAGAATTGTGGGGAAGAGCATTAATCCCGCCCAGGTAAGTCTCCCCAAACTTATCTAGGCATTGGCGTTTCCTGCCTTCACTGGACATTCATGGGCAAAATGAGCTTTTCCCCCACAGTAAAGGCAAAGTCTTGCTGCCCGTCTCCTTAACTTCTCCTGTTCAGAGAGTCGGGCACGTCCTATCTGCATTGGTTCTTCAGCAGGAGTAGTGGTAGAAGCAGATGAAGAAGCAGGTGCAGTAGAAGGAGATGTGCTGGGAAGCAGCGGTCTCTGGAAGCCAGGGGCCAATAAGGGTTGGAATCTTTTGGCATGGTCTTTATCCACTTGGTGCTCTCTTTGCCGAGTGTCCACCTTGACAGGCAAAGCGATAATATCTTCCCAAAGTGTAGGCAGCTCATGGGAGACCAGGTCATCCTTTAGGTTGATAGAGAGCCCTTTGTAAAAAACAGCATGGTAGGCCTCGTTGTTCCAACCGGTTTCAGCGACCAATGTACGGAACTCTATGGTGTATTCAGGCACAGTACGAGTCCCCTGGCGAATCTGCAGCAATCCCAAAGAGGCGGACGCAGCCTGGCCGGGGGCGTCAAACACAGTCCGCTGATTCTGAATAAAGGCCTTGGAATTGTCTATTAGAGGATCCTCCTTCTCCCACAGAGGGGATGCCCATTCTAGAGCTTTTCCAGTCAGGTGGGTAATGATGTATCCCACTTTGGCGCGTTCCGAAACATACTGGTTGGGAAGCAGCGTGAACTGGATTTCGCACTGGTTCAGGAACCCTCTGCACACCTGAGGATCACCACCGTAGAGAGGAGGCGCCGGGATACGTGGCTCGGAAGTGTGGACTGAAGACACCATACGACTCCATGCGGTCCGTCAGTCTGCGGAAGGCTCTGCCGAAATCTGATTGGGCTTCCTCGGAAGGGTCCATGGCCCTACAATACTGTAAGGGGCCCGAAGGCTCAGCATGGGGTAAAGGACCAAGGAGGAAGCACAGTCCAACCAGATCGAGGTATCCAAGGGGTTAAGAGAAAGGCGAAGTCAGGTCCAGGCAAAAGGTCAGTACAGGCGGCAAAGGTTCAATACACGGTTATACAGGCAAGGTCAAGATCAGGATCAATAGCAGAAGTAATATAGCGCACCCAGGAACTCACTATGTGGAACCTATTGTAGGTATGTGAAGTGGGAAGGAGCACACCAAAAATGTCCAGGCAATGCCTTAATTCATATGCAGATTTATTGAGTGCACAAAACACTATTGTTGAACCTATTGCGGCTAAACACTATTGTTGAACCTATTGTAGGGCAAAGTCAGCTGTGCTCCAGCGTCTTTTATAAGCCTCTTGGATGCCGCCTTCTTGGGATGCCAGGTAAGTCTTCCTTACACCTACCCAGTACCATACCATACAAGAATGTATTACATGGCAAATATAAGTGACAGAAACATATTAAGGGCCTTATTTATCAAAATCCAAATGTTTCTGATAATTTTATTTAAAAAAGTCTGAGCAAACTAGAATCCACTATTTGACCTTATTTATTATTAAATTAAACAATAAACATCAGGATGTCTAATGCGTAAAAGATTCCTTGCTGGTTAATGCTCTCTTCTACAACCTAAAAGTCTAAGACAAAAACAAAATACTATAATGCCAGACATGCAACCTAAAAACAGAACTTAACTTAGGGCAAACACTAAAAACACCAGAATGAACAAATCAGAGACCTCACCATGCAGCTGTCTACCCCACTGTCTATCAGTAAAATAAAATTAATTGTGGAACTGCTTGCTCCAGCATAGAAATGTTTCAAACAACAGATATAACTATATATATAACTATAATATAAAACTATAATAAAACTAAAGTTTAGTAGTATTTGCCTTTAGTTAACCCTACATAGACAAATGGCCCCCTCTCGCTTATAGTAGAATCTGTGTACCCACACAAACTTCGGCGGTTACTTCAGTCAAAAAAAGAGAGCTGTGTCCTTGCCTCCCAACTTCTTCCTGTCACAGTTACAACCTGCAACATTTCCAGGCAGGTTACCAGAGAGACCACATAACAAATGATGTAAAAAGGACTATATATATACATACACACCAGTTTGGCAAGCATCTTTGTTAGGACAGTTATAATGATACAGTTAACTGTTGGTTTAGCAATCGTTCCTTAAGATAAGTACATGCATACATTTGTAAATTCTTCAAATCACTTAAGAACATATTAGAAAAACAAATAAATGCAAGGAGCCTTGGGAAAAATACAAATATTTCTAACCTACATAACAGCCAAAAGACATTTACCTTTTCTTCCCCTCTTCTCTTATTGATCAGGGGGAATCTCTTATTGATTTCCCTGATCACGACAGTGATCTTACAGAATCCTGGCCTCTTTGCTAACAATAAAGGATATAAAAAACCTACCCTGAAATAAATAATTGTGCCATTCCAAAACAGAAGTAATATTGAAAGAAGAAAAAACACAGCGGCCTTGCTTAACCGTCCTCGAGGTTAGTAATCAAGTAACCAGTTCTAGAGGTTACATGGTTCTAACCTCAGAACACACCAAACAGGAGGGGCCTCAAAGATGCAGAAAATAGATCCAGGATATCAAACATCCATATCAGAGGAGTTAAAAAGGATATCCAAATCTTGAAGGCAAAACAGCTTCTCATTTACCTGTTCAATTTATTTTTAGGCTAATAAAAAAACACAGCTGCCCCCATTGAGAGGTTCTACAGGGTACAGGGGAATTTTATACAAATGGCACAAGAGCATAAAGTTAGAGCAGTATCCAAAAGATCTATCAATTTAATTAAATTAGGGATAGTTATAATTGGTTGTGTTGTGCAAAAACTGCTACTTTGTGATACATTTTTCTAATTTGTATTCCCTTTATATCTTCATTACATCTGATTCTGTGTCCTTGGATATATTCTGAGTCCTGTGTATTAGCTTGCTTCTGTTAATACTTAATTTCTCGTGTTGACTTGGGTTCCTTCTGGATATAGCTCCTTTGTTACTCCCTTTGTTAGTTTTATTAACATTTATTTTTCTTACTTAGCACTGCTGACTTTGCCCAGTATCACAACTTTGTTGTCGAGCTGCCTACCCTTACATCAACCTGTTTACTGACTCAGCTGTCATGCTGCCATCCCTGATCTTGGACTGTGGCCTGATTCTACTGTTTGCCTCTGGCTACATTCCTCCTGTCATCAATTGAGTTTCCTTCAAGAAATGTGGCTGTCACCTATCCTGCTGGTCATTCCTCTCCTGTATGATTCTTTTAAGTTACTTGGAAGATGTGAGGCTCTCCTGCCACTAAACCACCAAAGGTCTGTATGTCATTTAACTACTCCAGCAAATTGGGCTCTATATGCTACTCCTAGTTGTAACCCAAAGGACATCAGTGAGTTGCCACATTATCTGTTATGGGAAAAATTAAAAATATAAATCAAAAGATTCAAAAGTGCATACAAACAAAATGAAACCAAAGCAAACAGCTAAATTAGATATTGTTCAAATGCTAATTTATGAATGAAAAACAAGTAAAGTTTGTTCAAAAACAAGAGAAAAATGGAGCACACAAATGCAATCTACAAAATTTAAATTGGTGCTTTTCCTGATTTGTTGATATGTGCAACACCGCAATTTAGTTTTTTTAAATTAACCATTTATTAAATTAACCATTATTACGCCCACAGTGCAAAATATATTGCACATGGGCCCAAGGAAGCTCAGGGAAGGTGCAACTTTCCCTGGAAGAAACTAGCAAATACTACCAGGGATGTGATACAGCTGTCCACTGAGCAGAGTTATTTACACATATCGTTAGTTGTAGGTGCATTATTGAAAAGGTTTGCATTCTAGCTACTAAATCTTACTTGTCTGGAGTTTAATTAAAAAGATGAATACCATAGCAACATTACTCCCTGCACCCCTTTAAGAATTAAGCATGAAGGGTGCAAACTATAATTGTGTTAGTTAATCCTTCTAACACTGACCTGCCAACACACTCCAGCTAAACGCATAACTGTAACATTCATACAAACACATATAAAGTCCCTCACTCACTTCACCAAAAAACCTGGGGGTTCAATATAAACTATGCAGTGATTGTTCTGCCAAGGAGCAGTATAAAGGAGAAAGTCATCTGGGGATATATGTGTAAGAAATGGAATAGAATTTGGGGAGTGAAAATAAAAAAGAAAATGACTTACGTTACAGCACAATGGAAGAGAACATGGAGCATGTTGATCTCTATCAATGAGATAGAGAATGGCATGTGGAGGGGTAACACAGGAGGAGATGGCACAAATAAAGAGAAAATGATACATAGAGAGAGAGAGAGTTGAAAGAAAGAAAGAATAGCATGATTCCTAATAGGTAGCAAAACACTGATCAAGGCACAGCCAGTTTCCAAATTCCACCAAGCAGAACCCTCAAGATGGGTCAATCTATGCAGAGTATATAACAGTGTTACAAAGCTATATTTATTTAATCAAGCAGGTTAGCAGTAGGCATAAACACTGACACCAAAATGTAATATTTTGTTCAATAAGAACAAAGATATTGAGCCTCAAATACTGGTTACTAGCAATTACTTTAAGGAAAAAGGAAGAAATTTGGTATAGGTGTTCATATGATTCAAATTATTATATATGAAATTGCTGTTATATCATTTTCTTATATTGCTCCACATTATATTTCATCTTCAATTTTACATATTCCTTTTTTTTCTCAGAAATTGGTTCTAAAGTTGAATTCTTCAAGTTCAGTTTTTAATGAACTGCTAAACCAATCATTATAGCAACATAAAATATTAAATTTCTACATAGACTGGTTTTGTTCAACTTGATGTGACCCTGTCAAGTGACATTTACTTGAAGTATTTTTAACAGAAAAGGCAATCAATAATTGTGAAGCTACAGAAGCCTAAAATGTTTCTTAAAGAAATGCCATAATACCTGATATAATACTTAAGATAACCTGTAAAATATCTCCTTATAAATGTTGCTTAGATACAGCATGTCATGAGTTATAAACAGTGGTTAGTGATGTTGCACACATGGCTCAGGGAACCTTATGTATTGTATGTATTCTAAAAATAAAAAAAGTACCCTCTATTGTAATTACTGTATATGAGAATATTAGCAATCATGTTTAACAACTGCCAAAACCTGTATAATCACTCAGCCTGCAGCCTTAATCATCATAGAACTCATTGGTAACTTCTATGTACTTATATTCTACAACGGGGGGGGGGGATATATGATTATTTTCCTAATTTGAATTAAAGGTTTTAAATGCAATACATAGAATAAAATAAAATATATATAGTCTTTTTTCCACTGAAAACAATTCATGACCATGAAGCAAATGTGGCTTCATATGCCATATGGCAATGCTGCCTCATTGTTTTTGTTCTGGTGGACTGGCTGCAGTGGAAAGGCGCATGGTGGTGTTTTCTTGCCTTGAGAAAAATATGCCTGTTATTTGTAGTACCTTGTTTTTCACATAAGCAACTTTTGTAAACAATATAATACTTCATGGTGTTCTATCAAACAGTAAGAGATTCCAGTTAGCTAATCAGAGAAAAAGAAAAATATAAAGTGTGATTACTTTCCTTTAAAAAAATCTATTTGACATGCCACTATACTATACGTCTAATTAATATCTGCTAGTGAAACATTTTTGTACAGACGTTTGAGGGCCATGGAATATTCATTTCATAGTGGGCTCGTGTCCATTATCTGATCTCTTTTGTCTTTATTAAGGTTCCTTGGACATTTGTAATAAAAATTGGCCACTTCAAGCATTTGCACCAACATCTCTAATAAAGACGTCCATATGACTTTAATGTACAGTCCTATTCAAATTGACCTAAGCGTAAGAACACTAGTGACTTTTCGCTAGGCATAAATGAACGCTAGCGAATCTTCGCTATGAAATGCTTGCACTGAAGATGTATCACTAGCGCAACTTAGTGAATTAGCGCCTGGCGAAGTGGTGCAAAGTGGTCGCTGGCAACAATTCTCCCTTTAGTAAATCTGCCCCATAGGGTCAAATTTACTACAGGTATGGGATCCGTTATCCGGAAACCCGTTATCCAGAAATTTCTGAATTACGGAAAGGCTGTCTCCCATAGACTCCATTACAATCAAATTATCCAAATTTTTAAAAATGATTTCCTTTTTCTCTGTAATAATAAAATAGTAGCTTGTACTTGATCCAAACTAAGATATAATTAATCCTTATTGGAAGCAAAACCAGCCTATTGGGTTTATTTAATGTTTACATTAAATAATGTAGACTTAAGGTGTGAAGATCCAAATTACAGAAAGACCCATTATCCCGAAAGCCCCAGGTCCTGAGCATTCTGGATAATAGGTCCCATACCTGTAGAGTGAAGCACTGTTTTTAGTGAAAATTCGCATATAGGGACATATACTAAAAAGCGAATATTCACTAGTGAAAAAGCTCAGCGCTAGAGCAAGTTATACCTGGTGAATTGATAATAAGAAGCTACATCCTCAACATATTATGTCAGTGACATCATATCCTGTACTTCAAAAAAGTGATAAAAAAAAAGACAAAACGCTGGCGTTTTTTTCATATATATGGGGGCACATTTACAAAGCTCGAGTGAAGGATTCGAATTAAAAAAACTTCGAATTTCTAAGTGTTTTTTGGGCTACTTCGACCATCGAATGGGCTACTTCGACCTTTGACTACGACTTCGACTACGAATCGAACGAAAAACTTCGACCCCCTACTTCGGCAGCTAAAAGCTACCGAAGTCAATGTTAGCCTATGGGGAAGGTCCCCATAGGCTTGCCTGAGATTTTTTGATCGAAGGATATTCCTTCGATCGTTGTATTAAAATCCTTCGAATCGTTCGATTCAAAGGATTTAATCGTTCGATCGAACGAATAATCCTTCGATCGTTCGATCGCAGGATTTGCGCTAAATCGTTCGACTTCGATATTCGAAGTCGAACGATTTTAGTTCCTAGTCGAATATCGAGGGTTAATTAACCCTCGATATTCGACCCTTCATACATCTGCCCCTTAATGTGGAATTATGTTTACATGTTGTAACTGTTAAATATATGTTATTTTAGGGGCCGATTCATCAAGCTCGAGTGAAGGATTCGAAGTATTTAATCGTTCGATCGAAGGAATAATCCTTCGATCGTTCGATCGTAGCATTTGCGCTAAATCCTTCGACTTCGATATTCGAAGTCGAAGGATTTTAGTTCCTAGTCGAATATCGAGGGTTAATTAACCCTCGATATTCGACCCTTGATGAATCGGCCCCTTAGGGGGGAGAACGATTCGAAGGATTTTAATCCAACGATCGAAGCAATATCCTTCGATCAAAAAAACTCAGGCAAGCCTAGGGGGACCTTCCCCATAGGCTAACATTGAGTTCGGTAGCTTTTAGCTGCCGAACTAGGGGGTCGAAGTTTTTCGACAGTACTTCGACTATCGAATGGTCGAATAGTCGAACGATTTTTAGTTTGAATCGTTCGATTCGTAGTCGAAGGTCGAAGTAGCCCATTCGATGGTCGAAGTAGCCCAAAAAACACTTCGAAATTCGACGTTTTTTTAATTCGAATCCTTCACTCGAGCTTTGTAAATGTGCCCCTTCATGTTTTTAACCATTCGAAGCTTATGCAACATTTTGTTTTGTTGGGCTCATGTGTATGACAATAGAGGATCTCTATTTTTTTTTTTTTTTTTTGCTTTCTTGGACATTAAATACTTACGTATAACCTATATATACCCGCCATATTTAAATTGACCTAAGAGTAAGTATGTTAACAAAGTTTCACTAGGAAGAAAGTAAAAAAATTCACTAAGAAACATTTGCGCTGGTGAAAGTACACCAGCGTTCAATTGCCAAGACAAAATTTTGCATTTTGATAAATACGCCTATGCACCACAAAATTGTGTCTGCAAGTATGGCGGAGCCTTCTGAAATGAACATTTGCACAGACACAAAGGAAAGCCAATTCTGAATACTCCAAATCAAGGTAGCTCAATCTTTAAATAAGAAAGTTTTTTTTAAAAAGTATGGCACAGAGCTATATATAAGTGCTTATAATAAATCCAATTTTAAAACCCTTCTGATTTTAACTTATGTTGGGGAATGTTGAAAAAGCCTGTAGTGCCCAATTTAGCTACCAGTTTGTGTAGCCTGGCATATAAGGTACCTGTTCTACTACCAGGATAAATGGGCATATCACCCTCTGTGTACCCAACTTACTGGAAGATTTTTATAAACCTCTTTAAAATAAAAAATGTATAGCATAATGTAATTTCAATACACTGCAAACCTTAGTTCTCTGCAAATTGTTATTACAACTATTATTATCGCAAAAAAATATTAAAACCTAGAAAGAGGTTTAACATTAACTGCTACGTTATGATTCCAGCTGCTCCACTCCACACTGCATACAAGGACGTTAAAAATGTGTAATAAAGTAGAACATGTAATAGCATTATGTCTTTGGTTCTAATTTCCCAGGTTCAATATCCCTTTATACATTTTACAATAAACTCGATACAACCAGTAAATAGTAATAGCTTTCTTATGAACACACAATCTTCATTTAATTAAAAAATAGTCTTAATTTATTTTCCTCATTGAACAAGTAAAAACTATATTGGATGCAATATTTTGCCATGTTATCTTTTCTTCCCCTTCCTTTCTTTTACTGAGTCCCTGATGTTTACAACAAATAATTTGCAAAACATATTGCTTCAATACTTACAATGAGAGTGGTGGCCCAGCTGTGGGAGGGAGAGGACAGCAGTATCGGATATTACCATAATAATCTGCCTAAGGTCCCATGAGCCCTCTGGTGTATACAATTCTCTATACTGCAGGCCGCAGCTGGAGAACATTCTCTTGACATGTATGCCAACCTTTGCCTGCAGGCAAAAGGAGAAAAAGCAGAAATATAATCATGAAAATAAAAAATCTTGTCAACTGTGTTCAGCTGCAGCATCCGTATTTCTTTTTATACATAGACATGTACTATGATGACAAAATCAAATTGGAGTTAATATACACTTTATATTTGTTTGTGAGATACTGGGTGTTATATGTAGCCTGGTGCATAAAATGTGAAATTTATAAATTGTTTTTTATATAACATGTTTTTATCAGTATAAGGATTATTTACCATTTTCAATAAGTAGTATCCATGTAACTGACAACCAGTGCAAAGTGTTTAAATGCATTAAAAAAATAATGCATTGGGGATTATAAGAAAAAGGCTTAAATACAATATGCATGCTGTGAAAAAAAAGATTTAATGCAATATTAGATTAGAAAAAAGACAGCTGGGCATAAGCTGCACATATGGGAAATGCACTATACTACGATACTAAAGGAATAACTGGTGTTGTCTACCCAGTATATGCGTTTCTATGTATACAAAAACAATGTGTAAAGTTTTTACCTACACTGAAGCACTTTTTTTATTTTTTTGTAACTTAGATTTTTATTGGATAACATCAAGTTTACATCAATTGCATTAGAATATTGCATTTAATGGGCACACACAGTGTCCCGTTCACTGTTTACATTGATGTCATCATTAGTATTTTTTACTTTATTAAATAAAACTACATAATGTCAAATAAATAAAAATTATACAAAACCAACTGATCTACCTTTGTTTATTTTTTCAATGTATTTGTTAATGTGTCCTTTCTGATATGGGGTATTCAAGGGGAGATTAGCCTGGCCATACAGCTATGTTTCTAAGCGAACCATTATCCATTACCTTTCATTGGGTTAGAGTAGCTTCCTGAGCATTCTTATAGATGTTTTACTTATTATGGGTCTGTGGGTTTCCCCAGTAGTTTGTATGGGGCCAAAATAGCCAAAAATTTGGGGGTCCTGTTTTGGATATGAGCAATGGTGCTCTCAAAGTGCACGTTTGTGGCGAGTTTCCTATGGACCTCCACAATTAAAGGTATGATAGCTGATTTCCAATTAGCCGCTATTGTTATACATGCTACAGTCAATAGGCAATCATCCAATGCATCATAAACTTATATACATTTTCTTTCTGTTTTACACAAGTCACCCATGATTTGGCATTCCCCCATATAGCTTCCCAGTCCTCCAATTCCAAGGAACCTCCAGTTCTTGTTCCCAGTCTAGCATGTATTTGTGTTTTGGGAAAATTTTGGCTGGTAAAGAAATTAAGATCTTATATATGTTTGTTAAAAGAGCTTTTTGTGGCCAGCCTCCCCTCATTATGTTCTCAAAGGGGGAGAGAATTGCTCTATGTATAGGTGTGATAAAGGATGAAATGAAATGTCATACTTGAAGATATTCATAGAATATCTCTGAATTGGAGCATCTGGGAAGTATTGTCGGTGAGTACATCATATATTTTAAACAGAACCTTCCCCTCCACAATTTCTGTAGAAAGAGACTTCTGTCCCTGGTTTGAATTCTTGAGAAGTGGGGTCACTGAAGCATTCTTTAAGCCCATTTTCCTCCAGAATTCCAGAGAAATAACCATCGGCCACAAAAAGTGGTGCTAGAGCTTGGACAAGTTTCTTCAAAGAGGACACTAACACAGCAGTGAGCCTTCAATTTGCAGAACTTTTATCAATAACATTGTTTTCCTGGGATTCACTAGTTATAAGTCAGTTGCAGGTATAAATGCACCATGCAGAACACGTAGTAACTCCAGGACCCCCTTGTGTCCTATGGCCCTTTACTTTACTTCCTGCATGCAAAGTCCACATGAAAAAATCTGCAGTCTGTGTTTAATGCTGCATTGCAAATAACAATACCCTGAATCCTCTTTTTCACGCAGGATCCAGATTCAGTTTAGTAGGCACATTGATAAATAAACAAATATTGGTACACAAACAAATTTGCATAACTGGGTGCAACACTTGATCACATGGCAGAACCGGTAAACTGTAAATAGTAGGCTCCCTCAAACATAAAGTAGTTTATAGTGAGAACCAGCTTTAGGAGCTCACAGTCAATGAGCATGGAATCAAATGCCCATGTCAAGGTCATTGCATCAATGCCAGCATGGTGAGGGATAACCGTATAGAGGCTATTTACATCTATTGTCACAAGAAGGCAGTGTTCAGGGAGGTCTGGTAAGGTTTTAAATGTTTTTAATAAATAACCAGAATCCTGGAGGTATCTGCGCCATAAATAAAAAAAATGTATAGTTGCACATAAGAAAAAGCTAGATAATTCCCTAATTCTAAAGAAATATAAGTCACTGCTTGTGTCAAGCTACAAACAAATACCAAGGAACTATTGAGGCATGACAAGGCAGATGCTTGGCATATTGGGAGTCTATTAAATGGTCTTCGGTGGTTCACTGTATCAGACATCAGTGACATCTATGAATAGTACACAGTCATTGCACTATATGAAATATAAAATACGACTGATACTATACTTCAGAGGGACTGGAAACACTTGGAAACCATCCTAATACAAGTGCTATTTATAATCTTTCACAATATTTTCTTCACATTGAATTTGCAGGTGGCATGTCCTGCTGTGTTGTTCCAAGACATTATATACTGAGAAAGCATGTAACAAGGTACATTAGGAATTCACTGAAAGCCATTGCACATAATGTTTTCTCGAAAAGAAGCTACACTGGAAATAATCTGTATGTTTTCTAACACAGGTATTATGTATTGTTGCATATAAAATTACCAAACAATGTTAACAAAAAATGATCTTTTTTAATCATTTGATAATTTAATAATCATTTAATAGTTTTTTAAGCATTTTTATTGTTTGAGTTTGTTTCATACTAATTTTTGATGAACTATTTTTAGAATTTACATTTTCAATTTTTATAACCTCTTATAAAGGAAGAGAAGGACAAGAGATGGACAGAGAAGAAGGCAAGATAAAAGATAGATAGAACACTCAGCAAGTTTATATAACTAACCAATACTAAGCAGAGTCTTTATGTGCAGGTATATAAGGCACTGCATGCACTTTCTATGTTTATTTTAATTTTAAATATTTATATGTTTTAAAAAAGATATCTGGGGTTTACTCTTAGGGGCAGATTTATCAAAGGTCGAATTTCGAAGTAATATGAGTATTTTTTGAGCTCCTTTGAAATTTGAATAAAAAAGACCAATTGAAATTTATTAAAAAAAATGTGTTTTTTTTTTCCGGGTGAATATGCCGTTTTCATTCGAATTTGAATCGTGCAAATCTAAGTAACAGCACGTTCGATCAAATTAGATTTTTGATGAACAATTTTTAGAATTTACATTTTCAATTTTTATAACCTTTTATAAAGGAAGAGAAGGACAAGAGATGGACAGAGAAGAAGGCAAGATAAAAGATAGATAGAACACTCAGCAAGTTTATATAACTAACCAATACTAAGCAGAGTCTTTATGTGCAGGTATATAAGGCACTGCATGCACTTTCTATGTTTATTTTAATTTTAAATATTTATATATTTTAAAAAAGATATCTGGGGTTTACTCTTAGGGGCAGATTTATCAAAGGTCGAATTTCGAAGTAATATTAGTATTTTTTGAGCTCCTTTGAAATTTGAATAAAAAAGACCAATTGAAATTTATTATAAAAAATGATTTTTTTTTTTCCGGGTGAATATGCCGTTTTCATTCGAATTTGAATCGTGCAAATCTAAGTAACAGCACGTTCAATCGAATTAGATTCAAAGCATTTTAAAGAATTTTAAAAACTTAGATTTTTCAAAGTCCACCAATTGATGCCATATTGGTTCCCCATACGCTAAAACAGCAATTCGGCAGGTTTTAGATGGCGAATGGTCGAAGTCGAATTTTTAAAGAGACAATACATGATGAATTTCGATATTCAAATTTTCTAATTTTTTTCTAATGCAAATCAAATTTAGACTATTCCCTAGTCAAAGTACACAAAAATAGCTCGAAAGTCGAAATTTTTTCATTGGAACTTTCACTTCGACCCTTGATAAATTTGCCCCCTTGATGTCAAAAGTTGTTTCTTCCCTTTATTTTTTCAACTCCTTTATTGCCATTCACAGCATATGGGGAAGTTATATGTAAAAGACAGTTGCCTTTTTATGACAACTGTTGAAAATTTTACATGGAACAGATTACATGGGAACCCCACTCTTAACAATGGGGGCAAAGACTCTTACCTGAATCATATTTCAATGAGGGATTTGTGGTGGCTCTACATCATATGATATTAAAAAAACAATCATATTTAATTCTATTATGCTTTTTATTTATAATTACATAGTCATAGGGGCAAATTCACAAAAGGGCGAATTTTCACAGCAAATGCCCTGCCACATCGCCAGGCGTAATTTATTACCACTAAGGGGCCGATTCATCAAGGGTCGAATATCGAGGGTTAATTAACCCTCGATATTCGACTAGGAACTAAAATCCTTCGACTTCGAATATCGAAGTCGAAGGATTTAGCGCAAATGCTACGATCGAACGATTCGAAGGATTTAAATCCAACGATCGAAGGAATATCCTTCGATCAAAAAAACTTAGGCAAGCCTATGGGGACCTTCCCCATAGGCTAACATTGACTTCGGTAGCTTTTAGCTGCCGAAGTAGGGGGTCGAAGTTTTTTTTAAAGAGGCAGTACTTCGACTATCGAATGGTCGAATAGTCGAACGATTTTTAGTTCGAATCCTTCGATTCGAAGTCGTAGTCGTAGTCGAAGGTCGAAGTAGCCCATTCGATGGTCAAAGTAGCCCAAAAAACACTTCGAAATTCGAAGTTTTTTTACTTTGAATCCTTCACTCGAGCTTGATGAATCGGCCCCTAAGCAAATTCACTAAAATGCAAAGTTCTGTCTCTGTAGCCGAACATTGGCAAAGTTTCTCTAGCGTTAATTTGTCAGTACGAGCATTTCATAGCGACCTTTTGCTAGTGTTCATTTATGCCTATCGAAGCTTCAGTAGTACTGTTACGTTTAGGTCACTTTGAATAGGGTGGAAATATTTAGGTTGTATGGACGTCTTTATTAGAGATGTTTGTGCAAATGCTTAAAGTGGCCACTTTTTATTACAATTGTCCAAGGAAGCAAAACAAAGACAAAAGAGATCATCTAATGCCCTAGAAATGAGGCCACCCTAAAACAAATGAGACATGCCCCTCAAATGGTTGGGGAAAAAATGTTAACACAAAAATCTTTAATAGTTAGGACTTTTGAAGGAAATCCCCGCTGAAGAAGGTGAAGGAAACTCTGGCGAAAGAGGTAACATTCTGTCAAATTTGCACTGGTGATAGCTCACAAAGCTGCACTAGCTATATAATAACGTGCACAAGTGCTATCTTCAAAAAACACACACTGTGAAAAAAAATGCAACCCATAGCCTGGTGGATGTGGCAGACATTTTAAGCATGAAGCAGTTTCCTTCCCAGGATCCTCTCTGCTTCATAATTTATTTGCATATATATTTTATTAACAATATGTATATTTTGCCATCCTTTTCCATGTGTTTACTTGTTTAAATAGAAGACACATATTAGTTTAATTATCGGAAGTTAGGGAAATTGCACATACCCATGTACTACTGTATCTTTGTTTAATGTTTATGCAGGACTAATAAAGTTATCAAAGTCTATGTAATATCCAATTTTTCAGTAAGTAACAGCTGCTAATAAAAGAAAGATATCGTTTCTGGCCTTCCACTGAAAGGAAATTAACTTGTACTTAATGTTTTATTCCCTTCATTTTTCAAATATTAGTCTATTAAAGGTTTTAGCACTGAATGTGCTAGTCGAGTATATTAATGATTATCTCTATAAGTGGATATCTCAGTATTCAAATCTAAAGGAAATAATGTAAAATAGTCGCAAAGCTAAAATGCATGATACGTTCATATTTACAATTTTAGATGTGCCTTAATTTCTTACAAATGATATCCATCCACACAAAAGGTGTTGACTTGTTGGTGTTAGCATTAAAAGAAAGAGAAAGACTACTAGGGGTTATTCCCTAGGGGGTGCCAACATGTTAAGCTGGTCATAGACGCAAAGATCTCATCGTACGAATCGAGGATTCGTACGATTTTCGGAACGTGTATGGAGAGTCCCGACACTTTTCGTCCGGCGAAGATCAGTCCTTTTTCAGTGGGAGACTGTCACTAGCTTTGTCTATCGTACGATTGCTGTCAGGGGCAGAACATTGGCTGATCTTTTCTTTAACTACTTTATTTGATCGGAATGGTAAGACTTTGATCTGAATGGTTAGTGGCAGGTCAGGAGATGGGAAAGTCCGATCGTACATTGATTTGATCGATCGGATCTTTGCGTCTGTGGCCAGCTTTAGGCATCCTGCACTGTATAATACAGCTTCATTCTTCTCCAGTTAAGTAAGATGGCACTGGCATAATATTAAAAAAGATCAACTGGATAGTGCATTTTCAAATGAGGAGTGCACTCTCTTTGGAAAACTTAGGGGCCCATTTATTAAAGGTCAAATTTAAATGGTATTAGAGCTTTTTGAAACCAATGATTACTGTACTACTTTGTGTTATCAACTACCCTGTTTTTAAAATATTTTCAATAGTCTATAAGAGTTGATCAGAAAATACACAAAACTACTTCAACTCAATAGAAAGTCTGACACACAAATTAATTTTGCTTCACTTTAGTAGCACTAAGTCACTAATAGCTCATTCGATCAAATTCGAATCAAAGTTTTTCCCAAAAAAAACTTTGATTTTTCACAGTTCACCAATTGACTCCAAATGGGTTCTAGTAGGTCCCTCATAGGCTAAAACAGCAATTCGGCAGGTTTAAGATGGCAAATGGTCGAAGTTGAATTTTTAAAGAGACAGTACATGATAAATTTAGATATTCCAATTTTCTAATTTTTTTCAAATTCAAATAGAATTTGGACTATTCCCTAGTCGAATTACACAAAAAAATAGCTTGAAATTTGAAGCTATTTTTGAAGAAATTTTGGATTCAAAAATTCACCTTGACCTTTGATAAATCTGCCCCTTAGTATGTTATAGAATGGCCAATTCTAAGCAACTTTCAGGGGCAGATTTACATATGGTTGAATATCGAGGGTTAATTAACCCTCGATATTCGACTGCCGAATGTAAATCCTTCGAATATCGAAGTCGAAGGATTTACCACAAATAGTTTGATTGAACGAAAAATCAATTAAATCCTTCGAATCCTTCGGTCGAACGATTTTTCTAGACCAAAAAATTGCAAGGAAGCCTATGGTTTTTTTTAAAGAGACAGTACTTCGATTATCGAATGGTCGAATATTCGAACGATTTTTAGTTTGAATCATTCGAGTCGAAGTCATAGTCGAAGTCGTGGTCGAAGGTCGAAGTAGCCAATTCGATGGTCGAAGTAGCCAAAAAAAACATTCAAAATTCAACATTTTTTTATTCTATTCCTTCACCCAAACTAAGTAAATGGGCCCCTTAGTGTTTCAATTATTTGCCTATTTCTTCTGACTTCCATCTGCAAAACAATTGGTCTGTAAAGCTACAAATTTATTGTTATTACTCATCTTTCTGTTCAGGTCCACTTCTATTCATATTCCAGTCTCTTATTCAAATCAATTTTGGTAATTTTGGCCCTAGCCACCAGATTGCAGAAATTACAAACAGCAGAGATGCTGAATGAAAATCTAAATAACTCAAAAACCACAAGTAAAAAAAAGACAATGGCATATTGTCTCAGAATATCACCATCTACATCAAATTAAAAGTTAACTCAATGGTGAACAACCCCTATAAGGTGTAGGTATCAAAATTATTGAAAGATCCCTTATCCAGAAAATCCCAGGTCCCAAGCATGGATATCATAACTGTTCTAAATATATGCAGTGTTATTCAATAATACATTGAATATAGCAAGTATAATGTCTTTATTATTATTGATTGTTGAGTTATCAGCTAAAATAAAGGAAAACAGAACCATTTTATTGTTCTAGTTAAATCAAAATCCATGGATATTTTTAAAGGAGAAGGAAAGCTACTGAAGCAGTTTATTGCCAATAGATTAGCCACAATAGAGCAAGCTATAACAGTATATTTATTCTGAATGCTTTACCATACTTGAGTAAACAGCTCTTGAAGTGTTCTCTGTTTGTTTAGGATAAAAGCTGCCATATTGGCTTGGTGTGACATCACTTCCTGCCTGAGTCTCTCCCTGCTCGCTCATAGCTCTGGGCTCAGATTACAGCAGGGAGGGGAGGAGGGAGGGGGAGAGGAGCAAACTGAGCATGCTCAAGGCTGTGCCCTGGAGGTTTAAGCTGAAAACAGGAAGTCTGATACAGAAGCCCATGTGTACACAATAAAAGGAAAGAAATGTGGTGTTTCTTTTGACTGAGGACTCAGAGCAGCATTACTTTTTGGGTTTACTGGTGTATTTATATAGACCTTTCTAATAAAGCTTACTTCATTTTAGCCTTTCCTTCTCCTTTAAGCAGACATAAAACAAGACTTCCTATCTTAAAATGTAGCACATAGTAAAAGTTGTCACTGAATTTTAAAATTGGACATTGCTCTTTCCCAATGTGGGGAGAAGGGGTCTTTCCCTTTGGAACACATGTAAAACACGAGAAATTATGTATCTTCTAGCTGTGGATGAAAAAATACGTAAAATAATAAGGGTCGTTCATGTTGCAAAGTCCAAAAAAGGTTATGTTCAGCTGTAGTTGAATGGCCACCATACTCAGATCTTCATACCTCCACCCACCTACTCTAACTTGTGCATCATTCAATCTGTCATGAGGAAAAAAATTTCCTGGGGTGCAGGTGCTTATCAGAGATGTCAACTTATTGACACCAGGGGCTGGGGAGATTTGCACTGCCATAAAATTGTGGCCATGGCCTATTGGAAGTCTCAAATGACATCAGAGGTCAGTCTCCTGTCAACAAATTTAAATTTATACTGTGCACTTGCACAGGCTCTTCTACAGTAACTAAATGACATTACACATGCGCACACCTGAGACAGGAATATTTTTTTAAAAATGGGGGAATACCTTAGAGTGACAGGAATCTGGGGAAGGGGGTCCAAAATGGAAAACTCCTGAACAATCCAGGGTAGTTGACAGAAATGGCTTGTTAAATACACACTAAAACAGCACACACATACACCCCAGAAAACATAAATTACCCTATTATGTTTAGCAATGTGGCTTTTGTATTTACTTTATTAATAAAAGTCTTTTCAAACATACAATGAGATACATTTAAGTGATGCCAAAAATAATAAACATGATGCAGGACAGACAATATAAAAAAAACATAAAACGTAAATATATATGTAAATGCTAATTCACATTTTCAGCATGTTTCACTGTATGAAGAAGTAAGCCTTATACTGTAATTACATGCAGTGCAAGTCTATACACATCAAAATTATTAGCTGTACTACTAATTGGGAAACAAATGCTGTTCAGCGCTTATGAAACTTCACTGGAATATCACACAATCTAATCCGTGTTCATTAAAGGATAAAAATATCCTCAGTAACAATTTCACTCTTATTAAGGCTTGCCCTTTAATTTAAGAACATTTCCTTGTTTTTTTGGACTCGGGGCTATAAAAATTCATCTGCTCAGTCACAGACCATTTAATTTTGGATGCATCATTGCCAGTTGGTTACAGTAATTAGCATTCCCTGTGTAGTGGCAGATTCCCTTAAGCTATGCTAAGTAGGGTTGCACTTTTTTTTGTATGAAAACATAAGCCGAGATGTGCAAATGAGCCAGGCCACCCAACTCACAGACATAAGCTCTAGCTACAGCTTCTTGGCTCAGGCTAACTTGTAAACCCACCTGCAGATCTTATTTACTGCTTATTTATGTCAGGAACTGGTGACATCTGTGCAGCTAAAAAAATGACAACTCTTATTTACAACCAATAATACGTGCGGCTATCAGTTTAGGATGCCACCAGAAATCAGGAACATAATTAGACTAATAAATTCAAACTTGCCAAAACTGCTAAAAATGTAAAACTTCTGATCAGAAAATAAAATTATTAATGTAGTGCAGCATTTCCAATTATAAATTAAACAGGGGACATGAGTGCACCAAGAGTACTTTTAAATGGTGATTTAAAGGATAGGTCCTATTAGGTTTTCTAAAAAAAAATTTGTTTAGGCACAATAATATCTCAAGAAGACTAGCAAATGTATCACCATGTGTTAGCCATGCTACACTAAGGGGCAGATTTATCAAAGGTCGAGGTGAATATTCGAATGAAAAAAATTCAAATTTGAGCTATTTTTTGTGTACTTTGACTAGGGAATAGTCCAAATTTGTTAAAAATTCGAAAATTCAAATATCTAAATTTTTCATGTACGGTCTCTTTAAAAATTCGACTTCGACCATTCTAAAACCTGCCGAATTGCTGTTTTAGCCTATGGGGGACCTCCTAGAACCCACTTGGAGTCAATTGGTGGACTTTGAAAAATCAAAGGTTTTTTTGGAAAAAAACTTCAAATCGAATTCGATCGAATTCGCTATTCCTTTGATTCGTATGATTCAAATTTGGCCTAATATGGACCTATTCGATTGAAAACTGACCTATTTGACCCAAAAAAAACTTCGACTTTATTTTGGTTGGTCTTTTTGAATTCGAATTTCGGAGTTTTTTCAATTCGAAATTCGACCCTTGATAAATATGCCCCTAGGGCTGAAAAAACTTTGAAATTCAAATTCAAAAAGACCAACCAAAATTAAGTAAAAGTTTTTTTTTCGAATTCGAATTGAAGGAATATCGCATTCGATCGAATTCGATTCAAAGTTTTTCCTAAAGAAAAACTTTGATTTTTTAAAGTCCAACAATTGACTCCAAATAGGTTCTAGGAGGTCCCCCATTGGCTAAAACAGAAATTCAGCAGGTTTTAGATGGCGAATGGTCGAATTTGAATTCTTAAAGAGACAGTACATTTCGATATTCGAATTTTTGCATTTTTTTCAAATTAGAGTCAAATTTGGACTATTCCCTAGTCAAAGTACACAAAAAATAGCTTGAATTTTTTTTCATTCGAAAATTCACCTCAACCTTTGATAAATCTGCCCCTAAATGGACACAACAATTCTTAAGGCTTGAAGGGGGATGAATTACAACAAAACTCAATCTACTTTTTCTGCAATCACTAGGTTACTTAAGGAAAATCTGAAATTGATTACCTGTGATCTGGATAATCGTGGAAAATGTTGCAGATGGAAATCATCTTGTTCCATTTATCTTCAGTGATAAAACCTAGACTGTCTAAAAAAAACTTGACTGCTTACAATACACTTCCTATTGACTTTTAAAGGAGAACTAAAGCCTAAAAATGAATACGGCTAAAACTGCCATGTTTTATATACTGAACTTATTGCGTCACCCTAAAGTTTCAGCTTCTCACGGTAGAAGCAATGCTCCAGGACTTCAAACTTGTTACAGGGGGTCAACATATTGGAAAGTGTCTTCGAAAATAACATGCTCAGTGGGCTCTGAGCAGCTGTTGAGAAGCTAAACTTAGGGGTCATCGCAAATTATCAAGCAGAAAATCAAGCAGAAAATGAGGTTGGTCTGTAATATAAGCTGATGCTACAGGGCTGATTATTAAATTCTGGTGTTAGTGGCACTGGTTTCAGTGCTGCCATGTAGTGATTATCCGTATTAATTACTAATCAGGCTTATACTGTGACATTTATATTCTATGTGTACAGTAGATTGTGAGTGGGTCCCTAAGCTCAGTAAGTGACAGCAGCACAGAGCATCAGCAGAAAAGAAGATGGAGAGCTACAGGGGCATCATTGGAGACACAGATCTTTACTGCTAAAGGGCTTTGGTTGCCTTGGGCTGGTACAGAAGCCCAAAACATAATATACATACAGTGCTACGCAATATGTTGGCGCTATATAAATACATGTTAATAATAATAAAATACAACATTTCTAGCCTATTCTTTAGTTTCCTTGTCCTCCAAGGCATATTGGGCAGGTTTTAGATGGCTTGATTTTTTTTTTTAACTTGGTTTTAAATGAAACATTTTGACTATTTGCAATTATTTTTTGTCTTGATCAAAATTATTAATATTCGATCATTAATAAATCCGCCCTGAGTGTGTTTAATTGCAAAAATTAGACCTTAGGGCAGGGCTCAGACTACTGAGTATTATTGAGAAGTAATCGTCTGTTGACTATTCTACTGGGTTGACTAACAAATTGGCATCCCCAAAGAATTATATTGTTCTTAGATAAGAGTCAACAAGAAACTTGTGATTGGTGTAAAATCAGGAAAATGTAATATGCATAATGCATAATATATAGGGGGGACCACAAAAAAGCAATGTAAAATGAGGGTAAATCTTAAATCAGGGGAAGAAAAATTGAGTTTTCACTGTCGTTATCAGCCCCAACTTTGATGAAATACCCCAGTAGCTGTCAGGATCTTTTTAATACAATAAATAATTTATCAGTTTGATCAAATAAAGCATTTTTAAAGAGAATGTCTTTCCAGCAAATTCAAATTGCAAGTGAAATGTGGCCAACAGGGCCACAGCTACAAGATGCACTCTTCAACATTAAGGGGGAGATTTATCAATTAAACAGTACATGAAAAATTTTTGATATTCAAATTTTCAAATTTATTTCAAATTTGATTTGAATTTGGACTTATCCCTTGTCGAAATACACAAAAATAGCTTGAAATTCGATATATTTTTCCTTCAGATTTTCAATTCAACTCTTGATAAATCTACCCCTAAAACACTTGGATATTAGAGATGGATTTCTGGGTTGCCATGGCAAAGTGAATTTATTTGAACATAAAATTCATTGTTGTAATTGTAGAATTCTCTCTCAGCAGATGTTTCATCCTTAATCCTTCCAATCTCTGTAATAATAAAACAGTACCTTGAACTTGATCCAAACTAAGATATAATTAATCCTTATTTGAAGCAAAACCATATGTTATGTTTAAACAATGTTTTAGTAGACTTAGGGGCATATTTATCAAGGTTGATTTTTTTGGCCGAATAGGTCCATTTTTGATCGAACAGGTCTGTATTTGGCTGAATTAAAATAGTTGGAATCGAAGTAATAGAGCATTCGATCGAATTAGAACCAAAGTTTTTTCCCAAAAATTTTTTTTCGAAGTCCACCAATTGACTCCAAATAGGTTCTAGGAGGTCCCCCATAGGCTAAAACAGCAATTCGGCAGGTTTTAGATGGCGAATGGTCGAAGTCTAATTTTTAAAAAGACAGTACATGATAAATTTCAATATTCAAATTTTTTTCAAATTCGAATAGAACATAAAAGTACACAAAAAATAGCTAGAAATTCGAATTTTTGGAATTTGAAAATTCACCTCAACCTTTGATAAGGGCTCTTACAGACGAGCGTTTTTACCTGCGCTCCCCTGCGTTCCGTTCTTCTGCGTTCAGCCGCAGGGGAGCGCAGTGATAGACGCATTACATTTTTTCGAATGGGGCTGTACTCACACAGGCGCGTGTAGGCGCCGAATGCAGGTTGAGATGCAACATGCTGCATTTTTCCTGTGTTCGGCACCTACACGCGCCTGTGTGAGTACAGCCCCATTGGAAAAAATGTAATGCGTCTATCCCTGCGCTCCCCTGCGGCTGAACGCAGAAAAACGGAACGCAGGGAACGCAGTTAAAAACGCTCGTCTGTAAGAGCCCTTAATCTGCCCCTCAAGGTATGAAGAAACAAATTATAGAAATATACGCTTTTCCAAATGCCCCAGGTCCCGAGCAATCAGTATAACAGGTCCCATACCTGTATATTAATCATTTATTTTGTGACTTCAAAGGTTAATGTTTCAATTGATTTTAGGTTTGCCACCTTTGCTGATGGCTGAACACTGAACACGGGGGGTAGGGCAGTCATGTAAAAACAGGCATGATGACATCAGAGGTGGGCACAATGATGATGGTGGAGTTATGACACCAGTGCAAGGCTATGACATCACTTAGATGCAACTGGCTGGATTTCTATCCAGTATTCTCATTGTTTTAAAGTGTTGATGCACAGGTGGTCAAAACTGAACAGGTGGCAACCCTAATTGATTTGTATATAAGTGACCTGCTAAAGGTTGTGCTTGTGCGAAAGTAGCCCATTTAGTCACAAAAGCTATTGAGGGCAAATGAATTACTCATTGTAAAAAGCACACATTTAGCACACATTTGGGGGAACCTTTTAGCTTTATAGTAGCACCACGTGCAGCACTTGAGAGCGTGTATTTTTTATATGTGTCTCCTAAGTCTTTATCTGGAGCCCTGCTATTAGCTAAGTTTTCTCAGGACACCGCCTTCACAAAAGACTATGTACAACACAGGGGGATTAGAACAATCACACAATATGCAACTCTCAATAAACAAATCTCGCGCGCGCGGCTGAAACGGCGCCAAATTTCCTGAGAGGAAAGGGGGCGGTTTCAGAAAAGCGCGTTTCCGCTGCAAACTGAGATTGTTCCATCTTGCGCGCCGTAGTTGTATTGTGTTTGTGCGATTCTGTGGAAGCCGGTGTTAGAACGGTGCTGCTATCTGCAGGCCAGGGTTTAGAAGAGGATGGCGCATACTGTTCAGAACGTGACCCTGTCTCTGACTCTCCCCATAACGTGTCACATCTGTCTGGGCAAGGTAAGGCTCCATGCTTGTTATTACCGGGGTCTCTCCGCCTACACCTGTTGGCTCACAGCTCTGCTGATGTTTCTTATAGCCTACCGTATCAGTGCCACGGGTGCTGCTGGGAGCTGTAGTTTAGCAGCAACTGTATGTAATTATATATTTGCACATTTGTAAAAGAAATTCTTTTGTATAACTTTCTGGGGTTTGTTGTTATTGTGTTAACTAAGCTTTAGTAAATCAGCTGGAGCTGTGAGTTTTCTTTACAATCCGAGGGGCAACTTGCCCTTGTGTATAGCCCCTCTGCTTGGTGCTGTCAGTTGTGCAGTGTCCGCTGCTCCTGTGGTCCTGTTGTGTCACTATGGCAATAGGCTTAAAGTGGTGGTTCACCTTTAAGTTAACTTTATTACTAATTCTAAGCAATTCATACATTGGTCTTCATTATTTCTTTATTGTTTTCGAATGAATTGCCTTCTTCTTCTGACTCTTTCCAGCTTTCAAATGTGGGTCACTGACCCCACCTAAAAACAAATGCTCTTTAAGGCTACACATGTGTTGTTATTGCTACGTTTTAGTAATCATCTTTCTGTTCAGACCCTCTCCTATTCATATTCCTGCCTCTGATTCAAATCATTTCAGGGTTGCTAGGATAACTTGGACCCTAGCAACCACTGCTGAAATTGCAAACTGGAGTGCTGCTGAATTTAAAGCTAAATAACTGAAAAACCACAAATAATAAAAAAAATTAAAAGCAATAGCAAATTGTTTCAGAATATCACTTTCTACATCCGTGATCCCCAACCAGTAGCTCGTGAGCAACATGTTGCTCTCCAACCCCTTGGATGTTGCTCTCAAAGCAGGTGCTTATTTTTGAATTCCTGGCTTTGAAGCAAGTTTTAATTGCATAAAAAATAAGTATAGTGCCAAGTAGAGTCTCTTGTAGGCTACCAGTCCACATAGGGGCTACCAAATAGCCAATCACAGCCCTTATCTAGCACTCCAAGAACTTTTTTCATGCTTGTGTTGCTCCCCAACTCTTTACATTTGAATGTGGCTCATGGGTAAAAAAGGTTGGGGACCCCTTGCTCTACATCAGGGGTCCCCAACCTTTTTCACCCGTGAGCAACATTCAGATGTAAAAAGTGTTGGGGAGCAACACAAGCATGAAAAATGTTCCTGGGTGGTGCCAAATAAGGGCTGTGATTGGCTATTGGTAGCCCCTATGTTGACTGGCAACCTACAGGAGCTTCTGGTTGGCAGTACATCTGGTTTTCATGCAACCAAAACTTGCTTCCAAGCCAGGAATTAAAAAATAAGCACCTGCTTTGAGGCCACTGAGAGCAACATCCAAGGGGTTGGGGAGCAACATGTTGCTCACGAGCTACTGGTTGGGGATCACTGCTCTACATCATACTAAAAGTTAACTCAAAGGTGAACAACCCACTTGCTGGAGGTGCTCCATTCACCGTTATATCACATTCCTCTCATTGACATCACATGTAGACTCATAAAAACAAGAATCCATCCCGGTTTATCTAATTGGATTTTCCAGCATCCCTTAATATGATTTATACGCCAGGCAAAACTGGTCAATTTGCAGCTGTGTATAATTGATGCATTGTTACCTTTTAGCTAGCGTTTGAAAACTAGTACAAACAGAACTTGTGTATATAGTTTAGACAGGCCAATCCCAAAAATGCACGACTGTATTTTTGGAAACCACAATTAGCCATTGTTTTAATGAAACCAATGCTAAATAGACAGTCAATGTTTATTAGGCTAGTGGGAAGCAGTTTGTGCTTCTGTGAACTTAAAAATGTAAGGGCCTATTTTAAATCCCAGTTCGGAGCAGAGGAGACCCTGATGTTAAACATAATAACAATTTGACGGTTGTATGAAAGATGTTTAGGAATTAATGGTTTAAGGGAACCCAGATCTCTCTGGTCATGGTCACACATCTGCACAGCAACCAGGACTAGTAACAGCTAGAGGTATACCAAGAATTTAAATAACTTCCAAGATATAGGGCAAAGTTACCATTTCAATTTTTAGTATACAGATATGGGACCTGTTATCCAGAATGCTCGGGACCTGGGGTTTTCCATAATTTGGATCTTCATACCTTAAATTGATACTGATGCTAAATATGTTCCAAATATTAATCTACATTAAAAGTTACTTATAGGTCATGTTGATCCTTTTTTGCTGATAGTTCTGCTTTTGTATGTAATTATTACTTGAAGTTCTTAACCTGATTGTTTTGTCAACCTGACTGTTCCTTCTCAACTTGCCAGTTAGAGTTTCTTATGCTAACAGACTCCTGCTGCACAAATATGGCAGCACCCTCATAGAGGAATATGGGGGTAAGAAAGGTAGTGTAAAAGCATCAGACAAATACTTTTATGGCAAAATTATAAATAGCATTCAAAGATAATGTTATGATGGATATAAAAAAAGGTTATTTTCTTCAGTATCTCTTTTAAGTCTACTAGAAAATCATGTAAACCTTAAATAAACCCATTAGACTGGTTTTGCCTCCAATAAAGATTACCGTATATACCCGAGTATAAGCCGAGTTTTTCAGCTTCCAAAATGTGCTGAAAAAGTCTACATCGGCTTATACTTGGGTCAGCGGTATCCGACCCGAGTAGCTGAGATTGCAGTCACTTTTTATCATTCCTATACCAACAGTTCACTTGGGGAGAGACTGCAATATCCCACAATGCCCTCTGTTGGTTATATGAAAGAATAACAGTGCGCCCTCTGTTGGTTATATGAAAGAATAACAGTGACTGCAATATCACACAGCGCCCTCTGTTGGTTATATTAAAGAATAACAGTGACTGCAATATCACACAGCGCCATCTGTTGGTTGTATGAAAGAATAACAGTGACTGCAATATCACACAGCGCCATCTGTTGGTTGTATGAAAGAATAACAGTGCGCCCTCTGTTGGTTATATGAAAGATTAACAGTGACTGCAATATCACACAGTGCCCTCTGTTGGTTATATGGAAGAATAACAGTGACTGCAATATCACACAGTGCCCTCTGTTGGTTATATGAAAGAATAACAGTGACTGCAATATCACACAGCACCCTCTGTTGGTTATATGAAAGAATAACAGTGACTGCAATATCACACAGTGCCCTCTGTTGGTTATATGAAAGAATAACAGTGACTGCAAAATCACACAGCGCTATCTGTTGGTTGTATGAAAGAATAACAGTGACTGCAATATCACACAGCACCCTCTGTTGGTTATACGAAAGATTAACAGTGATGGCAATATCAAACAGCACCCTCTGCACATGGTAGTGGGACAGTGCACACAGTAATCCGTTTGGCAATTCTCTGTCACCATCAGCTTTGCAAAGAAGTCCGGTTGATCGCTGGGGGGGTCGCTTTGGCAGAATGTGCGCTGCTGGGAGACAGGGCTGTAGTTGTGTCTAGGCTTATACTAGAGTCAATAAGTTTTCCCAGTTTTCGTAGGTAAAATTAGGTACCTCGGCTTATACTCGGGTCGGCTTATACTCGAGTATATACGGTAATTATATCTTAGTTGGGATCAAGTGCAATGTACTGATTTATTATTACAGAGGAAAAAGTCAATATTTTTTTTGAAGAATTTGGATTATTTGGATTAAATGCAGTGTGGGAGAAGCCTTTTTGTAATCCAGATCTTTCTGGATAACAGATCCCAGACCTGTACTTGCAAATAACCTTTTAGTTGATCATTGTTTTGTAATAATACTTAAGTATGATTTATTATAATATGTATTCAATTGTAGTTCATAATCAATCAAATCATGCATTGATTGTGAGGCCTTCATTTTACTGTTCTTCCTTTTCAATCTTTCTTCTATTCATTTTCCATTCTTACTCCCTAGCTGCTTCCTTGTTGTTAGGTTAAGGAAGCCCTAGCATCTAGATAGCAGTTAAAATTTGGAGCCTATAAATTTGGAAGTAATCCAGAAACCTTAAATGTGAAGACTAATTGCAGAATGTCTTAGGGGCCCATTTATGATTGTCTGTCTTTATTATGCCCGGGTAATAATAAAGGAAGCCCCACTTGAGTTTACTAGGTGTTTGAAGGTGAACAACCCCTTTAAGGCCCATTCCTATGAGCTATGTACAAGTTGTATTCCTGTTATTGTAAGGAGGTTAACAACAAATGTTTGCTAAACACTTCTGCTTTATTTAAAGGTGCGGCAGCCTGTCATCTGTGTCAACCACCACGTCTTTTGTACAGTGTGTATTGAATTATGGCTGAAGAACAATAACCAGTGCCCTGTCTGTAGGGTGCCCATTACCGCTGAAAATCCCTGTAAAGACATAATAGGTATTTACATTATGTATGTAATCTATTGATTTACCGTTGTCCTTTAAAATCCTGTTCTAATAAGAAAAATAATATATGGAAAGTATCACTATGAACTCATTTAGCACATTGCAGTCCAGACTATTCTTAGAGTTTATAAAATAAGCGCCTTTCATTTTAATTTGTGGTCCAAGTTTTCTTGCACTACTTCACTTTTGTCTTTGTCTCCTATGATGTAAATTAGGGTCAGTGTCTGCATTTGCTATTTTCTTTTACCTGATCTAGACAGCAGAGGTTCTCCATAGTGATTGGTGAATCTGACCTGTTTCGCCTCGCCAAAAATTTACTGAAATGCATGTCTATGTATTGCAAGTCTATGGGTGACACTTCATTTCAGGGGCTCAAAAGTAATTGTACCAATTAAAAACTGAAAATAAAATGTTCATTTCTAATACTTGGTTGAAAACTCTTTGCTGGCAATGACAGTCTGAAGTCTTGAACTCATGGACATCACCAGATTCTGGGTTTCCTCCTTTTTAATGTTCTGCCTTTACTGCAGCAGCTTCGGTTGCTGTTTGTTTGTGGGCTTTTCTGTCCGAAGTTTAGTCTTCAATGCTCAATTGGGTTCAGATTAGGTGACTGACTTGGCCATTCAAGAATATTCCACTTCTTTGCTTTAATAAATTCCTGGGTTGCTTTGGCTGTATGTTTTGGGTCATTGTCCATCTGTATTATGAAACGCCTCCCAATCAGTTTGACTGCATTTAGCTGGATTTGAGCAGACAGTGTCTCTGAACACCTCAGAATTCATTTGGCTGCTTCTGTCGTGTGTCACATCATGGATAAACACTAGTGTCCCAGTGCCACTGGCAGCCATGCACGCCCAAGCCATCACACTGCCTCCGTTGTTTTATAGATGATGTGGTATGCTTTGGATCATGAGCTGTTCCACGCCTTCTCCATACTTTTTTCTTGCCATCATTTTGGTAGAGGTTGATCTTGGTTTCATCTGTCCAAAGAATGTTTTTCCAGAACTGTGCTGGTTTTTTAAGATGTTTTTTAGCAAAGTCCAATCTAGCCTTTCTATTCTTGAGGCTTATGAGTGACTTGCACTGGCAGTGCACCCTCTGTATTTACTTTCATGCAGTTTTCTCTTTATGGTAGAATTGGATATTGATATGCCTGCCTCCTGGAGAGTGTTGTTCACTTGTTTGGCTGTTGTGAAGGGGTTTCTCTTCACCATGAAAATGATTCTGTGATCATCCACCACTGTTGTCTTCCGTGGACATCCAGGTCTTTTTGCGTTGCTGAGTTCACCAATGCTTTCTGTTTTTTCTCATGATGTACCAAACTGTAGATTTTGCCTCTCCTAATATTGTAACAATTGCTCCGATGGGTTTGTTTTTGCAGCTTAAGGACGGCTTGTTTCACCTGCATGGAGAGCTCCATTGACCGCATGTTGTCTGTTCACAGCAAAATCATCCAAATACAAGCACCCCCCAGGGCTTTTATCTTCTAAATTGATAATGACATAACGAAGGAATTGCCCACACCTGCCCATGAAATAGCCTTTGAGTCAATGGTCCAATTACTTTTGAGCCCCTGAAATGAAGTGATTGTGTTAAAAAAAAAACTTTAGTTCCTCACATTTTTATGCAATCTTTTTGTTCAACCCACTGAATTAAAGCTGAAAGTCTGCAGTTCAACTGCATCTGAAATGTTTCATTTAAAATTCATGGTAATGAATGTACAGAATGGTAATGTACAGAACCAAAATTAGAAAAAAGTTGTATCTGTCCAAAGATTTATGGGCTGTATTTAACCTTCTCTTTGCCATCCATTTGCATTTCTTCTGGTTACCTTCTTAACATTAACATTATATAGGTGGAACAGGCGAAAATGAATGTGCTCTCGATCATTCGGTTCGAAAACACTTGCGTAAAACCAGACTAGAACTTCTTCACAATGAATATGAGGTAATGTGATTGTTGTTTTGTCTATAGATAGGTCTTTCATTGTTAGTGTGACTTAAAGGGATACTGTCCTGGGAAAAAAGAAATTTTCCAAAATGAATCAGTCAATAGTGCTGCTCCAGCAGAATTCAATTCTGAAATCCATTTCTCAAAAGAGCAAACAGATTTTTTTATATTCAATTTTGAAATCTGACACGGGGCTAGACATATTGTCAATTTCCCAGCTGCCCCAAGTCATGTGACTTGTGCTCTGATAAGCTTCAATCACTCTTTACTGTTGTACTGCAAGTTAGAGTGATATCACCCCTCCATTTTTCCCCCCAGCAACTAAACAAAAGAACAATGGAAAGATAGCAGCTCCCTAACACAAGATAACAGCTGCCTGGTAGATCTAAGAACAACACTCAATAGTAAAAACCCATGTTTCACTGAGACACATTCAGTTACATTGAGAAGGAAAAACAGCAGCCTGCCAGAAAGCATTTCTCTGCTAAAGTGCAGGCACAAGTCACATGACCAGGGGCAGCTGGGAAATTGACAAAATGTCTAGCCCCATGTCAGATTTCAAAATTGAATATAAAAAAATCTGTTTGCTCTTTTGAGAAATGGATTGCAGTGCAGAATTCTGCTGGAGTAGCACTATTAACCTGATGCGTTTTGGGAAAAAAAACATGTTTTTCGATGATAGGATCCCAACAAATAACTTTTTTTTTTTTTTTTTTTTATACAGACACTGTATTAAGAACAAGGAGTGTTTACTTATAGGTACAAGCCACAGCTTATTTTCTTTAATAAATCTGCAGTACTTTTTCTTTATGGTCATGGCACATGATCAAAGTCTGGATTTCTGCTGCTGGTATTTAACAGCAGCAGCCAGTATTTAAACTATAGACATAATACCAGGGCAATGGGCTATCCTAGGTAGAAATGTAAAATAGGTAATGTCTACCCAGTTATTCCATTATTGGGTACCTTCATACAGAATTAAGGCTCCATCAAGCTATCCCAGCTTTATAAATTAATAACAAATTTCACCCTGGACAACCCGTCAATCATGTAGTCATGTTTATTACGTATTGCAATACGCAATAAACGGATGACTGCGTGATCAATGGCCTATCATTGATACATTTGTTTATTTAGTTTTGTTCAGTCAACAAAACCTTTTTTTTTATTTATATTTATTTTTTTAGAGAATTCCGTATTTATATAGGCATACACATTAAATAATTTTTACATCAGGAAAAGTCCACTTTTGACAGCAATATAAGTTTGCAACTTTCGAAATTGTATATGTATGGCCCGCTAAAGTCTGAAAGGCACAGTGAGCTGCCTAAAATTTTAAGAGGCATTTTTTTTTTTTTTTAAACACGCAGAAATTCAACATTTATTTGTAAAATAGAATTTTCTCAGCTTGGACGTATTTAATCAAACCAGAGACTGTAATCTAATTCAATTCAAATTAAAAAACTTGATTCGAGTTTTTTTTTTTCTCCGGAAAAAAATTTGAACTGTATACATGCATTAGTGGGGGGGAAAGAGCTAAGGAGCAATCAGACTTTTAAAGACTATATCTCTTTTTCCCTAGACTATACTACTGAACCATTATTTTCAGTTCATGTATATTATGGTCTGTGATGTTTCTGCAAATGTGTCACATTTGTTAAATATTTTAGGAAGAAATCGAATCACTGTTAAAAGAGAGAGAGGAACTGAAACAAAAAAATGTAACCTTGGAAAAAGAGAGGAGTCCCACCACAACTGTCTCTTTGGGCCATGACTGTAACTGTGGAACAAAGCAGGGGACCGAGAACACTAGTTCCGAACAGAGCACATCCGAGAAGTGGAAGAAGAAACTTGAAGAAACAAATGCTGCGTCCAGGAAACTTGTAGCTGATGTGGAAAAGCTCAAGGAGGTATTTATGTTTTGTATCTTTTTAATCATCATTTTTCTAATCATGCTGCGTAATCAATATTGAAACATTATTGGGGGAAACTTGTATTCTTCCCCTCTTATGCCACTGTTTTATAGTTAGTAAGTTGTGATTTTTTAATTTGTAAATTTTAAAACCGATCCTAGTGTGGCATGAAAAAGGTGTGCTAGACTGTTGCATATATATTTTATCACTTTACAAAGGGAATTGTGCTAGTTATCGTAGGCTGAAATAGTGAACTTTGGCCAGTCAATTTGGGGGTTGCCTGTAGAGAAGGCATGGTAGTCCTGTGAAAATTTAATTTAGTCTTTGCTGATACCTGCAGATGGCAATCTTATGTGCCCTTAAAAGTCATATGAAAAAAACATGAAAAACTAATTAGCGCATTCCCTAAATTTCTTTCTGAACTAACTGCATAGCTTTGATAGCATACTGGCATCCTGTTAAGGCAATTAAATTTTTTTCGACCCCATTGTTAATTGAAAGTGATGGCAAATGTACTGTGGGTTTTTTTATTTTTTTTACATTTTATGGATGATTTTTACCTGTTTTATATTGCTCTGATTTTTTTTTTCTTTGTAGGAAAATACAAAGCTAATAAATGAGAACATTGATTATGTAAGAGAAAATTTTCGACTCAAAACTGAAGTAGACAGCAGATCACCACAAAAGTATGTCTGTTTGCCTGCTATGTTTTCACTCTTGCACAATTGGAGGTTAATAATGAATAGCTTTTTAATGGTTGCCAAAGACTGAAATACCCAGCCTCATATTCTGTTATTAGCCTGTGTTATAGGTGACTTGATAAATCTGTATTAATTAATGGCCAAGGCCACAATGATTACAGATTTGCAAGACTTGGCATTATCTGTTGTATTACGTTTGTTGCTACACTTAGTAGAGCTCTGTGCTTTGAAATGATTGGGTACTAGTTAGTTGCATGTATGGAAGGGCCTAAAATATTGCTGTTAGTTTTATAGCTACATTATTCTGCATGGGCTGGATGCAGCCAATCACTGCCTGCATGTTTAGCCCAGCTTCGACTTTGGCCTTTGGCCAGCAATGGATATTGTTAGCTCAGCAGACTTCCACTCAATTGACAAATTAATGTAACTAGGGGGAAGTAGTTTGTGTTGTTGGCGAGCGTCTCTGCTGACACTTGTTTCTTGTGGTGCTCAGACACCAGTAGAAATTCCCTTGCTGGCAGTTGCTTGAGAATCATAACTGAAAGCTAGTAATGGTAAAGGAATTCTTATAACATCAAAAGAATGTAAAGTATTCACACTAAATATTCACAGTATACTTGACTTGACCCATCATTGGGCATTTATTATTTCTTATGCTTATTTATTGGTCTTGTAAATTTCAAAAAACAAAATCTTAAGATAATTTCACAAACATTAATTAAGAATGTTTTCCATTCTGATTTTAATTAAAGAAATTAATGACTAAGCTGTAATTACCCTACAGACATAAATTATGCAAATTCTTCTATGATTTATGCACAGGGGCTTTAAAACAATGGACATGCAAAAACTAATAGCATTTCTGATTCCTCATTTAGTTTGTAGCGTGTGTTGATTTTTTTGTTTATTCACCATTGCAAATTCCTTTGTTACATTTTCTTAGAAAAAAAACCCCAAGAATTTGTTTATGGTTCTGCTTCAGCAGTTGGCACAACTATGGATTATAATTCATGCACTGTAAATAAGTATTATTTGTTTTGTAAATGTTATCTAGCTGTTGTTACAAAAAAATTAGAGGTGGTAAGCCACTACTGAAAGAAAAAAAATTAAAATTTGTTTATGAATTAGGTAGGATTTAGTCGAGGGGAAGGCAAACAGATTGATGCCAATTTTTAATTTGGGTAAGGGGAGTTAATTTGCTGCTTACTTTATTATGGAAGCGGCTAACAAGGATCCTCTGGATCAATGATACATTTGATAGGTTTTGTAGATGTGTTATCAGTGGTGACTCCCTACTTCACACTTCCAATCAAGTCTTGGACAACACTTTTTACAGTTTTCATATGAATATATCCCAAAAATGCATTTAATAACTTTTTAAATACATTTTAAATAAATTCCACATTTGGGTGCTACCCCAATAAGAAAACATATTTGTGTGCGTGTTGTCTATAACTTGTATATTAATATAATGGCACTGGGCATTGACTTTTCATTGTAGTGTTGTATAGAGTTGGTTTTTAGGAAGGCTGCATGTGCATTAGTGATAAGGGGTTCAGGATTTACGCCACCTGCACTCCCTCCATCCGAGCAGACTTCCAGGTTACTTTTATAGACCCGCGCAACGTTTATAAATGTAGAACCTGAAAGTCGGCATTTGAAGGTGGCGGGCGGGGAGAGCAGGAGAAGAGCTCAACCCACACCCACAAAGAGGAGTGCGAGGTCCGCCCGAACCGTGGGTATCGGGCCGGCCTGCACATCACTAATGTGCATATAAAGAGGCCCATCTATTAATATCAAATATAAAATTGTAGTGGTACAGGTATGGGATCAGTTATCCGGAAACCCATTATCCAGAAAGCTCCGAATTACGGAATGGCCGTCTCCCATAGACTCCATTTAATCCAAATAATCAAAATTGAAAAAAAATATTTCCTTTTTTATCTGTAATAATAAAACCGTACTTGATCCCAACTAAGCGAGAATTCTCTTGGAAGCAAAACCAGCCTATTGGGTTTATTTAATGTTTACATGAGTAGACTTAAGGTATGAAAATCCAAATTACATAACGATCCGTTATACGGTAGACCCCAGATCCCAAGAATTCTGGATACCTGGTCCCATACCTGTAATAGAGCTTTTTGAAACCACAATTAAACTCTATCCCCCATATGTAATAAAAGGCAGTAAGTTTGACCAGGAGCAGTAACCCATAGCAACCAATAAGATGCATTCTTTTAAACAGGTGACCAGTAAATGCTACCTGCCGACTGGTTGCTATGGGTTACTGCTCCTGGGCTTAGTGACTTTTATTACATAAACCTATATATCTCTAAAACCAGGGATGCCATGAAAGTTATTAAAAGATCCAAATATAAATCAGCAATTAAAAAAAAAAAAGCTGAATGATCTGAAAACATTACGAATATCTCTAAAACATCTAAAAATGTTACATTTTCAGACAACTACTAGTGGAAAAATGTCTGGAATGGTTAAAAAAAATGTCCAATAGGATCAGTGCAATTCCCTTTGACTTCTGTTAGACCTCAACTGCTTTTACTTGGCAAAGTTTTGTATTGGAGTTTTTCGTGGTTTTTACTCTTAACAAATCTTAATTTTTTTGAGTTTTAGAGAAATTTTAAAAGAGCAAATTTAGAAAAAAAATAAGATTCATGGGGGGGAAAAAAAGGAAATCCGTATTTAGTAAATTGGCCCCTTTTTTTATCTTTTTTTTTTTTTCTTTTTCTTGTATTTTAGGTTTGGAAGATTTACAGTGGCTGCACTCCATGCCAAGATTGACCAATATGAAAAGGAGATGAACAGATTAAAAAAAGCTCTTGAGAGAAGTGATAAGTACATTGAAGAACTGGAAGTGCAGGTTGACCAGTTGAAAAGGCCTGCAGATTGGAAACCGAATGAGCGCTCACACAATGAAAATCCAGTCCGGGATAAAGAGACTGTAAATTCGGAAATAGGCGATTCATCACTTAATTATGAAGGAGTGAAACTAGAACAGATGGATAAGATACCTGAAAAGGCTGAGAAAAACCAAGAGGATTCCAACAGTACGTGCCCAACTGCAAATAACCACAAATTCATTGTGAACAAATCAGAATATCTTTCACGGACAGGGTGCTCCATGGATTTTCAAAAGGACAGAAAATCGTTTCCAAGTAGCAGTTCTGCCACATGGAAGGAGAGCTTGAAGAGTCCACATGGTAAAAACTCCTCACGAAATAAGCCAAGGGAGAGCAACACACCATGTAAAGAAAAAGAAATCCATGAGTTTAGTAGTCCAGGCACATCACTGTCTTTTAGCTCTCTTCAGCTAAACAGTCCCGACTGTAAATTTACTCTTCCATCAAATCAAGTGAATGCCAAAAAACCCTTAACTCATCTTAGAAAATTAGTTTTTGATGACTCGCCTAAAAAGAGAAAACCAAATGGCTTTTCCAATGCAAATAATAATGGAGGATTGTCAAAACCTTTTAATGAACCAAAATCAGAATATTGGGCTTGTGAAGTCAAACATAAACATTCAAGAGACAAGCTAAAAGAAAGTTACGTGCAATTAGAAAGCCTGAAAAATAAAGAGGGACAGATACTGCAAGCATTACCTTCCCTGAGCAGTGAAGAAGGCAATCGCACCACAACCACTAGTGAAAGTTCCATGGATATTACTTTCTTAGATGTTAATAAGCTGGATTCCATGATGTCAACGTTGGAAGGCAATGAAAACCCTCATTACCACAGTGTTAAATCTGATGCTGTCATGCATTCAAATTCACAGCCAAGAAATGGACTTCAAGCCCTCTATTCAAATCCACATAGCCAGTGTGCTGGTGGACTTTTATCTCATGAAAGTCGGTCTTCTGATAAGTCTCACAACAATGATTTTCATACAAGTAGGAGTACTTCAAGTTTGTTGACACCTTTTTATGCTACAGCACAGTCCTACTCTTCTAAAAATCTCATGGACTTAATGGCTCCAGAGATGACCAGTAATTCCGGCTCTACATCATACACTGATAATAAAAATGGCCTTACATCAAAACGAAAGCTTTTTAACCCTATTTGTGACAGTCCTCCAAAGTCCTTTAAGCCATAAATCTTTTTTTTTTTTTTTTTTTTTTAACATTTGTGGAAAGTCATGTGATGTCACTGGTTCATCATACCAATAATATTTTATTTTTATACCTTGAAGGAAAATTTAAAAACTTAAAGCATGTTAGTACCACAGTCTGGTGTGAAGTGAATCAATGTTTTATGCAGGTAACATTAGGCTAAAGTGAATTTTATGAAAAATGGATTTATAACAAGTACATATAGTCTGACGGTTGTCTTTGGTGCTTTAATCATGGCAAAAATAAAACATCTGAAACAAAATGCCTCCTGCTCTACCCATGTCAGTGCTATCAATAGAATGTTGTGTGTATGTGCTATATGGCTTTAAAGGTGTTACTCACCTTTGAGTTAACTTTTAGGGGAAGATTTGTCAAGGGTCACATTTGTTTTTATGAACTCCCATAACTTTAAAATAAAAAAAGACCAATCTAAATTTATTTTAAAAAAAAAATTTAAGTTTTTAACTTCGGGGAATAGGCTGTATTCGAATTGCTCGAAGTATTTGCCCCAAAAAACGATGATTTTTCTAAGTCCACCAAATGACTCCAGTTGGGTTGTAGGAGGTCCCCCAAAGGCTAAAACAGCCTATTGGCAGGTTTTAGATGGCAAATGGTCTAAGTCGAAGTTTTAAAGAGACTGTACATGATGAATTTCGATATTCAAAAATTTTGAAGCATCTGGCAGTAATATACACACTTAGCGCATCATGTCGTTGCTATGATTCAGCTTAGCAACTAGGGAGTGGTTTAAATGAGAGGCTGGTATAGGAATAGGGGAGGGCCTGAATAGACTAGATAAGTAATAAAAGTAACATTAACAATAAAACTTTAGCCTCAAAGAGAAATATTTTGTTTGGCTGCTGTGGTCAGTGGCCCCCATTTGAAAGCTAGAAAGAGTGAGAAAAAGGTAGCAAATAATTGTTAAAGTGAGCTAACCTTTAAGGTTAATTTTGCTTTCTCCCTTACCTTTATTCAAATACATTTGCTTTCTTATGACATTTGTTATCCCACTATTGGCAGTTTTATTTACGACATGTCAATAGGTTTTATGGAACTTTAAAGAAAGTTCTGCTTTTTTTTTTCTAGATGGCTCTGGCCAAGTTGTCATGTTTAAACCACGCAGATATTTATAGTGTTAAGCCACTGAAAGAAAGAAGTTCCTGTTAGCTTTTCAACTGAGTAGCTATTCTACTGTTACCTTAGTGAGGGCCCCCTATCCGACCAACATCTTTTTCCAAAACCAAGGATTTCCCTATAAAGCATGTTCTATAACAGTGTTGCCTTTTGGGAAGGCTTTCCACTCGAGCTGAAATACCAATCCTAGGTCTGGCTTACAGTTTGTTTTCTGTGTGGAACCGTAAAGTTCTTCCACTCCCATCTTAGCCAATTAATTTTGTTATTGAAAACGATAAAGCCCTTTTCCAAACTATTACCACAAAGTAGAAAGCACAGAATTCTTAACAATGCCAATGTATAGTATGCCATTGAGGTTATTTACTTTAACTTGAGCCAGGAGCTCTAGCCCAAACCATATAAAAGTGGCCCAGGCAATTCCTTCTCCGCCAGATGTAACATTCAGAATAACCTATTGAGGCAGGTTGTGTAATCCTGGTATTTGTTTGTCATACTCCCTGATGTGAAGTGTGATCAATCACCCCAGAAGATGCATATTCACTATTGCAAAGACTTCGGCAGCATCCAAGGCAACACTACCATTCCTCTTGACTATGTTCGGCTTATGTAGAGAGAACCCACACTCCTGATGAATAGTTCTCATGCTGATGTTGCTTTCAGAGACCATTCAGAACCAAGCAATGACCGTTCCTACTGAGAACATTGTTTTTAAAGGGAGACTGGATACTTGTGGCAATATTGTTTGTGTGTGAAGGCTAACATTTTACTTGTTGGATGTGTAATACACCCTGTGCATGTTTGCTTTTATAGAAGTTAAAGGGGACCAATCACCCAAAAAATTATTCCAAACCCTATTTTATCATGTTAGTCAAGTAAAATGAACTTTACTTACACTGTATAAATTATTTGAATCTTGTTTCCATCAGTCTGGAAACTCATAATTATAGCAAGCAGGCAGGAGCCATTTTGTGGACACTGTTATTAAGGCAAACCTTGCATCATCTCAGAATCTTGTTTGTGCACCAGAATGGGGGACCTGATTCCCATCCCCATGCCCTGGCTACAAAATTAAATGGTTAAGAGAACTGGGGGAATGTGTGGAGAGCAGTGACATCTAGTAAGTGCTGAGTGGAAAGTAATTGCTTGCCCCGCCTCTATGCCTAAGGCATAGAGGAGGGGCAGGCAATGTTTGATTGACAGCTGGGATTTTTAAATGAGTTTATGAAGGTTATGAATGCTTTAAAGAAAAAATAATTTTGATTTCATATTTAATTTGAAAAGGACTTTTATTATACAACTTTTTGTATCTGGATGAGAGGTCCACTTTAAAAAAAATCAATGCAAGTGCAATATTGAATAACTTGGAAACCAATGTTGTTATTAGGTTTAGTACTTCTAATGAAGTATTTGATGGAAAACTGAAAAAGAAAACAAGTATAAAACGGCATGTGCTTACTCCCAGGACATGAAATATGATTGAATGTGAGAATACATATGTACTTCACTTTATTTATTTTTTTTGGCAGAAATAAAAGATTTCTTAACCATAGAATGCATCTGAACATATGTAATTGCCTTAAGGTGGAACAATTAAATAGCTTACAAAGAACATTTTGCAAGCTTTAGCAGGCGAAGGTATATTATTTAGAAATGTATAACTGGATATGAGATCTGAATGTCCTGAAAGCTTGCTGTTAATTGAAGAGATAAAGTGAATCCAGAACTCTTGTATTCGGCTGAATAAAGGATAATCTATAAATGGAGAAAAGATCCTTGGTTCAGTTGATCTTTGTCATTCTGTATGCAAGAAAACTTGCTCACAGGTATACTGGATTGTTTTATAAGATGGACTAAAGTATGCATTTGTTGCACAATTATAGACAACAGTTAATGTTGATATGTAGTACTTGTGCCCTGACACTAAGAAAATTAATATTGGGCGTTTGTTGAAACTCCCAATATGTTCCAGAAAATAAATGTGTTTTAGATAACTACTTCCATCAGTATCCTTTATATGATAGTTCTATCCATCAAAATACTGATTGTAGCTCCCATATACAGTGCCTTCCATAATGTTTGGGACAAACAGACCTTTTTCTTTGATTCATCCCTCTGCTCCTCAGTGTAAAATTTGAAATCAAACAAATCAGATGTGATTAAAGGGCAATTAAAGTCTAAAATAGAATAATGTTCGAAATACTGTATTTTGTATAATAAATATAAACATGAACTTACTGCACCAGAAGCCTAATCAAACAAATGATTTATGCTTTTAAAGTTGGTGCAGGGGGCTGTCATCTTGTAACTTTGGTCGGGAGGTTAAGCTTAGGGATCGTCGTAAATGATCAAAACGGCACGATTCAAAAAATATCTGCCAGAAGCTCATCCAGCAAGACTGATTAATAATCAGAATATACAGACTGCACTGGGTCTGTGAATACAAATCTACACAGTTGTTACAGGGAAACAAACAAAGCTGCTCGAGTTCTGGTAATTAAGGTGTTGATTAAAAGTATGATCGTTTCCCTGCACAGCAGTTGGGGACCGTCTGAAGTTTCCTAACTGCAGCTGTCAGAGCAAGTAAAACGAAGGGGGAATTTCACTGCATACAGTCGGGTGTCTTCTAAAAACGGTACACATTTTTTAATTAAAGTATATTGGAGATAGATTTTTTTTTTTTTCATTAAAGAAAGTAAAAATTGGATTTTATTTTTTTGCACTTTCCAGAATTTAATTTAGTTATTTGCATAAATTCCAGTTTTAATGAGACTTAAAAGAATATCTGTCCACCTCTGTATGGATCGAAAATAGTTACTAACAATAAAATGCTTTATTTAATACTTAAATGCAGATGTGTGCAGCATTTCTTTGTACTGTAGAATATACTAAAGTATTTTGCATGGGGAGGTATGTTCCAGAAAGTTTGGCTTACCCTTAAAGGGAAACTAATACGTTGTCAAAGGAAAATCGTTGAGCCAAGCAGTTAATACAGTCATGGGATCTATTATCTGGAACACAAGTATCCAGAAACTCCACAATATGAGACTGGTGTTTTCTATAGATTTACAGTATATTTTAGAAAACAATTCTTTCTTTTTCATGGTTTTTCTGTAATAATAAGAATTGCCCTCAAAAGTGATAGGCTAATTTATAAAAACAAAAAAGATTATTTAATAACTGAACATGTGCAGAAGCCACTCTGGTCGAGGGTACAACAGCACATTCTGTATATGTGTGGGCAATCGCTTTGAATAGAAAAATAAAGCAGTGCAAAATGGCACCTGCCAACCCCATTGTTTTTATTGAAGAGGTAGGACAAATAGAGCTGTTTTTGAGATGGAAGGCGGTATCATTAGGTAAATGACTTTTGTTCTCCTTTAAGCGATATTGACACTAAAGAATAATGGCATGTCAAGCCTAGTGTTATATAATGAAAATGTTTTACTTAAAAGGTGGTAACTATCATTGCACACACTCGTATATGTTCGCTTGTGCAAAGTACTATTAGTCACTTTTCAATACAATTATTTCCTCTCCAATTCTTTTTAGTTTGGGTGCCCACAATTTTAAATCCCACAGCTGGTAACCCTAGAAAAAGGCTTTATTAGCAATGTGTCTAAAAGAAAAAACTGAGCCAAAACAATTTACCCATGATTGTTTGGTGGCTCAGTCCGTATTTCCTTACATTTAAAGAACAGCAAAATTACCATTCAAAAATTTAAAAATATTGACTTTTAGTGAACTGGGCACATAGTTCAGAATTGAAAAATACACAGTTCAATTATAACCCATTCTTATGAATGTATTTCCCTTTTTTATTTAACAAACAATGCAAGACACTTGCCATTAAAGTCCTGGTCATTAAGAGATTTGCATTCATTATTGTTGCTCGCCACTTAAATTGTTTCTTCCACTTTTTAGATATTGTGCTCCAAATGGCATTGATCTGTCATTGTACAGTCTTAATGAGTACACATGCAGTGCAGCTTTAAAGGTTAATTAAGCAGTGCTAACAATGTCCCATCTGTATATAGTACTGTGGTAAAGGGTATAAATACTGTTGTAATGTAGTAGAGAGTTTTTGAAATATACATCTATGTATACAACTACAATAGAATCCCCATTTTTTCAGGAGACAAGAAAAAATAGTAAAAATCAGGGAATATGTCCGTTTTTGAAATACAATTTTTAATGTGTTAAAAGGAAAGCTATAACCCAAAAATGAACACTTAAGAACAGATTTATATCATATTAAGTGGCATATTAAAGAATCTTACCAAACTGGTATATATACTTAAGTAAATATTATCCTTTTACATTTCTTGCCTAATTTCATGATGGTCTGTGTGCTGCCTCAGAGATCACCTGACCAGAAATACTACAACTGTAACAGGAAGAAATGTTGAAGCAAAAGACAGAACTCTGTCTGTTAATTGTCTCATTTGACCTAACAAGTAGTTTGTTTATGTTTGTGTGCACAGTGAATTGTTTGATTATGTATGATTATTTTTTAAAATGGCACTTTTCTTTTTATGATTACCCAATGGCACATACTACTAGAAAAGAATATTATTCTGGAAATGGTTTATTTACATGAAGCAGGGTTTTACATATGAGCTGTTTTATGCAATATCTTTTTATAGAGACCTACATTGTTTGGGGGGGGGGGGGTATAGTTTTCCTTTAATGGCAAGGGCTAAGCATTGCAATATTAATGTTACAATATAGGGGGCAATAATGTTACAATATGGGACAGTATTGGTGCATGACTATGAGGTGCACACTAATTGAACTTGACTAGTTATACACACAACCATAACAAAATATGCACATGGTTAGTGTTTTAAAACTCCTTATTTTACAAATTACAACAGTCACAGAGGACAAACTTTTTGTGGAAATTAGGATAACATTATGGGAAAACATGCAAAATCAGGGAAAAGCACCCAATGAAATGTGTTATAAATTGGTTACATAGTTAGTTACATAGTTAAATTGGGTTGAAAAAAGACAAAGTCCATCAAGTTCAACCCCTCCAAATGAAAACCCAGCATCCATAAACATACCCCTCCCTACTTTTAATTAAATTCTATATACCCATACCTATACTAATTATAGAGCTTAGTATCACAATAGCCTTTGATATTATGTCTGTCCAAAAAATCATCCAAGCCATTCTTAAAGGCATTAACTGAATCAGCCATCACAACATCACCCGGCAGTGCATTCCACAACCTCACTGTCCTGACTGTGAAGAACCCCCTACGTTGCTTCAAATTAAAGTTATTTTCTTCTAGTCGAAAGAGGTGGCCTCTGGTACGGTGATGCACTTTATGGGTAAAAAGGTCCCCTGCTATTTGTCTATAATGTCCTCTAATGTACTTGTAAAGTGTAATCATGTCCCCTCGCAAGCGCCTTTTTTTCCCGAGAAAACATACCCAACCTTGTGGTCCAACCAATTATTTGTGGTTGGACCACAAAAAATTGGTAAAATGAATCAGGGGATGTAAAATTAAGGTTTTGCTGCATATTTTAAAACATATTGTGTATTACATAGAAGTCATGGAGCTCTGGTGACATTTACCGTAGTCAAAAAATATACAATTGAGTGACAAAACTGATATCACAAAGTAGTATTTATTTTACAGGTTAATTATGAATCTTGTGTATTTTTTATTAAAAAAAATATTGTTTTTTAAATTTCTATTAACTGCCCTGTTTACAGTTGAGCATTTGTTTTGGCCCCCTGAGATCACCGTATAATTACAATGCTATAGTTCCAATTGTATCCAGGATAGCTCATAACTGGTATTCAGTGTAAAACTGGTCATATATACTGGCCAAATATAGGCCCATAATATCTCCTGACAATGCCCCTCCAGACTGAGTCGCTAGTTATTGGCTCATGTATGGGTCCGTCTGGAAGTTCTGACCGATCAATATCTTCCAAAAAAAATCAGGGCGGTTTGAAAATACCATAAGACGAGAACTGCAGCAATTTGCTGGCTAAATCAGCTAAATATTCACTTATCTGGCGACCTTACCTGATGAGCTGATCCTAACAAGTATATGTATATCCAATATAAGCCTTCCATTCATTGCTTTGGTACCCCCATAGTGACCATTTCTAAATTTTGATAAACGTACACATTTTTTTCAAATTGTATTTGTTATACTTTTTTTTCCATGATACTTTCTTTTTCCATGATCACTGGTTTTGTTTTCACTTGTTGATGACTTGATAGTGATAAGTATTGGTGAGGTCTTTGGCAGGAAGAAAATGAAGCTCACAAAAGGCAGACCTCTAATTAAGCAATAAGAGAGGACGCCCTGCCGTGAGAGAGAAAGTCATTAGAAAGTGTATGAGATTGTATGACTTGCTGATGCTGTGAGACAGTATTAGGGATAAGCTGGGCACAATGGGGGCTTTCTTATTCTCTAGGCTGCCAGTAATTGGCATACAGTTCAGCAACTGTAACTGAATCATATTTCATCTAAGCAGCCACTAAATTCTAATGCAACCCTAAGATATTTTCCTGCAGTGGATAGAAACAATATCACAATTCCACAAATTATGGTTAAATTATATTTTATATATATATATATATATATATCTCAAACACGGCAAAAAAAACACTTCCTGAGGGTGGCTTAAGTTGTAAGACGAAACGTTGAAATAAACGGTTTATTTCTTTCACTACACTACAGAAGTCCTGTTTTTTGCTGTGTTTGATATTAATCTACTTTTAACCAGCGCCCAGGCATTGCTATGATTTATATTCAGGGTGTCTTTGTGGTGGAAATCCATTCAGCTAAATGATGTGCCAGTTAGCCCTCACTGATATATTATTATACAGGTATAGGACCTGTTATCCAGAGTGCTCTGGACCTGGGGTTTTCAGGATGTGGTCTTTCCGTAATTTGGATCTCCATACTTTTAGGGGTTAAGTAAATAATTTATCTCATTTTCTGAAATATACAACAACCAAATCGACATGGGTTATTTCCCCCTATTTATCAATACATTTTGCCAAAAAAATTCTATTGCGGGATAAAACTCGAAAAATCTTGAAAATAGTACGAATTTTTCTGATATTCCACCTGAAAACTCGATTTTTGTTCGTATTTTTGCCCAAAAGCCACAAAATCTTCGGATTTTTGTATAAAACCCAGCGCAGATCAGGATATCTTCGGGACTTCTTCCATTGACTTACATACAACCCCCGGCAGGTCTAAGATGCCAGATTTTTGGCTTCAGACTTTTTCCATCCTCGGGGTATAAAAAAAATCACGAAAAATTTGAGTTTCTTTCCCTAAAACTTCAGATTTTATAGTAAAAAAACCTCACATTTATTTAAGTTTTTGGCATTTGGACTTTAATAATAAACCCAATAGGATTTTTTTTGCCTTCTTTTATCTTAGTTGGGATCAAGTACATGATACTGTTTTATTATTACAGAGAAAAAGGAAATCATTTTTAAAAATGTGAATTATTTCATTATAATGGAGTCTAAGAGAGATGGTTTTAACGTAATTCAGGGCATTCTGGATAATGAGTTTCTGGATACCAGATGCTATACCTGTATTGGCAAACAAGCTGTTCTTCTGTGCTCTGAAACTTAAAGTGCCAGCTCTTTATTATGACATGCATGTGACAGCAGTGCATCTTGCAGATCTCTTGAATGCTAGTTTGCATACTTCATGATGAAGACCAGTGATCAGGAGCCAGCATTTGTATGGTGGTGGAGGGGGTGGAAGTTATAGCTTGTAGACTAAGGGCAAGTAACACCTAAAGTGAAAAAACTTATATTATTAAATTCTTGGCAGAGGTGCATTCATTTAAAGGGATCTGACAACTCAGCCCTTCTGAGGCACAAGGTCCCTAGATACTAAATACACAATAAACAGAACAAATGGTGAGTGCCAATAGTGTAAAAATTTGTATTCATTAAAATACTACTCACAGGTGTGATTTTGAAATGGCATGTAAGGCAATAACATTCTCCTAAACTCTTAAGTAACTAAAATAAGTCATACATTCCATTTCTGGAGCAGAGCGGCATTACATTGTTTACAAGAATTGCCCTGACCCTCGGCCATTGGATGCAAGATATAATGTGGCCATTGTTTCAAGTATTTCTAAGAACCAAAGTGCCTCTTTTGGCCTGCCTACAGCTACATCTCCACCCATTCCAGAGGATGGTGCAATGCAGGAACCAACACATTCTGCTATACACAGAAACATCCACTTTCTATGTCACCTACAGTGTCCTCTCAGAAGGCTTGCAGCGATGTTTTGCCATCAGAGCAAAGCGAACCCTGTTCCAAGGAAACAGGATAGAGCTCTCATGTATAATTTCCTCTAAAATCACTGTTCCATGATAATGTGTAGTTTAATATTATCACATGAAAATCATTTCAAAACCCTCCTGGCTTGCTTCTAGGTTGTAACTGTCCTACCCAAAATACGTCTCATATTTTAATAGCCTGTCAACTGCAAATAAGGGCAAGCATAATTAGGCAATAAAACACCACTGCTTAAGTTGTAAATGTTTATCGGAAAACAGTACATCTTGGAAAAGAAACCTATGTTGATTAGGAAAGTGTCAATGTTACATCAAAGAGAGCTTGTAAATTCCCCAACTGTGTGTTACTATATACAAGTCCCCTTACTAAATCCTATAGATATATTTCTAGAGAACAAAAGCCTATACTCATACACCAAACCAATGGAATTATGATCTACAGTAACTGGTTTTGTTCTACAATAAGTTGTACAGGAAAAACAGACATGATTTATGTAACTGATTTCAGCAAGAGGGGAATAATGGCAATAGCCTTATTGATTATTGGCATAAGAACAACTGGGCTTAATGACCTGAGTTCCTATAATTCAATACATTATAGACTTCATCTTAAAAAAAAAATGCCAAAAACCTAATTTGGCATGCCCATTGTGCTTTAGCTGCTGAGCCAATGGTTTTATGGTGGCTTAATGACAGACTGGCTTCAATATTTGACAACTGTCAGTTAAGGTGACAGATGGTAGCATAAAATTGGTTCGTTTGTATCAAGTTTTTGGTTTGTTCCATCCACGTGCTTTTTCACTAGTACAGTATATATTCTTCCACTGCTTTAAATCCTCAGCCAATTATATATCTGGTGTAAATCTAAATATAATAGCTTGGATATCAACCAAGAGCAACAGGAGTTTATCAAAGGGAAATGTACTTAACAAGCCGTTAAGTAATACTGTATAATGTATGGGACATGGAGATGGTGATTGAAAGTAGGCCAAGTGGCAAAAGCCTGTTTCTTTGATCATATTTGTTTCATTGTCCATGTACTTATGTACAAAAATAAGGCACATGTACATTTCTATACACTAAGCAGGGAAGCAGCCATACATCACAGCCCATACCATATTCTGCATTTCAGAACACAAAAATGCAGGCAGACATGCTGTCACTCAAAGGCAAGTAAGTCCCATTGATTCCCATTAGCCTCAGGGCATCAGTTTGGAGAAGTGTCTGACTGCTGCAGTGTAACCCCCCACCCTACCACAACACATCTGTCTTGCATGAGTCTAAAAATATTTTCAAATAAAAAGACATCTGCAACCATGTACTTTTTTCCCCTCTAATATGATAGCAATCCTTCTTTCACCATACTACAGAGCTCTGAAAATGAATCATGCAGGTATTTTCATACTAATTCAGGAACTAATTTGTAAGATAACGTATTTGAACCCCTTAGCTCCTGGAAAACGTATATGTATGAAAGACTAAATCACTAACACGGACTTCTTGGACATGTTTTTCGGGATTTTTTTTCTTTTATTTGTAAATTACAGTACAGGCATGTCAGCAATGGCCCAGTGCATGCTACATACACTGGGCCATTGCTGAAAAATAAATTAATCCCAAAAAACATGTCCAAGAAGTCTGTATTAGTGATTTTGTATAAGGTTCCAATGCCAGGAAGTTGGATGTATGGACACGTGATCTTCTAGAACCAATCAGTGAGCTCCACGCTAATGAGAAAAAACATTTGGATGTATGAAAGACTGTTTGTAACAGACACTGTTCTCATTTTCAGAAGGATCCAACTAAGCATTCAGCCACAAATGACATTCCAAATGGGCGTCAGGTGGGACCACCATTCAGTGCATTAGGGGTCTCTCTCCCTACAGGCCCGGATTTGTGGCGAGGCCGCATAGTTCAGGGCCTAGGGCGGCGCATTCTTGGGGGCGGCTTGCCGCCCAGCCGCTCTAGCCACGCTGCTCCCCAGTGCTCCGGCCCTTACACGCTGTCGCTATTGCGTGAGGTAATGCGGGCGGGCGCTAGGACCGCACGGCCTAGGGGCGCCCACCCAGCAAATCCGCCATTGTCTCCCTATAAGGGCCAGCCTCCTGGTTTATAGTTTATTGTACAGTAATTATAGTGCACTCTACAGATATTATACATCAGTTTGCTCCAAATCTTACTCTATGAGGATGATTTACGAACATTCGATTTACAAAATATCTTCTTTTTTTTTTCACGGAAAAATTGTGGTTCTTCTATATTTCTTTAAAACTCTAAAAAAGTCGAGATTTATTAAGTGTAAAAACCATGAAAAACTTGAATACAAAAATTCACCAGATAAAAGTTGCGAAGTCCTATAGAAGTCAGCGGGAGCTTCGCTGATCCAATTCAGGCTTTTGGAGGTTTTCTGATTTTTTTTGCTCTAGAAATTTCCAAAAGACTCACATTTTTAGAGGTTTTGAAGGTAATTGTAATTTTTTTTGGATTGTTCCCAGCTTTTTTTCATTCGTGCTTTTCATATTCAGATCTTTTAATAAATTCCATGGCATTCCTAAAACCACTAAAAAAAACCACTAGAATGAGATTGTTATAAATAGGTCTTTAGGTGATCTTCAAGCTGGGCTTTCAGGTGCATCTAAATAAACAAATGCTTATTCACCTTCAATGAAGATTTGGGGAGACCGCTGTTTATATGATAGGGACCATAGATCAGTGGTTGCGCATCACTGATCTACGGTCCTTAACACATAAACACATGCTATGATCAAAGTTATTAGCAGCCAATTAATCTGCCTGTATATTTTTGTTGGAACCTGGAGTATCACGAGGAAACCTGCATAAGAAGGGGGACAACATACAGAGTGCTTGCAGAAAGTTACCTGGTTGGAATTGTACCAAGGACACAAGCGCTGCTAACCACTGAGCTGCTTTTGGAAGCACTCTGTTTTTCACCATAGAAAATACTGCAATAGAACATTAAGATGTTAGTAGCTCTTGTGTGCCATGGGCAGCAGGCTTCCCAAACATTGTTTGCCATTGGTTTAAAAAAATACAATTTTCCCTGAGAAAACTACTGCAAACAAAACATCTTTTTGGCCAATGCCCATAGGAGTACTTTCCATGTCTCTGTTAGAGAAAGAATATGCCTGAGTGGCTACAGTGACTTCCACTAAACCCTGCAATATACATTTTCATTAATGTGTCTGTTTAAAGGGAAAGTTGGAGGTTAGGCAGTAGGCACCTGATCCCTGCACAATGATGACTTCTTATGTGACACAAACAGTAGAGAAATGACTGTGCCTGTTTCAATTCTACCAGGAAGACGCTAATATGTTTGGTGACATTTCAGAATCATTATGTGAACTAATTTGTTGAGTCTGTTAATTATGCAGCATTATTCCAGAATCTATTTTAATTCCATAATCTGTGCGGTGTAATGGGACTTTTACAAGGAGCTGCATTTGGTTCCTCCCAGTAGCTGATTACCTCACTAACATGTGGAGTGTCTTGGATCACATTTGATGACCTTTGCCTGCATTTTATCTGGTGTAACCTCATTATCTGTAGCTGAGGTTTTGGATGTACAAGCCTTGGCTCCCAGGAGGGCTGCTTCACAATAATGTGATCCTATTCACAGCTGAAATCGAACGAATCAGTAACAGTCAACAACTGATGGGGTTAATACAGTGTATTAACTCACCAGATGCTGTTTTTTTTTTTTTTAAAGAGCACCTCCACGCAAAAACCTGAAATAAAAAAATATTCTAAGGAACATTGTTATAAACATTCATCAGAACTATTCAGTGGTTTATTTGTAAATGAAATTGCAGTATCTGCTTGTTTGTTTATATTCCCTGCACACCTAACTCTGACTCCTGAAACAATGCAGCAGAAGTGTCAAATATTTCTTCAGATATTTATTTTAATTGCAATTGCATTTACAGCTACAACAATTTTAGTGAAGACAGAGTGGAAAGTTGCTTGGCATTACTTCTTTATTCATTTTTTTTGGGGGGGGGCATTTATCTTGTGCTTTTTCTCAGATGACACCCATTTGTTTAGAATTGTGTTTGCTGTTACATTTTCTTTAGTTACATTTCTGTAATAAGTCCATTGATATTCCTGCAGTGCACTGCTCCCACTGACTCACGACAGGAAAGAGAGCTGCATTTTACTGCTATCTGAACCTCATCATTTAGTCATGGAACTAACAAAGGGATGTTTTTATTCCACCTTAACTTTGCACACAATCCTTTAACAAATTAATTAATCCTAATGAATTAACACTTCATTTATTTAACTGCGCTACAGTTCATGAATTAAAATTTCATGCAGTGATTAAAGGCTGCTAAAATATGCATGATTTCGTTAAAATTTCATAATAAATCAGTGCAATGTGTTACATGACAAGTCAACTATTTCTCCCCAGACCCTGTGTACACGATTTTGCTTTTGTGTGAGTGTGGGGCTGCTAAGTGGGATGCTGAGGGCTCTAATGTAGCTGGGAAAGAACTGGACATTTCATTAGGAAATCATTTCACCTCATGTGCATATTGTCTCCTGTCTGTGAAGTGATGTGTAAAGAGGATGGCAGATCAGACACCACACGGGACACAGTTGTAACAAGCAGAGTGCTTGCTACACACACAAACACACACACACACACCTGCTTCCACAGGGGAACATATGTGTCTCAGGCTTATTTTAAGTTTCATACCTGCAACTCAGTATGGCAGGAAAAAGCAAAGGATTATAAATATAATAGGACAGATGGCCAAAAATATAGGTGGAAAACTATCTTTGTGTGTGTGTGTGTATATACTATGTATAAATATATAAGGGGATCATATAATAATCTCTCTAATGCTTTATTTACCAGTAGGTCTTTCCAACTGACACGAGGTCACCCATTCCGATTAGAAGAAAAGAGGTTCTGCCTAAATATTCAGAAGGGGATTTTTACAGTGAGAGCTGTGAACATGTGGCATTCTCTCCCTGAATCAGTTGTACAGGCTGATACATTAGATAGCTTTAAGCATACCTCCCAACTGTCACTTTTTCGGAGGGACAGTCCCTCTTTTGACAGCTCAACCCGCAGTCCCTTATTTGTACTGGAAAGTCCCTCTTTTCTATGCACTGAACAGCCAGAAAAAGAAACAAAATTTCTCACTTAATTGGCTTTTAGCCGAGAGTGCAGAACAGCTACAGGTGCAAATAAGATACTTTGTAACATTTTTGAGACACAAAAACACAGTTTAGATAAGGAGAAATATTTTCAAACTTTCATAACCTGCCAAGTTTTGTAAAACAAACATGGTAATTAGGGTGTGTGGCCACAGAAAGGGGTGTGGTCAAAGAAATTGCTGCGCTACGTGCGGGAAAGAGGGAAAAAAATTTTTGTCCCTCTTTTTACTTCCAAAATGTTGGGAGGTATGCTTTAAGAAGGGGTTGGATGGCTTTTTAGCAAGTGAGGGAATACAGGGTTATGGTAGATAGCTCATAGTACAAGTTGAGCCAGGGACTAGTCCAATTGCCATTTTGGAGTCAGAAAGGCATTTTTCCCCCTCTGAGGCAAATTGGAGAGGTTTCAGATGGGTTTTTTGCCTTCCTCTGGATCAACTGGCAGTTAGGCAGATTAAAAAAAAAACTAAAAGGTTGAACTTGATGGACGTGTTTCTTTTTTCAACCTTACTTTCTATGTTACTATGTTACATCAGTAATTAGCAAGCATTTGCTGGAATCAGGATATTTCCTTAGTAAGATGGTGGTACAACTTTGTCAAATTCACCTCATAAGGGAAGAAAGAGAGATACAAAGTTAGAAATAAAGAGAAGTCTTTGGCCCAGATTCACTGGGCAGGTTGTAGTTTTCTTAATTTTAAGGTGTAATTTTAATTTTTCAGAAAACTGACCACTTCATATTTCACCCACCCATATTTTCAGTCCCAATAACACAGATTATCTTTGATTTAAAATGGCGGGTAGCCGCAATATGGGTGGCTGAGAGCGCATGCAATGATAACTTGGCACCTTTTGACTAAAACGTTACTTTTTAATCTGCATAACACCAAGTCAGACGTGACATTACATTTTGGTGTCAGGTTTTAAAGCTTTAGTGGCGAGCGTCATATTATTATTATGATATAAGGTTTAAATGCTGAACAAATGGGGATTATTGTCGCTGTTTAGTAAATCTGGCTACAAGTTTTGACTGGGGGAAATAACGTGGTTTTGTAAAATGTTGTGGAACGCAATCCAGAGCGCCGAGAAATATTTTTTAATGGGAGCAAATGACTCCTCCAAAAGGAATTAGTGTTTTGGAATGTGCCGGTCTATTCCCGTGCAGGTCACGGGAAAAGCAGAACCGGTGAGGGCGCAGTGCGCAGCTGGAGGGTTAAATAGCGCCTGCCCCGCGGTGCCACCTTCCCTCTCAGCTACAGGAAGAGGCAGAACCGGTTAACCCTCGTGCCCCCTCTCTCTCTCTCTGTGGTATTGCGGGTGTGCGCTTTGCTTTACGGTAGCGAAATCTCGAAATGATAGCGCTGTGCATGAAGCAATGCTTTGCGCAATACATAATAGTAGTAGAATAAATGCTTTTTCCAGTGTTTGTGTGAGTGCTGCGCGAATTGACATTCTGGCTGCAGAAGTGCTACATTTGTGGCCAGGGAAAGTTGTGAAGCTCAGTGTCAGCTAAGGATGCTGGGAGCTGGAGTTCATAAACACATGGAAGCCTTGATTTTAACTTTATCGCTCAGCAGTAGTTCAAATAAGAAAAGGATGAGTGAAAGGAATGGCATACAGCCTTATATCACAAATGAAACATATAGGTAGATCATTGCACTGGCTCACTCACAAATGCAAGTATATGTATATTGCTTCACTTTACATATGGGGTATTAGCATGTGTTTGCTGTAAGGTAGGTGTGTATGAACTGAGGGGAAGAAGCTCAGTGGTTGGGTTGTGCAGAAGGCAGGGGGTGCATGCCCAGTTGGTGTCTCCAGGTGTAGCACCTGCACTGTCCTGCTACTGTCTGTCTGCTGGTCACTATAAGAGCAGCCTCCAGTCACCAGCACCGCCCACACTTCCAGATGAGCAGTAAATGAGAGAAGCCCCAGACGGCTGATGTCTGTCAAGCTTGTTTCCACAGTCTCGCGATACAGGCAGCCGGCTGGAGCTGCGAGATCTGGGGCTCAGGTGTAAGAGAGCATCTCTTCTCAGCACTGGGACAGAACAGAGACATAAGTGAGACCGAGAGGCTGGAGGGAGGCATTCTGTGTGGCCACCAGGACATTCCCCAGCAATAGCAGCAGCAGCAGCAGGAGGAGGAGGAGGAAAGCTAGAGGCTCCATCCCAAGCAAAGGAAAACACTTCACTTTTTGCTCTTCCCAGTTCCCATTACGAGTGCTCTTGGATTCCATGCAATTCTTTCAAGATGATGTCAATGAACAGCAAGCAGCCTCATTTTGCCATGCACCCGAGCTTACCTGAGCACAAGTACACCTCTCTGCACTCCAGCTCGGAGGCAATAAGGAGAGCATGCCTACCCAACCCACAGGTAAGTCACTTACCCAGGGCGCCTCTGGGTCTCCTCTGATTCCCACTTTCACTCTCTCTTTCCCTTTCTTCACTCGTTTTAACCATATGGTATGTGAGTGCACTTATAGTATGTCTTTGTGTATCACCCCAAATCACTCCATACAATATCAGTGTGCATCACCCTAAAACACTTCATAGAATATCAATGTGCATCACCCCAAATCACTCGATAGAATATACGTGTGTATCACCCCAAATCATTCCGTAGAATATCAGTGTGCATCACCCCACAACACTTAGAATGTCTTTGTGCATCAGTCCAAATAATCACTCAATGATATACATATGTACATCACCCCAAATCACTTTACAGCATGATTATGTACATCACCCCAAATAATCACTTAACATGAATATATCCATCACCCCAAATAATAACTAAATAGCATGACTATGTGCATCACCCCAAATAATAACTAAATAGCATGACTATGAGCATCACCCCATATGCCTGTACAGTATGGAGCTGAGCAGTGAGCACCAGTCCAAATGAGTCCATACCCTATCGATACATCCATGCTTCCCATGCACAGCTGCCATAGCTATGTGTGTCCCTGCTCGGGCTGAAATGGTAACTGATGAATCCCCTTTGCCTGACTGCCAATGCGAATGTGCAGAATGTGCTCTCACCTCTCGCTTCTCCTGTTCCAGATGCAGGGCAATATCTTCGCCAGTCTGGATGAGACCCTGTTGGCCCGAGCCGAAGCACTTGCTGCCGTTGACATCGCCGTGTCCCAGGGCAAGAGCCATCCGTTCAAGCCAGATGCCACGTACCACACTATGAACAGCGTGCCATGCTCCTCCAACACCACCGTGCCACTCGGACATCACCATCACCACCATCATCACCACCATCATCAGGCGCTGGAGCCCGGGGACCTCCTGGAACACGTCACCTCCCCGTCCCTCGCACTGATGGCCAGTACCGGACACGAAGGAGTCGGTGGTGGCGGAGGAGGTGGAGGCGGTGGTGGAGGTGGTGGCGGAGGCTTGATCTCTACCTCGGCCCATCAGCACAGCCACATGCACGGCCTGAGTCACCTGTCCCACCAGGCGGCCATGAACATGACCTCTGCCCTTCAGCACCCTGGACTGGTCGCCTCTCATCACTGCTCTGGGGGGCAGGTGGCCTCAGCTGTGGGGGCAGCGGCTGGCTTGGCGTCTATCTGCGACTCAGAGACCGACCCTCGCGAGCTGGAAGCTTTCGCTGAGCGATTCAAGCAGAGGAGGATCAAGCTAGGGGTGACCCAAGCCGATGTGGGCTCAGCCTTGGCCAACCTGAAGATCCCCGGGGTGGGCTCCCTCAGCCAGAGCACCATCTGCAGGTTTGAATCCCTCACCCTGTCGCACAATAACATGATCGCCCTTAAGCCCATCCTGCAAGCCTGGCTAGAGGAAGCCGAGGGGGCTCAGAGGGAAAAACTCAACAAACCCGAACTTTTCAATGGGGGGGAAAAGAAACGCAAGAGGACTTCCATCGCTGCCCCAGAGAAGAGGTCCCTGGAGGCTTATTTCGCTGTCCAGCCGCGACCTTCCTCGGAGAAAATCGCTGCGATAGCCGAGAAACTGGACCTCAAAAAGAACGTGGTGCGGGTCTGGTTCTGCAATCAGAGACAAAAGCAGAAAAGAATGAAATTTTCTGCCACTTACTAGCCACGCACATCCTTCACTGGTTTCCAAGAAATTATTTATGTATTTATTTATTTATTCCTTACTTTTTTTCATAGTTACTAAACCTGCCACCACTCAGCTACTGTTCACCTACCACTGCCAGCACTTAGGCTCTCGGGAGGTGCTGGGAGTCGTAGCGAAGTAAGTGCTGGAGGGCCGCAGTTTGAACTCTTCTGCCTTACTTTATCCCCTTTACTTCATTTATTGCTCCTTTCGTTTTGCCACTGGAGGGGGAGGGGGGCTTTGCCCTTGTGGTGGACTCCAAACTTGAAATGAACTCTAAAGAGAAGAAATCAAATTAATAAAAAATGCTAACATTTTAATAACTATTTATTGTCGGGACCAATGGACATAAAACAAACCCCATATTGACTGGATCTGCAGAAATCAAATTCTCTTCTTAAAATTTAACACCACAGTATAAAACAGAACAAAAAAAATGGAAATATAAACATGCTATGGACAAAGCAATCCTTAGAAATTCATCGCATTGGAACCCTAGCGGGGGAAAGTGTCGGTGGAGATAATGTGAAATGATCAGTATTTTTATCTGAAGTTCAGTGTTATTTGCTCTGTGCTCCCCCCATGCCTCCCCTTGTCCCGAGTGCCTGTGACTCACTGTGAGCTGGAGACCTTGCGGCTGTCACACAGTAGCTGCAATCTGCGATTTCACATCAATCAATCTCACATCAATCTGTAAAAAGTTATATAAAAAAAAAAGATTAATTTTCCTATTTCTATACATGTTTCTTTTTCTCCACATTAACTCCTCTTTTAGAAAAACCGCCCCTACATCGACCTCTTAATACGAATCCTATAAAAAATAATGCTCAAACTCCCCTCCCTAGAGACGATTAGCTGAGAGAGGTGAGAAATTCGCGTTACGTTAGTGTTAATAATGTATCGCCACCGTCCACCGAGAAAAACATTTATTAAATCTAAAGGGCCCTGCTCGATCAATCCCTTCCATTAAGTGAAATTGAACGACTGGGTGCAATTCGTTGAGATTGTCAGAAGCAGAGAGCCTCAATATTCAGTAAATTGTCGCAAACATGATGTAGTTAATAAAATCCGTACAGTACGACTGTACAGGTTATACTCATCTTAATATACAGGTCAATATACTGATAACGAGCACAACTTACACGGGGGTTGTTATGGGCGGAAGTTGATTTGATTCCTGCTCCTTGTTTGCAGAGCTGACATTCTATGCATTGAGCCCGGGTACTACATACATAGACTGGTTTCTGGTAGATTTTGTGCGTACTGTGACTTCACTGGTGCTTGGCTCTATTCACGCTCACACGTTGTTCATTTCACCACTTATCTCGTGTGCAAAGGAGAACAACTACTGTAAATACTTCCATATGTGCACAAGCAAAATGATGGTTACAAAAAAAATGATTTCGGTATTTTCCCCAAATCATCTGAACTGTTTGCGTTAATTTTTTTTAGACTGGTGAGACTACAAGTTCTGGCCCAGGAGTCGGTACCGGCAGTGCAACACACCCACACACTAACAACCTAACAAACACAAGCCTTAAAGAAATATTCATTTTGTGTTGATGTACTAAGTGATAGCCTACTCGTATCACTTACAACTTTTCGTGACCCCTAACCCCTCTGGCTGTCAGCAGCAGCACATTATTGACATGTAAGTCCTTGGCACACACACTGGGTGAGGTCACACAGATCTGACTCAGAAATGAGTTTTTTTTTTTACAGTAAATTATGTTCCAAGCACATGTAATTATTTGTATTTGGAGATATGTGTCAACTCATGGTTCTTTTACATCACGTAAAAAAAAGTCACGTTGCAGTTCTTGTTGCACGTTTATTATGTGCTGTGAAAATGCTTTCACTTTCCACTGCTTCAAATGATCAGAGAAATACACTGATTTGATCAAGAAATATACGCAAAGAATGCCAAATCTGTATTAAAAAGTGACCAATTGCAACAGCAGTATATATATATATATATATATATATATATATATATATATATATATATATATATAGATATATATATATAGATATAGATATATAGATATAGATATAGATATAGATATATATATATATATATATATATATATATATATATATATATATATATATATATATATATATATATATATATATATATATATATATATATAATTAGAAGCAGACAGCAACTAGAAGCGATCTAACTACAGGTGAAACTTTCAGGCTGCTAATGCTAATTCTTCCCAGAATATGGGCTGCACAATCGCAGCGACTGAATCTTTTTTTCTCAGCAGGTAGATCTTATTAGTTTCTCAATACGAAATGATCCCAAACCGTTGTCATTTGTCGTTCCGTTCAGTACTTCTTTATGAAATGAAGCTCGTGATTGTTTTTTTTTTATTTTTATGTGGGTATAAGAGAGATCATTTATTTATTTTCCTGAGTGACTGTTTTCTGTTTGTCCGAATTCGCACTGAAATGATCTTAGGACCTTCCATTAAAATGTACAGTTGAATAATAATAATAACAAAAAAGTTTACCGTGTTGTGTATCCATATGTACAAAATTCTTCCAATAAAAATAAAAAATAACTTTTATACCATATGCATTGAAAACTGCGCACGTATGTCATTTTATATATATATATATATATATATATATATATATATATATATATATATATATTCGGCTCCTGCTACTTTCTGTTGAAGACAAGTGTCCCAAGATGAAAGTTGTGTGTGTTTGAGAAGGTGTGTGTGTGTGTAATAGGTACAGCCACAAAAGAGGGGTGCATTCATTATTCCCTTTATCCCTACATACCAGTCACTAGACTGCAGTAGTGTATTCACCACTTCCAGGACCTCTTTAACTTGTTCTCCAATAGCTTTCAACCTGAATTATGAATAATAGACGCATATTGTCATGATACTATTGATTTTACTCCTCTGTCATTTTAGGACTAAATTTGGTCTCATTCAACCAGAGTCCTGTCAAAAAAAAAGTTAAAAATAAAATAGGCATACCCACTTACTAATGTTCCATCAAACTCCCTATTTATATTTTATATTTACACTCGTGAATTGTGATTAGCAATAATAGAGTAGAGTTTTAATCGTGTTACCCAAGTGGATACATAACTCAGAAAAAATCAATTAATCACGGATCAGTTATTTATTCAGGACTAACATCTCAAGTTCAGATATTATGTTTGATTCCGGATTTACCCAACAGCTCATGCTGCCTGTCAGGGGGGATGTAACCAATGCCTCATGCACAGGAACCTATAGGCTGCAGTGGGTACATTAAAAATAAAAAGGCAAATGTCGGTCAGCAGATGCAAGCACGTGCAGTAGAAGGGGATGCTGTAAATACAATTACCCAGCCGCTTTTAATAATTCATGGGCTGAGATTTAGAAAATTAATAAAATGAATTATAACAAGAAGATAATTAAAAACTTTAGTAATTGTTGTTAAGGTAGCAGAATGGGAGGAGTGATACACAACATATTGTCAGTGAAAACCTGTGCATCTGTAGACAAATGGTGGTCTCTGAACTAATTGTATCGGGGTCTGTATATTGCTAAATCTGGGGCTATGGCCGACAAGTAGTTATTCATCCTATATAGCTACAGAGCTTTGACTAAATATATATATATATATACACACACACACATATCTATATATATACACACACACACACACACATATCTATATATATATATAGTTGGCCAGCTTAAATATATTGCAATATATGGACAAACAATCCCTGTTTTGTTTAAAGGGTAAGGCATTTTTTAGTAGCAGTATGCACAAAATGTCGCTATATATATATATATATATATAGATAGATAGATAGATAGATAGATAGATAGATAGATATAAATAAATATATATCTGCCTCCAGATAAAACGAATATATTTAAGGCTTACTATACACACACACCTTTGTGATATATATATATATATATATATATATATATATATATATATATATATATATATATATATATATATATATATATATATATATATATATATCACAAAGGAAAAGGTGCACACTGGGATTTGTAGAAATATTACAAATCCATATTTATTTGGTTAGATTAAAAAGAAATGGCCAACGTTTCGGTCTGTGTCTAAGACCTTTGTCAAGACACAGACCGAAACGTTTGCCAGTTCTTTTTAATGTAACCAATAAAATATGGATTCCTAATATTTCTACAAATCCAAGTGTGCACCTATTCCTTTGATTTGTTTCATAATGCAGCTATCTTTGGTAGCACCTGGGTCAAATTTTTTTGTACATGGAGTGCGTTAGAACTTTGGACTGTATATATATATATATATATATATATATATAAAACTGGCATAGTTGCTTATGTGAACCTAACAAAGTAACAGAGGATGGAACATAACAATATGAAAATATTTTTGTTGTCCTATAAGACTTTTCTCAGGCCTTTGATAACAACTGCACAACTGCTAATAATACCTAGGTGTGTGTATACAGTGTGTGGGTTATAAACAATATTCCAAAGGGTCACCTCCAAGAGAGATTAAACATTTTAGGCTCCCTATAACAATCTTTGTTGAGTGCCTGCCCCTCTTTGCTAGTTCCACATAATGTATACAAACTTTTGTACACATTGATCAGAATGAAACAAAATGCTGACAGCATCCAACAGTGGAAATTCACTTACACCAGACTCTCTCTTTTCACTGAAGTGTTGACAATAAACATTTAATGAAGGCAGAGACTTGCATGTCTCCAGACAGTGTCAGAATACTTTATACAGACCATTAACATGGATTTCTCTACTTCAAACACTGCACACCATACAGTAACATTATACGAAAGAAGAAGAAGGAAAAAAAAAAAAAAGAGAAAGAAAAAGATGCAAAACAAATAAGATGTTTATATGTATAGTTTAAGCTTTCTGCTTTCCCTGACATACTTTGTGTTTGCTGAGAGAAAATTTACTCATTGCAGATCACTGGCTCTTCAAAAATGTTAAATACAGTTAATGCAATATTAATCGCCCTTTGGTGATATAAAATGCAATATTTTCAGGCAGCTATCGAGCTTTTCCAGAGGAAGAGCTGATGAAACCAGCCACAGCTGAATAGTGAGGAGAAAAAGCTCGGTATTTATTGCTTTTGTTTGGCTTTTGGCTACAGACACTGGAACACTGTAATGGGGGTAAGGACATTTATTTTATCTGCAATCTATGGGCTTGTGGAGCACGGGTGGCAGATGGGGTTTGCCTGTTATATTCCGAGAGTCATTTAGAGCAAATCCTAATAACTAATAATGATTTATGTTAATTTCGTTCACCTATGCGACTTTATGAAAGGAGGCATTATGCCATAAAGCATTCAGCCTGGAAAAAAAAACAGAAATCACTATATTCAAAAGCACCGGGTTAAAAACTTGTTTACACTGGAATTAAAGCCATCCGGGTGGACTCCACAGGCTTCTCCATCGCAGACGCACACGAGCGTCTGCGTTTTTTTTTTTAATATTAGGTGTCGATCAGATTAACCTGCGGCACAGAATCTACATGCGATTTATGCAGAACGCCGCTACGTGCTTAATGAAAAAAAGGGGGGTCGGCAGATTATTACTGGGGTTTTTTCTAGTAGTAGGAGGCGAGATCATTTCGTTATAATAGATACATAAATTCATCGCTGGCAGGAAATCGATCGAGGTCGGCGATCAAAGTTTATTTTTGGTATTTTTAAAAAAAAATAAGGGAGCAGTTAGTGCCAGTAAATAAAGCTGGCGACTGAGAGATTTCGGATGGGTTGTAGTGTTTGAAAAACAGGCCTCCAGCTGTTTATGGACTACATCTCCCATCATTCCCTCTAGCTAGCTAGATATCCCCCCTAAACATAACTGTGCGTTTATGAGAGTTTTCTTTCACCCTTCTGTTATCCAGCCTGCCTCCAGGCACTCTCTTTCTCTAAAGTGCAACACCATCAAAGCCCTTATTAACACTATTTCCAGGAGATCACAAGGTAAATCTTTCCTCCTGTTTACCAGTAACAGGGAAGAACAGTATGAGGTAAACGGGTTTTCTAACTCCAGAACCACACAAGGCACATCCAGTAGGATTATCTCTTTCAGAAAGGTTAATTCAAATTAGTCACTGCTCAAATGTGGAACGACCTTTCCTCTCTGATCTGTACCCACAGCCCCATCAGCACATGGTGGGACAGAAGGACCCTGAGTCCCCTTTGGGATTATTAACTCCATAATTGCAGGTGGGTCGGTTTATCTTTGCCATTTTGTTTCACTTTTTGATGCTGCTGACAACATTATAATCCTTTTGTATTTTATAATTATTATTATTATTATTATTATTATTATTATTACTGAAGTGTTTACCAGCACCTCAGTTTTCCCTGTTAGCTTCTAGTTAAAAAATAACTGAGCAGGAGTAGTGTGTTCATTTTTCTGTGTGTTTAAATGAAAGGGAGATATTTGTCACCAAATTGTGCTATGACTCTATACAATTCCTTCTGCACAACAAGCTTCTTCCCTTAAATTCGAGGCGTGATGCATTATTGAAAACCTATATCAAACAGCCCTGGCTTGCAGGCTCTCTGCGTTGGGCTGGAGATGAAGTCTGACTGTCTGACTGCACACAAGCCTCTAATATGTTAATGGCCGTAGGGGAAGCCTTAGGATCCATCTCAAGCTGCTTCGCACACCATATGTCAGGCCGTTAGCCACATGGATCTATTAATCAAAACAGAAAAAGTACCCCACTTACTGTATCTCTGCTAATATTAGCCCGTTGTCTTTAACATAGGAAACAAATTGACTTGTTTGAAAAAAAAAAAACTTACATCTATCCATCTATCTGTCATCTATCATCTCTCTCTCTCTCTCTATATATATATATATATATCAGCACCTTAAAAGGGCATGTAAACCTAAAAATGAAATCTAATCCCTAAGCAACTTTCCGATATCCATTCATTAAACGCTATTAACGGTTTTAATTGTTTTAACTGCAATTGAAAGCAGTGATTGCAATTGCACCGCTGGTCCAGTCTCTTGAAACTATGCAGCAGAAGTGATATTTGAGTGCATATTCTGCTACATTGTTTCAAAGCTTAGAACCACCAGGGCAGAGTATTGAATAGGACACCACTCCATAAGTTATTATTTTAAATACATTGGAAGCTGCATTTAAAAAGCTGTTGCTTAGAAATTATTTTATTAAGCAACATTTTATATTTGGCTTTACACCCCATTCGAGTCTCTATGTGGCCCTTGCATATTACAGTGGATCCTGGAGTTTAAATAATTTCTCCCAGTGATTTTTAATATGCATATTATTGTAGCAAAAATGGAACAATCCACCATGCAGCAATCCTGTAATTAATATTTTATTTCCAGTTCCTACAGTAGAGTGGGCTGTGCACGACCTTCTGGATGGGGATTGCACAATTGGATCTCTGACAAGCTCACCCTAAGTATGTAAGTTTCTTGGGGTGACCCAGCAGTACTGCTCAGAAAAACTACTTCTCAGAATGAGGGATGCTTTATTAACGCGCTTTATACCCACAATGGCTTTTTTTGTTATGCTTTATTTGTAGGGAGTGAACTAAGAATACACATTGACGGTACAATATAATGCATTATGTCCATCTACAGAGAGACAGAGAGAGAGCTTTCCTATATATCTGTCGTTTCACATTAAGGGTTGTAACTTAATTCCTTCAGGCTATTCATCACCAAAGTAATTAAACCCGCAAATGGATGTAAATAAAGTCAAATTGGTTTCTTGACAGATGAGCCGAAGAAGCCTGACAGGAAACCAGACAGATCAGAGCCTATTTTTGTGCTGGCAACACCAGTTAGAGCAATGACTTGCTTCAGGATACTCCTTCAAATCCCAATATGCTTAGTGAACGAGAACTGATCAACATAATTATCCAAACCATATATATATATATATATATATATATATATATATATATATATATATATATATATATATATATATATATATATATATATATATATATAAATATTTTTTTTTATTTTTATATATGCGCCTGTGCAAGCCATATGATACTAATAACTATGCTTGCACCTACCTCTCTTGGCAGTGGTTATCTAACTAGGTTCTCTTTGGCACCTTACTAACTCTCCAGGATATGCTACACATAGACAAACCTTTAATTAAGTAGAATAGCAGCAACCCCGCTCCCACGGTTTGATATAAATATTTCCCCCCTTAAGGTTTAATATTAGTTGTGTACGATTGTATTCTGGTGTCAAATACTTGCACAACAATAAAAAAGCCCATTGTGGGGTCCTAGGAGCAGCACTTGCTATGGCTGGATAAAAGCCATTCAGCTCCCATTCAGTAAAGTGCAAAGCAAATAGAGCCCTGACCGTGCCTGTGTGAGTTCAGCACCATGGACAGCTCCCTCTATGCATTACGGCCGAGCAAATCCATTGTACTGAATCAGAAATCTGTACTCACGCTAAACCCCAAAGCGACTCTCCATGTTCCTGCAATTTACAGTAGATATTCTACTTCTGTGGCAACACATATTTTCATTTTGTATAAGAAACGCAAAGCCCACATACCCCTGATTGCTAAGTTTATCCAAACATTTTAAATCCTGGTCCTTTTTTTAAATAAAACTTTCTTTTCACCATATCATACCACAGACAGATCTTTTCCAGCTTGGCAGTGTTATTTTTTTTATCCCCACGATGTATTGAAAGGAGTCTGTAACCAGGAATATTAACACCCGAGCCAGCACTTAATTAGAATACAATATGAATAGGGGGAGCATATGGAGGAGAATGTCAGGGGGGAACGAGCCAGGGGCAGATCAGAAGAAATTTGTATTCATTTCTGCCTCTTATTTGTTCAGTAATCTCTACCATCATGACTAAATCTTGGAGCACTGATGTAGTTCGAGTTGTTGTTGACTTAACGTCAGAATTCAATCACTAGGGGTTTTGCTGCAGCCGGACTACTTATTTGTCTAATAAATCCGTCATTTTGTAAGAAAAATATTTGAGCAGCCGCACTTGACCTCTTAGTATCCAGAAGTCACATTTTTTCCTACCAGTTTACAAATGCAAAATCAAGATGATAATTTAATGCCTCCAGGTAAAGAGTTGATTCCTGATTGGATTTTAGATGGAAATGTCTATTTTAAATACTGTGATTAAACTGTAAATAGAATCGTATTTTTGCTGTTATGATTGAGCTTCAGACCCTCATCTTAAACTTGCCTGCTTCTCTTTAAAAAGTTACTCGCTTCTTCCAGTCTATTCATTCTTAAAATGTGCATCATCCTTCTAACTTTAAATGAAGGAGTCAAATTTAAATGAGAAGGAAAAAAAAAAATTCATATGCTCCAAATGTGATTTTCTGCTTTATTTAAAAAACACAGAATCAGTCAGGGCTTTCTAATATTTTTAACCAATACAGTGTGTGTGCACCAGCAGTGATTTTCAGCACCACCTTAATATACACCACCCCTGCAATGGCATAATAGGCCATTCCACATACAGAAGGAGGAAGGCAGAGTAGTAATCTATATATATAACTGTTGGAATCAAATATCTATTATCCATGCAACCAGGAATAGCTCAGAAGTGAAGTCATACAGTGAATGCAGTTCATATAATACTCTGGAGAGGAACTCTTGATGGTAGTACAGTTGTAAATATGTTTTACTGGCCAAAGCAAAATGGGATTCCTGTGTATTCCCTAAACATAGCAAATAAGTGACTTGAAGTAGAATTGTTCTGTTAACAACCTAGGTCGTTCAATCACAAGTCAGTATCTCTCTCTTCTGTGCATAACTGCTCCCCCCTTGGAGCAGAAATAGCCATCCTGTGGCACACGGAGTTTAGAGGATGATGGAATTTGTAGTGCAGATGGAGAGAGATGGCTTTTGACCATGTCCACATTAAATATAGATGCAACAGATTTAAAGTTTGCAGCCTAATTGTTCATTTTAATGGAATTCCTTTAAAAGTACTCTAAGTACTTTCCTGTTTTACCCCTTGTTACCACTTATTCTGTCCTAACAATATTTGTTATATATACATATATTTTTTGCAACAAATACTGTTGCTGAGAACTATTTCACACCAGGTATGCCATGTATTGACTGCATGCTAACATTTCACTGTTCAGAGACTTTCTCTCCTCCAGACCTACACACACACTATTATAAAGAGAAGTATTGACTGCTATGATCAATGTGAAATTTGTCCTTGGTGTCAGTGATATATTGTCATGGCATGGCCATGAAGAGCTTTCAGCATGCACCAGAAGGGGCTTAGGTAAGATGCACATTGCAGAATAAAAGAACAGGCTGCTGCCAAATTCATAGATCTGTAGGATTTCTCATCCTGCTAGTACTTACAACACCGGGGGCTATATCAGTGAACGTGCTGTAGGTGCAGGATGTGAAAGAGAATACGGAGCACAACATGTTTAAATCATTTACCTTTATCTTTCTTTGCAGCTCTTTTCTTTCTCTATCTTTTGCATCACAAAAAAGGAATTGAACCAAAAATGTTTTGAACCTGCCAAGAATCAGTAAAAACCAATGGAAATATTAGTGCATCTGTTTGGTGTATTTATTGTTATTTCCATGTGCAGGGCCCCAGGCTATGCAGGAAAGCAATCAGGTGATTCTGAGAGCTGTGATGCAAGGTCAGATATCCTTGAGATAAATTCTAAAATATATAATGATTATTACTTTATTATCTAATAATATGTGCTTTCTTACCAGGGGCCCCTCTGAGGCTGGATGACTAATATCCTTTGGCCCTACCCTAAACTCAGTCCGGTTTAACTACTACTTTCACAATGGAAATGCAACCAAATGTCATAAATAAAAATATTTGCCTCCATCTGATAAAATGTAACCTCAAACTCCCTGTTTGTACTTTCACTGCTTTTTATTTATTCCTATCCTCTATAATACTGCCTGCGCAGGCATCAGCAGCTAAAGGAAGTAATCTTCTCACACATTTCTTCCTTCCTTGTCAGCAGGTTGTACTCTAATTACCCAAGACACAGCACGTATATAAGAACTAAAAGGGCAAACCAGCTTCTCCTTCCTAAAAATACAGCACAGTTATACACTACAACTGCATCATCACACTACTGTGTGTGTATATATATATATATATATTTATATATATATATATATATATATATATATAAAAAAAATAAAATCTCCGTATTTAGGAAAAATGATCATTGATGGCAAACAATAATACCCTTTATTCAACTCTGCAACAAAAGTTAAAGGGATACTGTCATGGGAAAACATGTTTTTTTTTCAAAATGCATCAGTTAATAGTGCTGCTCCAGCAGAATTCTGAACTGATATCCATTTTTCAAAAGAGCAAACAGATTTTTTTTTATTCAATTTTGAAATCTGACATGGGTCTAGGCATATTTTCAGTTTCCCAGCTGCCCCCAGTCATGTGACTTGTGCTCTGATAAACTTCAGTCACTCTTTACTGCTGTACTGCAAGTTTGAGTGATATCATCCCTCTCCCTTCCCCCCCCCCCAGCAGCCTAACAACAGAACAATGGGAAGGTAACCAGATAGCAGCTCCCTAACACAAGATAACAGCTCCCTGGTAGATCTAATAACAACACTCAATAGTAAAAGCCAAGTCCCACTGAGACAGATTCAGTTACATTAAGTAGGAGAAATAACAGCCTGCCAGAAAGTAGTTCCATCCTAAAGTGCAGACACAAGTCACATGACTAGGGGCATATTTGGAAACTCACAAAATGTCTAGCCCCATGTCAGATTTCAAAATTGAATATAAAAAAAATCTGTTTGCTCATTTGAGAACTGGATTTCAGTGCAGAAGTCTGCTGGAGTAGCACTATTAACAGATGCTTTTTCAAAAAAAAAAAAAAAACATTTTTCCATGACAGTATCCCTTTAACTTCCAAAAGTCTTGGCAAATAGGGTGCTTCTAAATAAATGGATATTGCTGGACTACATATAATCTAAAACTTGTAGAGTTGTAGGTAAGCAACATCTGGGGACCCAAAGATACATTCTATTAGAGAGAATTTGCTAATTTTGCACATATATGTACCAGATAGATTATCTGACTCCCTTTTTATACTCCATAGGATGGTGCAGTCGACAAGAGGAAATCCAGTGAGAATGGAGGAAAGGGATTTACAGGCAGTCTGGATATAAAAATCCCAAAAAGACAGCTAGGATACATATATGGGTATAAAAATGGGTTGACAAGAAATTGAAAATATAGTTCTAATTTGTTCAATGTTGAGTACAAAGTGGTACAGTGACCAATTTTGCCATGTTGATGCAAGACAGGAGTTTATTTTTTGCCCGTTAGGCTGAATTAGGGTTCTTACACATGGGGGTTTCTTCATGGCATCTTGTGTAGTGGCTTTTTAAGAGTTCCATTGCACAAGAATGCATGAGTTAACATAACCTATTTTGTCCTATAACAACAGTACTGCACCACACTGAACTGCCAAAGCACATGAGAGGCAACATTCAGTTTTCCCATAACATTAAACAATTCAATGTGGTGCAATGGGAACTGTCACTACAGGATAGAATGGGGTTGGTTAACTTGTTCATTCCCATGTGGTAGAACAGATAAAAACATCTATCATACAGAATCACAGGAAGAAATGCCTGTGTGTAAGAAACTTTACCAACTAACCTGCAAAAGTTTTTTTGAGGTTTATGAACTTTTGTCTTTTTTCAGCCTTACTTAAGGAACAATGACACTACAAAGTTTTCAGACTTAGGTGTCAGCTAATTCAACCAACAGCCATGTATTAAGATTGACTATTGATCAAAGTATTTTGAACCCTTTAAAATTCAGATACAAATCTCACAACTCACTTGGGAAAGTTTTCATATAGTCTGTTTTCAAAGAAATAAGAATTGTTGTAGAGCTTCAATGACATCATTGTCATGTGTAAAAACAGTTTCAAGTAATAATAATCTTGAAACTGAATAGTATATTTGGGCACAATGAAAATAAATTAAATAATTATAGATTATCCCATTAATCATGTGAACACCAGTGGCCATTCTGCTTTGGAGCCATTAATTTTCTTGCTATGCTTTTTGTTTATCCATTTATTTGGGGAAAAAAAGTATCTATGTAGTTGACACTGTAACTTTTTTTTAGTAAGATGCTGCATTCCTGGCAGTTAGGGCTAGTCCACACGGGGAGATAGCGACGCGTTTGCGGTCGCGGTGACAAAGCGCCGCGACAGTCGCCGCGACCGGCGCAGGCGACAGTTTTGTATGGGCGCCTATGTAAAAACGCCTGTGCTAACCACACGAGGTGATGCGCTTTTCAACAGTCGCCTGAAAATGCCTCGCCAGGCTTTTTCAGGCGACTGTTGAAAAGCGCATCGCCTCGTGTGGTTAGCACAGGCGTTTTTACATAGGCGCCCATACAAAACTGTCACCTGCGCCGGTCGCGGCGCTTTGTCGCCGCGACCGCAAACGCGTCGCTATCTCCCCGTGTGGACTAGCCCTTAAAGGGTTTAATGCCATGTTTAGTAGAGAGGGCTCTAAATTCTAACCTCTGAGTTATCCCCTGAATACAATTAAAACATACAGTGTGTGTAAGTTGTTATATACATTAGTTTGGTGTTGAAGTTAGGAATGCTCAGTAGGTGTTCGTCCTGCTGCAGTAGCAGTAAAACTCTTGTAGTACAAAATGCCAGAATTTATAGTCTAAGAACAACTTAAAAGCCACAGACTTGACATCATTAGTTTATATACAGTATTTTTACTTAAGTAGGGGCACTCAGGTTTTACCAGACTCAGTTTTTTATCTCTATTCTTACCTCAACCAGACTGGGCAAGGATCTGCTCCCTTTGTACCCTCACCAACTGAGCAGATCTTCCCAAGTACAGTCAACTTACAAATGAAAGGAATGTTTTTTCTATTTAATGTAGTATCCTGTTTGCATGTTTACACAATATAGGGCAGGGATGTCCAACCTTTTGGCTTCCCTGGGCCACATTGGAAGAAGAAAAATGTTCTGGGGCCACACTCGAAATACACACAAACACTAACGCTAAGTTTTGATTTAATTTATTGTAAAAGTAAAAGAAAAGAGGGTATCATAAACCTAGTGGGATTTTTGACATTGTGTTTGAGAAACTAATGTATCGTTATCTGGTTGAATGGAGGTAGTTGCAATTCTCAGTGAATTCTCAAGGTGCTTATCAGATAATTTTACTCTTAGGGGGTTATTTATCAAAGTCCGAATTTACTGTTACAAACTCTGATCAAACCTGTTTTTTTTCCCCCCCGCTTCTTTATTATTACATTTTCCCGAAAATTTGCTTTGCAGGAAAAAAAATCAGAATTTCAAAATTTTTTCGGATATTCGATCCGATTTTCATGAATTTTTCATCCGATTTTCAAGATTTTCACAAATTTTTAGGATTTTTCACCCGAAAACTCCGAAAACTTTGGGGTATTGCACAAAACCCAGCACACATCAAAACATTATTGGGACTTCTCCCATTGACTTATATGCAACCTCGACAGGTCTGAGATGCCGGAATTTTGGATTCGGATTTTTCCATCCTCTGGGTTTAATAAATCCTGAAAAATTCGTGGTTTTTTTAAAAGTCAGATTTTATTAAAAAAAATCACAAATTTTTCATGATTTTTGCATTCGGAGTTTAGTAAATAACCCCCTTAGTGTGCTCTTTCTTGAAAAAAGTTGTTCACAAATGTAGGCTCTGCATATATCCCTAGCATAGCAGGCGATGCTGCTGAAGAATGCTTACCTGCCTTTGTAAGTAACCGAACGCTCACTTGTTAACAGCTTTTGCTGCTCTAGGAAGCCATACACCGCACACCCCATGTAAAATTAAAAGCACACATGCACACAATTAGCGACCGCGTACATACTCTCTCTGTGCGTGACATTGCAACATGACGTTTCCTGGATTGAAGGAAATTCAAGCTGGGCAGCATTCATATACATCCTGGGCCGCAGGTTGGACACCCCTGATATAGGGGTTAAGGAAATAAAATACAGTAGTTATGATTATAATATCTCTTTTCTTACAGCAACAAAAATTAGTCATTTAGATATGGACCACTAATCTAAACTAACTGGCTATATAAATATGTACAATTCTTTAATCAAAAGGAGGCAGAATGAAAAATATTTTTTAATGCAACTAAAAATATTAATCTAAATAAGTTTAAGTAAACATGACACATTGTTTTCTTTGGTAATTTTATTTTCTGGAGAATAGTATAATTGTGAATAGATTCCATGTAATTACAGGAAATTAAATGAAAAACAAATGTAAAAATAATGTGTACAAATTAGAACAAAAATGTGATTTTCACAATTTAATATTTTTCTTTCACATCTCCTTAATCTCCTTCACATTACAAATCTTACATAGTGCAAGACCTGCTTAAATAAGGTGTTATTGGCACAAAGCTGACATTTTTTTTTTACAGTTTAGGGCCACAACTCTCTAGTGGAAGGAAGGTTACACCCCATCCATTTAAAAAATATATTTCTGTTACATCGGGATGATTCCTGACTGTTTGATACTGTAGAAACAGGTGAGGGCATAGCAAGTACAATTATCAGTAGCTACATATCAGTAATTGTATGTTCAGTTTACAGACCTCTTTGTATCCAGGAGAGAAGTAACAATGGAATTGCCAAAACATTCATATTCTTTAAGTTGATTTTAGCCCACAACCCATGAAGATATGGTCTTAAAATGACATGTGTTTAACCTTAATTCACAAGATGGAGGCCTTAATTTGGTGTTCCTATTCCAGCCACTAACCCCAGATTTTTTGCATGTTTCTTTTTTCTATCTCTCGCTTTATAAAATAAGCTATGATTAACCTCAGAGGACCAGACCATCAGGGCATAGGATAGGGAGGGGTGGGATCTGTCCATTTTTGTGTAATATGTTTCCTGGCTATAAATAGATATTCATTACTATACATACTCAGGTATCTCCTGTCTGATGTACTGACTGAATTTGTCTTGGATGTTGACCAGTGAATGGACTCAAAGGGGGTTTGTTAGTTACAGAAGAGTCTGGAGATCATACCATGACCTGAAGATGCATTCATAGTAATATGTAAATGATAGATTTCAGGATATAAACATAACAGCAAATAAGACACTTTACATAAACTCAGAGGCAAGTACAATGCAAATAGAGATGTACACAAATCAATGGCATGACCAGAATATAAGCCCCAGAATAGAGAGAAGGGTATCCTAACTGACAAAAGCAGTAATGACAATTCAGCTACAAAACTGCCCTATTTATCATGTGTAAAATGGTGATAAAATACACAACATATTCCCAACTTATCAAGATATGTAATGATTTTAGGAGACTGTTCAACTTACTGGTAAAAAAAAGCAGTGGCTACCTGAAAATGCTCTATAAAATAGTCAGTCATTATCAATCAATTTTACCCCATTTTTATACCCTTTTTTTAACTTTGAAATATATTTACTGTTTGCTTTTTTCTCTTTGAAATTAAAGATTTACCCATTAATGGTTAAAATTTTATTCTGAAAAATATAATGGCAAAACACAGAAGCCTATGTTTCTAACCTGAATTAAGAATAATTCATGTAAAAATCTCTCCTCCCCGTATGTATTTGCCAAGAGGTCGTAGCAAATAGAGATCCTAACTTTGCATAATGGGTTTAGCATTTCCATGACATCATCGGGGATTCTGCAAGATAGTTCTAGGATAATCTGAGTGGTCATTCAGCAGAGTAGTAAATATTTAATGAAGATATATGGGAAGAAGGGAAGAAGTGGTCAGAAAGGTGAAATTATAGTGCTCAGTGTTCTGTGAAGAAGGCTAGTCTCCTTTATAACTTAGAATTAGAATTGTGAAATCTTATTTAACACGCAGCACAGTTCTAATATTGGTGTCAAATAGCAAACTAGTATTTATGTAAATATACATGCTCTACTTATTACTGAATTTGATCTATTTTAAACATCTAACTATACCATTGCTTTTCTAACACACCTGCCAATAAAACAAGTCCTGGGAGATATATATATATATAGAACCAAAACCATTCAATAATAGTCACTATTATTTCTTACACATAATATCAATATACAGAAACTTTGAAAATTACAAAATTATAGCGATATGTAATAATACATTTAATTTGCTGGCATTCCATATTGACTTCTTAAGTTATCTGGAAATGTTGTCCTTGAATTAAACTGCAGATACACAAATTGCAATAATTGATCAGTGTATCAAACTTTAGATTCTCCATTATGACTGCAGCCACCTTTAATTTTCAAGTGAATACTGTTTCAACTGGTTTCATTTGGTGTTTATCCGGTGGATCAGCAATGTAGATATTTATCATTTCTGCCCAACATTACTGCATGGCAAGCAATTTATCTGATATCTTTCTGTATAGCAAAATAATGATGTGATATGAAAGTTGGCGGATTGGAGACCCTAAATATCCCTTTGAGAATCACTCTAGGGGGCAAATTTACTAAAGAGCACCAATTTGCTAGCAATCCAGACTGTCACTCTCTCTCTCTCTCTCTCTGGCAAATGGGCGCTAATGCGCAAATTCACTAAAGTGCGGATTTTACTGAACGTTACCTCTTTCGCCAAAGTTGACTTCACCACTGCAGACCAGAAGAAGTGCTAAAACGAAGCTAGATCTTCCTCAATCTTCTGTCACTTACTGTACATCATATCCTGTGTGTGGAAAATGCATTAAAGTTCCAAAAACGCTTGCGACTTTTCCTTTTTTGGGTAATCCAGACATTTCATAACATATGGAACATTCATTTTACAGTGGACTCATGTGTAGGGCATTATATTCACTCTCCTGTCTTTATTAAAGTTCCTTGGACATGTGTAATAAAAAGTGGTAACTTCAAGCATTTGCACCAACATTTATAATAAAGACCTCGATACAACTTTAAATTACCCGCTGTATGAAAATTGACCTAAGCGCAAGATAACTAGCGAATTTTCACTAGGCACAGATGAAAAGTAGCGTTTCTTTGCTATGAAATGCTCGCACTTCTGAAGTATCGTTAGCAAAAAGACGCCATTGTTCGGCAACCAGGGCACAACTTTGTATATTAGTGAATTAGCACAGTGGTAGTGAATTTGCGCCTGGCGAAGTGGTGCGACGTGTGTGAAGCGGTCACTGGCGACAATTCATCCTTTAGTGAATCTGCCCCTAGGGATCCAGTGGAAGATCACTGCACTAGGTAGAAGGGGATAGAAATAAAACAATTTAGTTTAATTATTTCATACAATCTTTGCCCTAAAAAGAGCTGCATTTGTCCTTATAAGCATTAATATATGTTTTTTAACAAATGTAACATTTTTCTTGAGGGTGGAAGGGATTTTATTGATTCATCAATTGCTGCTTACAATTTGCTTTGGGGACTTACTATTCAGAGGGGTTTTAGAGCTACACCTTGCACTGAAATCAATTCAAACCCAAAAGAACAGGATGGTGTTTAAAGCTTTCATAAATGTGTAATTTTTTTTAAAAGCAATTCATCCAGAAAAAAAATCCTGACAATTAGGAAAGTGATAAGTACCTCTGCAATGTTTTGTTCTTCTGGGAATCCTTCAGATTCAGATTCCCAATCCAAACTTTAGTATATCTGTCCCTAAACTGGACAGTGAACTAGATATTGAATTCAGCAGAATGTATGTGAGCAGATCGTGTTCCAATTATTCCCATCAGTAAATATACCATCATAGCAAACCGTCATTTTTCACAATCTGTGGAGCCCTCTAATTTTTTCATTGTTACTTTTCATAGAGTCACAGAAGTATCCTAATGTGAGACTGGCATATTAAGTGGGCTGATACAAGAACTTCTCTCAGCATGTCATGTTTTATCAGAATTAAGTATCATTAGGCACTTGCTAAATAGCTAACGAACAGTCCTCTTTGGTAAATGGCACACAAGCTGCAGTGCACATTTCTCTTATTATGGTTGTGTATCAATTGTGTTACTTCTGGCGGGCTGCAGTAACAACATTAGTGTCCAATTTATCGGATGCAAGTCAGTTCATGTAAACATAGCCTGGAAGGGAACCCTGGACTAAGGGGTTGAAGGCTGGCCTTAATTACATGGCTCTGTTATGCCCTGTGCTTTGCACTAGTGTGAAACTCATCAGGCTGAGCTTATTGGGCACTTGCTGCAAGATGCCAAGGAGAATGTATAAGTGCAAGTACCTTTGTGAATAGCATTGAAGCAAGCACACTTTTTACAGCTAATGTAGAACATTATTGCTCCTCTTTCCCAGTAAAGGAAACTGAGGTGCCAACACTTTCTTAGTCACAAGTTGTTATCACAGGGAAGTTGATGGCAGTTAGATTAATAAATGATTTATATATCTGACACTTGCATATCTCTTTGGTCCCAGAGAGGGCTTGTGAATGTTGCTATTAGTGCATCCCTGGTGACACTAGTTTTTTGCTGATGGGATGTTTTATCCCTCATCTGCAAAGCCATCCACTGGCAAGAGATGTATGAGAGAGTATCAGCGGGGACATGAGTGCTGCTATTAGTGCTTCCCTGGTGACACTAGCTTGTTGCTGATGGGATTATGTATTCCTCATGTGAAAAGCCATTCTATGGCCAGAACTGAAGACTGGTGATAAGATACAAGCAAGGTTGTTTGTTTTACAAGTTGCTGGATTGAGCCTTCTAATCACATCAACAATGACAAGTCTTACTTGCTTGCCAGAGCAAACTGTGAGTTGGCCATCTGATCCTGACCCATCAAAAACAGATGTAAACATCCAAGTATCTGATTTGTTTTAATGTTAATAACAGTACATTTTATTCATTTATTGAGTTCTGCAATTCATGGGTGTTCATAATAACAGGCCACCATGAGTGATGTTTGGCTGCAAATGTGAGTGCCAAAGGGAGCCTGTTTCCCATATACAGCAGTCCCTTCTAATACTAATAAATGAATGACCTGAAATTATTTTTTAAAAATATTATTACTATTATTTTTTTCCTTTAATTTTTGATCAAGAGCTAATGTTTCCCTTTATTAAGAAAAAAAATGTAAGCATTAAACACAATTTCTGACATTTATTTAAATACTATATAGATAAAGCAAAAAGAAATTAGAAGTCATCATTCTACCCATAATAATTTATGCATAATTTATACAGCCCAGACAAATATATTCAGCTAGCTTGATAGACTATAAAAAAATTCTTATTTGTATGGATTGTTATAAGGTTTTCAGAAATAGTGTTACTGGTACTACAGGTTTCAAGTGCAAATCTTAAATAATAAAAAAAGAAATGACATTATGAAAAAGAATTTTTGTAAATAAAGGACCATGATAATATAGAATGTACAGAAAATATTCTCTTTAAAATATTAAGATATTATGCATTCATTAATTCCATCTTTGACATTTTTTAGTGAATACACACAGTATACTCCCCAAGGATTAAGGTTTTTCTTTTTGTACCAAATTAAAAATTATTTCTTTATAAGTTGTATAAAATAAAGAGGGAGAAAAAAAGCTTTTCAGTACCCAGTTTGCCTCAAAGAAGAAGAAATCAAAACCTTTCTGAAAACAGAGTATCAGTCCATGGATCAACACTACACCGTACATATAATAATCAGTAGCCTTTTTTTTCTCTACTATGCTAACTACCCAAAGCAGCTGAGCATATTCTGAAACATTACTCTGCATCAAATCACTGACTATTTTTCTTAATTTTGACAATTAGGAAGGTGTTAATAAATGTGATACAATGTAAACTTCTGTGAATTTTTCACAAATACCTGTGGGCCCATTTATTAAACATCAGATTTGTCTGTTTGAGGTTTTTAAGGGGAAAACTTGAATTTTTGGTGAAAAAAAACCTAGAATTTTTAGAGGTTTATTATACCCCAAAGCTGCTAAAAATCTGAATTCGAAAATACTCACTCTCAAACCTGTCGAGGTCATGTAGAAGGAAATGGTAGATGTCCCTGAAGTCTTGACATCGTGATCTGGCTGGATAATCCGAAAAAGTCTGGTTTTCAGAGCGTCAATCGTGAGATCAAAATTGACACTTGATTTTGTTGCAATGTTTTGTTGCTCCAGTTTTTTCGAGAAAAATTATTGATAAATGAATTAAATTTGTGAAAGGGAATTTGGTCAACAGGCATCTCAGACCTGTCGAGGTTGCATATAACTCAATGGAAGAAGTCCCAATGATTTTTTTATGTGCGCTGGGGTTCGTGCAATACCCCGAAGTTTTCAAGTTTTCGGACAAAAAGCATAAGAAATCGTAGTTTTCAGGTGAACAATCTGAAAATATTGTGAAAAGTAAATTTTCGTGAAAATGTAATAATAAATAAGCATAAAAAACCTGAGCGGATTTGATCGGAGTTTGTAGCAGAAAATATTGAGATAAATTCGGACTTTGATAAATAACCCCCTATGCATATTAAACTATTTACTTTTTTGGAGTTACTGCTCCTTTTAACTATCCTGGTACTAGTCACTGAAAACTTCATTGCATAGATTACAGTCAGGATACAGCTGTCATGGTGGAGGATTAGGGATGGTCATACATTTTAATTTGGTTATTAAGGGTCATCTTCAAATTTGATTCTGAGTTATGCTAAAAACAATTACTTTTACATTATCTTTTTTAGTTAAATTTCTCAAATAATCTAATAAGTGCATATACTGGATTTTATATACATATATTGCTCAACTGTTTTAATATAAATGATAATTTCTTTAACTTTTTAAACCTATTCATTTTGGAATTTATATCTATATATCTATATATACTGTATATATATATATATATATATGTAGTTTGGGTATTTTCTGTGACCATATGAGGAAAGTGAAGATTCCAATTCATATCCTCGTTTATTCTTTAACTTTAATTCAGATCCATGTGTACATGAAGTTTAACATGCCAATAAGCTGTCTTGGGAGAACGCTACATCAGCATATGCAAAGTTGCATAAAATGTGTAAACATTCAAAAATTAATTAGAAGATTGAATAGAATACAATGACCTTCCTTCTTCTCAATCTTACACTGCTAGCTAAGTATTTGAGTCTGAGAAATTGCACTAATGAAGCTATTTGAAAGCTCTTGTGGACAACTGCTTCCTTTTTGAAGATTAAATGAATGATGTTGATGTGATTAATCTTAGTACAGGGAGTGATGCGGCAGCCAGAAAATACCTTGGTGATTTTCATAATTAAACTAAATCAACATTTCAAAGAAATGCCAGTGTTATCGCTTGTATATTAGAATTACATTCATTAGACAGAAGAAACAAATAATTTAAGCAAACAAGATTTTCCTTTTGGTGTGCTGAGACTTTGGTCGTGCCTTATGGTGTACTCTCTGTAACCATTATTTTCAGTTTATGTTTTCACAACTGCAGTTTTTTCCCCTTTATCAACTAAAAGATGAAATTATTTTTTTTTTAAAAACACAGTGGTTTTGTTTTATTGATTACTAGTTACTCTATTACTATACTTCATAAGTCTAAAGTATACGAATTATGGGATGGCTGTCTCTTATAGACCCCATTTTATCCAAATACAGCTATAGGACCTATTCTCTGGAATGCTTGAGACTTAGGGATTTTCTTTCTGTAATTTGGATCTTTATACTTTGGGACAAATTTACTTAAGGTCGAATTTTGATGGTTAATCCATCGATCGAATGAAATTCCTTCGATCAAAAAGACCTTGCAAAGCCTATGGGGACCTTCCCCATAGGCTAACATTGACTTCGGTTGCTTTGAGGTGGTGAACTAGGGGGTCGAAGTTTTTTTTTAAAGAGACAGTACTTCGACTATCGAACGATTTTTAGTTCGAATCGTTCGATTCAAAGTCCTAGTCGAAGTTGCCCATTCAACGGTCGAAGAAGCCAAAAAAAACATTTGAAATTCAAAGTTTTTTTTCCTCTATTCCTTCACTCGAGCTAAGTAAATGGGCCCCCAAAAGTCTACCAGAAAATCACATAGAGATTAGATAAACCCAGACTAGTTTTTCTTACAATAAGGATTATTTATTAGGGATGCACCGAATCCACTATTTTGGATTCAGCCGAACCCCCGAATCCTTTGTGAAAGATTCGGCCAAATACCGAACTGAATCAGAACCCTTATTTGCATATGCAAATTAGGGGGTGGGAAGGGAAAACATCTTTTACTTCCTTGTTTTGTGACAAAAAGTCACGCGATTTCCCTTCCCACCACTAATTGGCATATGTAAATTAGGATTCTGTTCGGCCAGGCAGAAGGATTCGGCCGAATCCTGCTGAAAAAAGCCGAATCCTGGCCGAACCCCGAACCGAATCCTGGATTCGGTGCATCCCTATTATTTATATCTTAGTTTGGATCAAGTACTTGTTTTATTATTATAGAGAAATAGGAAAGCATTTTTTAAAATGTGGATTATTTGGATAAAATGGATTCTATTCTAAACTCTATTTATGTTATTTGGAGCTTTCTGGATAATGAGTTTCCAGATAACAGATCCCATACTGTAATCCAATTTTTTTTTAAAATGATCCCCTTTTTCTCTGTAATAGAAAAAAAGAACATTGTACTTAATCCTAGCTAACACATAAATAATTCTTATTGGAAGCAAAACCCGCCTGTTGGGTTTATTTGGGGGCCGATTTACTAACTTCGAGTGAAGTATTCGAAGGTAAAAAACGTCGAATTTCGAAGTTTTTTTTCGACTACTTCGACCATCGAATGGGCTACTTCGACCTTCGACTACGACTACGACTTCGAAACGAAGGATTCGTAGTAAAAATCGTTCGACTATTCGACCATTCGATAGTCGAAGTACTGTCTCTTTAAAAAAAACTTCGACCCCCTAGTTCACCATCTAAAAGCTACCGAAGTCAATGTTAGCCTATGGGGAAGGTCCCCATAGGCTTGGCTTACTTTTTTTGATTGAAGGATATTCCTTCGATCGTTGGATTAAAATCCTTCGAATCGTTCGATTTTATCGTTCGATCGAAGGAATTATCATTCGATTGTTCAATCGAACTATCTGTGCTAAATCCTTCGACTTCGATATTGGAAGTCGAAGGATTTTAATTCCTAGTCGAATATCGAGGGTTAATTAACCCTCGATATTCAACCCTTAGTGAATCGGCCCCCTAATGTTAAAATGATTTTCTAGTAGATTTAGGGGGTTATTTACTAAACCACAATTTTTTCTGGTGGGGTTTTATGGGCAAAAACACTATTTTTTTGTGATCTGTGCTGGGCTTCATCCGATAACCCGAAAATTTGGGGTTTTTGGGCAATAACCAGAAAAAAATCTAGTGATTCTGGTGTCAAAGATTTTATAGATTTTTTTCCTGATTTTTTTTGAGCTATTTTATTAACAAATAAGATAAAATCGTGCATGGGAGTTTGGTTGAGTTCGGTTTAATAAAAATATGAAATAAGTTCGAGTTTTAGTAAATAATGACCTAATTGTTAGCAAATAATTTCTATTGTTAGCAGGGTAAATGTTGGATCCAAGCAAATATAAAACTAAGCACCATATTTATATAATCCATTGCATACATTTTATGTAGTATTTTAAGTGCTCGCACACAACATTGTCACCACAATTATTTTCACAGAGAATCGGCACTCTTTCTTCTTTCTTTCTCTTCCATGCATACATGTTTTATTATGTCCTAAGTTAAAATTGACCTTTATATGCTGGAAAATTATTCACCCAATTTTCATCACAATTATTTTAGTATCAGGCATTCATGACACTTTTCCTTGCTTTATGGCTCTGTATCTGCAGCTGTAATATTTGATTACCCTCAATTGATGTATTATGTGTAGGTTAATAAACAGAAATAAAAACAATTCTTCTTACATCTTCATTCATTTTAGACAGAATTTGACATTTCCCTTCTTACACAAAATTCGGGCTTTTTGCAATTTAGTGTGTAATCATTTACTGTGTATTTAAAGATAAGTAAGTCGATGATAAACCCTACTTTTAAATATGATAAATCTTCCGTTCAGTGAAGAATGATGGTAGAAAGCTGTATAATATATATATTAAATTGTCATATACATGTACTATAAATGGCTACATGTATAATAAATAGCTACACCAGTGACAGCAGATAAACCAAAGTAAACGGGGAATAAACAAGTTATTGAGGGAGTGAATAATATGTGAATGAATAGGGAAGACTAGGAGGATTCATATGATAAAATATAAAGGGAATATGACATCATAAAGCTTATAACAGAACTGACCTATTGGAGTCTATGGGGGTTATTTATCAAAGTCCTTATTTATTGCATTTGCTTTGCAAGAAAAAAAATCAGATTTTCATGATTTTTTTCAGATTTTCCCCACAAAACATCCATCAAAAAATCATTGGGACTTCTCCCATTGACTTATATGCAACCTCGACAGGTCTGCGATGCCGGATTTTCAGATTCAGACTTTTCCATCTTTGGGGTTTAATAAATTCGAGATTTTTCCAATTTTATAAAAGAAATGACGAATTGTTCTGATTTTTGCATTTGGAGTTTAGTAAATAACCCCCTATGGGTGTGTGTGGTTTTTTTTTTAGCAATTTCCCCCCAATCGAATATAGTCTATTGGCATACTATCACCAAATTATTCCACCACAAACATAATTGCTTTGAACTTTTGCGGTGGTTTCCTTGAAAACATTTGTTGATGGCAAAGTTTGACTCGGAATCCATAACTTTCTTATGCTTCCCAACAACCCTTTTCATTTAAATAAAACCACCAATTACAGGTATTGGATCTATTATGCAGAATGCTCGGGGCCTAGTGGTTTCCAGATAAGTTATCTTTCCTCAATTTGGTTCACCATACTTTAAGGGGTTACTTATCAAAGTCTGAATTTATCAAAATTTTTTTAAAAAACAAACTCAGACCAAATCTGAGGTATTTTTGCCTTATTTATTAATACACTTTTCTGAAGATTTCGTTTGCGGAAAAAAACTGAATAAATTGTGAAAAATACGAATTGTAAATGTAAATGTTTTGGATTTTCCATCCGAGAAAAATCTTTGGGACGTCTCCCATTGACTTATATGCAACCTCGGCAGGTCTTAGATGCCAGATTTTCGGATTCAGACTTTTTCCATCCTCGGGGTATAATAAATCTCGAAAGAATTGTGTGTTTTTATTTGTCCACTAAAAATCTGGATTTTATTCTAAAAAAACACAAATTTGCTGGGTTTTTGACATTGGGAGTAGTAAATAACCCCCTAAGTCTGCTAAATAAATAAGCCAAATAAAATTGTGTTGCCGCCATGGATGTGGATTGGATACAGATTTATGCAGATTAGTTAGGATCAGAAGTATTGTTTTTATTATTAAAGAGGAAAAGGAAATCTTTTTTTTTTTTTTAAAATAAGAATTATTAGCTCAAAATGAACTCTATGGGCGATTACTGTGACTTGTAGCTCTGGATAATGTGCTTAATGTTCCCTAATGTAATTTAGTTTGTCAGGGACACATACAGTAGTAATGATATTCTAAGAAAACAATACCTGGTTATATACAGGTATGGGACTTGTTATCCAGAAGCCCATAACCTGAAACTTGTGCTTGATCCAAACTAAGATATAATTAATCCTTATTGGAGGCAAAACCGGCCTGTTGGGTCTATTTAATGTTTAAATGATTTTCTAGTAGACTTAAGGTATGAAGATCCAAATTACGGAAAGAGCCCTTATCTGGAAAACCCCAGGTCCCAAGCATTCTGGATAACAGGTCCTATACCTGTATTATGCAGTTTCTGGATATGCATTTAAACCCCTTGAAATGAAATCCCACTTGGCTGTAGCATCAAGTGAGAATGCAATTTTGCACAGTAACTTGTGAAATCTCTTTTGTTTGCAATTTGTTTTAGTAAATTGACATTGTAGATAATCATATGAAGTGTCATTTATACAGTATTAGTAATACATTGGTGCAATCTACTGATAACTATACAAAACAAAGAATTATTGTAGCCTGACTAGAACAAGAAATGTCCGATCTAGGGTTAATGACTGCTGCATCAATACAAACTGAGGGCAGTTTTCAATCTATCCCCACTCTAAATTATTTTAAAGGTTTCTCTGTGACTTTTGTTAACCTTGATATTTAGAGTGTGCTGTCTAGCCACTGTGCAATCTAGCCACATACCGTTGTTTAATAGAAAAAATAAATGATTTCTTTAGCTTACTGATGAAGAAGAAGACTTTCACATCAGGGACTCAAATTTTAGTACAACTGGCTCCAAGAGGTGAAACGAGCTTTGCAGTCTGTGTTAAGTTTAAAATAAAAAAAAAAACAACCTATAAAGGGAAGCAAACATCTTACAATGTATGTAATCTAACCCTGATTAACCGCCCCATAACATGTGTAGGAATTTTTGGAAATATTCTAAAATCATTCAATTATAAAAGCATGGTTGTGTGCGCAACATGGGCTGTCTTTTCATAGTTTTTATAGAAAGGTGATGTAGGCTTACTGATAGTTAATTAATAGTTTTGTATCAGAATTTATGGTAGTTATGTAGACTTCAACTACAGGTATGGGACCTGTTATCCAGAATGCTCGGGACCTGGGGTTTTCCGGATAACAGATCTTTCCGTAATTTGGGTTTTCGTGCCTTAAGTCTATTAGAAATTCATTTAAACATTAAATAAACCCAATAGGCTGGTTTTGCTTCCAATAAGGATTAATTTTATCTTAGTTGGGATCAAGTACAAGCTACTGTTTTATAGGGATGTCGCGGACTGTTCTGCGGCGAACTTGTTCGCGCGAACATCGGCTGTTCGCGTCCGCCACAAGTTCGCGAATGTCGCGCGACGTTCGCCAATAGGCGTTCGCGTCAAAATCGTTCGACCATTCGACCATTCGGTCGCTAAAATCGAACGATTTTCGTTCGATTCGAACGAAAATCGTTCGATCGAACGATTAAAATCCTTCGATCGTTCGAATCGAACGATTTTCGGATGTTCGAAGTTCGCGAACTGTTCGCGAACTGTTCGCATTTTTTGCCGGTGTTCGCGAACGGCGTTCGCGAACACATTATCGGCGGTTCGCTACATCCCTACTGTTTTATTATTACAGAGAAAAAGGAAATAATTTTTAAAAATTTGGATTATTTGGATAAAATGGAGTCTATGGGAGACAGCCATTCCGTAATTCAGAGCTTTCTGGATATCAGGTTTCCGGATAAGGGATCCTATACCTACCTGTACTACTTTTATAAACAAAGGTCTTTTGTATATATGGGACAGATGCTGCAACAAATCTTCCCTACTTCGGGCGACTAATCTCCCCAAATGCCTTCCAACTGTCAAGAATACGAATTTCCGAAGTCGCCCAAAGTTGCCTCATGAGGAAAGCGATTCGTATGCCATTCCGCCAGCGATTAGTCTTCTTGCTGGCGTGAAGGGATTTCAGGTAGAAAATAGGGGAGATTTGTCGCTGGGCAACTAATCTCCCCGTCTGCCACTTACCTTAGGGTTTATAATAAACATCAGTTATTGCGGCTGCTTACTAGGGCACATTGGATGCACTTTTACTATTAAACAATGTATTGTTGGATAATGCTCTGTAGCTATTGCTGCCACCTAGTCTGGAATATAATGGCCTAACTGGTAAATATTAAAAGGTTAAGTGGCAAGTTGTCCCCTTAGTGCACATTTACCCAGTATTTAAGTCTCAAGTAGAGCATGGACCGCCAGTGCTTCTAACTTGTCTAAATGATGAACAAGTAATGGGGCAGATAGGGAGCCTATATGCACTCCCCAGTCCACCTCTTACGAATACATAACTGCCAAATACCTGCAATGCTGTATTCTTGGGCTATAAGCACAGGTCTTTCAATTTAGAATTCTGAAGAATATCTGTGGCCCCTGTGCTACTAATGGGGCAAAACTGCAAAAAATATGTACTTATTGTTTTTTAACTTTGCACCATGCTCTAAATTTACCCTACACCCTTCCCTACTTTACGAAGAACTTTATAAAAGAAAAGAAAGCAGCAGATAAACTTGAATAGTTAAAAAGGACAAAAACACTGTAAATGCACTTATATAATACAAAATGACCTTTAAATATATCATTTCAACAAACGTACAAGTGTACCAATTTCTAATTATAGTCCTCCTTCCAGTGCGAGTAATGCATTAAAGGCATTATTTTTACAGTCATTAAAAGCTGTAATGACAAATGGTGGATGCTAATGTATTATAATGAAAGTTTCAAATTACAGTGCTTTTGCATAAAACTGGTTTACCGGATCTCAGCAGCAGAACTGCTGTGTAAATAAATTGGACTGTAATCTCCAGACCCACACATAAACAAATACATGCTGGTATAAAATATATAGCTCTAACTTCATTTAAAATAGTATCTGGTCCCAATGCTATTTGCTTTTCCAAACAGCATAGTTTGAGCCGTTTGAATTTTAATATAAATTGAGGGATTCCAACAGAAAATGTTGGACTTAATTCTATTAGATTCACTAAAAGATGTGATATGACAGAGGCATAACTAGATGTTACTGGGCACCACAACAAATACATTTAGGGCCCCTAACATATCCAAAAGTTGTCCTGCTTTGCCAATATACTTTGAGGCACATTTACTATTGGTCGAATATCGAGGGTTAATTAACCCTCGATATTTGACCGTCGAAGAAAAATCCTTCGACTTCGAAAAAGGAAGTCGAAGGATTTACCGCATTTCCTTCAATCAAAAAAAGGTAGGAAAGCCTATGGGGACCTTCCCCATAGACTAATATTGGTGATCGGTAGGTTTTAGGTGGCGAAGTAGGTGGTCGAAGTTTTTTAAAGAGACAGTACTTTGACTATCGAATGGTCGAATAGTCGAACGATTATTAGTTTGATTCGAAGTCGAAGTCTTAGTCAAAGGTTGAAGTAGCCAATTCGATGGTCGAAGTAGCCAAAAAAATACTTCGAAATTCGAACTATTTTTTATTCTAATCCTTCACTCGAGTAAATGTGCTCCTTTATGTTGAAATTGCTCTTTATTTGGGCCTCATGGGGCTCCCTATAGATCCTGGGCCCCCTGCAGCCACAGGGTCTGCTTCTTTGTAGTTAAGACACCCTGTTTAAAATTGGAGTGGAAAAGTGTAAAGATGTTTTTCAGTTCCTTGCTGAAATGACTAGCGTGAGAAGTGTGTAGAACAGCTGGCCACAGTGAATACTAATAAAGAATACATGGGGCTAACCTGCCAAAATGTCTTCTGATTTAAAGCAAATCAGCTACTCTTTTTTTCGTATCATTATTAATTTTTTATATGACTAAATATGCTGTTTGAAATGATCATAAAGGCAATTACATTCAACTCGAAGCAATTAGGCCAGTTTACCTCTCTATTAATTAATATAAAAATACAGTTTCCTTTGAATTAGTTAGCAGAGGTATAGATCCCAATGATGCAGAGCAGGTAGGAACGAGTGGAGCAATGTGGGTTTTTAGTTTAGGCAAGTTTTCCTCTTTCCACAATGGAAAGATGGAGAAGAGGTTCTCTTTAGGAAATCTGCATTCGCCATGTGAGCAATCAATGGGGATGGTATTTACAGTTACTCAAAAGTATGGTGGCCACCATACTTGCATTATAATGGACTTGGGAGCCTGTTTTCATGACTTCCAGATAAGAGAGATATCCACACAGCCTTGCAGAGGATATAGTTATTACATATGGTTGCTAAAGAATATATTATGGATACTGTATAGCATTTCATGGGGTAATATTTACAGTTGTAGAATAGAGACTACTTACACTTATAAAATTCTATGGATTCTATGTGATTACAACACTAACATGAAGATACAGCCTCTATCTGCCAGTAAACGCAGCCATGGCTGGGTTGGGCTTCAGTACCCTGTCATGTAACCACTACTGGTCAGATTATTTTCATTCACACTGACTTTGAGAGAACCACCATAAAGTGCCTGTGTAGAGAGAACATGCTGGTGAAGGTTTACAGACACCAAGGGGGTTTATTTATAAAAGTCAGAATTTATCTCAATATTTTCTGCTACGCTTATTTATTAAATTTTCCCGAAAATTTGCTTTGTGGGAAAAAATCTGATTTTCATGAATTTTTCATCCGATTTTCACGTTTTTTTTGTAATTTTCACCCAAAAACTTCGGGGTACTGCCCGAAACCCAGCACACATCAAAAAATCATTGGGACTTCTCCCATTGACTTATATGCAACCTCTACAGGTCAGAACCTTTCAGATTCTGACTTTTCCATCCTCGGGGTTTAATAAATTCCGAAAAAAATCGTGATTTTTCAAAAGTCAGATTTTATATTAAAAAAATCACCAATTTTTTTGTGATTTTTGCATTTGGAGTTTAATAAATAACCCCACAAAAGTGTAAGTAGGCAAGTTTATTTCATTATGAAAGGTATACAAAGGGATACTTATTGTTTTTACATCAGTTACAAAACTTGAGTGACTGTGTCACAGAGATGTGTTTTAAAAGTACAAGTTGTCAAGTTGTCACTGTTTCTGAGTTATATGTTAACATTTGTGCTGTGAATGCTGATATGTGAAGTGGGAAGGAGCACACCAAAAATGTCCAGGCAATGCCTTAATTCATATGCAGATTTATTGAGTGCTGTGAATGCTGCCATGTTCTCTAGTTCCAGCTGATCTACCCTGCAAAAAGGATAATGCTAGCATAAGATTTCAATTAGCATGACAATAACATATATTACAATTCAGTAATAATACAAGTTTGGGACCTTTTATCCAGAATGCTCAAGACTTGAGGTTTTCAGGATAAGGGATTTGGATCTTCATACATAAGGGACAGATTTATTAAGGTTCGAAGGGTAAATTCAAAATCAGATTTTCGAGTTGGATTTATGGTCAAAACTCAAATTCGAATTTGAGATTTATCATACTGTGACCCTGGGAACAACTCAAATTCGATAGTACACCACCTAAAACCTGCCGAGTTCATGTAGAAGTCAATGGCAGAGGTCCAGTGACCCATTTGAAGATGTTAATAGCCTTCCTGACATTTGAGTTTTTTTCTGAGAAAAAAATAGATTTGAGTATTAGTTCGAGTTTTAGACGTTGGAGTTTTTTCTTGAATAAGATACTATTTCGAGTTTTGAGGTGATTCAAGGTCATTCGAGGTAGAAAAAAAACTCTATCACTCGACCTTTGAATAATATGTCTACTAAAGAATCATTTAATTTATAAATTAAACCCAATAGGAATGTTCTGTATCCAATAAGGGTTAGATCAAGTACAAGGTACTGTTTTATTATTACAGGGAAATAAATATAAATTAAAATGGAGTCTTTGGGATAAGGCCTTTCCATAATTAGAAGATTTTGGATAATGGGTTTCCAGATAATGGATCCCAAATCTATCTACTGTGCGACGTAAGTATTACACGCTAATTTAGTGCTACAAATGAATTTGTCTGGACAAGGGGTATATTTATCAAATAGTGAACTTTGAGATCGCCACAGTCCTCTAGAGTGAAACTCCGCCACTAATCACTAATTTTTATAGGATTTTTAAAAGAGTGTTTATCATTGGGGGAAAGGGAAAGTTCATCCTTTGATAAATACACCTTTCAAAATCCCATAGAAATGAATGGAGAGTGGCGGAATTTCACTCTAGCGGACTGTGGTGATCTTTAACTTCACTCTGATAAATATAACCCTATGTGGTGGTAACCACATTCCCTACTCTTTCACCAAACCAACATGAATAAAAGACCCATTGCGATTTCCTTGCTGTTGCTGTTGCTCCTGTTATAAATTCACTACTGTACAACAATAGTTCATGTGTTGCTTTTCTCCTTTTCCCAGCATCCTCAGTCAACTGTTGTTTTAGTTTCTCTGAAGTGAATAATTGATTATCTATTGTTGTTCCCCACAGAAAAACACGACATCTGAGACTGTAAAAATTTAATTGTTGAATGTCGTTAGGGCTTCAGAAAACTACTTACTTACTTACTTACATGTTCATCCCATTATTGAGTACCTGATTTAATTTAAATCCTTTACATGAATGAGTACAATGGTATTTTTTTCCTTTTTATTTCTACAATGTCTTCTAGAGATATTTGCAGAAGTCACAAGTACATTCCCTTGTCAGCGTTTTCCCATGCTGCTTAAGTTGGTAACCTCCTTTTCTGACCTAAATATATATCTTCTGGACTTTAACATTCAGACCATCTGTCTTCAGGCATCAGACAAGAACCTCAGGAGACCCAGTTGTGCATTTTTATTGTGTATAATAAAAACCACAGTGGAATCAGTGTGCAAGCTCAGTATCTTTATGCCTCAGATTGTTTTACTGTCAATGTCAGTCAATTACCCTTTCATTCAACAGTTCATCCAGGTTGTCGTATAACAATCACTAAATTTAATGAAAAACTGCTGATTTAAGCCAAGTCAAATATATCACGGTTATGTGGCTCCAAAACAGTGTATTTTTATATTTTATAAGCATTTGCTTTATACATTGAGTCTTGTTATAACTGGTACAATCTGGTAAATATTCATATTTTGGACAGAAAGCTAATTGTGTACTTCTCTCAAACGGGTTGTTTAGTGATTGGGAAATAAGGGTAGAGACCAAAATGATATATCTCAATTTCTATTAAAGAAACCCAAGATAGATTGGCCATGGCCTATTTGTAAGCATTTATTGCACAGCAATGCTGTTGAGGGGGAGAACAGAAGAGTGGAATGATCAGTAACAGATTCTCTTAAAGGAGCAGTAACATCAAAAAATTAAATTGTTTTAAAATAATAAAAATATAATGCAGTGTTGCCCTGCATGTTCTGTAGAACATAATGCTATCTGTCATCCATTAATTAACCTGTGCCATATAGGCATTTTTCAATTTCCGCCATTGCTACACAGCAGCTTGTTTATATGAACTATAGTAGTGTTTCTGAAGCAAACACATCAGGTTTACTAATGCAGGGCAACACTACATTATATTTCCATTACTTTAAAACAATTCCAGTTTTTGGTGTTACTGTTCCTTTAAGCAGTGTCACTATATTTCAGTGCTTTTCCATCCCAATCTCATTTGGGTGGTTACTTTTCCAAAGCAGTTTGGCAGCAGCAAGCTCAGTATCTCAGTATACCAAAGTCTACATTAGTGATGGGTGAATTTGTCTCGTTTCGCCGAAAAATTTGCAAATTTCCCAAAAAACTTGCGAAATGGTAACAAATTAGTGAAACGCATTGAAGTCAATTGGCATCAAAAATTATTTTGACGCACATCAGTTTCGATGCCCGCGACAAGTGTTATACGCGTGCCTATTTTGGCTAAATGCTATTAGAGTCAGTGGGCATGTTAATATTTTTGACGCACAACAATGATTATGCGCGCGATTTCTGACGGGCGCTCAAATTTTTTTCACGCCTGTCGAATGTATTCTCTCATCACTAGTCTACAGAAGAACTTTAAATGGTTTATTAGCATATACTGTAGTAAATGATGGTATCTATGGAGCCAATTGACTAACATTCGGATTTCCTTTTTATTTTTAAACAAATCATATTTTTCTCAAATAATTTGAGTTTCTAAAACATTTTCTCTAAAAATAAAAAATTTGAGTGTAAAAAAAAACATTAAAACCATTCATACAGTCTTATAAAGTCCCATAAAAGTTAATGGGATATTGGACTTTCTATTTAGTCATTCAGGCTTTTAGAGGATATTGGACTTTCTATTTAGTCATTCAGACTTTTAGAGGTGTTTTTATGTTTTTTGCTCGTAATTATCCAAAAAAACTTGAACTTTTAAAGGTTTTTAGAGATATTAGTATTTTTTTCTGAACTTTTTACCATTGGTACTTTTTATATTCGGATCTTTTAATAACTTTCAATAACTGTATGCATGAGTTTAAAGAAATAATATAAATGTGATTTCAAAAAGCTTTAATACCACTAAAATTCAACTTCAATAAATGGGCCTCCCTGTTACATAGTTGGATTGAAAAAACACCAAAATCCAATCTTCCAAATGAAACCCAGTGCACATACTTATACTGACCCATCTATACACTCACAATATATACCAGTATCTATACTAAACTAACTGCAGATCTTAAAATCCCAGTAGCCTTGGATATTATGCTTGTTGAAGAAATCATCCAAGTATGTGATAAAGCATAGGCTTTACTCTGCACTGCATAATAAACAGGCTATAGGTAGATTATTAATAAAGTTATAACTGCTACAGTTCTGTTCTGTTTGTAAGATGCTTATTTTGGTTTATTAAAACATTATTTTAAATTGCGTCTCATTGATTCTGCTAAATTGTGAAGATAATGAGCACCATAAATATTAAAAAAGACCAGCAGTTCTGCATTTTAAAATGATATTGTAATAATTTTAGTCAATGATTTTTAAAACTGGAGAAAATATATTAAAGCAAAGGAACAGCAAAAAAAGACAAATTCTATACTGGACCCAATCACACCAAGCATTTTTATGCCACTTCAGGCCTAAGCCAGATATATTACAACAGTAGTTCAACCATCTCTAAAATGTGGCCTATGGAAGGGCTGTCGTGGATATTTGTTGTTGATAGGATCATTGCCGAGTGATAACATTTGCATTCTAATGGAAGTGCATAGAGAAGTTTATTTCATATTTATTAGTATAGGAAGCAGCTGCCAGTAGAATGACATATGTAGACTGACACATTTTTCCATTGGATGACCGTAGTCTAGTCTTCCCAAAATCCATATGTCCATTTGGCCTAAATTCATTTTGTCTTTGTTACCTTAATTACCTGTCTACTATTGGTTTCCTATACACTTAGTTTTTCCATATTTGATACTAAGGATTGCAGTTTTAAAGCAATTTGATGCTTTAAATACCATGACCTGAGCTGCCATATGCATCTGATTCAAAGTAAAAAACCTTCGAATTTCTAAGTATTTTTGTTGGGTACTTCAACCATCGAATAGGCTACTACGACCTTCAACTTTGATTCGAACGATTCAAACTAAAAATCGTTCGGCTATTCGACCATTCGATAGTCGAAGTACTGTCTCTTTAAAAAAATACTTAGACTACATACTTCGGCAGTTTAAACCTACCGAGGTACAATGTTAGCCTATGGGGACCTTCCCCATCAGTTTTCTAAGGTTTTTTTGATCAAAGAAAAATCCTTCGATCGATCAATTAAAATCCTTTGAATCGTTCGATTCGAAGGATTTCATCGTTCGATTGAACAATTTTTCCTTCGATCGATCGATCGATCGTAGGATTTGTGGTACATCCTTCGAATTCGATATTCAAATTCATAGGATTTTACTTTGAGGGTCGAATTCGAGGGTTTATTAACCCTCGATATTCGACCCTTAGTAAATGTGCCCCATAGTCTCCAGTACACATGGAGATAACAAAAAGCCAACCCCCAGGAACATGTTTCATGCTTGTGTTGCTCTCCAGCTCTGTTTACATTTGAATGTGGCACATATGTAAAAAAGGTTGGGAACCTTTGGTATAGAGTAAGCTCTCCTTTGCTATATTTGTATGTTCTGTGCATATTTTTTTCTATTAAAAGCAAGTTATATAGAGTAAGAAAGAGAATCTCTTCAGAGAGGAAAATCTGGGTTTCTGACCAACATGTTGGAAGGGATGAGAGTTTAAGATACTGTAGTGCTAAGGTTGTAGGAGTAAAACATCTTCACAGTCATTTATTCTTTCGTTTTTCTCCCATTAAAATATAAAAAAGGTAAGTAGCCCAATCCCATTCACAGATAAAGAGTAATCTGTTTAAGGAACTGCTATGCTCTGAATTATTTTTCACCATTTACATAGAAAGCTGCAATTCTACCAGTTTCCCACTTTTCAGGTTCAGATGTTAAGTTTCAGAGCAGAATCCTAATTTCCCCAGTCCAGTAACCACATATTTATTCTAAGATATTTTATCATTACACACAAATGAGCATCCAAGTGAATTCATAAGATACACAGTTTGATCTATCACATATTTTTAAGGTATTGAAGGTGAGAGTTAAAAATTGCTCAACTCTCCTCACTTAAATAAATCATTTTAGCGTTCTTTCAGCAGACATGACATAATATGTTTTGGCTAAGATGTATGCCAGTAAACTACTTGCTCTTCTGAAAATCTTCCACATTTGGCCTAAGGTGTAATGGCTAGGGTTTCTCTTTAATCTCTTTTTGTGTTTTCAGTTCATCTCATGCAAGAAAAACTTTATATTGGAGAAAAACCTACAACTCCTGTTTGTCATGGTTGACAACCACACAAGTATGAAAGTGCCAAAGGAAAAAATAGAAGCTGTGCAAATAAAACTGTTTAATAAAATAAAGAATTCAGTGGTGCCTCTGGAATTTTTATTCAATGCTGTATTCCAGAATAGTATTTCTCATCCCAAAATGAATACAATTATTTCAAGCGCATACAAACACAGAAGCAAAAAATACATATATAGTGACTAAAAACAAGTAAATTGCTGGAAGCATCCATTTTCTCAGAGTTACCCAGACGGCGATAGATAAAGAAAAAAATAAAGAACAAATAAAATAAAAATAGATGAAGAAACAGTAGAAAAATATAGAGCAACAAATTAAAAAAAAATAATGGCTCTATAATTATTTATCTCAATTTTCCAAGATTTAAAGGGCCACATTGCACTTAGTTGTTCACTTCCTTTTTGTCTGATGGAAAGATGAAAAAAACAGTTGTTATATTGTTTCCTATAGCATCTATTAATTACTTATCTCTTCTCATAGACATCCTTTAGTTTAATGATACCCTTGCGGAAGAGAGTAGGGAATATGTCCTAGCAGTAAGGCTTTAGTGGAGGATTCTGAATGAGGATTCTGGTACAAATAGATACTATAAACCTATATGTGCATAGGTAATTTTAGCACAGGTATAGGACAGGGTCTTTCCATAATGTCGATCTCCATGCTAAAAATCATTTAAACATTAAGGGGGTTATTTATTATTATTTACTAAACTTTAGTAGGGCTTTTTGGGGCAAAAACTCAAAACTCAACTCCGCCATCTCAGACTTGCCAAGGTTGTGTATAAGTCAATGGCAGAGGTCCCTATTCTATTTTGAAATTTCTGTGGTCTGCGCTGGAATTAGGCCGAAAATCCAACCTTTTCAGTTTTTTCTGGCAATAATCCAAATATTTCAGGCTTTTCAGAATTTATTCGCCAGGCACGAATTTGCGGCGAATTTCCTTGTTTCGCCGCCAGTGAATAAATTAACAGAATCACCGCAAAATATATTTGACGCTGGTGACAATTCCAACGCCGGCGACATTAAATAGATGCCCATTGAATTTAATGTGCGTCTGAATTGTCGCTGGTGTCAGAATTGTCACCGGCATCAAAAATATTTTGATGCGGGCGTCAAAATTCGCGTTTCGCTAATTTTTCGGGAGTTCGAAACAGGAGAAATTCACTAGAAAAAACTCATTGTATGATTTGGATTTTCGCACGTTTTTATCAAAACCAATTGAATCAAGTTTTATTAATAATAAATAAGGTCACATTGGGTTTGGTTCTGTTTTTTTTTAAAAAATTAGATAAATTCAGATTTTAAATATCTCTAAATCCTCTAAAAATACCCAATAGGGTTGTTTTGCTGCCAGTATGTATTCATGCAGCTTAATTGCCATCATATACAATGTACTACAGAGAAAAAGGAAATCAATTTTAAAACTGTGAATTAGTTGATTAAAATGCAGTGTATGGAAGATACCCTTCCTTTAATAATGGGTTAGAGGGTAATAAAGTAATGGGTTTCCAGGATAATGTATCCCAATCCGTAATCTGGATAACGGATCCCATTCCTGTACTGGAATCAGGCATCTTAATGAAAATACACACCTTTAAATCAGGATTTATTTTACATTGCATCTTCTGTTCATTTCCAATTAAATTTAAAACAATTCTACACAGCATGATAAATAGTCCCCTATGTATGTTTAGCTATAGGGGCAGTGAAAAGGTGAGAACAATTAGCACCTGCTCCAGCCAACATGTAAGCTCCAACTCCTAACACAAAACCACTGCTGATATATCTAGTGATGGTAGTGATTAAATGTTGTGTCACACTATATCCCAGCTTCCCTGCTCCTTCACGTCTGGGGATATCAACACTAGTAATTGTCAGGCAAGGCACAATTGATTATCCTCAAAATTTGTTCTTGCTATTGACCATAATGGAATAAAAATTGTGCCTCTAAATTATTCAGAATGAAAACATACACAGGAGAAATCGATAAGGCACGGGCAAATTAAAGCACTCTACATATGGTAGAGTCAGCCTATTAGTATAAAAAGAATGCATTTCTATGAAATAATCATTTGCTGTATTTCTCACCTTATCTCTACTGGCTGATTAGTTTAGCCCTGTGCTCTAATTCATTTGCACAATTTTGCTTTATAGGTGTAAATACGGAAGAATGTGCTATAGGGGTGCAACAATCACTACTACTACAGTGAAGTTTCCTAGCTATACTTGTTTATAATATCTAATATAAGTAGGTGGTATTTAAATGATATATGTAATATGAGTACAGTTTTGTTCTTACACTTGAATTCCTGGTTATTGGTTGCCTCTTGGCTGTCTTTTTAAAATCGTCATAAAATCTGTACAATGCAAATTTCAAAATGTAAAATAGGCTAAAAAATAACAATGTTAATTGTGCAAACCTTATTTCTCATTTTAAATGATGATATAAGGTTACTCTCATGAGATTGGAGGCTCACAGAAATAAATTGATATACTCAAGAGGCACACAGAAAGTCTGACTTGCACAGAAAGGAAGTAATTCTGTTTTCCCAAATGAAAGTTATGTTTCAAATCAATAGGTTGCATCAATAGACTTTACACAATTCAGACTTGTACATTTATATTGTGCTGAATCTTATTCTTTTAAGAGACATCCGTGAAAATGAGGAATCAGAGTTATTAAAACTGGCTTACTCATTATTCTGATATATGTTGTAATAGAGCAAGACAGATAAAATAATCCTTAATACATAGAAATATACAGTATATGTAGCAGAAATGGATCCCTTTATAAATGTAAACAGTAATAAGACATTTTTTATGGAATAAAAATATAGCTATTTATTTTTACACCTGCTTGGCTTTAATCTTGGGAAAGGGAAAGCACATATACATTAAGTCAAACAAGGTATTTTGATAAGGTTTAAGAAAATGGGAAGTCTATTAGTTAGATTAAGAATGTCAACTTAATGAAGTGAAAAAGCAATTAACAAAGGTACTTGCATCTATACAAGGTCCCGTCATTACAGTTTGAGCCAATTTTTGAACTTTGCTTGGTTTGTTGGCTTCAGTGCTTGGGTCATTGTTTTCTAGATTATTTACATTTTAGAGATCACAAAACATACATTTTTCTGAATGATGGCTTACTTTGGAATATGATACCCAAAGACAGATGTTGTTTGCAAGAAGGCTGTGTTACAATTTGTAGTATTTGTTCTGGTCCTGGCATACTTAGAATTTTAAAAACCTTTTACACCTGTATCTGAAGTCCATTTCTGATTTTTTTGGGTGAAGCACATAGGAACAGAAGAAATGTGTCTCCTGGCCAAAGGCATTCATCCTACAGGTATATTCGCCTCAACTGAGGTGAGTTCTCCAAGAACAATACACAAGGTTAAAAGCAACAGACCTAGAATTTGGGTGCCCAAATGCTCTGCCCCACATCTTCTTAGACTGGCCAGTTATTCATCCATTGTGGACTGAAGTGGGGCAATTTTTAGACCTGTTAGGTTCCCACAGATCTTACTACTGGACAAACCACAACCATTGCAAAATTGCGAATTTCTTATTTGTACAATTTTTTCCCATTTGCAATGTAAAAACATTCATAAATGAAAAATAAAAGAGTACCATTTGAATTTCACATGAATTTCATGTAATATTCTTCATTAGACTTCATTAGACTGCATTGCAGAATTGTGCACTTTTCAAGCATTCTTGAAAGTGCTGTAATCTATTGGATCAAATATAATTTTTTTACTAAGACATTTTATTACTTACAGTGCACTGCACACTGGTGCATACTAAATAACATTCACAATCTTTCTTCCACTGGCAGAAGTAGTTGCTAAATATTTCCTGAGTTCACCAATACTATATTATTAAATTCACATGAAGGAAAATTTGTTTGCGCATTGCAAATATTTTTCCATTGCCAACATTTTTCTACATTCCCCCAATGTTTCTACTCAACCTCACTTTGAAGGAGCATTTTCTGATGTCCCTCACCCGTATGTGGTAACTTCGCTTTCCCATTCCCACTTGTACCAACCGTTTTAGCATACCAACCAATTATGGCCTAAAAATATATTTTTGTCCCTGTGCTCCATGATTCCTGCCATTACTTCTCTTCTTGTTAGGCCTGTGCATGCCTTGCCACAAGGGCACTTCAACAAGTAGACCACAAAACAGGTATCACATATAACAAAATCCATTATCCTTTACCCAATTTCATATGGCTGTGATGAATTAGTAAAGCTAATGAGAGAGAGAAAATGATAGAGAAGCATTTGATTTCCCTTAATGATTGAGGAGCACAAGACAGGATTGAGGTATGCAAATAAAAAACTTTCACAGTATAAAACTCTTACAGTTGTCCAGAAACTCTATTCTATTGGGTGTCTCAAATCAGAGGGACTAAGTACATGCTTGAGCAACATTAGGGCCAGATCCCTTCAGGTAGAAGTTCAGGGAGTAAAAACTAACCTGAATCACTTTTCTTACTGTGGTCTCTTAGGCTCTTTTTGCCATGGGAGAGCTACCTCTACCCATTGATCCTCATGTGAAGCACAAGACTGCTCTTACTAGATACATCTGTTTAATTCATACTCTTATATGCCCTAAAGCCTGTGCAGAAATTCCAGTTGAGTATTTTAAATCTTCTAAAGACCTTCCAGTTGCAAGATATCGCAGTCTTGTTTAGTTATCAGAGGTGCTACTGCTTTTATAAGTCTCAAAACTGCCGTCAGACATTCGTAGGTAGTTTTTAGAATCATCAGGTTTTTTTTCTCTCAGCTCTTTCAATAAGCCCATTTGGGAAAACTGGTCACGGTTTATAAGCCATTGTTTGCTCCACAATGATCTCTTCTTTTTTTTCTTTTTTATTGATGTGAGTAAAATTATAGCAATTGCAGCTCTCTGCCTTGAATCCATGAAAAATCCATTGCACTGATCGTTTGTTGTTCGTCGGTAAACGAAAAGATGATGCGCAGACTGTTTGTTTCGGCGGGATACGGAAGAACTTTGCTTTGCTAGAAAAAAAAAAGATTTTCACACTTTTTTTTGGATTTCTCATCCGATTTCCAAGATTTTTTCGGAATTCTTCACCCAAAAACTCAAATTTTTGCCTCAAAACCCTGAAAACTTTGGGGTATTGCATGAAACCCAGCGCACATCAAAAAATCATTGGGACTTCTCCCATTGATTTATATGCAACCTCGACAGGTCTAGGATGTCGGATTTTCTCATTCGGATCTTTCCATCCTCTGTGTTTAATAAATTCTGAAAAATGTGTGATTTTTTAAAAGTCAGATTTTATAAAAAAAAATCACAAATTTTTTGTGATTTTTGCATTCGGACTTTAGTAAATAACCCGCCTAGAGTGCAAGCCCTATTGCTGTCTAAGCAGACTTCTCTAAATGGGTTGTCCCTTTACACAAGTTACTTTGTGTGTGTTTTCATTTACCATCTATTGTAAATTGGCATAAATACTTGGACAATTTATGTTATCTAAAGTACTAGATTAATTAAAGAGGTGCAAGCAACTGTTTAGTCAGCTATGATTAGGAGTCACAGAATACATATCCACAACTCCATCCAAACCCAATGGGATCCTCTGTTGTTGAACAAAAAAAGTCAGTTTTAACAAATCACTTCATAAAGAATTCAAATAGTGAACCTATCTATCATAATTTGGATCACCATGCCTTAAGTCTACTGGAAAACATTTAATATACCCAATAGGATAATTTTGCCTCCAGTAAGGATTAATCATATCTTAATTGACATCAAGTACAAGTTACTGTTCATTAATACAGAAAAAAACAAATCAATTTGAAAAATGTTAATTATTTTAAAATGAAGTTTATGGGAGTTTTCCCCTAATTCTGAGCTATCTGGATAACGGGTTACCGTATAACGAATCCCATACTTGTACTGGAAAATGATGGTTAAACAAGCACACTCCAAGGTTATCCAATTTCAAATGAGCATTTTATCGCTTTGTAAAAGATTTCTAGGCTTGTGTGTATAAAGCAGCTTATATATCTCCCAGTAAGATTCTTTGCATGCATTTTAAAAGCTTACACTTTTTTTTTTGCTTTTTTGATACTGTCCCCTTCAAACCAAACCAAGTTGATACTTGTAACGTAATAACTCTGGAATATCTTGTTAGGCAAGACAAAACAGGAGCAATATTATTCATTATTAAACAGCAAACTACCAGGGAATGGTAATTCACCCACATCTAGCAAATACTAAGATAACAATTTGTGCCAGTTTTCCTTTTCAGCACTTCTATAATGTGTCAAAGGAGTCTTGCAATTGCTGCTTGGTATTATTTTCTGTATAGCAAGTTCACTTATTTGTCTTGCCAATTTGTAGGAAGATAATCATACAGGCCCCAGAACAAATATCCACATTATGGCCAAACATGTAATTAAAGGTCACTTGATGACCCCTTCTTTGACTCGATGGACTTATTGCCCTCCTGTCCTTAATTTCATATGACACGATTGCCAGCCATTGCTACAGATGCTAAACATTCCATCCTGAAGGCTCCACTTTATCATCAGGTAATTAGTATTTTCATTAACTTGCTTATTGTCAAAGAAAATGAGCCTTGATCATCTAATTTTTCCTCAATGATTTGAATATTGTAATATATCTATAATTAATGTACTTTATGCCAAAATGTGTAATGGAGTAGAAATGGGAAGCTGTTCCCAGCAGTCACTGTCAGTAAATGTTTGATGAATAAACAGAGACTTTCTAATGGGAATGGTAGCAACTTTTATAAGCAGACACAATAAAGACTTTATTAGCATAGTTAAAAAGCATTCTGGGAACTACAGTGAATTTCACAGCAGCGTTGATTCTATACACATTACCGTAGTGAATGAAATTATTTTTAATGCGCTGTGTTGGTATGTTAATATCCGTGTGTTTTTGTTACATACATACACACATACACACACGTAACATGCAAACACAAAGCAGATTTCAAGTTTTATATTCTATTTCTTGATTAAATTTCTTAAGTAGCAAATTACTGTTTAATCTTCTCTAAAGATCATGCAGAAAAACATTTGCCTTACTCAACTACTGTAGCTGTAAAATCATATGAATATGGAGCCATCGCTTTTTTAAAAAATCCACAATTGTGTAGTGAAAGTTTAATAAACCTGTTACATCTTATTTTTCTATTCTAAAGCAGCTGCCCTTATACCAAAAACTGCTGCTATTTGTAGGTGGTTACAGTTAGTTGTGTTTCTACTCATCGTGTCATCAAACTGCTGCCACTGACACTGGATTGCCATCTGTTCACTTTAATGGTGTGAGCTGAGGGTAAGTTGGCATCTGTGATTAGGACTTAAAATGCAATTATGCACATTCTAAGGTAAATGGTTACATAATTCATTTGGGTTGAAACAAGACCATAAAGTTCATAAAATTCAACCCCCTCTAAATGACTGCAAATTCCGTGAGAAAGATCTCCCTGTGTGATATATGCTACAAAGAATTAAATAGTGGATTTTAACCTATATGTCTTACCTTAGTAAAACAATACTTTGTTATGATACGTGTATATAGGGACTGCATCTTTCTTTTAGGAAAGAAGTGGATACATCTATAAAACAAAACACAATGTTGTTGAAAATATCACACTGCCTGACCACATCTTTGCATCGGCAGTATTGATGCCAAACATCCAGGATGCGAACATTCTCTCTCTACAGCCTGGTCAGATCATTCCCCTGTGTTAGTGAATTTATCAAACCTAATCATCAAACCCGCAACCTTTAAATTTGCAGGATATTCTACTACATGTACCTCTAACATGTGATAAGGCCAAACAAGCCCTAATTAATTATTTTCAGGAAAATTCTAATTCAACCACTTCCCCAGTTATTCTTTGGGAAGCACATAAAGCGGTAATGAGGGGTATTTTTATTCAACTAGCTTCTCAACGTAAAAAAGAAAAATCATTAAAGCTCCAGGATTTGACAAAACAATTATCTGCCCTTAAGCAACTTCACAGATCCAATCCCACTCCCATAACACGTCGGCAATTACAGGATGTGTCTACAGAATTGAAAATATTACAGCTTTTGAGAGGCCGACATGACCATTAGATGGGCCAGCCAAAAATTTTACACTAAATATAACAAAGCTAACACTTTACTAGCTAGGAAACATAAAGTCTTTGCCATTTCCTCTACTATCCCCCATAAAATTAAAACAAGCTTCTAACAGCTCACCCTCACATAATATTAGCATAATTTAAAAATTTATTCAAGCCTTTATCAACAGGAAGCCACCTTTCCCCCACAAAAGGCTGATCAACTTTTTCAATATATAGTTCTACCCTCAATTGCCACTAATTACAAAGAATTATTAGATGATCCAATTACTGTGACTGAAGTTCGCCAAACTATTAAAAGCCTTAAAAATAACACTACCCCAGGACCAGATGGCTTTTCAAGCCAGTATTATAAAAAGTATTCTGAAATTTTATGTCCCCAACTTTCAAACACATTTAATTTTATTGCTCAAGGCAAAATCTGGTCCCATGACTCACTGAAAGCTCAAATAGCAGTTATCCCAAAAGAAGGTAATGACAACACCCAATGTGCTTATTATCGCCCTATTTCAATTTTAAACCTTGACCGTAGGATTTTTGGCAAGATACTGGTGTCTAGGCTTAATACTTTTTTGCACACCCTTATACATCCCGACCAAATGGGCTTCATCTGCAGAAGATTTACAGCTGACAACATTAGACGTGTCATTTATTTAACCCAAATTGCAAACTCAACAAAAACTCCCGCTATGCTTCTAAGTCTCGACATTCACAAAGCTTTCGACACCGTTTCATGGGACTATCTTTCCTATATATTATCAAGATGGGGCTTCGGTCCAGTTTCCCAACATATAATAAAAGCACTCTATACGTCTCTAACATTCTTCTAGAAAGAGGGTCAAGACAAGGGTGCCCTCTATCCCCTGTGCTCTTGCCATAGAGCCTTTAGCTAGGCTTATTAAAAACCATTCACAAATATACGTAATATATCTCTCTGGAAAACAATACAAAGCCTGTTTTTTTCATTGCCGCACTTAACAAATCTCCTGGTACAATTTGCTCAGATTTTGGGCCTGTCACTAAATAATTCTAAATCAGAAGCTCTAAGTCTAAATTTACCCGCTCATGTGATCAAATTGATTCAATTAAATTTAGAATTTTCTTGGAACTCATCTCATTTACAATATTTGGGAATCCAGCTTAATAAACCTTTACAAACAAAACTATCCAACCATGTGGCGGAAAATTAAACTCCTACTTACCCAATGGAACAAGCACAACATTTCTTGGTTGGGGCGCATCAATCAGGGCCGGAACTAGGGGTAGGCAGAAGAGGCACCTGCCTAGGGCACAATCTTAAGGGGGCGCTTGGCAGGTACCTATTAAGCGTATTGCTGCCTACCCCTATTCCGTGTTTGCTACGCCTCTGCTCTCCCCTCCCTCCTCCACTCAGTCACCTCCTCCCAGTCACCCCTCCCTCCTTCTCCTGTCACCCCTTCCTCCTCCCTTATCCGTCACTCCAATCCCCTCCCTACTACTCCCGGTCACCCCTCCCTCCTCCCCCCTCCCCTTTCCTTTACTCACCTCCCTCCTGCTCTCTCCATCATGCTCCTCCCTCCCCTCTGTGTTCATTTGGACACGCACGCGTTTGCGCGTGCACATGCCCTCAGGCACACACACACAGGGGGTAGTGGGCTGGCTGGCCGGGTTGCTTTGGGCGCCCGCTTGGCTTGGCCGGCCCTGGCATCAATGCAATCAAGATGGTTATTTTACCTAAACTGTAAATCTCTTCCGGTCGTTACCAATCCCTGTTCCTAAGAAAGATCTGATGCTATTGCAAAGATCTCTAGTTGGTTTTGGTTGGTATTTTGGTTATAATAAGATTTCAGGGGCGACTTTACAAAAAATTAAACGAAATGGAGGCCTGGCTTTTCTTAACATATTGAAATATTACCAAGCAGCCAAATTGTATTTTTCTACTCCCCCCCCCATATGGGTTCATTTAGAAAAATCATTAATTCACTCTGTCATTCCTGCAGCCCTCCCTTGGATTAATGTGGAACTTCGTTCAAAAGGAATGTCGGAAATTAATGCAAGCATTTATTATCAATTTGGGACTCTATTAAACATTCAGCTAATTTGGTTTCCCCTCTTAAACCAGCTACCCCACTGTGGCGTAATCCAGAATTACAACCTGGATTAGAATTTACTCCCAATGGTGGCATTCAAACCATATAAATTATATTAAAGATCTACGTCACCCTATGGGTAAATTAACTGGGGAAGCATTTGAAAGTAAATTTCTTCCACCTAATACTGAAAAATTTAGATTTTTCCAAGTTCAGCATTACCTACACTCAATAAATAATAAATCAGATCTTTCTGATAGTCCTGCTAGTTCTATACTCGATACTATATGTATAAAAAAATCCCCACTCAAAAGGCCCAATTTCCACGCTGTACCAGGCTTTAATGTTCCATACTAATGAAACTCCTCCATCATATATAATAACCTGGGAGCAGGAATTACAGCAAACCTTAGATCCAAAAGCGTGGGAGAAGTTTTGGGAAGGAACAAGTAAATGTCGGTCAAGTTGAAACTTCTTACCAGGTTCTTACCCGATGGTACTTAACTCCCTCACGCCTACATAAAATGTTTCCATCTCAATCCTCAGTTTGTTTCAGGAATTGTGGAGGAGAAGGAACGATGGCCCATATATGGTGGCAATGCCCTTTAGTACAGAGTTTTTGGAATAATTGATTCTATTACTCAGATTAATATTCAGAAATATCCATGGATTGCTTTATTTAACAATTGGATACCTAATATTGATGGTAACTCTAGAAAATGAATTACATTTATTTTTACAGAAGCCAAACAACTAATTGCTAAATCGTGGAAGACTCCACAACTTTCCTGTAAGCTTTTCCAAAATATTCTTCTCTTCGGGATGCTGTATCTCTTCCATTTCAAAACACAACCTAGATGATCTAGAACCTAGATAAATGTTAAAATCCTGGACTCATTGGGGGTAATTTAATAAAAGGCACTATAGTTTGCTCAGAAACAGTAACTCATCAGCAGGTATGTTTAAAAGCAAACATCTTATTGGTTGCTATTGGTTACTGCTCCTGAACAAACTTATTGCCTTTTATTACATATGGGGGATTGACTTGTGCTTGACAACTATGGTTTCTAAAGGGCCTGTTATCTGTAACCTGGGGAATTTAACATACTTTTTCCTCAACTATATTTTGCTATTCACTTGTTTTTGAAATGCATCTTTGCTCTAAAAAATGTATTTTGGACAACTTGATTGAGAAAGATCATTCATCTTGAATAGGTCACAGGCATTTCTGTTAAATTTTGTAAATAAATATGGAGATTTTCATTGATGCCTAACATTACAGAATTTGTAATGAATATTTTTGACTATACAAAGTTTTAGTATAAAAGATAATTTTAAACTCACATAGCAAGCTACATAATTAAATCCAGTTATTAAAGGACCAGTAAAAAATGAAGCTACAGTATTTTCTTTTACACTTTAAGGGGGTTATTTACTAAACTCCGAATGCCAAAAAACCCCGAAAAATTCAAGTCTGAATCCTAAAATCCGGCATCTCAGACCTGCCGAGGTTGGATATAAGTCAATGGGAGAAGTCCCAAAGATTTTTTGATCTGCGCTGGGTTTTGTGCAATAATCCGAAGTTTTTGGGGTTTTCGGGCAAAAATCTGAAATTCCGAAAAACTCGTAAAATTTTTATTTTTTACAATTTTTTCCCGCAGACAAAATTTTTGGGAAACTGTATTAATAAATATACTGGAAAAACCAGAGAGAATTTGGTCTGAGTTTTTTTCAGAAAATATTGAGATAAATTAGGACTTTGATAAATAACCCCCTTAGTGTGCATTTGTTGGTTGAGCCCTTGCAAATCAACTGTTCCCTAGGAATAAACTTCTATTTTTAAATGTGAGGTTTTCATTATATAATCCTGTAGAGATCTACAAATGACATTTGCTCCCTGTTTATCTTATTGTGTAAGAACTAATGCCATTGCATTCTACAGAGCGTATCTGTTGTCTACTATTTGACCGGTGCCTTTTAGCCCTATAGCCACTTTAATGGCTTCCCCCAAGGCTACACAGCAGCTTATATATATAAACTATAGTAGTGTTTCTGAAGCGAAGATTTTACCAGTTCATTGTGACAATGCATTATGCTTGAATGTATATACTTTAGTATTTTGGTTTAATACAGAGAGGTACAACTTGTATGTAAAATAATATGACATTTACTCATACAGGGCATAAACAAATGGTTAAATGGGACCTGGTTAGTTCTTTATCTATAAAGAGAAGGAGATGTGATTGTAATATTATAGTCAAGTGAATTATTTAGGCAACTATTCATAGACCATGAGTAGGAATAGACGAAATTGTTCACCAGGTTTCACTGCAAAAAACACCCATAAAAAAGTGATTTGCAAAATGTTGTAGTCCTTTGTATAACTTCTATGTCTGCCCAATAGAAGACTATGAGAAGATGCTGTGCAGGATGAATAGAGATCTGAAAAAAATCGTTATCTTTCTCGAGTACAATAAACCTTTGCTAGAAGCAGCACTAGAGTCTTAAAGCCCCGATGTGATATGTGGTAAAGGTCTCTCTCTTTACTGCTTGCAATTGCCTACTATTTTATGTTATTCTTTAATGTATACCTGTTGTATATTTGCAGGTATACACTCCAAAAATTAAAGCATATAGGTCTATGTTTAGTACAATATAGAAAAACACAACAAAAGAAAACTAACTTTAACTGGCTTGGGCTCTGTTTTACTTGGTGGATTTAAAGCAGGATGAAGAGTGACTGAATCATTCTAGCATAAGGAATGTCTGGCGCAGGATTCATTTCACTACATTATGCTTGCGATTATCATATTTTATTAGAAAAATTCAATGTAATTCATTACATTGAAAGGATAAATAAACGACAGCATTGAAGAGGCACAAATGTTATGTATGCATTATGAATGCGACATCAGGTTAGCAAATTGCATACAAATCTATTTAAAGATGCATTTGCTGGCCAGCTCTGTAATATGATGTATCTTTGCCAGCGAAAGTATCTGGCAGTTCTCCACATTAACACAGACCTTCCTACTCCAATGGAAAGAAAGAGTACAGTTTCTCAGCAAGCAAATCTGGCGTAAATCTCAAAAAGCCATTCATAAGTTAGCTAAATATTTAAATATGCCTCATTTCAACAAGAGCTGCAGTTTATAGATTTTTATGATTATGTATTTGTTGTTTAACTGGTACAAAGTAGTTATTTAAAAAGAGTTGGAGCTATTATTATTCTGATTTATTACCGATACCAACATTCTTCTTAACGACAAAGAAAACTGTGGTAAAACAGTCCAAAACTACATGCACTGATTATACAGGCTAAATAGCGGAAGTTCGAACACTGAAAAAATACTAACAATACATAACATTTTGCCATCTTACTTTTTTTTGTCTGAGCACAGGCAGGGACCTTACAATAATTTAACAAGCAAGGGTTTACAGAGTAAGAATAGGATTAGCGGGTCCTTCTCACAAGAGCTCACAATCTAAAGGTTTAGGGGACATGCAAAACATAAGGAATATAAAAACAAATTGGTGATTAATGATGTCTAATCAATCAAGATTTATTGAATAAGCATCCCTAAACAGGTGATTCTTTAGGGAGTATTTGAATGTTTGGAAGGAATGGGAGAGTCTGACAGCTTGAGGCAGAAATTTCCAGAAATAGTGATGGGCGAATTTGCGCAGCGGCGAAAAATTTGCGAAACGGCGCAGTCGTCTCGTTTTTGACGTCGGCGCCTGTTTTTTCGGAAAAATTTTTTTGACGCCGGCGAATTTTTGCCGCGAATTTTCGCTGGCGTTTCGCGAATTTATTCGCTGGCGGCGAATCGCGCAAATTCGCCGCGAATTCGCGCCTGGCGAATAAATTCGCCCATCACTATCCAGAAACATTTAGAAGCCCAGAAGATGTCTAGCAGTTGGGAATGGGATAAAGTGATGAGAAGAGAAGAGAGGCAAAGGTCAGTAGCGGAGAATAGGCTGTATGAAGAAGTGTATTTTGAGAGCTGAAATATAGAAAATATAAGGAAGGGCTTTATTGTTAAGGGCCTTAAATGTAAGTGTTATTAATTTAAATCTGATTATCCAACTAATCCCTACCTTACCTGATCATGGGAACCAAGTATCAAGTACAATGACAAGTAAGAATATGTACAACCCAAACCCCCTCGCTCATTTTTAGCCACGATGCAGCAGAGACTTGTGACTGCACTCATGAACAGAGAACAGCCTGTATTTGGCACAACAGTATTCATGAGGGGCGTATGGGGCAGGCACAAGGGACATGAGTATCATTTTATCTGTTATCAGTTGAGTAAAAAAGAAATCAATTATGAGCTTAGCAAAATAATCTAAATAAACTGGGTTTATTTAATGTCTAAACGATTTTTTTTAGGACTTATAGTATGAAGATCCAAATTGTTGAAAGATCCCTTATTTGGAAAACCCCAGGTCCAGAGAATTCTGGATAACAGGTTCCATACATGTACAATATATGGCCTCTTGCCACAACTTGAATATGTTTGTACTGGCATGTATCCATATCATATTTAAAATAAAAATAATTTCAAATTGTTTTTTAATGATGTCAATCAAGCAAAATAAACTTCACTTACACTATATAAATTATTTAAATCTTTTAGTCTTGGACTTCACAATCAAATCAAGCAGGCAGCTGCAATTTTGTGGACACTGTTATTAAGGCAAGCCTTGCATCATCTCAGCATCTTGTTTGTGCACCAGAATGGGGGACCTAATTTCTATCCCCATGCCGTGATGTCTTGTAAGTGCTGAATGGAAAGTGAAAGTAATTGCCTGCCCCGCCTCTATGCCTAATCCATTGGGATTCCATATTTAATTTGAAAAGGACATTGGTTACTAGACGTAGTAGACTTTTCACTTGTCACTGAACTTCATCCTTAGAAAATTGTAATGAAAAGAGCCTTAATGATTTTTCCTTACAGAAATCCACATTAACTCTACTGTAAATTTTGCATAATATCAATAAAAAGCAGGTTCTCTATTATTTAATCTAAGGATCAACAAATGCATTCTACTTTTTAGTATTGCAGCATCCAATATATATTCTTTTATCCTCTCATTAAAAAAAAAATAACAATAAAAAAGGCTGATTCTTAGTCACTAGACCCACATGATTGATGACTACTTTGGGAAAAGAGAAACTCTTATGGAGGCAAATGTTTTTCCGATTATGCACACATAATGGCATTTGATTCATTTTGTTATCTCTTGAAAAAATTGACTTTACATGCATGTTTGCAAAATCATTTCTTATTATTCTTGTTGTCTGGCTTCCTGTTTGTGGTCCTCTGGAGTGACATCTTTAACAAATCCAACTGCACCATCAATGTCACAAAGCATAGTCTCAATTAGAGGAGCAGATGATAGAGAGAGATTCCATGTGAGTCACAGAAGCAGAAACAAGTCTGATATGACAGATTTGCGAGTGCGTGCAGCTTGGCTTTCTGATTTTATTTACCACTATTCTAGAATAAAGATATCTGTTAGATGCCTAGAAGGTTCATATTAGCAGCTCTATTCCCCTCTGGAATTCAGCTATAGCAAACAGATTTTCAAACAAGGCTAAGTAAAAATCAAGTAAAAATAGGCAAAAACTCCTCAAGCCAGTAGAGATTAAGATATGATTTAGGGCATATACAATCATTTAAGATGGGGAGAGGAAGAAGAACAAATTACATTGCAAACTTCACCAATAGCCAAGTAGACACAGTACAAAACTGTTACTTTATGAGGGGAGGCCATTTACTAAAGGTCTAATTTTAGTGGTATTAGAGCTTTTTGAAACCACAATAAAACTCTATTTCTTTAAAATCACGAAAGCCATGAAAGTTATTAAAGTATCCGAATTAAAAAAGTACAAATGAAAATGTCTGTCAAAAAAATTTGTGAACTCCAAATTAATCATGAAGGAAGGAGAAAATTTACGACAAATCCTCTAAAACCATTGATTTGTGGAAGTGGAAGAATCGGCTTTAAACACAAGTACTTTTAAAGAATGGCATATATTCAAACAATGACTTGGCAAAATGTGTGCAAACGCAACTGTCATATCTCTTCGAAAGTAAGCTCTTAAATGTGTATAGTATATACACTAAATACCTCTCTACCTCGCTTCAATTTGCTAAAAAAAACTCACAGCAGATAACTTTGCTAAACATAAATGGCTAAATGTACTGATCACATAACAAAATGAATATGTGAAAAAAGTAATTAATAATAATAATTAATAATTGTTCCCTATTGTAAGGAGATTGTCATTAACCCTTTAAGTGCCACAGATCGTAGAATCTACGTTCTGTGGATCAAAGGACCAAAGTGCCACAGATCGTAGATTCTACGATCTCCAGCACTTCCGGGTTCCAGTGCGCAGCGGTTGCATTTAAAACCGCAAGCGCACGTTAGATGCCGGCAGAACCCCCTAGGCAACGAGCAAAACCGGTCATACTCACCGGTCTCCCCACCGATCGTCGCTGGAACCAATAGGAGCGCAGGGCGCACGCAGGGCGCATGGCTGTGACGCGCTCCTGCTGCCCAAATAAATCCAGCCCTCCTGACGCCTCCCCTTTCACTCCTACTGCGCACTTGTGTCTGTTGGAGCCCTCCTGCTGCCTTCCTGCGGTTCTCCTGCTGGTTTGGTCGCCTTGATTGCCTGCCTTGGATTCAGTGAGCTGAACTACAACACCCTTACACCTTTTATTTTACTTGTTTCCTTCTAATCTCTCTAAATTTGTTTTTTTTTTTTTTGAATATTTTTTTCTTCTGTCTTTATCATTTAGCACACTTTTGTACACTCACACACTTACAGGCATCTTTGCCAAGCACACACTCACACTCACACACACACTCACACACACACTCACACTTCTACACTTTTTCTTTCCCCTATACTTCTTTTCTTTTCTTTCTTTCTTTGCTTTCTTTAGTAGTTGGTTTTTTTTTTGCTAAAACTTTATTTCTACTCTTGTTCTATAATTATCTGCTTTATTTTATTGTATTTTTGCAGTTTTTTACCATTTTCATTGTTGCTTTGTGTTTTATATCTATTATATTGCATTTTCACTTTTATTTGCTGTTTGGTGCCTTTACAGTGACGTTGGTGGATCAAGGTTTCTAACCACCAATTTCATTCCAATAGCTGTTATTTTTATTGTCTTAGCTGATTTTTATTATATTTTGTTGTTTTATTCTGCTTTGCCCTTTGCTGCTTGTTTAGTGCCCCCAAAAAAGTTTGCCTTTGCAGTGACGCTGGTTGGTCTAGGTTTCTGGCCCCTGATTTCATTCCAATAGCTGTTGGTTTTTGTGCTTTAGCTGATTTTTATTACATTTTGTTGTTTTATTCTGTTTTTCATTTGCATTGCCCTTTGCTACTTGTTTAGTGCCCCAAAAAAAGTTGTTTGCAGTGACGCTGGTTGGTTTAGGTTTCTGGCCCCCGATTTCATTCCAATAGCTGTTGGTTTTAGTGCTTTGGGTGATTTTATTCCAGACTGTTCCTTTGCCCTGTTTGCTTGTTTAGTGCCCCCAAAAGGTTCTTTTCGATTTTGGGCACGTGCAGTGTCTTGTCTGTAATCTATTCTGTAGATTTCTGGAAGGAGTTCAAGTTCTAGTTTTTTTTCTTATATTTTGTTGTTTTATTCTGCTTTGCCCTTTGCTGCTTGTTTAGTGCCCCCAAAAAAGTTTGCCTTTGCAGTGACGCTGGTTGGTCTAGGTTTCTGGCCCCTGATTTCATTCCAATAGCTGTTGGTTTTTATTGCTTTAGCTGATTTTTATTACATTTTGTTGTTTTATTCTGTTTTTCATTTGCATTGCCCTTTGCTACTTGTTTAGTGCCCCAAAAAAGTTGTTTGCAGTGACGCTGGTTGGTTTAGGTTTCTGGCCCCCGATTTCATTCCAATAGCTGTTGGTTTTAGTGCTTTGGGTGATTTTATTCCAGACTGTTCCTTTGCCCTGTTTGCTTGTTTAGTGCCCCCAAAAGATTCTTTTCGATTTTGGGCACGTGCAGTGTCTTGTCTGTAATCTATTCTGTAGATTTCTGGAAGGAGTTCAAGTTCTAGTTTTTTTTTCTTCTTCTGATTGTTTGTATTAGCAGGGGTTAACTGTTGGTCAAATCTTGCTGCCTTCTTTTTTTCCTTCTTCTTGGTGTTTGTATTAGCAGGGGTTAACTGTTGGTCAGATCTTGCTGCCTTCTTTTTTTTTTTTTATTCTTGTTGTTTATTTTAGCAGGGGTTAACTGTTGGTCAGATCTTGCTGCCTTCTTTTTTTTCTTTTTCTTCTGGTTGTTTGTTTTAGCAGTGGTTAACTGTTGGTCAGATCTTGCTGCCTTCTTTTTTTTCCTTTTTCTTCTGGTTTGTTTTAGCAGTGGTTAACTGTTGGTCAGATCTTGCTGCCTTCTTTTTTTTCTTTTTCTTCTGGTTGTTTGTTTAGCAGTGGTTAACTGTTGGTCAGATCTTGCTGCCTTCTTTTTTTTCCTTTTTCTTCTGGTTTGTTTTAGCAGTGGTTAACTGTTGGTCAGATCTTGCTGCCTTCTTTTTTTTCTTTTTCTTCTGGTTGTTTGTTTAGCAGTGGTTAACTGTTGGTCAGATCTTGCTGCCTTCTTTTTTTTCCTTTTTCTTCTGGTTGTTTGTTTAGCAGTGGTTAACTGTTGGTCAGATCTTGCTGCCTTCTTTTTTTTCCTTTTTCTTCTGGTTGTTTGTTTTAGCAGTGGTTAACTGTTGGTCAGATCTTGCTGCCTTCTTTTTTTTCCTTTTTCTTCTGGTTGTTTGTTTTAGCAGTGGTTAACTGTTGGTCAGATCTTGCTGCCTTTTTTTTTTCCCTCTGGTTGTTTGTATTAGCAGTTGGTCAAATCTTGCTGGATTGGATTTAGGAGCTTCTTGCTTTGCAGTTGTTACTAGTTTTGCAGTGGTCTGTATTTTTCTGGCACAATGGCCAAACGGTTTTATACCGCTGCAGAAGCGGCTAGGTATTGTGAGGACTCCAGCTCAGAGGAATTTAGCAATTCTGATTCGGAGTATGTCCCATCTAATGACTCTACTGATGAATCAGAGGTTGGTGATAGCAGCACTATTAGCGCAGAGGCTAGTAGTGGCGGCACACTTACTGCTGAAGAAGTAGAAGAAGAGGGAGAGGCTGGTGGCAGTGTGCCAGATGCACCCATGGAGGTAGAAGAGGGTGAGGGTAGTGGTGATGCAGCAGTTGGAGCGCCTATGTGGGGGCCTCCCTGTAATTATGCCCCTGAAATTCCCCCATTCACTGCAGTCACGGGCGTCAAGGTGGACACCACTAACTTTGAAATCCTAGATTTCTTCAATCTTTTTATCACAGAGGCCATCCTACAGGACATGGTCCATTACACAAATTTATACGCTGAGCAGTATCTTGCCAGCCACCCTATACCAGGGTATTCAAGAGCCCAGGCGTGGTATCCCACTACTGTAAATGAAATCAAAAGATTCCTGGCGCTCACATTGGCAATGGGACTCGTAGAACGCAACACCTTAGCTTCATACTGGGATACCACTACAGTCCTTTCCATCCCTCTTTTTTCAGCCGTTATGCCAAGAAACCGTTATCAAATTTTACTGCGGTTTCTTCATTTTAACGACAATGCAGCGGCTGTTCCCCCTAATGAGCCCGGTTACGACAGGCTTTACAAATTGAGGCCCCTTATAGATAGCCTGTCTCAGCGCTTCACAGAGGTCTACTCCCCCTCCCAAAATATATGTGTGGACGAGTCCCTTTTGCTCTTCAAAGGGCGCCTAAAATTTCGCCAATACATCCCTAGTAAGCGTGCTCGATATGGGATGAAATTTTACAAACTCTGTGAAAGCAGCTCGGGCTATACTAGTTTTTTCATGATCTACGAGGGAAAGGACACTAATTTGGACCCCCCCGGCTGTCCCCTTGACTTGACTGTCAGTGGTAAAATTGTCTGGGAGCTCATATCTCCACTGTTGGGCCAAGGTTACCACTTATACGTGGATAACTTTTACACAAGCATCCCCTTATTCAGAACCCTTTACTGGTTGGACACCCCAGCTTGTGGCACTGTTAGGCGTAACCGCAGAGGACTGCCCAAGGAACTGGTGGATAAGAAATTGAAACGTGGAGAAGTACATGCTCTAAGAAGCGATGAGCTCCTGGCATTAAAATTTGCAGACACCAAAAATGTTTTTATGCTTACTACTATCCACAATGAGAGTGTAGTTGTCCAACACAGAAGTGGTGATAGGCCCGCAAAATCAAAGCCACTCTGTTGTAAAGAATATAGTAAGCATATGGGTGGCGTCGATAAAACCGACCAAATCCAAACTTATTACGACGCCACCAGAAAAACCAGGGCCTGGTACAAAAAAGCCGCAATTTATATGATCCAAATGGCCCTTTATAATTCTTATGTCGTTTACAAAACGGCAGTACCAGGCCCAAAATTGAGTTTTTACAATTATCTGCTGCAGCTGCTCCCTGCCCTTTTGTTTGGTGATTTACAGGAGGTTCCAGAAATGCCTGGCAATGACAATGTTGCCCGAATGGTGGGTAAGCATTTCATTGCCCAAATTCCACCAACTCCTAATAAAAGATATGCCCAGAGAGCTTGTAAGGTTTGCCGTTCCAGGGGTGTTAGAAAAGATGTGCGGTATTTTTGTCCCAAGTGTCCTAGCAAGCCTGCTTTGTGTTTCGAACCCTGTTTTGAGGTGTACCACACTGTGGTACACTACGAGAGGGCTTGAATTCTGTATTGTGTTGGTAGGTTAGGGCTCTCTGGGTTTGTTGGTGGTAAAAGGATTTAGTAAATCTGTATAGTAAACTTGGCATGCTCTAGGTTTTATGCACATGCTAGCAGTAGCTGTTTAGGTGTGCTGGCAGAGTGATACTTTTCTTTTTTTTGTTTTTTTTTTGTGGAGTGGTTTTTCAGATTCAAGCCCCCCTATTGAGATCTAACATTTTGGCAGGTCCCTACTTCGCTTATAACTAGGTATAGATGTTGTTAATAAAAAAAAAAGTTTGACAAGGCAAACAATGACAGTTTTTTTTCTGTATAGTAGTGATCTTTGATTTTTTATATAGGATTTGGCACTGGGTGAGCAGTGCAATGTAGCAGTAAAAACTTGTATGTAGTTTTGTTCTTAGTCTAAATCAAAAAACCACACTAGCACACGAGACTTGTATCTGCAGGGCAAGCCCTTGCAAAGGTTTTTACTGCCGTGGTGCCACCGCAGTAAAAACCTTTGCTAGGGCTTGCCCTGCAGATACAAGACGTTACTAGGAGGCCACCGTATCCTCCATTCACTGTGCACCGAGCAAAGCTATATACCTGCACAACGGGTGTGCGAGTGTCTACTCCAATTGTTCTTAGTCTAGGCATTCAGCTTTTGTGTTGAGCAATGGTGTTTTAGACCAGTTGTGTTATGGATAGCACTTCTATTGCGCTGGTGGTAAATAGCAAAATGAGGTGCTGGTTGGCGAGAGGGCACACGATAGAACTTGTGGTGCGTGATGAATACGTGGGATGATGTGCATCTCTAATGCTGATGCTACAAGTCTTTTATTTTACTGGCACCTCAAAAGCTCGTCTATCAGCGCAGTTATCTATAGTTTTGTCTGTATTTCTGAGCAACATTTGCATTTGTTTTTGTAGATTTAGGTATCTCTGGATTTGTGAGTATTTCAGCTGCTAATGCCCCAATCCTCATTGTTGCCACCTAAATTCCTAAACTTCTTAGGACACTTGCATAATTTATGGGCCAAATTTACTATGGTTTCTGTTGGAAAATGTATTTGTAAATGTGGTACAGATTTTGTCATTGGCGAAATAGTGTAGGAAGAAGCAAAGGAATTCGTATCGTAACACCACAGGACAGATGGAACTCAAAGACACTCCACTACAATATATCCGAATAGGTGAGTGAAATATATTTTGGGGTAGTAGCACCCAGATGCAGATCCATAAAGTGCTCCCAAAATTCCCTGGGAGATAAATCTTAACTTTGTATACTATCTTTTCCTTTATTTCAGACCAAAGCAGAGTTCTGCAATGCAGAATGTGGCCAAAATTCTCCACGCAGTAAAGCATGAATGGCATCTCTGAATAGTTGAAGGTGTTTATTTTCAAGAAATCTTAGTTTTTGGGGGTTATTTCATCAGTAAGGGACAGTTTCAGATGATATATGGATACATGCACCTAAATTCACAGCACCAATATTACGCATTGTCCCTGTTTTGGGATGTTTGGTGGCTGTGTCTCTATGTTTATGCATACATATGGGGTATCATTTTATTCAGGGGGACTTGCAGATTGTTATTGAGCAGGTTTTTGTTAGTTACCATGGAAACTTAGGGGGAAATCTAAGTTTGTATATCTTTTTTTCCTTTATTTCAGACCAAGTCTCGGATTTCTACGAAGGACTGCGGCCACAATTCTCCGTGTAGAAAAGTAAGAATGGCATCTTTGAATATCTAATGAAGTGTACTTTTCAAAAATATATGGTTTGTGGGGGTTATTTAACAGAAAAGGTGCAGTTTAGGATTAGAAAAGTTGAGAACCTCGTATAAATTCGCAGCCCCAATATTATGCATTGTCCCTGTTTTGGAGTGTTTTGTGGCTGTGTCTCTATGTGTATCCATACATAGGGGGTATCATTTCATTCAGGGGGACTTGCAGATTGTTATTGAGCAGGTTTTTGGTAGTTACCATGGATACTTAGGGAGAAATCTAGCTTTGTATATCTTTTTTCCTTTATTTCAGGCCAAGTCTCGGACTTCTACGAAGGACTGCGGCCACAATTCTCCGTGTAGAAAAGTAAGAATGGCATCTTTGAATATCTAATGAAGTGTACTTTTCAAAAATATATGGTTTGTGGGGGTTTAACAGAAAAGGTGCAGTTTAGGATGAGAAAAGTTGAGAACCTCATATAAATTCGCAGCCCCAATATTATGCATTGTCCCTGTTTTGGGGTGTTTGGTGGCTGTGTCTCTATGTGTATCCATACATAGGGGGTATCATTTCATTCAGGGGGACTTGCAGATTGTTATTGAGCAGGTTTTTGGTAGTTACCATGGATAGTTAGGGAGAAATCTAGCTTTGTATATCTTTTTTCCTTTATTTCAGACCAAGTCTCGGACTTCTACGAAGGACTGCGGCCACAATTCTCCGTGTAGAAAAGCAAGAATGGTGTCTTTGAATAGCTGAAGAAGTGTACTTTACGGTAATATATGGTTTGTGGGGGTTATTTCAGAGTTTGGGGGTGTTTAGACTGAAAAACCACAAGTAGTACACATAGAGCGCAGCCCCCAGATTTTCAACTGCAATTGCCCTTCTGCATTGCTCCTGTTTTGGGGTGTTTGGTGGCTGCGTCTCTATGTGTATCCATACATAGGGGGTATCATTTCATTCAGGGGGACTTGCAGATTGTTATTGAGCAGGTTTTTGGTAGTTACCATGGATAGTTAGGGAGAAATCTAGCTTTGTATATCTTTTTTCCTTTATTTCAGACCAAGTCTCGGACTTCTGCGAAGGACTGCGGCCACAATTCTCCGTGTAGAAAAGCAAGAATGGCGTCTTTGAATAGCTGAAGAAGTGCACTTTACGGTAATATATGGTTTGTGGGGGTTATTTCAGAGTTTGGGGGTGTTTAGACTGAAAAACCGCAAGTAGTACACATAGAGCGCAGCCCCCAGATTTTCAACTGCAATTGCCCTTCTGCATTGCTCCTGTTTTAGGGTGTTTGGTGGCTGCGTCTCTATGTGTATCCATACATAGGGGGTATCATTTCATTCAGGGGGACTTGCAGATTGTTATTGAGCAGGTTTTTGGTAGTTACCATGGATAGTTAGGGAGAAATCTAGCTTTGTATATCTTTTTTCCTTTATTTCAGACCAAGTCTCGGACTTCTGCGAAGGACTGCGGCCACAATTCTCTGTGTAGAAAAGCAAGAATGGCGTCTTTGAATAGCTGAAGAAGTGTACTTTACGGTAATATATGGTTTGTGGGGGTTATTTCAGAGTTTAGGGGTGTTTAGACTGAAAAACCACAAGTAGTACACATAGAGCGCAGCCCCCAGATTTTCAACTGCAATTGCCCTTCTGCATTGCTCCTGTTTTGGGGTGTTTGGTGGCTGCGTCTCTATGTGTATCCATACATAGGGGGTATCGTTTCATTCAGGGGGACTTGCAGATTGTTATTGAGCAGGTTTTTGGTAGTTACCATGGATAGTTAGGGAGAAATCTAGCTTTGTATATCTTTTTTCCTTTATTTCAGACCAAGTCTCGGACTTCTGCGAAGGACTGCGGCCACAATTCTCCGTGTAGAAAAGCAAGAATGGCGTCTTTGAATAGCTGAAGAAGTGCACTTTACGGTAATATATGGTTTGTGGGGGTTATTTCAGAGTTTGGGGGTGTTTAGACTGAAAAACCGCAAGTAGTACACATAGAGCGCAGCCCCCAGATTTTCAACTGCAATTGCCCTTCTGCATTGCTCCTGTTTTGGGGTGTTTGGTGGCTGCGTCTCTATGTGTATCCATACATAGGGGGTATCATTTCATTCAGGGGGACTTGCAGATTGTTATTGAGCAGGTTTTTGGTAGTTACCATGGATAGTTAGGGAGAAATCTAGCTTTGTATATCTTTTTTCCTTTATTTCAGACCAAGTCTCGGACTTCTGCGAAGGACTGCGGCCACAATTCTCTGTGTAGAAAAGCAAGAATGGCGTCTTTGAATAGCTGAAGAAGTGTACTTTACGGTAATATATGGTTTGTGGGGGTTATTTCAGAGTTTAGGGGTGTTTAGACTGAAAAACCACAAGTAGTACACATAGAGCGCAGCCCCCAGATTTTCAACTGCAATTGCCCTTCTGCATTGCTCCTGTTTTGGGGTGTTTGGTGGCTGCGTCTCTATGTGTATCCATACATAGGGGGTATCGTTTCATTCAGGGGGACTTGCAGATTGTTATTGAGCAGGTTTTTGGTAGTTACCATGGATAGTTAGGGAGAAATCTAGCTTTGTATATCTTTTTTCCTTTATTTCAGACCAAGTCTCGGACTTCTGCGAAGGACTGCGGCCACAATTCTCCGTGTAGAAAAGCAAGAATGGCGTCTTTGAATAGCTGAAGAAGTGCACTTTACGGTAATATATAGTTTGTGGGGGTTATTTCAGAGTTTGGGGGTGTTTAGACTGAAAAACCACAAGTAGTACACATAGAGCGCAGCCCCCAGATTTTCAACTGCAATTGCCCTTCTGCATTGCTCCTGTTTTGGGGTGTTTGGTGGCTGCGTCTCTATGTGTATCCATACATAGGGGGTATCATTTCATTCAGGGGGACTTGCAGATTGTTATTGAGCAGGTTTTTGGTAGTTACCATGGATAGTTAGGGAGAAATCTAGCTTTGTATATCTGTTTTCCTTTATTTCAGACCAAGTCTCGGAATTCTACGAAGGACTGCGGCCACAATTCTCCGTGTAGAAAAGCAAGAATGGCGTCTTTGAATAGCTGAAGAAGTGCACTTTACGGTAATATATGGTTTGTGGGGGTTATTTCAGAGTTTGGGGGTGTTTAGACTGAAAAACCACAAGTAGTACACATAGAGCGCAGCCCCCAGATTTTCAACTGCAATTGTCCTTCTGCATTGCTCCTGTTTTGGGGTGTTTGGTGGCTGCGTCTCTATGTGTATCCATACATAGGGGGTATCATTTCATTCAGGGGGACTTGCAGATTGTTATTGAGCAGGTTTTTGGTAGTTACCATGGATAGTTAGGGAGAAATCTAGCTTTGTATATCTTTTTTCCTTTATTTCAGACCAAGTCTCGGACTTCTACGAAGGACTGCGGCCACAATTCTCCGTGTAGAAAAGCAAGAATGGCGTCTTTGAATAGCTGAAGAAGTGCACTTTACGGTAATATATGGTTTGTGGGGGTTATTTCAGAGTTTGGGGGTGTTTAGACTGAAAAACCACAAGTAGTACACATAGAGCGCAGCCCCCAGATTTTCAACTGCAATTGTCCTTCTGCATTGCTCCTGTTTTGGGGTGTTTGGTGGCTGCGTCTCTATGTGTATCCATACATAGGGGGTATCATTTCATTCAGGGGGACTTGCAGATTGTTATTGAGCAGGTTTTTGGTAGTTACCATGGATAGTTAGGGAGAAATCTAGCTTTGTATATCTTTTTTCCCTTATTTCAGACCAAGTCTCGGACTTCTACGAAGGACTGCGGCCACAATTCTCCGTGTAGAAAAGCAAGAATGGCGTCTGTGAATAGCTGAAGAAGTGCACTTTACGGTAATATATGGTTTGTGGGGGTTATTTCAGAGTTTGGGGGTGTTTAGACTGAAAAACCGCAAGTAGTACACATAGAGCGCAGCCCCCAGATTTTCAACTGCAATTGCCCTTCTGCATTGCTCCTGTTTTGGGGTGTTTGGTGGCTGCGTCTCTATGTGTATCCATACATAGGGGGTATCATTTCATTCAGGGGGACTTGCAGATTGTTATTGAGCAGGTTTTTGGTAGTTACCATGGATAGTTAGGGAGAAATCTAGCTTTGTATATCTTTTTTCCTTTATTTCAGGCCAAGTCTCGGACTTCTACGAAGGACTGCGGCCACAATTCTCCGTGTAGAAAAGCGAGAATGGCATCTTTGAATAGCTGAAGAAGTGTACGTTTCGGTAATGTATGGTTTGTGGGGGTTATTTCACATTTTGGGGGTGTTTAGATGGAAAAACTGCAAGTAGTACACATAGAGCGCAGTCCCCAGATTTTCAACTGCAATTGCCCTTATGCATTGCTCCTGTTTTGGGGTGTTTGGTGGCTGCGTCTCTATGTGTATCCATACATATGGGGTATTGTTTTATTCATGAGAAGTTTGTCTTTCAAATTGTCTGTGGTTTCAACATTTATAACCGTGTTGTTTTGTCAGATTTACATTTGATCCTGCGTCTAAGTTTACATTTTAGAAAAAAACTAAAAATGCAACAAAAAAGCTCTAAATTTCATGATGCGCTGGTAAAATGTATTTCAATTTTGAGTAAAAAATACAGCACCCCTACAAACCTGAAGGTCTGTTGTTTCTAAAAATACCAAACTTGAAGGGATAATTTAAATTTACATATAAGTTATGCTGCATCAACTGTTACATGTGCTTATCTACTTTGTTCTGGTGTAAAATTCTAGAAAATGCTGATTTAGTTTGGGGGTTACTCCTGGACAAAAAAAGTGGGTTACTGATACATATTTGGTATCGTTGGACTTGGCAGGATCACGGCTTTTACAAACACAAAAAAAATGCTCGTAAAATCAACTTTTCTGTGGAAAAAAAACTCAAGATATACTCCATTTTTTAATAATTTTTTTTTTTTTTTACATATTTCACCCAAAATACACACTAAATCTCCAGAAAAGTTGCAAAATTACACTTGCATGTCAAAGTCCAATTTATAACGAAAAAAACAATATATAATTTTCCTAGTTTCATGGAGGTTTTCCTACAGAAAAACCTTGTTAAACTGAACAAGTACCAAATGCTTAAAAAACGTCTGGCATTTCGCGTACCAGAAATGTGAAATTCTGCTGGCACTTAAAGGGTTAAATGAGGGCAAACTGTTCAATGTTGTTGTTGGGTCCTGGGAGCTGTAGTGTTTGTAGTGGAAGGAATGTGTCTCTGCAAAAAAAAAACGGAATGAAAATGTTCCAAAGCACAAGGCTAGCTAAAACTGAAGTGGCTCAAGTACAGAATACCCTACATGGCCTAGTCAAAACACTGATCTTAATTCAGTTAAGTGTCATTACAAAAACAATAATGGCAGTGCTATAACAATAGAGGAAGCAGACTCTGCAGTTGTGGCAGGGGCTCCCTCAGTTGTAGAAATCCCCACTACCTGCCGGCTCATAGATAGGAGAGTAGGTGGTGATTTATAAGTGTGGGATGCACGCAGGGGTAGGGGCTAGGCAAGGTTTGCTACTCTGCAGCGGGCCCCTCCCAAGATTTTCTTGCAGGGGGCTTGGCACAGAGTTGTTACACCACTGACTAAGGGGCCATGGGGTCTGTTTACTAAAGTGCGGTAAAAATATTCGCACAAAATATAGACAAATTTGTTGCTAAATATGTTTTTGCCAGTTTACTAACCTGAGGTAAATATAAATTTGCGAATTTTCTTGCGCAAAAATATGTTTTCGCCAGTTATCGCATTTGCTGAAAATAACGCTACGTATACATTAACGCCTGGTTTACTAAACAGCGAAATGTGCTAAAGACAAAATTTTACCGCCACCTATGTAGTGGCGAAGAAGTATTTTTTCGCCAGAAAATTCTCAAGGGGCAGGAAATATCCCATAGTTCTTTTTTTTTTACCCATCATTCATTGCTGACAGGAGAGAGAGATCTGTAGCTATTGCTGACAGGATGTTTTGGCTTCTGCTTCTATCTGGTACAACAGCAGCAGTTTCAGCTCAGAGGCGTATTATTGGCAGCGGCATCACAGTCCAAAGATTCGTCAGCCTCTACACTTTTTTGGTTTCATTGTGATTGGCTACATTAAACTGTGCATTTCTATGAAGCAAAGAGATTGACTGGTATGATTTCTTGTTCCTATGATTCTATTGGCAGAAGAGTTTATATGATGCAGACATGTTTCATTGGTGTTACTCTGGTAATGTTGTTGGATGGGATAATCATCAGTCAATAAAGTTAATGAGTTTTGAAGATGCATTTCTGGCCATAAATGTCACAGTAAAAATTTCCAAAATATCCGCCATAAAACAAGACTATTTTATAGCATAAATATTTGCAAAAACTTAATTTTTCGCCAGAAAATTCACAACTCGCTAAAATTACCGCTAATGTAAGCTGGTTCATTAACGTAGTTACCGCAAGTGATCGCAATGACTTCTGAGCGCATCGCTGTTTAGTAAACTTAGTCGCTGCGAATATTCTGGCGTAAAAATATTCTCAGCGATAACTTAAAGTCAAATTTACCGCACTTTAGTAAACGGACCCCCATGTATTTTCTGAGTAACCTGGTAACCCTGTAACAAATCTACCCTGATGAATGGATCAACTAATTTGCACAACTGGAAAATTCTTACCCCACCCCTTTACCCATGATTGTGGAATCTGAATAATTATACAACAGCATATTTAATTATTTTATTAAAAAAAGGTGATAATAATAATAATATAATACATAACGCATGTTTGAAAGTTGGATTATATTAAAAAAATGGTCTATTGTATGTCTACTGTATGTCTAGAACTCTTGTGCAGATTTTATTTTTTTTCTCTTTGAATTGTGAGAATTCTGTTCTTTGGTTTCATATTTAAACGAATTTTATCTGGTACTTAGGTTGTGTTTTTGACACTTGTAGTATATATATATATATATATATATATATATATATATATATATATATATATATATATATATATATATATATATATATATATATATATATATATATATATATATAAATATATATATAAATATATATATAGTGAATAAAGTACCCCCTCTTGTAAATTCTAAGGATATTATAAATTACCGAGGAGTTTCATGACCATATAAAAACACGAGGCCAAAGGCCGAGTATTTTTATACAGGTCATGGAACTCTGAGGTAAATCCTAATATCCTCATATTTTGCAACTGGGGGTACTTTATTTATTATAATACACAAGTTTCAGTGAGTCATGTGACAGAAATGACGTCAGAACTCACCGTTTATAACTGATGACATCAGAACTCACCATTTACAAGGATAGAATTTACTGATTATTCATGGCTTTTGTTTTTTTTATGCTCATACATACTGTGGCACACACACTAGAAAACAAGCATTTATCTTGAATTGTATTAAAACACACCTATATGTATACACACAGTATAAAATTGCAGAAAGTGTCTGATTTCACACAACCAAAAAACCACATCAGACTTCTATGATCAGTGTAAAATTTTAGAGTCAATGCTTAAATAGCAGTAATTTGTATCTATTTATTCCCTATGACATGCAAAAGGGCACAAAAAATTCAGACTCTTTCATTAATGAGGCAATTCTTGTTCTACAATATTTCCACTCAAATACATATGGGACCAGTCACAATCCAATGACAACACCAAAAGAGTATGAATTAGTCACAGTGGTGCACAAGACTCTGCCTAAATGAAGAGTGCTCTGGGAGGCCATTGAATACAAGCCCATTTGCCTCTTAATCCAAATGAATAATTAATGATAATTATCATGCTGCAGTTATTATATGTGATAACAATATATCCTAAAGGTGAATAAATTCAATCTGCTATCCTGGAGAAACAGCAGTTCATAGTGCTGGCAAAATATATTGATATAATTATTTGTAATAATGGTCAGGGAAGGAAAGCTTTATGAAATGAATACTGAGAAGTGTAGAAGGATTAAGGTGCAATTCTTTTAAACATTTAGTAACGGCTTTGTCCTTATGAGAATAGCTCACTAAAACTCCAGTCTATGTGAGCACAAATTGGTTCAATGCTGCAAGAAAATTGTGTGTCTCCAAAAGTTAAGAAAGCAATACCTGTAGGCAAAAAATGACAGTTATCACAAGATTTCAGGCTCTAACACTGTTCAGAATTCACTGAAATAATATGAATAGTTCTGTATACAGAATGATTTCTAAAGTGCAGCTCCTCTGTTTCACTTTACATTTATTTTGACACATGCTTAGTGTGTGTGACACTATTTGCTAAATCTCTAGGGTTTATTTATAAACATGAGTGATAACTCATGACTCCAAATAGCACATGTAGTTGCTATTAGCAACCAACAGTTTTTGCTCTTATTTTTCAAGTTGTAATAAATGACTCAAAACCAAGACTAGTTGCTGATTGGTTGTTATTGGCCGCTACAAGTGTGCAATTTAGCACCCATGTTCACAAATGAGCCTATCGTATTCCGATCAAAGGATGTTACACTGAGACCTCACAAGTGTTATCAGAGCAGTACAAGAGATATGACGACTCCTACCACAGAAAGTAGACTTCCAACGCACAGATTTTTTATAGACAGTAAGTTCTACAGGTATGGGACCTATTATTCAGAATGCTCAGGGGTTTCCAGATAAGAAATCTTTTCATAATTTGAATCTCCATAATTTGTCTATTTAAGATTAATATAAATATTAAATAAACCCAATCTGAAAAATTGCCTTTAATACGTATTCATTATATTTTACTTTGGCTTAAGTACAAGCTACTGTTTCCTTATTACAGAGAAAAAGGGAATCGATTTTCAAAATCTAAATTATTTGATTAAAATGGAGTCTACAGGAGATGGCCTTCCTCTAAGTCTGGGCTTTCTGGATAATGGGTTTCCAGATAACAGATCCCATTCCTGTATAAGGATCTTATTGTTTGCATGTTACATTGATCAGCCAGTGCATGATTGGTTTGGCCATTACTGCATTTTTTAACTTTAAAAAAAGGAACTCTTTTTATATTGTTTTTTCAAAATATATAATGAGATTCTTTCGGCCAACTAACACTAACTTGCTTATATCAGTTTCCAGTCAAATGTAATATTATGGGGCAGATTTATTAAGGTTCAAGTTGTGTTTTCCACAAAGATTCGAGTTTTCGAGTTGTATTTTTGGGTTAAAAAAAACTAGAATTTTTAAAGATTTATTATTCCGTGACCCTGGAAATAGCTTGAATCTGAAAATACACCATCTAAAACCTGTCATGGTCATATAGGAGTCAATGTCAGAGGTCCCTTGAACCATTTGAATATGTAAATAGCCTGCATGAAAACTCGAATGATTCATGCAATTCGACTCAAGTAGAGTTTTCGGGTTTCGGGACTCGAACTCTCAGAATCTGATTTTCCCATTGAGTTTTTTTTTCTAAAATAAGATACCATTCAATCCTTGATAAACACCCCCTTTATATAATGTACTGTACATTATATACAGTACACTCATATGTAATATTAGTATTACAAATCTATTAAACATTCTTTGAGTTACTTTTCTGATTTTGATAAGAGGGCTTCATTGGAAGGACCAAATCAAATCAGTATACAGTAGAGCTGAAATACCAAGAATTGTGTAGCGCTTAGTCTAATGAAAGCAATGTTAAAATACTGTATGCCTACATCCTTATGCACATACATTGATAATCAAAGTTCTAAAAAGGGATGTTCCCATGTGTTCTGCACCTCTTTTCTAGTACACCTACTCGTTGGAGGAGGTGATGTGTGGCTGGGAGGGCCTGAGGTGGAGATAGACCTCAGTAAAGAAGCAAGCAAAATAGGAGTGACAGATAGGTTCAAGAAAGTTAGTGAGAAGCAAGGACTCCAAGAGGAGTTTAGTGAAGGGTTTACACCCTTCTTATGATATGGTGACAAGGTTGCCAGGTTAGGGACTCAAGTGGTTAGGCTCAGGGATAAAGAGATCCTTGGAGCGTGAGACCAGCAATGAGATTCACCTTCAATGAGGATTGTTACCAAAGGCAGGGAAGTCAACTCAATTGAGAACGCTGACTAACAAAGGATTAGAGAGTATTAGTGAGTGCAGTGTCGGACTGGCCCACCGGGATACCAGGAAAACTCCCGGTGGGCCCAAGTGTCAGCGGGCTCTCTTGCTTCTAACCATTTGGCCTATTTCATGGTCATTCCCTATTTCTTGAAGGGGCTTAATAATGGAAGAACAGAGTATAGTACGTAGATATAAAAGACTAGGAAAATAAAGAAGTGAGTGAGGAGAGGAGGAATAATAGTTTGGAAAGTGGGCCCATAGTCTAAGGTTTTCTGGTGGTCCCCTGGCATCCCAGTCCGACACTACATGAGTGATGCATTTGTGTAAATGACCTGCTGCCATTACTTGTTCTTGGAGTGTACCATCTGATTATGCACCATGAATATGTGAAGTAATTGACAAGTGTATTATCAGTGCAATAAGCATTTGGTTGTTTTAAAGAACCACTGCCACCCAAAGTTATTTGAGCAAGACTGATTGCTGTGTGTTTATACCAGAGTGGCAATCCCATCCTCCATACCATAAGCGGGGCCCCACTTGAAGATAAAGAGTCAAATCATATTGTGCCTACCGGGAGTTGAACCCCTTGCCTGGAAGGTTCTGGAACCAGTATATAGTAATGAAGGATAAGGCAGACCCTGACCCATCCACCTGTTACATGCATAATGTGAATAATACAGCTTGTGACACACATGAGCAATGAATATGCCAAAATCACAAACAAAGATATATTGATTTTCCTTTGATATTGGTTCATGTGCCATTTGAAAACAAATGACTAGTTTTCCAGACATTTTGATTATTCGGAAGGTTGAGGGGGGATGGTGGAACAGGAGGAAAAGGAACTAAAAAGGTTTCTGAGGAGTGGGCAGTTGTTGGCAGCTCTAGATTCCCCAGTGAAACAAAAGCTCTCAGGAGGCTTTAAGAGGTTGGAAGAGTATTCTATCAGGAAGGGGAAGTTGGAAGATGGTTGTGTAGCTTTCAGGGAGGAGCAAAGTGTCTTCCTAGAAGAGAGAAAGGGATCCCCAGGAATAAGAGGGGTTCAGGGTGAAAGATCAGAAGAAGAGGAAACATCAGCAGCTAAATCTCTAAAACCCTGCACTCAAAGTAAATGATTGATGAACGGAAAGATAAACTTTATTAATAATATTGAAGGTTACAGATTTATTCTTTCATTTCATCTGTTTTGTTGTTATTTCAGAGCTTTGATTATCCTGTGTTCTGTGCAGTGTGCATTGTTATTGATTTTTTACTTTGTTATTGTATTTTATCAATAAACAAAATTCCCACTGTGCTCTCCTCCTTAATGTTCTATGGCAAACGACACAGAGAATATAGGATCCCATTGTCATGTTACACTCACCATTGCCTTTGTGTGGCCTTGGCACTAGGGTGCCAGTAACAAATAAAGCAATTTTCCTCATCAACATTGAAACATCTTAACTCAGTAACATCAATTGTTATTTCAATTCATATTTGACTTACCTTTGTCACTTACTGTTTCACATGGTGTTTCTTCGATAGAAATGTTTCTTTAAAGTGGACCTAAAAGTCCTTTTCAAATTAAACATGAAATCCAAATTTCTTTTTTATCGAAGCATTCATACCTGCTGTAAACTCATTTAAAAATCTCAGCTGCCAATCATATATTGCCTGCCCCTCCTTAGGCATAGAGGCAGGGCATTCACTTTCCATTCAGAACTTAGTAATATCACTACACTCCCCACATTCCCCCTCCTCACCATTTAATTGTGTGGCCAATGCATGGGCATCAGGTCCACTATTCCGGAGCACAAACAAGATCGTGAGATGATGCAAGGCTTGCCTTAATAACAGTGCCCACAAAATGGCACCTTCCTGTTAGCTATAATTATGAATTCCCAGATGTAAGGAAACAAAATGTAAATTATTTAAACATTGTAAGTAAAGTTTATTTTGCTTGACTAATATGACAAAATAAGATTTGTAATTATTTCATAAGGTGACATGTCCCCTTTAATAATACACAATACTATGAAGAACACTTGGTAGCTGGGTGAATTTAGTGCAACATATTTTATTATATTTTCTTGAACACTGTATTAAAACACAGGTTTGTATTATATATGCAAAGATATGAATTAGTTATTGGTGTGCCACTTGCTCTCTTTTCTGTGCAGGGCTGGAACATCTTGCAATGTCTGTTTCACTCCTTGATTGATGCATTGATGTGGAAGTTGATCAGCAGCTATAAGCATTTGTCCTGTTACTTGGGGATTGTACAATGGCTGTGCACAGGGCTGCTGAGCTTAAAAAATTCTGATTATTTAACTTTTCCACCCTGACATCTGAGCATCCTATGTTTCCTGCAATGTGCTTGAAGAATCCTCTGCAGATAATAACACAGTCTTGCAGCTCTTTCATACTGTATTTGTATGTCAAAACAGATTGCCTTTGAAAATAAAAAGAATATTGAATGCTTAAGAGAGTAGTATTATAGGTAATTAACTTTCTTAAATTCTGAAAATGTTACAGTGACACTTTTTCGCATGGCCAGTGTCATTTAATCTGTTAGTTATGTCTGCTTACTATCTATCACAAACATTTCTAACATACTTATTGACTGTGATTTGAGTTGCTTTAATAACCATATAGGTATGGGCCTGTTATAAAGAACGCTCAGGACCTAGGGTTTTATTTTCCTAATTTGGATCTCCATATTGAAAAAGACCAGCCAAAATTAAGTCAAAGTTTTTTTTTTGGGTTGAATAGGTCCGTTTTTAATCAAATAGGTCCATGTTCGGCTGAATTCGAAGGAATAGCACATTCGATCGAATTCGATTGGAAGTTTTCTAAGTCCACCAGTTGACTCCAAGTGGGTTCTAGGAGGTCCCCCATAGGCTAAAACAGCAATTCTGCAGGTTTTAGATGGTGAATGGTTGAAGTTGAATTTTTAAAGAGACAGTACATGATAAATTTCGATATTCAAATGTTTTTCAAATTTGAATCGAATTTGGACTATTCCCTAGTCGAAGTACACAAAAAATAGCTCGTCATTCGAAAATTCACCTCGACCTTTGATAAATCTGCCCCTAAATCAACTAAAATACATTAATTAAACTCAATAGGAGTCTTTTGTCTCAAATAAGGATTCGTTATATCATAATGAATGATAAAGTACAAACTAATGTTTTATTATTGCAGAGACAAAGGAAATAATTGTTTAATTTTTTTTATCAAAATGGAGCCTATTCCCCTAATTGGGAGCTTTCTGGATAATGGGTTTCTGCATAAAGGATTTAGGATTTCTAAGCACAGTAAGAAAGCCTAGCTATGCAAAACAATTCAATAGCAGTTTTAAAATATGTAATTTCATAAAACCTGGATATAATTAGTTGCAGAAAAGTACCTGCTACTAAGTTGCAAATATTCATAGATGCTTTTAAAGGTATTTGTAAAGTAGGTCCTGCTCAGTAATCTCTGCATACCTGCATAGTCCACTGCTGCCCATTGTTATTCAATACAAAATCAGAATAACTGTTTCTCTGATGACATTGATAGATTATAGTTAATGTTCATAGAATTTGTACACTAGCATAACAATATTTTAAAGATCAGATAGTAAACTCTGCAACCTAGCACTAAACCTAGCACTACCACAAAACATTGAAGGTACTTGATATGAAAAATCTGCAATAATCTATTTTGCCAGAATTGTTTTATCCCCACACAACACTAAAAGGACATGGAAATGCCTAAAATTTGTAGTATGGATAGTAGTGGATGTTTTTGTTTTTAGAAAAGTCATCTCTATTTCTATATATGACGGATCTAATTTATGGTTGTGGTGGGACATCCAAGGTAAAAAGAGAAAAATGAAATCTAGGTTGAGGTGAGTAGATATCCATCTGAGTATCATCAGCAAAGAAGTAGTATTGAAAAAGAATATATAAATAAAATAACATTCCCTGGTCTGAGACTTGAGGTAGCCCCAAGGAATCATTTATAAGGTACAAGGAGGCTAATAAATCATGCAAAGAAGCTATAAGGCAAGCTAAAATTGATATGGAAAAGGATATTGCAGCAAGCAGTAAAAAAAATCCAAAATTATTTTTAAAATATGTTAATGTTAAAAAAATGAAGCAGGAAGGGGTGGGACCTTTAGTATCAGAGGGGTCAGCTGGTTGATGAAAACAAAATAAAGGCGCAGATTCTGAACTCATAGTTCTCGTCTGTCTACACAAATGAGGAACCAGTTTACTTCTTAATAGTCCCAATTCTAATACAACAAAGGTTCGGGCCCAGATGGTATTCATCCCAGGGTACTTAGCGAGCTTAGCTCTGTGATTGCCAAACCTCTTTACTTAATTTTTCAGGATTCATTGAGATCTGGCATAGTGCCGAGAGACTGGCGAATTGCTAATGTATTGCCTCTATTCAAAAAAGGATCCCGTTCTCAGCCTCAAAACTATAGGCCAGTTAGTCTGACGTCAGTGGTAGGAAAGCTTTTCGAAGGGTTAATAAAGGATAAGATACTGGACTTTATAGCAAATCATAATACTATGAGTGTGTGCCAGCATGGTTTTATGCGTAATAGATCTTGCCAAACTAACTTAATTTCTTTTTATGAGAAGGTGAGCAGGGACCTCGATTCTGGGATGGCAGTGGATGTGATTTACTTAGACTTTGCTAAAGCATTTGATACAGTGCCAAACAAAAGGTTACTGGGTAAATTAAGGAATGGAACATAATATTTGTACCTGGTTAAAATAAAAACTGGTTAAAATATAGACTACAAAGAGTGGTAGTAAATGGAACATTTTCTAATTGGACCAGTGTTGTTAGTGGTGTACCGCATGGCTCTGTACTAGGTCCCTTGCTTTTCAACTTGATTATTAATGACCTGGAGGTGGGCTAAATTCTGCAGAACTATTGGTTCCATGCAGGATGCTGCCATTTTGCAGAGAGATGTGTCTAAGTTGGGAAACTGGAAAATGAGATTCAATGTTGATAAATAAAGGTTATGCACTTTGGCAAAAATAATATAAATGCAAGTTATACGCTAAATGGCAGTGTGTTGGGAGTTTCCTTAAATGAGAAGGATCTAGGGGTTTTTGTAGATAACAAGTTGTCTAATTGGTATTATATAGATAGCTTATATATTTCTGTAGAATTAGTGTGATATGATTGCTTAACATTATAGCACTTAATAATGAATAAACCATCTTTAACAAAGGCAGACGTGAAGTGGAGTCACTTTCTGTGCTGGACAGAAGAGACATTCTCAGTATATTTATTCTTAAAACTATAACGAGGGTCCCATAAATACTTGCATTTTTCTTTAAGGGATCTGTAGCTTTAAAAACCTTAATCAGTTGCCCAGATGTCAAAAACTAAAACGTAAATGAGTATGACACACTTATTAGATGGTACCAACATAGCATGTGACATACTCTATGACTTCATGTAATGTCATATTTATTTTACAGGATTGTTTTTGCTCCAGGCAACTACATAAGCTCCAGTAAAGTGGACAGTGCAACTCATATAAAGCAACCCTATAAATGTAAATGCAGCTTTAACCAGATACTATTTCTGAAGCAAACATTATACCTTTATTATGCCTATAAATAGCAGGACTAGCAACTACAGTGAGAAATAGAAAAAAAAAGTACATTAGGTTCATTTTATGCCATAAGGGTTTTCAAAACTAAATGCAGTTTTCTTTCTTGAGCACTTTATGATGCTTGTATGCATTGCTAAAATCATTTATTATGCTTATATGACAATGAAGTTATTGTAAAGATAATGGGCACTATGTATCCACTTTACACAAACATAATGGTATTTGAAATGTGCAGCACTTTGTATCCATGTTCTGGGAGATCTTTAAAGTTCAGTAACATTTATTTGCATTGGTTAATGTGACCTGGAAGCAGGGAGGAATGATTTAATGTATACAATATTATACCCATTTGTGCATTCCACACACTTTTTTTCTTCCATTGTGACTGCATTTTCCTATTTGTTAACATTACTTGGAACTATCAAACCATTTAAGAAGACAGAATATTTCTCAGCAACAAATTACCATTCCGTGGTTCATGGAGAGGATGTAAATGCCATCCCTGATATTGTTTGGCCTCAGAAAAAAAAATAAACACAAAGAATCATATTTAACTGAAATGTAGAAGTCTGCAATGCCATATGGTAAATGTGGTTAAATGGCTGTATATTTGTAAAGCACCTGAATACAATGGGATGTTCACCTTCATATTAACTTTTATAGATGGAACTTTTAAAAGCAACTTTTCTGTTCATATGGTTTCTGAATTAGTCATTCATAGTGCTGAGTAATCTTGTATTTAATTCATTCTTATATACATTCATTAAACATTTTCAGTGATTTTAAAGTTTTTTTTTTGTAAATGTACTTTCAAGTGATATCAGTGTCTGTCTTTCTATTTACATTCTCAGCACTCATAGTTCTCACTCCTGAAACAATGACTCAAGCCAGCTCATTAAACTTCAATAGGAGATCTGACCCCTGTTTTATAAGTCAGACCTATAGAACAGAGAGCGATGAACAAACACTGATTTTAGATGAAGTTACATTTATAAATAACAGTTGGTAATGTTTAAAGAATATGTACTGGAAACTTGCTTGGAATTACATTTCTTTCATTATTCCTTGAATGGAGGACCGCATTAAAGCAATATTCCCATTTAAATGAACTTTGAGTATGATGCTGACAATGATTTTGGTGATATTTTTTATTTGTTGTGAATTTTAAATTATTTTCCTTTTTGTTGAGTAGCTCTCCTGCAGCTATTTGGTTGCTATGGTTACATAGTTACATAGTTAAATTGGGTTGAAAAAGTCCATTAAGTTCAACTTCTCCAAATGAAAACCCAGCATCCATACACACCCCCCCTCCCACCCTCACATAAATGATATATACCCATATCTATACTAACTATAGAGTTTAGTATCACAATAGCCTTTGATATTATGTCTGTCCAAGAAATCACCCAAGCCACGCATTAACGCATTCCACAACCTCACTGTCCTCATTGTGAAGAACCACCTATGTTGCTTCAAATGAAAGTTCTTTTCTTCTAGTCTAAAGGGGTGGCCTCTGGTACGGTGATCCACTTTATGGGTAAAAAGGTCCCCTGCTATTTGTCTATAATATCCTCTAAAGCGCCTTTTTTCCAGAGAAAACAACCCCAACCTTGACAGTCTATCCTCATAATTTAAGTCTTCCATCCCTCTAACCAGTTTAGTTGCACGTCTCTGAACTCTCTCCAGCTCATTTATATCCCTGTTAAGGACTGGAGTCCAAAACTGCACTGCATACTCCAGATGAGGCCTTACCAGGGACCTATAAAGAGGCATAATTATGTTTTCATCCCTTGAGTTAATGCATAACCTTGCATTTATCAACATTGAACCTCATTTTGCAGTTTGCTGACCAGTTTTCCAACTTAGTCAAATCACTCTGAAAAGGGACCTATAGTTCTGCACAATTTTGTATCTGCAAAAGTAGAAACAGTGCTTTCAATGCCCACCTCCAGGTCATTAATAAACAAGTTGAAAAGCACCAAGTACAGAGCCCTGTGGTACTCCATTAACAACACTGGTCCAATCAGAAAATGTTCCATTTACCACCACTCTTTGTAGTCTATCTTTTAGCCAGTTCTCTATCCAGGTACAAATACTATGTTCCAGGCCAACATTCCTTAATTTAACCAGTAACCTTTTGTGTGGCACTGTATCAAATGCTTTAGCAAAGTCTAAGTAAATCACATCCACTGCCATCCCAGAATTGAGATCCCTGCTCACCTTCTCACAAAAAGAAATTAAGTTAGTCTGGCAAGATCTATTACGCATAAAACCAATCAACCCTAACTACCAGGCAGTGGCTTCTAACATAGACTGTTGTTACTTCTTTTGTTACTAAAAAGTAACAATAACAATAAAATTGTAGTCTCATAGAGATTTTTGGTTGCTGGAAAGAGGTTAAAAAGAAAGGCAATTAAAAAAAAGTATTCAAAATGAAGACTAGTTGAAAACTGGCTAAGGGCGTTCTATAAAATACTACAATTTCCCCACTTACCTATTGCTGTTTTACCCCAAAAAGAATTACCCAACTGCAGTTGAAAAACATTTTATCCTATGCTTCTAATATTAAAACTCAAGATAAGTTCTATATTGTGGGTTTTTTACACCATACAAGACTATGGGAAATTCCTGATAGATGATGAATTCTATAGATGGAAGTTTGCTGCACCAGTTGATGAAGGGCACAGTGGGAATCCTGTAGCTAGCTCAACCTTTGGAGTTGGCAGTAGTTCCTGGGTTTTTTTAGGTGCTCTGTGCTTAATCTGGATTAGGAGGGAGACTCCCAACAAAAAACGAGCAGTGTAGAGTGTCAAAAATAATGCAAAATCATAAATCACCATCACATCAAATGCATAGGTAAATCCAAAAATGAAATAGTACATGGAAAAAAACATCACAGTTCATGTGCCTGGTACAAACTCAAAAGATAGGAAAATGGTGTGAGTTTTCAAAAAAAAAAAAAAAGTAGTTAAAAAGTTAAACATGTTTCTTGCCTATTGGAGCACTTACTCATAAGCTACTCACACCATTTTCCTATCTTTTGAACAGAAGGGTGACACCAAGCAAAATCATACAGAAGTACAAGGAGAGACTTTTGATGCAAGTACATTTACTGAAAGGGATTTTGTCATGCAATGACTGCGGCCAATTTAGCACAACTGTTCCCTACTGTATTTGCACTTTTCATTGCATAGGGCTTGATGGGTTTTGGGGGTAACTGATTACTGTACTTTAGTAAATTACAAGTGTTAGCTTCACAGGGAGGCTTTCAATTAACTTGTTTTGTTATTCTGAAGAGGAACATTGTTGGATGCATTGCATCACACAAAATTATCTCTCTTGCATTTTTCTTTTTTGATTTTCATATTTGAATGTATTCTATATTTATTGCTAAGGACCAATTTAATATAACCATATAAATCAATCAAGCAAATCAGCCTCCCCTTTTCAAAATACCATAAATATACACTACACTGTATACTCTCTCTGGGCGCTGAGAGGCTCTTGTGGAGAAGTGGAAATGTTGTGTACTATCTAGAAATATGTGGCATTCCATGGTATCCTTTGCTTAGCTAATTTCAACATATAAGTGGGGACCCCATGGACCACTTTAAATAACCCAGAGCAGGCGGTGGAATGAATGACCTTAGAGAGGGCCTTACTTCATGTTCCTTTGAAGGTGGCGTGGGATCCTAAACCAAATAATGTTAAACATAGCTGTAAAGTTATTGATTATTTTGGAACCATGGCAAATACCCTCTTTAGGATTGTATGTGTTGAAAACTGGATGTAACAGCAAAGAAAGATATTATTTACTGGTGTTAGAAATCTGTAAATGTATAGATTATATATCTGCGTATCAATTGTTTACAAGAGCTTTCGATTATAGAATTTATTATTATTATAGTTTATAAATTGCTAACATATTCTGCAACACTGAATTGAAAGAACTCATACAGATACAAACAAATGAAATTACCAGTCACGGGGCACATAAGGTCAAAGGGCCCTGCACCAAAGAGCCTACAATCTAGGGGGATTGGTATTATGGATGAATTTCTGCTTTTATTTTATTAGTATGCCTAGAATAACATAGATTCATATTCAAAAAAACATCCTCACCGTTTCTCTGTTTAAAGATGTAAAATGAAATGATGCAGCAGACAGATTATCCAGTTACTGTCACTCTAAATATAAGTAATCATTTTTAGGTTCATTATACTAAATACTATTATGGAAATATTTTTGATAACTTGATCTGAGTTTCCTAGAATATGTTTGAAGGTGCAAGTTTCCCAGGGCATATATTACATAGAATGGCATATGAGCATTGAATGTTATGTTTAAAGAGCAAAACTGTGAATGGTATTCTGAATAAGAAGCAGTATACATGCTTTAATTGGATTTCTAATTATATAAGAAGAGAGTTTGTTTGCTTCTTTTTATGTGTTTGGACACAATTTGATTGAATACAACTAAACTTCTCAGGAACCATCCACTTATACAAGATGTCGACAGGTATTTTGGTAAATAAACACATTGGAGCCCAAAAGCATAAGCTCTGCATTTCAAGCTGACTCACATTATTTTGTTGCATATTTTCGGAATTCTCTTCTTAAATAGGAGAAAGTCAACGAGTATTACCTCTTTAGCTGTGGTTGTTCCATATTATTTAGATTTTTTCATATGAGTGTAACATTTCTTTTGGGGGATGTTCAGTGTTTGACATTTGTTTTTATAACCCAACCCTGATATCAAACTCTACAGACTGGTTATGCAAGTGTCATGAGGATCTCATGGCTGCACCACAGATAAAGGGGTAAGCTACAATGAAATGTTTGATTTATTTAAATGCATGATAAAACATGACCACGATTTTGTAGCAATGCATGCAAATTGCAAAAAAATTGTAGTTTACCATTTTTTTCATGATTTTGCTTAATGCGAAAAAGAAAAATGAAAATGACACCAATTAAAATTTGCCGAGATGCCATAGAAGTCGATAGAAAGTGTATCTTTACTTCATTCGATAATCACATTTTTTCCTAGATTTTGCCCCTATTTGTCATTGCAATGGTATACAAAAATAAATTACTGTTGCCCCACAGCTTAATATTTCTAGGGCCTGTAAAAATCAGGCAAGATAACTTGTTTTTCAAACATATATGGAAATGTCACCCCCCCACCCCACAATATTCACAGGATAAATTTCTCCTCTTTTTACAGCCGTGAAAGCAGGTGCAGGATCTGTTTCTATGACTAGCCATTATGTGGTTTGCCATTATTTAGCTATTGGGTTTCAGGTCAATGAGAATGGAGATTTTTACTGTAACCTGCAACACAGCCTGACTAGTTCACTGACTCACAGCTTCTTTTATTCATTTCAGAATGTCTTTCAGGCATAATGCAATTAACCCAAAGTCTCTACGGAAGCTGTAAAGCAGGCATGTCAAACAGGTAAAAGCGAGGGCTGAATTAAACAGGTAAAACAAAGCTAGGGCTGCATTAATGCCAAGGTTGTCCACACATTACTTAATTATTACATGATTAGCCTTTAGCTATAACTTATAGCTATAATCCAAATGTTTTAATTTTAATTATTGCATGTAATACATAAATGAGCAGAATTTTCTAAATGTAACAATTTCAAATTAAAACTTGCCTGCTGCGTAACATAGAGTACCCTGTACCCAAAATGTAGTGGGTGTTTAATATTTTTGTTTTAAGATATAAATGATTTGTTAAAATACTTCCTTAACCTAACCTTATCTGTTAAGGTTATGTGAACATCATTCCCTGCATGCTGGGATATTGTTTTCTCTGCTAGGAGAATGGGAGTGCTAGGGCGATGCTAGAAGGCCACAGGAATAAGAATTATCTTAAAGGAGAATTCAACCCGTAATATAAAAATCCCTTCCCCCTACCCTCCAGCCTACCTGCCCCCCCGGGGCAAATGGCCCTAATTTTTTACTTACCCCTCCATGGAGATTCTGGCCTCGGATTCACAGCAGCCATCTTCTTCTTCTCCGGTAATATTCGTGTCTTGACGGCATTTTCGGCACATGCGCAGTTGGAGTCCCAAACCACTGCATATGCGCCTAAAGTCACCAAAATTTCGGAAAAATTTTGGGGACTTTTGGCGCATGCACAGTGGTTTGGGACCGGAAATTTACTCCAACTGCGCATGCGCCGAAAATGCAGTCAAGACACAAAGATTACCGGAGAAGAAGAAGTTGGCTGCTGTGAGTCCAAGGCCAGAATCTCCATGGAGGGGTGAGTAAAAAATTAGGAGCATTTGCCCGGGGGGGGGGGGCAGGTAGGCTGGGGGGAGGAGGGAGGGGGGTCTACCCAGGGTAGGGGGAAGGGTTTTTTTTAATTACGGGTTGAATACTCCTTAAATGAAATCTTCCATGTAAAGAACTGGAAAGAAAAATACCATCTGTCAACACACTGAGGATGAAGACCCCTCTATTACCTAAAAAACAAGTAAAGGGCAATGACAGAAAAAGTGAGATCGGAAACTCTACTAATCCTACTCCTTCCACCCCGCCCACCTTTACTTTACGCAATACTCCTAACCCCCCACCCTCCTTTTACTCCATTTCCTTCTTTCCCTTTCTTTTTCCTGTTTGACCTTACATTATCGCTACTAATTACTGTTGAGACATCAAATGCTTTCTGATTTCATGTAACCATGAAAAAACGAGACCACCATCAAACATAGTCTAACCAAACGCAATGTCTATACCAATGACAAATGATGTCTGTACCAATGTTGCCATTAATATGAAAAAATGAATAAAAAAAAAACCTTGAACCTTGAACCTTGAATGTAGAGGTTTTTTTCTACCTCGAATAAACTCACAATTCGAATGTTTGCTTATTTATGAAAAAATCCGAACGTAAAAACTTGAATACCTCAAATTTGTCAAGTTTATAGGCTAAAAAACCTTGAATACCTCAAATTTATTGAATTTTAGAGCGCAAACGAGGGTAATACCCCCAAAAACCATGAAGGTAAAAAGCATCAAGTGGATAAAGGGACCTCTGCCATTGACTTTTACGTGAATTTGACAGGTTTTAGCTGGAGTATTTTTGGGTTCGGTATATTCTTTAAAAACTCTAATTTTTTGTGAAAATACAACTGGACTTTTAATAAATAACCCCCTAAATAAGCCCAATAGGCTGGTTGTGTTCCAAAAAAATTAGTTTGGATCCAGTTCAATTTATTGTTTTATTATTACAGAGAAAACGGAAAAGGGAAAAATAAATAATTTTTAAAAATTTGGATTATTTAAATAAGTTGGAGTCAATGGGAAATGGCCTTTCTGTAATTTGGACATTTCTGGATAATGGGTTTCCAGAAAATGGATTATTTACTAGTCGGAAGTCCACGTGGCTGATTTCTGTAAATCACTATCCAAGCCAGAGGGACACACGCCAATTCCAAAGGCAGTCACAATGCATAAATTATATCCAAAAAGATATATGTCCCAAGGCTTTTTTTGTAATAAAAGTAAGTTATTTATTAATAATCACATTAAAAAGTTTTTGGTACATACTGACCACACATGGTGCTCAATGGTGCTCATTTGCACACTACAGTATTAACAGGGCAATACTATGTTTTTTAAAATTGCAAAACCTAATTGTTTTTAACCCTTTCAGCAAAAGGCACTCATAAATCATTGTTTTTTCCAACCATTTTACCCTCTCCCAACCTCCTGAAAGGTGAAAGAATTAATGAGCTCTTTTAACCCCATGCATTCCCATAGTTAGTGCTTCTGTCTTATTATCCAGGGGACTTGCACCATGGTATTTCTATGAGCAGCCATTGTATTTTGGATGTTTGGAGTAACATAAGGTAGGGTATTTACAGGTATACTATACTTTATATATTTTTATTTTATATTGCTTTGAAGTTATTTACTAAATGTAATTATTGAAGTTTACTTATTTCTTCTACATTCTTAGTATTTTACTTTTTTGTCTTTTGTATGATTTTTTTTTTTATTGGGTACCTCAAGGTTCTGAAAAGACCAGCAATGTTTCTGTGATAGAGTTTTATATTAGAACACACAGCAAGAGCTTAGATTTTTGTTCTTCAGTTGCTTGAAACACTCCGGCAGGTGCTAACAGGATGATATAGCAAGCAAAAGAAAGGCTATCCGATGGCTGCAACGATACATGGGGCTCATTAGGTCAGTGACAGACCTTAGGGAACCTATGGTTGGCACAATGGCACAGAAGCATCCAGCTGCTGTGTTTTCACAGGTCTGGGATGGCAAAAAACAAGATGTGCTTTAAAAGATTCCTCCCGTGAAAAAAAATATAAAAATATGCAGAGAACTGAAAATTTCAGTTTACAAAGCCTAGCTGCAATATGATAGGATACAAGTATGATCTGGCAAAATCACCCCTAAGGTGCCATACATGCTCAGCATGGCTGAGACTGATCACAAAGTAAAGACATCATGCTACATACCAAAGCTTTGTAGGCCAAACTCCCTACTGGCTTCTTGTGCGGCAGTTCTGATATCACAGGAAGACTATGCTTTATGAGAAGGAACATTGTGGCCAGTTAGCTATTGATGTATCACGACTTACATAAGATTAAAAATGCAAACTGAGTGATTAACACCTTCAAAGAAACTGGGTAAAAAAGAGAAGGGAATAAAATTATGTGTGTAAAGGAACGTAAAGGTAAAATTAAAAAATAAAAAAGTAATAAGGTTCATCTTGTTCTAACTAGCTCCATAGCCGGGTGTCCCCTGCAATACTGCTTGCCCTTCATTTAGAGTGCTCAGTCTGGAGAGAAGGGTGGGCAAGGCTCAAGGGAACCCTGTATTTACCAGCTGCTTAAGGAAGGTGTTGGATACAAGCTCTTTTGCATCTCACAGCAATTCTCCCATACCTGGTTTTAATCTGTCTGGGTGTAGAGTGCAGTAGCACTTTTGAAAGGGCTGGGTGCAACCCATTATTGCATGAGTTTTTAAGAGCCGTGATTTTTGGTCCTTTGCAAATGAAGCTCATAGTGTCCCTTTACGTTCATGTCAAACAGAACTTTCCTTATGAAGCTGAAGAAAGTTTTTAGTAAAGTTTGATTGCCTCATTTTTTTTTTGCATGTTTTCTTTCAAATGCTGTATCTGCATTATTTGTATTGCTTTGCAGCCTGTGTTGTCACTTATTCATTTAATGAAAAGAGATGGTGAACAATTCAAGCCCATTTGTATAATAAGGCATTCTGTATGCAAATACAGCAACCAAGATTGAAAATATTGCAGGTGAATAAATACGGATTTGCAAGGAAAAAGATCAAAACTTTGAACCGGCATGTATCTGTATTTCCCTAATTGCAATAAAATGAACATACTCACTATTGGGGGAAATTATTTTTGATTAGCTTTTTATTCCATTGGAATTCAGAATTATCACAAGCCACTGCTAGCTGAGACAATTTTCATTTGACTAATTTATCAATTGTCCTACTGCAAAATGGCCAAAAAGTATGCTTATTAGCCGATGTCTCACCCAGCACATTTATATCAACTTTAGTTTCATATTCAGCACATATTCATTAAAGAATGCCTGCAGATGGAAGGATTCAGGAACTTCTGTGATTGTAATACTTCTAGGGATTCAGCACAAACGTGCTTTAAAGCAGGCTGTTCTGGTGAATATAGAGCACTCCAAGATATTAATGTAAAGCTTTGCCTTCCACACTTCGTGCATATTTTGACAGGTAATTAGCAAGAGGACTACAAAGTAATTCAGTAAGGACATGTGTGGGCCTTTAAAATCTTGTACGTGTCATGTCTTTTAGATAACAGTAATGCACCCTGCTATCTAGCTCTAGAAACCATTACAAATAAATATGTGTGCCTTAATATTAAGATTGTATGTGTCAACAAATTCAAAAAGGCTTTTATTACATTTAAATCCAAAGGATTCCGCCTCTGTATTTGGTCTCCAGCCTTCTGAAATCAAAGTTATTGCCCCTTACCCCTGTAATGTTTAACAGCAACCTTCTGTATATGTGTTTTTTTTGTTCATTGTTCATGCTTATTGCTACACAGAACTGCGGACATAAGAGGATGCCCTCTACAGCAGGAGAGATAGAATGATGAGAGCTCTTCAGCCTGGACGCCCGCTACAGCAGGAGAGATAGAATGGTGAGAGCTCTTCACTCTAATCTAATCCTTCTATGTGTATGGGGGCAGTCAATGCTTTACAACCTTTTGCTGCCACTAGAGGCTCTTTTAGGTTCACATTTACATGGCTGATCTATCTTCTAGTAATATCAGGCATGTCTACAGTCCCACATTTAAATGTTATAATGGTCTACTAGATGTTACTGGGCCACACAGCAAATTCATTTCAGGGCCCCCAACATATCCAGAGGTTGTCCTGTTTTACCAATATTTATTAAAATGATATATGAATTAGAGACTCATGGGGCCCCTATAACTCCTGGGCCCCCTGCAGCTGCAGGGTCTGCTTCCTCTATAACATAGATCCCTAACCAGTAGCTTGTGAGCAACATGTTGCTCTCCAACCCCTTGGATGTTGCTCCCCAACCCCTTGGATGTTGCTCCCAGGGGCCTCAAACCAAGCACTTATTTTTGAATTACTGACTAGGAGGTATTTTTTTAGTGCATACAAACACATATTCTTCCAAAAAGAGCCCCAAGTAGGTTGACAGTGCACATCGGGCTACCAAATGACCAATCACAGCACTTACTTGGCACCCAAGAACATTTTTCATGCTAGCATTGCTCCCTAACTCCTTTAACACCTGAATGTTGCTCACGGGTTCAAAGGGTTGGGGATCCCTGCTTCATAGTTAGGGCCCTGGGTCTCAGTCTCTCTACTTCCTGCTTCTTTAAGCGTAATATCACAGTATGTGGATGCTCAGCAGGCTTTTTTCTGCTGGCAGAAATATGTCTGGAATATACCATTCTATTACCCATTTACATAAATGGAAACCATATTTTACTGCTGGAACAGGAAAAGTATTAGGAGTACTCTAAAGCTTTCATTCTAGTGTTAGGTAATATAGGGCAGGGCTTCCTCTCTATAATCTGTTTTCCATTTACAATTGATCTTTTAATGTAGACTAGTTATGTGAATTTTTTTATTTTAGTTAAAAAAGGTAGAACCCATTTCTAATGCTAGTCTTTTTTTTTTTTAGCTTGCTTCCAAATTAATGTTAAAATGATCAGTAGTGTTAATCACATGTTAAAAAACTGAAAATTGTAAATTGCTATGGTACAAATGATTAGAGTTGCAACCTCAACATCCCTAACAAGTACAAGATGTCTCTGATTTCCTAATCACAACCATATAGCAGGCAGAAACTGAACCAGTAAAGCCACTCTCTCATTAAACTCAGCTTTGATGTTATTTGCAACCTACCTGGCCAGAGCTAGGTAGACCTCATTGCTCCTATAATATCTTTCATTTGTTCATCATTGCATTAGCATAAATGGGTCACCCATGTATTTCAGGAATGTTGAAGGTTATGGTCATACATAAATCTAGGACAGTGGTTCAGACTCCACTTGAGTTACAAGGTAAACTATGACATTTCTGTATCAGTCATTCATCATTTTATTTAAAATATTTATAGGTTGGCAAATAAAACTTTGTTCCAGGTTTATTGAATTGCTTCAGCAGTATCTAGAAAAGCAAATGGTCATTCTACCTCAATCTCCACCCCCCAAGACAATCCATAGGAGGGCCAACTGTGCAGTTGGATCTAGGATATGTAACCCACAGGCGTTCTGCAATTGTTAAAATATAGTTTTCATCACTCATCAGTTATGAACTGTCAGCAGGATTCTGTCAGTTACAGTGCAAGAGCAGTTGGAAATCCACCAGGTCCATCACTGATTAAGTCCTGTAACATCAAATAAGTATTATACAATGCAGTATTATTCAACTTTACTTTTACCAAGGACTTTTTCTGTCCAAAGGGCAATAGCTCTCTTTTCCCTTCTTACAGATCAGCTTGGGTGGTTGGTGTTATTGCAGTGTGTTTATCTTTACTAAGGGCCAGTGCCTCAGGCTCATGATGCCACTGGTATTGTGCCTGCTGCTAGTGCATGATCTGCCCATGTTTTATGTAATATTATAGTCTCCAAATAAAATGTTAGGATCCACCTTTATATTCTTGCTACATATTAAGTATTCATTTTACTTTCTGTTATTAGAAAAGTGACCAACTAGCTGTCTATTTTTATTCTGTGAAATAAATATTGAGAGCAAATCTGGAGAACTTAGAGGTTCACTATCAAAGTCTGCAAAACTGGAGCAACATTTGTATTTTTTTTAAAGGAGTAAAAAATCAATGGCTTTCAGTGGGGAATTTTTTCTTTAATAAGTGTGGTGCCTTTCATGTTCCAGTTTGCCCAAGATTTTCAGCCACGAGATTCTGATGAATGGACCCCTAATGACTGTATTTTTTCTCTCTGTGCTCTATGGGGAGCTTGTCCAGGATTCGAAGAATGCGTTGTGGATGAACTTTCAGCAAACTGACACAGATTGGAAGAGATGTTTGTGTGTGTGTGTATATTGTGCATTCTAATCTTCAATGGCATAATTTAGCTATGCAGTACATGCACCATATATAAATTCCCTCTAAATCTATTTGAAATGCATGGTATTGATCCTAAAAGTTGAAAAAAGAGGGAAAACAAAATTATGCATTTTTTATACCCTTAAGCCTTACCATCTCTTCATCTAGGGAAATCATAATACAGTTGCTTATATCAGATCATTCCTTACATAATTTCCATTTAGATTTTTTTTAAATAGGTATCCACAAAACAAATCCATAGAATAGCATAGTATCATATTTATATATTAATATTTTTTTTTTGTTTAATTCAATGTATCATTAAAACTATAAAATAAAGTATTAGTGGTTTACACATAACCAGTTTTCATTATTAAAGGTGTATATGAATTAAGCTCCTTGCTTTTTTTTGTATTTCTTGATATTGAATCTGTAGCCTAATTCCATAAGGAATCAATAGTATAAGTACCATAGCTCCATTGGTAGCTCAGCTGGAATAATTAGGTTCTAATAATCCTATAATCTCCTCTCCAAGCAGACACAATAGCTTGCTACTTTGACTTGAAGTGAAATGAATGCTGCTAACAGGGCCATCATGTTGTGGCAACAAAGGAGGTTCACTTAATTATGGAAGACACACCATAACAATTTGCCTTCATTATTATACCAGGTTGATGCACAGAAATATCCTAGAAGTGGTCAAGCAATGTTGTGTGCTGTTGCTGCAGAAGGGTTTAAAGAAGTAACAAAATACATTTTTTAACACAAATTTGTAAAATAAGAAAGGAAAAAGGAAACTTCTATCAGCAGGTGCCAACATGCGAATAAAGTTGCTGTTAAGTGCTTTTCAGAAGACTTTTGGGGGAATGTAATAAAAACGAAAGTCGAAAAGAGCAAAACAATTCGCACCAATAAGAATAAAAATCCACATCTCACAATGTAATCTTGTTCCTCAAACTGTTATTGCATTGCAAATTGTAATTGCGCATTGCGAATTTTAATTGCGCACTCAAGAAGAGCTTGAAGGTGTCGTAATCTTTTGGAGCAAACAACGACTTTTTCAGTAAGAAGTTTTATTACATTTACTGCGCATTGGCGCAAACCATAAAATTCACAAAAGGTCTTCCACTGTCGGAAGTGGTTCACAAAAGCTATACTAAATTCGCACAAAGCAAAATTTGTTCGCGCAAAGGCATAACTTTTTGCATTGTGAATAGTTTTTCCATTACCGACTATTATTACATTCCCCCGATAAAGTGCTGTTTTTACGCTGCACTCTCAAAGAAGAGACAATGCCATATCTTTTATTATTGTGTCTTTATAAGCAATACAATTGGGTAATTTATATAAAAAAAAAAAAATAATATTTACATTGCTTTTCAAATACTCTTTTTTTTAGTGCATTTTTACAAGGAGTTAACTAAATAAAGCTATTTTAGCATTCATATTTGCATGAAAGAGCACAGCGGGGCAAAGTGGGCAATAATATAATTTGTCTTGACAAATGAATCAACCAATTGCTTGTGTGCATCCAACAAAACCTGGAAGTGTTGCAAACAAACAAACAAATGTGAGATTACATGTAATTTTAGCACGAACAAAAGCTCTTTTGCATTGTTAGTAAATTAAAGAAATTGTTTAAATGTAGGCTTTATACTTAGAACATGAAACAAATACTTATGTCTTTACTATACATAATGTGTACCCATCTGTTTATATTAATGGAAGCATGTATGTTGGAATTATGAATCTGTAGGATGGGTGTCAGTGCTCAGCGTAGCTCAGCATAAGCACTAAGCACTAATGCCTATCCTGATCCTTAATCCCCAATGTAATTTGCATGTGGAGAGAAAGGATTCAGACAATTAACTGTTAAATAGGATAAAAAAACTGTGCCTTTTTTTGAGTGCATGAATACCACTCATAAGGAGATAGCAATCGATATCTTGAACTTGATCATAAATTGACCCCCTGTTTTAACCCTTTATATTACTAGCAAATCTGACCCATACAAATTCCATACAAAATGATAAGGAAATCCAATAACAATATTTTACCGTAGTTCTGCGTTGATGCATGATTTGTTCATTAGTGCCTTAAATGATTTGTGCGTTGGGGAATACCAGATAAAGAAATAATGAACTACAAGGAAAGATGAGAATTGAGCTGTGAATGTAACATTGGTTGGTGCAAATTGGAAAAGCAATTTCTATAATTTAATAAAGTAGACAAAGCTAAAATATGAATAGCATATTTTACAATCTACAGTATATAGTCAGTAAAGTTATCTATCTATCTATCTATCTATCTATCTATCTTTCTATCATCTACCAATCAGCTATTATCTACTCTGTATTTATGTCTGTTTGTCTTAATCTGTCTGCTGTCTATTCTATCTGTCTATTGCAAAAGGAATTGATAGCAGCTTTTTAAACAAAGTATTAAATTAAACAAAATTTGCTATTTTAAATTTATTTTGTTAATGAACTATATATTTTCCTGTAATACTGAGATATTATAGAACATTGTTTCAGCAATGAAAAAATAACACAAAGTTTATCTGGGTTATTAAACATACTGTGAGTTGTTAATATTAAACCTATTTAAATAATATTTTCTTTTCCTTATATAAATGAAGGATTAAGTTTAAAGTGTATGCATATATATTTCTTAGGCAAGGGCGAAAGAAGTTTCTAATTAAGTAAAATCCTAGGCTAAAAGAAATTGCCCTCAAACGTGTTACAATGAAATGAAAGAGTCAATTGTGTGCATCACTCAGTGGATTTGAGGCGATATAATTTGCCAAAGTAATGAATAATACTTTGCCACCCGTTACAACAGCACTCTCATTATTTCCAGACATACCATTGACAGGCGTTGAATTCTGATTATGCAAATGATCAATTATTGTAGAAAAAAGAAAATCCCTCTATAATTTAATAATTAAATATTGCCTTACAAACAGGCCAGGATACTATTACTAAACAAATGCACATTTTAATGTCTTGTTTCTTTTATTCAGCATGAAAAAGTCCCAAACAGGAATAAAAACGCTTACTAAGATGGAAAAAAACATCATAATTATACAGCTTGAGCATATTGCCCAAACTGTGCAATAAATTACGCTATTCCATTATAATGTAAAAATGCTTATTTTAGGAAAGGCAGCGAAAACTAAAAAACACTGTACTTGCAAAAAATCCTAAGTTCTGCTGTAAATGCTTTAATCATAAGCATTAAAGAGCAAGTCCTTCAGATAATCACAGGCTACATACTGAAGTATACATTTTTCTAGTCGCTTTTGGTGCTGCCAGCTATTTTTCGCATAGGGCTGATGCTGATGTGAAGTGACATTTGCACCTGTTGTCACCATCTTATGGTAATTAGCATAGTGCCCTAAGTAGCAGCAAGGCCATCACATCCAAACACAATCCATTAACATATTGCAGCTGTCATCAGTGGGGAAAACTAATGGAACTAGTGGATTTGCAGCCCACAACTGCATACCTTGGCTTCTCTAGCAGAACTCTCCCTATTGGGTCATTGGGGATGAGAAAAACGAAATGCACGCAGCAGTCAGTGAAGAGTAAAAAAAATACATTTTACTAAAGGTTTACTTTCATGTATTATGCATGGCCTTCAAGGTCAAGGCTTCATCACTTATAACATTTTAATGAGATATCAAAGCAAAATGAAAAAAAATGCTATTAATGGGAAATTATTGGGAAAGAAATATTTTTTTTGTACAAAAAGCATTATTTTATTTTATATTTTGAGTTTAAGTCACTTCAGATACTGATCAATGACTTTTTATACACAGCAGACAACAATTGAGAGTGTTTTAGTATCCCTAAAAATTGTGCAAAATATAGTATAAAATATGAAGTAAAAAGTAAATATAAGCAGCAGTTTGATAACAATAAATCTCATGAAATTAATTAAAAAATCTGTTGATATCTGTGTAACAGGATTCAAAGTTCAGTGTCACAAAAAGAAACTGATTTACAGGATATTTGCATAAATATACAGCACACCATTTCATTTAATATATTTTAAAACAGCTTATGGAATCACATGTAACATATAAGAATATGCAGAATAAGGCACATAAATGTACTCACAGTATAACAGTCCTAACATTCTAGTTTAGAATGACAGAATACAGATTGTGGTACTGTGAGATAAAATACTTTAAAATGCATGGGAACACCAGCTTTCCATTTAGAAAAGGTTAAGTTCCCCTAAGCTATGAAAGAAAACACCATCTGAACACCCAGAAAAGCAGTAAACATTGGAGGCAAGTGACAGAAATTGATCTTTCTTTTCTTTGCCTGTCATGTATCCAAATTTTATTTCTACCATTGCTAGAATACACTGCAAGATAAAATGTACAAGCAGGACTATGGCCTGAGGGCTGTGGTACCTGATTCGCTGACTTTTTCTTCAATTAGTGGTCCTCCCTGCCTGATTGTAGGAGACATATTTATAACAAGGTGCTCTGAGGGCTGCAAGATATTGATTAGCAATAATGTGAAGTCAAATCTTAATAAAAGAGCATTGTGATCAAAAGGTCTTCATTGGAGACAGGCTGCACTCCATGTCAAGGGTCTTACAATTCTGATATGATGCGGGAAGATTGTCTGAAACTCTTGGCCTTTGCTGCTAAAGGTTTTCCTGATGGAAATGTGGAGAGGACTTTCTGTTAAGGTGATGCTTCGTAATTGACAGGTGCTTGTTCAATGCCTTTATCTCAGATCAGTGTCTATGCAAAGAAAGCTAAAAAAAAAAAATTGTGCACAATAATAATGTAATGTTTTGAATTGTTTGTCATTACAGTGTCTGCAGCATGATACAGTTAGGAAAGATACGCAGTAAGCAAGAAAGAAAATGTAGTCGAGGTAACAAGAACAATTCACAAAAAAAAGTGTTTGTAGTGTCCTCGGTAACCCAAATTTGTATTGTATATTTTATTGCAAATGGATAATTTCCACGTAGCTGCATCTACAACATCATTCAAATTACTTGTAAAATCTTGTATCATGACAATTGCCTTTATTGTGTATTGGTAAGTACAAACTATATAGATGCCATATGTTATACCTCCATAATCATTTGCAGTTTGTCAGGCTACAGTCTCTACTCTAATAGGGGCAAATTTACTAAAAGGCAAATTGTCGCTTTGCACCACTTTACCAGGCGCAAATTCATTACCACTAAGCTAATTCACTAAAATGGGAAGTTGTGTCCTGGGCACTGAACGCTGGAGACTTTTCACTAGAGATACTTATTCAGAGCGGGCTTGTCATAGCGAAGATTCGCTGGCGTTTATGCCTAGCGAAAAGTCGCTAGTGATCTTACTCCTAGCTCAGTCTGTATAGGGTGGATACATTAAAGTTGTATATGAGCCCATTGTAAAATAAATGTTCCATGGCCCTCAAATGTCTGGGGAAACACGTTAACCCAAAAAAGTTTAACTCAGGACTTTTGCAGACAAACCCGCTTAAAAAAAGGAAAAGTTGCCATTGTTTTTTTTAACTTTAATGCATTTTCAGCAGACAGTATATGATGTAAGTGACATAAGATTGAAGATCTAGCTTCATTTTAGTAGTTCGCCTGGTCTGAGGTGGCGAAATCAACTCTGGCGGAAAAGGTAATGTTCAGTAAAATCCGCACTTTAGTGAATTTGCTGAACAACGACCATTCGCTTGAGCGAAAAAAGTCATCTAGTGATAGAGTGCAAACCAACACTAGCAACAGTCTCTTTTGCTAGCGAATTATCGTATGCGCCTGTTAGTGAATTGGCGATTCCCCTGCGGATATGATATCTGGCAAAAAGTCACTAGCGTTAGCCACTTGCCCTTTAGTAAATCTGCCCCCTGGTCCTTTCCATTCCAGTCTTTGGTTATGTGGTCTTTTCCATTGGAGGCTATCCACTGTGGTCCTCAGCATATTGGCTGCTGTTACCTGTACCAATAGAAACATGCAGTGTGTTATTGATAACAACAAGAATACAGTTAAAAGCATGTTAAATTGTTACAAACCTTTTTTCCACCCAGACATGTACAAACATTGTTTTTATAATACTAGAAGATGCAACCACTAGAAGGAGCTCTTTGTTCTTATCACATATTCAAGAAGTTGTGTTTCCAAACAATTGTCACTTAACTGGAGAAGTGCCCAGAATAACATAACAACAACTGTGGGGATCAAAAAGTCCCATGTAGCTTGTTCCAGGTAAGTTAGGGACAATAAATAATCCAGAATTGCATCAAAGGAAAATATGTTCTTTTATAATATATACAAGGTATATCAATGCTCAGTCAGTATATAAAATATAGAATTTCTACCCATATTTGTTTTTAGCATTTAGTTCTGTATTTATACAGTACGTGGCATGTTTTGAGAAGTTCTTTTTGAATTGTATATGGTAAGTTAACATGGTTACAGAAATATAAATGTTTGTTCAGGCACTATTTGTTGTGTCATGTGACAGTATCAAAAACATTCAGAGCTCTAGTAGTCAATGTGAAGAAACACAAATTAAGAGGTGTAGGTAAGGCGAGAGAGATACTTTATATAGTGATTATATATAAACATATATTTTAATAATGATACATTGACATTTACCTATTAATTTGTCCTTTAGGCCAATAAAGTAGATACTGTGTACTGGACTTTTAAAACGTAATACTATTGCAATACACCATACTTTGTTTGCATTTTCACCAACATCTCATAATCTGTATTTTGCTTGAGCATCTACATTTCAGAACCTGTAAAAACAAAGAAAGGACAATGTAGTATGTTTTGTGAGGAGCAGTGAAAGCTCCAGCAGTTATTTCTATGCTTATGCAGCATTCTGTCTAGGGATGTTTTGTTTAGTTAAAGTCACACTGGTTGTATCAATCCTCACACTGGCCATAGGGCATTTTTCATTGACGTACCATCCATTGGAATGTCTGTGTTGTGAAAATTCAGTTATCAGAGATCACTTGATGTAAAATATAAAGTTTATTTGACACAAGCTTGTGGATTCAGAACTCAGAAAGAGTCAAAACCCTAAACAAAGGAGTTTTTTACAGACTTGGGAACATATTAAATTAGAACATACATACATGAGAATGAATGGGAGTTACGGGTGGGAGAGTATAGAAATATCTTCACAGCCCAGAAAAACAAAGAACTGCTCTTAGAGCCAAAAGGGGGCTCTGCCTCATGCTCAGGGTAATAGTAACCAAGGCTAGCTTGAGAACAGAATCCATTTATCAAGTAAGGGGGGCGCATGGAGGAATCTGCATACACAACATTTTATTCTTTCTCACCTGTAACCCTGACCCTGAGATAATCTACCAAATATGTAAACTATGACTTAATGACTGATACACCAATATACTCAATAAACTCATTGCATACACTCAATATGTTCATTGTTTGAGCTAAAGGAGGGTGCAAGCCATATGTTCGACATTCAAGTGGGGCCTACCACTGATTTAGAATTACCTTTTTTTAGGATTTAGTGCTATTGTTGCCTTTTAACATTTGCTACTTACAAATCAGGGTTCACCCAAAATTTCTCCCTAATTGTTTTTTCAGTCTAGTCTAGTTTTAAGGAGAAAATAAGCATTCTCCCCATATCTCTCCTGGTCCTTTGCCATGACCCACTTAGGAGGAACAGTCGAACAGCTTCTATTAGAATATCTTTTATCCCTCTCCTTTTTTACTACTCTAGACATTTTCAACAATGGCCACTTTACAGACTTTTTCTGTTTCATATAATATGCTCACTATTTCAAATTGATATATATGTCTTCAAATTTCTCAGCACCAGACAATATTTTTCATTACTTTGTTAAATTTTTCCCCCTCTATATATTGCCCAAAACCCCAGTTTTCTCCACCTTTTATTTTTTAAAGGTTTTTATTTTGCACTTTAACATAACAGTGAAGTACAGAAAAAGGAAAGATAAGGAGGTTACATTCAGCAGTTAACATCATAAGATACACAACGTTGCATTCATTTAGCATTTGTGGCTTTAGAGTCAATCCAGGGTCAAACTTGTCCGGAGCTCCCCTTGTAATATGTCAATTTATAGAGCTCCATTTGCTTATTAACTAAGGCTTTCCATTTTGCTATAGTGGGGAGCATGGGGCCCATCCAAGTCATAGCCACTAATTTTTGTTGCATAGAACAGGAGGAAAAACAGTAAAGTAAGCGACCGCGTATTAAGTAGAAGGTCATCAGTTACATGTAAAATGCAGACCTTTGGGCACATCACATTAGGCAGTGCTATAATTTATCTGCCAAGAACTGGAGTACTTTTTGCCAATATCTGTATACCAGGGCGCATTCCTGTATAACATGTAGAAATGTTCCATTATCTGTTCCACATCTTAAACATTGCGAGTAGGGTTTTTCCCCCATTTGAAATAGTTTCTGTGGAGTATTATGTAGGTCTGGTGTACAACTTTAAATTAACCTTTGTGCTGCATATTGTCTTGAACATCTTCCTATTCTGACTTATCTAGCGGTGGGTTCAACATTTCCCATTTTAGTTTGTCTCTGGGGAGTGGGTCAAGAAATTTATTTAGTAAAATATTGTAGTTACTGGACACCAACTTTATAGTATTGGGATGGTAGATATTTTTCTCCAGTACGGAGTGCTTAAGAGAGATTCTCTCCAAAGGATTGCTTATTTTAGAGTTTAAGTAACCCCAGAAAAGAATCCCTTAATGCAAAAGCAATTTAAAAAAAAAACGTTTAAATATAAACATCCATATGACCTTAATACCATTGTTCTTTTTTTAGGGTTCGCTCACTCTTGGTCACAGAATAAAAATGTAAACAAGCATGCCAATTTCTTTATTTATTTGTAATCTAGGAAGCTGCTTCATAAAAAGTTTTCAGCTGGCAAAAGCTTTACACCTTTTAAGTACTGAGAAGTTTCATAGCCTCTTCCAAAGTCCTTTTTTATATCCATTGGGATGAATGATGCAACATTTGCTACTGAGCCTAAAGCAGTCAAGCCCATTGCAGTTTCTACCATAGTTTATGTAACCTGATAATCAAAATAAAAGAGGAGAAATAAACTCCAAATGTATTTTTTTTTTCTTGATCACCTAGGAGAGAATACCTTTTTATTAACCCCTGCAGAATATGAGTTAGTACACTTTAATGTTTTGTTTATGGACAGATAGCTTGTACTGAATTTTGCTTAGACTTAGAATCTTTTTCTCTAGTGGTTCTGCAATCTGGGGAGACAGCTGTGAGATTTGCTGCTGCTGTTCTGAGAAGAAAGGTAGAGAGGCTGTACATTTGCCTGCATCCAAAGCTTTTTCTTTTTACTGAAAAATGTTCAGTATATATTGTTGTATCTGCCTATAAAACTAGGCAGATATAACAAGACATGGCTTGCACATATTTATCTGCTCCAAAGATGCAGAATCCTCGATAATGACGATCATATAATTAGAGTACAAAGTGTGCATTAGTGACCCATGTTTTAATTGTATATGGAGACTCGTAAATAGAGTAGATCATGTGAATATAAATTAATGGACACAATCTAGAAGGGCTGCTATATTTCGTTTATTTATTTGTATTTAAATACTATCTGTTTACAACCAGTGAAGCCCAGCAACTTTTATTTATTTAGGATTTCATGAAATAATCTCATATTCTTGTATAGATGGCAGTGTTTAGGGGGTTTATTTACTAAAATCCAAATTTATCTTATAATATTATTAAAAAAGATCGTCCAAACTCCCATGACTGATTTTAGCTTATTTATTAATAAGAAAACCTCGATTGAATCAGATCGTAAAAAAACTCTATAAAATTGAGTGGAATCGTACAATTTTTTTTGTACCGAATCACTCGATTTTTTTTCGAGTATTGCCTGAAAAACCTGAAAAAGTCAGATTTTCAGGCTAAACCCAGCATAGACCATGATAACTTCAAATAAGTACTACTGACTTATACAGGACATCGACAGGTCTGATTTGGCGGATTTTCGGATTATGACTTTTTGCAGCATCGTGGTATAATAAATCTCGAAAAAAATAAAAAATTCCCGCGAAAGATTCTAGTTTTTGGGAAAAAAAGCTTGATCAGAAAATTCAAGGTTTAGTAAATTCAAGGTTTAGTCATAATAACTCGGCATGGGAAAATATAGGACTTAACATACAGTATATGCTTTAGAGCCAAGAACTTTGCACATGTGAGCCATTAGGTGCATTATAATACATGGTTGCTTTGCAATTAATTGCATATAATTAATGTAATCTGATATGTTATTTCACATGTAGAATTGTGTAAACAAGGTCTTTATGCACCTTATTTCTAACTAACATGTTCTATTAGCTTGACTTGTTTTTTAGTAAAAGAAAGGAATTGTGATAGAGTACAGTGGACTGTCATTTTTCAATTTTAACAGAAACAAATGACTAAACCTCACTCCTACGGCAATTGTACATTGACTAGAGAATTATCTGGAGTCTGTCGTGTGGTTTCTTCAATCCTAATAAATGGTTTCTATGTTATACCATCCATGGGGGATTGTCAAGAATTTTCAATGTTTTTCAAGCCTGTGAACATGGAGGACTTCCATTCAGTAATCCTTTGGGCATTGAAACAGAATCTAGACGATAGGTATTAGTATGCTCCTGGGTTATCTGAAGAGAAAGCACATATTTGTTTTGGTGAAAAAATATCCACAGGAAAATACACAGAGTTTGTGGAATCAGAAAGATTGATTTAAAAATATTGGAAAGTTTTTTTAAACCCTGGTGTTATTTAAATGCAGATGTTAATAAAGTAATTAAATATTTTTTTTTTGTAAATACAGTATGAACAGAAGCATTAAATCACAGAATATGATATGTCTGGTCTTAAATTAAAAATTAAATGAATTGCGTGTTTAGAGAAAATGTGTAGCAATTTTGTTACTTTACATAGAACTAATCACTTATACAGTTTATCCTGCTGTTTGTACTGGGGATGAGGATGTTATGAGGATATCATACCCACTATCATACCCTTACCCTAGCCACTACCGTTACCTAGGTTTGTTTTTCTACTAGTTCATCCTTATTCACGTATTCAGTGTGCAAATATCCCTTTTAATTAAAGAAGTCCAAGTACCAGACATGAGAACTAACAACTGTACTCAGAAGTAGAATATGACCCAAAAGCTATACATAAACCTTTTTTTTATGCCTCTGAGCCAAGACTTGTCATACGAAATAAGTTAAAAATACAGTAGCCTTTCGGTGATAATCTAATAATAGGTACACAGTTGTTTCCTGGTAGTAACCTTACGTATAGAGAGTAGAGACCATTAATAGCCACCTGATGACTGATTGCTATGGGTGAAGAGCTGGAGCGAACTAAAGCCATTATTGCATTACCCCATGGTAAGTTAGTGACTTTCTGTGAAGTTTCCTTCTGTTTTATAATTTGCCTTTTCATTTTGCAATTTGCAACTTATTGAGATGGCAAGTGACTTAAGAAAACAAGAAAGTAGATTTCCATTAAGTCTAGATGTTATTAGTAGTAACATTTGAGAACAAATATTTTGTACTACAGATTTCCCTGTTTCAACTCTTTAAAGAGCAATAAAAATGTCAAACTGGAGAGTTTCTGTATAAGCACACACCCTCACACCTGCTGGTTTGTTTTGTGCATTACTAAAAAGAAGTACTGAAAATAGAAATCCTGTTTGACTTAAAGATCTTGAGCAAAAGCCATACATACAAAATTATTAGATAGAATTGCTATTTCGTTCTTAAGTGCTAATTATGCATGGCATGCAAAGCACTATATCTAAGCCCATTGTAAAGGCATTAAGGCAATGGTTCTGAAACTGTGAGGCTAACCCCTCAAAAGGGCCTAAATCTCACATAGGGTCTTAAGGGCTCCTAGGGTAAAATTTGAGGTTGGATACTTATTTACAGTCTTGGCTATAACCAGAATTATGGGGGAGTGACTATAACAATCATTATGAGGTCCGATTAAATTTTTGACAGTAAAGAGAAGAAAGAATGAAGTCTACAGACCTCCTGGCAACGGATTCCATAGACTCTTCCCACTTATGGTGAAAAACATTTAAAAACATTGCTATATTGTGACCATAAGCAATATCTTGTTAGAAAGATAAACCGTGCAAGATCAACTGGAACTTTTTGTTTTTGGTTATTCATTATTTTTTTGCTATTCATTAAACATATAGCTATTAGAAAAACATGCAACCCCCCAAAACATCAACATTAAGAAGGTTCCAAAAAACACCAACATTTGTCAATAACAATGTTAAAAAATAACAATAATATTAATAATGTTAAGAAGGTGAACTAGTAACTTATGAATCACTAAATAAATAAATAAAATGGAATACCCAAAACATATTTAGAACCTACCTTTTACCCAATATTTTCTGCTAGCGTGAGTGTTACAGTTTATCTAAGAAATAGCAAAACTGGTCTAATAGATTTTGCTTTATTAAGTTACTTTCTAATCTGATTTGCCACTGCCATAATCCCTACCTGTCTGGTATTCAATGTACTTTATTATTTTATTTTACACTTGGCAGCAGTACTCATAAGACTTGACCCTTATGAATCCTGATTGGTTTTTTTTTAAACTCTTAGTTTCTCCCCTTTTTACCATTGTTTGATGATGTATTGCTCACTGGAAGGTACCCAAACTGATTCATCACTGACCCAAGGCAACATTGTCTTGCAATTCTTGTCTCCAGATCAGATGTTGAGTAGGATCTCAGAATTGTCAATAATGGAGCAGATCAATATCTAACAATTATTTTAGGCCTTGTGCTTATAATGACAGTCAGGGCTTTTAATGTCAAATATATTTCTATGTTTATGAGTTCTTTAAAAACCCCATGACCAATATAATGAGAACTACAAAAGTAGACCTAAATGAACAGCTACAAAAGAAGACATACTATATAATTCGATTTACTGATTCTTGTACTTTGTCAAAAAAAATAAATAAAAACGTTGGTGGTAAATGCTATTTCCTTACATGTGAAAAATTACTGCAATACCCTTTCTTTACCCTTCTTTATGACTGTTATGTTAGCTGTGGTAGTACCTGTGCACTAGCAATCTACTTATCTACCTCTCAAGAACCAAACATAGAGTAGCTTCAATATACCCTGTTTGTCCTGATTAGCTCAAGTAATAACAAAATGCAGATTCTTTGTTATTAAACCAAAAAGCAATAAGTTTGTTTGGCACAAGCCCTTTTTTGCATTTAAACATAAACAAATATATGCCCTTGTGTCCCCTGGTTGAATCTGTTGGTGACTAAGGCACGGAAGAGTTTATTCTATTGTCTGCTTATTTATCTATAAAATGTAAGGCCAAGGTGCAGCAGTCTCCAAGTCTTAGCTGGTTTAAAGCAGTTATATGGCCTTTAATTGCTTTTAAACTACTGATGCAAAAGAATAAATATACTGTTAATAAATAGTATATACAGTAAACTATATGATGAGGTTAATAATTAGGTTAATAAAACAGGATTATATTCCTTTATGAGTGAAGGTGTATAAAATAGACTTGTTTATCCTTTAAAGGTTTTCACATGCAATATAGACAGGATCTATAACAATTGTGAATGCATACCTAAATTGCTACGAAGCATGACACTTTTAAAATATTCTTACAACAAATGAAGAAAATATGCCCAAATCTTGCTATAAGTGAAAGTGACAATGAAGGAATACTCAGCAAAATGTAAAAGACTCCAAAAACATAACAAATGTCAGATATTTCCTTTTAAAAAATCCTCACTCTTGTTTAGTAACTTAGACTGTCAGACCGTGTATCTGCATTAAACAAGAGTTTCCCCATATCAAAAGGTTTGTTCCTTAGCAACTCTGTCAGCAAATTTAAATTGCTGCATTTCACAGTAACACCACAATTATTTGCATTCCACATTTGTAAACATCAGTGTTTTATGTGGCACCAGTGGGTAAAAGCACATAATTAAAGGGGATAAAATACATTAACAAAAATTCGGTATCTAAAACTCAAATGTTATTACATGTATATCTATAAAGGTCAGACATAAATTCTTGCCTCAAAAATGTAGACACTTTAAGATATTAAAATTAACTATGATTTTCTGCCAAAAATAAAAGTACTCTACTCTATCTCCCATATAGTAAATTTTAAGCAAATAACTCTACTTTTTAAAAATAATTCCTTTATGCACTGTAATAATAAAACAGTACCCTATATGTGATCCTGCTTAAGCTGCATCCATATTGGTGGCATAACAATGCCACTGGGTTTATTTAATATTTAAACATTTTTGAGCAGACTTAAGGAGATCCAAATTACAGAAAAATCCCTTGTCCATAAAACCACAGGGCCTGAACATTCAGAATAATAAATCATATATACCTATACAACAATATTGACTGTTCTAGTGATAAAAAACAAAGGAAGCACTCATTCCAGCCAAAGCACTGCTTATCACTCACTGTGCAGGCAGATACTGTAAATGCATCTTCTTACCTGCTAAGTAGTGATGTGCAGTCCGGCCCGGTACCTGCGGGACCCGTGGGTCGGGCGGGTTCAGGACGACCTCACATCCCCATTTACAGTGCCGGCTTCCGACTTCCTTTTTTATAGACGCTCCTCCGGCCCTTTTGTGACGTCATCAGCGGGGCTGCGCAGGTCTAAGAATGGAAGCCGGAAATTGGGATCGGGCAGGCGCAGGTGGAGGAAGGGCAGGTTCGGGTCGGGTTCAGGTCAGGTTTTACCCAACCCACACATCACTATTACTAAGGTCATTTGAGTTTTCAGACATGTCTTCCATTTTTGTCGACTGCATTAGAGTCAATAGGCATTTTTTGGCATCTTTTTCCCTTGTAGAAACAAATGCATGGTGACATTTTGGCCCAATACTTGTTGACGCATATTGAGTTTGCCTAAAGTTTTGGCATTTTCACCTCTTCCCTCACTATTGCATGTGGACTAGTCTAATTGATTTTAACTAGAGTGCACTCTGTTTATATTAGTAAGGTTTAAGAAAACAAGTGATGTAGATATGAATATATCTATACAAACATGACTGTACAGGAGCTGGCCAAATCTATAATGTAGGTTAGACCATGTGCTAACATAAATGTGCTTTGAGCTGCTGACCACTGTTACTGCATGGGTTCAACTGAGCAATGGTGAGCACTGGTGATCTTTTAAACTGAGCACTGGTGATCTCTTTATTTTTTTCATGTACAAATAGTAGCCTAATACTGCTTCTGGTTGTGATTCAGCCTTTAATTTAAGCAGTTCTTATTTTATAAACAGCTGGCACTTAAAAGCTACCCTGCTTGTCTCACTAGAGCTTCTGAGTAAAGGGTAAGCGGACATGATTTTGCTGCACAGTTACACTTTAATGTACAGTGTTGCTGGGGATAAATAATTGTAAAAGCACCAAGAACAGCAACATGATTTGTAGTATGACACATACAATGAAGGGTATATTATCTAGAAACCTTATGCACAGCCCTTTTCCCAATAAATGTGGCTCTATTCCTTGCACCTTTCCTTGTGTCTCCTCATGTTCCTTTATATGTATTTGCTGAGATATATATATACACAGGGAATGGGATGTAATCATTGGCACTGAAAGCATCTCAGTAAAAATATATTTTTTAAAAAGTTGATACTTTATAGGGTATTCTTATCTTTTTTTCTGATTCTAAGTTGGCCTGCCAGTGGGAATAAACTGAGGACACAGTTTGGTGCACAGACTTTACTGGGATCTATTCTTAGCAAAGTAAGTATATCAGGTTCTACCAGCATGTGTGTTTCACTGCAATGGAAAGTCAAAATTCATTGCAAATACTCAAACAGATGATTGAATGGAACTGTCTGTTGACAATATAAGGCTAATGTAATATACTGATCACCAACTCAACATCTGCTTACCAGTAAATCACAGCAGTCCAATATTGTCAACAGAAAGTTCCATTAGAACTACCATATTGACACCCCTGTGACACACTGTGAATTCATCAATATGATTTACTCTGTGTGGTTTCGATAACTTCGATAACTTAAATAATAAAATATTTAATCAGAATCTCTTGCATTACAGTTACATGGAGAATATTGTTTGAAATAATGTTGATACAAATTAGCTTTGATATCTCAAATTGCAGGTCTCTAAATATCCCCAAAAGCAATAGAGCAATCTCCCTGTTTCATATTTTTATTATCTTGTGAAAGAACAGTCTCTCCTGCAACATTGCTAAGCAGGGGCTGATGCTAAGCCTAACATACTGCTACTCCATGCTAATAAAAACCTCCCATTTATTTAAATTTATTACTCTAAATATGAGAAGTCACTGTCATTATTAGCTGGCTTCTTAGTCTAGTAAAAGACTTCCATTAGCTAAAACAATAGATGATTGAGCTTCACTATGGATTTCATTTTATTGTTGTCCATGTTACAGTAAGTACTTTTAGAACAGAAAAAGCCCTGATAATTATCCATCCAGTCAATTTACTGCAATACAAGTATCATTATGATAATGCAAAAGATTATTTTTCTTTCATTTTGTTTCTGTTAAGGTTTACTGGAAAAAGCAAACAAAATTGCATTGGCATGGTAATAGAAATGTGTATTATAATGTCATCACACTAAAAACTGAACAACATGTGATATATATTCATTATTATATACTCTATGGGCAGAGTTTACCTTTCAGCAGTACTTTTTTAAAAAGTATTGTTTAAAGGTAAACTCTACCTATAGAGTAAAATAATTATGAAACAAATTATATTTTGAATCATAAAAAATCGAAAATCGAATTTGAAGCAACTTCCCATTTCAGTTGTTTTAAACATTTTCGTCGGTGTGACATGTATTCTTTAATGTAATTTAATGTAATCTATTCTCTTGGCTGATTATCCTCACTCTGAAGTCAAGCTCTTCTCGAGCCAAGAATTCCTATTCAACAATGCCTTGCATTATCTGTGATACCTGTTAAAAGCTTTTCTTCTTTCATGTTTATGGTTTATGATACTGTATGCTAAAGGTATTTGTCCAACACTGGCAAAATTCACAGACATGGCTGCAAAAATTCTGTGGGTTAATGTAATGATTGGTCCAAAGTCTGCACTAGGTTTAAAAAAACAATAAAAACAACCAATCAGCATATTGCTGAGAAAGGCTCCAATCCCATTTGTTGATATGGAACTGGTACTTTTCCATCCTTGTACAAACAAGCACTAATCACTCCTATCCTCAAAAAACCTTCCCTTGATCACATCTCTCCCGCTAACTATCGTCCGGTATCCCTTCTTCCATTCACATCCAAATCACTAGAAAGGCTTGTTTACAAATGCCTGATCCAGCATCTGACTCACAACTCCCTTCTTGACCCCCTGCAATCTGGCTTCTGCCCAACATACTCAACTAAAACTGCACTCACCAAAGTAACCAATGATCTTCTACTGGCAAAGTCTAAAGGTCACTATTCCATAATAATCCTTTTAGATCTCTCTGCAGCCTTTGACACAGTTGACCACACAATCCACCTAGACATTCTACACTCAGCTGTAATTCGTGACACTGCTCTTTCATGGTTTACATCTTATCTGTCTGACCGTTCCTTTAAAGTTGCCTTCTCTAACTCTACTTCTACTATATGACTATGAAGATTTTCATTCATCCAGGTCATGGTATATCTAGTATAGGTAAGTCTAAAAACAACTGAACTTGCTGAGTAATCAATGAAGACGTTTCACTACTCATCCGAGCAGCTTCTTCAATTCAACTGACTGGTGTGGGAAGTTCTCGGCATATAAACTCCTCCACTAATCCAATCACAATGGCACATTGTAACTCTTCAATGAGGTGACATCTGAAGAAATTCACAGAGGTGTTTATTCTGTGTAGTTACTGTGATAAGATTATCCAATGTGTCATGCAACTCCTAGTTCAGATTACTAACACTCGCATTCAAGGCCCTAAATAATGAAGCCCCTTCCTATATTTCATCTGTGATCCTCAAATACTCTACTTCACGCAACCTTCGCTCTGCTTCTGATCTTCGCCTCGCTTCTCCTCTCATTACTTCTGTCCATTCTTGTCTACAAGACTTCTCTCTGGCTTCTTCTTTTTTCTGGAACTCTCTGCCTCGAGCTGTCAGACTTTCTCCTTCTTTCCAAACTTTCATGCGCTCCTTAAAGACCCACCTGTTTAAAGAAGCTTATTCAATGTACGATGATGATATGGAAAACAAGGTGTCACAACAGACTGCATGGCATTGCAAACATTTTGTCGCAAGCACAGCTGCTAATTTCCCTGTAAAACTCCAGACCAAAAAAAAAAAATCACTCAATCCTATACAATAGGGTGCCAAATGTGTTGTTTGTGTTTGTGGGTTAAGTAAAGCCCTTTACATTCCTTCCATCAATTATTAGAGAACAAAAATGGAAATTGCCATAAAATCTTCCTGATTCATTTGGTAAGATGACTACAGGCAAGATTTATATGAATGCAGAAGCACCTTGAAACCATGGCCATAATCCTAAAAATAATTGTTGTAATTTGAATATCCCAAACCAATCAGACATATTTTTTTAAACTGTATTTTTATTTATTTGTCTAATGAAATATGAATGTTAATTGTTTACAAAGTAAAATGTACCATATCCTTTTGAGAAAGAAATTTGACATCTTCCAAAATGCACGTTTCTTTCTTTTCTTGTTCAGCCAAAAACATTACTAAAGTTGGTTTCACTTGCAAATTAGATGGCTACATAGTGCCATTTTATAGAATAATGTTTGTCCCATTTTGTTAGGTACTTCAATAAACATACAATTGGCTTTTACACATATTTTTTAAATTTACAATGGCATGTCAAGCATAGCTACCTACTGAAAAGATGAAACATTTACATTTTTATTTTACGTGAATAATTTTCACTTGTCATTAAATGTAACCTGAGACACCTGATCACTGGTAAAGTAGGCTTTCCAGTTTTAGAATACTGTCTTTTTTCATTTTAATTCTGGCTTTAGGGAGATGTTTTCTGACGTTTTGTGTAACTGGTGTAACTGCTGTAACACACGCCATTTTATGTGAAACGTCCATATAAAAAAGGTAGAGCATAATGCAATCCACATATAAAATCCTTTTTGAGAGATTCCGAGTGACATTGCATTTTACATTTCTTACTCTTAAGTTAATTTGCTGGAGCTGGTTTAAGAGCACTTTAGTATAGAACAGGAGCAATCTCAATGCATCAAAGTTAGGCAGAAACGAGGTTATCACTCCGTGAAAATCACATAAGCATTCCACATATGGAATATTATTTATCAGAGTAAATCCCCCAGAGGCTTCAAACATGACAATGGTGTCAGGAAGGGTTCTTTTTGAAAAAACAGAAACATATCTAACCGTTAAGATTGATTCTGTGGAGATGTAGCAGCCAGACGAATAAGGTAAGGATTGGACATAATTGAGAAGAGAAATATCAAACCCTTAAATATCTAGTAATCCAATGTCATTACCCATAAACTTGCCCTCCTTCCACCTCTTTTTTCCCTAAAGACCAGTCTAGCAGACCTGTTAAGAGGTAGACTGCTTGCATTTGGACAGCTAAATCAGCATCGTTTCACATGAGCAATACCGAATGGTGTGGTTGAATGATTTCATGAAAAACTAATAAGGTATTCATCATTGAGATCAAACAGATCTCAAATAATAATTATCAAAACCAATCTGACAAACCTTAGCAGTCACTCTTTCTCAAATAATTTGTGGGCCTTTAGATACAGCTTCCTGTATTCTGTAAATAAGTGTTATTTTTAAATTGCATTCATATTTAATACTTGCCAAGCAAAATTGTATTAGACCATCTAAGTATGCAGTAGAACTCAACAAATATGGTTCGGTACTTAAAAATGTTCTATTTTTTAAATAATCTACTTCATTTCATAAACAGCACATTTCCCATAATTTGTTTTCACAAGTATTTATAGCATTCAATTATCTGCAATCACTTGTATTATAATCCAGGTCCTTCAATAATTACTTTTTGTCATCAGACCTCTCCATTCGTTCTTCAAAATGAAAGCATAATAAGTTACATGAAAATATAGAGATAAATGTTCTCTATTGCTTTATCTGTGACTTTGTGATATGTATAAGAATATAAACACGCTATATCAATATTAGAATATGAAAGATATGTACACAGGTATTAATTCCTAAAGAGTCACAAATGTTCAGCTGTATTTATAAATAACGTAACTGAGATTAAAAATATACATTGGAAAAATTCATGGAAGGGTTTATGATTTGAATTATGAAATAGTTTTCATAACTGTAGGGTTCATTCTTTAGGATCTTTATGTAAGATTTGAAGCTGAAACTGGACTGGACCTATTCATCACCAAGGCAGATTAAAAGGATGCTGATTCTCCCCATGCTGACCCCTGAAAAAGGCTGCTGTTTCCTCTCCCGCATCCTATAACTCTCCCGCATCTCTTGCATCTGACTTCCATTTCCTATTCACTGTTGCCACTACCTGTTAACATTCTTTCCCTTTCCACTCAGTCTGCCCTACCTAACACAGTAAGGGGTCTTCCCTTAATAGAGAAGAAATGTTAATAGAGAAGAAATTCTGTAATATTGTATACAGTTGATGTTAATACAGAAGAAATTAAAATTTAGCAACCTTTTTTGTAATATTTCATAAAATATGTAATACATTTTTAGTATATGGAGGAATAATGTAATCAGAAATGGGGCACACCACCCGTTACTACTGCACAGTTTTGGTAGGCACTGAGAAAATGCCAGTATATGCAATTTCTACATTTTACTACTCATAATTTTACCTTGTAAAAAAAAATGTGCAGGTGTAGTAAATAGTAACAGATTGGTGCAATTTGTTTAGATGCCCTAGGGAGACTGGTAAACAAAAAAAAGGCCATGTTTAGAAAAAAGGATTTGAGATATGAGTCAAGTACCTCAATTGATTTAGGTGGTCAAAGGAAACATCTCCGCTTTGAAGGAGTATCTGAATATTTGATGTGCTTCTTAGAGAATAAAATGCGTAATATTTTATATGTTGATTAGTTAACTACATGTACTATTTTTAATGTACGGCAGTGTGACACTTAACAAACAGTCTTGAAATGAGCTCTATTTGCATATGATTTCTGTCACAGCACGAATTAAAGAGTAAGAGGCTTTCATCTGCCTTCTTTCTTTATGCATTTATAAGCAAGTGCTCATCTATGGAGAAGCTCTGAAAGATTCCTTTAGGAAGCCATTTTTTGACATTTGGAATTATTTTTTGACAGGCACTTATGTTTGTTTCCACAGCCAGTGTTACATGGATTCATATTTCTGAAACTAATAAACATAGAATAGTCATAAAAATGTGAGTTTATGCTTCCACTGAGGAAGAAACATACTGTTGAAGATATCTCTCAAAATATTTAAGTAGGACTGGGCTATATTTTTTAGAGGATCACAGACACACCCCCTAGTATGTATAACTTTATTTGTTCAATTCATACAAGTTCAATATATATAAGAACATTATATAAAAAGTACACACCGGGAGGACAAGTCACATAATAGGTACAATAAATATGCACAGTACAAAAAGCTTATATAAGGACATTGAGCTTAAGTACTATGTGGTAAGAGACACAGTAGGGAGGAGGTCCCTGCCCTGTTGAACTTACAGTCTAAGTAGCAGATGCAGCCCATGTTTCTATTCAAGAAGGTCACAATGACACTACAGTATAGTATATCAAAATTAAGACATCAATGGTTTCTTCACCCATGAGTTTCTGCCCAGGTGCCAAATATCCCAGTATTAGAAAAAGAGTTAAACCCCAGACCCATCAATGCATCACAAAGGTCCATAAGTAAGAGAGCATTTTTAGTTTTTGTACTAAGCAGGAACTGTGCAACTTGTCTGAATCTCCAGTATAGGAATAGAGAATGCAATGTAAAGCTTCACACAGTAGACGCCCTACTGTTTTTAACAACCCTGCATGTGTACTGTATTTTGTAGAACATCTTACATCAGTCTAGCACATCCAATGTTGCTCTACATGAATCTGCACCATTTGATTCTTTAAGTTAATGATAGTTTTGTAGGTTTTCACTCATCAGGAATGGCCAGAAGGCCTATATCTGAAAAGTAGAAATTCTAATCTGATCTTTAACAATAGAGAACACATAAATTAAACATGACCATATAGGTTACATACACTGGTCAAAAATATATTAAAACTTAGAAAAGCAAGTTTAACGCAGATTATATATATATATATATATATATACTGTATATATATATATATATATATATATATATATATATATATATATATATATATATATATATATATATATATAATGAAATTGGGGGTAGGATTGTTGGTCATCATAGTAAGGGGGAGGATGGGATTACATGTTTCTAGTAGGCAAGTTTTCATGCTCACACATATATATTGGTTGGCAAATTTAGTAGCAAGTTAAACATAGGCCTCATAGTACATTGTAAGGCTAGTGATTAGTGATGGGCAAATTTGGGCCGTTCGAAAAATTCGAAACAGCACTGGCATCTGTATTTTTGGATGCCGGCGCACATTCGCTGGGTAAAATGCGTCGGCGTCCATTTGTTTTTGATGCCTGCGAATTTTCGTGGCAGTTTCGCGAATGTATTTATTCATGCCTGGCGAATATATTTGCCCATCACTACTAGTGATTTAATGGGTGGTTTCCTGTACTGTTCAGGTCATCTTGTCCATTATCATTGAGAAAATAGGGGAAATAATAATTGTGGGTATATGAGACAGCTTCATGTCACTAACCTTTTATAAAAAATCAAACATATAATGCAAATTGTAGACTGGGCTGACATTTTCATTGTAAAAAGCACACAACAAAAACGGTTGACCTGTAAAATAATAATAAACCATTTAAGTTCTCAAGTTATTGTCTTATTTGAAGTTATTGTTATTTGAAATGGAAAAGCATTAAAGACTTATGCAAACCTATGTGGCTTAGGTGTAAGGAAGGAATAGGAAGGAAGAAAGGCACAGGAGACTGAGGCTAAGACCTATAAAATTGTTATAAAGCAGCAATCAAAAGGCAAAAAATAGATGAAAAATTGATTGCCTCACTAGCAAATACAGTGACTTGCATAAATATTTCTTCCCTTGGGCTTTTCAACATTTTGTTATGTGACAACCTGGAATTAAAATGCATTAAACTGGTAGTTATATAATCTAATTTACACAACAAACAGTATTTAAGACTATGAATGGGAAAACATTTATTTATTGTGACACAAAAAGTAATCAAACAAAATAGCAGACATTTGTTAGTTACATAAGTATTTAACCACTAAGTATAACTTGTTAAATCCACCTTTGGCTGCAATAACAGCTACAAGTCATTTAGGCTTTGCATATCTGGATTTGCTTATTCTTAACAAAATTGCTTGGTAAATCTATATCAGGTTGAGTGAGGACTGTTGGTGAACAGTAGTCACAGATATTTAGAAAAAGTCTGGGCTTTGATTTAGGGGTCCATTTATTAAATCTCAAATTTATGTGGTCAAGGTTTTAAAGGGTTAAACTCACATTTTTCGAAGAAAAAAAGAACTGGAATTATTAGAGATTTATTATACCCCAAAGCTACTAAAAATCTAAAACCTGTTGAGTCATATAGAAGTCAAAGTCTTGACATCTTGATCTGCGCTGGATTTTCGTCAAATAATCTGAAAAAGTCAAGTTTTTAGTGCGTCAATAGTACAATACCAATTTACTTTTTCATGAAAAATTATTGATAAATAAGTTCAATTTGTTGAAGGGAGTTTGGTTGACTTTGTTATAATAATTTTTTTTTTATTAATTTAAGTTTTAGTAAATAACCCCCTTATACATTCTAAGACATGCAGGTTCTTGGTTTTAAACCACTACAGTAAAGATTTGGCAGTGTATTTAAGATCATTGTCCTGATTAAAATTAACTTCCACCCAGTGTCAGGTCTCTTTGCAGACAGAAACAGGTTTTCCTCTACAGTTGATTTGTACACAACTTCATCCACCTTGTCCTCATTCCTGACTAGTTTTTCAGTCCCTAATGATAAAAAAACAACTCTTCATGATGTCATGATGTTCTCAGGATCATGGGCAGTGGTGACTTTCTGACACAAGTAGGGTTTTCAGCAATGGAGTTTGTCTTGAAACACAATAATGACTACTTTGTGAAGGGCTCAGTTCTAGTTCATATCAGCTGTAGATCTATCCAGCAGATCTAGCATTCAAGACTTCTGTTGCCTCTCTAACTATTTCCCATTAGTTAATACAGGATTTAAGAATTCACTGAAAGATATTTAAAGTTACCTTTTTATAACCCAACCCTGATTGGTGGTTCTTCAAAATGTTATTAAAAGCTGGTTTTGATAGCTTCTTGGTCTTAATCATGCTGTTTATTAGATAATTAACCCCACAGCCTTTGAGAAACAGGTGAACAGTATTTATTTTGAGATCAATGAACAGTTTATTTGCACATAGCTCCATTTAACTAATTATGTGTGAAGATATTTGGTTGCACCGGAGATTATTTAGTTGAGTTGAGTTTCACAGCAAAGGGGAGTAAGTACTGAAACAATCAACATTTCTCAATTCGTGCCACGTTCCCTTATGGTTTCTTTTAAATCATATATAAACACCTTAGGAGGACTGAAAAAGTGATAGAGACCCTGGATGCCAGTATGACAGTAACAGTTTATGCAAGTTGTAAACTGCAAGAAGAGACAGTAATACAAAAAGCTTCAGTCGTGGAGCAATTCCACTATATATTCACCTACTATTTTTAAGACTGCTTTCTACTAAAATACCCTGGTGGTCTAGTGGGCTGGCAGGGAAGCCCGACGTGTGGTGCTTCCTCTTTGGTTTGTGCCGTGCGCGTGCAATCATCAAGTTTATTTGGTGCAAAATTTGAATATTTAAAGGGGCTTTGGGCCCAAACAATTTGAAAAGCAACACAAAACACTACAAGCGGTTACAAAAAAGTTGAAGGTGCAAATGGTGTGAACACCTACCTGAATAAGTTCAATAAAGCCATTTTGAATGGATGTTATATTACCCTCAAGGGTTTGAAATGCCAAGAAGAAGCCACTCGGATGAGTGGAGAATAATTTTCAAGAACATTATAACTTCAGTTGTTTTATCCTTATCTCTACTAGATACTGCAAATCTGACCCTTTCAGCATACCACAGCATGTGGACCATTATTGCCCCCCAAACCTGTAAATGTGCTTGCTGCCTTGCTAGTACCCAGGTGATCCTCTGAGTACCCAGGTGATCCTCTGTGGCATCTTTCAGTGGCTTTCCTGCAGAGTATGATGTTTTACGACATAAATCTGTAGAGAAATCTCTATCACTTTTGAGCCACAGAAGCAATTTATATGGATGGAAAAATGGAGGCTCAAAGAGGTTGGGTGTCTCTCTAACTCCGTTCAATTTAATCTGAATCTGCAGGAAAAAAAACATTCATATATAGTATATGTTAATCTTTATTTCATTATTCTGGTTCACTTGTTTATATGTGTGTTATGCTCAAATGAGTTTTCATTTATTTATTTTCCACTGAATAAAGAAAGCAGTGAAAGCAAGAATTAGATCACGTATTATATACCCACTCCTCTTCCGATACTGCTGGTAAAGTGACTGCAACACGGATTTTTCTGTATAAATTGTCTGATAATAATGTAAACGGATGATGTTATACAAGTAATTTTAATGCTTCCAAAGGCTTTTTTGCAAGATTTATTGAAGTCATTGAGCTTCCTGTAAAGTCAGGTTAAGTAGGAGGGAGTCTGTAAATCATTTTGAATAAGTTTAGCTTTTAAAGCCTGTGCTCTTTACAACAATTTTAAATGCCAGCAGCCACAAAAGGTTTTCCAAGGAGCGAAAAATGATAAAATAGATAATGTAGCGCAAATCTACAAAGGAGAAAGTCTTTGTAAAGAAAACTAAGAGCTTTTTCTCCTCCCTTTACTCAGTAGCCTTGGCCTCTGGCTTCTAAAATATTATTGTTTCTTTCCTTCTAAATAATACAACACTAAATAACATTGTTTAACAATTGATTATTAGGCAATAAAAATTAGATATATTTCTACAAAATATACAGAAATATCTCCAGTATAGTTAGTATTTTTTTATTGTTTTTTAATGCAGTATTAAACATAAACAATTCAAGGCTATGAATTTGTAAAGCAATGATACATTCTTCCTTGGAAGCAGAGAAAAAGATAATGTAATTTTATTAACATTCTGAAGCAATAAGGCATCTCTAGCCCCAGGAGTCTGCTGAGCATTACATTTTCTTCTGCTGATGAATACACTGTCCACATTCATAATGCAAACTAGGAAGTCTAGTGTTATCACATCACATGTGTGGTCCACCTTTCCAGAAAATAGTCTTGGAGAGTCTTAGTTAGGAATAGTTGAGGATAGTCCAATATATTTTAGTGCTGTCAAGGCAGTTTTGATTGTGGTCACCATATGTTTGGGTCTTCAGGCTTCACAGTGCATTGTGACTGACTCCATCCACCTTGGTTCTGGTTGTTCTTTTCCTTTCAACTCTTTCATGTATAATTGCTTCTAAAGATCAAGGTGTTCTCATATGTCCAAAGTAAGGTAGCTTTGCTACAAGCTGAACTTCAAATTTGATATTGTGAAGGAGCAATGTGTTTGTTTCCTCTGCCATACACTGTATACTGGAAAGCCTAGGTCTAACCAAATTTCCAAAGCACCAACAATTTCCAGTTCTACCGCTTCATCTGGAGAGCCCTGAATATTTAAATTAGAACTGTAATAAATTGGTACATTTCTGCATAGCAGGCCTTGGGAAATATGTCGGTGTTCCAAGAAAAGTAATCAGATCATCATATTCACTTTATCATTACTTTGCAACACAAAATATTTATAGGCTATAGTAACAATTGCAAATCAGAGGAACCCTTTATTGTAACTATTTTTTTTTAGCTCCCAAAGTAATTTAATAATGTTCAAAATGTTCACACTTGGAAACAAGTGTGGTATTACTGCATTATTGTAATGTTTAGTTCATTACAATATGCACTGCATTAAAGGGGAACTATTGCAAAAATTTATATTTAATATGAGCGTCCGCATACTGAAATAAGAAACGTTGTAATTACAGTAAATGAAATATTCTGCATTGCTTCTGAAATAATCAAGTTAATCTGCACTATTCCTCTCCCAGCATCTGTTTCTCTTCATTCTGTCTTCATGCAGCAGTTGGGTGTCAGATATTCAGATATTGAGATCCAATACATCTTATAGGGGCTTCCTTTCCTAGCAGATGTATTAGAGCTCATTCAAATAACTGATTCCAGTACAAACAAAATCTAACAAAATAACTTCCTTTTGCACAAATTCTGCAAGTAGAGAAACATGGGGTATATTTATTAAGAGTGATGGGATTTTTAAAGGTGTATTTATCAAATGGTGAACTTTCACTTTCACCCTTTGATAAAAATCCCATGGAAATGAATAGAGAGAGTCGTCTGGTGATTTCAATAGAGTGAGCTCTAATACATCTTCTAGGCAAAAGAAGCCCCACTATAACATATATTGAATCTAACTGTCAATGATTATTACACCCAACTCCTGCATGAAGAGAGAATGAAAAGAAACAGATGCTGAGAGAGGAATAGTTACGTAGTTAAATCGGTTTGAAAAAAGACAGTCCATCAAGTTCAACCCCTCCATATGAAAACCCAGAAGCCATACACACACCCCTCCATACATTCACCTTAGTGAAGATGAACTTGGTTATTTCAGAAACAATAAAGAAAGTTTTAATTGATTGTATTTAGAAAGTTTCTTATTTTTAGTATGCTGAAGCTTATATTACATTTTCATTTTCACAATAGTTCCCCTTGGTGGTTATGGTACAATTTGCCCCACTTTTTCATGAATTGGGTCACTTAGGCAGGCCCGGATTTCCTAGGGCGGCAAAAAAATAGGGGCGGCATGCCGCCCAGCCGCATTATGGGGACGTGTGCGTCCCCATTCAATTACAGCAGCTGCGCCGGCGTTTTTTCCCCGGTGCGCTGGGAAGGGGAGGTGGGCGCTAGGACCGCGCGGCCGCCTGGTCGGACAGTGTGGCCTAGGGGCGCCCCTCATTGAAATCCGGAGCTGCACTTATATGATATGTGATTCCTAAAAATAGCATATTGCATTACTGTCTTCATGTTCTACTTGCACTATTTTGGTTTTGTATAAGGAGTATATTTATGACATTGTACAAATAAATACGTATACATATTGGCATTTATTAGTGGCACATTCATATTACTAGAAAAATAAATATTTGCTGCTTAAGTCAACTCAAAGCCTTATTTCAACCTTAGTTTGGATTCTATTTGTAGAGAGCAGGTGCGAGGGCTTGAATGTTAAATTCACAATGCAAAGGATTCTGTGACCTTTACTGTCTGCGTGTATACATTTATTATGCCTAATTAGTGAAATCCAACCATAGGGGAAAAAATGCCCAACAAATATTACTGCTGATTTACTGTGTTATGTTTAATAAAGACTAGGTCAACATTCTTAAGAGGCTGCTTGACCATTTCCCATTTCATATACATAGTTTCAATTACTCAGGTCACTCTTATTGTTTTGATAACATTGACTTTTTTACACTATTGTCAGCCAAATGTATTTAAGGATGAAACTATTAGGAACACAATTGGTGAATTAATGTCATGAGGACTGCTGCTGGCAGCTCATCAATTTTTTATATGCCACTCAGACAAATGAAACATAAGCCACCCTGAACAAGGGGACCTTTTGACACTTCAAAGGAAACCCCTATGGGTGGTTTCTTCTTGAAGCCTAACTAAACTGGCTCGATCTCCCCAGCTGGAAACTGCCAATGTCTCATTAACCCCTAAACAGGCCCTGCATGAGATTTTCTTTTCAGCTATAATTATGCCACACGCTCCTGTTATGCTGTACTGAATTGCAACACTGACACTGACACATAATAAACATCAACCCTAATTGAAAAGCAGATTAGGCTCTTGTGTTAATTAGCCAAAAAGCCCGCCTACTTTCATGCATTATGATTGCCTCTTAAATACTGAGGATGATGAAATCCCTCAGAAAGATAAGACACACTTAATTGCAATAACCTGCAAATTAAGTTTAATTTACTTTAAATTTACCGGTTTAGCAGCCTCATTTGAGGGTGTTAATGTTCTTGCAAATTAATTATCGGAATTAGTCATGCCTGGTGGAGTTTTTTTTAACAGGATACATTCTGTAGGCCATTAATAACAGGTAAATAAGACACTATTCATAACAGGTTAGGAATGAAAGGTATGCTGAACTATCATCTGAATGACCATTTGAATACAAGAAACTCAGATATGAAAAAAAATGTACAAAGCTGTAGAACCTATGACAAGGCAACTCCTCAACTGACCCTTTACCCTCAACCATCCCACTGAACCCCCATTGTTATATACTTTAATGAAACACCAGGATCCAGAAATGGGATAAAATTGCCACAGCATTTATTCATATTTTATTAAATAATTAGAGCCGTGCCAACCTATAACCCAAGGCAATATTCTAAAGCCAGAATTCCATCTCTACTATGCTGTGGTGTTCCTCAGTGAAGACTTGAGATCAGCGCTATATCATTGTATCCACCACTGAGTATTAGGCTGCCTCTACCTACAGAGAGGATGACCCCAAACTCTGCTACCAGCAGGGGCTGCATATCCCACCATGAGATAAGTTCAGCACATAAACCAGTGTAATTTGGCTGCTGGTCATTCAGATCCCTTGTCATGCTGCCCCTGTGCTTATAGCTCAAGGGCTTTCCCTTACACCTATGACATACGTACAAGATTAGCATACATAGTCAAAAAAGAAGCATAATTTTTGCTGAGATTAATTTTTTCTGACAATTTAAGAATCCAGTAAATGGGCTCTTTAGGAATTACTTTAGTATTAACAGTGATGACGAAAGGAATAGAAATTGAATCGCTTTGCTCTCGTAGCCTAATTTGTGGTTTAGAACAAGCCAGACAGAGAGACTGGTTTGCTTAACCACTGTCTATGCTCTGGTCTTGAAAGTTGTCAGAAAATGATTAGATACACTCTATGAAGAGTTTGCCTTAATATAAAACCAGGCAACTTAGATAGCAGTGCTAATATTCATAAAAATCAATGTAGAAGAAAGGTTTAAAAATACTTCTAATAAAAAAATATAAACGGTCTCATTAATCTATTTGCCAAAGACTGTGGGTTATTTGGAATAATGTGTATGCTGCATATTTCCTAGTGATTCGATACATATTAATAGCACTGACTTTTGTAATGGACATACATGAATAAAATATTTAATATACAACTAAGTTCAGAGAAACAGAGTTGAAATTCATTCACAAGGCTCTGTGCTGTTCTTGAAAGTAGAGAGTTGAAAAAATAAATCTTTTGGGATGGTGAGTTCAGGCACCAATGATGCCTTTGGACATAAGAAGTATAACTAACACAATATAATATAAAGAGCAAGAAAGGTTTAAGATTGCAGCTGTCTAAAGAAATTAAAACTAAATCTAAACACAAATCTGCACATAAAAAAGGGAAACAGGTGGGGGGTGGATGAGTAAAGAAAGATATGGGGGCCAAAAGTATAAAACTAGGAAGAGATAAAATAAATGTGAAAGGAGTAAAAAGGCAAAAAAGTGTACAAACTAGAAGGGAGTACACAATTTGATTTTGATTAAATGAAATTCAACAAACATAGGACGGAGAATAAAACGGGTAAAGGGAAGCGAAATAATGGAAGAGTAGAAGAGGAGAATGCAGATGTGTGCATAGAAGGGAAAGTGGATAGGTCTGTATGCTAGTGTATGGCATTTGTTTGTTTTTTACATCTTGCTATAAGTACAACCATGGCCTTGAAATGTATGCCATCTCTTTACCACCTTACCTTTACTAGTTTGAAATACTGCTTCTGCCATGATACATTTAATTAACTTAAAATAAATGTGCGATATTCCAACAAGTTTTCTTGTCAACTTTGGGAGTTAGGTTTTCTCTCTTCTCCAACTGAGAATGTTGACATGTCTGGCTGGATACCAATCTAGTGAAAAACAAATACAAGCATATATACAGTTATTATGAGTGGTTTAACTGTCAGAAATTAATTGCTGGTTTTGGCTAGGAAGTAATTAGATGTCATTTTGGGGTCAGCAACATTTTGTTCCAATGAAGCTGAATTTGCAGTATTCTTATCTCATTGCCTTATGGTAGGTAGTTAGTACAGGGCTATGTTGCAGCCTAAGGGTCTGAATGATGTGCAAGTTCATGAATGGGAGAATGGACTACAATGTGACTCCCCATGCAGCTCATAAATACAGTGCTATATTTATGGGTAATATACTCTGATTTGAGAGACATGGGCAATTTTTTAAGGTAGAGGTAAGTGGTAAATGGAGCATTTTCTATTTGGGCCAGTGTTGTTAGTGGAGTAGGGGTTTAGGGTTAGTGCTTGGCCCTTTGCTTTTCAACTTTTATAATAACCTTGAGGTTGGCATTGTTCTGGTTCTGTCTTTGCTGATGATACTAAATTGTGTAAAACATTATGTCCCATGCAGAATGCTGCCACATTGCAGATTTGACTTAATTAGAAGTAAAGTAGCAAATGAGGTTAATTGTTGATATGTTGACTGTTAGAAACAACTTAAATGAAAGTTATATTCTAAATGGTAGTGTGTTTGGGGTATTCTTAATTGAAAAGGACCTTGGGATTGTTTTGGATAACAAGCTGTATAATTCTAGGCAGTGCCATTCAGAGGCTACTAAAACAAACAGTGGCAACTTAACTTGAGGGATAGAAACATATTTTGCTTCTTAATAGGTTCCTGAGTGTGCAGTGAAGTTGTGGGTTCCAGATGTGCAAATATACTAGTAAAAGAGATGGAAGATTTAAACTATAAGGGAAGACTGTCAAGGTAGTGTTGTGCTTTGCTGGGATTCAAGCCAGGAACCTCCAGGTTTCTGGTTGCTCTTCCTAACTCTTAGGCTAGAAGAGCAACTGGCAAATTGTCCTAGTATTTTCACCCGACTTTCCATCTCTACCCAGCAGCCTTATTGTCAGCCAATCAGAGCTGACTCTGCACTATATAAAGCATCCTCCCATATCATTTCCTTGCCTGAGCATTAAAGTAGTTTTGGTTTGAGTATTGTGATTTGCCTAGTTTTAGCTCTTCATTGCTCTCACCTGCCCTTATTTTGGTCCTGTTCCTGCTTTTATATCCATTCTGTCCCACTTCTGTCTGTTCCTGGCTCTACATCAGCTCCATCCTGTTTCTGTATTTTTCTGGGTCAACGCCAGCAGTCCTGCCTTGGTTTGGTTCTGTCCCACTCCAATTTGTCCAGCTTGCTCCCAAACAGTTCCTTGCTTTAGGACTCACTGCCCATCCAATCCATGCATTTGTGATTTCTCTGACGGGTTGGGATTGTTTTCTCTGGAGGAGAAGGGGCCCATTATTTCTCTATAAATTAAAAAGCATTTTAGACATACAGTATAGGATATTTTTTTCCCATATAAGGTCAAATTACCTTATGCCACTATTTTAGAAGCAGAGTAGGTGGTCCTTCATGGTGAGTGCAGCGACATTGTGCAATACCCTACCAGGTGATGTTGTGATGGCAGATTCAATCAATGCCTTTAGGAGTGGCTTGGATAATTTCTTGAACAAGCATTATATGAAAGGCTATCGTGATGTTATGATCTACAGTTAGTATAGGTATTGGTATAGAGTTTATATATGAGAGTGTATAGAGAGAACTGGATAAGTATGTGTGTATATATGTACACTGGGGTTCATTTGGAGTGGTTGAATTGATGAACTTTGGTCTTTTTTTCAACCTAATTTGACTAAACAATTTGCTCAGCAAGAACTTTGTATGATAACATTGATGCTGTATTCTCTTTTATGTAAGGAAGGTGATCCTAATAAAATTAAAAGACCTGCACACTACAAATTCGTTCCATATTTTCTTCTTACATGCTCATCTATTTTAACAGAAGCTGCACCTCAAAATGTAATCTTGCTTATACGGCTCAAAAATATTGTCTGTAAATTCATTTCAACTCCTCTTCTTAAATATTAATTGCATTGTCAATACATTTGTAATTAATATTATTCTGACATGTGAAGTTGCTGATTGTAAAGATCCCACTCTCTTCTTCTACTGCACTCTATGCCATATATCCCCTTGTACCCTTTTCCTCATGTTTTCATAGTTTTCAAAAACTACGTTTTATAGTTTTCAGAAAAAAAAACACACACAGAGCTTAAGTAATTTTAGCAAAATGACCTAGATATGGATTGTTTTCACTCTAACTTTGCCCAGTTCATAAATATACTTCTAAAAATCCTCTGATTTCACACTTTGATAAATATGCCCCTAAATCTGCTATAAAAAACAGAAACAGAATAAAAATATAAAACAGGTAATTAAATAATATATTGGAATTAAACACATGTAAAGTCTATTTCGATTACTGATGCTTCTCAATTTAACAAGATGATGTCACTTCTCCTCAATGATGTCTGTAGTGTTCATTTGTTTCATGAATACAACAATACAAATCAATACAAGCAAGAATGTTTGGGATCTTGCTATTTGTTCAGTTTAAAAACTGTAGTAAAAGAGAATATGTTCATTTAAAAGTAAATCTTAGGTCTAAGACTTTTATAATCATAGTTTACAAAATTATAGTCATCCGTCAAAATAATTATTAATTGAATTAATTATTGATTGCTCATATTGACGTTAAAAAGACAAAGAAAAAAAGAACTGATGCATATTGCTTTAAATTATATCAAACAGACAGACAGAAGGAAGGAGATACCAAAGCTTAGCTACAAATCCAACATTTTTTGCAACCAGGTCTTTACATAGAACTTATTTTCCAATATACTTTTAATTGCTCAAAATGCAATGTATGGCTTCTCATTCCCAATTTTATTAAAATAAAAATTGTAACATTGTATTCTCATATACATCCAGAAATATGAAGAAAATAAACCCCATCTACCAACATCCACCTTTCTGCAGACTGGATGAATACAAACCAGTCCTTAATATATACCAGCTATCAACCTGACCACAACTGTTTCATTTCTCAGAACGTTAATTAAAAAAAACAATCTTAAGGCCAGTCCAAGAAGCTAAATGTTAAGGATGCTTTTAAACAATAAAATGCATTCTCTTGCTAAACTCACAACTGTCAGGTTTCATTCAAAATAACTGCCCCTGACAGCCGTGATGCTCTTAAAAACTTGGGTATAGCTTTTGTGGTTGCAAACTTGTGTGTTAAAGCATGAAAGTGCTGTATTTTATTCTGGTAAAGTGAAAAATGATGTTCAGTACCATCATGTTGTGTGTACCAGTGGAACTTCTGCTATATAAATGATGCTTAATATGACACTTATGAAGTCAGTGTAATCAAAAAGATCTGTATGTTAAGATAGCTTTCACGTTATTTTTATTACAAGTTATTATTACAAAAATAAGAATGAAAGAGTGAAAGAAAAGTTTGCTGTATAAGTTTATAGTTGTTGTTTGTCATTCTTTCAGTTAGACCTGTCTTAATAAAGAAAACAAAAATGAACATTCGTAAGCATTTTATTAGCATTTTCAGTTTTACCTTCCATAAAAAGAGACACCATAACTGTATAATTGCACGCTTTCGTAGAGTAACCAATTTTAATGACTCAAATATAGCGATGAGCAATTTTTTTCGGCAGTAATTGATTTATGATGAAATTCTGCATTTCGCCACCTGCAAATTTTTTTGCAAAACTGCAGCAAAAGTTTACCATGAAAAACGCTGTCGCTAAGATAAAAATGTCGCTGAGACAAAAAAGTCGCCATAAGAAAAAATGCCCATCGACTTTAATGCATTTGGACAAATGAGTCTCCATAAGAATAAGTGCCCATTGACTTTATTGCATTTGGACAATAAAGTAGCCATAAGAATAAATGCCCATTGACTTTATAGAATTTGGACAATGAAGTAGCCATAAGAAAAAATGCCCGTTGACTTTAATGCATTTGAACAAAAAAGTTGCAGAGACAAAAAAGTTGCCACAAGAAAAAACTACCATTGACTTTAATGCATTTGGAGTGGCAAAAATTGTTGAGTGTGTTAAAAAAACGGCCAGTGACTTCAATGCGTTTCACTTCACAATTTTTTGCCATTTTGCAACTTTTTGGCAAAGTGAAACTGTCACTCATCACTGTTCAAATACAATTCGTAAATTGAACATAAATATGCAAAGCATAAGGAATAAAATGTTACCAGGAGTCCCTCATAATCTCCTAACCAGTTTATTAGAAGTATTAGGACAGTGCCGAAATGTATAGGCTTCTTGGCACTGTCTAGTGTTATAAAGAGGTCTCCTTTGTGCTACTATGGGCCCTAGGCAGCCCAGCCAGCAAGCTCGCCCCCCATCCCCATGCATGTGCATCAGCAGCACTCGTATGAGATGCAGTAGCTTGCATGCGCACCAGCAACATTCACGGGCACAAATCTTGTGCCAGGTCTGGTCTAGGGGTTAGCAGACGAGGTAGCTGCCCAGCACCCCCCAATCATTGCACCATAGGCAGCTGCCTCTTCTGCCTACCCCTAGTTCTGGGGCTGGATGGTAGCTACTGAGAGCCCGAGGGGGAAATAGGTCTCAGTAAGAGAAGATAGTGTAAGGAAAGACCTGTATTAGCTCAGGTCTTTTTTCATTCGTCTAGCTGGGCATACGGACATTTGTTTATACTATGGAGATACACCAGGCACTCACAAATCTCACAGACAGGTATAGTAAAACCACTATAAACTTTATTTAATGCAAAAAATAAGACATTTGTTTACCTAGGCTATCTTGGTTGCATAAATTGTTTTTGCCACCACTTTCCAGGGTTGTGTAATTTTTTACACAGGTTGCAGTCTTGTTGGTTTGTTGAAGAGTTGAATTTTTCTTATTTATGTTTAATTTTTAAAATTAAAATTGAAAATGAGCTCAGAAGTCATTTAAAATACTGTGCAGATATAAAAGAGGTCAAGCACCTGAAGGCTAATGTTGTTTAATGTAACAGAATGGAATCAATAATCCTAACGCATCCAATAAGGACACTGCATCATTCGAATACTATACGGGTAAATAAGACTGATCTTTATTACACTATATACTTTATTGATTTATTATTTATTTACAACAGTTTATGTTACAGATAAATGTTTGATTTTAAATCTGATATCAAAATAGAAGTGTACTGGCTTAATGTAAGCTCATCTCAAATCCTTAATAAGAAATTCCCTAAAGAGAAACTCCCACATATTTCTGTGAAGAGTCTAAAATGAATACATAAAAGGAAATGAATGGATTAGACCGTGTGCTTATTTTTATTTACATAACCAAGAAAAAGTATTTATTAGACGAATAAACCTAAGTTTCAAAAGAAAACTATCACTTTTTGTGAAGGGAAAATAGACATGTTCAATAGTGATGGGCGAATTTATTCGCCAGGCGCGAATTCGCGGCGAATTTGCGCGTTTCGCCGCCAGCGAATAAATTCGCAAAACGCCCGCGAAAATTCGCGTCAAAAATTCGCCGGCGTCAAAAAAAATTTTTCCGAAAAAACGAGGCGCCGGCGCCGTTTCGCGAATTTTTCGCCGTTTCGGGAATTCGCGAATTTTTCGGCGAAGCGAAACGGCGCAAATTCGCCCATCACTAATGTTCAAGGCTTTTGGATAATGTGCAACTGACCCATTATAAGTCCAAAAGAGGTCATTAGTCACAGGCGGAGTAATTGTATTACAGATCTTAATTACATAGAACATAAAATTAGGGATGGGTGAATTTGACCCGTTTCGTTTCGCCAAAAATTCGCCACCAGCGAAATGTTTTTTGACGCGCGTCTTTTTATTTTGACGCACAACGCCATGCAAGTCTATGGGCATCATTTTTTGGCGAAACAAGGCGAAAAAATTCGCCCATCACTACATAAAATCAGCTAAATATTTAAATAATAGTTTTTATTACTAATTTACACTATGGGGAGATTTACCTAGGGTCGAATATCGAGGGTTAATTAACCCTCGATATTCGACTGCCGAATTGAAATCCTTCGACTTCGAATATCGAAGTCGAAGGATTTAGTGCTATTCCTACGATCGAACGATCGAAGGAAAAATCGTTTGATCGTGCAATTAAATCCTTCGAATCCATCAATCGAAGGATTTTCCTTCGATCAGAAATTTGTTAGGAAGCCTATGGGGACCTTCCCCATAGGCTAACATTGGCCTCGGTAGGTTTTATGTGGAGAACTAGGGGGTCAAAGTTTTTTTACGAGACAGTACTTCGACTATTGAATGGTCGAATAGTCGAATGATTTTTACTTCAAATCATTGGATTCAAAGTCGTAGTCGAAGGTTGGAGTAGCCTATTCGATGGTCGAAGTAGCCATATTCGACCATTCAAAATTTGAAGTATTTTTTCTTCTAATCCTTCACTCGAGCCAAATAAATGGGCCCCTATGTATATTGCAAATAATTCATTCTACCATTTCAAATCTTATTATTTAAACAATAAATGCAATCATTTTTAGTTTATATTGAGGTGTATGCAGCCATCTCAGGTTATTGTTCCTGAGCTTTCAGAAAGAGCCAGCACTTTACAATGAAACTGCTTTCAGATAACCTATTATTTCTCCCACTCAGGAGCATTTTTAGCAAAGCACACATTTCTGATTTCATCTTGATTAGTGATGGGCAAATCTGCAGCTTTCCGGGAAAATTTGCTAAATGGCGAAAAATTTGTGAAACACACCGGAGTCAATGGGCAGCAAAATAATTTTGATGCTCGTCAATTTTAATGTGAGCGACAATTTTTTTACACACGACTATTTGGTCCATTCAAATCAATGGACGTCCGAATAATTTTGAGCATCAGGTTTTTTTTGACTTGCCTGATTTTTTAAGTGGGAGATCTGTAAGTGAAGTTACAACCACAGGAGTTTCAGACTAAAGGAGATTCAAAGTTTGTTATAAACCCTAATTTTTTTATTTTTTTATTCTTGTTTTGATCTGTAACTGGGATAATGAGCGCTAGCAAGAGTGAAGGCCTGACACAGTGCACAGTCTGCCATATGTATGCAGATTTGGAACAATAGATCCAAACTGCTTACCTATGTCGTGGTTATGAGCAAATTACCACTTTGGAGACTCGAGTTAGAGCACTAGAGCAACAATTTGCAATACTGTGGTCGATAGACAATCTTGAAAGGATTCTCTTGCTCACTAAGCAGGACCTAGCAGAGTCAGATAGTTTGGAGGAAATGAACAGCAGCAGGATGTTGAGGCAGCTAGCTGGGCATACAGTTGCTAAAGAGGTCCCTATGTTACAAGAATAACAGACTAATACTAACTTAAGATATAATTCTCCACTAAGTAATGCAAATTTCAAAAGAAAAAGTAGTAACCTCAAATGTATGCTGGCAAATGGACGGCGTTTGTCGGGTAAAATGGGAGACCTAGAATTAATTGCATGCTCTAAAAATTATGATATAATTGGTATCACTGAGACCTGGTGGGATGAAATGTTAAATGGTTACACCCTTTTTAGGAGGGACAGAGGGATTAAAAAGAATGGAGGTAGAATTAAAGTCATGCACTAAAGAAATGACCATTGCTGGCACTGGTGAGGGTGTGGAATCCCTCTGGGTAGAGATTTTGACTAGGTAAAAGGGTACAAAGAAAATTATCGTTGGTGTTTTCTATAAACCACCTCATATATGTGACGAGTATGAAGCCCATCTACTCTTACAAATAGAAGTGGCTTCACAACTAGGTAAAGTTATCACTATGGGTGACTTCAATTATTGACTGGGGTAATGGGGTTGCCAAGACAGAAAAAGCTAGTAGGTTTGTAAATATGCTGAATGACAACTTTTTATTCCAGCTCGTTAAAGAACCTACTAGGAATAACTCTCTTTTGGATCTTGTAATAACTAATAATACCAAACTCATCTCTAACATTTAGTTGGCCTGGAACATAGTATTTGTACCTGGATAGAGAATTGGCTAAAAGATAGACTACAAAGATTGGTGGTAAATAGAACATTTTTTAATTGGACCAATGTTGTTGTTGGAGTGCCGCAGTGCTCTGTACATGCTGCTTTGACCTGGTGGTGGGCATTGAAAGTACTGGTTCTAATTTTGCAGGTGATACTAAATTGTGCAGAACTATAGGTTCCATGCAGGATGCTGCCACTTTGCAGAGTGATTTGTCTAAGTTGGAAAACTGGGCAGCAAACTGGAAAATGAGGTTCAATGTTGATAAATGCAAGGTTATGCATTTGGAAAAAATAATCTAAATGCAAGTTATGCACTAAATGGCAGTGTATTGGGAGTTTCCTTAACTGAGAATGATCTAGGGGTTTTTGTAGATAACACGTTGTCAAATTCTTTGGCTATTAAAGCGAAGTTCTGTTTCGCATAAAAAAGGGCATTAACTCGAGGGATGAAAACATAATTATGCCTCTTTATAGCTCCCTGGTAAGGCTTCGCCTGGAGTATGCAGTGCAGTTTTGGACTCCAGTCCTTAAGAGGGATATAAATGAGCTGGAGAGAGTGCAAAGATGTGCATCTAAACTGGTTGGAGGGATGGAAGTCTTAAATTATGATGGTAGACTGTCAAGGTTGGTGTTGTTTTCTCTGAAAAAATGTGCTTGCGAGGGGACATGATTACACTTTACAAGTACATTAGAGGACATTATAGAGAAATAGCAGGGGACCTTTTTACCCATAAAGAGGATCACCGCACCAGAGGTCATCCCTTCAGACTAGAAGAAAAGAACTTTCATTTGAAACAGCATAGGTGGTCCTTCACCGTGAGGACAGTGAGGTTGTGGAATGCACTGCCGGGTGATGGTATAATGGCAGATTCTGTTAATGCCTTTAAGAGTGGCTTGGATGATTTCTTTCACAGACACAATATCAAAGACTATTGTGATACTAAACTCAATAGTTAGTATAGATATGAGTATATATAATTTATGTGAAGGTATGTAGGGTTGTGAGTGATTTAACTATGTAACTATGTAAATGTGCATGACCCCAAGTTATAGTCATTACTAGACCCTATGCATGTGAAATTGGGAAGCATTCCTATATACTGTACCACTATCATGGACACAGATTAATAAATCTAATGTAACCCTTTCAACACACCTGAGCCACTCCGCAGTGGTATTGGGAGAGACTGGGTACCTAGTACTTACTAGCGCAGTGCCTCCACTTGGGATCTGGGAATGCACCTACGGATGGTCCCACTAGGAATACAGTAATAAAACACACACAGTATTTGTTAAACTGAATACAATTAAATGGCCAACTAGTACAAATCTCACTCTAACCAGGTGGGAGTAGGGCCTCACTAACTAACCTGCTTGTGCTAACTAAAGAAGGCAAAGTCCTTTAATGTCCTTCCACAAAACAGTCTCTGTATCTTCAAGCACTTATTTAGGGTACTGTCTCTTTAAACAAGATACTCATTCCAAATACTCTTAAGATGCCTCACAGAGTTCTCTTCGGGCGAGTCCAGCACATTCAGACATACAGTGTGACTACCAGCCCATTTGGATGCTCAGATAGGAATCTCCAGCTGATTACTCCTCCAGTATGGATTCCTTTATGCTCTCTGTCTCTTCAGGCACAGTATCTGGCTTCCCTGTGCCAGTCTGATCCAAATTTCAGCTCTCTGGGCTCACCGGAAGCTCTATAAATCTCTCTCTGTCGACCATGTGATTCTTTCTGCCTATCTTTTCTCTTCTTCCAGAATCTGTGTCTTCCTCTTCCTGTCAGCCACTCACTAGCTTCTGTGTCACTTCCTGCTGCACTGAGATCACAGAATAGCTGGTTGCTAGGTAACAACTTGTAGCACACAGACACAGGATCTCTGCCTGTGCCCTTACAGGGATAAGAGCTAGGGTTTTGCACTACTTCCCTACATTAATTAAAAAAAATACTATGCAGAACACCCCTGTTTGGTAGAGAGAAAAAAAATCCAAAACATAATACTTAATTATCAGAAGTTTTATTTAGTCCTTTATGGTTCTTCATCCAAAGCAGGAGTGGCCATACTTTACTAATATGAGGTCTACTTTTAGTCATTATTTCCCACTGTTACATCCATAAAAGCATTGTTAGCATTATGTTCCATGGAAAATATTACTTAAATATTGATTTATGGGGAAATGTATATTATTCTATTAAACAAACCACTATTTCTTATGTTACTTAAACGTAATAAATATCTGAATGAAAAGAATGAAACAGGAGGGTGATTTCGACAAGCTGTTTGTTGACAATGACTTGAGATTTACTGATCACCAGCTAAAGGTCTATTGGTAGATCCAATCTACTTTTTGGGCACCCCTGATCCAAAGGGTGTGTGAATTGTGTAAATTGGTGTGTTGCCAGTGATTTTATATTTTACATTTTACATTACAGTGCAATGCATACAGTAATGTTATCTGTAACTTTTTTTTTTTTAACTTTCCATGCCTTTGGTTTTCCTACTGGGAAAAGTTGTGTGAAAATCTATTTCATTTACAAGATGGTTATTAAACCAAACAACAGTTACTTTTGTGAAAATCCTTTTTTTTTTTCATTGTTTTTCATTTAAGCGTTGTCTAATAGAATGATATAGAAATAACCTTTTCTATAAGCCGAAACATAAAACAATATTTAATTTAAGAAAGCTTATAGAAGATTGTGGGATTGTTTTATGTAAAAAATCAAACCAACACAAATCTTTTGAATGAAAGAGGTTCCCTCACATTTTGGGGGTTATTTATCGATGGTTGAATTTTAGAACTATGTGAGTTTTTTTAGACCTTGAATATACTTGAATGAACAACTTGAATGGTTTCTAATTTAAGAAAAAACTTGAATGGAAAAAAATTGAATCCGCGAGTTCTGAGTTAACAAGCCAAAAACTTGAATTTGGCAAAAAAAAAACCCCAAAAACCTCAGAAAAAACTCGAACATCAAATACTGTAGTTCAAGGGACCTCTGCCATTGACTTCTATATGACCTCAACAAGTTTTAGATGGGTTTTTTTTTAATTTAAGCTATTTCTAGCTTCGGGGTACAATGAATCTAGAAAGTTTTTTTTAACCGAAAAAAATCGATTATTGACTCAAAAACACCCTCAAAAACTTGAATTTTTCATGGAAAATTCAACTCAACCTTTGATAAATAACCCCCTTAATGTTTCTTAAGTGTGGGCAAGAACATAAAAGCTTTTGTAAATCGTAGACTAAATCTTTGACAGTCAACATGCATGTAAGAAATAACATTTTCATGGATGCATGTAAAGTACAGGTACTTTTTCTGGTAGCCTGATGAATGTTTGTACTGGTGCATATTGTATTGCAAAGTAAACCTATGATAAGATGTTTTGGGTGTTTCCTTGCTGTGTTTCTGGGCTACTTTAAATGTGGCGCGATCTTACATTTTGATAAATCTGCCCCTTAGAGGCCCATTTATGAACATTCAAACTTTATTTGCTATAGAGTTTTTTTCTTTTTTAAACAACGATTAAACTCTATCCCCCATATGTAATAAAAGTCACTAAGTTTGCCATGGGGCAGTAACCCATAGCAACCAATAATATGTTTGCTTTTAAACAGGTGACCAATAAATACTTCATGCTGATTGGTTGCTATGGGTTAATGCTCCTGGGCAAACTTAGTGACTTTTATTATATAAGCCCCTATTTCTCTAAAATAACTAATACCTTGTGATTTATTACAAGATCCAAATACAAAAAAGTATGAATGAAAAAAGCTAAAAAATATGAAAACTTCAAAAACCTCTAAACATTTGTTTTTTTGGGCAATACTAGTGACAAAAAAAATCTGTAAAAAAAAATTTCAAATAGGATACATGGAGCTCCCATTAACTTCTATGGACTGCTTTTATTTGCCAAAGTTTTGTATTCTCAAGTTTTAGAGAAATAAAAAAAATATTTTAAGAGACAAAATATGAAAATTCTAATTTTAGTAAATAGGCTCCCTAGAGTGACCGAAAGAGATCTGTAAGTATTACCCATATATATATATATATATATATATATATATATATATATATATATATATATATATATATATATATATCATAAAACACTGAATTTACTAGTAGGGAGATCTGCATTGATAATCGAGACAGATAAATTTAACAGCTCAGAAGACCTAAACAAAACCTAAAGCTGGCCATAGATGTAAAGATTTTTAAAAGATCTTTTCGTTATCGTGAGACCACGATTATGTCGATACGATCGTTTAAATGTACAATTTGATCATCAACTAAAAAGACCATTTCAAGTGTTCACCAACTAAAGATCTTTGCTTCTATGGGGACCTTAACATTTCTCAGCTGGTACAATGAAAAGTCTATAGTGCAATCAGACACGGAGAAGGTCACTGCATTACTGTGATGACTGTTATGACTTTTCCCACCTTTACTCAATAAGTATAAAACACCTACATGATCAAGTACATTTCATATATACAGTATTTACATTATATATAAAAGGGCTGGGATATTATTTGTAAGACAACGTACAAATTAAACTTTATATGTGACAATTTGTTTATGCATCCATATTTCAAAAAATATGAAAAAAAATTAATATTCATATGTACAGTTGCTTTACAATAATACGGGACAGATTTACTAAGGGTCAAAGTGAATTTTCGAAGTAAAAAACTTCGAATTTCGAACTATTTTTGGGTACTTCGACCATCGAATAGGCCTAAATTCAATTAGAAGTAAAAAAGTTTGACTTTGAAAATTGAAGTACTGTCTCTTTAAAAAAGTTCGACTTCAACACTTCGCCACCTTAAACCTGCCGAATTGCTATGTTCGCCTATGGGGACCTCCTAGAACCCATAGCCAACAATTAAATCGTTTGAATTGTTCAATTCGAAGGATTTCATCATACGATCAAACAATTTTACTTCGACTGAAAATGGTTATATTCAATTACAAAATACTTCGACTTCGAATGTCGAAGTAATGCAATTCGATGGTCGAAGTTTTTTACACCTCAAAATTCGACCCTTGATAAATCTGCCCCCAAATGTAGAAAACAATAGCCTTTATAGAGGGTGAACCATTACTAATTTAGTGAACTCTGATAACAACTACAATATTTATTATTGAAAGAATTTTTCCAAACATGCAATTAATTGCCTTGTTAAATGTATAAACTATATAATGTCTAAGAATGGTATTCAGGCTAATGTCCTCTTTACAGATACATTATAAATATGTGGGTTTATGGGCAGTTGTCAGCACACTTATTTTGTTTAACACAAAGGCAGGAAGCAAGACACCCCTGAGGCAAAATAAAATCCGGACAGAATATTATACTTTTGTTACAATAAAATTAACAATGAAATCATTGATTACAGTAAATTAATCAGTCACACTGAGCAAAAGCAGGAGATGTTTGTTAAAGAGCAATAATATGTTAACATGCTGGCGAGAAGTTTGTTTCATTGAATTATATTGTTTCATCTCACTGGGCCTTACTTAACCGTAATCTCATTTTCATGTATTAAATCTTAAAAGCACTTCTCCGGCTTTGTTTCACAGGTCACTAGGGAAATTCCATTAAGGTGCCCCAAAATAGACATGCCTGCATTATATTAATGAAAAGGAAAATAAAGGTGGTTTCCAATTGGCAGCCTAGTATGTTTTAGTGGTTTGATATGGATACTAAAGAGTTTATGATGTGACAGATGTTTCACTGCACTATTGTGAAATGAATAGATTATGAGAAGTAATTAGATGTACATTGGAATCAATGCTGTTATCATCGAGGCCTTCAGGCTATGCAGTAGATGAGAGTCATGGCAGCAGGTGGTCCAATGGCTCAGAGACAGGAAGACACACCGCAGGAGACTGAGTGACAGGTTTCACAGATCCAGGGGGTGAGAGATCTGAGCTAGTGCCTGCATTTGTAATCTTTACTCATGTATAAATAATAACAACTACACTATGACTTAGTACGCAATGTCATGGACCCTGCAAACCTTCCCCGTCAAATTTATAACATGACTTCTTTTTTCTTGTTAAGAAACAAGTAGATATATATATGCAGAGAAAGACATATGTGGGATTATAGAATATTGTACTGCTACATGATGAAAAGCTCACTAAATGACTGTTTCATATATGAAGGGTCACTGCTTATGTCTTTTGCATAAACAAAATGGTTTCTTTTTAGACAAAGATATGGATTGTGCATTACTGGGCTTATTTGTTTGTTGTTTCTTCTGTGCTAGAAAAATGGTTATGAAAAGTGGTGTAAAATAAATGGCTTGTTTCTAAAGCTCTGTGTACTGTTTGCTTGTGAATTAACATTATGCATTACAGTTGTGAAAATCATTCATTAGTTAAAGTGTTATATTCACAGTACAGGTTTGGGACCTGTTATCCACAATGCTCGGGAACCAGGGGTTTCCAGATGACATATCTTTCCATAATTTGGATCTCCATACCTTGTCTCCTAGAAAATCATGTAAACGTTAAAAAAACGAATAGACTGACTTTGCTTCCAATAAGGAATAATTATATCTCAGTTTGAGTTACAAGCAACTGTTTTATTATTACAGAAAAAAAGGAAATCATTTTTAAAAATCTGGATTATTTGGATACAATGGAGTCTATAGGAGGCAGCCTTTCAGTAATTCAGAGCTTTCTGAATAATGGGTTTCTGGATAGTGGGTTTCCGTATAACAGATCCCATACCTGTCTTTATATAAATATGTACTTTCTTTAACCTGCCACTAATTCCAATGTACAACATTGTTTTACACCATCTCAAACCAAGTATCACAAAAGTTCAGATGGGAAATAAAAAATAAAAGTTGTATACAAAGCCATGAAAAGCAGCAGCAAAGGCAGCTTTACATAAGCCCTTTTTCCTGACATGTGCAGAAATGATTACATAGTTTTATAAATACATTGCAAGGTATGATTCTGCCAATGTATTTAAGTACGGATGTATAACTTAACATTCATAAGCTTTTAACCTTTCCTTTTTTTTCCGCTGCTACCCCGACTTGAGGTTCAGTCTTGCAGTATAACTAAAAATTGTATTATTTGCCTTTTATTTTCAAGTAAAATGGAACTGTTCATATTCATATACAAGTTGCTTGTTTGAGTTGGTCTTTGATACAGGGGCCTACAAACCAATCACACTGTGATCTATGGAGACCCAACTAATTCAATATGCTGATGTGATCCTTGGATGATGAGTTTTTCAGAAATGCCTGAAACCTTTGTAGTCAGTTTTAGTCCAGAAGATGGACAAGGAGGTCCTCATGCACAGCCAATTAGCTTCCAATTCAGTCTGGAGGGCCAAGGCAGCAGTTTGAATCTTTATGCATATGGTCTGCTTTAGGCATGCAGAAACAGAAATACTAATCAGTCATACTGTGAAAATTCTTTGGTTCAAGAACCCTTAAATTCCATTGTGCTTTCCAGTATGGATTGTGTTTGCACTGTTTATTCACATTCACTTGATTTGATCACTATTACTAGTGAAAATGACTACCTTAACATATTTACATCAAAGACCAATGTCATACATTGTCATCAAAGATCAAATGCAATATGCCCCAAATTGCCTTTCTCAGATAGTCAGTGTACGATTTGAGCAAAGCAGACCTTTAGATGATCTGATCATTGGGCACCATTCCAACTCTAGGTTGACCAGTGATGTCATACATATGGCAGTGGTTGTCAGTAGCTAACCAAATTTAAAAAAAAGATAACCTAAATTGCTACTAATTCAGCTCAAAAAAATTGATTTATTATGGTGCATAGAGCAGTTTACCCTAGAGTCTTCAAATAAAATAAACTGTAAAAAATATAGAACTGTTTTCACAACCTGGTGTATATCATCACTTTCTTTTGTAATTTTCTCTGACTTTTTTACCTTGCGCAGCAATGTAAAATAGTCATTTAAATTAACCTCTGTATTGCTGTGGTTATCCTGTGGAACTGTACAGGACATTCTGTTGTAGAATCTCTATTTGAGATTGGAGGGTGAGATTTTCATAAAAAAACTATATTATACACAAACCTAAGATGCCTTTAATAAAAAAAATTTGATTATTTGTAATTGTATGGTGGGAGTTCTATATAGTGTCACATTTGTTTTAATAGTTTTTCATTTATATTTGTTAAGGGACTTAACCAGTATATGCAGACTTAAAGTAAAATGTGAAAACTAAATGTAGGGATGTGTAAAATAGCCACCCCTAGTATTTTGTGCAGGCAGTCCCTCAATGTTATGGACACCTATTTGGGTCCTAAAATACAGTTGGGAGGGGTACTGTTTGCTCTTTCTGCTCTAAGCTATGCCCCCTTCTACTTCTCACAGTGACCAGCAGATGGCACTGTGCTAGGATATAAAAGGCTCTGAAGCCATGCTTTCAGTGTCCATTTTGTGCTGGCTCTGACCTGAACAGGCAGGTAGAGCCCTGTGGAACCTAGACAGATCAGGTCTAGTAAGAATAGGCTACTCATCATTATAGGTCACTCTAGGAGTGACAGATAGACAGGTTATTTAGCTGAGCAGCTCAAGGCTCCGACGAGGAGAGTCAGAGGGATTAGGATCCCGGATACTAATAGCCCAGAAGTAGGGACTAAGTGTATAGGAACAGGGTAGATAGATTCCCCTAAGGTTCCACTTAGGGAAAAGACTGAAAGCTGGGTTTACCTTTATTGCTGCTGAGCTTGTCCTCTTGCCTGTGGGGACTATTACTGACCATATGGTGCTGTGAGTATTGCCTATTCAATGTGATGCTAAATCCTGTCATGCTCTATTGTATACTCCACTGAGGATTGTGTATGTTCAATAAACCAGTTCAAGTTTAAGTTATAAGAACCACTGGCGCCCAATTGTTATACCCTGAATCCAGTTACAGTTGCTCTACACCCTGCCTCCACACCGTTGCGAGGGCTCACTCCCTAAGATTACAGATCTCAGCCAGAGCACATTTAGTGGGAGTGGAGCTCAATAGTGGTGTAATAACACACAATTTACTATTTACATAAACATCAAAGTATATTGACTTAGCCAAATCTATAGGTCAACTTTGGTATTTTATGGGTACTTCCTGGTACAACCTCACAGCTTTTTATATTTTATTTGCACAAATCCCAATCATCTTAATTATCACAAACATGATATACCATTTCAGAATTGAACATCCCCCAGTCATAAAATACTGTCTAATCATCAAGCCACCTTCTCCCAAAAAAGAGTCAATACAGCACAATATAGAATACAGTATACATTAATTTATGTATTATTGTTTTAAAACGTACAATAAGAGCTGAATTTCTAGAATTGAATTGGGCACTTTTAGTCAAATTAAATACACTGTTCAAGTTAATATGTTATCTTTCACTTCCCAGTTGGAACCTCTGGTTTCCTCTCTCAAAGATTACGTACAGGAGAAACAAATCCACTCACTTTATAACTAAAAATGCACATGTATAGACAACACTCTGTGACAAAGAGGTGTATACATAAAAATTTTTAAATTAATTTAAAGCATGGAATAGAGGACAATTCATGGTGATAGTGCTGGATACTTGAAATAAAGTATTTGTGGGAATGCCTGTGTGATTGTTAGAAACTCCTTAATCTAGAACTATGGACCCTGTGCTTACTGGCTACTGCTCCTCCAGGCTGAGCCACAGGAGGCACGTTTTGGTCTGGAGGTCAGCATCAAATTATTTTACCTTTGACTGTATTTGGTTTTGACCTTGGCTTGGTATTTTGATTCTGCTCACCTGTCACCTTCTGTAACTTCTGCTTGCCTCCTGGACTATGTCTGCCTTCTGCCTGCCCTGACCCTGTGCCAGAACTCGGAAACTATCTATTTTCTGCCAGTTCCTTGAACAATTTATGCTGAGGTCTATATTTTTCAAGTTTTCTTTATTAAACCTTTGGTAAAGCCTCAGTATGTTCAGCAGTACTGGGCACAACGTCTTCTGTCAGCTAACTCAGTGGGTAATTCTAACATGGATTTAGTACAGGTACCCAGGGACAATATGCCTGATACTGTATATACAAAGAAATTCTAGTTCATTGTTAATTGTTGTTCTCATCTAGTTCTGAGATACACAGATACACTATATGCTAACTGACCTTTTTCATCAAGGTCCTATTACAGTCTTACCATACTCTTTCTTATATTGAAAATGTCTTCAGAAATTAAAATAGGGCTTACAGGTATACAATTTTATATTCTTAACACAAAAAAAATCTTAACACAAAAAAAGTGAACTCTTAAGCTGCAATGCTTTATCTCAAATGAATCTCAAATTTGAGGGTATTTTCAGAGTGGGGGTTTTGAAGTGTGTTTTCAAGATGGCATTTGCATCTAAAATGGGTGGCCTACTCACACAACCTGCTGGAGTTACTGCTAGGTCCAGGGTGATGATAGCTCCAGGGTTCCCTAAAGTCATTAGGGATATTGTAGTTGAGCATAGAACAGGCAGGATAGATGCATTGGCAACCATGTGAAAGTACAGCAGCATTTGTGGATGCAAATACCTTAATACATTTGCATCTCTGTTGCTTTCATTTTGGAGCAATTGCACTCCAGTGCATTCATAGATGACTCTTGTGTCATCCCTGGCTTATTAACAAATATCTCAATAATACACCCATGGGTAAACACTCTTCTATGTAGTCTGTTGCTTTTGGTCAAAGTTGATCTTTGATTAACATTTCAGTATGTGGCCTCTGTCTAAATATAACTGTGATATTTTGTTATTAAATTCTCTTTTAATCAACCTTGAAAATAGTGTTTTAATTTTCAGTCTTGGTGAGAACTACTTAGTACATGTAAGTTCTAAGTCATTCAGTTACATTTCAGAAACTGTAGCAGGTTCATCTTTTCTACCTCAACTAACAGCGAATTAAAGGGAATTGAAAACATGCCACCAAGCAGAATAGAAAATGCGCTCACTGTACACTAAAAACAAAACAGATATTTTAGTATAACCGCCTGCAGTCCAAAAATAGAGATTGCCCTACTAATTACCAATTATTATGACTCATGTAATCAGAATCCTCATTACAAAAACTCACTATATTGTCTATCAGGAAAGAAATTCAAAAAATGCTAATTTACTCAATGAGAACATTAAATGAGCTCTACCCAGGATCCTTAGAGCTCCTGCCAGGGCTATACTGTGCTCTGTCCAACACCTGCCCTGTATTTCCCCTCCAGCTGAATGTTTCATTCTGTTTCAGACTAGCATCCTAATTGACCTGCTCATGATCTCTGCCACAATTAACATACGCTTTTCAGAAATGGCTGGTTAAAGATCTCAAACTGACACGATTGACAAACTCTAATAGAGATGCTACACCGTGGGAAGACAAGTGCTGATATTTCTTTCTCTGTGACACTGTCTTGTAATTGAATCATATATTCAGAATTGAATATTTGATAAAGCAATCAAAACAATTACACTAAAAAAAAATTGTCGCAAACATTCCCATATGTAGACAATGTCTAAATACATGTATAATATATGCTGTTTGGAAGCTAATTAAATATGAAGCCCAAGTAGGGGAAGGCTGGGACAGGAACTTTGAAAGATACCATCATCAGAAGAATAATTGTTTGGTTTGCCAGAAAAATAATGGGTAACACGTAAAGCAGCTTTATTAAAAAAAAACAAAAAAACATTTCTTTACTTTATTTGACATTTTTAATGTTAGCATGAAGGAATGTGTTTTCTGGTACTCAGATGACTGCCTTTACCTTCTTTATAGCAAAAACAGTTACGTCCTGTGTTATGGCAAGGATTCTTGATGTACTGTCATTATCAGAGCCATACAAGAGAATTAATTACGCATTATCTAATAGGCTTATTAACATTTACAACAGTCCTGCTTGGATAATCCTGTGGCTGATTTAACAATGTCAGTGAAATAGATAAGAAAGCAAAGCTGAGACAGAGTAAGGCAGTAAGGAATTCCATAAGTATATAAAATCCAGCAAATAAAACATTATAAAAGCTTATAAAAGCTTGTGAATGATACTATAATAGATTCTGTGGAACTTAATGACACCCTACTATTGAATAATGTTGTGGAATATGTTTCGGCTTAATGAATACATTTACTAACAATAATAATTCAACCAGAGATCAGATAGGCTAGCTAAAACAAATCAATGGGAATCTACCTTGTTTTATCACTATCCCCATTCAGTCTTGCTGAGCAAACAGACAGGTACAGCACACCCAACAACAGAGAGGTCCATAAAACATTTTTTTTTCTCTTTTTGTGTTTCTATAGATATTCATTGTGTACTTAAACATTAATAGAGATGAGTGATACCTGCATAATGCTCTATATAAATTCCCTTACATATAAAATTCAAGTAAGGTGTGGCGCTCAATATAGCCACAACCTCTGCTAATTGCTTTCCACTGATTTAAATAAAAAACAACTTTGAAAAAACTTTGCACCCTTGGTTATTGTCTGCGTGAGTTTGTGGGGTAAAATCAGCACTTGATTATTTAATTTAAATGGGAAATGAGTCTCAGACTAAAAAGCTCCTGTGAAAGAAGTTAGAACATAATTCAATAGCAAATATTTTAAATTTAAATTATACCTTACATCAGCTAATATAAACTGGCTACAATGCAAAAAGGTTATTTTTTTAATTAAAGTCAAAGAATAAATGTTTTACTTAGATATACAGTATATGTATATATATTAATAATGTAGCCCCTAAGGCATTTTTAGGCTGAAGGCTAAATGCTATTATACAGGTCATTGAACTGCAAGGTGTCTGCAACAGGGGCTAAATTATTTTTTAATAATACACAAGTTATAATGAGTCAAGCATCAATTATTACTGAGTACTGTTTATAATCTTCTTATTTCTTAATCTGTTCATACAGATATGCAATCTGTTAACTGGAAACCTGTTATCCAGAAATCTCTGAATTATGGCAAGGCCAGCTCCCATAGACTCCATTTTATCCAAATAATACAAATTTTAAAAAATTATTTCCTTTTTCTCTGTAATAATAAAACAGGACCTTGTACTTGATCCAAACTAAGACATAATTAATCCTTATTGGAAGTAGAACCAGCCTATTGGGTTTATTTAATGTTTACATGATTTTCTAATAGACTTTAGGGGGTAAAATTACTGGCGAAAATTCGCCAGCGACAGCTTCGCAGCAATCGCAACACTTCGCCAGGTGAAAATTTGCTCAGACAGTGCTAATTTACTAATATGAAAAGTTGCGTCCAGGGCACCGAATGCTGGCGAATTTTCTCTAGTGTTACTTCGGCAATGCGAGCAAATCCTAGCACAACTTCGTTAGAGGTCTTTGCGCAAGCTAATTTGCATACAGCGGGAAATTTAAAGTTGAATGGACGTATATGTTGCAGCAAATACATTACATTACAGTAATAAAGACAATACAGTTGTTATAATGTCCTACACATGAGCCAACTGTATAGTCATGTTCCATATGTTAGAAAATGTATGGGGGAACCCTGTTACCCAAAAAATATTTTAAGGACTTTTGCAGGCTATCACTGTGAAACTTGAACTTAGAAACTTTTTTCACTAAAAAATATGATGTAAGTAACAGAAGAATGAGGAAGATCTATGCACTCCAGTGCAGTGTTTTCATCTGGTCTGAGCTGGCGAAGGCAAGTCTAGCGAAAGAGGTAACGTTCAGTAAAATCCACATCTTAGTGAATTTGCAGAGTAACGTCCATTTGTCAGAGCAAAAATTCGACTGACGATAGATTGTGAATAAGCCCTAGTGTCTGTCTCTTCCGCTAGCGATGTTACACCTGTGCCTGTCGGAGAAGTGCCTAAAAACGGTAACGCTAGCGAATCATCGCCAGCGTTAGTCACTTTGCTCTTTAGTAAATCTGCCCCAAGGTATGAAGATCCAAAATACAGAAAGATCCATTATCCAGAAAACCCCAGTTCCCGAGCATTCAGGATAACAGGTTTCCTACTTGTAATAATATATTTTACAGAAATTCATGGCTCTTCTGCAATATATATATATATATATATATATATATATATATATATATATATATATATATATATATATATATATATATATATATATAAAGAGCCATTAATTCCGTTTGTTGTTGAGCAGGGTAACAAAGGAAAACAAAGATATGAGCAAACTACCATTTTACTTCACATAAAGTTGCAATTGTTGTTTGATTTAACATGAAAAATAATCGTTTTTTTTCTCAAAAAGAATAAACCCAGGATCACAAGTAGGAACAGATTGTGGACAAAGTCCTCTAGATCAAAGTAGAGCCAAAAGCAAAAGGCATTTCAGAAGATTAGACAATCCATGCAGCCCTAAAGCAACGTAGCTGCTGTAGTAAATATAAATGAATGCCAAAGCCATCAGCATGCCTGTGAAGACAACAAGCTAAGCAGCAAGATGCTATTATTTCAGAAATGTTTTCTATGCCATCTGGGCTCTATAATGGGCATGCTTACCCGCTACAGACATGTTTGTATGCCATCTGGGTCCTTTAGTAGCCAGATCTACCAGTCACATATCCATGCATGGGGACAACATCCTGAGTTTTCCTTTTTTTACTTTTGGCAAATTAATGTAGAAGTTGCAACTTTGTGTTAAAGTCGCAGAAAATCAAACTTTAAAACTACAAGTCTCACAATTTTACTACTGGCACAGAATGTTTAAGCCATATCTTTATAATGTCAATACCAAGCAAAAAGAAAAGAAATGGTCAAAACATACATTTGAATTGGTGTGTGAGCTATAACTCCGATGGCCCACCTTTTATTTCTAAGGAAAAGGTAAAAGAACTGTGTAAAGCAAACATTGGATCTCAATTAGCAGTTGTTTTTCTTTACAAAACCCTGTCATCATATACTGTATAATGGGAAGGTTACTGAACTAGTAGATCTTTGCACAATCTGGCCACCCATACTAGGTCAGATCAAGCTGATTAGTGATGATCGAATCTGTCTTGCGAAACGGCAAAAAATTAGCGAAAAGCATTGAAGTAAATAGACGTCAACATTTTTTTTACGCACAACAATTTTTTTTAACGCATGCGCCAATGTTTTCTCACTCCAAATGCATTAACGTCAATAGGTGTTTTTTCCTGTGGCAACTTTTTCGTCTTGGCGACTTTCTTGTCTTGGCGACTTCTTTGTTGCAGCAAAATTTTTCACCGAGGATTTTAGCCACAGTTTCGCAAAAAACATTTTCAGATGGCAAAGTGCGTAATTTTGGCGCGAATCACTCATCGCTAAAGCTGATGCAATCCTCTTTCGGCTCTATGTAACCTGCCATTTTTTTTAAAATAAAACCTGCCAACTCAGTTGGCCCTTTATTGGGCTGTGTATGAGAATATGCCCAAATGATATCTGGCAGAAAAGTGATCAGATATATATCACCTGTAGACTAAGCCAGATGGGACACACTATTGGTGAATTGGGGAAGGAATAAAGATGAGTAACTAGATCATCAATGATGATGACATGAGAAAACTCAATGCAGTAGAACAAATACAATGCTCTGAAACAATTGGGGATCTTTCTGAAAAACTAAACAGTAGAAGAAGAAAAAGAGCAAAAGCTTGAGAATCTATTTGGACCAATTAATTGGCTATAAAAATGTTTGAATAATAAACACAAGATACACAACTTTTGCACCATTTGTGTTGATTATCCTTGAATATTTCACTCTTGAGCTTTCACTCTCTGTGGTTACCCTCAGATTTCCCAGATGACAGTAACAGTTGCACCTGATAACCAGTATTAATAAAGCATAGGTTTCAGTAGAGGTTAGAGTTTATTTTTTAAAACTACTAAAAATTATCAAGTTCAAAAAGCTTATTTTAAACCTTTTAAAAACATACAGTATATTTGTTCACTGTAAACATTTAGAGATATACACACATGTAAATAACAATGAATACAGAAAAAATTGCAAACTGATGTTAATATCTGTCATCCTCCATAGTAGTAGAGCTACAAATTCTAGGGATGGAGCCATAGCTCAAACACGCATGTAAGCAATGAAAAGATGCTGGAACCACTGGAGAAATAAAAAAAAAAAAACTGAATATTTTCCATAGAAAATGTATGTAGATTTATATTAAATGCTGTGAATCTTAATTTTAGCTAGCAATCTACTATGCACACAAAAATCTTTCAAAAGTTATGAAATGCCTAGGGAAATTTAGATCTGAAATTTAAACTAGATTCTTGTGTCACAGAATGCAAAGACCCATTGAATGCACTATGGTAATCACATGGCACAAATAATAAGACATTGTTTGCAGTGCAGTCTGGATAATCCTTCTATTTATTGGAGGGTCATCTCAGTTGCACTGCCAGCATCAAAAGTTGACCTAAGAAAATGGGCTAAGTCAGTCTAATTTTAGAAAAATGAATGAATGTTTTACTTATTTGCCTGTTTGTACAATAAAAATGTAACCTATTGGTTAAGTTGTAAATATTTTATCCCCTTCCCAAAAAAATACACAGACAAGCAGACACGTTTGTTATTCATGGTTGTTGCTGTTATTGTGGATAGACTGAAGGAACATTCCAGGTTACTTAATATATAGTTTAATTATAGTGGAAGTGCAATTAATCTGGCATAATTTTTGCAATGCAGCCTATGGTTTTCTGATGTTTCAATAATTCTGTGCCGATTTTAATGAATTAATAAATTTGCAATATTATTTTCTCCTTCATCCTGTGGTACTCCGTGTTTCTATATGCATAATTTTTGCAATTGTACACATTTACTGTTCAACACACATATTTATTAGTCCTGTTACCCCAAAACTTTGCACTTGCATACATATAATTCACATGTGAATGTATAGGTTGTGCCATGGCATTAAACTGCATACAGTATTAGGTAACCTGAAATGCTTTAACGAAGCAGTCACAACAAAGATGACAGGATGGAGGGTTGAATACTTGTATAATACACAAAAGCCATGAATATCCTGTAAATTATATCCTTATAAACAGTGAGTTCTGATGTCATCAGTTATAAACGGTGAGTTCTGATGTCATTTCTGTCACATGACTCATTGAAATTTGTGTATTATAATAAATAAAGTACCCCCAGTTGCAAAATATGAGGATATTAGAAGTTACCTCGGAGTTCCATGACCTGTATAAAAACACTCGGCCTTCGGCCTCGTGTTTTTATATGGTCATGAAACTCCTCGGTAACTTATAATATCCTTATATTTTACAAGAGGGGGTACTTTATTCACTATATATCTACTTATCTATGTACTTGAATACTTGTAATCTAATTATCTGCCTTACGAGGACTAAACATGGAGCTGCTTCACTTTCCTTGTTTGCCCTGTTTAGCTTAAGAATTCATAAAAACCATGGATTTTTCGTGATGTAAAACAATATAACACAATTAAACTAAAAGGAAATGACTGTAGACTATAAGGAAATGACAGATTAAGGACTATGAAGGTTGGAGTTTTCTCTGAAAAAAGGAGCATTTGCAACATGATTACAAGTACATTAAAGATATTATAGACAGAAAGCGGGAATCTTTTTCACATAGAAAATGACAAAGAACTATGTCTAAGGCATAGAGGAGTGGCAGACGATAATCGATTGACAGCTGAAATTTTTAAATGAGCTTAAATGTTTAATTTAATAAGGACTTTTATTTTAGATTTTTGTGTTTGGGTGATAGATCCACTTTAAACTAACTGAACTCCAAATTTAAGTTTATGACAGCTGTCAAAAGCAACAAGTTAATCAATTTTTTAGGACAAATATTTCATTTTGAGTAAAGCATTTATCAAGAACTTAAAAAATAAATAAATAGCAGTACTTTTAAAATGTTAAATGACGTGCTTAATAAATATATATATGGGGCAGATTTATTTAAGGGTCGAATTGAAAATTTTAATTTTCAAATTTCTTTTGGTCAAAACTGTCAAACTCGACTAGGGGGTTATTCAAATTATAGTTGAATTTTATAAAAAAAATTTGAATTGATTTTCAGGATTTATCATATTGTGGCCCTTTAAGAACTCAAATTTGACTATTCGACACCTAAAAACCTGCCAAATTGCTGTTTAAGTCAACGGGAGAGGTCCAGGGATCAATTTGGAGTTGTTTGCAGCCTTCTTGACATTGGAGTTTTTAAATTCGAATTGAATTCCATTCAAATTGGATTTGAGTTTTCAGGTTGATTTAATTCATTGGAGTTTAAAAAATGTGATTTTCGATTGGTCAGCTTTTTAATTTATGGGAATTTAGGGGAGTTTTTAAAAACTCACATGAATTTGAAATTTGACCTTTGATAAATGTGCCTCCCAATGAATATATACATATATACTGTATATACTATATAGTGCATATATATCAGCAAACTGTTTTATTAGCAATGATTTCATAGGGTTAAGTGCATAAACAACAGAAACCCAAATACATTTTCAAGCATATATAGTATAGTATATGATATTCATATATTCGAAGAAATACGATAACAATTTTTAGAGGTCTATTACATATCTATGGTTGTTGATACAGGTATGGGATCCATTATCAAGAAACCTCCCGCAGGCTCCATTTTATCCAAATAATCCAAATTTTTAAAAATCAATTTTAATAGTAGACTTAAGGTATGAAGATCAAAATTACAGAAAGATCCATTATCCAGAAAAACCCAGGTCTGGATAACAGATCCCATACCTGCACTAATACTTATCAACCAACCTACAGAATATACAGACTGTCATGCTATGTCTAAAGATGTAGCTTCAAATTAATCCTGTAGCAGATTTTTCTAAGAACAATAAAGCAGTGTATACTAGGGTGCTGTTCTACTTGGTTTATGTCATGTAATTAAACCTCACCCACTTTAACAAAAGTCCAACTAGTCAGTGGTATTAGCAGGAACATCTAATGATAGATCACATGGTCAATGATAAATTTCCACTTGCTGCATTACACACAAGTGCACATATTTATACAATGAAACCCTGCAATTACCTCCATTTTGGGATGACAGGGATTACATGGTTTTTTTTGCCAGTTAAATTGCTTAAATAGGCACTACTGACTTGAGCCAGGCTGCACCAGATGTAATGCTATCCTAACTCTGCAAATGCTAGCTGCAACGTGTGACTGATGGAAATTCACAAGGGAATGAGAGTTTTTTTTTTTTTTCAAAACATTGCACGCTGTTGTGTCAGACACAACTTGCCATTGGCCGAGATGATGCTGAAATTATAGGAAAAATGCTAAACTGAGGGGAGAACATTATAATTTGTATCCAAAAAGAGCACCAGATGCTACTTTCAACAATGAACCTTAACTATTAATGTGTAGTTCAGACATAAGGGTCATTTACAATTGCAAGTGCAACTTAATACACAGTTTGTCATGCTTTTAACCCTGTCCTTTTCCCCATAAATCCAGATAATTGCAGCAATGAGAGGAAGTTACATCTGTCATAATTAATGGATCATTTCTGGCACCTGGCATCAAATTACTTCTGCACGTGATTTTTTGGGGCGAGTGCGATTCTATTGACACAGGCTACTGTGGGAACCACTGTAATAAAATCACCTCTCAAAAATATTCCACAGCGTGGTTAGACATATATAGTACTGATAGTGGATAACTACGTAAGAGTTCATTTTTCTGGAATAAACATTTTTACTTTTTTGCTGTACTTTGGGCATTCTGTGTACTGTTTATTTTATGCAAAATAAAATTCTCAACTGTGATGACCTGATTGAGTGAAAGGGGAGCAGTAGAACATTCTGACCTCTCTGCATCACCCTTAAATCCATCCCGCCTATGACTTGGAATTTTAAGTTGCATGAAAACACCAAATCTCCCAGTGCCGGGTGCAAATGTGAAGCCCATGACTAAAAATAAATAGAGCTCTCAGCTAAACAGCATGATTATCATGACACATGCTATACTCTGCACTATTTTAATGGCACTAAGTCTCCATAAGGAAAGAACATACCAACAGTATTTGATTGACAACGTCAAAGACTGGGTCAGTGATGTGCTACTTTGACTGACGGGCATTTTTTTGGTTTCCAACCCTTTGCAATATCTAATTATGGCTCAGTTTATGCAGCATTCATGTGGTTTCTTTTGTTAACTCCTATTCATAATAATGACATTTGACTGTAGATATTACCAAGAGCTTTTTTTTTCTTCTGTTTATTGAAATCCACTAAACTTGTTCCCTATTACGAGAAGTTTCTTCCTCTGAACTTTTGTTCTGCCTCCTTTTTCATTTTTAATGCAGATGTGCTCTCCCTAAGATCCTCACCTTCCTATACTAGCTGCCTTGTCTGAGGCAAAACATGCCAGTGATCAACAGAATAACTGACAGTGTATAAAGAATCATATCCTTATGGATTTATAAAGTTTATAACTCAAATATACAGTGAAACTACTGTCAGGAGTGCCTGTCAAAATAGCTCCAGACAAGACATCCATACCATTTGCCTTTACTGCTCACCACTTTGTGAGTGAATACTGATGCCTTGCATTTCCAGCTGTAATTACTGTACACTGCTTGAATATAGTGCAGACTTGAAAGCGTTTAAAACAGCTATGCCCTCTGAAAAACAATTCTTTTTCATTTGGACTTCAGCTTTGCAAGAGCTTGTCTGTGTTTGCCTTTGATGTGTTAGTTTCCCCACTTTCCTTTAACTGCTGTACTTTTCCTTCTTTGTATAGGGTGCTACTGGATTGTAACCTTCAGCAAACAGTACGCTTATATGTGTCTTATAGTTGAAATGAAAATGCCTATCATGGGGAGATTTAATCACAAGCTGTTGGTTATCCTCACATAATGCATTGACATCTTGTGGAAGGTTTACACTCCATTTGATACAGTACTTAGCACTCCATCCAATTAAAATACACATTTCTGCTAGTCATACAGATAGTTATAGCTAGATCAGTATAGTGTTCACCCAACACCTACAGTAAGCACCTAACAAAAATAAACCCATATTAGTTTAGAGGAACTATGAAATGATATTTGCTATCTACATTTGTTAAAATGACCTCGAATAATTGATCTTCAATCACAAATAACATGAACGTTATTTTGAAAGGAGGTAAACATCATTGTATCATTGCACAATGTATTACAGAGCACTATGTTTTTCTGGATAATCGAATAAAAGATCAAATTAAAGGGTTGTTCACCTTAGAGTTAGCTTTTAGTATGATGAGACAATTTGCAATTGGGTTTAATTTTTTATTTGTGGTTTTTGACTTTTTATTTAGCACTTCTCCAGTTTGCAATTTTAGCCATCCGGTTGCTGGGTTGAGATTACCCCAGTAACCATGCATTGATTTATGTAAGAGGAATATGAATAGGAAAGGACCTGAATAGAAAGATGAGTAATAAAAAGTAGCAACAGCAATACATGTGTAGCCTTGCAGAGCATGGGGTCAGTGGGCCCTATTTGAAATCTGGAAAGAGTCAAAGGGAGAAGGCAAACAATTAAAAAAAAATAATAATACATAAATAAATAATGAATACTGATTTAAATATTTCTAAAATATACTATATAAGCGGTAGATTTATCAACCGTCAAAGTGAAAATTCGAATAAAAAAAATTCAAATTTTGAGCTAATTTTTTGTGTACTTTGACTAGGGAATAGTACAAAGTTGATTTGAATTTGGCAAAAAATTTAAAAATTCAAATTTAAAAATTTATCATGTACTGTTTACTAACATTGGCAATAAATATCTGGAGAGATTTCTGGAGATGCGCAACCAATCAGCAATTAGATTTAAACAGCCATTTATAACTTAGAAAACAAAAGCAAAGATCTGATTGGTTGCTATGGGCAACATCTCCAGAAATCTCTCCAGATATTTATCTCCAATGTTAGTAAACATGCCCCTGTCTCTTTACAAATTCGCCTTCAACCATTCGCCATCTAAAACCTTCCGAATTGCTGTTTTTGCCTATGGGGGACCTCCTAGAACCCAGAAAATTTGAAGGTTATTTTTGGAAAAAATTCGATTTCATTTCCGTTGGTCTTTTTTAAATCGAATTTCAGAGTTTTTCAAATTCTAAATTTCGACCCTTGATAAATCTGCCCCTAAAAGTTAACTTATAGGTCAACCACGTGCAACACAGAGGGGTGATCGACAGAGGGGTGAGCAACAGAGGGAGGGACAGATATGAGGGGTGAATGCCAGAGGGAGGGATGGAGGGTAGGGTGTCTGTAAGGAAGGGGAGTAACTGAGAGGTGCAGACTAGCGGTAGGCAGAAGAAAATTTTAGGTAGCTGCCCAGATATAATTTTCCAGTATAATGTATTAAAGACACCCTATAACTCCCCAATAATATTAAAAAAGTTTTGGTCAAAAGTTACAAATAAAAACACTTACAAAATCATTTATGTGCTGTATACCTAATGTACAAAGAGGGCCAGGCTCAGAGTTGTCACTGGGTGGTCAACTTGCACTCACTGAGGTTTCTTACAGGTTCATTTCTATGAATGAATTGACCCAGGAGAATGTCCATTACTACACGTGGCTTTATTTTTTATTCACGTGTTACTGTCAACATTTGAAGAGAACTCCCCCCATCATATTATACAGTTCTATGAAATGAAGAAACAGAAAAACTTCCTTTTAAACAAACTCCAGAGCAACGCCAGTGCCTCATTTTGGAAAACATTTGCTCTGTTAATCCTCCAAACAATCACACTCTGATTTTTTGGAAATGAGGAATATGAATTATTACTATTTAATCATTTATACAAACATTTATCTTAAAAAGCAACAACATTGTTTAGTATAAATATTTATTTGGTGCTTGCTTTGTGATGTCCTATTTTTTTTTTTAAATATCAAGTTACAAAAGTACATAAAACTAATGCAAAACAAACTACAGTAAATCTAGTTTCAATAGTCAGTTGTGTAGTGAGAACATTATGTAATTAATTTGGATTCATTATAGACATTTCATTGTGGATTTATCAGCTACAATAAGAAGACTGCATAATTTGGACCTCCTTTTTCCACCAACCATGTTATTGGTGACAACATTTACCACCATTTTTTTTCAGTCCCTCTCAGTCCCCACAAAATAATAGATTTGTGTACTATACGCTTCACATTTAGGTAGCAAACCGTACTGTAATCATTGTCCCAGAATTATGGATCCCATTTTTTTGCTAGAAGGGCTGAAAGAGATTCCTTCCCACCCAGAGTTTACTCCCTTTGCATTATAGATTCTTTTTCTGGGCAAACGTATGAGATAGATTTTTATTGTATTTCCTAATTGCTATCCATTACTGTATATTCCCTTTTCAGCTAAGAAGAATACGTGCAATTGTTATAATACCTGCAGAGCAGCCAGTGCATAACACAGAACTGAAAGAGAATTTTTAGCCAAAAAATGCAAGCAGTAACAAAACATACCCTTTTTAAGGAAATGTTTTTGAACATATTTTCTATACTGACTATATTAAATCACATTGAACATCTGATTTTACACTAGAAAAGAAACTTTATATATACAGTATACACGAAGACTCTCGGCAAGATGCATGGGCTGCTGCTGTCCTTCCTTTTGAGGGAGGTGAATATACTTTTCAATTGAACATATTAAGGGGCAGATTTAGCAATTTATAAATTTGAATTTCGAGTTTATTTTAGTGTGACTCGACTAGGGTATAGTACAAATTAGAGTTTAAAAAAATTTGAATTTCAAAATTTATCATGTACTGTCTCTTTTAGAATTCAAATTCGACTATTCGCCATCGGAAACCTGCTGAATTGGTGTTTTTAGCCTATGGTGGACCTCCTATAATTTGGAGTCGTTTGGTGGACTTTTGAAAATCAATTTAAAAAAAAAAAAAACCATTGAATTTGATCAAAATCGATTCTAATTCGATTTAAGTTTGCGGGTCAATCCTATTCACCCGAATTTAAAAAATTCTAATGTTTTCATTTTTTTTTCGAAATTCAAGTTTATTGGTGTTTTTATATACTTCCATAAACTCTAGATTCGACCCTTGATTAATATGCCCCATAGAGTAAACATCCTGTGGAATGTACCAACTCGGTTTTGTGCCCAATAAAGGAAGAAAAGTGTTTTCAGTCTTCCAGCACATGAGGATATTTGCCAGCCAGGCCCAGTGCTTTCTCTGCGATAATCTCATGCAAAAAGATTTATGATAGTTCACATTGGTTGGATACACGCAGAGTATAATGTAACATTTTTATAACATTGCAGAATTTGTATTACACTAACTGATTAAATACAGCAGCACTATCAATGTAATATTTATTTAACAAACAATGTTGGATTTCGAAATTAACTTTTACTTTCTCACACATTTTAACATTTTGAAGAAGCATTCTCCTTCCTGCCTCTGTATGTCAGTGTATTTCTGGAACAGTTTTATATATACTTTAATCTGGTCTTCTCTACATACCCTTATGGCACTTAATATATTGTGTATATGCAGGATTGCCTGATCACCAATAGGTACATTTCAGAACAGAAATAAAAATTGATGAAGTCAGGCAGTTTTTATAGAGGACTGTATAACAATACATCATTTGCATCAGTTTACTGCTAATACATCTGGCATTAGTATTTGTATACAGATTTCATGGCTTTAATTAGAAATGTCATGACTTTGGTGCATTTCTTTGGAATATCCAAAAATCAATATATTTTTTAAATGCAAAGAGTGCATGATTGGTAATTGATGCTATGTATAACTTTTTTTTCAAGAAAATGAAACAAGGCAGCCAATTTATCACAATTCGAAAAAAAAAGGCATATAACAAATGCGAGCACCAGTATACTCAAGAATATTCCTTGGTATCTCAAATAGTCGGCCCGGGGTTATACCAGTGAGCACCACGGAGCAATCCTCTTTTAGCTTCTTCTTTCTTCAAATTTCCCGGGGCAACAGCATGTGCAGTTGAACAAATAGCTGAAGTTCGGCTTTTCGTTCTATTGAGCATGTGCAGCCGCGCGAAGAAAGAGGAATACGGAAGAGGATTTCTCCATGGTGCTCACTGGTATAACCCCGGGCTGATAGGAGCACTGGCATGGGGTTTCAGGTAAGTCAATACAATCACTTGGGGGTGCTTAACATTTGGCACCCCCAAGTGCACCAAGCCTTTCCTTCTCCTTTAACAAAAATATTTAGAGGCACATTTATCAAAGGTCGAATTTTGAATTCATGTGAGTTTTTAAAAACTCCCATAAATTTATTAAAAAATCTCATTTTTTTAAACTCGACCTGAAAACTCGAAACGAATTCGATTTGAATTTAAAAAACTTGATTCAAGTTTTTTCTCTGAATAAAACTCGAATTTCAGTAAGGCTGTAAACAAGTCCAAATTGATCCCTGGGTGTCTCCCATTGACTTAAACAGCAATTCGGCAGATTTTCAGGTGGCGAATAATCGAATTTGAGTTCTTAAAGGGCCAGAGTATGATACAACTAGAAAATCTAATTTAAATTTTTTTAAAAACTCGAATAAAATTTGAATAACTCCCTAGTCGAATTTGACAGTTTTGACCATAAAAAAAGCCAAAATTCTATTTTAAATTTTTAATTCGACCCTTAATAAATCTGATTAATTAATCTAATACTAATACTGATACTAATCAATTAGATCTCAAACATTATTAGTCAACAACAACATAGGCCTTACACATTTGAGTGATCAGTACCAAAACTGTTATTGTCCTATAGGCTCAAACACTACTGTTCTTTACTTTGCCAAAACAAAAAACTGTGCTTATAAACTCTAATTATTTTCCTTACTATAACAAATATATAATCTTCTGGATTTGATAAGGAAGAGCAGAAAAGATTGTAAAATGCACCCAGGGCCAACATCAGGGGGGGCACAGCGGCTACAAGTGTACCGGGCCTGAAGGGGGGCCCGGCAGTGCGGAACTTTTCAAAAGAGCTGGGCCCCTTGACAGCGCCAGAGCATCATGACGTCAAAGCCATGTGACCAAGCTATGTGAGGGAGGGGCTGATGCAATGTGGAAATGGTCTAGCTGCTATTGAACTGAATGTAGAATTGTGTAAGTGTCGGGTTAAAACTGTCGGGTTTACACAAAACTGAACGTTTTCCAATAGGCTTCAATGGGAGCTGTGCGTGGAGCAAATGTGACAGGGCAGAACTGCTGGGAGACTGAAGTATGATACAGACAGGCTGATTTGTAGGGGCAGTAAAAGCTTTAAGAAGTGTTGAGGGCTGAAGGAATGCAGTGTGACGTGTGTATGAGTTCTGGAGGAGTGGCCTGGTGATCCGCACAGTAACCTTGGGGAAAGGAAGCGTATGGGGGTTTTATGGGGAGCCCTGGCACCAGTTTTTTTTATCTTATAAGGGGGCCCTGACCATCAATGGCTTTTTATAAAGTGTGTGGGGGGGTTACCTTTTTTAGCGTTGATGTCTGTGTGGTCTTTTAACTGTGGTGTGGAGTGGGCAGGATCTGGGGAGGGGCTTGGGGGGCAGGGCCCTGGTGGCCCTGAAAATTTTGTTGTATGGGGCCCCATGATTTCTAATGTCTGCCCTGAATGCACCAGAGGCTAATGGCCAAAGGTAAGGGAAAAAGACCACTGGAGTACAAGAAATGGGCACAAGAGCTGTTATCTCAGGAAGTTTGAGACATCAGTACTAACATGTGACAGTATATGTTAGTATGTGACATTGAGGGGTTCATATTATATCGTGTATAAGCCGAGTTTTTCAGCACCCAAAATGTGCTGAGAAAGTGTACCTCAGCTTATACTCGAGTCAATGTGCAGAATCACCCAAACCGCGCTCATAAAATGTCCTCCTGTGCCCCACATGGCAGCCATTTTCCCTGCATTACATTGTTGGTGCTGTAAATGGGCTGATAGCCCCTCCTACTTGATCTCTCCATTGAGTTTCCAAACTACGGGCCGCCGATGTGTAATTGGCCCGCAGCCAGGGCCTGATTAAACCATAAAACTGGCTGTTTTTAGGGGCCCGGTACAGGGCCTGGCCATCATGGAGGAAAAGATTACCTGGATCAGCATCCTCCCACATATTCTGGCCGACGCACTTGTGAGGTTCATTGTGCAGTTAATACTGTGCCGATACGCACTTGTGAGGTTCGTTGTGCAGTTAATTCGTTTGTTATGTGAATTACAACAATACAAAGATTCATCCAAATCACCATATTACTCAACATTTATACAAGACTTAGGAGAACATGAAACCTGCCCAGATGCTTGACAACAAACAGGGCCTTAAACCCAGTAGCTTTGAAAACTTCTGGTTTAGGACTATCAAGACCTAATTTTTGGGCTTGTAGCTATTAATTCACTGCAACACTGGATGCGAGTTCTGACATTGGGGTAGATTCACTAAAGGACGAAGTGGCTAACACTATTGACAATTCACCAGCGTTGCCACCCGCAGGGACACTCTATCCCCAGACGACTTTTCGCTCTGGTGAAAGGTTGTCACTCCGCAAATTCAGTAAAATACATTCACTTGACACCCCAAGTGAATGTATATACTTACCTAAAACCCTGGGCCGGTGCTCCTATCAGCAGAAAACTGCACCGGCCGGGGTGCTGGTAAAACTGGTGCTTCAAAAATGCTACTATAGTTTTATAGTTACAAGCTGATGGGTAGCCATGGGGGCAGCCATTCAAGCACAGGATACATGGTAGATAACAGATACGTTTTGAAGAATCCCATTGCGTACTACAGAGATTATCTGTTATCTGCAGTGTATCCTGTGCCTTTTCTCCTTTTTTAACTTTGAATGGCTACCCCCAAGGCTACACAGCAGCTTGTTTATAACTATAGTAGTCTTTATGAAGCAAGCACACCAGATTTACCAGTTCACCACGACAGTTAATTATATTTTAATTACTTTAAAAGACTTTTATTTTTTGGTGTTACTGTTCCTTTAAGTAATCACCTAGCGTTTGTTGCTAGGGGGCCATAACTGGGAATTTTTAACAGGTATATACAATCTCAAAATAAAGCTGTTAATGATAGCTATAGCAGAATGTACCTAAACAATAAATTACATCATATTTAGCCAATCTATACATGTAATCAGCAAGTTTAGCTCATCATATCAGATGTTCTCTAAGCACATTTTTCCCTTTGAATGTCTTTAACTCACTGATGTAGCTTGGGAAATAAAAATAGCAACCTGCCCTAAAAGAAATACACAGTTTATTACTCAATATGCACTTATCTTCAAAGGTAGAACCAAAGGCAAAATGTCAATGCTAAGTGCTTCACCAAGCTGATTTTCGTATATAGCCTGTAGGTGAATTTACAAAAGGCTTTGCAGATTTATTGTTTCAAAATCAAAGAAACCAGACCAAAGTGCAAGTCTTGAATTTAAAAAACACAAAATATAAAAGACGCAGGACCAACAAAACTCATCTGCTGCGTTTACTTGAAATTCATGACAAAATGGAAAATTCTAAAGGTAATTGACTGCATAAAAGGAGACCCAGCTCAGTTTATTAATAAAAACATTTCCAGAGATAAAAACAATTCACCTTCCTATAGTATGGCAGCTTCACAAACACTGCATTTTATTTTCTCACTGATATAAGTGCAATAAGGGTCACTTCAACTAATAAGGTAATGACTGAGCTACTGAAAAGTCCCTGATCATGCATGTTTGAACAATACATACCTTGTTAAGAAATATATGTTTGTTTATAATCTGTGCCCATGTAGGAAAGCAGTTTATTTTTTTTAAGAATCATAACTATGTCAGATTTATATGCGAGACATTGCTTTTAAGTTTTTTTAATTAGTTAATAGCTTCATGTGCATGTTTGGGAGGACAGAGGATGGCTCATTTACAAAGGTGAACACAAGTGGAAACTGCTAAATAGATGCAAAATTGAGCACAGTTTGAGGCTGTTTACAAAGGTACACTAATCACTCCTCTATATACAATCCTTAAAATTCCCTGGTTCAACCTGCTCTTATGAATTGCATTGAATTACACATAGTTTGCTAAGTACAAGGCCAGCAAATGGTAGGGAACCCTGGGATTTAAACTTGCCTTGAGATGCTTGCAATTCTATGCCTTCATTCACTGGTTACACCAATAGATGCAACTGACGTATGTCCAGTGAACTATATGCTAATGTAATTATTGAGCCCTTGCCAAAGTGATAAATTAGTATATATATACAATGAAAAAAAATGTGTCACAGATGAGACTCAATTTAGACAAAACACTAATTTGCAATCTGGTTGAAGCACAAGCAAGTTGTAGTACATCTTATTCAGCAGGTGCATGCAATGACACTGGAATGAATGAATGAATTAGAAGAATGAATTCCCCTGCAGGAGGAAGTGCATGAGCTGTTTACTTCATCATTGGCCTAGTAGCATCAAGTAGGATGGACTCAAGATGTTGTAGCCAGACCAGGTAGGAGACTGTTTCTTTAAGGACTTTAAGGACTATCAAGTGGTACTCAAAGAGTGAGAGATAGAGAGGCTTGTTAGCAAGTACTTTCTGAAGAGGAATGAGTTTTTGGACTAGAGCCCCTGTGCAATTGTGCACCTGTGATGGAATTTAAGCATTCCGATATAAGCTAGTAAAGGCTGTTCATTTGTGTATGTTCATCTGTAATGTGTGTCTTCCAGCCATGGGTGGATTTTTTTTTTTTTTCATGCTTTTTTCATGCTACCTTCTATTTCCACGGACACCTGGTTGCAACTCCACATATTGCAATAGCTTAAAGTTGAAATATTCAGAACTTAAAGCGATACTGACACATTCCTATAAAAATCATGTGTCAATATCAAATAGTTTCTGCACCTAGAATAGTTCCCCTCAAAGCCCCCTTCAAAGCCGCCCCAAGAACCTGCATTGACCTGACCCTCCAACACTGCTAAAACATATTCTGTGCTGTTTCAGTGAAGCTGGGCTGGGTTCGACACAATCTTCCATAGGCTGATTATGAATGAAAACAGGACTTCAGCCTATGGAAGGATCGCTCCACCCCCAGCGTCACAGAAGCAGTTAGCTGTGTCAGCGGGTCGGCTGCACAATGGGTTTGCGAGGCTGTGGGCAGCATTGAGGGGTACTTTCAGGGAAACTATTCCAGGTGCAGCAACTACTTAATACTGACACGTTGAGCAAAGAAGGACCAAGAGAAAAACAAACAAGCCATAGTAAGCATTTGGTATAATAGTATGTTGTAAAGTCAAGACTGCAACAGGCAACAAATAAATAGATCTGTTATACTGGCAATGGTTACAACAGGCATAATGTATACATAGTAACATAGTAAGTAAGGTTGAAAAAAGTCACACGTCCATCAAGTTCAACCTTTTCATTTTTTTTAACCTGCCTAACTGCTAGTTGATCCAGAGGAAGGCAAAAACTCAATTTGAAGCATCTCCAATTTGCCTTTAGAGGGGGAAAAATTCCTTCCTGACTCCAAAAGGCAATCGGACTAGTCCCTGGATCAACTTGTACTATGAGCTATCTACCATAACCCTGTATTCCCTTACTTGCTAAAAAGCCATCCAACCCCTTCTTAAAGCTATCTAATGTATCAGCCTGTACAACTGATTCAGGGAGAGAATTCCACATCTTCACAGCTGTCACTGTAAAAAACCCCTTCCGAATATTTAGGCAGAACTTCTTTTTTGGAATGATATGAATAGTCATGAATAGTTACATAGAAAAAGCCGCAAACCAAACAGAATGAAAGCTTATTCAAGAAGCTAGCTAGTTTTGTATTCCCACCATGTTAGAAAGTCAACAATCAGCCAACAATGTAATGACTTGAAAAGCGTACAGTCTAATACTGATGCCTGAAATGTAAAGTTTTGTTCCATGTGTTACCAGCCCAGGTCATATACCTACATCAAAGCAATTTCAATTAGATAATTAAGACACGGTGTTTTCTGAAGTCAAATTTAGCCCAACACAGTATGATTTAAATATATATACAGGTATGGGATTCATTATCCGGAAAACCCGTTATCCAGAAAGCTCCGAATTACGGAATGGCCGTCTCCCATAGACTCCATTTTATACAAATAATCCATTTTTTTTTAAATGATACCCTTTTTCTCTGTAATAATAAAACAGTACTTTGTACTTGATCCAAACTAAGATATAATTAATCCTTATTGGAAGCAAAACCAGACTATTGGGTTTATTTCATGTTAATATGATTTTCTAGTAGACTTAAGGTATGAAGATACAAATTACAGAAAGATCCATTATCCGGAAAACCCCAGGTCCCACACATTCTGGATAACAGGTCCCATACCTGTATATTAGTTGTCACTAGTTCACTGCCTTACAAATCATATTTAGGACAAGATACTACCATAATGTAGTTTAATATAATGCCCATTAAGTGGCATTATACAGAATCCTATACAACAATTTATATAAATGAAAACACAAATGACTAAGCACATAATATAATATATACAGTAAATATAACAAATCCAGAAGACTATTTGCTGAAGTTTCCCACAAACTTACGAAGCTGACATGGCACATCATACATTTCAATCTGAAAAAGCATGTATGTTAGATTCATAATGGCTTCATCTGTAGAACACATCTAGTAATCAGTGAACTAATGATGCAGCAATTTGAAGCACACAATTGACCAGTTAATAAGGCATGTTGGCTACATTCATGGTAGAATGCTTCCAATTGCTGCTCTCAGACTGCCAGTCTCTAAAGATAATGACTCACCAGCTATTCTTTTTGCAGTGATGACAGAGAAATCAAAGGCAATCGATATACAGTACCTTAAACAGCTGGCAGACATGTAACAGTGAATGGAACAGATCTGATTATAGTATATGAGACAAGTATAGTGGGAAAATAATGTCTACATGTTTCTTATATACTTGTGCCAATATGCAACTTTACACATAGGGGTGGAAAAATGATAGAAACACCACATGAAAAAGCATATTAAGTATGATGTAACTCATTTTACAATTACAAAAGAAGCTACCCAAATAAGTATTATCAGAAATATTAGGTGAACTTCAAGTTAGCAATATAGGGCAACTATAAAAAGGTCTTAATCAGGTCCTCAGCTTATGTGTGACTTTTGAAATGTAATTTTGTAAGGTAATTTACAGAATTGAAAACAGGGCTGAATTGCAGATGCATTAGGCACAAAAACTGCAACATTATTTAATGGGACCAGGGCAGCAACCTTTATAAACTGCACTGACAAGGAGCAAATGACACAACGGAAGCTCACTGAAAGAGATAAATTAAAAATGTATTATTGGCACCTCAATGTTCATCTGCGTTTTTTCTTAAAAAAAAATCTTGATTAAACTTTCTTTAGCATATTTCCCAAAAAAAACTTGAAGAGGAAAAACATGATCACCTTAGGATTGCAATAAGATCAGATTGTTCCATTCATTTGTACACATTTGCCTGTTTAAAAAATACAATTGCGTAAATGTGGAAAATACACCTCCCGTTGATGTCTATGAAAGCTTGCTAGGTTTTACACAATTCACACATTTTAAAATTCGGATTTTCAAGATTATTTAGTTTGATACATTTAGAGCTCTGAAAACACTAATTACAAAAATGCCAGATTGTGATAATTCACTACTAGTCATAAGTGAAACATCACAAAAAATTCTCCATACCAAAAAAAATTGCCAGAAGATACCCTTCTGTGGCAATGAAAGGGACTTGCCACAGGTTTTATTAGGGCTCTTACTCACGAGTGTTTTTACCTGCGCTCCCCTGCGTTCCGTTTTTCGGTGTTCAGCTGCAGGGGAGCGCAGGAATAGATGCATTTCATTTTTTCAAATGGGGCTGTACTCACACAGGTGCATGTAGGCGCCGAACGCAGGAAAAATGCAGCATGTTGCGTCTCAACCTGCGTTCGGCACCTACATGCGCCTGTGTGAGTACAGCCCCATTTGAAAAAATGAAATGCGTCTATTCCTGCGCTCCCCTACAGCTGAACGCTGAAAAACGGAACACAGGGGAGCGCAGGTGAGTAAGAGCCCTTATTGAAGTTCTGAGTATGCTTCATATTCACCCAATGCAAAAAAGTGCAATAAAAACAGAAAGTGCATAAGGTGCATTGACTTAATCTTGAAAAAGTCAAAGTCCATAAAACCTCTAAGCCACCCGGCTAATAGGCACAAAATAATCTTGAAATCTTTGGATTCCCCTCGCCAAGGCTAGGGGAAGCCCCTTTGTCCACAATCTCCATGGCCAAAAGACCCACAGGAGACAAGGGTCTTCAGACCCCCTTCGCCACAAGGCTTCGGGGTTCCTTTTTTCTTCCCCCTCAAGCCAAAAGGCATGAGGGGTCTGGAAGAACAAAAAATCCCCAAGAAGGGCCTACATCTTTCCCAATGTTTAACTGATAAATGCATTACTTTTTAGCACAATTATACTATTGAAATGTTTTAACCAATGGTTATTCCCAGTCACTGCCATGGAAGGGTATTTTCAGGCCTTCTATCACCCAGGGAGATAGCAATTTCCCATGGATGATAAAGTACTTGTGTGCCATCACCCTAAATTTTTCTCCACCTTGTTTTTAATATTTTGTGAAAATCCAGCATTTGCTCAAACAAGTGCATGGTTGAATTCTAACAGATTCACAAAAAATGTTTCACCATTAATCTGTATCAGGTAAAACGTGTGCTCATCCTTATTCACTACACTTTTCTTTAGTAACAGCAAAAACTTAATCTTGCATTTTAATAAATCTGCTACTTAATAGTTGCTAAATGTTACAAAACTTCAGCTTCAAAAACTGGCTTAACCTTCACAAAGCTCTTTGCAATCACTTTTTATATGCAAATGCAACACCTAAACAGCAGATCTGAAATTCCTAGGAAAAACTGCAATCCATTTCAACTAAACTAACATAATGCCACAGCAGCATCTAATGTAGCTTAGGGCATCATAAGGAAGTTCATTAGTTATAGGAAAAAATACTGTACTCCAGTTGATGCCCTTGAAATGTAATGGGATCTGTAGATGTATAAACACAGACTAGAGCAAATCACCTTTACTAATAGGCTTCATTTGAGGGATGGTCTGAAGCTCAGAGGCAAATATTATCATTATTTTAACATTCTAAAATATAGTGCTAAAGGATAGCCTGTTAAGCATTAATACAAAGCAAAGGTAGTTCTGACCTGATGATTTGTATATGGATGGCAAAAACTTGGCCTTGCAAGTTAAAAAACATCTTTCTAAATGATTTTATTTGTGTTCTTTTGGTTATAATTATGTCTCCATATTTCAACATTTTCATGCTTCGCAGGCAAACACAGTAAACACATGGCGCAATGCTTTTGATATTAATGATTTGTGTTTTGGAGACTAGAAAAAAAAATCTCATAATTAATATTTACCTTTACTGGGTGATGTTGTCAAAAATGCTAAAAAGTATATTTCCCAGCCCTTTTCAGATCAAGACATTATAGACATTCTTGAGAAAACACTCCTATTTAATTAATTATCTGTCTTCTTTGAGCAATTAGTACATGGTACAAAGAAGATATTTCAAGGCCTTCGTGACATCTATATTTTCATTTCCTTGGTATTTTCGGGAGTCTTTCATCCACTGGGAATGGGATTGGTCGAAAATGATATACACCAGTTCTACATTGTGTTGATATTTTACCATATTTATATACCTGCTTCTATAATGTTTAAAGTGGTTTAATATTGAATAGTTCCAAACAGAAACATACTGAGGTTCAACTACATACTCTTTTTTATAAAATGTCTATACCTGTGTAGACTTTAAAAAATATTAAGTTCTTCCTAAAACCAAATATTTCAATTCTCACTGAGTATATCATTTCGATTTTTATTCCGAACTGACCGACAATCCTTAAAACTGAATGCAATGCTCCTTTGTGGAGCACCAGATAACTATGCTTTGTAATGCGGGTAAGGTTACTGCTGAAAGGTGACTTGCCATCCACATTAGCACACCCAGCATTCTTTTGCCACAAGCTTTGCCTGCAGTGTACTCTGTGAAGTGCAAAGTAAGAATGCAGGTAGGAGCTATTCTTTTTTTCTTCATAACAATCCTCTCCTTTAACTGTAAAAAAAATTCTTGCTGCATTAGCAAATTTTCTATACTGGTTTTGCGTCGAAGGGGCGGAAAGTTAATCATTGGCAAGTCTGCAGTCAGTAATTATATCTAACATTTTTTTTTATCTTATCTATTATTTAGATCAATGCTTATTGCAATGATAATGGCATAGGTATACTTAGGCTGAAATACAAAGGTATACAAAGGCTGAATTTATCTCAATATTTTCTGAAAAAAACTCTGACCAAATCCGCACAGGTTTTTTGGGCTTATTTATTAATACACTTTCCCGAAAATATTGTTTGCGTGAAAAAATGAGAAAAAAAACGGGAAAAATCCGATTTCTGATTTTTCGCCCGAAAACTCAAAATTTTGCCCGAAAACTCTGAAAACGTAATTGTATTGCCAAAAACCCAGCGCACATCAAAAAATCATTGGGACTTCTCCCATTGACTTATACGCAACCTAAACAGGTCTGAGATGCCGGATTTTCTGATTCTGACTTTTCCATCCTTGGGGTTTAATAAATTCAGAAAAATTTGTGAATTTGTTTGTGATTTTTGCATTCGGAGTTTGCTAAATAACCCCATTAATGAAACTGTACATTCATTTGTTGGAGTTCATTGGTAAGAAGTTGTTGGTTGGAGTTTTGCTCTCTGTTTTTTGGTTTCTACATTATAAATACACTGTGTAAACTATTTCAATTGTGACCTAACAGAAATGAAACAAGTGGGATTTATGTGCTAATATCTAGGAATGTGCAAAACTTGCTCTGTGTTTAATAAAGAAACACAATCTGTTGCGCTAGCAGAGCTGGAACTAAGGGCAGGCAGAAGTTGTGTCTTCCCATAGTTTCAGCCCCTCTGAATTCAGGATTCTGCATGCAGCATTGTGCCAAGGAGATGGGAGAAGTTGGAGAGATCAGGATAGGCACTTGCCTTGGGCTCCCTCAATCTTGCATCATTATTAGCCACCCCTTGTCTTCCAAGTCAACCAATGGTATCAGAGCTATGAAATTAGCTTTTCTACAAAGTAGGGCAATGAATAGGCTAAGGTAGCCATATAAAACACCTTAACCGCAATGTAGTTTCGCCTTCCCATTGACTCCAATGCATTTAGCTGAATTTCGTCTTTCCCATTACTACTCATATCCTATTTGGAAATATAAAATCCATTGGGTTGGCACTAGCGTTCAACAGCACATTAAAATATTCTCAAAACAATGGGTTTAATTTTGAATGTCTCTCTACTCCGAGAACCTATTTAAGGACCCTGCCTACATTTTCTGTTACAAAAAAATAAAATGAAAAAACATCTGCCAGTGGAATGCAGTGCAAATATTTCACCTTTGCTCGAAATCTGGATTATTCTGGATTGGTAATGATACCTTCAGATGATAACATCCAGGAAAAACTAAATCTGAAGCTTTGGGTCTCATATAATATTCCATTTGCAGCATAAGGATAAGCTTTGTTCTGTTTCCCCCGTGTTGCCTGCACTACCATCGACTTTTGTTAATTGCACACATTTTACCTCTTCCTTCTGAGTGAAATGACTAATATAATTTGATCACATATTCCCAGGTTGCACCTTTGCTTTTGCATTTCACTAACTGAAATGCAAAACATATATTCTCCAAAAAGAGCTAATGGATGTTCATGAGCAATTTTTTCCATACTTTGCACACCATGCACGATTTATGGAGAAGTTCAGAAGTGGGACAGATTTGGGGCGGATGGGTGGCCATTCAACAAGAGTAAATGTATTTTACATTAAATATTAATTATCAGAATAGTGCAGCTTTTATTACAAAAAAAAGAACAGTATTTGTGAAGCTGTCTAAAGGCACGCTGGTTAACAATGAGTTAATGAAATGCATATTTTTTTTTTTTACTCTTTGATTACGTAAGATAGGAAGTAGTCTGAAGAGAATGGGTATATAAACTGGCTCCAGCCATCTGTGGCTGTCAGACTAGGAAGGATCCTTTTCAATTAGTGCTGCAAAATAAAATACTTTTTAAAGGAAATAAACACTGCAAGAGCTAAGATTCATGCTTTCAAATATATACAAGGTTTGAATTTTTAATTAGCACTGCTAATTACAGTCATCAGAAAAAAAATAGAGCAGAATAGATTTTACCTTGCATTTCGCAGACAAGACTTCAACCCCAGTGTATTTTTCAATTTCATTAATATTTTATGAAAATGGCCCTTGCAACTTCAGCCTATTCTGTGCCTTCAAGAAAACTGCCCTACATTACAGATTCCAATGCCTCTAAGCCATGTACATTAGGAAGATGACAAAATGCAAAACAGCATCTTGTCAGCCATTGCATCAATTGATTCTATTACATAGTGTAAAAACAGTTGGGTGTGAGTTATAATCTTACTGACACTAATGATGAAACAAGACACTGGCTCGGAGCAGTCATTAGCTGTGTGCCAGAAATTAATGATTCTAATATTTTTGGACAAATTAACCTTAATGAACTGACCTAGTGTATAATGCTGATCTAACACGGAAGGAACAGTGAATTATTAGATTACTGCACACAAACACACACACATGCAAACAATGTGAACTTATTAAGTGTGAATAACAAAAGCATATTATTTGAATTGAGCATAACCTGTTATTGATAGGATAGATTTCGATTTAGACTAGAAAACGATTATTTTTTTAATTGAGCAAGTGGTGTACAGGTTTTTAATAGGAAACCAATTATTCCATATGTATGAGATGATTGATGGAAAGAATAGACATAAGATGTAATTAAATATTTTTTCACTGCTTGGCAAATGTAGAACTAAGCAAGTCTGACAATATTCTGAAGGGATTCAGTGGGAAATAGCATTTAGTAAAAAAATCCAAGCAAAGTATTAGTTAGTTTTTTTTTTTTTTTTTTTTTTTTTTTTTTTACAATTGAAGCCAAATATAGAGTTCAGTTCAGAATAAGAACAGTAAGAACATTAGTAGTAAAGCAGAACCTGTCAAGGCAGTATGCACACAGTTATTGAGACTGGCTAGCAATGTAAGCTATGCTGACCAAAAAGAGAGACCAAAAGCCTATTTAATGTTCTCTATCTGTCACCATGGTTTTGGTACACATTATTTAAAGAAGATCTGCCCCATGACATAGAACTCCCATCACTGTCTGTTAGGATATAATGTGCATAATAATCATAGTCCTTCTCTATTATGCCATAGAATGGAATCTTTCTAGTAACTTTGCTTCCATTACTGTGGAATGTAACTTTCACCAGACACATCACATTATTCTCTATGTCATTTCTGAATGGGCTACTTTTGGTCATTTGTGACTGAACAAGCCAACAGTTATAATGGTGCTTATTTATTGTGATTCACTGCAACTTGAATATTATAAAAAATAATACAACACCTTTTAAAATATTGACATGCCCACAACCAGTATAATAGTACATAGTCTCTTTCTTATCCCATTATATATCTATACAATTCATCAGTGATACCTAATAACCTTATATTTTACATTGTGAGCTCTTTATTTTCTGTATAATTGAGCATGAATATTCTAATAGCCTATAATAACAGACCAATGAATTAAAGGGATTATATTTAAGACTAGGTGGTAAATTGCTATATATAAAGAGAGAAGTTGGCTCCTCTTCATTTTTTGCCAATGTACCTTATATTGGCCTGTATGCAGGTAGGAGTGCCGAGGGCTCAGAGGCTGAAGTAGGAGACTGATCAATTAAGATGAGGTACCTGTGATTTATAATTAGGACCTGTAATAGTACACCCCAGGAGTGTAAGTGAATATGGGCACTTTTCAGCCTAAATTTAGGGTAGTTGGGTTAATACTTCCCTGTTAGTACTAGCTGACAAACCATAGAAGAAGGGGACCTAGGACTACTCAATTCCATTGATGGTAGTCACTGAATGAACCATAGCATCAGAAGGGTTCAATCTGTTTCCTCAGGGAGACTTGTTTGCTTTAAATTTTTATAATATTGAATATATGTAGTTAGATATGAGGATACTATGCCATTTACTCACTAGTTAGTGTGTAAGTATTAGATAGAATCAGAATGCTAGATTCTACTACATAGATACTGTAGCTGCTAAGCCACCCAGGGGCGATCCTGACCCCATTGCTGCCGCCCCCCCATGTGCCAGAGGGGCTCCATGATGATAACATAGAGAAGCACAATTGTGCTCTCTAAGCTAGAAGTTTGAAAACCGGAACTTCAGCTCTTAAAGTTACCAGGAGTGGCATTTTTTTGAGTTTCTCAACTGGTCTCATTGGTGTAGCACCCCTGTAGTCGCCTCTCCTTTCAAAAAAGGTAGTTGCAAATCCAGTCTCAAGCTCCATCTCATACCTTCTATGTTATTGTTCTTTAGAGCCCATGCCCAACTCACATTCTATTGTCCTTTAAAGTCCATGCCCAACTCAGAATTTAACACATCAACCTTGTTGTCAGTCTCTAAGATAATAGAATGGGAAAGTTTTAGTAAGGTAGTTCATGGAGTTCCTGCAGGGATGACATAGATTCCAGACCCATTGGAAGGATGAGTATAGGAGAGGCTGGAGGTATAGTTTACATAACGATATTTGTCATTATAGAATCTTTGTAAATATCATTTATATAGAACTTGGGCAGATTTGTCAAGGGTCGATGTGAAAATTCGAAGTTAAAAAAAAAATCGAATTTCTAGCTATTTTTTGTGTACGACGACTAGGGAATAGTCCAAATTCAATTTGAATTTGAAAAAAAATCTAAAATTCGAATACCGAAATTTATCATGTCTCTTTAAAACTTTGACCATTTGAATTGCTGTTTTAGCCTATTGGGGACCTCCTAGAACCTATTTGTAGTCAATTGGTGGACTTTGAAAAAACAAAGTTTTTAAAAAAAAATACTTTGAATCGAATTCGATTGAATACGATCTTACTTCAATTCTAATGATCGAATACAGCCTATTCACCCGCAAAAAAACCTTTAACTTTTTTTAATACATTTCGGTTGGTCTTTTTTTATTCGAATTTCGAAGTTATGGGAGTTCAAACTTCGAAATTCAACCCATGCTAAATCTGTCCCTCAGTGTTTGCTATTTTACAAATGTGTTATAACTGTAGATATGTGTGGGAATAGCTTTTGTTAAAAAAAATTATATTTTGATTGAACTGTCTCTAACTAATACATTCTCATATCCAGAAATACTGATGTACCTATGTATATGAGAATAAATAAACATATTTAGATAAATATATCCATGGACAATAAACCTTTAGACAAGACCTTCATTCACACGATCTACCTAATATATGCACCTTTGGTGTATGTTTCTTTTGCATTATTGTCAGTTCTGCCACTAAAATATTTTATGATCACCTGCAGAGCCACTATAATGGGTTTCGGGCCCAGCAGAATTTAAGTTTACAAGTTTACCCAAAGCCGTGAACAGAGCTGAAGTTGCAAAAAAGATCCAAAGACATGAAAGGAGCTGAAGCTGATGAAGAAAAGCAAAGAAGCTGAGGACAAGGAGGAAGAACCTAAAGTGATTTCCGCTGAACACCAATGTTTTTTTTTTTTTTTTTATTAAACCTTGACCAGTGCCACCACTGTTTTCTTTATATCTTCTATGGGCCCCTGGCCACCAATGCTTTTTTTAAAATTTTCTATGGGGCCCCTGATCACCAATGCAGTTTTTTAACATTTATGAGGCCGACCACCAATTTCTTTTAACTTGTAGGGGGCCCTGACAACCAGAGCCATGCTGCACAGGCACCCAAGGCAAGCCAGCGAATGCGGCGCCGGCTTAGCACTCCTGCGCATCGTGTATCCTGCGCATGCGCGAATCGTCGCGAACGTGCGCATGCACAAATTGACGCAAGCCTGAGTTTGCGCGCATGCACAGGAGCGCAAAGGGAAGTAAAAAGAGTCGGGCACAGAGGGGACCAGACTGGGGGTAGGCGACAGAGGAGGTACGTGCCTGGCGCCCCCCCCCCCAGTTTTGCGCCCTAGGCACGTGCCTACTCTGCCTACCCCTTGGCCCGGTCCTGCTGACAACCAATTTTTAACTTTTATAGGGGCCCCTGACCACCAGTTGTTTTTTTTAAGTTGTAGGGGGGGTTTAGCTTTCACACTTTAGTGCCCATGTTTGTGTGGCTTTTTTATTGTGGTGTGGGGTGTGTGGTCTGGGGCATAAAATACTATTGGATGTTCAGTCATTTATATTTAAGAAACACTGACACCCAATGTCTATGTTCTACCTCAGAGGTTTAGTAACACCCTTCCACCACCATTTTAGTGAGGGCCCATCTGAGCAAAAGAGTCCCAAGTAACACCTGCTCTGCCAGGTTTTGCTGGAAATTATCACTGTTATCTTGGATATCACACTTGTCCAATAAATCATCCAAGCCACTATTAAAGCATTAATAGAATCACCCGACAGAGCATTACACAACCTCACTGCCCTCACCATGAAGAACCACCTACGCTGCTTCAAATAAGGTCAGTTTGTTGCCATTCTGCTTAAGAAATGTGATAACCGTTAGAACTGCACTGGAGAAACTGCACACAGACACCATGCTTCTCTTGCTCCAAGAAGACATAACTTTATTAACAATTCTGCATTAGCAGATAGAGATTGTGTCACATGACACTGTATCAGTGTGAGATAAGTATGAGATCTGTATAGGGTTGTCACTTTTTCTGGAAGAAAATACCATTAATACATGTCTTTAGTGATGGGCGAATTTATTCGCCAGGCGCGAATTCGCGGCGAATTTGCGCGATTCGCCGCCAGCGAATAAATTCGCGGAAAGGCACGCGAAAATTCGCGAAAAAAATTCGTCAAAAACGGGCGCCGGCGTCAAAAACGGCGTTTCACGAATTTTTCGCCGTTCCTCGAATTTCGCGCGAAATTCGCGAATTTTTCGGCGAAACGAAACGGCGCAAATTCGCCCATCACTACATGTCTTAACACAGTCAGTAAAGTCTAAAGGGGTGGCCTCTTGTTCTTTGTTCTTTTATGTATGAAAAGAGCCTCTACTTTACGTCTTCTAATGTACTTATAGGTCTTCGGCACAATGTAATTCAAAATAAAAATATGTTAAAATCCTGGGTGCAATGTTTTGTTTTTAAGTTCCTGGTACTATGTTACTATCTGTTATTGCTGATTTGCTGATCCTGACTTTCTTGCCTTTTTTCTGAGTACTCTAATCACTGCCAGCCCTGACTTTTGCCTGATTTCCAGTTGGACAGCCCTGGTATAAGGTACGATATGTTAATTTTCAGAGCTCAAAATACATTAATCAAAAGTCTTTTAATATTATTAGTAAATAAGTTCCAGTTACAGATATTTTCTGGTTATATTATCTCCCTTCTAATTTGTGCAAAATACTGTAACCCTATAGTGTGGCCTTTAGTCATAGCTGCTTTGCCACTCCTTATGAAATGCACACAATCTGGTCTACAGATTCATCCTAAAAATCATCACACTCTTGCAATTTTTTTTTAATCTGCTATGATTTCAATTGATAAATATACATATAACCAGTATAATTGCAGCGTCTACTTTTGGGTTACTTAATCTCTTTCCTAAACTGATATTTATGTGATTTGTTCCCTACAGTTAAGCAGACGAGAAACCCTGAGAATTACCCCTGCATAGTCAAGTAAGCACCTGTCTATCACCAATACAGTAAAGGATTGGTTTAAATTCTCCATCTGGTTCTGAGAATAATGCCCAAGCCAAAGTAAGCAATATATGCTCTACAGGACCGGATTTACATAGTGGGCGCCCCTAGGCCCACTGCTGTTTGTCACCCCTGTCCCCTCCAGGGGGACAGGAGCAATGGGGATTGGTGCACGGGAAATTTAAAAAATTATTGTATCTCCAGTGCATCCCCAGTGTTTTTGAACCAATGGGTGTGGTTTGGCAGCATGCTGCCCCCCTAAAATCCTGTCGTCCTAGGCCCGGGCCTAGGTGGCCTTTCCACAAATCCGGGCCTGATGCTCTAATACTCTACTCTTTGTTCAAAAGGAAGCAATTGGAAGAAAAACTTATAACAACAACGCCCCATGCATTCATTTAACCAGGATTAGCGCCTGTCCAGTATTAAAATACAAAGTTACCCTCAATAATTTTTGTGTCATTGAGCTTTACATTTAAAAGTAGTGTTTTCTTATCAACACACTATCATCATATAATCAAATGCTCAATGTCAGAAGATACCAAAGATCCTTTTTTCAATTAAAAGAAAGTTAAAAAAAAATAAGAAAAATGCTATGATTTTCTATGATTTCCAGTAATAGATTGTTAGCTTAACTTTGACTTGCTTTTATGCTAAGGCTATAAACTGAATTTTCAATGGGAACTGTCAACTTTATTTATGACAGAGATGTACTAGTTAGAAATTCAGAGTGACTTCTGCATTGGCAGTATGATATATTGAATATAGACAAATAAAATTCTTTCAAGTTTCGACTACAACTCTACTTAAATAATTTACGTTTCTACTTTTTTCCCCCCTCCTCAAACTTGCCTGACAGTTTTGTTGATAAGTGCACTTTTTTTTGCTGTTGATCAACTCTGCAACTGGCAGGAAAATATAAAAATGTCTCCTATTTTTAGCTAGACATATTATTGAGTAATGTTTCCACAATAATATTTTTTCTCATTATGCACCACTTACTGGTGAGTGTGTAGCATTTTCTACAGACCTTAAGTACAATAAGCTTCAGTGTCCTTCAGAAAATCTGAACACTTATTAACACCTTAATAAGAAGTGAATACAAGGTGCTTACAGTCAAAACATTACAAGCTTTTCACCGATTTGTTCAATTCACTGTTGAATCACTGACACCTTTAATTCAAACATACTATTGTAGGTGTTAACAAAACTTCAGATCAATGAAGTATGAATGAAAATATCTCCTCTATTGATTCTATATTGTTAATTAATTGAAAAAAATATAATGTAAAAAGGATGTTAAGTCTGATTTCCACATCAATGTTACATTAAGCAAACTATATGAGGCAATGGGGAATGTTTGCTACTGCCACTGTATGGATAAAGCAGCAATGTCACCCAGTGGTCAAAGGCTACCTTCTGTACCATGAATAATCTACAATGAAACCCTGCCACTACAGGAAGAGAGCAGCAATGCCACACAGTGGGCAAATGCCACCTACTACACCATAAATAATCTACAATGAAACACTGCCTTTATAGGAATGGAGCAGCAATGTCCCCCAGTGATCAAATGCCACCTACTCCACCATGAATACACTACAGTGAAACACTGCTGCAATGGGAATGGAGCAGAAATGTCACCAAGTGGTCAAAGACCACCTACTTCACCATGAATAATCTATAGTGAAACACTGCAGCTATAGGGAAGGAGCAGAAATGTTGACCAGTGGTCAAAGGCTAGAAGAGGGATCACTCACAGATCCCAAAAACAGTGGTCAAAGGCTACCTATATCACCATGAATAATTTATAGTGAAACATGGATGCTGGTCAAAGGCCACTTACTCCATCTTGAAAAATCTGCAGTGAGAAACTGCCTCTATAGCAGAAATGTCACCAAGTGGTCAAAGGCCACCTACTCCACCATTAATAAACTGCAGTGAAACACTACTGCAATAGGGACGAAGTAGCAATGTTACCCAGTGGTCAATGGTCACCTACTCCACCAAGAATAATCTACAGTGAAACACTGTCACTATAAGGATGGAGCAGAAATGTCACCAAGTGGTCAAAGGCCAGCTTCTCCACCATGAATAAACTAAAGTTAAAAAAACACTGCTGCAACAGGAATGGAGCAGCAATGTACCCAATGGACAAAGGTCACCTACTCCACCATAAATAATTTACAGTGAAACAATGCCACTATAAGATTGGCAAAGTAATGCTACCCAGTGATCAAAGGCCAACTACTTCATCATGAATAATCTACAGTGAAACACTGCCACTGTAGGATTGGAGAAGCAATATTAACCAGTGGTCAAAGACCATCTACTCCACTATGAATAATCTACAGTAAAAACAGAGCCTGTATAGGGATGGAATAGCAGTGCCACCTGATACATCACAAATAGTCTACAGTGAAACACTGCCTCTATAGAGATGGAGCAGAAATGTCACCCCCCCAGGTCAAAGGCCATCTGCTTCACTATAAATAATCTACAGTGAAACACTGCTGCTATAGTGATGGAACAGCAATGTCACCCAGTGGTCAAAGGCTACCTATTCATAGTGGTAAAAGGTGAGTATATTAATTCAATTCAGTTACAAAATAAATTAGAAGACAGTTGAGATTAAAGTGTTTCTTTGGCCAGGCTCATTTGTGAAGTGAATGCTCTGTATAGTATACATTTCAGTTGCTGCTGTTAATTCTTATTTTATAAAAAGTTCCAAAACATTCCTCTCAGATTCATTTTTTAACTAGTTTTTCTATAGAAAATGTATAGATATTTATATTCTAGTAGTTTTGGCAGACAATCAACCGTGTGGTAGCTTTTTATCAACAAAGTCTGGGCATCTATGTAAAATAGAAGGAAGAATGGATGATGAAAAATATGACTAAATATTGCAAAATAAGCTGCTTTACTAAGTTTAAAAACTGAATCTTAGTAAAGGACATTTATATCACTTATTGGGGGTCATTTATAAAGTTTGCTTATTTATTTGGTAATGTTTTTATTGCCCGTCTTTTTTCCTGAACACTGATTTTCCTGAACTGTTTTTTCACGCTGCAAATCATTCTGTGCTGTATTGTCTGTTACTCCATCATGCATTGGGTGGTAGAGGAAGAGTCAAACATGGCTTTGTTTGAACAGAAGCTCAAGTAGCCAAACCCATTTTTTATAAAGTTTTCCTGTAGGGCAATGTACTGTACTATTCTTGTTAGGAATAGTGCTGATCATAAAACAAACAGGAGCTGATGTGCTGTGTAACTAAGAGTTTTACTAAAGGAAAAACATGCACACACCTCTGCAGATGAGTATACTGTAAATGGGGGCAGACAGTACAGGTTCTTGAGGCAGGCCAAAGGTCAAGGGTATGTGGCAGACAAGAGTAATCTAAAAATAGGCCGAAGGTCCGGACAGGCAGAGAACTTGCAGAGTCAGGATCAGGATTTCAGAATAACTGACAAGAACTCGAGGCTTGGAGTCAGCAGCATGGCCAATGATCCAACATAGGGGAGACAGGGAAGCTTAGCCTCAGCAGGGGACTTGTCTGTATTCCCTGGGGTGGAACTCGTTTTCATCCTCACATATCTTGGGGCCAGTCCAATCTCTTACGGACACAACAGTGAGGTCCCTCCAACTCTTAAAATGTTCTTCTTTCAAGGGAACAGGTTATATTCCTGAAAACCCTTTAATCCATCTGAGACAGTTAGTCAGTCAATGTCCAAGACTAAGAGAAACAAGTTGCTCCAGAACAAATTTTGTGACCACACTCACAGGATGGACATAACTTTACTTGACTCTGTTCAACTGGCAAATCAAACAATTTAATTTTCAATGGCACCCTCTCATTAGACATATTCCATGGATGTTCACCTTTAGCATCAGTATCAGGTGGAACCTCCTCAAGGTCTATCAGTATCAGGGGGAACTTTCTCACAGTCTATCTCTGGGGCTCTCTATAAGAACATTCAGCAGGACTCCAGCAGAACACTGCCACTCTTGGGCAGTAAGAAATCTGTTCCCCAATTAGGATTTGGTAAATGAATTCTTCTCTCACTCTGGGGACCATGGGCCGCACAGCAGTAACCTATCTGGAGTGTAGTCCTAATGCAGTAAATCATTGAAGAACATTTTGTGGATTTTCAAATGCAGTCATACCTTCATCAAAAATTACCTGTTTCACATCTCACATCACATCTCAAAGTTAACAATTTCTTGGCACACTCCTTTAGAAGAGGATCTCACATACATCAGGTGCATTTCCTGTTGCAATTCAGCAGATCTGGCCTCTTTGCTTGTGGAAGATACTGGGAAGCTGGAATTTTACAGTGCAGTGCCTCCAACTAATTGGCACTGAGGAATACACCTAAGGGGAATTCCACTAAGAAAATAAAATAGACAAAACTTTGCAGCAAATAATTTAAACTTTATATAGAAAGGTAACAGTATCTAATACAAATAGCAATCCTGCACTAGGGACATTTCTATTACTCACTAGCACATAACATTCTGAAAAATTAGTCTTTTAAACCATTTTATTGGTAAAAAGTAAAGAAAAAAAACATCAGTAATGCACATGCAGCCAAAATACTTTTGCCAAGGTGACATATTTAAATAGTATTAACATGTTGGTTACTAAAATGTATTGCATATGGAATGAATGCAGAAATCTAAAAAAAAATACATCCAATATCTAGTAGCGTATGAGTAGGAATACCAGAGCATGGTTGTTAGGTGTAATCTTGTACACATTGTATATTTTGAATGCCAAGCTTTCCAATTGCTCCACATTTTATCAAACAAGGCTAGTTTACCCTTTAATTTATAGTAAACTGTAGTGCAACTGTTTGTAAAACTCTCCTTAACTTGGATAAAGGGGTAATAGGCTGCTTAAATTTTTTGTTTAATATAGTACTTTTCTATCTCAGTCCTCCAATTAAGTCCTTTGCAAAATGTCCCTTCAATCCTTTGCCAAATGTCCCTTCCCCAAAAGCTCTTAATGGGGCTGTTCACCTTTAAAGTAACTTGTAGTATGATGTAGAGAGTGATATTCTGGGACAATTTGCAGTTGGATTTAATTTGTTATTATTTGTGTTTTTTGAGTTGTTTAGCTTTTTATTCAGAAGCTCTCCATTTTGAAGTTTCTGCAATCTGGTTGCTAGGGTCCAAATTACCCTAGTGACCATGAATTGATTTGAACAAGAGACTGGAATATGAATAAGAGAGGGCCTGAATAAAAGTGAGTAGTAAAAAAGTAGCACTAACAATACATTTGTAGCCTTACAGAGAAGTAAAAGAGTCAAAAGAAGAAAGCAAGGAAAATAATTCAAAAACTATTAAAAAAATGAATTCCAATTGAAAAGCCCAGTTGCAGGCAGTGGAGTGATATGATTGGCTGGAAGGCGAGAGAAAGGTCTGAATCTTTCTGGAAGCCACAGAGGACATCTGGGAAAAAAGGTGGACCCAGAGACAGCTTAGGTTTGGAGCCAAATACACTAGGTGGGCCAGCAGAGACTATAAAAGAGCCCCTGAACCATCTGAAAGAGAGCGACTGTACAGAATTCTACAACAGCCTGTGGTGAGCTTAGTATAAGGAAAGGCCTAGAGTCCCAGCTATACAAAGGGCCCATCCCGTTTCCTGCCAAGCTCCCTGTGAATCCCAGAGTGCCAGCCTTGAGAATTCCTGGTGAGTGATCCACAATATTGGAAAGGTATAAGTGTGTGGGCCCCTGTGTGATGGCAGGTCTTTTGAGTGCGCCTGCTACATTGGTCCAACTGCCTTTGTCCAAGGATATGAACTTTGGGGTAGGTAGTACTACTTCAATATCAATGGGGTGGTTCACCTTTGAGTTCAATTTTCGTTTGCTATAGAATGGTCAGTTCTTAGCAACTTTTCAATATATCCAATCCTTTTAAATTTATTTTTTAGTTTTTAATTATTTGACTTCTTGTGACTCTTTCTAGAATTGGATGTCATTGACCCCAGCAATCAAGACACTATTGTTCTGTGAGTCTAAAATTTGATTGTTATTGTTACTTTTATCACTTATCTTTCTATGAATATTCTAGTCTGTCATTCAAACCACTGCCATTTGAAAAAGTGGTTTGGGCACTTAATAGTTTCAGGATTAGAATCATTGTTAAATCCATTAGTGAGATGTGTCCATGTATTTTTGCATCCAATTGTTTCTAATATTGAGGGCTGTCTAAAAGACACTAATTAGCTACTGTGCCAGCAAGAAAGATTGACCCTTTTGGACAAAAAGATTTTATTTGCAACAACTGACATTTAAATTCTCTACACATAACCTAGATCAGGGATCCCCAACCTTTTGAACCCGTGAGCAACATTCAGACGTAAAAGGAGTTGGGGAGCAACACATGCATTAAAAATGTTATTGGGCTGCCAAATAAGGGTGGTGATTGGCCATTTGATAGCCCCTATTTGGATTGTCAACCTACATTGAGTCTCTGTTTGGCAGTGCGCCTGGTTTTTATACAACCAAAACTTGCCTGTAATTGAAAAATAAGCATCTGCTTTGAGGCCACTGAAAGCAACATCCAAGGGGTTGAAGAGCAACATGTTGCTCACGAGCTACTGGTTGGAGATCACTGCCCTAGATAGAAGATATATGGTATGTGGATGAGGTTCTCCTGGAGATTACCTAGATAACCAGCAGTTAGATTTTTTTGATGAGTTGTCTAAGTTGTTTATGTATGTAGTATTGAAAACAAAGTAAATCCAGGGAGAAAACAAAGCACTTCGAGTGCAACTAAAGTTTGTGGTTGATATTTTGACATTTTGATCTGGAATAGTACTAGAGATTAATTTATGTAGATGGTAAGAAAGGCAAAAGGCTAGACCTTTCAGACACACATCTGAACTTTCTGGATATAGGATTAAAAGTAGAGATTAGTCTACAGCAGGTAAGTATGCACTAATTTATATAAGAATATCCTGTTACCGTCTGATAAAAATAAACTTCTGTATGCTAGCAGCCTTCACAATCCTAGTTGCATCAAAGTAATTCAAAAAGGGGCATGTCTGAGGGAACACCAGTTTGCCTCAAATGATGTGGGGTGTCCTATAGCCTCTGCTTGACACAGAGTGTAGAAAAAAATACCAGTTGGGTAGGAACCATTACCAGGTAACAGCACTACAAGACAGGATGAGAGTAAGAAAGGCAGTGTCGGACTGGGGGTCCTGGGCCCACTGGGACTGTAACCTTGGGGGCCCCCACACAGTGTCGGACTGGGACACCAAGGGCCCACCCAATGACTTTAGACCAGGGGCCCACTCTCGGTACTATTATTCTTCCTCTCCTCACTCAACTTCTATTTTCCCATTCTCGTTTCTTTACATATTATAATCTATTAATCCATATATTTATCCTCTTTGTTCTCATAGATATATTGCATTCCATGTATATGAAATTTAAATGTTATAACCTGTCCACAATACAATGTTGTGTTTATTAACCTTAGCAGGATGTTAAGGAAGTTAAACATAATACTCTATAAATAACATAAATATTACAGATACAGTATTAAAGAAATTAGTCAAGTTCATTGAAGAGAGCTTTAATGAGAACAAAGGGTCTTCCCCAAGAAACCTACAGTCTAAATATATAAATCTAATATAAATATTAAGATGACAAGAAATTTGTCAAAAAAAGTTTAAATCTTATCTTTGTTGAAGGATTTTACATTTGTTGGTAGATACTCTGCCAATACAACAGTAGCACTTACAGAAGTGGGTTTATAATAGCAGACGGGTAATGGCTATAATGGGGTATTAAAGAAAAGATGAAACCTTCTATTTAAACATTCTGCAAACGGGTACACTGTCCTTTATGACAGGGTGATATACATCACTTTATTCATACACCAAACTATAGCATAAGAAGACATATTAGGAAAAATAATGTATTTCTTTTCTGCAATAAACAAGGAGACAATTCTTTTCCAGCTGTTTTTTCCCACTAGTAATGTGTAATGTAGGAAGACAGGAATGAGCAGAGTAGAAAGCGTCTGTCAGCTCTGTTTCCCACTCTCCTTGATTAGCATGAAACATTAATAGGGAGCTCAGAAACCTGGACTGAAATGGGCTTTGCCTGGAAATATGTCTGTCTTCAAAAGCATCTTTTTTTTTTTCCCTCTGAAACAGAGTAGGATTGTAAAGAATATTTCATAGCATGTGTACAGTATTTCATGCAAAGAAAAATGATTTTAATAAGAGCAGCAATACCATGGCATTTGTGTAATGCTCCAAAACAAGGCTCTGTTATCTCTCCCAGGGAGTCTGACTGTGTAGAATATCACACACTTGTGCAATGTGTTTGTTTTTATACTAAACTGTAACTGGAAAAACATATTTACACAATATATATATATATATATATATATATATATATATATATATATATATATATATATATATATATATATATGCCTGAATAAGCTTTTTCTATAACACGGTACATCTATATATATATATATATATATATATATATATATATATATATATATATATATATATATATATATATATATATATATATATATGCTTATTTTTATTCTTACCAAAAACTGATTTTTATTCATTAGAACTCAATCCCATGACATACACTAAATAAACTGATTTATTTCTATTGATATTTAGCATCTTCTACACTAATGCTCGAGGCAAAGGCATTGCAGTCCATTCTCTTTTTATTACTCGGTGCAATTTGGTTCTCACACATACAGTAATAGTCTCATGCTTGCAAAGAATTGTCGAGTTAGTAAGCTGTATGGCAATTCCTAAAATCCTGGCTCATGTTATTTATGGCACAGTTCATAAAAAGTGACTGCTTTCCTTGAAAATGCTTTTTTCTGAATAATGTGTATTTGCCATGTTAACTTTTGAACAGCCAGTAGCAATGAAGAGCTTTGCAACTGAAAAGCCTAAGATTCTAATAGTTAAACTGACGGTTTACCCTATATGTTTGCATTCACACACAGGCAAAGTGTGCGATTTATCAGATACTGCCCCATATGTCTGCATGAATGTTCCAAACAATGGTTGTCCAAAGATTCTATATTTATTGTTTGACAGACAGTATATTAAAGCTGTACAGTCCCTGCATGCCAATCAGATGCAAAACAGTATCTGAGAAGTGTGTTGCTGCTACCCTAAGTTTGAAGCTCAATGAAACTAGCATTATGTATTTTCTCAATGCACCATGCATTTTAAGTAAAATACTATCAGCCTCCAACCCTGGCAATCTTTAATAGGATCTCATCAATTATTTGTAGGGAAGAAATTGAAATTGCTAATGGTATAAGGATATTTCTATATTTTATTGCATTCCTTTTTTCCAATTTTTATGGGGGGAAGGGGAACACAGGTATTTAAAATATTCGGAAACATCTACACTGTCCTTGTCTGACTCTCTAACATATACAGTTTGTATATAAATATAGGTGTAGTTTTGTATCTTTTCACAGAAAACCATATATAGAGAAAGCACACAGTAACTTTCCAGGGTGACATGCAATACAGTACACAGTGGTGTAATAGTTGCTTGATGCTAAAAAGTTAATATAAAAACCAAGAAAAACCGAGTGCAGCAAAAATGATGCTATTAAAGGTAAAGCCTCCCTGACTTTTAAAAGATTTACAGTCCATTTAAATGTAAACCCTCACATTGCACATTTCATTCAAAATATTAATTGTAAGTATTCAGGAGTCTCCCCTTTGACCCAGAGCAGACATTCACACTCATTGCACATAAGAATGCACCAGCAGAGACCGTTCATGAGGGACATAGAAAAGCCAGTCGCATTTTAGCAGACACCAAATGCTGCAGAACGTTGACCAAGTGACTGAGTCATCTGAACAGCAGAACCTCGATCACCCAAAGAACAAGTTTCATTCAGACCTGTACTAGAAAACAGCCGGGAAGCAAAGAGCTGTTTGCCGCATGCAGCACTCTCCTTTTCAAATAACAGAAGATTTTAGTATCTACAGCACAGAAGAGATGGCACACTTACTGTAATGTCCCATGGAGCAGAGTTCACAGCTAGACAGAGGCTCTTTGCATTCCACTCACTGAAAAGGGTTAACCACCGTGAAGAAAAGAATATAGAAGACATTAGCAGGCAGCCTACTTAGATAATACATATTTCCGCTTATGATAAATCCTGGATAAACCTGTATTTCTATTTAAACACCTTGCAGAGTAAAGCCTAGCACTGCATCTGGTTGCCAAAGCACAATCAATATAGAAGGAGCAGTATTTTATGATTGGAGAAGTTGTTGTGTTTTTGGTGGTGAAATTCATTATTTAGTATCTGAACCCTCAGCATTTCAGTATCATTTATTCATAAAGTCCCTTTTTGCCAGGAGGAAATGGATACAGCTATAGAGAGAGAGAGAGAGAGAGAGAGAGAGAGAGAGAGTGTGTAAGAGAGAGAGAGAGGGAGAGAAGGGATTGAAGCGGATTGATGATATTGATCAGTTACCATCTTGAAACAAAGGCTAGGTGCTCTATTTTAGTTGACAACTGTGACAGATAAAAAAAACAAGCAAGTGAGGGGGAAGGCTAAGGCCTTGAACATCACAAGCTTTAAAGAGCGTTTGAAGAAACCATTATGACAAGCAGGTCTAGGCGAGCTGCTGCAAAAGATGTATTCAGAAGAATCATTAAAAAATGATGCTTTGTTTGCCTTGTGAAAATGAGGATCCAAGCGTTCGGCAATACACTTTTCTGTCAATGAGATTTGATTTTTAGATTTTACAGTATAAAGAACTTTTTACAAAAATACAGAGCAAATAAGAAATAAACAAACAGAGCGATTTGTTGGGTCATTTTAGTAGAAGTACAAAACTCCTGTCACTGTTTATTTACTGCGCGCTCCGCTCTTGGGCACATGAAAGATAAAAATATATGCAAAGATCAAAAATGTTTTGTTGCTTTTTATAAGGCTGGGATTACATTGTGGTTGGAACCCAGCTATTGCAAATTTTCATTTGTTTATATATCTGATAATTTTTTTTGTTTGATTTTGTTCAAAATGTTTGCTTTTTGTTAAGTAACCTTTTTTTTTACAAAATCAAGCAAGCTCTCAGCTTTTTCATAATTTTAACAGTAACGAATTATGACATCCAAAACTTGATGAAGAGCAAATTGGACATTATTATGATATAATCATTATTATATTACTGATAGGGAAGCATATACAGAATATATGCTCTTGATAACATTGTATGATTCAGACTACATATAGAGGCACATTTATCAAGGGTCGGATTTCGAATACATGTTTTTTTTTTAAAACTCACATAAACTCCAATGAACTCGAAATTCGGGTGAATTAAATCGACCCTAAAACTCGAATCAAATTCGAATCTAATTTGATTCTAATTCGATTCGAATTTTAAAAACTCAATTCAATTTCTTATCTCCTAAAAAAAGGAAGACTGCAAACAACTCCAAATTGATCCCTGGACATCTCCCATTGACTTAAAAAGCAATTTGAAAGGTTTTAGGTGGCGAATAGTCGATTTTGAGTTCTTAAAGGGCCAGAGTATGATAAAGCTCAAAAATCGAAATCTACTTTTTTGAAAAACTTTAATCGAATTTGAATAACTCCCTAGTCAAATTTGACAGTGTTGACCATAACAAACTCGTAAATTCTAATACAAGTCGACACTTAATAAATCTGCCCCATACAGTAATACTATGCAGATGGTAGACCAGAAAGTGCAACAGCATAATTGTTTTACAAAAGTTTAGTTAAATATTTGTCTGTGCATAGACAGGAAGACCAGGATTCAATTTACATGGGACAGCCTATAGACTGAACCTTACCCACCATAAAGGGATACTGTCATGGGAAAAAAACTTTTTTTCAAAATGAATCAGTTAATAGACCTTGTCCAGCAGAATTCTGCACTGAAATCCATTTCTCAAAAGAGCAAACAGATATTTTTATATTCAATTTTGAAATCTGACATGGGGCTAGACATTTTGTCAATTTCCCAGCTGCCCCATGTCATGTGACTTGTGCCTGCACTTTAGGAGAGAGATGCTTTCTGGCAGGCTGCTGTTTTTCCTTCTCAATGTAACTGAATGTGTCTCAGTGGGAGTGGCAGTTTTTACTATTGAGTGTTGTTCTTAGATCTACCAGGCAGCTGTTATCTTGTGTTAGGGAGCTGCTATCTGGTTACCTTCCCATTGTTCTTTTGTTTGGCTACTGTGGGGGGAAAAGGGAGGGGATGATATCACTCCAACTTGCAGTACAGCAGTAAAGAGGGATTGAAGTTTATCAGAGCACAAGTCACATGACTTGGGGGTAAACTCCAATGTATTTTGCTAGGACAAAGCCTCCATGGAAAGCACCCATTGAATTCAATGCGTTTCTCAAATTTTAGCCATTTCTGGAATTTTCACCCACTTTATTGTAAGTGAAACAGGATAGATTCGTTCACCACTGATCATGAATATTGCTGCCAGTCTCATACAACTCTCCTCGCCACAACTGCTGCATTTCTCTGCCAGCCCCTGCAGTGGCTACCTGCCATACACTGAAATTCAATTTAACATTTTTGTGCACACAAAGCAATTAAACTTGTTGCACCACAACACACTTCATTTTATTTATCTTTTCGATTACAAGTTTTGGCAAGCACCACCCCCATAATACTGAATTGTAACATTGCATCTACTGTGGTGATATTCTTTGACTGTATGAGCAAACGGTTATGTCTTGTATTCGTGTCTCCTTACTCTATAAAGAGCTGCAGAAGATGGTGCTATAATAATACAAGTAAGACACTTGTATTCTTTTAACTGGTCTTTTCTCTAGCAAGTGGAATTTCTTAAAACTTCATTCTGAACCCAACATTTGATATCTGTGTAACAAATGCTACTTGCTACTTATCAACTGTAGTTGTTCCAAGATGGTATAAAGGTTTAAATTTACCCATGTGCTATTTTTGACTTCCATTTTCACATTTCCACTCCATGGGTTTTCAGGATCTGCACTGTAGTTACTGGTTAGCCTTATCGGTGTTTGAGCCCAAGACCTGTTGGGATTTTAAACTTGCCTTGGGGCTACAAATTGCTGCTTCATGCCACTTGAACTTGAGTTAAGGGTGGATTAAAAGTGGACCATATATTTTTGGTGGACAGTTATTAGTACACGGTAAAACATAAGATGCCCATAGTTTGATAGTAGAACTTTCACAGGATATGATCATAAATATAGGTTTTTTTGTGATGATGCGTTCCATGATACTTTTTTTTCTGTTTGCCAGTTTTCTCCAGCTCAAGCCCCAAACATTTAAAGTACAGGTATGGAATCCATTATCTAGAAACCTCTTATCAAGAAAGCTTCAAATTATGGGAAGCCCATCTCCCATAGACTTGATTATGATCAAATACATTTTTTCTCTGTAATAATAAAACAGTAAATTCTTTGGAGAAGGCACTCAATAAGGGCAATCTTCCACCAGGCAGTTGAATCAAAGTGAAACAGTTTATTGTGTCCATAAACTGTTTCACTTTGATTCAACTGCCTGGTGGAAGATTGCCTTTATTGAGTGCCTGCTCAAAAGAATTTTTAGTTTGTCTGCTCCATGTGCACCTGGGCCTCTTCCTTTATGTGGTGAGTAATCAATTACTATTTGGACCCTTCCTTTATTGTATTTATTATAATAATAAAACATTACCTTGTACATGATCCTAACTAAGATATAATTAATCCATATTTGAAGCAAAACCAACCTATTGGGTTTATTTTATATCTACTGTGTATTATTTTCAAGTAGACTTAAGGTATGTAGATCTAAATTAGGAAAGACCCCTTATCCAGAAAACTCGAGGTGCTGATCATTCTGGATAATATGCCCCATACCTGTACATTAGGATTCACTATTACCCCAATATCATCTATTGTGAAAAGGTCCCTGTACTGTTAGGGGCAGATTTATCAAGGGTCGAAGTGAATTCGAGGGAATTTTCTAAGTAAAAAAATTTAAAGTTTGAAGTAATTTTTTGAATACTTCGACCATCGAATAGGATACTACGACTTCGAATTTACTTCGACTTCAATTCGAAGTAAAAATCATTCGACTATTCGACCATTCGATAATCAAAGTACTGTCTCTTTGAAAAAAATTTGACTTCAATACTTCGCCAACTTAAACCTGCCGAAGTGCTATGTTAGCTTATGGGGACCTTCCAGAGCAAGTTTTTTGTATTCGAAAGAAAATCATACATAAAATCCTCAGACTTCGAATTTGAATGTTGGAGGATTCTATTTGATGGTTGAATTTCGAAGTATTTTCCACTTTGAAATTCGACCCTTGATAAATCTGCCCCTTAGTATACATGTACTGTACATATACATAATTTCCTTGATGTTTCCTTGATGAAAATAGTAGATTCAAATTACAATTACTATACCTGATATCCAGTTGTAAAAGAGAAGTTGACTGCCAAGCCATGTAATAACTTTTTGTGAACAAGTAAGCAGTCAATTGTATAACAAAACATGTATCTTTCAGAAATACACTTGTATGTATCAGAAAGAAGCCCAAACAGGAGTTATGATTTTCATCCTATTGCAAATTACAATTTTATGAAGTCATTGCTTAAACAATAATGTTTAAACTTTTTAGTGTACATTAAATAAATATTAGTCTTTGAAGGATTTGAGTTCTGTTTTCCCTTAATGCAAGGCAGGGTTCATACAAAATAGCTTTAAGAAATAATTGCTCAATAGACAAAGTGTTATCCCTTCTATCATAAAAGAATGGTAAATATGGAACTCCAGCAGTGACTTTCATAGCTTCTGGGTATTTCTCTTCTCCTGTGATCTTATGTCCACTTATTTTATTTGGTGTTGTTGTGAGGTCACAAGACTTTGATCAGTAACAGTGATGAGGGACTTCCCTTTTATCCTAGGGCCAGAACTATGGGGACTACCCTTCATTTGAGTAAATATCTAAAGAGATGAATGCGTTTGGTTAATGTTATATTAATGATGATATGAATTAATAAAGCTCAAAAATACACTTCATTTACTGCAAAAAGTTGGCTTTCCCATATTATAGTTTCATTATAATGACTAAATGTCTTTTTACAGCATCAGTAATAGATGAGTATAGGTTTTTTTTTAAAAAGTAATTCAAATGCACCTGTTAAGATATATGAATAAATAATAATAAATACAACATTTCAGAAGTAACACTGATGAAATCAGAGTGTCTAATAATTTGCAGTGTTCCCTGAAGTAATTGTATGATCCATGCTAAGTGCAATTTCTAGGAATTTCTTCCCTTTCTTTAAGTTTCTATATTTTTTCTTATAATTCAGTTTTGTCCATGTCCAATTTGTTGGCTTGCCAACTATAAAACCAAGGGAATGCTTTGTAATTTGTTTTAATCATTATTTATACAGCATTTCTAGAGATTTTTCATCATACCATATATATATATATATATATATATATATATATATATATATATATATATATATATATATATATATATATATACACATACAACACAGACTAGGGTCAATTTCATCAGGTGCCAAGCTTGACTATTGTATATATGGCTTTGGAGTGTTGAATGAAACCAACACAGGAAGAGCAACAAATCTGTAACTTTTTTGGGGAGTGTTCTATTCAGAAGCTTGCCATGCTCGTTCATCTTGATTTTTTATTTTATACTTTTTAATGTTGATTCATTTCAGAATGATTATAAACTACTCTGCATTCTCTTTCTTTACAGGGGTCAGTGAATGTATAAACACCTCTAGGCCTCAATAGATATAGTCATATTTGTACTTATTTCATATAGTACTTGTTGCAGAATCCTCTAGCTCCATCAGTTTACTCACACTGGAGATTTTTCGTAGCTTCTCTTGAGTTTCAGCAGGAAGTTACATGTTTGATAATCCATGTTTTTTTTTTTTTTTCTGAAAGCCTGGATAATTCCCAGCCCAGGTGCTGAAGACCTCCATAAACCTGTATACATAGTCCCTAATCCTTAAAAACTCAATAAGACAGTGCTACAAGTAAAAGCAGACCTAGGGGCCCATTTACTTAGCTCGAGTGAAGGAATAGAATAAAAAAAACTTCGAATTTCGAATGTTTTTTTTTTGGCTACTTCGACTACGACTACGACTTCGAATTGAACGATTCTTTAAAATAAACTTTGACCCCCTAGTTCGCCACCTAAAACCTACCGAGGTGCCATGTTAGCCTATGGGGAAGCTCCCCATAGGCTTTGTAACAATTTCCGATTTTTAATCGATTGAACAATTGCGGTAAATCCTTCGACTTGATATTCGAAGTCGAAGGATTTTACTTCGACAGTCGAATATTGAGGGTTAATTAACCCTCGATATTCGACCGTAAGTAAATCTGCCCACTAGTGTGTGCAGGACTGCCTCTTAACACTTAACATGAAGCATGCTATAATCATATGTTTGATAATTATATCATTATACAGTGATATATGAATAAATATTAACTTACACTAGGATGGTTATTTATCAAAGGTCAGTTTGTGAGGTTTGTGAAGATTTTTCTACCTCAAATAAACTCACAACTCGAACGTTAGCTTATTTATAAAAAATCCAAATGTAAAAGACATGATTGAATGCAGTCAGGGGGAAAAACTCAAATTGATAGAGTTATCTGTGAAAACAAAATCTGGAATACCTCGAACTGATCGAGTTTTCGAGCGCAAACCACCAAAAAAAAAACCAAAAATCATTAAGACTAAATATAATCTTCAAATGGTTAAAGGGGCCTCTACCATTGACTTCTACATGACCCGTAGTGTTTTCGTATTCAAATAATTTGAGTTTTTAGTGAAACTCAAATGTTTAGTGAACTCAAATGTTTGCTTATGTCTTTTTTTTTTTTAAAAAAAAAAAGAAAGCTTCAAATTCATATTCTATTCATTGTCAATATGTTTTTTATTCCAAAATATTTTATAAAACTAGAAAAACTTGAATTGAAAAAAATCACTTACGTTTTGAGTAGGAAAACCACAATTCATTTCTAAATGAACTGGCAAGATTTAAGATGCTGAACATTTTTATTGACTTTTTAGATTTATTTGTGCTTAATAAATATCAGTTTTTAAAACAATAAATCAAATTTCACCACTTAATTATATATATTTACTTGCAGTATATGTACTTTTGTCAACGAAATGCTATATAGACAATATATTTACATGCTACATACTGTTAAAAACCTGGAGTCCATAAGAATGCTCAGGGCCACATCAGGCCACACAAGACCACACCAGGCCTATGGGTTCACAGTTGGACATGCCTAGTCTGTGTATCCAATCTAAGCTTTTGTATACAAAAATACACAGACAAACTTGGTAATATTATTATTCCAAAGGAATTTATGTACAAATGTTAGACAGTAGCTTGAATTTTCTAAAGAGTAAACCATTTTCTGTTATGAATTTCCTAAAGACATAAACATGGTATTGTGAATCTGAGACAAAAATATGAGTGGCCGTGTTATCAGCATTCACTTGGCTGTCAATTGGCAGTTTCTAATAAGGTAGAATCATACAGTATACCTTTTAATGCATTAATGCAAAATAAATAAATAATGGAATATACAGATGAAGCCACTTTGATTTGTGAGTTAAATGCGTCATGACTCAGGGTTAATTGAATAAACTGTGCTATCTAAAGTCATCTTAACTCATTTAATGCATTTAACCTTTTCATTAGCATACCAAAGCACCATTGTTCACAATGGTGAATGCTTTAATTAGATGGGATGTTGTGATGCAGTTTTCTGTGTTAAATGAGATAAATGGGATATCTGTGTTTAGTTATTCTGTGTCAAACAGACAAACCAAAGTGGCTGCATCTGTAGCTCCTATGTGCATTAGCGCATTGATATAAAGTATGTTTCGTTTTAATAGTCATCTGTCTATCCATCTGCCAGTGCCATTATCTTCAGGTTATTGCATTTTCAAAACTTTTAATTCCAAAAAAACTGCTTTCACATTTGCCAGCTTTGTCACTTGGTAGCTGGCAGATTTTTAAATAACCCATCTGTTTTTAAGTTAAACTTCTGCATTATGTAGTAAACAACATATTTTATCACACATATATTTTCCACATATGTTTAAAAATGACTGGCTGAAATATTTGGGTATTATTTCTTAAATTTCTGGTTTGGTTAAATAAATATAATAGGGCAGATACTGGAACTTTGTAAGAACTACGTATACTGAGCAGGCCCTGAGTATCCTCAGAACGGAATCTAAGAGCTGTAGTTTACCAAAATCATGCACAAAAAAAAGGTTTCTATCTTGTGTTGTTGCATAACTATATTTATAGGCACAGTTCATCAAAGGATAAGAAAAGTGCATTAAGCTCTGTTGAAGCATGACTGCAGATCAAGGCTTACAAGGTATGCTTCATAAAAACAAGTTAGATCAGGTGTAGCTAAAAGGCCCTCTTTTTGTCCTTATTGTGTTAGGTTCCTCCAACAGAGCATAGGAGCCGCCACTTCTCCTTATCTTCATAAATCAAAATCACCACTCTGGAGAACCAGTATCATCAATCAATTGATTCTTTATTTGGTAGCACTACATGTTTCGGATCTATCTGATCCTTCCTCAGGTGAACACTGGCACCTGAGGAAGGATCAGATAGATCCGAAACATGTAGTGCTACCAAATAAAGAATCACTTGATTGATGATACTGGTTCTCCAGAGGGGTGATTTTGATTCATAAAAACAAGATAGCTGATGGTAGCGTTTGACTTTCATTTGGCAATTTATTTGATGTGACAAATAAGTCTCAAAAAAATGACTAGGGTGCAAATGCATTGAGAGCATTGGCCAGTCAGTAGACTCCATTGAGAAACTCCACCATACCCATACCTATTACATTATTTTGCACCAACCACCAAGATGCTTTCTAACATTTTTATTATCCAGCATGTGTACCAAACATTTTTGTGCAAAATTCACAAAAATTAAGGGCCGAGGCCACACCTCAACAGTTGTTTTTTAAGAACACAAATATTATGCTTGATCATGCAGTCTATTCTGTTATTTTTTTTAATATCAGCAGTGACATCTCAGGGGCTTACCCATTATAACACCGCCTTGTCTGACTCCTCTCTGGATGCTACTTGTTACAGCAACAACAGATAGTCTCACACTTAGGGATTTATTTATTAGCTTGACTATCATCTTCATTAATATAGACATTATTTGACTAAACTGTAGTTGATACACTGGCTGCATTAATATATTAATAAAACAAAAATGCTGGAGGATATATTCCCAAAATGTAAATGTGAGGAGGACACATCTGTGTATAGGGTGTCTAAGAATTAAAGTGACATTTGGTCTTTAAACAGATTTTCTGCCCTAGATGGTCTTTAAACTATATCAGAGTGAGTGCTAAAACAATGTTGTATCTAATCTGCATGAGGCAATGGACGTCTAACCAAATCTTTCACATCTAACTAAATGTAGACAAGAACCCAGAATGTCTGAAAAACCAAAGTCCTACAGAGAAGTTATTTAATATCTTGATCCCCACACAGGTTTGCAACAATACCATTCTTGTGAAAGAAAGACTTTCCTATTAAAGTGAGGCAGAAGAGTCTTCTAAGTAGCCTTAAAGAAGTCTGGAGTGGATCAAAAATTAGTTTAAATATGAAGATCCTGTTAAGTCTTTGCAATACTGGTTTGTTGTTATGACATACGAGTTGCTGCTGTGGACTGCTTAACTGTAATGTTACCTGTATATTTAAAAAAATAAAAGAAGAATACCTGAACTAGACTAAATTAATCACAATTAGACACACACACACACATATATATATATATATATATATATATATATATATATATATATATATATATATATATATACCTGTATATACAAACTTTAGACTACATTTACGATTGCTAGTCTAAACTTTAGTCCCTTGATAAAATACTACCCATGGGTTTGTACAAAGTACCCCAAGGCAGTAGAAAAGAGAAGAATTGATGCTGTGAATAGGAGTCAGAAAATGTACCCATCTTGCCTTTTGTGGCATGTGGGAAGAAATAAAACTGATATTTTTTCTAACAGCAAAATACAACATAGAAGAAATTTTGGTTGTGAACCCACCCTTAATTAGTTTATGTTCATTTGAGCAGGTTCTTTGTTGTCAAAGAGGTAGAAGTAAAAATCAGAGTTTTGCTGGAAATTTTTATGCAGAAAATGTTTTACTCCTTGTGTGTTGAGGAGAGAGTCCAACAACCAAGGAGGAGGGATTATTTTGCCTAGTTAAAGATGTCCCAGGGGGTAAGAGAGCTAGGGTGACTGCAGACAGAAAAGAACTATAGATATAACTAAACCCCCTTGGGTGACAGAAAAAGGCAAGCGTTAGTACACCAGTTGTAATAATACCTGGGAGGTGGCGGGTGTCGTCCATGGGGATGCCCGCCACCTCCATTCCTGCCCACCTTTTCTGTGTTTTGATGTGCGCTGCTTCTTAGTTGACGTGCATGCTGCTCATGCAAGTTTGTTTATATTCTGTACGTGGCATCTTACTTGGCACAAAATTCAAATATTTAAAGGTGCCTCCTCTGTTTTTTCATAGCCCTACGTAGGTCTATTCTAGATAGTTACTGGTGAGATTCTGGTTTTATTTACTGCTCTTAGACCCTTACCTGTCCTTCACCATTCCTATCTGCTGCCTGAACCATCCATTACCTGTTTTCTGACTACTCTTCCGGGTCCTGATTCTGTACTATGCTGTCTGACTAATTATTGACCCTGGACTGTTTCTTCGACTACACTTTGTTCTAACTCCATTCTTACTCCATTATTCTTCAAGGCTATGGCTACTATCTATGATGACCCTGACCCTTCTGCCTCTGCTAACTAAGCAATCTGTAACCTAAGGCAGTGTAAACGGCGGGTCTAGGTAGTAAACCATGTTCTCTTCTATCTCATTAAGACAATGTTGGTAATTATATTGATTCTTGCCCAGTTTGTCAATATTGTAAACCATCCAAGTCCTTACCTCCGTGCCTGCTACAGTCGCTTCCTATTACCAAGAAGCCATGGACTCATATTTCCATGACTTTCATTGTGGAAATGAATACAGTTATTTGGGTGGTAGTGGGCTGATTTAGTAATATTCTCTGTAATAATACCTGGTGGTCTTGGAGGGTGGTGTGGGATCCTGCAACACTCACTGTGGATTCCTAGTGGTTTCCTAGCATCCTTTTCTTTTAGCAGGCCACATCTGATGTCATTGAACTGGCACGAAATTCAAATATTTAAGGCACCATGACTGTTTTCTCTTTTCTCAATGTTCTTGTCAGATCTACTGTTCCTGGACGCATGCCTGTCCTAACCACCCCTGTCTGCTGCCTGAACCAACCTTGTCTGATTATTGACCATCCTTCTGGATTCCGATTCTGTATTGCACTGATTGTCCCCAGCCTGTTCCATGACCACACTTACTCATTCCCTGTTCCTCTTGTACCACATTCCAGTTCCCTTGCATGCCCAGAACCCTCACCTTGGTTCTTTTTTTTTTTAAAAACCTGGCATCCAAGTAGCGAAGGGCTCCTCCTGATGTGAAAGAGCTGTTTTAGACAGAAGCATGACCCCCCATGACATTTGTTCTGGCTTTGGGATATAGAGTGTGTCAGTTTCATTTTTTTCCCTTCCCACCCTCCCCTCTGCTAAGTCTCTTACTGAACTCTTCCTATCTAATATATTAAAGCTTCATGTGGCTTCATTGAACATTGTTTCTGACAGGGGGGTTCAACTTGTTTCAAGATTTTGACAGGCCTTTTGTTCACTTATGGGCACTGATTTGTATTTTTTCCTCTGCGTATCACCTGCAAACTAATGGCCAGATGGAAAGGACAAATCAATCATTGGAGCAATATCTCAGGTGTTACATCTCCAGTAATCAATCACAATGGGCATCTTATCTTCCATGGGCTGAGTCTGCTTTCAATAATGCTACTCAGTTGTCCACTGGGGAATCTCTGTTCTTTATTGTTTTTGGCTATCATCCTAGAGCAAATATCTTTTGGGCAGGCACTCAAATAAGGCAATCTTCCACCAGGCAAATAAAAGCAAGTAAAGACTTTATTTATGTCATGTATAACAAGCCTTATGTGTTTTGTGTTACAAATACAGTCAGGGGTGACACTTCACAAGGCTGTCTTTTGGGCAACTACTGCTGAAGATAATGAGTTTTGAACCTTTTGGCAAATCCTAGAAAAGTCAACCAAACAGTTGACAGCAGAACAAGGAATGAGCCTATGACTAAGTGTTTGTAAAACAAAATATGTCTGGTGAAAGATTGTGTTCTTTAAGTGCCTGCTCAACAGATATTTGGTTTAATCTGCTCCCTTTGCTGAAGGCTCGGGCGGTGCACCTGGGCCTCTTCGTTAATGTGTGATTTGTTATATTTCTTTGGACCCTCCATCCTGTCTCTGTATCATCCTAGAGCCTTTTCAATTACTACTTTTTAAGATTTGGCAAAAGGTTCAGAACTCATTATCTTCAGTAGCAGCTGCCCAAAAGAGAGCCTGGTAAAGTATCACCCAAATATTAGGCTGGTGATAGGGTCTGGTTATAGTTCAATAATATTTCTTTGAAAATTCCTTCTGCCAAGCTAGGACCCAAATTAATTGGTCCATTTTCTCAGAAATTATTAATCCTGGCACAGTCCAGTTAGAACTTCCTCCTGAACTCAAAATGACTAATGCTTTTCATGTTTCTTTGAAAAAGGCTGCCAGAGCTGTTCAACAGTATTTTCCTCCTCCTCCTCTGATTTCTGTTGAAGGTCAGCCTGTATATTTGGTAAAGTGGTTAGTGGATTCTTGCCTTTCCAGAGGTAAATTGCAATATATAGTACAATGGAAAGGTTATGGTCCTGAAGAGAGATCTTGGGTGCCTGCCTCAGATATTCGGACTGATTGTCTTATACAACAGTTTAATGCTAGATTTCCTAATAAGCTTAAGGGTCCAGGGCCCCCACTTGATGGGGTAATAAGACCCTGCCCACAGGGATGCCCACCTCCTCCTCTCCTGCATGCCTCTTCCATATGTTGATGCACATACTACTCATGCGTGTCTGTTTATATTCGGTGCGCCACATCTGACGTCACCATGCTTGGTGCGAAATTCAAATATTTTGAGGCGCCTTGTCTGTTCTTTCATGGCACAGCGTAGGTCTATTTTAGATAGTTCATGGGTGCAATTCTGGTTCGATTTACTGTTCCTAGACCCTTGCTTGTCCTTGACCATTCATGTCTGCTACCTAAACCGACCATTGGCTGTTTACGGACTACTCTTCCGGATTCTGATTCTGTACTCCGCTGTCTGACTGGCTATTGACCCCGGCCTGTTTCCTTGACTGCATTTGCTTTAACCCCGTTACTCCTGTCACACGTTATGGTTCTCTTGCCTGACCAGAACTCTCACCTTGGTTCTCTCACGGCATCTGAGTAGCAATGTAATCCTCCCAACGTGAAAGGCAGCTATTATAGGCAGAAGCTTGAGCCGCGACCAGCTATTCTTGGATATTACCAAACCTGACCTGACAAATGTCTCCAGTGTAACATGGAAGTGCACACATATCTTAAAGTTTCCCAGTTTAAGGTTGTAAATGATAACAATTAAAAAATAATAAAAATAATAAATAAGTAAATGAGAAGGAGACAGAGGAAAATAAAATAAATATTAGAAATGTTTTTTTCAGACAAAAAGTTACTACTACAAGTACTACTAATAACAAAATGTAAAATGTAGTCCCTCTACTCTCAAAGTCTCTGATGCATAAAATAAAAAATATATGAAATGATGGTAAAAAATATAATTAGACCTTTTCATTGTATTAAAAATATTAATACACCTTTGCTTTGTAGATCTCACCAAAATATAAGCTATTGTGTGTCTATACAGTAGTACATTTTTTATCTCCTACATATTCCATGCATGCTGACAAGCTAACTTCATTTGGCTGATACTTTTTTAAAGAGTTACATATAATGTTTGTGAATGTGAAATAAAATTGGCCCTATAAAGAGGAAATTATCATCTTAATGTAAAATGAAAGTGACAGGGCTCTTCTATTGCTGGGGTCTTATTAGGGAAACATTTTCTGACATCTGTTTATCCCCTGCAGCCAACCTTGTATTCAGAATACAGTAATTGATTCTTAGCATCCACAAGGGATATAGCTGGCTCAGTTTTCTACACCACACTACACAGGTATCTCTGCAGCTAATTCTGAAAGTACATCTACATCGTTATCTCCTGGTGAACTGTGACCTGAAACACTTTGGAGGCACAGATGAAAGTACTTCCTCAACCCTCTAGTGCTTGGGGTGTAGGGAATCTGCAGCGTGGCAATACACACAGGACATCCAATCAGAATCACCCCCTTTGAAGCCCTTCTCAGCTGGGAAACTATGAATGATTCATACTGTAGCTTTTTCTGCACATACAAAAGATAGAGAGCAAAGCCAATGTGTACCACTCAATGCTGCATCCCCAATAAGCCTTCATGTTTAGCAAAATGTACTACAATTTTTACTTGGTTCATAGTTATGCAGTATACTGTACTGTTCACCATGATTGCCTTCTTGTGCTAAATGTAATAATCATCAAATACTTCAAATATAATTTAATTTGCCTTTACTACTAAACAGTTGTTTATTTAGCTCAACCTTGCAGAATCAGACTATCATAGAGTTGCAAAAAAAATATAACAGTGTTTTGGAAAATAAACAGCCTCCAGCAAGTTTTTTTTTAATGTTGAGCAAATGAATAAGAAACACTTTGTTGAAAAGATACTGATTTACCCATTGATCTTTCACCACTGACATTCTGGTTATAATGTTTTAGCTGCTGAATTATCAGTTCAACAGGAGCACATATCTTATGTCTATGTTTTATAGACTTTTGATAGAACTTGATATTCAGTTTTTATGATTCATTGTTACAAAAGCTTTAGATAAATGCATGTTTTATAACTACAGGTTTGGGATTCGTTATCCAGAAACCCATTATACAGAAAGCTCTGCATTGCGGAAAGGCTGTCTCCCATAGACTCCATTTTATCCAAATAATGAGAATTTTTAAGAATTATTTCCTTTTTCTCTATAATAATAAAACAGTGCTTTGTACTTGATACAAACTAACATATAATGAATCCTTATTGGAAGCAAAACCAGCCTATTGGGTTTACTTAATGTTTACATGATTTTCTAGTAGACTTAAGGTATGAAGATCCAAATTACATAAAGATCCATTATCTGGAAACCCCCAGGTCCCGAGCATTCTAGATAACAGGTCCCATACATGTATTAATATTTTAATATATCCTGTGTCCTTAAAAAAATTGGTGTTATATTATTACATTTATTGTGTGCCGGTTCAATTTAAAAATATTATTTCTTATTTTAATGGGTGATGCTAGGTGTAATGAGAACACCTCATCATATTACAGGAACATGGACTTATCTTACCTCTAAGCTTGTTTCAATCAACTACATTTGCAGTGTGCTCTTTTCATAACACACAAAATATTGGTTACATTCATATTGGTATTTTCTTCTGGGGAGAAGGGGTGCTTTGGGCAACCATGCATTTTAAAGTAATTCAATAATTTTATGAAATTGGTTGTCAAACTACATTTTTCACATGTTCTGCTTTCTGCCTTGTGCCAGAACACAACCTTAGAAAATGTATCCAGTAAGTTTGACATCTACAGTGCTGCTGTTGCAGTTAATCATTTAAGACATTAAAAGAGATGATAAAACAGATAGCATTTTGTGAATATATATTTTATTAAAGTCTAATCAACTGGGCTACTTTGAATTTGTTAGCGAAGGGAAGGAGACATCTGGACTCATGCTATGGAAATGATACATTATTTAGACACATAAAATATTTGGTATTATCCCTTTAAAATACATTATACAGATAATGAATGTGATGTGAGCTACAGTAAATGGGGAAGATTTTTTCAATAAAATTTTTCAGATGATTTAGTCGCTTTTGTCAGCCTGATTTATTTCAAATAAGAAACTTTCTTAATTTGTTTTTGTCTGCACTGGCATCAGAGAAAAGAATGAGGAATTCAATAAACATAGCTTATCACCCCTTCTAGAACTAGGAGGGATAATGATGCATCATTCTGTTCAATAGAGACGGCAGAGTCAAAAAGTGTTTTAATAGAAACCATTCTGTGTCCTTTACATAATTAGCTATTTTGCATGGTTTCTTTAGTTCATAAATCTAAGCTCGGTATAAAAGCATACAAAAAGTTTGAAATAAAGAGAATTTCATTAAAAGGGGGAGTTATGCATTTTAGGGCATGCTGTTGATCTCATCAGAGAAGTAACCACCTAGGCCCTAAAGCAAACAATATTTCTTGGCCACACCTCCACCAGGTTACCTGTAAATATCCCAACTCCACCACATTGTTGCTTATGCCAAGCTAGAGGTAATTCAGACAGAATATGTTCTTGGTAAAATGACATAATACTTTGTATAATAGCATAACAACTTAGATAATTTGAAATAGATATTGTTTATAATGTTACATTTAAATGTATTTTGTGTATGTCTTGTTACTGATATAGTTTGCTTGATTCAAACGTATTTCTCTACAGCAGGAAAGGGCAACTTGTGAATTTTTAAAAAAAACTTTTGATTTCAGTCTACCAAAAATGTTGGAATAATTTGAAAACTTACTTATCTAGGTCATTAAGCTTGGAGGGAATCATGAAAGGCTCATCCAAAAGGCTCTACCAGGAGAACCAGAATAGCCAGATTTAATCCTGAACTATACCCATATTATAGTGCAAGGCCTACTGGCCAACAGATTCAAGCACCTTTTCCTGGAGTTGGGTGGATTACATTTTAATTCCTTATACATTTATTTGAGTAACAATTTGTAAAAAGATTAAAATATACTGCCAATGTCTTAAATTGACAAATTCTCCGAAACCCGTAGTCCCATGTTTATAATTTAGGATCAGCCCCTGTGACAGTAGAGAAACCAGAAACAGAATATGGTGCAGTAGGTTCCAATTTGTTTAAGTAACACCCTGTGTTCAACAAAACACTCTATTGTGCCTGTTTCTTTAAGGGAACCTTCCTTTCCCCTGCATGGTACACCAATATTTATTCTGGGAACTTTCACCGATTTGGCCAAAGTGCCTACTTTCAGGACCATATTTAGAGATATGGTTTGTAGTATTCACAGGTGTCTCTCCTTGCAGTATACCTTTAGACTCCAGAAGCATTAAGTAACCCGCTGTTCACAATGCGATGCGCAGGTGTCGTAGGGAGGTGTCGCAGCGCATTGTGAGCAGCAGGTTACTCAATGCTTTTGGAGTCTAAAGGTATACTGCGAGGAGAGACACACCTGTGAATACTACATGCAATATATCTAATTATGCTCTTGTAATTAGGCACTTCAAATCAGTGAAGGTTGTCAGAATAAATATTGGTGTACTGTCCAGGGGAAAGGAAGGTTCCCTTGAGGAAACATGCACAATAGAGTGTTTTGTTGAGCACAGGGTGTTACTTGAACACATTGGAACCTACTGCACCATATTCTGTTTGTGGGTTCTCTACTGCCACAGGCGCTGATCCGTTTTTCTTTGTGACATTTTGTGTACAGTTGGGAGACTGTGGAAGGATTGGCAAGAGGAATTAAGCCTAAAGGACTAGCTAACTTTCTTTTCCTGTTTTTTTATGATTTTGTATTTTGGTGCCTTTAATTGTACTCATTCATTTAAGATTTTCCAACATCCTGAAAATAAAGTTGTTTGTTCTATACTTGTATGATACCTGTATTGTATGTATTTATAGTACTGGTGTTTGGAAACTAGCAGTGCATATTTATCTGTCAATATTTTATGCTAAGAAAATTAAAATGAGAAATCTCCTTTTGTATATGCCTATTTCCGAAAAAGACTCTCTGTGGTAAGAAAGAAGTTAGCTAATAAAATGGTAAGCGCATCTGCTGAAATGTATGTATTAAATGGTAAACGAGCAATAATGACACATAGGGGCACATTTGGAAAGTGGAGCGTGGGGAGTTATACTTAGGGGCAAATTCACTAAGCCTCGACTGTTTTTTTACTTCGAATTCGACCTTCGATTCGAACGGTCGAGCAATCCTCCGATCAGGTGAATAGTCAAATTCGATAATCGAAGTGGACAAGTACGATTATCGAAGGATGTATTAGTTCGCCTATTCGACTATTCGACTCGACTCGAAGGATACCTTATTTATGAAATCTTCACCCGAAGTTTTATTTGTACCCCATCTTTGACCTACCGAAGTTGATTTTGGACTTCGACATTCGAAGATGATATGGTTCGAATCGAACGATCGAAGTAACCCATCTTCGCCTATTCGATTTACTTCGATTTTTTTTGCTGGTGCTCTCCACTGTTGTGGGTGTATAGTGACACCTAGGGATCACTTTATAAACTGTTAGAAACTGTTTTTTAGTTGTGGCTGCACTAGAGGTTTGGGGAATTACATTAAAATAAATACTGACACCAGAAACATGTTTGTTTTGGCATCTATCAGAATCTAAGCTAAGATTTTCAAGTATCAATGGCTTAAAACATAATTTTTGATTTATATTTTTTTACAACATCAATTCAAATATTAATTGGCCCTATCTATCCTTACGCTTCACTAAATGGTTAAATGTTTCCAAGCTGCATGGAATGCTGGGAAACACTGGCTTACTTATAAAAACCCCCCCACCAGATGCCATTTGAGTAAGAAAGTTTCAAAAAATGGAATTTTTGGTAGCCGCCATTTTGGAGGCAGAAGAGCAGGATGAGGAGCAGGAACAGCTTGTCCCTGCTAGGATCAGGCAGCCTCGTCACTTCAGGAGACCTGTACTTTGTTTGGACGAGTTGTCTGATGGTGAGGTTGTGAGGATGTTCCGCCTGAGTCGTGCCGCCATAGTGCAGGTTTATGGTCTCATCAGTGAGGCCATTGAACCTGTGACGGCACGGTCTCAGGCAGTGCCTGGGATGTGCAAGCTGCTTGCAGTTTTGCATTTCCTGGGCACTGGCAGTTTCCAGCAGGTTTCTTCACGCCTCATTGGCATGAGCCAGCCCACCTTTAGCAGGATACTAACACAAGTGCTCAGGGCACTACTGCAGCACTCGCGAAGGCTCATTTCCTTCCCCTCAACTCAGGCAGAGTGGATAAGATTAAAACAGGATTTTTTCCTAATTGGCCAATTTCCAAATTGCCTAGGAGCCATTGATTGCACTCATGTTGCGCTCACACCACCTCGCCATCAGCAGGAGCGCTACCGAAATCGTAAGCGCTCCCATTCCATCAATGTGCAGGTGGTGTGTGATTCCAACATGCGCATCATGAGTGTGAGATCTGGCTTTCCTGGAAGTGTCCATGATGCCACTATCCTGCGTCAGTCAGCTCTCCATGGCCTCTTTACCCGAGGAGAAATGCCGGACGGCTGGCTTGTGGGTAAGTTATATTTGCAATTTCATACAAAGACACTTCAAATATTATTTTAAAGGTGATATGTATGTATTTTCCAGAAATGTTGCCCTATTTTCAGTCTGGCTACAATAGATGCACTATGCATCTTGGGACCTGTAGTTTAGTTCAATCAGCTAACTTTGTTAGGGCTTTTAATTCTTGCCACCTGATTCAGTTTACAGGTGAGATGTGTTAAGTGGATGATTTCTTAATGGATCTGCACACACACAATTTTTGTGCCAGCAATGTTGTTTGGCTAACAAAAGGGGTAAAGTAAGTACCCCAACAGCAAAGAATTTGTGTGTAGATCTGTTTGTAAAGATTGTACTACTACACAATGGACATAACTACACCATTGGAATAGTCAACACAACAGACAACTGGAATCAATTACTATAATATATTTTGGTTTACATTTTTAGGAGACGCAGGATATGGACTTCTGCCTTGGTTGATGACCCCTGTGAGGTTTGCCCAAACACCTGCCCAACGTAGGTACAATCGTGCCCATCGGAAGACACGTAATATCATTGAGCGCCTCTTTGGGGTGCTCAAATCTCGCTTCCGATGCCTCTCAGTCACTGGGGGAGCTCTGCTTTATTCCCCCCAGAAGGTTTCACAAATCATCACTGTCTGTGCCATGCTGCATAATGTGGCAAGGCAGCATGGATTACCTGCAGACATTGATGATGACCTGGAACCTGAGATTGAGGGGTATGTTGCCAGACAGAGGGAAAACCAACCAGAGGGAAGAAGAGTGCGTGAAAGGCTCATCCGTGCCCACTTTTAGTTGTAAGTTGAACAAACCACACAAAAATAGTTAATTTGTACTACTTAAGACTTCTCAAGGGCCAAATAGTGGTACATATTTTTTTGGGCCCTATTCCTAAGTGCTTTTTTTGTGATTGTTTGCAATCTTGTGAGTTACCTTTCAAACCATGTTTTTACAATGTAAATCTGGTCATTTGCTTAACCTTTAGCCCTCTTTCACACGAGCATTTGAAGCTGCGCTCCCCTGCGTTCTGTTTTTGTGTTTAGCCCCAGCGGAGCACAGGAGTAGACGCATTCAGTTGTTTGAAATGGGACTGTACTCCACAAACACAAGAGAAATTTGGCATGTTGCGTCTCAATCTGTACAGCCCCATTGAAAACAACTGCATGCGTCTACTCCTGCGCTCCCCTGTAATGAGGTTTAGTAATGTCATGATCTAGATCAACTCAATAATGTCTGAAACCCATTAATTCCTAGGTCAGTTGTTTGGCCTTAATATGTTTGCCTTGTCATGAGTGTTATATGTCAGGTCTTTATAACCAATCTCAATTATTAGGCCTTATATGATTGTTGGGAAATGAAATTGTTTGGAATGGATATGTGGAAAGTAAACAATTTTTTATACTTTTCTTCCAAATGAACAGCCTGCTGATGGTGATGTGCTGACGTGCCCCTAGCAGTGAATGCTTTCCTGTAACATCTTATGCTGTAAGCAGAAAATGATGAGATGATAAACAAATTTCCATGTGTATACACATATTCAAGAGAAAGCATTATCTGTACTTGTCATTTCAGCTTTCTGGCCTCCTACTGTGTTATGGTTGTGGTTCATGTGTGTCGTACTCTACTTTATTATCTTGGTACTTGCCCACAGAGGATACAGACATGGACACTGACTGATTGGCCACGCCTCAAACTCCGTTATTCAGGTATTTAGGAATTACTCAGGGAATTTAAAAATATATTGCTAACAACTTACCATATTATTGATGTGACTTTGCAGCCTCTCCATGTGCAAACTTTTCCTGACCCACTAAATTGGACTCAACACAACCGACAGATGTGATGAACTGAAAGCTGTTTGGCTCATTTGAACCTGGGTGGAGTGACCTTTCAATAAAATATCAGTAAGTGGCAATGTTTGTTTAGCAATGACAGGCTTTTGTGTGGCTACTTAAATTAGTTTGGATTTGTGTTAATGCATTTTTCTTGTTTGATCCACAGGTATGGCTTCTTCTGTTTTCTTGCTTGAAATGACATTACCCATGTTACTATTTTGGACTAGCACCTTGTCAAAAAATAAAAAACAAACACACCCAGTAATGTTTTAGTGGCTTTACTGACACAATCTTGGTCAAAATCCAAAACAGTTGAACAACAATAAAAAGACAATATATATCAGTAGAAAGTTTGTTTCTTTGTTTTTGGAACATACAATAGTTATTTGAAAACCTTAAAATATGTACCTTAGCTGGAAGGCACAGGAGGAATTTGTTCTCAACATATATTTCAAAATATAGCAGCCCCTATAGACCACTAAAGGGCAAAAGCTTTACAAAGGTTTTACAAAGCATTTGTTGCATAACATTGCTAATGCACCCCAGGATTCATCATGACCAACTTTACATTAAACAGTATCCAAAAATTTGGCCCTGATAAGCTTGTATCAAAAACAATAATATAACAATCAATATGATGTACAACTAACACTTGTCAATATGACAATTTGGCCAGTTGAAAATCCACAATATGAGATTAGTGCTGGCCAGGTAGAGTGTTGGACACCCAACAATGCTTGATAGTGCAAAGTAACAACCATTTGTGCCTATAAGGCATATCATACACCTAGGACTTGCTATTGAATGAGCACAGGTGGAGGAGGAGGAGGAGGTAGTAGGCATTGGCACCTATTAGGAGTGCTGGGTAGCCAAAGTAGGCCAGAGGTAGGCCACATAACTTCTTGTGCAAAGTAACAACCATTTGTGCCTATAAGGCATATCATACACCTAGGACTTGCTATTGAATGAGCACAGGTGGAGGAGGAGGAGGAGGAGGAGGAGGTAGTAGGCATTGGCACCTATTAGGAGTGCTGGGTAGCCAAAGTAGGCCAGAGGTAGGCCACATAACTTCTTGTGCAAAGTAACAACCATTTGTGCCTATAAGGCATATCATACACCTAGGACTTGCTATTGAATGAGCACAGGTGGAGGAGGAGGAGGAGGTAGTAGGCGTTGGCACCTATTAGGAGTGCTGGGTAGCCAAAGTAGGCCAGAGGTAGGCCACATAACTTCTTGTGCAAAGTAACAACCATTTGTGCCTATAAGGCATATCATACACCTAGGACTTGCTATTGAATGAGCACAGGTGGAGGAGGAGGAGGAGGTAGTAGGCGTTGGCACCTATTAGGAGTGCTGGGTTTTCAAAGTAGGCCAGAGGTAGCATATGTTAACATATGTTATGTTTGAAGTAATTAGTGAAAAATACACAAGCAAAAGAGTAGTATTTCAATTCTTTGAGCCTTACATGTAACATTTTTGGCCCAAGTGAATGTTTTGGGAAACACTGCAGCATTACTATAGAAATATGTTAGAGCAAATGCACTTTGATGTTTGTAAGTGCTTTTCCAGATGTTATTGGAAAGGGTACCAATGGATGGTAGATATGGCACACCTTGGTGCTGATAACACCATAAATAGACAAATATGTTAGAGCAAATGCACTTTGATGTTTGTAAGTGCTTTTCCAGATGTTATTGGAAAGGGTGCCAATAGATCTTAAAATGGCACCCCTCAGTGAAGAAAATGCAGCATGGTCTAAAACAATGGGATGTGTTGTTTGGATGTCAGTCCCATTGCTGGGTAACGGACAAAGTCACACCTGAAGCGTGAATTGGGCGAAGTTCTTTGCCAGGATAAAATGGGCAAAGAGGCCAGTGTCAGTTTGAGAAGTGACACAGACTGGAGCTAGGGACGTTTGCGCTTATCCCCTCGGACAGGACCTTGTCCCCTTCCACGCCCCCTTCCTCTGCGCTGCTGAGGAGATGCAGGGGGTGGAGGGGGAGCAGCAGCAGGACCAGGGACTGGACCCTCAGCAGAACCCCGTGGTTGTTGACCCACTTCCCGAACAGCCGCCACCAGGTCCTGGATGCTTCTTTGGATGGTTTGCTCCATGCTCTGGAAGGTTTGCTCCATGCTCTGCATCCCATCATGGAAGCCGGCATGGATGCGAGCAAACCATCTTCGCATCCAGAGACTGTTGCGGCGTTGCTGTTGGATGAGAAGTTGCATAAGCCCCACATACTGCCCACGTCTCGCAGCCAGTTGCTGTGGTTGCTCCTGTGGTGGTCCCCCAATTGGTGCAGCAGCAGCAGGAGCTGCAGCACCTGCTTCAACAGCATCACCTACAACCAAAAACAAATATAAACATCGCTAAATTTATTGGACATGTGCATAACCCATAACAAAAAAACAAAGGTGGGAAAGGAAGCTCACAAAGATAATCTTAGAAGATAAATTGGTGTTGGGTGTTTCCATGTTTGGGTGTGGGGGGGGCTAAATCATTCCAATACTGGATTTGAAATGGAACATTAATGTGTATCTAGTCAAAATATATGTGTTTTTTGTTTGCCTTGTTTGTCATCAGCTGCAAGTTAAGGAGATAGTATGAGACACACAATGAGAGTGGTGATTGAACCTGGGAGAGGGGAGTGAAACTTGACAGAGGGGTGGTATAGGAGGTGGGAGCAAGAACAGAGAGGGAACCTGCAAGTGGAAAGGGAGACCCGAGAGACAGCATGGAGTGAGAAAACTACTATGAGGCATGAGGAGCCAGAGTAAATCTTGAGACGGTGGATGGCTTGGAGTGAGGGGGAGCAAGATGGACCATGTAGAAGGAAAAAGAAAAGTGTCGAGTCAACAGGTGAGAATGTAGGCTGAGCAGAGCCAATAGTCAAGGGCAGTCACAAAGACATCAGTAGGATTTTAAAGTGGGGCTGAGAGAGAGTGAAATAGTAGTAGCGCTGTATGGTGATTTCAGGCTGACAGTCAGAATGGGGGGGGCACAGGAAGAGGAAGGGAGAGATGCAGAGCCAGAGCAGCAGAACAATCTGATATAATTGACACTTTGGTCGCATAAGGAAATGGGCAAAATGTATATTCTATCCAAAATCTGTCTTTAACAACCTACTGCTTTTCATTAACACTGAAGAGGCACATAAGTAGGCTGCATAAGGGACTCAGTAAATGTTCTTTGCATCTTTGGGACACAGACAAATAAAGGAAGGGTTCTTACGTCTGGGGGGCACCACAGGTAGCACGGCTGGCGACTGGGCACGCCGGCGAGCTCGATGTTCTGTAATGTGAAATTGGACATTAGTAATGTTGCAAACAATTTGAGGAAGCAACTACATTGGCCACAAACACAAACATGTCTGTACCTTGAGCTTGTGGGGCTCTAGGGCTCTCTGCAGCCTCACCCTCTTCCTGGGGCTGCTGAGGATCAAGGTCCTGGTCCTGGTCACTGTCCGTGGGTTGTGGCACTGTCCGCGGTGGTGCTGCAATTGTTAAGAAAAGTGCCAAAAAAATTTGTCAGTCATAAGCTACTACAATTGTACTTGTTTATTAGGCTGATGGACAAACCTACAACATGTTTCTAAAATATTTAAGTTAGCCTTTAAAATAATAACTGAAATGTAATGGGGGAGGAAACGATATGTTTTAAGTCCAAGTGGAGTCTATCAGGGCACTGCAAGGGAGATGCTAAGGTTGAAAAGTTAAATACATTACACAAAGGCCCTGTTTGCAATGATGTGAGAAGCACAGAATGTAATAAGTGACAATACAGCTGCTGTAGGCTCTACATATGTTGCTTCACACTTTTACACACTGAAGTTAAAGGGTTTGTTAACCTTAAAGTAATGTTTTCCTCTGGTACCCAATATTCTGTTTTTTTTTATATAAGCTCTACAGTAGACGATTTTGAAAAAGTGGTTGCTAGGATGTAAATTACCATAGCAACCATATATTCCTAGAAATCACAGACTGGAATAGAATGATATGACTGTCGAAAATGATAACATAACATAGTTCAAAAGTTAACTTCAAGCTCAACAACCCTTTTAATCCACTTTATAAACATTTCTGTTCTAGTAGGGAAATGGTTAATAAACGTTTGCCTTTTTGGCAATGTTACAGCTGCACGTAATTAACTACTACAAAAACAAACAAGAATCCTGGAAACATAAAATCCTCTAATGACAAACAGGAGCAATATTTAAGGAAAGAAGCTAAATGACAAAGGGGAAATGAGTTATTTAGGCAAATGATAAGAATGTGGATAAAAGCAGTAAGAATGTTGTGTATTAAAATGTACTTACTTCTCCAGTCTGTGTCATGTGAGCCTTCTAAACCTTCACACACCTCTCTGCCCATAATGGCCAGAAGCCGGCGTTCATAAGGCTGCAGCCTCAAAGATGGTAAAGGGCCACCGCCGGTCTTCTGGGCCTTTGCTCTCCTGGCAGCAAACTTCGCCCGCATCCAACGCTTCAGGTCACTGAAGCGCTTGTACACAGTGGTGTGATCTCTGTGTACAGCGCCTACAGCGTTGACTTTGTCCGTTACTAGCTGCCAGATTTTTTTGCGTCTGGCAGCATTGATGCAATGGGATCGACATCCAAATAACACATCCCATTGCACGATCACTTCATCAACCAGTGCTGCATTTTCTTCACTGGAAAATCTTCGCCCCATTCGCCCACTGGGGCCCTCATCGCCATCGTCCTCCTCCTCCTCCTCCTCCTCTGGCCTCCTCTGTGAGGCCGGTGTCTCTTCCTCCTCCTCTTGCCTCCTCCTGGCGGTCATCTCTGTAGTTCCAGCCCTGGCTGAGGTGCCGGACCTGCCACGTGTCTCCGATGTTGGGGGAGACACGTGGCGTGCCCTGGGGGAGGCCCTACTTCCCCTGGCTGGGGTGCGGGACCGACCACGTGTCTCCGATGTTGGGGGAGACACGTGGCGTGCCCTGGGGGAGGCCCTACTTCCCCTGGCTGGGGTGCGGGACCGACCACGTGTCCCCGATGTTGGGGGAGACACGTGGCGTGCCCTGGGGGAAGCCCTACTTCCCCTGGCTGGGGTGCGGGACCGACCACGTGTCCCCGATGTTGGGGGAGACACGTGGCGTGCCCTGGGGGAAGCCCTACTTCCCCTGGCTGGGGTGCGGGACCGACCACGTGTCTCCGATGTTGGGGGAGACACGTGGCGTGCCCTGGGGGAGGCCCTACTTCCCCTGCCTGGGGTGTAGGAACTGCCACGTGTCCCCGATGTTGGGGGAGACACGTGGCGTGCCCTGGGGGAGGCCCTACTTCCCCTGCCTGGGGTGTAGGAACTGCCACGTGTCCCCGATGTTGGGGGAGACACGTGGCGTGCCCTGGGGGAGGCCCTACTTCTCCTGGCTGGGGTGCGGGACCGACCACGTGTCTCCGATGTTGGGGGAGACACGTGGCGTGCCCTGGGGGAGGCCCTACTTCCCCTGGCTGGGGTGCGGGACCGACCACGTGTCCCCGATGTTGGGGGAGACACGTGGCGTGCCCTGGGGGAAACCCTACTTCCCCTGGCTGGGGTGCGGGACCGACCACGTGTCCCCGATGTTGGGGGAGACACGTGGCGTGCCCTGGGGGAAGCCCTACTTCCCCTGGCTGGGGTGCGGGACCGACCACGTGTCCCCGATGTTGGGGGGGACACGTAGCGTGCCCTGGGGGAAGCCCTACTTCCCCTGCCTGGGGTGTAGGAACTGCCACGTGTCCCCGATGTTGGGGGAGACACGTGGCGTGCCCTGGGGGAGGCCCTACTTCCCCTGGCTGGGGTGCGGGACCGACCACGTGTCTCCGATGTTGGGGGAGACACGTGGCGTGAGCTGGGGGAGCTCATTGTCCTGGCACTCCCAGACCTCTCCCCTCCCCCTCTATGGGACCCTGACAGGCTCTCCTCCTCCACCTCAGCCCAGGAACCCCTCCCTCTAACACTCCAGCCCCTGTCCCCCTCTCTCCCCCTCCTCTGGTGACTTACATCCCACGTAGTGTGGGATGCAGCCACCCTGGGCACCTCTTCAGGGCTGGAACCACATTCGCCTTCCTCCTCCTCACTCCTTCTTCTCATTTTTCAAGCAGCTCTTTGGCAACCTCCTCCACCTAGCTCATCCAAATAGCAAGTGCGCATTAAGGGCGCCAATGCACCTAAAATGGCCTCCAGAGGACTTCCTGTTTGAAAAAAATGGCAGAAAGGAAGTGGGGCAATAAAAACTTCGAATCGATCGATTCGAATAGAAGTGTGGCAAAGGTTACCTTCGATCAGCTTCGACTATTCGATACGCACAAACCTTCACATCGTAGCATGGAATCGATCGATCGAATGATGGTTTCCTTCGATCGAAGACAGCCTTCGATAATCGTAGCATGCTAATTCGATGGTCGAATATCGAAGTTTTTACTATTCGATATTCGACCCTTGATGAATCGGCCCCTTACAGTTGTTAATAGGCATTGTATACAGAGATCTCAGTACAATACTGTTCTGTTTCATCCTATATTGCCAACTTCATTGTAAAGAAACATTGTATTTATAATAGCTGGCATATATATTTAATGTGTACCAGGAATATTCAACCAGGATAACGTTGCAGTAAAATTCTTTCATAATTCTTTTTAAAGGTCCATTTAATCATCAGCCATATGTCATAGCATTGCTAAATAAAGTGATGGAAGATGAATACACACTGGACCCACTGTCTTTTAAGCTGCTAACATATGAGTTAATATTTTTGGAGTTTTTAATTTTTTTCCTTTTTTTCTTCTAATTTGTTAAATTTACAATATTGTGAACAAGTTGTGTTATAATGGGACAGGTCTGCATAAAGATAATAAGATGAACTACATATAAATTAAAAGTTCTGTTATGGGTAGAAAATTTAACTTTTAACACAGAAATAGCAGCTTTTTTTTTTACAGGGTTAAAGTTAAAAAAGAGGGGGTCCCTAGTAAGTTGTACATATGTAAATTTTTATTTATATAGCACTATTTGTATACTTAGGGCTGCACATTTCAAACATTGCATTTATAGAACAATCCAGTGAAACTATCAAATAAATAGAATATATAGAAGATGGGAAGTGTCAAGTGTTAAAAGAACTGTATGGGTGGAAGCTAAAGTATAAGTGGGTGGGTAACTTACAGGCACAAATAGGAAGGTAATACGTATTACCACTTACAGCTGTTAAGGCATTGGCTTATGGTACCAAGTTTGGATAAGATGTTGTGCGTGTGCCCCAAGAGTTAGGCTTTGATTTTTAATTGGAAGATTTTCTCAAGGAGGAAAAAATAAAGGTTTATAGTAGGAGACAGCAGTGGATATTAGTGGAGTAAAAAGATGGTGACTCTGTGACAATCATAGGAGACATCCAGTAGAGTATAGAGAAGATACAGTAAGGAGCAGAGAAGCAAATGGCTTTGAAATTATCAACACATTTATTAAGTATGGGGATTGACACAATTATTGAGCATGCCATCAGAAATAATCATAAAAGTAAAGGGGAGTGGAAAATGAGAAGCACAATTTTTAAGTTCAATCCAAGCTACAATTGATTTATACAGGAAGACAGCTAAACAGCTAAACAGCTGGGTCTGAATTTCTGGGGATGTTAAAAGATTGGATAAATAAATATGAATATTGTTTGCATAAAAAAATCTCTTTGTAAGAAAGGAAAGTCATAACAAAGAAAAACCTTTATGGTTTGGTGCATGTTGATGCTGAGGTTGGTAAGAAAAATCATTATTTAAAGGCATTCAAGGCAGCTGAGACAAGCTAAAATAGATATGGACAAGTTATGAAAATAGATATGAACTAAGAAACTAGCAAATGCAGGTTTCCTTCTTAATAGCCCCAGTTCTAATAACTATTGATGCATGGATGACGCAGGATGAAATTCAAAAGAGACTAGAACTTATAGGTCCAGGACCAGATGGTATTCATCCCAGGGTACTAAACAAGCTTAGCTCTATGATTGCAAAACATCTTCTACTTAATTTTTAGGATCCCTTAAGGTCATGGTGCAGAGAGATTGTGGAATTGTTAATAGGGATTCCCTATTCAAAAAAGTATACATGCTCAGCCTGAAAACTATAGGCCTACTAGTTTGACATCAGTTGTAGGAAAGTTTTGGAAGTGGTACGTAGGGATAAGACTCTTGTATACATTGAAAATCCCAATATTATGAGTTTGTGCCAGAACATGACAAGGTTTTATGTGTAAGAGATCTTGTCAGACTAATTTAATTGCCTTCTAAAAGGTTAGCAGGTACCTAGACTCATAGATTTTGCAAAAGCCTTTGATACAGTACCACACAGAAAGTTACCAGATAAATTAAGGAATATTGGCCTGGCCACAAGGACATGTTAGTCAGTTAGAAGGAAGGATAATTGCCAAATATCTTACCATTAGCCATTATAATGTTACTATATTCATAGTTTCTCATTCTTATTAATGGGCAAAATACTGCATGGCAAATACAGTATATACACATTCGTGCCAGGTACAACTAATATAGCAACTCTCAACTATATTAAAGAAAACATTTTATGCCCCAGTAATCATTCACAACTTTTGCACAAAATATATCGAGTTTTTTTTTTTTTAATCCAAAATCATTTTTGGTAAACATCCATTTTAGCTATGACTCATTATGATTGGCCTCATTAAAGTGTGTCACTGGGTGACTCCTGTTTAGAGTTACAAATGTTCCCCTACTGTTATTTAACATGGGTTAACCTTGGATGTTTGAACCACATGCACATACACAAAATTCACATTTTAGATCACATTCTCTGTGTCCCAGAAGGCATAGGAGCAGATTTACTAAAGGAAGAAGCGAAAATTTACTAACTTACTAACTGGCGCAGGTGTAACTTCGCTAGCAAAGGAGATAGACTCTAGCAGTTCGCTTCGTTACGCCTGGTGAATTTGGCGCTCTGGTGGGGGGACGTAACTATGCAAATTCACTAAGATGCGGATTTTACTGAGCGTTACCTCTTGCACCATACTTGCCTTCGCCACCTAGTAGATAGGACTTCCTCAAAAAATAGTTGAAAATTTTTCTAAGTCCCAAAAAACACTAGCGACTTTTCATTTTTCAGGGCTGCAAAAGATCGTAACATTTTTTCTGGGTTACTGCCTTCCCCCCTACATTTCCTAACATATGGCTCATAAACTATACACTGGGCTCATGTGTAGGGCAATATAACAACTCTATTTTATTTTATTAAGGTTTTTCTGGGCTTGTGTACCTATATTTGCTGCAAAATATACGTCCATTGAACTTTAACTTCCCGCTGTATGCAAATTAGGCAACGCTAACGCAATTCCGTTTCGCTTGCCACAGTAATGCTAGCGCTTCTTTGCCAGCATTCGATTCCTGGACACAACTTTGGATTTTAGTGAATTAGCATTGTCCTGGTGAATCTACGCCTGGCGAAGTGTTGCGATGTGAGCGAAGCCGTCGCTGGCAAATTTTCAGAGGTTAGTGAATTTGCCCCATGGTATCTTGCATTGTAAAAGGAGAGGTAGTAAGACACCAAGCACAAGGAATGCCTAAAACTAAGACAGTATGCTGTCTGTGGCACCAATAGCATTGTCTATCTACTGAAATGCCTTTCTGGTACAGGGTATGCCAATGAAACATCCAGGGCAATTAAAACCCTGTATCAAAGAACATTGGGGCACCCATTGTCACAAATTTGTTGACACACTTTAATGAGTTCAGCCAAAATTAGACATAGCTAAAATGTATGACCTTAGAAGTCATGATACCCCTACAAAGAGATGGAAACGAGACAATGATTACAGATATTTTAAATAAAATAAAAAGTTGATACAGTGGGCCAGATTGAATTCAGTGAGAAAAATGTATCTTACGGTTTATGACATGAAAACTCATGGACCAGATTCAATTAGAGGAGAAAAAAACTTTTTAAAACTCAGCTGCAGTGTTTTCCCCATAGATTTCAATAGAGTTTTCACATGATAAACAGTGGGATAAGCTTCTTCTCACTAAATTGAATCTGGCCCATTATGTCCGAAAGGTATGAATGATTACTGAAGCATGACTTGTTTTTTTAATATATATATATATATATATATATATATATATATATATATATATATATATATATATATATATATATATATATATATATATATATATTGTATCTGACACAAATGTTTATCTATTTCAGATAAATTATGTTACCTATTAAAAAAGAAATCAAAATAAAAAATTGTAACATTATAGTGCTTTTAAGTATATAATGGGACACTATTGGCACATGGACACTAGAATCACAATAAGGGGCTAATTTACTACGGTTTAAATGCAAATTTTCGAGTTGTTTTTTAGGTCAAAACTCACAATATCGAATTTAAAATCACCAACTCAAATTTGAATTTGAATCCGAGATTTACCATCCCCCTCCCCTGGAAGTAACTCGAATTCGATAGGTCACCACCAAAACCCTGTCGAGTTCATGTAGAAGTCAATGGCAAAGGTCAACTGATTTGAAGAAGTTAAAAGCCTTAAAAACTCAATTTGAATTGCGTTCTAATTTCATTCAAATTCAATTCGAGTTTTCGGTTTGGTAACATTCATTTTAATTTTATACGTTTTCGTTTTTTGTTAAATAAGATACCATTCGAGTTTTGAGGTCATTCGAGTTCATTTGAGGTAAAAAAAAACCTCTAACTTCGACCTTTGATAAATAACCCCCTAAGTGTCATGAACTTAATTTTAATAACTCATCCTTTAAACTGTGTCCCCCTTCACCTTGCTTCCTATTGCAGTTTTACAGGGCTAAAATTTTGCTCATCCTAGTGTCAGTGTCTACTAAATCTAATATAATAGATAAAATATTCTCTTCTATAATTTGAGGACACTTTATCAGAGGTGAACTCTGTTTTCACATTTTTCTTCAAACTGCCCTCACAATCCCTGAACAGAGGGTTGTGGAGTTTCCCCCTGGCAAACTGACAAAAACTTTATTTTCACTCTGTCTTAAACATATTTAGTTCTTATTGCGTTCTTTCTTTCAGCGTATAACAATGCAATCCTGTATTATTTTCTCATTTCAATTTTTTTTCCTTTTCTCTTATATTTGGTTGTTGAAAACAATAGGAAAATTCTCTCTCTCTCTTACTGGTGAGATCTGCATTAATTTGATTTTGTTGACCTTGATAGGGACTATAAACCCCACCGAGGTAGACGCATACATAGTTAAGTGATCATATTTTGCAGAATGCTGGTCCAATATAAATTAAAAATATTTTCATTCCCTCATAAGAACCTTTTTATAGCCACTAAACAGCAATTAATTAACCAGAAGGACATGAACTTAAGAATGCCACTCCTGAATTGTTTCTTGTATTTAAACATGCTATTTATAACCTTAATATAGAAAATTATTTTTTCTATAGTGTTTTTTTTTTAAAGGTTAGCATAATAATCCCACATATTTTTTCCTAACGGTAAAGGTCCTGAAAAATTAATATATGGTAAATTTATTTTATACACTTCAAATGATAAGCATTTGCAATCACTTCCTTACTTTGAAATATATACATATTAACAAATGACTGGAGATCATTTCTCCCTTTTTAAGGTCATAAAATATACTGTCCATCCCTTTCAGTTTACTCTTCTAATGAAAATCCCAAGACTCTGTGCTGACAGATCTTTGTATCCAAGTGGGAGTCCACTCAAAGGATTAAAGCCAAGAACCTCAATTAGACTCTCTCTGATTCCTTCAGATGTTGTTTCTAATCTTTTAATATAGGATTACAGTAAACCGCATCTTATGTTTTTTACATAACTGAGTTGATCGTGAGTTAAAGCATGCTCATTATACTGTATGTTTTTAATAATTTTAACATGCCACGTGTTTATTTTTCTATCTGCAGTTCCAGCTATGTCACTAAAGCTAAATATATTGGCATTTCCTGTGTTGTGTTGTCTCTAAAATATCTTAAAAAGAACAGAAGCATACTACACACACTTTGCCATGATCTACAGGGTAACTCCCTAAGAGACTGATTAGACCATACTTGTCACAAATAGGGTACATAATTATAAGGGCTTAACGGACTGTTTTAGATCTTATGAGAGGGAAAAAGTAAAACTGAGATATATAAGAATCTGACCATTGTAACAAATTATGTTTTATTTCCTGTTGTATATCAAGATGTACACAGTTTCTCCCTTATATATTGATTCATTTCAATCCCTTCACTGTTGTTTTTAGTGTCACTTGTGTATGTAAAGAATTTTTTTACCCCTCAGTACCATTTAAAATGACAAACAGTGGGGTTTGTTTCCCAGATGAACTTCAGTGAGTCAATAGCTTTATACATACTTATATGCATTAATATATTTTACCATGTATAAGATTTGAAAGAAAACATTATAAAAATATTAAAGTGTTCCAAACAGTTTAAAATATATCACACTTATAAACACTTACCTATCAGCCAGGAAATGTAAAAATGTAAAAATGAATTTGTTAACAAATATAAAGCATTTTAGTTGCAAATGGCAATGTACAAATACAGTATCTGCAAAGATGGTGTGACATCTCTGTAGTACATAAGTGATATAAGGAGAAAGAAGACGGTAGCCTGAAAATAGTGGGCACTGTCTAAATACATGGCTCCATGTCAAATGTTTTTTTCAACTAATACAAATTATCAATGAACATATCACATATGAAAGTAAGTAGTTGGATATGTCTTACATTAGTGTTTTCACGCATAGTGGAGAAGGTTACACTTAGGGGCAGATTTATCAAGGTTCAAAGTGAATTTGAGGGAATTTTCGAAGTAAAAAAATTTGAAATTCAAAGTAATTTTTTGGATACTGCGACCATCGAATAGGATACTACAACTTCGACTTTGAATTTGATTCGACGTAAAATAGTTTGAATATTCAATCATTCGATAATCGAAGTACTGTCTCTTTAACAAAAACTTCAACATTAATACTTCGCCAAATTAAACCTGCCGAAATGCTATGTTAGCCTATGGGGACCTTCTAGAGCAGTTTTCTAAGTTTTTTGAAGTCAAAGAAAAATCGTTTGAATTTTGAAATCCTTCGAATCGTTCGATCGAACGATTTTACTTCGACCACAAATGGCCACATTCAATGAAAAAAAACTTCAACTTCGATATTCGAAGTAATTCATTTCGATGGTTAAATTTCGAAGTATTTTCAACTTCGAAATTCGACCCTTGATAAATCTGCCCCTAAATATTATCACTATTCCTGATGAAGACAAAAGAGCATTTGTGATAAATATAGAGATTCCACCATTAAAGAGAATTGTGAAAGTAAATTTAGATAAAAGAAAACCAAAATCATATATAATGTATATATATATATATATATATATATATATATATATATATATATAAAATAGTAAATGGACCCGCACTCCAATGTTTTTGTGAAAAAAAGTGATGAATTTTATTCACAGGTGCATATCCAACGTTTCGGTCCACAATGGGACCTTCTCTATTTTGTACTAGAAACTTTGACCAATGCACCCACATCGAAAGAAATCCGGTATATATATATATATATATATATATATATATATATATATATATATATAATATATATATATATATATATATATATATATATATATATATATATACACAAACACATACTTGTTATTAATATGATATACAATAGAACAATAGAAGATATTATACTTTGACCAACGCACCCACATCGAAAAGAAATCCGGTAAGAGTGCGCTCACCAAATTGACTTTATATATATATATATATTATATATATATATATATATATATATATATATATATATATATATATATATATATATATATATATATATATATATATATATACACATACTTGTTATTAATATGATATACAATAGAAGAATTGGATCAGTTGCAAGTAGCAACCAATCACTAAGTTGCTTTGATCAATTTCTTACCAGATTGAAAGTGAAAGCAAATATTTGCTTGGTGACTACTGACAAATGCCCTAGTGCCTCTTTGTCTTCATGGATTCCGGAAGTGTATACGATGTGCGCACAATTTAATGGCAGTCTTTTTCAGGTGATGTATAGTGATGTAGCGAACTGCCGATTTGGTGTTCGCGAACGCCGTTCGCGAACACCGGCAAAAAATGCGAACGTTCGCGAACAGTTCGCGAACTTCGAACACCCGCTAAAATCGTTCGAATCGAACGATCGAAGGATTTTAATCGTTCGATCGAACGATTTTCATTCGAATCGAACGATCAAAGCATTCGATCGAATGCTTTTCATTCGATCGAATGCTTACAATCGCTCGAACGAATGGAAATCGTTCAATTTTTAGCGGTCGAAGGAATTCGAATGGTCGAATGGTCGAACGATTTGTATTCGAATCGAACGCGAACTCAAAATGCGAACGTCGCGCGACGTTCGCGAACATTCGGCGGACGCGAACGGACGAAGTTCGCCGGCGAACAGTTCCCTACATCCCTAGTGATGTATACAGGATATAGTGGAGATCTTAAAGCCAGGTCACTTCAGTTGTTGCTAAACAGCAACTGCTATCAATAGAGCTGTCAGAGGATTCTGGAGTTTGAAGTTTAGCAATGGCTGGAAAAACATATTCTGAAGAACCCTGCTATAGATGAAGCTGCAAAAAATTATGATACCAAAAGGAAAACAATTTATATAAAAATTCTACATTGAAAAGAGTATAAGACAATTTGTTTTTAGTAGCTTCTCCACTAATAGTATTAAAGGCATTTATTAAAGGTTTTACTTTTTTTCTGTGGAATCATTGGAAATCTGAAAATGACAATGTTTTAGGCATAACCTGAAACCTTGAGGATGAAGGTCAGAATTGGATTCTTAATATAATATTTCTTTGCAAGACATGTTGAAAGCTTTATAAATAAGTAATATTGCATATGTTTTTATATTTGCTTTCAGGGTCATGCCATGGCTTATTCAGGGAAGTACCCTTGACCTGTTCTTTGCAGGCAGTGATAAAATGATACTTTATCTGCTACTCACTGCAAAGAAATTGAAACCATTTCTAAAACTGGCACAGTCTCTTAGGAAATTAGGAAAATATTTTTTTCTTTCCTTCTTCCATTTTCACCTAGATATTCTTTTTGAAATGTACCAAGAATATGTATAGATTACAAAGAGTACATTTTCCAACACAAACCGCATACAAAGATAAACTATACAATTTAACTAGAGAAAAAAAAAACGGGCAGCCAGTCACATATTGCAAGCCATGCTCCATTGATTTTTGGTTGGGTTGCAATTGATTCGGCGTCTTTTAGCTCCTGCTGCAAAACAGCTCACAAAGGCTGTACCTCATAAGCTACTTTTAGCACAGAGAGTAGAAACCACACAGTCTGCAGCTCAGAAAAGATATTATGTTTGAAAATATTATTTGAGATAGGCAACTGCAAATAAATATTGAAAAGGGAAAAATAAATCATCTGTTCATTCTCTGCTTAACAAAAATGCAATAAGAGACATTATTGAGAATTACTCGACATTAGTTGCAGGTCCCATTATCAATAATCGATATGTGAGCTACAGCTCAATATGTGGTTAATGTCTAACTACAAAAGTAGCTGTATTGCCTCTAATAAAAAACAATATTTTCTGAGACAACACACCATATTTTTTTACCCCAAATGCAAAATTTCCCCCCAGAATTCCAGTGTAAATGTGTTCACATGCAAAGTTACATCAATTGTAATTTGCATGCAATACAACAACATGAATGCAAGTTGAAAAAGACCCAACCTCCCCATATATTTCTGTTCATGGTATCACCTCCAGTGCTTTGCATTAATGACAGCACCAGCATAAGATCTGATTTGATTGGCACAAGTGGGTAGCACATAATGTAGCAACCTGCGAGTGGAACTCTGGAACTACCACCACATCCAAGCTCTTGTTAATTCCAGGATTCCCTTGCTATGGTTGCAGCTTAGCATATACCTGCAATTACATTTGAATTTCACAAATCTGCTGTACTAAAATGTCTCCATGTGTTTTGCTGGGTTAATTAATCTTGGTTTTTCATGGGAAAAACAGTCGGAAAAAGTTGCCAATTTGACTCCAATGCAATTGGTTCTGAGAAAAAAACACAAGGAAAAAATGCCCATTTACTCCAAAGCATTAGGTGACATTTTGGTAGTGTTGCCATTTTTGGAATTTTTTTACAGCTCATCAATCTCCCAATGATATTTTTTCTTTACAACACTTAACTGCGATTTTTTTCAATATCTTTTCTATTAAATATTTATTATTATTAGTTACTTTTACAACTAGTTACCACAATGATCACATGAATTAAACACCAGAATAATGACTGAATAGTCATATGCTTAAATATACTTACTTAAATATACTAGAGTCAAGAAAATAAAAGTGCCTCATTGAATAGATTGAGTTGATGTTTTTTAGTTAGGATTAAACTAAATGCAACACTGTAGTTCTTTCTCATACTGGCTGCCTAGGGATTGCCATTGAGATCCCTCCCCAGAGACTTTCTTTGGTATGAAAACAGATCTTGCTTAAGTGTTCTGAGCAGATGGTGAATTTAGAACATTCACACGGGGTGTAACCCTGTTACTGCCAAAAAGTCTACCCATACCCTGCTCTGTACTCCACTGCTTTTCCCAGTAAACACAAAGGGTTAAAAATCAATAATTCTATGGGCTCCTGAAATTATTCTGCAGTAGCCTTTCCAACAGATGTACTGTGGAAGAAAAAAATATAGGATTAAATTCTCCCATTAGGAGGTTTATAACGTTCATCCAGATAAGCCCAGTGAATTGATCTATGAAGATGGACTTAAATGACTAAATAACGCTAATTGATTTATTCCCTCTGGACAATTATGATTCTATTGTCAGAATACAAAATCTATGAGGAATAGACTTTATTAGCAATATTTCAGTACACCATAAACTGGTGTACAGAAGTTCCAGTTTTCTCAATTATGGTGAAATATTGTGGAAATATTTTTTCACTAGGACTGAAAAGAAGACAAAACAGGAAACCTTTATATCACTTCCTATTCATGTTACCAGTTGCAGAATTTTGTCACCATAAAAAATATTATGAGCACGTTGACACAAAAACAAGCCAATCCTCTTAAATTTCTGATAATGCATTAGAAGCACATGAATGTTAGCCATTGAGTAGTTAGAAGTGTATGATTGGAATTTGTGGATAACTTTACCAATTCATGCTTATTCAAAAAAATTTCTGTACATGGGCAATTACAAGTTATTGAAAGAGTTCTGCTTTCTAATAATTATGGGCAGGATGTGATTTTAATTCTCCTCCAGTCTGAAAATACCTTTGCACTGAAGTCACTCTAAAGGGGGTATTTACCAATAAAAATGTATCAATTATTTTTATTAAAACAAAGTTGACCTAACTGACATCTACGAATTTAACTCATTTATCAAAAAAATCAGCTCGAAAAAGTTTCAACAAAATCATACAACAATTCATATCATATGAATTTTTCGAGTTTGACGCCTGAATTGCGAATATCGAATTTGGGTATTCTGCGGTAGAAGTAAAATCGTTTGATCAATTGAATGTGTTTCTAGTATTAATTTAATTACAAAACACTATTTTCATACTTATTACACAGCTTCTAAAAGGTTTCCAGGGATAATTATCTGGCTTAGCACAAGAAATTATTTGGATGCCTAATGCTTCAGTTGTAACTATAGATAATTAGAGCAGGAAGCATGTAATGAGTAGTTCACTGTGTGGTAAGACAGTCCCTAGTGGGACATTAGAATATGAACTGATAACAGCAGGTATATGAACAGGTACAATGAAAATATAGATTAATGATGGCAGAACACTGGATGGAGCAAGGAATACCCGTGAGAATGAGAATAAGCTACCAGAAAGGAGCTCACTCATTTTGCAGGCAGGAAAACAAAGCAATCTGGAATACTATGTGAAGGTTTGAGATCTGGGGCTGAAACACAAGGGATCTGCTGGGAATCCTTCTGAATTCCTCAGTTAGATCTTTAATAAATGTCTCTTCTAAAAAAAATGCTGACTAGGGCAAGACTTTGCAAAATGATAGTTGATGTCTTGTTGGTTTCCAGAGTAATAGTCATGTGTTGTAGAGTTATGCTAGCGGTTTATAACTGTGAAGTAGCAGGTAGTGATGGACGAATTCGCGAAATGGCACCGGCGTCTCATTTTTGATGCCGGAGTCCGTTTTTGATGCCGGCGTCTGTTCTTTCGATGTCGGTGTCTGTTTTTTTGACGCTGGCATCAGCGGGCATTTTGCAGATGTATTCGCAGGAGGCAAATCGCGCAAATTCACCACGAATTTTTGCCTGGCAAATAAATTCGCCCATCACTACTAGCAGGAGTCATGAGTCATTCGGAGCAACCACTTTGGGAGCAGATGTGTATGCATTGGTAAAGAAGCAAGCTAGTATACACTATTTACATAAAAAGATCCACAGATTAGTTTTAGGTATGTACGCACATGCCCCATATGTAAAAATATGTGGCTTCTCTAGGTAGTAGAGCCTGCAAAGCTTGGGATGTGCATTGAGTATTGTGTTTATACCAGGGGTTAATGCTTGCTCTCCCAACCCCCGCCCCTCTAAACACAGTCCTACAGATAACTTAAAAGCCCATAATGCTGAATGTTTCTTTGGAAGAGGTCATGCAAAATAAAGAGAGAAGCAGGTATGGTCTTTCTCCTCCCAAAGAAAATACCCTTTTTTCACTTAGGTAGGACTGATGCATGGACACTGCCTTGGCGGGGCGCATCAGCTTATGCATACTTTGTACAAAGCATATAACTAAAAGCGTCTCTTTTTGCCAAATTCAGATAAGTTCCCTTTAATCCAATTGTTCCTTAAAGTTGTATAATGTCAGTGCTGGGTTAATTTGTTTAGTTCAGTATATGATATAAGCCACACACCCATGCACCAGACTGATTTTAATTGCAACACATGGATGAGCTGCATTTTTTGTTTTTGTATATATATATATATATATATATATATATATATATATATATATATATATATATATATATATATATATATATACAAATATATATAGTTATACCCACACACATATAATATATGTGTGTGGGCATAACTATAAGTAAATAAATATATAAATTTGGATTTTAGATGTATAAATAATTAGTACTCCGTGGTGCTTGCTGGAATAACCCCGGCCGGTGTAGTTTTCTGCTGATAGGAGCACCAGCCCGGGTTTTAGGTAAGTCAATGCAATCACTTGGGGGTGCCTAACATTTGGCACTCCCAAGTGCAGGATGCCTTTCCTTCTCCTTTAAAGACTTTAATAGCCACTTCATTCTGTGGATCCAGTCCAGACATTGGAGCTCACCTTCCACAGGAAAGCTGTCCTATGGAAAGGCTATTTAAAGTTTATTGGAATGGTGGAGTATGTTTCTCAGCAGGGCAAAGCAGGTAGGAGACGTGGTTGTGTGAGGAACTCCCAGAGTTCCCAGAGGAGCCGCTTGCTACTGCATGAAACAGATGGAGCCTGTGACAAGGTTGTGACTCTTGACAGAGAGTATTTGTAAGAAAATGAGGAAGCCAGGAGGCTGAACATTGTCTGGGATAAAGTCCTGTGATTACAGGGGTGAACCAAACAATACTGTTTTGTTGTGCTAGTCATCCACAAAGGGCCCAGTATAGGAAGGGACTTCTTCAACCATGTGAAGGTAGTGCCCAGTGGACAAGGTTTGAATTTTTGATTATGATATATATATATATATATATATATATATATATATATATATATATATATATATGTATATATACACCAAAATGTTGCAAACTGAAGTAACCACCCTGACTGTTACCACTAAATAATCTCACTTGAAAAATGGAGTGCTAATAATTACTAAAAATCACAAATTTGATAAGTCAATGTTTTAGTTTTACTAATTGTATCCTCATGGAATGTTCCCTACTGGGACTGTTGACTGAACTGTAAAGAATATTGAAAATTTAATGGGCCGCTTAGTACATTGAACCTATAGCATTATAGCAGGGGAAGAGGGGTTTTATTTTTAGAAAGTTGAAGTAGAAATATGGTTTAAGGGCTGAATCAATCCATGCATAAGCCAGAGTTCAGTCCAAGTACCATGGGGTCACTTGGAAGGGAATTTGTGTGTTAATTTTTATCCATCTCCAGTAATGATGGGTTCCATTCCCATTTGCATCTATCTTAATGTTTGTTAAGCTTAGTTGGTTTCTATAGCTGGTGATCATTTATCCCTTGAGTCTAAAAACCATACAAGATTTAATGAAACAGATGTATTTATGGATAAAACAATCTCATCCCCATGCGGTGTCTCTGATGGGTTTATTTACACGCAAAGCCGAGGACATGCATATTTCATTTCTCATATTTATCCAAATTTGTGTCAAGTTAAAGCTCAGGAATGTTAAACTGCTAAGAGAATATAAATGATTTCAACAAATCAAAAGTAAATTTGGTATCGATGGGTGTATTTATGGTATACATATTTTGCTATAATCATTTACACTGTCTTTACCTACTGATGCTTAAAGAAGGAGTAGTTACTAGACATTTTAGAAACAATTCAGAAATTCATGTACTCCTTCTTAACCTGTCCCATCACATCTATATGGCATTTTGTTCCATTACAAAATGCCATGGCTGAACCTTATTTTCAGAAATCATAAAAATACACCAAACACATACAGGTATTATATCTCTTATCCAGAAACCAGATATACAGAAAGCTCCAAAATGTTGGTTTAAACAAATAAAGGAATTACATTTATTTTAATGATTTCCTTTTTCCCTGTTATAATAAATACAGTACCTTGTTTGTGATAATGACTACGCTGATTGAATCCATATTGGTGGCAAAACAATCCATTTGATTGTATTTAAAATAGCTTTAAAGCAGGAAGATACAAATTATGAAAAAACACTTACATAGAAAAGCCCAGGTGCCTGGATAGACTTGTTATGGTTGAACTTTTAGGGAAATTTTCCACTCTAAAGTTATATTTGTACCAGAGTTCCTAAAGCCATTCAATTGATTATCACCTGTTTAAGGTGATTTGTGAAACTCCTACCAGCATGGTACCTAATGATTGTAAGCCTATACCATACTGATTCAGATCTAATGTACCCTACAAACCACCTTGTATAAGTGATATGACATAGTATAAGAGACTAGAATGAAGCCCAGTTCTTTTACAAATAGAACTAGGTCACAACTAGGTTAAGTTATTATTATGGGTAACTTCAATGTCCAGACATTGACTGGGTAATGGGGTTGACAAATCAGAAAAAGCTATCAGGTTTGTAAATATGCTGAATGACATATATTTCAGCTCATTCAAGAACCTACTAGGAATGACTTTCTATTGGATGTTGTAAAAACTAATAATACCAAACTCATCTGTAGCATTTGCGTGAGTGAGCATTTAGGGAATAGTGATCATAACATGAGATTATGAGATTACAGTATATTGCAGATACAACTCTCTAAGAGAGTAACACTAACACTAAAGTTCAGATGTGAAAACGTTGCCAGTATAAGGGCATCCCAGCAACATATTAACTGGGAAAGGTTTTTCACAGTGTTAAACACAGCACACAAATGGGATGTCTTTAAAATGCTGCTTAATAATTATACATGTCAGTATATTTCCCTTGTAAGCAAAACAAAACCTTTGTGGTTCAATAGAAGTGTTGGTGTTGAGGTGGGTAAAAAAATATTTTTTCATGCAATATTTTGCAACTGATTGTGGAGCGTGTAATTCATTTTTGTTTTTCTGCATCATGCACTCTGTGCACCTTTAATAAATGAGCCTTCATATCTACATATTTGTATATATTAGCATCATTTATATACTGTAGAACATGACTATATGATCAAGCACATATTGAATTCAACATACCAAAGACTGAATACTAGACTAGAGATTCCTATAAACTTGTCATTTCTTCTTTTCAATACATTTTTAAATAACTCATAAATGTGTATACAACAAACAGAAACATATCTACTAACAATACTTGCATATTATTAATGGGGAAAATGCCTTTGTAGCAACACAGAGATATAGATAAACCCAGACAAAATGGTGAATCCTATGGTTTTATGTGCTGCAGGAAAACATGGAACATACTGTGTTTGCTCATTGTCGTAATGAGGATGTTTTATAACCAACTAGAATCTGCATGATTTCTGTTTATATTAAAGTATATTTGTAAAGAAAAAAGTGTGTTTTTCAGTTGAAAACACAGAATGTTTGTCATTTAAAACTACAGTATGTCATTACTGCTCAATGTATTTCATTTGGGAAGAACTGGTAAAATGTTGTTAAGGACCGCCTTATGTACAGTAGCTTAGCTCAGATCTAAAGAAGTTAATAGGAATGAAGAATAGAGCATTTAAGAAATACAAATCAGAAATGTTTCTTTAGGTCTTATAAACACTAAAAAATGTCACAGAGCAGCATTCAAAAAGATAAAAATGAGGAACTTCTTGCATACAAAACAAAGGCTAATTCCAAAATGTTTTTTTAGGAGCAGATTTTAAAAAAATGTGAGTTTAGAGCTTAATAAATAGAAACTCACCCACGTTCTAGTCATTCCTATGGGATTTTTATCAATGGGTGAATGCTAGAAACCACCATTTGATAAATATGGTTCTAAAAATCCAATAGGAATGAATAGAATGTGGGTACGTTTTTATTAAAACTCGCATTTTGATAAATCCCCCCATTAGTATGTCAATATTGGAGGTTTAGTGTGTGGCTAAAGAATGGAGAGGATGGCAAAATTACAGGACTCTGCTCAAACAAGTAATTAGAGGCTAACTCAAGATATGCTACTTAGGGCCAGATTTATCAAAGGTTGAGTTTCAAGTTCATGGATGTTTGTAAAAACTCCCATAAACCACCACAAACTCCCATGCACTCAAAATTCGAAAATAATTTACCAATCTAAATTTTTCAAAAAAATAGAATTTTCTAAGTTCGGGTGAATGGGATCGACCTGCAAACTAGAATCAAATTTTAATTGAATTCACCAAAAAAAACTAGATTTTCAGGATGTCTCCAAACAACTCCAAATTGATTCCAGGACATCCCCAATAGGCTAAAACAACAATTTGGCAGGTTTAAGGAGGCGAATAGTCGGATAATTTGGATTCTTAAAGGGCCAGTACATGATAAATTTCAAAATTCTAATTCTAATTTTTTTAGAAACTCAAATTGAATTTTAATTTTTCCTTAGTCAAATTATTCTAAAATAAACTAAAATTTTTAAATTTGAAATTTAAATTCGAAATTTGAAATCGAATTTTCACTTTTCACTTCTTACCCTGAAGGTTCTGCCATCCTCCACAAAAATGTGCCAAACTTTTCCACTTTTCCAAGAAGTCTCAGACCTCATAAAGGCTGAATGGCAGAAAGCCGCCAAGAAAGTCTCCTTTGTCTTTCAGGGGACAAGATTTTCTAAGTTATATTCATTCAAGGATTCTGAAACCAAAGAATGGATTTCTGCCCCTTCTGTAGATCCAGCTGTCATACATCTAGCCAAGAAGATGACACTTCCATTTGATGACAGTTCTACCCTACCCCAGCTTTTCTGGTGGCTGGGGCTGCTTGCAACCCAGCAGTGGCCTTAGTCTCAGTGGCCAAGGCCATGTCCCTTTGGATCGACGGGATTGAAGGAGCTATTTCAGAAAGAGCAGACTTAAAAGTAATCTCCTCCAGATTGGCGGAACTATAGTTGGCTACGGGGTTTATCTCAGAGGGCACAGTAGATCTCACCAGGCTGGCAGCATGTTCAAAGGCTCTCTCGTGGCAGCCCGAAGTGCTCTGTGGCTCAGACCATGGGCGGCAGATGTCTCATCCAAAATGAGCCTCTGCACGTTACCTTTTGAGGGCTGGCGCCTATTTGGATCAAAATTGGATGATGTCATATCCAAGGCCTCGGGGGGAAAAAGTCTATTCTTGCCCCAAGAGAAGAAAAAGCAGAGAGTCCCTTACTTTAAATCATCTACTTTTCGAGGGTCAGGAAGACCCAGGACCAGACAGCATGGGTGTAGGTCTACAGGAGAAGACTACAGACCCTTTTCCTGGAGAAAGGGACAAGCTTAATTTCCTAGAGGAGACAAGTCTAAGCCTTTCCAGACAAACAAGAAGCCATCCTGACTATCCGTCCTCCAAAGGGAAGGCAGGGGGCAGGTTGGCAGGCTTTCTAACATCATGGAGGTCTACCATCTCAGACCAGTCGGTTTTAGACATTTTAACAAGAGGCTACCATCTGGAGTTCGTCTCAGTACCAACAGAACATCTTTTTCTGATCTCTCATTACCCAAGCAAGGAGGAAAAGAGAGAGGCATTGGATCCTTATTTGCAGTGGCTGATAAAAGAAGAAGTGGTGTCACCAGTTCCACCAAAGGAGCAGATAAAAGAGATCTACTCCATTCTATTCTTGGTAAATAAGTCAGCAGGGGGATGGAGACTGATACTAGACTTAAAGCTAGTCAACAAACACTTGAAAGTACAAAAAATTCAAGATGGAATCCATTTTCTCAATCATCGCGGTAGTGCTTCCACAAGACTGGCTTCTTTCAATCAATCTACAGGATGCCTACCTCCACATCCCAGTAGCTCATTCTCACCAGCGTTTCCTTTGCTTCGCTATAGCAGGAAGACATTTCCAATTTCACTGTCTGCCCTTTGGCCTTTCCACCACTCCAAGAGTTTTTTCAAAGGTCCTAGTCACCCTCATAGTGGCTCTCAGACTAGAGGAAATCTCCATCTGGCACTACCTAGATGACATTCTCTTGTCAGCAAGAAAAAGGGAGACTCTACTGGCACACCGCGACCGAGTCCTCAGTTTCCTAGAATCCCACGGCTAGCTTGTGAATTGGGAAAAGAGCCATTTGTCTCCATCCCAGTCTTTGGTCTATCTAGGGGCTTCCTTCAACACCCAGAGGGACTCAGTCTTGATTCCTCTCCAGAAAGTCCTTGTCAACTTAGCCTCAAGTTTCCAATTCAAGGACTGGGCCACAGCCAGAGACTTGATGTCCCTGCTGGGCTCCATGGCAGCAACCATTCAAGTAACAAAGTGGGTGAGATGGCACATGAGACCAGCCTAATATCTGTTCTTGGACCACTGGAACAGGGAAGAGAAAGATTGGGATCAGAACATCTGTCTATCTCAGTCCTTCAAGAATACTCTCCTATGGTGGAGATAAGAGAAGAACCTTATGAGAGGATATAGCCTCTCTCAGCCACATTGGAAGGTCCTAGTTTCAGATGCCTCCACTCGGGGCTGGGGAGCCAGATTGGGGACAAATGGGTCCAGGGAAAATGGCCTACTCGTCAGACCAATGTACCTTCAAACATCTTGGAGATAAGGGCAGCAAAGTTAGCCCTGTTTGCTTTTGCGGATGTTTTCAGAGGCTCTTCAATCAAGCTCCTTTCAGACAACACCAGTGCTGTAGCATATATCAGGAGGAAGAGGGGAACGAGGAGCAAGTTGTTGCTTCTAGAAACCAAGCCCATCATCCAGTGGGCAGGGAAAAACCTGACCTTGCTGACAGTGGAACATCTTCTGGGAATCAGGAATCTGGAGTCAGGCTAGCTTATGCCTTCCCTCCATTTCCCCTCATCCAGATGGTCCTTCTGAAGCTCATTGAGGACAAGACCGAATTGATTCTGATTGCCCCAAACTGGCCACGCAGGCCATGGTAACCCTTTCTCCTCAAGCTTTCGATAGCCCCTCCGTGGCCTCTCCCCAAGAGGAGGGATTTGCTGAGTCAGGGGCCTCTTCTTCATCCAAGCCCAGCTGCCCTATCTCTACAGGCTTGGAGGTTGAGCGCAGTAAACTGGCAAGCTTAGGTTTGCCCAACAAAGTGCTAGATACCCTACTTAGTGCAAGAAAACCCTCCACCTCTTCTACCTACTTCAGAGTTGGGAAAGGTTCAAAGACTGGTGCTCTCAAAGTGGCTCCACCCTACAGGAAGCCACCCTCCCACCGGTTTTAGGTTTCCTTTATTCAGGACTAGATAAGGGTCTACAGTACAGAACCCTTAAGGTACACATCTCTGCCCTATCAGCACTTTCAGGGAGTTCCTGGTCCATGGACTCTACGGTCAAGAGATTCCTAAAGGCAGCTCTCAAGGTCTGCCCTCCAGTAACTAAAGTCCCTCCAGCTTGGAGTCTTCCATTGGTATTGAAATCCTTGTCCATGTCTCCTTTCGAATCTCTAGAGTCAAATTCTCTCTGGCATCTCACCATCAAAACCTTGTTCCTGTTGGCTGTTACATTGGCATGCCGAGTTGGTGAACTTCAGGCCCTCTCCAGTTCCCAGGACTGTATCTCCTGTAAGATCCTTTTTACCTAAGGTGGTTTCTACCTTCCATTTATAGAAAGAGGTCACTCTTCCTATCTTTTCAGAAGATATGCAGAATACTGAAGATTTGGAAAAGATTGATCCAGTACGCTGTCTAAAACACTATCTGGAGGTGACAAGTCCATTCCGGAAGTCTGACAGGCTGTTTATCATTCCAGGGGGCAGCAAAAAGGGTCAGGCCACCACCTCCACTTCTACCATCAGTAGATGGATAACATTGTGTATGTCCAAGGCTTACCAAGCTCAAGGCATACTAGCTCCAGAGGGTTTAAAGGTCCACTCCCCTAGGGCTGTTTCATCTTCATGGGCAGCGCTGGCGAATGTCTCAACTCCACAGATCTGCGAAGTAGCCTCCTTGTCCTCAGCTCGAACCTTGATCAGGCACTTGATCAGTTGGACTTGTCTTCTTTAAGTAATCATGCATTTGCAGCTGGTACCCACATGGTCTTGCATTCTTATTAAAATCATTTTTGCATCAGTCCCCGTGTATTGTTTTCCCCACCCATTAGCCTTCATGGCTCGGTATATCCGGTTGTAATGCTGATATGGAGTGGCCAGGAAAAAGGAGAATTCTTTCATACTTACCGTAATTCTCTTTTCCTGGCCACTCTCTATATCAGCATTTCCCGCCCAATTGGGACAGTTGCTTTATATTAGAAGAAGTAAGTGTGTCCAGGGGGTGCCTTTAAAGTTTTAGAGGGGGAGGGACGTTCTAGTCTATGGGCGGGGAAGGGAGGAGCCTCCAGTTGTAATGCTGATATGTGGCCAGGAAAAGAGAATTACGGAAAGTATGAAAGAATTCTCCTTTATTTCATCTAAACATATATTTGAAAAGGTTTTTTTTTTGATAATAAGCATCCATAACCAATTTCTTCCAACTTTCTTATGAACTCATCTGTTAATAATCATGCATAGATAAGTTGCAAAAAAATTGTTAATTATTTCATTTTTCAACAGATTCAGGAAAAAAATCATACATATTTCTTTTATTTATATATAATACATAAAAGCCATGAATATCTTGTAAATGATATCCTTATAAATGGTGAGTAGTGATGTAATCAGATATAAACAGTGACATTTCTGTCACATGACTCACTAAAACTTGTGAATTATTTTAAATAAATTACCCCTTGTTGGAAAATATGAGGATATTAGACGTAACCTTGGAGTTCCATGATTTGGAACTCCTCGGTGACTTATAATATATTTATATTTTACAATAGGGAGTACTTTATTCACTATATAATATCCATCTACTATCAATGTATTACTAATAAATATTACATTTTGCTTTGAACTGTAGGCTGTAATTGCTGTAGCTCTTTATGAAGACAGCAAATAAAGCAGAAACTCCCTTGTATTCATATATATAATTCAAGTCTGAGGTTTTGGTCTTGATGATTATTTTTTTTTAAACAGTTATGCCATTAATGATGGATTATTTTTGGGTAGATTCTTTAATTAGATTCATAAGAATAATAATGCATCTTTATTGTTGCATTGTATTATTCTGTTCCAACATTCAGAAATAAATCTCAGCCCAGGATCTGATATACATTTTCTTTAAGGCATATGATCATAATATATTTTACTTAATTTTCCAGAAGGCAATCAAGTTCATTCTATAATAAGTAAGTAAAATTTATATAGCACTTTTCGAAGCATAGCTACAAAGTGCTTTACAGACAAAAATAAGTAAAATAAAATCCAATAAACAATAACTCATCATTTCATTACCATAAATCAATAACAGCAACACTATATCACATCAGATTTGACTCACACTATTTAAAAGCCAAAGTATAAAAATGAGTCCAGTTGCTTTTTAAAAATATCAACAGAATTCTCTTGTCTAATATGCAATGGCAAATTATTCCAAAGTCTCTGAGCAGATGCGGCAAAAGCACAATCACCTTTCCACCTCAATCTTCTTGCACAAAAGCGCAATTAGGGGCACATTTATTTAGCTCGAGTGAAGGATTAGAATAAAAAATACTTTGAATTTCAAAGTACTACTTAGACCATCGAATTGGCTACTTCGACCTTCGACTACGACTTTGACTTCGAATCGAATTATTCAAACTAAAAATCGTTCGACTATTTGACCATTTGATAGTCGAAGTACTGTCTCTTTAAAAAAAAACTTTGACCACCTACTTCGCCACCTAAAACCTACCGAGGTACAATGTTAGCCTATGGGGAAGGTCCCCACAGGCTTTCTAAGTATTCTTTTATCGAAGGAAAATCGTTTGACCGATGAATTAAAATCCTTCGAAACGTTCGTTTCAAAGGATTTAATCGTTTGATCGAACGATTTTTCCTACAATCGTTCGAACGAACAAATTGCGGTAAATCCTTTGACTTCGATAGTCGAAGGATTTTACTTCGACGGTCCAATATCGAGGGTTAATTAACCCTCGATATTCAACCCTAAGTAAATGTGCCCCTGGATGTTATATACCTGTTTTGTATTAAAAAGAGTAGTATAATTTAAAAATACTTAGAGGCCCTATTTATCAAAGGTCAAATTTCGAATTCATGTGAATTTTTTTAACTCTAATATACTCAAATTTCAACTGGGAGGTTATTTAAAAAAAAATTTGAATGTCCAATATTCGATTGAATAGTTCCAACCCAAAAATTCTATTTTTATTTGATTCATACAAATCGAGTTTTTCTCTGAAAAAAACCCCAAATGTCAGGAAGGCTATTAACATCCCCAAATGGCTCAACGGACCTTTGCCATTGACTTCTACATGAACCCAGCAGGATTTAAGTGGCAAATATTCGAATTAGGACTGTTTCCATGGTCGAGCGTTAATAAATCTCACATTCAAATCTACATTTGAATAGGGGGATTAAAATCAGAATGTGTGAATTTTGACACCAAATCTGCCCTTTAATGTGTTGCATTTCTGCAAACAGATCCACTTTGACTCACATAACTTTCAGTTGGTCTTAATAAGGAGTGTTTGTAGAATCATACTCATCTATTACAGAAGAGGAATTTAGCTCATTACACAAAAATATCCATGCTATATGTCTCATTATCAAAGGGCATGAGTTAGCTCCAGGATCAGACTGGGCTGGCAGGGCACTGGGAAAAAACCTGGTGGGCCCTGCCGGCCCAGATCCTCTCTCACTCGGTGCTCTGTGATCTCTCCCAACCCCAACTGACAGGAAAAGCTGGTATTCACACATCAGGGGTGGGGAGGGAGGTGAATAGAGGAGGGTGATGGGCAGATAGCATCGGAGGTCCTGAAGTTGGGGAGGGGGGTCAGGGACCTTGAAGTTGTCAGAGGGGGGGTCGGTGGCCCAGAGTGTGTGTGGCAGCCCCAGTAGGCCCAGACCCCCCAGTCCAACACTGTTTCGCTCAACGAACATTCAACATGTAACATATAAATTAAAAATGGAAAAAAAAATATTTTCCAGTAATTGATTCATTATAAAAATATCAATATCTTTGTTCTTCTTGATGAAAATTATTTTGCATGCTACCTTAAACGAACCCGCAAAAAATGAATTGTCGGTCATTTGTGATTTACTAGAACACTATAGATGTCAAATTATATATGATGTGTGTGTCTGCATGTACAGAAAAGTAAAGCAACCTTTAAAACAGACCTCAGGAGATTTCTTAGTAAGGAATTTATGAATCTATTTAAAACTTGTTTCAAAATATGTTTGGTGGGGCAGCAAACAGGGTAAGGAAATGGAAAATCACTTCATTTACTTCCCAACCCCCATTCATGTTTTTAAAATCGTAAATACCTATAAGCATCATCACATCTTACTACTATTTAAAAAAAAAATCTAGTAAGAATGGTGAGGAATAGGGTGCTGTATACTGTATGAACACTGTCATCGAGGTACACAACTGTAGAAAAGCATGTTGACAATTTACAAGGCAAAAGTGCCATCTAGTGGGTAACTGCTTAAATTATGGCACTAGCAATCCCCTTAAAGTTATAAATACAGGTTATAGCGTAATGATCAAAGAAATCTAACAAATAGTCTGAACATCTACATTTTAAATGGCAGATCAGCAGTTTTTATAATTCTAAATACATTTTTTTAATGGCATGATTAATTTTAAATATTGTTTTAAGTTCTAAGAGGCACTGTTATTGTATCTGTGGAAACATTTATTTTCTATACATAAAACACACAGAATCAAAACATTAAAGGATACTATAGATGTAAAGCTTATTCATTAGTGATGAGCTAATTTTTGTGCCAGTCATGGATTCGTGTTTTGTGAATTTTTCGACTTTCTGCGACTTTTTCAGAGTGATTTAGGGGCAGATTTATCAAGGGTCGAATTTCGAAGTATAAAATACTTCGAAATTTGACCATCGAATTAAAATACTTCGACTTCAAATATCGAAGTCGAAGGATTTTTTACCGAATTTGGCAATCAAACAAAAATCGTTCGATCATACGATTAAATCGTTCGAATCGAACAAATCGAACGATTTTAGCGATCGATCGAAGGATTTTTTATTCGATGTGTAAAGACTTACAAAAAGTTTGTAGAAGGTCCCCATTCGGCAGGTTTAATTTGGCGACATTTTGAAGTCAAAGTTTTTTTAAAGAGACAGTACTTTAATTATCGAATGGTCGAATATTCGAATGATTTTTACGACGTCGAAGTAAATTTGAAGTCGTAGTATCCTATTTGATGGTCGAAGTATCCAAAAAATTACTTCGAAATTCGAACTTTTTGTACTTCGAAAACTACATCTGCCCCTTAGTGTGCACATTCCAGACTTTAATTGAAAGTTATTTGCTTACATTTCAGTTTACCGTGTAGAAATTACAGAATGTTTTATACATTGTCCCCCTCATTTCAGGGCACTATAATGTTTGCGAGTAATGGTAGGTATATTAAAGCAGTCATGTTTAGTACTTTGTTACATATCCATTGCATGGAATGACTGCTTAAATTCTGTGATTCATAGACATCACCAGGTTCTCTCTATTTTCTCTGATGATGCTCTGCCAAGCCTCTACTGCAGCCACATTCAACTCCAGCTTGTTCCGGGGCTTGTTTTCTCTTCAGCATATGGGAGGCATGCAAAAAGTATTTAAATCAGGTGACTGGCTTGGCCATTTTTTAGCTTTGACAAACGCCCATGTTGCCTTTGCAGTATGTTTGGGATATTGTTGCAGGATAAAGCGAGTTTGCAGGCATTTACTGGAACTTGAGAAGATAAGATGTTGCTATACAGTACCTCTTAGAATGCTGTATGCATCTGCCATCAGTAGTTACATCATCAATGAAGAAAAGTGTGCCAATACCTTGTGCAGTTCCTTTGCTCTTCACACTTCTCACCTCTTGCCATAACTCTGATACAGGTTAATCTTGGTCTCGTCTGTCCATATAGCACCTTTTTCCAGAATTCTGCAGGCTCTTTAAAGCTGAACTAAAGTCTAAAATATAATAATGCTAGAAATGCTGTATTTTTATGCTAAACATAAACATGAACTAACTGCACCAGAAGTCTAGTTAAACAAATCATTTATGCTTTCAAAGTTGGCCACAGGGGTTCGTCACCTTGTTACTTTGTTAAACATCTTTGCAAGACCAAGACATACACATGCTCAGTGTGGTCTGGGCGTCTGTTAGGAGGTCAAGAGAGCACAAGTCAAATAATATCTGCCATAGTAGCTGCTACAGCAAGACTGATTAATAATCAGAATATACAGACTGCACTGGGCCTGTGGATACAAATCTCTACACGGCCGCAGGCTGCTCTACAGGGAAACAAACAAAGCTGCTCAAGTTCTGAGAAGTAAGGTGGGGGGAAGCTCCCCCCTGTTGTTTGAAAGTATGATTGTTTCCCTGCAAAGCAGTTAGGGGCGTCTTAGGTTTCATATCCTTAGCAGTCAGAGCAAGTAAAACGAAAAGGGGAATTTCACTGCATACAGTCAAGTTTCCTATAAAAACGGTACACATTTTTTAATTAAAGTATATTGGAGATAGATTTGTTTTTTTATTAAAGAAAGTAAAAAATGGGATTTTATTTTTTTTCCTTTACATCCCCTTTAAGTAGCTGCAAACTGTAATCTGGCCATCCTGTTTTAGAGATTTGCATCTTGCAGTGTAGCATCTGTATTTCTATTCAAAAAGTCTTCTGCGGATAGAAGTATCTAACTGAACTCTAACTGAAGAGTGTTTCACATCTGTTGGACAGGCGTTTGAGGATTTTTCTTTACCATAGTGAGGATTCTTCTGTCATCAGCAGTGGAGGTCTTCCTTGGCCTAACAGTCCCTTTGTGATTACAGAGCTAGCCAGTGCATTCTTTCTTCTTAATAATATTCCAGACAATTGATTTTGGTAATCCTAAAGTTTTACTGATGTGTATAATGGTTTTATTCTTGTTTTTCAGACTCATAATACAGTTGCTACTTTGACTTTAGTTGGCAAAGCTTTTCACCTCATGTTGAACAATGGAAACTGCAGTACAGACTCCAAATGGTAGCAAGCCTAGGTATCTTATCCCTGCACTAATGAAGCAATGCAACACACCCGAGTAATCACTGTGAAGCCAATTGTCCCAAACATTATGGTTCCCTGAAATGAGGGGACTATGTATAAAAAGTTTTGTAACTTTGTAAGCTTTAATTTGAAGTCTGGAATGTGCACTTTAATCACTTCTGAATTGTTTGATTTAAAATTTTACTCTGAGGAGCAAAGGGAAAAATCATAGAAATGTGTGTCTTTGTCCCAAACATTATGGAGGATACTGTACTCTATGCATCCAAGTCTACCTATTCCTATTTAATTTACATTTATTAACACAGTTGCCCCTTTATCAACTTTTGTGTTTTCAAAAATGCATTTTAAGGATGTTACAGTATTATTCAAATTCCATAAATACATTTATTATGGTCGATAATGTGTGTGTGTGTGTAAGGTTAAAACACATGATTTGCATAAAATTGCATTTTGCATACTCTATGGCCTTTGTAAATTAGGATTTCGGTTAATTTAATGTCTTTTAAATGCCACTAAACATATACTGTACATATCTCTATGTACCCTTTAGAGACAAAGGGTCCAAAAAAAAAAAGCATTCAGTAGTGATGGGCAAATTTGGGGCGTTTCGCTTCTTGTTTTTTACACTGGCATCCGTTTTTGATGCCGGCGCAAATTCACGTCTAAAAAAAACGGACGCCGGCGACCATTTTTTTTTGAGGCAGGAAATTTTCGTGGTGGTTTCGCAAATTTATTCACCGGCGGCAAATCGCAGGAATATGCTGCAAATTCACGCCTGCAGAATAAATTCGCCCATCACTAGCATTCAGGCAAGCTAAAGCTGATAAAAAATTATAAAACCATTATTTGTGGTTTTAGAGCTATTTAGATTTTTATTCAGCAGCTCTCCCGTTTACAATTTCAGCAATCTGGTTGCGAGAGATTTTCCTAGCAACCATGAATTGAATTGAATTGAATAAGAGACTAGAATATAAATAGGAGAGGCCTGAATAGAAAAAACAGTAATACAAAGTAGCAATAACAATACATGTGTAGCCTTTTGAAGTTGAAATGAGTAGGACCTTTGGTATCAGAGTAAAGTCAGTTTGTTTGTGAAACAAAGGAAAAGGCCAAGGCATTATGCTGCTTTTTTTTCTCCTTTGTTAATAGGTAAGCGTTTCTTTTTATAGACCAAATTGAGAATAGATGATCATTTGAAGATGAAAATTCACTGTAGGGTAAGTGCTTAATTGAAAACATTACACATTTTTTTTGTTTGGCATTGTACTATTCCAATGTGGTGCCATTATTCCAAAAGGGATTCAACATGGCATCTATAGGCATGTCAGTTTGACTTCTGTGCTAGGAAAATTTTTTAGAAAGGGTATTAAAGGGGTTGTTCACCTTCAAACAACTAGTTGTTATCAGATAGATCACCAGAAATAACGACTTTTTCCAATGACTTTCTATTTTCTATGTGTCACGGTTTTTCTAATATTGAAGTATAAAGTGTCATTTCTCTCCTTCTGAAGCAGCTCTGGGAGGGGGGGGTCGCCGATCCTGTAAACTGTTCTAAATGGATACATTTAGTTGATACATTTCTTATCTTTGTCCCTGCTGAGCAGAATCTCTGGGTTTCATTAAAGGCAGCTGTTAGAATTGATACAATTGTTGCTAATACTCCAGAGATGCTGCTGAGAAATGTATCAACTAAATGTTGCAAAATCGTAACAGTTCAGAATCTGCACCTGGATTACTGAGCTGCCAGACTCAAACACCAGAGACAGGAACATTCAACTTTAAACTTAGATTTTGGAAAAAACGTAAAAAATAAATAATGGAAAGTAATTGGAAAAAGTCATTATTTCTAGGGAACAATCTAAAAACAACTAAATTGAAAAAAGTGTTTGGAAGGTGAACAACCCCTTTAAGTCATGAGATATTACCAGCCTGGTTTTATGTGCAATAGTTCTTCCCAGACATATCTATTTGCCTCCTACATGAAGGGTTGCAGAAAGCTAGTTCCTGGGATTGCAATAGAAGCTGTGCTGCTTATGATACAGCAACACACACAAATTTAAAAAACATGTAACCCCCCCCCCCCACATACACAATAATGTAATAAATGAACAGCCTCTTGGAAATCTTTAGATACCTGCCACTGCGGTTGTTAAAAACCCACTCTGCCCCCTCCCTCAGCAATTTACTTTGGCTGTTGGCTCATGAGCATGCTCAGTTCTTCTCAGCTCAGATTATTAAACACACCCTCCAGTCTAACAGCCAATGAAGAGATCGTATTACTGATTCCCATAGAAACTCTTGCTGGCTGATCCTTTTTTTTTCTCCTAACCACCTCTCCTGAGCTCAGCTTAACCATTACAATGCTCAACCCCAGCAGAACTTTTTAACAAAGTATGTTGGGCCTGTGTAAACCTGCATTCTGCATTGCATGAACTTAACAGCATAAATGTATCAATGTTACTGATGATGTGTCAGAGGGAAAATGGCTTCCGGATGAAAGCTGCTATTTGTTTTAGGAAAATGTGATGGCGCTGGCAAATGGAGGGGGTATATGCAGTACAAATGATGTGGCTTGGGTGGGGAAGATATGACCATCTTATATACATGGTAGGAAAATGTAGGCTTTATATGTCCTTTAAAGTAAGGAATATCAGACAGAAACATACAATATTTACTTGGATAGAGAACTGATTACTAAGAAAGGTGGATCAATGTTGTATACCTCAAATGAATTCACAACTTGAAAGTTTTCCGATTTAAGAGAAAACTCGAATTAATCAAGTGTTTTGCAAAAAAACTTGAATCGCTCAAATTAATAACTGTTTTCAACCAAAACCCACAGAACACGATGAAGGCTGCATACATCTTCAAATGGTTAAAGGGACCTCTGCCATTGACTTCTACGTGACCTCTACAGGTTTTAGCTGGAGTATTTTTGGATTTGAGCTATTTTAAGGTTCAGGATATAATACATCTTGAAAAATTCAAGTTTTTTTTAAAAAATCTGATTTTTTTTAACCTGAAAATTTGAGCTTTGACTGAAAAAACCCCTCAAAAACTCAAATTTTTAGGGTAAAAATTAAGAGAAAATTTTAGCACGGGAAACATCACTATTATGAAATACAATTTCAGTTTCTCACACATATAGACAGGAGATAGAGAGAGAGAGAGACACAAACACAATTGTGATAATGTTAAGTAATGTTGTACACTGAATGGATGAATAGGTGCCCTTTTCAATCCAGATCAACAGTGTAACTGTAGAAGTGTCCAAATAGTGACATTACACTTGCAAGGGGCAGATTTATCACTTCGAGGGAATTTTCGATTTCGATTTTACTTCAACCGCAGGATACCCAAATTCGATGAAAAAAACTTCGATATTCAAAGTCAAAGTATTCCAATTAGATTGTCGAGTTTCAAAGTATTTTTAACTTCGAAATTTGACCCTTGATAAATCTGCCCCATAGAGGCACATTTATCAAAGGTCAAATTTTGAATTCGTGTGAGTTTTTAAAAACTCCCTTAAACTCCCATAAATTCAAAATTTGACCAATCAAAATGTATTAATTAAACCAAATTTTTATAACTCGGATGAATTGAATCGACCCGAAAACTCACCATTAGCTTTAGGTCAATAGTAAGATTTGAAAGCTCCAATGTGGAATCACAAGTCAGAATGATAAGATACTTTAAGTGGATTTGTTACTTATGTTTCAATAAAAAAATATGAACAAGCAATATTACATTGAGAAATTCATTTTCCATTCTTATTGTATTGGACTTTTATTCATGGCACAACTTTTAACACAAATTTCTTTTGTTTGTGTGTATTTTATGATAAATATTTCAAAATTTTCGAAATTTTATTAGCCGGCTACTTCTAAATAAATGACAGACCTTTTCCTGGGAATACATACTTTATTAAAAAAAAACTTTGTATTGTTGGTCTCCCAGAACCCACCAGAGGGAGACACAGACTTCAGTAATGAAATAAATAGCTTATGCTCACAGCACAAAGATGTAATCTGATTGAGGCGCCCTAAAGCAATGAGCCTTACTGCCCACAGCTTCATATTTTGATTCTTTCAAAAAACATCTAAAATTGATATCCCTCATGGCAGGTCTTCTATTCTGCTGTAGAAATGCACATATCTATAATGAAGTGTATAATTCAGTATACAGCATTGTGACTACATCTTACGTATTGTATAAAGTACCCATTTGCTAAAACATGAACTTTTACTTTGTTAGGCTTTGTAGCCCATATTAGTTTGAACCCTGTCTGCTTTTCTGTGATGTGCATATGATTTGGTGTGATTTAAGGACATTCAAATTTTATTTGAAGCTGCTCCACAAATGTCTGGCATATTGGATCATTAGCCAACTACAGCACATGAACAAGTAGGAAGGTGCTCATGTATGGGCCCATTTTTGTTTCCTGCATTTTGCGCTTGAAATTGATCATAGTCGAAGTGAAGTCAGCTGTTATTAATACCTGCTCCCTTGCCTCTCTTTCAGTCTGTTTTAGGCTTAGGATGCAATGGCATAGGCAGAAACACAGGTGGTGCAGTGAAGGTTGTAGCAGCATCACTCACCATAGGCATGGGCTAAGGGTGCAATGTTCCACTAGCACTCCAGCTCTCACACTTTCTCTCATTGTGCGTAACTTTTCCTGTAGAGCTGCGATTTATGTCACACATTTTTGAGGGAGTGTTGCCCCAGTCATGAAGCACTCTACAAAAATGCCCTTCCATATGGGTTTCATATGCCTTGTACAGTGTAGAATGTTGTGCAACAGAAATCTAATAAAACAAGTTCCAGCAGGGCTTGCTATCATGGGGTTTAAATAGATTCATCTAGACTCCAATTGTACTGAGAGTGTACATGCAGAATGTTCAGTAGAATTTAACTTTATTCGAGCATGATCTCCCAATATATGCTTTTTATCTTGCCATTGCATGCTAGGGTAAAGAAGCTAATATGATGTGTGTGTGTGTATATGAAGTTAAATTATACATGGGGGTTAATTGTTACTGATAATTTTAATTAATTAGCATAGCATTTCCACCTCCCACCATTTCTCCTAATTGCACTGTTCTAAACGTGTCAATACTATATGGCTAGTAAAAGCCATAGCTATTTTTTCATTAAAACAACAGCCAGCACAGACGTACATCATTGTCCCACCTAAGAAGGACAATGATGTACCAGCCATAGACTGCTTCCTTCCTCCAACCTATTTCAAAGTACCTGAGTATGGACACCCCATAAAACCCTGTAGGAGGTTGCCGTGGCTAGAGTAGTCCTTAGAAACACTTACATGGAATACTGCAGGCATCACTAATCACTTGGAAAACAAAGTCCAGTACTGCCCTATGATCAGTGCTCAGCATGGAATGAGCCAGCACCACAATACTTTTCGCTAGTGTACCCTTAGCCTAAGATGAATATCAGAGGTGGATAGCTACCATCAGAAGTTGGATACAAATAGATTAAGTTCCTTTTAATCTGTGAAGACATATGTACTATCATAGTTTTCTCTCCCAAAACAAAATATGTGAAGCAATTTTAGCTAGCTACAGGACTTGTACCAGCTTTAACTTTCCTTGTGACGTTAACTGAGGAATTAAGGCATGCCTGTATAATTATTAACAATTCTAAAATATTGTTTATAGAAATGAACAGCCATGACTGGGGTTTCTCACAGTGTTCTTAACTAATACTAAAATTCCGGTTAATTCAAACATAATATACTGTATGCCCAGATAGTATGGTGGAACAAACTGCCCAACCAAATGTGGGCATGTATGAGCAACTTATGACTAAGTCAGTGGTTCTAATTAGAATAAGGCAGGGCGAACTAGATAGTCATTGATCTCACTTCAGTAGGTTTATTACATTGTATATTGTTGGTCAGAAGTCAACTTCCTGACCATGTTCTCTATGAAGAAGCAGGAGCAGCACAGTAAGTTCACCTGGCCTCACTATAATAGGGAGATGGCCTAAGAAGTGTCTTTGGTGCTTTATGATAATAACATAAACAAGCTGTGATCCCCTAAAAAATCTTCCCAACCAAACCCAGTGATAAAACAGACAAATAGTGGCATTGGGAGATTCGTAGTGCTCCATTACCTTTCAGGTACTGATAATTATAAGTACTTGGTGCAACAAATAGAGCTGAAAAGATAGATCAGGAAGCAGTAGAACCACAGACTACAGAAAGTGAGGATTTAAGGAAAAACAATTACAGCTGCAATACTTAAAAGCTTGCTTCCTGTGTCTTGTGGTATTATAGGAAGTCATACTAAATAGACTTGTGCCTTGTGTTTCCATCCTAGCCAATTTAATATGTCAGGTGCAGTGCAACAAAATTGCTCCAAACATTTACAAAATCTCTAATGGGTATAATAGGTAGAAAAGGAGCTCTTTACCCAGATGGTATTAAGATTACCCCATTCCTTTCTAAACTGTTTTCAACCTGCTGTTGGTTATCTTGTATCTGTAACATATGGTACCACTGAGAAAATTGATTTAAATGGCTTTACAGGGCGTTTCCAGGTCATGAACTGCACTTGTCATCTGTCACCAACAAGTTACTTTGTTACCAAATGTTCCATTTTGACGTGTTTTCAATTACAATGTCTTAAATATTTAAACAAGGCATTTACATGCAAGCTACAGTTTTGGGGTTTAATATAGAAAATTAGTGTTACCTGAGGATATTGCATACATATCATACAATTTTTAAAAATATATTTTGTTTTATAGGGAAACGGTTTTTAAAAAAAGTTTGGAAGAAGACTACATATATGGGATCCATTATCTGCAAGCCCATTATCCAGAAAGCTCAGAATTACAGGAAGGCCATCTCTCATAGACTCCATTTTAGGCAAATAATTCTAAATTTTCTTTTTCTCTGTAAAAATAAAGAAATACCTTGTATAAATCTATAATGGTGGCAAAATAATCTTACTGGGTTCATTTAATGTTTAAATTATTTTATAAGACTTAGGGGCCCATTTACTTACAATCACATCTTGATTTCTTCCATGAATCTTTAAAAATTTGTGGTTTTATAATTTCTGATCCAAATTATGGAAAAATCTCTTATAAACCTCAAGTCCAAAGCAATCTGGATTTTAGATCCTATACCTGTATTACATATAATTATAATCACATTTGTGCTTGCATAGGGGAGTGTATTCCCTGATACTAATTTCACTATTACTTTCATCTTTTCAAATGTTAACATTACAGCTGACTTTCAAGAACACAAGCAATGACAAGCAGTGAGAACAGTTAAGTTTGTAGTAATGAAAAAGTGAGCAACTTTCCACAATATTTATGTACAATATCAACAATAAATATTGGTTGCTTGCATTATGTAGAAGGACTTGGGGATACATTTGTATTTTGAGGGAGTGATAGTGGAATTGTTAGCTATTTTAGATACTTCTGGGATGTTACGGGTGTTAGTTGGAGGAAAGAGAACCATTTCCATTTTAGAGAGGTTTAATTTAAGGTATTGGTGTGACATCCAAGTAGAGATAGCGGACAGGCAGGAGGAGACCTGAGTTGGGAGTTCTGGGTTGAAATCAGGAGAGGAGAGATAGATCTGAGTATCGTCAGCATAGAAGTGGTAGTAGAAATCATACAAGTTGATTAGTTTGCCGAGGGAGGAAGTATAGAGGGAGAATAATAAGGGGCCCAGGACAGAGTCTTGAGGAACCCCAACAGAAAGAGGTAGGGGAGAAGATGCTACTCCATTGTAGGAGACACTGAAGGAACGATTAGTGAGGTAAGAAGAGAACCAGGTCAAGGCAGTGTCACGCAGGCTAAGCAAATGGAGGGACTGGAGGAGGAGAGGGTGATCCACAGTGTCAAATGCAGCAGAGAGAGAACAGCAAAATTGGTAGTGAGAAATTGTTGTTGGCTTTAGCTGTTAAAAGGTCAATAGTTAGTTGGGTTATGGCAGTTTCAGTCGAGTGTTAGTCTGTTGTAGACTAGGCTCTCAAGTAGTTTAGAGATGAAAGGTAGCAGAGAGATAGGTCGGAGGTTATCAAGATTGGAGGGATCAAGAGAGGGGTTTTTTTTTAGAATAGGGGTGACATATTTTAGTTCAAAAGGAAAGATTCCAGTTGAGAGCAAGAGATTAAATAGATGAGTTAAGGCTTTGATTAGACAAGGATTGATATTGCAGATAAGTTTTGAAGGAATGGGATCAAGCATGCAGGTAGTAAGGTGAGAAGAGGCCAAAAGTTTTGAGACTTCCTCATCAGTCACAGGGACGAAGGAGCACAGGAGAGACTGGGGAGTATTGAGGGACGGTGTCCCTCCCTCCATACTATCTCCCCGAACTGCCTCAGCGTCTTTTCCCCATAGGCTACAGCGCAAAATCGCCTGCGCTAACGCACACGCGGCGATGCGTTTTCAATAGTCGCTCAAAGTTGCCTCACTGAGGCAATTTTGGGCGACTATTGAAAACGCATCGCCGCGTGTGCATTAGTGCAGGCGATTTTACTCTGTAGCCTATGGGGAAAAGACGCTGAGGCAGTTCGGGGAGATAGTCGCCCAAAAGACGTGGTGATAAGTCGCCAGGCGACAAAATCTCCCCGAATCTCCTCGTCTGGCCTTACCCTTAAAATCATTTTTTTAGTTGGTGAGGCTTGAAAGCTGGGAAAGAATAATATGGCTTACCCTTTCTGCACCAATAGACAAGCTGTAAATTATTGGTAAACAATTAGCAAATTATTATTAACCATCAATACAGATATTAATGCCTATAAGGCATCTCATCAAATATTTTTGCTGGTGCTGTTCAATGATCAAATGCATGATATTTAATATAATATCCCCATCACTGAGTGGATCACAATCATTTGACAAATTATTTTTTCTGCAAACTTCAATGTGGACCAAGAAAATATCAGTGTGATGCGATAATGAAGGTGATGGGTCCTTTGCTTGAAATGTTTGTGTGCTTTCAATATTTTTATTTACTACATGACTCTGCATGGTCCAAAACATGTTCTGATAATAGCTATATTTTTGGCAAATTTTTCTTCTGTCTGGGACAATTATTTTTCACCTTGTATTTCATGAAGAACACACCAATAAAGTTTTGCCCATGATGCTCATATACCAGATGGCATTAAATCTGGTAACTCACTTTTTATAAATCAGATTTCCTCTTGATAAAAATCTGAACCTACAGTACTGCTCCTATGCAAATAAAAATATAGTTATTTAGACATAAACACACACTTGGTAATCAACTGTTTCATACTGTAAATAGCATGTATCGTAATGCGTTTAAATAGCATGTGGGAACGTTTGAAGTCATAGTAAACCGTATAATGCCTTATTTAAATGTCCATGTTTAGTAACAGGATAAATGTTCATACAGTATGTTCCATTTTCAAAATATTGTTCTCTCATTTGACCTTTGGGAAGCCTGCCAGAAAATCCCACGCAGTTTCCTTTCCTGCCTAGGAAATGCATCATTGTGTTGCTGCTGTAGGTCATCTTGTAAACAAAGACAGGGAAGTTCACTATTAGGTTATGCCTGGTGGAGTTATCAATAATGATCTAAAAATACATTCTAATACCTGATAGAAGATAATTGGAAGCAAACTGGTCACCTGAAAGTAACAACCACAAAAAACAGTATCATGCAAACTATGTTCCATTGGAATAGAAACAACATCAAATGAGCTGCAGATTTCCTTGTCGATACAGAATATGTAATTCAGTTGTCAGTATTCTATGAGCTTTCAAAAGATGAATAGGTAATGATTTAAAAAGGTATACACAATGCAGGTGTTTCTTATTTCCATATTTATGTAAATTCACCATTTGGATACATTCAGCACAAACATTGAATGAATACAGCAAAGTGACTCTCAATCAACTATTGAACTCTGCAATAAATGCAACTTGGGAAAAAGAATCATAATTAAACAGGGAAATTGAAGGGAAATAGTCAACACTGGAATTCCATTCCCCATGCATCAGTGATTTCCTAATAAAATAATATGTATAAATGACATCATTAACTGCCACTTAACGCATGATTTATATACATATTGCATTACAAAAAACTAGCAATTATATCAAATAATCCCCTGAAATGCTGGTTATCAGACTGTATTTACCAGAGACAACTTTCCAGAGGATATGGGGTTTTGTGTAGAATCCTTCCCAAACTTTTATTTGATAGTCTATAACCATTTCTCATGAATAAAGTCATGAGAAAAATTTGACAAATAAAACTCTGTACACTCTTAATAACACATACATCAAATGTCGACTTTTGCACAGTCTGTCTAGGTTATGTTAAAGGTGAAAGAAATCCATGATTGTTTTACTCCCATTCATTAGAAAATTCAATAGAAATTAATAACCTGTAATATATTGGTATATATATATATATATATATATATATATATATATATATATATATATATATAGTGTGCAAATGACCAGCAACTCCAGGGATTTCTGTGAAAAATTCTTTATATAATTAAATGTGCAGTACAGCCAACGTGACGTTTCGGTCCAATCTAGGACCTTTCTCAAGGCCACCTTGCACCCGGGTAATCGATGCGATACGGTGTGCCACCCAGACGAATACATATATATATATATATATATATATATATATATATATATATATATATATATATATATATATATATATATATATATATATATACATATATATATACATATATATATACATATATAATATATATATACAAATATAAGAGTCCTCTGCACTACACCCATTATCAATATATTTAAGACAGCGACATTTTGTGCATACTGCTACTAAAAAATGCCTTACCCTTTAAACAAAACAGGGATTGTTTGTCCATATATTGCAATATTTTTAAGCTGGCCAACAACGTAAAAGTCATCCCATATCTGGCCAGTCCTATGCTCAATTTTCATCTGATTCATTAAGAATTCTATTGCTTCATTATACATTTTACAAAGGGACTAAGTTTTACCTGCAACTTACTACCTGCTTTCAAAGTAAAACTCCCAAACTTGGCTGCCCTTTTATTAGACACCAGTGGGATCACCTGACTATAGCTGGGAAGGGTGGGAGCTACAACATGGAGCTGGTCACTGCTCCTGTATAACTATAACAAACAAGGGAAAGTTGTGCTCACCACTAATTTTTAAAACCATTAGGCGGGGGTGCAATGAGGGTGTGACCACAAAATACATATAGTCAAATACAAGAATCCTCTGCACGCAACCCATTATCAATATATTTAAGACAGAGACATTTTGTGCATACTGCTACTGAAAAATGCCTTACCCTTTAAACAAAACAGGGATTGTTTGTCCATATATTGCAATATATTTAAGCTGGCCAATATATCTATCTATATATATATATATATATATATATCCGTATAAGCAGTAGTTGTGATATCATCAGTTATAAACAGTATTTAGTGGTGACATGTTGCTTGTTGCAATGTGTTTTTAAGAAGTAGTATACCTCCCTACTTAAAAAATATAAGGATATTGCGTCAGCTAGGAATTACAAGGACTATTTAAAAGCACAATGTTCCATTATATGGACCATGGGGACTTCTAATATTCTTACAATACACTAAGGCCATAAATATCTTGTATATGATATCCTTATAAACGGTGACTAGTGATGTCATCAGTAATACATGGTGAGTAGTGATGTCATTTCTGTCACGTGACTCACTAAGACGTGTGTAATATAATAAATAAAGTACCCCTTGTTGCATGTTGCAAAATATGAGGATATTTGAAGCAACCTCTGAGTTCAATGACCTTTGGCTTTGTGCTTTTATATGGTCATGAAACTCCTCTGTGATTTATAACATCCTTATATTTTACACTATATAAAGTCAATAATATAATAATAAGGATACATTGAGCCAGTTTCAATTTGTGGAGAAAAATCTTTGTCCTAAACCAATAAAAGATTTTCCTGTAGACTAATGTGAACAGTGATTTTTTTCTAATTGAATTAAATCTTGTTCATTATTTCCTATCTTTACTTCATATGCCTGTGATCTGATATTATATGCTTATGTAATATTAAATGGGTGTGAATGAAGATAATTACCATCTGTGTATTTCAAGGGTTATAAAGAGAAATCACTATTCAATATTAAATTGCAAAGTATTTTTTAAAAGGTTGGGAACACATTTTAAGCTTGATTCTTTCTCTATATGATTATTAAAGGCTAGTATGCCTTACTGCCCCATCTTGCCGTCAGATGTCTGCCTCTGTTAAAGAGGGTCCAGTCTCAATGAACCAGTTTTGACATCAGTACAGATACAGTATATTCTGGGCAGGTCTGGACTGGGAGTCAAAATAGGCCCAGACATTTTAATTACACCGAGGTCCAACCAGCCCCTCACCAGCACACTCCACAGTAACTGTCTATGGCATCTTACAGCATCCCCTCTGGCATTTGCCAGAACTCAGAGATTGCCAGTCCGGGCCTGACTCTGGGTCATCAGATTACCTCCTTTACTCAAAGTGAAACTCCTGGTATGAATCCCTACTAGGGACACCCACTAACACTGACATGGTCTCCAGCAGACAGCACTCTGACTTAAACTGGCCATAGGCAAAGATCCAATGAGTACAATTTTCAGGACGTGTGTAGAGAGTCCAAACATTTTTTGCCCCACGGAGATCGCTCAGTCGATTGGACAGGTTAAAAAATTTCTGTCGGCTGCCGATAATATCTCTGCATGTATTGCGAATCTGACGATTTTCAGTGGGAGACTGTCACCAGCTTTGTCGGACATAAACTTTCATATGATTGCTGTTAGGGGCAGAACATCGGCTGATCTGTTCTTGTACTAGAGTCCTGTGCGGGTCCTTTTTTTGGGACCCGTACCCAAACCGTACACGCAACCTGCAATCCGCAACCTGGACCTGCAACCCGCATTCTTACCCGCAACCCGCATTCTTACCCGTTTGGAACCGCTACCCGACCCACAAGTACCTTATCCACAACCCGGACCCGCGACCCGCTGACCATCAAGAATCAGGAAGTGCTTCATTGTAAACCGGAAGTGACATCATGGGAAGTAGACGTGATCAGAAAAAAATAAATAAATATCGCTATTGAGAAGACCCGTGGCCCAACCCGCGATGGTCGACCCGCAAACCCGCAGAACCGCCGACCCGCATCTATACCCGCACCCGGAACTTCCACCCGCAACCCGCTGGGTACCCGACCCGCTGCAGGACTACTCTTGTACTACTTTATTTAATCTGAATGGTTAGTGACAGGTCGGGAGATAGGGAAGTCCGATCTTTCGAGGATATGAACGATCGGATCTTTGCGTCTATGGCCAGCTTTATTTCCCTACCTAGATGCAAGGTAATAGTACAATTGTGTGATCGGTTATCTGAAAACCTGTTATCAGAAAGCTCCTAATTATGGGAAGGCCATCTCCTATAGACTCCATTTTAATGAAATAATTCAAATGCTTAGAGATAGTTTTTTCTGTAGTAATAAAATAGAACCATGTTTTACTTGAGCCCAACTAAGATATAATTAAACTACAACCTTGTTTTACTTGAGCCCAACTAAGATATAATTATATATTATATCTTAGTTGGGCTCAAGTAAAACAAGATTCTATTTTATTAATACAGAAAAAACTATTTCTAAACATTTGAATTATTTCAAATTGGGTTTACTTAATCTTTAAATCATTTTATAGTAGACAAAGTATGGAAAAAACCCTTATCTGGAAAACCTAGGTCCTGATTATTCTGGATAGTGGCTTCCATACCTGTAATATTCAGAAATATAAAAAAGACCAGAAAATTTAGGAATTACACTTTTTAAATGAAAGTGAAGTTTGCACAATAAAACTTGTTGTTGTACATACATTTGGATAAAAAAGCCTATTGTTTGGATCCCTTCTTGCTTTATTTAGAAACAAGGTTCTATTAAGGATGGTGACTGTAATTAGATAATGGCCTCAAGCTGCCAATGCTAAATTTAACCTCATAAAGATATATTCTTGTTGCATTCCTTCCTGGGTCTTCAATTAAGCTATAGTTAGGCTAAAAGGAGCCTATATTTAGATTTAACCACCAAAAGGCACAAGTTAAATAAAAAACATTTGTATGTGCTTATTGTATTGGCCTCTATCTTTTTTTTACCATGCTGGGCATTAGATTTCAAGATACTCTGCATATGAAATGTTTGCAGCAAGACTGATCAGAATGCTGTTTTTTTTTAGAATGCACATTATAATGTATAAAAACAGATAATTGTTTAAACTTGCAATTTTTGCAGCTTCTGTACAAATACTAAAAATATGAGTACTGGATTATAACCATCATTAACAACAGCTGTAGGAGCCCAGGTTAGATGTGTCTCTCTCTTTCAAATTAAATGGTATGTATCGCTGATAAGGATAGTACACATAGGGGTATATTTATCAAAAAGTTAAGTTAGATATTGCCACAGTCCTCTACAGTGAAATTCTGCCACTCTCCGTTAATTTATATAGGATTTTTAAAAGAGTGTTTATCAATGGGTGAAAGTAAATGTTCATCCTTTGATAAATATGCTATTTAAAATCCAATAGAAATGAATGGAGAGTAGTGGAATTTCACTCTAGAGCACTGTGGGGATCTCTAACTTCACTCTTTGATAAATATACCCCTTAGATGGATGAGGTCTGGCTCTGTGCCCTCATTAATAGATAAAAAAAAACCAGTTTTTAAGATATACCCATCATCTTCACATTCATAATTTTTAATGGGGAATACAGTATACTGAATATAAAATGCTATGTCTATCTAGTACAGTTGCTCCTTACACAATGACAACAGGGAAACTTGATAAAAGTATACTCAATATCATATATATATATATATATATATATATAGGAAAAATGTTCTATAAGCTCAGGATTGTCACCAAAAAATGTTTCCAGGTAGCACAGAGGAGGCTCTTTTAAATCTCAACCCCATACAAACCAAACCATACAATCAAGAATTGCGAGACATGCCATTTATAAAAAGGGGGGCCAAGGAAAAGGTGGGACCAGACTGCAGAGTCAGCTTTTTCTATAGCTTGAAAATCTCCCCTCCCCAGCCTTCAAATACACCAGCACGGTCATGCATACAGGCAGTATAATGGTGCTGAAGTGTGGTGTGATCAGGGCACTTTGTGCTGCTGGGCCCCTCCAAAGTTTTTTGGGTTTTTTGAAAGGGGGCCCAGAACCTGCTTGTTCTTCCACTGGTAAGAAGAGCAGAGAAAAACTATTCACACTCTGAAACACACATCATTGCCATAAACAGAAGCACAACCACAGCCAGGACAAAGCATAAACACAACACATATACTTTCATAGCACAGAGTTCATCAACTCAACAACTACCCAGCCCATGAGGAGTTCAGTATTATATGTTTTGCTTGTCCCCAGGGGAGCAAGAATCAGAGGCCTCTACACCTCAATATGAAATGCTTTATTATAATGTTTTTATTCTTTTTAATTGGTTAAATTTGCTGACTTATGCAAAAATGTGTTTTTCGATCTTAAAAAACATTATTTACCATTCTGTAGGGAAAAATGCTTATGAAGTGAGAAATGTATTGTTTCATCAGAAGAGCACTGTAATTCATTACATGTAAAACATTTTATGCTAAATCTTACAGGAATAGTATGAATTTGTGCTAGGTTTCTAATACGTCTAACAGTAGCTGGAGAATGGAGATGTAGATTTGTGCATTCTCTGAGATGTACCTCGCTGGAACATAGAACTTTACTGGAACACAGAATTCCTTACAATGAAAATCCTACTAAGATTGGCAAGTTCTTTAGAGCAGTTCCTACCTGAAAACTAATTGTATCTCCATATCCATATTAAGATACAACTATATATATATCTATATATATATCTATCTATATATATATCTATATATATCTATATATATCTATATCTATATCTATCTATATATCTATATATATATATATATATATATATATATATATATATATATATATAGATATATATATATATATATAGATATATATATATATATAATATTACTACTATATTTGTACGAGGTTAAAGGTTTAGGCAACCTTAACGTAGTCCATAGTAATCCAGCCAAGGGCGGATTCTGTTACAGAGTTGGAAGGGATCTGTTTCCCTTTCCAGGTAAGAAATCCCTTTGCAGTCCTATACTTGGCCAGGGGTGTCAAGTGTTTTTTTTAAAAAAAGGGGGTGACCATGTGTTCTTTCTCTTTGGACCCCACTTGTTGCAGGGGGTGGTGTGGTCGGTGCTGTAGAGCCTTACGTAGGAGGCCTTAGTAGGTGTAGCTAGTGTCAGGGAAGATTCTGTAATAGCTCACTGTGGGGGGGGGGCATATTTATTATGCTTTGTAAAACAAAACTGCAGAAAAAAATGGTGTAAATAGCTGTGTAAAATAAATGGCGAATTTATCAAGGTGTGTGTCATTTTATGCCATACAAACGCTTGGTTTGCTGATTTTACATTACTTCCGGCAGAAGCCACTCATAAAAATGTTACACAATTTTTAAGCCGTATTCTCCACAGCAATGCCTGGTGATGTGTGGTGTATTATCCTGCTGTTTTTTTACACAGCATAATAAATATGCCCCTAGGAGTCAGGCAGAGGGAAATTATTAGAGCAACTAAATGCTCCAGTGAGAGGAGCTGAATGGTTAGCACCCCAGCGTACTGTCAGGTACCAGGATAGAGAAATCTGCTGAACAGCACCACTGTGAGTAACCCTCCAAGCTGGAGTACTACCATCAGTAATTAGTGCAATGCCTGTGCCCAATGCCATCAAGAGAATGAACTTTGAAATGTGATTGTACTATTTGAAGTAATACCAATGAAACTCTTTATGATCCAGTAAACAAACAGATAAAGGCCCCAGTGAGGGTTGAAACGTCGATTTGTGCAATAATAAATAATTACTTTTTTTGCAAGACCCTATTGTGCAACAGCTTTCATTCTATATATATATATATATATATATATATATATATATATATATATCTATATATATATATATCTATATATCTATATATATATATATATATATATATATATATATCTATATATCTATATATATCTATATATCTATATATCTATATATCTATATATATCTATATATCTATATATCTATATATCTATATACATATATATATATATATACATATATACATATATCTATATATATATATATATATATATATATATATATATATATATATACATATATACAGTCAAATGAAAAAGTTTGGGAACCCCTCTTAATTCTTTGGCGTTTTCATTAGGCAGCTTTCAAAGTAGCAACTTAATTTTAATATATAACATGCCTTATGGAAACAGTAGTATTTCAGTGACATAAAGATTATTGGATTAACAGAAAATATGCAATATGTATCATAACAAAATTAGGCAGGTGCATAAATGTGGGCACCCCAACAGAGATATTACATCAGTACTTAGTTTATCCTCCTTTTGCAAATGTAACAGCCTCTAGATGCCTCCTATAGCCTTTGATGAGTGTCTGGATTCTGGATGGAGGTATTTTTGACCATTCGTCCATACAAAATCTCTCCAGTTCAGTTAAATTTGATAGCTGCTGAGCATGGTCGGCCTGCTTCAAATTATCCCATAGATTTTCAGTGATATTCAACTCTGGGGACTGTGACACCCATTACAGAATATTGTGCTTCTCCCTCTAAATAAATGTCTGTGTAGATTTCGAAGTGTGTTTAGGGTCATTGTCTTGTTGGAATATCCAACCCCTGCATAACTTCAACTTTATGATGCTTGAACATTATCCTGAAGAATTTGTTGATATTGGGTTGAATTCATCCGACCTTCGACTTCAGGGCCCCAGTCCCTGAACTACAAATAGCCCCACAGCATGATGGAACTTCCACCAAATTTGACAGTAGGTAACATACATACATATATATAGAGATGCAGATGTTCCGCACACCATAAGTGGCAAAAGACCTGGGTGCTAATCCAAAAGATAAATGGATACAGGTGCAGGGTGGGACAACACTCCAAGGATTTGAAGACAAGGATATAATGTCAAGAAAGTGAGCAGGTTTATTCAATCCGACGTTTCAGTTCCACACAGGAACTTTCTTCAGGGAAATACAGAACACAGTGCACAGTGCAGGGTTTAAAACAGCATAATGGCGCCAAGTCTGGTTGCTAGGCAACCGTATGTAACATGAAACATGCTGAGCTTAGTGAAAAACTAACTGGTGTAAAACATGGTGGTTTAAAACAACAGTACAGACCTCCTCGCTGGGTATAAGGCAGAAACAGAGAGTAGGGAGTAGTATAAGCGTAAATGAAAGTACACAGAGCTAGGGGGCGTGTCCAGACTCCCAGGCAGTGATCAGTGGAGGTGGGGGCCCCTTGTGGCCAATCAGGAGACAGTGGGGCGGAGCGGAGTGTTCGGCCCGAAGGGAACACCCACAGGTAGTGACAACAGTCATTCCCTGGCAACCGCAGGCCGGAATTTGCATAGCAGTTACTCGGGTGTGTAGCAGCATGACAGTAACACACTCAAATGAGTGCGAATACTCTCAGGTCTGCGCATCACTCCCCACCTACATCCTGGCACCGGAACTTTATTCTGCTAAAGCAGCCGCACCACCTTCCTGTGTGTCCACGTACTGAAAACCTTGTGTCGCTCATGTGTAAGGAGCCAAACCTTCCGCTCCTTCGCCCGATACTCCCATAGGTCTGTACCTAAGCCCAAAAAGCGAGTCATGGATCTGACTGGGATTAAAAGCAACAAAGTTGCAACACTTAGCTGTGCCATGTATCCAGGTAGATTAGGTGGAAAAGGTTACTACAATATAAGGAGGGAAAAGACAACAGATGGATAATAACAAAAAGGGAAATGTTGCAAACGTAAAAGGGACATGACAAAGTCCAATGCATCGGATGTTCTAGATAAAACATCCAAGTGGCAATAGTTCATTAAGGCCACGTGGGGCCACAGTATCCAATGTGTAAATCCATCTGGATTCCTTCCTCAATAATGCTTGGTCCCGGTTGCCCCCCCTGGGCAAGGGTGGTTGGTAGTCAATGGCCATACATCTGAAAGTGGGCAAAGTGTGTCCCTCGGCTAGAAAATGTCTAGCCACCGGTTGAAGAGCCTTGCCTTCTTTGAGTGCTTTGCTAATAGATGAACGGTGGTTGGCTATGCGCTCCTTCAGAGTCGTGGTGGTTTTACCAATATAATACAGGCCACAAGGGCACATTATGAGGTACACGATGTAAGTCGAGCAACACCTGAGTCTACTCCGGATTTTGAACCTCTTCCCCGTATGTGGGTGAGGGAAGTCAGGTCCTGTAAGTAAGCACCGACAAGTAACACAATCCGGGCACCTGTAGCAGCCAGCCTTCTTCTGAGTAGTAAGCCATCCGGGCTCTGTATTGGTGATCCCCTTGAGGTCGGTTATTACCAGTAGGTCTCGCAAGTTTTTTCCTCTCTTATAGCCCATCAGAGGTTTCTCGGAGGAATGAAGGCAAAGTGACTCATCCATATTCAGCATGGGCCAGTGTTTGTTAATGCTGGCCTTCAGCTGCCCAGATGCTGTGGAGTAAGTGGTGGAGAAAATCAAGGTTTTTTTTAAAGTGGGCTCCTTGATGGAAATAGGCTGGAGAAGTTCAGCTTGGGTGTGTTGGAGTGCCCTCTTAAGTTGTTCATATAACATGCCAGGTGAGTAGCCTATGTCAAGGAATCTATCCAGCATCTCTCGGAGCTGCAATACAGCTGTGGATCTGGAGCTGTTGTTGCGTATCACACGCAAAAACTGTGAGTATGGGATCCCTCGGATGGAGGCCGGAGGATGGTGGCTGCTGGCATGCAGGATCGAGTTTCTGTCTGTTGGCTTCCTAAAGAGATGGGTGCCCACTTCTGGGCCTGATAGAAAAATGTTTAAATCTAGAAAATCAATGTCTTCCTTGCTATAATTGAGGGTCAATTTTATGGGGCTGTCAATCATGTTAAGCCCCTGATGAAAGGATATGAGTGCCTCCTCCGTGTCTGTCCAAATCAGGAGAAGATCATCTATGTAGCGGAGGTAGGTGAGGATTTGTTGTCCCAGTAGCGGGAGAATGTACATTGTTTCAAAGTCAAGCATATAAATATTGGCGTAGGACGGAGCCAGTGCACTTCCCATTGCGGTCCCTGCCAGTTGAAGGTAAAAAGAGTGTTCAAACCGGAAAAAGTTCCTGGATAATGTCAGTTCTAGGAGGTGTATCAAGAACTCAATGGGTACATCTATGGAGGGAGAGGATACAAGGGCTCTCCTGCAGGCTTGAATCCCCTGGTCATGGGGTATCACCGTGTAAAGGCTTGTCACGTCCATGGTGGCCAATATGCTGTTCGAGGGGATCGGAGGAAGTTCTGCTAGTTTTCTGATGACGTGGCCCGAATCCTGGGTATAGGAGAGCATGGTACTGACTATTGGCTGTAGATATTGGTCCACATAGGTAGAGATGGATTGATACAGGGAGTCCACTGCTGAAATGATTGGTCGCCCAGGAGGGGCTGCCAGGGATTTGTGAACCTTAGGTAAAGTATAAATGATCGGTGTCCTAGGGTACTGTGTAGTGAGGAACTTGTGGGTGTCCGTATCAATCCATCCAGCGGTCTTGGCCATTGATAAGAATGAGTCAAGTTCTTTTTTAAAATTGTGGGTAGGGTCGCCAGGCAAAAGGCGATAGGTGGTGGTATCAGAGAGTTAGTTAAGAAGTTCTGTTCTGTAATAGGATAAATCCAGAAGCACGATTGCCCCACCTTTGTCCGCCGGTCTGATGATCAGGGTACGCTTATACTACTCCCTACTCTCTGTTTCTGCCTTATACCCAGCGAGGAGGTCTGTACTGTTGTTTTAAACCACCATGTTTTACACCAGTTAGTTTTTCACTAAGCTCAGCATGTTTCATGTTACATACGGTTGCCTAGCAACCAGACTTGGCGCCATTATGCTGTTTTAAACCCTGCACTGTGCACTGTGTTCTGTATTTCCCTGAAGAAAGTTCCTGTGTGGAACTGAAACGTCGGATTGAATAAACCTGCTCACTTTGTTGACATTATATCCTTGTCTTCAAATCCTTGGAGTGCTGTCCCACCCTGCACCTGTATCTATATATATATATATATATATATATATATATTCCTTTTAAAAATAAACCACACTCACAGGACTATTTTCTTTCTAAACATAAAAAATTGGGTTATTCAACATTTCAGGCCTTCAACTCGGTCCGTCTGTAGATATGTATTTTTTGTATTATATCAAAATGTATATATATATATATATATATATATATATATATATATATATATATATATATATATATATATATATATATATATATATATATATATATATATATATATATACACACATTTGGATGTAATACAGAAAATCCATTTCTATTTTCACATATTTTTGGTATGCTTAATGCACAGATCAACATTACAGAAATACCTTACTGGGAAAACCCCAGTTGACCCCAGATGACAAGCATTCCAGAAAATTGATTCCATACTTGTTCTGAAATAGTGAGAGGCATATAAGATCTGTTGGGCATAAGGAAATAAATACAAAACAATGGATAAAAAACAGAAACTGACATTTTGACCCAATACTGTTATGTATATTGCATAGAGGCACTCTGTATTATTTCATCTTGACAAGTGGATCTGAAAACTGTGAATTGTGAATAGCAGATCAATTTTAGCTTTTCTTATGTAAACCATGATCTTGAGTTTAAATTCCCTTTTGTTAAGCATCCACACAGCGTGCACGGTCAATTCTTAGACACATACTTCAAATTCAGTCCCAATGTATCGATCCTTGATAAAGGTCCTAACAAGGACCGAAACGTTGGGACACTAATATGTGTAACTAAATAAAAGTTGATGATTTCACAAAGGGAAGTGTTGGTCCTGGGATGATTCATTCCAAATTTGAAGTGTATATGTATGTGTGTGTGTGTATATGTGTGTATATATATATATATATATATATATATATATATATATATATATATATATATATATATATATATATATATATATATATATATATATATTTATATATATTTACACACAGATAAGTGAAGAATAAATATTATAAATATTATATAGTCATCTGTTTCTATTTACATATGTATATAAGGGTAATTATACTGGCTAGTTTTTTTGTGAGATTCCACTGAGAAAAATAGGGTGAATCTTGTCTAGAAGAACATTAGCATCAAAGTAAAAGTAAAGTGTATGCAAGCATTCTCCATTAAAGTTTGTGTTCCCCCTCATTCATACAAACAAAGGGTCTTATAAATAAGGCTCAGTGAAGAATGACCTACTATTATAACGAATTACAGTTATAGTTCATATATAAAAAGAGGATCAAAGCATTCTGAGCACAACCAAGATTTTGGTACATTGCCATGCTTTAATAACTATATCATGGGTTTCAAAAAAGTATGTCATTCCAAAATTTTGGATCCTATCTATAAATTGTCAGTTGGAAAACAAGTCAAAGTTTGAAGATATCACTCATTTTTGTACCTTTAAATATACAGGTATAAACAACTGTAACTTCAACACAAGTGTTTCATTCCAAAATTATTTTAATGAAAACAGCTATTTTTACTACTACTACTTTTGTAATGTATTTAAAAATGTTCACTTTTACATAAATACCACTGACACTGAAATGTTAGCACAAATTGTCATTTGTTTTTTTACCCCACAGAGCATAATTTTTCCTCAGAATTCTATATAGTTGCCTGCAACCAGAGGCGGTCTAAGCAAACCAGGCGCCTTATGCAACCTGGCTGGTCGCCTTGCCATGCGCGATATGTGGCAGTGGGAGCAAGAGAGCCCACACTAGGTGAAGGCAGAAAACTCTTCAAAATAGTACCTGCCCAGTGCCAACCCCATTTTTCGCCCTAGGCAGGTGCCTCTTCTGCTTACCTCTAATTTTGACCCTGCCTGCAATGCCACAAAAAGCACACCAGCTTAGATATGTCATAAAGATTGTCATGAGCACAAAGTCCAAATCATTGTCTCCTCAAATAAAAGATGAGAAAATGTGTGGCTTATAATCCATATCAGAGTTCACCGGGCATCTAAAATGAAGTAGTGAAGTAAGTAGAACTTTAGTCATGGTCATCACTGTTGCCAGAAGCTTAATTATGTAGAAGTCTTAATTATGTAACAGATAAATCTTCCAAGTCATTCAGAGAGGAAGGAGCAGGTGGCCCAATGCATACCCCACAGGTACCATTCAACTTTCATAACAAGCACTGAATTTGCTTAAGTATCCCTGAACTCCCCCAATGCTAGTGCCTCCACTTTACATGAGCCTATGGTTCATGGAATGTTATTTTTATATGAACACAAACGGGTGCACTTTTGCACCCCTTAGTGCTCTTGCATTTATATCTCAGATGATCACTCGTGCGTTGAGCTGTGGCAACTGTGTCTTCAAACAATGAGAATTACCACAACAACAGAATAATTCTCCTGAGGGGAGAATATTATGGAGGACTAGAAATGCAGTTTTTATGTAATATTATAGTACTCAATTTTGTGTTTTTTGTTTAAAGTACATTTAAATAGAACTAGGGGAAACTCTGTATGGTGATGGGAGTTCAAAAGTTCATGCCTCACTTTTCCTTTGTATATTTACAAATTTGCCTAGAAGCTCATCCATTAGCACAACATGTTAATACCATGGAGAACTTGCTATTGCTAAACATAAATAATTTTGGACTCATTAATGTAGCCCATCTATTTACTTGCAGTTTACTAATATTGTATTAATATGGCCAAACCGACTGCAAGTAAATATGTGCACACAAATATATATCCAACAATCTACTCAGACTCACAAAGAAGCTAAAAAGTAAAGGTGAATTTCCCACCAACATTTGGGGGAAGGTCAAGAGGTTTTTGTTATCTACATCTACATAACATTCATAATACTCAAGCTCAGCAAAACATTACAATAGAAACTGCAAAAGAGCAAGTAAAGCTATTCTTACAAAGGAAAACTAAAAAAGGAAACATTTAAGACATGACGTTACAAAGGAAGTTTGTCTATTAATTAGACTCCTAGTTCTGGCGAATTCAAAGCAGACAGGAAGTTCTCAGGCTGTTTTTAAATTCTTATAAAAGTACTATTTTTTATGAATTTGCTTTTTTTATTATTATAATGAATAATAAATGAGTTTCCTTGGGCTTCAAAAGAACAGTATCTAAATGTATTTATTACCAGAGCATATGATAAATCAGGGATACGTCTATTAAATTCAGTTAGAGGAGCTAATTACATGTAATTTAGACACCTTATTGTACAATATACCTCCTTGTTCAAAATGTGTTTGGTGAATAGGGCTTGTGCTGAACATACATTTTACCTATTGTTAAATCACAAAATATATATGGTTTTGTTGTTTTTTTGAGTTAAACCTGACAAGCAGGGAGATTGAAGCTATTCCATGTTTGGTCCTTGTTAAGTAGATAATTAGAAAACCAGTATACCACCCAGCCTTAACCCTCTGCTGTCACTGTTTTTTTTTTTTAGCATTATGTCCATTATGTAGGGAGATTATCTGTGCCATGGTATGCTACCCCTTTATGCCTTCAGTTCTTTTTACTCCCCTCTAAGCTTTATGGCTTAGGGAATGTTTATTTTATATATAAGTATAGAAAAAAACACAATGTCAATTTCCTTGGAATATCTACACCAACCATCTTTAAGGCTTGCTGGGAGCCAAGCCGGGAACCTCCTGGCTACTGGCTGCTCTCCTTAACCACTGAGGCTGAGGAGGGGATTTCCGCCTGGTAGGGGGATTTATTTTAAGCTTTAGAGGAAGCAGACCCCACAGTCTGGGCCCAACTCCATCTGCAGGGTCTGTTTCCCCGATAGATACTCAACTGTTTCTCACCAAAGCTAAGCATGAAGTATTTGTTTAGCTTCCTAAACTACCACTAATGTACTTATACATTAGTGGCTCAAATATATATATATATATATCAGCAGCAAAGTTATAGTGTAGTTAACTGGGAATTATTCAAAACCCTGTAAAATAAAAGAAACAACATTAATGTTTATGGCAAACTAGTGTTTTATTTTGTACTTATTTCCTTTGGCATCAGTAGTACAACATTGGTCAGATCAAATAAGCAGGTTTGTTTTCAAACGTCTGTTTATTAATGGTTTTCATTATAATGGCAGAAAGAATGCAAACTCTGGCATGTTTTTCCCCATATGGAGAGAGCTGCGAAAAGCAAGACTGTTATGTAACAGGAAACACCTGTAGGCCAACTTGTTTGCAGTTCAAGACTCACTGGAAGTTCCTATTGGCCTACTTTTGTCTTAACATAGATTTATACATTTACACACACATATATATATAATATCTACATGTTTTACTGATCAGTTATAGAAATATGATAAACAAGATCTAAAAATAAGGTACATTTATTCTTTAAAATTGCAGCACAAGGAAAATATTCCTAACATAAGGGATCAGAGGAAATATCTTACTTTTGTAGTTATTTTTATTTTGCCAACTGATCTTTAAATAATATTTTGCTCATTAAAGTATAGCTTTTAATGTGGCAGCTTGATATCTCCAGACAATGAATCATTTAGACAAACATGTAAAACTGGCACTATTAATAAAATAATTGTAATCATAAACACGTGTTTATTACTGAACCTTAGGCATTTAGTTCCAGATGTTCCTTTTAATTTCCTTTATTTTTACCTGGCATAATAAGCCACTTCAATAGTTGAAAACAGGATCTTGTAATATTACATTTCTGCCAGGCATGAATCACAAAAAACCCAATGCACAAGCTTCGTATTATTGATGTATTAGGGGAAGTAAATACTATGAACATACAATAAAGCTTTTTTAAATAGGGCCTGTTTAAGGGTTCTGCAGGGATCAGAAGGTTCCCCTTTAATAAAAATTGTGTTGGTAGAGGAGTCTGTTATATACTGATATTTTGTGGTCATTTTTAGGTTTGTATTAAAAGGTTACTGGTGCTATGCTGTGTATGTCAATAGTGTTGATTTACTGATGGCTCCATAAGGTTGGGCTCTTGACTATTCAAGTCAGCGTCACAAGAAGCACAGTAGAATAGTGGCTGAATAACTTTGTGTTTTGCAGTCCTACAGAATGATAATTTTAATGGTGATATAGGCTGATCCTTATGTCCCTAAATAATGTATTTATAATGGTTGATATCATGGTGATAAATCATAGCAATTGTACCAGGGGGTAATAGTATTAAAACTTTACTGACCCTTATACAGTAGTTTTTACCATTTGTTTTAAATAATGCTCAATGCTACTGAGATCATCCCAGGGAGCAGAATGAAATATGATCACCAACAGCTAAAACAGGTATCAGGTTTTTTGAATGTATCAGTTTGTTCTGTCAAGAGAGAGACAGACAGTTTTGACTGTCAAGAAAATGTTGACAGTCTGACAGTTGACTGTCAAGGAAATACCTGACAATTAGAAAAGCTTTGATAAATGGGGAAAATAATGCTGGAAATATTGCTGGGAAACTGTCAGTCTAGTATCTGATATATCAGCCCAATAGTGGATGTCATCCACTTTAAAAATTTACATTTATTACATTGCTTTACTTTCTATTCTAGGTAATTATTTTTTATAACACAAGTAAAGATACACAAATCCAAAATCTTCTTTTAAGGAACTCTTTCATCCATGGAAAGCATGAAAGCATAATAAACACACTTACTGGACATAACATTATTTTTTAATTATTTTGTGATCGACATTGGAGGATGTTCTGCATGGATAAAATCCTTTAAGGTGTTCATTATGCATTTCATATGTATGGAATTTATAAAACAGTAAACATTAATGATTATCTCCATAATATTGATGTTGCTATTTATAAAGCTTTATGTGCTGAAGTAGTTGTGAAAGAGGTAATAGGCATGCCATTGACATAATAAGATATAATTCATATTCCATTGTTACAACTGCAGTTCAATGACTTCTAGAAGACTTTCTTTTAAGTATCGCAATACTAATGATGTTTACTCACCTACAGTATATACTTTACGCAATTATTGGATTTCACCATATCTGACAACATTAAGTAATATCAACATTATGTTGGTATTATGCAAAATGGATGGTAAAGCTCTTCATTAATATGGTGAAATAATTAAAATAAGTTGAGTTGAAGTTGCAATTAAATAGTTTTAGAATAAAACATTACTGGAGAAATTTTTATTTCATTGGCTCTGATCCTGCTAACAAAGATGTGTTTTGAACTTCATAGCTTTATAAATAGGTCCCTAACAATTAATCATTTGTTTTTCAAACCATAATAAACTGTAATCTTGACTAGCATATAATATTGGTCACCAGGGTTTTTATTTATTATTTTATTGTGCATTTAAAGGTGGCCATAGACGTAACAATTATGATTCTTCTTGGAAAAGATCTTTCCAAGAAAGATTGTTTGTTTCAATATACGTGTAGAGCTGAATCGTGGTAGAAACAATAGAATTCTACCTGTATCTGACGATTCAGCATTAACAATGGGCAATTTTTGGGTCATCGATCGGCTGGACTAAAAATTTTGTGCCTTTGGGCACCCGATCAAAATTTTTAGTCCAGCCAATTGATGAGCCGACCGATATCCAAGTCTTCTGCTGATATCGGTCGGCTCGTTTCCCACCATACACGCACCGTATATCGTACGTAAATTCGCTTTGTAAGATTTTATCTGTGCATCTATGGCCACCTTAATTTGCATGTGCAGCCATCTAATTCAGTTTTATGTAATTTGTAACCCTTGGTAATCTCCTCCATTCCCCTCTGTAACTGTCTTGTAACCCTATCCATATCTGCTACCATCTCTCTTCTTAAACCTCTTTTAAATTGCTGTACCTTTCCTCTGGAATTTCATCCCTAAAATCTTCTGTAAGTTACTGTCCCTCATGCTCTGCAAAACTAAACTCATATCCTACATTTTGGAACAGTAACATAGTATCTGAGGCAGTCTTGGAAATTAACGAACAATACCTCAACTTTCATCAATAGTTCCATTTATAACCCTCTTATTTGTATCTAACTGCAGTTGGGAAATGTGTTATTTTTTATGCATTTGTACAAAGTTAGCATGATTTTTTCTTTTTGCTTGAAAACTTTTACTATTTCCTGTGTTGCAAAAATCTATGGTTTGAAAGTACACGGAGTAAAACAAGGAGTCCAAGATAAATAGAATTTCCATGCATTAATAGAATTTAAATTCAATTCAAGGACCTACAGTATAATTTATTTCCATGGATAAACAAAATATGACCTTTCCTCCCTAGTTTCTCCTCAAACTGATTTATAGCCATTACAAGGAATTGTGACACTAATTATTCTAAAAAGGAAGTTCTTTATAAATGGATAGAGATTGTTCTATGCTATAGTTAAAAAATAATTGTGGGTAGTTAATGAGATATTGTTTTGCTTTAAGAAATATATGGACGTTTAGTTTAAAAATGTTTTAAATGGAAATTCTGTTAACCATTTTCTGAAGCTAGTCAGTACATATATATATATCATTATGGCATGTTTTATTGGATGACTTGTTAATCAATTTCCCTCTAATAAATGTGTTTTTGCTAGGACAGATTATTGTGAGATGAAGTGATGCAATTCACAGGACACAACACAGATGTGTGGTTCTAATATGCTTTATATTTTTTAATCCATTGTAATTCATTTCAACCATTTTCGTGAAATAGTTGAACTCATTACAGTTCATAATACCAATGTATATTATAAATTAAAACCATAATCAAGCTAACAGAACTGTATAAGGGGATAATTTATTAAACCCCGTATGTTAAAATCTCTAAAAAGTCCTTTAGGAGGGGAAAAAAACCTTGAATTTTTCGAGCTTTATTATTCCCCGATGCTGCAAAAACCCAAATCTGAAATCCCAAATCTCAGATAGTGATGGGCGAATCTCTCCCCCATTTTGTTTCGCTGAAATATTTGTGAATTTCCTGCAAAATTCGCGAAACGGCGTAAAATTATCGAAAAATCGTGAAATCAGAAAGTTCACGAAAAAATCATGAAATTCAAACGTTTTTACTAAAAAAATCTAGCAATTCGAACGTTTTCACTATAAAATCGAGCAATTTGAATGCTTTCACTATAAAATCAAGCAATTCGAACATTTTCACAAAAAAATCACGCAATCGAACGTTTTCACGAAAAAATCGTGAAAATCTGAAATTTATTTGCCCATCACTAATCTCAGACTTGTTGAGGTCCGGTATAAGTCAATGCGAGAGGCACCTAACCCAAAAACCCAACTTTTTCTGGGTTTTCGACAAAAAATTGGAACAATTTAAGAGAAAGCCTTAAAATTTGAACAATTCCAATTTATGCTTGATTTTATCTATTTTTTTTTCCACAATCCAATTAAATCAACTTTTTGTATCAATAAATAAGCTAAAATCTGAGATAATATGAGATATGAGATACATTTGGCTTTTATTAAATAACCCCTAAATATATGCAGGTGGGCAAAGATCAGCTTGCAAAGGTAATCTCAACAAACAAGCAGATGTTAACATGTAGAACTATCTTAAGACTGTGTTTGGAGGCACCCGAAGGACAATTTAATATATTCTGTTTTCTTCACTGGCAGAAAATTGTAATCTCGCCCCCAATGCTATCCCATGTATACTAACAAGCATGAGAGATAACTGTCACTGCGGGCACCAGGTGGTAATTTCAGACTGCTTTAAGTGCCCTATGTGACAGGGTTTTAGCAGCTTTGTCCTCTCAAGTATGTGCGATATTTTGTTGTCTATGAGAAAAAATGTATTATGGTTTTAATAAAATATGAAGGGTTTGCTCTTCAATTCATGTGCATCCAAGCTAGTTCGAGGTAACTCTGGGTTTCTTGTTAAAGAGAAAAATGAGCTCATGCTTTGCTTTGAACTGCAGCCTATGGTTTATGTTATTTATTGTTTATATTATCTGTAAGCTCTACAAATGTAAATATAAACGCACAACTTTGCCAATTTATATTTCTATGACCAACATTATTTTGGGATCAACAGTGCAAATGATGTGTTTGATATATTTTTTCTGCCAAATCCAGAGGAGGAAGATTTCATGGGTTTATTAAAAGTTAGCACTAGAGTGTGATACAGAGTGTTCTATTAGAGGGTGATTATAGACTACAAGATCTGCTTTGAATTTTTATCAGTTTATGACATATGGATAAAACATGCATATGGATAAAGCTGAAGAAAGAAAAAAATTCTCTTTTCTTTTTTTTAATGAAGTGTAAGGGATGACTAAAAACGTAATATATAGAGAACCTAACATTACCACAAAGACAATTAACAGTTTGAAAAATATGAAGTGTAGAAGTTAGAAAAACTATCTGCTGATTTCGAATTTCAAATTTTGAAATTCAGATTTCTGAGGTTTTTTGTGGAATTCGACTAGGGAATAGTTAAAATTTGATTTGAGTAAAATTCAAATTTGATTTTTGAGATTTATCATGTATTGGCCCCATTAGGAATTCAAATTCGACTATTAACCACCTTAAACCTGCCGAATTACTGCTTTTTCTATGAGGGAAGTCCTGGGATCAATTTGGAGTTGTTTGCAACCGTATAAAAAACTTGAATAAAATTCAATTCAAATCCGATTTGAGTTTGTGGGTCAATCCCATTCACCCGAGTTTGAAAAATTAGATTTTTTTTTTTATATGAATTTCAATTGGTCATTTTTTATATGAATTTCAAGCTTAGGGGAATTTTTACAAACTCCAATGAACTCTAAATTCGACCCTTGATAAATCTGCCACTAAGGTTCAGTTTAAGTTACTTTGCATTTTGCAACTTTATTTTTGCAATCTCAATGTTATGGGTTTTTTTTTCAAAAATACAAATTTAATAAGGTTTTAGGTAGCAAAAACCAGCATTATATTTTTTTCCACAACTGCAATTGCATTTTTTTTTTGTCATAAAAATACAATCTCTACAGATTTTTTAGGAGGTGAGTATTTAAAAAATGGGTTCTAGAAAAATTAAGTACGATCCACAGATTATGGAAAAATGTGTCTCAGATTGTATAAAAACTCAAAAATGTATATTTCTATCCAACAGTGTTTCGGTTATATGCATTTTTTTCATCAGATCAAATGTGCTTTTGTGTAAGTGATCATGGCAACCAGATGATATTACATAATGAAGAGTGGAAGAATAGAATACAAAATAATACTTAAACCAAAAGAGCATGCCCAAATTGTCTCGTGGTCTACATACTATAATTACCCCCCCCTTAAGGTCCTCAGAAATTAAAGTAACTGCACATTCTTTCTTACAAGTGTAACACATATTTTTTTAAATGGTCTGCATTGAATTTGGTCTTTTGTGTCTAACTCCCTTTGCTTTAGATTTTAAATATTTCCCCTCACTCGCGTAGTGGTATTGTACAAACTTGCCAGTTCTCACTTATTCCCCTTTTCTTATAAAGCGCTCTTATAAAAAAGCTTGTAGAAAGCTCTATTCATTGATATATGTTCATTGATATCTTTGTTTTGTTTTTGTGAACTTAGTTCCCTTTAAAAAAAGAAACAGCTTAAAAATGGACATGTGGAGAATGTAACGCCATACAGAAAGCTTAGAACATAGTACATTTGAGTCTTGAGAACCATTTGGCAAAATGCATTAAAAGTCATTCATGGAAAAATATAGGCAATATGAAAAATGATTGCTTTGTGAGGAAAATGATTCCTTTGTGCATATTTAATATAGGTTTTGCGAAAGCAAAAAGTATTTAACAACCCCATCCACCAGTGAAAAAAGACTGCAAATTTTAAAGCAGGTACCAGTGCCCAGTTTATGTAATGAAACTTTGTAATAAAAATATTCTTACAGAACAAGTTTGCCAAAAATATGCACTACAAGAACTTTCATATTGCACAATTATTAATTATTTTTTTCCTGTTTCTGACTTCTATTACATTTCCCCTTTTAAATATGCTTTATGTTTGCCTTTATCTTTGTTTAGAAATAGTTCATCTTGTGCTAAAATAGTGCCTGTTTCTCATGCATGCAGGATAGCCAAGCTTATGTATTAAAATTCTTAACTGTAATCAAAAGATGCATCGTCAGTATTCTTTTTGAAACACACAATCTACTGTGATACAGTATATGAACTTTATCCATCCACACTAAAGGGCAGATTTACTTATGGTCGAATATCGAGGGTTAATTCGACTGCCGAATGTAAATCCTTCGACTTCAAATATCGAAGTGGAAGGATTTACCGCACTTCGTTCGAACTAAAAATCGTTTGATCGAACGATTAAATCCTTTGAATCGTTCGATTTTATAGGATTTTAACCCATCGATCGAAAAAAGATTTCAAAGCCTATGGGGACCTTCCCCATAGGCTAACATTGACTTTGGTAGGTTTTAGGAAGCGAACTAGGGGGTCGAAGTTTTTTTTTTTTAAAGAGACAGTACTTCGACTATTAATGGTCGAATAGTCGAGCAATTTTTAGTTCGAATCGTTCGATTCGAAGTCGTAGTCGAAGGTCAAAGTAGCCCATTCGATGGTTGAAGTAGCCAAAAAAACATTCAAAATTCTAAGTTTTTTTTATTCTATTCCTTCACTCGAGCTAAGTAAATGGGCCCCTAATTATTATATGAAATATTAACACCCCTGACAGCAGGGGCACTTGTGTATATTTCTGAATATGCTCTCTTTAAGTGATCAATAAAGATGCAGAGCAAAGAATATTAAAATTAGACTATTTTAGATCATTGTAAAACTACAGTAATTAGCCAGAAAATGAAAATATGAGAGCTTGTTTAAATAAGCAACATAAAGGGGCAACTTACTAAAACTCAAATTTATCTCATATTTTTATTAAACAAAGCTTGACCAAACTTCCAGCATCTTTTTTCTCTTATTTATCAGTAAAATATTCGGGTGGGTAAAAAAAAAATCGATAAAATCGAGTGAAAACTCGAACTGTTCAAATTTTTTGGACTTGACTCCCGAATCGGTTATTGCCCTAAAACCCCAATTTTTGGGGATTGTATGACTAAACCCAACATAGACCACAATATCTTCAAACTTGGATAGGGACATCTGCCATTGACGACAGGTTTGAGATGCCGGTTTTCAGATTGGGCATTTTGCAGCATTGGGTATAATCAATCTCAAAAAATGCACATACCAAAATATATGGTAGGAGGTTTGTTTGATTTTTTTTAAAATTAATAATGGGGAGAGAATGAAGAGAGAGACAGGTTACAGAGGGGTGGGGAGTAAAGAGTACCTTAATTAATACATATACAATGCAGAATGTTTATGTAAGGTTCTGCTGGGATTCGATCCAGGGAACCTTTGGGTTTTTGGCTCTCTGTCTTTTCCACTGGGCCAGGTGAGCAGCTTGCAGGCTTGCTCACTTGGTCTCTACTATCCCTTCCCAGCAACCTTATTGGTTGGGTGGAGTCAGCCAATCAGGGATGACTCCGCCCTATATAAAGCCCAGCCCTCCATCCAGTCATAGCTTGGGAATTAACCCTAGTTCCTGCTTCTATGCTCACTCCTTCCTGTTCCTTTCTTCCTGCCCTGTCTGATCTTGCTACTTGTTTCAAGTCCTGTCTGGCTCTGAGCCTTACTTTCAGTACTGTCTGTTCTGCTCTCCAGTCCTGAACCTGTCATTATCTAGATTGTGCCTTCACTCACTCTGCCCCACTCCAGCTTCTCCTTGTGCCTTTGCCCAATACATCCCAGTCCAGCTTGTCCTTATGCATTCACCCTATCCACCCTAATCCTGTTCCTGTTATTCAGCCTTTCCAGCATCGGACTGGGCTGGTGGGACAGCAGGAAAAAACCCGGTGGGCCTCAGCCCTTGTGGGCGCCGCCGACCCAGGCGCACGCTCCAGGAACATCAAATGCTCCTCCCCTTTCCAAGCTGCACTATGTGAAGGTAGAGGGGATGTGTAGGCAGATGGAGAGAGTTTCACAGGAGTAGGAGATTGGAATATTGTGGGCAGGGAGCATGCTGCTGTTAGGTAATGTAACCCTGTACAAATCATAAGCGAGTGGATCGGTTCATTAATGGAGTTGCTGCTGCTGTGCAGTAACTTGTCAGAGTTCAGTATAAAGCTACTAATATGCTTAGCTCTGTGACTCTGACAGTGTCCCGCTGGAGCCAGAGTGCGACTAGATGATTTGTACAGGGTAACATAAAATCAGCATGCACTAGGTTTGTTGTATTACAGAGAAAGAGAAAGCTGGAATGTATGGCATGTTAGAGATAAAAGAGAATGGCACACGGAAAGACAGAGAAGTAAATAGCATAGAAAGGGAAGACAGAGGATTAATGTTAAGAATACTCAAAAAGGATCAAGTGAAGAAAAAGAAAATGTTGAAAGTAAGAAAGAATAGCAGAAATGAAAAACATTAAATGGAGAGGGGAAATGAAGAAGAAACAGGGATCAGAAAAACATGGAGTAAATGGAGTTGAAAGGTAAAAATGTCCTGCACTCTATAACTGCTTTTGTTTTGTTTTTTGCATGAGGAAATAAACATGTTTTACATATACAGCGTTTGGTGGCCCTGTTTGAAAACGTATATATATTTATATATTTGGGTTCCTATTTTTCTGAACATATATATATATATATATATATATATACAAATATTTAGCAGTGGGTGTAATCTTACTGCCAAAATCTTCTTGGGGGAAGGGGCACCAGCTCCCGGACTTACTTAAGGTGCTAGAACACCTAATTCTGACACTGGGAGTGGGGGCCCATGAGGTGATAGCCCCGATGGGCCCAGGACACCCCAGTCCAACACCAAGTTTCTCTCTTCTCTTGGAGTCAAGATGGAATTTTTTCCCCCTCTGAGGCAAATCGGAGAGACTTCAAATTGTTTGTTTTTTTTTTTGCCTTCCTCTGGATGAACTAGCAGTTAGGCATGTCATAGAAAGACTTAAAAGGATGAACTTGATGGACATGTGTCTTTTTTTTTTTTTTAACCAAATTATGTTCTCAGTTCCTGTGGGTTGTTAATAGCTCCTGCCTTAAACTGACCATAGATGCAAAGATAAAGTCACATGAATCTTCATTTTGTATGATTTTCGGACAGTGTGTGTGGATCATCCCCACATTATTCGTGCCATGGCGATCAGTGGTCTAGTCAATCAGACAGGTTAGAAGATTTATGTCGGCTAACGATAACATCTCTGCATGTATTGCCTGAAGATATCAAAGGGTGACTGCTACTTCTATTTGTCAGACATAGCTTCGGACAATTGCTATCTATGAATCAATGCCCAGACCATTGTCTGATTTATTGCTTGTACTACTTTATTTATTCTGAATTGTTAGTGGTAGGTCAGGAGATTGCAACCAATGATCACGCATCAGACATAAGGATATACAATATCTGCATGTCTATGGCTAACTCTCTCCTTTTGCAAAAATTTTTATATCAAAAAAGATATATGTCCCAAGGCCTCTTTTTCATTTATTAATAATCACGTTTAAAAAAGTTTTCGGTACTTACTAACCCCACATATCCCACCTTATGCGTTTCGCACCCTCCAGCGCTTAGTGGGGTTAGTATGTACCGAAAACTTTTTTAAATGTGACATTGGGACATATATCTTTTTTGATATAAAAATTTTTGCAGTTTGATTGCCTTTGGAACTGGGGCGGGTCCCTTTGGCCTAGTTAAGGGATTTACGCAAACAGTCATATGCACTCCCGACCCCCAAATGACAACTCTCTCTTTTCCCTAGTAAGTCCTGACAGAATGCTCCAACCATACCATGAGTCTGCAAGTGCTGTTATTGTGCCCTCCTGCTCTGTTCCAAAGAAAACAGAGTTTTTCTTGGCCTCACAAAGGTACTTCGATGATTCCCCAGTAAACTCTTTCTAGAGGAAGTTCAACTTCTTACAAAGCAGATGGCCTTTATGAGTGCCTCCTGCTGGAGTGGAAAGATCGATCCTGGGCAGAAAACCTACTCAGCTGCAGATCCCCAGTGATCTATGATACTGGCTTTTCTAAAATAATTTGCCCCTGTACTTGTGTCAGCTCCCCTGCAGTAACAATTGTCCCCAATAACAGTTCCAGGGCTGGCTACCCAGCTGCAATCTGCCTCCATTCCAGGGATGGCAACCCTGCAGCAGCCACTGCCCTCAGCTCCAGTTTTCCAGCAGTCCTTGTTCCTTTGCCCACTCCGTCCCAATCCAGCCTGTCCTTGTGCCTTCGCTCACTCCATCACAATCCTGTTCTTCAGCCTTTCTCTTATCAGTTACTGCAGGTTGTTAACAGCTCCTGCCTTAAGCACTCCCTCTTTTCCCCAGTAATTGCTGGCAGTTTAATTGATTATATTTAGGATATTTCTTATTTCATTGAGTTTAAATATATCTATACTGGTGTGGAGAGGATATACCAGCAGAACCAGTTGAATTTTAGAAGAAGAACACTGAAATGACTAATGAATTGCCTGGCACCTTCTTCTTCTTTGCAGCTTGGTCTGCAAGATTGTTGAACTCCAGAATCTTGTGGTAAGTGATAGGTTGCCTCAGCTACTGATGATTCGAGTTTTGAGCAAAAAACATACTATATACTCATCTGAGTTGCTAGTGAATGTCTGTGCTGTTGGTTTCTGGATAAATTCTCTTGTCACTGGGCTCCACAGGCAGCTGCTGGTATGTGGAGTTGCTAATCTCATTCCCTTACTGCAGCTAAATAAGATGCAGCTGTTGTCTATTTTCTCCCAGCTGCATTGTATAGCTTCCAGGTGAGGTGTATTAGTTTTGTTACCTCCCAGACAGTCATCTATAAATAAGCATATACAGAAATTTATGTCCTGCCTGGGATAGGACTCAGTAGCATGTGTCTCAACACAAAGGTTATTGCTGTTTTTATCTTTGTCTGACTATACTGGTTATCTTCTTTTTCCTACTCTTCCTCCTTTTAAAAATTGCTGGCTCTGTCTGACTAAAATTTATTTCAGCTTGCCCTCGGGTTCTACCATCTTTTAGTGAGGGACCATTGGTAGCTCAGTCAGCAATATTGATATGTGGACAAAAATATCCAAAGCAGAGAAAGAATTACACTCACACACCCTGGCTGCCCGATCAATGAGAATCTCCGGTGCACGTGAAGGAGGCATTGGTCGACCACGTAATCAATGTACAAGATAAGTAATTCACTGGCACAACTTGGTTAATGCTGGCAGGGAAAACCCTTGTTGCGGGATGCAATGTTTCGGGGCGTAACCCCATGATTGACAAAAGGGTTAGCCTGAAACGTTGCATCCTGCAATAAACTAGAAAGGGTTTTCCCTGCCAGCATTACCCAAGTTGTGCCTGTGAATTACTTCTCTTTTACAAAAATATCCAAACACATATTGCAGTCCTGAGATACAATGGTTTTGCCCCACTATGTTGGTGTTTTGGATACTATTCTTTCCAGGGTACTACTCACATGCACTATATAGGTATTTTGTTTTCTCTTTAGCTTAATCCAAAGACATCTTGGAAGGCTAACTGGCTTTAAAGGAATATTAAATTATTATATTGGGTAAGGGAAAAGTGAATGATTAAAATCTTTGTTTAGTAAATAAATATAGTATCACCCTTAAACAATAGTTGCATTAGACCTTGATTACCATGAAGCCCCATTTCAAACCCTGCAGTATGAACAACATAATTTTAAAAGGAAATGGTATTATTATTATTGTTATTTTAAGTTTTAAATTTGAAGTACCCATTTCTTAGCAGGGGAAACACCAGCGAGCAACTGCTGTTTGTGCCATAAGCCTAAAGCAGTGCTGTCCAACTTATGTGGTATTGAGGGTCAGAATTTTTATTGGCCTGTGTGATGGAGGGCTGATAATGGAAGCAAATGTTGATCACTCCCCGTTTAAACCACACCCACTTAAAACCACACCCATGTTACCGTAAGAAAGTTTAAGCCCATATCCACCTTAATGGTGGCAGCACACCAAAAAAACAAATGGTTGATGCTCACTGCAGGGATATCTGTCACCATTCAGATTTCCAATTGCTAACAAACCCAAGAACAAACCCTACCAGGCTCAATTCCCAAAGGAGCATAGTTCAGGAAGAGTATTGTACACAAAGTAACATAGGGCAGAAAGAATATAGCACATGCAAGGAGCATAGGGTAGGCAAAGTTTAACACATACAGGGAGCATAAGGCAGGCGGAGTATGGTACACACAAGGAGCATAGGGCAGACAGAGTATGGCATACACAGGGAGCATAGGGCAGGCAGAGTATGGCACACACGGAGCATAAGGCAGGCAGAGTATGGCGCACACACACGGAGCATAAGGCAGGCAGAGTATGGCACACACCAGGAGCATAAGGCAGGCAGAGTATGGCACACACCAGGAGCATAGAAAAGTAGAATACAGCAGGAGACAGAGAAACCCAAAAACAATGAGGGTGCCCCTTCAGCAGTTTGTATGAGATGTAAACAATACAGGGCTTTTGGGGTATGAACAATGCAGGAATTTAAGGTCTGAATTTGAGGTATAAACAATGCAGGGGAGATTTAATCCCAGTACTGATACACCTTAAATCTTACACAAGGTAAGTAGGTTAGCACTTTCATGTGGGGGGCCACACAAGGGGGTGCGTGGGCTGGATATGGGCCACCAGTTGGACAGCACTGGCCTAAAGGATCTGGGGTTCAATAGTTTCTTTTAGGTGGAAAGGATGGATAGCTTTGCTTTTCCTGATGTGATGGGCATGGTGGCTGTGCTCTAGTAGGATATAAATACAGGTCATTTGTTTTTATTCTAGCTGTGCCTAGTGAAGCTCTCCCCTGTAGCAGGTGCTATTGCAGTTTGTGCAACAGATAACTTGTGTCCGTTCAACGTTCTCCATTATTAATTTGTCTTCCGAAAGGAATCATATGTTGTGGACAAACTATAAAAAGATGCAAAAATCAATTAATACTTCTGTTTGCTCCCTTTGCCAAGACAATGTATTAGTGTAGTAGACAAGCAGTCAGCACAACGATTTTCACTCTTTTTTTGTGTGGGTGGTGCACATCCACCAGTGGCCCCTTTCCACTGGCACCACAAACGACAAAAGACTTCAGGACAGCACCAACGAATTCTTTTATATTAAAATGCCTTTATTCGTGCTTCACAGGGGCATCACGGCAACGTTTCATGCCACATGGCCTTTTGTCAAGCTTGAGACAATGTATTAGAACAAGTATCTTTCAAAATAAACAACTCTGACACAAAACTGCACACAGAGAGGGGATAGTGAAGATTAGTTTTATTGTATAAGAAACAGTACAGACATTTTAACTGCTTATTTATAGAAAGTTTCTTATTTCCATTAAATTTAGCTTACAGTATATTAACGTATACTTCATGTATTCACTTAAATTTCAAGATAGTTTTCCTTTTAGATTGTTAAATTATTCCCTATCAAGTTTAAATTTCTTTAAATATGTTGTTGGTTTCAGGACATTCACATCTGTTCACTTTTGCCATCCTAAGCAATTCACTTGACAATCATTCTTATGTGAATATTCTTGAAGCCAAAGGTATAATATTTTGGCCTATTTGTTTTTGTTAAGGGTGGAGTTGAACTAAGTCTGTAAGCATTTAAGTTAAATAAGCCACTTCAGGGTTGAATAAGATTGCTGTATGTGCTGCAATGCATGCCAAATGTGTGGATAAAAATATACACATCCTACTGGGTGTCTCGTCTTACTAGCTGCTATTCTGAAACTGAGCTAATGTCTTGAAGGAAGTTTATTAACGAATTGCATAATTCAACAATCCGTAGTGCAACGTTGTTACATTATTGCAAATCAACAAAAGAGCTGAGAGAAAGCAAACGAAGAGGCAGAACTTGCTGCTAAGTGCTCTTTATTGCACACGGTGTGCAATAAAGAGCACTTAGCAGCAAGTTCTGCCTCTTCGTTTGCTTTCTCTCAGCTCTTTTGTTGATTTGCATATATCCTACACCTGGAGCGGGGGTGCCTTGCTGAGATTGAGAGCATAGCTGCCAGTTCCCCAGTCAACCTTTTTGTTCAGTTGTTACATTATTGGTAGTATGAGCATGTGAATGAGCATTGATAATCTGAATATTTATTTAGTTAGTCATAACACCTTGCCAGAGTAAGCATACTGAAAAGCTGATTTTTATTTGGAAGAAAATGTGTCCAACAAAAAATATATCCCGCAATAGAAGTGGGAACAATTACAAGTTAATATTTCAGTTAAATAACAAGTTATGTCATGATCTCATGCATTGTGACATCAATGTTTTTATTGCAGCTAATAGAATTCAGACCTGTAATTCAATATAATTAGAACCGGTTTAAAAGGAACCACGTCTGGTCTCTCATTACCACTACATGCCCAAAAAGGTATGGCCTCCTCCTAATCAGAAAACTGCACATTTAACAATTCAAACTTTTAGGAAACACAACATATGCACAGAGTGGTGACAGGGTGGGGAAAATACTATATACTACTAATTTATATAAATAGAAACACTCAACATGAAGCCTAATTTATGACCACATGTGCACCATGCTAAAATAGGAGAAAATATGCAAAGTGACGATTACTCCTTTGATCAACACACTAAATGGGGAACTGTAGTGAAAATAAAATTTTTATATAAGCTTCATCACACTAAAATGATACATTTTCTAAATATAATTAATTATAAATTCTGACCCATTTCTGAAATAATCTCTTCATTCTGTCTTCATGCAGGAGTTGGGAGTCTGATTTTAAATGACAGTCAGGTCCAATGACAGATAAGTCCAACAGTTAGGTCCTTTGGGGGGCTCCTTTTACCTAAAAAATGTATTCAAGCATACTCTTTAAAAATGACCGGAAATATTCTCACTCTACATGCAGGATTTGTACCGGTCAGTTTGCTTTACATAGAAGTTGGTTAAGTCTTATAAGAGGACACATGTAGGGTGAGTAAATGTAATTAATGCCCAAGTTTAGTATGAATAGTTTATCTTTAATTGTGAAAAGCTTTTTCACATAGTTTGCTCCATCAAATTGGACAATTATAGGCCAGATTCAAATCAATGAGGAAAAGGTTTATCACATGAAAAGTCCTAGACGAGATTCAGTTTGAAATGCAATACAGTTGATCATGTGAAAACTGTGCTAAAGTCTATGGGAAAAAACTGAAAGTGAATTAGGAGAAAAGTTTTTTTTTTAATTGAATCTCATCCATGACTTTCCATGTAATAAACCAAATTGAATCTGGACCTATGTGTACAAGTGGTCCACTTAAACAAGTCATTTGACTGCACCAAATTTTGGACCAAGAAATGTTCTCACTGTTTATCACATGAAAACTCATGGACCAGATGCACTATGAGGAGAAAAAAAAACCTTTTGTACTAATTCACTCCCAGTTTTTTCCCATAGACTTCAATAAGGTTTTCGCTTCATCAACCGTCTTTTTTGGAATTGATCAGCCTTCAAGCTATTACATCAGATCTGTGAAATTTCTCCATTTCTATTGTAACTATACTGTTCTAATAAATGTTCTATTTTCGTAGTATTCCATTTTCTTCACAGGGATCTCTGTTTTTCTGTATATGTGCAGGTTTACATGTTAGCGGGAGCCATAATGGATGCTTTAATCATGATAAATCAGATGTGACTGTATATTGTTAGAACCCATTCCTTTCTTAAGAACCCTTCCTTAGCTCTACAGAGTAATCTCAAGCAACTAGAAATGTTGTTTATTTAGTTAAGCAGGCTATATACAGTATAGAACATATATTTAAGCTCATCACTGGTCATTGTACTGTGTTTTGAAAGATGATTCTAAAATCAACTAATTTGGAAGTTTAACACATACTGTATCTGTCTTGGACTCAAAATTACCAAAGAAGTAATGTTGTTGAAATAGAATTATAAACCATCATTTGTGAAAGAAAAGAGTCTACATAAAGAGGAAATTAACCCCCCCCCCCCCCCCGCAGTAGGGACCGGCTTCTGCATATTTTGGGAATTTCCAATAATTTTGGGGAGAGATGCCATACTGTTATTGGAAATCAACTGCTGATTTGGAAATCAACTGCTGTTCCTTCCATAAACTTTTGGAAAAAAAAACGCATTAAAGGGATACGGTCATGGCAAAAAAATTTTTTTTTCAAAACACACAAGTTAATAATGCTACTCGAGCAGAATTCTGCACTGAAATCCATTTCTCAAAAGAGCAAACAGATTTTTTTATATTCAATTTTGAAATGTGACACGGGGCTAGACATTTTGTCAATTTCCCAGCTGCCCCCAGTCATGTGACTTGTGCCTGCACTTTAGGAGAGAAATGCTTTCTGGCAATGTAACTCAATGTAACTTCTCAGTGAGACATGGCTTTTTACTATTGAGTGTTGTTCTTAGATCTACCAGGCAGCTGTTATCTTGTGTTACCTTCCCATTGTTCTTTTGTTTGGCTGCTGGGGGGGGGGAGGGAGGGGGGTGATATCACTCCAACTTGCAGTACAGCAGTAAAGATTGATTGAAGTTTATCAGAGCACAAGTCACATGACTGGGGGGAAATTGATAATATGTCTAGCCCCATGTCAGATTTCAAAATTGAATATAAAAAAATCTGTTTGCTCTTTTGAGAAATGGATTTCAGTGCAGAATTCTGTTGGAGCAGCACTACTAACGTATTGATTTTGAAAAAAATTTTTTTTCCCATGACAGTATCTCAATGTATATAGCCAGAGGCTGTCCCAAAACAATTTATGTACCTGGATGACAGCACAAAGGTAAATGTGTTATTGTATTTGCACACTCACAGATAAATGCATAATTTATTTAAAGGGGTAGGAAACCTAGTCGGCGCAAACCCCCCACCCCCCTCCTGTTTGTTGCCCACCCTCCCCCCTGGCCTACCCGTCCCGCTGGGCAAATGCCCCTAACTTGTTACTTACCTTTCTGCGCAGGTCCAGTCCAGGGAGTTCACAGACGACATCTTCTTCCACGCGATCTTCTTCGTGCTGTGAACGGCGTTTTGGCACATGCGCAGTAGGATCATTTCGCCGGTACGGATCTACTGCGCATGCGGCAAAAGTCACGCGCATGCGCAGTAGATCGTACCGGCAAAGTGATCCTACTGCGCATGCGCCGTTCAAAGCAGGAAGATCGCGTGGAAGAAGATGTCGTCTGTGAACTCCCTGGACTGGACCTGCGCAGAAGGGTAAGTAACAAGTTAGGGGCATTTGCCCAGCGGGACGGGTAGGCCAGGGGGGAGGAGGGAGGGTGGGCAACAAACGGGAGGGGGGGTGGGGGGTTTGCGCCGACTAGGTTTCCTTCCCCTTTAACCCTACTCTTTATAGCCCTTGAGACCTCGACTTCTTTCTTTTTACCTTGGCTTCTTGCTTTCTATTCCATATGCTTCAGTCAAAAAAAGTCAATTAACCAACTACTTAAACTTATGCTTAATATAGAACTATATGATAGCATTAAATGTAAATCAGAATTCTTAAGACATAAATTTTGCAAAGGGAGTGCTGTCTACCATTATATAGAGGATTCTAAAGATAAAGTGCACATGTTACGCACATGCTGCATCTAAGATTAAAAGGCTATTTCAAAAATGTTGCCTATTTTGCAGCAGATAAATATTGAGGGCCAAAAATCTTTAAGATCTTTTAGTGGTAACAGATTTATGTTATCGCACAAAAAAAGGTGAACATGAATTGAAACTAAAAAGGTCTGAATCTTTGCCAGGCCATATTTAATTTGTTGACAATATTGGTCCTGCTTGTTAGTCCAAAAGAAATATTTTATTCCTTATTTTAAAAAATCTTTCTAGCTTTAATAGACCATATAATTAAAGATTCATTAGTCTCCATGTCTTAAAACAAATCCTCTTTTTTAATTAATGACCAGTTCATTCTGGCACAATGTTTTTTAGTTTGTGCCTCTTTAGTCCTGCATTCTGAAATATAAGGCCATTTGATTAACCTTGAATTCTGCTCAATTTGGGCAGCTCTCCAACTGTTTTTCCTGGCACACATGCATGAAATTTGTGGAATGAATAATCATTTTCAGTCATATAATTCCTAGAGAATTTAAAGGGGCTTTGTCATTAAAAATCAGTTTGTTTTTGAGCCTGAAAATGGATCTACAGTAAAAAACATTTTTGAAAACTATTATTTTAATTTTATAAACATTGTAGGGAGACATATAAAGATTTCTCCCTCTCTGCCATGTTTTGTAGCTAAGTAACTAACTTTATAAAAGAGAATTAGACCACAGTGATCCATGATTGGAGCTGATTACATCAGTCTAGGAAGCTGAGCCATTAGAATTTAAACAATTCCTAACAGTTTATAAATATGTACTTTAAAGAAAAACAGATCCATCTAGTAAAAAAATATATAAAATATATGAGGAGCATTTGATAACAAAATGATCTATTAACCTCACCAACACATGCAAGCAAATTTCTAAATGGGCGCAAGGTGCCAATAACAGGCACACTGCTCTTAGGTGCAATCCTTTGCACCTGATAATGGAGGTGTAAACATTTGTTCGTGAAAGGGAACGGGGAATGTGATATATATATATATATATATATATATATATATATATATATATATATATATATATATATATAATGGCTCAAAAGAAGCTAGCACACACAGGACTTATGGAGAGAAAAAGGTTTTTATTTTAACAGAAAAAAAACTAACGTTTCGGCTAGGTCCCTAGCCTTTCTCAAAGTGAATGAAAAACAATCACAACCATTTTAAAGCATTAGTAAATACTAATACATAGCTCTGCACCCAGGCACCTCATACCAGTATACATGCTGTGCCGGCATTTCCAGTTATATATAATATATATCGTTTATTGCCATCATAACACAGGTGACAAAAACATGGTTTTATCTTACATTTGCATTATTTTGCTATTTTTACTAAATTAATGAGGCAAATGTTAGCATTTTGAGTAAATATGTATTTTATTTTGTGCTGTAATCAGTGAGTTATATCAGGAGCAATATGTCAAAGATTCACGGGTATGCAGGTATGTTTTTTTAATTCATAGGCACAGCTCCTATTTAAAAGCAAAGCTTAATTTATTTAGGGAAAGCAAGGGCAAAGGGCTAATGAAGCCCAGCTCATATCCACCAGTCCCTGTTGGAGTAAGTAAGTTCCAAAATGGCTAGTACTGCTGAGTTCAAAGAATTTTACATAAATTCTGAATGGCAGTTATAATTGTCCTTTTACAAGAGGTATTACATTACAAGATCATTACGTCAAGACACCCTGTGTGTTAGAAAGTTTCAAGGAGAAATTAAAAAGGCAATGAAACATCTACATTTCCTGATTTTTTTTTGTCATTGTCCAATATTTGGTCAGTCCCCTTAGCTAATAAGGTTTCTGCTAGAGGAAAATATTGTTGTTATCAGTCACCCTGCTATAGTTCCAATATTATCTAGGACAGCAAATGTAAGTGCATCTTATCAAGCTCTAATCCACTTTTGGACGCCGGTGCACATTCGCCGGTGAAAATTCGACAGCGTCCAGAATTTACGCTGACGAATTTTCATGGCAGTTTTGCAAATTTATTCGCCGGCTAGGGATTTCGCCTTGTTTCACCACATGAAATGAGGCCCATAGACTTGTACGGCGAAAAAAACGTATGTGCGTCAAAAAAAAATCACAAGTGTGGCACCATGGGTCGATGAAGTGAAGAAGAGAGCTAGGCCAGGGTCTGAGGTTAGCAATTATAATCTCTGGGGGAGCCTGACAAATGGTGTGATTTAGCACTACAGTGATTAAGCCTTTCTTTGTTGTGCAGTGATAACAGTATATCAGTCCTAATAGTAGATATATACACGGTGGAGAGTATAGCTGGTCCTATAGCTGTCTCACTGGTGCTCCGTCCCGGCACCAAAATTTAGTAATATAGTTTCACAAGAGTTGAGAACAGACAGGACGCTGAGGCAGAGTTACTGCTGGTGTGCAAATTTATTTTTCACACAAAAATAAATTTGCACACCAGCAGTAACTCTGCCTCAGCGTCCTGTCTGTTCTCAACTCTTGTGAAAGTATATCAGTCCTATTGATGCTGGGGTAAGCAAGCAGTGTGAGACACGACTATCACCCCCCTATAACCCAGGTGGTCTTCCTGTGACTGGTTGCAATCAGCTGAACCTAATCTCTCAGTGAGTTCTGCCTTGTAAGCATAGAACAGTTATATAGACTATTGTTATTATGATATGCCTGCTGAAGGACTACAGTATATGAACATTGCGTTAGTCTAGCTGGTATCTATAGAAATAGTAGGATAGGCCTAGAGTTCAGCTTGCAAGAAGTGTTGGGTACACTAGTTTCCTATTAAAATTTAACAGTTATGGCAACCATTATTTACGTCTCTTATTCATAACTATTGATCTTCACTGTTTCCCCTAGATGTTCTGTACAAGGTTTAATGGGGCTGCAAGTTCCTCTGGGCTATAGAATTTGAGGAACATTTGCCAGTGAGTATTGATCAAGTTGTTGTATTTTTCTGTTATGATTACTTGTTCTTCAGTTTTTCTTTTCCTTTTATTATAGTGGTCGCGTCAAGCCCTATATTCCTGTTGTAGTGCAATTTCTTAAAAAAACTTCAATAAAAACAATTGTCTAAAGAAAAAAGTATTCGTTTTATTGTGTGTGTGGTCTTTTGTGCCAGTGGTGCACTGGTATGCAAAAAGGAACACTGGGAACACCAATTATAGCAGTAAGTCTAGTCCAAGTCAGTGACTATATACTGCTGATTTATGTCCTAATAAAACAAAATGAGGCTCATTAATAAACACTGGACAAATTTGTATCTGGGCAGTAACCCCAGTAACCCATGGCAACCAATCAAATGTTTGCTTTCATTGTTCAAACTGCAGCATCTCTGATGGGTTGCTATGGGTTACTGCCCATGTGCAAATATTCCCAATGATTATAAATGATCCCCAATGTGTAAAAGTCCTCCATTATGTTGTGGATCTTAGAATGCAGCCATCCTTAAAGAACCCATTCCTGACACCAAGTCACAGTTTTTCTTCAGAATTTATGAGTAGGTGATAAAACAACCCATTTGTTTAATAACATTTTATCCTTCATCATTGTCTCAAAAGAGTGCTTTGTTTTTTGTTTTGTTTTTTTAAGTCTTTTTATCTTCTTACAATAAAAAATACAAGTGTTATATAATAATATATGTGTTATATAAACTACAGTAAATAAAGATTTAAAGCCAATATTTGTATTGGCTAGACATGTTCAGACTAGAGGGAAATAGTGTGGGGTGTTAATAATCTAACATGCAATCTAGTGATCAGACAAAATCCCCTGTACTAATAAAAATATTCTTGTCATATTGACAGTCTGTATCACTGTCTGCATTTGCTTAAGCCTATTTTAAAATGTAATTTAAATATATAAATGTATTCATGCCATAGAGTTAGTAGAATAAGAAGAGTTAAACACTGATGATAGCATACTTATTTCCTGTGTCTAGAAAAGAAACACCCGCTTCCTATCTTTTTAGCTTTCTTCTCTATTAATAACTTTGGCATAAAACAAATTTTTACTGACCAAGCCAGTAGGATGCAGACCAAATGACAACCCTAGTTCTGTCACATACAAAAACAAGCCCTGCCCTAGCAAATTCTAATAACTTTGCATAAAACTGAAGCCTCAAGTAATTACAGAAAATAAATACAGAAATAGGTTTTAACCAATGCACAAAATTAATTTAAAGGGAGTTTTGTATTGCTAGATTTTTCTAGCAAAAACATTAATTGAAATCTGCTCATGTATATTGATACAAATATAATTAGCAAGATTTTATTGTAAGTATTATAAATGTTCTTTATGCAGCTTTGAATATGCCGACTACTGCATGATAGGTAATTAAATTCACATCCCCATTAAATATATTTTAGTTTTCTAGATTGTCTACAATTTATGAACTGCCATAATGAGACTCAATGTCCAAAGAGATGATGTTTACACTTTCTTACAACTCCCACAAGAGATACAGCACCTGAAGTTCGATACAGAACTCATCTTACTGGAGAAGAGGCATGAGTGTGGAAAAATGAACACAACTACCAACTTAAAGAAAGTACCAGCGAAGTCAAAATCAAAGTCAGAGGACAGGCCGAGATCAGGGCTGGCAGCAAGAAATAATGTCAGAGGACGGGCAGAGAATCTGTAACCAAAGTAGTTGAAATCACAAGGCAAGGAACTGCAGACCTTAGCATCCTTTAAGAGCACTGTGCAAGTGTCAGAACAGGCTCAACCACTTCTATCAATGTATGAGCCAAGGGACTCGTGGAAATATGCCAGAGATTCAAACCAGGACAGCAGCTGAAAACGCCTGAAAATTGAGGTGCTTCAAATAATATCTTCTATGTATGTTGCTTTGTAGAATTAAATTTGATTTGACTAAACTGTCCTTTTATTACCATTTGACATAATATCTAAACTTTTGCATTACCAACTCATTTGACCACACCCATTGGATTATCACCAAAGGATATTTACATGTTCTACTTCCAAGAATGACAAAAATAAAACTATTCCACTAGTGCACTCAACAAACCACATGTAAAAACTAAACTAAAATATACAAAAGGATCATTCATGGACACATTGTCCAAGAGACACTAAAAAATGCTGTGAATATCATGCCACCGTGACATTCAATCTTTTGTAAATCTTTTATAAAGAATTGAAGAATGTAAATATATCTTGCAACATATGCAGACTGTCGGGAAAGTTCTTCAGAGTTTAACAGAAGGGCTGCAGGAATCAGTTTCTCTATACAGGGCTTCTTCATTCTCAGACAGAAGATCAAGATCAGAAAATGTAAATAAGCATATTCATATATCATGTATTATTTTGTTATGCGATAGTACGTCTTGATCTTCTGTAAGTTGTTTATGACCTTTTGTGATGGTGCAGAAAAATTGTATTTAGTGGGAGCACTTACCAGATGCTGGACTCAACATGCTGCACACCCAGCCGCCATCCCATGCGGTCAAATAAATTACAAGGAGAAGAAGAAAAAACAGCGGAGCACCGTGGAGTCCAGTAAAAGTATTAAAAAATGAAATTTTATTCACTGTACATATAAAAGCAGATTACAGCAGCAGTGAACCCTGCCCGCTTAACGCGTTTCATGGCATCCTGCGACTTCATCAGAAGCTCAAAATGTACAATATGTACAGTAAATAAAATTTCATTTTTTAATACTTTTAGTGGACTCCACGGTGCTCCGCTGTTTTTTCTTCTTCTCCTTTTGTGATGGTGGTTTCATTAGGACAACCTCAAAATGCAGAAGTTATCAACATTTGTGACTTTTTTTATACTTTGATCAATAACATCAGGATTATTATTATTATGAAACTTAATTTATATTACCTTTTAGCATCAGGATATCCCCAACTCGGTTCACCCAACTTCTTGAATTGAAAAAATGTCATATTGCTTCCTTTAACTGTGTTTATGTAAGAGATAATTGAATACTTAACCCTGTTTCCAGGGATTCCTCTGTCTAACTCATTGCAGGTCAGAATCCTAAATCTACAAGCCAGCAGTATAAGCACACACTGCTGCAGACTTTAGGTACAATAAGCAGCCACATTTAATTCTAGGTGATGTTGCAAGGCAGAGTAAGAACTGGCCTTGAGAATATGAGATGAGCTTTTTTTTTTTTCCCCACTCGCCATATTTGATCCCCCAATTAAGTTAAAAATTTTGCTTAATCACAAACAAGAGTTGAGAGATATTATTCAATTTTTCATAAATATAGGTATAAATATATCTTCATTTTTAATTCAGTTTATTCATATTGAATTTAAACTGCTTGCAGACAGTTGATTATGTATTATGGTCCTCTGGAACATAAGAACCCCCACCACAATCTGAAAATAAATCTTTAAGAACCTGACCTTCAGTGTCCATAGGAAGATATTAGTTCCAAATTTACAATACTTTGCATTCAACTAAAACAATCACCTTTCAGATCACTATCTGTTCAGAACTTGCTTAGATATCAATTGAACCATAGGAAAAGGTAAGATTGTATCATACTTACAGTGATCTCCTTTCCTGGATAACTCCATGTCATACTTACCGGGATAGCCTCGCCCCAGTGCTCCTATCAGAAGGACCCTCCCCAAAACTTTAAAAGCCCAACCCCACCCCCCAGTCCGGTGTCTCGTAATAAGCTTCTAGAAACTAATGAAAAAGGGATGGGAACCTTGACATGGAGTTATCCAGAAAAGGAAGATCACGGTAAATATGATACAATCTTCACTTTTCCTGGACAACTCCATGTCATACTTACCGGGACTTAGCAAGCTAATATCCCAATGGGAGGGAATTTGTTCCACATAAGGAAAACTGGCCGAGTGTAATCTATACCAGATAAAACTCAGAAGAATGAATCCCCCACAGGTAATGATAATGAGTGTGAAACCAGCATGACAATTCCACTTAAAATGAGAGAACTATCTTTAATTAAAGAGAAGCAGATGGGAACACTTCTCCATAGTCTTACTCCCACTACGTACCAGCACGTTTATTCCAACTGCATAACATCCACAAGAGCACTCTTGGAAATGGCTCAAAAGCATGGTACCTGCAAAAAGAGGATTTAGTAGGGGAAGGAAAAATACCATCACTAGTATTTTACATGACCCCGCTCTGTATGACACTCTGTATGACATGGTATCACCTAGTGTAGTTCCGCGTCTCTTTAATACTAAGGAACCTGTATTTATTCTGGACCGTAACTAATACACCTCTCAATGAAAGGTCTGTAAAATGACTCATGGAGAAAGAGCGCTGCCACTGTGGGCATACCTTACCTGCCCTGTGAGGTATCTAGGAGCATTCTGCAGTCTGTACAGATTGAAATTGTTTTTATCATTAGCTCATGATCCTCCACCAAACAAGACTGGATAGTATTAAGGATCAGCGTGCCCTGGAGTGGACCGGGTAACAGAAATGCATGCAGATATGCATAACCTTCCTAAGATACAGTCCTCTAACCTTCAAGGATGTGACCTGTACATAGCTGAAGTTATTGTATCCCATAGATTAGGCCTAGAATCAAATCCATATGGCATGCTCCCATGAGTTTACCCTATAGGAAGAAATGTGACTGACTCCAGGAAGTATAACAACCAACAATACTGCTAGAGATGGGTTCTTTTCATATCCAAGGGCTCTGGCTTGGGACATGGACAGTTCATCAAGACCATTCTTAAGTGTTCAAGATTAAAATTAATCTAGGTATGGGGATATAATTATCCACCTATTATTCTGTAATGGAACTCCCCTACTAACTATACTAGCATGTTCAAGCCTGTTGGTAAGAGATGCCATAACCAGGGCCTTGCCGAAGGCTGATACTGCGGTCTTGGTCCAAAAGGATAAGGGGAATAAGACAAATTTTTATAGCTTGATGATAAGCCTTATGATACTTACCCCAACTAGCCTGGCCAGTCTATGGTGGTATTAAAGGCCAAACCCAGTGTAACAGACCTTTAGAAAACCCAGCATGCCATAATTGCATGCCTCCTGTCCACCATAAGGGTTAACATGACAGAAACAGCCTGTTATAATGAACCTATGTATACAAACTTTTTTTTTTGTTTTTTTCTAAATGGGACTGGAACTTTAGCTATAGCTGCATTGATTGAGTATACCTAATTTTACAACCAGCTTTCCATGGTACCCATTAATATAATATGGCCCATGAGTATATAATCAGAGGGCTGACTGGACTCCTATTGTACTTAAGACAAACTGAATAGGTCTGTACTATAGAATACCTCATTGCAAGGCTCTAAAACCCTGCGGCAGTAGTGAATCCAGTATATGTGAATTAACTAAAATTAATACTGATGTACCCACTGTCTTCCAGACTGAGACCAGATAAGTTGCACCCCTGTAGCCCAAGAAAGAGATTCTGATGAATATCATACCAGTTTTGTAAATAGACCTGGATTTATTATTTATTTAACAGAACATTTATCTTGCCTGATCTCCAGCTGTGGTGATATTAGAATCCTTGTTAAATGAATATATGACTGTATACATATCTACATCCATTCAGCCCCAGGCCAATCCTATCGCAAAAGGCAGGATACAGTATATAGCTTATTTTCTTAATAACCTGTCATAAAGTCCAGTCATAGAACATAGATTCGAATTAGTGAGTTCCTTAAGAATGATAACTACTCATCCATCAGCCTATCATTATGAATGTAACAAAAATATGCACCACATAGACCCCAATGGTTGTGGTCTACAAGTCCATGGTTATAATACAGCAATTGTACAATACCTACCTGCTGTGACTATTGCATTAACGCCCATATGCAGTATAGCCATATACCTTTAAACCAGAATTGACCACTATGCTCACACCACCTTTGTGATACACATGTGCATAATCCTATATATTACACAGCATTTGTATGAATCAGAATTGGCCTTAGGCAATCTATTTGGACAAGATATATGTCTACATCAATTACCACATTTACTGTATCTGTAACCATATAGTGATTGGGACATACTTACCGGGGCACAGTCCCCAAAGCCATTATGGACTGCTGTATATAAGGGTATAAGTTCAAAGCCACCTTTAAGTCAGTCTTGGCTGCTGCCATAAGCAAGTATACAATACACAATTGGCTTATTTGCAAGAGTAATCCATGCTTGTAACCTTAATCAATGTTATCATGCTTACATACAAACCTGGAGGCTGTATAGGCACCCTCTGGAAATGCCTAGAACCTTACTTACCTCCAGTTTGGTTGTTATATTGATTGGTGTCCAAACCAGAGAAATGTATAGCATGTACATTTATTTTTGGTTATAACCTTAGTAAGCCCCAAAGCCACTGAAATGTTTAAGCATATACATAGGTTAAAGTAGTAACCAGACCAAATAATGTATGACACGTGCATTAATATGTAGTTATTACAGTCAGTCCCGGAACCACTGATGTTACCCCATCTACATTCAGTTTGGTGTAGTATTAAGCAGTGCCTATACCAAAAATGTATAACATGTACATTCATATTTGGTTATTAAAGCCAGCTCTAAAACCACTGAAAAGTTTCCACATATACAGTCAGTTTGGTTACTACATTATGCAATGACAGGCCCAGAAATGTATCACATATGCATTTGGTCATTCAAGCCAGTTCTAGAATCACTGAATTGTTTCCACATATACAGTCAGTTTGGTTACTGCCTTATGTAGTGACAGGCCCATAAATGCATAACATATGCATTTGTATTTGGTTATTCAAGCCAGCTCTAGAATCACTGAAATGTTTCCACATATGCAGTCAGTTTGGTTGTAATATTAAGCAGTGCCAGGACTACGAATTCCTACATTATGCAGACTGAGAGCACTCTGCCCAAGAGTAAAGAGGCCAGTTCCTCTGGCTGCCAAATCCCAGCTAGCCAGTATCTACATGCACACATACATACACACATATGTACTGGCTGAACAGTTTTCTTACTCCCTTACAGCACTGTCTTAGCTTCTAAGCTAGCTAGAATCAGAAAGTCGAGTAGAAGAAGTACATGTTAGTTTAGTTCACAAACCTATAATATAAACGGAAGACTTGTAATACAGACTCTTACCTGATGTTTCAGAGAATCAATCTGAGCTGCTAAGGGAGGGAGTGGGAATCTACCTGTTCATTACCTGCACCTGATACTGACCTCCAGAGTAATTACCTAATTACCTGCAGCTGCTGTACACAGAACCTGCAGACCAACATAGTGTTCTCAGTGCTCAAATAAGAAGGCTAACATTGTATTAGCAACGTACACATAACATATAGACAAGTCTTTTAATGCTGCTTTCAGAACCTGCAGATCATCATTGCATAGAACTGCTCTCAGCACATGGAAAACAGTATTGCATTATCACTGTATTACCTTATCATTGCTCATAGAACGTATATCAACATTGCAGCTACACAGTTCCTCCAATGGCCAATCTGGCTCATCCATTTTTAAGAGTTAAGAGACTCTGGAAACAAGATGGCATTCCTAGCCTAAATTAAGACCTCTGAAACCTAAATTCCTCTGGAAGAAAAAAATAATACCCCCGTAAAGGGGGAAAAAAGAGAAGGAGGCCATAAGGCTCAGGCCGCTAACTAAATATTGTTATCAGATTAATGTAACTGATAGAGATGTCGCGAACTGTTCGCCGGCGAACTTGTTCGCGCTCGCCGGAAGTTCGCGAACGTCGCGCGACGTTCGCCATTTTGGGTTCGCCATTGTTGGCGCTTTTTTTTGCCCTCTCACCCCAGACCAGCAGGTACATGGCAGCCAATCAGGAAGCTCTCCCCTGGACCACTCCCCTTCCCTATAAAAACCGAAGCCCTGCAGCGTTTTTTCACTCTGCCTGTGTGTGCTGAAGAGATAGTGTAGGGAGAGAGCTGCTGCCTGTTAGTGATTTCAGGGACAGTTGAAAGTTTGCTGGCTAGTAATCGTTTTGATACTGCTCTGTTATTGGAGGGACAGAAGTCTGCAGGGGTTTGAGGGACATTTAAGCTTAGGTAGCTTTGCTGGCTAGTAATCTACCTTCTACTGCAGTGCTCTGTATGTAGCTGCAGTGGGCAGCTGTCCTGCTTCTGATCTCATCTGCTGACTGCTGCAATAACAGTAGTCCTTGTAAGGACTGCTTTTATTTATTTTTTTGTTGTTTTACTACTACTACTACTACTACTATAAGAGCCCAGTGCTATTAGTCTAGCAGTGTTGGGGAGTGGGACTGGTGTGCTAATCTGCTGCTCCTAGTAGTTCAGCAGCACCAACTTTAATTTTTTTTTTTAATATTCATTTTTTTTTTATTTTACTTTTTTTTATTTTACTACCGCTGTAGTAGTGTATAAGTTGACCTTTTAGGCATTATTTGCCCTGTAGGCATTATTTGCACAGTGTTTTCTTCAACCCGCCATCTAGCTGTGTGACCTTGTTCACATTCTGTCTAAATATCCATAATATTACCGTCTCCAGAAAAAACACCGGAGTGACTTTTTTCAAGCAGCCATAATATATTTTACGTAATCCGTATCCACCGCTGTAGTAGTGTATACGTTGACCTTGTAGGCATTATTTGCACAGTGTTTTCTTCAACCCGCCATCTAGCTGTGTGAGCTTGTTCACATTTTGTCTAAATATTGATAATATTATCGTCTCTAGAAAAACCACTTGAGTTACTTTTTTTCAAGCAGCATTCATATATTTTACGTAATCCGTATCCACCGCTGTAGTAGTGTATACAATGCCTACAAGGTCAACGTATGGCAGTTGTTTAAAGAGAACAGTAGATTACTAGCCAGCAAAGCTACCTAAGCTAAAATGTCCCTCAAATCCCTGCAGACTTCTGTCCCTCCAATACAGAGCAGTATCAAGCAGATTACTAGCCAGCAAGCTTACTATCATCTGTCCCTGAAATCACTAACAGCTCTCCCCCTACACTATCTCTTCCAAGCACACACAGGCAGATTTTTCAGATACATTTTTGCCCTTGATCCCCCTCTGGCATGCCACTGTCCAGGTCGTTGCACCCTTTAAACAACTTTAAAATCATTTTTCTGGCCAGAAATGTCTTTTCTAGATGTTAAAGTTCGCCTTCCCATTGAAGTCTATGGGGTTCGCGAACCGCTCGCATTTTTGCGCAAGTTCGCGAATATGTTCGCGAACTTTTTTTCCGACGTTCGCTACATCCCTAGTAACTGACTGCCACCTCCCTCTCCCATCCGTAAAAATCATAAAGGGTGTATGGGCCATATACCCTAATGCCACTGGACACTTTTTAGACATAAATAGGTAGGCATATGGATGGGGGGACATAGCACTTGCCACAGCCCTGGATATAATCAGGCTGGAGGGCACATGGATCAAGGAAAAACCAATGATATTAGCCACACTTTGCCTACCTGATCCAGATCATTAAACACTGAAGACTCCAAACATGAGGTAATGTGCTTAGGGGTAAAAAGATCACTAGGACCAAACCCGAGTCCCTAGTACACTTTCCAGCAAGCCCTAATGCTTCCCCACGGTTAAAAAGAAAACTTGCTTCTAACAGGAGCAAAAAATAAACTGAAGCAGAAGGAAAAAAAAGACACTGGACTGGGGGGAGGGTTTGGGCTTTTAAAGCTTTGGGGAGGATCCTTCTGATGGGAGCACTGGGGCGGGGGCTATCCCGGTAAGTATGACATGGAGATTTCCAGGAAAAGTCAATTGGTATAGAATAGAATTAGAATTACTTGTGATCTGATCATCTGCCTGAGGGTTGAACATTTGTTTCATCCTGATCTTGCACACTACTTTTACTACCAAACTGTGCAAAGATCTGCTGGTTTGGTGGCATGGCGAAATTAAGATATCTTGATGTGTAAGGACTGCGTAAACTGAAGCTACCGATCATATAGAACATGCAAACTGCTGGGCTACACAAATTGAATGTTAATAAAACACTATTTGTTCTCAAAATGGGAGATTAGAGTAATCACAGAAAAACGTTGTGGGCTATAAGTACATATGCACATATTCAGACCTGTCAATGTCAACCTTGCTAATGTTGTATCAATAAAACTCCAATATTTGTATCATAACATGTAGCTTGTCAAAATATGATACACATATATACAGAAGAAACGATACAAAGAGTAGTAAGCACAAACACATATACTCATTCCCCCATGAGGCTTCTGTTTTCATGTGCACAAGAACAGACAAATTGCACACACTTGTACTTCACCCAGTGACCTCTTTTTCCTGTGTGGGAGAGAATAGAGCTGTCCATCATTTGCACATCCAGTTGGTAAAGTGTAAGAATTTATTTAGGCCATTGAAAACCTTCCTGAGCAGCAGGAGTATGCCATGTTCTCTTATAGAATGCAGGACTCTATATTACAGTAAAGCAAGGCCCCAAACCTGTCATAAATATGACTGCTCACTATGAAGCCACTACAATAGATTACATTAAATTGAAAATATTCCATTATCGTAAAACTTTATTTTCATAACCTGATATCTTTCAGAGAATATGTGTTATCTTTCAGAGAATATTGCAGTCTTCTTGTTGTTTAATAATTCAGGGGCCTATTCAGCAGACATCATTAACAGATGTACACCACTAGTAAAAAATGTTTGGACAGTTGATCATGCACAGATTTTAGTATTTATAAATGTTTCAATTCAGTAAAAATGATTTTGATAAATGGGGAAATAAATAGTCTGATCTATGATAAAGCTGACCCAATGAGTTTATTTGCACCTTATAGGACAATGAGCCAGTCATAAGCACAAATGTGTTACTAATTATTGCTTTATACCAGCACATACTATAAATCTATTTCAAAACACTTACCTCAATATGTTATATAAAGCACTAAGTTTGCCCAGGAGCAGTAACCCATGACAACCAATAAGATTCTTGCATTCAAACAGGTGACTAGTAAATGCTACCTGCTGATTGGTTGGTATGGATTACTGCCCCAGGGCAAACGTAGTGCCTTTTATTACATAACCCCATATCAGCGGTAATTTACAAACAGCATGCAGTGTGCAAAGTGCAAAAAAAGGTCCATTAGTGCTCTAGCACCTGCACCCAGGGTATGGTAAATGACCTTATAGTATGAAGTGTAATTCTTAATTAGAATAAGGGAGTGCCACTCATTGCTGTTGAGGCACCCAGAGACCATTGACCCCAGGGCAAAGTTTCATAAACCCTTTCTCCATCCCTATTGAAGGTTGAACCTTAGTGAGGAACCCCTTTAACACATAACAAGGTTACCAATATAACATTGGTGTCAGTGAGCTACCAGCATCACAGAAGTATTTAGAATAGAAAATAGGAGCCCCCCCCCCAAGCACTGCATCACCCCCTTCTAGTTTGAAAATCAGTGGTGCAGAACAATTAAAAAAAAAAAACAAGTCTCCATTCCTGTGTAAACTATCACTACTGTAGAAAATGAAAACTGAGATGGTAAACACTATCATTCATGGACCCACAAATACTGAAACTCAGCAGCAGAAGGCTTGTATTAATTCCTTAGATCAGCAAAGCCTTTCTTGCATAAATATATTTGGCAGAAAAATACTATAGAATATAACTAAGGAATAAAGGTCATAGATATATCAAAAAATACTTTAAAACCCCATTGATAAGGGCCTAAAGAATCACTGTCAAGATGCACAGCTTGAATAAAAGTATTTCTCATATTTCCCATGCACAAATTGTAAGCTGTTGTTTTAAGAAATCACAAAATATTTGACATTTATAGTAACAAAGCAAATGTTATATTATATTTTATATGTATATGTTATACTATAGTATTATATTTATAAAAGATCTACACTATATTATTTATAATTGTCTGTTACACAGAATACTAATGAAAAATCTACGCAGTTTTTTTAAATGCATGTGCTGTAAAATGTCTAGGGTCTGTGGTATACAGTTTCTTATCCTGTCCCAGAATGTAAATATTTATGTTGAATACGTTTAGTGCCTTTGAAGGGTATCTGGAAAACATACATTCTTTCCCTAAGTCATTCACCTTTAGCAAGGAAATAGACGTCATTCAGTATCGATTCATGTAAACAAACATACAGAAATGCAATATTCTTATCCATTAACCGTAGAGCAAGATTATAAACAGTTTCACATAATTGTTCTCATGTTTAAGACAAGCTATTCTGACATCAAGAGCAGCTGAACGATCAACACAAAAATTAAAATGTTAAAAAAAAAAAGCAAAATGCACAGATTTGATTTTAGGGACATGCTATTGATCTGAAGAATATAATTAGTATATTCTATAAATAATAGATTAAACCTTTTGTTTTAACATAAAAGGCTATTAATTACTGTAGAATTCCATGAAAGGAGTACATTTTCACAATTTCTTTGTTTAGTCATGCAGTATTTTTCTGTTTAGATTGTGGAGTAATAAATTAGATACCCTACAGTATGTATAACCATTTTACTGCACTTCAAATTAAAATATAATTTAACATAAGACAGAGATGTCCTGTGTGTGGCCCTCCAACTGATGCTAAAGTACAATATGCAGTTCATTATTTGAAATATTCTGTATTTATTGAAGTTTTCAGATTTACTAACTGTGAGCATTTCATTATGTCAAGTAATGAATGCATATTGTGATTGTTTGTCCAAGGCTACCATTTATATTTAATATAGCCTGGTGCACCTCTTCTATAAGAATGATGAAGGATTCTACAAGTCACTTGACTTGTATAGCAGCAATCATCCCCCTGTCACTCTTTTGGTGACATCCAAAATGTTCAAGATCTCATTAATGAGAAAAATGTCACCACATGGGGAGGTTTATTTATCAAAATTAAATTTTTTTTAAATTTGAACAAACTTGAAAAGTCACCAAACTTCAATGTGTGCTCATTTATTAAAAACAACTTGAATATAAAGAACTCCATTGAATAAAAATGCAGCACAGAATGCAGTGACTTTGTATTCTACACATCCTTTTCAATGAGTCTTGAAACTTGAATTGAAAGAAATTGCTTAAATTTTGCCTAGAACGTTTCCCATTGACTTCAACATGAATTCGAATTTCTATATTTTTTTGCGCTTAATGAATTTGAAAGATTTGAGTTTTTAAAACTTGAATTTAAACTCATGAGTTTGAATTCCCATAAAACCTTGAATAGTGGTAAACATTTGAAATTGAACTTTTATAAATCAGCCCCATAGAGATTATTAATTTATCAAATAAAACTATATAAATAAAACTAAAGGTTTGAAGCAAACTGGGGTAAATGGGTTCATGTGGATCAGTTATCTATGAATTGTCTTTAGACAATTGTTAAAATTGTCCATTCACTAAGTTCGATTGAAGGAATAGAGGAAAAATAGTTAGATTTTTGAATGTTTTTTTTGGCTACTTCGACCATCAAATTGGCTACTTCGACCTTCGACTATACCCTTCGACTTCGAATCGAACGATTCGAACTAAAAATCGTTCGACTATTCGACCATTCGATAGTCGAAGTACTGTCTCTTTAAGAAAAAACTTCGACCCCCTAGTTCGCCACTTAAAAGCTACCAAAGTCAATGTTAGCCTATGGGGAAGGTCCCCATAGGCTTTCCAAGTTTTTTCTGATCGAAGGATAATCCTTCGATCGATGGATTAAACTCCTTCGAATCACGCGAAATCCTTCGACTTCGAATATCGAAGTCGAAGGATTTTAATTCGACAGTCGATTATCGAGGGTTAATGAACCCTCGATATTCGACCGTCAAAGTAAAATCCTTCGACTTCGAATATCGAAGTCGAAGGATTTACCGCATTTCTTTAGTTCGAACGATCGTAGGAAAAATCATTAGATCGACCGGTTAAATCCTTTGAATCGAACGATTCGAAGGATTTTAATCCATCGATCAAACGATTTTCCTTCGATCAAAAAAAGCTAAAGAGGACCTTCCCCATAGGCTAACATTGGTGCTCGGTAGGTTTTAGGTGGCCAAGTAGGTGGTCGAAGTTTTTTTTAAAGAGACAGTACTTCGACTATCGAATGGTCGAATGGTCGAATAGTCGAACGATTTTTAGTTCAAATCGTTCGATTCAAAGTCGTAGTCGAAGGTCGAAGTAGCCAATTCGATGGTCGAAGTAGCCAAAAAGATACTTCGAAGGTTGAAGTATTTTTTATTCTAATCCTTCACTCGAGCTAAGTAAATGTGCCCCTTAATGTATATGGTTTATAAGACCTTTGCCAATAACACTAGAACTAGCATATATCTAGTTATATACCCTTACTAGAAAATACTGTTGGCTATACAGATAGTGTACAAAAGAGAAAGTGATGAGTTTGTTATTCATATTTCCCAACATTGTTTTACTTTACTCTGTTTTCACTCAATATCCCATATGGTTTTCATGCTCAAATGAAACCTATTTATTTTGAAGATAGAGAAGCACATGGTTATGAGACTTCATGATGATTTATAGTGGGGCTATATACTGGTAACACTTTGCCTATCAATATTTCAGTGATTTTCAAAGGCCAACTGATATAGCATCTAAGTGGCTGCATTACAGCTGTTTATGATACTGAGGGACTATTTACACTTAAATATGTATAAAAATGAATCGCTAACTTTATTATTTATATTCACTGGAATGATTTAGATTCCTGGGCTAATAGCCAACTGCAGTCTAATGTGTTGATGGCTCTGCACTGGTGGGAGTGTTTATAAAACACTTATGGTTTATTTTATACTTACTAAGTAAAATAAAACAGCTCACCAGAACTTTAAATCTTGAAGGAAAAGTTCAGCCTCAGACTAAAATGCAACTGGCCACGGTACGGCAGGCATGAAAAGCATGATAAAGGTAAATAAAATAATATAATAAAATATAATAAAAGTAAATAACATGGACATATTTTTCACATAATAATGTAATTTACGGAACCCTGGAACTACCGCCAATCTTGCTGTGATTCCAGGGTTCTCTTGCTTCAATACCTTTTTTTTTAGAAAAAAAGCACTGGCTCTGATGTACAGTAAGCTGTTTGAATCACATACAGGCACAGTTACTTTTGTGAACGTTGTGCTCGATTTTGCTTATATATTGGTGTTTTCCACTTGCGCGTTGGGCATCTTTGAGGATGATAGTTGGAATGGTATAGAAATACAATATACTCAATCCCAGTAAAAGCCATAACTATACACTCTAGCAATGTCCTCTTCATAAGGAGATAGTTGTCAACATTTAAAAATAAAGTCATGTGATACCATAGGGGTAATTTAAAACTGCAAGCACAGTTGCACATTTCCTAGCAGCCAGTTGTGTGGAAAAACCCCATTCATTAAAGGTACTTGTGACAAAATGTGTGCTTTGCACAGCTGTAGTTGTACTCGGTGCAAACAAATGAGCATTGCTGGGCCCATTGATGCAGGGGAACCCTGGAATTACCATGATCTGAAAACCATGTGGATGCTCCATAATTCCCACAGTGGCCTGTGTCAATAGTTTCAGTGCACATGTGCCGAAGAATGGGGAGCAGTAATGGGCGAATCTGTCTTTAAATTGACTTCAATGCGTTTCACGAAAATTCAATGGGCATCAAAATAATAATCAAATTTGAGGAATGACAATTTTTGATGCGAGTGACAATTTTCATACCCGCAACTATTTTGTCCAAACGCATCAATGTCAATGCATCAAATGTCAATGAGCTTTCGAATAATTTTGACGCTCTACATTTTTTATGCACACGACAATTTTCACACAGTTTTGTGAAAAAATTCGCCATTAATCAATGTCTAGCGAATTTATTCGCCCATCACAAATTGGGAACACAAGTCACTCGTACACCAAGTGCAACTGCCAATTCCAACGATGCTGTGGCATAACTAGGGCACCACATCCCAGGTGCAAAACCTGCCCCCCCAGGACATATGCCAGGTGCATCATCTTACCTGTGGTGACTCTGTCAGGCCCTACTGGGGGGGGGAGTTGGACATGGGTTCAGTCCCACCCGATGCTCCCCTGGTAGTGACGTCACTGCAGTGTGGTTAAAAAACATGCAATCTGAAATTGCACTTAGCACACTGAACATGCTGTTGTAAGTGACCCCTTATGACATTTAAACTTTGTACATGTGAAAGAAAATAAAGTGCCACAGCACATATACTGAAAAAACCAAGTGCAGTGAGCAACTTGCAATTTCAAGCACATTTGCCATTTTTCCCCCATAATGCAGCATTTATTCCCTAGAATTCAAACATTGTTGCACTCACCAGGGAGAGATGTTGTGATGCAATTGCACTGAATATTTTCAAAGTCTGGTTGGCATCATTTCTGGCTTTTGGAGTAGGAGTGACATAACCTATTTTTTCAGTGAAACAGCACTGCGCCGATTGATGCGGGCTACTGTTAGAACCCTCGAGCTATTGCCTGGTTTGGAGGTAGCAACAGTTCAAATGTTCCCCTGTGTCAATTCAGAACATTACCTTGCACAACTCTGACATTGTACAGTTTTATGCAGTATAACAATAATTTCCTTTCATTATAGCAAAAATCCCCTCAATAAATAATCTGCACATAATTGCCATAGCACTGTCTGCAAATAAAAATCTATTCAATAACATTTTAAAAAGGGAATACAGGAAAGGACTGAAACAGACTAAGCTCATTTTGTTTGGGCCCTGATAGACACTGAAACAGAGTCATCTGCATTTGTCTCTGCCCCAGGGGATGTACTCTGCTTCATATCCTCACTGACATTCCAGGCTAGCACTTCACAGTAAGATCAGGAGATTGCAACACAAACATGTTATCCAATATGAGCATCAGTTGTTAATATACAGATCCCAGTGTTGCTTTAGGACATCTATAATATACCTTAGTCATCCTTAAAGTACTATTGCAATCCAGTTATTGAGGAGTTCTGTGCACATATACAGGTCATAGAACTATCAAGGAGACTTCTTGAATATTTATGTATAGTAGCAGAACATTATTTATTATGAAACATAAATACTGTATTTAACATACACTTTAGAGAAAGTGAGAAAGATTGGTGAAGAAGTGCAACTTATGAGGAGCTAAAAGTTACTGGAGGGAATTGGACCAGGGCCAATCAAGACAGGACAGCATTAGCAGACTTTTCATTTGGTATAACTTTTCACAGATGACAGACCCCTAATTCAATCAACTGGAGCCCGCTGGTACCATAAAGCAGCACTGACAGCTACTTTTATATATCTGAATATGCACTATTTTTGCCCAGCATAAGAAGCCCAGGGACTTGAGCACCAACACTGTACAAACCAATTTTTTGTCCTGTAGACATTCTGCAGTCCACCATTAAATTACAAAATTAGTCTTGTTCCCAGACAAATGGCCATTATTGCTAAAACCATGACACTGTCACTTTCCAACAGCTCCCAGCAGGCCCTGCTTCCCCAAGTAGATAATAATAGAGTATAATTAGGCAAAGCCCCAGAGCCATACATTCAACTATTAAACTTCCTTATAAACATGCTTTTAATAAGTAATACATGTATAAATAATCCACAAACCACATTCCAGGTTCTTTCATATATGCACATATTGCGGGCAAATGGCAAAATGCTGATGCAAAACATGACTCTTCACATTTACAACGTACATTTGTTGTGAGAACCTCTGCACCTATGCTCCTCTTGTTCCCTTGGCAGCTTTCCATCCCTCTGTGTCATATTATGATCATGGTACCAGGGCATGGCCATGTACAAATATTGGGAATGTAAGTGGATCCATATGGGTACATTACCCAGGCATCAGGCAATGTGCTGCTAATCTGTCAAAGGGGCAGACAGTTGGCCCTCTTCTTTTTTAAATGGACATCGCCAAATACCTGTGTATAGTGCATCATGGCCTCCCACAATTTCCTGTGGGAAAAATTCACAAACTGACAAGACTGCTGAGCTGCTTTGTTCTTAAATCTAGAAATATGCAGAGACAGCTTTCCATGTGTTTTTATTGCTTTACTTGCATTTGTACTGCTCTGAGATTCTAAAAAAAGTAGTTTTCATAAGCACAAATAAAGGCTGCTCAGTACCTTGTCTCTCAAGAAAAACATAACAATAAACGCCAGGGAATTTAAGTTTATATTGCTTCATGTTCTAGAAGCAGAATGAAAAAAATGTTCTTCCTCAAGATCCATTAAAGTCATTGGGGTTTTTTCTTGCGGCATATTTTTTGTCTTGGTAACTTTTTGTCCAAGCTCAATGTGTGTTTTTTCCTCAAGTTTTTTCTTACTCCAAATGCATTAAAGTCATTGGGTGTCTTTACTACGTGAATTTTTGTTTTGCAGTTACGAAAAAAAATTCACAAATGGCGAAATGCTGTGAATCTATGCCTGACGAAAAAATTAGCTCATCACTTGTAATTCTGGGCTTTTTGGATATCCTGATAACATATTTTGTACCTTCTCAATGCTGCAGTAAACTGTACTTCAGAAGAAGTTGGAAAGTACAGATTTATAATAGGGAAATGCTGAACAGTAAATATATTGAACAAGATTTAGGTATGCAATCTGTTATCCAGAATGCTCAGGAGTTGGGGTTTTTCTGATAATGGATCTTTACGTAATTTGAATCTTCATACCTTAAGTCGACTAGAAATTCATGTAAACATTAAGTAAACCCAATAGGCTGATTTTGCTTCCAATAAGGATTCATTATATCTTAGTTTGGATGAAGTGAAAAGTACTGTACGGTTTTATTATGACAGCGAAAAATACAATAATTTATAAAAAAAAAATGTGGATTATTTGAATAAAAATGGAGTCTATGGTAGACAGCCTTTCAGTAATTCTGAGCTTTCTGGGTAATAGGTTTCCAGATAACAGATCCCATACCTGCTATTGCTTCTTTGCTTATCTTAAATTGTTACAAATGTATCTTTAATTGCACCTGCCACTAGGGATGCACCGAATCCAGGATTCGGTTCGGGATTCGGCCAAGATTCGGCCTTTTTCAGCAGGATTCGGATTCGGCCAAATCCTTCTGCCCGGCCGAACCCTTCTGCCCGGCCGAACCGAATCCGAATCCTAATTTGCATATGCAAATTAGGGATGGGGAGGGAAATCACGTGACTTTTCGTCACAAAACAAGGAAGTAAAGTTTTTTTCCCCCTTCCCACCCCTAATTTGCATATGCAAATTAGGGTTCGGATTCGGTTCGGTATTCGGCCGAATCTTTCACAAAGGATTCGGGGGTTCGGCCGAATCCAAAATAGTGGATTCGGTGCATCCCTACCTGCCACATATTATGAGCTTTCTGACAAAAGCCAATTAAGTTAGAAACTTTGCATCTTTTTCTGGCTGTAAAGTGCAGGAGATCAAATAAAAAGTCAGGACATTTCAGTAACAAAAAAAATTTGCCAGCGTTTGTCGCCCTGGACGCAACTTGGCACTTTAGGGAATTGGCGTTGTACTAGCAAATTTACGCCTGGCGAAGTGTTGCAATGACTGCGAAGCCGTCGCTGGTGAAATTTCGCCATAGGGTGACTATTTATAGTCACAGCTGAGACACTGTTTGCAGTTACCAGTATCTAGAGCACCACCTAGTGTTTCTTCCTTTTTTTCTTTTTGCAGAAAAATTTTTGCCGCAGTTTTGCGAACAAATTCACAGATGGTGAAATGCAGAATTTCACTGTGAATCTATGCCTGATGAAAAAATGTGTATTCCGGAGCTTTCTGGATATCAGGTTTCCTGATAAAATAAACTGTACCTTATCAATGCCGCAGTAAGCTGAACAGTAAATATATTGGACAAGATTTATATGTACAGGTATGCGACCTGTAAGCCAGAATGATCAGGACCTGGGGTTTTTCTGATAATGGATCTTTGCGTAATTTGAATCTTCATACCTTAAGTCTACTAGAAAATCATGTAAATATTAAATAAACCCAGTAGGCTGGCTTTTCTTCCAATAAGGAAAGAATTGGGTGAAAATAATGGACATCCCACTCACTTGTTAAAAAAAGCAAATATGATACTAAAGTGATTCAATACTCAGACCACTTCACTTTCTTACTTCCCAGGGTACACATCCATGGACAGGGTCGGACTGGGGGGCCCGGGGCGCACCGGGGCCCACCGGGGCTACTGCCCCAGGGCACCCCTCTGGCCCCAACCCTGCCGTCGCCGGTGTGCGCCACGTCCGTGCGCATGCGTGTGGCGCTGCATCTGTTGTGTGCATGTGCGCACACAGAGTCTGCACAAACGTTTTTTTTGCCGCGACCTCCGACAAAGGGGGTCAGACATTAAGGGGCGGATGTGGGTATAGACCTGGGCCAGTGGGGCCCACAAGAGCTGGGGGCCCACCGTGTTTTTCCCGGTGTCCCGCTGGCCCAGTCCGACACTGTCCATGGACTGTCCCCTCCATACAATATGAAACATATGAAGTTGTGAGTTTATAAAGAAACAGTCCCTGCTGATAGTAAATACCTTACTTTTTTACTAGTATCAGACCAGTTTTTAATTTATTTTCTAGTATTCATATAACTCTAACACATTTACACAGTGCTATACAAAGACTATATATCATTCCCTGCCCCAGTGGAGCTAACAGTCTAAGGCCCCATCACATTCACACACAGTACACTTAAAGGAATATTATACCTTCAGAATGAATACTTGACCAAGACAAAATAATTAATAAAGAATTACAAAATACCATAAATACATTTCAGTAAATATTGCCCTTTCACATCTTTGCCCTTGAGATGCTATTTTGTGATGTACCTGGAAGAAACCTATGCAAAGAGAGAAAGGGTTCCACTTTTGATTGTCGGATCATCCCAACAGAGGGAGAGCAGGTGATGTTGGGAGTAGAGCAAAATGTTTAGGAGGTGATGGTATGATGTGACAGCCCGTGATTAGCCGACACATCAGCCAGGGCAAAGTCTTGTCTTGTTTTCAAACCTCTGAAATCAGGACAAGCAGTTTTAAACCACACTGCCCGTTAAAAAAACTAGACTGTGTGGTTTAAAATAGACAGGTGGCAACCCTACAAGGAGAATATAGTGCCCAAGCTGGATTCCAACTCAGCACTTCAAGGCAAAAGTGGTATCCAGTGATTTATGGTGGGGCCATCTTTATTCCTAGAAGCCCTACAAAGTGTGGTTCATAAATTTTAATATTGCACTCACCTTTTACTAAGAGCATACTGTTAATCTTCATGGAAGCATTTAACAACTCCATATTAATGGTCTGCTTTTTAGTGATGATCTCCCACAGTCATTCCACTACCTGAGAGCAGCATTTACATTCTGATGTGAACAAGACAGAAACACCACGTACCCTGCATAGAGTGGGAACAAGGATACCTCAGACCCACTGATAAGTGTAAATTTAATCCTCAATTCCACAATGCAGTAAAATGGCAAAAGACAGTCCTGTAAATTGCCTGTTTATGAGCATTAAGCTTGCAGAGAGTGGGATCACAGGTTCTTTGAAAACAGAAAATTGAGGTTCCCCTGGTGTGTCTGCCTTCCTCCTATCCCATGTGCATATTTAGCTTGCACAAACAGGCTGCTGCTGCAGAATTCCCACATATACTGTACACATTTCTACAGAAAACTGTAAATTAAGGATCTAATGAGCTGCTGTGTATAAACTGGTTTGGTATCGCTGTACGGTCAAGCTAAAACTTTCTTCTTCAAATACATTAATCCAGTGATGAAAATAATGAACTTAATGGAGTGTCTCTCTAAAACATGAATTACCTGAGTGGAAGCCAGGACAGAGCTAATATTCTTCCATAATAAGTTGAGAAATATCTTGCCTCTTTGTTACTTTATTTTTAAGTGATTATCAGGCTAATGTAATGTGATTTGTACAAATAATGTACTCCAAGCAACCTAAAAGGAAAAAGGGGCTAAAGGTTGTTATCCTAAAGGAGGGAGCAGGCGGAGTCTATCAGTCATTGAAGTAAAAGTATTTGACTAATCTAGAGGGTTTCAGACACACACATACCAGGAGCAAGGTCTGAACAGCTCATTACTGATATCCCCTGAAAGATTTTCCTGGCCTCTCTGCATGATAACAACTCGCTTGAGAAACTCACAAACTGAGAACCTCTGGTGCTTTATTACTTTGGAATTCTCTGCTAATTTTTAAACAAGGTAAATGGCACTTTTAATAACAGTTTTGTGTAATCTGTTCCACTATGTGTGTGCATGCTTTGAACATAGGGTAATGTTTTCATCCCTCCCTTATGTATTTTTTTATATTTATTTGATTTATTTCTCATTCAAAAACTGTCCAATGATTATTTCATCTTTATATTTGTCAAATCGTTATTGTTATAATATACAGTATGCAAATATAATGTGTTATTCCAACTTTATTGCTGTTTGATGAAGTACTAAGAAAATGTTGAGCTAGGGTATTGAATTTTATTTTGCCAAAAATGTATGTGAGCTTGTGGTGGGGAGGGGGGGGGCTATAAGATGTTCTGAAATTCTTCCAAATATATTTATGCTTAACAGGAAAGGTTTACTAACACTTTGTTTATTTATTCAGGTGGATACACAGACTGTGTATACTGAATGTATACAGATACATATAACTGAAATTTAATTCAAGTCATAATGCAGAATGCAAAGTACTTTATAACCCTGACTGCTCTTCTGTGCTTTATTATTGTTGCACTTGGAGAAGAGAATGGGTCATCCCCACAACCATCCTCTCATGGGAGGCTATCATTCCTGGGAGGCATGACAGCTACTATAAACTCATCTTTCCTCAATACCTTGAATCTTAATGCTTCAATCCAATATATACAAGGCAACAAAAGCTTTCTAAATGGAAAAAACAAGTTTCCGATGTGTGACAGGCCGACAGAGATCAAAGGCACATTCAGATATATCACCAGCGTGATATCCTGCTTGATATTTATAGTGGGCATCACTGGTAACACTGCACTGCTGAGGATAATCTACAAGAACACCTGCATGAGAAATGGTCCCTACATACTCATTGCAAGTCTGGCATTGGGAGATCTTCTCCATATCATCATCGATATTCCTATCCAAACATATAAGGTAACAAATGTTTCTTTCTTTAATATAGAAATGGGATGGGAGAGACTTTTTTTGTGAAGACTTTTATAAAATCTACTGTGCATTCACTATACCCACCTCTCTAAACAATTACAGAAACACATAAAGCTTAATTTAAAGAGGTATGTTTGTATGATAAATGATTACCTATATACCTATATACATTAGCAGTGCTAGTGACATTAAACATAAGATGGAACCAAATGTGTCTACTATGAACAGACACATCAACAAAGTACGGAATATACTTTGCAAATTCAGCATCTTCCTCCAAAACTTATATGAATACTGTATTAACACTGCAAGAAAAAACACATAAACAAAATAAATACATTTCAGATTAAATGCCATAACCAAATAGCGTTTCTGTGTTTACTGTAACAAAGAGCAAATCAAGGAAAATTGATAAATTGCACAAACCTTTAAGACAATGTTAACTTTGCCCTGCCGAGGCTTATCTATAATATAAGTATTATATTTCACAAGGTAAAGAGCCCTTACCAACCAATTAAACGTTTGCTTTATTAATGCACTTTTCAAAGCCAGTTGCTGATGTTGCTAATGTTTGTGAATGTTTAGTGACAGTTCCAGCATTAGTGTACTAAGCCTGAACAACCTCTTAACAAAAAAAAAACAAAAAAAAGATAGGCATTTAGCTTTTCATGTGACCTTTGAATTGCACTAGGCCAACTGATGTATTAATTCATTTAATTGCCCGTTTCAAAAACAGTTCACATGAAGAAAAGCTGACGCAATAGCACATCCTTAACGGTGATCAGAAAAGATAAACATTTGAGACCATATGGTAATAATCAGAATAAAAGCTCTTACCTCAAGCCAGACCCCTTTTGAAAGGTCCAGACATGTAAATTGATGGAAATACAGTCTCTGCTTATTTTATATTTATCAATATGAAGTACTGATATTGTTTGTGGGATTTCTCAGTATATGGTTGGAGTAAAAGATGGAAATAGGGTTGCCTCTATATTAATTATAAATTCAAGCCCAAGAAGTATGTTTTATATAATTAGAATGTGCTAATTTGTGGTAATTACATATATCTCTTGCCTAATACTTTAAAAGTAGGTTTTAGCACCTAAGCAACAAAGCACTACAGGGATACATAGGTGTTGATTTACTAATGCAAGACTAGTGTGCAAAGTACAAAAATGTAACACATCCCTATTCTTTTTTAACCAAAAAATACAGCTTTCCCCTCTGAAGTACAACAAAAACTGTCACCCACTAAATAACATGCCAATTCACAAGCACAACTTTGTATAACAGTTGCCACAAAAAACAGCATTAGCCTGTAAGTGCAAGTCACATGTGTCTGTATATATCTCTCCCCAAGACAGGTGCTAATACTAGGACTCACTTGTGTCCAAACACCTTGCACTTTGCATCTTGTATTTTGGCACACGTTGCAAATATAGATGCAGCTGAATTTGGAGAAATTTTATTTTTCTCCTCTAATTGAATCTCGCCCATGAGTTTTCATGTGATAAACTGTGAGATAACTTTTTCTCACTGAATTGAATCTGGCCCATTATTTGCACTTTTGCACACTACAAAGTATAACTGCAGGCTACTGGCTGATAGGTTTCATGCAGATTATATTTTAGCTTAGTATTAACCAGCCAATAGTATTGCATGTATATAGATGTAGCATAAAATGAATATAGTACCAGTCTTATGTAGTAGAAACATTTAGTTTAAATAAGAAATATGGATATAAGAAATAAATGACAAAAAAAAACCAAACAAATTTGCCCAGCAATCATCTGTTCGCTAAGTATTTGGAAGATTTATGTATCAGTCTCTAAAAGACCCAAACACATAATGCTTGTGAAATATTCATTAGTATGTTTTTATAGTTTAAAATGACAATGAAAAAATCGTGCTAAAGACTAAAGTTATAATAAATGCTGTTTTTAATTATAGAAAATCTCTTTGCAACATTTAAATATTTTAAACACTTTTCTCTTGTGAAAATGTGAATTGGTTTTCATAGTTGGTAGAATAAATTCTCCTTAGTAAAATTATTGTGACTAGTCTTCACATTATAGTAGTGCAACTGGACATCTGCCTCTCACTGGGGGTCATTCATCAACACTTGGCAACCAATCAAATTGCTGCATTCATTGTTCTACCTGCAGCTGCCTGGAAAAAGCAAATCACTCATTGGTTGTTATGGGTTACTGCCCACAGGCAAATTTGCCCAGTGTGGATAAATGAGCCCCAGGCACTGAGAGGCATCTTCACATCATAACCCAAGTGTGAACCAACCTGGTTAGTTCTCACCAGCTAACAAAACATAGTTTGTTACTGGTTAGTAGTGAGTAGTATAATGCAGTCATTTTCTGTTTAAAAACAGCCTTTTCTATTTTCAAGTCACAGAAACAGCCATATTCTTTGTTACCAGTAGTTATCTGTAGTGCACTATACTAAATTGAAGGTGGAATGCCTTCTCCACCAAAGCTAATGGCATTCTAACTGGACGTCTGTATGGATAACACGTCTCTGCTTTGAAGCAACAAGTGGATCAGGCACACAACAACTGAAAATAGAAAAACAATACAGTCAGCTTAGAAGAATAAAATCACTTACCAGGGTTTCAAAGGCAATTTGACCCCCCCCCCCCATGATGCTACAGTGCTGATTATTCAATTCTGCTGGAGAATGCACTAGTTTCTGAGCTGCCATGTAATATGAACCTGCAGTCCAGAGTTGGAAATCAACAGAAAAGATGAGGAACCACAGGGGGTCATCTTGAGGGGCACAGACCTTACTGCTAAAGGGTTGTGCTTTGCTTGTGAATTTGGTGGATTGTACCAGCTCTATACTGCACATAAAAGTTGTCCTATTTATTAAAGGTAACGTTTTTTATTAGTATTTTTAGAGAGAAAAAAATAAATTTTTAGAGATTTATTATGCCCCAAAGCAGCAAAAAAAATCTGAATTCGAAAATACTCCAGTTAAAACCTGTCAAATTCATATAAAAGTCAATGGCAAAGGTCCCTTTAACAATTTGAAGATGTTTTTTGCCTTCACGATTTTTGGGTGTTTTGTGGTGTTTGATGCTCGTTTTTTTACTTGAACGTTTTATAAAATTAGCCTATTAAATCTTCATTAAAATTATAATTTTGCTATCTGATTTTTTTTCGTTTAATTATTAGTAAATTAGCCAAATTCGTGGATGGGAGTTGGGTCAAGTTTTTTTCTGGTAAAATATGAAAAAAATAAGGTCCATGCAAACATGGCCAAAGCTTGTGCTCTGTAGAAAAACAAACTGGCCAAAGTGGATAATGCCCATAATGTGTCCTGTCCTTCAAGCAAAGCCATATTCAATATGGTATATTTATTAGGGGATGGAGGAGGCATATTCAGATGTGCATATTATAAAGCCTTTATTTACTGTCTGCCCTGTGGCAGGTGTTAAGTACAGGGCTGCTTTGCTCCTGCTGCAGTCTGCACTTCGCACTGGATTCTTTTCATCTGCAAAGCTCAGCCAAACCTCATACAGCAGTGCCCCCTGAATGAGTAGTAAGCAGTTTGCCTCTGCACCTCTTTGTGCTCTTGCCTTTCTGTCCTTGTAAACGACGCTTGTTTTTTTTCTAATCTGTTGTCCATGAGTTACCTAACGTTATGCTGCTGAACATGATGCTGGACGTGGAGGGGGACACTTGTGTAATTATTTTAGGTTGCACTATTTCAAAGGCTATCCCTTGATATAAACCACACACAGTATGTTGAATAGCACTATGTGCGTGTATAATAAAAACCCTGTCATATCATTTTGTTGGAAATAAAGCATCAGGAATATTTTTGCTAGTTGATACTAATAAATATGTTATAAAACTCCTTTAAGTATAAACAGTATATTTTCAGACTAATGACTGTATTCTTTCAGTCAGTGATATAGTAATGTTTCTTTTGGACGAGAGCTCTGATAGCTTGCGCTACGATTAGCCATTCACTTTATGCCTGCCATGCCAAAAGGCCTTTGCTCACTCCCTGCGTATCAGAAAGTAACTGATTGCCTTTTTCTAAAAATGATCAGCCTGATTATATTAGTAAATTAGCAGGGATTAAACCTGACGTTATGGATGCCCCTTTAATTTGTCTCCTTTTATATTAGTTTTGGTTCCAAGTTGCACTCTTTTTAGCACGGTTAACCAGACCAGTCCCAGTGAAGAACCCCTCTCATCAGCCTCCTGCTGCTTCATAAATCAACTTGGTCCAACAGCTCTGCGCCTCTATTTCATCCATCAGCCCCAAGCTGTACTAAAAAGGTCTCACGTTAATGATTGTTTCCTTCAACTGTGCTGATAAGAATTAAAAAATAGTCATACAGTTCCACCCTTGTAGATCGGCATCAGCAGCTATTGTTTCTCCTACTCAATCAGAGCACAAGTCACATGACTGGGGGCACCTGGGAAACTGACAATATGTCTAGCCCCATGTCAGATTTCAAAATTAAATATAAAAAATCAGTTTGCTCTTTTAACTACTAACTGATGTGATTTGAAAAAAACATGTTTTCCCATGACAGTGTCCCTTTAACAAGGCCTAAGGAAGGGTTTTGGCCTTTATTACAACAGGTAACAGTTACACATATGCAGTGGAGATCTTTTATATTAGGTCTAACTTACCATAGCAATTAATCAGCAGGTTGGTCTTATAAGTTACCTGTTTCAAAGCAAATATCTGATTGGTTGTTATACATTTATAGAATGGGTGCAAACTTCAAATGGGTTATATTATAAAAGTTGCAAGTTTGTTATAGGAGTAGGCACCTATCTCAACTTATCCGCAGGTAGCATGCACTGTTCACCTGTTCACCACCTAAAGGCAAACATCTCATTGGATTGCTTTGATTTACTGTACCTCTGCAAATGTTTGTATTACATTTCCACCAGGACTTATATAAATATGTGTTTGTATAAGAGGCAGTGCAAATGTACTGTATATTTCAAAAAGCATTATTTCACTAGTGCCAAAAGTGCATGTGACATTGTGTGCACCATTCATCTGATCTGGGCCTCCCCTCTCACTACAAAACACACACACACATATATCTTGTTATAGTTATTACATAATTGATGCCCCATTCACAGGTGCAGGCTGTTATAGATTCATGGAGTTGTAGTTCAGTGCTGCTGGGTAGGCATCCATACATTCAGTTTGGGTAAATCATTATTCATAATACAAAAGAGATGTCCCAAATACCATTCTAACTATTTCACTCTGACTCCTGGAAGCCTATTATACTGATGTTATTGTACAGTAGAACCAGTGTAAAGAGCAGGAATCATACGTGACGAGCACATGATAAACACTGAGTTCAGGAGGGGCAGCAGAATCCTTTAAGTCAACATGCGGGAAATGAGAAAAGCGACTTAAGCAAAAATGTATATACTGATTGATACAAATGCTTATTTTGACAGCTGAGGGCATAAGACTTTTCTGCAGATGTCCTCAAACTATAGACAAAGCCAAGATTGTTTTTTTTACTCTGCTGGGTTCAAATAATTTTACAAAGTAGGGGAATTATTGCTTTAATTGTAACCACTTCTTAAAGTGCTAAATGGGTGTTTCCCTATGTGCGATAGACACAAAACTGGATGGCAGATGGGACTAAACTACCACCTGGCCTTCCCTTTTTTTAATACTTAAAATATATCATTGTAATTCTTTGGTATTAAGAAAAGCCTTAGGGCTATCCCTTATATTTCCTTATTTTATCAACCTCTGCCACTTCTGTCAACAGTCTATTGTATCTAATACCTTGTCTGTAATGCACTACTTCCGTATATTTCCCCAGAGAAGAAAGTCTCAAAAAACAGATGCAGCGATGAAAAGCATGCTCACATTCCAGAGTCCTTAAATTTTCCCATTACAGCACCCTCTATGACTTTTTATTTAACAGGAGCAATATAATTAATAGTAAATACTATTGTATGTCACATTTATGGCAAAAAGGGCCTCTAAGTTCAACATTTTCTTTTAAAGGGGTTGTTCACATTATGCTGCTGAGCATGATGCTGGACGTGGAGGGGGACACTTGTGTAATTATTTTAGGTTGCGCTATTTCAAAGGCTATCCCTTGATATAAACCACACACAGTATGTTGAATAGCACTATGTGCGTGTATAAAAAAAACCCTGTCATATCATTTTGTTGGAAATAAAGCATCAGGAATATTTTTGCTAGATGATACTAATAAATATGTTATAAAACAACTCCTTTAAGTATATACAGTATATTTTCAGACTAATGACTGTATTCTTTCAGTCAGTAATACAGTAAAGCTGTTGTTGGACGAGAGCTCTGATAGCTTGCGCTACGATTAGCCATTCACTTTATGCCTGCCATGCCAAAAGGCCTTTGCTCACTCCCTGCATATCAGAAAGTACCTGTAACTGATTGCCTTTTTCTAAAAATGAACAGCCTGATTATATTAGTAAATTAGCAGGGATTAACCCTGACTTTATGGATGCCCCTTTAATTCGTCTCCTTTTATATTATATAGTTTTGGTTCAAAGTTGCATTTTTTTTAACCAGACCAGTCCCAGTGAAGAACCCCTCTCATCAGCCTCCTGCTGCTTCATAAATCAACTTGGTCCAACAGCTCTGCGCCTCTATTTCATCCATCAGCCCCAAGCTGTACTAAAAAGGTCTCGCGTTAATGATTGTTTCCACATTTATGGCAAAAAGTGCCTCTAAGTTCAACATTTTCTGTTAAAGGGGTTGTTCACCTTTGAGTTAACTTTAAGGGGCAAATTCACTAACCGGCGAAAATTCGCCAGCGTTGGCTTCGTGCACATCGCAACACTTCGCCAGGCAAAAATGCGTCTGGACAATGCTAATTTACGAAGATCCGAAGTTGCGCACAGGGTACCGAACGCTGACGAAATTACGCTCAGCAGTTCGAAGTTACGCTAGCGTTGGCTAATTAGCATACGGCATGCAGTTAAAGTACAATGGGCGTATATGCTGCAGCAAATGCATTACACTACACAAGGCCAGGGAACCTTAATAAAATTATATAACGTTGTTATAATGCCCTGCACATGTGCTCACAGTATAGTTTAGGTGCCGTATGTTAGCAAATGTAAGGGGGAAGGAGGGTAACCCCATCTTTTTCAGTCTATCACCCTTTAAATAGGAAAAACGCCAGCTTTTTGTGGGACTTAGAAAAATGTTCAACTTTTTTTTGACGAACTCCTATCCACCACCCTATTGCACTTCGCCTGGTCTGAGGTGGCGAAGGCAAGTCTGGCAATAGAGGTAACGGTCAGTAAAATCAAAAACTTAGTGCATTTGCATAGTAACGTTCTTTCGCCAGACCCAAAATTCGCCTGGCCTAAGAGTGCGAAGTCTATCTCCTTGGTGAAATTACGCCAGCGAAATTTTGCCAGCTACCATTAGTAAATTGGTGAAGTGTCAAGACGACGTCACGCTAGCGAATTTTCACCAGCATTAGCCATTTCGCCCTTTAGTAAATTTCCCCCTAAGTATCATGTAGAAAGCGTTTTTTTATTTTATTTAGCTTTTTATTCATCGGCTCTCCAGTTTTCAATGTCAGTAATCTGGTTCCTAGGGTTCAAATTACCCTAGCTACCATGCATTGATTTGAAAAAGGGACTGGTGTATGTGTGAAGAAGGGTGGTGTCATGTGCTGGCCAGTGTTTAATTCAGTCATGGGGAGCAAGGAGGGAAGTCTACTGCTTTGTTAGAGGAAAGTGCCACCCCACCCTTGCAATAGCTTACTGACATTGTCTGTGGGCTAGAAAGTCTAAAAATGTATTGATTTTCTGCTAAGTTATGCAATGTTTTACATCTTGATGTCCTTTCCTTGGCATGCATAGTGGATGTATGGAATGTGATCTCCCAAGAAGGTACTAAGGACAAGTAACTAACCAAGCTGACCAAAAGGTCTCATTACCTTGCGATCATTTTCAGTATTTACATTTAGTATTTTCAAGCATAATCAAGTCTCATATGTCTCAAATATTTTTGATATTAATCAGCTGGGACCATGACAATACACTCATGGGAAAAATCACCTGACATGAGGCCATAAGGATTTACTGAAGTTATGGTTTATAGTATCATTCAGAATTAAACACATTTCCAAAGGTAGATGGACTGGTGAAAGATGGAGTCAAATAGGTACATATTATCTATTCTGACAGAACTAAGCTTTGGCCATTACATTATTTCAGTCTAGCAACATCCATAAAACCAAGGCATATCAGTAGGATCCCTTAATAAATACCTGAGAATACCTATGTGTAATGGGTGCCATATGTCCTTTATGGAATCAGCTACTTGTTGATACACATGCACATGTTCTGGGTGGGGGGCATGGGGTGGGTTCAACTTTGCACTCATTCCCACCATCTTGTAGTTACATCACTGCTTGTTCCTATTCTAAAAGAACCAAAGATAATTATGTGGTTGGTAAGGAATGCAAGGAAAAAGTCTCAAATACATATTATTGTTGACAAAAAAGAAGAAAGAAAAAGAAATGACCCATGTGATTTCACCCTCCTATCCATCACATCCGACAACTCATGGGTGATTAGTTAATAAAACATAACTTTTAATAAATTATTATTAAAACCCCATGTCCAGTGTGCATCAATTATATTAAAAAGAAGGTAAAAAGCAGGGGGACGGGCCAGCAGGAGGCAGTGGGTTGATCTTTTACATATACAATTGAGATGTGATCAAATCTCAAGTTAACAGAAACGCTATATTCCAAACCAATTTTAGCTCTGGTTAGGCAGTAGCAACTTCACGGATAGGGAGGGGACTCCTGAGCATCAACTGAATCATCAGAAGAGAGGGGACTCTGTGTGGGTGAGGGGGTGCTCACATTGTAATTAGATGGGTGATTCTACCCAGCTTGTCAATTATTACCGAACTTCTCCACGGTTTGCAATATAGCATTTCTGTTAACTTGAGATTTGATCGCATCTCAATTCTATATGTAAAAGATCAACCCACTGCCTCCTGCTGGTCCGTCCCCCTGCTTTTTACCTTGATTTTTATATAATTTATGCGCACTGGACATGGGGTTTTAATAATAATTTATTAAAAGTTGTTTTGTTTATGTTTTATTAACTAATCACACGTGAGTTGTCGGATGTAATGGATGGGAGGGTGCAACCACATGGTCATTTCTTTTCTTTCTTCTTTTTTGTCATATGATTAATCCACTTGAACCTGTACACCATCATTTGAAAGCTTTATTGATGGGAGGAGCTCCACAATCTCTGTTCATTATATATATTATTCTTGGGCTCTGATTCACTGGGGGTTACAGTACCTCTTCATTGATCTTTGCATAACTAAAGATTGCAACTGACATTTGAAATGGTCCAAAAGATATACAGTATATTCCCACCATGTTGTCTTCAGAAATGTGCAGACTCATGTTGGACATGTTGGTGAATACATTTTCCCAATTACTCTATAAGCATGTTCATTAGAGACCACAAGGAAAATGGATACTGTGCCATCTGCCAAACAATTAGATCAGGCACTGTACTGGCCAATCTCTCAACAAGATTACTTCAGCGCACAGCCCAGTATTTAATGCAGTGGTTCTTTCCTCATAGACTTTACCGCAAGTCTTCGGCATACATATAAATAGAAGAGTGAGGAGAGCAATCCAAGGCAGAAGATCTGCAACAATGTAGTTTATTAGCAGCTACAAAACACACAACATGTTTCGGGCCTCAAACGCCCTTTATCAAGTGTACTGGCCAATCTATTTGCCTGACAATATAGCAAAATTGACCGATAATCCCTATTTGGCCATCAGGCCAGCTTTAATTATTTTTAACCAACAATGGCAAATTTCATTCCCATTAAGTCCATACACCTAGGGGCCCACTTACTTAGCTCGAGTGAAGGAATAGAATAAAAAAAACTCTGAATGGTTTTTTTGGCTACTTTGACCACCGAATTGGCTACTTCGACCTTTGACTACGACTTTGACTTTGAATCGAACGATTCAAACTAAAACTCGTTTGACTATTCGACCATTCGATAGTCAAAGTACTGTCTCTTTAAAAAAAAACTTCGACCCCCTATTTCGCCACCTAAAACCTACCGAGGCACCATGTTAGCCTCTGGGGAAGGTCCCCATAGGCTTTGTAACAATTTTTAGGTCGAAGAAAAATCGTTCGATCGATGGATTAAAATCGATCGAACTATCGTTCGATCGAATTATTTGCGGTAAATCCTTCGACTTCGATATTCGAAGTCGAAGGATTTACATTCGCCACTCGAATAATGAGGGTTAATTAACCCTCGATATTCGACCCTATGTAAATCTGCCCCCTAACTTTTTCTAAGATACTAAGGGATGACTTAATGATTAGCAGAGGGGCATCCAAAAGATAGGAGCAACAGTAGACAAATGGGTGATAGATGCTACACTGCAAAAGTACATTTACCTATAACAACCAATCTGACTTTGGCTTTCATTTTTAAACCAAAGTTGACTGATCAAAACTAAATATAAGGGTTTGGTTTGGCTCCTATTTTAGTAAATCAGCTTCAAATTTAATATTGTAACCGAAGGGTGCTGACTTAGGGATGATCAGAGTATTTAGTATTAGAATAGATTATAAATTAGTTGTGTGTTATGAAATATTTTAACCACTTATTTTACATTTGCCTTTGTTACCCTTTTATATTGTTTCAAGGACAGGGGAGTGGTGTGCTACAAATACAGCTCTTGCAATACTTTTGTCTATTATTCTGTTAAGATGTTACTACATTCATGAATCAGACTCGGAAAGCTATTAAGAAAACTTCTTACTATGTCGTAAAACCACTTATAGAAAGTGTCTGATGTAATTTTGGCTTCAAACAGTTTGAAACAGAATGATATCACTTTGGAAATAGAAAATATTTAATTAATTCCTGTGAATCGTTATGGTTTGTTGTGTCAGAGAATGTACCATTTTACTGCAATTTGAAATCTTCAGCAGAAGTTTGAGGGAAATGAGGAGATGCATTGCAAAGAATGTGTTTTCTTTATTTAGCCTAATCCCTACAGGCATTTTTAATAGAAAACACATGTTGAAGAACACCATCCTATATGCTGTTTGCTCTGCTTAAAGCACATATGGGAGAATGGAATAAAAGACACAAAGAGCAAAACAATTAGCACAAATAAGAACAAAAAGTCTAATTTCACAATGTAATACTCTTCCTTAAACTGTTATTACATTGCAAATTTGAATTGGGCACTGCCCACTTTAAAAAGTGCTTGAAGGTGTCGTAATAACTTTCCGCAGTGCAAATATTTTTTCTGTAACCGACTTTTATTACATTCCCCCAATAATGTTTACTGCAAAAACATCTGAGTTTGAGGATATCCCTGCTGCTGTTAATATCAACTTCAATTTAAAGGCCTAAGCACCACTCAAAAGACTGAAGCATTTAGTGAAGTTCATAAACATACAAGACTTGAAAGGAGCACATTTACAGTATATGAGATTATGGGAGGCCTTTAAACCTTTCCCAGGGGGGCGCTACTTTTCCTAAATATTTAAGCCAAATGTGCAAATATTGCTGAATGTTTAAGTACACATTTGAAAAACCTACTTGAAATCCCAAGTTGTTTAAATAACCTTTTTTTAATAATTCTTGTATTTTATGTAGCATAAATGGATGCTCCTTTGGTTAATTCATTTGGAAAAATGCAGCAAAACAGTTTAAAACAGTTTAAAACTTTAAAACTATCAGGATAAAGAGCCTTGAAGAAAAATATACACCCCATAAGGCTAGATAGACACATAAGGTTAAAGTTAAAAATAAAGAATTAATCTGAGCACATAAAATTACATTTGGGAGATGGGAATATTGTGTGAGAAAAGAAAAGCAACTGATTTCCCTTAATTTCCTTTTAAAGATAGAAAGTCGTGATAAGCATTAAGCGATTGAGGGAGTTGCAGAGGGTTAGATAAAAAGAGGAATATTAAGCAAAAAGCATAGAGTACAACTTTATGCAAAAGAGAAAATGTGGAATACTCTGGATAAAGTTATCTGATAAAGTTGAAATAGATGGAATGTTTAAAGGAGATGGGATTTTCAAATTACAGGGATGATTATTATGTTTATTAGGGACCTCCCTAGTGAGTAAAAACACGATCCCTGCCCCGAGATGAGCAGCTCTCTTCTTTGCTTTGTGTGTATACTATAATATTGACAATTAATGCTGTATTATTTTTATCTATTATATATTATCTTACTATCAACTCCCATTAAAAAATGAAACATGACTATGACAATAAAACAAAGCAAAGTTATTCTAAGGACTGCTCTGATAACCTTTTGGATTGAGGAAGAAATTTTTCTCAGACGTTAATTTTTCACAGATGAAGTAAACTTTATTTAGGCATCTGGCTTAGATGGCTCATCATGTCCCACTGTTTAACTAGATGTTTATATTGTCCTTTTTCTTTGAAATGAAAGCTAGGAGATAGTGGGCCATGGTGTGCAATAGTGCACTGTATAAAATACTGTTTATGTTTTGTGAAATAAATATCTGGTATATTGTCATATGCATTAAGATAACATTTGCTATGAGATATATCAGTGTGTAAAAGGAATTATGGTTTCTGCAGTACCCAAAATACTGTTTACATTTCTGTTGTACAGTATTTGGTTGGTTCTACAGCCTATATAGTAATGTTTTTTTATAAATATATAATCTTTTGTTTTTGTTTTGTTTTCTTAAAAGCTGCTTGCGCAAGATTGGCCATTTGGAGTTGAAATATGCAAACTGGTTCCATTCTTGCAAAAGGCTACAGTGGGAATCACTATGCTGAGTCTATGCGCCCTTAGCATAGACAGGTAAGGTTTTTTAAAGAATTTGATTTTGTAAAAAAAGTTGAATATTAATTAGAGTTTGGTTTCAGATAAGGTTTTTACCTACTCAAGTCATGAGATAAGGTTAATTGCAATGGCTCAGCGAGAATCAAAAAGCCAGCCAAAGCAAAAAAAAAAAGAAAAAGAAAAAAACAACAGGACAGATGATTAAAGAACTCCAAGTACCGTAGCTCAACTCTGATGGTTCCTAAACCTGTGTCTGCATAGGTACAGGATCTAACAATTGACCCAAATCTTTTTACAAGTAAAGATTTTAGAAGGTCTCTGGCTTCAGTTACAGATCTTTTGTTAGTTGCAGGCAGGTAAGCATACATAAAAATCTGTATTTTAACTATTTTTCTCCTGAAGGTAACACTTCTACATTATCTTTATTATGTGGAGGCCCTGGGTGTAGTTGTGGATAATAAACTTAGCTGTAGCAAGCAATGCCAGTCATCAGCAGTAAGGGCCAGCAGTGTATGGTCCTGTGTTAAACGGGGTCTACATTAGTGGGGGGAAAGGTTCATTTTTCCCCTTAATAAAACCATTGTCTAATCTTGTAGTCTCTTGTGCTTAAAAGGGATAGTAATGAAGAAAGTTATGAAGAATTGCTGACCAAGTTGGGGTTGTTTACAATGCAGGAGAGGCACTATGATAACTATGTATAAATATAGAAGGAGACCCTACAATAAACTCTTTGATGCTTAATTCACAAGGCAGTCCATTCCAATGAGAACAAAGGAGGTTTCATCTTAAAGGAGAAGGAAAGCTACTGAGGCATTTTATTGCCAATAGATTAGCTGCAATAGTGCAAGCTAGAATGCTATATTTATTCTGTAGAATGTTTTACCATACCTGAGTTAAAAGCTCTAGAAACTCTCTGTTTGTTTAGGATAGGAGCTGCAGTATTAACATGGTGTGACATCACTTCCTGTATGAGTCTCTCCTTGCTCTGGGCTCAGATTACAGTAGAGAAGGGAGGGGGGGGAGAGGAGCAAACTGAGCATGCTCTTGCCCAGGGCAAGGAGGTTTAAGCTGAAGGCAGGAAGTCTGATACAGAAGCCCATGTGTACACAATAGTAGGAAAGAAATGCAGTGTTTCTTTTGACAGGGGACTCAGAGCAGCACTACTTTGGGGGTTTACTGGTATATTTAGATAGACCTTTCTGATAAGGCATACTTAGTTTTAATCTTTCCTTCTCCTTTAAAATGCAAAAAGGGATTTTTTACAGTGAGAGCTGTATCTAACTGAATGACAAAAAGGATGGAATCAGAAGAGGGAGCACATATTAAGAAATAATGTTATCCATGTGATGCTTTCTCTTTAATCTGAAAGGAATTTCAGTATTCACTAGTATGTGCAAGGAAATATTACTGTACCAATAGATCAAACTTTAGTAAAACATCTGTTTCAACAGGGCATATTTAATTTCCACTGTGCTCCGTTAGCCTTAGTTTTCCAGGTATAGTTCAGTATAGTCTGCTCGGGCTTTGTTTATTAAAAAAGGTAAATAAGGATAAAAAAAGGATGAAGTCGTCAATTAAAAGAAACTATTATTCACGCAGGTATCGAGCTGTCGTCTCCTGGTCTCATGTTCAAACCCCACGTGTTTCAAAATGGATTGCAGTAGAAATTGCTTTCATCTGGGTTGTATCATCTGCTCTGGCAATACCTGAAGTGATTGGTTATGATTTAATTGTAACTAACTATCGAGGGGAACGCCTCCAAACCTGTATGCTCCATCATGTACAAACAACAGCATTTATGAGGGTAAGTTTAATCTGCTTTCCTTTCCTTATTAATCTGTCAGTGTTTGCTTATAAGTTACAGTCATCAATTGACATGCACAAAAATAACAGACAGTACAATACTATTAAGCTAATATTATATTATTTATTGTAAAGTGATCAGCAACGCCAATGAAAGGCATCTTAAAGGGGTGGTTCACCTTTAAATTAACTTTTAATATGTTATAGAATGGCCAATTCTAAGCAACCTTTCAACTGGTCTTCATTACTTATTTTATATTGTTTTTTTAAGTATTTGCCTTCTTCTTCAGACTCTTTCCAGCTTTTAAATGGGGGTCACTGGTCCCTGGATCTAAAAAAACAATTGCTCTGTAAAGCTACACATTTATTGTTATTGCTAGAGCATTTTCACTTAACTTTGACCATAAGCTGATTAAAGGTTAGGTGACCATACAAAGACAAATGCAGCAGGGCAGTTTGGTCAATTCTGGCCATATGGCTAAAAAATTGCAATACATTTGGTCCTTGATTTGATACTGACACCAGAAATTAAACCTTTTTTTTACATCTACCATTACATTTTCTTTGCATGCTATTTATAATTTTGCCATAATAGTAGTTTCCTGATGCTTTTACATTACCCATCTGATCCCCCATGTTCCTCTATGACGGGGCTGCCATATTTGTGCATTAGGAACTCTGACAGTCTGAGAAGGGACAGTCAGGTTGGCTAAAAAGTCAGGTTTAGGTACTTCAAAGTTATTACTTTCAAAAACAGACATATCAGTGAAAAATTATCAACATGACCTATCAGTAGCATCACTAGAGGGGGGCGGGCCCTGGTACGTGACGCGCAGCCGGGCCCCGCCCCCTCTGCACGGCCGCATTTGGCCGTATTTGTCAGTGGAGCATGAGCTGCCGGGGGGCCCTGAGGGGGTGTGGGCCCTGGTCCGCTCCCACCTCCTGCTCCCCCCGGTAGTTCCACCACTGTCACCTATAGTTAAATCTCAATGTACGTGAATATTTTTAATAGTAGTTTTTAAGTGTCAATATGACTTTAAGGGCATGGACACAAATGCGTTTTTGCTGCATGGTACTGGCATGGTTTTTAAAAAGAACGCATATTGAAGTGGTGGTCAGTCTTTTTAAAAACAGTGCGGTTACTGCGCCGTAAAAACGCATGTGTGTCCATGCCCGAAAACAGCACTTTCTTGGCTACATCAAATCACAGTATGTTCAGGTGGAAAATAAGACCAGTTAGTGGGTGGATAAAACTGAGATGCACAGTTCCCATTGTTGTTTAAAGGTTTGTAAGAAGTAATGTGTCATTTACTTTTTTTCCCAGTTTTATAAAACATACAAGGATATGTGGCTATTCAGCTTCTATTTCTGCTTACCTTTGGTTCTGATGGCGGTCTTCTACATCCTGATGGCATTTGAGCTATTCAAAAAGAAAAATGAAATGGGACTTGCTATTAGTGACACCTTACGACAGGTACATAAACTATGCTGTGTGCATTTAATGATGGGTTTTATATTGTACATAAACATTGCTAAAATAGGGATAAAACAATGTAGAATTGATTGTATTTAACACAATTATTGAACTTAATACTAGTGATGGGCGAATAAATTAGACAGGCATGAATTTGCAGTGAATTTCCGCATTTCGGCGCCCACACATTTTTCGTGGAACTGCAGTGAAAATTCATCATAAGCGAAAAATTTGCCATGACAAAAAAATGGGCGCGCATCAAAATTGGTGCACATAAAAATTGACGCACAACAAAATTATTCGGATTTGGACAAAATAATCGCGCGTATAAAAATTGTCACACGTCAAAATTATTTTGACGCCTATTAACTTTAATGCGTTTCCCGAATTTTTCGCCGTTTCGTAATTTTTTTTTGCCATTTCCCAAATTTTTCTGCGGAGCGAAACTGGACAGATTCACCCATCACTACTTAATAGTGCACACACCAACATTACCTTTTTAAATAATGTCTGCCATGGAGTACTGTACATGCTGTACTGCTCTACAAGCAAACACTTTGGGGTATGTTTACTTATCGTTGACCTTCAGTGGTCAGGCAACTGAATTAGAAAAAAGTTCCTCTGGTAGCTTGGTGCCAAAAACCTACCAAACTTTACTTTTTTAACAAAACTGACTCATGGACAAAATTCATTTGGAAATGATATTTTGCAGCAAGTCAGAACAATCAGTTGCTGAAAACCAAATGAGATCAGGAATTCACTTTGATTTTTTAGAAATCATTTGCCAGACCACAAATGGTAATTAAATTTGCCCCTAAGATGGCCAATGTAGAAAATTTATAGGGGAATTTCATTTACATGTTTTGTTTGATATAAGATTCTCAGATATCACAGTTTTATGTATAAAAAAAAAACCTTGAATTGATCGAGCAAAACCCACAATTAAAAACCCTAAAATCATAAAGGCAAAAAAAACTTTAAATGGTTCAAGGGACCTCTGCCATTGACTTCTACATGACCTTGACAGATATTGGCTGGGGTATTTTCAGATTCGAGCTTTGGGGCATAATATATCTCAAAAATGTTCAAGTTTTTTTTATCACAAAAAATTCGAGTTTTTAGCAAAAAACTTTAATTTTTCGGGAAAAACAACTAAACTTTTAATAACTAACCCTTGATGTTTTAATGAATTAAAATGAATTTTTTGAGAAATATTAATAGAGTAATTATGTTTGTATAACAGTAAGTATTACATTCCCCATAGCAGTGTAATAGAATTAGGAAAATGGCATTGAGGCAGTAGATCTTGAGATAGATCTATAAAAAGCCCTCTACTGATACAATTTGATGTTACAACAGATTTATTCAGAGGGTGCATTTCTTCCTAGTCAGAAAAGCACCTTTCACAAGATTTTTATTATGCCAATTCAATTAGTTACTAATTAAAATATTACTTTTTTTTTTTAAATACAGCGTTAACATTTATAATGTGTTTTACCTGTTTCAGAGACGGGAGATTGCAAAAACAGTCTTTTACCTTGTGCTTGTATTTGCTGTTTGCTGGCTTCCTCTGCATCTCAGTCGGATTTTAAGATTCACATTTTATGATGAAAAGGATGCTAAGCGGTGTGAATTTCTAAGGTAAATCATCCCTCCTTAATGCAGCATTCTCTGTTTTGTATTATATTCTTTTCTTTCATATATATATGTTGGAAAACTACAGACAGAGAGTGTTTCAGTGCATATTACTTAATAAAGGTATATATATATATATATATATATATATATATATATATATATATATATATATATATATATATATACATACACACACACACAGTATAGGGAAGATTAGCTTTGTAATGGTAAACATCTGAGAATGTGGTCTTCTCAACTATCATAGGCCCTTTCCCAGATTGTGGATCAATACAAGGACAGCACCTAGGGATGGGCGAATTTGACCCGTTTCGTTTCGCCAAAAATTCGCCGCCTGGCGAAATGATGCAGACGCCCATTAAAGTCTATGGGCATCAAAAAAATGTTGTCGCGCGTCTTTTGTTTTTTGTCGTACAGCATCTATGGGCGTCAATTCCGAGGCGAAACAAGGAGGAAAAATTCGCCCATCCGCACCCTATTACTCACCCTATTACTCACAGTTCAGAGATATCTTATCTCTATCAATCAGGCCACACAGTCTACTTCCAAGTCAGCTTCACTGCTTCACTTTCCTAAGCACTGCCTCTCACCATGCACAGTCTCAGGCCCCTTAACACTCTTCAAGCTCAGGCTCCACACGCCACTTAATTCTCTTTGGATTCCTCAAACACATGGCAGATTCAATAAAGTTCGAAATGATTAACTGTAATGCATTTCTGGCACACAGGATATGATGTAACTGACATGAGATTGAGGAAGATCTAGCTTCATCTTAGCAGTTTGCCTGGTCTGAGGTGGCGAAGTCAACTCTAGTGAAAGAGATAACGTTCAGTAAAATTCGCACTTTACTGAAGTTTCAAAAGTCGCATGGCGACAGAGTGCGAATGAACGCTAGCGAAGGTCCCTTTGGCTAGCGAATCGTCGCCTAAACCTGTTAGTAAATTGGCAATGTCGGGCAATGATGGGATTTCTGGCGAAAGTTACTAGCATTAGCCACTTTGCCTTTTAGTAAATCTGCCCCCATGAAGAGCAGCTAGAACCCCCAGGTATTGGAGCAACCCCCCACCCCTTTACCTCTACAAGCAGCTCCACTCTGAGCTGCTGCCTAATAACTTGAGTAAGAGGGAGTATCATCCACATGGAAACCCATGCAGTCCATATTATGCACCTGAAATGTACAATTTCCTGTACATTATTATTTTATATTGATAAAGTCTTAGGTGAAGACCGAAAAGTTGGCCTGTCCTTCTTATTGAATGGATAAATAAAATGTATATTTTTTTAACCTTTTCAAAAACAGCCAGTGTGCTCCTACTTTTTCCAAGATGTGTGTATAATTAGTTATTGCAATAGTAACCATCTACAGAGGGACTATTGAGAGCATCCTGAGCAGCTGTATCACTGTCTGGGCTGGGAACGGCACTGTCATGGAGCGCAAGACCCTACTGAGGATAGTGAAGACAGCAGAGAAGATCATAGGTGTCTCTCTTCCTTCCGGCGCTATGTAAATAAATGATGATGATGATCACGGACATTTAAACCCCTCGCTGCATCCGTACAGCCACCAGCATTGTGGCTGATCCAACACACCCCTCACACTCACTTTTCACACTCCTGCCATCCGGGACAAAGTACCAAAGCATCCGGGCCCTCACTAACAGACTGTGTAACAGTTTCTTCCCCCAAGCCATAAGGCTCCTGAATACTCAGGGACCAGACAGATCTCTCACACACACTCCATCTGACCTTACTATATACAACATTACACAGCCACTGTACGCCATTGTATAAATAAATAGCCATTGGATACAATTGTTCTCTATGAGCACATCTGCACTTTATCATGTTCTTACTACTATCATATCACAATGATACACCCATCATGCCTGACGTTTAGCATTATTTACTTAACATATTACATCTGTTGAGTGTGCATTGTCTTGTCCTGTCCCTGCACTATGCTGCCCTGTCTTGCAGGAGTTGCATATTTTTGCACTTGCACTTTTTGTCTGTTGTCCGGTACATCTATGTTGTGCTTAGCACCATGGTCCTAGAGGAACGTTGTTTTGTTTCACTGAGTACTGTACAAACGTATATGGATGAAATGACAATAAACTCACTCTTGACTTGACTTTTGACTTGACTATTATATCATAGTTTAGCATTATTTTTTTTTTCTTTCCAGTTTCCTGTTGTTGTTGGATTACATTGGCATAAACATGGGTAATTTGAATTCGTGCATCAATCCAATAGCCCTCTACTTGGTGAGCACAAGGTTTAGAAATTGCTTTAAGGTATGTTGCAAGCTCACCAAATGTTGTAGTACTATTTATTTTGATTTGCTTTCTTTCATTCTTTCTCTGCATGTAAATAAAAATAATAACTTGTAACCAGTTTAATAAAACACTGCACAGTGCTCACTACAAACTGGTCACTGGATCTTAAATGGTTTTTACTAAAGGAATGCATGTGTAGGGTTGCCACCTCACCACTTTAAAACTGAACACATATGGAATCCACAGCCTGCATGTAGATATTAGAATACAGGTGTCCTTTTATAAAATGGGAAGACCTTAACACTTTATAAAGGTGGTCCTAACACTTTGCAATATAATGTGTTTTAATACTTCCATTTCTTTCATTTTTTAATTCTTTTCTATTTTCCAGTCATGTTTGTTCTGCTGGTGCCAGTCTAAAGAGATGCTGAGCTTGGAAGATAAGCATTCTTGCATGAAGTTGAAAGCTCATGATCATGGATATGACAACTTCCATTCCATAAGCAAAGACAGCTCATCTTGAAACAAATGATGCCTAGATGCTTCCACTTCATTTCATAAACTTACATTGTTATCTGTAATTAGTGAATAGGAACTTCCAGGAAAATACGTTGTTCATCAAACACAAAAGAATACTTGCAGGTCCTAACATATTCATAGTTCCTTCTGCAGGTCAACTACTACATTACCATTATACAAAGCAATGCGATTGAACAGGACAATTGTCACTGTTAAGGCAAGTGGAAGAAATGTCAGATTTAATCAAATTAAGCAAGGAATGATGGGGGATGTTGAAAAACTTTGTGAAAGGCCCTAATTGGCAAATTTTAAACAGTAGAAGCATTATTGCTAACATCTAAATATTACAATTTTAAACGTTGCAGTGTTTATGTTAAAAGGATGGACCATTGCTGGTTGATTTATTTGTTTTTGTTAAACTATGCAGAAATGACCTACACCATCCACTGTACAATAAAATAAAACTGTTCCAAAAACACCAACAAATTTATAATCAAAAAGCTTTAAAGGACAGGTAAACCCCCTACAAAAAAATTAAAAAGCAGGCAACCAACCAAATCAGTTGCTAAAAGGTTAAGGAACTTTGCAATATACATCAATTAAAAAATATGCAAACTTTTCATGATTTTTAATGGTTTCTGAAAGTTCCCTAAGCCTAGCCCCCTGCTCTCTTGTTGAGCTGGCTGACTACTTTACTGAGGTGGCTGATAACTGTTACTTTGTATCAACTGCCAGCTGTCCTTAGCCTGCATCCTCCATACCCCACAATTCCCTGCACACGTGATTTCAATAAGGAAAAGAAGATCAGTGTGCAATGCATTGTGGGTTATGTAGTTCCTGCATGCTGTCTGTAAGCTGTGGAGAACTTGTTACAATTTGTAACATCAGTGTTTTAGTCCCTCCTTCCCTGCCAGGATTTCAAATGATGCAGTTAGAGAAGAACCATTAACCAGCTGGATTGCAGCATAGAAAATGTCATTTATTCATATTTTTTGAAGAAACAGGAAACTGTGATGGATATATTAGGGGTTTCTCTGTTATGTGGGCCTTTTTATCAAATTTTGGTTTGGAAGTCGGAGTTCCCCTTTAATCATTTAAGATTATACTTTGGCTGTTGGGTACTGAGCATGCTCACTTCTTCTAAACTCAGATTGCTAAACACACCCTCCAGTCTAACAGCCAATGGAGAGAGCCTGCATTCTTGATTGCATACATTTTACAGCACATATGTGCTGCTTGCAGATGTAAATGTTACCAATGATGTGTTAGAGCGAAAATGGCAACCGGATGAAAGCTGCTATTTGTTTTAGGGAAATGTAATGGCGCTGGTGAACAGAGGGGATATATGTAGTACAAATGATGGCTTGGTTAGGGAATATGTGCCCAACTTACATAAGTGGTAGGAGAATGTATGGTTTACATGTCCCTTAAGGAATGTATACGTTTTTATGTCAATACTGATTGCCAGCAAGCTGTCTGTATATGTCTGGCCTGTTTTGACATTTATGTTTAATACATGCAAAAAAAAACTTGTTTGCAGAATACTTTATCTACATTCATTTAAATACCTGTTTCATATAATACTGCACAAGAACTGTAAGCTTCTGTGTTTCATAATGTTATCATAATTATAAATATAGCAAACTTAATTGCCCTAGGATATGTTGCCAAGCAACCTCAATCCAGGTAATGTATTTACTGTATAAATAATATGTAATAACGACATTCCATAACTAGTTAAAATAGAAAAATAAATGGATATTTTGGCAGATATTTAATTTACTATTATTAAAATATATGGTTATCTTTCTAAGCAGTAGAGGGTTAATATCTATTTAATTTAAGATATATATTATAATAGCACTGTTTCAGTATGACTATAAAAGGCTGTCCAGAGAACATTCTTTATGAAGTGGTTTTAGTTAATAAAGTAAAAAGTTAAGCTAAGGGGACTTTATAGTCCTAAATACACTTGTAACATAAAGTTACTATAAATTGTCTCTGTATCCTCTGTATCCTATAAACACAAATTTATATGACAAGAAGTCCATTTTATACTCAAAAACGGGTAACTAAACAATAAACATTTCTGAAAGCGAATGTTTTGTTTAAAAGAGAGACATTCATTGTTTATTATTTTATTATATAAAATAAAAAAATTTTATGCTTGGAGTTTGTTTATAATTTATTCTTTTCAAAATAGAAACTCGTTCCGTGGCATATTGTGTTAAACAGAATCTGTATTTTCTTCTATGAAGTTTTTCAGTTTAGTACATAGTTTTGAGTCTCTTCACTGATGCATAGTACTGCCAAAGGATAAACAAGAATAAATGAAGGAAAACTGTCCTTTTTTTGTAAAGTACAATTGGAAATATATACAATTGCAAAGTATATAAAAGAAAACCATTAACAGGATAATAATGCCTTCATATTATGTGGGAAAGTGTGTGTTGCCACAAACCCAACCATTCCACGGTGGAAAAATTCAGATTTTGGTATTTATTACTGGCTACTGATACAGCTAAAAAGAAAAATAAATGTCATGAAACCAATAGTTAATTAACAAAAAAACAAAAATCATATAGAAGCTCCACACCACAGTATACTGCTTTTTCATCATACATTTTAGCATGTACATTTAGTCACTACTCAGCTTTGAAAATGAAACCAGTGAAAGCTGTAACGCAGAGTATCCCAAACTCGGAACAGACTCCAAGGATCTGGTCATGGCTCACCCTTCCACCTATAACAGATGCCTTTGGCTTCAGGACAAGCCCTCTGCTACTTGTATGCCGCCAGGTCTTAATGTGAGAGGCCTAAGAGAGAGTTCTGAGTGAGCAAGGAAACCGAGCTTGAGGTAGTAGAACGGGAAATAAGAAGCGTAGTAGAAAGCCAGGCCAGGTCCTTAACAGTCAGACAATGCGGTACAAATCGCAGTACAGAACAGGATCCAAGAGAATAGTCAAGCAAGGCAAGGGTCAGGAGAGGCAGCAAACTAGACGGGGTTAAGGACAGTCAGCGTCAACAGATCAAGAACACACAAAGAACACACCCAAGAACTATGTAATAGACCTTACGTTGGGCATTGAGTATTTGCCCAAGGCCCCTTAAAATATTCAAACTTAGCTCCAAAATGTGATGACGTCAGAAACCGAGAAGTGCGCCAAGCGCCGACTAGAACAAGACGGCACACAAGGAACCAGGACGCATCGGGAGTCCCTGCTCCAAAAGGTGCTCTCACAAAAGCCTTGGCTAAAACCCTACCAACAAAGTAGGTCTATAAAGATCATGATTACAAATCTGCACATGACAATGCTTATAACGTGATTTTTTTTGTCATTTCATTGAATTATTTGACTGATCACTTTAGAACAGAAGTTTTCAGGCCTTTTTAGTTCAAGCCCCATTTAAGGACTAATCCATGTACGTGGCAAAACAATCCTATTGGCTTTATAAAGGGGGTTATTTATCAAAGGTCGAATTTTAGAGATATGTGAGCTTTTTTATATCTCAAGTGAACTGGAATGGACTCACAACTCGAATGGTTTCTAATTTAAGAAAAAACTCGAATGGAAAAAAATCGAATCAGAGGCTTCGGGGTTAACCCAAAAGCTTGAATTAAACAAGTTTTTGATGGAAAAAACTCAAATCACTAGAGTTTGTGAGATTCAAGGGTCAGAGTATAAGAAATGTCAAAAAGTTTTAGTTTTATAAATACATTTTTGACTCAAAAATACTTTTGAAAACTCGAATTTTCCCCTTAGGGGTTATTTGTCAAAGGTCAAGTTGTTTTTTCCCATGAAAAATTTGAATTTTCAAGGGTATTTTTGAGTTAAAAAATAGAAAAAACTGGAATTTTTCAAGTTTAAAAAGAAAACGCATTTTTTTAAAATTTATTATACCCCGACCCTGGAAATAGTTTGAATCTAAAATAGTTTGAAATCTAAAACCTGCCAATGTCATGTATAAGTCAATGGCAGAGGTCCCTTGAGCCATTTGAAATTTTAATAGCCTTCATAATATTCAAGTTTTATTCTGTGGGGTTCGCTCAAAAACTTCAATTGGAGCAATTCCATTTTTTTTCTGTCGAAAACTCTATTAATTTGAGTTCTCGGGTTGTTAATGCTGAACTTGCTGATTCAAGTTTTTTCCATTTTACTTTTTTTCAGAAATTAGAAACCATTCAAGTTGTGAGTTCATTCGAGTTCATTTGAGGTATAACAAAATCTCACATAGCTCTAAAATTCGACCTTTGATAAATAACCCCCTTAGTGTTTAAATAAATTTTCTAGTGCACTTTAAGTATGGTGATCCAACAGAATACCATTACAAATCTTAGCTATTTTCCATGTTTCAATCAACCAAATGTTCCATTCTTAGTTGTTTCTGTAAACTATTGTCTTTAAATAACCAAATATAGCAGTTTCACACAAATAAATTTATGGGATACAAACATTTCAATTAAAGTGTTTAGTTTATATCAAATTCATACTGCACCAAAGAACAGGTGTACATCGTAATGCTACATTATCCCATGAGCTCCTCGCTCCCAAATGGGTTTCTCGCCATTAGGCGCTTCATCAGAGAAGGTACAAGGACATTTCACTTATACAAAAAAGGGGGGTTGTTGGAGCACTCCAAGGCTAAGTAAAAATATATTTAAATACAATGGTGCTACTGATCTGGCTAAATTAACTACAAATATAGAGAAAAATTAGGGGGTTGATCAATGCACATGTAATCTATGCAAGTGCATGTATTTACAAAAAACAGGGGTTTTTAGTTACAAAGTTATGATCATAAAATTGGTAAGCCACCATACCACATCAAGGTAAACCCCATATGGCGGTCCCTAACTATTTACCTCTGGTCATAGTATTCAAAGGCTCACACCTCCCTACATAGTAGCATTACTTGGGATAAGTGTCTCCTGACCTGGACATTGGTTTCAGTCAGAGAGCTTAGTCCTTCCGCGTTATTAACTTTTAAAAGAGAGCAATTGCCTAGCCCACAGCATTGGTTCTATAGGCTTAATCCTCCCCCACTTGCGGATTTTAAGAGAGAGAGACTGCCAAAACCAACACCTATTTTTAAAGGCATGGGACCACCATTTAAAGCGACGGGTGTGGGGGTGCTTTAAATGGCTGTAGTACCCCACATCCGTCCCTTTAAATGGTGGTCCCATGCCTTTAAAAATAGGTGTTTGTTTGCGCAGTCTCTCTCTTTTAAAAGCTAATGGCGGGGGAGGACTAAGTCCTCTGAGTGAAACCAATGCCCAGGTCAGGAGACACTTTTTACCAAGAAATGCTACCATGCAAGGAGGTGCCAGCCTTTGAATACTATGAAAGGAGGTAAATAGTTAGAGACTGCCATATGGGATTTACCTTGACATGGTATGGTGGCTTACCAATTTTATGATCATAACTTTGTAACTAAAAACCCCTGTTTTTGTAAATACATGCATTTCCATAGACATTGGGGGACCAGGGAATGTGCATTTATCAATCCCCCTTCTTTTTCTCTACATTTTACTTATATACACACAGAAAAGAATAGATCCCGAATTGTTTGAACATGTAGAATCTCTCCAGTAAAAACCAACAGTCATTGAAAGTGGAGCATCACAGTAGTATATGGGCTCAATAAAAACCTCCAACCTATAGGCCAGAAAGCCAAAAAGTACAACAATTATTATTTAGATAACATGTACAAAGACAGCCTTACACAATGTGTGCTAATTCTGGACTTAATTATGGTCTAAACAATACTACACACAAAGGAATAATCACTTGCTCACACCTCAGTAATGTACATATCATCTTAGAGTGGTCCTGCTCTGTAACTTGCCCGGTCCTAATAGGTTTCCCTTTCTCCTGTCCTACTCTGCTTGTGTATGTACCCTAATATGTGTACCATACTCTGCCTGTCCTACTCTGCCAGCATGTGCCCTGCTCTGCCTGCCCTACGCTGCCTGTGTGTGCCCTACTCTGCCTGACCTACATTGTCTGTGTGTGCCCTACTCTGCCTGTGTGTTCCATACTCTGCCTACCCTATGCTGCCTGTGTGTGCCATACTCTGCCTGTCCTATGCTGCCTTATGTGCCTTGCTCTGCCTTCCCTACTCTGCCTGTGTGCCATACTCTGCTTGCCCTATGCTGCCTGTGTGTGCCTTACTCTGCTTGCCCTACACAGCCTGTGTATGTGTGTCCTACTCTGCCTGCCCTTCTCTGCCTGTGTGTGCCATACTCTGCTTGCCATATGCTGCCTGTGTATGCCCTACTCTGCCTGCCCTACTCTGCCTGTGTATGGCTTACTCTGCCTGTGTGTGCCATACTCTGCTTGCCCTACGCTATCTGTGTGTGTCCTACTCTGCCTGTCTTACTCTGTGTGTGCCATATTATGCCTGCCCTACGATGCCTGTGTGACCCCTACTCTGCCTGACCTGCACTGCCTGTGTGTGCCCTACTCTGCCTGCCCTACATTGCCTGTGTGTGCCCTACTCTGCCTACCCTATGCTGCCTATGTGTGTCATACTCTGCCTGTCCTATGCTGCTTTTATGTGCCTTGCTCTGCCTGCCCTACTCTGCCTGTGTGCCATACTCTGCTTGCCCTATGCTGCCTGTGTGTGCCTTACTCTGCCTGCCCTACACAGCCTGTTTGTGTGTGTCCTACTCTGCCTGCCCTTCTCTGCCTGTGTGTGCCATACTCTGCTTGCCCTATGATGCCTGTGTATGCCCTACTCTGCCTGCCCTACTCTGCCTGTGTATGGCTTACTCTGCCTGTGTGTGCCATACTCTGCTTGCCCTACGCTATCTGTGTATGTCTTACTCTGCCTGTCATCCTCTGTGTGAGCCATATTCCGCCTGCCTTACGCTGCCTATGTGTGGCATACTCCACCTGCCCTACTAAGAAATGCATCAAGAGCCTTCTTAAAACATAAAGTATTCACATATAGAATGCTAAACACATAGAACTGCCTTAAAATAGTAGACTTTAGCCATCACTTAATAGACAGAGACATGCAAATGACTCCTTAATGTCCATGTGGACAAACATGCATCAAGAACATAATAGCCTAATAATTCAGAGCCATTTATCCAAAATTGCAGACAGCCTGTTTCTGCAACTGCTAGATCTCACCAGTGTAAGATATTGGAACATGGATTCTGAGGGGGGTAGAACTTGGAAAACAGCAAAAGAACCTATCCGATATGGTTCTTATAGTTGGTTGTTTAAAACGAATTGCTGATCAGTTGTAAATCAATTGTAAATCAGCTCCTGTACAAACAACATTTTTAATGATATGGTTTACTATTCCTGCATTCTTTTGTATGTATCCCAAACATTCAATTAATAAGAGAATAGGCAATTTAAGAAATCAATAACTGGGCTATTAGCTCTGTTACCCATGGAGAAAGAACCTGCAATCAAAAAAAATTTGTTTTCTTTTTTTTTGCTCTTTTGAACAAACTTCAAGAAACTTGAAAAAATCTAGAACGAGTCCATCTTATAAAAAGTTAATACAGGCAAATAACTTTGATGGTACACATTGACTGAAGCATATAAAAAAAAGTCTTTACATTTAGATGTCATTGTTGCCAAAACAAATTACATGGCTAGTTTGTTCATCCTAAGACTTTTATAGTTCAGTTTTCAACACTACTAATTGCTTCAAGAAAGGAAGTAAAATATTTATTTCCACTGCACCACTTTTGCAAACAGAGTCAGAGATCAAGGAGGACAGAGATCACTGACGAAAGCAAGTGGAAATTTTAAACTAAACAGATGAGACACAACATCATCAGCAGGGCCAAAAGTCAAAGTAACACAATTTATATTGCCTTAGATGATGGGGATTAGTGCATCTTTGGTTGGCTATACTTATTAACTATTTCAAACAGGATCAAATATTAAAGAAGCATTGTGACTCTGCAGAGAGATGTTTCCCAAATGCATTACTACCTGTCCTCTTGGTCTCAGTTTGTGTATTAATGCAGGATGCCTCTTAATAAATGACGTGGTGGATTCCACTTTTTACCATGGCCAGGTATATTTAGACAACTTTGGTTCTTTTCCAGAGATTTTCCGATTTTTATACACTGAGACAGCAAATGATAATGGATAATGATAATGGATTCAGCCTTCAAAAGACTTCTCCATGAGCCATTCATACTCAGATCTTAACACTCTCATCTTCACTATAAGAACTTCAAAGTTTATACAGTTAACTTTACGCTGACCAAAATAGGGAAGAGTTCTAACTGGTTGACAACAAGATAACCAAGTATCTTGTTTTACTCAATCAGGTTATCTCTTTTAGATGATTTCTTCATGATCACACAGTTAACTTCTTGTATAGACTGAAATTTTCATTTCATTTAGCATCTCCCTCAAATATATCTCATAAACACCAGCCTCCCTCAACAATGATGCCCACTTATCAGTTCATAACAGCCTTACTCCTTTGATTATCTGTTGCACTTGTCCACTGAATTCCTAGAATTTGCAGGTTCAATTACTATTCAACATTACTTTTCTAATCTGTTTTTGCTGGGGAACTAAGACTTTTGCAACATTGTTTGAAAAGTATCAACCAGGAGTTAAGCAAATGCTGCTTTCAATAACAATGTTTACAAATACCTGAAAATGTTTAATAAATGTATATTTGTGTTTTCTTTAATTATGCACATTTATATTCTGGGGTTGACTCGTCCTTTAATTATAAATATGCCTTTTGGCAATATGTCTAGTAGATTCTTAGATTTGTCGCACTATGGGGCAGGTTTACTAAAGGCTGAAGTGGCTAACTCTAGCTATTTTTCACCAAAAATCACACAATTCACAGGGACATCTGCAATTCACTACCAGGCGACAATTCGCTAGCGAACTGGACCATCACTAGTGTTCATTCACAGGCGACTTTTCGCTCAGGCGAATGTTCATTGATCTGTAAATTCAGTAAAGTGCAGATTTTATTGACTTCGCCACCTCAGACCAGGCGAAGTGCTAAAAAGCAGCTAGATCTTCCTCAATCTTCTGTCACTTACATCATATCCTGTGTGCAGAAAATGCATTAAAGTTCAAAAAACTCTAGCGACTATTCCTTTTTTTTTAGCGGGATTGGCTACAAAAGTCCTAAATTATACTTTTTTGGGTAACCGGGTTTTCTCAACACATTTTATAACATATGGAACTTTCATTTTACAGTGGGCTCATGTGTAGGGCATTATATTAACTCTCTTGTCTTTATTAAGGTTCCCTGGACATGTGTAATAAAAAGTGGTAACTTCAAGCATTTGCACCAACATTTATAACATTTCCCACCGTAAGATCAATAGCAAATTTTCGGTAGGCACAAATGAACGCTAGTGCATCTTCGCTATGAAATGCTCGCACAGCAGAAGTAACGCTAGTGAAAAGTCACCAGCTAATTTGCATTTTAGTGAATTAGCGTATTCGTAGAGCATTTGCACCTGGCCAAGTGGTGCAAGGGGTGCGAAGCTGACGCTGGCAAAATTTCGCCCGTTAGTGAATCTGCCCCTTAGAGTCCTTCAACTTGATCATGAAACACATATATTCAGGTCCTTGAGGTGCACTGTGTGATATCATTGAGGCCCATTGTTCTATTTTGACAGCACTTCCATGATTAAGCAGCTCAATGTGCTTAATATAAAACATTGCTAATGCTATGAAACTAAATCTAAAAATTTTCAGATGCTGAACTAAGTTGTTTAATAAGTTTCCAAAATATTTTTAAATTGGACATCCAATTGTTTTGCCTGTGGTTAGTTTTTTTTTTTCCTTTTGCTTCACAGATGCATACCATTATAGAAGCCACAATTGTACTGTAAATAACTTTGACGTTAACTCAATTCCTTCCAGATCCTTTTTATACCATAATGTGTGCAATAAGTAATCCTCACTTCAGAAGAAGTCATTTTAGTGATACATTGTACAACATCACATAAACATGTAAATTGTTCGCAGAATTCTTCTCTTGAGCAAATCCTTAGCAAAATCCTGGCAACACATGCATTTCTGGTTTGGGTTCTACTATTTACAATTTTATAGGTTAAACTGCAGCAAAGTTATATGAGATAATACTGGAACCAGATATATAAGGGAATATATTTCTTTGTTCATGCAGATCTATAATTTAATCTATAATTTAATATGCTTAATGCCATACTGTATAATTCAACCATGATATAATAAAATATAATAGAGGAGATTTTATGAAGGAGAATTTCTGACTTCATTGCCTGAGGCAAAATGACCCCATTCTTTCTTGAAGTGGGGGCAATGGGGTAAAAAAGTTACTGCAGGTGCGCAGCTGTAGTTTCTTCAGTATAAGTACCAGATTTCCAATGAAAAAAAATAGCCCGGTAAAGCGGTACCTGAAAGACTTTATTATTCTCCTCGGCATATATTAATTCCTTGCAAGTGTACATCACTTTAATTGTTCACAACGTTATAAATTTAAACAGGCATTTTACCCACTTGGGATTCAATGAATTGGGATTGAGCTTAAGAAACTTTTTGCCTGTTGATTTAATGATGAAAAATGTTATTTTTTATTTTTATGATTTTCGAGTCATGTCCTGAGGGGTTATTTCTCCTGTATTGGGCCTGTTACGTATGGTGTCCCAAAACCCAAAACAAATCACAAGGTCCTTCTGGTCTTGGCTAACATGTCTGCCTCTAACAACCGCCTTTTGCTTCTGGAGGAGCCCTCCGCTACTCAGATGCCGCCAGGTCTTAATGTGAGAAGACTATGGGGGGAGTTCTGGGCAGGCAAAGGAACTGTAATATATGCAAGAAGGAAGGGGAACTAGAAGTGTGGTCAAGGGGCAGGCCGGGTCAATGCCAAACTGACAACACAATAGCAAATTAGGAAGCAGAAGAGCAGTTGAGGTCAAAGGCCAGGGTCAAACCACACAGATACGTGGCACAGTAACAAGATCTACTAGAAAAGTCGAAGAACAGGCAGAGATCGGTACAGGCAGCAGAACAGCAAGAGTCAAGGACAGGCAGTGGTCAATTAACAGGATCAGACAAGATAACACACCCAGGAACTATGGAACATAGACCTACATTGGGCAATGAGTGTGCAGTGTAGCGGTTTTTATACCCAGACTAATGGTTTAGACATATCACATGTGGCCAGATTGGCAACAGGTGAAACAAGCTAAGCCTACTTGCAATTACATGGAAAGCAATAGGAGTCAACCAGGGCCTTAGCTGTCTGCTCACATAGCGCAGCGGCAATGCAGACAACACAGAAACACCAGGTCCCTGGTTCAACTCCAAGCAGGTTGTTAGAGGCCGTTTGCTTACTCAGCAGTTGTTGAGTCTCCCCAATGTATAGATCAGCACACTCTTCACTACATCATACAACATAGAAAAGTGGTGTGTATTAAAAATTTTCAGTTATTCCACTACATATGGGATAATTATGTTGTTTCGTGTGCTAGGGGCTTCCCCTCTGTTTGTTGGTTTTACCTTTTAGCCTGCCATTTTGACAAAAACCCAGTCTGGATATCCACAAGTATTCCACATTTGGTCTTTGCAAGGTAGATTAGAAGGTTACCATGCCCAGATATTACCCCTACATAAATATTGCATGACAAAACAGTCACAACAAAGGGTGAAGGGAGAGGGTTGTATACTGGTATCTACTGAGAAATCGTGCAGAGACTGAGCTTCAGTCTCCATGTTTAGCTCAACAAATAAAACATTTTTTTTAATGATTAAATCATAATCATGACAATAAACAGAAAGTACATTTAGCACAAGACCTATGCAATGCACTTGTGTTGAACAAAGAGGTATACTGCCCATTTAAGTAACAAAGATTCACAAGATTAAAAAGCATTTGCAGCAAAGGACCTGCTGCAATATAGTGTCTCGCCAATGCAGCCAGTACACAGAGCCTCCAAAACATATTTACTGCCAAACTGTTTTCTGACTTGCATATAGAACTGCATTAGCAACTCATGCCAGTAAGGGTGTCCAGGGTACATCTGCAATGAATCAAAAGGCCCTTCTGTATATATATGTGTGTGACATTGCATCCCCAGGATACTCAGCTATAATTGGGTTTTCTCGTGACTAAATAAAAGTCTGGAGGGTCATTCCTTAAATTACATTCATTAGTGTATACCAGCTGTATGGAATGAGTACTTTAGATAAACCTGATGATGTTAAAGGGCTTTCGTTTGTCCTCAACATACATAGATCATGGTTAAAACACATTCCCCAGGGTCTCTCCTTCTATGGTCTGCAGTTTATGTCAACCCACTGTTTGAAGTTACAAAACCAGATTATTACATTTCATTAGAAGTGTGAGTTTATATGTTTCAAGTAATGATTTAAGTATACAATGCTTTTTCCCATTATGGTAATAACTATTGAAAAGTTTCATTACTGACTAATGGTGGAATTAGTGGATATTGGTACATACATGGGATTCTTAGTCCGGAACCCTGTAATACAGAAAGCTCAGAATTCCGGAAAGGCCATCTCCCATAGACTTCATTTTAATCAAATAATTACATTTTTAATAAATTGGTTTCCTTTTTCTTTGTTATAATAAAACAGTACATTATACTTGATCCCAACTAAGACATAATTAATCCTTATTGGAGGCAAAACCTTCAGTTATGGAGATCCAATTTACAAAAAGACCCCTCATCTGGAAAACCCCAGATCCCGAGCATTCTGGATAACAGGTCCCATACCTGCATATAAAATTGTTAGTGGCGAAAGATAACATTGGTATTTTGATTTTTTAAAGAATATGAATCCCAGCTCTTGAGGGTCCAGAATTATTTTATCCCCATTAAATAAAGTGACACCCAAGCTAATGTGTTTGATTGAGTCTTAACATATATCAAATGTATACATAGCACTGTACATCTGGACAGTACAGCAACAGTAAAATATATGTACAGCTGAAGTTATTATATTATGATGAACACATGCTGCACAATGGCATCACATGCTACAGTTATATAATTGACCTCACATCAGATCTCAACATAAGTGAAAAAAGAAAATATAATACAATAACTAATTGTTCAGAAATTATTATTACTTCTCGGAGCCCTGGTTTCAACAGAAATTGTTGTTGCCAAATACACAGAGGTGTTACATGTAAGAAAGAAGGCTAGTGAGCAAAAATAACCTTCTTTAATAAGATATAAATGTGTCTGGACTGGAGGAGACCATATGCCCATACTAGCTATTGCTATTTCTTTGATGTTTTGCTAGTTGACATTTCTGTAGCCTATGAGATTAGGGGTACACTAGCTATTATGATATTTTAGGCATCGCTAGGGCAGTGAGTTAGGCAAAGTGTTATGGAAAAGTGTAGTGTCTACCACATTTGGAGCATGAGGCCTTCTATGGGGCCTTTAGAGTATGTCATTGGTGATGATTTTATCCCTATGGTGTGTGACCATTAGTGTGGATAGACAGATGGAAAAGGAGTTTTGCCCAAAGTGTGGACAGCAGTACATAGTCCAAATAAAGTAAAATAAGATTACCGTATATACTCGAGTATAAGCCGACCCGAGTATAAGCCGAGGTACCTAATTTTACCTACAAAAACTGGGAAAACTTATTGACTCTAGTATAAGCCTAGACACAACTACAGCCCTGTCTCCCAGCAGCGCACATTCTGCCAAAGCGATCCCCCCAGCGATCAACCGGACTTCTTTGCAAAGTTGATGGTGACAGAGAATTGCCAAACGGATTACTGTGTGCATTGTCCCACTGTCCCACTACCATGTGCAGAGGGTGCTGTTTGATATTGCCATCACTGTTAATCTTTCGTATAACCAACAGAGGGCACTGTGTGATATTGCAGTCACTGTTATTCTTCCATATAACCAACAGATGGCGCTGTGTGATATTGCAGTCACTGTTATTCTTTCATATAACCAACAGAGGGTGCTGTGTGATATTGCAGTCACTGTTATTCTTTCATATAACCAACAGAGGGTGCTGTGTGATATTGCAGTCACTGTTAATCTTTCATATAACCAACAGAGGGCGCTGTGTGATATTGCAGTCACTGTTATTCTTTCATATAACCAACAGAGGGCATTGTGGGATATTGCAGTCTCTCCCCAAGTGAACTGTTGGTATAGGAATGATTAAAAGTGACTGCAATCTCAGCTACTTGGGTCGGGTACCGCTGACCCGAGTATAAGCCGAGGTAGACTTTTTCAGCACATTTTGGATGCTGAAAAACTCGGCTTATACTCGGGTATATACGGGTAGTCTTTATTGGCTCCAAAAGGCAAGTGGTTCAAGACCTGCTGTGTTTTGGGCCAGTACACTCTTAATCATAGGCCCTTCATCATAAGCCTATGACGAAGGGTGTAAGAGCGGATCAAACAAAATTCACTGGCACACAGGTACTGCTAGCAGGGTAAACCCTTGCTGATTTATTAAATAATTTGCAGCAAGCAGTACCTTTGTGCCAGTGAATTTTGTTTAAACCGTTGTTACAAGGTGGGACGCATAATCCTCCATTGCTGTGCACCAGGGATTATCATAATTGAAGGCCAGGGTGTGCAAGTGCAACTCGATTACTTTCCGAAGGGTGTAAGAGCCCATAACACACCAGGTCTTGATTCTCAACTGTTGAAAAAGATAACAGTGGTTTGTCTTTCATTTCCCAGGAACATCTGAGTACTGGGGTGTACTTGTTGCAGATGGTGTATCTGTATATAGTTCTACAATGCATTCAGTAGTTGTGGAACAAATCCAGGGCAGCAACTTGTCTGCAAAGTTATTTATTGGGATAATGAGTTACACAACATGTTTCGGGCCCACGCCAATTGATAAAGGGCGTGGGCCCGAAACATGTTGTGTAACTCATTATCCCAATAAAGAACTTTGCAGACAAGTTGCTGCCCTGGATTTGTTCCACAACTACTGAATGCATTGAACTATTGGGTATTACACACAGAATACCTGTGGAAGAAGCCAACAAAGAAATTCGGTGAGCTTGCTCTGAATATTATATTTGTATAGTTCTACAATTCAGCGCAATCTGTATGGCAGGGTGATGAGAAATAAGCCCTTTCTGCACTCACGCCACAAACAGAGTCACTTGTATGCAAAAGCTAATTTAGATAAGCCAATTTTGGAACAAAGTGCTTTGGACTGATGAGACAAAAATGTAGTTATGTGGTGATAAAAAATCACTTTGCATGGAGGAAGAAGAACACTACATTCCAAGAAAAACACCTGCTACCTACTGTCAAATTTGGTGGAGGTTCCATCATGCTGTGGGGCTGTGGGGATCAGGGGGAGATCAGGGGGAGAAGTACAATATTCTGGAATGGCCAACACAGCCTCCGACTTGAATATCATCAAAAATCTATGGGATTGTTTGAAGCAGGCTGTCCATGCTCGGCAGCCATCAAATTTAACTGAACTGGAGAGATTTTGTATAGAAGAATGGACAAAAATACCGCCATCCAGAATCCAGATACTCATCAAAGGCGTCCAGAGTAGAGATGTCGCGAACTGTTCGCCGGCGAACTTGTTCGCGCGAACATCGGGTGTTCGCGCTCGCCGGAAGTTCGCGAACGTCGCGCGACGTTCGCCATTTTGGGTTCGCCATTGTTGGCGCTTTTTTTTGCCCTCTCACCCCAGACCAGCAGGTACATGGCAGCCAATCAGGAAGCTCTCCCCTGGACCACTCCCCTTCCCTATAAAAACCGAAGCCCTGCAGCGTTTTTTCACTCTGCCTGTGTGTGCTGAAGAGATAGTGTAGGGAGAGAGCTGCTGCCTGTTAGTGATTTCAGGGACAGTTGAAAGTTTGCTGGCTAGTAATCGTTTTGATACTGCTCTGTTATTGGAGGGACAGAAGTCTGCAGGGGTTTGAGGGACATTTTAGCTTAGGTAGCTTTGCTGGCTAGTAATCTACCTTCTACTGCAGTGCTCTGTATGTAGCTGCAGTGGGCAGCTGTCCTGCTTCTGATCTCATCTGCTGACTGCTGCAATAACAGTAGTCCTTGTAAGGACTGCTTTTATTTATTTTTTTGTTGTTTTACTACTACTACTACTACTACTACTATAAGAGCCCAGTGCTATTAGTCTAGCAGTGTTGGGGAGTGGGACTGGTGTGCTAATCTGCTGCTCCTAGTAGTTCAGCAGCACCAACTTTAATTTTTTTTTTTTAATATTCATTTTTTTTTTATTTTACTTTTTTTTATTTTACTACCGCTGTAGTAGTGTATAAGTTGACCTTTTAGGCATTATTTGCCCTGTAGGCATTATTTGCACACTGTTTTCTTCAACCCGCCATCGAGCTGTGTGACCTTGTTCCCATTCTGTCTAAATATCCATAATATTACCGTCTCCAGAAAAAACACCGGAGTCACTTTTTTCAAGCAGCATTCATATATTTTACGTAATCCGTATCCACCGCTGTAGTAGTGTATACGTTGGCCTTGTAGGCATTATTTGCACACTGTTTTCTTCAACCCGCCATCGAGCTGTGTGACCTTGTTCCCATTCTGTCTAAATATCCATAATATTACCGTCTCCAGAAAAAACACCGGAGTCACTTTTTTCAAGCAGCATTCATATATTTTACGTAATCCGTATCCACCGCTGTAATAGTGTATACGTTGGCCTTGTAGGCATTATTTGCACACTGTTTTCTTCAACCCGCCATCGAGCTGTGTGACCTTGTTCCCATTCTGTCTAAATATCCATAATATTACCGTCTCCAGAAAAAACACCGGAGTCACTTTTTTCAAGCAGCATTCATATATTTTACGTAATCCGTATCCACCGCTGTAGTAGTGTATACGTTGGCCTTGTAGGCATTATTTGCACACTGTTTTCTTCAACCCGCCATCGAGCTGTGTGACCTTGTTCCCATTCTGTCTAAATATCCATAATATTACCGTCTCCAGAAAAAACACCGGAGTCACTTTTTTCAAGCAGCATTCATATATTTTACGTAATCCGTATCCACCGCTGTAGTAGTGTATACGTTGGCCTTGTAGGCATTATTTGCACACTGTTTTCTTCAACCCGCCATCGAGCTGTGTGACCTTGTTCCCATTCTGTCTAAATATCCATAATATTACCGTCTCCAGAAAAAACACCGGAGTCACTTTTTTCAAGCAGCATTCATATATTTTACGTAATCCGTATCCACCGCTGTAGTAGTGTATACGTTGGCCTTGTAGGCATTATTTGCACACTGTTTTCTTCAACCCGCCATCGAGCTGTGTGACCTTGTTCCCATTCTGTCTAAATATCCATAATATTACCGTCTCCAGAAAAAACACCGGAGTCACTTTTTTCAAGCAGCATTCATATATTTTACGTAATCCGTATCCACCGCTGTAGTAGTGTATACGTTGGCCTTGTAGGCATTATTTGCACACTGTTTTCTTCAACCCGCCATCGAGCTGTGTGACCTTGTTCCCATTCTGTCTAAATATCCATAATATTACCGTCTCCAGAAAAAACACCGGAGTCACTTTTTTCAAGCAGCATTCATATATTTTACGTAATCCGTATCCACCGCTGTAGTAGTGTATACGTTGGCCTTGTAGGCATTATTTGCACACTGTTTTCTTCAACCCGCCATCGAGCTGTGTGACCTTGTTCCCATTCTGTCTAAATATCCATAATATTACCGTCTCCAGAAAAAACACCGGAGTCACTTTTTTCAAGCAGCATTCATATATTTTACGTAATCCGTATCCACCGCTGTAGTAGTGTATACGTTGGCCTTGTAGGCATTATTTGCACACTGTTTTCTTCAACCCGCCATCGAGCTGTGTGACCTTGTTCACATTCTGTCTAAATATCCATAATATTACCGTCTCCAGAAAAAACACCGGAGTCACTTTTTTCAAGCAGCCATAATATATTTTACGTAATCCGTATCCACCGCTGTAGTAGTGTATACGTTGACTTTGTAGGCATTATTTGCACAGTGTTTTCTTCAACCCGCCATCTAGCTGTGTGTATTATCGTTTCCAGAAAAACCAACTGAGTTTTTGTTGTTGTTGTTGTTTTTTTAAAATAATGCCAGGCAAAGGCAGGCCGCCACGCAGAGGCCGTGCTAGGGGCCGTGCTGCTATGCAATCCTGTGGCCCTAGCAAATTGCCCAGTTTTAAAAAGCCAATGACCCTGAACTCCCAAAATGCTGAAGAGGTAGTTGACTGGCTTACACAGCACACCCCATCCTCTACCGTTTCTAACTTTACCACAACATCCTCCTCATCCTCCACTGCTATGGCCACCCCACGTAACACTTCCTCCACCACCGGTGCCCCTTCTTCACTGGGGTCAGAGGAGTTATTTTCCAATGAGTTTCTTGAACTGAGTAATGCGCAACCATTATTGCCAGAAGAAGATGAAGGAGATGAGGACCTTACACCAGATTTAATTCTGGCAGAGAACACGATAGAGATGGACATAATGAGTGATGAGGAGGAGGTCCCCGCTGCTGCTTCCTTCTGTGATGTGTCAGAAGAAATTGATGCATCTGAGGAGAATGATGATGAGGAGATTGATGTTTTGTGGGTGCCTAGTAGAAGAGAGCAAGAGGAGGGTAGTTCAGATGGAGAGACGGAGAGTCAGAGAGGCAGTAGGAGAATAAGACTTAGAAGAAGCAGGGAGGACAGCCCGCAGGGATCAGTAGGGCAACAACATGTATCGGCACCTGTGTTCAGCCGGCCAACGCACCCGCCATTGCCGCCAATACCGCCAACTCCGCCAACTTCTACTGTTACCGCCAGATCGCACACTTCCAAAAAGTCAGCAGTGTGGGATTTTTTTAATGTGTGTGCCTCTGACAAAAGCATTGTAATTTGCAATGAGTGCAGTCAGAAACTGAGCCTTGGTAAGCCCAACAGCCACATAGGTACAACTTCTATGCGAAGGCACATGAGCGGCAAGCACAAAGCACTTTGGGAGCAACACCTCAAAGGCAACAGGCAAACTAAAAGCCACACTCCTTCTGGTCCAGCATCTTACTGCTCTACCTCTGCTCTCCTTGACCCGTCTGAACCACCCTCCACTCCGCCTTCCACCTTGACCAACTGTTCCCATTCCCAGTCATCTGCCACCAGCCAAGTTTCTGTGAAGGCCATGTTTGAGCGTAAGAAGCCAATGTCTGACTGTCACCCCCTTGCCCGGCGTCTGACAGCTGGCTTGTCTGCACTCTTAGCCCGCCAGCTTTTACCATACCAGCTGGTGGACTCTGAGGCCTTCCGCAAATTTGTAGCAATTGGGACACCGCAGTGGAAGGTACCCAGCCGCAATTTTTTTTCTAAAAAGGGAATACCACACCTGTACCAACATGTGCAGAGCCAAGTTACCGCATCTCTGTCACTTAGTGTTGGGCCAAAGGTCCATATGACTACTGACGCATGGTCCTCCAAGCATGGTCAGGGCAGGTATGTCACCTACACTGCCCACTGGGTGAACTTGGTAATGGCTGGGAAGCAGGGAATGGGTAGCTCAACAACAACAGTGGAGTTGGTGTCACCGCCACGGATTGCACGCGGTTCTGCCACCACCTCTACTCCTCCATCGCTCTCTACCTCGTCTTCTTCTTCTTCTTACTCTGCTGCTGGGTCCTCCTTCTCCTCCTCCACACCTGTGCACCCCCAGCTCCCCCTAGGCTATTCGACGTGCCAGGTACGCCGTTGTCACGCTGTCTTGGGGATGACGTGCCTGGAAAGCAAAAACCATACCGGATCTGTACTCCTGTCATCTCTGCAGTCACAGGCCGATCGGTGGCTGACCCCACACCAACTGCAGATCGGAAAAGTGGTGTGTGACAATTGAAGCAATCTGTTGGCAGCGTTGAGACTAGGCAATTTAACACATGTGCCCTGCATGGCACATGTGTTAAATTTAATAGTCCAACGTTTTGTCTCCAAGTACCCAGGATTCCAGGACGTTCTCACCCAGTCCAGAAAGGTGTCGGCCCATTTCAGACGTTCCTACACAGCCATGGCACGCCTTGCTGACATTCAGCAGCGCTACAACATGCCAGTCAGGCGTTTGATTTCTGACAGCCAGACTCGCTGGAATTCAACGCTCCTTATGTTGGAACGTCTGCTGCAACAACAAAGGGCCGTCAACGAGTACCTTTTTGAACTGGGTGGTAGGACTGGATCTGCACAGCTGGGGATTTTTTTCCCCCGTTACTGGGTGCTTATGCGCGATGCCTGCAGGCTCATGCGACCTTTTGAAGAGGTGACAAATATGGTCAGTCGCACCGAAGGCACCATCAGCGACCTAATACCCTTCGCTTTCTTCCTGGAGCGTGCCGTGCGACGAGTGACAGATGAGGCTGTAGACCAGCGTGACGAGGAGCTGGAAGCGCACGATTTCTGGTCGGAATCACCAGAACGAACCCAGGCACCTGCTGCAACGCAGGGAGAGGTGCCAGAAGTGGAGTCAGAGGAGGAAGGTGGCTTTGTGGAGGAGGAGGAGGAGGACCAACAGGAGCAGGCTTCCCAGGGGGCTAGTGGTGACCTTTTGGGGACCCCTGGTCTTGTACGTGGCTGGGGGGAGGAGACCGTGGATGATGCAGTCCTTGAAAATGAGGAAGCGGAGATGGATAGCTCTGCATCCAACCTTGTGAGAATGGGGTCTTTCATGCTGTCATGCCTGTTGAAGGACCCCCGTATCAAGAGGCTTAAGGAGAAGGACCTGTACTGGGTCGCAACGCTACTAGACCCTCGGTACAAGCATAAAGTGTCAGAAATGTTACCAACATACCACAAGTCCGAAAAGATGCGGCATTTACAAACCAGCCTGCAAAACATGTTGTACAATGCTTTTAAGGGTGATGTCACTTCAGGAACTCATCAACATTCCAGGGGCAGAGGTGCCAGTAATCCTGCCACGAGCACACCTGCAAGGACAAAGCCCTTTGGCCAGTCTGTAACGTCAGACATGCAAATGTTTTTCTGTCCAAGGCAGCGCCACAACCCTTCTGGATCCACCCTCAAAGAACGCCTCGACCGGCAGGTAGCGGACTACCTGGCATTAACTGCAGATATCGACACTCTGAGGAGCGATGAACCCCTGGACTACTGGGTGCGCAGGCTTGATCTGTGGCCAGAGCTGTCACAATTTGCCATGAACCTCTTGTCTTGCCCAGCCTCAAGTGTGCTCTCAGAAAGGACCTTCAGTGCAGCAGGAGGGATTGTAACTGAGAAGAGAACTCGCCTAGGTCACAAAAGTGTCGATTACCTGACCTTTATTAAAATGAATGAGGGGTGGATCTCGGAGGGTTACTGCACGCCGGAAGACTTGTTCTGACTTCTCTGCAGCTGTCCTTCTCTTCAAGCCTCATGACTCCACACACAGCTGTCCTTTAGCGTCCTCCTCCTCCCTCCGCCACCGTTACAAACTAGGGTGCAAACCCTACTGGTTTAATTTTTTCTGGCCTCTGTGCTTCAGTGGCTGCGACCAAAAAAATGCCTATTTTCTGCATTTATATGACATAATTTTTCTGGCCTCTGTGCTTCAGTGGCTGCAACCAAAAAAATTTATATTTTCAGCATTTATATGGCATAATTTTTCTGTCAACTGTGCTTCAGTGGCTGCGACCAAACAAATGCATATTTTCTGCATTTATATGGCATAATTTTTCTGGCCTCTGTGCTTCAGTGGCTGCAACCAAAAAAATTACTATTTTCAGCATTTATATGGCATAATTTTTCTGGCAACTGTGCTTCAGTGGCTGCGACCAAAAAAATGCATATTTTCTGCATTTATATGGCATAATTTTTCTGGCCTCTGTGCTTCAGTGGCTGCAACCAAAAAAATTTATATTTTCAGCATTTATATGGCATAATTTTTCTGTCAACTGTGCTTCAGTGGCTGCGACCAAAAAAATGCATATTTTCTGCATTTATATGGCATAATTTTTCTGGCCTCTGTGCTTCAGTGGCTGCAACCAAAAAAATTTATATTTTCAGCATTTATATGGCATAATTTTCTGGCAACTGTGCTTCAGTGGCTGCGACCAAAAAAATGACTATTTTCAGCATTTATATGGCATATTTTTTCTGGCCTCTGTGCTTCAGTGGCTGTGGCCAAAAAACTGGGCAAACAATGCCTACAAGGTCAACGACGTTGACCTTGTAGGCATTGTTTGCCCAGTTTTTTTGGCCACAGCCACTGAAGCACAGAGGCCAGAAAAAATATGCCATATAAATGCTGAAAATAGTCATTTTTTGCCATACGTTGACTCAACGTATATGGCAAAAAATGACTATTTTCAGCATTTATGTGGCATATTTTTTCTGGCAACTGTGCTTCAGTGGCTGCAACCAAAAAAACTGGGCAAACAATGTCTACAAGGTCAACGTATGGCGAAAAATTACTATTTTCAGCATTTATATGGCATATTTTTTCTGGCAACTGTGCTTCAGTGGCTGCGTCCAAAAAAACTGGGCAAACAATGTCTACAAGGTCAACGTATGGCGAAAAATGACTATTTTCAGCATTTATATGGCATATTTTTTCTGGCAACTGTGCTTCAGTGGCTGCGTCCAAAAAACTGGGCAAACAATGCCTACAAGGTCAACGTATGGCAGTTGTTTAAAGAGAACAGTAGATTACTAGCCAGCAAAGCTACCTAAGCTAAAATGTCCCTCAAATCCCTGCAGACTTCTGTCCCTCCAATACAGAGCAGTATCAAGCAGATTACTAGCCAGCAAACTTACTATCATCTGTCCCTGAAATCACTAACAGCTCTCCCCCTACACTATCTCTTCCAAGCACACACAGGCAGATTTTTCAGATACATTTTTGCCCTTGATCCCCCTCTGGCATGCCACTGTCCAGGTCGTTGCACCCTTTAAACAACTTTAAAATCATTTTTCTGGCCAGAAATGTCTTTTCTAGATGTTAAAGTTCGCCTTCCCATTGAAGTCTATGGGGTTCGCGAACCGTTCGCGAACCGCTCGCGTTTTTGCGCAAGTTCGCGAATATGTTCGCGAACTTTTTTTCCGACGTTCGCTACATCCCTAGTCCAGAGGCTGTTACATTTGTAAAAGGAGGCTCAACTAAGTATTGATGTAATATCTCTGTTGGGGTGCCCAAAATATATGCACCTATCTAATTTTGTTATGATGCATATTGCATATTTTCTGTTAATCCAATAAACTTTATGCCACTGCTAAAATACTACTGTTTCCATAAGGCATGTTGTATATTAAAAGGAAGTTGTTACTTTGAAAGCTCAGCCAATGATAAACAAAACTTCAAAGAATTAAGAGGGTTTCCCAAACGTTTTCATATGACTGTATTTGCTGCTTCTGGTTCTTTCTGCTGGCCTTCTGACCATCCCTTTTAGCTTCACATTGCAGAAAAGGTTTTGAAACAATGGGAAAAAAAGTAAAAGTTTGGCAATTAACACAATTCAAGAAATGTTTTTCCTCATGGTGTCTTAATGTTGCTCATTAAATGCAAGACCAAAAATACCACTGCCATGGACTATACTAAACAGCATACAGTGTACAGAGAATTCAGATGCATATTATTCAGAGAACAAAGCAAACTCATTAGCAGCTTCTTTGATGCTCTCTGAGCCCACAGTCCCACATGACATTCACAACAGACACATGTATATTCAGCCAGATATTTTACTGTTGTTGTGATGTCAGTGTCAGAATCATCTTGTATCCATATTGCTGTAGACTTCCTCGCTTACGGTTGCCAACAGGAAATTAATGATTACAATGTCATATTTTTTAGTTATTAATATCACAAGGGATCTACATACTACTGAATATTTATCACGTGAAACATTTTGTGGAATGTTGCTTCAGTTTAGATCCAGAAATAAAGTGTTATTATTTCGTACCATATTTAATACAAAGTCATGAGCAAATCTATGGAGTTGGTAAAGCCGAGAAGCTGCATTATCATTATCTATGCTATTGTCATGTGGCTGATTATGTTGCCCATTGTGGACATATGTGAGCCAGGAAACTGTGATTAGGAGGTACAGTAGCTGTAAGTATGCAGGAAAGGGGAATGCAGGTATGGGACCTGTTATCCAGAATGCTCAGGACCTGGGTTTTTCCACATAATGGATCTTTCAGTAATTTCGATTTCCATACCTTGGGGCAGATTTACTAAAGGGCGAAGTGACTAACGCTGGCGAAGATTCGCCAGTGTTGCCGCTTTCAGGGACTTCGCTGTTTTACTAACGGGCGCAGGCGTAACTTCGCTAACGAAAGAGACAGATGGTAGCTCTCATTTGCACTCTATCTACAGACTAATTTTTGCTCTGCTGAATTGACGTTACTCTGCAAATTCACTAAGATGTGGATTTTACTGAATGTTACCTCTTTCGCAAGACTTGCCTTCACCAGCCCAGACCAGGCGAAGTGCATTGGAGTGCATAGATCTTCCTCATTCTTCTGTTACTTACATCATATTTTAGTTTCTGAGTCCCAAAAAATCCTGGTGTCTTTTCCTTTTTTCAGAGCGATAGCCTGCAAAAGTCCTTAAAATTTTTTTTGGGTAACCAGGTTCCCCCATACATTTCCTAACATATGGAACAAACTATACAGTGGACTCATGTGTAGGGCATTATAACAACTCTATTTTCTTTATTAAGGTTCCCCGGACTTCTGTACTGTAATGTATTTGCTGCAACATATACGTCCATTCAACTTTATAATTTCCCGCCTTATGCAAATTAGCTTGAACAAAGACCTCTAACGAATTGCGCTAGGCATAATTGATTGCTCAAGTAACGCTAGGGAAAATTCACCAGCGTTTTGGAGCCCTGGACGCAACTTTGCATTTTAGTAAATTAGCGTTGCCTGAATTTTCGCCTGGCGAAGTGTAACAATGGTTGCAAAGTCGTCGCTGGCAAATTTTTGCCGCTTAGTAATTTAACCCCCTTAAGTCTACTTAAAATTGATTTAAACATTAAAAAAACCCAGTAGGACTGTTTTGTATCTAATAAAGATTAATTAGATCTAAGTTGAGCTCAAGTACAAAGAACTTTTTATTATTACAGAGAGAGTGAATTTAGATTTTAAAAATCGGAATTGTTTGATTAAAATGTCTATGCGAGACAGCCCTCCTATCATTCGGCGCTTTCTGGATAACATATCCTATACCTGTACAAATATGAGTGCTGACATCATCGATAGGCCACTTCTAGAAACTACATTCGTAGCCTTCATCTGACCATCTTGCAATTCCGATTGCAACACTGCTAAGGACCAGTAACACCAAAAATCATTACAACCATTATATGCTATTTATTCCTGTGCATGTAAAAATAATGTATTTGCCATTTGTGTGCCTTCACCAGCCCAAGACAGTCTACTGTCTCAAAAATGGTCCAAACTAAGTCAACTCTGTGTATAAATGCTTTTAAAGGGAATCTAAACCCAAATAGATAGGCAAAGTAAACTTGGAATATTTATAAATTTTTGGATTTTTAGTGGATTCTGAGAAATTATCAGTTTTACCCCTATATGTAATAAATGGTGCAATGTTTGCCCAGGTGCAGTACCCTGTATCAACTCATAAATTTCTAGTTGGATGCCTTTTAAGATGCCTCTAGTTACTTTCATGCTCTGCTTTACCTTTCATTTGAAAGGAAGATTTATTTATTTCAGAATGTCTGGAAGATTTATTTATTCCAGAATCATTTTTGCATAAATACTGAAAATGCCAAATCGACCGCATTAGACTCAACGGTGCCAGTATTTAGAACACTTTGATGCCCCAATGAATCATTCACACTAAAATATAGCCATGTTTGGGAAACCCATTAACCTGAACCTTTGTTTTAGGCTGTGATAAAAGTTATATCAGGAGAACAGCATTTATAACCTTGCATGGCAGTTAAACAGAAGGTTTATGTTAAATCCCTTTATAGTATATGTTATGTTCACTGGTAGTGCTTTGATGCATATACATGAGTTATAATCTGTATATTATGCAACAAGCAACTCTTCTCATTGCATATGTTAATGATTAGTACGAAAACAAAAATACTTATGATTTCTAAGGAATACGTAAAAATAGCAAGCATATCAGCAACTGTATACTGTAAAGTCAACACTTTCTCCCATATGATACTGGTTATAAGAGATGTGGTTTGCTTCCTTGCTCTTTGATCTTGTACCTTCCTTAAACTAATTTTGCCATTCTTTAGACAGAATATTATCCATGATTAACTATAGATGGTGTTGCTAAACAAAACTGAAACACTCAATATATCACACAAAAGTAGATCATTATTGTGATACTCCAGATTCATATTTATTTTGTAGAATTTTGCTTCAGTTTAGATTCAGAAAGGCGCTGTGCTTTTTGTTTTTGTATTATTCCTTAACATATTTATACAAAGACATGGGCAAATCAAAGGAGAAGGCAAAGCCACAAAATTGCATAACCTCCTGCCTTTGTTAAAGATGGTTAAGGCAGTGGTGTGTTAAGGAAGCTATGGTGAGAAGGTACAGTAGCTAATGCTTTTGATACAGGCTCACGGTGTGGCCGTGGCAACAGTAATTAAAATGAGTGGAGACACAGAGCCAATGTTACTGGTGTGCTGCTTCTTCCCAACTGACAATACAGCAGCTCTCTGTGTCTAAACTCCCTCACAGTGTTGGCTTATGAGTGACCCCTATTGGTGGGAGTGTGAATATATAAATCAACTAGACTAGGCTGGTGCACACAGACATATATTCATGTAAATGTGACCTCATATTTACTGGAGTCACACTATGCAGCGGGTGGAGCCAGGGGCGTAACTATAGAGGAAGCAGACCCTGCGGTTGCAGGGGGGCCCAGGAGTGAAGGGGGCCCAGTGAGACCCTAATTAATTAGCAATTTTAATATATCTTGGTAAAATAGGCCAACTTATAAATATTTCGGGGCCCTAAATTGAATTTGCTATGGGGCCCAGTAACAACTAGTTACGCCACTGGGTGGAGCCCCGAAATAGCATTGTGGCTATCTTGGGTACGTCTAAACGTTGATTTAGGTCCATATGTAGCCTGACCTCAAGGGTCGTAACTACAGAGTAGGCAGACCCAGCGGCTGCAGGGGAACCATAAGGCCCTAATTAATTTACATATGATCATAAGATCACCTTCTGGATATACTGGGGGACCTAAAATGTATTTGTTGTGGGGCCTAGTAACATCACTACTGACATCTTGCTATTGTTTTATCTGATTAATGACACGAATCAGCCTTATATTTCCTCATATTTTCCCACTGTGCTGGAGAAACTGTGGAACCATACAACATATAATGTAGCAGTGCCCCACAATTATACCATTCTGGAAGGAAATAGAACTGTTTTATAATATTCTGCTTAAGGAAGTCCACAAAGTTATTTACACTTCTCTAGTGAATAAACCTGTTCCCCATAATACTGTTGCAGATCAAAAGCTCACATATTTTATCTTAACTGCTTCCAGACTGTCAATCACCTTCCATCTGAAAAACCCTTACCTGCTTAAAATAGCAGATGCAATGTCCAGAGTAAGCAATATGTGGGAATTATCACTAGGGATGGGCGAATTTGACCCGTTTAGTTTCGCCAAAAATTTGCCACTGGCAAAATGTCACACATTAAAGTCTATGGGCATCAAAATTTTGACGCGTGGAGGAATTTTTTTGTCGCAAGTCTTTTTTTTTTTTGACGCACAACGCAATATAACTCTATGGGCGTCATTTCCGCGGCAAAACAAGGCAAAAAAAATCACCCATCCCTAATTATCACTGTGGTTAATCCTTTCTTCTTCCTACAGCAAAGTACCACCTTGGAAAGAGTCCCATGGGACACATGCATGCACTTTGAAGAGATTGCCCTCCTCCTGTCCATAAACCAGTGCATTGAAATGAAAGCACAGAGTACGAACTGGCTTCCTATGCCAAAGTAATAGTATCTGGGAGGCCTCCAGTTACCCAAGAAAACACACCTTTAATGCTGCTTTTTTCACAAAAAAGAACATACAATAAATTGTTGAGTGCTGCTCACTATCTGAACATTTTTATGAGGACTTTACTTCCATAGAAAATTCACTTGTTCTAAAATTCAGTATGTATAGCTTCTTTAAAGTAGATACATGTTTATTAATTGTCCTTATATGTCATTTTTGGAAAAGACTGCAAATTGTTGCCAATATTTAATGGCAGAACAATAAAAATTATTAGCATAAACAAATCCAATTTATTTATTAATCTGAAAATCCATTTATTAGTGTGTTATAGCAGCTTTGGGAAATTTGAAGAACGTGCCTTGTTTTGCAACTTATTGTAATATATAACATGAGCTTAAAAAGAAAAGCACATCCATTAACTTTAACATTTTGGTCGAAATAAAAGACACCTAACATGCTTGTTCCATTGGAAGACAGGAAAAACTTCTGAAACCTCTCCAATTTGCGTCAGAGGGTAAAAAATGACTTTAAGAGCGCAATCGGACTAGTCCCTGGATGAAATCTTTTATCACCTATTGCTAACTAATGTATAGTTTGACATGTAGATGATTATTAACAAAACCCCCGCTGCTCAAGTTTCCTGATATGGAGTTTCTTTGCAATGCTGGAACCCATTTATCATTAGAGGCCCATTAGGGCAGTGCTTTAAAACTTTCAGACAAAAAAATATGCCCCACTGTGTATTATTGCCAAGTAGGAGGGTTTTCTTCACTTGCCCTGCAGAGAAGTAACATAAAACTTTGAATGGAGTTGTGGGTCTTGCTAGGAACTGATATTTATACAGGTTGTAACATGATGCTTAGATAGTGGTCAGCAAGTCCCATATTGTGTAAAAGATAGTTTTACCAAAGTTTTAGTCACAGGAACAGTTATAGAAATCCCTGCATATTTAGAATGGGTTGCTTATTTAATGGATTTGTAGAAACGGGAAGCATATTCTGCCATAAGTGAGATGCCATTTCTACCTTGATTCTTCAGAGAGTTGGTTAATGTATTGTTCAACTATTTTTATTGACTATGCTGTGAATCGCTAATGCAGTGCTAGCATCATGAATGACTTGTCAAGAATTCCCTTCCAGGAAGATCAGTAAGAGTGAAACCATGGAGAAGAGGTTCTGCATGTCTGAAGTGAAGTCTTGTTTTACACACAAACAAGAGACAACCCCTTCCCATAATATCATTGCCTGACCCCCTCACACAGGCTGGTATTAGAAAAAAAAAAGTGGAAGCCCTAGTTAAGAGGAGATTTGCCATTAGCACAAAGTGGTAGATTCACTAATGGGTTAATTTCTGCACCATCTAGGCGCAAATGCACTACAGCTTCGCCAATTCACTAGTATGCAAAGTTTTGTCCTGGGCGCTGAACGCTGGTGACTTTTCACTAGTGTTACTTCTGCAGTGCAATCATTTCATAGCGAAGATGCGCTAGCATTCGATTGTGATAGCGATCTTTTAATTAATTAATAATTAATAACATTTATTAAAAATGTCCAGGGAACCTTAATAAAGACAAGAGAATTAATATAATGCCCTACACATGAGCCCACTGTAAAAAGAATGTTCCATAAGTTATGAAATGTCTGCAGAAAACCGGTTACCCAGTTTAAGCTAGGACTTTTGCAGGCAATCCCGCTTAATAAAAGGAAAAGTTGTCAGCGTTTTTTGAACTTTAATGCATTTCCGGCACACAGGATAGGTGAGACATGACATGAGATTGAGGAAAATCTAGCTGCTTTTTAGCACTTCGCCTGGTCTGAGATGATGAAGTCAAATCTGGCAAAAAAGGTAAGATTCAGTAAAATCCGCACTTTACTGAATTTGCAGAGTAACGACCTTTCGACAAAGCAAAAAGTAGTCTGGCGACAGAGTGTGAACGAACGCTAGCGACAGTCTCTTTCGATATCCAATTGACACTTGCGCCTGTTAGTGAATATGTAGTGTTAGCCACTTCGTCCTTTAGTGAATCTCCCAACAAGTGAAACCACTATCTCTGCACCAACTATCCCTTTCCCACGTCAAGCAGGACCCTGAATACTATAATTGTTCAGAGGCATCAGTGTAACATATTAAGGGGGGTGATCAAAACTCAGTATCACATATTATCACTAACAGTATCACATTATCTGCACTTTTTATATTTTGTTTTTTGAAGGGAGAGGAGAATGGCCGCTGCTGCGTGATTCTAGACTCTAGACTGATGCTTGGAGGCCTGGACTGATGAAGTTGATTTATCAGATACATGCCATTGCCTGATGGAGACAATTATTGTGGACTTTAACTACCCACTCAAATAAATAATACAGTAGCCAGTTTTCTGCCTACACTGCTCTTTATATAGATACAGTATGGGCACAATGGTGCATCTAAGAGTCCAAATCATTAATAGCATATAACACCATACAACATTTGGTATATTATCAATGCCATATTCCTGTGTGCCAATGATGTGTACTATAAGGGGCAGATTTATCAAGGGTCGAATTTCGAATTTAATTTTACAATTCAAATTTGTCGAGTTGTTTTATGGCCAAAACTTTCAAATTTGACTAGGGAGCTATGCAAATTCAATTTGAGTTTTTAAAAAAAATCGAATTTGATTTTCGAGATTTATCATAGTCTAGCCCTTTAAGAACTCGACTATTTGCCACCTAAAAACCTGACGAATTGCTGTATAAGTCAATGTGATAGGTCCAGGGATCAATTTGGCAATGTTTGCAGCCTTCCTGACATTATAGTTTTTTTCATAGAAAAAACACGAATCGAGTTTTAGAAACTCAAATCGAATTCGGTTCATGTTTTCGCGTCAATCCTATTGACTGACTTTTAAAAATTAGATTTTAATGATAAATTTTGATTGGTCAAATTTCGAGTTCATGTGAGTTTATGAAAACATGAATTCGAAATTCTACCCATGATAAATGTGCCTCCTCGTGTCTTTCTGTCAACAAATCTAAAACTGTTTATAACATTCCTCAAACTCAGGAGACATTAAGTCAGAGTTTACCATAGATTTCTGGATCTGTTAAGTGCACCAACATTATTTTTCAACCTAAAGGTTATCCTATCTGGCTTGTATCTATGTGTTATTTGGCATATTGAACAACAGAGGGCTATAATAAATCGCTATATATATTTACTTTATAGTAACTTTAACTTTATTGCGTGTTAACTCATACCCTTTTCCAATAAGAATCTCAGGCACACGCAGTATGTACCACTAATAATATACTGTACACTGTATGCAACAGACTAGTTCCGCTCTTCATAACAGATTCCATAAGCATTATTCCCTTTTACGGGGCCTCTAGCTGCACAGCAAACTGTCACACAGTGATGCTTATGTCCATATATCTTCATCTAAGTGTAGTCTAATTTCTTACCCAACTTGTTAACATGGGAAAAGACCAATACAAATATGGATTCCAGATGGCAACAATTTTCCCTATCTGTAAGGTTCTGTACCTGCAAACATAAGTAACTCGGCGTCACCTGCACATAGTTTAGTTTGTTTGCATGCATACATCACATTATGTTTTAGGGTCCAAGTATTTTAGTTACCAGGAAATTATAAACCATAATATGTTTCCCATTACTAACTTTGTAACAAACATTTTATCTTAGTCAGGCATCTTTTTTTTTAAATCATGGCAGTAAATTTTGTTTCCTGTATACAGCATTTGCATATTAAATCACTGTCAAAGACATTAGCTTTAAATGTTTACACATCAGGAAACCAATTCCCATTTCAGATGAGGTTGCTCAGACTTTCTGAAATCCCTTTTAAAATTCATGAGTAAAGTCTTGTTGTTAGCTGTTGAACCTATCATATCTTTCAGATATATGAACAGTTTGTTCATTTGTTGTTTGTTCATTTGAACAGTTTGTTTATTTCCAAAAAGCGTAAAATAAAAAACTCAATTGTGTATTGCCATCAGAGTCTATATTAAAAGGGGAAGGGATTGTGAAAAAAAATCTAAAATTGTAATAAAGGCTTTATCTCATAAAGAATTTAAAAAAATTAGAAACTTTCTTTAAATAATTAAAAATTCTGTTTTCCATTTTCATTGCTCCATCCTGCACTGGTGCATTTATACAGTCCCCTCGATAGGTCTCATTAGACCCCCATTATGATCAAATCGTTGGCCCTGGGGCTAAAACTATCCAAATTTGGCCAAACTGGGTTAAGAACCACTTATTTAGTGAGGTCTTGTATATGGCCAGCTTTAATTTTCAGTATTTCCTAGCAACCTGTCTCTCAATACAGAGTCATAGTCAGAAAAGTAAGGTCAAACACATCATTGGTGTGTGCTTCTGTTGCCTAGACAATGTATTAGAAATAACTTTTTTGTAAATTGAATTAATTTAATTAAAAAGTTATTTAATTATTTCAAAAACAACACTTTCCAGACGATGATGTGAAATTTATATTACATTTTCACAATCGTTTCCCTTTAACTGGAAAACGGAAGGTGTTGTCTTCTTATTGTATTTCATTCACATTTTTTAAAAAAGAAACAAGCATTTAAAAGGCACTTTAAAACACATTTCCTTAAACATCATGCAAATTTTCTAATATATTTAGAACTGAGGCATGTAAATGTAATCAGTATGATTTGAGATCTCTGGGAATTCTTTGCAGAAAGGTCCAAGAGGTCTTGCTCCTGCCCCCAGTGTACCAAAGATACTTCAGTAAGTTTACCTGCATAGAAAGATAACTATAAAACTGAATGAAATTCAAAGATATTTAAAGGAACTTCGGGTTTGAATTACTTGCACGTTGTTGGGTCTAACTTGTTTAGTTCCTGGGTGCTTATTCTATGTGAATCCTATTGTGTATCCTGATTTTGACCTTGCCTGCCTGCCTGACTATTCTGAACTCTGTAATTCTGACCCTAGCCTGCCGGACTATTCCAAACTCTCCAATCTTGATCCTTGCCTGTCTGACCTTGCTTGAACTCAGCCTGTAACGACCCGGCCTATCTGACCATGCTATTCCGGTTGATCCTTCTGAGTTGTGTTGCCTTCCGTCCTAAATCCTTGGTAAACAATCGTGCCCCTTTGCATGTCCAGAACTCTTGCCTGGCTCCTCTCTTATTAAGATGTGGTGGAATCCGTTTAGCAAAGGGATCCAAAGCCTAGCACCTGTTCAGGATTTAGGGAGACAATTGTGACAGGTATGAGTGTGTCTAGAAAGGAAGCAGCTAAATCGGGAGAACAAAAGTGTTAGGAAATATAAAGGAAACAAATATTAAAATTAATGGTAGGCTTGCAGTGTACAGAGCAAGTTAAAAATAAAATCAGTACTGGTTTTAGTAGTTCAGTACCTTGTACTCTGGGTCCTTGGCCCTAATTACTATTACACTCTGGCTTTAGAGTTAAGCATTAAAGGGGTCATCTGTAGGCTGAGATAAAACGCAATAACAGTTAGAAGTTTGTTTATTATTTCTGGTATTTCTGATAAACCAGGATTTCCATTTCATCTTCTCCTCCTTACTGTATTTCCTCCCATTGGCAGGCTGGATTACTGTAAATCTGGGTTATCGGTTATGTAGAATATTTATTTGAGGGACTCGTATCTACAAAAGGGCAACATAAAAAAACACTACTTTGTCAAATAATTAGTCCAAATTACAAAAAGAAGTTGTATACTAAATAGAAAGCATAATCTTAAAGGGATATTATCATCACACAATTGCCAAGTTTTATTGTAAGGATATTTAAGAGGTGCAGTATATACTCCTTTTAGCATAAGTTATGTGAATAGGGTTTGTGTTTAAAGGGATACTGTCATGGGAAAAAATTTTTTTTTTAAACGCATCAGTTAATAGTGCTGCTCCAGCAGACTTCTGCACTGAAATTCATTTCTCAAAAGAGCAAACATGACTTGGGGCAGCTGGGAAACTGACAATATGTCTAGTCCAATGTCAGATTTCAAAATTAATATAAAAAAAATTTGTTTGCTCTTTTGAAAAATGGATTTCAGTGCAGAATTCTGCTGGAGCAGCACTATTAACTAATGCATTTTGAAAAAAACTTGTATCCCTTTAATATAATGTACCGTGCCGGGATAAAATCTGTTTTTCTTTCTTGAGCTAAATAGGCAAGCAGGGAAATGGAAGCTACTCCAAGTTCAGTGCTTGACATGTAGATAATTAGATTACCAGTGCACAGATAGACAGTCCATTATCTTAGAATTATCTAAGATAATGATCTACCTCACAAGGTTTAAACATGAAGTAGCTTTCAGACTCCCTATTTAGCTCAAGAAAAAACAAAAAACATATATTTTTCATGATTAAACAATAGGCCAAAAGTATATATATGTATAAATTTTCATCAAAGTGAAATATTATAGGGTCATTTGCATCTGCAAGTGCAGTGAGCAAAGTGCAGTTCTGAGCACAATCATATTGTAGGGGCAAATTTACTAAAGGGCGAAGTGACTAATGCGGGCGAAAATTTGCCAGAGTAACGTCATTTCGTTACTTTGCTGATTTACTAAAGGTCGATGGCGCAACTTCACTAGCGAAGGAGATAGACTCTAGTGGTACTTCGCTCCCTAACACCTGGTGAATTTGCTCCCTGGTGAATGGACCTTACTACGAAAATTCACTAAGATAAGGATTTTACTGAACGTTACCTCTTGCGCCAAACTTGCCTTGGCCACCTCAGACCAGGCGAAGTGCAATAGATTGATAGGAGTTCCTAAAAAATAGTTGAAAAATTTCCTAAGTCCCAAAACGCTGGCGTCTTTTCCTTTTTCAGGGTGATAGGCTGAAGAAAAACGTAAAATATTTTTGGGGTAAACCGGCTTCCCCCCTACATTTCCTAACATATGGCACATAAACTATGCACTGTGCTCATGTGTAGGGCAATATAACAACTTTATTTTATTTTATCAAGGTTTCCTGGGCTTGTGTAGTGTAATGTATTTGCTGCAACATATACATCCATTGAACTTAAAACTTCCTGCCATATGCAAATTAGGCAATGCTAAAGCAACTTCGCTTCGCTTGGCGCAGTAACGCTAGTGCAACTTCGCCAGCGTTCGGCGCCCTGGCGAAACTTCAGATTTTAGTGAATTAGCGTTGTCCTGGCGAATCTACGCCTGGCGAAGTGTTGCACTGTGAGCGAAGCCGTCGCTGACGAATTTTCAGAGGTTAGTGAATTTGCCCCGTAGTGTTTTTGCCAGAATTTCAGCATCATTGCAGTCACAAGGTGACGTTGCCAAAATGAACTCTCTATGTGAGTGATGTCTGTCCCCAACTCTTTATGAGACACTGTGCTGTGCTGTGCTTATTGATACTGGGCGCAAGGGAACCCCGGGAGTTACCAGTTGATTAGGAGGTGATAGTAGCTCCAAGTTTTCCCTCCGTTAATAGGTGTAGTGGTGCTGAATTCAAAATGAGGGGCAGGAAGGACTGAACAGCACCGACTACAACTATACAGAAGTGCAAAGAGCACATTTGTACACAAGTTTTTTGAACAACAATTAAGTCCAAAAATGACAAAATGTTTGTGTGAAGGTTAAAGCTAATCTCATACTCCCGGTATGTGCATTATGTAAATGAGGACAGCAGAGGAGAAGATAAATTAGCAGCACATTAATAATTATATAAAACCTCTTTTTATAGTTTCATACACCAACCCAAATTCCATCAACGTACTGCAGTGACTAAAGCTTTCATGCCTCGCATACTGCATCGTAAGTAGTGTTCTGGTAAATTTCTAGCACCATCTGATGGCATAAACAAGGCACTAATTCAAAATGCGTTCAATGTGTCAGATCACAATTTTTCTACTCCCTTTTGTCTCTATTAATAACGTGTGAATGACTTCCAACAATGTTGGTCTGTGCACTCTTTGAAGAAAAAAATCCCTTGAGGGCAGGAAGGACTTTGTAAGAGATCATTCTTCTTGCCATGGAAGACACAGTTATTCTTTCAGACAAGCTTTTGCTACTGTGGTCTGCCATTAAGGAAAAGGAAGTATATGTTTAAAGATAAGTATCAACATTTTTTTTCTGTCTTCACAGCCAAAGAACTGTAATAACGGTCAAGCTATTTGCGTCTTAAAAGAAAGGAAACTCATTGCTGAATTATTCAGCTCATAACAATGTTCCCTTTTTGCTGGGTGTGTGCACACATTTTCCTTTTTAACACTTTTTACATTATTATTATTGTGTGCAACATGTGTGCATCCATCACAGTTTTTACTATATATACTCTGTTGTGCCCAATTTATACAGGTTTCGGATCCATTATTCAGAAAAACAGTTATCCAGAAAGCTCCAAATTATGGAAAGGATGACTCCATTTTATCCAAATAATCCAAGTTTTTTTAAAATTATTTCCTTTTTCCTATAAAAATAAAGCAATACCTTGTACTTGATCCCAACTAAATATAATTAATCCTTATTAGAAGCAAAACCAGCCTATTGGGTTTATTTAATGTTTACATGATTTTCTAGTATGGAGATCCAAATTACGGAAAGATTCTTTATCCAGAAAACCCCAGGTCCTGAGCATTCTGGAAAACAGGTCCCATACCTGTATAGGAACAGTCACTGAAATTGCTTCACGTTTCATATGGTTGTGTGCATTATGTGAAAATAACATTTTCAGAGCACATTGTTGCTGAAGACTTGAAATTGAACAATCTTAACAGAGAACAATCCACAGACATACGCTATATCATGCCAAATTGCCTGTGTCATACACGTTTGTAGGTATATAAGTTAGCAAACTGCAGGTAAAACTTAAACAACTTCATCACAAAGTTTGCAAACAAACAGTGTTTGCAAACGTTCTCGGTGGATGTAATAAAATTTCGAAATCGCAAAACTTTTTTTTGCACCAGAATATTTAACGAAACTCCAGAGCTGGTGTTAAAGCTAAAGCTTTGTTTAGCAAAAATGCACAATGTAATATACACCAGCGACTGAATTGACATTGCGAGCAGTGCTAGACATTTTAAGTAACACAAATTTTTATTACATTCCCCCCAAAATATCTTGGTGTCTTATATATAGATTGATAATGGATGAGTGCAGAGGGCCTCTTGCCTTTTTATGTACTGTATATATTTATATAACATTGTTTGTTTTGTGTATTAAATAATTGTAAATTAATGGATATTGATAGGGGCAAGTCAACCCCAAAATAAAAAGTTGCCTAATAAAAGAAAACACAACTCTAAGCAACTTTTCCAATATATATTTATTATTGGAAAAGACAAAGACAAATATTACATATGGTTTCTGTATGGTTACTTGTACTTTGAGATATGTAAAAATTACTGCTATATGTGTGTCTATGAAAAACTGTAGAAATTTTTTTTTTTTTAAAAAAAAATGTTAATTTTTTTTAAAGTTATTTGTAAAAACAGTTGCTATTCAAATCATCATTGGCTTAACTCCTGGTTGATACTTTTTAAACTGTGTTGCAAACGTCTGAGCCAAAAAAACTTCGAATTTCGAACTAATTTTTGGGTACTTCAACCATCGAATAGGCCTAAATTCAACTTTGATTCGAAGTAAAAAAGTTTGACTTCGAAAATCGAAGTACTGTCTTTTTAAAAAAGTTTGACTTTGACACTTCGCCACCTTAAACCTGCCAAACTGCTATGTTAGCCTATGGGGACCTCCTAGAACCTATAGCCAACATTTGGCTAAGTTTTTAGAAGTCAAAGTGAAATTGTTCAATCGATCGATTTAATCGTTCGAAACGTTCGATTCGAAGGATTTCATATATGAATATGGCCAAATTCGATAAAAAACCTTCCACTTTAAATATCGAACTAATGCCATTCGATGGTCGAATTTCAAAGTTTTTTACACTTCGAAATCCAACAGCATAAAAACTATAGAAAATGTGTCATGATGAATGTATATTGCAAAGTTGTTTAGTTGTTTTCTGTTATTTTTCCATTAATAAACCAATGCTGTTAATAGATTAACTCATACTTCCTTTATTGCATCTTTTTCATTTATAACCTTGATAACAGCATCAAATAACCATAGGATTCAGCAATAGGAACATTTAATAAATAAATAAAAGATGGGACAATGTAGAATTGAATAAGGAGATAAGTCTTTCTCATCAAATTGAATCTGGCCCATAATATTGTGAGATAAATTGATTGGTGTACAAGTGTTTATCCAGAGAGAGCTCTACTACTGTTTAGGAATAAATATTGTTCCTCTTCAAGTGTCAATGCAATCATACCTTATGATCAAATAGTATGCTGTCCATGCACTACTTCACAATTCTTGCTTTGTTCCAAAAAAAGCATACCCACACTCCTATAGTCAATCATGCTAATGTTATATGTTATTTCAAATGAGATAAAAATAGATAAATGTTCATTCACAGATCTGTTTGTTCAAGAGTATTGTAGATCACTAGTAGATTTATCAGTGTACCTGATTGAAATTTGCTCAATTACATTCAGGAGTCTAATTACTGGGCAAACATAAGACACATTTGTGAAAACTGGTCGTACAGGTTTATGTGTTATGTGGTATGTGTACCCTGCTTAATTAATAGGGCTCTATAGAGGTTATAGGCAGTACATTCAGAGGGGCCCAGGAGGTAAAGGGGGGCCCCATGAGGTCCAAATAAAGAGCAATTTCAATATACTGTATACTGGTAAAACAGAACAACCTTTGGATATATTGGGGGCCCTAAAATTAAGTTTGCTGTGTGGCCCAGTAACATCTAGTTACGCCACTGTTATATCCTTTAGATTTTAAGAAGAAATAAACTGAACAAACGTGAATTACAAAGCAAAGTCATGAAATGAGAAAGACACATCATGATTAACCATCATAGACCTGTATGGAAATACTGTATTGGGGCTGTATTTTGAAATTAAATTACAACTATTGCATTTGTGATATTCCTAGGGATGCACCAAATCCAGGATATGGTTCTTGATTCGGCTGCATCTGAGGCTTCTTCATCAAGAAAGTGCAAAATGATTTGCAGTACTTATGCTTTATATCAATATTACTGATCACAGATTCTGTTAGGGATTTGCCTGAATCCTGAAAATATGGCTTCAGTGCATCACTAACAATTACAAAGATTTGTATTTTGTATGCTAAATGTATCATTTAACACATGAATATGTATATAATATATTGCCATATACTGTAAAAAAAACAAAACCATGAAGTATTATATAAAATAAATTTTTTTCTCTAAGAACAGCATTAAAAACGTACAATGAAAACATCAATTGAATCATTTTAAGCAGTGTGACTATGTGTAGTTGCCAACTGATGGACCTCAAACTTGGACAAGATGTTACACATATTTATAAAATGCACTGTAGTGTTTGACCCACCTGCCACTTTCGCTTATTGTAGATGAAGGTCCTGACATACAACTTTGAATTTAGTTGGCTCCTGGCCTATATTAATCATGCACCTGCATTCCATTAGTTGAGAGATGAATTCCAAAAAGAAAACATTTAAGATTTGTATTTGATGTCTTAATACCTTTTTGATTTTTGCCTTTTTTGCATATCCCATGAATAACAGTAAAATAACAGTGGGCTAATATGCCACAGATATTGTTCTATATGGCCAGATAGAACCATATGTTCCACAGTTCAAAAGATAAGTGAACACGTTCTAATGTCTATGTCATTAGTCAACTATGGGGGGTTGTGGATGCACACCTGAGGCCAATTTCAAAAAGTTTAAAGCCCTGTCTAAATAATTCAAGTAAATATGCAAGTGCATGTAATTTTGAAACAGGGTTTTTTTGTTACAAAGTTATGATCATAATATTGATAAGCCACCATACCACGTCAAGGTAAAACCCCACATGGTGGTCCCTAACTTATTTATCTCTAATCATAGTAAAAAAGGATGTGTCATTAGTCCCCCTGCAGGTGCCACCTAGTCTGTCAATAGTGACTGCTAAAGCACATTTTTCGAAGACTACTGAAATGCATCTACATATGTCATACAGTGCGTTACAAGATTCTGGAGACAAATTGCTCCTAAATACAGTTATTAAAGAAAACAACAAGCAATGAACATGAAAATGTAGTAATAACAAACAATGTATCTACTGTGTTTATAATACTTGCTTTTTTCTTTTTGTTTAACCAGTGTTGCAAGAGATAGTAACTTGGTTTGGTCTATTTTTAAATTCAAGATAAAACAAGAGTAAAGTATTTCACATTAGTAAGCAGGGGTCTCTTTTGTGGATAGGGTACAGGAATTCTGTATATTGTTTTTGCTAAGCTTTGTAAGGAAACATCTGCTCCCTGGCACAACAGTCTTTCTGTTTGATGCCCCTATGTATGCAGCAATTCACATGTATAATCTTTTGTTTTACTCTCATCTGTTTTTCGCCATATCCAGACTTGGTTTTTGAGATTCACTCTGACTGCTAAAAACGGAACACATCTGTTTGTTATCTACAGTATCTGTGGTCTGGTCCATTAAACCAAAAATAAACAGTGTATTTATATTATTTTATGTTCAGAGGACATAATGGGAAGTTGGCACTGCATGTATACTGCCCATTATTCTGGGACATAAAATGTAAAGTTGGTACTATATATATATATATGACTATTAACAATAACTAGTTGCTGGTATATATTCATGGGATGGTAACTGTGGAGTTGGCACTGCATTTCCACTGCTAAGGGACAGATTTATCGAATTTCGAAGTGTAAAATACTTTGAAATTTGACCATCGATTTAAAATACTTCGAAGTCAAAGTATTTTTCACCGAATTTGGCCATCAAACGATCAAAGTAAAATCATTCGAATCGAACGATTTTAGCGTATGATCGAACAATTTTACTTCAATGTGTAAAGACTTAGAAAATGGTTGTAGAAGGTCCCCATAGGCTAACATAGCACTTCGGCAGGTTTAATTTGGTGAAGTATTGAAGTGGAAGTTTTTTTAAAGAGACAGTACTTCGATTATCGAATGGTTGAATATTCAAACTATTTTTATTTCAAATCGAATTCAAAGTAAATTCGAAGTTGTAGTATCCTATTGGATGGTCAAAGCATCCAAAAAATTACTTTGAATTTTGAATTTTTTTACTTCGAAAATTCCCTCGAATTCACTTCGACTCTTGATAAATCTGCCCCTAGGTGTTTTCAGGACCTTATCTGTAAACTTGTCTAGGCTTTCATACTGCTGTTTGTTCTGAGGACTATAACTGTGAAGTTAGTTTGAAAGGAAGTTGAAAAAGCATTTAATATATTACAGGTCTGGGACCTGTTAAACAGAATGCTCGGGACCTGGGTTTTTCCAGATAATGGAACTTTCTATAATTTAGATCTTCAAAACTTGTCTACTAGAAAACCATGTAAACATTAAATAAACATATAGGTTTTGCTTCAAATAAGGATTAATTATATCTTAGTTTGGTTCAAGTACAAAGTACTGTTTAATTAATACAGAGAAAAAGGAAATCATTTTTAAAAATTTGGAATATTTGGGTAAAATGGAGTCTATGGGAGACAGCCTTTCCGTAATTTGGGGCTTTCTGGATAACAGGTTTCCATATAATGAATCTCTTACCTATATACGGTTTGTAATAGTGACCTATAAATATCTCCATAGGGCTTGTTTGCAAATATTGCCTGATTGCATTGTATTACTGTCTAGTCTGAGATAATATACATAAAATGTTAATTAACTTGAGAATATGCTTAACTTACATTTTACATCTACATTTTACAGGAAGAATCTAAAGCCTTGTGACCAAACTGTAAAAGTTGTCGATGTCCATTTTGGAGCCGCGCTGATCCTATTGGACCGTTTTACATCAATTCACACTTTTGGAGATTCTTAGATTATATTTTTCACTAGGAAATTGTCCAAAAAACTCAAATTTTTAGAGGTTTTAGAGGTATTCTTATTTTTATTGGATCGTTCAGCTTTATTTTCCATTCATGTGGTGGTGTAAAATCGGGGACAATGTAAAATGAATTATTTATCAATTATATATTGGTAGGACCACAAAACATGGTGTTAATAAGGGAAAACATAAAATGAGGGCATGTAAAATTGAGGTTTTACTTTATAAACACAAAATAACTAATGTTCATACATATGCACTTTGACATGTAATTTACAAAACACACATAGGGCCAGTAATCTTCACCTTTTTTTCAGCTCTGAATGCATCTTGCATTTTTTTTTTTGTTTGCAGAACATGGACTTTAATTTGTGTGTTTTCTTTGTACTTAATAGGCCAATTTAAATTTACAGTATATCTGTCACATGTTTTTGCCTCCTTTGCCATATACTGTATATCTCCTGCAAGTGCTCAGACCTCCACTCTCGATATCTTAAAATTCACTTTAGCTCTTGGAAGGCTTTTAAACAAAATCCTTAGCTCCTCACGGACATGTCTAAATCATTGTGTTACTGTAGAATATTTTACTGCCCGCAAGCTAATGATCTACAAGCTAATGATCCCAAGATTCCTGTATTTTGGAAAATAAACTCTTTGATATTACCTAAGCCAAGCCAGAGAGACATTTTTTTCTGTGATATTTATGAAGGAAGTGATCATTAAATTTTATAGCTTGGAGCATGGATGTGTGTTCAACTACAATATCTGAGGTTACAAGAAGTTCGTGATTCTATTGTGGTTCTTTGGTGAGGATGCAAAGAAGTCCTATGGTCGCCATCTGTTGTTGAAATTTAAGATTTGCCATGAGTGAATGAAACATGAATACTTAAAATGCTATATTTAGGTAAATTGTCCACAAAATAATGCATTTCTAATAAAAAAAACACATTGCTTCATCAAATGACTTCCTTTTTCCTTTGTATTTACTGTGACGGTATTAACCAAACAACAGCATTTGGCACTTATGTTTACACAACACTGCTTTTGTGTTTAACTGTTTTTATTGTTTTCATATAAAACAAGCAGGATTTCAAACAAAGATCAAAGGACACAGCTATACAATAAGGCACACCTATACAACTTGTTGTGGCTAAATGCACAGAAAGAAAAATAAAATATAGTTTTTAATTGGTGATGCCACCTAAACAATTTACTAGATTACAAACAAGTAAATTAAACCAAAACCAACAACGCTCAGTGAATTTATGTATGGTTCTTAACCGTATAATCATACAAGAGATGAAAACGACTTTTTATTAACACATCAGATTAACCACTATAAGAAAATTATAACTGTAACAAGTCCAGAATACGTGGTTTAAAGCTAGAATCAATTTGGTCCCAGAATATTGACCAAGTTTCAGTAAATCTTCTTTTAAAATGGGGTTCTGCTGATTTAATCCTTATCGCTTCTTGCCAGCAGAGTTGATTTAAAAGGGACTGTATATCTGTAAAGAAGGAGTGGATTCAGACAGCCAATTTAAGAACAATCATTTCTTAGTAGTGGCTGTAAACAACAAAATTAGGTTGAGCAATAAATCACTTAAGGGTTTGGGTCGCCCCGTTGGAACGAGTCCTGGAGAATCCAGATGTAGTAGTGCAAATTTTGGGTTTAATTTAATATGGAGCTTAAATTTGAGATTCAAAAACTTCTCCAATTGTGAACCATACCCTGTATACATTAGGACAACTCCAAAAGTAGTGAAATAAGTCTACTTTTTGTTGTTTACATTTCGGACAGAAGGACTGGGAACCCAAGCATGATGTCCTTTTAAACAAACACAACACTTCTTGCCCTGGTTGACTTCTCTGATAATTTCTCCTTGACATAATATTCTTTTCTTTGGTTATGTCGGTCAATTAAATGAGAGAAAAAAGTGAATGTTTCCAATTATTATGAAACTGTTTCAAAAAATAGGCAGTCATGCTACATTTGAGATCACTGAATTTCTTCAAAGGTTTTCAGCATTTATGATCATCTTCACAGTCCCCGTGTTCCGCCCTGTACAGATGTATTTCTGGGATGTAGAAATTACCTCTGCTATAATTATTACATAATAAATTATATATACTTGCAGTTTCTCTTTGAGGAACAAAACAACACAATTTTTTTGTTCGGTCTTTAAGAAAAAGGTTAAAAATGGTGTAATGCAAACTTCAAGCTGCGTTAATCACGTGCCATAAGAATGTTTAATGTTACTTGGGAAACAAAATCAGACAGGTTCAATGACTTGTTTCTAAAATACACTAATCCTAGCAACACTGCAACAAATAATTCATTTTTATGAACACACGCTATTTACAGCAAGATGTTTTGATGTCTGTAAAGCTGGCTGATTGAATGTTCTTAATCTGCGTGAAGGAAATGGTCTATAGGGCAAAAATATAAAATGTGTACATTATAAATATGGCTCTCAAATCATGCAGAACAGAAATCCCCAAGCACTGAAAAAGCTTCACAAAAGTACAGCTAAACAATGTATAGTAATGCATTCCAGATCCACAGACATCCAAAAGATATCCTGTGAGAATTCATGAGATCATTTGTCTATCCACTTCTAGGACCTACCAAAGATTCTGATGCAGAGCCCTCGTTTACAACAATTAAATGTAGACAGTGCTACATTTTTTGAAATTATTATGTCTATAGTGGAAATAAAAAAGAGTTGATGGACCTTTCCCTTGGTAGCATCTCCTGGAGCCACCAGGAAATCCTCTGGTACTCTGGCAGCCAGACTAAAAAAACATAAGAGAATAAGGAAACTTGGCAGAAGATAGAGAAAAGAGTTTTTCAGCTCCTGCGTTAAACAAAGCAATATTAAAGGGAAATTATCACAAAAATCCATGCTTTATCTCATGGAAATAAGAATATTTCCAAATATCATCAATTAACAATTCTGCACCATTTCTGTTAAAATCAAATTACTCTTAATCAATTAGACTTTATTCATGCAGAAGTTAGATTTTAACAGACAGTTAGATAAAATACATTGTTGGAGAGAGCTAACTTTGCTTGCCAATGCATTAAAGCTAGAACATAAGATTTTGAATTAATACACACACAGTATTTAGTATATGGGGAATTCATCTCTTCTTTAAAACCATATACTAATTGAATGAGTTGGCATCATAATGCAAAAAAGAACTATAAATCAACACCATCTTTGATCACAAAGTATGCAGTGGGGGACATATGAATATGCACAACATGCTGACCAAAATTCAGCTGTTCCATCTTTTAAAGTACATATAATGAACACCATGTCCTTAATATATTGATAATGGGTTGAGTGCAGAGGTCCTCTTGTATTTGTGTAAATATATATATATATATATATATATATATATATATATATATATATATATATATATAATTATATACATACATACATCATGCATACTATAACCTAGAGCATTTTATCAATGTATTTGCATAAGGTACCAAGAAAAAACACCCTAAATATAAATGCCAGAGGTCCACTGGACAGTTTGATGCCCAAAGTACACATTCAGACAAATCCAAATTGGATAACCATGTCTTTCTACTACAAACTACTGAGTCGCAATGTTTTCTTAAAATTGGCAGTTTTGATGATATATTGCCTCAAAGTTTCCAGTTTCTAGCATTTTATCTCCCACATAGCATAAGGTACCAAGAAAAAACACCCTAAACATGAATGCCAAGGGTTCGCTGAACAGGTTAATGCCCATTTTGCATAGGATTACCAAAGTATCTGGTGCTTAGAGCCCTCAAAATGAAGTAAGGGTATACACATTTCATAGCATATATTTCTACTACCAAAATAAATACTGCCTTATTTATGTGGGGTAAAAACGGCAAATTAGTAAGTCAACCCCAGAAAACCATATATGTTGTGAAGAACACATTCTGATGAATCCAAAATTGTTAAATATGCCTTTCTATGGCAAACTACCAAACTGCAAGGCCATTGTCACAAAGCTTTAAATTTACCCCATTATATACCCCAGATTTTGTAAGGTACCAACAAAAAACATCCAGAATAACTACACCAGGGGTCTACTGAACAATTTGATGCCCAATATGCATAGATTTACCAAACTATGTGGTGTACAGAGACCCCCAAATGATAATATACATATGAGTTTTTATGTCTGACACTCTGGCTACTGCATTATAAGCAACCGGTATGTGTTTTATTCATCATAAGACCCCCTTACAGTAGGGGAGACCCTAGAAAACCCATATAGTTTCCCAAAGTACACATTCTGATGAATCCAAAATAGGTAAATACGGCTTTCTACAGTAAACGACTAAACTGCAGATTTCATAAAGGTACCAACATAAAACATCTTAAATAAAAGGCCTTTTCCCAAACAACTCACTGCTTCCTGTGTTTTCTCTGTTCCCCAAAACAGTTGCTCACCTTTCTGTCAACCTCTTCAATCACAGCTTTCCATTACAGGTGAGGCTAATCAGACCCCACACTTGAGCAGATACTCATTTTCACCCTCTGTGCTGCTTCATAGAGTATTCTGGAAGGCATATACCTTCCTTTTGTGATTTTCCCAGTAGTCATGCTACAATATGTGAACATATACAGCCATTGTTGTGCTTCGGTCCACTGTAGGAACTTCTCAAGCCAAAATTTAATTTTGGCTGTATACACTCACATATACTGTATATAATGTTTTTGTTTTGCACAACAATACTATGGTACTGCACATTCTCATTAGTCAGATTGGTGGCATATGATAAATGGATGGGTGAATGTATTTTCCTTTGGTTCAATGTGCTTCTCTGTAGTTTTCCGATAAGATGGAATGTGGCAATCTGAATGGCCAGATGGTTGGGCATATGACCATTTTTTTGGCAGATTGATTATTTTGTGGCATTTGGTCACACACCTTATGGAATTCTCAATCTGAATGGCAGGTAGATTGGCCAGACATTGTGGGTGGTGGGACCAAAGTGTCAAAGAAAAAAAATTGAAGAAAGAAAAAAGAACTGACACACATAACTGCACCTTCCCATCCGTAAATTCCAAAACTCCTATGAAGCAAATTAAATTAAAACTTAACCTTTAATAAATCGTTAAAACCAAAGTCTAGAGAGCAAAATTAAAATTGAGGTTAGGTATAGGGGGCTGATTGACACGGTAACACTGGGTTCGAGGGGAAATGTGCTAATTGCACTTGAGTCAATACAAAGTTGCGGTTGGAACACAGATGGTAGTTATTTGGCACATAGGCCAAGCTACACGTCTATCTGGTACAGCCAAGATTGCCCCACACCAAACCAACCCCTTCACCCACTTGAGGATCCCTCCCTTGTGGTATTAGGTTGGAGGAGTGAGAACCAAGGTAACAACAGCCCTAAGGCGCTTAAGTACGTCAGAAGCTAAAATGTATCAGATAGTATCAGACCCACGGATCATTCCATTATCCAACCCCTTCACCCACAGAGGTCCCCTCCTGATCCGATCACCCAGTTAGCCAATTCTTTGTCCCTATCAGACGCCTGCCTAACCAGAAACTAAAAATGCGCCTGACGCACGTTTCACCCGCCAAGTTGCGGGCTTTGTCAAAGTCGAAGAAAAATAGTTGCCAAAAAAATAAAGTAAGGTAGCTGCAAATAACCAAATAGTGCAGCTGTGCAGGTTTATTGATTTTCAGATGCTGTTAGTCAAAAAGGAATTGAAAATAAAAAAGCAAAGGCTGGCTGCACATTAAGAACAATTATGGAAGTACATCATGGTAAGCTACCTGACCCCTTAATGACCAGTATAGTCAAACCAAAAGATAAAATAGCTGTAGGTTTGCAAGTGAATGTCAAAGACTTTCCAGAATTTACTTAGGTGTCATATTCATGACCACAATGTGTTGGAGGATAACTGTGCCCATCTCAGGTCAGGTCCACTGATTCCCAACACAATACACCTCTGGAGAGATTAATAGTGTCACCCAGATACACCCCATTTGGTCCTTGTTTATTCCAACATCAGTTTCTCCCCTGAAACAACATACTATAACACCTATGGTGAAATCAAGCATAAACATAGAGCTTCTGATAAACAGTTCATCTCCCAGCTACAAACAAACGTTCCAATAGCCTGCCATAAGCATTATGTACATACAGACTACCCCTAATGATTTTACAGTTAAGCAGAAGGGGGGAGAATTTAGTTGTCCTCTTGGCTAGGCAACATGAACATAGTTCAAATGCGGATAGCTTCCAAACATTTTAATCTAACCAGACCCGTCTTATCTTTTTCTTTTATTAAATGACTACCATAATCGCTAGTTACATTAATTCCTCAAAACAAACAAACTGATCTTCAGTTGTGAAGGACAAGGTACACTGGAAACAGTCACACAAACCTGTAAAGGTTTTGTCCACAATTCTTGGCAGACTGAAGTCAGAATTTTGCATTTAGTTAAGTAAGTAAGGTACTAGCTCAACATCATGAGAGTGACGCCCCATTTACAAAGGAAGAAATTATGAAAATATCCAGCACAATTGTCAAGATAATGGAGTGCTTTTTTTATCCATGAGATGCTGTCGGGACATTTTATCAAAGTGCAATAAACTTTTTAATATGCATGGCATGACTTGTCATCCTGTATCCTTTGGAAAATTTTATTGAACAACTGAGCCAATTCTTCAGAGTATGAGAAGTACAACATATCTTAGTTTAACTATCATTGTCAAAATGAGTCCAGTAAACAAAGACTAAACACTAATAAAAAGTTCATAAGTGTATATATCAAAAAAAAAATTAGTTATTTCTAGCAATTTATCTCCCAACACATAGTAGAGTAAATCTGTCTGGTTTAAATCTGTGTACATTCTGTTCTCATGTCATGTCTTATTTTTGTGACAGGATTTTGAAGATACTGCAGGGAATTTAGAAGCTTAGCAAATATTTATTTTACATTCACCAAAGTATGCATTTGTTTTTTATAATCTTTTTTATTGTTTTTAACAAACATATCAAAATGAGAAACAAAAGAATTACAATAAAATTACAAATGAACAATTTGTGGGTATTCTCATTTTTCAGGTGAGGAAGTCTATCATTCTCCCACAGAGCAGTATTTGGTGAGATGCCTGGTATTGTATAAGGTTTGTGTTGCCTGCCATACTTTGAAAAGCATTTTAATCATTGGAAGCGGGCAAAGTTTTCTGTTACTTCCAGAAAGATCTGCTTCTCCATACCAGCAAGTATCTTATAGGAAGCATCTGTTTGGTCACCACTGATCCATGGCAGGAAATGTTGCAGTTGTGAGGCCAAATAATATGACCTCCATTCAGGGCTAATCCCCTTATAGTTGGGAGCTGCATTACAGTATATGGCAGCCTGCTGCGTTTCCCTGCCCAGATAAATGTTTTGGTCTCAGACACTAGACGGGTGATCACTTTCTTGGGTATTCAGATTGGGGAGTTTGTGAATATATACAATAGTTGGAGGAAGAGATCTCCATGCCCTCATTTGGCTGTTGATTCTAGAGAGCATGGAATCGAATTGGCTTTTAGATAGTGGCCATGCTTCTTAGTAAAGTGGATTCCCAAATATTGAAAGCTTTCTGCCCACTGTAGGGGCTGGTTGGGCATTTGGTGACAAGGAGCTGAGGCATCCAGTGGAAAAATGTGGATTTACCCTAATTAATTAACAGACCAGAGAGTTTGCCAAAGGTATTTACAATTTGCAGCAGCTGCGCCAGCGAGGCAAAAATAGTAGCATATCATCGGCATATAGCGCAATATTTTCCTCTATGCCCCCGTATTTACAGCCTACAATCCTCTGATCTGCCCTGACTATAATGGCCAACACCTCTGTAACTAAGGCGAATAAACCTGGGGACATTGGGCATCCCTGGCTAGTGCCCCATTCAAGCATGAACGGTTCTGAGACTAGAGTATTTGTACAGACCTTGGCCAGTGGACTGGTATAGAGCAACTTCACCCAGTATATAAACTGTTGCCCAAAGCCAAACCTGGTTAAATTCCACTTGATTGAATCAAACGCTTTTGCAACGTCTAATGAGAGAATAACTCTCTTGCCTGCATTAGTGTGTGGCATTTGTAGATTTGTGTAAAGCCTTCTGATGTTTATAGTGGTTGCCCTGCCAGGCATTCGTTTAAGGATTACTTTGTTCAGGTGGCCATACACGGGCCGATAAAAGCTGCCAACAGACCGAGTCGGCAGCTTATTGGCCCATGTATGGGGCCCCCCGACGGGCTTCCCCAATCGAGATCTGGCCTAAAGTCGGCCAGATCTCGATCGGATGGGACTAAAAATCCCGTAAAGCCACCGTTAGGATCCGATCGTTGGGCCCTAGGGCCCAACGATCAAATCAGCCCAATATTGCCCACTTCAAGGTGGGCATATCAGGGAGAGATTCGCTCATTTGGCGACATGGCCAAACGAGCGGATCTCTCCGTGTATGGCCACCTTAAGAGCCATGATTTTCGCCAGTATTTTAATATCACAATTTAGTAGGGATATTGGGCAGTTTCACAAAGCGTGGGGTCCTTCCCTTTTTTGGGTATTAATGCTATGAGGGCCTCTGTTATGGAATGTGGTAGGCTTTTGGTAGATAGTGCTAGATTGTAGCAGCCTTTCAGGCTGGTGACCATAGTTTCTTTATATTGTTTATATATTTCTATGGGGATTGCATCCATGCCTGGGTCCTTACCAGAGGGAAATGTACCTATTGCATCCTCTATTTCCTGCTCAGTTATTTCACTGTTTAGAAGGTTTTTATCTTCAGCGGACAGTGTGGGGAAGCACACACCATTCAGGTATGTTTGGAGTTCTTAACCAAACAAATACACTGGCACACGTGGCAATTCAGGTGCCGGGTTACCCCGTGCTCTTTATTGTGCGGATGTGCAACGTTTCGGGGTGACAACCCCTTTATCAGCTTGGTTGTCACCCCGAAACGTTGCACGTCCGCACAATAAAGAGCACGGGGTAACCCGGCACCTGAATTGCCACGTGTGCCAGTGTATTTGTTTGGTTAAGTACGTATTCCTGAGGGTTGCCGTGCCCTCTACACTGTGCACCGGGCTTAAACTATTAAACTGTGAGGAGAGGAGTGTGCGCTGCTTCATCCGAGTTCCTGCAATGTTTGGAGTTCTGCCTCTGAGTACGTCACCTTGGAAGCATATGCATTGATGAGATATTTTTGAAATGTGTCATTAATTTCTTGCATATTCGATACCAGGCTTCCATCCCGATTAGGGATGCTCAAAATCGCTGTGGATGGGGTGGTCTCCATTCACATTAATGCTAAGAGCCAAACTGTGCTAGTTTGTATTTAGAGTATAGTATACTTTTATATGCCTGTTGCCTTGTAAATTCCTGATATTCCTAGGACTTAAGGAGCCAGTTATCTTTGTTGTCCTTAGTGGGATGTTGTGTGTACTGTGATTCTGCTTTTGTTAGGTTTTCCTCAAGGTGGGCCCCCTTTTCTTCCCTTTTTTTTCCAGGTACTCACTCTGGATTTAACTAACCCTCTAAGATAAGCTTTTATTGCATCCCATTCACAGAGAATTAGTGTGTTCGTTATGGGACCAGTATCTTCTATTGCTTGGGGCAACCCTGTGGTTACTTCTGTGAGTTTTAGCCAGTATGCTTTCATCCTCCATGGCTTATTAGACCGGGCAAGTAGGGATACAGCTAAAGAGAGGAGAGAATGGTCAGACACCCTATGGTACAGAACCTGCACTTGTTGCGTGTGTTGGAGTGTGTTGCAGATGACACTAATGCCAAATCGATTCGGGACATTGAGCTATGTGTAGCTGAATAACAGGTTTACTGCTTTTTGGTTGGGTGCTTGACCCACCACACATCCACCAGCCCCAGTGCTGCTAAAAATTGTTGGAACCGTTGGGAAATCCGTGCAACTGACTGTGATGTAGTAGAAAGTTTGTCCAGGTTTATGTCCAATACGCAGTTGAAATCCCCCATACAGTTTACTGGTAGGTTAGGGAACCTAGATATTGGGGCAAAGCACTCTGCCAGTAAATCCAGAGTAAATGGTGGGGGTATATACACCCCTATTATTAACAATATAAGCAATTATTGATTTTAGCATGCACATAGACAAATTTACCTTTAGGATCTGTTTTAATTTCAACCGGCTAAAACGTCAACCCCCTTCTAACCATTACTGACACACCTCTTACATAATTTGAGTAACAGGCATGGTATGTATTGCTGAACCATGGACTTCTAAGGGACAAAATCTTATCATGTGTCATATGTGTTTATTGGAGGATAATGACATCATGTGGGTGTTTCTTTAAGAAATTGAATACTAATGAACTTTTGATTTTATCTCGGAATCCCCTTACGTAAAGTATGCACTTTTAAAAGTATATAACACAAATAGCCACCAATAGAAGAAGTCACAGATATGCCACTGAGCTGAAATTTGGTTCCAAAATGGGGGTTCACCTTTTGTGAGAAAGAGAGCAAGAGAAAGAGCAGGAGTTGCACGCCCTCCTGTAGTAGATACTCCATCCTACCACCACCAGTACATGGCGGAGGAAAATTGGCAGCTAGTTAGACGTTATCCGTATAATTGGTATCTACTCATTAGCAGAGCATTTTTCATAGCCTTGCTCTGCCCTGTACACAGTAGGGCACAGCTTTTTAGTAACTGTATAATATGAAATACATACTTACATTGAGGTTATCTTGCACTGTTTTGCTCACATGGAATCTCCTTGCGCCACCATTCTAGGTATGAGAAGGACTGGGGAGTGGAGACTATGGCCATGGGTCTACTGTATAGCTAGTAATGCCACTGGTGATAGAGTAGAAGTTCCATACTAAGTACAAGGGTTGAGACAAATTGGTGGATAGAGGCAATGCGACCTGGTGGTGAAAAGGAAGGTTTTCCAGGCCCAAGTTGGCATGCTGGTCATAATAACAGTTTGGTAGGCCAGTCCCACCCTTTGCTGTTTTCTATTGCTTCTACTGAGTAAGCTTCCAGTGAGTGTCCAGTCCCCTGTACAAATACATTTAGTTGAAGAGGAGAAAGGTGCATTTTCTTATATAGGAGTGGATAGGCTTTGCTAATCGAATATGACACTGTATTTTTTTTGTTTTCTCATTCCTAGACATATTTTGGCCAGTACAATATTACAGCAACGTCTTTGAAAGTGGACTCTGACAGTAGGTGTGAAAGCACCCCAAATTTGTTTCTTCTCTTTTGTGAATGCATTACAAGTATGGGATCTGTTATCCAGAATGCCTGGGATAATTTGGATACGTTAAATCTACTGGAAAATCATGTAAACATTAAATTAACCCAATAGGCTGGTTTTGCTTACAATAAAGATTAATTATATCTTAGTTAGGATCAAGTACCAAGTTTTATTTTTATTTAATTTTTTTATTTATTTATTTTTATACGGTTTCATTTTAATGTGTTATTATTGCAGAGAAAATCATTTTTTAAAATGTGGATTATTTGGATAAAATGGAGTCTATGGGAGATGGCCTTTCCGTAATTCTGAGCTTTCTGGATAATGGGTTTCTGGATCTGATCCCATACCTGTATTACTGAATAAACTGCACAGTTTTACTGTATCTGTAAAATCCCAATACAGCTTGCATCATGTTATAAATTTGGTTCCAAACTCAAGATGGGAGAGACTACGTCTGCTCACCACATACATTAATATCAGAAATGAGCATAAATGTGTATGTGGAATGTGTTAGCAGTTGTGCTATTATAAACACAATTCATGTACAGAATTGTAAGCTGACCACAATCCAAGCGGAATGTAGAATTTATCTTAGAAAGCTGAAATAATAAGCTCAGCAACTGGATCAATCAATCACAGCATGAAAAGACAAACAGTGAATCCTCTTCATTGACACTGGAATATTTGCATTACACAATAATGTTTATTAAAAACACATCTGTTTAACCCCAATAGCATGATCAATCTTTTGTTGCAGATTTTCAGTGACAGATGTAATCCTGTTTTATTTTATTTTTTCTATCTGTTTCAAAAGTAGAAATAGGCATATGGGAATAAATACACCAAAAATATTGCATAAGTAAGCAGTTTGGGGTTTTAACACTTTCGCTTATAGTAACCCACCACACTCTTCACTGTTCAAAAGAAGGAAATCAGTGTGCGGGCTATGGCACATGTACAAAAAAAGAGGCTTAAGTGCTAGGTGAACTAATCAGTCTCTAGTCTCTAGAACTAGTCACCATGTTTTTATCCACAATGCAGTGTGCACAATTCCAGTGTAATAGAGGGTGTCTGCTAAGTAGCCAATAGAGTCTCAAGTTAGTTTTTGTGATCAAACTTGTGAAGTACATTTTTGTAGTAGGAATTGCTTTGCTGTACCAATCTGCGAGCCATCAGTAACAGCATCATTTGTCCAGTTTGCCTGGGTCATGGCAGGTGTGGATCTGGACTCAAGCCACTATGTGGACCCTAGATTTATGGTTGGTTCCAGGCTGTTGGTGATTTCTCCTGGCAGGCTTAATGGGCATCTTGGTGCTTGCTTCAGGTTGCTAGGAGCATGTATGTACACAAATATTATTATTTTCATTATTAATACATATGTATAACTGATTCTTCAGTGCTGTACAGTGTATGCGTGAGTATACAATGAACACACAGACTACATAGAAAAAAAAATCAATACAAGAGGGAAAGAGGGTTGTATCCAAAAGAATGTACAATTTAAAAGCAGAAGTGTAAAAGACAGGGCAGAAGGGTACATCATCATCATCATCATCATCATCATTTATTTGTATAGCGCCCACAAGATACGCAGTACATAGTTACATAGTTAAGTTGGGTTGAAAAAGGACTAAAATCCATCAAGTTCAACCCTTCCAAATGAAATCCATACATACACACAAATGAAATCCATACATACACACACACCGACCCCTACATACTCTTTCATAAATGATATACAGGTATGGGACCTATTAACGAGAATTCTCAGGACCTGGGGCTTTGTGGATAATGGATCTTTCTGTAATTTGGATCTTCATACCTTAAATCTACTAGAACATCATGTAAACATTAAATAAACCCAATAGGCTGGTTTTGCTTCCAATAAGGATTAATGTAAAGGTCTAAATATAATGAGTGTAAACTACATGGAAAATTTTCCATCCAGCAAAACGCAAGAATCATATGTGAACACAGCAAGCTCCGTCTTCATCTGATGAGATAAAATCTGATGGTGTCTGACTGACTTTTTTTCCATTAAAATACAACTGAATGTCAGGTGGATGAAGAAACTACACCAGATTCAATTCAGTGCGAAAAAATTAAAACGTTTTTCTGAATTGAATTGCATCTCAAATTGAATCTCAATGAGTTTTCACATAATAACCATTTATCTCGCTGAATTGAATCTGGCCCTTTTTCTGTTCCAAATTTATACTCTAGCTATAGGGGGATCAGATTTCATAGGAATCTAAAATGTCTAAAGTACTTGTAAAGAGTAATCATGTCCTCTCGCAAGTTTCTTTTTTCCATTGAAATACACATCTCTGCAATTTCTCCAGCTATTTGTATCCCTCCTAAGCCCAAAACTGCACTGCATACTCAAGGTGAGGCCTTACCAGGAATATACAATATCAGGAGTGGACAAGGTGAGAGATGTGGAATTGAGTATTGCATTTAGCAGCATATAGATAGTGTATAGTGAAGCTATGTTGAGCTAGATGAGGGTAAACTTTTTGAAAGGAATTACTTTTATAAGATTGAGAGAATTTCAGGCAGAACATGTGAGGAAAGTTTAGAGATGGGGTGCAGCCCTTATAAAGTCTACAATGACAGTATGTGAAGAGGTAATGAGTGAAGTGTTAAGGAGTAGGTCAGAAGAGGAGCCTCCGTTTCTTTCTGTGATAGGAGTTCCTCAGCTGTGCCTTGTGTGACATTAGACTTAGGAAAAAGGGACATGATTTACATGATGATTATATATAAGGAGTTAAGGACAGGGCAGAATCAAGGATAACTTCAAGACTACGGGCTTGGGGAGATGGGTTGATAATGGAGTTGTTAAAGGGATCCTGTCATCGGAAAACATGTTTTTTTCAAAACGCATCAGTTAATAGTGCTGCTCCAGCAGAATTCGGCACTGAAATCCATTTCTCAAAAGAGCAAACAGATTTTTTTATATTCAATTTTGAAATCTGACATGGGGCTAGACATTTTGTCAATTTCCCAGCTGCCCCTGGTCATGTGACTTGTGCCTGCACTTTAGGAGAGAAATGCTTTCTGGCAGGCTGCTGTTTTTCCTATGCAATGTAACTGAATGTGTCTCAGTGAGACATGGGTTTTTGCTATTGAGTGTTGTTCTTAGATCTACCAGGCAGCTGTTATCTTGTGTTAAGGAGCTGCTATCTGGTTACCTTCCCATTGTTCTTTTGTTTGGCTGCTGGGGGGGAAAGGGGAGGGGGGTGATATCACTCCAACTTGCAGTACAGCAGTAAAGAGTGATTGAAGTTTATCAGAGCACAAGTCACATGACTTGGGGCAGCTGGGAAATTGACAATATGTCTAGCCCCATGTCAGATTTCAAAATTAAATATAAAAAAATCTGTTTGCTCTTTTGAGAAATATATTTCAGTGCAGAATTCTACTGGAGCAGCAATATTAACTGATTCATTTTGAAAAAAATTTTTTTCCCATGACAGTATCCCTTTATCTGTGATAGTCACTTCTGTAATGTATGGATGCTGAGTGAGGGAAAGAGAACCATTTCTGTTCTAGAGAGGTTACATTGAAGATAACACAAAAATATCAAGAAACAAGAGATAAATATGAGGATTATCAGCATTAAGATGATATTGGAAATTATATGAATTGATTAGTACCAGAACCTGTGACTACCATAAACATATGCTTGATTTTGCATCCATTCTAGTGCTTTGCTCTTGTGCTGGACTTGCTATGATTTAACAGCAAAAATAATTCTCAGGGATTTCACAACAATGTAAAAACAGGTATCAATGTCTTGGTTTTCTAATAACTTTTTTCAAAACTAAAACAAAATACTCAACTCCTCAACCTCATAAAGCCCCAGAGGTCATTGGTAACCAAGGTGACATGTTTTCACATCCAGTTACTATAATTAGCCATGTAAGCAAGCTTTATATATCCCATAGTAATGCTAGACTGCAGTATATGCCCAAGCCATTTTTCAGTGTAGCTATGTAACTGTACCTGCATGCACCCATTATAGTCCTTGGTGGCTCAAATCCCTTCCTGATACCCACCAGGTAATAATGAAAATGCTTACTTAGTTCTTTAATGGTGGCTTGTGGGACACTGGAGTAACTGGAGATGTACTGTACTGCTTTGTTGTAGACCAGAAAAATACATTCTTACGTGCTCTTATTCTGGCCTGAGCATTTGCATCTCCATATGACAACTGACAAATATATTTGTTTCCTTGGCAAAGATACTGTGAGAGCCATTTACCCTATCTGACGAGGATGAGACCCAGACTAAGGATTGGAATGTCTGGTCAGTGCTGTCTGATTGATGGAGAAAAGGGCAGAGAATAGGTACACAATTCTTTCAGTCTTTAACTGCTACAAGTTGTTTGGATTATGATTTCCCTACAAACATCTGTAAAGTGTCTGCACCAGAGAATTCTTTGATCAGATCTGTTTTTCCTAGCCTATTGTACAGGAAAAGTGCATAATTGTGTCCTGTGATTATGCATTAGCATCATTACAAAATGAATCTGTAGATTCTCCAGAAATAAAGAGCATAGATTCAAGAGTGTGAATTCTAACATTAGTGCTTCAGCCTACAACCACACTCTTTTTATAGTTCAGGTATGGGGTCCATTATCTGGAAACCTGTTATCCAAAAAGCTACAAATTACAGGAAGGTCATCTCCATAGACTCAATTTTATTTGAATAGTCCAAATTTTAAAAAAAATATTTCCTTTCTCTTTGTAATAGTAAAACAAACTAAGATATGCCTATTGGGTTTATTTAATGGTTAAATGATCTTCTAGTAGACTTAAGGTATGAAAATCCAGATAGATAACAGAAAGGTCCCTTATCCGGAAAACCCTAGGTCCCCAGTATTCTGGATAACAGGTTTGATACCATAACACACTTTTATGCATGAGATCCCACCACCACAACCTACCTGAACTATGAATAATAAAATCATCAAAATGCTATCTCAAAATCTTCAGGACAACAGATGCCGATGCGGATTTTACCTCCGTATTTCATGCAATTTCATTCTGATTATGTTTTCTACTAATGACCTGAAATATCTCACCATTTATTCTAATGTCACTATGTGCTATAATTATGATGGAATTGCTAGAAGTAGAGATTAGATTTTTTTTATCTCTATTTTTTTGGGAAAGTTTATGTTTGTAAAAATACAGATACCTAAATGTTACTTTAAAACAACCTTAGATGTTAAAGTATTATTTGAGAAAATATAGTTCTCTATTTATACCACCCTCTTCTCATTGTAATATATAGCGCTAATATTCTTTACATTATATCATTTGATCAAAGGAGCACATTATCTTTCAGTGTTCCACTACATTAAGTAGGACTAAGTTATTAGTATTAGTTACTTCAAAGATATTTGAATTGAACCACAAATGGGTACACCCTTGTATTCTGGTTGTGCTGTATAGATGCCCTGTTAATTAAATCAACATGTTTTGTAAAGCTTTATAGCTGAACTATTAATAAAGATAACAATTGGCTATATAGAAACCATTGGTAATCTCTAGAATCCTACATTTAGTCTGCACTGGTGGTTCACAGACAGTGGGGCCCAAGAAGGTGATTGCTTATTGAGAGCCTAGCCACGAATATCTCTGGAAAAATCAATGCATAACATCAAACCATTCATCTGACATTTTGAGAATTTATTACTTGTCTACAAAAATTGAATTGTTGTAGAAAATGGAATGATACAATGATAGTACCCCTTTGAAAATTGATTCCATATTAGCCTTGCAGATGGGGCAGTAAAAAACAGGATTGAAGCGTGATACAACTGATGATATGCATTTGTGATCAAAAACACATCTCTGGAGCTGGCTCTTTGGAACTTTCATGTGATAGATATTTTTCATGGCTTCACATCGATGTTTCCTTTGGTTTGTGCATTCTTCTATGAATATCAAATTTCCAGATTAAATAATAAAAACACTGCCCCATTATGAAGGTCAAAACTATGGGACAGATTCACTTATCTGCTCCACTGTGCTTCACACACTTCGCACCATTTCACCAGGCAAAAATGAGTTAACACTACGCTAATTCACTAAAATGCATCCTTGCGTCCTTGGTACCGAAAACTGGGGACTTTACGCTAACGTTACTTAGCAGTGCAAGCATTTCAAATCGAAAATTACGCTGGCGATCGATTCTGCCTAGTGAAACTCCGTTAGTCCTCTTACGTTTTGGTCAATTTGAATAGGGCGGTTACAATAAAGTCATATGGACGTCTTTATTAGAGATGTTGGTGCAAATGCTTGAAGTAGCCACTTTTTATTATAAATGTCCAAGGAACCTGAATAAAGACAAAAGAGATCCTCTAATGCCCTACACATGAGCCCACCCTAAAATAAATGTTCCATGCCCCTCAAATGTCTGGGGTAAAAATGTTAACCAAAAAAGTTTAATAGTCAGGACTTGTGCAGGCAATCCCGCTTAAAAAAAGGAAAAGTCGCCAGCGTTTTCACAACTTTAATGCATTTACGGCAGACAGGATATGATGTAAGTGACAGAAGATTGAGGAAGATCTAGCTTCATTTTAGCAGTTCGTCTGGTCTGATGTGGCGAAATCAACTCTGGCAAAAGAGGTAACATTCGGTAAATTCACACTTTGCTGAATTTGCGGAGTAACGACTGTTCGCAAGAGTGAAAAGTCGGCTGGCGATAGAGTGTGAATGAACGCTAGCAACGGTCCTGGATGGGATTTCTGTCGAAATGGCGCTAGTGTTAGACACTTCACCCTTTAGTAAATCTGCCCCTATGTGTTCATGGGTACCCTTGCTGTGGTCTTGATTCCCACATCTGATTTTAATCTTCATGAACTTTCTTTTGCCTATTGTCTGCCCTCACCAATATCTTCTTGCCAGCCAAGACATTGCTAGTTTCCATGATTTCTTTCTTGACCATTCTTTCTCTCTAGCTTTAGAGTGGTACCTAACCTCACCAAATGCTGGCTAGTTGCAGAGTGACTTTAAAGCAAAATAGGGTTCATATATGCAGAAAAGGATGCAAAGAATATACCATGTGGTTCCCTGAGATTATTTATCTGAAGGATAAAGTTTTAACCATTGGAAAGTTGGGGAAACACTGACCCATATCTACACAGATGTTTATAAGCTCACTTTCTTTGACAATGCAGTAGATAGAAGTGTTATGTTTTGGTAGCAAAGGATGAGTAGAGTATAACAGTGCCTTATTAGCAGGCTCATGCGGCCATTACAAGAAGTACAACTACTTTTAAGCTTCCAAGTCACTACAACTTGGAAGCAACGTAGGGGTTCTTCACAGTCAGGACAGTGAGGTTGTGGAATGGATGATGTTGTGATGGCTGATTCAGTTAATGCCTTTAAGAATGGCTTGGATGATTTTTTGGACAGACATAATATCAAAGGCTATTGTGATACTAAGCTCTATAGTTAGTATAGGTATGGGTATATAGAATTTAATTAAAAGTAGGGAGGGGTGTGTGTATGGATGCTGGGTTTTCATTTGGAGGGGTTGAACTTGATGGACTTTTCTTTTTTCATCCCGATTTAACTGTGTAACTATGTAACTATGTAACTTATACTGCTATATTTTTCTTAGAAGCAGCTTTTACCAGCCTTTACTTATTTTGTATTTATTTATTTTTTGAATTCTGGATATTCCTGTATTCTTTCTTTCTTGAGTACATTTCTTAAAATTGTTTCTGTTTTAAAATGATTCAGTAAAATCTAAGGTATTTTATATTTTTTTTGTTACACAGTCTATTACTTTACTTTGTTCAGACTAAGCAATACAGAACTAAACTCAAAGACTACCTCTTGGAGCATGTGCAAAACATCTGAACTAGGAACTGGCACTTATATGGCAGTGTCACCCACTGTAACCTACAGCACTTAATATCCCCCTATTTGTGTCTGTAAATTACCCTCCCATTTAGATTGTAAGCTCTATGGAACAGGGACCTCCATCCTCATGTGTCCTGGACACTAAGATCTTAATCTTCATTGTAACTGTATTTTAATATTCATTGTAACTGTATTTATTTGTATTGTATTTTATACTTATTTGTATTATTATTGTATTGACCCCCTGTTTGTTCTAAGCGCTATATAGATAAAATGGTACATACTGTATATACAAAATGCTGAACAGACCCCTCTCAAATTTGTACTGTTAATTATATTTAAATGAAAGTAAGCGAAATGGCATCCTAGCTTGGGAAAACACAACAGAACAGATTCATGTTAAAGCAGCTGGTGCCCTCTTCTGTCCATTATTTGTATTTCATATTTAACAGGAAGCAAAATCAAAATAATTCAAAGGAGATTTTTGTTTTGCACACTATAAATATACCATCCCCTGGTCTGCAGCAACGGATTTGTAAACAAAAAGTCAGTTTTTAATATCATAAGCTTTTTGAGGCGTGTGTTAGATGTCAATGTATAGCTTTCTATTTCTACTCATTTTCGATTGTTGCATCTTAGTGAGATGTGTGTGGCCTTGGTTATCCATAAACACCGTCCTTCCCTGGAAGTATTGTGGAGTAACCTGGTAATACAGAAAGGAAACATCAATCAATGTTGTCAATGTTCACAAATCTTGTGCCCTTTAATGTCTGCTCAATATTAAAACTGGAGGTCTAGCTGACAAAACAACATACAGGTATCGGAACCCCCGAATTACAGAAAGGCTGTCTCCCATAGACTGTATTTTAATGAATTATTTTCTTTGTAATAAAAAAACAGTACCATGTATTTTATCCAAGCTAAGATATAATTTATCCTTACTGGAAGCAAAACCAGTCTGTTGGGTTTATTTAATATTTAAAGGATTTGATAGTAGCTTTAAGGTATGAAGATCCAAATTACACAAAGATCCATTAGCCAGAAAACCTCAGGGGGTATATTTATCAAAGAGTGAAGTTAATAGGGAAGTTCCGCCACTAGAGTGAAATTCCGCCACTCTCCATTCATTTCTATGGGATTTTTATAGGCGTTTTTATCAAAGGGTGAACTTTCACCCATTGATAAATACGCCTTTCAAAATCCCATAGAAATGAATTGAGAGCTGCGGAATTTCACTCTAGTGGCGGAACTTCACTCTTTGATAAATTTACCCCAGGTCTTCTACCTGTACTACATTAATCTATTCATTCTGAGTATCTACGGCAGATTTATGTTCCAGTAGAATATTCTGCTACTGCTACAAAAGCAAATTCTGTTAATGCCATTACCGAAGGTCCAAGCCCCATCTAATTTTTTGATACCATGATATTGTGATGAACCCACAAAAAACTGGGAAAAAGGACTAGGGTTAGGGGACAGGTGGGTAATAGTGATGGGCGAATTTGGGGCGTTTCGCTGAAAAATTTGCGTAATGGCGCCGGCGTCTCGTTTTTGACGCTGGCATCTGTTTTTGACACACATTCATGGTGGTTTCACAAATTTATTCGCCGGCGGTGAATCGCGGGAACTTGCCACGCATTTGCACCTGGCGAATGAATTCGCCCATCACTAGTGGCCAATACAAAACACTTGGGCCCTTTAATGAAATATAATACACACAAAGATTATTTTACTAAAGGCACAATGCACACCTCTTTCATTAAATGGAAAAACAGCAACTATAGATTCTGTTTAATGGAAACAACATGTGGTACACATCTCTCTCTCAAATGAAACTATATAAACTCTAGTAATTTTGTTTCCGATGCGTGAAGTTATTTCTTTGAGTGGGTATCCTGAACTTGAGCCAAGTATTTATGCTGATCCAGTCAATGCTAGTTAAACATGCAATAATTAATACATAATTAAAAAATAAACATTGTTTTGCTTTAAATATATTATCAGTCTATATGCAGAAAATCCACACAGCCAGTGTTCAACACCAAGAAAGTTTCATATTGCTATTGGATCTTCTCATGTCTATTGGACAAGATATTATAAATACAATACTCCAAATATTCTTATTTATGTTTCCTTATTCATTTTTAAAATTGTTAGCCTTTAACATCGACCTCTATTGTGTGAACAGTTCAGACAGAGTCTCTTGGGGGTACTTTGACCTTTGGAAAGTTTTCAAAAGTTCATGTTGCTTCTGTCTTTCAAACCTACCACACAAGCTTCAAAACAATAAGAAATATTATAAACCTATAATAACTGTTCGCAAAACTGTCTGGGGAACTACATAAACCAACTTTTTATTGCAAAGCAGACTGTCTATTGTTTCTTTGCCATACGCTGTCAAGTACAGAACCTTTGCTTGCGAATTTCAATGAGCCAATGCTCTATCTAGAAAATTCCCTGTGAAAATAATGCTTTGATTTGGAGTCATAAGACATAGCCTTTGGCTTTCTCAGTCTAATGAGTGCTGCTGGTAGAGAAAGCTTAAGGCTAAGCCAAAGGCTCACTGAACCTGAAGTAATTATAAAAAATACTTACAAAAAACACCAAGGAAAACAAATATTTAAAGAAGAAAAAAAGAAAAATTGGATTCTATCCAATGTCCAGTTATTATTAAATCTGTCAAAAAGATCTGACGTATTATTTGTTCAAAAATAAAAACATTTGTATTTCCTTTGTGTAACTGGACCATGGAGAAATATAAAGCAATTCTACCCTATACTGACTGAGTGAAGGCAAGGAACCTAAACTGAAGTTTAAAATTATAGGGCATTGCCCAGTTATTTTTAATGGAAAGTTAACACAACAACACGTACGTAGGGTTGCCACCTGGCCGGTGTTTTACTTGCCTGCCCAGTAAAAATTATGGTTGATCCCTATGTTAATAATAGGGAAAAGATAAATATAGGAAGGCCGGTATTTTTTTCCAGAAAAGGTGGCAACCCCACACCCACACGTACTGCTCCCTAAATTCAGAACAAGTGTTAAGCTCCCAGTCACATCTCAATCTTCTGCCTGTAGCAGCCGCCTTTGCCCTCAGGAGGAGCCCTCCGCTACTCAGAAGCCACCAAGTCTTAACTTGAGAGGAGCAAATCAAGCGTTCTGAACGAGCAAAGGGGCACGTTCATTCAAGGTTTAGGACAGAAGGCAACAACAAAGGAGTAGACAGTAAAGCGTGGTCAGGTGGGCCGGGATCAGCACAGGCAGAGTTCAAGAATAGTCAGGCAGGCCGGGATCAGCACAGGCAGAGTTCACAATAGTCAGGCAGGCCGGGTTGGTATAGGCAGATTTCAGAAGAGTCAGGCAGGCAAATGGTCGGGATTGGGCAGAGTATAATAGAGTCAGACAGGTAGGGATCAGAACCAGAGAATTCACAGACAGAAATCGTACCCAGGAACTAATCAAATTAGACTGAACAACGGGCAATGAGTTTGGGTTCAAAGCCTATTTAAATATTTGAATTTCGCGCCACAACACACGATGACATCACACGCACGGCACGTAAAACTCTGAAGTACTCGCCATGCACGCCATAGGAGAACCGGAGCTAGGAAGAAGAGGATGCCTGCGGTGGGGGTCATCGTCGGCCCACTAGACCACCAGGGTGAGTCTTTACACTTTCCCTCGCTATGTTACATGTCACTGAAACTATTTAGGTAGATGAACCTTTTTATGCTTTCAGGCAACAATAGACATTCTAACATGATCATCAGGACAATATTATTAACATGTCTGCAGGATTCCATTCAGACAGTAATCTGAGTCATTTGGATCTACACACATGGCATATGTTAACCAGTTTGTCAGAAATTGCACAGATTAGCCAGCACCTCATGGGTATACCACCCCGCCTAAAGGTTTTAAAAATTAGTGGTGGGCACAATTTTCCCTTGTATATATATATATATATATATATATATATATTTGTAAAATGTATAATGAAGCAATAGAATTCTTAATGAATCAGATAAAATTGAGAGTAGGGCTGGCCAGATATGGGATGACTTTGACGTAGTTGGCCATCTTAAATATATTGTAATATATGGACAAACAATCCCTGTTTTGTTTAAAGGGTAAGGCATTTTTCAGTAGCAGTATGCACAAAATGTCGCTGTCTTAAATATATTGATAATGGGTTGAGTGCAGAGGACTCTTGTATTTGACTATATGTATTTTGTGGTCACAGCCTCATTGCACCCCCGCCTAATGGTTTTAAAAAATAGTGGTGAGCACAACTTTCCCTTGTTGTATGTATGTATATATATATATATATATATATATATACTGTATATATATATATATATATATATATATATATATATATATATATAGATATATATATATATATATATATATATATATATACTGGCAAACAAACTATACAGGAGAATGCAAAAGAACCAAACTCATGTATGTTATGTTATGTATTTAACTGCGCATGTTTTGTTACCCTACTGTGGGTACTTTGGCTCAGTAGTGATGGCTGGAACCACACCAAGTAGTCAGTATCATTATTATAAAATATTTATTTAAATGTCAGAGTTTAGCAAATCTCTTCTGCCGAACTGATCTGAACTTTTTCTTCAACTCTTTTCTTTAGTTTCAGACTAAATTAGTTAATTGTTTTGAAGTTACTGTGGGAAGATTAGCTTCTGTAATGTTAGACAAACAGGTATGTTACGCAAAAACACGGACACACAAAAATGCAGAAAAATAAAGACTTTGCCTTTAATTGTTAAACAAAAAAAAACACATTAACAGGGTGTTTGTCTTCATATGGCAATATAGCATCATAATATAGCAGTCTCATATATGAAAATTTAGTTTTTCTGACTAGCCCAGGGCCTCTCAAAGACTCGGGTCCACTACAAGGTCAGCACCCTGTTACTCAAAGTTCCAAGTCAGCTTCACTGCTGCACTTGCTTTCTCTCAAGCTCAGACACTCTGACTCTCTTTATCATACACTCTCTGTGTCTCGGGCTCCCCTGAATCCATATTGGTGGCAAAACAATCCTATTGGGTTTATTTATTTTTTAAATATTTTTTTCAGTAGATTTATATCCTATACCTGTACATGGAAATGCCATTCAAGACTTTTCTGTAATTTTGTTGTTGCCACTTTTGTGATTTACCCATTCAGAGGAGTCATTGTGGAAAAAAATATACAGCAAGTGTGGAGATCTTGGAGACAAAGGCAATTAAAAAAAAAGTCTTACTATGCATCAAGGTTTTCACCAGTAAGCTGAGCCTTCACATCGTGTTTAACAATTATTTAAAGTTTAGTTTTACTATTTGTTCTCCTGGCACTATTTTAATTAAAAACTCACAGAATACAAGAATAACAATAAACAAATGCCAGAAGCGTGTATGTATGTATGTATGTATAATTTTATTTGTATAGCGCTCCTTGAGGGCAATGACTGTACAGCAAAACAATAAATGAGTAGGGGTCACTGCATTAATAAGTAACAATAAGTGCATTGTTAGAAATACAATTCGCGTAAACATAAAATATAATTACAACACAGATTAAGTGCTCAGTGTCAAGGAGACAAAAGGATGGAGGACCCTACCCCATGTGGCTTACAGTCTAAATGGGAGGGTAACTCACAGACACAATTTGGAGGGGTATTAAAGGAGAAGGAAACAAAAATAATGATACTACCTTAAATGTGTTTTTTATCAGGCCCCCTCCTGAAAGGCCATGCTAAAAACTCAGAATTTATAACTGCTTCTGTGCACCATCCTTCCGAAGTTTCATAGTTTGACGCCGCCATTTTAAAATAGGCATGTCACTTCCGCTTTGCGTATAGTACAGACCTCAGTCAGACAATCCCGACCCTTGGCTGCAGCTCCCCTCCTCAGCTCCCGCGCTCGCTCACTGATAGACTGTAAATTTAAACCAGAGGGAGCGCAGGAGCTTCAAAGCTTCAAGGCTTTCTCCTAGTTTCCTGGCAACGGGAAAGCTGCATGTCTATTGAAGCTCAGATTAATGAGGAGGGGGCAGAGAGGTCAGCGATGACGCACAGCTGTGTCACGTGACCGCATCTTCATCGCTGCACAAGGAAGATAAAACCCTCTCGTGTGCATGCGCAGAGCACTGATAGCAGCTATTGCGCATGCGTGTGCCCTAATCATACAGATTTCTTACAGAAACAAAGGTAATCTTTCTCATACATGTCTATGCTTTTTTAAAAATCAATTGCAGCAAAAAGAAAACCAATGAGGGAATGCTTGCTGGTAACTATATATACTATACATTGTCAACGCTTACAGCTTAAGTTATTTTTGGCTTTCCTTCTCCTTTAAAGTGCTGTAGTTACAGTGTGTGCCAGTTCCCAGTTCAGATGTTATCCAGGTGCTCCGAGAGGTAGTCTTTGAGTCTTTAGTTCTAAATACATTGAAGGAGGATTCTCTCCGGAGAGATTCAGGAATGGCATTCCAAATATAAGGAGCAGCAAGACAGAAGGGTTTGACACGGGAAACAGCAGTAGTAGTGGGGGGTACAACCAAGGGGGTGAAAAGAGAAGAGATGTAGTTAGGTGCAGAGGAATGAAGGGCTTTGAAGGTTATGAGGAGGAGTTTATAAGTTATTCTTTGTTGTATAGGAAGCCATGATAAGGACTTCAGTAGGGGAGGGGCCTGTACCTTTTTGGATGAGAGGAGTAGAAATATGGCAGCAGTGTTTAATACAGAGGGAGGCCAGTTAGTAGAAGGTTACAGTAATCTAGTCAGCATAGGATGAGAGCATGCATGAGCATTTTGGCCATAGCAGGTGAAAGAAAGGGCTGGATTTTGTCAATATTGCATGAGAAAAAAAAGTAAGAAAAAGTGACAGGTTTTGACAGTGTTGTTAATATGATCAGAGAAGGAGAGAGAGGAGTCAAACATTACCCCCCAGACAGTGTGCTGAGTTAACAGGGTTAATGAGCATGCCATCAATGGAGATAGTAAATAAGGGAGTAAGACCAGATTTAGGTGGAAAGATGATTAGTTCAGTTTTTGTTAGGTTGAGTTTGAGGTGGCGCTAGTTCATCCAGTTGGAGATTGCAAAGAGGCAGTTCGAGATTTGAGCCTCTGCTTCAGCTGTTAATGAAGGGGTGGATAAATATATTTGGGTATCATCAGCATACAGATGTTAATTAAAGCCAAATAAGGGGATGAGATCTCTCAAAGATAGAGTGTACAGGGAGAACAATAATGACGAAGCAAAAAGCCTTGCCACAACTCTACATTAAGTGGAATTGGAGATGAGGTTTTGTTAGCATAGGAGACAGTGAATGATCGGTTAGAAAGGTAAAAAGAAGCCAAGATGCAGCCTGGTTATGGATGACAAGTGAATACAGAATCTGCATCAGGAGAGAGTGGCCAACATATCAAATGCAAATGACAGGTCAAGGAGGATAAGGATAGAGAAGTGACCTTTTATGGCAACCTAAAGATCCTTTGTAACTCTGCACAATCAAACACAGTGCAGGAATGTGCAAAGTTAGTTGGTTATGTTGGGAAATATTTTATTATCACCTCCTCTCTACATCCATTAAATATCATCCCTTTCTCATGATCTGAGTGCATATGTTCTGCGTGAATGTTTTTAACAATATACATCTATCTCTGCCAACTCACCACTTTGAGTATGATTATCTGGAGGTTTGTTGAGATAATAGAGTTTGCTATACTATTCCTTGAAGACAACCACAGTTTCCTCATTTTTACACACACCCCTTTGTAATAAAATTATTGGTTTTACAATTTTAAGGTGATAAGCTCTGATTGGTCAAGCAAAGGGATTTTTCTGCTTTTCCTGAAAGATCAGCTCAGTTTTATTCAGGTCTATGACTACTGTTTATAAGTGTGAAGTAAGGTTTCTCCAATAGTTTTCATTTTCATCTAGTTGGGTCCTTATTTAGGCCTTTTGTCTATTTTTGACATGTGGCAATGGATACAGGTATGGGATCTGTTATTAGGAAACCTGTTGTCCAGAAAGCTCTGAATTATGGGAAGGCTATCTCCAATAGTCTCCATTTTTCCAAATAATCCAAACTTTTAAAAATGATTATTCTCTGTAATAATAAAACAGTACCTTGTACTTGATCCAAACTAAGATATAAATAATATTGGAGACAAAAGCATATTTGAGAGTGATTCAAAAGGGTCCTGTTTAGATAAAAGTAAAGGGCCTAGGGTTTATCTCAGTGCAACCTCTCTCTCTGCATTTTCTCTGCAGCAGAAAGAATTTGATGCACTCCCCTCCATACAACCATGAGGGATATGGGTTTAGCCTGTTTGCAGGCCTGTTGGCTAGAAAATGCATTTTTGCACCAATATTTGCATTGTGTGTCTGGACTCAGGCCAACTCTTTGCCTGTTAGGGAAGAGATGCGGTAGAGGGGAGCCATTGGCTTATCTTAACCTTTAGAGAAAATGGGGAGATAGTTCCAGCTTTTTGTTTTTGTCTACAATTTTCCCATGGCCCATAGGAGTTTCCTACAGCTTGTGAGGTATGATAATGCCCTTGAAGGCTTGTTCATGATAATTGTTCATGATAAGGGAAAAGTGCTCTGTGGTTTCAGAGCTCATTTAACTCCCCAAATATTTTTTTTCCAAGCTCAGCTTTTCTCATCATTTAGAAGCAAAAACATATATGTAACCACCGAAATACTTATAATATCATGATGTCTCTGTTGTTTTTAATCTTATTGACATGTATACAGCTAACCAATACAAGGCAACAATCAAATGGCAAAGCAAGTAAACTTTTCTTGAAATAAAGAAATCAAAGCATAATTTCTTGAAAGATAAATAGATGACAGAAATAGGGACACCAAACAATATTTGATTCACTAAATGACAAAGGTGTAAATTAGTGCACTAGCCCTGAACCCACAGCCGGGCAGGCAACTTAGTGCAGGAACAATTCGTACCATATGATACTAATCAGGTGGTGTTCTGAGGTGCAGGACATGCTTAATCCGAAGTAAACCGAATATATTGGTGGATCTGGACTGCTGGCTTGTATGTTGTTGTTTCATGGATAAAAGAAGATTCCACAACTGGTTGTAAATTCTGGGCAAAGGCCAAATTAGCTGGAGTATTGGGCAGAGGCTGTGAGCCACTGTTAACAGCATTTTAATGTAACAAATAGTTAAGTATGGGAAAGGAGCGTGCTTTAAAGGAGAACCAAACTGCTGATTCATAAAAATCCCTACCCCCATACCCTACATAGCTCCCCCTTTCTCCCCCGAAACCTAGGTGTAAAGTCCGGTAATTGCCCTAAGTCTTTACTTACCTCTCTTTGCAGATTCAGCGCAGCAGAGCTCACAGGGACCATATTCAGTGCTTCCTTATCGGCGCATGCACAGTGGTAGCAATATTCCGGTCCTGAACAACTGCTCATGCGCTGAAAGTCTCGAAAATAGCCGAAGGAAAGGAAGAAGATTAGAAGATTACCGAAGCTCCGGACGATGGTGCCTGTGACCTCCGCTGTGCTGAATCTGCAAAGAGAGGTAAGTAAAGACTTAAAATGCAATTAACGGAGTTTACACCTAGGCTTGGGGGGAGCAGGGGGGAAGTCACTGCTGAGGCCTGGGTGGAGACACACAGAACTAATTTTTGTGCAGAAACGTGCAAGTATAAATTTTCTTGTCAAAATCTGCTCCTTGTGTTTGAACCCAGACTGACACAGTGGCAGATGCTAGCAAATTGGTTGATAAATGCAGGCCACGAATCAGTGTGGCTAATCAGCTACTGCCCCTGATTGCAACAAAATAAGAATGCTATGGGAGGTAAGGAGCAGGTCTGGATTTGTGGAAAGGTCACCAAGGTCCGGGCCTAGGGTGGCGTTATTTTAGGGGTGGCGGCATGCTGCCAACCACACCCATATTGGTTAAAAAATACTGGGGTTGCACAGGAGATACAATCATTTTTTTAATTTCCCATCTGCCAATCCCCATTGCTGAGGTCCCATTGAAAATTTACACAAATAAAGGGACGATGGATGGCATTGGGCCTAGGGGCATCTAGGGGCATTATTGTGATACTAAGCTCTATAGTTAGTATAGGTATGGGTATATAGAATTTAATTAAAAGTAGAGAGGGTTGTGTGTATGGATGCTGGGTTTTCATTTGGAGGGGTAGAACTTGATGGACTTTGTCTTTTTTCAACCCAATTTAACTATGTAACCATGTAACTATCTGGTCTGTAGATCAGGCCCTGGTAAGAGATTGTGACCATACAGTCTGAACAGGTCCTTAATCGTACACTTATTTACTTTGTGCAAGGCTTTGTGTTCCCACACACTGCAGTTCACATAGCTGTTTTTACTTGAGAGCAAGAACATCAAACATGAAAACGAGCCCCAGAGGCTTCTGTTTAATGCTACAAACTATAAATAAAGGCATTTTAAATATTTGTCCTGTTTAACCAACTCTAAGGAGGCATTTATTTCTGCCTGCCTATAAACTGCATATAAAACGATATATTTTTTTTTATTAAATGCCTCCCATATATTGACATTAAATTAAAGAACAACTATACCTACAGTGTAGGTCTCAATTAAAATATATTGCACAAAATAGCTTACAGTAAATGTAAAACCCTGCTTCATTTAAATAGAACATTTTCATAAAAATATACTTTTTTAGTAGTATGGGCCATTGGGTAATTATAAATAGAAAATTGCTATTTTAAGAACTAAGGCTCACCCCCTGGGGCCATAAGATTCACAGTGCACACAAACAAACCAAGGGCACACATACATGTTTGGTCACATGAATCAATTAATGGATTGTTTTGATTTTACTCATACACTTCATCCTGTTCTAGTTAGAGCTGCAGTATTTCTGGTCAGGTGATCTCTGAACACAAAGACTATCATATAATGGTGGCTCAAGGTAAGAGATGTGAAAGGGAAATATTTACTGATAAATATATTCCAGTTAGGTAAGATTCTTTAATAAGCCACGGGGAGGCCCATTTATCAAAGGTACTTTTTTTTTTTCTTTAATAGGCCACGGGGAGGCCCATTTATCAAAGGTCAAATTTTTTTTTAAGTTCGACTAGGAGGTGATTTAAGAAAAGATTTGAATGTCTAATATTTGATCAAATGGTTCTGACCCGAAAATTAAAATCATATTCGATCTGTACAAATCGAGTTTTTCTCTTGAAAAAACCTCGAATGTCAGGACAAACATCTACAAATGGCTCAATGGAACTCTGCCATTAACTTGTACGGCAGGTCTTAGGTGGCGAATATTTGAATTAGAATGGTCGAATGGTGATAAATGTCACATTCAAATTTACATTTGAATAGGGGGATTAAAATTTGAATGTGTGAATTTTGACATTCGGAAATTTGAATTTACTATTCGACCCTTGATAAATCTGCCCCTTAATGTGATATAAGCTATATGTTGGTTAAGTATTCATTCTGGGGATGTAGTTTTCCTTTAACAGATGCCTCATCCTAAAGCAGTCAGTAGTAATCTATGCTTTATCTACCAAAAATATGTAAACCTTTAATGGAACATGGAACCTGAAGTAAAGATACTAATAATTAATAAATTATGCAGACTTTTCAGTTTTTGCTTATATATTTGAAGGCAAGTGCAGCTTGTGACCAAGTCATTCACTCCCAATTTGACATTGACATTGACAACTTAGGCTACCACATTGTGTATTAGTGCTAATGCAACCGAAAATCCACCAATATCTGTGGATAATATATGCAAGTGTTTCATAAGACATGTCACCTGCAGTTTTTCCCTACAAATACCCATCTGGTTTTGGCTTATTTGCATCTTTGGAACAGTGGAGAAAAACTCTGGATGACAAGTCAAGAACATGACATTATCATATATAATAATAATTATATAATAATAATAATTACAAAAGAAATTAAAATATCAGAAACCATTAAAAATAATACATCCGGAAATGATGAAAATACTCTTTATTACTGAAACATTCCAAAACAGTAGTATACAGTTTTCATAATTATGAAATCATACACTGTCATATTAAATCATTAGTGCAATTTAAATCTTGTAAAATGTCTATCAAAAAATTTTCTGTCCATTTAAGAGCTTTTCGTGTTTCAGAATTTGACAGCAAGTAAACCAGTTTTAATAATTAGAAAAACCAAAACCCCCTTGTAGTTAGAAGATAGTGCAGTACAGCTGCAAAAAGTTCATATTCGATGATTCCAAATCATTAAATAGTTAAATAAATAAACATGTAAACACAAAAAAGAGGACCAATTTACGATGGTTAACAAATTGTAGTGACATTATTGTATACCCTTGTGCTTTTGCAAGAAAAAAATAATGAGAGAGAGAGAAAAAGGAAAAACACACACACAGCGGGTTATTTATTAAGCTCCGAATACTCGATATCCGAAAAAATCTGAATTTTTCGGCCTTTTAAAAAAAATCTGAATTTTCTGGGATTTATTAAAGTCCAATGGTATGAAAATCCTGAGTTCGAAAACAGGGCATCTCAAAGCTCTCATGGTCCTGTATTAGTCAATGGAGAAGGTCCCAGTGTCTGCTCTGCTGTCAGTACTGATATCCAATTATTTCGGGGATTTTGGGCCAAAAAGTCAGAAAAGTCAGAAAAAAATTGTGGTTTTTAAAGAAAAACTTCGGATTTTTCGGGCAAAGGTCCGAAGTTTGCCCGAAACCTATTTTTTTGAATGATAAATAAGGTCCATTCGGAAATTCAGAGTTGCTCAGGTAAATTTGGAGCTTGATAAATAACCCCCACAGACTTCATGGATATTATACCAATTATTTCTCCAGACACACCAAATGATAATAATGCCTAAAATAAATTGATATTAATGGCACAAGTCATTAAGCAGCATTTTGTGATGTATTCAATTTCACAAAATGTGTGTCTTTATGTACTTACTTTAAATAAAACAAACCATAAGCAAAATAAAAATGTGCGGCCTATCATAGTTTGCAATGCTCTGAGAAGGTTAGTGTAGAAAAATCCCTTTTAGCGTGAGTGTGTTGGTTATTATTAAAAAAGTTCCATTCGGTAAAAATGTGTAAATCAGAACAAAGTAGAAATTATTTGCATATGCTGTGAATGTTCTACCATGATGTATGAACGCATACGTGCAGAAGGAGCCTCAATGGTTTCTCCTGAAGAACTCTTGCACATGGGAAGGACTGAAGTTTAGTTAGCTGATCCGAAATGATCTCACGTCAAACATGTAAGAGCTACAATATGATAATTTGTTCACATAAAACATATATTACAAAATCTCATAGAGTTATATATGTCTCCCCCAGCCAGCTGGGACATGTATAACCCTTAATTGCTTTCTTTGTACACCGGTCGTCTCATGTCACACTTGTCAGTAGCATCCGTCCCTCCAATTTCCATCCCGCAGCGTGCTCAGTGAAGACAAGGTTTTCGGTGGTTGAAGAAAACTGAAAGAAATAGCAACACACCAATGTAAAGTACAATATAGCAAAAATTAATTTTCAAAAAAAACACATCTAAAGATGTATACCATACCAATGGCTGGTATAGAGGACTTATCTTGCATTACTTTAAACTGTATACAGATGGGTTCCATTGTTCTCTGCAGGGCAATAATCTGTTAAATTCCCAAATAAACAATACAATGGATCTCTAGCTACAGAATTACAGCTTCTGCTCTGGATATTTATCATAAGCGAATTAAATGGATCAATCTTAAATGGATCAATCACAGCAGTTGCATATGGAGGCCCTCTTCACATAATACAATCAAGAGAAAAACAACTCATAACCACTAAAGTGAACAAACTTACCTCAAAGTTTACTGAGCTGCCATAAATACTAAGGGGGTAATTTATCAAAGGTCGAGTGTTCGAGTTCGAGTCCTGCAACTCGAAAACTCGAATTAATTGAGTATTCAGGGGGGGGCAAAACCCACCGAAAAAAACTCAAACACCAAACAGGCTAACATCCTCAAGTGGTTCAAGGGACCTCCGCCATTGATTCCTACATGACCTCAACAGGTATTTAGAAGTTTTTTTTTGGATTCAAGCTATAAATCTCCAATATTCTAGTTTTTTTAAAATAACTATTTGAGGTTTATTTAACCTGAAAATGTAAGTTTTGACCAAAAAATACAAAACAAAACAAAAACTGTGGTACTGTGTTAGTGAGTGGCAAAAATAACAAATAAAAAAACAAGCAAATACAAAAAGTATTGTAGAAGTGATACCTATATTGGCTAACAATAAAATACATTGCAAGCTTTCGGAGCACCAAGGCCCCTTCGTCAGGCAAAATACAAATGAAAGCTAGAAAGGCACAGCATATATTCTGTTAGATCAGTGAAAGATATTCATGGGCAATAAATTAGGAAATTATTTACCCAGTGCTTATTTTTAGATGTAGCAACAAGTCTTACTTTGCTTCTTTAATCTGCTTTATCAACACGTTGAAGATAAAGATCAGTTTTAACCTTATTCATGGTGATGCTATTTACTGAAATTGTTTAAAATAATCGATAATTTCTTGAACTGTCTAAAAATATTAAAAGCTTGAAAAATGCAGCACGGGATTGTTGCACTACCCAGATGCAGTTAATAAAATTGTCACAAGAGGGTGAGCAACCACAGCTCCATTTGTTCCATTTTCATAAAATGTGCAGAGTGATATAATAGTATCTTTATACTGATAAAGCTGCACTGGTTAACCCAAAAGATTACACCACCTTCAAACATGCCTTAAAAGTGTGCTATGTGCAATATAAATTCGTAATGTAAAAACTGTCTAATGAATAATATTATATTGCAAAATGTTTAATCTTATTTATGTTTATCTCTAGACCCACCAATAAGTATGTCAAGGTGGTATTTAATTTATATCCTCCCTCGTCATCTTGCAAGCTCATGCATGAATAGTCTGACTTGTCCTGGCCCTGTCTCACACACACTCTAAACTACATCAGCCAATGAATTGAAAGAGCTGAGTCTTTTACTCCCACACTTCTTCCTAGAGATAAAACCCCCTTTTTTGTTTTTGCGCATTCCTGTAAGATGTTCCTAGAGAGAGCAGGTAGAATATCACAAAATAGTGGTTCAAGGTATAAGATATGCAACACACATATTAATTTCTAGTTCACTTATTAATATATAATATATTTGCTCTTAACATTTTCCTTTCATTGTAACTTCCTTCCCATATCTGTTCTCTGTAAAGTGCATGGGATGTGTGTGGAAGAGCATATTAAGAGCAAGTACTTAAATCTGGTTTATAAAGTACAATGAATCTATGGTCTCTTGTGCTTACAGTATATGAAAAATGGTAGAATGCCAGGTACAGTGGCAAATGAATTTTGTCTGCAATTTTTTGTTGTATAATTCGTGTTTCCTCTGAATTAAACATTTAAATAAGTAAACATAGAATATTTTAGAAGCTTACAGTAGAACTGTTTTCAGAGCACCATTCATTACCTTCTCTGTGGCTGTGCTATTTTGCTACGAGGTATGCTGCTGCCATTTGCAGTGGATAGAGCCGGCCTTGGAAGAGCACTGCGTCCGACAGTCACTGCACTTGCGGTCTTGTTTGGCATAGGAATTCCAGAGCTAGATAATGACTGTAAACTGGTTGATGAAGGAATGCAACTTCCACCTTGTACGGTTGGGCTGACGTAGGCAGTGGCTTTCAGAGGGGGTCTTACAGACACTGGGAAATGGCCTAAACTGTGTACTCTTTGCTGAAGTTGACCTGGAGAAGGAACTAGAGATAGTAAACAAAAATAAATAAGCTGCATAAATCAACCAGCCTTAAAAGTAAGGGCTTCTTAAACATTTGTCACTTTTAATGCTCTGCAACTGTCACTCAGTAAGAGTGTTTTGTTACTCAGAGAAACAAAATAGTGAGTGTTGCTACCAGAGATTTTCCCATTTTCTATAATATACACACCAGCCACCTATCTTTTTTCCAGTATTTTCAGTGTTTAAATATGAAACTGGCCCCAATGCTGAACTTACACAATAATTAATAGGAGGTGGTGTTTTGTACAACATGCACCATGATATGGAAAAACTAGGAGAGATGGGATAGAGGTCATGCCAAGCCACACCAGGAGACAAAAAAATGTGTTGCTGACGCAGACACACTTGTGTAGTGGCAGGGGGTGTTTATTAAATTCCTAAGCAAGGCCAAAAAAATGGTATTACATTATTTTACATATGCAATCATAGATACATTGCTTTGCTTACGGCATGTTCTCGTAAGTGACAATGTGGAAATTCACACATGGACTTGAGTTGTAAGTTATGCACCTCTATGCACTCTACAGTCCCCAGTTGTGCAAAGAAATCACTATCACTTAAAAATATGTATAATATTTCCCTCCTGAATCACATAAGTTTGCACTATATTGTGAATCAACTGGAAGTTGTTTCTTCCCAAAATGATGCACCCAGAGGTTATACTGACATACAAGATATTATAAGTTTGCTGCTGAGTGCTGTTGTAGGCAAAAAGATCATGTTTACTCTATTTGCCTCTACAGCCTGCCCCTGTGTTTGTAACCCTCATGAACTGGTTTTGAAGTAACTTCATGTTCCTAAACTTTGCAAAGTCCATGGTAAATATAGTTAGGTTCTCCCACTCCCATATTATTCCATCATATACCGGATCCAGAAGCAGAAGCAGAATAAAGGAATGCTGACATGTGTGTTATATACAGGGATGTTTCAGTATTTCTTTGGAATCATTCATACTAATGTTCATAATTTAAAAAAAAATCTTGTCCATTGCTCACTCCGCATCCATCCATTGTCAGTGTTTTTCTTCAGTCACAGAGGTGATTCTAGCCTCTGTGCTGACCTGAGAGGGAATTCCAATGTAACCCTCCCTTAACTCCCTACTAGAATAGTGTAGAATCTGATTTAAAAACTGGAATTTACTCTTAAAGTTCAAAGACTCGCAAGTTGCCTTGTGACAGCAGGACCTCTGTCTAGCTGAATCACTAAGCATCACACTAAAATTGGAGGCAATTCAGAGACCTGGTAGGCTGGAAAACCATGTAAGCAATATCTCCAGCTTATGGGGGTTTTGCACTGCCCCAAGACTAGTATGATGCCTGCAGCCAGAGAGGGTAGACATTCTAAAAAGACAGGACCCATAGAGAGGGGGCAAAAGGACAGAAAATATATTACACCATGAGCTCACTTGGATAGAGTGAGGAACTAACCTAATACCACTCTAGTAATTCTCCATCTCAGTAACGAGATTTTAACATCTGCCCTATTTCTTAGGCTTTTATGTTGATCACAGCAGTAGAGTACATCGTTTCTTTAACACCTCATATTGGGCTTTTACAAAATTATGCCTATATAAAATGAATACATTGTAAATAGATGTTCATCCTTGTGAGTAACTGATATTTTACAGTGCATAAAAACAGATGGCTAAAAACAAAAAACGTACTACTGGACTGCATTCTGGAAACTCCATTTGCTGCACCATGCAGATTGGAATCAAAGCTCTGGCTGTTGCGTACACTGGCCATTGATACAACAGGGCTATTATTCGTACATGGCATTCGAGCCAAGTTAGGCATACTTCTGCGGAGTTTATCTAAGTAGGAAAAAGATAGAAGAAAACTGGTAACAACAACTGTATATTTGAGGACAGAGTAAAATAGAAAAATAATGCAATAAATATACTTATTAAGCATCTATTTTGCTGATAGAATCCTAAAATAATACTTGATAGCCATCTCTGGAGGATAAAAATTGCTTGTCCTCATTTCTCCTAATTTGTTTAAAATAGAAAGACTGTTTTATGTAGAAGACAATGTAGTTAAAGTTACCAGATCATATAAAGTTGGGAATTCTATAAAGTCCAGCTAGAAGGGTTTGACTAATTACATATAATATATATCTAGTATAGGTAAATCTAAAAACAACTGGACTTGCTGAGTAATCAATGAAGACGTTTCACTACTCATCCGAGCAGTTTCTTCAGTTCAACTGACTGGTGTGGGAAGTTCTCGGCATTTAAACTCTTCCACTAATCCAATCACAATAATATATAATATAAATGTTATCTGGATAGCCCAGCAAATTGGAAAAATTGGCCCTGATATTGCTGTAGTAATATAGTTGTATAAATCAATAATAAATGCAAATTTTGTCTCGTACAATTCCCCATAGCAACCAATTGACTGCAGCCAGACCAGAGCAGTGTGAATGAGAAAAGAAAATCAGTTGCTATGAGATAAATGTCCTCTTCTAGTCTTTAAAATGGATATTACTTCTATAATAGAAAGCCACGCTTACCGCAGTAGCATAGTCACTATTTGATTATTAACACCAATCCACTTAGAATTTCCAAACATATTGGCTTTGCTCGCAAATTTAAATATTTTATATTTGTTATTACACTTATTCTACCTTCCCTATACTTTGAATTACTCCTGTTTTTTTGGAAGTCTTTTTTTTCCAATAAATCAATAATTTATTAACTTAAATAGCCAAGAAGCCTTCAGACAGTAACCAAATCTTTACTGACAAAAGTAATATATGTAGATAGTGCTTTATCTATTGATATTATGCTGTATCTACTCATAAATTCATATCTTTATGTTAAGACTTCATGCAAGGTGTTAGCAAATTTTTAGTCATTAGTGATGGGCGAATCTAACCTGTTTCGCTTTGCAGAAACAGCAAAAATTTGCAGAAATGCATTGAAGTCTATGGGCGACAACATTTTTTGATTCGCAACAACATATTTTCACCCATTGCAGTCTATGGGCGTCATTTTCACGACGAAATATTTTTGCTGGAAAGTAAAGAAAGTGTCTAATTAGTTGCCTTACCTGCATTTGTCCTGCTTTGTGACTGCTCTGGTGTTTGAGGCTGAGGGGAATAATTATATTGCTGATATCCATTTACAAATTGGGAGCTTGGGCTTTTCCTGCACTCTCTAATGCTAGAAAAAGTTTGAGAATGGGAAAGGCCTCTCTGGAGTGGAGAGCAACGGCTGAGTCGAGGCTGAGGTGGTGGTAAATGGTCAAAATCTTCATCATCATCTTCTACACTATAGCGATCGGAATCCTGATCACTAGAGCATGACAGTTTCTTCCCCGAATATAATGAAAAGCTGGGACGAGCTCGTGATACTGAACTGCAGGTAGAGGTAGTTGCAATGTCTTGCCTTAGGCCTGCAATACATAGGACATTGTTCAGTATAAATGAATGGCCCTTTGTCATAGCCAGTTAACACCAAAACAAGAGTGTTCTTACACTGCTTACATTATAGAATGGCTCTTTTATTCCAAAAGCGAACTGCCAAAGTATTTATGGAAAGCAGGGGCACACAGTGAACAGCAAAAGCAATTTAGAGGTGAAGAAACCCTATAATGCAAGAAACATTTGGCTGTGTATGTTTCCTACCAGGCCATATTAAACTTGAATGGCTGCCTCCATGGCTAAGCAGCTCTTATTTAAATAAACCACAGCAGTTGTGAGTGGTTTTTACCAGTGCAAGGTAACATTACATTATATTTAATAATATTAATAAATACAGTTTTAGTAGCTCCTGATGAAATGATCAATTACATGTCTATAGTGAACTGATACTGTATATTATGCACATGTTGCAGCCTTGCAAAGTGAAAACCAGGCTCTTAATCTTTAAAAAATGTATTTTATCAAAATCATAATTTCATAATAAGTCAAAAGAAATGATGAATATGAAAAAGTATGACATCTTAATGTTAGCATGGGAAAACAATGTGCATAAATAAAAAAAATGTATCTTGTAAATTGAAAAAACACATTATAACACACAATAAGAGAATTGTTTAGTTCCCCATATGTTTATCTGATACACTCTGACCCCCACTTCACACGAATTCTGCAAATACTTTCTACACAATGCCAGTTTCCCTGTAATAGTGAATAATTCCCAAAGTCTTATATTTCTATAATTACAGTGTTGTATTTAGTATTTAAGCAGATAATTTAAATGTGTTCAAATTATCTTAGACTAATGCTTAAACAGGAACTAAGGACTGTTATTAAATTAAATTGCTCCCCTGATCTCTTTTGAAAGGTACTTTACTGTTTGAGGTATTTCTTGAGAAAATGTGGCTTTCTTTTTTTCTCAGAAGGCTCCTACATAGAAAGCCCTCCCAGTGGTGGGCTTTTGAGGAACGGAGCTCTGCACCCCAGTCCAGCTCTAAGAGGAACCCCATATAAGTTCGGACAGGGTAAGAACCAGTATAAAATCCAGCACTGGGCTTAATAAAGCTTCCTCATCCTTCCTCCTAAGTCAAGATATGTGAAGTGGCGTTATTAGGATCAAGGACTCAGTAGACAATGCTTCTTGTAGACAGAATTATTAATTTAAAATTAAAAAATATATAGACAATACAATAAATAAACTGCACTAGAAATTCAATCTTACTTTCTTCCTGTAATCTAGCCATGATCTGAACATCTGTGAGATCTTGCAGTTTGTATCCCATGGAGATGGAATCATCTTCTGGTTCAGTTGCGCTCAGTTCACTGTCTACTGAAGACTGGCGGCTCAGCTGAGAAGTCTTTAAGTTGTAACCTGGAAATCCAACATAAGAATAATCCAACTAGTGTGTGTGTATATATATATATATATATATATATATATATATATATATATATATATATATATATATATATATATATATATATATATAGCAAAGAAATACCCTAATTTGCTTTTATGTCTAAAAATTAGCAATTATGTTCAGTGGCGTTCTCATGTAATACATGTAATACATAAAACCAGGCATTTAGCAATTGTTCTCAGCACCACAGCAAAAACATGAAATAAAAAGTGTAAAGGCATCAGTGAATGATTCGTTGGTGGATAGCACTGGTTCTGGCATTTCAAACCTAATTATCGATGGTGATTTAGCAGAATCAGTTGTGTGTTTTCAGGGTTTATTTGTAAAATGTTTGGATAGATTTTAAATGATAGACTTATATCTCCTTTATTTCAGTCTCAAATCATATTACTATGGATACCATCAGATTTTAGTGGCATCAAAAGTAGTCAAAATCAGTCGCCTAGTCATCACTTTAAGAACAGATTTTTAGTCATCGAATATTTTCCTCTTAAAGTGTTAAGTGACACTAAAAAAATACTTTTTAAAATATGAATGTACATTAAGGGGCAGATTTACAAAATTCGAGTGAAGAATTCGAATGTAAAAAAATTCGAATTTCGTATTTTTTGGGTACTTCGACCATCGAATTGGTTAAATTCGATCGAATTCGATCGAATTCGAACGATTCGAACGATTCGAAGGAAAAATCGTTCGACTATTCGACCATTCGATAATCGAAGTACTGTCTCTTTAAAAAATACTTCGACCACCTACTTCGGTAGATAAAACCTACCGAAGTCAATGTTAGCCTATGGGGAAGGTCCCCATAGGCTTGCCTGTGATTTTTTGATCGAAGGATTTTCCTTCGATCGTTGGATTAAAATCCTTCGAATCGTTCGATGCGAAGGATTCCTTCGATCGCAGGATTTGCGCAAAATCGTTCGACTTCGATATTCGAAGTCGAACGATTTTAGTTCCCAGTCGAATATCGAGGGTTAATTAACCCTCGATATTCGACTCTTGATGAATCGGCCCCTAAAAGTTACCTACAGGCAAACGTAACTTTTTTAGCCAGTGTTAACGGGGTAAATCGATAGGCTGTCCAAAATAAACAGTTTCCAATATAGCTTGTTAGCTAAAATGTAATCTATAAAGCCTGGAGTGAGCAGACATCTAACAGAAGAGAACCCAACTTCCTGCTTTGCAGTTAGCGACTTTAAGGGGGGGCCACATGGGACATACAGTAACTGTTCAGTGAGTGTGCAAGTTATCTTCAAAAAGTTATGACCCATGTGGTCACCCCCTCAATTCACTGAATGGTGAGAGAGAATTAAACTCTGTGTATGCAGATTCCCCTGGGAGCCCCCCTGAATTGGATGGATTCTGTTCTCAAGCTAGCCCTGGTAATACTACCTTGACTTTGAGGTAGAGCATCTCATTGGTTATTTGAGCAGTTCTTTGTTTTTCTGTACTGTGAAGAGATATCTTTATGCTCTTGCAATGTCATAGGTTCCCAAGTTTATAAAAACTCTGTGATTTCTTTGTTTGGGGTTCTGGCTCTTTGTGTGTTCAGAATCCATGGAGCTTGTGCCAAATAAACTTTATCTTTTCAACTCAAGTAGTCTCCGATTGTTGAAATTCCACAACATTGGTTACTGCCTGGTAACCAGTCAGTGGAAACCAAGAGATCTGCAAAGCAGGGAGTAGTGTTCTGGCTATTATGTTATGCCTTTATAGATTACATTTTTAGCTAACTATATTCAAAAAAATGTTTTCATTTTGCACAGTTTTTTTCTATTTGCCCAGTTTTTTTTTATACTAAACAATTTAAGTTGAAATTTACTTCAAGGAAATATTTATTTTTTATAAAAAAGACACAATCTCAAAAAACTAGTGATTAGTCATGTGATACTGTGAGTTCCAAGAATAAGCAACCTTCAGATTCCAGAACACCTCTACTTCAGCTTACCTGCTCTGTTAAGAATCATTGTAAGTTTTTGGAGCTAGAAGGGCTGCCTGTTCCAGCAACACAAGATAACAATCCAAACACACACACACAAAATAGGCTTACACAACAATTGCATTTGTTTTTTAAATTACAGATACAGTAAACTGTCTTTAAACTGTCTTTAGTCTTGCAGAACTGTACTGCCATTAAACAATATTATATAACTAGAACATAGTTATTACTTTCATAACTTCAACAAACCAGAGCACATAATGGTAACAAAAGCCCTATAGTTCCAAAAAACATGATTGTAAGCACAATTCATAATGGAAATACCATCAGTTCTATTACATAGGACACATTCCCAGGAATGCGAAGACCGATTTTTTTTTAACATTTCATAGCCACAAAATACAGTCATTGTACATCTCCATATATAAACAAAAATAAATGATTTAAAAGTAGGGATCAAATGAAAAAATACAAAACTGAAAAAAACACTTCCAAGTTCACCATACACTGTTTGGTGGAATTAAATAAAGAAAAAAATTGAAAAATAAAATGTTTGAAATCTGTAAAAATTACCTGTTTTCTCAGGTGTTAGTATTGCTTTTGTTGTGTTTTTAAGGACGCTGGGAGTGTTGCAATATGGAGTGAGTCTCGCAACAGGACTATAAGGGAATGACTTGGATACAGGAGTAGAAAAGAGACTCCTCCACCGACCAGCTAAATGTAAGGGAACAAAAATGACTGATTAGTATTATGTTTTATACCAAAAACAGTGCATGGTTTGGGATATTGAAATACTATAAAAGAACTTGAAAGATTTTAGGCACTTATGAAGAAACCTTATTGTATCACCTCCTGTTTCACTCTATCAGCATTTGTTAAAGGAGATATAACAGCACATAAAGGTGAAACAAAAACCACATAATAATATGGAAAATCAGCGTCACCCAATAGATTACAAAAATCACTATAGATTCCTGTCAGTTCCTTTCCTTGAATGTGCAGCTCATCTATGGTTTTGGTACATTATAATGGATTCAGAGTGGCTGTAAGCATTTAAAATCTGTCACTCACAGGAACCACCACCCTCAGTTTAGGAGCCCATAAGCCACTCATATGACCAATGCTACATTTTTAAGGAAAACAAGATGAAAAAGTTCAGGCTGAGTAGCTAAAGACACTTATTAAAGTGGGAGGATTAGATCATTTCAAATAAACTAAAGGAATGTATGACGATAAGAGGATCATTTTTAGAATCTTAAACAGAAATGATAAATGGGAAGCCTCTCTGTAAAATATTCTGAAATATCTGAATAACCATTATAATTGCACAAAAGTTGAAGTAATATAAGTTAATCAGTTACTATTTACTTGCTGCACAAAAGATCTATTCAGTTATAGCCAAGTCCCTGCCCTACTAAAATTACAATCCAAGTGTTTGTGAGCTTTGTTTGTTAGGAGACTTGCCCAAGATCACAGGGAGGTCACACGGGAATTAAGTCCACACTTTTATGAGTCTAGAGTGTTACTTCCCATCCCTTCTTCTTAAAGCAGAAATTCTACAACTTTGGGCCAAGCCCCTGCGGGAAGCCCAGAGCAACGTCTCACTTTGAGATTTAGGTAGATTGCCAGTTTGATTCCGAGATACTCCTAGAAGATGATCATTATGGGTGAACTGCTCTAGATATTGTTGAAATAATGACTTAAATATTGATACAACAATCTTTTGTAAACTCTGACAAATACATAATACAAATTTTATTGTTGGATATATTTAATTTATAATGATAGCTTACTCTCTTGTACTATTATACTATACATAATAGACTATTAATTGAAAATAGAAAAAAAATGTTGTTTTGTTTTTGTTTTAGTTGTTTGTAAAAACTGTATGACGGTTCTGTAGTTGAATAAACCGTTCACGTGGTTAAGCCTATAATTCCCAGCAAAAACAGCAACATTTTTAAATTCCCAAGGCTTTGCTGTAATAGCTTGAACATTTGCCAGACCATGAATTTATTTATTTGTTCTAAATCACACACAAAAAAGGCAATCTACAATTTGTTTGTTTTCTATACAAGGACAATAACAAAGATGAACAAGTGAAGAATCACATTTACTTTGTGACAAACTGCACAAACAGGTTAGTCCAAAACATTCAAAACTTTTTTTATCATGTCTTTCATAATGTAGGAATAAAATATCAAGTTGCATTTTTTATACTGAAAGAGATCAGCATTCAATAGCAGAAGGCAGAAGGTCTGAAGCTGAGTAAGTTTCCAACAGTACATATCCTATGCTTTATTCCAAATGACAAATCCTTTACATGATGCATCGGCTTCACAAGAAAGCATCAAAATATAGTACAGAAAATGGTGTTATCTGAGCACTAAAGATATAAGGTGTGGAAGTGGAAGACTGTGAGCCTATAAATGGTCTTTACTGCCTCCCTGATTACCCAAGGGCCTACTCCCAGACACTGGAACATACCAACAGGTTCAAATTTAGCACCCTGTTACCCACAGTTTAACTTTGTATCACATAAATAAACTTTTGTTTCCAGTGTCGGACTGGCCCACTGGGATACCAGGAAAACTCCCGGTGGGCCCAGGTGTCAGGGGGCCCCTTTGCTGCTAAACATTTGGCATATTTCATGGCCATTCCCTATTTCTCTGAGAACACAGAGGCTAAATAGATGGAATAATAGATTATAGTATGTAAAGAATAAATACTAGGAGAATAGAGGTTGAGTGAGGAGAATAATAATAATAGTAGAAAGTGGGCCCCTGGTCTATGGTTCTTTGGTGGGCCCCTGGTCTAAGGTTTTAAGGTGGTCCCCTAGTGTCCCAGTCCGACACTGTTTGTTTCTCAACAAGCCCATGCAAACAGATTCCTTCATATAAAACATTTTCAAAAACAGCAACATCTCCGACAAGGCTTTCTACAGAAACAGAAATCCAATTTTTTTTTAAAAAAAAGGTCAGCGCTAATAAAAGCTCAGGGGAAAAAATATGATGAAAGACGGAAAGTGAATTATTTTTTACTAATATAGCTGCAGTTCCACAACCAAAATATTCTCTTTGGTGCAGTTACCCTTTACAATTCACCACGTGTGGCTATTAGATGGGTACTTACAGATGTTTAAGCCTAACATATGCACATCGAGATTTGCAGAAAATGAAGCTGTAGATTGTTCTCTCTAGCTGGAGGAGGTTAAAAGGCGCAAATATAGTATAAAATCCTTTTTATTTTGAACATTAAAAGCCAATTGGTTACACTCACATTTCAGTAGTTAAAATAGGCATAACGTCTCTTTATGTGCAAGTCCGTGCTCTTATAAGTATCTCCAGTGGTTTGCGTTATAGGTTTCCGACCCGCGTTGCATTCACACTCCACTCGATGTCCATATGTTAGACTTAAACGTCTGTAAGTACCCATCTAATAGCCATACGTGGTGAATTGCAAAGGGTAACTGCACCAAAGAAATTATTTTGGTTGCGGAACTGCAACTATGTTAGTAAATACTACACTATTAAAAAAAAATTCACTTTCCCTTTTTCTTAATATTTTTTCTCCTGAGCTTTTATTACCGCTGATCTTTTTAAAAAAAAAATGGATTTCTGTTATTTACTCGAGGAGAAACGAGGACTGTTGGATCGGATAACAGAGGGGAAGATTCAGAAACTTTGGTCACACAACTTTTTTTAGTACATTTCTACAGAAACAGACACCCTATGGTTTGCAGATTGCCAATATGTAAACATAATTCTACTATGAGTCCCTGGTGGCAGATACCAGCAATTGTATGCACACATGGTTACGTATCATGCACACTCATGCAACTTAGGGCCTCATTTATGATTTTTTGGGCTATTCAGCTGGAGCAATCATCAAGAAAGCCCAACATGAATTTCTTTAATTCATGTTGGTTTCAAATGCGAAAAAGCTCAGCAATTTCAGGATTTTTTTTACCAAACTGGCTTATTGGCAGATTTCAAGTAGTACATTTTTTATTTGTACGAAAAGCCTGTTCAGATATGTCCAATTTTTTCAGCTCAAACCCAGCTTGAATTAAAAAAATTCACTTTGGGTTTTCTTGATGACTGCTCAAGCTGAAAAGCTCTAAGTCACTTACTAATCTATGTATTCAAGGTGCTACATATATCCAAGTATCTCCATTATATACAGAATTTTATCACTAGGTGGTGCCTAGTAACACAAAAGGACACTGTAACATGGTCAAGTACAAGATAGATGATAGCAGGTTTCTTTTGGGGGAGTTTAAGTCTCTCTAAACCTTAATTATTCTCCACCTATAGATGACAAGATAATATTTAAGCAGTGGAACTGTGCCTTTAGAAGAATTACAGTAAGAAAGATGTTCTACCACAAAGACCCTGGAAGGGAGTGTCCTTACTGAAGTTCAGTTAATAAAGCACCGAGGACAGGTGCATTATAGAAAGAACCAATTGGAGTGCAGCAAAGGTGCCAGGATTGTATATCCATGGAAGGGATAAATAATACACAATAATATTCACTACTCCGAGGAGTAATCAATATATTTTTGCTTTGAGTTACATGTAGTGATGAAGGGAAGGGATGGTACATTATGAATCCCAATGAGAACCTGGAAAATAAGTAACAGTAATGAGCAAAACTGCCCCCTTTACCTTTACCGAAGAATCAGTGAAACCATGCCAAATACATTTGAGTCAATATGCTTTTTTCCTACAACAAATTGGAGTCACTGGGCATTTTTTCTCATGCCAAATGCACCAGAGTTAAAAAACTTTTTGCCATGTGTTCTAACACAGAACACCACTTGTGAAACTCTAAATCTGTATTGGGCAAAAACTGCTTTTAACTGCTTTCTATATTATAGTATATTATAATATAAAGTAAAAGAATATGTTGAATAGCAAGCTTTATTAAATCAACATAATAAAAACATTGATGTTGAACACAGGTAAATATTTCCCCTTTGATCACTACAGACAGTTCTACGAGTTTACAAATAGCAAAACTAAGGTAAAGTCCCTAGGGGTGGTTTTACCACCAGTGTTCATATGAATGAAAGCTCCCAAAAAAAAATATATTTTACAAATCCCCAATAGCTTTAAAACAGAATATCCTAGCTAGCTGTCTGAACACAAACATCGAGTTGGTTTCTATGAGTAACTAAACCTTGGCAAAAGTTGCGCCTTTCATTATATTACCCTGTATATGACTCTGGATTTTATAATAAGGCCCATTGTTATTTATCAAAGGTTGAGTTTTAGAGGTTTGTGAGTTTTTTTTATACCTCAAATGAACTCACAACTGGAATGTTTTCTACTTTAAAAAAAAAAACTTGAATGGAAAAAAACTGAAATCAGCTAATTTGGGGTTAAAAAACCCAAAAACTCAAATGAATCGAGATTTCCATGGGAATAAAACTAGAATTAATCGAGTTTTCAAGAGAAAACGACTGAAAAAAACCCAAACATCATGAAGACTATTAACATCTTCAAATGGATTACGAGACCTCTGCCATTGACTTCTACATGAGCTTGACAGGTTTTAGCTGGAGTATTTTCAGATTTGAGCTATTTTCAGCTTCGTAGTATAATAAACCTTGAAAAATTCGAGTTTTTTTTTTTTTTTTTACAAAAACACAAAAACATTTTTTATAAAACCCTGAAACATTAAGGGGCAGATTTACAAAGCTCGAGTGAAGGATTCGAATTAAAAAAACTTCGAATTTCGAAGTGTTTTTTTGGCTACTTCGACCATCGAATGGGCTAGTTCGACCTTCGACTACGACTTCGACTACGAATCGAATGATTCGAACTAAAAATCGTTTGACTATTCGACCATTCGATAATCGAAGTACTGTCTCTTTAAGAAAAACTTCGACCCCCTAGTTCGGCAGCTAAAAGCTACCGAACTCAATGTTAGCCTATGGGGAAGGTCCCCATAGGCTTGCCTGTGTTTTTTTGATCGAAGGATATTCCTTCGATCGTTGGATTAAAATCCTTCGAATCGTTCGATTCGAAGGATTTAATCGTTCGATCGAACGAATAATCCTTCGATCGTACGATCGTACGATTAGCGCTAAATCGTTCGACTTCGATATTCGAAGTCGAACGATTTTAGTTCCTAGTCGAATATCGAGGGTTAATTAACCCTCGATATTCGACCCTTAGTAAATCTGCCCCTAAGTTTTTCCTGAAAAATACCCTTGAAAAACTCGAATATTTCAGAAAATTTTCAGGAAAACACAACTCAAAATAACCCCCATAGAGTTAGATAGACTTTTCTACACAAGGAAAATTTAAGTCAATAATTTTCATTTTGAGATGACTACTTTACTGAACATAATACATTCCTTCCATACACAAATGTTACTTTCATATTTTTAATGTTTCTTTAATCCATATTGCTTTGCAAATATGTTGGTTTGGTAGAATAGTGGTAGAGGTATGGGATCTGTTATCCAGAATGCTCGGGACCTGGGGCTTTCCAGATAACGGATCTTATCATAATTTGGATCTTCATAACTTAAGTCTACTAGAAAATCGTGTAAACATTAAATAAACCAAATAGGCTGGGTTTTCTTACAATAAAGATTAATTATATCTTAGTCTTGATCAAGTACAAGGTACTGTTTTATTATTTTGATTATTTGGCTAAAATGGAGTCTATGGGAGAGGGCCTTAACATAATTTGGAGCTATCTGGATAACGGGTTTCCCTATAACGGATCCCATACCTGTACAATGTTTAGCATTGTGGGACTTTCTTTCTGACGGTGAGTGATTAAAATCACTCACCTGATACCCCACTCCTGCTCACCAAAAAATGCAGATGTCCACATCAAGGTTGGGCATCCTAGGCAACCAAGATGGCAACCTCACTCTACCCCCCAGGCCCCCCCAGGGTTGTGCCTTAGGCCCGTGCATCTTCTGCCTACCCTTAGTTCCGGCCCTGGTCCACATACATCTTCTTCGGAATTCTTCCGTCTTCTCTTCGTTCAGGTCCAGGCAGGCTTATGCACAGTGGAGTGAAAGCTGAATTTAGAGAAAAAGCTAAATGCTGTGCATGTGCCTGCCCATACATGGAGGAAAGAAAATAAAAAGAGGAAGACGATTAAGAAAGATCTGCTTCTACAGAAATACCCTGGGCCAGTGCAGTTTTCTGCTAACAGGAGCATAAGCCCTGCATATCAGGTAAACAATTTTAATAACTAGGAGTGACTAACATTTGACAGTGGTATTTACTGAAAAGATTTTTCTCCTACTGTTTCTGTTAACTCAGGTAGAAAAGCTGTACCTGACATGGCACAAGTCAATGAGCAGATTTGGGTTGAAAATCCTTCCATTCCTACTCATATACCTCCATGTCGGCAGAAGGAAGCAGAATTACATTTTTTGTTTTATTAAAAATTACATTTGAGCATTAATCAGTACATTATTAAACACAACAGCTATATTGTCGTGTGTCATATATTTTATCTGTATTGTGTTTTTCAATTAGAATTGCCAAAAGGGAGAGGTATAGGATTAAAAGAGGAACATTCTAAGACTTGGTAAATGGCATTGAAGTCACTGCAGAATCTCATAAATTCTGAAAAGGAAACAAGCCATGACCCTAGAGAATAAATGATGGGGTTTGCACCAGCTTGAGCCAGACAGAAACAAGAGCAGGGAGATTAAAGAAAGCACAAGATTGATCAGGTGAATCCTGGAAGATAAGAGACATCATAAAGACATGAACCAGTGAAGCAAAGCTCAGCTGTTCTTCAAGCTGTTCCCTGACACTGCCTCATGCCTGCACATTTCACAATACACCAAATAAGCAAGACAGTATGAAGCCTGTACACACATCTTGTTTTAAAAAAGATATACAGAAAAGCTATAGAAATATGTAATGTAATCTTTAAAAAAAATAGCAAAAAAAAAAAATAGACACTAAGCAGATGTCTGACCAGAGCAACATCAAGGCACCCATTCATTTTATTATCCTTAATCCAAACCACCTCTTCCCACTTGGATAAAACACAATTGGAGGCCTATTTATCAAAGGTAAGGTTTTAGTGGTTTTAGAGGTTTTTAAAACCACAACTAAACTCAAAAACGACGACATTTATTAAAAGATCCGAATACAATAGTACAACAATTCTGTAGGACGTTGACAACTATTACCTGGCAAAGATTTGTATTACAGGTTTTTGTGTTTTTTTACACTTAATAAATCTCGAATTTGTGTGGGAAAACCACACATTTTTTGAGATTTGTGGAAATCTAAATTCTTTTGTTGGTATATGGGCCCCTTAGTAATGAGGATGGAGGTGAAAGGCACAGTTTTATTTCTCACACTAATCTGTAACTGGAAAATGATACTAGACAATGATACAATAATGATACAATAATACAAATAAACAGCCCCACAGGAGTCAACAGGCCACTTGCCTTGCCAGTCACAATCATTCACCGGTGCTCAGGTGGGCAAGTAAAAGCAAAATTATTACTCAAGGAGGCTGAACTGCAGGTCCGGACTGAGAATTAAAATAGGCCCTGGCATTTCAGGTACACAGAGGCCCAATCAGCCCACACAGAGGCCCAAACAGCCCCCACCAGCCCACTAAATACTGACTTTCTATGGCGTCTTATAGCAGCCCCTCTGGCATTTGCCAGAACTCACAGATTGCCAGTCTGGGCCTGCTGAACTGAATTCAAATATGCAATGGAGTACTATCCCATTCCAAATCTTCAAGCATTTCCCCCTGCCCCCTAACAGCTGTGACTAACACAACTACTGTTGTATCAACCAAAACAAACCAAAGGTACACAGTGACGCAGTTACAAAACAGCAAGATTGGGGGCCATAAAATAGAGTTTTTCCTGATATTATGGGGTTTAAGCTCTCTTTGTGACACAACATTTGGACAGAGCCCCATGGAGATTCTTATTGCTTCCAGGTACTTAATAGGGTGGTTCGTCTTCTAAGAAGAAGGGAAGCTACAGAGACAGTTTGTTGCCAATAGATTAGCCACAATAGTGCAAGCTATAACACTATATTTATTTTGTAGAATGCTATACCAGAGTAAACAGCTCTAGAAACTCTCTCTATTTGTGTAGACAAGCAGCTGCCATATTAGCTTGCTGTGACATCACTTCCTGCCTGAGTCTCTCCCTGTTAGCTCATAACTCTGGGCTCAGATTACATCAGGAAGGGGAGAAGGATAGTGGAGGGAGGAGCAAACTGAGCATGCTCATTCCCTGCCCTGGAGGTTTAAGCTGAAAGAAGGAATGCAGAAGCTGATACAGAAGTCCCTGTGTACACAATAGAAGGGCAGAAATGCAGTGTTTCTTTTGACAGAAGCAGCATTGCTTTGAGGATTTACTGTTGCATTTATATAGGCCTTTCTGATAAAGCTTACTTAACCTTTCCTTTTCCTTTAAACTAATTTTTAATATGTTATATAATTATCAATTCTAAAGGTTATAGAGGTAGCGATCTCTCCCCGATATGCCCATGGGGGGCATATTGGGCAGATCCAATCGTGGGCCCTAGGATCATAATGGATCTGATACGAGCGGTCAGATCGCGGAACCGCATACACACATAGATGCAACAGGATTTTTTAACTTGCACGATCGAGATCTGCCGACTTTCGGCAAGATATCAATCAGGAAAGCCCGTTGGATGGCCCCAAACACGGGCCAATAAGCTGCCAACTCAGTCTATCTGCAGCTTTTATCGGCCTGTGTATGGGGGCCTTAAGCAACGTTTCACTGGTTGTCATTGTTTATATTTATAATTTTTAAATTATTTACCTGCCTCTTCTGACTCTTTCCAGCTTTCAATAGTGATCACTGACCCATCCAAATACAAATGCTCTGTAAGTCTACACATTTATTTTTATTTCAACTTTTGGTACTCATCTTTCTATTCATGGCCTCTCCCATTCATATTCCATTCTCTTATTCCAATCGATGCATGGTTGCTAGGTTAATTTGGACCCTAGTAACCAAACCGTTGAAATAGCAAACTGAAGAGCTGCTGAATAAAAAGTAAATAACTCAAAAAGCATAAATAATAAAAAAATTAAACCAATTGCAAATTGTCTCATAATATTACTCTCTGTATGATACTAAAAGTTAATTTAAAGGTGAACAACCCCTTTAATGACTATGGCATGAATTTAGTCTTGTACTTTTATTTAGGAAAAAATGGTACAATCTGCTAGTAGAATACACATAGAACTCGGAATTTCATATGTATATAAAATGTTCCAAAATCATTTATCAAGGTCATTTTCAAACTTGCAAAAAAAAAAAAAATCCCTGGCCTTTCCTTTTGCAGGAATGTTTGGTTTCTATCTTATTTCCGCCTCCAAACAAATTACCAAATAATATCTATTAATTTCCTGCTAGTGAGAAATGATAAAGTGTGAACATGCACATGTTATAGAAAAGTTGCTTCCTGTATTGAAATATATTAAAAATGAGGCTATGGAAAGTCTACAGCCAAGCAAATTCTACAAGCTTTGGCCATACTATATATGATATGTTTTTGAGATCTCATTGCCGTTTAGCAAATCATTTAAAACTAGAGGCCTCTTCAAGGATTCTTCATATTCTATTCATTATACCAAGGCTAAATTCTTTAGTGAGTTCAAATTCAGAGCATGCTCTAAATTCATTGTCATTGACGTACTCATAGCTTTCTCAGATATTCTTTATATGATGAGTTTCTGGAAATTCTAGCACTTTTCAGCTGTGTTAGTCACTCACTTAGATAAGAATAAATCAGAATAACAACAGAGCACATAGTCCTCTGCCCTGAATCAGCAACAAAACCATCCGCCACTTCTGAAGTCATGCCATTTATTCTTTAGGCGTAGGAGTAGGTATAGATATAATATTATACATACAGTATTTGAGTATTATTGAAGCTAAAATAAACATTAGTAGGAAGAAGAAAAGTATGACTTTATAGAAAACATAGAATCAATTTCTCTTGCTTACCTTGCTCTAATCTGAAGCACAGGGATCGCTTAGCTGCTTCTATCTCGGGCGACGGATTGTCTAAAACATGTCTACACCACTGCATAGGACTCAGAGGTGAGCCAAATGTCCTCGGATTCTTTGTAGGGGAGACATATAACCTAGAAAATAAAGAATAATTTGCATTAAACAATAATGTAGCACCAGGCAAGTCAGATTTATCCCACAAAGCTTTGTATCAGTCTTCTGATCTCAGCTATTGAATTGCAACATTCACAACTACAAGAGGAAATGTGAGGCACAAGCAACATCAGCACGTGGAGCAACATTTTGAGGGATGATTCGAATGTCGTTTTTTGATTGTCGCTACAAATAGCGTACATTACAACACTGTGTGGCGTGGCCTTAATGTAACATTTATGTGCAACGTTATCAATTTTATCCCTGGTCGAAAAATTTTTCTTTGCATGTGCATTAGTATTAATTTAAAAAGGCTATATAATGTTTCTTTGTTTGATTTTTTTAAATCACCCTTATCAAATAGCCAATTATAATCCTCTCTGCCATGTGTCTTTAATAGCAATAAGCAGTAGATGTGCCCTAAGGATAATGTTGTGTTGTTTTATTTCACCAGCATTAATGTGCGGTAGGGAGAATTCCATCCAATCCACTACACCATCACTGTTCACTAGTGGTGGATTTTGGGGCAAAACTACACAGTTTTGCATTTTCAGGATGGCTGCATGTTGAAGTTCTTGTATTTACGCTGATGTGACATTAGACGAACAGTCATTAACCAGAAGCTAAGTTAGATGAGTGAAACCTAACCGGCAACTGAAATATATTAGTTGAATTCATAGGCATTAAACAAACAGACTGAACAAAGCTGAAACAGTTACATCTTCTGAACTGATATATGTTAATCTACCTTGAGGGCAGATTTATCAAGGGAATAATTTTGAATAAAACAAACGTCGAAATTCAAATAAAAAAAGACCAACCAAAATGTATTTAAAAAATCAAAGTTTTTTTCTTCGGATGAATGGGCCGTTTTCACCTGAGGAAGGGGTTGTCCCCGAAAGCTTATGCCACATCTCTGCTGCAATAAAATGCTTTAAAGGCAGGAGCCGAAGTATGGTGTGCTTCTTTTCCCCTTTTTCAAGAGATTACTGCGTTGGGCTTGAAGCAGCCTGGGATTGAATGCAGCCTATAAAGCATCAAGTAAGTGGTGTGCCAAAGACAAACTGTTTTTGTACTACCAAAACAAAACAGGCATCTATTTAGTAGGTGCAATAGAATGCAATAATGTCTTGCACTAAAATTAACTCCAAAATACTCTCCAGAGCTAGTTTGCTAAATTGCAATCACTCACTGCAGGTTTAATAAAGTTTAATGCCGAAATAAAATGAATGCCTCACAACTCCAACATTGTAACGTTTTTTATCATTACAACCTGAAGAGTGGCATTAGTGTAAAACACCTCCAAAAACATGTCTGCTCATCAGGATAAGGTATCATTGTCTAAATTTGACAGATGGTCCATTAGAGATTTTAATGGGGAAACATACATTATATAGTGTATTACTTCTGCACTGTGACATCTGTAAGTGAAGAAGTGCACTATTACAAATCCCAAGGAGGCTTTTGGGCTCAATGACTCATGCCAGCAACCAAAGCATGCTACATTTGTCAAAAAGAAGAATTGTTGACAAAATACGTGCTGTACTTTAAAACAGCTTAGAAAACATTACAATAAATGCTGTACACAGTTATATACGCAGGGCCCCTAGGCCTGCTGACATTCATCGCTCCTGTCTAGTGATGGGCGAATTTGTGGCATTCTTTCGCGAAACGTTAAAAAATTTTCGGCAGTTTCGCAAATTTATTCGCCGGCGGCGAATCGTGGGGAGTCGCTGCGAATTTGAGTCTGGCGAATAAATTCGCCCATCACTACTCCTGTCCCCTCCCCTTCCTTTGTGTACATGCACAAATTTTCAGCATCAGGTTTTGAGTACTGGGGATTGGTGCTTAGGAAATTTTAAAAACTTTTGAATCTTCTGTGAATCCCCAGTGCTTCTGAATCAATGCGGGTGTGACTGGGCAGTATGTCGCCACCTAAAATTCTGCCGCCCTAGGCCCGGGCCTTTGTTGCCTTTTCACTGTAACCAGCTAGAGACAACACTTGATATGTAGTATAGGCTCTATCCCCTCAACACCCTGAAGAAAAGCAACATTGTCAGCATATTCTCAAAAGAGTGTTTCAGTACCTCCTTGATGGAGAAAAGGAGTGTCCAATGTAATTTATCCAATGGCTAACTGGCACTTCCTAGAGTCCTTACATATAAAATTATTAAGGTTGTATCTTAAATCTAACTAGTCTCAATCTTTCGCAGAAGAGTGCCATAGCAAAGAGATTTTTGCACTACACTTTCATACCACAAGATTTAGGATTTCTTAAAAACTAAAATATTTTATACAATTTTAAGTGATGTAAATATTTTCTAATGAATAATAATTTGCATTAGCTGGTGTTCGTTTGAGTCGATGATCTAAGTAAGAGATCTTTATTCACTGTTAATTACAGACACTGGGGCTCATTAGGAAGGTGAGGCTGTTTACAAACTGGTATAGCAGCCTGCTGGCATCACTTATGCCTCTCCCATTTCGGGCTCTTGAAAGATTAATGGTGTGCATCCAACAATAAGTATTCAAGAATACATAGTAGCTCATTAAGGCTAGCTGCCGACACCAGCCTTGATTTCGGGATAAGTATTTTTGTCTATGATTATAGCAGAATATTGGTAGGACTAGGCCATAATCTGTATTTCTGGGTATAATGCTTCATTTGTATTATTACCAATAAAGATTTTACATACAGGAGGTTGCTGTACCTATGAGCGTACTGTATAATACGTAAGTACAGCAGGGCCCTGTATTAATATAGTGCCTGAATAAATATTGGTGGTCCTTGCTGTATGTTTGGTTTAGAAAGAAAAATATGGATTAAATATGGACTATACGGGCATGTAAGGAACATGGTCCTCCAACAGCCAAGTGTGGCCACTAGTAGCTCTGAAGCTGGATTGTACCAGTCATTATTATTATTATTATGCTTAAATGATACAGCATAGAAATGTTCTGCAGCTCTTTTACAGAGATTATACATCATATACATCAGAACCTGTCCTAGTAGAGCTTAAAAATCCAAGGTCCCCATCATACACACCAGAGTAGTCATTTAAATCAGGGCCCAGCTAACCTGCTTTTATGTTTATGGATCAACGGTACTAATTTAAATATGAGCTGCCCCTTTAAAACTTTTATGATAATGCTTTTCATAAATACGGGTTGCAATACAGGGCAGTAAGACAGAGGTATTACAATCCCCTAAGATTTATTTCTATTGATCAATTCCAATAGTTTTAGTTAAAGGGATACTGTCATGGGAAAAAAAAATTTTTCAAAATAAATCAGTTAATAGTGCTGGTCCAGCAGAATTCTGCACTGAAATCCCTTTCTCAAAAGAGCAAACTGATTTTTTTATATTCAATGTTGAAATCTGACATGGGGCTAGACATATTGTCAATTTCCCAGCTGCCCCAAGTCATGTGACTTGTGCTCTGATAAACTTCAGTCACTCTTTACTGCTGTACTGCAAGTTGGAGTGATATCACCCCTCCCTCCCACCCCCCCCAGCAGCCAAACAAAAAAACAATGGGAAGGTAACCAGATAACAGTTCCCTAAAACAAGATAACAGCTGCCTGGTAGATCTAAGAACAACACTCAATAGTAAAAACCCATGTCCCGTTGAGACACATTCAGTTACATTGAGAAGGAAAAACAGCACCCTGCCAGAAAGCATTTCTCTCCTAAAGTGCAGGCACAAGTCACATGACCAGGGGCAGCTGGGAAATTGACAAAATGTCTAGCCCCATGTCAGATTTCAAAATTGAATATAAAAAAAATCTGTTTGCTCTTTTGAGAAATGGATTTCAGTGCAGAATTCTGCTGGAGTAGCACTATTAATTGATGCGTTTTAAAAAAAAAACATGTTTTTCGATGACAGGATCCCTTTAAGGCTTTAGAGTTGATGACCTGGTAGATAATACTCTACAAGGGCCATGGTTTGGCCTCTGTATTTAAAGAAATTATCAAAGAGAAGTAAAGTAAAAGTAATATAGAATACACCAACATGTACAAATCTGACAACTAAACGCAGAAGAAGGACTATGAGATAAGAATATGTTGTGTGTATGCTGGGTAATGTCATCAGTTGTAATCTGTGCCGATAATCTTGGCCTGCAGCTTTGCACTTTTATATGGTCAGGGGACTCCTCAGTGATTTATAAAGTCTTTTACACAGCATAGTCACAGAGACACCTGGCTAAGGATTCGCACTACTAATTGACATGTTCATCTGCACTGTGCAGTTAGCTGAAGTAAATCTTACATTGTGTAGTCTTTCTGATTCTAGACATTCCGTAATTTTGGCCAGCAAAAGACCTCAACCAAGGCCACTGTAAATCAGCTGTGTCTCCATCAGCATCATCCACATTCACACACAGACAAAAAGGTCTCCCAAGTGACCCTATAAAAATATGGCTAGTTCTGGCATGTCTTTTTGCATCACAGCCCTGCTGCAGTGCGCTTAGGAAACTTGAGCCCCCTGCAACACAATCGATAACAATACGGAAAGCCTTGCACCAACTGGCTGCATCACAAACTATCACTGGAACATTTATGGGTTTATTTATCATGTTGTGTAAAAAATGGAGTGAAACATTAACTGTTATGTTGCTTATAGCAGCCAATCAGATCTTTGCTTTTGTTTTCTAACTGTTGAATTCTACTTACTGATTGGTTGCTCTAGGCAACATCACCGGTAATGTTTCACTCCACTTTTTACACAGCATTATCAATAGGCCCCTTAATCATCTGTGTGGCCAGCATCATACATTAAGGGGCCTATTTATCATGCTGTGTACAACATGTGAAACAAATATCGCCGATCAGTAACTAGATTTCAACACTCACCTACAAGTTAGAAAATAAAAACAAAGATCTGATTATTTGCTATGGGCAACATCACCTACAATGTTTGTCTCCAATGATAAACAGGCCCCTAAAACAAAGTATTTTTGACCAGCAATTAAAAGGGGTTGTTCACCTTTGCGTTAACGTTCAGTATGATGTAGGGAGTAATGTTCTAAGACAATTTGCAATTGGTATTATTTTTTTTTATTGCAATATTTGTCGGTTTTATTAATGCATTTTCAGCAATCTGGTTGCTAGGGTCCAAACTACCCTAGAAACCATGAACTGCTATGAATAAGAGACTGGAATATGAATAGGAGAGGGCCTGACTAGAAAGATGAGTAATAAAAAAGTAGCAATAACAACAAATATGTAGCTTCACAGAGCATTTGTTTAGAAGGGGTCAGTGACCCCCATTTGAAAGCTGAAAGAGAAAGTTTGAAAGAGTCAGAAGAAGAAGGCAAATAATTAAAAACTATTAAAAACTTTAAATTGGCATTCTACAACATACTAAACGTTAACTTAAAAGTGAACCACCCCTTTAATAGGGTTATGTGATAAAGAAAAGTACAAGGTTTGGTACTAGTCTAGCGACCTATAGCCATCAGTCAACAGGTAGCATTTACTGATCACCTGTTTAATTCAAACATTTTTATTGGTTGCTATGTGTTATTATTTTCTTTAGCACATACCATAATGGCCATCCACCGTCACATCCGATATCAAAAGCAAAAATGTACAGCACTGTGAAGACACAATCTTAAAAATTCTTTACTAGAGCAAAGGGAACAGACTGCTGCCGAAGCAATGTTTTAAGGTGGCCATAAATGGTACAATTATGTTCTTTCCTGGAAAAGATCGTTGCAGGAAAGATCGTTCATTTCAATACACAAGTGTAGAGCTGAATCTTTAGGTATACAGGTAGAAATAATAGAATTCTACCTGTATCTGATGATGTAGCACCAATGGCCGATGTTCAGAGGGTGCTCAATCAAAATTTTCCCGCTGGCTCAATCGAAGAGGTGACCAATATACAAGTCTTCTGCCAATATTGGTTGGCTCACCATACACGCACCAAATATCGTACGATCATATAATATCATACAATATTAATGGTGAGTCTATGGCCATATTGTTTCTCTAGCAGTCTGTGACCACTGCTCCAGTTAAACAAATAGGGGTTGAATGAACTTTAGTATGATGTAGACCAATGATCTACATCTACCATGTTGCTCACCAATCCCTTAGATGTTGCTCCCAGTGGCCTCAAAGCAGGTGCTTATTTTTGAATTCCAGGCTTGAAGGCAAGTTTAAGTTGCATAAAAACGAAGTGTACTATCAAATAGAGTCTCCTATAGATTGACAGTCCACATAGGGCTACCAAATAGCCAATCACAGCAACCATAAATTAATTTGAATAAAAGATTGAAATATGAATAGGAGAGGACCTGCATAGAAAGTAATAAAAAGTAGCAACAACAATAATGTTGTAGCTTTACAGAGCACTTATTGTGTTTAGATGGGGGCCGAAGAAGGCAAAAATTTCAAAAAATATATACAAAATAAGTAATGAAGACCAACTGAAAAGTTCCTTATAATTAGCCATTCTATAACATACTAAAAGTATAATATAAAGGTGAGCCACCCCTTTGTGCATTAGATAATAATAAAAAAGGGCAAAGTCTGCCAAGGTCTGGAAACCAATCAAATGCTTACTTTAAAGCAGCTGAGCAGTAAATCACACCTGCAGGTTGGGCTTAAAAACTGGTATCAAACTTTGAACCTTTTATTACATTGCCTCCTAAGGGTAGAACTCGGTGCGGCTCGAGCTGACACAACACCATGCGATGAAACACAGTGAAGGAGAAATAGCAGGTAAGAACTACATTTATCTGTCGGATGAAGACGCAAGGTGCAACGTTTCCACCACCGTCGAGTGGTAACTTTGGGCGACTTCGGAATATGAAGCGACACATATCCCATGCCGCAGGTGATTTTTCATTTTAGCGGGTGCAAGAGGAAAGGCATTTGGGCAAATTGGTTGCCTCAAAAACGAGGTGATTAGTCGCGAGGCGACTAAAGCTCCCCAAATCGCCCAGTGTGACCTTACCCTAAGCTTTATGTCATAAATGCTGCAGATCTATTAGCCAAAAGAAACCAATCATATAGGTTGGGCTGGCCCAACTTAGGGCTCTTACACATGAGCGTTCTGACCTGCGCTCCCCTGCGTTCCGTTTTTTGGCGTTCAGCCGCAGGGGAGCGCAGGAATAGACGCAAGTCATTATTTGAAATGGGGCTGTACTCACTCAGGCGCGTGTAGGCGCCGAACGCAGGAAAAATGCAGCATGTTGCGTCTGAACCTGCGTTCGGCCCCTACACGCGCCTGAGTGAGTACAGCCCCATTTCAAATAATGACTTGCATCTATTCCTGCGCTCCCCTGCGCCAAAAAACGGAACGCAGGGGAGCGCAGGTCAGAACGCTCATGTGTAAGAGCCCTTATAGTAAGCTTCAAAATTTAGCAAAATACAAGTATTGCAAAAAATGGCCTGCTTGATTTACATCATTTTTATTTAAAATGCACATTTTATTGTGTAGATATTTTTTTGTAGAACATAGAGTATTAAAACATCAATTGCGCCTAACATTAATTTCCATTTATAGAAGCAGAAGCTGCCATATGATTTACCTGACTGGGACCATATCCTTTTTAATAGAGACACTTGTTTCTTTATCAAATATTAACTTACTTCATGTTCACAATTTTCATTGCCAGTAAAACAATTCAGAAATACAGGCATTAGAAAGTTTCATGAAAAAGTGGCAAAAACATAAGAATGTGGGGTTTGTTATTAACCTTAATTTATATAATTTGTATACTTGGAATGTTTATTCATCCACATTAATCTGTGCCTCAGTGGAGCTTATCATCTATTCCTCATGACATGGACACGCCAGGGTTTTATCAGGTTTCCTTTAACCAACAATTTTGCTTTTGTAGTGTGGGAAGAAACCCATTAAGATTTAGCAACTCCCCCTATAGCCTGGTGCTACATGGCAGACCAAATATTGTTAGATTATAATTACATTTTCTAGTTTTATTTTTTTAATATAGCATGCAAAAACCACAGTTGACGAGATTATTGATAAATCTCCCCCAGGGCACATTTCAGAACTTAGGTATTACATAGCATACATAGTTGAATTACACACAGCAACTAAACAGCAGTTAGTTTTGATCAGCTGTTTACCAATTAGAAAATGAAGCAAATATCTAATTGGTTGTTATGGGCAACTGCAATTGTACAATGTAGTATGTAGTAAATTAGCTGAAAAGGGTCAATGGGTTAGGGTCCTTACAAATGAGCCTTTACTTGTGCATTCCAGAGAGGTGGCTTATTTATGTGTAGCACCACACTGGAATGCAAGGGTTAATAAAGCCTATTATTTCCTATAGTAAATGTACTATGAGAGGAGGGGAGAGGAGGGAGTTTTGATGACAGGACTGTGGATGATATCTGAGATGATGGGGGAAGGTTAAAGAAAGCATGAATAGATGATGGGAGGGCACCAAGATACAGTAATAGCTCGGCTGCAGATTTGAAAAAAATCTTGGGACAATAAAATGTGAAACATATATACTACAGGGAGAATTAGCAATTAATTTAGATCATATTCTACATGACTGCATAGAAGCCAGGAAAGACTGCAGCATGCACTGTTCAAAATATGTCAAGTGCCTGCAACACACTGCTGAAATTGAGTTGTAGCACTGAAAGGGTTAACAGACAAATTAAACAGATATAAATATCTGCCTGAAAGAGAAGCAAATCCTATTACCCGGAACAGACTATTACAGTCAATGGCTAAAGCCTTTTGAGCTAATCATGGCCTTTGCTGCCAGAAATATTCCTTCTTTCCTTCGTTCAGTCTTTCAGGTCTAGGTTCAGAGGCTCAGATTGAAAGGAACCACTGCAAACTAATCTACATGCAAATCACGGATGTGCTCAGCACACACAGAAATGGAGGTTCATGGGCCGTAGCCCTGAAAGAGAGGGATGGTTTTAAAAGGAAACATAGTAAATAATGGTTACACAGCTACGCACAGTTGTATGTATATGCTCCTGTGTTAACCTTAGGAATCCAATCTCATCATCATTACCAGGTATCCTCATCACCACTGCAATACCCGTCTTCCAGATCCAAAATCTCCACCTCGTCTAATAGGGTAGATCCTGGAACTGAACAGTTGCTTTGGGGTCCCTCTGCAGCATTGATGCAGGAAAAGGGCAGCCTGTTGTTATTACTGTAATAGCCCATGGATTCTGGGGAAAAGAGGCTGCCAGCCACTGCTGAAGTGCAGAGCAAAGTGGGCACAGGACTGGGTAGGCAGAGCGCTGCGGGCCGTGAGAGCACAGGGGAAGAGTGGATACATGTTCCTGGCTGATGCACCATGGATGGAAGATGCTGATGCTGCAGCAGCAGGTGTGGGCTTGGTGTACAGTTGCTCACAGCACTGGCTCGGTTCCTCAGATGCTCATTCTGCTTCTCCAGCTTCCTCACCAGCTCTTGCAGCTTCTTCACCTCCAGCTCTGCATTCACCATCAGCCCATTAGGGGTGGGAGAACCAGTGCTGCTGCGGCACTTCACCTCTGCCATGGCTCACACTGCTGCAGCTTCCTATAGCCACTGTCTTCAATCCCCAACAGCCTTAATTTGTAATTCCACCTAGTAGCTAATGTTCCAGGATGCTGCCCTGCTTGATAAATCCAGCTTCCTGCAGTCAGGATCTCTGATAGCTCCCATACAGCAGGGCTAGGGCTGCATCTTGCTCAGATCACACTGAATGTGCCTCCTGTCAGCAGTGGAATATTAATGTGTGCACCAGGCTCCCTCCCACAAATGCAAAGCAAGAGAGGAAGAGACACATTGGGAACAAAGAGAAGCCAGTCTCTAAGCATTGCATAGGCTGCTCCCAAAGGCACTGCTCAATCTGCTGACTCTAGAAACCTATATTTCTTTCCTATAAATAGAAAGGCTAATTCAGTTTTTACATGTGAGAAACAAACATAAAACCCTGATTAAAAGCAAAGTGATACCCACCAAGGCTCCCATGCTGAGAATTATAGTTCTGTAAGATCTGCAAGGCATCTGGTTGACCACCATGAGAATAAGTTGTCCTTATGTCCTACATTAGAAGTTAGGTTTTTGGAACAAATAAGTGGAATAGCAATGAAGTCTGATCAATCAGCTACAATAAGACTTATACACCACCCAGTAGGGAAAGAGTATAGTATAGTGTTAAAATTGATAAAATTCTGTACAATGATATTTCCATAAACATTAAAGGAAAGTTATAGTCACATTAGGTAAGTATTTCCGAGTTATCTTGCAAACACAAAGGGAGGTGAGCTACCCTGATTATCATCTGATTAACGTCACAAAGCTGAGTAAACACAATTAGCAGTTCCTGACATGGAAAGGACAAAATGCTCTTTCCCAGATATTGAATACATATAACAATGGCTACAATTACAATATGTTATTTATATGAAATACTGAAGAAACATGAGATTGTTGCAATACCAGGGTCCCCTATGCAGTGACCTAAACTAACTCCATGCCATCAGGCAGATTTGATCCTCTCCTGGCTTTCTCAAAAACATATGTAATTATTTGTTGTACGATATACATTAACAAGGCAAAATGATGAAATACATAATATAAGTAAGAAAGCAGGACAATGCAAGCAAACATGGAGCATGATTTAGCTGCAGCAACTGCTTTGATTTTTTTTGTAAAGAGATGAAAAGTGTAATATAATACTGCAAAGGTAGGTAAAATATTAAGAACACTCACAAATGTTTATCTTACTGTTTTCTTTCTATCAGTGCCTTTTAGTATATTTCTTAAAATCTTCAAATGCCAGGACTTGTCAAAATGTTGTTTCTGTTCAGTATTTGATAAGAACACCTTCACCTTTTCACTACTCTTCCACTTGAGACTTGAGACTGTTAAGATAAATGCACTTGATTTGGGGATGCAGAGATTTCAGTGTTCTATGCATAAATCCTTTATTACAGGTGACATGTGGGAAGATATGCTGTCAGTGATATTTACTGAAAGGGCTAGTTCACCATTAAATGAGTTTTTAGTGTGATATTCTCAGACAATGAATATTTATTTTTTATGTTTTTTTAATTAAATTTGTTGTTCAGAAAGCTCTCCAGTTTGTAATTTCAGCAGCTATCTGGTAACTATGACCAGATGTAACATAGCAACCAGGCAGTGGTGTGAACAAGAACCTGGAATAGGAATAGGAGAGAAAAGTTTTTGAAAATGAAAAAGAGGCCGAAAAAAACCCGAAATCAATTCAGTTATATTATTTATTTAATTATATTGCTAAAAATAGGAAATGCTACAACATACTAAACTAAACGAAAAGGTAGAACTCCTTTAATGTAACTTTTATAGTTTATCTCAACCAGTGGTCCCCAACCAGTGCAGTGGAGTACCAAGTTGGCTCCGCCCCCCACCCACCCAGGAAAAAACTTCAGAGGGGCCCGGCACGTGCAGCAACTTTCCCACCCCATGCACATGGACGTGTTGAGGTGAGATTCAGATACATTGATGTGTGCAACGATTGCAGGCATGTCGCAGCTACTTGCTGCAGCAGCACGTAATTTCCAGGCAAGAGAGATGTTGTAGAGGAAGAAGGCCCTGAGGTCCAGGCCACAGTTTATCTCAGGACCCCCCACATGCGACCACGGAGTCTGTTTCCTGTATAGTTATACCACTGAACCAGTGGCTCATGAGCAACAGGTTTCTCATCAACTCATTGGATGTTGGCACTCCATATAGGGGTTACCAAATGGCCAATCACAGCACTTATTTTGCATCACCAATGAACATTTTTCATGCTTTTGTTGCTCCCCAACTCTTTTTACATGTGAATTTTGCTTATGGGTGATAAAGGTTGGGGTCCCTGATCCAGGGGGACACCTGCAGGCGGCATTGCCCTACAAGTTACCGTGAGCATCAAAGAGGGATAATAAACTGTAAAACCAGCTCTTGTAGTGCAGAGAGATGAATTGCGCAATGCTTCCCCCCGACCCCCTCTGATGCATTAAAGGTTAGAGCAGTGGGGATGGGGGTTGACATTGCAGCAGCTGCCTCAGGGCGACTTAGGGGCATGAATTGCCCCTGCCCTGATCAACACCATACTATGAAAGAAACCTTCAGCTACTGTCACTTGTTTGCAGTCTATACAGCTTGTCCCATAGAAAATAATGATTGTCAATTTTATGCCACAGGCTTTGCGTTTACTGTAATTGGAGTTTATGTGTATTAGTTAAGCTAAGGGTAGAGTGAATATGAACAATTTTTCTATGGTTCTACCTAACTTTGTAGCTCAATATATTTTTTTTTTTTTTATGGGGCAGGATGCAAATGATACAAATTGTAGCAGATAGGAAGTAACAGGATCTATCTAACCTGCTATAAGTACTCATCTATAAGCCATGCCTTTGCATAAATGCCAATAACCAATCCAGCATCTGTTTTCCTTTGTCTGACTTCACAAGATCAGTCATAGCTACTTGTTAATAGATAATGTAAAACTGTTCATTGTGTTGACATTAAGGTAAATTTGGCATCAAATTCATATATTCCTTTAACTTGGGGCATGTATGAAAAGTAAGTTATTTCTGCAGAAGTGAATGTAATTCATTTCTTCCATACAGATTGCTCTTTTATACATGTACCCAGTTAATAGGATGACTTGGATATTGTAAGAGCAAAGCCTGAAAGTAGGGTAACTACTTTTTAGGAGGCATGGCATATATTCACAGGAGAAAAGGGCAGGTATTGTTACATTATAGGAGTTTTTACCATGAATTATTGCTGGCCTCTAGTTTTGCCACTTTTCATGTGTTTGACTAGATAATTTATGACCAGAACGCCACAATTGATGGAAAACTATGCCTTGTTAGGGCAAAATAACAGTGATACCATTGGTAGCTTGTTTGTTCAGCTTGAAGAGCTCAGTGTTTAATCATAAAGAGAGAAAATAATAACATATTCATTTTCATTAAAAAGATTACAATGAAGAAGCAGATGGCATTACATCTACAAATCAATACAGTTGTATTATGCCAAAGTCATTGTGTATAATTAATGCTTGAACATATTAATCTGCTTACTGATATTTTATAGACAATATGTCGTTATCGCTATATGAATTAGTGATTAGCCTTATACTGAGGCAGTTGAGTCTCTTCTGATGATCACAGTTTGGTGTATGGACTATTTGTGCCCTACCTCAATTACACTCCAGTAATAATGCAAACCAGTAAGATCCAAATTGGTCATTAAATTTATGTCCATGGCTTCTGATTTCCAGTATTTTCAGAGAATTACTGTGATTCTCGAAATGATAACTATATATGATACTGGGGTGCTGGAAGTTTCAAGAGTAACATCAGAGTTATTGCATTCCCATTCAAGGCAGATACTTGTTTTAGTGTTGGATAGTAAAGGCAGAGAGTTATTTGCATAAAATATATGTTTTTCTTTCCCCGTAAACTTTATCCTCTAACAGTTTTGTGGAATAAGAGATCTGTGTTTTTATGCCTGAGGAGCAAGTGATGGACATTCTTGGTATGGACCGTCACCAAAATAATTTTGAACTCATTATATATTTCCTGAAAGTCTTTAATGTGGTGCAGCATCGGACTAGGATGCCAGGGGCCCAGCAGAAAACCTTAGATCATGTGCCCACTCTCCAAACTCCTTTTCCTCCTGTCCTCACTTAATGAGGGAAATTTACTAAAGGGTGAAGTGGCTAACTCTAGCGAAAATTCGCCAGCGTGACGTCATTTTGGCACTTTGACGATTTACTAACGGGTGCTGGAGTAAATTCGGTAGCAAAGTAGACCTACTCTAGTGCTACTTCGCACCCTAACGCCAGGCGAAGTTGCGCTCTGGCGAAGGGACATAACTATGCTAATTCACTAAGTTGCCGATTTTAATGAACGTTACCTCTTGCGCCAGACTTGACTTCACCAGCTCAGACCAGGCGAAGTGCAATCGAGTAGATAGGAGGATCTTCAAAAATAGCTGAAAACGCTGGCATTTTTTAAATTTTTCAGGGTGATAGGCTGAAAAAGATCGAACAAATGTTTTGGGGTACCCTCCTTCCCCCCTACATTTCCTAACATATGGCACCTAAACTATACAGTGGGCATATGTGTAGAGCAATATAAGACCTCTATTTTATTTAATGAATGTTTCCCAGGCTTGTGTAGTGTAATGTAGTTTATGCTACATATACGTCCATTGTACTTTAACTTGGCGCCGTATGCAAATTAGGCATCACTAGTGTAACTTCGCTTTGTTGATGAATTAACGCTAGCGCAACTTTGCTACCTTTCGCCTTCCTGGGCGCAACTTCGGATTTTAGTCAATTTGAGCAGCCCTGGCGAAACTACACCTGGCGAAGTGTGGCGAAGCCATCGCTAGCGCATTTTCGGTGCTTAGTAAATTTGCCCCAATCACTTTTTTATACTGCTTTCTTTTCTTTACATACTATATGCTATTTAGCCTATTCCCATACAGAAATAGAGAATGACCATGAATTAGGACAATGGTTAGAAGTAGGGGCCCATTGACACCTGGGTATCCCTGGTATCCCAGTGGCCCAGTTTGACACTGATCTAGTGTAAATAACTTCAAATATATTTTCAACCTACCCACTATTACTTTTGCACACCTACAGAAATACATGCATGACACAAGGCCACAAGAACATACAGTAATTATGATACAGCAAATGTTAAAGTGACTTAGAGTAGACGAAAAAAAGCTTATCACCTGCAATATGTACCCTTTCAACTCAACAAACTTTTGCCACCCACTTTTTACTGAAGCAGAAATCTAAAATATGTCCTCGTTCAGCAGTTCTGTGCTTTCATCATTAAACTATTAACCTGCAGGTATTTTGTCTTCAGTTGCACTGATTAATAAATTGAACTGACCTGAAGCAAAGATCCATTCAGTTGAGTTCTGCACTGGAAAAGAATAAGTCTAACAACCCAACACCAAAACATACCTGCACTTTGGGGAGTTAAGTTAGTGTTTAGCTGGGATTTGCAAGAACACCTCACAGAGGTCCAAAGGTTAAAAGGCAATTATATAGTTGTAAAAGGGAAAGAGAAATATAAAGAGCTGGTTACATGGCATTGGCAGGTGTGAGGATTAATTACCATGATGAACGCAGGGAAACTGCAATGTTTATGGATATGGACCAGATATTATGCCTCCCAGACTGAACTATTTATTGTATTGCTAAGTGCAGTGCTGTTGGGTTTATGGTGGTGTGGCTGAACATCTAAGCTCTTTCTAATCTCTCTGAGCCCTGTCAGGGAGGAGGGCAGGAGCTCTATGTCTGGACACGGGTCCTGTCTGAAATTATGTTAAGACAGTCTTGAAGTCTGGCTGTCTGTTAAGATTAGTTGGTTGTAGAAAAGAAAATAAGTTGATTAGTGTGATAAAAGTTGATCTGTAAGTAACAGGATGCTGAAAGGAACATTAAAGCTGATCTAACTAATTCATTAATTTCCACAATGTTTAGAAATGGGTCCCCATCGGCCCAACTGAAACTAATTGTTAGTATACCACTTGAGCCATGATACACTTGTTTGTTGTCTCTCATTATGATATTCTGGGTTCTGTCTGACCAGCTTTAAAAGAAGAACAGAAAGATCTGTATCCTACTGATAACTAAACTGGCGCAAAATAGCACATATGTTAGTAAATCAATCCTGCTTTTTACATTGCTCAGGCCTTATTCAGCTGGGCATCATTTCAGTCAAAAATAAAAGTTGACTATGACTTCTGAGTAAAAGCTTTGCAGTATAGTCAAACACCATGGGGCAAATTTATGAGTCTGGGTTCAGGCAAATGATGTAGAAAACGGATGAGTTTCTGAAAAATTAAAAGTGGCGATGATCGCTTTATTTTTGCCAGAAACCCACATGTGAAAAGAAAGTCATTTTTAAAAAGAAAAAACTAAAGCAAACTAAAGCAATCAATTCCAGAAACTACAAGTCCAGAAACTCACAATTTTCAGTTCAACAACTAAATCTAAATAATCTAATTCTAAATAATCTAAATCAATTCTGGTTATAGTCTGCTGACAGGTGATTCATATGGGTGAAATATTTCACTCACCATAGGGCTTATTTATTAACACTAGGCATGTTTTCCCTAGTGCAGTAACCTATGGCAACTGATTGGTTGCTATGGGTTATGGATTAAGTGCAAATTTTGCTGATATTGTTGACAAACTTGAGAAAATTAAACTTAAGGCATCAGCATGAGGAGCAACTCAGGTTTTTTTCCATAAGCAATTCCCAGCTCAGCTGGTGGGTAGCAAAACATTTGTTCTGACACACACAACTGAGCTCCCCCCTGGGTGCACTTGAGGGTTGAAAATGAAGTTGATTCATTCAGCTTTTCATGACATAAAATGTGTGAACTATATAAAAATGTTATGGTTTGGCCTTTGTGGTGAGAGCTTCTGTCTTACAGGTTCCCTCTCGACCATGTGCTTTGGTGACGCTCAGAATAAATCAGGTGAGGGATAAATTTAGATGTCATAAGGCTGTTGTACAAGAAACTCTATATGCCACACTCTTTGCCATCACATTTATTATACGAGTATTTTCTTATGTATTTATTTTTAATTAAAGATACCCTTAGTATCACACATGGATTGAAACATTTGCTAAGAATAGAAGCATTTCAGTTCTGATCCTGCAGTGCATTGAAATATGGAGATGGTGTGATGCAAAACAAGACACCCCTCTGTCCTTCCACCAATCACAGGCAACCTGCTCCAAAATATCACTTGATGCCAAGATCCTCCTAATTAAGTCATTAAAAAAAAAACCCACAAAAGCAGTTGGCAACTGAATTGAATCTAAACTCTCAAGCGCTGAAGCAGTTAATAAATAAATGATGGCTGCTGTATAAGATTTAGGCTGAGATAAGAGCAAATCCTATTGCCTGGAGCAGATTGTATTACTGTTCCCAATCACTTAGGAATAAAAGATTAAATCTTTGGCAAACAGGGACTTTTTCTGTCAGAGGGAATGCTCCTGCATACCTTTGTATCCTTTCAATCTTATTTTCAGATATCCAGTAGTACTGTAAAAAACAGTTCCACACCCAGTCCAAAGACTGCAAACTAATCTGAATGCAAATTGGCACACACAACCCTAATAAAGGTGGCCATAGACGCAAAGATCCGCTCGTTTGGCAACATCGCCAAACGAGCGTATCTTTCCCTGATATGCAATTAACGAGCATGGCTATATCGGGGTTAATCTGATTGTTGGGTCGTATGGCCGAACGATCCGATTATAACGCACAATGGGCTCTGGCTGACCGATCGACCAAACGACCGATCTCCGCCGGACGAAAGATGTCGGCACACGCCACACATGATACGAAAATCGTACGAATCCTCGATTCGTACGATAGGATCTGTGTGTCTATGGGCACCTTTAGTCCAGCACAGAGCTGCTTAAAGGTAAAAATGTAATAAATGCTATGAATGCAATGTATATACAATGATTATTGTTTTTTCTATTTTTTCTGTTTAACTTTAAAGGCAGATCCATAAACAGTTGCTCCTGTCTGAACCTTCTGAACCCCACTTCCTCCCCAGTACATCATTACCAGGTATCCTCATTGCCACTGCAATACCCGTCTTCCAGATCCAAAATCTCCACCTCGTCTAGTAGGGTAGATCCTGGAACTGAACAGTTGCTTTGGGGTCCCTCTGCAGCATTGATGCAGGAAAAGGGCAGCCTGTTGTTATTACTGTAATAGCCCATGGATTCTGGGGAGAAGAGGCTGCCAGCCACTGCTGAAGTGCAGAGCAAAGTGGGCACAGGACTGGGTAGGCAGAGCACTGCGGGCCGTGAGAGCACAGGGGAAGAGTGGATACATGTTCCTGGCTGATGCACCATGGATGGAAGATGCTGATGCTGCAGCAGCAGGTGTGGGCTTGGTGTACAGTTGCTCACAGCACTGGCTCGGTTCCTCAGCTGCTCATTCTGCTTCTCCAGCTTCCTCACCAGCTCTTGCAGCTTCTTCACCTCCAGCTCTGCATTCACCATCAGCCCATTAGGGGTGGGAGAACCAGTGCTGCTGCGGCACTTCACCTCTGCCATGGCTCACACTGCTGCAGCTTCCTATAGCCACTGTCTTCAATCCCCAACAGCCTTAATTTGTAATTCCACCTAGTAGCTAATGTTCCAGGATGCTGCCCTGCTTGATAAATCCAGCTTCCTGCAGTCAGGATCTCTGATAGCTCCCATACAGCAGGGCTAGGGCTGCATCTTGCTCAGATCACACTGAATGTGCCTCCTGTCAGCAGTGGGAATATTAATGTGTGCACCAGGCTCCCTCCCACAAATGCAAAGCAAGAGAGGAAGAGACACAATGGGAACAAAGAGAAGCCAGTCTCTAAGTATTGCACAGGCTGCTCCTATGCTGAATGTATAATGCTTGATGAAGAGCTGTTTTTATTTATTTTTTTTATCTGGAAATCTTGCATTTTTTTTCATCAGCAAAAAACGATAACAGATTGTCACCATTTTTTTCTGAAGTGTGACTAGCACAGGAGGAGGGAAGTGAATGCTCATATGTACAAGTTGCTGTGCTGATGTATAGAAAACAAGCAGATGCAGTCCATTGATTAAAGGAGATGAGAGTCACAGATTTATAGGCCAATGGGGTTAATAATGCAGTGGAGGGAGCTAGAGTTAATCGAATGTTAAAAAAAGAGGGAGAAAAATATTGTGAGTGGGGGGGTTGGGTAGAGGAAAAAATATATATAAATGCATTTACGATAACATTTAGGGGGTTATTTACTAAAACTCAAATTTATCTCATCTTTTTATTACACCATGTTTGACCAAACTCCCATCCATGATTTTATTCAATAATCAAAATATTTTTTATCAATAAAATAACTCTAAAAATTTGGTGGGGGAAAAGACTTCATAAAATCGAGCAAAAACTCAAACTGCACAAATTTTTCAGATTTTACACGTGAATCGCTCGATTTTTTCGGATTATCGCCCGAAAACCCCAAATTTTTCAAATTATCAAACGAAACCCAGCGCAGATAACAATATCTTCACATTCTAAAAGGGACATCTGCCACTGACTTCTACATGACCTCGGTAGGTTTGAGATGGCAGATTTCCAGATTTGAACTTTTAGCAGCTTCAGGGTATAATAAATCTATAAACATTCAAGGTTTTTTTCCATGAAAAATTCAAGGTTTTTTTTCCATTAAAAATTCAAGTTTTTAGTACAATTAGAGTAAAAATTGATCACTTCATATAAACACAACGTTGTCTCTAATAATGTGCATAAGAAAGTCATGAGTGACTTGTCTACAATCTTATAATAATAATAAATTATAATAATTTTATATAGTGCTGACATATACTGCGGTGCTTTAAACAGATTATACATCATATCATACATCAGTCCATGCTCCAGTGAAGCTTACAATCCATTTCCTACACACTCTGCAGGCACTTTATTAGGAGTCAATTAACCTGTCTGTTAGGTTAAATAAGGTAGGTTGTAACCCGCAAGATTAAGACCATATAGGTTTAGGTAAGACTAACCTACACACTTGGGCTGATTTATCAACGTTTACATTTTGGGGGTTTTCCAGGATTCAGGGTTTTTTGCTCAGAATCTCAGAAACTCAAATTATTAATTCAAATGAAGTATTTATTAAGATAAACAACAACTCTAATGTAAAACTTGAGTATCTAAAAGCTTACAAAATCATGTAGAAGTCAATAGGAGTTGCCCTAGGCAAAATGTTAACTATTTATTCAATTTGAGATTTGAAAGTATTTTCTATCTTGTAAACTCGATTATTTATTCATTCGAGTTTTTTATATTCAGATTCTTTTAATAAATAAGGTGACATTTGTGTTTTTATTTGTGAGTTTGTTTGAAGTGAAAAAAAACCCTCTAAAATTACACAAATCCAAATTTTGATAAATAAGACCCATTCCTCCATATGTGATAAAAGACACAGAAGGGCAAATTCACTAAGCGCCGAAGCACCTAACGCTAGCGTCAATACGCTAGCGTAAATTCGCTAGCGTTGGTCATTTTCGTTACTTCGCAAATTCACTAACGAATGCTGGCGTACATTCGCTAGTGTTACTTCGCACCCTTACGCCTGGCGAATTTGCGCAACGGACGTAACTACGCAAATTCACTAACGCGCGCATTGTTCTGAACGCTACCTTTTACGCTAGACTTCCTTCGCCACCTCAGACCAGGCGAAGCACAATAGAGTAGATAGGGATTGCTTCAAAAAAAGTTCACATTTTTTCTAAGTCCCAAAAAACGCTGGCGTTTTTTCTATATTATGGGTGATAGGCTGAAAAAGATCGAACATTTTTTTGGGGCTCCATCCCCCCTACATTTCCTGACTCATGGCAACTTAACTATTCAGTGGGCACATGTGTAGGGCAAAATAAAAATTTTATTTGATGTTTTGAAGGTTTCCCAGGCATTTGTAGTGCTGATACGTATTCCTCCATTGAAATTTGAATTTGGCACCGTATGCAAATTAACCATCGCTAGCGTATCTTCGCTTCGCTTAGCAAATCAACGCTAGCGCAACTTCGCAACCTTACGCTACCCCTGAGCGGAACTTCGGATTTTAGTGAATTTGCGGAGCGCTAGCGAAACTACGCCTGGCGAAGTGTGGCGAAGTGCGGCGAAGTTACGCCTTGCGCAACTACGAATCTTAGTGAATTTGCCCCAGAAACTCTTAGCAACCAATAAAGTGTTTTCATTTAAACAGGTGACCAGTAAATTCTACCTGCTGATTGGTTGCTATGGGTTACTGCTCCTGGGCAAACTTAGTGCCTTTTATTACATAACCCAATTGTTTTTTGTACAAACCGTGAACTTAAAAATAGCCTGTGCAGCAGGTGGCTTGTCAGGACACAGGGATCCTCATTCATTTGGAAAAATAAAGTTTGCTCCATGTTATTTCAGCACAGCCTTCTCACCACTATGTTCTGTCCAGCACCTGTTTTCCCTTCTGCAGACAGCAGTTTTAGAAGATGGATCAAGGTCCAGAAAGTCCTTGCACTACTTCTGACAGGTGTTTTATGCTGACTGTATCTACTGCTGAATTGAATGGGAAGTGGTTTTTGCTGGGGAAAGGGGGATTTTCTGTACCTCTCTGTTATCCCAAAGACCTTTTTCCTCATCCTTAGCCCAAGAATATTTGTTTCTGCTGACCTTCATGTTGGCTCATGATTGGTTCAGAATTTCCTTTACATCTTACGTGAAATTTAGCTATTGACAGGGTCGGACTGGGCCGGCAGGACACTGGGAAAAAAACCTGTTCGGCCCGGCTCTTTTGGGCCTTGCCAGCCCAGACCCGCTCTTGCACTCCCTCTACTTACCTCTCTTCCTTGATGATGGTCTTGCTGCCATGCTGGAAAGACGCGTGCGAGTGGGGAAGAAGTGGGGTGCCTGAGGGATGGTGTGAGGGGCCAGTGGCTGCAGGCCCGGTGGGCCCTGGGCCCCCCAGTCTGACACTGATTATTGAGTAGGCTAAAAGGTTTCATGACCTCTCATACCCCATAAAGTTTATTGTGTTCAGATTAGATAAAGCCAGACCTGCTTTGTGTAGTGTAGCTTTGCATCATCTCTCAGCACAAAAGATATATGTATATGGCCTTCATGATAAACTATGCAGTATAGCTTTGCATCATCGTGCATCTCTCATCACAAATGATATATGAATATTGCCTTCACAGACAAACTCCTGGAAATTAATTTAGACATCTAAGGGTTCATTTATTATTGTGGGTCAAGGTGCAACTTGCCTTTACCCTAACTAATTTGAGTGTTACACCCAAATCCACAACTCTTCATAATCACTAATTTGAAGACAAAAAGTTTAGATTTATGCAGCACCCCTAAGCTCTCATATACTAGGTTCCCGGGACAATAGTAAATGACTCCTGTAATCAGTTTATGGACCAAATACAAGTCTACTCCTGAAATGAATCTAATGCAGAAAGAAAATTACAAATACCATATGTTTAGAGTGATTGCAATGTGTATAAACATAGTAAGCAATTTTTTGTTTGTGCACATTGCAAGTGTTTTAGCAAAATCCACTATTCTGGTCAGAAATGCACTTTGCTCTAAAATGATTCTGTTTTTGCCACCATGGATAAACATTAGCCTTATATGCATACAACATAATACTGACCTAGTAATTTGTGACATGGGATATTTAAATTACATTTTTCATTTGTTTGGTTTTGCAGGAGCTTTCTTTGTATTTCTAGAAGATTAAATGACATGTTTTATTTGTTTGGTTTTGCAGGAGCTTTCTTTTTATTTCTATAAGATAAAAGTAGGGACCTACTGCCAAATCTAGTCTTTAACTAAATCACGTTCAACGTCTTTGCATAATTGTAGATGCTTTTAGTGAGAGTTCTTTTGTGGTTCCACCCTAGAAGACAATCCTGAATTTTGAGCTATAATTAAGGCTGATATGATCAGGGCTGCAATTAAGCATCATTTAGTAAAGATGCAGCTTTCCAACTGGAAGCTTTTTCCTTAGGATATGCATTGAGCAGGTGCATGTGAAGAAATCTGTCGCTCATTTGCTAAGAAATTTGCATTTATACTTTGCTATAAAATAAAATAAACTCACACATTGCAAGTACATTTTCAAAAGCTTTTGATCACTGAGATTCTTGAAAATACGGTTGATTTTTTTCCTTTCTGCTATCAATTGCAGATATAAAAAGAATACTACAGCATGGCTTGCCAAAATGTTTCAATTATAAGTGCCAGCCAGTTTATTTCTAACACAAGGGCTGCACTGATTGTTTGAATAATAATATGTATTTTCCTGTCAGCCTTCTCAGCCATTCAACAATAACTGGAAACAGTGTATTAGTTTAAAGGGGGTTATTTATCAAAATCCGAATTTATCTCATTTTCTGCTACAAACTCTGATAAAATCCGCTCTGGGTTTTTGCGCTTATTTATTATTAAATTTTCCCGAAAATTTGCTTTATGGGAAAAAAAATCACAATTTTTTCAGATTTTTCACCTAAAAACTCTGATTTTTTCCCGTAAACTCTGGGGTATTGCACAAAACTCAGCGCACATCAAAAAATCATTGGGACTTCTCCCATTGGCTTATATGCAACCTCGACAGGTCTGAGATTTTCAGATTCAGACTTTTCCATTCTCTAGATTTAATAAATTCTGAAAAATTTGTGATTTTTTTAAAAAAAATCATGACATTTTCGTGATTTTTACATTCATTGTTTAGTAAATAACCCCCTTAGTGTCTTCATAACTTCACTTGGAATTTAAGTTTTCATGATCTGTGCTGGGTTTAGCCCGAAAATCAGACTTTTTCAGGCAAAAACTCTAAAAATTTGAGCAATTCTGTAAAAAATCCAGAAAAATGACAGCAATTCAGGTAAAAGCCTGAACAATTAGAGCGATTTGTGTTTTTGCTTGCTTTTATCGAGTTTCTCCGCAATACGATTAAATCAAGCTTTTTTATTAATGCAGTTCTTCATTATGGAATCATTTTAATATCTCAATAGTCACCAAATTATTTAGTGACCAAATAAAGGCCACAAGTTATACAACTCATTCACCTTTCAGACAAAATTGAATATGCTTAGAATGTTTAACTCTGTATACATGTTCTGGGCAGAGTAAACATATATAAGTTTGTGCATAAAGCAAAATAATTGTTTTGTCCAGAAGCCTCAATCTAATCAGAGTCTGCAGTGTTTTCTGCTAACCAGGGCATTTAAACTGCTGCTATCTTCCTTCATGAACCACACCCTCTAGCCCCTGATCTAAGGCTATGGGCACATGGGGCTATGGGGTCCGCTGCTCTCAGTCTATGTATTTTTGTAGGCTGAGGGAAATAAATCCACTCTGTGCCCCATCTCAACTGAACTGAATTAGATCTGCCTGTGTACACTCACTACACACAAGCACAAGCGGCTTGGATGAATAGAGCAGAGGCACGGAGCACATCCGCTTCTCTCAGCCTACAAAAATACGCTGAGTGCAGTGGAACCTACAGCTCCGTGTGCCCATATCCTAAAGGATGATGTGTTTTAACTTTCTTAAATAGCTGGAAAACTGAAGATACATTTCCAGTATTGACAGACCATTTTATTAAATCCATGTCCATGTTGGATTGCAGACAAGAGGCAATAATAAGTGACAGTGAGGCTTAGAAAACTGCGCTGAAGGAAAATGTCTGTGTCCCTCCAGTCATCTGCACAAATCCAAAACACAGAGCAAATTATTTGTTATTATTAGATAAACCACCTGCATATTCAGTTAACCCTGGACTTTTGGCAAAGCATGCTTTTCTGAGATCTGCTGTGACAAAACCAGGACAGAGATAAATATCTAGAGCAGTGGTCCCCAACCAGTAGCTCGCGAGCAACATGTTGCTCTCCAACCCCTTGGATGTTGCTCCCAGTGGCCTCAAAGCAGGAGCTTATTTTTGAATTCCAGGCTTGGAGGCAAGTTTTGGTTGTATAAAAAACAGGTGTACTGCCAAACAGACTCTCCTGTAGGCTGCCAGTCCATATAGGGGCTACCAAACAGCCAATCAAAGGCTTTATTTGACATCCCCGTGGACTTTCTCATGCTTGTGTTGCTCTCCAACTCTTTTTACATTTAAATGTGGCTCACGAGTAAAAAAGGTTGGGGACCCCTGATCTAGAGCAACAGGGGAAAAAAATTAAAGTAAGTTCATAAGGTTTTCAAAACAGAACTTTCAGCACATTGGTGCAATCTTGAAAGTAAGAGGAAAGTGTCAAAGAAAAAACAGTAAACTACTTTTAGCTTTATTAGTTTCTGTGAATGTATTTTTATTTTTAAGAATTCATGCATGAGGAATTTGTTAAGAAAGCACCCAATATATATCAACAAACATAGAAACAAACTGGAGACATTTAAGAAAGAATTCAAACATTTCAATATTAAACAAAAACACATACAGTACATATATATAGTACAATGTAATTAACATAATGGTCCTTTGAAAAAATACATTAGTTGTAGCAGGTTGGTTATACATATCCTACATGAGCAAGGCCATAAACCACCCTATGTAACATGTATCAATACAAGTACTGCTTTGAAGGGAATATGCTTTTAGAGCACTATCCAAATCCCACCAGTATTTATAAGACACAGGAGACTTGTTTTTGAACAAGATAGTAACATGATTCATTCATGCAGGATAAGCCATTAGCTATACCCAAGGGCTACTGTCTTCTGTGCCACATATAAGATGTTTGGTGTATGTGTATTAGAATACTGGCACAGGAAGGCTACTGAAGTAACTACCATGCTTACTGTAACATTACTGTTAATAGAATTATTAAATGTGTTTAACATTTTACACAGTGGGATACATGCTTTGGGACACGGCATTGTATTTATTGATTCAGATGGAGATATAAGATCACATTTTTGGGGCACCGACACCACCATAATCTTATCCACAAAGTCCACTTGCATGTTAATAATTGGTGGGTAACTCTAGCAGATACATACCAAGAATGAACCTATGCTTAGAGGAAAGGGCAACATATAGCTTAACAGGAGGCAGCACAAGCATGATCTCTGAGAACTAGATTATGTTTATATTGTTTCTTTGTATATAAATCTTGTAACACCAATAGGACACCCAAACAGAAATTCAGTATAATGGTAATGTTAAAATTAATATGTGTGGATAAATAGGCGTGTGATAGGTAATCCATATTCAAGATCTTGTCTTTATCTTGGTTCACTTGAGTTTGCAGTGATTGAATTATATAATCCATTTCTCTGAAATAGAATAATAATAATAATAATGCATACATATACACATATCAAAGTCAAAGTCAAAAAGTCAAAGTAAACTTTATTGTCATCTCTGCAGGAAACAAAAAGATGTGATGATGTGAAGTTGCTTGGCAACTTGTAGGGTAGGACTACATGGACGTTTTCACCACGATTTGATGTGCTGCGACAAGTCGCATGCGACAGGAATAAGGTAAGAGATAGAAATGTCGGATGAAGTCGCAGCATTGATCCGACGTGGCACGACTGTCGGATGCAGACGCAGTGTGCATCCGACAGGCGGATTGCACCGAAAACATCCATGTAGTCCTACCCTTAGGCAGTCAGTATGTGTGTCCACTAAAACTACTCAAGAAAAGACACCATAGAGTGTAATTAGATACCTCACAGTTGTGGGGAAACACATCTACAATCTGAAGTCATTTAGCTATCACTATAGCAAAAGAAAAAGTGATGACTCTTGACAAGTTGCTGTTTGTGTTCTAATACTTTGAGCACCAGTTAAAATGCCAAGCACTAGTTACACTCCAGCCACAGATACTAGCTGGTTTACATTCAACTTAAAATGTGTTAAAGGGCACCTATCACCCTAAAATAAGGTGCCCCAGCAATAGGCTGCCCACATTAGGAGAGAGCTCCCTGTGCGAGTGGCCATGTTGTGTAGCGTGCATGTGCGTAATGAGCTTCTGACAGCATGCACATATGTAACAAGCGAGTTGCAGTACTTGCTCATTATGTGCATGCGTGTGGCCCAATATGACTGCCTGCACTGGGAGCCTAGCCAGTTGTTTCTCCCAACCAGATTGCAGGCGCTATTACCCTATTGGTCACAGGAACCCTTTCAATAAAAAGAAAGAAAGTGAAAATATAGATAGCTAAGATGCATAGGAAACAGTTAGTAACAACCACTGAAGTAGAAACAAGTGAAGATAAGAAATAATCAAATAATGAACACATTGATGGAAAAATAAGGAATAATGTATAATATAGCTTTTTATTTCACAAAAAGTTCTAGAGAATAAAGAGATTAATGTGAAAATACGGAGCTCCGTCAGGAGTGATGTAAGCTCCGGTTGCTTTTTAAACCATGTCGGTTAAACGTGTATATTATCTATGACTAAGTGTGGCTGCACACGAAACGCGTCAGATGTTTTAACTAATGTGAAATAAAGATTTTTTTGGAATTCTTCATCGCTTCCAAGAAGTTTGTGAGTGCGAGCCTAAAGTTGAAATTTAGTCAGACAGGTGCCCTTTAAGCACATAAACTGCCTTTTGTTGCTGAATTAGCAAGCAATTGAGAAACATTTTTATGATCAATATTAAGCAGGCATTGCATAGCAGATAAAAATTATATAGAATAACAGTGCATCTGCAGTATAAAGGCAATCCTAATCTTACCTCTTGCAGAAAAGTAGCAAGGTTCACAGTGAATAGCCTGCTTATAGATCCATATGCTATCGCCAGCTCTCAGGTTTCCTAAATCTCCTTTGCATACTTCACACTAAAAAAATGAATATATGGGATTAGAATATTACTAGATACCTTTTCAGTTAGCCCACATGCACATATATGATTATACACTGATAATAAGAATGGAGAGGTAGAGGGTGAATTTAAAATTAATTTAATATGACAATAATACACAACCAGAGCAGACAGAGCACTGTTGCTTTCATTGTTGTGCCAGATGAAGGGAAATTAAAACTTTTAGTCATCCATGTGCTATGGAACCAATCGAGTTTCTAATAGCATTCTATAGGTATGGTAAATATAGAAGCATTTAAGGTAGCTATGAAGTAGGTGGAATATGTAAAGAAATTGTTTTATATAACAACTAAATACAAGTGTTGATGAATTCATCTGCCCCATTTTTTTTTTGGTTTTTCCCTTACCTTAAAGCAAGATGCATGACAGCATATGTTTAAGTCTTTGAGGATCATCTTGGCATCAATTCCAAGTGGCTTGCGGCAGAAGGTACACATATCTTTTTCAATAACTGACCTGTAGAGAGAGATAAAAAAGAACCCAGTAACTAATTGTGTAGATCCTATTCTATATGTAGATGTTGATATTAGAAGATGGTGTGTGTTATCCCCATTGTGTGTACCCTTTAGGTCACTTACCGGTCAGAAGTAGAATAAACTGTTTTGATAGAGTTTGCTGCAATATTGTTTTCGTATGATCTATTAAGAGCTGGATCTCTGTAAACCAAATAGGAAGAAGGCGACAATTTAATGTATTTATATGTGCTCAAGCAACCACATACAGTATATATAGTTTTGTATATATTGTAAGAGATGTGCTTGACATGACGATGGTTACATGTATTTGCTTGACAAAGGGGGTGACCCCGAAACGTTGCAGTGCACTCCGCTTCAATAAATCACTGAAAACTTCATGCAGACCTGTGTGCCGTGAGGTTCTTTCTACATTACTGCTTTGGGGGGTTGCCGAGCCTCCACCCACGTGCACCAGGCATATCTTTACTTATCTATAAGGTGGGTGTGCTAATCCACACTACATTGCCTGGAATTACATGTATTTTTCACCAGTGTTTAACTAGTAAACCTTGAACTCCAGCAATAATATATAGTGTTGCAGCAATTAAGACTGTTATTTTGCAGGCTCAGGAAAAGGGAGATAAATTGAGTCCCTGGAGTAAATGGAGAGAACAGGATGGGCCCTCCATTGCATACTGCATTTAGGGTTTTTCAGCTGCTCAGATATTGGTAGCTAACTGGTTAGGCTGCAGGTAAGCAGCAAATAAAAGATGTGTGGGATTAAAGCTCAGTGTGTTGGAGGAGGGTGTGAGCCCCCTGGAGACCTTCTTGTGCTGGAGGGAGGTGAAGTACTGCAAGAAGCTGGTGAATGTGTATCCCTGGAGGTGTTAGAGAGAAGCCTGAATGTTTCAGAGTGCAGGAGCTGCTCTATATGGTGAGAACCCCCCAAAAAAAGGGGAAAAGGTGAATGTGTGATGGTGAAATGCTTATAAACTGTATGCCTATGAGTTTATGTTGAGAAAAGCATTGTGAAAATAAACCTGTGTTTTGCCTGAAGACCTGGTGCCCCTGTTTTTGCTCCTGATCCTCTGCTAAACCTGCCTACCTTTGCTAAATTCTTTGAGATATTGTATGTATCTCTCTCTCTCTCTCTCTCTCTCTCTCTCTCTCTCTCTCTCTCTATATATATATATACACACATAGAGAGAGAGAGAGAGAGAGAGAGAGAGACCCCTGACTATATATATACAAATAAAATCCTAATAGAAATATTCTACATAAAATTACAAAAGAGTGCCCTTGTCAAGGCACTGTACTTTGCTATGTTTTTATATCAGGCTGCTCAGTTGCCCTTGGAAACAGAATACATCGCTGTGGACTTAAATTGTCACTTAGCATTTTATGGATCCATTGCTGAAAGGTGAAGTGTAATTTGTAAACATTTCACAGTTTGTTTTTTTTAATATTGCACATTCAAAAATTATGTTTAGCAAAAAAAATCTGGTAATATAAATATTGTGAGACCTTGCTCATCAAGAGAGTGCTAAGCAATATATTTTTTGTAGCTTACACATTTTTAATCAAATATTACCAATAATATATTTCATGGAAAAATTTAAATTACCTGCTGTCCTCAAATGATGTTTTGTAGACATAAGTATTAGTTGGAGGAGACGAATAGCTAGAATATATAGATTAAAACTTGTTTTAAAGCCATGGAAAATGGTGTGGTGAATTAAAATATCATTTTATATTCTATCAGTATCTGAGCTAATCCATAAATAATAAAATTACATGTTAGAAAATTGTGGTTCCATACAATGTAAAAACTACAAACAAAAGAATTCTCTTCAACCAACTTCTCATTTAAAATTGGAAATACATAATCATACATTTGTATCATCAGAATCTCCACAAGGTTAGGGTTTTATAAAATAAAGAATATTGGCAAGTTTTCAGCCCATAGATTTAAAAAAATCTCTCCAATCAGATTGAGACAACCATTTTGATACTGGTCCAGTTTTTGGCTGGGGATTTCTCATTGATTACTAAATAATGTGGTGTTGAGATGCCATAAATCATTCCCCATTGCTATGAATGAGCATGAAGTGAAAATGCCAATAGAGGAAATATTCATGCAATTCATATTATCATTGTGTAAAGTTATATATTGTGAGTCTGTATTTTCACAATTCCCATTACTTGAGCCTGGAATAAATGCAGCAAACAAAAAGACCCTTAACGTCTCTGCCAACTAACCAGAAACACTCCCAGTCGAGATATTGATAGTTGTACTCTTATCATTATTATCCAAATAGAAGAAATATTAGTAACATTATAGAAATATAACTAAAGAATAAGTGAAGTGAACATGTAAAAAATATTTTATAACTATATTTTCTAAAAGTTTTGACTAGTTTCTTTAACCTTTTTTTGACATTACCTTGTTTCCTGAGTATAGCTGACGTTGGAACGTCGGTTTGGTGCATCAGAATTATCACTGACATTGTAAGATGTTGAACGGCGGCTTCCAGAATCGACAGATTCAGTAACTTTAGTAGTTGTGGTTGAACGTCTGTTTGGTACATTCTGAGTATCTTCAGTCACTGTGTAAGTTGTAGTAGAGCTTCTGCTTGGAACCCTCTGATTATCCTCAGTAAATGTGTGAGAAGTTGTAGAACTTCGGCTTGTCACATTGCTGGTATTGGTAGATGTTGGCTTTACTGTCCTAAGGACATGGAAACAAACAAATTGTGTTTTGTAATATTTGCACTGTTTAGATTATAATGTTTAAAGTGGACCTGTCACCTACACATAAAAAGCTGCATAATGAAAGTCCTTTGCAAATTAAATATGAAACCCCAAAAAAATTTTTCATTAAAACATTCATACCTGTTATAAAGGTGTTTAAATATCTAAACTGTCAATCAAATCTTACCTGCCCCACCTCTATGCCCGTGGCATAGAGGAGGGGCAGTCAATTACTTTCACTTTCCATTCAGCACTTCCTACATGTCACTGCTCTCCTCACATTCCCCCTTCCCTCCTCAGGCTCTATAATTGTGTAGGACACTGCACATGGACATTAGATCCCCCATTCTGGTGCATACACAAGATTTTGGGGTGATACACAATTTCCCTTAATAACCGTGTCCACAAAGCGGCTGCTGCCTGCTTGTTATGATTGTATAATTCCAAGACAGAAGGAAACACATTTTAAATAATAAATACAGTGTAAGTAAAGTTTATTTTGCTCAACTAACATGATAGAAAAGAATTTGAAATTATTTCTTAGGGTGACAGGTCCCCTTTAAAACTACACATGTTCTTGGTAAATTTAAGAGAGAAAAAGAAGATATGAAAAAAGAAAATAGCACGAGAAGCAAATAAAGTTTCAGAATTTTAATATTCAGTGTATTGAGAAGGTGCCTGTGTCAGGAATAGGATGAAACATGGGACAAAATGTAAGTGGCAATAGCACAGAGATAAGAAGAAAGACTGGGGGAAGGGATTCTTCTTCAGCTTTCATTTTAATTCAAAAAGATGGCAGCACAAATCTGTTACACACATAGGGGGTTATTTACTAAACTCCGAATGCAAAAATCATGAAAAAATTTTTATATTCTTTTATAAAATCGACTTTAAAAAAATCACGAATTTTTCAGAATTTTATTAAACCTCCAGGATGGAAAAGTCTGAAAATCTGGCATCTCAGACCTGTCGAGGTTGCACATAAGTCAATGGGAGATGTCCCAATGATTTTTTCATGTGGGCTGGCTTTTTGGCAATACCCCGAAGTTTTTGGTGAAAAAATTAAAAAAAAAACATGAAAACCGGATTAAAAATCCGGAAAAATCTTGAAAATCTGATTTTTCACGATTTTTTCCCGCATACAAAATTTTCAGGAAAGTGTATTAATAAATAAGCCCAAAAAACCCATGCAGAGTTTTTTTTCCAGAAAATATTGAGATAAATTCAGACTTTGATAAATAAACCCCTTACTGGATAGATAGATAGATAGATAGATAGATAGATAGATAGATAGATAGATAGATAGATAGATAGATAGATAGATAGATAGATAGATAGATAGATAGATAGATAGATAGATATTTAAAATCAAAGTTTGGAATAAATCATTCCTGGGCCAGCACTTCCCTTAGTGAAACAAGTGTCTTTTTATTTTACACACATCACAGTGCTCCAACTTTTTTCAAGGGAGAAAGGGATGCTTGAGAAAGGTCCCAAGAGGGACCGAAACGTTGGAGCACTGTGATATGTGTAAAATAAAAAGACACTTGTTTCACTAAGGGAAGTGCTGGCCCAGGAATGCTTTATTCCAAACTTTGATTATATGATTGAGAATTGGCCGTGCACCCCTGAGATCGCTTGATTGGAGTGCGGATACTGAAGATATATTTATAGTATATATATATATATATATATATATATATATATATATATATATATATATATATATATATATATATATATATATATATATATATATATAGTTCCAGTTGTGGTGCACTCCAGTCAAGCGTTCTCTTCCTGCCTGGGTGCTGTCAAATATATTATAGATAGTAGTTACCCAAGATTGACGAACTCCAGGGCTTCATAATGCAGTTTAGAAAAGAAAATTTATTGTCAACGTTTCGGTCCTATTCTGGGCCTTTCTCAAGACATTAGTAAGTAATGTCAATCTTGGGGAACTACTATATATATATATATATATATATATATATTAGTCCCTATTTATTTTCCAAATTTATTAATAAAATTACTATTTTTTATCATGAATTATTAAGGGCCTATTTTCTCCTTGAAATAGTCATTTTAAATACTTCATTTTAAATAGGGGTATCAGGAAGTTCAGTAATGTCCAGTTGTGAAACAACTAAAAAGGCATTTTGAAAATGTTTCGTAGAGACTATATGACATGATTGCCAATACAAATGAAATTCTGGTTGCCTGCTAAATAGTTTATAGCAGACTACACTAGAAATTCTAGGCAACCAACAGTGAAGAAAGCTAGTTATGCTAATTTTCAGCTTGCACTAGATCCTGAAGGAAGTTTTATTTTTGGAAAGTGAATGCTGAAAAAGAAATGCTGATTCATCTGACTCACTCAATAACATCCTATTATAATGCAGTCATAATGCAGAGCATACTATAAGTAGTTTGTATTAATTAAACGCCAGGTGGCAGAAATGCAACCAACAAATATTAGATTTAATCATATCCTACGTAAATAGGTGCTCCACCCATAAACTGCTTTGTTGCATAATGAAAAATATATAATTTGAAGTCATTTTCATCTATACAGTAATTACAAATTTCAATGAATTATAGTTATTTGTAAATTAAAGTTGACAGCAATGTTTATTTATCCCTTTCTGCTCTCTCAGTCGGGCTCTTAAGATTTTAACAGGAGTCAGGTCTCCCCCAGGTTTTTAATCAGCTGGCTTGCGACAATGTTTCAGGAGTCAGAGCCCCGAGTACAGAGAATGAGAACCGCCAGAAAAATACTTTTTTTAATTACATTTACAGATAAGGAATATATATTGGAAAATTGCTTAAAATGACATTAACTTTCAATGTCCAAAAATAGTTCTTGGATGGAGGGAGGTAGTACATCCATAGTTATAAGGTATCTGTAACAAAGCAGGAACATCCATAGAGGATCGAAACTATAAATAAATATTCTTACCCTTTGTTTGTATCCCCAGTAATTGCAATGAGATCATCCAGACCTTGATCCCTAGAAATGTGAATTTAATACTAAATAAAATCATAATATACTGTATGTAATGATAAGTAGTCTACCAATGGTATAGACATGTTGGCAGGAATGTAAACTGATCAAGTTTCCAGGCAAATGCTGTATACCACATAACCAAGCTCAGAATATATATATATATATATATATATATATATATATATATATATATATATATATATATATATATATATATATATATATATATATATATATATATATATATATATATATATATATATATATATACACACATACACGCACACACAACAAACACATACACAAACACATGTATAGGACCTGTTATCCAGAATACTTGGGACCTAGGGTTTTTCAGATAAGGGATTTTTCCATAACGTGGATCTCCATACCTTAAGTCTACTAAAGAATCATTAAAACATAAAATAAACCCAACAAGAATGTTTTGCCTCCAAAAAGGAGGCAATAATTATAATCCAATAATTATATCTTAGTTGGACTTAAGATAAAAGGAAATCATGTTTTAAATGTGAATTATTTCATTAAAATGGACTCTAGGGGAGATTGTCTTACCATAATTTGTCACACACTATGGAATGGTGAATAGTATGACGAGCCATTGCGGCCACTTAGATTTAAGTCACAAAACTTCTTCTGGTTGAGAAATAAGGTCAATTTTGACAAGAAACAGGTAAGTTGGGCCCCTGAGATATCCAGGGCCACTACACTAGGAAGTCTGATGTCAAACATTCTTGTTGATGTTCCCATACATGAGAGGATGGTCCCTGAGATTTTTTATTGCAATTGGTCATACAACGTTAGAATACCCAAAAAGAGAAGCAGTCTTTTTTTATATATGATATAAAAAAGTAGTATAGTATTTAGTTACAGCATATACATGTAGTGACCGTTACGGATTGCTACTTACCCCTTGTTAGATTTATTGGAGGTGTTTCTAACATCAATAAGGGTATCAAGATTTTGTGATCTAAAAAAAGAGCAAATCTGTATCTTGCTTGTAAAGATAGATAACATTTATGTTAATTTACATTTGCATTCAGGATTTGTTGTTAGCTCAGGATTAAATTGGGTAAATGCACACTGGGCAATCTCAGGCATTTTGCTATGTGCTTTTTTTTCCTTTTATTTTGTATTTCCTTTCTAGTCTATAAAAGCAAAAACTTTGTTGAGCTTCATTGTCAGAGGGTTATCAGCAAACCCTAAATAGGAGGGAGTCAAAGTTCCGCCACTCCCCATTCATTTCTGTGGGATTTTTCATGGGTGAAAGTGAAAGTTCATCCTTTGATGAATACGCCTTTCAAAATCCCATAGAAATGAATGGAGAGTGCCGGATTTTCATTCTAGAGGACTATGGCGATCTCTAACTTCAATCTTTGATAAATATACCCCATAGTGTTATGTGCATTCTGGACACTTACTTACTTACAGCAACATCACTAGGGGCATGGTGCAAATATTCTTTGCTGGATATCAGACAATGCTGACGCTGTGTGCACCAGGTTAAGGTACTGTGAAGCAATAGACTTGCTAAAGTCCATGACATTGAGCCTGATGGAAAGAAAGTGACTCATACTTTGTTGCCCAAATGCCAATGCAGAGTAGCTGCATCCAAACCAGCTATATCTGATGGATCTAAGTAGGTGACATATTACTCTTTGTGGCAAGGGGCCCATGCATTATGTCACTTAGTGATAATTCAGATACTTAAAAGTTCTAATAAACAGCTGCACAGGATCAGCTGTAGGACATCATTGTTTTATAATAATCCAAACCCAAAATATGAAATAATAGATACTACAGTTACACTGACTCATCTGCCTGCATCCATAATGGGACCCTATGGGGACATTTCATGAAATTTCATCTTAAGATATGTTAGAAAGATTCCTGTATGGGTCCTGGACTAGCAAGGTGGCTGTAATTTGTACATGCATTATTAAAATGCCATTCAGCAGCTCCATAAAGGAAATGTAGTGCTACAGTACATACATGATTATCATCAATCTGTATTACAGAATATAACACAGCCTTCATATACATTAGCTAAAAATATTTGTAAAGCACAGTAACCCTTGAGATAAATTATTTGTTTAAGCATTTAACAGAGAGAAAATGAAAAGAGTAACAGTTACCTTGGTTTGGCTTCAGGTTTTTTACTTTCAATTACATTTTTAGTGGCTTCATCCCTATAAAATGATAATAATAATAATAGAGTAGTAAATACATTGTGTTCTGATAAGATGCTAGAGTTCATAAACCAGCTGAAAAACAGCAGAAAATACTACACTACTGCAGCTGCACATTTTTGCAGGCAATCACTAATTTCATCTGTTCTCAATACACAAGTTCTGCCCACTTATGGTAGAAAGGTATCAGTGAAGGTAATATCAGTGAAGACAGCACAAACCTAGAAATTATGTCTTCATTTTAGTGTTTATAATTTATCATCAGGTCAAGTTTTCAAGTTAGACATTAAGGGGGTTATTTACTAAACTCCAAATGCAAAAATCACGAAAAATGTGTGATTTTTTTTTTTATAAAATTAGACTTTAGAAAAAATCATGAATTTTTCAGAATTTATTAAACCCCAAGGATGGAAAAGTCAGAATCTGAAAATCCGTCATCTCAGACCTGTCGAGGTTGCATATAAGTCAATGGGAGAAGTCTCAATGATTTTTTGATGCGCGCTGGGTTTTTGGCAAAAAATTCTGAATTTTCGGGTGAAAAATATGAAAAAATATTGCGAAAATCTGATTTGTCAAAATTTTTTCGAAATTTTTCTTGCAAATTTTTTTTCCGGGAAAGTGTATTAATAAATAAGCCCAAAAAACCTGTGCGGATTTGCTCAGGGTTTTTTTCATAAAATATTGAGATAAATTTGGACTTTGATAAATAACCTCCTTAATCACACATAAAGTGATTGTGATTGTTATTAGCATTAAAAATGTATATTCACTTTGTGATGTGTAAATAGGTCTTACAAAAGCAGTCTTGTATTGTGGGTTTCCAGCTATAAACTCAAAGTCATTTAGGGGGTTATTTACTAAACCTCGAATTTATCTGGTCTGGCTTTTGAGGCAAAAACTCGAATTTTCGTGGAATAAAACCTTGATTTTTTCTACATTTATTATACACCGATGCTGCAAAAAAAAGACCTGTTGAGGTCCTGTATATGTCAATTTGAAGTTTTCTTGGTCTGCACTGGGTTTAGTCTAAAAATCCAACTTTTTGGGGGTTTTGGACAAAAATTTTAGTGATTCTGGAAAAAAGCTCTAAAAATTCAAGCAATTCTGGGAAAAAGCCCAAAAAATGTGAGCGATTTTGGGTTTTCGTTTGACTTTATCAAGTTTTTCCATGATCTGAATAATTTGGACTATTTTATTAATAAATAAGGTCAAATCGAGCATAGGAGTTTGGTCATGGTTTTTTTTTTATAAAAAATTTGGATTTTAGTAAATAACCCTATTAGAATATGCTGAGTGGTGTTGTTCTGCAACATCATACATCATTATATATATATATATATATATATATATATATATATATATATATATATATATATATATATATATATATATATATATATATATATATATATATATATATATATATATATATATATATATATGCTTGGTGAGGGCAGCACTCCGCCTTTGTAGTATTCCTCGGGTGCACGGTAATATATATTATAAGCAAAAAGAAGACCAGCAACACCGAGATCTCTTGTGACATAATCAATTTATGTTGTGAAATCACATGCAAGCCAAAGCTTGCATGTGATTTCACAACATAAATTGATTATGTCACAAGAGATCTCGGTGTTGCTGGTCTTCTTTTTGCTTATATATATATATATATATATATATTTGCTATTCAATTTTACTATATTAAAATAATGAACTGATAATATTTAATGAAAACTATTTATGGTAAATTTCCATATTTCATTTGGTAATACTTTGATCAATTAGTAATAATTACATACATTTGCAGATACTTTTCTTTTGCTTTATTTATAATTGCTCCCCCCAAAAAATACACAAAATATGTAGCAGAAAACAGAGCCAAAAAACTTGCAACTTGCAAAATTAATTCTAATTCTAGCTATTCCATGGCTAATTTTTTCACTCGGGACAGTTCTGAAGCAAAATTCCTTTTTGCTAACAAAAAACTTTTTGGGAATTATGGTAGAATTTCACCATGTGATCTGTTTTGCTGAAATAATGTGATCGCTTTCATTAAAAAAAAGACCTTGCAGACATCATTATTATTTGCCCCCTGCCTTTTACATCAGCCAATGGGATTGGAGTCTTCCTCCTATCTATCTATCTATCTGTCTGTCTGTCTGTCTGTCTGTCTGTCTGTCTGTCTGTCTATCTATCTAAAGAGCTATCTAAAAACATGGGAGTTTTTTTTATAATGAAGAACGGTTGTAGAATAGTGTAAAGTAGCTTCTGTAACAAGGTAGGAACAAGTATATGCTATTGCAGAGCTAAAACATCATAACCACAATGTTAGTTTGCCTTCCCAATGACTATGATGCATTTTATCAAAATATTTCCCAAATTTTGACAAAAGTTTTTCACCTGTTTTGCAAAACACTGCAAGTTTGCCCATCACTACTAACTGAATCTATTGCAAGATAAATTAGGAGAACTTATGCAAATCCTTTTAGTATGTTACATTTAAGGCAATGTATTTATAACTTTGTTTTAAGCAGTACCGTATATACCCGAGTATAAGCTGAGTTTTTCAGCATCCAAAATGTGCTGAAAAAGTCTACCTCGGCTTATACTTGGGCGGTACCGAGTAGCTGAGATTGCAGTCACTTTTAATCATTCCTATACCAACAGTACACTTGGGGAGAGACTGCAATATCCCACAATGCCCTCTGTTGGTTATATGAAAGAATAACAGTGCGCCCTCAGTTGGTTATATGAAAGAATAACAGTGACTGCAATATCACACAGCGCCATCTGTTGGTTGTATGAAAGAATAAAAGTGCGCCCTCTGTTGGTTATATGAAAGATTAACAGTGACTGCAATATCACACAGCGCCCTCTGTTGGTTATATTAAAGAATAACAGTGACTGCAATATCACACAGCACCCTCTGTTGGTTATATGAAAGAATAACAGTGCGCCCCCTGTTGGTTATATGAAATAATAACAGTGACTGCACTATCACACAGCACCCTCTGTTGGTTATATGAAAGAATAACAGTGACTGCAATATCACACAGCGCCATCTGTTGGTTATATGGAAGAATAACAGTGACTGCAATATCACACAGTACCCTCTGTTGGTTATATGAAAGATTAATAGTGACTGCAATATCACAAAGCGCCCTCTGCTGGTTATATGAAAGAATAACAGTGACTGCAATATCACACAGCGCCCTCTGTTGGTTATACCAAAGATTAACAGTGAGGGCAATATCAAACAGCACCCTCTGCACATGGTAGTGGGACAGTGGGACAATGAACACAGTAATCAGTTTGGCAATTCTCTGTCACCATCAACTTTGCAAAGAAGTCCGGTTGATCGCTGGGGGGGTCGCTTTGGCAGAATGTGTGCTGCTGGGAGACAGGGCTGTAGTTGTGTCTAGGCTTATACTAGAGTCAATAAGTTTTCCCAGTTTTCGTAGGTAAAATTAGGTACCTCGGCTTATACTCAGGTCGGCTTATACTCGAGTATATACGGTATATAAAGGTATTACTACTGTCACAGACCATACACAAATATGATTTAAAATGGAACTAACAACTAATATATAGTTTTACCTATAACGAATATTTTTGGCATCCCCTTTTACTTGAATATAGTCATCCAGGTCTTCTTCTCTTAAAATGGTATTCGAACTGTAATAATAATAACAAATATAATATGGTTAAAATTGTAACATGGGGAGGCCAATGTATGAATTTGTGAATTTGTGAGATTTTTATACTCTAAATTTTAAATGTTTGCTTATTTATTTAAAAAAATCAAATCTAAAAAATTTGATATAATAAAACTGTGAAAAATGCTTGAATTAAAACTTGCAAACGTTGTTCCTAGGCCAACTCCCATTGATTGCTACATTAACTCACAAGCTTTTTAAAATTCCACTTCTTTAAATGTTTTGTGCTTCAAGGGGCTGTTCACCTTTAAAGTCACTTTTAGCATAAATTAGAAAGTAATATTCTGCGACAATTTGCAATTGGTTTATATTTTTTATCATTTGTGGTTTTAAGTTATTTAGCTTTTTATTCAGAAGCTCTCCAGATTGATATTTCAGCAATCTGGTTGCTAGGGGCCAAATTACCATGCATTGAAATAAGAGACTGGAATATGAATAGGAGATGCCTGAATAGAAATAGTAGTGATAAAAAGTAACAATATAAATACATTTGTAGCCTTACAGAGCATTTCTTTTTGCATGAGGTCAGTGGTCCCCATTTGACAGCTGGAAAGAGTCAGACTAAGACAAATAATCCAAAAACGATAACAAAAAAAATGAAGTCCATTGAAATGTTTCTAAGGGGCCCATTTACTTAGTTCGAGTGAAGGAATAGAATAAAAAATACTTCGAATTTCAAATGTTTTTTTTGACCATCGAATGGGCTACTTCGACCTTCGACTACGACTTCGAATCAAACGATTCGAACTAAAAATCGTTCGACTATTCGACCATTCGATAGTCGAAGTACTGTCTCTTTAAAAAAAAAAACTTTGACCCCCTAGTTCCCCACCTAAAACCTAGGTTAGCCTATGGGGAAGGTCCCCATCGGCTTTGCTATCTTTTTTAGGTCAAAGAAAAATCGTTCTTTCAATGGATTAAAATCCTTCGAATCAAACGATTCGAAGGATTTAATCGTTCGATCAAACGATTTTTCGTTCGATCAAACAATTTATCGTTCGATCGAACGAATTGCAGTAAATCCTTCGACTTCGATATTCGAAGGATTTCAATTCGGCAGTCGAATATCGAGGGGTAATTAACCCTCGATATTCGACAATAAGAAAAATTTGCCCCTTAGAGTTGGCCATTCTGTAACATACTAAAAGTTAACTTAAAGGTGAATCACCCCTTTAATAAACATTGAACATTTGAGTTTTGGAAACCCTAATTCAAATTCATGAGTTTTAGCTAAAAAATATTGCTGTAAAATATGAATTTGAATTTTGATAAATAAGCCCATATTCAAACAACAACCTACTCATGCAGCAACATTTTTTTTTCATTAAAATGACGGATAGATGAAGTATGGCTCCCATTAATCAAGTCCATTGTTATCTTCCCCAAAAACTAGTAATCTAGTAATCCAAATTCTAATGGAAGCAGCAGTGTTTTTCTTTCTTTCACAAAATGTTTCATATTTCTGCAGTTAGTTTCTTTTATGCGACAAATCAGCTATACATATCCCGTCTATAGACCGCTTATGAAAAAAAAGCTTATATTTATGGACAGGTGCTGGTTTTACAATTACTTGTTAAATACTATTTAATAATAGGCCAGTTGCTATTCAGTGATCCCCAACCAGTAGCTCGTGAGCAACATGTTGCTCTCCAACCCCTTGGATGTTGCTCCAGTGGCCTCAAAGCAGGTGATTATTTTTGAATTTCAGGCTTGGAGGCAAGTTTTGGTTGAATAAAAGCCAGATGTACTGCCAAACAGAACCTCCTGTAGTCTGACAGTCCACATAGGGGCTACGAAATTGGAAATCAAACCACTTATTTGGCAGCCCGAGAACATTTTTCATGCTTGTGTTGCTCCCCAACTCCTTTTACTTCTAAATGTTGCTCACGGGTTCAAAAGGTTGGGGAATCCCTGCTATACACCATGGTATCTACTCTGTTAAATAAATGTCCACTGAAGTACAGCCAGCACAGACGGCTTGATTTTGATAAGATGTAATACTTTGTTCCCCTTGATTGCAGATTACAGTATTTTATGGCAATAACATTAGCAATATGAAGAACCCTATTGTGAAGATATGAATAAGATGTATTTGCCCATTTGTATATATACATTTAATCTGAACTGTCACATGTGTTTATTTCTTGTAGTCACTTATTCCTCCATAACAAACACTTTTTTCTTTTTTTTTTTTTTGGTAAACCAAGTTGTACCTGGTTTTCCCTTTCACAGCAGGGGGCTTGATGTCAATAAGGTTGTCAAGATCATCCGTTCTAATGAGAACATAAAATAGTGAAATTAATATTCTTTATCTATAACTAAATAATTCACGTGTGATGCTCACTTGCCATTCTTGTGAGGACCAAGTCTATTTATTGCTCCCTATATATGGCTCCTCATTTAATAAGTTTTATTAGAATAGTAGGTACAAAAGGTTTTTCTCTTCAGATTATGTAAAAATATTGTATAAATGATCCCTTGGAGGCAATATCAAAATGTACATAACTGTAATATGGCACTTAATTGTAGTTTCTGTAGTGATCTTTCAAATATGTGAAGCCTGCATGTTGTCTATAAGAAGTAAAGAGGCCTTGCTAAAACAAGATTAAAAAAACGTGCATAAAATTGGTCAGGGAAAACGCATTCTATATAGATATATATTTGATTGAACATTTTTTTTACAGTAGCATTATAATTATATAATACACAAAAGCCATGAATATCTTGTAAATTATATCCTTATAAACGTGAGTTCTGATGTCATCAGTTATAAATGGTGAGTTCTGATGTCATCAGTTATAAACGGTGAGTTCTGACATCATTTCTGTCACAATACTTTGTGTATTATAATAAATAAAGTACCCCCTGTTGCAAAATATGAGGATGTCAGAAGTTACCTCAGCGCTCCATGACCTGTATAAAAACACTCGGCCTTCAGCCTCGTGTTTTTATATGGTCATGAAACTCCTATGTGACTTATAATATCCTTATATTTAACATGAGGGGATACTTTATTCACTATATAATCATCAATACTTATCTCAGTCCTCTTTTCTCAAAATCTTTGTGGACCTCCTTTGTAGCCATGTTGTATCCTAAATACTGCTGTTACTGGCATTATAATTTGAAACATATGCAGCCAATACCCATGACCTGACATCAAATGACAATTTGCAATTTTACTCTGCTTACAATGCAAATGTTTATAGGGGTCATTTTCTATGTGCAAGGCAGGGTTGTTTTCGAACATTGACCTATGGTAAGGATAGGGCTGCCCTGCTCCCAGACTGCACTCTGCACCACATACCTTATTTCAATGGTAGGAGCAGTTGTAAACAACCCTTTATATATTTTATTACCTGGGTTTTGTTTTAATAGCAGATGGCTTGATATCAATAAGGTTTTCAAGTTCATCAGTCCTGGTGAAAAGCAAAAAATAATAGGGACATTTTTAATGAATGTGTTTTTGCAAAGCTGTATTCATGATGAATGGATGGGAGAAATCATGTACATGTCTCCCCTCTCCCCCCATCCATGTCCAACTTGCATGGCATTTAGATGCTTAGTTATGAAGCACCTGTGAGCACAGTCTGCAACAGGGCCCTGCACTTACAGTCTGCCCAATGACAGGCTACATGAACCTTATTGTAATGGCAGGAGCAGTTGCAAACAACCCTTTATATATTTTATTACCTGGGTTTTGCTTTAATAGCAGACGACTTGATATCAATAAGGTTTTCAAGTTCATCAGTCCTGGTGAAAAGCAAAAAAAAGGTACATTTTTAATTAATGTGTTTTTGCAAAGCGGTATTCATGATGAATGGATGGGAGACACCAAGTACATGTCTCCCCTATCCCCCCATCCATGTCCAACTTGCATGGCATTTAAATGCTCAAGTTAGGAAGCACCTTTGAGCACAGTCTGCAACAGGGCCCTGCACTTATAGTCTGCCCTATGACAGGCTACATGAACCAGACTGCCATGTGCACATAGTTGCAGCAGATTGAAAAACTGGCACAATGTTCAGAGCAGTACACGGAGGTACAAGTACTGAGGGTCTCACTATTGTACCCCATGTCGAGCCTGCACTTGCAGCAGGGGCAGTTGTAAATGACCCATTATATGTTTTAGAGAAGTATTACCTGGGTTTCGCTTTAATAGAAGAAGGCTTTATCTCAATAAGTTTGTCAAGATCATCAGTCCTATGGTAAAAAGTAAAAAAATAGGAACATTTCATTAATGTGTTTGGCAGATCTGTATTCATGAGGCAAACATATGTCCCCCAACCCACTCCCTAATCTGAGGAGAACACTTCTCCTATTGCCAAATCCTATCTGAATGAGTACTTGGGGGGTAGTAGCTCACTCGCACCCTCCTTAGCACTCCTGCTAAGTTGTAAGTGACCCATTATATGTTTTAGAGAAGCATTACCTGGGTTTCTCTTTGATAGCCGAGGGCTTGATGTCAATAAGGTTGTCAAGCTCGTCAGTGCTAAGGTAAAAAAAATTGAACATTTGTTAAATTAATTGTACCATTTTTGTTCTATATCTCATATTTAGGCAAATCCTGCTTGCATAAATAATCGGTTAACCAATATCTGACATTTATGGGCAGATTTATCAAAGGTCAAGGTGAAAATTCGAATTTTATAGTTTTTTTTATGGCCAAAATTGTCAAATTCGACCATCAAATTGAAATCAATTTAAATATTGAATAAGAAGGATTTAGCTCTATAATAAACATTCGATCGATTGAATAAAAATCGGTCGATTGGAACGATTGGAACAATTTTCATCGATCGATCAAAGGATTTTTATGCCAAAAACTTGAAATTGCTTGTAGAAGGTCCCCATAGGCTTATAATGCAATTCAGTAGGTTTAAAGTGGCGAAGTATTGAGTTCGAAGGATTTTTAAAGAGGCAGTACTTTGACTATCGAATGGTCAAATATTTGAACGATTTTTAGTTGGAATCTAAGTCGAAGTCGAAGGTCGTAGTAGCCTATTTGATGGTCGAAGTACCCAAAAAATTACTTCGAAACTCGAACGTTTTTAACTTCGAAAATTCAGTCGAGCTTAGTATATCTGCCCCTAAATAACCCCAATTTTTTCCCAATGTGGATTTGCATGGCTTAGTTACTAATAAATACAAGGTACTGTATTACTATTACAGAGGAAAAGGAAATTATTTGTAATTTAAAATTAAAAATTAGAATTATTTGTATAATATGAACTCTATAGGAGGTGGCCTTCCCGTAACTTGCTGGATATCAGTTTTCCAGATTATTAATCGCATACCTGTATATTAATATTGAAAAAGGTTTTGCAGTGCAAATATTATTTTCAAAATGATATGCTATTCCTGTCTTGCATCCCGCAAGACAGGAATAGCATATCATTTTGAAAATAATATGTATCATCTTAAAAAAGTATTCCTTACCCTTTAGTGCTTTTTATTTTTGTGTTTGACACTTCAATAAAATTATCAATGTTTTGGTTTCTAAATAAAGAAAATAAAGAATAAAGTTCAATGAATAAGCACAAATAAGACTATACATTTTAATTTCTGTTTTATTTCAGGTGAAAGGATTCTCAGGTAGCAGTTACTTCTCAGCATCACTATTCTTACAATAATTTTGCTACAAAAGAATGAATATTTTAAACAACAGAGAACATTCTAAGAAAACGTTTATTCATTCTCATATTGACTTTCTCAAGCAGATGAATTTATCAAAATTCTTTTTGTGTCTTCACATTTTTGTTTCCAACCAATAGACACATAAGGGGATATATTAAATGGAAAGCATACTATCACTCCACTGACTTGAGGAATTTCAAAACTTGTCGAGAATTCTCTAGCTGATTTACAACATTTGTTGCAAATTTTTAACAAAAATGTTCTCAAGTAAGAGAATAAATTCCCATGAATAAACACACAAGAAGCCAAAAAGTTGAAAAATAGCCAGTTTCTATTAAGAGAATGGTGAAAAATATTTTTTCTTTTTATAACTTTATAATTTTATTGCCTACAATAGAGTAGTGAGAAATAAGAAACTGATTATACACAAGTCCAGTCTGAACTGGAAATGCTTTTGCCAATGGCATTAAATAAAAAATAATCTATATTTTTCTCTTTTTAGTTGCAGAATATTGCAAATGAGGAATAGTTTCATTTTACATTAAATATGTTCTGCCTTGATGTGCAAATTATTGTTTACAGTTAAACCCCATTAATATAGAACTTATATCTACTTTATTAAGCTTTGAGGCAGAGTAGCACTCAAGATGACAGGAGGAGGAATTACCTATCCTTGAACTCACACAACTTGATTTCTGGGGTGAAACAAGGGCAATAACAACCCTTAATTCATGTATTTTAACTGTAATACCTTGTTGTATTAGAAATGTATATGAAAATTATCTTACCTGTTATCAGTGTTGACAGTAGGTGAACGTGGTACTACTTTTGATTTTTCAGAGCTTGAATAATTTTGAAAAGAAACAGACTGATATGTCTATGTACATATTGTATTGCAGTGCTTAGTCCTGTGATTATGTTTCTTGCAGTAAAAACAGAATATATATTGTGTAACATTTGAACATAATAGTTTTTAAATATAGTATATATATTTAACATTAAAATAGTATGTTGTGTCAGTAATTTCAAAGTTTATGTTCAATTCAATTAATAAAGAATTTCAACCCCTTAAAACCTGCACACTGTATTATGAAGTCCAACAAGATATGTAGATACTGTATAAACACATGACTACACTGAGCATGTATTTCACAGGATCTAGGATCTACTGTCTTTAAATAGAGTAACAGAAACCTGAGCCAAATATCTAAATAAGTTGGGGGGGGAGGGTTTTTTGTGCTGAAAGAGTTTCCTTCTCCTTTAATCCCATTTACATAGTACATAGACAATGGTAAAATGTAAAACCCTGCATAGAAGCCATAAAACAGCAGTCTAAAACTGCTAATATCTCAGAAACCACTTAAAAAACAGACTGAATTGCAAACATTCTCATAAGTTTACATTAATTCTTTAAGGCCTTTGGTTATAGCCATAGTAGTTAAAGCTACAAATTAGTATTCTGTCTAGAAATTTAAGAAATGTTGTTGCTACCCATTTGTGCATACATGAAAAATACTCCCTTGCTCCTACAATACAGTATTCAGAAAAGCTAGACTGAAGTGAATCTGTTTTGGGAATCTACTCTGGAAGAAATGTTCTCCTTTGCCATTGACAAATACAACCTATATTGAAGGGTTCCAACCCTTTTCACCACAGATCTGCATTTTTTCATGTGTGCCTAATAGAGGTGAATGTTAAAAGATATGGAAGTAGGAAATTCTTACTTCCAATCTAACTTCAAATTTTTTATAAAATCACAAATTTTTTGGAAATTATTAAACCCGAGGATGGAAAAGTCAGAATCAGAAAATCCGGCATCTCAGACCTGTCGAGGTTGCATATAAGTCAATGGGGGAAGTCCCAATGGTTTTTTGATGTGCGCTGGGTTTTGGGCAATACCCCAAAGTATTCTGAGTTTTCGGGTGAAAATTATAAATAAAATTGAAAATCCCGAGCAGATTTGATCGGAGTTTGTAGCAGAAAATATTGAGATAAATTTGGACTTTGATAAATAACCCCCTTAGGGGCTGATTTACTAAAACACGAATTAATCTCAGTTTTTTATGAAAACAAAGTAGACCAAACTCCCTTCCATGGATTGAACTCATTTATCAATATTTTTCTCGAAAATATTGGAGTGACAGAACATTACAACAAAATCGAGTGGCAATTTGTGTCATATGAGTGGCACTCCGAAAACTCTAATTTTTGCTGTGAAAACTTTTTTATCAGATGAAAAGCCCGACCTTATCGGATTATCCAGTGCAGATCACAATCTCAAGAAACAATTCTAGGGACATCTGCCTTTGACATCTACATGACTCAACAGGTTTGAGATTTTTCGGATTTTTAGCAGCTTTGGGGTAAGATAAATCTCTAAAAAATTGAGTTTATAATTTTACATGACAAATTTGACCATAAAAATCGAGGTTTAATAAATGAGTCCCTAAATACGACTGGGTTATCTCAGTGGGTGGGGAACTATAGACAATTGAATTACAACTTTATTTTGATAATAAAAAATATATTTACCTGATGCTACTTCTTACTGAAGATGAAGATGTTTGTACAGGTAGTTTTTCTTCTGATTTTTCAAATCTTAAAATCAAAGACATTGGTGACATTTGTTTAAAGAACCACACGAGATATGCCCACATTGTCTTATATAAAGTCACACACACAAACATGCAATTGAGACAGAGAGAGGAAGAGAGAAAAAATGTGATACATATATACGTATCCACAAACAGTAATGCAATGAAAGTCTTACACATGAGGCACACATGAATTTGAAAGCTCATGATGGTGTTACTATAGCAACTGACAAAATGTCTTATTACTTTAAATCAGCCGAGGAGATTAAATAAACAACAGGATCAGCAGAAACATTAACCCATTCACTTCACTTATAGAAAACTGAGCAGCCACTTTCAACAGCTGCTACTATCAATCAATATTGCAAACAATGTTGGCGCAATAACACTCCAAAGAGAGTTTTAAAACATAAGTACAAACCATGGAGCTGTTGGAACCGAATCATACTGCTATCTTTTATATACAGTCGTTTAAATACACACATTTTCAAAACAATTTAATTACGATTGATCTATTCTGTTCTGATCCCAAGACTATTTCTAGAATCATAAAGATAAAACAAGACAGGATTGTTGTTGTTGTTGGCCTATGCTGTTTTCTTGCTCAATAAAGAATTATATTGGGACATCCGGCACACAAGTCCAATGCATCCAAAAGGCCTGAATTTAATATTGTTTCATTTATCCTATATTGTAATTTTTTATATCACAAGAAAAGAGTTTCTCATTATTATCAAAAACATTGCCTATTAAAACGTAGTTTGATATATGTATTTCTAGTTCATATCAAGTTCGGTTTCTAATTTCTGGGCTCTTTTGTTAATGAAAAAAGGATTTTTGAGTGAATAAGTGAGTGAATAATTTAACCATATTAGTAATTACCTTGATTTGGCACTGTCAACCCAACTTGCTGTTGTTGACTTATCAGTGGGTTGGTTGATGCTACAAAGTAAGCACAGCATTGATAGTTATTAAACATGCTGTTATTAAAAATGTAACTGTACACATATATAAATATATATATATATATATATATATATAATAGCGGCCTAGTCTAGACTGGATAAAGATTAACATTTTAGTTTTATACTTAATTGCATCCAAAATGCTGTAATTGTTAACTTTTCCAAGATTTTGCAAGTACAATGTAAGATAACTTTACTCAATTTGACTTTCCCAGAATCAATACAGCAGTCTATGGAGCAAATTTATCACGGGTCGAAATTTGAATTTGAAAAACTTCGAAATTCGAATTCAAAAAGACCAACAGAAATTAAGTCTTTTTTTTTTCAAAAAAAAAATATTCAAATTTTTTAAATTCGAAAACTCATCTCGATCTTTGATAAATCTGCCCCTAAGTGATTTTATAATGTTTAGTGAAAGTGCAAACTGATTTTGACAGTAAGGTCCCAGATCTTTTGATTGGAGCTGGGTCCAGTAACATTCACACAATAGAAGTAGAATATCAATAAGACATTTATATTAAACTATGAGAAGCAGGAATATTTTTCTTTATATGTTTAGAAAAGCCATGCACAAAGAGAATATAGTGTGCTAAAAATAAAGGGTTTATTCTTACACTGTTAGTTTGAAGTGGCTGGTAGTAAATTAAATATTTCTCCTCATTATCTAAAAGCAGCACCCTAGCCTCCCTTTGAAGGGTCCATAGACTAGTCTAGATTTTTTTTTTTTGATATTCCAAAAGCTTACACAAATACAATTTATTTTGGATCCATAAGTTTGTGGAGAATTGGATTTTTTATAAATTTATAAGTATTTTAAATGCCTTATGATGAAAAATGAGTAAAACAAGTAAGGCAACTCCACAAAGCAAGATATTAAACCTGCACCAAGAAACAGCGAGGTAAACTTATTTCACTACTAAAACTACTCTGCTTCTCTATCACCACAATCTCAGTGCTTTCCTAATTTTCTGTGACCATCCAAAATACAGAATCACAGCATCCATTCTTGCTTAATTTGAAAAGCACTTTTATTATGCACATTTTTATGTCTGGGTGACAAGGTCCACTGTAAAATATTTTACGCAAAGTAACATTCACAGGGGACAAACAGGTAGTTTTAATGGCTCATCCTTTGGCGTAAAATGAGTGAAAATGTGACTTAAAATCCAGGAATTGCACCCATTGAAATGCATAAGTATTATAGGTGACTCCAAAAAAGAGTATAAAATACATCATTTTTTTCTTGTACATTCTTATTACTGGCAGATACTCAAAAGACAAAACATTTCGACCTAACTCCCATCCACGAATTTAACTCATTTATAAAAAAAAGCTTGAAAAAGATCAGGCGTCAATCCTCATTTAACACTTTTTCAAATTGACACTCCGAAAAACCCGACTTTATTAAACAGTCGCTGCGACAACTCAAATGTATTGGATTATCCGTTAAAAATCAAAGCGGATCATGATGTCAAGAAACATCTTCAGGGACACTGAATTCTACATGACCTCGACAGGTTTTAGCTGGAGTGTTTTTGGATTTTTTTTTTGGGGTATAATAAATCTCTAAAAGTTTTTTTTTTAATTTTCCCCTTTGAAAACTTGACCAGAAAAAATTGAGGCTTCACTACACTTCACAGTGTCCCTTAGGAATTAAAGGGAAACTTATAGTATGCACTATGCATTTTAAATTGCCATTGCTACTGCATATTTCTTTAATATGATTTACATTTTTTCTGTCCCTTTCTATCTGCCAATGTGGATGCTGATACATCTGGCAGTAGTATCTAGTTGATTGTTTTAATGGCAGAATAAATATGTAGGATAACTGACAGTGAACCTTTCAACTAGGAGGATCCTTTTTTTGAGATTTTAAAATGTATCTGTCATGCCACTGTCAGTTTCCCATACTCCTATACATGTAACATGCATTAGTGCACTAGTCTTCACTCTTACTGTTTTGTCTCAGTAGTTGTAATGGTGCTCTTGTTCAGTGGTGTCCATGATCTCCTGCATTAAGAAGAAAAATCAATACAGTTATCTGAATGCCTTAACTTCCATTGTAATAACATTGCCTTATGCAATCCCCCCATAGCAGACAATGCTTGTCTACATATAACTTCTTATGTAACTGGCATGATGAGATTACTGTTCTTGAGTATATTAATGTGGTCTGTGTCCTTACACCATACTGTATTTCATAATGAGATAAACTGCATTCTGTGATTTTATAATACATTCATTTCATTATGTTCTCCGATTTGCTTTGCAGAACTTCTCTCTCATATCAAGCCTCTATACTTACACTGCACTTACGCTATTGTGCACTCATGACACAGCTTTCCAGGCCGATCTAGAGTAATTAAGTCTCAAAAAATATTTGACCCCTGAAATCCTGACATTTGCTATGATTTCAGCAATACCTTTGCATATAACCCATATGTTTTAGGTGTCAACACAAGTTGGATGGCACTGTTCTAAACCATTAAATAAATCTAAAAACAAAACGACCAGTGCAATACAATATAACACTTTAATCAGAATGTTTGGTTTTGCCTCTTATTGTTCATGCTGTGTTTTGAATTAGGATAATGCGACGGCGAATGTGAAACAATAGTGGCACAGAGCATGAAGAACAGTGCAGCCATTCATTTTGTTTTCCCAGAGATGAGCCCATGATGGAATGAATTGCCACAGCAAACAGCACATGTCCAACAAAAATAGTGATTCATGCCGCTGCTCTTCACAAAGAATTATTATTCATAGATGTGAGGGCAGTTTCATACAAAGCACATACTAGGCCACTTTGTATATTTGAAAACATTGTTGCTATTATGTTCATTAAGAAAGGTTGAAACCCCCAGCCCTACAATTTTATGCTATAATGATGTGGCTAAAAAATATTATTTCAGATTGGTTAACTGCATAAACTTCACCAGCCTAAATGAAAATGTCATGCATCTTCCTTAGGAATGATCTAAAGCATAAGTGACCTTTGTGGTCGGAAATATATAAGTTACAGGAAAATGCATTTCTTACCAGGGATCTATATTTCATTCTATGCAAGTATAAAATTGATTGAAAGTGCTATGGAATCTTACTAAGTGGTTTATGTTGACATGAAAGGACACAACATTCTACAAGGTTATGCAGAATGGGCAGCTCAGTTTGTTAACACTATGAGCCATAAATAGCTGAGCTGTATACTAAATAGCAGTGAATTAGAACACCGTGGTCAGATGTGTAACTCAAGTGCAAAGCTGAGCTCTGTATTGATATGTAGATATAATGTGGAAAAAACACTGCCAATGAATGAATTTACTAAGTTATAAATGAATTACAGTAGTAGGTTGCAGGATGTATGTTTTTATATTCCATTTGAAGTGCCTGAAGAAGCTCAAATTGAGTGAAACACATAGCACAACCAATTGAAATAAAATTGTAGATGTTGAATAATAGAGCTAGGAGAGTGACCCGTTTCACAGTGAAAGGCACGCCAAAAAATCAATTGACGTCATTGAGCAAAGGAGGTTAATACCCGGGTGCAAAGTGCAGAGAGGTAAAAACTAGTGCAGAATGGAAGAAGGCAATTGAAACAGCCCGGAAAAGGTGTGAAGTGGAGATTGTAGCTGTGGGTGAGATAGTACTTTTTTTCTATTCTATGTTTTCTGGTGCAGATATAACAATAGGGCGAAGGCCCGTGTGTATCGCTGGCACTGGTGGACACTTTAGAACCCACAAGGTTTTTAAATTAATTCTCCTTGGACTAACTGTGAAAATAATAAGTGAATTGACCACTACTGTATATAATAAAATAATAATAATAATAATAATAATAATAAAAGCAGCCCGCACCAAGGTAATTTTACTGGCACTGGGAATCTAAATAAATTTACAGCAACACGCTTTGGGTATCAAATCAACAACCTCAATTGATGAACTTATAGTAATTTAGAATAAATTGAAATTGAAGGTGTATGAATTCCTCCATAATTAACTTGAATTCATTTAATTATGAACTACAGCTTTTAATTATTTATAAATTGTAATTGTTCAAGCTTAATAAGGTTGGCCAGCCAATTTTTTAATAGATTGTTTAATTGCATGTGATCTTAATACCAATAAATTTGTTTTAATTGATTAACCATTTTAGTTTTGTAGGGTGGCAAAAGTGGAGAACGTCCCCACCTGTTTGTATTAGGAGCTATATTGTGCCCTTACCGGATTATATGAAAAACCGCTGCAGTAGGATTCTGTCTGTGTCTGACAGTCATTAATGGATCCAATGTCGGACTGGCCCACCGGCATACCAGGAAAAGTCCAGGTGGGCCCAGGTGTCAATGGGCCCTTTATGCTGCTAAACATTTGGCCTATTTCATGGCCATTCCCTATTTTTATGAGAACAAAGAGGCAAAATAGTTGGAAAAATAGAGTATAGTATATAATGAAAAGAGACTAGGAGAATAGAGGTTGAGTGAGGAGAGGAAGAAAAATAGAGTGGGCCCCTGGTTTAAGATTAATTGGTGAGACCTTGGTCAAAGGTTTTTGGGTGGGCCCCTGGTGTCCTAGTCCGACACTGAATGGATCAATCCCTATCTGGGTTTCTGCTCAAAGGAACAAATATTTAGTAGATTTTCCACTGTAAACCTCATAAAAGGAAATGATTTTGTGATTCAGTATAATTCCAACATACTGTAAGTAATCTACAAGTAACAATAAGGGAAAGTAAGCACACCCTGCTGTGGTGTTTATACAAATGGCCTGTAGGTGGCATTGTGCACGAGAGTTATACTGTGTACATAGTATTTTCTATACTGCTTAAAAGTATTAGAGTTGAAGTTACTGTTGAAGTGTAATGGCTGCATGAACCTGCTAATAAAGCACTGTTATACTCCTGTTTATGGAAAATTAAATATTCAGATGTTCTTCTTAGGAAACTATACCAGTCTGTGGTTAAATATCTCTAAATATCTGTATAGAATAAATAACAGTTCTCTATACTGGAAAACTAGCTCTGTTTTGTGTCTGACTATGTATTTTTATTATAAGCTTCAGGTGTTACAGATGCTACATTTTGACTCATTTGTTTTTTTATTTTATTATATTGAAATAATGTCTCTGTCCTTGGGTTGAAAATTAACTTTGATACAGTATATATACACTTGTCCATGTATCCATGCCCATTCACAGATGAAGCAGGATTTAATTGTGCATATTTATCATGTTACAAAGAAACAAAATTTATTTCAGTAAGAAAATTATGTCATATAAAACTGTATTAAATCAAATGCACTTGCATAGTTTGCTCTATCTGTTTCTGTATATTTATTTTTTAATGGGTCGGGTGACATGCACCAGCAATAGCCAATACTCTGGCAAGAAATTCCAGAACACAGGGACAACTGTTAAAGCAAACACAATATATTAATGTGTTATTATCACCAGTAATATACTGTATGGTTTTTGTGTGGCTCCATTTTCAACTTTTTGTGTTAACATTCATTCAAATTTAACATTGTTTTGTTTATTTTATTGTTTTTTAATAAAACTCCCAGTATGCCCATGTACTACAACTTTCAGTATGCTTTAACCCATAATTGATTATAAATTGAAGGATTGAAGGAATTGTAGACCAGCACTATCTTGGGATTCATGTTTAAGAACAGGGCTCAGAATAATAACATTGGAGAGGTGAAAACCCTACCAGGTACTACTACATGGGCCTGTATCCAAAGTGACCCCAATTTTGTCCCCCATTGCAGACAACCTCTAGCAACTGTATGAGAACTGTGTTCTTGTTGCTGTTCTTGATCTTTCTAAAGCCTAAAAACAAATCATCCTATTATGGTAATTATCAATACATACGTTCAAATGGATTTATTTTACAAGATTTTCTAGTGTGCATCATGGATAAATAGATTAAACATTATACGGTTACTGTGTTAAAACAGAAAAGCTTTCCTGGTCAATCAACTCATAACAACCAATAGACAATTACTTTAACAATAAGATTTGATCTGTCTATTGTAGAGATGTCGCGAACTGTTCGCCGGCGAACTTGTTCGCGCGAACATCGGGTGTTCGCGCTCGCCGGAAGTTCGCGAACGTCGCGCGACGTTCGCCATTTTGGGTTCGCCATTGTTGGCGCTTTTTTTTGCCCTCTCACCCCAGACCAGCAGGTACATGGCAGCCAATCAGGAAGCTCTCCCCTGGACCACTCCCCTTCCCTATAAAAACCGAAGCCCTGCAGCGTTTTTTCACTCTGCCTGTGTGTGCTGAAGAGATAGTGTAGGGAGAGAGCTGCTGCCTGTTAGTGATTTCAGGGACAGTTGAAAGTTTGCTGGCTAGTAATCGTTTTGATACTGCTCTGTTATTGGAGGGACAGAAGTCTGCAGGGGTTTGAGGGACATTTAAGCTTAGGTAGCTTTGCTGGCTAGTAATCTACCTTCTACTGCAGTGCTCTGTATGTAGCTGCAGTGGGCAGCTGTCCTGCTTCTGATCTCATCTGCTGACTGCTGCAATAACAGTAGTCCTTGTAAGGACTGCTTTTATTTATTTTTTTGTTGTTTTACTACTACTACTACTACTACTACTACTACTATAAGAGCCCAGTGCTATTAGTCTAGCAGTGTTGGGGAGTGGGACTGGTGTGCTAATCTGCTGCTCCTAGTAGTTCAGCAGCACCAACTTTAATTTTTTTTTTTAATATTCATTTTTTTTTATTTTACTTTTTTTTATTTTACTACCGCTGTAGTAGTGTATAAGTTGACCTTTTAGGCATTATTTGCCCTGTAGGCATTATTTGCACACTGTTTTCTTCAACCCGCCATCGAGCTGTGTGACCTTGTTCACATTCTGTCTAAATATCCATAATATTACCGTCTCCAGAAAAAACACCGGAGTCACTTTTTTCAAGCAGCCATAATATATTTTACGTAATCCGTATCCACCGCTGTAGTAGTGTATACGTTGGCCTTGTAGGCATTATTTGCACACTGTTTTCTTCAACCCGCCATCGAGCTGTGTGACCTTGTTCACATTCTGTCTAAATATCCATAATATTACCGTCTCCAGAAAAAACACCGGAGTCACTTTTTTCAAGCAGCCATAATATATTTTACGTAATCCGTATCCACCGCTGTAGTAGTGTATACGTTGGCCTTGTAGGCATTATTTGCACACTGTTTTCTTCAACCCGCCATCGAGCTGTGTGACCTTGTTCCCATTCTGTCTAAATATCCATAATATTACCGTCTCCAGAAAAAACACCGGAGTCACTTTTTTCAAGCAGCATTCATATATTTTACGTAATCCGTATCCACCGCTGTAGTAGTGTATACGTTGGCCTTGTAGGCATTATTTGCACACTGTTTTCTTCAACCCGCCATCGAGCTGTGTGACCTTGTTCACATTCTGTCTAAATATCCATAATATTACCGTCTCCAGAAAAAACACCGGAGTCACTTTTTTCAAGCAGCCATAATATATTTTACGTAATCCGTATCCACCGCTGTAGTAGTGTATACGTTGGCCTTGTAGGCATTATTTGCACACTGTTTTCTTCAACCCGCCATCGAGCTGTGTGACCTTGTTCCCATTCTGTCTAAATATCCATAATATTACCGTCTCCAGAAAAAACACCGGAGTCACTTTTTTCAAGCAGCATTCATATATTTTACGTAATCCGTATCCACCGCTGTAGTAGTGTATACGTTGGCCTTGTAGGCATTATTTGCACACTGTTTTCTTCAACCCGCCATCGAGCTGTGTGACCTTGTTCACATTCTGTCTAAATATCCATAATATTACCGTCTCCAGAAAAAACACCGGAGTGACTTTTTTCAAGCAGCATTCATATATTTTACGTAATCCGTATCCACCGCTGTAGTAGTGTATACGTTGGCCTTGTAGGCATTATTTGCACACTGTTTTCTTCAACCCGCCATCGAGCTGTGTGACCTTGTTCACATTCTGTCTAAATATCCATAATATTACCGTCTCCAGAAAAAACACCGGAGTCACTTTTTTCAAGCAGCATTCATATATTTTACGTAATCCGTATCCACCGCTGTAGTAGTGTATACGTTGGCCTTGTAGGCATTATTTGCACACTGTTTTCTTCAACCCGCCATCGAGCTGTGTGACCTTGTTCACATTCTGTCTAAATATCCATAATATTACCGTCTCCAGAAAAAACACCGGAGTCACTTTTTTCAAGCAGCCATAATATATTTTACGTAATCCGTATCCACCGCTGTAGTAGTGTATACGTTGACCTTGTAGGCATTATTTGCACACTGTTTTCTTCAACCCGCCATCGAGCTGTGTGACCTTGTTCACATTTTGTCTAAATATTGATAATATTATCGTCTCTAGAAAAACCACTTGAGTTACTTTTTTTCAAGCAGCATTCATATATTTTACGTAATCCGTATCCACCGCTGTAGTAGTGTATACGTTGACCTTGTAGGCATTATTTGCACAGTGTTTTCTTCAACCCGCCATCGAGCTGTGTGAGCTTGTTCACATTTTGTCTAAATATTGATAATATTATCGTCTCTAGAAAAACCACTTGAGTTACTTTTTTTCAAGCAGCATTCATATATTTTACGTAATCCGTATCCACCGCTGTAGTAGTGTATACGTTGACCTTGTAGGCATTATTTGCACACTGTTTTCTTCAACCCGCCATCGAGCTGTGTGAGCTTGTTCACATTTTGTCTAAATATTGATAATATTATCGTCTCTAGAAAAACCACTTGAGTTACTTTTTTTCAAGCAGCATTCATATATTTTACGTAATCCGTATCCACCGCTGTAGTAGTGTATACGTTGACCTTGTAGGCATTATTTGCACAGTGTTTTCTTCAACCCGCCATCGAGCTGTGTGAGCTTGTTCACATTTTGTCTAAATATTGATAATATTATCGTCTCTAGAAAAACCACTTGAGTTACTTTTTTTCAAGCAGCATTCATATATTTTACGTAATCCGTATCCACCGCTGTAGTAGTGTATACGTTGACCTTGTAGGCATTATTTGCACACTGTTTTCTTCAACCCGCCATCGAGCTGTGTGACCTTGTTCACATTTTGTCTAAATATTGATAATATTATCGTCTCTAGAAAAACCACTTGAGTTACTTTTTTTCAAGCAGCATTCATATATTTTACGTAATCCGTATCCACCGCTGTAGTAGTGTATACGTTGACTTTGTAGGCATTATTTGCACAGTGTTTTCTTCAACCCGCCATCTAGCTGTGTGTATTATCGTTTCCAGAAAAACCAACTGAGTTTTTGTTGTTGTTGTTGTTTTTTTAAAAATAATGCCAGGCAAAGGCAGGCCGCCACGCAGAGGCCGTGCTAGGGGCCGTGCTGCTATGCAATCCTGTGGCCCTAGCAAATTGCCCAGTTTTAAAAAGCCAATGACCCTGAACTCCCAAAATGCTGAAGAGGTAGTTGACTGGCTTACACAGCACACCCCATCCTCTACCGTTTCTAACTTTACCACAACATCCTCCTCATCCTCCACTTCTATGGCCACCCCACGTAACACTTCCTCCACCACCGGTGCCCCTTCTTCACTGGGGTCAGAGGAGTTATTTTCCCATGAGTTTCTTGAACTGAGTAATGCGCAACCATTATTGCCAGAAGAAGATGAAGGAGATGAGGACCTTACACCAGATTTAATTCTGGCAGAGAACACGATAGAGATGGACATAATGAGTGATGAGGAGGAGGTCCCCGCTGCTGCTTCCTTCTGTGATGTGTCAGAAGAAATTGATGCATCTGAGGAGAATGATGATGAGGAGATTGATGTTTTGTGGGTGCCTAGTAGAAGAGAGCAAGAGGAGGGTAGTTCAGATGGAGAGACGGAGAGTCAGAGAGGCAGTAGGAGAATAAGACTTAGAAGAAGCAGGGAGGACAGCCCGCAGGGATCAGTAGGGCAACAACATGTATCGGCACCTGTGTTCAGCCGGCCAACGCACCCGCCATTGCCGCCAATACCGCCAACTCCGCCAACTTCTACTGTTACCGCCAGATCGCACACTTCCAAAAAGTCAGCAGTGTGGGATTTTTTTAATGTGTGTGCCTCTGACAAAAGCATTGTAATTTGCAATGAGTGCAGTCAGAAACTGAGCCTTGGTAAGCCCAACAGCCACATAGGTACAACTTCTATGCGAAGGCACATGAGCGGCAAGCACAAAGCACTTTGGGAGCAACACCTCAAAGGCAACAGGCAAACTAAAAGCCACACTCCTTCTGGTCCAGCATCTTACTGCTCTACCTCTGCTCTCCTTGACCCGTCTGAACCACCCTCCACTCCGCCTTCCACCTTGACCACCTGTTCCCATTCCCAGTCATCTGCCACCAGCCAAGTTTCTGTGAAGGCCATGTTTGAGCGTAAGAAGCCAATGTCTGACTGTCACCCCCTTGCCCGGCGTCTGACAGCTGGCTTGTCTGCACTCTTAGCCCGCCAGCTTTTACCATACCAGCTGGTGGACTCTGAGGCCTTCCGCAAATTTGTAGCAATTGGGACACCGCAGTGGAAGGTACCCAGCCGCAATTTTTTTTCTAAAAAGGGAATACCACACCTGTACCAACATGTGCAGAGCCAAGTTACCGCATCTCTGTCACTTAGTGTTGGGCCAAAGGTCCATATGACTACTGACGCATGGTCCTCCAAGCATGGTCAGGGCAGGTATGTCACCTACACTGCCCACTGGGTGAACTTGGTAATGGCTGGGAAGCAGGGAATGGGTAGCTCAACAACAACAGTGGAGTTGGTGTCACCGCCACGGATTGCACGCGGTTCTGCCACCACCTCTACTCCTCCATCGCTCTCTACCTCGTCTTCTTCTTCTTCTTACTCTGCTGCTGGGTCCTCCTTCTCCTCCTCCACACCTGTGCACCCCCAGCTCCCCCTAGGCTATTCGACGTGCCAGGTACGCCGTTGTCACGCTGTCTTGGGGATGACGTGCCTGGAAAGCAAAAACCATACCGGATCTGTACTCCTGTCATCTCTGCAGTCACAGGCCGATCGGTGGCTGACCCCACACCAACTGCAGATCGGAAAAGTGGTGTGTGACAATGGAAGCAATCTGTTGGCAGCGTTGAGACTAGGCAATTTAACACATGTGCCCTGCATGGCACATGTGTTAAATTTAATAGTCCAACGTTTTGTCTCCAAGTACCCAGGATTCCAGGACGTTCTCACCCAGTCCAGAAAGGCGTCGGCCCATTTCAGACGTTCCTACACAGCCATGGCACACCTTGCTGACATTCAGCAGCGCTACAACATGCCAGTCAGGCGTTTGATTTCTGACAGCCAGACTCGCTGGAATTCAACGCTCCTTATGTTGGAACGTCTGCTGCAACAACAAAGGGCCGTCAACGAGTACCTTTTTGAACTGGGTGGTAGGACTGGATCTGCACAGCTGGGGATTTTTTTCCCCCGTTACTGGGTGCTTATGCGCGATGCCTGCAGGCTCATGCGACCTTTTGAAGAGGTGACAAATATGGTCAGTCGCACCGAAGGCACCATCAGCGACCTAATACCCTTCGCTTTATTCCTGGAGCGTGCCGTGCGACGAGTGACAGATGAGGCTGTAGACCAGCGTGACGAGGAGCTGGAAGCGCACGATTTCTGGTCGGAATCACCAGAACGAACCCAGGCACATGCTGCAACGCAGGGAGAGGTGCCAGAAGTGGAGTCAGAGGAGGAAGGTGGCTTTGTGGAGGAGGAGGAGGAGGACCAACAGGAGCAGGCTTCCCAGGGGGCTAGTGGTGACCTTTTGGGGACCCCTGGTCTTGTACGTGGCTGGGGGGAGGAGACCGTGGATGATGCAGTCCTTGATAATGAGGAAGCGGAGATGGATAGCTCTGCATCCAACCTTGTGAGAATGGGGTCTTTCATGCTGTCATGCCTGTTGAAGGACCCCCGTATCAAAAGGCTTAAGGAGAAGGACCTGTACTGGGTCGCAACGCTACTAGACCCTCGGTACAAGCATAAAGTGTCAGAAATGTTACCAACATACCACAAGTCCGAAAAGATGCGGCATTTACAAACCAGCCTGCAAAACATGTTGTACAATGCTTTTAAGGGTGATGTCACTTCAGGAACTCATCAACATTCCAGGGGCAGAGGTGCCAGTAATCCTGCCACGAGCACACCTGCAAGGACAAAGCCCTTTGGCCAGTCTGTAACGTCAGACATGCAAATGTTTTTCTGTCCAAGGCAGCGCCACAACCCTTCTGGATCCACCCTCAAAGAACGCCTCGACCGGCAGGTAGCGGACTACCTGGCATTAACTGCAGATATCGACACTCTGAGGAGCGATGAACCCCTGGACTACTGGGTGCGCAGGCTTGATCTGTGGCCAGAGCTGTCACAATTTGCCATGAACCTCTTGTCTTGCCCAGCCTCAAGTGTGCTCTCAGAAAGGACCTTCAATGCAGCAGGAGGGATTGTAACTGAGAAGAGAACTCGCCTAGGTCACAAAAGTGTCGATTACCTGACCTTTATTAAAATGAATGAGGGGTGGATCTCGGAGGGTTACTGCACGCCGGAAGACTTGTTCTGACTTCTATGCAGCTGTCCTTCTCTTCAAGCCTCATGACTCCACACACAGCTGTCCTTTAGCGTCCTCCTCCTCCCTCCGCCACCGTTACAAACTAGGGTGCAAACCCTACTGGTTTAATTTTTTCTGGCCTCTGTGCTTCAGTGGCTGCGACCAAAAAAATGCCTATTTTCTGCATTTATATGACATAATTTTTCTGGCCTCTGTGCTTCAGTGGCTGCAACCAAAAAAATTTATATTTTCAGCATTTATATGGCATAATTTTTCTGTCAACTGTGCTTCAGTGGCTGCGACCAAAAAAATGCATATTTTCTGCATTTATATGGCATAATTTTTCTGGCCTCTGTGCTTCAGTGGCTGCAACCAAAAAAATTACTATTTTCAGCATTTATATGGCATAATTTTTCTGGCAACTGTGCTTCAGTGGCTGCGACCAAAAAAATGCATATTTTCTGCATTTATATGGCATAATTTTTCTGGCCTCTGTGCTTCAGTGGCTGCAACCAAAAAAATTTATATTTTCAGCATTTATATGGCATAATTTTTCTGTCAACTGTGCTTCAGTGGCTGCGACCAAAAAAATGCATATTTTCTGCATTTATATGGCATAATTTTTCTGGCCTCTGTGCTTCAGTGGCTGCAACCAAAAAAATTTATATTTTCAGCATTTATATGGCATAATTTTTCTGGCAACTGTGCTTCAGTGGCTGCGACCAAAAAAATGACTATTTTCAGCATTTATATGGCATATTTTTTCTGGCCTCTGTGCTTCAGTGGCTGTGGCCAAAAAAACTGGGCAAACAATGCCTACAAGGTCAACGACGTTGACCTTGTAGGCATTGTTTGCCCAGTTTTTTTGGCCACAGCCACTGAAGCACAGAGGCCAGAAAAAATATGCCATATAAATGCTGAAAATAGTCATTTTTTGCCATACGTTGACTCAACGTATATGGCAAAAAATGACTATTTTCAGCATTTATGTGGCATATTTTTTCTGGCAACTGTGCTTCAGTGGCTGCAACCAAAAAAACTGGGCAAACAATGTCTACAAGGTCAACGTATGGCGAAAAATTACTATTTTCAGCATTTATATGGCATATTTTTTCTGGCAACTGTGCTTCAGTGGCTGCGTCCAAAAAAACTGGGCAAACAATGTCTACAAGGTCAACGTATGGCGAAAAATGACTATTTTCAGCATTTATATGGCATATTTTTTCTGGCAACTGTGCTTCAGTGGCTGCGTCCAAAAAAACTGGGCAAACAATGCCTACAAGGTCAACGTATGGCAGTTGTTTAAAGAGAACAGTAGATTACTAGCCAGCAAAGCTACCTAAGCTAAAATGTCCCTCAAATCCCTGCAGACTTCTGTCCCTCCAATACAGAGCAGTATCAAGCAGATTACTAGCCAGCAAACTTACTATCATCTGTCCCTGAAATCACTAACAGCTCTCCCCCTACACTATCTCTTCCAAGCACACACAGGCAGATTTTTCAGATACATTTTTGCCCTTGATCCCCCTCTGGCATGCCACTGTCCAGGTCGTTGCACCCTTTAAACAACTTTAAAATCATTTTTCTGGCCAGAAATGTCTTTTCTAGATGTTAAAGTTCGCCTTCCCATTGAAGTCTATGGGGTTCGCGAACCGTTCGCGAACCGCTCGCATTTTTGCGCAAGTTCGCGAATATGTTCGCGAACTTTTTTTCCGACGTTCGCTACATCCCTAGTCTATTGTGGTCAGATTATTGAAAGCAAATGTCTTACTGGTTTAGTTGGTTACTGCCCTGGGGAAAATTTTGCCTGTATTGCTACATACTGTAAGTCTGCATTCTTACTGCTCCAGATGAAATATTATTTAGTGACTGCTTACTTGAGGCAATTTATTTTCAAGGACTGAATTATATAACTAACATTGATCATTTAATTCCACAGCCTTACACTGTATGGAAAATGCAATTCAACAGAATTACACTGTACAAAAAAAAAAAAAAAAGCATTACTCTGTAAGGACAACATAACAATATATTATATTTATGTCAAAGCAAGACTGAACACACATAGATACATGCACTGCTATATACACACACAGGAATAATATTTAGCACTAGAATTTAATATCCTAAAATGTACAAAGCAGCATTGAATGTAAATATTATGGTACTAAACTTCTATTTGAGTTTGTGTATGAGATGGTTTATAGGCTAGGAAACACTGCACAATACTATATACTGCAGTTTGCAAACTGAAAAGCCGCATCACACAATAACACACCTGCAGGTGCTTTGATTTAGACATGATTGACTACTATAATACAGCAATCATTCTGTCCACAATGTCGCTAAATAAACTGCATCTCATTTACAAAGCCTGACATTATTACCTTTTCTTTGACTGAAATTTCTTGTATACCAATAGACTAAGGGGCACATTTACTAAGCTCGAGTGAAGGATTAGAATGAAAAAAACTTCAAATTTCGAAGTTATTTTTGGCTACTTCGACCATCGAATTGGCTACTTCGACCTTCGACTACGACTTCAAAATGAACAATTCGAACTAAAAAACGTTCGACTATTCGACCATTCGATAGTCGAAGTACTGTCTCTTCAAAAAAAACTTTGACTACCTACCTAAAACCTACCGAGCACCAATGTTAGCCTATGGGGACCTTCCCCATAAGCTTTCTAAGTAATTTCTGATTGAAGGAAAATCGCTTGATCAATGGATTAAAATCCTTCGAATCGTTCGATTAGAACGACTTTTCCTTCGATCGTTTGATTGAAGTAAATGCGGTAAATCCTCGAAGGATTTTACTTAGATGGTCGAATATTGAGGGTTAATTAACCCTCGATTTTCAACCAATAGTAAATGTGCCCCTTATTCTTCTGGATATGATGTATTATAATAACACAAGATAAATAATATATTTTCAATTTTCCTATTACTGTAATTTGCATATTTTATACAGTTTTTATAGTTTGCTATTCAATTAGTCTGATTCACCTTTTATCCTCTGTACTTGTTATAGCTGTCGTCGTTGTTCTACTTCCAGGAGCCCAGGATTGTCTGTTAAAATACATTAATACAGCTATAATACTGTACTATGATTAAAAAAAACATACTGAACAAATGGGTTTTATTTGCACTCTCTTACCTCTTATTTTCATATTCTGATTTACCACTGCATGTAAAAAAAGAAGAAAAAATAGAATTTCCTAATTAAAATTCACAATAATTAAAAAGAAGTTCAAATTTTTAACACAACCCTTTCCTAGGTTGTTGCCTTCAGCATTATAACATGCAGGTTGCAATTCTCTGTGGTTCCATCCACAGGCTTGTACTACAGTGTGCCATGGATGGTTCCATCTTTGATTTGCGCACTGGGAACACTGCAGGGCTAACACAATGGATAATAACCTTATTAAGTATGCAGAACTAAAGAAGCACAAATTCTAGTTACAACAGAGGGATAAAATGTGGTGCTTTTTTTCTGTGTGTGCCATTTCAGCATTTAGCATTTTATTTCTAAATCTTATGAACACAACAGCCTTCTAGTGACAATGACCTTATAGCATAGTGGGTAGCTGTCACAATGTAAAACATTAGGAAATTCAGGTATAGTTAGGGAGACATTTGTTTTCTTCTTATGCATTCAAACAAGGGGCCACATTTAGGTTAGTTCATATTAGCAAAGCATGCACATACACATAAGACATGTTATTAACAGCTCTTGATTGTGTACATGAAAATACTAATGTTGGAATCACTTTCCTGTTTGCTCCTTATTCCAGACTTACACTATCTGATGTAAGGATCCAAATCTGTGAATTCTCTAGATTTTATCACATACTGTGTCTCTTTGCTAATTATCCAAGTAATGGTCTTGCATATACCTAGGGCTTTATTATCACCATATTTGTTGCCTGTTTATATTTTTTTCTATGAGCTACAGGTGGCCCAACAAAATATTGGATCACAGAAGGGGGCTTGATCATTCAGAAAAGTATTTATTTTATTATTACCTGTAGCAATTTAAATTAACATAAACAATTTATTGTCTCTACACAGGTAGAGTAAAAATGTAAAACGCTTTTATACAGTACATAAAAGGAGCATTTCCCGATACAAAAAAACATGGCCCCTGATGCAGCAGAGAAGTGGGAGATCACACTCACAAGACAAAATGTAGTATTTTGTGGAGATGTGAAGTCTTTCTTTAAATCCTGTGAATGTGATCTCTTCTCTGTACACACTCCTATATACTGTATATTCAGCGATTTTCTGAAATATTTGCAGCCTATTGTTTCCAGGCATTGCTAAATGACCAAGCTCTACTGTTTGGTAAAAAAATAACATGTTCATATCTAATTCACAAGTCACCAAATGTTATAAAAGGCACTAAGTTTGCCAAGTGGCAGTAACCCATAGCAACCAATAAGATGTTTGCTTTTAAACAGGTAACCAGTAAATTGTACCTGCTGATTGGTTGCTATGTGTTACAGTTCCTGGGCAAATTTAGTGCCTTTTATTAGATAAAGTTGCATATGTCTTGATGGTTTTCAGCTAGAATGAAATTGACTGCTTAAAGCAGGTGACTGTGTAAAGCCGGTAACTAATTGTATTGCAGTTTATTTTCAATATAAGCATCCCCTTTTCTTAACAGTGCAAAGAAATGCCATGTACTGTAAAAGAGGCTACCTCATGGGCAATCTTTCCAAAGTTGCAGCTTTGTTTCCTCTTTCAGAGGCACTTTTAGATGGAATTCTGTAGGAAAACATAGCACTTTATATTCAAAAACTGTTACTTTTGTTTACATAGTCTGTATTGTGAAATGCAATAAATTGGTCTATATTTAGTTAAATAGTAGTTATAATTCATTTGTATAAAATAACAAGTTGTTATAGTATATCTCACTATATTCATTACATAAAAGCTTTGGTTATCCCCCATATAGTATATTTCTTGCTTTAGTAAGTCATTTAATGGCCTGGGAATGTATAATTATTTAACTATACATTTTTATTCATAGTTCACCTGTTGAATTAAGTGCTAATTAAGCATGTGTGTGTGTGTCTGCACAGGAGCTTGCTATGAACAAAATAGTATTCTTTCCCCTAAACAGAGTGCAGACCCAAGTATCCAGCACCTAATAGATGCACTGAAAACTATAAAACACATTATGCACATAAAGAAAAAACCTTAATTTGTCTAATATTAAGAGATGTCCTTTTGCTTTTGGAATATTCATTGATGGATAAACTTTTTTTTATAGAGTTATGTATATGAATGCCTATAACCTTTAACTAGTTTTTGATTGCCAGTTGGTCCAAATCCCTTAAATACTTCAAAAGTGTAGTCCAATGTATGTTAAAAATTATATATACAGGTATGGGACATGTTATCCAGAATGCTCGGGACCTGGGGCTTTCCACATAATGGATCTTTCCATAATCTTTATACCTTAAAGGAGAAGGAAACCTAGTCGGCGCAAAAACCCTCCCCCCTCCCTTGTGTTGCTTCCCCTCCCTCCTCCCCCCTGGCCTACCTGTCCCGCTGGGCAAATGCCCCTAACTTGTTACTTACCCTTCTGCGCAGGTCCAGTCTACTGAGTTCACCGGCGCCATCTTCTTCCAAGCGATCTTCTTCCTGCTTTGACCGGCGCATGCGCAGTAGGAGCACTTCGCCGGTATGATCTACTGCGCATGCGCGGAATGTCAGGAAGTGAAATCGGAAAACTTTGTGACTTTTGGCGCATGCGCAGTAGATCCATACCGGCAAAATGCTCCTACTGTGCATGCGCCAAAACGCCGGTCAAAGCAGGAAGAAGATCGCGTGGAAGAAGATGGTAGAGTAGACAGTATTCTCGTCACTATCGGCGCTGATCCAGGACACGGCACACAGACAACAGCATCAATGAAAAAAGGTTGGCTTTATTTGAACACACACATGCGGTTGTGGATTACAGCGGTGGATACACAAGGCTGTCTGACTATCCACCGCTGTAATCCACAACCGCATGTGTGTGTTCAAATAAAGCCAACCTTTTTTCATTGATGCTGTTGTCTGTGTGCCGTGTCCTGGATCAGCGCCGATAGTGACGAGAATACTGTCTACTCTACACTGAATACCGGCGGGAAGTGGCCGGCGTCTCGTACGGGCTGCGACCAGGAAAGCACAGCGCTACTGGGTGAGCTCCGATGCGGATCGCATCATTCTTTATATAATTATTTGGAAGAAGATGGTGCCTGTGAACTCTGTGGACTAGACCTGCACAGAAGGGTAAGTAAAAAGTTTGGGGCATTTGCCCAGCGGGACAGGTAGGCCAGGGGGGAGGAGGGAGGATGGGCAACACACGGGAGGGGGGGTTTGCGCCGACTGGGTTTCCTTCTCCTTTAAAGGCTCTATTTATCATGCTGTGTAAAAATTAGAGTGAAAAATTCTCGGTGATGTTGCTCATTGCAACCAATCAGATCTTTACATTACTGTTGAAATGTAATTGCTGATTGGTTGCTCTGGGCAACATCACCGGTAATGCTTCGCTCCACTTTTTACACAGCATTATAAATAGGCCCCTAAGGCTACTAGAAAATCATGTAAACATTAAATAATAGTTTGGTTTTGCTTCCCATAAGGATCAATTATATCTTTGTTTGGATCAATTACAGGGGACTGTTTTATTATTACCGAGAAAAAAATTGGATTATCTGGATAAAACGAAGTCTATGGGAGACAGCCTTTCTGTTATTCGGAGCCTTCCAGATAACGGGCTCCCAGCTAACGGATACCATAATTGTATGTGTTTTTGTGTACATAATAAAAATCAAGGAACCTATAAGGTATCTAACTAGAGATTCTATAGAGTACTTGAGATAACATACTTTGTATAATGTGTGTCCTAATGTTACCATAAACATTAAACACAAAACCGATTTGACAAGGACAAACTGTTGCATGTTCATTGTTAATTGGCATAATAAAGCAAAGTGTTATCAAGACATGCAAATATAACATTCACTGATTAAATGAGGAAACAAATGCATGCAAGAACATGTTTTCTAAATTAAATGGTTACATTTGGACAGTGTTTTAAGTTGCTTCAAACTGAACAATAACACATAAGCTGTATTCATTAATAGCAGTATTTTATACACCCCTACAGGACAGATACATTATTTTTTGTTTTCATATATATAATCTCTTTCTTGCATAATATAAACTGTTGGGTTATAGCAGTGTTGGTCACTGGGATATGTATGTATAATATCAATATTGAGCAATAGCAATGTTTCATCTGTGTCTGTTATAATTTGTGTGCACTTCTAATAAATTGTGCGATTGATTACAAACATATTGGATAATGTCATAAAAGGTGCTTATTTAAATAACTGCGAACCAATTAATGATTGCAATGAGCAACTGCCCTTGTGGAATTTAGGGGTTATACCTGGGAGTCACAGTGCGGAATCTCTACTGCACAGGCTCCACTTGCCAAGGGAGGGGCACTTCTGGGTCCAGGACCAGTGCATAAGAACTAAAGATATAGCCCTGCGGGGTCACTCCTACCATAATGTTTTTGCCACCCCATATAACTTTAAGAAGTTTTAAACTTCTAGTGCAGAGAGCTTAATAGCAATGTGCCCCACAACCTGATCCAATGCTAAAGTTGTAAGTACGGCAGATGGCAAGCAGACCCAGAAACAGCAAAACATCAGATGACAGCAGCCTCAGAAACAGCCTTGCAGCCTTGTGGCATGTGCACACAGCTTAGAGGAAACACTGAGCAATAAAACCCCTATTGCCTTGCCTATTGATGATAAATATATCCTCCCACTAAGTTTTAACTGGATGAAGGGCCATCCCTGCTGATGTGAGATGATTTAATTCCATTTATGCATGCATTTAAAAAATACCTGTCCAAAGCATCATCAGACTTAAACCTATTATGTATGCGTTTTGTTCCTTCATCTTCTTGAGGCCTACAAAGATAAAACATAGAATTTAGTAACAGAGATTAGAAAGTTATATAATTCCAGGTAGAGCATTTTACACTTGGGGTGCCAAAGGTTAGGCACCCCCAAGTGACTACTTTTACTTACCTGACACCCTGGGCCGGCGCTCCTATCAGCAGAAAACCATGGAGAGATCCTCTTCCTGCTTCTTCGGGTCTTCTCTTACTTGCACATGCGCAGTAGAGCGGAAAGCCAGACTTTTATGAAAAAGCCTGCTATTTCGCTCCTCTGCGCATGCTTCTGCCCCGGGAAATTTGGAAACCGATGAAGCAGGAAGAGGATCTTTCCGACCATGGTGCTCGCTAGAAATACCCCTGTCAGGTAAGTAAAAATAGTCACTTGAGGGTGCCTAACTTTTGGCACCCCAATTGTAAAATGCTATTCCTTCTCCTTTAAGTAGAAACTTGTCTCTTTTTAGTGTAATCCCACCCCCACGCCCCAGCTGGAGAACAGCAGAGATATGTACAGGGAAGTAATATAGGCAGCAGGATACACAGCAGGATAATCATCTACAGGATTTAAAAGTATTCCTTTACAACCACCCTGCTTAAGCTTTAAGTTAGTATAATAAGCAATACTTCTGCAATATAATGAGTAATATAAAATTTAATTCAAGGGCTTTTTATTTTTTATAATTTTTCCTGGAAATGCAAAATGACTTCACAAAAGAACATGTATTGTTCTGTTGTACTGTTAACATTTAGCTGAAGCTGAGATCTGAATATACAATAACACATTTAGTGGCCACTGTATAATGAAAAAAAGATAATGTTAGTTTTGAATTTAACAATGTATTTTCTACAGTGAAACATTTCATTTCAGCACTGAAAATAATAGTTAAAGCCATTAATTCCTGCATAAGATTTGCATTGGGGATCAATTAGATAGGTGATGCTTATGAGCTGGGAGTGGCTGGAGTACTAATACCCAATGCTAAAACAGTTAGATTTGATAAGTGGCATTAAAGTGTTTATATACTAGAATAAAAGACAGAACAGCTGGGAATCATTTGGGATTCAACGATTTGACATTTCATTTCTGCACTTGTTCTTCTGAATATTGCAGAGATCAAATTCATAGTGTGACATTCATGATTGTCTGAATTCTGATAAAATCACCACTTTTCTAATACTCTGTAGATATCATAGCATAGGGGACACACAAAAGAACAAAACATAAAGTTACCTGTCCAGATTGTCCTGGGATTTGTAGTGATTCAGTAAACTTCTTCCAAAGTTCTCCTCTTTGCTGTGAAATATAAGTTGAACCGAAAATGTTACACGTTAAAAAAAGTTTGTAAATATGATGACTTAGGGGTTCATTATTAAACACCGGAAAATTTGCAACTGGACAGTTACCTATGACAACCTATCAAATGTTTGCTTTCATTGTTCAACCTGCAGCTGGCTGAAAAAGCCAGTCACTGATTGGTTGCTATGATTTACTGATCATGTGCAAATTAGCCTAGTGTTTATAAATGAGCTCCTTAACCACTAATACAACTGATTTAATATTGTTTTTCCCTAATGAATCCAAGTGCTTGGAGTCTCATCCAATCAGAATATAGCCAGGTGCAAAGGAAAAAGCTGCTCCTTGTACAATGAGAAAATAAAGAGAAGACCAGAGAGAGTGCTGCAGGGCAAGGCGTGAGGAATTAACTTGCGGCTGTAACTGTTTAACTCCTTCCTTACCTAATTCAACCTCTTTCTGTTTTAAAGCCCAATTTCCTTCCTTCCATTACTTACTTTTAGGGGCATATTTATTATGCTGTTTAAAACAAAATTCACCAAAAAACAGTGTAAAAAGCTATGTAAAATAAATGGTCAATTTATCAAGATGTGTGTAATTTTACGCCATGCGAACACCAGATTACAGGTACATTGCTTCCAGGCGGAAGTCACGCTAAGAAAAAACGCCTAAAAATTTTTAACACGGTGAAGCCTGGCGATGTATGGTATATTATCCTTCTGTTTTTTTACACAGCATAATAATATGCCCTGTAGGGATACTGACAAAATAAATTAAACCTTTTTTTACATTATTAAATTGTCTTTGCTTGCTATTTATAATTTTGTCATAAAAGTATTGGCCCGGTTTTACATACCCTTGTTTCTCTATGATGGGGCTGCCATATTTGTGCAGCAGTCAGTGGCATAACTATAGAGAAAGCAGATACTGCGGGGGGGGGGCAGGAACAGGGGGCCCCGGACCATTGGGTCTGCTTCCTCTGTAGTGAAGGAACTTCCCCAGTCACTCTTTTACCTGCTCCAATGCCAGAGAATGGGGGAACTGGGACGGGAGAAGGAAGGTGGAAGGAGGACTGTTTAGGAGCTGCAGTGTGCCGAGTCCCTCTGAATGTTGGGGGGAGCGCAACATTGTTACGCCATTAGCACCATTAGCAGTAGCCAGGTTTAGGAACTTCAAGTAATAATTACTTACAAAAGCAGACCTATCGGCAAAAAAATTATCAACATGACCTATATGCAACTTTAAGGGGGTTATTTACTAAACTCCGAATGCAAAAATCACAACAAAATCTTGTGTTTTATTTCTTTCTAATAAAATCTGACTTTTAAAAAATCACGAATTTTTCTGAATATTTTAAACTCCAAGGAAGGAAAAGTCAGAATCTGAAAATCCGGCATCTCAGACCTGTTGAAGTTGCACATAAGTCAATGGGAGAAGTCCCAATGATTTTTTGATGTGCGCTGGGTTTCAGGCAGTACCCTGAAGTTTTCCGGTGAAAATTTCGAAATTTGTGAAATTCTTTATTATAAGACATCTATAATATCAGCTGTAAAGCACGAAGCAAATGCTGTTGCTCAAGGAGGCTTAACACATAAGTCATTATAATCTAATATGAAGGATCTTTATTGTGAGGCTATGTGCAAAAAGTATCAATAATTATCATGTGCTGGAGACAAAATAATTGATTTGCTTGTTTCTTGGATTAAGAAAGCATTCAATAATGAAGAACAGCACACATCTAAACAGTGCTTTAAGCAACTGATATCTGTTTCATAATGAAGGTGAGTTCAGACCGCAGAGGAGATAGTACAAAATAATGAATGGGTAGCCAAAAGGTAAAACAGGATTTACCAGTAGATCTTGACGTGGTTACCTGTAAATCATAACAGACCCTCACTGCTAACAAATATACAGTTTGTTTTAGATTTGTTTTAATGGCTTGTGAAAGGGGTGTCATTTAGTTAAACACAAAACTCTCTCTTAGCATAATGCAATGAAGTTATGTTTTGCATGGCAGTTTAACTTTTCAGATGATAGATCTTGATACAATAAATCACTTAAAACAGATCCCATATTGGTAAAGTCTGGGAATCCCTATCTTAGCAAGTTGACAGACAAAAAAGTATAAATAATGACAAAAGCAAGTGAAGAGAGCGCAGAATAATATAAGCTGAGGAAGGGTTCAAATGCTGCCAATGCGTTCTCCAATAAAGGAGGATTTAGCAGTATACTAAAGGTTTTCTCACTTAAACTTCAAAATCCTTATTTAAGGCATGTGCCAAAATACAAACCCCCATTTGTAATGATAGACACGTGAGATTGCCCAAGGTCAGTAACCTTAGCAAACCCATTTTAAGCTTTTAAATGGGTGACCAGTAAATGCTACCTGCTGATTGGTTGCTATGGGTTACTGCTCCTGGGCAAACATATTGCCTTTTATTACATAACAGCCAAAATGTATAAAGTTAATAAAATGTATTTCATATTCTAACCTTTTATCTTCTTCTTCTGTTGGTTTGTTTTTTATCCAGCTGCTGTCCTGAAGAAGAGTTCTCCTTTTATTTGTGTCTTGTATAACATTCTGCCTAGTAACTGAACCCAGGGTGGCACTCTTGGCCTCTGTTAGGGGAAGACAAATGAAGATATAGGTAGTACAAAATATTCTAAGACAGGTTATATTAATATAAATTGCATGCAAAAAATAGCAATGGGTGACTGATTGTCAATGGTTATCATCTAGTTTGTCTCTCATATCCAGTTCACATATATGTTTAGCAGACATAGCAAAAATGGCAGCGCTTATTCCAAATAATTGTAACATTTCTCCTACATGCATTCAACAAATTAGCACCTGAGATTCAATTAAAAAAAACATGGTACAGGTACTAGTAAAAAGCACCAATGCAGCAATTAATCTGGATTTGACTAATACAAGCCACATGTTTGTAAACTAGCCTGTATATTTGAGCTGTGACTCTTGTCAAAGCGTGTCACTGTTTTTGCCTTATTGAATTCAATAGCAGGATAACATATGTGCAGACATTTCCTTCTCTCAGTCTGCATGGATGAATATACATTACCATTTCCTGAAGATGCATTAATTCTGAAGGCAGACATGACTGGTCAATGGGATCTACAAGAAAATGAAGTAAGTAATGAACACAAATTAATAATGTGATATGGGAGATCTCTGCTAAATTAATTTGTTTGTAACCTGTATTTGATGAAGTCTTAGGGTACATCCATGCTTTAAAGTGGAACTCCGGCTTCCAAACCAAAATTTGATAAAGAGTACCACATAACACATAAACCCCTAATATACCAATCACATTCTTCAAAAAATATGAATGAATACAATTTTCTATGCTGAAATCCAGCTGTTTCACAGTTCTTTTCTTTCTGCATCATTTGAAATCCTGGCAGGGAAGGAGGGACTAAAACACTGATGTTACACATAGTAACAACTTCTCCACAGCTTACATACAGACTGCAGGAACTGCATAACCCACAATGCATTGCACTATGATGTTCCATTCCTTATTGAAATCACATGTGCAGGGAATTGTGGGGTTTGGAGGATGCAGACTAAGGACTAATGGCTGTTGATACAAAGTAACAGTAGTCAGCCAGCTCAGCAAAGTAGTCAGATAGATCAGCAGAAGAGCAGGGGGCTAGGCTTAGGGAACTGTCAGAATCCATTAAAAATCACGAAAAGCCTGCCTATTTTTTAATTGATGTATATTGCAAAGTTGCTTGAAGTTATGTTTACTTTTCAAAAGGCTTCAGTTATGTTTTTGTGGAATTTCCCTTTAAGTTTACACTGCATCTGCATGTTCAACTGAGTTGAACAGCTATTTTCTGTAAGTATTAGAGTTTGCAATTTAATTGCCATAATTGCATGTCTGTTTTAGCAGTTCTGTGAAATATGTTGGTGCTTTATAATGATAAGAATTATATAAATGCGTAAGTGTGGGGGGTAGTTCCGTCCACCAGGTGTACTAAGTGGGCAAAAATAAAAAGAAGACTATAAAAATTACTAATACTCCCAGGCTAATCCAAAGAGGCTTACTCTAGCTTCACCTCTGCAGCAGTCACAACTCTATACCAGCGGGAATGCACCCAGGACCTCTGACCCCATGGATGGTGCTTCACTGGAACTCCCTGAGTTGCCCCAAAACTTTAGAAAGTGCCACAGCGCTTGGGTAGCATGTGACCACCTGGTGATTAATATGCCCACTCACCTACACCCCAAATCCTATCTGTCTGGCCCACTGAGCTCCTATAAACCTGTAGGTCTCAGAGGTACCAGATAGCCCAGGGCCCCACTACAAATTAACAATGTAAGCAAACTTACTATGCAAACCCCAAAAAAGATAAAAATGTAGGTATTTTTCATCAGCCAAGCCAGTTGAGTTATTAATTGGAATTTAATAGAAGTTCACAGCACACAATATTTACAAATAGCAATATATATATAATACACAAGGAAATGTGAAAAATGTTCAAAAACTACCACTTACGTCCCTATTGTAAGAAACTGTAAATAGCCTCTGAGTAAGTAGAGCTTTAGCTTTATCCTGGTTTCGGAGATCCAGGGAGTCCTTGCACAGCTTGTTGACTGGGTTGCTTCCTCTGCATCGAATAACTTGGGCGAGTTGGTGAAGGTGATTGGACCATCAGCCAATCACCTTCACTGCCTGAAGTTGAGCCAAAACCCACACGGTCCTCAGAGAACAAAGGAAAAATGGCTTCCTGGTGGATATGCTAAGTGATGCCTTATGGAATCAGAAGGTATTTACTTGTCTCATGCCATACACACAGCACTGCCTAGATACCAAAAATGAGAGTTTTGATTCTCCCATAAGGCATCATGGGCGGAGACATGCAAATTACTCCTTTGTGTTCCTTTGGCCAACTATGCATCCAGAACCGCTGGTTTATAGCACAGATACAGCCTAATGGTTAGGAGCCATATATCCAAACTTGCAGACAGCCTGTTTCGATCTTGTTAGATCTCATCAGAGCAATATATTGGAACATGGCTTCTGAGAGGTAGGACTTGGAGAGTAGCAAAATGGGGAACCAAATCTGGTTATGGTGATTTGGCATGAAACCCTGTGTGATTAGTAAATTCACACAGGGTTTCCTTTATGATTGCCTGAGCACAAAAGCATGGGCAATCAAAAATAAGCCAAATAGTGTGTGATGCAGGTGCAATAAAACACAAAGGGTCGAATATCGAGGGTTAATTAACCCTCGATATTCGACTGGGATTTTAGCGCAAATAGTGCGATGGAACGATCGAAGGATTATTCCTTCGATCAAACGATAAAATCCTTCGAATCGAACGATTTGAAGGATTTTAATCCAACGATCGAAGGAATATCCTCCGATCAAAAAAAGTTAGCCAAGCCTATGGGGGCCTTCGCCATAGGCTAACATTGAATTCGGTAACTTTTAGATGGCGAACTAGGGGGTCGAAGTTTTTTCTTAAAGAGACAGTACTTCGACTATCGAATGGTCGAATGGTCGAATGATTTTTAGTTTGAATAGTTCGATTCAAAGTCGTAGTCGAAGGTCGTAGTAGCCCATTCGATGGTCGAAGTAGCCCAAAAAACACTTCGAAATTCGAAGTTTTTTTACTTCGAATCCTTCACTCGAAGTTAGTGAATCGGCCCCCAAGTAGTAGGCTGGCACAAACCAGACTTGACTCCAATACTTGATGCAAATAAAAAGTAGTTTTTTTTAACAAAAAAGTAACATCTAAAAAACAAAAGTAGTTTATTTATGAAAAAGAAACATCTCACAAAAAGCCTAGGCTATTTTTTGAGGTGTTTCTTTTTTGTTAAATAAAATACTTTTTATTTGCTTCAAATATTGGAGTGAAGTCCGGTTTGTGCCAGCCTTCTACTAAATATCAATATGCAATAACACTTAGTCACAAACTGTGAAGAGTAATAACAGATTTAAATTATTATACATCTGTGATATAAGAGAAGCTTATACACATGCAACAAAGCAATGGTATATACCAGGGGTCCCCAATCTTTTTTACCCGATAGCCACATTAAAAAATAAAAAGTGTTGGGGAGCAACACAGGCATGCAAAAAGTTCCTGGGGTGTCAAATAAGGGCTACAGAAGGCTCTATATAGCAGTACATCTGGTTTTTATACAACCTAAACTTGCCTCCAAGCCAGTAATTCCAAATAGGGATGTAGCGAACGTCGGAAAAAATGTTCGCGAACATGTTCGCGAACGTCCGGACAAAAATGCGAACGGTTCGCGAACGTTGCGAACCCCATAGACTTCAATGGGAAGGCGAATTTTAAAAGCTAGAAAAGACATTTCTGGCCAGAAAAATGATTTTAAAGTTGTTTAAAGGGTGCAACGACCTGGACAGTGGCATGCCAGAGGGGGATCAAGGGCAAATATGTTTCTAAAAAATCCATTGTTGACACAGCGCTGCGTTTTGTGCTGTAAAGGGCAGAAATCACACTACGTCACTCAGGTGGTGTTTCTGGAGACGGTATTATTATTGATATTTAGACAGAATGTGAAAAAGCTCACACAGCTAGGTGGCAGTGGTTTGAAGAACAGATGCAGATGAGAGATCAGCAGCAGGACAGACAGCTGCCCACAGCAGCTACATACAGAGCAATGCAGTAGAAGGTAGATTACTAGCCAGCAAAGCTACCTAACCTAAAATGTCCCTCAAATCCCTGCAGAGTTCTGTCCCTACAATACAGAGCAGTATCAAGTAGATTACTAGCCAGCAAAGTTACTATCAACTGTCCCTCAAATCACTAACAGCTCTCTCCCTACACTAGCTCTTCCAAGCACACACAGGCAGAATGAAAAAACGCTGCAGGGCTTCAGTTTATATATGGAAGGGGAGTGGTCCAGGGGGTGTGGGGGTGGTCCAGGAGGGAGAGCTTCCTGATTGGCTGCCATGTATCTGCTGGTCTGGGGGAGAAATGGCAAAAAAAAGCGCCAGCTAAGGCGAACCCAAATTGGCGAACGTTGCGTTACGTTCGCGAACATTCGGCGGACGCGAACGGTCGATGTTCGCGCGAACAAGTTCGCCGGCGAACAGTCCGCGACATCCCTAATTCCAAATTACTCACCTGCTTTGAGGCCAATGGGAGCAACATTCAAGGGGTTGGAGGGCAACATGTTGCTCGCGATCTACTGGTTGGGGATCACTGGTATATACCATAGCACATGGCAGAATGCATTTAGTATGGATGCTTACTTTATAGGGATCATAGAGAGATATAGAATAAATGGTTTTTAGTATTCACTATTATTTAAATAGGCAAAAATCAAACAATGCTATTTATTGGTCTACAATGCAGTTGGCTGAATGGACACATTTTTCTTCTAATGCACAAGACATTATGATATCTAAGATGTTTGCATAATTTGTCCTGTATGTCCACAAAGATTCTGCAGTGGTTGCTTAGCAAGATTTTTGTATCCAAAGGCTTGAGATTTACTTATTAATGTTTACAGCTGTTTCAACTGTGTTACTTAAGCTTTGTCAATAAAAACAAGTAGTATGAGCCCAGAAGCAACATTTTTTATTAGATATTTATGGATCTTCCACTGGACATTACAGCAATATTAAAACTGGTGTTGTTCATAACTGCCTAACCTCATCCGATAAAAAAAAGTTGCTCAATGTGATCATAAAACGTATTAGTAGGCAATTGTGACTCAGCTTCCACACCTACACAAAATATGCCGGAGCACCCAGTGAAACTGCCTGATTTTGCAATAACCCCGGCACAGAACCTCTTTAAAGATCTTTTAGTCAAATGCCTCTGTTTGTTTGGCACCAGGACAATAACCTACAATGCTTTGAAGGAGTAATTTCCAATTCTTCATTTAAAACCAGACCCTAACTATTTTACATTGTGGTATACCTAAAATCGTCTACTTATTGTATTTGCTAATTTTTGCTATTTTTAGAAATTATTTAGCAGCAAAGCAATCAAGTCTAGTTTAGCAGGTTAGTTCCCGTGTGCCTCCCTTTCTTTCATATGTAAATAACGTTCCTAGTTTCAGGATTTAACCCCAGTTGTGTGACAATGTGTACTGTATCAAATATTTAATTACATCCACCCTGCAGTTAATGTAATTATTCTCATTATATTCCTATAAATATAAAACTTATCTTGGATAAGCTATATTAAATTGAACACACGTTACTTGTGTAATATTGGTGCCTCATAAGGCTAACTGCACATGTGCCATTATTTTGGGCTTACTTAAAACTCTTGCTTGTTCCTAAGGAAATGCTGGCATTCCAATATTCATTGCTGATCACATTCCAGCTTTGGAGAGAGAAGGTTGCCACTCAAGTTTTAGAATATCAGCAGTGCCATATAAACCACAACACAACTGTACTACACAAAAAAACTGCTCTCTTTTCATAATGTGTCTTTCTTTCCACCCAAGTAAGGTATATCAACAGTAACTTGCTCAAGGTTTCTTGTATTATGCACATTCCCTCCTTAAATAAGATTTTCAGTTAGATGAAGCCTAATGATAGTCAACTATATATGCCCACCTATATATCCCATCAGTATAAAATAACTAGGGATGCACCGAATACAGGATTCGGTTCGGGATTCGGCCAGGATTTGGCCTTTTTCATCATGATTCAGCCGAATCCTTGTTCCTGGCAGAACTGAATCCTAATTTGCATATGTAAATTAGGGGCATGTAGGGAAATAACTTGACTTTTCATCACAAAAGAATAATTTTTTCCACTTTTTCCTTTCCTGTCCCTAATTTGCATATGCAAATTAGGATTCGGTTCGGTATTCGGCCAAATCTTTCACCAAGGATTCAGGGATTCTGCCGAATCCCAAATATTGGATTTGGTGCATCCCTAAAAATACCTTAATACAATGTAACAATAAGGTCACACAAATAAATGTAATACACAGTGGTAATAGACTACACATTGCACCTAAGTATAAGTCGATGCATTGGAAATAATCAACACATATCAGGTAAGCACCATTATTATCTTTTTATGTTGTATTTCTTGTATATTAGTTTTTTTCTGTTTTTTTTTCTAAAGCTGGTCATACACTGGTCGATAAAAGCTGCTTATGGGGTGTAGAGCCCTCCCATTGGCTTTCCCGATCAATATCTTGGTAAAAGTCAGGCAGATGTCGATTGGGCAGGATTAAAAATTCCATCGGATTGCGGTCGCATCTATTCGCCGATGTGGTCCCGCAATCTGACTGCCATGCTGGCTACATTATGATCCAATTGTTGGGCCCTAGGGGTCATGATTGGCTCAGCCCGATATCGCCCATCTCAATGTGGGCACATTGGGGAGAGATCTGCTCGTTTGTCGAAATCTCCAAACGAGAGGATCTCTACATGTATGGCGGATCTCTACGTGTATGGCCACCATATGATTTGATGTTTTGATTTTTAGGGGTTGGTTAATCCTTCACCTGACACATGCCATGACATCACAGATGGCTTTTCTCGCCAGTAGTGTTTTATTAGGCTGTTTGCCACACATTTGTTTACTTTAAAAAAGGCTAGACTGCTAGCCAAAACATCAGTCATAAATTAATACACTGCTAGATTTTTTGAGTCCTGTAAGTGTGGACCTTCTTTCAGGTTATGCTTCTCTTGTGGAACTGCACCCAGGCAACTATTGATTTTTTACGTGCAGTGCCGGCATCCTCCCTGTTATATATATATATATATTTCTGCACAATAATTAGAACATAAAGGTGGAGACAGTGGATGACAAAATTTTGACTGTATGCCCCCACCCACATGTATTATGTATTATTATGTAGCATGTACTATTAAGAAAACACCATGGTAGTTTGTTAGTTAAGATAGATAATATTATATGTGACTCATATTTCACTTTAGACCCAGTATTAGTGTTCAATGGAAGTGAAAAGTTCACAATGTCATGTCATCCAGTAGTATGAAACTATATCTAGTTTGTGCTGAAGATACTGAGGTTTGAAATATTATGGAGTATATTTATCAAAAAGAGAAGTTAGAGATCGCCACATTCCTCTAGAGTGAAATTCCGCCACTCTTCATTCATTTCCAAGGGATTTTTAAAAAAGTTTTTATCAATGGGTGAAAGTGAAAGTTCATCCTTTGATAAATATGCCTTTTCAAAATACCATAGAAATTAATAGAGAGTGGTGGAATTTCACCATAGAGGACTGTGGTGATCTCACTTTTTGATACAGTAAATATACCCCAATATGTTTTCAACAATGTGGATTAAATGTAGCAGAAGCTTATTAATGATCTTGAAACGTAATGGAGAGCTCTATTACCTACTGGCAGCTGATTGAAGTAGCTGGAACGTCAGTAAATATGAATAGACAAAAATGCCTACTCATATTTATAATTTTTTTAAATATTTCACCTAAAAATAGTGGGAAATCCATGATTTACAGTGTTTTTTTGCGAATTACAGTACAGTATATAATTATGAGCGGGTTGTTTTGTGTGCAGATGGGGAAGTTAGTTATACATTAGCTAAACAGGAGGAAAACAGTGAAAACTATAAATTATTAAGGACTGACCCACTGGACTATAAAGAACAATATTCATCTCCACTTGTTCCTGCACTAAAAATTCATGCTTTTATCTTCAATACTTTCCTCACTCTTGCCAAGTAAAAATATTTTAGCACATTAGTATTTGCACAATCATTTGATCCAAAAGTCGATTACTTTCAACTCCTTCCTTTACTTACTTCTCCCATTAATAATGAGATTCCAGCACCAAACAACGCGCATATCACATGGGCTAGTACCTAACATCACAAAACACCACCCAGCTCCAGTCATGCCATTCTGTCACAATGCTCCTGGATCAAAGAGGAAGAAGTAGCTTTTCTTTCCACCACACCCAACTGTCTGCCCTCTTGATCAAATCCCTTTTCAACTTATATCCACACTTAACCACGTATATCACTACTTTCTGCCCACTGCTCAGTTCTTACTCATATCTTGAATTTATCTCTCCACTTGGATCTCCCACTACTTTGTGACATCCTTCTCTTCCCTAGAATACAGGTGTATCTCTCTCCTAGATCCAGTCATACCTCTCTAACCACTTCATCTCTGTCTCTTTCTTGGATAAAACCTCTTCGCCACTTAAACTCAATATCCCTCATGGCTCTGTCCTTGGACCATTATGCTTCTCAGTATGCACTAAATTCCTTGGTTAACTCATCAACTTAAAGATGGACTTCCAGTACCATCTTTATTCTGATAATACTTAAAGTGATACTGACACTAAAAAAATACTTTTTAAAATATGAATGTACATTTAAAGTTACCTATAGGTTATGTTGATCGTTTTTTGCTGAAAGGTTTGTTTTGCTAACCTGACTGTCCCATCTCAGCCTGCCAGTTAAAGTTTCCAATGCTAACAGACTTCTGCTGCACAAATATGGCAGCCCATCATACAGGAACATGGGGCATCAGACAGGTAATGTAAAAGCATTGTGCAAATACTTTATGGCAAAGTTATAAGTAGCTTTCAAAGGCAATATTATGATACATGTAAAAAAGAGTTTAATTTCTGGTGTCAGTATCTCTTTAAACCTATACTTAAATATCTTGTCCTGATCTTTCCTCCTCTGTACATTTTAAGACCTTGCTTGAAGATGGCATCATTTTTTGGCACAAAATAACTGCTTTTTCAGCAAGACATTATTATTACTTCCCAGCTGCAACATCAAAATGCACAACCATTTTTCATAAGCTGTTAAATTGATATATGGTAAAACATATGATGACTATGCTCAAAGGAAAAATTATTTGCACAAAGTAACTCTGTTTAATACTATCCCGATTATTTTTGCCTAAATTCATAACAGGTCAATAAACTGTGCCTATACAAAATACTAAGAAATTAAGGAAAATTCACATACTTACAGTATACATACTTATGGGTTCAAGTTTGTATTGGTTACATATGCTAAGGGAATTGTTTATAACTGTAAACAATACCATCATCCATTTAAACATTCCTTTAGTGATGATAAATAGATTCCATTCTACAGTGCCATAACTGCTGGTGCAAGTACACACCAAGCTATTCACCACACATCACCAGGCATAGCCGTGTAAAAAACATTTTTTCGTGTTTTTTCTTAGGGGCATAATTATGCTGTGTAAAACTTAATTCGCAGAAAAAACTACATAAAAAGCTGTGTAACATATTGCATGGTGTGTATAAGTTTTGCCATGGGAATGCCAGATTTGCAGACATTATTTGACATTGCTTCTGCGTAAAAATTTAATGCTGCTTTTTACACGGCGGAGCTTGGTAATGTGTGGTGTATTATGCAACCGTTTTTTACACAGCATAATAAATATGCCACTAAGCGTGACTTCCATGAAAACACAGCAAACTTTTTAGGGGTATCCCCAAGATACCTTAAATATCTTAACCATGCCATACTTTGATGAAGTGTCATACATTTCTATTCACAGTTTAGGTTTAGCAAAGGTGTGTGTAGCCTTCTTATCAGGTATAGTACTAGTGAGAGGGAACCTACCAGCAAGATGGGTGGTTCCCTCAGACAGAAGTAGTGGGAGAGTCTAGGGCCAAAGCCAGTAGTGATGTATATGCTGTTTAGGAGCATTTGCACCAGTATGACAGGTAGGGCTTATTAATGTTTCCCTACTGTATATAAGAGAATACACTCTATAGAGATTTAGTTCTTACTTTGGATCCCCCTTTTTACAGTATGTTCAAATCATCACATTCCAAGCTGCATTCCTTTTGAACTAGTCTTTTGTGATTAAGAGACAGTGCACTGGCAACTATGTTATAGATCGAAGGTGCTGTTGTGGCTAAGCAGACAGACATTTAATAGTTTCCCACAAAAACATGTGACTCACAATTTACAAAAATATTTCATAAGGATTGACATTCCTATGGCTTTGGCCCCACCACCACTGTGCTCTGAGCTATTGCCAAAATAATCTTTTTTATCCACAGCTGGAGTAGTAATAGTGCTATTATAGCCGTATTAAGAACCTTAAGGTGCCAGGGCCTGTAGAGAGGTGGCATATTAACAGCTGCAAGTACTGAATATTTTATTGCATTGTTATTAATTCTCAGTGCTATATAATTACAACAGTATTACTTTAAGGGATACACTCATTTTACTCATACCCGGAAACAACATTTACTATGGTATTAAGTAGTGCAGACTGGGAAAAATTGTTCTATAGACTCACCATGCATTACCTGCCATAGTGCTTCTGACCAACAATCCCCTAAATGCTACTACTGGCATATGCTAGTCTCTCCAATAAGAACTGTTTTTTAGTAATAACCAGGCATTTTGAAAGTGCCAAATAAATCATCTTCTCTGGAATAGGCCTTAGTTAGAAGAGCTGAAGGAATAAGATAATTTAGCTGAGGCACAGCAACCATATAAATATTTTTTTAAAACAAACAAATATTTGAAAATTAAATGTGACCTTCTAATAACACTTATGTGACAGAAAATAGCACTCCACTATGTAAGTCTATATAAAAAGTAAATATAATTATAAAGAAGGTAATTATGTGATGACAGTCTAATCACTTTTACTAATTTTTATTATTTGTGAGTTTGTCTTTTGCTGATCCTGCCATTACCCTCCATAAATATAAAAACCTGTACGCCCACCTGCCTGGTTAAAAACTCTCTCTCTCTCTCTCTCTCTCTCTCTGAAGTCCATTAAGAAGTAAAGGACCAAACATGCAGTAGCTTTAAATTTTTCTGTTTGCCCTGTTAAGCTTAAGAAATATCCTTTTTTTATATGATTTAAAACAATCGGAATTGGCTAAGGATGCACTGAATCACGCGATTTCCCTCCCCGTCCCCAATTTGCATATGCAAATTAAGATTCGAATTTGTTTCCTGCTAAAAAAAAGGCCAAATCCCGAACCAAATCCTGGATCCGGTGCATCCCTAGAACCGGCAAAATAAACTCATGTTGAAAAGGGGGCCCCTTTAGGTCCCATGACAAATGGCATTCTTTGTCGCCTGCTAAAAGCCTCTCCCACTAGTCAAAAATTATGGTTAAGCTCACCACATGTGAAAGAGTTTGCATGCAGCAATTCTGGGTAACCATGCAAAAATATGAAAGATAGCATGTTTGCCCTTTTCGTCTTTAAAAGGGAAATCATTGGTTTAAGAAGTATTGCATTTACTTCTAGCTTGTTAATTAGGATTATAAACTAGTAGTTACTAGTAATTTGCATTATTGTGATACCGTCAGATCTGTGATTTTGGCAAATCTGTGCAACACTGCTGGTGAGATGCTGCTCATTCTAATAATGGTTTACTCACATTACAAATGACAGGTGGCCTAGAGTGGAACTAGCTGGACATAATACCTACGACTAAGTATCTTTGATACAAAACGCGTCAGGATTGAAATGTTTTTAATCTGCTGAAATAAACTTGAATGATTTTACCCTACGAGTGGACTGCAGAGTGCTTGCCTGTATTTATGGTTTTGAATAATACCCTCTACTGATTGGTCATTACTTTGACAATATTTGTCATTGCATCTCTAGTAGAAATATCTAGGGCTAATACTGCTTGTAGAAAATGACATATTATTAACAAGTACGAAAAGTAAGTCTTACAGGAGGCAAGGGAAGTCAAATTGAATTATAACAAATGTTTTTCTCCATTCTCTTCTGCCTGTTTGCACTGTGTGTATTCAGAACTGTGTTTTATTGAAGTAAGATTTCAATGCTGCAATTTTGTCTAGCTTGACGCATGTTCAGAGGACAATAGAATAGAGGAATGCATTTAGAATCCACAAAAATGCACATAGTTGTATTTAAAAAATATACACAAATGAAATATATTCATTTCTACACGTTCAGAATGCGTGTTTAAACACAAGAAGATACCTAAATACCTTGCACATTTTTTGAAATATGAAGGGGGGATACAACGTCATATACCGAAGCATTTTAAAATGTATTTTACAAGTTGGTTGTACTGTACCTTGATACAAATAAGAAAGGTTAAAAAGAAGCAGATCCCACCTGGCTCAGTGCTGTCGTAAGTATAAAAATGCAGCTCCCTGTCTATTCATGACAAACCTAACTGACTGAACTGGTTTTACCAGATTAGGGTGGGTTGTTTCTTAAAGCAGTTTGTCAACACTGACGGGGCTGGAGCAGCTTTAAACTCTGTTGTGTGGGACACAGATGATAACAGACTAGAGTTGTCACTAACATTGCCGTAAACAGGACATTGTTCTGGCCTCTGTCTGCCATAGAATGAACCAGTGCAAAAATGCAGTTACACCTGTCGCCTCATAGACATTTAATGGGCAAGAAAAGCCTCCCAGACATCTTGAAGAATTATCCTGGAAACAACATTGGTAGAACATTTGTTTTTGTTCCTAATTTTACCTAAACACAAAACCCAATTCACAGATATACTGTATGTGGGTCATGGCGAAGTATGAATGACAAAATAATTACTGTAATATTTACAATACAGAGCACTCTGCAGGGAACCCACAGCTATGAAATGTGAGCTCTGTTGACAACCACATTGGAAAAACTGAGCAGGGATTATTCAGAATTTGTATTTGTTTTCTAAAGCAAATGGAATTTCCCTATGTATATTGCACATCCTGACTTGTCCTTTTGAACAGGTATCACTAATCAATGTCTCTCTCTCTCTCTCTCTCTCTCTCTCTCTCTCTCTCTCTCTCTCTCTCTCTCAAACTATAACTAGGAGCTACCCCGTGCAACACATCTTTTGCTGCTGGATTTTAGTGCCTAGCATCTAAAGCTAATATTTGCATATAAATAGGGATGCACCAAATCCAGGATTCGGTTAAGTATTCGGTCAGGATTCGGCCATTTTCAGCAGGATTCGGCCGAATCCTTGAGCCTGGCTGAACCGAATCCGAATCCTTAAAATCATGTGACTTTTCATATCAAAACATGGAAGTAACATTTTTTTTATATTTTCCCCTCCCCCTTGCCGATTTGCATATGCAAATTAGGGTTCGGGTTTGGTATTCGGCAGAATCTTTCACGAAGGATTCGGGGGTTCTGCCGAATCTAAAAAAGTGGATTCGGTGAATCTCTACATATGGAATAAAGTATCAGTGTTAATGTCTTTAACATTATAAGTAAGAAGTTCTGAATTATTTGAATTAGTTCCAAGCTGTTGTATTCAGTCTGTTTTTACCTTCTGCTATATTCTCCTTTGTGTGTTGAAACCATTTAATCCAGTTGAGGTATAAAAGGATATGTATGTTTGGAATAAATACTAGCAAACATTCTGATCAAAAAGCCAAAGTTTCTCTGCCATATGACTGTGCCTGCAAGGCTGCTAATGGAACTTACCTTAGTCACTGTACGCTGCTACAAGAACTGTGCACTGGCGATCTTTCAGGCAGTGATCTATAGATCTATAGACTCATCCCCAGACTAGGAAACATTCTATGCTCCTGCAATGCTGATTGTATGACGCACCCACGGAGGAGGTGGGGTGAGGAAAAGGGTGTCACCTGTAAAATACCTTATACCTCTGAAGGGAGTGTGCACTAGTGTCAAACTACTCTCACATTTTTGTCATATCTTCAGAATAGGGTACGTCAGCAGCAAACACTGTCTCTGTTTTATAGTTAAATCAATCGCATTCATACCTACTGTGTGTATTTGTAAAACAGTATTTGGGGAATTTAATAAAAGTCGCAAAGAGCAAAACAATTTGCACAAATAAGAATAAAAATTCACATTTCGCAATGTAATACTCTTCCTTAAACTGTAATTGCGAATTTTAATTGCGCATTGCACACTTTTAAGAAGTGCTTGAAGGTGTTGTAATCTTTTGGAGCAAACATAACAACTTTTTCAGTAAGAAGTTTTACTACATTCACTGCGCACTGGCACAAACTATAAAATTTGCGAACCTTCTTCCCCTGTCAAAAGTGGTCGCTCGACAGCTTCCGGGTTTGCAAAAGCTATATTAAATTCACGCAAAGGCGTAACTTTTTGCATTGCGAATATTTTTTAATTTACCGACTTTTATTACATTCCCCCGTATATGTTATCAAGTGCAGATAATCATACTTTTTGAAAGGCTAAAGGGAAACTAAGCTATTTTCATAAATAAGTTTAAACATCCTTTCGGTTTTTGGAGAGTTAATGGAAAGTCATGTTTGAGCTGAGAACTGGGAACCTCCACAGCAAATATGGAAAGCTAGTGCTGAGTGTGCGTGGAAGTAGCTATATGTTACAGGCCATGCTATAGGGGTTGCCAAGGTCTATAGCTACAACAGGTGTCCCTTTAGAGTTTTCTCAGTGACTAGGTTTTATGAGTAAGCATTGTTTCAGATGGTAGGACTCCCCTATGGAAGTACTGACAAGGTGTGTTCTCGGGCCTTTTCTTATTTTAAGTCTGGAAGCCTAAGGGTGAGGTACCACATATATAGAAACAAATGTTGCAAAATACCTCCAGATAAAGCCAAGTGAATTGTGGTGACCAACTCATCCATGTATTGCAAGCTTTTGTATAAAACCGTGGATACCTTTAGGGTTAGTTCACATGAGGAAATTCAGGGAGATCACACAGGCAACTTCGGGCGAATATAGAAAACGCATTGCCACTTGTACATTAGCGCAGGCGACTTTTCATTGTAGCCTATGGGAAAAACCGCTGAGGCAGTTCAGGGAGATAGTCGCCCAGAAGATGAGGCGATTAGTCGCCAGGCGACAAAATCTCCCCGAATCTCCTCGTGTGAACTAACCCTTATAAGGACTTCTTGAAGATAAGCTTTGAAGGCAAAAGAGAGACCAAGTTTTACTGGAAAAAATAATTGAAAGTATTTAAGGAATGCTTTGAGATGACCTCTGGTATGCAAGGACAAAAGAAAGGTTACAGTAAGAAGTAGTACGAAGTACTAGATATAGGAAAACACCCGTTGCTTATATATCTAGTGCTTCCATCTCAGTTACCTGTTTCTTCAAAAAGTATGAATAAATGCCATTTTCTATGCTGAAATCCAGCTGTTTAACAGTTCTTCTCTAACTGCATCATTTGAAATCCTGGCAGGGAAGGAGGGATAAAAACACTGATGTTACAAATTGTAACAACTTCTCCACAGCTTACAGACAGCATGCAGGAACTACATAACCCACAATGCATTGCACTATAATGTTCTGTTTCTTATTGAAATCACATGTGCAGGGAATTGTGGGGTTTGGAGGATGCAGTCTAAGAACAGCTGGCTGTTAATACAAAGTAACAGTAGTCAGCCAGCTCAGCAAAGTAGTCAGAAAGATCAGCAGAAGAGCAGTGGGCTAGGCTTAGGGAACTGTCAGAAACCATTACAAATCATGAAAATTCTGCATATTTTTTAATTGATGTTTATTACAAAGTTACCAGAAATTATGTTTACTTTTCAAAAAGTTTAAGTTATGTTTTTGTGGAGTTCCCCTTTAAGCTTGTGGCTTACTCACTGTTTGTTCCACAACATTTGTTATTCAAAAAATTTGCTAAATAATTTTTGTTGTAATACTGCAGTTGCTAACATAGTCTTGTAGAGCGATGCTATGATACTACTAACTTGCACTTAAATGACCCCTCGGGACTTTATTATATATGTCTTTTTATGCCTTTTTTAAGCTGTACAGGTCTACAGTCTGACTGATATCTGGTTATAAGCAACTGGTAACTAGTATGCAGTTTTGGGTTACAAGCTGTCTAGTTTTGACCCAGACAGCCCGGTATTCGCAACCGCCCCCTTCCCAAATTTACCCACAAAGAGAGGTGGCAACCCTAATGCAAAGGAAGATCAAATGAATGTACAAATGAGAGACTGACATCAAAGTGTATGAACCAAACTATAAATACAGTGAAACCTTTAGTTTTACATACCCTGATTTTAAGTTTTCCAGCATTTTATTTGTGGTTCCCCCAATTTATAATGCATTTCAATAGGTGCTTTTCCCTGATTTTACATATACAGGTATGGGACCTATTATCCAGAATGCTCGGGACCTGGGGTTTTCCGGATAACGGATCTTTCCGTAATTTGGGTCTTCATGGCTTAAGTCTACTAGAAATTCATGTAAAAAATTCATGTTTTATTATTACAGAGAAAAAGGAAATCCTTTTAAAAAATTTGGATTATTTGGATAAAATGGAGTCTATGGGAGACAGCCATTTCGTAATTTGGAGCTTTCTGGATATCGGGTTTCCAGATAAGGGATCCTATATCTGTATATGTTTTCCCAGGTAATACACCACAATTTTGTTGTGATGTTCCCAAAAATGGCTGTTTGCCATTACTAATTAGATGCATATATTGCCTCTCCCCGAAAAAAGTAAATTCCAATTAGTGTCATGCACAAATCACTTATTGCTTTAGGTTGTGCATGTGACTGTCAGAGAGGCCTTGCACATGCCGCCACCCCCACCCCCACCCCCTATTGTGTAACATTAAAGCTGCAATGCTTGACCTTTGTTATTAACACAAAAAATTGTAAATAATACAATAATAATAAAAATTGTATAGAAAAGTAAAACTGAATCCTTAAATAATGGAAGAATAAGTTGCTTTAACACATTTCCCTGATTTTACATAATTTTTTTCCTGGTCCCATGAAAAACGTAAAATTGGGGCTCATCTGTAATAAAAAAAAGAAAATATATTTATCGTAATAATCTCTCTGCTTTCTGGTTGGTAGGGACACTACATTTAACATTTTAAGTTTCCTTTTGCAGATATGCAGAAACAATTTTAAAATCAGATTAAAAAAATAAATAAAGAGCAAATGTAACATTGATTAGACTCCTTCCCTCTTCATCACCATAAAACTAAATGCTAATGTGAAGCTCCCATTTAATCTCAATGCATGTTCATTTATATTCAGCCACCTCAGTAAATAATGCAGTGTTAATGATTTCTTAAATGAAAAGTGATAACTTCCTTTATTTAAGGAATTGCATACATCCTTAAAGGTGTATCAAAGGAGAACTAGTTTGGTTACTTTTCTACACCCACGAAAAAGTTTTTAAAATTATTTTTTAGCATTACTTATGAGTAATTGCTTTAGTGTACATTTAAGAACAAATATTTCCCTAAGGAACCCCAAAAGAGCGAATCACGTAACCTATTAACCTTCATCTATTACTTAATCTCAACAGAGAGGCAACACATTATAATGAAACTGCATAGTTTTAACCCACAATGCAGCGTTTTATTTCCTCCAGAATTCCAGGATCATTATGGTTGCTAGAATCAGTCATGTCAATTCTGGTGTTTTGTGTGAGAGTGATGTGTGCGCTGGAGATACTGCCAGGTTTGGAGGTGGCAGTAGCTCTAACAGTACAATATCTGTAGGCAGAGTAGGCACATGTCTAGGGCACCAAGCCAAGGGGGGGGGGGGGGCGCCAGGCACGTACCTTCTCTGCCTCATACCCTAGTAGGTCGCCTCCTGGCCTCTTTGGGCGATACGATCGGCCAAGTTGCCAAGGCCCCTGGCCGGCCTGGCCTATCGCTTAGTCCAAAGGTTTCTGATGACTCAGTTTTGGGCAGGTAAGGAAAGGGCCCTGATGTAGACTGTCTGCATGTCTCCATTGTCTGCACCTTACTTATTCAGAGCAGGCTAACACAGTTAGTGCCCATTGCACAGTAAATAAGCCCTTTGCCATATTCATTATGTGGGGTAGACTTCCCGTCCATTAAAAACAGCATTAGAGAGCATGTCTTAGATATAAAAAAGGAAAGGAAAACTCTGATTCTAATGTACCTGAACACTTTAAAACCTGTAATTGAGGTGACATTACAAACTCTCTGTCATAGGAATTGACAAAGTAGTGAGTGGAATCAGAGGTGGAAACATCACCCAAAATTACTTCAGTTAGAAACAAAATGGATTTTTTAATCTCCAAACAAGAAAACCCCTGGGCCTTAATAGTGATTTCAATGTAACATGTTTCTTTAGCTGACTTTTGATAATATAAACATATAACAATATAAACACAGGCTAAATAGCAGCCATTATCTGTATAAGCACTGTGCCAGTGACAGTTTATAGACTCCATTTAATCAAATACTGTAGTTGACATTTTTAAAAATAATTTCCTTTTTTTCTGTAATATGAAAACAATAGCTTGTACTGGATGACAAATAAGACACAATTAATGCTTATTGGAAGCAAAACAATCCTATTGGGTTAGTTTAATGTTTAAATTATTTTGTAGTAGCCTTAAGGTATGGAGTTCCAAATTACAGAAAGATCGCTTATACAAGCATTCTGATAACAGGTTCCATACCTATATGCCTAAAATGCGGCGAGGGCAAACATTACATATCTAAAAGTGTCTTCTAAAATTATATCTCAAGTTAACTCAAAGGGCACATATAAAGCACAGAACACTAGGGGGCACATTTAGTAAGGGTCGAATATCGAGGGTTAATTAACCCTCGATATTCGACCATCGAAGTAAAATCCTTCGACTTCGAAGTCGAAGGATTTACCGCATTTACTTTGATCGACCGATCAAAGGAAAAATCGTTCGATCGAACGATTAAATCCTTCGAATCAAACGATTCGAAGGATTTTAATCCATCGAGCGAACGATTTTCCTTCGATCAGAAATTGGTTAGAAAGCCTATGGGGAAGGTCCCCATAGGCTAACATTGGTGCTCAGTAGGTTTTAGCTGGCGAAGTAGGTAGTCAAAGTTTTTTTTAAAGAGACAGTACTTCGACTATCAAATGGTCGAATAGTTGAGCAATTTTTAGTTCCAATCGTTTGATTCGAAGTAGCCAATTTACATAGTAACATAGTAACATAGTAAGTAAGGTTGAAAAAAGACACATGTCCATCGAGTTCAACCTTTTTTTTTTTTTTTTTTATTAACTACCTATCTGCCAGTTGATCCAGAGGAAGGCAAAAACCCATCTGAAGCCTCTCCAATTTGCCTTAGAGGGGGATATATTCCTTCCTGACTCCAAAATGGCATTCAGACTAGTCCCTGGATCAACTTGGACTATGAGCTATTTCCCATAACCCTGTATTCCCTTACTTGCTAAAAAGTCATCCAACCCCTTCTTAAAGCTATCTAATGTATCAGCCTGTACAACTGATTCAGGGAGAGAATTCCACATCTTCACAGCTCTCACTGTAAAAAACCCCTTCCGAATATTTAGGCGGAACCTCTTTTCTTCTAATCGGAATGGGTGACCTCATGTCAGTTGGAAAGACCTACTGGTAAATAAAGCATTAGAGAGATTATTATATGATCCCCTTATATATTTATACATAGTCATCATATCACCCCTTAAGCGCCTCTTCTCCAGCGTGAACATCCCCAATTTGGCCAGTCTTTCCTCATAGCTAAGATTTACAATACCTTTTACCAGCTTAGTTGCCCTTCTCTGTACCCTCTCCAATACAATAATGTCCTGTTTGAGTGATGGAGACCAAAACTGTAAGGCATATTCTAGATGGGGCCTTACAAGTGCTCTATACAGTGGAAGAATGACCCCCTCCTCCCTTGACTCCAGGCCCGGACTGGTAACCTGTCCGTTCGGGCAAATGCCCGAGGGGCCGCATCTATATTGTGTTCATGTGGGCCGCTCCTGATCATAAGAAACTCATACCACTGGGGGCCCCGCAACCGACTGCAGCGCTGCCCTGCAATAATAATCCTCCACCTACTTGCTCGAAGCAGTGTCCCCCTCTTTAATTTTTCACATGGAACAGTCCATTCTCATATATACGTGCTTGAGCTGCGCACACGTGCGCAGGATTTGACCCGTGATGATGCGACGCAGGCCCCATGCGTTACCAGTACCAGCCTCCCCCAGGCGCGCTCAGTCAGGAAGGACCGGTCAAAGAAAGTGTACCGCACCATCAGGCACCAGCTGCTCGCCGGTCGAACTGCCACTGTCTCATACTAGCCTGGCTGGCTGCAGCATCCACCACCATGTCTTTGGATAGGCTATTCGGCATTCGGTCGACTCCTCTTTTTCTCCAGTCAGCACCTGCTGCACCCAAGCCTCCTTCCAGCTCTGGGCCTCCATAATATCTTCCAGTAGTAAGTTAGGGTCAAAGACTCAGTCAGAGACTCCTCTCCTTACCTCACCCCCTGTAACATGACTTTCTACTGCTGTAATATCCATGAATCATTCATAATTCATGGATAATATACAGCATAGCATGTTAATTGTCTGATGATATTTTCTGGTCTGGTACTTCCCTCACACCTCCACCTGTTATTGCACAATAATTAGTTACAGTTTTTATTTTATAAAATTTTTTGTTTTATGCCTTATTTTTTTATTCTGGCTATTTGTTGTCTTGCCTATGCCTTATATTGTTCTATTCTGCTCCTCTCCTATTCATATTCCAGACTCTTATTCAAAACAGTGTCTGGTTGCTAGGGTAATGTGGACCATAGCAACCAGATTGCTAAAACTGCAAATGGAGAACTGCTGAATAAAAAGCCCATTGAGTGTTTACATGTGGGCTGCTTTGATTTGTTTGCCCGGGCTGCTTTTTACTCCCAGTCCGGCCCTGCTTGACTCTATGTCCCTTTTAATACAGCTCAAGACCTTATTTGCCCTTGATGCTGCCGACTGGCATTACTTGCTACAGCCAAGTTTATCATCTACAAGGACTCCAAGGTCCTTTTCCATAATGGATTTGCCTAGTGCAGTCCCATTAAGGGTATAAGTGCCTTGGATATTTTTACATCCCAGGTGCATGACTTTACATTTATCAACATTGAATCTCATTTGCCACTTAGCTGCCCAGATTGCCAGTTTGTCAAGATCCTGTTGCAAGGATGCCACATCCTGGATGGAATTAATTGGGCTGGATAATTTTGTGTCATCTGCAAACACTGATACATTACTTACAACACCCTCCCCTAAGTCATTAATGAACAAGTTAAATAAAAGTGGACCCAATACTGAGCCCTGGGGGACCCCACTAAGAACCTTACTCCAAGTAGAGAATGTCCCATTAACCACCACCCTCTGTACCCGATCCTGTAGCCAGTTTCCTATCCACGTGCAAACGACTTCATTAAGCCCAACAGACCTTAATTTGATGGTCGAAGTAGCCGAAAAAATACTTTGAAATTCAAAGTATTTTTCATTCTAATCCTTCACTCAAGCTAAGTAAATGTGCCTCTATCTGTGACAAATCAACCAAATTTAAGGCACCAAAATATTTGCTGTATCTGCATTCGATTCTGATATTTAATAAAGTTTATGGGAACCTCAAATAGATATCAAAGCTTGATAACAATTAATGCAAACACTATCATACAACTATCTTTGTATTAATACCTTTTTCTCCCTTTCATAAGCATTGCCATGATATTTTAACTGAAGCTTAGGGTAGAATAACCTGTTTTATATCTATTATTAGTTTTCTTTTTGAGGGCGTGGTTAGAAAATGATAATCCAAAGGAAATCAATGGCTGACAACAAATTTAGCATAGATTATATATATATATATATATAGAAAAAATAAAAAAAATAAAAACTGACACAGCACTCCAAGTTTTGTATGCAAAAAAGATATATATTGTAGAAAAACATACCAAAGCCCATAGGGCGACGTTTCGGGGTATACAAACCCCTTTCTCAAGCCAAGGGCAGCATTCAAGTAACAAACATTGGTTTACACCTATTTATACAAGGTAACACAGGAAGTTACATATAGAACATGACATCATTAACGATCCTCACACATTAACCCCTTAATTGCTTAATGTTATCCATGCAGGCATATGACCACTCAGCGTTAGTCCACTGCATATTCAAATCCAGCTAAAAAGAAACAAAACAAAGAATAAAAAACAGAAATGAGACCAATGTTTCTCCCATCATAGAAATACATATAGGTCATAGTCTCTATTAAGCCCATTTGGGGCCAATGTGTTTAATTGGTGTATCCACCATACCTCTCTTTTCCTCAGCAATAGCTCTCTATCACCCCCCCCCGTCTGGGGGAGGGTACACATTCCAGAACCATATATTTCAAATCTGTATCCTTGTGTCCTTTCTCCACATAATGCTTAGAAACTGGCAGCTTCACATTGCCCTTCCTAATTGTAGATCTGTGTTGGGATATACGTGTTTTTATTTGTAATGTGGTCTCCCCCACATAGAGGAGACCACATGGACAAATTAACACATAAACAGCAAATTTAGTCAAACACGTATAGTACCCCCTTAGAGTGTATTTACGACCCTTGGTCGGATGCTCAAATATTGTACCCTTATGTACACAACAACATTGGGAACATGTTAAACAAGGGAACATCCCCCGTGATTTTGTACCCATATATGTTTGTGTCAAAACCTGATTTTCTTTCGTATCAGAATGAACCAACTGACTACCTAACGTTCTCCCCCTTCTATATGACACTAATGGGGGTCGTCCAAATTCTTGAATTTCAGGATATGAGGATTGAAGAATCCCCCAATGTTTACGGAGAATGTTAGTCACCATGTTACTACGATCGTTATAATGAGTGACAAATGGTATAGACTGTTCTTTATCTTTACGATGAACCTTAGTTTTCCTTGCCCTAGCTTGAGCCCTATCCAGGACATATTTCGGGTACCCACGTACAAGAAACTTATTATACATGTCATTTGACTGTTGATCGCGTCTGTTTGGCTGGCTAACTAGCCTCTCAACCCTAGTAAACTGGCTGATGGGGATAGAGTCCCTAGTATGCACTGGATGATAGCTGGTATAATGCAGTAATTGGTTCCTATCTGTGGGCTTCGAGTATAGTTCTGTGGTAAATGTACTCCCTTGTCTGTTTATTGTGACATCCAAAAACTGTATAGATCCCCTATCTTTATGTATAGTGTGTGCAATATTCGGATGTGCTCCATTAATCTCTTGGTGGAACCGATCGAGTGAGTCTGTGTCACCCCTCCATATCATCAATATATAATCGATATAGCGCCACCACACCACAACATGTGTGGTGAACGATATATGACAATAGATGTTATCCTCCTCCTGCCTGAGCATAAAGGAGTTTGCATATGAAGGGGCGACATTTGAACCCATCGCGGTTCCCCTGAGCTGTAGATAATACTTGTCCTTAAATCTGAAATAGTTCTCACACAGGATAATTTCCAAAAGTTTCAAAAAGAATTCCACTTCCTCTTCCCCATATTGTTTACTTTCCATTAATAATATAGCACAAGCGCTGTTTCCTTTGGATCTGTTTCAGGTGCCGACCATGGAGAATGCCAACCTTTTTTAGGTCCCGAATCGGAAGGTGCAGACGTGGGGGTGCGCGATATAGAAGGAGATGGCAAGATCCAAAGGAAACAGCGCTCCACCCAGAGATCACGCAGGAACGACAAATAGTCTACAATCTATCGCAGGTACAATTAACTGATACTGAACTCACGCTATTGGGGAAGGGACTGAACTTTTGTCCCACACAGCGGTTGAATCCATTTCAGATGGATGTGGATTTGTATGCTTTTTTTCGCAGAATAAGGTTGAAAACACATTTCTCAGTTAATCCGCATGTTGCAGTACAAATGACAGGGGAAACCCTGACTCTGGACTCTTTAGGTCTCCGCAGCAAAAGTAGGTTTGTGCCTCCCACCACCTACCCTGCTGTGGAAACGTATATTAAACAAGTTAAAAAAGATATTAATGAGCAGTGTCTGGGATCTGATGGTCGTAAGGCACCTGCTAATTTGACTGTTGATGAAACTATTGCACTCAATAATTTGAAAAATCGCACTGACATCACAATTAAACCCTCAGACAAGGGAGGGGCGATTGTGGTATTAGACACTGGATACTATGAATCTGAAATAAAGGGACAATTGGCAGACAGATCTGTATATCTGGAATTAGGGTATGACCCTGTGTTTCGTATAAAGCGCAAAATTTGGGATTTTCTATCCAAGATGGTTACTAAGGGGACCATCTCCATAGAATTAAGAGATTTTTTAGTGGTTGATAAACCGGTTACCCCAGTACTATACACGCTGCCCAAGATACACAAGGATCCTGTCCAACCGCCTGGTCGGCCTATAGTGGCGAGCATAGGTTCCTTGTTCTGCCCTATGGCCTCCATGTTGGACAGGATCCTTGCACCATTGGTACAGCAAGGGAAATCATATATAAAAGATAGCAACCATTTCTTAGACAAATTGAGGTCTGTACAAGTAGAAGAAACCGAGGAATTGTTACTAGTTACCTTTAATGTGTCCTCACTTTATACGTCCATACCACATGGAGATGGTGTTGAAGCTTGTGCTATATTATTAAGGGAAAGTAAACAATATGGGGAAGAGGAAGTGGAATTCTTTTTGAAACTTTTGGAAATTATCCTGTGTGAGAACTATTTCAGATTTAAGGACAAGTATTATCTACAGCTCAGGGGAACCGCAATGGGTTCAAATGTCGCCCCTTCATATGCAAACTCCTTTATGCTCAGGCAGGAGGAGGATAACATCTATTGTCGTATATCGTTCACCACACATGTTGTGGTGTGGTGGCGCTATATCGATGATATATTCATGATATGGAGGGGCGACACAGACTCACTCAATCGACCAAGAGATTAATGGAGCACATACGAATATTGCATACACTATACATAAAGATAGGGGATCTATACAGTTTTTGGATGTCACAATAAACAGACAAGGGAGTACATTTACCACAGAACTATACTCGAAGCCCACAGATAGGAACCAATTAATGCATTATACCAGCTATCATCCAGTGCATACTAGGGACTCTATCCCCATCAGCCAGTTTACTAGGGTTGAGAGGCTAGTTAGCCAGCCAAACAGACGCGATCAACAGTCAAATGACTTGTATAATAAGTTTCTTGTACGTGGGTACCCGAAATATGTCCTGGATAGGGCCCAAGCTAGGGCAAGGAAAACTAAGGTTCATCGTAAAGATAACGAACAGTCTATACCATTTGTCACTCATTATAACGATCGTAGTAACATGGTGACTAACATTCTCCGTAAACATTGGGGGATTCTTCAATCCTCATATCCTGAAATTCAAGAATTTGGACGACCCCCATTAGTGTCATATAGAAGGGGGAGAACGTTAGGTAGTCAGTTGGTTCATTCTGATACGAAAGAAAATCAGGTTTTGACACAAACATTTATGGGTACAAAATCACGGGGGATGTTCCCTTGTTTAACATGTTCCCAATGTTGTTGTGTACATAAGGGTACAATATTTGAGCATCCGACCACGGGTCGTAAATACACTCTAAGGGGGTACTATACGTGTTTGACTAAATTTGCTGTTTATGTGTTAATTTGTCCATGTGGTCTCCTCTATGTGGGGGAGACCACATTACAAATAAAAACACGTATATCCCAACACAGATCTACAATTAGGAAGGGCAATGTGAAGCTGCCAGTTTCTAAGCATTATGTGGAGAAAGGACACAAGGATACAGATTTGAAATATATGGTTCTGGAATGTGTACCCTCCCCCAGACGGGGGGGGGGGTGATAGAGAGCTATTGCTGAGGAAAAGAGAGGTACACCAATTAAACACATTGGCCCCAAATGGGCTTAATAGAGACTATGACCTATATGTATTTCTATGATGGGAGAAACATTGGTCTCATTTCTGTTTTTTATTCTTTGTTTTGTTTCTTTTTAGCTGGATTTGGATATGCAGTGGACTAACGCTGAGTTGTCATATGCCTGCATGGATAACATTAAGCAATTAAGGGGTTAATGTGTGAGGATCGTTAATGATGTCATGTTCTATATGTAACTTCCTGTGTTACCTTGTATAAATAGGTGTAAACCAATGTTTGTTACTTGAATGCTGCCCTTGGCTTGAGAAAGGGGTTTGTATACCCCGAAAAGTCGCCCTATGGGCTTTGGTATGTTTTTCTACAATATATATCTTTTTTTTGCATACAAAACTTGGAGTGCTGTGTCAGTTTTTATTTTTTCTATGATATTGGCTACTTTGGCAGTGCCTTTTTGACTACTTGCACCCAGAAACCAAGAGGGTTGTGCGGCAATATCTCTTTATATATATAGTGAAGGGAAAAACCGGCACTCACGAAAATGTCATCAATTATGCCTGGGTGCAGTCCTTGTTGAAGTTTGAATGTAAAGCTGGAAATGGAGATCGCACTCACAGGTCTTAGAAGTGTTTAAATGTCTTTATTCAGTGGACGATCGCTGACGTTTCGGCTGACACGACAGCCTTTCTCAAAGTGCAAAAATGGTTCACACTCTACCCCCCGCTCCTCCTCCTTTCTCCTGCTAGTGTCTGGTGATCCTGCTAGTATGAGACGCAACGGCTTTAGCTTCAATACAATACGCAAGGTAGTTCCTTTTTATTACGATCTATACTAATGTTACCTTCATGTTTCGATACATTGTTATTATTTATAGTGTGACTAACTAAACTATGAAATGGATACTTTGTTTTATGTGAAGGGATATGACCGGGTTTTTGGTTCTTGATTCAATATAAGCAATATTCTTTATTTCTACGGGTTTTCGGATTATGCTCAAAAGATTTCTTTTCAATATTTTATTTGACTTATATCTTTTATTAGTTCTTGATATTATTTTCGTTTTTTCACTTTATTATTTGTTATACTGTCACTGATGAGGTCTGTTACACGTCACTTCCCCTGCTTTTGGTTGCTCTTTTCTCTTTATATATATATATATATATATATATATATATATATATATATATATATATATATATATATATACACTATTTATTTTTGTTGACTGTATTTTGTATTTTCTGTATTTTGTAACTAGCTCATATCATAGGTTTGCATCAAGGACAGCACAAAAAATATGCAGGGTTGAAAAGGGGAGCAACACTTGCATGCTACAAAATGACTACAGAAGGATCCAGCAAAGCAGCCAAATTGTCGGCTACTAAGCAGGGGAACTAAGCAAAATATTTGGAATTTCAGTTTCGAAAAAAGTCAATATAGAAGTATATTAAGTATTTTTTAACTTTTCATTCCACTGGGAACTAAGAATTTCTATAAGCACGTATTACCTCGCCAAAGTAAAAGCAATTGTATGATTTTGTATTTTCAGCCAGCAAAAAAAATGTATTTTCTTCTCTTCCACCTTTACCTTACTGTGCCTGTGCACATTTTTGGATTGTCTACTTGCCCTTCATTTTAATACCCATTCTCTAGAACCCACTTGTTTACATTCATAATGCACACTGGACTCTTCAGGCACATTCATTTATTATCAGTGTCATTTGACCTTTTATTGTACAGCCTCAGACTGCTAATCCAAGAGGTTGGAACAAATATGTAAAGACAAAAGAAACTCCATATTTTTCATTTTTTTCTTAGCTCCTACCAGTTTAAAAGAAAAACTTTTAGAGCTCTTCAAACTGAATTGGCAACAATATACAATGCATGCAAAGTGAAAATTAAATTATTGTCACAGTAATAAGGATGTAGATCACTAAAAAGTTGATAGCAGGAGAGACAGAACCTTGGGCCAGTAAATGTATTGGTTAGATAAATAGCTTACTGTCAGGAGCAATATATCAGAAGAACTGCTGCATAGCCACAGGCAATAAGATACAACCAAGCAAACACTCATATCAGACAATAACCTTTTATCTACATGCAATTTGGAAAGCCCACAAAATAAAGCATATGATAATTATACTGTAGCTATAAGGCAAAGGAACAGTGAATTGCAGTGTTGGCTCCTACTGAACCAGTAGATGGCAGCAGTTGATCACAAAGATAAAATTCAGTTAATTCTGAAGTGCACATTTCCATTGTTATGAAAATGTCAAATAATCTGGGGTGTGGTATGTAATTATCATGAAAAGAAACTGCATTTTCTTTTTAAGCATTTTTCTTTTTAAGTTGCAGTTCTAAGTGACACTTTCATGTTTAATGTGTCTAGGTGACCCTTGACATCCTCACTGATCTGTTTATGGAAGCAAAGCCCCCATTATGTGAGAAAATGATTTAATAGGTGATTTACAACCTCAAACGCAGCAAAAAATAAATGGGTGAAATTCCTTCCTCCACCTATACTGCAAGGGCCCAGAGTCACCTGAAATGAATGCTCGACTGACGGTTGCAGGGAATGTCTTTTGAATATTTTTTTCAAGACTTGATATAGATTGTTCAATAGGAAAAGAGAAGCTACAATCAATATACAATTAAGTACAAAAAGTTGTGTACATTTGTTTACTCTATTTTTACACAGAAAACAAATGGACACCACTTAGAGACTTAGAATTCTTAGCAATAATGACAGTTTTCACAGCACTGTATTTATAAAATTGAACCTGTTACTAAACATGTAATTGACACTGCCACTGTCAGGGTTAAATAGTGAATACGGATGAACTATGAAAACCTATGGTTGGAATGCTACCTTTATAAGCCTGTAAGATAAGTCATGTATTTAAACAATTAGATGGTGTTTTACATAGACAGGCTAATATCATTATGTGCGGAAGTTGTAGCTCACTAATACTTAATCCATGGCAGTTTCATTCATAAATTATTTGTGACTTATGTTTGTTGGGCCATTAAATGTTGGTCTGGAATGTACTTCTGTAATGGTGAAAAAAAACGTCCTCAGGTCCTGACTTAGGGGCAGATTCAATAAAGGGCAAATTGTTGCCAACGAATGCTTTGCACACTTCACGCTACTTCGCCAGGCAAAAATTCGTTACCACTAAGCTAATTCACTACAATGTGAAGTTGAGTCCTGGGTGCCAAACACTGGCAACTTTTCGTTAGCGTTACTTTAGCAGTGTGAGCGTTTCAAGGCGGAATTATGCTAGCGATCACTTCTGCCTAGAGAAACTTTGTTAGTCCTCTTACGCTTATTTCAATTTGAATAGGGCAGTTACATTAAAGTAGTATGGAATGTCTTTATTAGAGATGTTGGTGCAAATGCTTGAAGTGGCCACTTACGTATTACAAATGTCCAAAGAACCTGGATAAAGACAAAAGAGATCCTATGATGCCCTACACATGAGCCCACCCTAAAATGAATATTCCATGCCCATCAAATGTCTGGGGAAAATGTTAACCCAAAAAAGTTTAATAGCTAGGTTTTTGCAGGCAATCCATCTTAAAAAATGAACAAGTCACCAGCGTTTTTACAACTTTAATGCATTTCTGGCATACAGGATATGATGTAACTGACATAAGATTGAGGAAGATTTTGCTTCGTTTATCAGTTAGTCTGGTCTGAGGTGGTGAAGTCAACTCTCGCAAAAGAGGTAATGTTTAGTAAAATCCACACTTTCTGGAGTAACAACTGTTCACCAGAGGGAAAAGTCGCCTGGCGATAGAGTGAGAACGAACGCTAACAACAGTCCCGTTCACTAGCAAATTGTAGCCTATACCTGTTAGTACATTGCCGATGTCCCTGGCGATATGTCGCTGGTGTTAGCCAAATCTGCCCCGTGGTGACCCCTCCATGTCTGGACTGGGAGTGAAAATATACCCTGGCATTCCAAGTATACAGAGGCCCAAACAGCCCTATAGCTTCTTATAGCAGCCCCTCTGGCATTTGCCAGAATCCACAGATTGCCAGTCCTGGCTGGGACCACTCATATACAGGTATATGATCTGTTATCCAGAATGCTTTATACTGTATCTGGGGTTTCCCAGATAAGGAATCTTTCTGTAAATGGATATTCATACAAGTCTGCTAAAAATATTCGAAAAATTAAACAAACCCAATAAGATTGTTGTGCTACCAATATGTATTTATGCAACTTAGTTGGGATCAAGGTTAAGGTATTGTTTTATTATTACAGAGAAAAGGAAAACATTTGTAAAAAAATTTGAATTATTTGCTTAAAATTAACTCTATGGGAGATGGCCTTCTCCATAATTCTGATATTTCCGAATAATGGGTTTCTGAATTAGGGATTCCATACCTGTAATATAGATATCTCTCTGTGTACTTCTGCACTCTAGAGATGACATATGGAATTATATTCACACTTTAAATGGAAATTACTTCCAATCAGTGGAAGAAACTCTCAAAAGAGAAAGTCCATTGGAGTACCCAAGAATACATACTGAAAATTTGCACTATAGCAGCCAGTTAGAAATTATTAAAGGATAACTAAACCCCTCGTGTGATAAGTCTCCACTGGCCCCCCCTCCCTGCCTCCCCCCTGCACAGCCTTACCCCTGAATTCTGTCCCTTCTAGAAATAGTGAACACAGCTGAGCTCATGGGCGCCATCTTCAGATTTCAGGGGTAAGACTGTGCAGGGGGAGGCAGGGAGCGCCAAAGGAGACTTATCACCACAAGGGGTTAGTTCTCCTTTAAGGAAAAAATATTCATTGGTTTCTAAGGGGCCGATTCACTAAGCTCGAGTGAAGGATTCGAATGAAAAAAAATCGAATTTCGAAGTATTTTTTGGGTACTTCGACCATCGAATTGGTTAAATTCGTTCGAATTCGAACGAAATCGAACGATTCGAACAAAAAATCGTTCGACTATTCGACCATTCGATAGTCGAAGTACTTTCCCTTTAAAAAAAACTTCGACCCCCTACTTCGGCAGCTAAAAGCTACCGAAGTCAATGTTAGCCTATGGGGAAGGTCCCCATAGGCTTGCCTGTGATTTTTTGATCGAAGGATTTTCCTTCGATCGTTGGATTAAAATCCTTCGAATCGTTCGATTCGAAGGATTTAATCGTTCGATCGAACGAAAAATCCTTCGATCGATCGATCGCAGGATTTGCCCAAAATCGTTCGACTTCGATATTCGAAGTCGAACGATTTTAGTTCACAGTCGAATATCGAGGGTTAATTAACCCTCGATATTCGACTCTTGATGAATCGGCCCCTAAGTGTTACTTCACTGGTACATGTCGGCATCTGTGCTAAAGGGTGTTAAAGCCTGAGTCTCCATGGTAACAGTTTTTTTATATACACTCAATACAGGCTCCATTAAATTGTAGCACCTGTAAGATATGTGTTGGCATCATTTGAATGGCTAAGTCTGGCTGAATGATTTTTATATGTGCGCTTGGAATGCCTGACTGTTTGGCAAATAAGAGTACAGAAATATAAGGCTGGCTTTTCCATGCATTCCATCGCAACTGAACTAATGGGTTATCAGAGCCCATTAACAGAGCACAAAAAGTCTCACCTAGAAAATGGAGAATTGAGCATTTTCTGACTAAAATCTTTTTTGTATATGTACTGACAGGGGGATTACAGTCCTGTCAATGTGCAGAGGGCCAGAATTATTGTTTAACAAAACACATGGCATAGGCCAAAAATGCAGTGCAAGGGGCTAAACCATCCACTGAAGTAAATGGCAGTGTTTATCAGTCCAGTGGCAATTGTTCTACTTAATAACTGCTACCATACTGTAAACATGTAATAATAAATGTGTTTTACTCTGGTTGTGACATCTCAGTATAAGACAGGGGTGCCCAAACTTTTTGCAACGAGGGCCAGATTTGGTGACATTCTTTGAACCATTAACATTAAATTACAGGAATCGAGTAATCATAGCAGTAATATTTGGGCACATTAGTGAAATGATCTGCCACTTGGTCTATACTGCTGCCTGTGTGCTGAAGGTGTTAGCAATAGACACGTACTGGCACGTAGTGAAGCCATACTTGACACCTTTAGCCCTAAAGAAGTATGCGAAAACAGCGCGTCTCTACGTGCCAGATCATTTCACTAATGTGCCTTATTATTACTGCTATGGGATTCCTGATCGCACTGTGCTGGGGGGCCTCATTATTATTAATTTCATGATGGAGGCTGAGAGCCGGTGTAAATTTGAAAACGGCCTGCAATTGGCCCCCGGGCGGCACTTTGGACATGCCTGGTATAAGATATATTTTTGCCTCTTAAAGAGGTTGTTCGTCTTCCAAACACTTGTTTCAGTTGAGTTGTTTTCAAATTGTACACCAGAAATAAAGGGTTTTTTTTTTCAATAGCTTTCCATCTTTTATTTTTTACCGTTTTTTCCAAAATTTAAGTTTAAAGTTTAATGTTCGTGTCTCTGGTGTTTCAGTCTGGCAGTTTAGTAATTCAGGTGCAGATTCTGAACTGTTACAATTTGCTACATCAGTTGATAAATTTAGTTGATACGTTTCTCAGCAGTATCTTTAGAATCAAGTAAATGTATAAATTTAAAACAGTTTTACAGAGTCGGTGACCCCCCCATCCCAGAGCTGCTTTAGAAAGACATAAGAAAGTGAAAAACTAAACCTTACACTTCAATATTAGAAAAACAGTCAAACGGAGAGTAACTGAACATAGTCTTTATTTCTTGTACTATCTGAAAAAACTGAACTGAAAAAAAAATTTGAAGGTGAATTAGAAAATTAGAATATCGAAATTTATCATGTACTGTCTCTTCAAAAATTCTTCGACTATTCGCCATCTAAAACCTGACGAATTGCTGTTTTAGCCTATGGGGACCTCCTAGAACCCATTTGGAGTCAATTGGTGGACTTTGAAAAATGAAATTTTTTCTTGGGAAAAAACCTCGAATCGAATTTGATTAGAATTCGGCTGAATACGGACCTATTCAATCGAGGTGCCCACCTCACCTTCAATCCTACATGTGACCATAGAGGACCAAGCATTGTTGTTGTAGCTGATATTGTGTTCACATGCATATTATCTTTGTTCAATACAATATTTCATTGCTGTACTTTCTCTGTTTGCATGAATTTCTGTTTCACCAGGACAGGTATCGCCACAGCTTTTCTGCCATAGACTGTCCCCAAGTTAAGTCTTTTCATGAAAATGTTGAAAACAAACAAATAAAACATTGACTTTCTACTTGAAGCCAAAATGACTAGATTGAAGCTGCATTATTTTGGGAGAGTTGAAGAGTGGAAGAGATGTTTTGATTTATTTTTTTTAAATGTGGTGAGATAGTGTTGACATAGGCAAGGTGGTAGAAAAGCATGGTAGGTAGCCATATACGATTTGGTCCCTTATTATTAGTATCAGTATTTTTTTTTTATTTCCTGGTCCCTTAGTATTAGTATCCTTAATTTATTTTTTATTTCCTGCTATTTATATAGCACATATATATTTCCACAGAGCTCTACAGAGACAACAGTGGAGCTTACAAACACTATAGCAAATTTTTTCATCAGGAGCCAATTATCCTGCCTGTATATACCCGGGCTGAGTTACTAGCACAGGTGCTAAACTGCACAAGTATCCTCGCCCATGGCAGCCAGTCAACAAAAGAATCAAGGAGGCATTTATGACCACAAGTGGATTTGTGTTTGCGCCAATTTCCCTGCAGCCACTTGTGCATAAAATTCCATTAATTAAAGGTGCTTGCATCAATACTCCTTGCACTTCTGTATAATTGTGCTTACAACTGCTGCCTGTTCCAAATTGAATGCTGCTGCAATTATGCAAAGGAAACCTGGAGCTTTTGTAACATTTGAACCAGTGAATTGGTGTTTCCATGTTGTTTGCATTGCCTCTATTCTATGTGAGCAGCCAGCTAAGGTCCTGGTTCACTGCTTTTGCTATCCCTGTATTTTCAAGTAGGCATGGCTTGTTTCACCTGATGCTTATCTGAAAACAGGTGATCAGTTTTGCCATTAGTCTGGCCATATAACCCCTCTGTTCACTGTGGTTGCTGGTTCTTTGACTCCTGCTCCTGTCCCCTGTGTGACTTCCTGGTTCTGACCCAGGCTTGTTCCAGACCTTGAGTTTGTCTCACAATTCTGTTCCTATTATCTGGTTCTGACCCACCTGTCTGACTACGTCCAGTTCTTCCTTACTGGCTTCTTCACAGAGAATATGTTTGGTGCCCTTGCCAAATGTGGCTCTTATAGGCAGAAGAGCACAGGAATCCATTCACTCCCCTGTGGTTAGGGTTTGCCATTTGTGACAGTTTCGCACTTTGCTCATTGCACTTGTGGTCATAAATTACCCCTTCAGTCTATTAAATAAATGATAACATACAGTAAATGCAAAGTTCTAATTTAGCACTGTTGCAAGAAAATCAACCGTACAGATACTTTTACATTTCCTATAATATTGTTTATTTTTCTCAGGTAAAATAGTTTTGAGAATTTGAGAAATGAGAAGTTTAGAAGGTGTCTACGTGTACCAAAGCTCTATACTTGAGAAAACTATGTTATCAGAAGACATCTCTTTTGGAATACTATGTCTGGCCAATACAGATTTGATTTTGGCAATGGAAATAGCAATTGTAATGACAATGGTAATGGTAACATTGACATCAGAGTTGAATTCCTTCTGGATACTTGTAAAAATATGCTTTAATTTAAAATGGGTGTCACTTGCCTAAATAGAACGCAGTGCACAGCTGTGTGTTGACTTGCTATATAATTTCCACTTAATACATAAGCTTCCTGGTGCAAAGAATAACCTGAGAAACAGATGATGGTCAAACCATTAATTTACAAATGTAAGGAACATCCATCCATAGTTGCATAGCTGAAACATAATTCAGAAACAGACTGGTCTAATGGAAAGTGTCATTCTCTTCCATTCAGTAACTTCACAGACATTAGTATCTGCATGGTAGGGATAGCCGACGATTAGCTACACTTGAAAATGGACCAGTGTGAGTAATAAATGTGAGTCTTTGTAAAGTTCTATGCTGGAAGTATATAAATAAATAATAATAATATAACCCTCACACAAACCAGCAACACACTGAAACAAATTTGTAAACTTCACATTTACCTAGACCAGCAATATGATGGCAGATGGCACAAATTTGAAATACATATTGCTCGGACAAGGCAAAGGGGGAGTTTGATCCCAGTCCACGGTAGCAAAGACAGATAGTCCATATACAGACAAAAAGAGAGATTTTGCCAGATACCATTAGCCATCTAAAACCTTCCGAATTGCTGTTTTAGCCTATGGGGGGCCTCCTAGAACCCATTTGGAGTCAATTGGTGGACTTTCAAAAATCAAAGTTTTTTTTGGGGGGAAAACTTTGAATAAAATTCAAAAATGGCATATGCTGAAACATGCTGTGTGGACTGCAATAAATTCGCACATTAACAGTAAATCTGCATTGTTGTCCTTTTGTCCTCCACTTCGAAGTTCTACAAAACTTCGACTTAATTTCAGTTGGTCTTTTTGAGTTCGAAATTTCAAAGTTTTTTCAATTTGAAATTCGACCCTTGGTAAATATACCCCTAATAGTGTAACTGGCAGTGTATTGTGTGTAATACACATGGAGATGTGTGCCTTGAGTGCTAAAATCATACCACTTAAATTATTGGAATTGATGTTTTTTTAATTTCCTCTTTTGTGGCCGTGGCAATGAAAATAATAATGTTGTAAAGCACAAGTAAAGTTGCCTTTGCATAATTTTCTGACTGTATTCAATATACATTGTGAAGAACAAAATAATGTTTCCTTGGTGCAAAGGTTTCACCTGAGTGATTTTTAATTGATAAATTGTTGCGTTGCATAGAAGTGCTGCTACCTTAACCGCAATATATGCTTTGCGTTTATCTCTCGATAAGCTTAACCAAAAGGGATTTTGACGTATTTATTAGTATTAAACATTTAAAAAGTGATATACCAAATTCATTCTGATCACAAACACTAAGGGAGTTATTTATCAAAGTCCAATTTAACTCAACATTTTCTGCTACAAACTCCGTTCAAATCCGCTCGGCTTTTTACGCTTATTTATTAGTATATTTTCCCGAAAATTTGCTTTGTGGGAAAAAATCTGATTTTCACAATTTTTTCGGATTTTTCACCTGAAAACTCAGATTTTTTTGGATTTTTCACTGAAAACTCAGATTTCTTTTGCTTTTTGCCCGAAAACTCCAAAAACTTCGGCGTATCCCAGCGCACATCAAAAAAATCATTGGGTCTTCTCCCATTGACTTCTATGCAACCTCGACAGGTCTGAGATGCCGGATTTTCTGATTCAGACTTTTCCATCCTCGAGGTTTAATAAATTCCGAAAAATTCGTGATTTTTTAAAAGTTTGATTTTATTTTAAAAGATCAAGAATTTTACAGGATTTTTGCATTGGAGTTTAATAAATAACCCCCTAAAGCTACTCAATAATAAACTGTTCCCCATAATGAGGATTGACCCTTGATTTCAGCACACCACTATCTCATAATTGTGCTACTATCAATAAGTCCATCAACCTCCATCTTTACAGAAGAAGGCAACTGCAGCTTGAATTCTTACTTGAATTCTTACTGACACCACAACTGGATTATTCCCAGTTGGCCCTTGTTTATTTGCCTAATATAATTTAACCAGTTTTTGCAACCATGAAAGACATCCTCAATTCACCCCATCCATCATGAGAAGTATAGACAACAGTAAGGAGCGACTTTATTTACATAGAACCCAGAACCCTGTTGTCGCATAGGATAGCATTGCAGCTGAAGCTGAAGAGTAATGCCAGTACATGTCTATATAATAATTACCTCACACTGCCATGTGACTGCTACTGGCATAACAGAGAACTCTGCTCGTATTTGAAAATATGAGATAAGGTGTTCAGGAAAAATGCTTCCATTGTGGCTGCCTAGAGGCACGTTCAGCCTTTGCTCAATACTTGTTTTAAATTAGAGGGATGGGACTTTGATTTAACATCTCTGAGGATGTTTTAGAAGCAACATTCTGAAGCAGGAGAGTAGAAAATGGTTAATTTGCATCAAACCATTTCACTTATTATAAAATATTTTTTGTATGCAGCAGGGAACAGACAGCAACATAGAAGAAGCATATGAGAAGCTATTCTGCTGTTGCTAGGTAACAAGCAAAGAAGACTGTCAAATGGAATGTTAATAAAATAAACATGTAAGTTAACAAAAAATGGCAATGTTATAACTGAATATGACTGTAGGATTATAGTTGTTGATTAAGTATGCAGTACAACATTAGCTAAGCACTGAGATGGTAAACATGGCAAAAAAGCCTTAGAGATGAGACAATTGTTATGTTAGATTCTTTGTCATGTCAGGGTTAAAGCATTTTGAATAAAAATTACCAATTTCTCTGTGTATTTTTCTCACAGGACCTGTAGACAAATTGCTTTTTATTGCAATCCCACCTCTCTATACCTGGAATAAAACTTTTACTAGAAACTGTTGCTAAGGCTACGGTACATGCCACCTCCTTCTCATAGAATTATGAGCTACTTCAGAACAGTCAACTAGAGCTGCCCAGAATTAAGCTATCGATTCAGCCCCTTAAGAACAAATGGTTAGCTTATCTGCTATATATGGGCCCATATGGTTTCCCTGATACACCTCATCAAATGCATATAAATAATTTTGACGTGCGTCAATTTCTACTCCTGTGACAATTTTTATACGTGCTCCTATTTTGTCCAAATGTATTAAAGTCAATTGGCGTCTGAATAATTTTGACGCACAACAACTTTCATGTGTTGGACTATTCTGACTAATGCCCAAAATTTTTTAAAGCAGCAGATTTTTTCACCGGTGAATTTTCAATGAAGTTTAGTGGATTTATTCGCTGATGGCAGAAATTCGACGCAAATTCTCGTCTGGTGAATTTATTGGCCCAACTAATGGCAAATAAAATAAACATTCAGATTCATGGGGATTGTTATTGCATGTATTGTGGCTTATGTTTCTATCTAAATTTGCCATAATCACAATATGAAATGGACCTTTAATTACCCTAACTGGATTATGCTTGGGTTTCAGAATGAACACTATCCAGATCCTAGTTCTTACATTACATAAAGACCTGGATTGTGGTTTTGTACTAATGAAGGTGGATGGATCATTCCTATCGGTTTGAAATCCTCGTCAGTAGCTGATAAAGTATGGATATTTCATATAGCTGTCATTGTCTACATACTGTTGTTTGTGCACAGATGACAAAACCATTACTTTTTAAGTGGTATTTTTTTCTTTGGCTAGTTTTCTGGTAAATATTTGTATCCAGCTGGTTATATGTATACATTACATACAAAAATTATGTTTTGTTACTGCTAAAGAAAATTACTTTGTTCAAAAACCGTGGCTTGTTTCATGTATATTTTCCTTGGATGTATCATCATCTGCTGAGTTATAATATACTGTAAGGCATAATTAAGAGCCTGTGACCTTAATTCAATGCACTCTAACTCCAATCTCTAGTTTTAGTGGCAAGATCTAATGATAATGCTTGACGGAAAATAAGAAACCATGACAACCTGCAAACGCTTTCCTACACTTTTCAGGCAAGGTTCTTTTGTATAATCTTTAGAAAGGAATATCTGACTCTTGTTAATCATAGCAGTAGTATCATGTTTTAAAGTCCTGTTTGTTTGTGTTTTTAAATAAAATTTTACTTGATGCAGCATACGACTGGGCTCTCCCAGGGAACCTGACATCCATGGTCCAATTAGATAGAGGCAGTGCCAAATGCTAGAATGGTTATATAGGTTTATGGTGGAAATTGGTAATTTTTTCCCACTGGATACTCCGTCTAGCCTGTCTCTGACTTTATTGAATGTTGGATTGTCATATGGTTAAAGAGTTACTCCATATTAGCAGGCTATAAGACCTTCTCCCTAAAGCATAACAAGCAGCTGTTGCAGGAGATTTTGACACCCACTGTTGAATGAATTTCATGATCAAACACTAAACTATTCCTACAAAGCCTGTTTCATCAAGGAAATAGTATACTGAATTTTCTCATTATATATTTGAGAAAACATCAAAGTTTTTAAGATAGAAATATATTCAGGAAAGCAGCATACTGCTGACAGACTGATTTTTTGACTCATTTCTTAAAACAAACTGCACAGAGTGGCTTTCATTCTTACATATTCATTAAAATTTCACAGGGAGTGACTTTTTCATACCTGCTCCCTACAGTATATGTAGGGCTCAGTGCTTTAAACATCATCCATGTTAATACGTCTTTTAATGTATTAAGGAAAAATCATGATTGCATTTAATTGTATCTATTGTGCTGTCATTCAAAGAGAATATCAGTTAACATGTTTGATAGGATATGATGCATAAAATGATATAAACGTCAATTTATGCTTTGTTGACGTTTTCTACAGTTCCTGCACTGCTTAAGTTATCAACACACAAAGAAATATTTTATTTTTTATCTTTTAGCTAGTGCAATACAGAACTTGTCCCATAGGTAATTTGGCCTATAGACTGAACCTCAAGATCAATGCACTATGAGGATCCTTTTACTGTATATGTACTAAAATACTAAAATAACACACATGCTCTGTTACACTACCAATCATTAAGGGGACAAAGAGGTAAAAAAAATGCTGGTATTTCTGCTACAAGCAGCTGTCAAAACTCCTGCACATCCTGTCCCCAGTGCAGCTCCCTCGGTTACAATTTGAGCATAGGGGTATTATGCAGAGCAGTCAGGAGAAGGGGCATGGCAAAGTTAAATCCTATATATCCTATAATACAGTCCCTTGAAAAGTTACTCTATCCATTGACCAAGTCTCTAATTTAATCAATGAAAAATACACTACATTTTGATCTCAGTAAAAAAAAAATGTGATCTCTGTGATATGTAATTTTTAAAACACCAAACTCGTTTTTAAAGAAATCATTCGAGTCAAGCAAAATTAACGTTACTTACACTATCTAAATGATTTAAATCTTGTTTTGTTCAGTCTTGAAATTCACAATCACAGCAAGCAGATAGGAACCATTTTGTGGTATTAAAGCCTAATCAGAAAGGTCAACCTGAATATACCAGTAAACCCTCTAAGTAGTGCTGCTCTGTCCTCTGTCAAAAGAAACACTGCATTTCTTTCCTTCTATTATGTACATATAGGCTTCTGTATCAGACTTCCTGCCTTCAACTTAAACCGGGCGTGAGCATGCTCAGTTTGCTTCTCTTCCCCCCCCCCCTCCATTCTCTGCTGTAATCTGAGCTCAGAGCTATAAGTAAGCAGGGAGAGACTCAGTCAGGACATGATGTCACACCAAGCTGATACTGCAGCTGCTATCCTAAACAAACAGAGAGCTTCTAGAGCTTTGTATGGTAAAACATTCTACAGAATAAATATAGCATTCTATCTTGCACTATGGCAGCTAATCTATTGGTGATAAAATGCCTCCGTTGCTTTCCTTCGCCTTTAAGGCTTGCATAATTTCAAAATCTTACTTATGTACCAGAATGGGGAACCTGATACCCATGCCCATACTTAGGCTAGGCTATTATAGATGGTGAGGAGGGATGTGGTGTAACTTTTGATATCTCAAAACCCAGAACAAATGGAAAGGTCCCAGGCTCGGCTTACGCTACTGCCTATAACAACCGCCTTTCGCTTTGGGAGGATCCCTCTGCTACTCAGATGCTGTCAGGTCTTAAAGTGAGAGGACCAAGGGGAGAGTTCTGGGCAGACAAGGGGAACAGTAATGTATACAGGAAGGACGGGAAACAAGGAGTGTAGTTGAAGATCAGGCCAAAGTCGATACAAATCAGGCACTTGCAGTACAGAATCGGGAACCAGGACAGGACACAGGCCGAGGACTGTAATGCAGTACACATTCAGGATTCGAGAGAATGATTAGGAACAGGAAAAGGTCAGTACACGTAGCAAACAAGCAGTAGTCTGGGACAGGCATGAGTCAAAATACAGAAATTAGACTTGAATCACAGCCAGGAACTATCAGGAAATAGACCTACGTCTGGCAGTGAGTAATTGGCTGCGGCCCCTTTAAATAATTGAATTTCACATCAACGATGATGTCATCTGCGGCACACCAAAAATACAAAGATCATGCGCATGTGACTGCTGCAGGTGTGTTTTACTTTTTAAGGGTGATTGGCTGAAAAAGATCATATATTTTTTGGGGGGTACCCTCCTTTCCCCCTACATTTCCTAACATATGGCACCTAAACTATACAGTGGGCACATGTATAGGGCAAAATAACAACTCTATTTTATTTTGTGAAGCTTTCCCAGGCGTGTGTAGTGTATCGTATTTGCTGCTACATACTGTATATGTCCATTGTACTGCAAATGATCGGTAACTTGTGCGCAACTTCGGATGTTCGTGAATTCGCGCAGCCCTGGCGAATTTACGCCTGGCGAAGTGCGCCGAAGCCAACGCTGGTGTAATATAACAAAACAGAATATAACTTCCTGCTTTTCAGCTCTCTAACTCGGAGTTAGTCAGTGAGGATTGATCCTTAGCATGCATCAGTGGAAACCAAGAGAGCTGCAAAGCAGGAAGTAGTGTTCTGGTTATTATGTTAGACATAAAATTACTCCAGACGTCATACATTACATTTTTGACTAACTAACTATATTATAAACATTTTTTTTATTTTGCACAGTCTATTTATTTACCCAGTTTTTATTTTTATACTGAACAATTCCTTTAAGCACCTCTTCTCCAGCATAAACAATCCCAACTTGCCAAGTATTTCCTCACAGCTAAGATTTTCCATACCTTTTACCAGCTTAGTTGCCAGCTTACCCACTCTAATTCAATAATATCCTGTTTGAGTGCTGGAGACCAAAACTGTAAGGCATATTCTAGATGGGGCCTTACCAGTACTCTGTACAGTGGAAAAATACCCCCCCCTTCCGTGAAGCAATGTCCCCTTTAATACAGCTCAAGGTCTTGTTGCCCTTGAAGCTGCTGACTGGCATTGCTTGCTATAGCCAAGGACTTGCTACAGCCTACAAGGACTGCAAGGTCCTTTTCCATTATGGATTTTCTTAGTGCAGTGCCATTAAGGGTATTGCTTAAGGGTTGCTTGAATATTTTTACATCCCAGGTGCATGACTTTACATTTATCAACATTGAATTTCATCTGCCGCTTAGCTGTCCAGATTGCCAATTTGTCAAGATCCTGCTACAAGGATTCCACATCCTGGATGGAATCAATTGGGCTGCATAGTTTTTTGTCATCTGCAAACACTGATACATTACATATAATACCTCTACGCCATAAATGAACAAGCTAAATACAAGTGGGCTCAATACAGAGCCCGGAGTGACCCCACTAAGAACCTTACTCCAAGAAGAGAATGAACCATTACCAACCACCCTCTGTACCCAATCCTGTAGCCAGTTTCCTATTCATGTGCAAACAATTTCATTGAACGCAGTTGTTTGTGGGGCACTTTATCATACCTTTTGGCAAAATCCAAATAGATCACATCTACTACTCCCCTGCTGTCCAGCTTCTTACTTTCCTCATCATAAAAAGCAATCACATTGATCTGACATGACCTATATTTTATAAAGCCATGCTGAAAAATAATCAAAAATAGAGGCTGGTTGAAAACTGATCTAAGCTCTCCTAAAACCCGAGGGTGTATTCCATCTGGCCCTGGCGCCTTGTTCACATTCATTTTTAGTAAAGTTTTATGAACTATATCCAGAGTCAGCCACTGACTATATTGAGCTGAGCCAACAGTGCAGCAATGAGGTGGGTCTAGGAACTCTGACTCCCCTTTTGTATACACTGAACAAAAGAACTAATTTAGCACATTTTCCTTTTCTGTATCTGTTACAACCATACTGGTACCATTATTTAAAGGAGCCGCACTTCCACTATGTGCTCTTCATTTCCAATCTTTTCTTTCCGGATTGCTGTTTTACAACATTTTATATAGTGTTTAAATATATAAATGCAGCTTCTGTCCCCACAGACTTGTAGTGTTTAAATGCTTCTACTTTTCAGCATGAAGATTACCCTATCCACCTTTCTAATAACTGAATCCCCTATTAGAACCACTGCCTCCCAGGGTGCTCTGAGAGTCAGCCTTCTCCATACATGCCAATTCAGAGTGGTCCTCCCCAGCAAAATGGCAAATCTGTTGCTTTGAACCAGCTATGGACCAGTTCCCCTACCCTTCTGTCCCCTACTTCCCCTCTTGACTGTCAAAAACTTGCCTCCCTCATTCCAAGACAAATACCCACCGACATCTCTCACATGTAAATACTGCATGGAACCGCTGCTCCAACATCACAAACATGTGACAAGACACACAGAGTAATACCAGCAAACCCACTTGCACTCATATTTATACTCGGTACCCGTCACCCAAAAAAATTATTCCAAATCCTATTTTATTATGTTAGTCAAGCAAAATTAACTTTATTTACACTGTATAAATTATTTGAATCTTGCCTCCTTTGGTCTGGGAATTCATAATTAAAGCAAGCAGGCAGGAGCCATTTTGTGGACACTGTTATTGAGGCAAGCCTTGCATGATCTCAGAATCTTGTTTGTGAACCCGAATGGGGGACCTGATGTCCATCCCCATGCACTGACTACACAATTAAATGGTTAAGAGAACAGGGGGGATGTGGGGGGAGCAGTGACGTCTACAAAGTGCTGAATGGAAAGTGAAAGTAATTTCTTGCCCCGCCTCTATGCCTAAAGCATAGAGGTGGAGCAGTCAATATTTGATTGACAGCAGAGATTTTTAAATGAATGAGTTTACAACAGCTATGAACGCTTTAATAGAAAAAAGTATTTGGATTTCATGTTTAATTTGAAAAGGAATTTTATTATACAGCTTTTTATGTCTGGGTGACGCTGCTAAACACTTCATTAACATGAAACGTTAACGGGCAGATTTATCAAGGGTCGAAGTGAATTTGAGGGAATTTCCGAAGTAAACAAATTCTAAATTCGAAGTAATTTTTTGAATACTTCGACCATCAAATAGGATACTACGACTTCGAATTTACTTTGACTTCAATTCGAAGTAAAAATCATACGACTATTTGAAAATTTGATAATCAAAGTACTGTCTCTTTAAAAAAACTTTGACTTCAATACTTCAACTTAAACCTGCTGAAGTGCTATGTTAGCCTATGGGGACCTTCCAGAGCAGGTTTTTTGTATTCAAAGGAAAATTGTACGATCGTACGATAAAATCATTTGAATCGTACGGTTCGAAGTACGATTGTACTACGATTGGAATACGATCGTACGATGAATAAAATCGGAGGATTCTATTCGATGGTCGAATTTCGAAGTATTTTCTACTTCGAAATTCGACCCTTGATAAATCTGCCCCTTAGATCACATGCAACATTAATTCACATGCAACACTTAGATCACATGCAAAATTTAGTTCACATGCAACACTTCCTTAGCAGCGTCCACACTCACTGTGCAGTCATCAACTTATTGAGGTATCAAACCAAAGAACACCAAGTCTGGTGAGAATTTACCTGATTAACTGCTCCCCCTTAATTAGCAGGCAGAAGGAAAGTGGGAATAAAAATGCTGTTTGCTGTTAGCAGTAATAAATAACCCCTTGTTAACTTGACCCTTGAAAAATGACCCTTGAAACTATATCCCATACAAAATAAATGCACAACAAAAGGGGGTTATTTTTTTATTTTTTTTTGAACATATGTTTTTATTTCGTTTTCCATTATGGATTCAACTTAGCTGTCACTAATAGAACAATGATCTGTAAATCTATATTTTCCACAATCAAGGCTTAGAAATGCTAGCTATAAACAGCTTGTAGATAACATCCGATGACTTTGGTGACTCCTGGGGGGTGATCGTGGACTCTGATCCTGTGGTCGGTAAAGGTTTTGTATATATTCGTCTGTTTCTTGTACTATAATGGTGTTGGATAATAATTCCGTGTCATACCACGAGGTGTTTCTGAAAGCATAGATTGTGAGGTGTCTGATATGTACAGGGAGTGCAGATTGAGAAGAACCTTTCTGTATATTGTTCTTTGTTTGTGGTAGTTTCCAATCAGTCCATGTGAAAAATGTGATGGAGTTTCTGTTTAACTAATGAGAGTGGAGGGGGGGGATGAGGAAAGCCGGTGGTGAAGGATAGTTTTCCTGATCGCTGCCGTTAGTCTTTCTGCTAGTTGTCTCTAAATAAATACTAAGGGGGTTATTTATTTATAGGTTGACTTGAGTTTTCGCAAAAAATTCTAATTTTTCTAAAGTAGTTTCACTAAAAAACTCAATTTTTTTAGGATAATAAAAAACTTGATTTTATATTTAGATTTATGTCCCAAAGCTGGTATCCACCAGCTTATCCCACATAAAGAGAAAGAAAAAGCTGATACAAGCATCAATAAATCCAGTAGCATTTAAAATGTGTGCAGTGTAGCAGGCTTTTATTAGCTTATAGTGACATAGTGTTACCATGGGGATAAAATTTATCAGGTAATCCCTCTGGGGAATTTTATATTACCGGGGCTTCTTTATTTAAATCTTTGTAGAAATTCTACACCTTTCTCTGTATGTGAGGATGTCCAAAATATCCACTGGTTCTAGTTTTTATATAGGTACAGATGGGCACATGCTTAGGGTGAAAAGTCCAGTGAAAGCACTCACGGCATAAACTCCTCAAATGTATTTCAAAAGGCTTAAGGCTTTCGACTCACAATTTTATATATATACCGAAACCTCGGGCACAGATACTATGTAACAATAAATAATAAACTCCCATTGACTCCTACATGAACTTGCAAGCTGTTTGATGCCAAAGTTTTGGTAACTCTCATTCAAATTTGTGAGTTTCAACAAGGAAAAAAATTGAATACTGATAATTTAGTCCCTTAGTACTGTACCTTGAGATGGCAAATGTTCCTGTAAAATATGAAATGATGGTCCCTCTAACATGATCCACCAAAAAAATACAGATATGGGACCTGTTACCCAGAATGCTTTGGGTCTTTACATGATTTAGACCACCATAGGGGTGGTTCACCTTCAAACAACTAGTTGTTTTCAGATAGATCACCAGAAATAACGACTTTTTCCAATTACTATCTATTTTCTATTTGTGACCATTTTTCTAATATTGAAGTGTGAAGTGTCATTTTTCACCTTCTAAAGCAGCTCTGGGAGGGGGGGGGCGCCGACCCCGCAAAACTGTTCTAAATTGATACATTTAATGGATACATTTCTTATCTTTGTCCCTGCTGAGAAGAATTCCTGGGTTTCATTACAGGCAGCTGTTAGAATTGATACAATTGTTGCTAATACTCCAGAGAAGCTGCTGAGAAATGTATCAACTTAGGGGCCCATTTACTAAGGGTCGAAGTGAATTCGAAGTGAATTTTCATTTGGCATCCAAGTAGCTGAGGGCTCCTCCCGAGGCCAACGGCGGTCACACTACAGGTGAAGCACGAGCCGAGACCAGGGTGCTTGGCATTTGTTCTGGTGTTGGGTGCCGACCGTGACAGAAAACATTTAATTATTTGATTAAAATAGTGTCTATGGGAGATAGCCTTCCCATAATTCTGGATAATGGGGTTCCAAATACCTACACCACTTTGAGGGGAGTGGGTTCACCATGCAACCATACAAAGCTATAGCAAAAACACAAAAATAGAGCACAAAATTCTCAAAACACCCATTTGCACTGTAAGGGCCAGATTTGTCACCATCTTTTAAACCATGATTCTGTTTTTTTTGAAAATTCTAATTAAAGTTTCAACTAAGAATCTAAATTTTCACATTTCAAGTTATGTTTCAGTTAAAATTTTTGAAATTTATTTAAAAATTGACATGCTTGACATATTGAGTAATAAAAGATATTTCATTATATTCCAGCTCTGGTTTTTAAGCAACCAAGTTTTTGTGCTGTTGTTTCTTAAATAAGCACACGTTTGATATTTTTGAGTTTCAAGAAAATTTAAATTTTGATGTTTATAGTTGTAAATAATAGAGGCAATCTGAAAACATATTCATTACAATGTGCAAGTCTGAATATTGATTGTGTTGGTAAATAATAAATCGTTTTGGAAGATCAAACTGCTCAGTATTCAGAGCCATATTTTAGTGTACACTAAAGCAGGAGCAAAATATGAGAATGCCAACTGCATTTTACAAGTAAGTATAATATGTGTAATATTTGGAGAAAAATCTAGGGCATGATGCAGCTTGCCATAATTAAAAACAACAAAACACAAGCTAACTTGTTAGAGCAATGTCTTCTTCCTGACTAATTTGAGAACAAACAAATTAGTCAGCAATGTAAGCATAAATACAATTTATGGTCTGCTCTGTAAGGCCCACCACATATCTGTGGGGAGATTATAGATCTACTGTCTTTAGGATCTATATAGGATGCTATTCACATATGTTCTTCACATTTTGGACAAATAAAAATTGAAGAAACTTCTTATCTAATGTAAACAACTCCAGAATTAATTGGCATATTGACATCTTGAACATTTTACCACAGCATATTCTGTTGGATTTGACTACCACAGACTGACATTGCTTGCTAATTCTGATTATGGATCAGCGTAGTTATTTGTGCAAACATATTCTACAACACTGTACAACAGATGGGTGTATACATCAAACAACCAGATTCATACATACTGTAACTGATACATGAGTAAAGAACCTGATAGAATTTACAATCTATTATATATATCTATAACATATAGCTGATTAATGTACAACCTTGCATCTATCTATTTTTACAGATTTGAAACGCCATAAGTCAAACATACTTAAAAGGACTGTATACACCTAAAAACACCTTTGCTAAAAATTAAATAAGACTTGTGTTGGAATTATATTTTGCCTATTGTTTTAATGTACAAAAACACATTGGGGCTCATTTATTAGAAAAGAAGAGTAATGCACATATTAGGACCGTTACTCTTCTTTTCCAGATATTGATCAGTATTAATAGCCAAGATATGTTTGAAAACTTCTAATGGTAACGTATGGGCTTAATAAATATGTTAAACATATATATAATAACCCAATGGCCTTTAAGGCCTAGTAATTTTTCGTACTATGGAACTCTGTTGTTAAGAATTTGTGATAAAAAGAGGGCTTGGTAGGCTTTTTTAGGCAGTACTAAACCTGGATAATAAATTGTTTTTTATTCCCTATGATATTTTTATCTTCACAGTCACTGTTTTTCCTACTTCCACCTTAAAGACTTATCGCAAAAAGTAAAGACACACAACAGACACCATTGAAACGCTTCAAAAGACTTTATTTGTACCAAACAAAAGACTGTATTGGACATTGTCACGTCTCAGTATGTTTTTCTAAATAATTTTTTCACAGAATCTTTTAGGCAAGGGTTAATAATTGGAAAGTTCGTTTCCATTATATTGTGTCACTTCCTGTCTAACACCTTTTAAGTAATGATGCACTGATTGTCTCCACACTTGACAAAGAGCCTTCTATGGTTCGAAACATGTAGTGTTGGCAAATAAACACTGATGATTTAGCAGTTAATCCTGCCTCAGCGCCTATCTTCTTGTGTTCTATTTATTGGTGGATTACTTATTTGCACCTACGGCGGAGGTGCCTCACAAGAAGACTGGGCAATACTATTTAAAGACTTCTCGGTATCCAGTCAACCTTGATTGCCTCCTTTGAAAGTTATTTGGGAGCAGAAGGCTCTTGTCTAGCGTCATAAATAACAGAACTCATACATATATACTGTATATCTTAATTAAAACAATAGGCAAAAAGGTTGTATACTGTCCCTTTAATGTTGCCGGGATACAGTGCAATATTATTCATGCAAGTTGCTGGTGTTTGAAAACCAGTTGCGAGCCTCATACAGCTGTGTATATCAGTATACATATTATGATTACTTCCTTATGTCAAAAAATTACACTTCACACTACATTAATTACATAAGGAATACATGGCAATGCCACAATTCTCAAACTTGTAAGTTATGCAGTAGATGGGGTGCAACTGGAATACATGTTGTTCTCATATTATCTGAAATAAACAGTATGTATCTTCTCAACTGTGACATAAATTAGGGGTACAAATAAGTATATATGCCACTTCTAACAGGATTATTTTGTGGCAAAGGGATCAATAAAACAGAAGTCACAGGAGTATTTTAATTAGTTCAAGGGATTTATTCATACAACGTGTCTTGAATAACTAAAATGACAGTCTAAAACATGTACTTATCAATGATTATAGCTTTAGAAAGAGGTTACAACCACTCCTAGGTGTGACAAGATGGAAAATGCATTTGCTGATTTCTACAATTCCAATAGCACTACCATCATATGTGGTATGTCTATATGAAATTGTATCCTAAATAAAAAGAGGCTACAACTGTGTTTATAATACTGATTATTTTCATCTTTGAAACATTTATAAGCTTATATTTTGTAACAGAAGTGGATTTCTAGTATATTTTGAAAGCATAAGTTGTCCTGAAAAAATGATATATTTTTTTGGGGTAAGTTAAAAGTCATCTCTGGGAAATGCCCCTGAACTGATAAGGCAGAAAAGTACTAGAAGCGACATATCAGCTGGCAGTGAAAGGATTAATTGAGCGGTTTATTTCCGATGCCTATAAAAACAGAAGGCCACAGCAGAAAAATTAATATTGACATAATTAGCTTTACTCAATGTTAAATTAATATTGATGATGTGAATAATTATCTTATTATTTTTCTTTATACTGTGCACAATTCTATATGCTTGATATGCTATTAGCAGCATAATACTGAAGGTGGCATGGCTAACTAAACTCAGGAAGACTGGCAATTCCCAAGCAGGAGAATCTGTTAGCAGAGGGGGATGGGAGAAAATGCATTATAGTAATGTAATGATGTTTCTGACAAGTGGAAAGAACAGGCAAAATAAGACAAAATAAGAGAGTCATTAGCAAATGCTGTTTTTTTTTTGTCATATCAAAATTATAGTCAAGGGACCACTCCAATCTGAGGGGTTGTACTGACAATGTGACACGGCATACTTGTTATTTTTTATAAGCACTTTCTTCTCTCTTTTTCTGTGAAGAATGTATGTGCACTTGCCCAAATGATACTGTAAATCTTAAGCTGCACTGTGGTCATAAATATATGCCACTGTAACCAATAAAATGATATTTAGAAATTGTAAATAATATAATACATGTTATTCCAACACCATCCTAGCTACTGCACACAACTGACTGTGGTGCAGCCCTATGTGCCTCCATGCTTCTCATTTCTACATGACAAAGGAATTATTGATATTTCGACCACAATGACCTCACCACCACCAACAACACAGACTACATCACACACGTTCATTCCTGACCATGTAAGCATGCGCAACCAGATGTTCAGTAAGTGCTCTATGTGTCCTTTGGAGCCAGTATGTTTAAAAATTGATGTTTCTCCACCCTTTGCTGCTGTCTAATAGCCTGGTGTGTCCACAAGAATCTCTGGATGTACCTTAGTGTAAGTGGCAACCCTAAAGCAGTACATGCTATGATCCTTGTTCCTTTGAATGGCATTCATATTTAGATATTACATATTTACAATGAGCTCAGGACACTCATATTTAAGCTTGAAGGAGTTCTCCCAAAATAAAGAAATCTCACATAAGGAAAGCTGCCAGGTCTGAATGCACTGCTTGTGGTGAAGCTGCATTAGACTGAAGGTAACACGTCTAACAGTACTGAGGAAGACAGCCAATTCCTACAGCCTACAGCAGGAGAATCTGTTAGCAGAGGGGGATGGGAGAAAATGCATCATAGTAATATAATGATGCTGTCTGTTTCTGGCAAGTGGGTAAGAGCAGGCAAAATAAGACAGAATAAAAGAGTCCTTAGTAAATGAAGGTAGGAATGGTACAAAGGCTCAGATGTGAAATGGTCTACTTTGCATAGCAACATACAGTATGTGTCTTATACGGTTTCTTTAATCAATCTGGAAGAAAGTCTGAAGATGAATTCCTGCAGGTCAGTCTGTTGTCTATGGCCTCTGACTATGCCAGAAGATTACTAATGAGGGAAGACTCCAGTCTGAAAGGTCATACTGACAATGCAACATTGCAAACCTGTTTTATTTTATAAGCACCTTCTTCTCTCTCCTCTTGCTCAATTTTCCCTTTACTCTCTCTGTCTCTACTTCTCTCTCTTCATGTGAAGAATGTTTCTGCACTTGCACAACCAATAATGTAAATTATAAGCTGCAGTTAGGTCATTAATAAATGTCACTATAAGCAAGAAATATTTTTCCCTTAAAATGATTTGCGGGAATGTTTAATGTTCTGCCATACACAACACTGTGAGGTCAAACTGATATTTATTATTATAAATAATATAAAACACATTATTCCATTATACTCTGCACTCTCTGGCAGCCCCCGGCACAGTAGTCAGAGCTGCCAGTTGACTATTTCTGCTCTTGATGGAAATCCTTTTTTTTTTACAAAACAGAGAGAGTGCAACGAGTCAGTGGGAATGACACATCCAATATTGCTGGCTTAAAGCAGAATGCACTGATTGTGGCAAAGCTTCATTATCCGATAACAAGCTCTGCAATAATTGTATGGATGAGGCTACTGACCTTGAACATAACTATTTTTACTTAGGCAAAAGTAAAGCTTCTGGATTTGAAAGCATCATACCCACCATGGAAAAAACTGGATTGCAAACTGAATAGTTCAATTTCCCAATAAGGGGAATAGGAACTGAATCAAAAGGTCTACAGCTGCATATGGCAGAAATGGGGCCCATTAAAAGTAGATTTTGTAGCTTCCATAAAAATGCAAAAATCCTGTTAGCTGTAGCAGAAGATGATTTTACCATCAGAAGGGACTTGGGGCCAGTATATATATTTACTATTGTCCCATTGATTCCATGGGCACTTAAGAAAGTGAAGGAACACAAAGCAAATGCAGTTCTAGTTGCACTCTAGTGGCCTAAGAGACCTTGGTTTGCCCAACTGCTACACCTTTCCAGTTGACATTATTGGACATGTTAGCTTTGATGTTTTCAATAATTTAACAGCCACTCTTCTTGCAACTAAAAAGGTCTTCACCACAGAAAAATATCTTAAAATTGGGGAGAAATTCTCACACCACAGCAATCCAAATAGTGGAATTCCTCAAGAAAGAAGTGGAACTCAGCCTCAGCAATGTGACTACTAAGGAACATTTAACAGCTATATCCCACTTGATAAAGGGTTGTTATACCCGAAACATGTCGTGTCAATAAATGCACATTGCAGTTATTCTGCCTTTGGCCGTATCCTTTCCTATTAGACCACACTTTAGTTATAGATGCAAAGAGGCCATAGTACTAAACAAAGATTCATATGATTTTTGGACCATGTGTGGTGTCCCGACATTTTTCATACCATGGCGATTGGTCGTTAAGTCGAACGGACAGGTTGAAAGATTTATATTATCTACTAATAAGATCTCTGCATGTATTGCCTATCTGACTATATCAATGGGAGATTATCACTACTATATGTCAGACATTATTGTCCCAACATTTTGGAAATAAAAAGAGGGACAAAAAGTTGCCGCGCCTAGCACAGCAAAAAATTTTTGGCCACACCCCCTAATTACCATGTTCAATTTACAAAATTTGGCAGGTTATGAAAGGTTTTTTTCCAATTGAATACAGTTTTGCTAATGAAGGTGAATTGCCCTTTAAGCTGTGAGTCTAACTTTTCCCAAGGGACCTGTTATCTTATCTTGTTACAATTAATAATTTGCTTATCTCAAAATTGTTATGTATGTTATCAGCTGCAATGGCTGTTCTGGGCTCTCTGCCAAAAGCCAATTAAGTTAGAAAAAACTGTTTCTTTTTCTGGCAGTTCAGTGCAGAGAAAAACTGGACTTTCTAGTACAAACGAGGGACTGCAGGTTGAGCTGTCAAAAGAGGGACTGTCCCTCTAAAAACGGGACAGTTGGGAGGTATGATTGTTTAATTGCTTGATTAAAGGCCAGAGCAGCGTGTGATTTGTTCTCATTGGCACACATGGTCGTCCGACATAGCTTATAATTTGCAGGTCTATGGCCAATTTAGAGATCAAATTTCCCAATTCTCTGCTTCATAGCAAGCATTCACCTAATACCAAAAGATAAGGGGAGATTGTAAGGACTATTTGTGGCTGTCACCCATTGTCTTTTAGTCATTGTGTGAACAGGCCTGGATTTGTGGAAAGGCCACCAAGGCCCGGGCCTAGAGCGGCAGGATTTTAGGGGGCGGCATGCTGCCCAACCATATCCACAATGGTTCAGAAACACTGGGGATGCAAATAGCATGAGCCAATCCCCATTGCTCTGTTCATGATTATGAAATTTTGAGTGAATAAAAGGGAGGTTAGCGGGCCTAGGGGTGCCTGCTATGTAAATCCGGCCCTGTGTGTGAAAAATGTTATCAGTAAAGAAAGTTAGCCAAACAACACAGGCCAGTGTAGCGGGGATCTCCCCTGCACGTTTATTTTGTCAAATGATGTAACGTTTCGGGGGCGTACCCCTTCATCAGACATTCTTTACTGATATCGTTGGGAGAGGCGCCGACCCCTCCAGCCAGCACCGGGCAACTATCCTCAGGAGAGACTCAGGGGAAATTAGGTATATGTGTTGCTGCCTGTGAAAAATGTTACCCCGGTTTATTCAAAAATAAAACACTGTGACCCCCAAAACAACAAATAAACTATGAAGATTACTGGAACTCCACCAGTCCTAGTTCGCAGAAAAACTCGGTATTTTTGGTCAAATTGGGAGAACAGGCTCTAAACTGAAAATGACTTCTCACGAAATAATGAGAGCAACACGAAAAATATCTTTTTTATTGCCTCCGACAGAAGTAGGAACTGCGAGCAGAGGAAAAACATTGTCAGTGCACCCCACACCCTGACCAGTCCAGACTACTGCGCCTTACTAGCGGGATATGATTGTAAAACACTGAGGTACTTCGTCACTCCCAACAAGGTAGCGACGTGCAGCGTCATTGCGTTTGTATACATGTAGTCGCGCCACAGTCTCGCGAGATGAGACTTGTGACATCGGGAATTAGCTGTCTGGCAGGAGCCAAGGAGCTGGATATTAACGCCGTTGCGGGACGTTCAAGCAGCGATCCGGGACTGCGCACTGTGTTAAGGAAATCCAGATTTCCAGCCGGTCGGTATGCTACTGCTCTCTGGAAGGGCACTGGCAGATCGCTACCGGCATATCTATGCGGCTGCAGTGGGCGACAGGGAGCAGCAGGCCGGTCAGTCTGGCAGGTAAGGCCAAGTCTACACGGAGCACCCAAGGGTCAACATACAGGGAAGCAGGGATTGACGATATGTAATCATTCCACTGTGCAATTTACATCATTCTCAAGGGCAGGAGTCAGACAGACAAGGCACCTGACAATGCATGAAGAATGGTTCCGCCCATCCCTGATGCAAATACTAAAGGATATCAGCCAAATTATTAGACATGATCTGTTTACCTACCACCCACAGAGCCTTCTGTCATTCTGGATCCTCAGAGAAATGCCTTCTATGTTACATTCTCATATCATTTGTACTTACCACACCCAAAGGGGCCCCTGTGATGCTGGATCCTCATAGAAATGCCCTCTGTGTCATAATCTATTGGGATTTTAACTAGCACACCCAAGAGGCCTCTGTGATGCACGAGTCCCAGGGACATGATTGGAGGGGGCATCTCCCTGCAGCTCCAGCATCACAGGGGCCCTGGGGAGGGGTCTTCTAGGTAAAATTATAATGTTTAAAGGGAAGGTTCACCGCCAAACACTTTTTTTTAGTTAAGTTGTTTTCAGATTGTTCCCCAGAAAAAAAGACTTTTTTTTCAATTACTTTCCTTTATTTATTTTTTACCGTTTTTCCCAAAATCTAAGTTTAAAGTTGAATGTCCCTGTCTCTGGTGATTGAGTCTGGCAGCTCAGTAATTCAGGTGCAGATACAATTTACAACAGGTGCTGTTACAATTTTGCAACATTTAGTTGATACATTTCTCAGCAGCATCTCTGGAGAATTCACAACTATTGTATCAATTCTAGCAGCTGCCTGTAAGGAAACCCAGAGATTCTGCTCAGCAGGGACAAACATAAGAAATGTGTCAATTAAATGTATTAATTTAGAACAGTTTCCAGGGTTGGCGACCCCCTCCCAGTGCTGCTTTAGAAGGTAAAAAATGACACTTTACACGTCAATATTAGAAAAACGGTGACACATAGAAAGTGCTTGGAAAATGTTATTTCTGGTGATCTATCTGAAAACCAGGGCCGGAACTTGGGGTAGGCAGAGTAGACACGTGCCTAGGGCACAAAGCTGGGGGGGTCGCGCAAGGCACGCGCCTTCTCTGCTTCTCCTACCCCCTAGTTTGGTCCCCGCTGGCAGTTGAAACAGTGGCTTTTGGTTTTTCGCGCATTCGTTTTATTTGCGCATCCATGCGTTCATTTTATTTTGCGCATGCACACATTCATTTACTCCGCACATGGGCGCCTGTGGGCGTTATGCCCGGCCAGGCTGCCTAGAGCGTCTGATCGGGTTGGCCCGGCACTGCTGAAAACAACTAGTTCTTTGAAGGTGAACAACCCCTTTAATAGTTGGTTGATATGCTCAGTATATGCATCAAGGATGTCTAGCCCTCCAGATGCTGTGTAACTGCAACTCTGACTCTGCTCCCGCTATACTCCGTGTCAGACTGGCCCACCGGGATACCAGGAAAGGTCCCGGTGGGCCCAAGTATCAGTGGGCCTTCATGCTTCTAAACATTTGGCCTATTTCATGGCCATTTCCTATTTCTATGAGAACAAAGAAGCTAAATAGATGGAATAACAGAGAATAGAATAGAGAATAGAGGTTAAGTGAGGAGAGGAAGAAAAATAGTACTAAGAGTGGGCCCCTGATCTAAGATTAATTGGTGGGCCCCTGGTCAAAGGTTTTTGGGTGGGCCCCTGGTGTCCCAGTACGACACTGGCTATACTGACAGCCCCTCATATGGTGGAACCTTCCTTCATGTATTGTCAGGTCCCATCTTCTCCCCGGCAGCTGGAACTCAAATTAGGTAAGGACCAAATTGAAATTGGGTTTGTTATGCACTATGATTCTGTCTCTGGCTGTAGGGGGACTACTGGACACAATGGTTCAGCAACTGAAGAGACACAGAGCAGGGGGTGCATGTTGCCAAAACTTGAGTAATAACACTGGAGTATTTTACAGTGAGGTGTTTGTACAGTGAGTTGTTTATAGACTCTCGTGTTGTCCTTTAACACATAACACTTTTCACACTGGAAAAGCTACATGACTTTTGCATCATGTTTTATTATACATGTTCATTTTCAAAATCTGATATGAAAGTATTTCCATGCATTTGTGGCTGTTTGCAGCATGCTATCAGTAATAATTATTATTGGTATTATTATTAGTAACACATACAGTAATTATGAGGTGCCAATGTATTCGGCAACGCTTGGTGTATATATCAAACATACAGATTTACATACAATAGCAACCAATAACTTATACAAGAGGTACAGGGGGCACTGTCCATAGCACTTGCAAACTTAAAGGGATCCTGTCATCGGAAAACATGTTTTTTTCAAAACGCATCAGTTAATAGTGCTACTCCAGTAGAATTCTGCACTGAAGTCCATTTCTCAAAAGAGCAAACAGATTTTTTTATATTCAATTTTGAAATCTGACATGGGGCTAGACATTTCATCAATTTCCCAGCTGCCATGTCATGTGACTTGTGCCTGCACTTTAGGAGAGAAATGCTTTCTGGCAAGCTGCTGTTTTTCCTTCTCAATGTAACTGAATGTATCTCAGTGGGACATTGGTTTTTACTATTGAGTGCTGTTCTTAGATCTACCAGGCAGCTGTTATCTTGTGTTAGGGAGCTGCTATCTGGTTACCTTCCCATTGTTCTTTTGTTTGGCTGCTGGGGGGAAAAAGGGAGGGGGGTGATATCACTCTAACTTGCAGTATAGCAGTAAAGAGTGATTGAAGTTTATCAGAGCACAAATCACATGACTTGGGGCAGCTGGGAAATTAACAATATGTCTATGTCAAATTTCAAAATTGAATATAAAAAAAGCTGTTTGCTCTTTTGAGAAATGGATTTCATTGCAGAATTCTGCTGGAGCAGCACTAGTAACTGATTCATTTTTTCCCATGACAGTATCCCTTTAAGAGATTGATATTATTGTTTATATGTACAACATGTAGTAGTAGCATCAGTATAACTGATCTTGCAAACCTTCAGTCTCATCTTCTGTTGTAGTTGCAATTTATGGTATTTAGGTAGGTTGACGTAACCACTAATTAAAGCTGGCCATAGACTCAAAGATTCGCTCGTTTGACCACCTTTACTGTGGCTGTGTGTTGCTGTTGTGTAAAGGTGGCCATACACGGGCAGATAAAGCTGCCGATATCGGTCGTTTGGACCAATTTGAAAGCTTATCTGCCCGTGTATGGGGGGTTCCGACGGGTCTTCCCGATCGATATCTGGCCACGATATCGATTGGGAAGGTTTGATTTTTAACCGACCGACCCGTCGGAGCCCCTTGGTGCATCGTAATTCCGATATAGCCATGCCGTTAGTGGCATATCGGGGAAAGATCCGCTTGTTTGGCGATGTCGCCAAACAAGCGGATCTTTGAGTCTATGGCCACCTTAAGGGAGGTAGATGATTGGACATCCTGTGTTGCTTTGTCGAAATTGTAGTGAAAGGTAAACAGTGCTAGTTACTGATAACCAAATAAGCCTTTTCTGAAAAGTGTTTTAATGATGGTCTGCTATGAAAAAAGTTAAATTCCTCATTGAAAATTTGAGGTGGCTTGAGATAATTTCTTGAGCTGTATCATGTCCAACAGAAACATTGAATGAAAAAAATACAACGGTAAACTGATGGTCTCTGTCAAGTAATTTTTTTCATTTTTTATAAAATGTAGGTTTTAAAAATGAAAGTTTCCTAGTAATAGTTAAGTCCTGACTTTCTAAATTGTTACAATTTGCCATATAAGTTTGTACTTCCTGATATTATCACAAATTGTAGCAATTACAGGAACTAAACATGTACCAGAACATAGCACTCTTCTTAGCACTTTTGCCATTTAAATCATTTTTTATTTATTGATGAACGGACATTAGTATATAACATAGGCATGAAGTTAAAAGTACAGTAGTTTTGATTCGAGTTTTTCCTCCAAAAAAACCTTGATTTTTAGGAAGGCTGCAAACAACTCCAAATTGATCCCAGGATGTCCCCATAGGCTAAAACAGCAATTCCGCATGTTTAATGTGGTGAATAACAGCATTTGAATTCTTAAAAGGCCAGTACATGGTACATTTCGAAAATAATATATTTTTTTTTAAAAAAAGCTAATCGAATTTTAACTATTCCCTAGACGAATCTGCCCCTAAGTTTATTATATGGTGATGGTTTCCCTTTTTAATGCAACAAATTGTTAAAGATTATAGAACATGCTTAGTAGTGGCTAATGCTGCTAAAAAGATCTATTTTTAAAAATGAAAAAGCTACTGAAAAAAGTCATGATTTGTTGGTACATTTTCAAAATAATAAGTTTCACATTTAGTTCAAAAGTTTTCAAGTCTTGGACATGTAATTTGTAGCAATGTGGCAGGGGTTTTCTACAAGTATTCCTCCATTAATGGGTTTACACTGCTTAGTAGCTAAGGTGGGGGAAATGTTTGTAAATAAGGAAACTCTAGGACCAGACGATGCGGATCTTGGCCTGTGGAAAAACTCCTCTGCTGATCAAGGTGCCTAAAACATTGATTCTGCTTGGTGTAGGCAGACACTGCAGAAGTTTGCAGCTTCTGTCTGCAGAGAATTATATGGGAACTATAGAAAAATGTAGATGGCCAGCATAATAATTACTCATAATCTCCTTGCAAACCTGCTGTGATGAGCATTGTTATTCATTGTTCTTCTACTGGTGGAATGAAGACCCAACTTCAAGGATATTAAATAAGGCAGGTACTTCTACACTTACAAGGTGGGCCTTTAGTAAATGACTTGTACTCTAAGGACTAAAAAAGTCAATCACTGGCTTGGGCAAAGCCAGGATTTCTGTGTCTTTGTGGATTGGGAGTGTGTTTCCTGTGTTGTGATCAGTTCATAATGTTCGATGTTCGCTCATTTCTTTATGTTTTGCTTTCTTTTATTGACAACACACATCTCTCAACTGTCCTGCTTTTAGAGGGTACAGTCTTGTTTTTCAGTTGCCTGCCTGCAGAACCCAATCACCTGTCAAAAGAAATAAAAATCAGCATGTGGGTGGGGTCAGTGGGCTCAATATGTCCCCATAGCTGCTAATAGCTTTATTTTACTTCGTAGTACATTTTTAACATTGAAAACCTGTCGAAAGTCTCAAGGCATTGGCAAGCTCCTAGTGTAAGTGGCGAGTCGTGATGTCAGTGCTTATGAACTAGTGAGTGACAAGTGTCACCCTTCCTTGAGACTTGGTAGAGGGGAGCCTCTAAACCTCACCAAATATGACTTAAAAGGGATATATATATTTTTTTTAAATAAATGAGCTTGGCTACAAAGTGGGCATGGCTCTGTGCCACACAGATCTTACACTTTTCATTTTTCGAATGTTGGTAGTTTTGATGTGGATTATCAACCTGCAAAACCTTAAATTGTTGCCATTATAGAACCAGGGCCCAACCTGTACCCATCTCACTATACTTTTGTGCTCGCCTGGTTTCAAGACAGGGAATCCTTAAGAGCAAAGTAGGAGTGTAATTTCCCTGTCTGACCCCATCCAACCATAACCCACAGTGGTTGGCCAAATTTCAACCCAAACCCGCCCAACTGGAGGTCAACCCATGGGTCGCCGCGGGTTTCAGGTCAACCCACACATCACTAATGTGGATATCCCTTGAAATTAAGTTTTGGAATTGCTTAAAAGTAATCTTTACTTTTAGGGTATTGTGTTTTTACTACTGACTTGCTTAGTTGCATTATTAGAAAAGTCTTCCCCCTATTTGCAGACTTTTTTGTAAGAAGTGGCGTTATAGTAGTCTGTAATGAATTTTGAAAGACCTTTATGAACCATTTGATGCTGGACCATATTGTGTTTTGTTGAGTTCATATGGGAATTATAATTTTCTATTTAAATTTATGAAGTAAAAAGTTTCTGAAAATGTATTTGATGATTATGAAGCAGCTGCATGCCTGGAGAAAAAAAATACATGTAGTGGCATGCTGCTTTGCATTTTAATAACATTTATATAATACATAAGATTGTAAGAGCAACGTTTCAATGTATGAAGTAAGTCATATTATTAAAATGCAAATATCCTCCTGAAGAACAATGCATTTTTTCAAAAAGTTTTGCTGTAGGACTCCTTGTAAATGTCCAAAAAACATGAGTTCAATTTTGTTTCCTTTGGCTTTTTTAGCCATCTTTGATTGAGATTCAATTTTAGAGCAATAAATGAATTAGACTTATATTGTCTGTCAGTAATGCTAGTGGTGTCGTGAAGCATTACTTCTACTGCACAGTTACATCACAAAGCTATTTAAGGATGCTGACATAATGACTAGGTTTAACACTTTCATAGTTAAAAGGACCTGCAGTAACTGTAGGATGCTAAAATGTTCAATGATTTATTTGCCATTTAACCATATTTTTGCTTTTGTTTATTAGCCTTATTATATTTATTGTTGTGATGATGATATTATGTTAGAATTTTAGTGCCAACTAAAAATTCACAGTTCTGATATTGTGGATTTTTTCACTACAGAATCTTATTATAGAATGGATCCATGAGGCTGCACTGAAACCATAATATTTAGTATGTGCTTAATGTGCTTAAAGTATGCGAGAGTGGTGCATCACTACGTGCCAGTACGTGTCTATTGCTAACACCTTCAGCACACAGGCAGCAGTATAGGCGATCATTTCACTAATCATGTGCCCAAATATTATTGCTATGGCTGCGTGATTCCTTGTCTAAATGAGGTGCGGAGAATAAGTCCAAACAGACTCCACTTCCATCGTGTACGCGTCCATCTCCAGGAGTGAATGATCCTGATCACAAGCTAGCTACCTCGGAATGGATGTCAGGCTGAATGGTCGGCCCTCACACATTTTCACCTCACTAAATCTGGCCCTTGTTGCAAAAAGTTTGGACACCCCTGCTATAAAGGTTATAGATTGATCCTATTGTTAGGTTTTTTTCACAAACCAACAGAATGGCTCCACCGATATATAGGTCTACCCTCAAGTAAAATACTGGGTTGCATGGGAGGTAGGTGGCCTAGGGAGATGTGTTGATGTAGAGAAAAACTTCTAAGGGGCACATTTATCAAGGGTCGAATATCGAGGGTTAATAAACCCTTGGATTCGACCCTTGAATTTAAATCCTTCGAATATCGAATTTGAAGGACTTCGCACAAATCCTTCGATCGATCGAAGTAAAAATCCGATAAAATCCTTCAAATCGAATGATTTTAATCGAAGGATTTTTCTTCGATCAAAAAAAGGTTAGAAAAGTGCTGGGGAAGGTCCCCATAGGTAGGTTTAAACTGCCAAAGTATGTAGTCAAGTATTTTTTAAAGAGACAGTACTTTGACTATCAAATGGTCGAATAGTCAAATGATTTTTAGTTCGAATCATAGTCAAAGGTCGTAGTAGCCTATTCGATGGTCGAAGTACCCAAAAAAACACTTCGAAATTCAACGTTTTTTTTCATTCGAATCCTTCACTCGAGCTTAGTAAATGTGCCCCTTAGTGTAGAAGACTGCATCTCTTTCTTCTTTGGATTGTACTGTCTAGTGTATGTTGGCTCCCTTTAGCTTCGAGTGAGGGTCCTACACTTTTCTGTACTTTGAAGTCCAATGTATTTGCTATACATTCTGGCACCACTGTGAACACTGGCAACCTGAGGAAGGATCAGATTGATCCGAAACATGTAGTGCTACCAAATAAACGATCACTTGTTTGATGATATTGGTTCTCCAGAGTAGTTGATTTGGATTTATGAAGACAAGGAGAAGTGGCGGCTGCAATGCTCTGTTTGAGGAATCTGACACAGTAAGGACAAAAAGAGGGTCCTTTACCTATACCTGATTGATACATTCTGGCACCACAACTCACTGGGTGGTGGTGCAAAACGGGCCTGAGGTGCTACAGCAAGAGCACCATGTCTCAATCTTTCTCTTCTTTCTGTTACCCCAGACCAGCATATAGGCTGTAGAGTGGAAAAGCCTGCTTTTCACTTAAAGTTCAGCTTTTCACTAGGCTGCACCTGTGCACCCACCAAAAGAGACGCATGGTGCTTGACGTCGGTAAGATTTCAGGCATGCCTATCAACTGGTACCAGGCACGGGCCAATAAACTGATAACTAAGTCTGGAGTCATTAATTTTTATTGGCCCATGTATGGCAATCTTAAGGCCTGTGGTACACTTATATTTTTACAGCAGCTGTTCTCCTGTGGTTGAATACAGGATAAATTTTAGATTCATGACAAATAGGTGTTTTGACCACCACTGCCCTCTGCTTGATGACCACTGCAGTGAAAACCCCCTGTTCACCTGCTACTGCTGATAATGGTACTCTGTGGAACATGCCATACTGGGCAATTACAGGGGCCCAGATTAGCATTTTTTATCAGAGCTCCACTTGTTAACCGCTTCCAACCAAGTTTGCAAGGCACTTATGTTGTGTGCTGGTTTAGGGGAAATTGCTCTATGGTTTCATGAACTGGCTTCCAAAAGATTCTTTCAAGGGAGGTGTTGATTTTTTATTAACAGTGTATTACTAAGAGATTTCAGCAGTAAATAATTCCCTACCACTTCAGTTGAACTGAAGAAGTCATGCGGAAGAGTGGTGAAATGTTTTCTAGAAAAAACTCTGAATGTCCATTTGCCTTTGACTAAATTTTGCTACATGCTGTTCATTATGACCTCGATAAATGAGAAACTTCATAGACATAATATATTTTTTTAAGGTTTCTTTTTGTCTTTGTAATAATAAATCAGTACAATGTACTTAACGGTATGATGCTAGCTAAGACGCATAGGTGCATATTGGTGGCAAACAATCCTTTTGTTTTTTTAATAAATCTTGAAATATCTTAAGATACGGTGATCCAAATGATGGACTGTCCACTAAACCAGAAGACTGCAGTTTACAGCGCATTCTAGATAATAGATCCTATACCTATAAGTAGGTAGATAAATATTGATCAAAGCAAACTTAACTGGGTTAGTAAAATTTAATATTGATTCTTCAGTTGACTTTGTTCATCAACTCTGTGGGTAAATTGACTAAAGTTTTCCATGCACTTAACAATATTATCATATGTGACAACTATTGGTTCTTGTATAGTTACACCACTGACCCTAACAGATATCCATGTGCTATGGAAATTGGGCAGTTCTAAAATTGGGCAGGTTTAACAATCTACTGATGATGTGCCATGCCAGCCAGTGTGGTCAGCCACACTTCCTCGAAAATTCAATTGGAAGGCAGACATACCTTATGTTGGGCCTTTGTACATTCTTCATCCATTATATGATTGTCTTAAGGCAGCAAATATTCTGCTTACAAGGTGGAAGTTCACTGTGTGTGTGGGAAAGCTGTTGTTGTGCTTATTACCATATATAATGCAAAATGCTTATTGTTGAGGTGCCTTATGAAGTTAAAGAGAGTTGAGATGGACATGACATCAGATGAGGTGTAAGATTTTTATGTACTGTATGTGTGACAAGGGGAGATGTATGTGAACTTGCAGCAAATTGGGGAAATATCTGAAAAGTCTGTGTTGTACAGTGAAAGGGTAGGGGTGGAATTATAGCAAAGCAGAAAGGGCATTGTTTTCATACACTAAAGAGCAAAGTAATTGTGGCAAAAGGGTAAAAACTGTAAAATTATAGTACAGCAAGCAAACACATCTTATCTGCTAGGGCCATGCAAGCAGCTTTTGTCTTGTCACTGTATGAGCAAGGTACCCTGACAATTGGTCTCACTGTAGCCTGGTTATCTTTGCTAGCTGCTGCCTGTTCCTTTTGACTTGCATAGGTTTGTTGTCTGCTGCCATCGCCTGTACACTGCAAGCCTAATGGAGGACTCTGTTTCCCTGGTGACACACTCATGTTGCTGAGGAAATGCTCCCTGCTGGATTCATAACATTTGTCTCCCAAATGTGAAATACTTCTCTTATTCTTGAGGTTATTAAACAAAGTCCTTGTCTATAATCCGTGTTACAGAAAGGGATTTATAGACACAGCAGGACAGGGAAGGGATTACCCTAAAATGGGTAGTCTGAAACAGATCAGGGTATGTCTGAGCATAGGGGGCATTTCAAAATTGTCTGTTAATTGACTGCTAATTACTAAAATGTAGGTTCCTAAAACAATATTGGGGGAATGTAATAAAAGTCAGTGACGGAAAAAGTATTCGCAATGCAAAAGTTATGCTTCTGTGTGAACAAATTTGCCTTTGTGCGAATTTAATATAGCTTTTGTGAACTCGGAAACTGTTTAGTGACCACTTCCGACAGTGGAAGAAGGTTTGCGAATTTTATAGTTAGCGGCAGTGCGCAGTGAATGTAATAAAACTTGTTAATGAAAAAGGTATGTTTGCTCCAAAAGATTACGACACCTTCAAGCACTTCTTAAAAGTGGGCAATGTGCAATTAAAATTCGCAATGCGCAATTAAAATTTGCAATGTAATAACCGTTTAAGGAAGAGTATTGCATTGCGAAATGAGACTTTTTATTCTTATTTGTGCTAATTGTTTTACTCTTTGCAACTTTTATTACATTCCCCTATATGTGTAAACTGTGTATGTTTATTATAATATATTGCTGACATTGCAGCATTTGTTTTGATACACATGGTCATAAATAAGCCAATATTGCCTGAGAACAGTGTCTCTTCTTATTGAGTTTCTATCTTATTATAGATGTGTAGGGCACACACCACAACAACCCCAACCCTTATTTTTCTGAGCTAGTTGTATATGAATAAAATTGGTAGGTAAGGGCTGCATTGATACAGTTGTCTTCCAGCATGTATGTATAGGCTCATGATGTCCTTTAGGGCAATGACACACAGTGTAATTTGTATGCAGCATTTTGTTGCGGCTACAAAACTCCAGGAAATACCCTGCCATAGACAATACTGAGAATTGTCTCTGCTAAAACACTCATATCTTGTAATTGCTCAAAAATGCATACAAAAGAATTTGTGAGCAATTACAAGATTTCAGTATTTTAGCAGAGACAATTCTTTGTGTCATTGTCCTTACTAGTGGCACATGTGGAGGGCTGCCAACTTTCAAATTTACATTTACTATGTGATGTTCTGGAGATTTGCAAATGCTTTGGGGTTTCTTTTAATTGTTTAGCTTTATGTTCAAAAGCATTCCTGTTCCTAGCATCCTAGCGGTGGTACCAATAAAAAAGTAAAAGTGTGTGTGGGGGGGGGGGGGGGTTGGGAAGTAACAATTGTAGCCTCAATATTCAAAATTCTGTAGTAGTGGTATATCCCATAGTCTACAATTAAAAACAAGAGCAGTAACCCGTGTGCGTGATGGTGGGTCATCTTTATTATCTGTAGAAAGAACTTTGTTAGGTCAATTGACATGGTAGCGTCTATGCCTAAGTGTTTATACAAAGATGTAGAAAATGAGTTTTATCTACTATCTATCTGTAATAGCATATGTAAAATAAACCATACTTAAATAGGATTTAGAAACATGCAACAATGTTGTTTTTCATATCAAAACCAAAAGACCACATTTTTTTCTCCTCTTTTAAAGGAACAAGAAAATCATAAGTAAGAAGAAACTGAAGCGGAAGCAAAAGACTAAATCAAAAGGGAAATCCCGAAACAAGGTAAGTGTTACTGTTTTACCCATCTTAATTTTACAAGCACAATTTGTAATATAAAAATAATTAAGGCTATAAAGCAATTTACATAACTTGGGCAACACCAAACCACCCAAACGTTTTTATTAACACATAACTTAATAAAATGCTGAGCACATCCATTTTGGCAGCTGCCACTCAATTTCCATTTCTTAGGTTCCTAGAGGCTATCATTGCCTAGAATGTTAAAATTGTGTTATAATTTTCATGGATGACTCTTTGACTTACTGCAGACAACATACTTTGACTTATTTCTTATCTCTGGGCAATTTTGCAACTGGGCAGTAACATATGAAAACCAAAATTAATTTTTGCTTTTATTATTCTACCTTCTAATATACTTGGATACAGTATTCTAAAAATATTGTTTTAGGAGACGCAACCTGCAGTGGAGAAATGAACATAACTTTTTTTTAATAGCAAATACATTTACAGACAACTTTTTTTTCCCTCTACGTGTATATGAATGTTTGTTAGTAACATTTTAATTTCCCTATGTATATGTCCTATAAGCTTAGAAGGGTTTATGCAATTTAAAGCAATGCTGCTACTCTTTTTAATATGTTTATAAAAATGGGCCCCTTCACCCAAAATAATTATTCAGAATCCCATTTTATTAAGTGCTGAATGGAAAGTCAAAGTAATTGTCTGCCCTGCCTCTATGCCCATGGCATAGAGGAGTGGCAGACAATATTTGATTGACAGCTGAGATTTTTAAATGAGCTTACTACAGCTATGAATGATTTGATAAAAAATAGAAATTGGATTTCATGTTTAATTTGAAAAGGACTTTTATTATACAGATTTTTGTGTCTGGGTGACAGGTCCACTTTAATATTTAAAATGTTTTTTATATTGTTTGTTATGAAGGCCAGTTGAGCTATTCTTTAAAAATAATATTGAATGTCTAGGAAATGTTTTCATTTTGAGAAATTACCCCTTAGTTATGTGTATTTTTGACTACTGCAGTTTGTATTTTAAGAATTAAATTATCCTTTAATTTAAAATATATCCATATTAGATGTCACCTGTTCAGTAGCATCTAGAAAAACACTTCGCCAGTATCATTAACAGTACAGTACAAACACGATTTTACATCATTACTTAATTAATTCTTAGAATTAATCCCGTGGTTTCATATGGGCAACCTGGGTTTTTTTTTTTCTCGAATGTTACTTTTTCTTGGAATTTACGCAATAAAAGTAGGTTTTCACTGTATAAGGTTATGAAAAGTGTGGGGGGGGGCGCGAATTATTCACCTGATCAGGTTATATATTACAATAAAATATAATTATTTGTGTTTCTCTGTATATATTTCAATATCTTTATTTTTTACATGGTCTAGGTGGACAACCAGGAAAATGCTTTCTTCATACCTGATCTCAAACTCTACAGCAACCCTTCAGCATTCAATGTTTATTGCAATGTACGACATAGTGTTCTGGAGTGGCAAAGAAAGGAAACCTCTTTGGTTTTATCTGCCAAGAATTCTGTCCAGAGTGGGGAGTCTGAAAGTGATGATGAGGAAGAATCCAAAGAACCTTTAATAAAGCTTCCAAAGGCAAGTTAAACCAAACAAAGTTGCTGTGATTATCATCTTAGTTACCCAATAAAGCTATCACAACTTCTGTTATGTTTAATAAAACGTTTGTACTATATAGACAGCAAAAGATCCATGCATTTATGTGATATCTAAAATATATTTTAGTTTACAGTCACGTGTAAAGTTATTTAAAATACAGACACCAGGGGTGTTATTTATTACCAACATGCATTTATAATGTTCCAGCATATTCTTCATTGCTGTACAATAGAAACGTCGTAAAATCTGGTAATATTCAGTTGATGTTGAATTTAGTTACATTATACCTGTAGTAACATTTCTTTTCTTTCAGATTATTGAAATTGGGTTATGTGAAGTATTTGAGTTGATTAAAGAAACCCGGTTTTCCCATCCATCGTTGTGTCTGAGGAGCTTGCAGGCTTTGCTGAATGTGCTTCAGGGCCAGCAGCCAGAAGGGCTCCAGTCTGAACCCCCGGAAGTGCTGGGTAAGAAACATGATCTAAATAGCTGGCACTTTTATCATAAATGTTAATGACCGCATTAAACTGAGTGTACATGACACGCCACCAGAGCTCCTTAGCATTATAATGAAAGCCACCTTGGATTTGTCTTGTTTACATATCCTGTTGGGACTCATTGGTTATATGTACCTCATTCAATTGCTGTATTGTAAGAAAACTCTATGGCATGTTTTTTTGTATATTTTGTTGTTGAGAAGGCCTGCAACAGTTTCAGTCCTATATGATGAACCTAATATAATTGCCCATTGAGTAAACCGGTTGCTTGAAGTGTTTGGGTTTGTGAGTACCCTATTACATTGATTTTTCATTACTGGGTATACATATTCTATATATATATATATATATATATATATATATATATATATATATATATATATATATATATATATATATATATATATATATATATATATATATATATATATATATATATATTTTCATGGAAAGCAGCTGTATATGGTTTATATATAGCTCCCCTACTTCCACACAAATTCTAAACTCCTATTTGTGTGTGACTACTTTTATTTATTTATTTATTTATTTATTTTTTAAAGGTTTTTATTTTGCATTTTGGACAAACAAAGAAAATGAACAATAAATGATAATATAACAATCATACTTGGCACTTGAAAATGCTGGGTACAATTGTTTATATATCAGAAGTCATATCCTGTCAAGAGACACCCGGCCCCAAAACATCTCGGTGTATCCCAATTTGTACTTAAGGTTTATATATCTAGTAACGATACATGGAGGTTGGCATCCAGCCATGGATATCATATTCTGTCAAATTTATCAGGAGTTCCTCGAGTATTATAGGTCAACTTAATTAGGGGCAGAGTAGCATTTATTAAGTCAATCCACTGTTGAAGTGTGGGAGCATTGGAATTATCCATCTCATAATTACCGACTTTTGTGCATAGAATATTACAGAGCGTAACAATGTTCTAGTTCTTTGTAAGGGCACCAATTCATCTTTTAAACCTAACAAACATATTTCGGGAGTAATGACTCCAGAGAGATACAGATTTTCGTTACTATATTGAGTTTCCTCCCTCCAATATGATATTACTCTATGACATTTCCAGATTAGGCGGAGGAATCCTTCTTCCCCTGTACCGTATTTTGCACATTTTGCTCCTTCTGATCTACCCATAACCTTGAGCCTCTGGGGTGTGATGTATATTTGGTGGACCATCTTGAGTTGGACCATTTTGTCCCTTAGGGAGATTAGGAAGGCATATATATTATCTATAGCCTCTATCCAATGCTCGTCCTCTAATGAGGGGAGCGTTGCCAACCACTTCCTTTTGGCTTTATAAAATGGTGCAGGCTGCGAGGTTTGGATTATGTTATACAGTTGAGATAGTATTTTCGCTGGGTCTGGATCCCATAATCTGGCCTCCCATGTCAGCTGCGTTGGTGTGATTTCGTATGATTGGAATTGGGCATAGAATGCATGCCTCAGTTGGAAATAACGGAACAGTTGTATATCCTGGTGGTTAAGTTTAGTTTTTAGCTGTTCCAGGGATGGAAAGGAGCCCTCAACTAGTAGGTCTTCTAAGTGCCTAATTCTTAGGAGTGGCCAATAGTGAAAGTCTGTTAGTTGTACCATATGTGGTAGGTTTGAGTTTCTCCACAGAGGAGTTTTTCCTGATAGCTTATGATAGGGAGTGCCATACTTTATTTGGAGTAGTAATTACTTCAGGTAATTGAGGGAGGTCATCCCTCCTCCTATAAGGGGCATAACGTATAGCTTCTAGGCAACCTATAGTTGTTGCATAGAGATATGTTAGAGAGATGCTATCATCTGGATTAAACCAATTATGTATGTAGGATAACTGGGATGCAAGGTAGTAATTTTGCAGATGAGGGAGGAAGAGCCCTCCTTTGTCCTTAGATGCAGTGAGTTTAAACCACGATAATCTAGGTGTTTTGTTGGCCCAAATAAATGAAAGCAACTCTCTATTTACCCTCTTAAAGAATAGAGTGGTTATGTAAACCAGTGAATTCCAGAGTGGGTAGAGAAATCTGCCCCATAATGTCAGGGAAAGTTTAACCCAGTGCGGGATTGCATTCTTAAATCTTACAAGGATTGGTTCCAGGTTCTCTGATACATATTCTGTTGGATTTGTACTGATTATAAGTCCCAAGTAGCGGAACTTGGTCACGAGGTTAAGGGTAGGGGCACCTTCTGCAAGGTTTGCGTTCCCTAAGGGGAACAGTACTGATTATGTTTTATTGATCAAAAGACCACTTAACCTTCCAAAACCCTCAAGTATCTCCATTGCAGCATGCAGTGATGGGCCAGCATCTGCCAGGAAGAGTAGTACATCATCTGCGTACAGTTCTACTTTCTCTTCAATGTTGCTTATTTTGATTCCTTTGACTAGGGGTGTCTGTCTTAGTTTTGCTGCCAGTGGTTCAATTGCCAGTGCAAATAGGAGGGGTAATAAAGAGTGTGTGACTACTTTTATACTAGTTTTTGGATATAAGCTTTTCAATGTTTGTTTTTTGTGTATTATTCACAGAATCTCTACTCCAGCTCATTTTGGAAATCACAGTCCGCAGCACAGGAGCAAACGATAGCACAGGACAGTCGCTAACTGCAGTCTCTTGTGCCTGCCTCTTCAGCTTGGTGGTCTCATGGGGTGAAACAGGAAAGATCCTGCAGGCTATCTCTGCTATACTTACTATTAATGGCAGCCATGCTTGCCAAACTATTCAGGTAAGTTTTACATAAATACTATTTTACATAAATAGTATTTTGCTAGAAAAACACTTTTCATCAAATCAAAGCAGACATTTTTAATTGTGCATTAAATGTAGACCAGTAACATAAAAAAATAAAGATGTTCTAAACACATTTCCTTCTATATAGTCTCCTTTAGGCTAGTGGATATTGGCATGGAAACATAACACTATTTTCATATTGATACCTGCTCTGTGTGTCTACAAAGAAGCCAGCAGAATAACACTAACAATGTTTCAGATTATGTTTGATCAGTATAACCCAATCATTTGCCAAGTAACAAGTATACTTAACCACTTGGCTAGTGTACTTTGTCCAGGATGGTGTGTGCGCACTATAGTAAAGTGTTTTACCGTGACTTTAACGGATAACAGGGAAAATTAAGTTGGCAGCGCTCAGAGAAACAACCCAGGTCAGTTCCTCTTTCTACAAAAGTGGAGTGTTGGCCTGGGGTAACATGCAATTTTATTTGCCTGGAAGTGCTTAACCGTCAACTTCACTTTCATTTATGTGGTACATTATTTTTAATTACACTTATTTAAAACCATTACTTTGCTTAGATAATTTACTTTTTCAAAATGAATTTATACCAGGCAACATGAATGAATGAATGGCACTTCCAACCTCTGAATTTGATGATGTGTGTCAGCTGTTAACTATTGCCTGTGGGGGGCAGAACAGAGCTATTGCCTGTGGATGGGGGCAGTATAGAACTATTGCTTTGGGTGGGGGCTGGGGCAGGACAAAACTAGTTCTTGTGGGGGCAGGACAGAACAACAAATGACACAGCTTCCAGCTTTGTCATTCAAAAATATCCATGAACAGCTCTTTCGAAAAGTTTTGCAGAAGAACTGAGGATTTAAATTGTCTGTCAGAAAACAATTTAAGCTTTGCAATCTTTATGTACTGGCAAACTCTGTATTCATGTCTACTTTTTTATTTTTTTAAGGTGCCAACAATTTTAAACTCCTTACAAAGGAGTGTCCAAGCAGTGCTGGTGGGAAAAATCCAGATCCAGGACTGGTTTACTAGTGGGATTAAAAAAGCTGCCTTGATGCAGAAGTGGTCTCTTCGAGACATTCCTGTTGATGAAGACGAACAGTGCCTCATTCAGAGCGATGGCTTTTTCCTTTATCTGTTATGCAAAGATGGCCTTTACAAAATCGGCTCCGGATATAGTGGGACAGTGCGGGTAATGGAAATATACTTATTGTCAAAACTAAAATCATTATACTAACTATGAGTATGGTAGTTTTTTTACCTCCGTATGTGGGGATTTTGTTGTAGGGTAATATTTCCAAGTTTTTTCCCCTCAATCTAACCTAACCAAAGGATAACTAAACCCTAAAAATAAATATGGCTTGAAATGGCATAGTTTGTAGAACCAGCCTAAAGGTTCAGCATCTCTATAGTATTAATAATCCAAGCCTTCAAAGTTGTCACAAGTTTTCCATCTTGGCTTTTGTTAGGAGTGTCAGTGACACGCACATGCTCAGTGTTTTTTGAGCAGCTGATGAGAAGCTTAGCTTAAGGGTCATTGCAAAGCATCAAGCAGAATATGAGGGTTGTCCTATAAGGCATGCTACAGGCATGATTATTATATTTGATGCTAATTGTGCTGGTTTCTGAGCTGCCATGTACCAATGACAAGAATTATTTACTAATCAGCCTTATATTGTGACATTTATATGATATATATCAATATATTTTGTCGGTCCCTAAATTCAGTAAGTTCAGTAAGTGACAGCAGCACCGAGCATGTGAAGTGAATCCTCATAAATATACAACATTTGTGCCCTACTTCTTTAGTAAGCTTTAGTTCTCTTTTAAATTAGGCTGTTTTGTAAGTTATCTTTTTTTACATTTTGTAGTGATTTTAATTGCATGTTTGTTTATTAACAACCTTCATTTTGTCAACAACAAACAACCTAAATTACTAAATTACTTATTTTTTGACCAGGATATTTGAATGTTTAGGGGCAGTTAAAATGGTACTTGCACATGAATATTTGCCATAGAATTTGCCAACATATCTAGTACATACATATAGTATATATCAGTATGCTGAACTATACTAAGGAAGAAAACAACCCATGTGCCATATGTCTTAATCTAGATTATGCGAACCTGTTTTAAATTATAAATATAACACATTTTACAAATCATTTGTTTTGCAGGGCCACATATATAATTCCACGTCCCGCATTAAAAGTAGAAGAGAAAAGAAGTCATGGTTAGGTTATGCTCAGGTAAGAGGAATGGAATTTATACTATTATCACTATTGGATAACCCCTAATTCACTGCTCTAACTCACCTGCTACATGGATCTTGTAACTTCCAAACTTCTCAATCTCTTTCTATTCGAGTCAATGCTCTAACATGTCTTTTAAAAGTTTTATCTCAATTGGAATTTTTCTCGACCAGTAAAAATATACAGTAATTACCCCTATGCTGCAAAATGTATGACATGTTTATTCCAGTCTTATTAACTTCCTCTTCATCTGTTTGCTTCTTTTTATCTCTAAAGTCCTTTAGCAGTTTCTGTATAACCAATTAACCTACTTTCCATTTTGTCGTTAGGTAAAGCATTTCTCTCTAACATTACTTGCCAATAACCTTCTACCTGAAAAAGCCTTTTCTTGTTAATATTTTTTCATCTCCCAGCAACTTTTTAAAGGAATTAATAAATGTAAAAAAAAAAAAAAACTTGGTAAATGGATAGGCTGTGCAAAACAAACATATCTATTTACCCAGTTTTTATATTATCACTTGTTCTTTTAGTCTCTATTCTCTCGACATCTGTGACATCTTTCCTCTTGTCTTTTTATCTAAAACAGCACCTGATAATAATGCCATTGTATGGGAAGCCTTGTGAAAGACAGGATACTTTATTTTCTTTATAACTGTACTTCCTTTCAGGGTTATTTACTGTACAGAGACGTGAGCAACCACAGCCTGACAGCCAAAAGGATAAATCCAGAAACATTGGAACTGGATGGGACAGTTACTGTGCCAGGTACGCAGCAAGGTATTTGATCCGAGTTCAATTGGTACAGTTACATTTGAATACATTTAACTCTGTTTCTGTTTTTTTTTTTTTGTAACTTATTTTTTATAAAAGGGGTTGTTCACCTTAAAACACTTTGTTGTTTTCAGATAGTTCACCAGAAATAATAAACCTTTAACAATTTCTGTTTTCTATTGTGACACTTTTTCTAATATTGAAGTGTAAAGTATAATTTTTCACCTTCTAAAGCAGCTCTGGGAGAGGGCATCGCCGACCCTGTAAACATAGTACATACAGTCATATGAAAAAGTTTGGGAACCCCCCTTCATTTCCCAGGAACATCTGAGTACTGGGGTGTTTTCTGAACAAAGATTTTTAGTGAAGCAGTATTCAGTTGTATGAAATTTAAAAAAATGGAAAACTGGCTGTGGAAAAATTTGGGTACCCTTGTAATTTTGCTAATTTGAATGCATGTAACTGCTCAATACTGATTACTGGCAACACCAAATTGGTTGGATTAGCTCGTTAAGCCTTGAACTTCATAGGCAGGTGTGTCCAATTACGAGAAAAGGTATTTAAGGTGGCCAATTGCAAGTTGTACTTCTGTTTCACTCTCCTCTGAAGAGTGACAGCATGGAATCTTCAAAACAGCTCTCAAAATATCTGAAAACAAAGATTGTTCAGTATCATGGTTTAGGGGAAGGCTACAAAAACATATCTGAGGTTTAAACTGTCAGTTTCAACTGTAAGGAATGTAATCAGGAAATGGAAGGCCACAGGCACAGTTGCTGTAAAACTCAGGTCTGGCAAGCCAAGAAAAATACAAGAGTGGCATATGCAGAGGATTGTGAGAATAGTGACAGACAACCCAAAGATCACCTCCAAAGACCTGCAAGAACATCTTGCTGCAGATTGTGTATCTGTACATCGCTCTACAATTCAGCGCAATTTACACAAAGAACATCTATATGTCAGGGTGATGAGAAAGAAGCCCTTTCTGCACTCACGCCACAAACAGTCGCTTGTTATATGCAAAAGCTTATTTAGACAAGCCACAGTCATTTTGGAACAAAGTTCTTTGGACGGATAAAACAAAAATTGAGTTATTGGGTCACAACGAAAAGCACATTGCATGGCGGAAGAAGAACACGGCATTCCAAGAAAAACACCTGCTACCTACTGTCAAATTTGGTGGAGGTTCCATCATGCTGTGTGGCTAGTTCAGGGACTGGGGTCCTTTATAAAGATGAGGGTCAGATGAATTAAACCCAATATCAACAAATTCTTTAGGATAATGTTCAAGCATCAGTCACAAAGTTGAAGTTACGCAGGGGTTGGATATTCCAACAAGACAATGACCCTTAACAAACTTTGAAATCTACAAAGGCATTTATTCAAAGGGAGAAGTACATTATTCTGTAATGGTCGTCACAGTCCCCCGACTTGAATATCCTCATCTACGGGATGATTTGAAGCTGGAGAGATCTTGTATGGACGAATGGTCAAAAATACCACCATCCAGAATCCAGACACTCACCAAAGGGTATAGGAGGTGTGTAGAGGCTGTTACATTTGCAAAAGAAGGATCGACTAAACATTGATGTAATATCTCTGTTGGGGTGCCCAAATGTCTAATTTTGTTATGATACATATTGCACATTTTCTGTTAATCCAATAAACTTTGTCACTGCTGAAATACTAATGTTTCCATAAGGAAAGTTATATATAGTGATGTGCGGGTCAGGGTTTCCCTGACCCGAACCTAACCCGCCCTGCACCTACCCGCACCCGCTTCCGGGGGTCCTTTTATAGACCCACGCCGACCCCCCAGCCGATGACGTCTCAATGACGTCACAAAAGGGGCGGGCGAGCAGACGAGAGTGTATAAAACAGGAACCCGGAAGTCGGATGCCTTCATTTGAAGGTGCCGAGGTCTACCCGAACTCGCCCCACCCGCGGGTATTGGGTTGGCCCGCACATCACTAGTTGTATATTAAAAGGAAGTTGCTACTTTGAAAGCTCAGCCAATGATAAACAAAACTTTTTCATATGACTGTATCTCAGGTGTTCCAACAATCTTTCTTTAGTGCATTAGCAGTGCAACATTTTAGTTCAATAATAATAATAATACTTTTTTACATATAGTAATATGGTAACAAAAGTTATAGCTTAGTAGTTTATCATGATTACAATATGTCTATAAGACTTAAAGGAATTGTATAAAAATAACTACTGGGTAAATACATAGACTGTACAAAATAAAAAAAAAAACTGTTTTTAATATAGTTAGTTGGTCAAATATGTAATGTTTAAAGGAGAAATCAACCTGTGGGGAAAAAAAACCCCACCCCAGGTAGACCCCCCCCCGGGGAAATGCCCCATACTCCATACTTACCCGTCGCCGCAGATTCTGTAATAAATCTCATGACTTTCATGCTTTCCAATCTCCCACATTGGAGCTACTCCTTTCAGTGCAATTGGAGGTTTGTGATAGGCTCTTTAAACCTAATAAGAAAAGTATAGGGTGCCCTCTCATAGTCTTAATATATGCATGGTTTGGCTAGAACCCACAGGTTCAGGCTGACAGATTGTCGTAAGAGGCAGACCGTGGGTGCTAGCCAAATTCGGCAGCTGCTGCCTCTCTCCGCACGTGTTATTGTGGGTCTTGTTAACCTACTTTTTTAGAGGAAATGTTCAATACAGACATTACTATCAGTAACAATATATGCAGTTCCAGTTAGCCGTATATACTCGGGTACCTAATTTTACCTACGAAAACTGGGAAAACTTATTGACTCGAGTATAAGCCTAGACACAACGACAGCCCTGTCTCCCAGCAGCACACATTCCGCCAAAGCGACCCCCCCAGCTATCAACCGGACTTCTTTGCAAAGTTTATGGTGACAGAGAATTGCCAAACGGATTACAGTGTGCATTGTCCCACTGTCCCACTACCATGTGCAGAGGGCGCTGTGTGATATTGCCATCACTGTTAATCCTTCATATAACCAACAGAGGGCGCTGTGTGATATTGCAGTCACTGTTATTCTTTCATATAACCAACAGATGGCGCTGTGTGATATTGCAGTCACTGTTTTTCTTTCATATAACCAACAGAGGGCGCACTGTTATTCTTTCATGTAACCAACAGAGGGCGCTGTGTGATATTGCAGTCTCTCCCCAAGCGAACTGTTGGTATAGGAATGATTAAAAGTGACTGCAATCTTAGCTACTGCCCACTGACTCGCGTATAAGCCGAGGTAGACTTTTCCAGCACATTTTGGATGCTGTGCAGAGGGCGCTGTGTGATATTGCCATCACTGTTAATCCTTCATATAACCAACAGAGGGTGCTGTGTGATATTGCAGTCACTGTTATTCTTTCATATAACCAACAGAGGGCTCTGTGTGATATTGCAGTCACTGTTAATCTTTCATATAACCAACAGAGGGCGCACTGTTATTCTTTCATATAACCAACAAATGGCGCTGTGTGATATTGCAGTCACTGTTATTCTTTCATATAACCAACAGAGGGCGCACTGTTATTCTTTCATATAACCAACAGAGGGTGCTGTCTGATATTGCAGTCACTGTTATTCTTTCATATAACCAACAGAGGGCGCTGTGTGATATTGCAGTCTCTCCCCAAGCAAACTGTTGGTATAGGAATGATTAAAAGTGACTGCAATCTCAGCTACTGCCCAGTGACTCGTGTATAAGCCGAGGTAGACTTTTCCAGCACATTTTGGATGCTGAAAAAACTCGGCTTATGTATATACGGTACCTGCTAATTGGATTTCATAGGTGTCTACATCTGTAGCCGATTATTGCATAACCCATGTGTACTAAACCAGAACAGAAACCCTAACTGAACCATTTTCTGGATTAAATCTCCATTTATATCATACAAAAAGTTAATCTACTTCTTTACCAGTCAATATAGATATAAATAAATATTTCTTTTTAAAGATTGTAACACAGAAGGACAGAATATCCTCTTCACTGATGGAGAATTTATAAACCAGATTGCTGCTACTAAGGATGTAAGTTCAAAAATGAACTGAACCTGTATTCTGTGAATTGTTTTGTCACTTGTTTATTAAAGGGGTGGTTCACCTTTAAGTTGACTTTTAGTATGTTATAGAATGGCCAATTCTAAGCAACTTTTCAATTGGTTTTCATTTCTTATTTTGTATTTGTGTTTTTGAAGTGTGTGTGTGGGGGGTGTGGGTGTTTCCAGCTGTGGGGCACTCCAGTCAAGCGTTCTTCTTCATGCCTGGGTGCTGTCAAATGTATTGTAGATAGTAGTTCCCCAAGATTGACTCTCTCCAGGGCTTCATAATGCAGCTTAGAAAAGAAAATTTATTGTCAGCGTTTCTGTCCCGTTCTGGGCCTTTCTCTAGACATTACAAAACTTTTGTAATGTCTTGAGAAAGGCCCAGAATGATGCATCATTTCCCACAGAATATCATAGTGTACATAATTACCCTGAAATATATGTGTAAATAAACATATATATAATATTACTAACAATCATCACCATTTTAGTATTTTGGAGCATTTAAGGAGAGAGCCACCTCCCCAAAATATATAGTTTCTTATAACGAAACAAGCTGAAATGCCACTCCTCACCTTTCTTATTGGGTGCACATGGGCAAGGCTTAATTTACATACTAAACAAGTTAGCCCCAGCACTCTAAACATATATCCCCCTAAAAATATCTGCACGTCAGCTTATGCATGCTTTGTGCAAACTTTTGTAACTAAAAGTGTCTTTTTTTTTTAAGAAAGTTACAGTTCAGTTGTGTTATTTTTTGGGGAGGTGGCTCTCTCCTTAAATGCTCGCTCTCACAACCCCTGCCTAATGGTGTCTTTGGAAGAGATCATGCTAAATAAAGAGAAAAGCAGGTATGGTCTGTCTCCCCCTAAAGTTAACACTTTCTTTTTTTAACTTAGGATAGGACTGACACATGGACACTCAGCGCCGGATTCGCTGGGCGGGCGCCCCTAGGCCGTGCGCTCTGCGCGGTCCTAGCGCCCGCCCACACCACCACACGCTGGCGCAAAAGCGTGCGAGCGCCGGAGCACTGGGGAGCACAGGCTCCCCACAGAGCGGTTGGGCGGCATGTTGCCCCCAAAAATGTGCCGCCCTAGGCCCGGGCCTATGTGGCCTCGCCACAAATCCGGGGGCGCGTCATGCATGCTTAGTACAAACTTTGTAACTAAGTCTCTTTTTTAAGAAAGTTACAGTTCACTTGTGCAAGAATATATATATATATATATATATATATATATATATATATATATATATATATATATATATATATATATATATATATATATATATATATATATATATATATATATATATATAGTATAAGGAGGATCAGCCCACACTGTCTTGTTGGTGAAGAAAGTTACATCTCAATCCGATGTTTCGGTCCCACCTGGGGACCTTTCTGAAGGTGGGACTAAAACGTCGGATTGAGATGTAATTTTGTTCACAATAAAAGAAAACTTTCTTCACCAACAAGACAGTGTGTGCTGATCCTCCTTATACCATTTATACACTGTTTGATCGTGCGCGCACACACTCACACACACTCACAAGATTTGTGTACGAGAAATTATTTCAGCAGCACTCCGATTATGGTGAAAAAATTGTACAAATTTCTTGTACACGAATCAGACCTGGGCAGAAAGAATCACAGACGGCACCAAAAAGCGGTGAGAGTGTTTGTGTAGCAATACTTTGTTTGTTGAATCACACGATTTGATTATCTGTGATATAAGGCTACCGCCCACCTTTCTAATTTTGATGTCATTTGTCACAGGATGGATTCGTTGTTCGAATATTTGCAACTAGTACAGAGTCTGTACTACAGCAGGAACTCCAACTAAAACTTGCAAGGAAATGTTTACATGCTTGTGGCATCTCGCTCTTTGATCTGGAGAAAGATTTGCACATTATAAGTAAGAACATTTGTAAAACATATTTCTGTACTTCGTTGGATACTACATTTGCTTTCAGTTTTCCAGCATTATATTGGCTTGCATACTGGTACAAATGTTTTGGTGTGATTGTTTATCTCCATCTGGGCAGCAACACTGTAGAACCCCAGTTGCTTGTACCTGACCCATATCTTAGAGTTTAATGTTCCCTATCATTACCCAATTTTTCAGGTGTTTTTAAATAATGCACAAGAAATATACTTTTTTTAAATTGCTGCCTATGTTTTTTTTTTTTTTATTCCCACTCCCAACCCCCCAAATATTGAAGCTTTAACCTTTTAAATGCCACAGATCATAGAATCTAAGTTCTATGGCAAAGTAACTTGAAACGTCACAGATCGTAGATTCTACGTTCTGCAGCATTTGCAGGTTTGGGAACAGAAGAGCAGGAGTTTTTGCTGTACAGAAGTCCTAAATCTGCCTAAAACTATACATATCTGGTATTGACATGTTCGAGAGACATGAGGCTTTCCAAATCAGTTGGATTTTCATGTGTAAAATGAAATATTTTTCTGGTATAAATTTATATATTGTGAAAAATAGGAATTTTTCCTTTTTTTTTGTATTTAATGCTATAAATCTTTTTGCTGAGGTGGAAATACATGAAAGCTCAGTTTCTCCCAAAAAATACAATGTATAGTTTTCCTAGGTAAACTATAGGTTCCCCTCAGAAAATGCCCCTAAAGTTAGAGAGCATAAATGTTTAAAAAACGTCTGGCATTTCGCGTAACCAAAATGTGAAGTTCTGCTGGCAGATAAAGGGTTAATATTACTCTCTAGTATCTCTGTAATCTAGGTGCAGACTCGGAACCATTACAATTTGGTCATCCGGTCCAAAGATAAGGAATGTATTCACTATTGTAGCTAATTAGAACAGTTTACAGAGTGGTCATTTATGCTTTATACTGTTCTAATTTGTTGCATTAGTTGATACATTACTTATCTTTGGCCATGCGCAACATCATCCCTGAGTTTTATTAATGGAAGTTGTTATAAATGGTACAATGGTTGCCAATACTCCACACTGCTGCTGAGAACTGTATCAACTAATGTAGTAAACAGGCACTATACAGATACAAGTGAAGGTAAAACTTTACCTTAAACCTCCAATATTAGAAAAATAGAAAGTAATTAAACATTTCTGGTAAAAGGTAAATAAAGTGTTTGGGTATGATCAAACCCCTTAAAGATTTTAGAGGACTCTCTTATAATATCCTGCAATTACAGCAGCAGTCAGTTCTGATGCAATATTTATCCTTAAAGGGATTTTTCTTTTTTTGTTTCTCCCTGTTTTAGGTACGAGCTTTGACGAAGAACTGGCTGTTTTAGGAGCAGGAAGAGAATTTGCATTAATGAGAACTGCTAGCGGAAAGGTGGCATTATAATCTGTTATTTATAAAGAAAGTTATTTGTTTGAAATTTTGTGTAATGTTTGTACCAATGTAATATGTGTTCAACAAACGATTTGGCACATTTGACATTTAAGGCTGCTTCCCCAAATTGCAATGTGTATAACTTAAAACTATTGGAATTAAGTTTTCACTAAATTACATCATATTGCCGTTATAACTTCCACCGATAGCTTTCACTAAATGTGTTCTTCCCTTTGGTACCCTGTTTAGGTGTATTACACTGGCAAATATCAAAGCCTTGGAATCAAGCAGGGTGGGCCGTCATCAGGAAAATGGGTTGAGCTGCCCATAACAAAATCTCCAAAGATTGTTCAATTCTCCGTTGGCCATGATGGTTCTCATGCATTGCTCACTGCTGATGATGGAAGTGTATTTTTTACAGGCACAGCTAGTAAAGGGGAAGATGGAGAGTCAAGTAAGTGTCAGTATTATTCTTATTATAAACCTATATTGTTCAAATGAGCAGGTGTGTGTAGTTCCTTTAGAGCTTGTGCTTGGAAAATGGTTATATGTATCATAATTAGTGAATCTGACCTGTTTTGATTCGCCGAAATTTCACCAAAAATGGGAAAAATTTGGCAAATGCATTGAAGTCAATGGGCTACAAATTTTTTTTCACCCATTGGCGTCCATGGCCATTTTTTCATGGCGAAACATTTCGCTCGTCACAAATCATAATGGAGAAATGGTTTATAATTAATGTGATTAGTGGAAATCCCCAGTAATTGCAAACACTTGTTTTCAAAACAGTGTGACCTATTTAGGCCATTTTACTGTTTTTTCTAATGTTTTATTTATTGCTCTGCATGGGAATCTTAATGCTTTATAACTTTATTGAGTATCTTAGGGCAGTGGTTTGCTACATGTTATTTGTTCATTGAGAGATTTAAAATGGTTTCACTTTAAAGGACCAGTAATGTCAGAATTTGAATATATATATGTTTTTTTTTTGTACCTGAACTAAAACCTGCAAATAAACCATTTTATTCATTATATAGTTCTGTAAAGAGCCGTGAATGACTTTTGATCCCCATTTGTCTTCCTGTGTAAGAACTAAACTAGTTGTATTCTACACAGCCTATGTATCCTGTGCCTTTTCCCCTTTTTTAGACTGAATGGCTATTCCCATGGTTACACAGCAGCTTAGTTATGTAAACTATAGTAGTATTTCTGATGCAGACACACAGTTTTTACCAGTGCAGGGAAACAGGACAATCTGCATTGAAGCTTTTATTGTAACTTTTTGTTTAATTAAGCAGTTATTGATTTAGATTTGTTTGTTTTTATTTATCACTTGTTTGTAATCCCAAACACACAGCAAAAAGCCGTCGACAATCGAAACCCTATAAGCCAAAAAAAATGATGAAAATGGATGGAAAATTTGTTGTTACCACTGCCTGCAATAATGGGAGCAGCTCAATCATAAGCAAGGATGGTGAGCTGTACATGTTTGGAAAAGACGCCATTTATTCTGACAGCTCAAGTAAGTGATTGTAATAAAATGTGATGCTTCGTATTAGTGTTTTGCAGTTAAGTACTATTGTACAAAGAAAGTGTTTAGTCGCATTAATTTCCTTGGTTGCTGTTTATGCCTGTTCCATGAAATACATAATTTAGTATCACTGTTTTGATTAAACATTACAACATTATTTTCCACCGTTGTATGCATCAGTAGCACTCTCCTAGATTGATGTTCAGAAAAAATTCCAAATGTATATATTTTTTTTCCCACTTACTTAGGGGCAAATTCATCAAGGGTCGAATATCGAGGGTTAATTAACCCTCGATATTCGATTGGGAATTAAAATCCTTCAACTTCGAATATTGAAGTCGAAGGATTTTACGCAAAATACTTCGATCGAACGATCGAAGGAATAATCGTTCGATCGAACGATTAAATCCTTCAAATCGAACGATTCGAAGGATTTTAATCCAACGAACGAAGGATTATCCTTCGACCAAAAAAACTTAGGCACCTTCCCCATAGGCTAACGTTGGGTTCGGTAGCTTTTAGGTGGCGAACTAGGGGGTCGAAGTTTTTTCTTAAAGAGACAGTACTTCGACTATCGAATAGTCGAACGATTTTTAGTTTGAATCCTTTCGATTCGAAGTCGATGGTCGAAGTAGCCCAAAAAACACTTCGAAATTCGACGTTTTTTTACTTCGAATCCTTCACTCGAGCTTGGTGAATTGGCCCTTTAGTGTTTTTGACCCACAATGGTCAAAAAAATTGATGCAGTTGTTGCTCAAATTGGCGCACCATTCATTAAAGGTACTTGCGTCTTTGATGCATCTCCGTCTCTGCCACAATTGTTCTGAAATTATCAGGCTGCATTGTGGGTAAAAAAACATGGCTACTTGCTTCAAAAATTACATTTTAAACACTCTAGTTTCCTTTGTAAATCAGCCCTTAGGTATCTATGGGATTATTGTAGCCAACAGCAGTGTTTTTTTTTTTTTTGTGCACAAAGGTGAATATTTGCTCCTGTATCTTTTTAGATTTGGTTACAGACTTAAAAGGACACGTGGTGACTCAAGTTGCTATGGGCAAAGCCCATACTTGTGTACTGACGAAGAAAGGGGAAGTTTGGACATTTGGTGTCAACAACAAGGGCCAGTGTGGAAGAGATACAGGTGTTATGAACCAAGGAAGCAAGGGTAAGAAAATGGCTTTCTTCCATTTTTTTTTTTTACTTTTTTTTTTTTATTTGGTTATAGTTTTTAGTGTAATTTTTTTTTTTTTAATATTGTGTTGTACAAAAAAGATAATTTTACAGATCCCTTTTATGTCTTATACACAAACAATTGCATGTTTAAAGGAGAACTAAAGCAGCAGTATACACCCTATTTCAACATGGGTTACCCTACCCCAAGGAGGAGTTAATATTCTGATACAGAGAAAAGAAAGTCCAGGCTGATGTAGTTATTTCAGAAAAGGAGGACTGGCCCAGGGAAGAATTGCAGGTTTAATTAATTTGGTGGATGCCTGACAAATTGGCACCCACAGTGTATAAAGCTTTCCTTGCTCTTTAAACATAATTGCTGCAATTTTCTTTCATTTTTGGTGACATTACACTTAAATCGAGTTTGCTCTCCTAACTAATCTTTTTTCAGGCTGAAATGGCAGAACTGTGCTAAGTTTACAGAAATACAGAAAAATATCCTAGGTTCAGTTCCATAATATACAAACATTATTTTTGTTCAGTCAGATTAGATTGGAGTATATGTGTAAATATATAAGTATTTTTTTACTGACTTGCTTAGTGTTTGGAGTTGAAAACATGGCAACAGCAATGGATGAGGATCTTGAGGAGGAACTCGATGAAAAAGATGAAAAATCTATGATGTGCCCCCCTCGAATGCATAAATGGAAGCTGGAGCAGTGCATGGTGTGTACAGTGTGTGGAGAATGCACAGGTTATGGAGCCAGCTGTGTTAGTAGTGGACGACCTGATAGAGTACCGGGAGGGTATGTATACAATAGTTGAATGAAAAAACATTTTTATACTAATGTAATGGTTATAAAGAAGCCATTACTGTTTTGTTTTGGTGCTTTATGGATTTTTGTATTGGATTTTTTACTGATATTATTGGAACTTATAGAATTTGTGGCTGCGGATCGGGAGAATCTGGCTGTGGTGTTTGTGGATGCTGTAAAGCTTGTGCTCGGGAACTTGATGGCCAGGAGGCAAGACAAAGAGGAATCCTTGATGCTGTGAAAGAGATGATACCATTGGATCTCCTACTAGGTAAAGGTGTGGCTTATTCTATTTATTTTGCATGCATAGTTTCTGTGTAGTTCTGGGGATTCGCTCAAGGGATTCTCACTGCACTTTATTAGTAGCAGTTCAGTTTTCGAATATATGGTTCAACAAAATAGTCACTTTATCAAAAGTCTCTGGGTAAAATGGATGAAAGACCCTTACTCCTTGGGGTCTATGGGTTTCTCCACCTAAACACAAGCAAAATGTACAATACCTTTCTGTTCGCCATGCTGTAGTTCTTGAGTCGCCTTCTCTCCCACCAGTCAGAACCCAGACTTGATAGCACCTGCTACAAGTTGCCCCTTTTACAGGCCCCTTGGCTTGCCAGACCTGTGTCTCCCTTATAGACACACAAGAGAACACATAAGTGTGAGAGTACATATCTTTTACAGGCAGTAGCATCTCTAACCTCAGCTGCCACTTCATTACCTGACTGAGAGGGAAATAAAAATTACCCTACAGAGCACATATTTAAAGTAGACAGGTGTGTTTAGAAACCACCCTGTCACCATGTATACGGTATTTATATTTGTGTGTGTGTAGATGTTCTTTTAGGAAACCAGAACAATGATCAGCCAGTGAATTTTACAATAACGATTTAAATCACTTATACGTATATTATTTATGTTTATTAAGACCAAGAAAGTCCCTAGAAATAATTTTATGCCCCTGGTGTGTATTTCCTACAGTTTTATACTCTCTACTTAGAAATCTTTGCTACAGATTTAAATTCGCCCATCACTATTAATATGGCGTCCAAATTCTCACGAGATAAATTATGCCTATACGTTTTTACGGCTGGTGACATAATTACGTTGCATATTGACGATCATTTTGCATGTAAATAGTTTTTCTATTTATAAATAGCTTTTCTATTTGAAGCCAGTGGAATTATGGGGAACGAGAACAATGAGAAGAAACCTACGTGCTGAAAAACACATCTTGACGGTCACGTGTGGTTTCAGTGGCGTATTTACGCCCGACTGAGCTTTTTTTAAAACGCATCGTAAAAACGCCTTGCCCTGACAGAGCATTTGTTTTTTTGAAGGGGCGACACTAATTTGAAAGCTGCAAAGAATCAGAAGAAAACAACAAATAACTATAAACTATAATAAATAAATAATGAAAATCAATTGAAAAGTTGCTTAGAATTGGTCGTTCTATAACATAATAAACATAATAAAAGTTACATTAAAGGTGAACCACCTTTACTTTCTAAAATAATAGAAATAGAAAATATAATGAAATTAACATTTCTCTAATTTATTACAGCTGTACCTGTGCCAGGAGTCAACATTGATGAGCAATTAAGACAGGAAGACAAGAGACAGCGCGTCAACAGGAGACATAGAATAGATGAAGGAAGAGGTAAATTGCATGTTTCTATTTTGCAACTCTATAATGGTGTTGTAAATAGTTATGCTTTATACACTATTTAGTAGCTGGCCCAATTTATAGATTAAAGGTTAAATAATGTTCTAAGCAGAACAGAATCATTCTGTTTTCGCCAGGCAGTGCTCGGCCCATATGATAGGTTGAGGACCTAAGCTGCTTTGTGTGGGTCAACTTGCACCTTCTAAATGCCTGCATTCTTGGTAATCTGCTTCCAGTGAATAAACAACCTGTGCTGTTTGGCTGCCTGATGTATGACCAAACTGCATCTGTTTCATTTGTTTGGGCACCAGTATCAGGCCATGTTTACAGTCACAGTGAAGTTATTCCCCCTAATTTTGTTTTACATTAACTGTCATTTTTTTTTATTTTGTATTTTTTTTTTTTTTAGGGGGAAAAAATCCTAATGGGGATTTAGGTACAGTATGATGAGTGTCCTGAAAATTGGTAAAAGTTTAGACGTATTTCAGATCACCCTGTGGGTATATTTTATGCACCTGTCAGTGTGTGATGCTCTTGAGTGTTTGTCATGCAACTGCTTTGGGACTTTTCTCTGAGGTGCATCCTAAACTTTTTCTTCTCTTTATTTCTCCTGTTAAATTTGAAAAAAAAAATGGTTTGACAACTTAAATTGCCTTAATTATTCAGAGTTAACTCTGAGAATGTCACTGGAAGTACAAGTATGGGATCTGTTATCCGGAAACCCATTATCAGGAAAGCTCTGAATTACAGAAAGGCCATGTCCCAGAAACTCCACTTTAAAGGGGATCTATCGCGAAAATGAATATTCAATATAAGCATCATCTCACTGAAATAAGACACTTTCTAAATACAATCCGTTAATTATTTCTTAAAATGGTACAGAATTTTAAAGTTACTCTTCAGAATCTCTCACACCACAACTTGTCACTCTCTTGCCGAGGTCTGGGTCAGATTTTGATTCGTCTTTATGGGGGGCTCCCTTTCTTAACAGAATAGCTCAAATAACCAAATCCAGCACAAACAAAAGTTAACAAAATAACAGACTCTGGCAAACACCCTGCATGGAGAGAAACAGGATTTCCATCAGAGCTGGTTATATTTAAAGAGTGAGCACCTAGGTTAAGGGTGTAACACCCCCCCCCCCCCCAAAGGATGTATTAGACCTAACTGTCAATCAAAAACTCAACCTACTGCATGAAGACAAATTAAAGAGTCAGGTTGCTCAGAGTGAAGAATAACTTGATTATTTTATAAATCGTACAGAATTTTTAATTGATTGTATCTAGAAAGTTTCTATTTTCAGCAAGCGTATATTAAAGGGATTCTGTCATGATTTTCATGGTGTAGTTTTTATTGCTAAATTACACTGTTTACACTGCAAATAATTCACTCTACCATGTAAAATTTAATTACTGAACTGTTTTTTTTTTTTAATCTATAATATTGGTGTGTAGGCAGCCATCTCAGGTTATTTTGCCTGGTCATGTGATTTCAGAAAGAGCAAGCACTTTAGGATGGAACTGCAGGCTGTTGTTTCTCCAACTCAATGTAACTGAATGTGTCTCAGTGGGACCTGGATTTTACTATTGAGTGCTGTTCTTTGATCTACCAGGCAGATGTTATCTTGTGCTATCTGGTTACCTTCCCATTGTTCTGTTGTTCGGCTGCTGGGGGGGGGGGGGAAAGGGAGGGGGGTGATATCACTCCAACTTGCAGTGCAGCAGTAAAGAATGACTGAAGTTTATCAGAGCACAAGTCACATGACTGGGGGCAGCTGGCAAACTGACAATATGTCTAGCCCCATGTCATATTTCAAAATTAAATATAAAAAATCTGTTTGCTCTTTTGAGAAACTGATTTCAGTGCAGAATTCTGCTGGAACAGCACTATTAAATGATTTTTTTTTTTTTTTTTAAAAAACATGTTTTCCCATGACAGTATCCCTTTAAATTTAAATGTTTGCGATAGATCCCTTTAAGCAAATAATTAACATTTTTAAAAATTATTTGCTTTACTTGATCCTAACTAACATATCTTTGGAGGCAAAATAATCTTATTGGGTTTATTTAATGTTAAAATAAGTAAGTAGAATTAAGGTATGGTGATCTAAATTATGGAAAGGCCTCTTATTTGGAAAACCCCAGGTCCTGAGCATTTAGGATAACCGATCCCATGCTTGTACCAAAAACAACACGTATAGAGCTATATCATCTGCTGAAATTGTGAAACTTGTAACCTTACCTAACTTCACACGCTATACCAGTGTTCTCCCCAGGTCGTTCTAGTGTATTGCCTAGCTGATTTTCCCCTGCCACATGGCTCCCCTCTATCCACACTTTTCCCCATATATTGTGTGCAGAAGAGAAGTTGTCATATAGAAGCTGGTATGACTTTGTGCTGTATTTGCTGAAGCACACAGGCCTATCACCATGTGTAAAAAAGATTATGTTAGAGCAGAGGATGAGAAATATATATATATATATATATATATATATATATATATATATATATATATATATATATATATATAATTTTTTTTTTTTTTTCCTGCCTGCCATTTTTTTTTTCTGTGGAGAAAATTGCTATACAATATTTATACAAAAACTTCACACTGTTCACACTGGCCCATCATAACAATAAGTGACCACCAGAGTGATTAAATTAAGTATTTAACAAATGATTAGAGCTGATAATAATGGGGAATCAATTTGCATGGTGACCTCCGAAGCAAGCAAAAAACATATTGGGGTTAAACCAAGATTTCAACATAACTCCCATTTTCTAGGATTATCTTAACGGTATATGTGTTTTGCTTCCTTTAACTTTATATGTGTTTTTTCTTCTGGAAAAAATGTTGCTACTTTTCATTAGTGTAAACTCGATGCAGTTATTTGTATGGCACTAATTACTCCGCTCTCATACCACTGCTATGAGTGCGGTTTGAAATGCTTCCTCCCTCACTGCTTGGTTTAGTGCCCTTAATAATGCACAACCTCTGCATTTAGTGCATCCTCTCTCAGGTGCAACACCAGAAACCCTTTTGGGAAAGTACTTTACTGTGCAGTGTTGTGAGTTGATGCAAAACTGGGGGTTCTTCATAAAATAGATATATTTGCTCTATTGTTCTGCAATTTCTGTGAGGTTATCCATTCAAACTTTATTGACGTTCGTATTGATAGCTTGTCACTTTTAATATAACTCCTTTGTCAGCAATAGAAATGTGCCACAGTTCTGATCTGTATTGCTGAAGAAATGGTTTAATAATGCAACATATCTATGAGCTATAGGGTTGAAATATATTTTTAGAACGGTCTGTAGCACTTTAACATTGCTATATTTGGTTTATTACAGTATGTTGTCTGACCCTAACAGTATCTGTACTGGGTATTCATGAGCAAGCATAGGCATTCTATTGGATAGCATACCTCTTAACTTATTTTATATATTTATATATTTTTTGTCAAGTGAGAATCTGGTGACTTTAAGGTATTTCTCAACCTTAAAGCTAACCCTAATTTTCATTTTTATTTTGTTTTAGTGGAAATACTGTGATACCTTGTGAAAGTGAAAAAGCTTAAAATGTTTTCAATTGCTTAGTATATTTAGCCTTTCCTGAATTTTTCAAACTAAATGTACTTCCATTTTGAAGTTAAGTTTTATTAAGGTCTTAGTTGGAGTAAGCAAAGAAAGGATTGTCCATATATTACAGTATATTTAAATGGGATCTGTCATCCAGACATAAAAAGCTGTATAACAAAAGTATTTTTCAAATAAAACATGAAACTCAAATTATTTTATTAATTAAAACATCCATACCAGTTATATACTCAGCTGTCAATCATATATTGCCTGCCCCTTCTCTATGCCTTAGGCAAGCTATTACATTGTTTCCATTCTGTACCTAGATGTGACTGTACTCCTCAAATTCCTCTTCCCTCTTAACAATATAATTGTGTAGCCAGCGCAGAGATGTGTGTATGGATGCTGGGTTGTTATTTGGGGTGGTTGAACTTGATAGACTTTGTCTTTTTTCAATCCGATTTAACTATGTAACTATGTCCCCCATACTGGTGCATATACATGATTTTGGCATGATGAAAAGCTTGCCTCAATAATAGGGATGCACGGAATCCACTATTTTGGATTTGGCCGAACCCCCGAATCCTTTGCTAAAGATTCGGCCGAATACCGAACCAAATCTGAATCCTAATTTGTATATGCAAATTAGGGGTGGGAAGGGGAAAACATTTTTTACCTCCTTGTTTTTTGACAAAAAATCATGTGATTTCCCTCTCCACCTCTAATTTGCAAGCCGGGCTGAAGGATTCGGCCAAATCAGAATCCTGCTGTAAAAGGCTGAATCCTGGACTCAATAACCATGTCCACAAAATGGCACCTGCCTGCTGTGAATTCTAAGACTAAAAGACAAGATTGTTTATTTTGCTTGACTGACATAATAAAATAGGATTTGGAATTCTTTTTTTTGGGGTGATGGGTCCCCTTTAAGCTGGCCAACTACGTCAAAGTGATCCCTGGTCTGACCAGTCCTACACTCGCTTTTATCTAATTCATTAGAAACTAAATCCCTGTGAAAATTGTGTAATGTAGCCATAGAATTAAGGTATTTATTAATCAGATAAAAGTCCGTCTTCTACAAAAGTTAAAACAATATGACAAACTGTTACAGGACGGTTAACCTAAAATACATTGCTCTCTAAAGTGGAACCATCTGTAACCTTCCCAAAGAAATGTACGTACAGGTTTCAAGAGTCTTTCAGAGATCAATCATAATCATTTTTTTGATCACGGATGAGACCATTTTTTCCTGCATGATTTTGGCTACTAAAGCTCAGTGACTGACTTTAATTGTTTGGCTAAGTAGGCCATTTCATGTGTATATATAATGTTATTGTAATAAGAAACACCTTGCTTTAGTCACAATTTAGGCCCAGATACTAAGCAGGTTCAGGTTAAATTTTAAAGTTACCCTTAGCTAACTTCTCCAACACATCTATGACCACGGCTCAACCCTGTATCTAGATGCACTATAGAAAATGTGTCTTCATTATTGAAGAAAACTTAATGCACACCCCATAGCACGTATTTTATTGTGTGTACATGAAATTGGCAAAGCTTCCTTCCAAGGTGTATTGATCTAGCTCTCATTGTTACTTTTTTGGTAATACTATTTGAAATCCTGTTTCCATTTTGTGAGTTTTTCCATGCATGTGCAAAATGTCTCTCCCCAGGCCCTTTTGTATTTCCTGGTCCTAATATTATGAAACATCGAGAGCAGGCTCTAGCCAGACTAAGATCCCATCCAGCACAGCTAAAGCATAAGCGGGACAAGAAAAAAGGTATTTAGTATTCATATTCTGTGAGAAAGGGCAGACACTTAAACTTTTTTTTGTCCTTTCTTCAACCCTTCTTATAGAAATTTACTAAACTTAAACTTAGTTTATTTCAGCCTTTCCCCTTTTTCTCAAGATTTTCTTTTCTTTTAAGAATTCTAAAACATGTGTACTTATTTATGGTTTTCAACACCAAACTAGCCCAATGCAGTGAAGGATGTCACTCAAGTGTCCTAAACCTCTACATTACTTAATGTATGTGTGCCACTTTATTTATTATCTTGGTGATTGGTGCTTCTTTTAGTACTTATCCTGAGGTTTAGCAGTCTAACTGTAAATTTAGGACCTGTGTGTACGTTAAGCCCCTTTGTCATATCATATATATATTTAAGGAATAATAATGTTCATGGTTCTCCTTTATATGATAATATACTTGGCAAATACATGGTAGGTTGTGCATCACTATCTTTTGTTTCTGTAGTTTATTTCAAAATTATTTTATACGAACATAAATTTATTTTATTTGGTAGCTTTTGCAGTAGCCTTTACTTCAGATAGAATTGCTAATAGTAGAAGGGGTAATTCTCCTTTAAATCAACTTTTAGTATGATATGAAAGCCTACAGAGAGAAAGAGAGCTATTGAACTCTCAGTTTGGCAGAGTAGAATTCTAAAGTCAAAGGGTGTTTGTTTTACTATTTGCCCTGTTTAGTGCAATAAATTTGATTTCCATTCCTTAAACAGTGATCCCCAACCAGTAGCTCGTGAGCAACATGTTGCTCTCCAACCGCTTGATTGTTGCTCCCAGTGGCCTCAAAGCAGGTTCTTATTTTTGAATTCCAGGCTTGGAGGCAAGTTTTAGTTGCATAAAAACCATGTGTACTACCAAACAGAGCCTCAATGTAGGTTGACAATCCACATAGGGGCTACCAAATGGCCAATCAGAGCACTTATTTGGCCTCCAAAGAACATTTTTCATGCTATTGTTGCTCCCCAACTCCTTTTTCTTCTGAATGTTGCTCAAGGGTTCAAAAGGTTGGGGATCCTTGCCTTAAAGTGATACTGACACGTTCCTATAAAAACCATAGGAACGTGCCAGTATGAAGAAAATGCTGCACACAAAATATTTCCCATCAAAGCCCCCTGCAAAGCCGCCCCCAGCCCCGCAAACCCACACTCAACCGACCCTCCGACCCACCTATAAGATCTCATCAACTGAATTCAAATGCTGACTAAATCTCTTCAACTGTTTCCTACATCTTCCGAGTTGCTTCACTGATGCAGGGCTGTGGGCCACGCTATCCTTCCATTGGCTGATTACGTATCACAACAGGACTTCAGCCTATGGAAGGATCGCTCCGGCCCCAGCCCTGCATCAGGGAAGCAACCTGGAAGATCAGTCAGTGCAGGGAGGGATGCAGGGCTGGGGGCGGATTTGAGGGGGGCCTTGCGGGTGGACCTTTGCAGGAAATATTTTGTGTGCAGCATTGTCTTCATACTGACACGTTCCTATGATTTTTATAGGAACGTGTCAGAATCGCTTTAAGTCTAAAAACAAACAAAAATACAATTTAAACATTATTAAACCCAATAGGAGTGTTTTTTGCCTCCAATATGAATTCCTGCAGCTTAGTTAGGATCAAGTGCCAGGTACTGTTTTATTATTGGAGACAAAAAAAAGGGAATTTGGTTTTTGGATAAGGGATCCCATACATGTGTATATGTGTGTGTTATGTGGGTAATTAAGGCCTTGGGTTGTAAGCTCTACTGGGGCAGGGACTGAGGTGAAACATTGCAAAATATGTCAACCCTGTATACATAACTGTTTTAACTTTAGCTATACCTATAATAAACATATGTATGGGTAAAGCTAGCCATAGATGGGAAGATTTACCTTCATATTGGATGAACGATCGTTCAGTGCCATCTCCCGACCTGCCTCTAACCATTCAGATCAAATAAAGTAGTAAAAGAACAGATCAGACGATTTTCTGACAGCAATCGTACGAAAGTTATGTCCGACAAAAGCTGGTGACAGTCTCCCACTGATACCGTCAGATTGGCAATACATGCAGAGATGTTATCGGTAGTCTACAGAAATTTTCTAACCTGTCCGATCAACTGAACTGAAAAATGTTGGAACACTCAACACACAGCCCGAAAATCGGATGAAACGGAGATTCGTATGATTGAATGTTTGCGTCTATGGCCAGCTTTAAACTGTATGTCCTTATTTGTGCATCGTTGCTGCTACAATGCATCAAAACTCCATGCATTTTCTTATAAGATTAATGTGTAGGCTAGGGTTATGGGAACATTGCTACTTCATGTGTAGGATTATTTTTAGTAATGAGTTACTCCATGTGCCATCTCTTTTAGTAAGACCTCTATTCACAAAGTACAGCTCTTTAAATTGGGTAGAGTGCTGTACCTCAAATAATATAAATATGTTGATCCCCTGCTTGAAATACTGTGCCTCTGCTGTAACATTGGATAAGAGCGGATGTTTTTGCAACCTGTCTGCAGTCGCTTCTTCATAATGTTGGGCACTCTTCCAAACAAAGTGGGTGCCAGCCAGATAGGAGAACCATTAAAGGGAAAGTTTGATGTTATTAATAAGTATACTAGTAACTCCTTCTCTGTGTTATTCCGCTCATTTGTTCTGATGTATTTCACCTGAAGAGAGAACTGATGTTCAGAAGATCGTGGGTTCTTTTTTTAATAAAAACTGTACAAATCTTTTAATTGAAAGTATATTGAAGATGGGTTTCTTTTTTCAGCAATGGACCTGATAACAAGATAGCATTGCTAATAGAATTGTCCAAATTTTGCATTTCCAATGAGAGCAGCAGCTCATGCTTCGTTGGCTGCTAGTGTGTTGGCGGAAAGGTGGGAAAGCACCATGAAAGTTTAGCGGATAGGCAGTTTTAGATATTTTTATCATAGGTTACTGCATTTTTTCTACTGTTTGCCCTACTAAGAATGCAATTCCATTCTGCTGTAAAGACATCTTCTCAAACCCAGAACCTGCTGGTAGAAGTAGAAGAAAGAACAGTTATGATAAGATATTAATGCTGAATGTTTGTGTTCTGGAAATGCAGAGAGCAGATGTTTTCTTTCTTCTAGGTGGTTAGTTAGGGTTAATCATGGGCCCTAAGTGATCAAGAGTGCTTTTTACTGTAGCTGTTTCATGTTATCTTTGGTAATTGTTCAGGTTGAAGGAAAACTAGTGCATCATGCCCCATGAGTATCCGTTGTAATAGTGTTTTCTGTTGAAAATGCTCTGTGTAAGTTCAAGATGAAAGCAAAGATTTGCTCCTACTGTGTGGTGGTAAGATTAATCACTTGTACTTATTTTGGTTGTTACCAGTTTGTTCTGCATCTCTGTCCTTAATTGTTCCTTAGTGTCTTTTCTCAACACCTTTCATGCTGTGGAAATGTGCACCAATGGCTTATTTATGTACCTTATGGTTTTATCTTCTGTGTATGTTGCTTGCAGATGAGAGCAGAGAACAAGGTGAGAAAGATGCAAGCAAAATCACAACGTACCCTCCTGGAGCTGTACGATTCGACTGTGAACTGCGGGCTGTTCAAGTGAGCTGTGGCTTCCACCATTCAGGTACTCAACTTTAACTGTAATGCTAAATAGCATATAAATGTTACATTTTTCCGAGTTACAAATGTAAACTTTTTCACTGTGTAATGATTTGAAACCTATTCTAGGGACTATATTAATATCTTGCTTCTCAAGCTTATCGCTACTTTTCTACTTGGAACATAAAACTATTTCCACGTTATAAGGGTCTGCTATTTTCTTTAATTTCCCTTTTCCCTTAAACTAATGGAAATATTAGCTGAAAACATTCCCTGCTAAGCCTGCTGATAGCAGTGCATTCTATGCTAAAGGACATAAGGGCAGTTAATTTTATAATTGGTGTAACAAGTTAATAGTTATAGTCCCTGAGGTGTGCCTAAACAATTGGCAGTCTTATTGCCCCCCCCCCCGCTTTTTCTTGTTTGATTTCAAGAAATATCAGCAGCAGAAATAAATTCTAAAATGCAGTGCAACGAAAACAGGAATCTAAAAAGACAGGAAAGTGCTATATCTGTCCGATAAAGTAGAATGAGTGGGACATCAGGGAATTGTTGAATTGGTATAGCCACAATCATTGTCGTTGGCACGGTAGAGAATGACAATATAACAGGCAAAAACAGAGAATGACGGTGACTTTGGTGTTTTGTTATATTAATTAGCACCCTCTAGTTCATCATGAAATTAAATCCTATCCTTACACTTAACAAGGAAGTAAAGGCTTTTTATAGGGATTCTGTTGGTATCCCTCAAAAGAAGCAACGTTTCAGTATGCATATATTATTTTTTTGTACCATTTAGATATTGCCTCCAGTACTCCTAGCTGGATCTGTCCGCCCCATCTGCAATCCTCTTGAAATCCAAGCAGGTGGCGGCTGAATGGGCAGTCAGAAACAAACACGCATGGCAAGTAAGAGTGATTTCACTGGTAGGCGCCATGTGGGCTCGTTTCCTTTTAATAAACTTACTAATCTTTTCCTTCCTGAGCAGTTCATTTCCACTAACCCTACCACTGGCTAACCTAATTCACTATGGCAGATATCTGCTCCTTTTTCTTTGCTAAGAGACCATTTTCAATCATCTGAATAAATCCTAAGCTCAATGAAAGTCATTACTGCAAAAATATAACATTTTTTTTTTTTTTTTTTTTTAAAGTCCAGGAAAATATCAGAATAAAATTTCCATGATTTCCAATACATACATTTGTTATGCTAATGCTCTCAAAGTGGTGTATATTTTCTCTTTAAAACTAGCAGAATCTGTGGGTTTGCTATCCTTGCTCCTTTCTTCCAGAGAAAGTGTTTCCACTTGTTGAACGGGAAACAGTGAAAAGCTGCAGATTGCTTTTTGCCCAATTTGATTTCCCCCCATGATCCAGAACTTAATCAGTTAAAATGCCATTAATTGCCATACAGTAATCCAAAAACGGTGTTGTTTTGTTGGGTTGTAGATTTGTAGGAAAATGATTTATTTCAGTTTGTTTATGCATTGACATATGCACATGTGCAGTGGAGTAAAACTTTACTGTATGTATGTATTAAGTATGTATGCGCACTCTACTTTTTTCCTCAGTGTCCCTAGTGCAAAGAGAAAACCATTTTGGCACCCAAGTGAAATAGGCTTTCTTTGTACTTTAATTCGTTAAATTGCTTCACTCTGGCCTGATTGTTGGTCTATGCAGCCTGACAATGTAATCTTTTTTATTTTTCTTCACTGCTTTAAACTTATCTGACAATATTTAGAGGTTGGTTTGTCTTTCATATACTCTGATGATAAAAAAAAAAATATTTATTTTTAAAGGGGTTGTTCACATTCCAAACACAATTTTTTTTTAGTTCAATTGTTTTCAGATTGTTCCCCAGAAATAAAGACTTTTTTCAATTACTTTCCATTATTTATTTTTTACTGTTTTTCTAAAATCTAAGTTTAAAGTTGAATGTCCCTGTCTCTGGCAGCTCAGTAATTCAGGTGCAGACTTTGAACTGTTACAATTTTGTAACATTTAGTTGATACATTTCTCAGCAGCATCTCTGGAGTATTAGCAACTATTGTATCAATTCTAACAGCCGCTTGTAATGAAACCCAGAGATTCTGCTCAGCAGTGACAAAGATAAGAATTGTATGAATTAAACTTATCAATTTAAAACAGTTTACAGGGTCGGCGACCCCCCCCCCTCCTAGAGCTGCTTTAGAAGGAGAAAAATGACACTTTACACTTCAAAATTAGAAAAACGGTGACACATAGAAAGTAGAAGGTAATTGGAAAAAAGTGGTTATTTCTGGTGATCTATCTGAAAACAACTAGTTGTTTGAAGGTGAATCACCCCTTTAAAGGAAAACTATACTAGTAGTCATTTGATAATCCCATAAAAAAAGCTGCTATTTCAAGTGCTAAAGTCCGCCCACTGGCTCACATGAGCCACAATGTTCCCACTCTTAGGACACTCATACACAGGGTCACCATCAGAAGGTTAAAGGGGCTCTGCAGCTTGAAAAAGGGCCACGTTGTAGCTTGAAACATTGTAACTGTCCAGATCATTAGGCCATGAGAAGCAAATAAAGGCTTTTAAATAAATCTTTGGAGGGTGCTGTCTGCTACATTTTGGATACAGGGGCCCTGTGATAGAGCCCCCCCCCATAGATTACTAATATGTATATGTCAATATGGTAAGATTCTATTATAGGTCACATAAATTATCTGTTGGTTTAGTATTCATTCTGAAGGTACAGTTTTTCTTTAACTGTTTAAGGACAGTAATTGCAAGTTAATGCTATTTCACTTTTTTGCAAAATAATGGTTTCTTTTTACAGTGTTTGAACTATATGCAATTTTTGATCTGGAATGCTCTGAGCAATTTATTGTAATGTCATGGTTTTAAGCAAATCTTCTCATTGTAGCAAAATTTGGATTGCCTAAAAACAGGTTTCTACTGCTAGTGTCCATTTTAAAGAAAGCTAATGTTTCTAATTTTAGTAATCTTAATGGAAAATGGTGACGTGTATACATTTGGATATGGACAACATGGACAGCTTGGTCATGGTGATGTCAGCTGTAGGTAAGTAGTAAAAAAGAACTTATTAACTAATCAAGCTTTCAACAAAGCAAGATAATTGGTTATTCTAGTTATTTCATTCCAACTGTTGTAATTTCCAGGCACAGTAGCAATTATGCTACTCTGGATTGAAAAACTGAATAGAGGAAATTAACATATTTAAGATTATGAGTTCTAATTTTCATGGTCTGCTTTCACTCAGGTCTATAAGTCTATGAACACGTTTTTAAAATATACAGGTATGGGACCTGTTATCCAGGATGCTTGGGACCTGGGGTCTTTCAAATAAAGGATCTTTCTGTAATTTGGATCTTCATACCTTAAGTCTACTAGAAAATAATGTAAACATTAAATAAACCCAATAGGCTGGTTTTGCATCCAATAAGGATTAATTATATCTTAGTTTGGATCAAGTACAAGGTACTGTTTTATTAATACAGAGAAAAAGGAAATAATTTTTTAAAATTTTGGATTATTTGGATAAAATGGAGTTTATGGGAGAAGGCCATTCCTTAATTCACAACTTTCTGGATAACAGATCCCATACCTATACAATCATGGTATCAGTGAATTTGTAATTGTTGTGGTGTATTATTACCTCAGGTAATAATACATGAGGCAGCACACAGACCCTCATGAAATGGTGGTTCAAGACAAGAGATGTAAAAGAGCAAGATTTACTTATATATTATATATATTTCAGTTTGGTAAGATTCTTTCATATGCCACTTAATTTGATAAACTATCTGTTGCTTAAGTGTTCATTTTGGGGTATAGTTTTCCTTTAAAGTGCTCATCTCTGCTGCCCACACCATAAGGCTGACCACCTATTCATAAATGTGTGTTTAGTATAGGCTCTTGATTAACAGCATTGCAATGAAAGGCTGTTAGCCCATCTTTAGCATGCCGTATCTTTAACATGATTTTGTTTATCAGGCTAGTTTTTATCCCAGTGTTCGTATCTCTACCGTGCATTCACCTGCATCAGAAAGACAAATCTGCTCCGTACCTTGTTCATGATAATCACACATAATCAAATGTAGCCGTTTATTAAATATAAAAAAACTTTTCTGTACACTGATGGTTCTTTTTTTTCCTCTTTAAATTCTGCATGTCACTTTGCAGAATATGTTATTGGAGCTGGATTGCTAACTTGCTAGTTTCTCCTTTAGGGGCTGTCCGACTCTGATCCAGGCACTGCCAGGCCCCAGTACGCAAGTGACAGCTGGCAGCAATCACACGGCCGTTCTCTTAATGGATGGACAAGTGTTCACATTTGGAAGTTTCTCTGTAAGTGGAAAGCAGACCTTTTAAATATGAATAATAAGCTGCAACTGTTTGCATAAGAGGGAATGGCACTGTTACATTTGTTTAAATATTCAAGACACCCTCAAATTTTCATGCAGAATTTACTTCACATAGTTTATGTCCATACTCCCACTTTTAGTGAGAGTTTTATGTAGCCCATTATTCTTCACTTTCTTTATCAGTGATGGCAGGACATTTGGGTTTATTTTAGGGATTTACAATACATACTAACCCTTTTTACAATTTTTTTTATACTATTAGTTCTACAAATGTAATTTTATGTTATCACTTTGTACAGGCAGTGGTCCAAATTAAGCACTTGTCCCTGCAGCAACTATACTAGCATAATTGTATTTTTTTCTGCTTTCTGCTCCCCATGCTCTGTGATGTCATAGCATGACTCTTGGCTGCTAAGCCAAGCCACTCCTGTTTTTTGCAGGAAAATTATAGTGGCTAGAATATTGGTAAAGAATGACTCCCTTCAATGTTGAAAGTGTCACCAGAGCCCTTAAGAAATTAGGAAAAAGTTAGGGGGGAAGATAAGTAGTATAATAATGCATTCGCCTCTTTAATTTACTTTTAGATATACGTTAACCTTCATTACCTTGAGAGCTAAAATGCGTTATACGTTATGAGTCCATTGTCTTGCTGAAGTCTCTTTTATGTGTATTTCAGAAAGGGCAACTCGGAAGACCCATTTTGGATGTCCCCTACTGGAATGCTAAGCCAGCACCCATGCCCAACATAGGCTCTAAATATGGCCGAAAAGCAACCTGGGTTGGAGCAAGTGGAGATCAGACCTTTTTGAGGATAGATGAAGCACTAATTAACTCCCATGTTCTTGCTACTTCTGAAATATTTGCAAGCCGGCATATAATAGGCAAGTTATGTGTATTACAATTAAATTTTTTTCCCAGGAAAATGTACTTGCAGCATAGTGTTTGTGTACATTTCATTATTTTACTTAACTACTGAGATTAAGTTGGTACCAGTAATAGAGGCATTTTTATCAAAGAGTGAAGTTAAAGGGATCCTGTCATCGGAAAACATGTTTGTTTCAAAACGCATCAGTTAATAGTGCTACTCCAGCAGAATTCTGCACTGAAATCCATTTCTCAAAAGAGCAAACAGATGTTTTTATATTCATAGTAACATAGTAACATAGTAACATAGTAAGTAAGGTTGAAAAAAGACACATGTCCATCGAGTTCAACCTTTTTTTTTTTTGTTTATTAACTACCTATCTGCCAGTTGATCCAGAGGAAGGCAAAAAAACCCATCTGAAGCCTCTCCAATTTGCCTTAGAGGGGGAAAAATTCCTTCCTGACTCCAAAATGGCAATCGGACTAGTCCCTGGATCAACTTGGACTATGAGCTATTTCCCATAACCCTGTATTCCCTTACTTGCTAAAAAGCCATCCAACCCCTTCTTAAAGCTATCTAATGTATCAGCCTGTACAACTGATTCAGGGAGAGAATTCCACATCTTCACAGCTCTCACTGTAAAAAACCCCTTCCGAATATTTAGGCGGAACCTCTTTTCTTCTAATCGGAATGGGTGACCTTGTGTCAGCTGGAAAGACCTACTGGTAAATAAAGCATTAGAGAGATTGTTATATGATCCCCTTATATATTTATACATAGTCATCATATCTCCCCTTAAGCGCCTCTTCTCCAGCGTGAACATCCCCAATTTGGCCAGTCTTTCCTAATAGCTAAGATTTTCAATACCTTTTACCAGCTTAGTTGCCCTTCTCTGTACCCTCTCTAATACAATAATGTCCTGTTTGAGTGATGGAGACCAAAACTGTACGGCATATTCTAGATGGGGCCTTACAAGTGCTCTATACAGTGGAAGAATGACCCCCTCCTCCCGTGACTCTATGCCCCTTTTAATACAGCTCAAGACCTTATTTGCCCTTGATGCTGCTGACTGGCATTGCTTGCTACAGCCAAGTTTATCATCTACAAGGACTCCAAGGTCCTTTTCCATAATGGATTTGCCTAGTGCAGTCTCATTAAGGGTATAAGTGCCTTGGATATTTTTACATCCCAGGTGCATGACTTTACATTTATCAACATTGAATCTCATTTGCCACTTAGCTGCCCAGATTGCCAGTTTGTCAAGATCATGTTGCAGGGATGCCACATCCTGGATGGAATTAATTGGGCTGGATAATTTTGTGTCATCTGCAAACACTGATACATTACTTACAACACCCTCCCCTAAGTCATTAATGAACAAGTTAAATAAAAGTGGACCCAATACTGAGCCCTGGGGACCCCACTAAGAACCTTACTCCAAGTAGAGAATGTCCCATTAACAACCACCCTCTGTACCCGATCCTGTAGCCAGTTTCCTATCCATGTGCAAACGACTTCATTAAGCCCAACAGACCTTAGTTTAGAAAGCAGTCGTTTGTGGGGCACAGTATCAAACGCTTTGGCAAAATCCAAATAGATCACATCTACTGCCCCCCCACTATCCAGAATCTTACTTACCACATCATAAAATGCAATCAAATTCGTCTGACATGACCTATCCTTCATAAAGCCATGCTAATTGTTGCTCATAATGCCATTCATTAGGACAAAATTTTGAATGTGATCCCTTAACAAGCCTTCAAATAATTTGCCCACCACAGATGTCAAGCTTACTGGCCTATAATTGCCAGGCTGAGATCGTAATCCCTTTTTAAATATTGGAATAACATCAGCTTTTCTCCAATCCATAGGCACCATACCAGATGACAGTGAATCTGAGAAAATCTGAAATAAGGGCTGGTCTAAAACTGAACTAAGCTCTCTTAGAACCCGGGGGTGTATGCCATCAGGCCCTGGAGCCTTGTTTACATTAATTTGTATTAAAGCTTTTTGAATCATATCCTGAGTCAGCCACTGACTAGATTGAGCTGAACCATTCGTGCAGTTATTAAGTGAGCCTGTGAACCCAGACTCCTCTATTGTGTACACTGAAGAAAAGAACTGATTTAACACATTTGCCTTATCTGTATCTGTTACAACCATACTGGTACCATTGTTTAATGGAGCAACACTCTCAACCTGCATCTTTTTACTATTAATATATTAAAAAAACTTTTTAGGGTTAGTTTTCACCTCCACCTCCAATTTTGAATTCTGACATGGGGCTAGACATTTTGTCAATTTCCCAGCTGCCCCCAGTCATGTGACTTGTGCCTGCACTTTAGGAGAGAAATGCTTTCTGGCAAAAAAATCTGTTTGCTCTTTTCAGAAATGGATTTCAGTGCAAAATTCTGCTGGAGCAGCTCTATTAACCAATTCATTTTGAAAGTATCCCTATAGTATAAAGTATCCCTTTAACGATCACCACAGTTCACGAGAGTGAAATTCTGCCACTCTCCCCCATATTTTATATTATGTACATTAGATCATGTTTATTTTTACTACACTTCAAATACATACAGATATTAAACCCTGTTGCTTGTGTTGCTGTCTTAATGTGATAGGGAAATTTTACTCTATTGGGGGTAGGGACTGATGTGTCGTTTTTTTTTTTTTTTTTACATATGTTTAAAATGATTAGATTCTTACAGGGGAATGTAATAAAAGTCACAAAGATCAAAAAAATTCGCACCAATAAGACTAAAAATCCACATATCGCAATGTAATATTGTTCCTTAAACTGTTATTGCATTGCGAATTTTAATTGCGCACTCCTAAGAAGTGCTTGAAGGTGTCGTAATCTTTTGGAGCAAACATAACGACTTTTTCAGTAAGAAATTTTATTACATTGACTGCGCATTGGCGCAAACTATAAAATTCGCAAACGGTCTTTCATTGTCGGAAGTGGTCGCTAAACAGTTTCCGGGCTCGCAAAAGCTATATTAAATTCGCACAAAGCAAAATTTGTTCGCGCAAAGGCATAACTTTTCACATTGCGAATAGTTTTTCCGTTAGCAATTTTTATTACATTCCCCCGTTAGTACTGTCTTTTGGGTTGACTGTAGGGCAAACAACTCTCTGAGGACCACTTCTTGCCAGGCAGCCCTACAAGCTGAGAGATGTTTATTAAAAACACATCACACATCTTATGTACAATTTTGCCAAAAGACGTGGCTGAATATTGAATCCAAACTTGCCTATTCAGATTTCAACAGGTTGCACAATACTGAATTCTCTGACCAAAGCATTTTTACAGCTGTTTAGAAACTAGCAGCCACATGATGTTAGGGCAAGTTCAATTTCAAGATGTAACTTGTGATACCCAGTAAGCCACTTACTGTGCAATTTTTCTGTGCTTGATTTATGTTTTGGACCTATACACTTAAATTAGTTAATCATTAAGTTTATGACTTGGAAGACATAGCACAGTGTAGACATGTTAAGTTGATATGATGAGAGATAATTCATTTCTTTCCTTCGCAGGTTTGGTCCCAGCATATATGACGGAACCACCTCCATTTAAATGTCTTCTCATCAACAAGGTTGATGGAAGCTGCGCAACCTTTAATGACTCTGAGCAAGAGGATTTGCAAGGTTTTGGTGTTTGTTTGGATCCAGTTCACGATGTAATTTGGAGGTGAATTTTCTATTAATAGATACCTTTTAATATATTTCCCACAACAGCTAGAAATTAGTGCACTCATATAACAGGATTCCACTGTGCCTGGCTGCAGAAGTGTATGCTACAAAGTAAATCACATTCAGCTGGAACCCTAGCATTTTTCAATTGTAAACCCTGCAAGTATTGTTTGTTTGTAAACGAACATTTGAACATGCCTCTTTATTGAAATTTGCCCCTAATTTTCCTAGCACTTGGTCTTTTTTTTTCTCATTCCACATTCAACATCTCCAATTGCAGTCTTCCCAAACCCAACCTAGTCCTAGTGTGTTGAAATGTTGAAAAAAGAATCAAGTTGTGGTTATCTGATTAGTCAAGTCTTTGTCTGACTTGGAACAACATCGAAGGTACACATCTAGTTTCCTTATGTACACAAACTTTTTATTTGTGGCTCATTGAAAGCTCTTTTCCCACCAGTCAAGTACCTCTAAGGCTATGGGCACACAGGCTGTTGTCTGTGATTATTGTCAGCCTGTGTAATTTTGCAGGCTGAGAGAAGCAGATCTACTCAGTGCCCCTGCTCCATTGATTTGAATTCGATCAGCCTGTGTCCGGCCACGCGCAGGCTGAGGTCAACCCAAATACTGACCTCTGCTTCAGCTCCACTGTGTGTGACCGCACCGTATTCAAATCAATGGAGCAGGGGCACTGAGTAGATCTGCTACTCTCAGCCTGCAAAAATATGCAGGCTAACAGCATACCCTAACTGTTGGCTAGTTTATGGCCACAGTTAATCTCTCTCTAATCGTGTTTTTACCTCTAATCATGGAAGTCTATTTAAGCAAATCTCCTAGTCCTATTGATCTTGATAATCCTGCTTTTTTTATCTCTAGTATTTAAACACTGAATGAATGGTTCAATTGTTAAAGCCAGTGTATGTGTGCTTGTTTTGCAAATATTATGGTTAGTTTGTGTGTTAATACAGTATTTTCCCTTTTGTTCATTGCAATACTGTGGTTGCAGTTGATTCCCTTTGTTTTAGATTTCAGGGCAGCACTAAAGAACTGTGGTGTTACAATGCGGTGATAGCTGATTCCAGGCTCCCTTCAGCTCCAGACATGCAGCTTCAGTGCAGCATTCTTTGCCCGGAACTTGCACTGCCTACAGGACAGAAAGCCGTAACAACTCGATCCCATGCAGCTTTGCATATTCTAGGTAAAATAAGTGGTGGTATGCCACAGTCTACAAAATCAAATATGCACATCCACTCTGATAATATACATCCATTAGACATGTGTTTTTGAAATACAGCATGATTATTATTTGTGGTCTGTTATTTTGGCAGTTTTGTCATAGTGTTATTGTAACTTATTACCCTATCAAAGCAGTGTTAAGCTCCTAAAGCATTGCATTTATCACTAATATTAATAGGAGTCATTACAGCTGCATAGCCCAAGACCATTATTTTAAATGTACTACTTTGTGTTTTTTCCAATAGTCGAGTGATGGCTAACTGTTAAACATCTGCAAATACTTCTTAACATAGTTCTAAGCCCACCACATGCTATATGTTTAAAACTATTTTACTGAAACAAATATATGTGATTTACATTGTTTATATTCATCATTCTGTTTGTTTTTTTGTTTAAGGTTGTCTTGACACATTGGCTGCAATGCAGGACTTAAAAATGGGAGTTTCGAGCATTGAAGAGGAGACTCAGTCTGTGATGAAGGTGTATTCCAAAGAAGATTATAGTGTTGTAAATAGATTTGAAAGTAAGGATTTAGTTTAATTAATAAATGGCACAGCTTAAAGCAACATTGTCTTTTTATTGCTTCATATACATCTTTCGTAATCGTTTCCATTTTAGGCCATGGTGGAGGCTGGGGCTACTCTGCCCACTCTGTCGAAGCTATTCGTTTTTGTGCTGATACAGACATATTACTTGGAGGGCTTGGACTGTTTGGTGGCCGAGGAGAATACACAGCAAAGATAAAGGTATTGATTGTTTTTGTCACGATACAGCTCCTTTTTGGGTCATTGAGACTCAAGTTGTCTATAATGGTATGCTGATAGTATCTTGCTAATAGATCATTTCATTATGATTGCAATTATCCTTTAAAATACATATGTGGAAAAATACCTCTGTTAATCTGGATTTCACAGCTTTATTTTGGTGGATGGAGAACTTTTAAAACCAGTAGAATAATCCAAAGCAGTGATGCCCAACATGTTGCTCACCAGCCCCTTAGCTGTTGCTCCCAGTGAGCTCATAGCAGTTGCTTATTTTTGATTTTCTGCCTTGGAGGCAAGTTTAGGTTGCATAAAACCGGATGTACTGCCAAACAGAGCCTCTTTTAGACTGCACGTCCTCATAGCGGCTACCAAATAGCCAATCACAGGCAGTGCTCCCTAAATCTTTCTATATGTGCAAAATAATAAAAAAAAGTTGTGTACAAGTGCACAGCTTGTACAGAGGTAACGTTGATCACAGACCTTATTTCACACCTCCAGGAACTTTTTTTTTTTTTTTTCATGCTTGTGTTGCTTCCCAACTCTTTTTGTAATTGAATTTGGCTCACCGTTGAGAGAAAAAAGAAAAAAAAACTTGGGGGACCCCTCATGTAAAGGATGGATCATTACTTGCTATTTAACTGATTGTGACATTTGCTGATTAAATATAGCACTTTTGTTTAAAATGTAAATAACCCGGCAGTAGTGAAATCAATTGTTTTGATTTTAAAATATATTTTTTTCAAATAGTTATTTGAGTTGGGGCCTGATGGAGGAGATCATGAAATAGATGGAGACCTCCTTGCTGAAACAGATGTCCTTGCATATGATTGTGCTGCCAGGTGAATAACATATATTTAAACTTTCTTATACGTAAGTTTCAAGTCAAATAATAATGTTAATTTGAATCCTAAATTACTGTGGGTTTTTTTTTAATTTGCTTTTGCTTTTTGGCGCACATTCTTATATGCAAGGTCTTTCCACTCCTGAAAAAATATGGCAACCTCAACATGGGAAGTAGAGTAATTTCAGATAATTGCAATGGAAGGAATTTTTTTGTTATGTTTTCTCTTTCTACACGCTGAAGGACAGCTTCTTTAGTGCCTTAAAGAAAAACAAAATCTCAAGCAATAAATGCCTGCCTCCCTCCTGCCTCACACCACTCATGATCCTTGCTCTGTAAAGCACAGTTGTGCAGTGGGGTTGGCTAACACCATCTCATGCTGCTTTAGGTTATTTTTATCTTCTAATATGAGAGTTTGTACCTGAAGCTGATGTGGATCTGGCTTCAACTATGTATACTCTCTGTTGGCAATCACTGAGTTTTGTAGTGATTCTGGCTGCTAATGGCCAAAAAAGTTGGTGCTGCATTCATTCAAGAATAAGCATTAAAAATTAAAAAAAACTTGCCATTTTATATACAGTGTAACTTTTTTGCACATAGTAGCTAATAGCATAATTGTGTTTCCTGAGTTTTAACATTTTATGTGCTGTAATTTTTTAGAGAAAAATATGCAATGATGTTCGATGAGCCTGTCCTATTGCAAGCTGGTTGGTGGTATGTTGCATGGGCTCGAGTGTCTGGTCCAAGCAGTGACTGTGGTTCCCATGGGCAAGCCTCAATAACAACTGATGATGGGTAATTATGACTGAGCTGTGTTATTGCTGATTTATGACCATATTTGCGTATATATCCCACATAAACCACAACTGTATATGACTATTGCATTCCTGAGCATAAATATAATCTCTAACAGTTAACAGATTTGGCATTTCCTTGTATTCAGTTCTGTTTTTCTTCGCTTTTACATTTTTTCAGTTCAGTTGTTCAGCAGAAATAAAGACTTGTTTCAATTGCTTTCTTTGTTTTATTTTTGACCATTCTTCAAAAAAGGAGTTTTAAAGTTTAATGTTAATGTCTCTGGTGTCTCATTCTGGCAGCTCAGTGATGCAGGCACAGATTCTAAACTTTTGCAATGTGCTACATTAGTTAAATTAGATAAATTTCTTAGCAGCACCTGTGGAATATTAGCAACTATTGTATCTGTTATAACATCTGCCTTTTATGAAATTCATGGATTCCAAGTAACGGATTAGATCATCATAAGTCTTTTGAAATTGTTTAGTGTAGGCATTGTGCCATAACCTGATCCTTAACAAGATTTTATATATACCTATATTGTTTCCATTTATGTCTACATTTTTACCTTTTCAGACTTTTTTTTTCACTGCAAACTAATGCAGTTTGTCTCTTACTCTTTTCCTGACAGTGTTGTTTTCCAGTTTAAAAGTTCTAAGAAATCAAATAATGGTACAGATGTCAATGCAGGTCAGATACCACAGTTGCTATACAGGTAAGGCACTCTTTAGTAGGAGCTACGTTCATTAATGTGGCACAGGATATCGGCAAATATAAACTGGCCTTTGTGCATGGGTTATTTACCGATTTGATTTACTTCTGTTAGACTTCCCACAAGTGATGGTAGTGCAACGAAAGGAAAACCACAAACCAGTGAACCAGTGCATATTCTGAAAAGATCTTTTGCACGGACGGTGTCAGTGGTACGTATCAAAATTTATATATACTGTATAAGGAGTTTATTTATTTATTTTTTTACATGTAATTTTGTGATTCTGTACTGGGCTATTTGCTTGCATTTACTTATAGAATTCCTACTTTACTTCTGTTTGGATTAACCTAATCATCTATGAGGGAGGCTGATGGTGCAAACTAGCTGCCGAAATTAAAAGAAGGCTCCTCTTAGACTGGCAAAGTAATTTAGAGGTTCAAGCCCTTATCTGTAGTTGTCAAACCATTTAAAAAAATATTGATAATGTAGGTTTATGTGTATAATACATCCAATGTAAAGCATACTAGCAGAACAGACACAGTGACAAAGAAAAATCATTCTGTACTGTGGTGCTAAATCTGATCTGTTGGAACCTTGCTTTATTTAGCCCTCGTCTATTCTCAGTCTTCAGATTGTTTCAAGAGTTAGAACTTGCAGTGCAGTAAGGGACAAAAAATGCTTTTTAATTACATTTACAAATTATTTTAAAACCAATAAAAATGTTCAACTATATTGGCGAAAATGCTTCAGTATGCTGACAGAAATAATGTTGGGGTGGACTTCCCTTTAGATTCTGTCTGCAAGAAGGGTTAACAGCCGGCCAGCATTAATTTCAGGACTGTTGCACCACTCTGCAATAGAAATATAACTGATATCATGCAGTTGCTTGAATTCCATAAAAAGATAGTTCACCTTCCAACTTGAACTTCAATTTTGGTAAAATGGTGAAGAATAAAAAATGGAAAGCAACTGAAAAGTCTTTATTTCTGATCAACAAACTGAAAATAACTGATCTAAAAAAGTGTTTGGAAGGTGGACAACCTCTTTTTTCACATGGGTGTGTTTTGATTGTGTTCATGTGTCCTGAGCACTGGATGATGTAATAAAGCTATAGAAACAAATGTAGTAATAACTGCCTTCATGGTATTGGTGCATCCACACTGCAGAAAAAGGGAGGATGTAAGTTTATATGTTGTCAACTAGGTATTTCCTGCACATCGTGTTTATTGATAATATATATCAACACTGGGAGATCAGCGTGTTTTGTGCTACAATAACTTCACCTTAACATGAATATCTGCTTTTCATCTTCAGGACTGTTTTGAATCCCTGTTAAGCATTCTACACTGGAGCTGGACCACATTAGTTCTTGGAGTGGAAGAACTTCGAAGCCTTAAAGGTTTCCAATACACTGCAACATTGCTGGATTTGGAACGGTTACGCTTTGTGGGGACCTGCTGCTTGAGGTTGTTGAAAGTCTATATCTGTGAAATCTACCCAGTATCAGGTATTCTGAAGTTTTGATAAGTTGGTATTTCAGTAACGGGTACTGTCATTTATTTATTTATTATTTTGGAAGCGAAGTGCCTAGTTTGTTGGGGGAGTGCCACAGTCCTTCAGTAGGCTGGAGTACTGTTTCTGTTTGTATTACCGCCTATGGAAGAATCATTAACCAAATGAATCAGGAAGAGTTTGCATATCTCTCACAGTATCATTATCGGAAGTAGTCCTGCTGGGCTGTGAATGGCTTGGGTGGGAGATTACTAAAGAACGAATGTCTATTAATTGACACGTTTGATGGATTTTCAAAGGAATGATTCAGTATCAATTTGCTTCCTTTTTTACAAACGGCAAACCCCTCATCATCATCTTTTAACAATTCAACTAGCAGTTAACCTTTATTATTTTTTTGATTTTAGCTACGACAAAAGCAGTTGTAGAAGAAACTAGCAAATTGGCTGAATGCATTGGTAAAACCAGGACACTGTTAAGAAAAATTCTTTCTGAAGGTGTGGATAATTGCACGACCAAGCTGGACAATGACCCTCAAGGATTTCTCAGCCAACCTATAAGCCTGCTAGAAGCTGTTCTCCAGGAGTGTCATAATACGTTTACTGCCTGCTTTCATTCTTTTTACCCAACTCCTGCCCTTCAGTGGGCATGTCTCTGTGACTTGTTAAATTGTTTGGATCAGGTAATTCCCTACCTACAACACATACATTCTTGGATTTTCCTGCAGTTAATTTAAATATACAAAGTGTTGGTAAATATACAAAAAAAATTGTTAAGGAGGAATCAAGGAGTTCTAGCAGGAAAGGTATAGATGGGAGCAACAATTATCCTATATTGTCAGAATATAAACTGGATTTCTTTTTTTAGGTACCTTAAAGGGGTTGTTCACCTTTGTAACAAATTGACAAATCTAACAGTTCACATGAATATAACAAACATTTCCATAGAAAAAGTACAGTTCAAGAGATATTCACCTCAGAAGTGTCCCTGTACTAATCCTTCAGTTCCACACCGACCCTGTGCTGGGAGGGGGTCACTGACCCCCAAAAACATTACAGTGTTCACTTCTTCTTCCTTATGACATCACACATTGTACTGGCAGCTAACTTAACTCCTATTGGCTATGTCTGCTGTCAATCTGCCACTGCTTCCTGTGCTGGGGAATTTGAGCAGCATTCAGGTACTGAACAGTTTGTGAGAGGGAGGGGGAGTGTGGGCTGTGTGCTGCAGAGACTTAAACTGTGCAGATGGGTGGGATCGAGGTACTTGGGACCTAGAGTTTTACGGATAATGGATCTTTACATAATTTGGATCTTCATACCTTGTCTACTAGAAAATCACGTAAATAATCCCAATAGGCTGGTTTTGCTTCCAATAAGGAATAATTATATCTTAGTTGGGATCAAGTACAAGCTACTGTTTTATTATTACAGAGAAAAAAAAAATTTGAATTATTGGATTATAATGGATACTATGGGAGATGACACTTGTACTTTCCAGAAATATATTATTGGGGGGGGGGGTCCATGTATTATTTTGTGTATTTACCTCATAAAAAATCATTATTCAGCAGCTGACGTGACTTCCGGGACTATTTGTATGAGCTTGAGGCTTTCCAAATGAGTTGAATGTTTGTGCATAAAGTAAAATATTTTTCTGGTATAGATCCCTACATCATGAAAAATATAACTTTTTCATTTTTTGGTATTTAGAGGTCTAAATCTTGTTCCAGAAGTGGAACACTTAAACACTTAAAAAAGGTATTGTTTTCCTAGGTAAATTACTGCCCCCCCCCCCCGAGAGAGCACACCGATGTTCAAAAAACCCACCTGCCCTCAACACTGCTCTGCAATTAGCAATTCATTTAGATGCATGATACATGGCTGCACAGAAATCAGTTCAGTCTGCAGCATCTAAATGAGTTGATAATTAGCCATGCAGGCTGTGGATTTCATATGTGTTTGGTTTTAAAAGGGTGAGGTGGCAGCCCTACTGTCCCTGCTAGATGTGTAAGTTACATACATTTCTAAGCAAGTCAGTGCTGGTTTTGTTGCAATTTTGTACAATTATGCTTAATGCCAAAGGTATTAAAAGATAAAAATATAGAAAAGCCAGTATTTATTCCCAGAAAAGGTTGCCCCCCTTTGGCACTCCATTCAGTTTTAGTCTAGGCAGAAGGAGAGTGCCAGAATTGGGAGAACAATGTTGCTCCTTCCTTTTCTGCAGTATTTGTCTGCATGGCTGTGTGATTGTTTGTTGCAAGGCAGCTTTGTTTATATGCTGCGTCTGTTAACCTCTGCCATTACAATTGATTTATCAACCAATGACCATTCAAATTATGTGACTGGTTACAGTTCAGAATCACCCAATAAATTACTAGGAGGAGGGCAGTATCAACATCCAATAGGAAACAAGTAAGGGCAAAGCCTGGGCATGATGATGTCATCATATAGGAAGTTCTTGGTGTGTCAGGTTCAAAATAGGCCACTCCCATCACTTCAGAAAACTGGTCAGAGAGACAGGAGAAGGACTGAGTTAATAGGTATAGAAATTAGCTTTTACAATGGCATTTTTACTTTTTGTTATGGAAAATGGTTTTTCTAACACATTGAGAGCATTGTTAGTGGTTTCATAAGATTGTACATTGAAGATGAACAACCCCTTTAAGTCAATGCCTCCTGATACTTTACGTTGTCAGTTGTTGCTAAATTAGCATTATACTGAATTAATCAGACCTGTAGCATCAGCTTCTATGTCATAGTAGCTTCATTTATGCTTGATGATTTGCAACTACCCCTAAACTTAGCTTCTCAAGAGCTGCCCAGACCACACTAAACATGTGGGTGTGTCTGATGCTCTTAACAAAAATTCAAGATGGTTACTCCCTGTGTACAGCTTTGAAGGCCTCAATCATTACTGTTAGAATCTGAAACTTTAGGCGGGTGCATTAAGTTTAGTATATAAAATATAATATTTCTTCCACATGTTGTTTTTAGGGTTTAGTTCTCCTTTAAATACTGAGTGCCATGTTATGCAACTTAGCTGGGCTCACTTATACAGGAAACATGTTATCCATACAACCTCAGACCATTTTCAGGCCACAACTGTTTTTATTCTCTTGTCTTCCCTAGCATTCTTTTCCCCTTATACCAGTTTTTTTCCCTTTCTTTGTCTATCTTGTGTTTTCTTTCTCTCCATTTTTACATTGTACCCCATAGCTCCCTTCTCCTTCCCTTCTGTTCTCTTTTCATTACTTTTCTTTTTTGCACAGGTTCTTAGCCCATTCTACTATACTCACTTAGTGATACTTAAATCGTTTTTTTTTTTTCCTCTGTTTCTCTTTATTCTCTTTCATTCCTTTATGTTTGTGTGTAGATTAATTCAGTTATCTTAAATTTTAAATATATTTATTTATATATGTAAATGTAAAAAGATGCCGGCACTCACGAAAAGTACTCACTGATGCCTGGGTGCAATCCACTGGTATCAATCAACACGATGTGTAGAGATGTTGTCGCACTCACAAGTCTTATACTGTAGAAAAAAATTTAGTTGATGGCACAAACTGACGTTACGGCTGTATACACAGCCTTTCTCAAATATATATATATTGTTCTTCAACAAACCCGCACTCCGATTTCTTGAATATAAATCAAATTTTATTCATACTTGTGGGTACACAAAAGAGTCTGGAGCAGGCACTCAAATAAAGGCAATGTTCCATTATATAGTAGAAAAGTAGAGAAGATTTATTGTGTCAAAGGACACAATAAATCTTTTCTACTATTTGATGGAAGATTGCCTTTATTTGAGTGCCTGCTCCAGATTCTTTTACGGTTGTCCACTCCCCATGCTGAGGGTTCAGGGCGGTGCACCTGGGCCACTTCCGAAATGTGGTGAGTAAATATTTTAGTCTATGGAGACCCCCTCTTTGTCTCATTACAATCTTGTGGGTACACAAATATGAATAAAATTTGATTTATATTCAAGAAATCGGAGTGTGGGTTTGTTGAAGAACAATATGTATACACATTTACCCTAGCACCCGGAGAATGGAAAAAGACTGGCTTTGAGTGTAAGCACTTGGAACTGGACACACACACACACCCCCACCCCCACCAACAGAAGTATCGTGAAACCATATCAAATTCACCCATAAAATTGCACTGAACAGCAAAAATAAGTGAGCAGTTTACTTAACATAGAATAAATGTTACCAATAAAAAGTGTAGCAATGCTGTACCTTACAGTGCTGCAAAATATGTTGGCGCTATATAAATACATGTTAATAATACCTAAATCGCAACATTGTATATTTCCTTCTTAAAAGCAACAGTGATATCCATACAAGTCTTTTCAGACTCTCGTCTGTGGTAGGCATAGTAGAACAGCAGATTAATTTAAACAAAGCCAGGGTTGAGTCCACAAATAATGAGCAAACATTCCTACGGTGTCCCACTGAACCCATTTGTAACTCTTGATATTATTTAATTTAAGGACATTCAGGAAGCAAATTTCAAACCATCAAGCAGTCGCCTGTTGGCGGCAGTTATGTCTGCTCTCTGCCATACTTCGGTGAAGCTCACCTCCATCTTCCCAATTGCTTATGATGGCGAGGTACTTCTACGTTCTATGGTTAAACAAGTCAGTACAGAAAATGACACTGCCTTGGCTCACCGGTTTCCTCTGCTTGTGTCCACTATGGAGAAACTCAGTCAGGTATGTACTACTTTATTTTCAATCATTTTTTAAACCAAAAACTGTGCAAAATGCATATTTCTCCTTTTTAAATTGTGGCCTCTCATTCAAAAATACTCTAGAATTCTTATTACCTTTTTAAAAGCATCTTTAATTGGAGCTTCACTTAGATACAATGTGTCTTTGTTGAAATGTGCAATGACAGATCTAAAGCAAAGGAGTAATGTAAAGACATCCGAAATATAAAATTGTAACTTGTACAGTTGAATTTAACCATGCAATTTTTTAGCATGGTTCACAATGTAATGCAGCCCCTCTCTCTGCTTCCATTCAGAAGTGGTGGATTCTGTTACTAGGAAGTCCCTCTGCTTTCCAGAGATTCCATGTACCATCCGCTATGGAGAGCAGAGGGACTTCAGTCACAGAAACCATCATTTTCAAATGGAACAAGGTGAAGAATGGGCTGCTTTACATTGTGAAGCTAAGGGGGTTGGAAAGTGGTCCCAGCAGAGCAGATAGATTATTAGTAAATGGACAATATCATTACTTTCTTTTAAACAGAGTGAAGAAAATGTCTCTGGGCTTACCAGTTTTCGTGAGGTTCTGGAGAAGATGTTGGTCATTGTTGTACTGCCTGTAAGGAACAGCTTGAGGCGGGAAAACGAACTCTTTTCTTCACATCTGGTGTCCAACACATGTGGTCTTCTTGCTAGCATTGTCAGTGAGCTTACAGCTTCTGCTCTTGGATCTGAGGTATTCACAGTAAAATTCATCTTTGTTAAGCATTTAAATGTACTTGCTACAACTAGATAGTAGACTGTGACCATTACTTCATAAGGTATTGCTTATTAATTTTGTATTCTGAATGAAATAGCAAGCATAAAGAGCACATGGGGTTTAAGGCAGCAATTAAAGATTTTTGATACCATGAAAACTTTCCTGGATGTCAACAGTTAACTGAATAACAGTATTTATATTAGACATTTTAGTAGACATTGATCACAACCATGTGGCTAATAATCAAGAAATCTCACATACAAAGTTGGCTTACTTTATCAAGTAAGTAAAAAATTCCAGCAAGAAATTGATCAGGGTGCTGTGATTGAGATAGTATCGGTTTCAACCAAGTGTATCCAATAAAATAAAAATGCACATAGGGTGCAAAATTGAGGGCGTCTTTTCCAATATTTAGGCAGGCAGCTGTAGTTTAGTAGCCTTCATTAGCCTTTCACTAAAACTCTGTTAAACAAAAATTTACATTCTACAATACCATAAAATAGCAGCTTTATTGGGCAAAAAGACCCAGAATGCAGCTCTCTGCACATTGTTTCATCAAACAGAATTAGAGGTTGCTTTAAGAAATGCATTGTGTTTTTTTGGTTTCAACTTATCTTGTTGGAAGCAAGTATAGTAGGAAGATATAAATATGTATCTGTATGTCTGATAAAGGTTTTATATCTTCAATTAGGTTGATGGGCTAAATTCTTTGCATTCGGTCAAATCCAGCCCTAATCGCTTTACAAAAACAAGTCAGGGTAGGAGCTGGAATACTGGAAATGGTTCTCCAGATGCAATCTGCTTCTCTGTGGACAAACCTGGAGTGGTTGTGGTTGGTTTTTGTGTCTATGGAGGAGGAGGAATCCATGAATATGAGCTTGAAGTTTTGGTTGATGATGTAAGTAGTATTTGGAAACACTTGCTGATGTTTTTCTAGATGCTGGTCTGCGTGCTTTCACACCTTCGATGTAGGACATTTTTTCAGTTTTGTATCAAGTTGTATTCATTATATAATCAAAAACTTTTTACAAAGTTACATGTGACAAAATGTTGTTGGATGCTGTACGGTCAGATATGTAGTACTAAGCTGCAATTACCATGAGAGGGCTCTCTCTAAGGTAACTGTATTCCCTTAGACTTAACCCCGTTCCAACTAAATCTATCAAATCTATATTGTATTCGGATATTAAAATGTTATTGTTGTATTTTTGAAGGTTAAAAGCTCACTGTCCTGCTGATAACATCATGGAATATGCCCAGCTCTGCACACCCACCTGCATGCCAGTTGTGTTTAATTAAGAATGCCAAACTACCAACTAGCATTAGTGAATTGTTTTCAGCAGGCAAAAACTGGGGAATTAAGCTCAAACTTTAAGGGTAGAACTACACTAGCGCTTTTACCAGCGATAGCATCCGTTCTGACACGCTTAGATGAATCGCAGGTGTCACGTCAGATACGCCGAATCTAATGTAAGTAATAGGAATGTTGGACGTTCAAATAGAAGAGGGGGATGGTGGTTAGCACAGCTTTTCCAAATGGTATGCGTCCAATTCCTTAATAGTCGGACGTTGTCGCTGCGTGCATCCGACACGACACGACTGTCGGATGAAGACGCAACATGCGTCGCAGGTAAAAGCACTTGTGTAGTTCTCCCCTAAGTCTGGTGTCTGTTTAAGACACTGGCAGTTCCCCATACATGAATTATTAAAGCTTGACCTGTTTATATAAAGTCCCGTACAAGGTGGCAAAAAATCTTTTCAGGTAACGTGTGTTTGCATTTCATATTTATATCCTTAGGCATATATTGTCCTGTAACTTGTGTTTGGGATTTTTTTTTCTTCCTTTGCTTTCAGAGTGACCACTCTGGGGATGCAGCTCATTCACACAGATGGACATCTTTAGAGCTGATGAAGGGCACATACACTACTGATGACTCCCCCAGTGATATAGCTGAAATCAGACTTGACAAGGCTGTACCTTTAAAGGTAATACAATTCTTATTATCTGGTGTATTGGATACAGCGCTGGGTATCATAATCGTGCCCCTAGGCCAACTCAACCTGAGATCACACTATAATGCCACCCCACACCCCGTGCACACACTAAAAACTCCACCTTGCTACCTAAGAAACAAGAGTCACACCGGGGACAGAAAAATTTGAAAGCTGACACAGTCCCAGTGCAGCCTGGCAAGTGGGCAGCATGCTACACTAGACCTTTGTGACCTTACCACAAATCTGGGCCTGGTTAGATACAAATAATTAAAAACTCTCAAAGCATTTTACTGATCTGTGTTCTGCTTTCAACTCCACTTGAAATGTAGTCTTTATTTAGAAAAATGGTCTCCAGGTTTGTGTAGTTAAAGTACTTTGTATTCTGTTGTCAATTGTCCCAGTGGGTAATGAAGTTAGCATGGGTTATGCATGTAGCTTATTCTTTTGACTCTGTCAATTTTGTTTGCAGGAGAATATGAAATATGCAGTGCGTCTGCGTAATTATGGGAGCCGTACAGCTAATGGTGATGGAGGAATGACCACAGTCCAGTGTTCTGATAATGTAACTTTCACCTTTAGCTCCTGCAGTTTAAGCAGTAATGGCACAAATCAAACCCGTGGGCAAATTCCTCAAGTTTTATACTACAGGTTAGTGTAATAAATTTTAAACTATTACATTGATTGTGTGTCTGTTAATTGCAAGGGAATTGTCATAGTGCATACTAACTAATGATGCATATACATTTGTTACTTGTAAGACATCATTTGTGGCTATAATCCTAACTAGCTGCTAACCCTGCCAAGAACATTCAGGATAGCAAATAATTTGCATAACCCCAAATCTCACTTCTGCTGACCTTCAAGCTGGGCTTTCAGAAGAATCTAAAATAGAATATGGGCACAGCCTTTAGATTGGGCCCCCAACCAGAGGTCTAGGTCTCATTATAAGACAGTACCACTAGGAAACAGCAGCAACGGCTGGAGGGCTGATGATGTGAAAAACAATAAAAACTGACAACGTTTCAATCTGCCTAGGCAACAGGTTTTTAAAGTAGTAAATAGTCAGTTAAAGGGATACTGTTGCAGGAAAACAGTTTTTTTTCAAAATGCATCACTTAATATTGCTGCTCCAGCAGACTTCTGCACTGAAATCCTTTTTTAAAAGAGCAAACAGATTTTTTTTTCATTTTGAAATTTGGCATGGGGCTAGACATATTGTCAGTTTTCCTGGTCCCCTCAGGTCATGTGACTTGTGCTCTGAGAAACTCCAGTCACTCTTTACTGCTACACTGCAAGTTGGGGTAATATCACCCCCTCCTTTCCCTCCCCAGCAGCCTATCAACAGAACAATGGGCAGCTAACCAGACAGCAGCTACCTGAAGGTGCTATTCACATGTCTACCACCAGGTGGAGTGTTATATATACAACCCACCGCAACACCTGTATTTCAATTACTGTAATGGTGGTGCTGGTCATCCACAGACCCAGCTAGGTCCCACCGTATCAGCATCCCCCCCCCAAAAAACGTTGATAACGGTGGCATTGAAATAAAGAAACTGCATAATAATAGAGTGTGTGCGGATCTTTGTTCATATATTGCTGATACTGTGGGACCTAGCTGGGTCTGTGGATGACCAGCACCACCATTGCTGTAATTGAAATACAGGTGTTGCGGTGGGTTGTATATATAACACTCCACCTAGTGGTAGACATGTGAATAGCACCACAACCTGGGTCTTGGTTAAATGCAATCTTAAAGGAATAGTTCAGTGTGAAAATAAAAACTGGGTAAATAGATAGGCTGTGCAAAATAAAAAATGTTTCTAATATAGTTAGTTAGCCAAAAATGTAATATATAAAGGCTGGAGTGAACAGATGTCTAATAAAACAGCCAGAATCCAACTTCCTGCTTTTCAGCTTTATAACCCTGAGTTAGTCAGCGACTTGAAGGGGGGCCCACATGGTACATTTCTGTTCAGTGAGTTTGTAATTGATTCTCAGCATTCAGCTTCAAAAGCAACAGATATGACCCATGTGGCCCCCCCTCAAGTCTCTGATTACTGCCTGGTTGCCAGGGTAACCAGTCAGTGTAAACCAAGAGAGCTGAAAAGCAGGAAGTAGTGTTCTGACTGAGATGTTATACGTCAAATCACTCCAGCCTTTATACAATATATTTTTGGCTAACTAACTATATTAGAAAAATTTTTTATTTTGCACAGCCTATCTATTTACCCAGTTTTTATTTTTACACTGAACAATTCCTTTAAAGGGAGAAACAATAGCTGTCTGAAAGCAGTTCCATCAAGAAGTGCTGACTCCTTCTCAAAGCTCAGAATTGGGGACAGTGCACTGAGATGTCTGCATCCACACCAATATTACAGCTAAAAAAAATACATTTGTTGGTTCAAGAATAAAAATGGTAGAGTGAATTATTTGCAAACAGTGTCATTTAGAACTAAAAAATAAACCATAAAAATCATAAGGAGCACTGATCATTTCTTTTGTACATCGTAGGAGTGAGTATGATGGAGATCTGCAGTCACAACTCCTGAGTAAAGCAAATGAAGAAGACAAAAACTGCAGCAGAGCACTTGCTGTTGTTAATGCAGTTACACGGGCTGCCAAAGACCTTCTGCAAAGAGCACTTGCAGTTGACGGTAAAATAAAAATAGTTCTTTAAAACTCTCTTGTTTCGGGGAATTTGATAGCTAAACATTTGTGACTAAAAGCCTGCTATGAGCTCAAGTCAGTCCTACTTGCACAATAACTGGCAAATAATATTCTTGTCATTACAAGACATTCACCATAGGGATTGGATTCAAATCTGCTAAATGCAAAGTATTCAACCAGATCCAGAACCTGCAAAAATGTCTGATATTTATTCCAAGCACATCCTGTTGAGACACTTGATTTATTATTTGCATAAAAATGGTACAGGCTAAGTTTATTAATATCAAAATCCAGTGTGCATTGTTTCCATACTACTCAGTCAGTCCCTTAAAATCACACATTATTTATTACTGTGTCTATTAAAGGAATTGTTCAGTATATAAATAAAAACTGGGTAAATAGGCTGTGCAAAATAATTTTTTTTTTCTAATATAGTAAGTTAGGCAGAAATGTAATGTATAAAGGCTGGAGTGACTGGATGTCTAACATAATAGCCAGAACACTACTTCCTGCTTTGCAGCTCTCTAGGTTTCCACTGATTGGTTACCAGGCAATAACCAATCAGTGACTTGAGGGGGGGGGGCATGTGGGTCATAACTGTTGCTTTTGAATCTGAGCTGAATGCTGAGGATCAATTGCAAACTCACTGAACAGTTATGTACCATGTATGTTTGTGTATATATATATATATATATATATATATATATATATATATATATATATATATATATATACACACACATACTTGTGAAGAAATCTTCATACAACTGAATGTTTTAGTGCTGTGTCATTCAGGTTAGGACATGACATTGTCTATTGCATGGCCAGAACTGGAGCACCAGAGAGAGCTCGCTAAGCAGAAAAGAAAATGTAGTGCTATTTTTCACACATACAGTAGAAAAAGTTTTGAAGATTTTGTGTGAGATTTGCCCTACTTTACATTATGCATGCATATTCTTCAAGTTTGCAAACTTGTTAGTAAGAAATCAAACGTTTAACTATTTTATTTTAAAAATCTGTTTTAGTTGTCCTAAAAATGTATTTTTTCCCCTTTCATTAGCTGAAGACATTCCTGAATTGCTTAGTTCTTCAAGCTTGTTTTCTATGCTGCTACCTCTGCTGATAGCATACATTGGACCTGTAGCAGCTGCTATTCCAAAGGTAGAAAACATTGTCTATCTACATGCTAAACTAATTCCTTGTACATATATATATTATCCACATAAAGTTCTTGTTTTTTTTGTGTATGCATTTATCAGCATCCTACTTTAAATTGCCATTCCTAACTAGATAGCTGGCATGTCTTCAGGGCTTACATAGCCTTCCCCTTCTATTGTTCTGCAAGGAATAGGGGTTTTTCACTGTAATGTTAAACATAGCTCTTTGAAAGCTAGCATGTATTTGTATTGTAATACCTGATATTGCAGCCTTTTAAGCCATTTCATTTACATTTCAAGTGTTACCTGCCTCAAACCGTATGATTTTGTTCTCAATTCCTTGTAGCTCCTGTCCTATCTTTTCAAAAATGTAACAGCATTTATTTTAGCTTACTTCTATCAATGGGTGGTTGGAACATTGGTGATACTGCTGTTGAAGATAATATGAGGATGCCCAATATAAATAGAGCTCTGCCTTTTTTAATTGTTAAATATTTTTTTTTTTTAAACATGTTTTTATTTAACTTTTTCACATAGTAAAGTATGTTTCCATTATGCAGTTCCGTACATTGAAACAATAAAGTGAATATGTTTTTGACAGTTTTCCAACAATATACAGTATAATTACAATATAATAGTCCAGTCTTCTTTGTTCCTGTTGCCATGTGTCTAAGTATTGGGATAACTCCATTATAAGTGGGTGTTCTCTTCATCATACCATGTTGTTTGTCTAAAGGTGTAAACCGTTAGGTTTTTAATGTGTTTTGGGAGCGATGTTTTGTATGTTATCCATGTGTTAAAGAATTTCAGTGTGTTGTTATTTTCTGGTAATTGCTTCCAACCAATCCATATGAAATAAATGGTGTAATTTTTGTTTAACTAGTAATATAGATGGTGGGTCAGAGGCCAACCATTGTAGTATTGTTTTTCTAGCTGCCACCGCTAATCTTCGATCATATTTTTTTCAGGCTTTGATAGTTGTGTATATTTTGTGGTGTTGCTAAATAATGCCCATTCAATTTGCATCTGGAAAGGTTTTCCAGTCATCTGTCCACCATATGTGGTTACCTCTTGCCAAAAAGTCTGTAATTTTAAACATGACCAAAGGTTATAAATTAAATCGGCTCTTGGGGAAAAGCATCTTAAGCAGTTATCTGAGGAGAGATTTCCCATTTTGTGTCTCCTGATTGGGGTTAGGTATGAGTTGTGTAGTATTTGGAGAGCCATTTCTTGGTATCTACTTGCCGGGAATAATTTCATTATATTTGTATGTTGTTTCAGGATCTCTGATTTTGTTGTGTTAGGTATATCTGTTATCCAGTTAAAAGTAGAGTTCCCTTCATCTAATTGTATTAGTGATCTCATCGATTGATAGAATGATAGATAGATGTTGTTTATTTTGTTTCATTGTTCTTCCATATTTTATTTAATGTGTTTAATTGTAATAGTTTATTATATAAATTGTAGGGGAAAAGTGGTTAGAGGCCTTCTTGGTCCATAACTGACTGAGTTTTTTTTTTTTTTACACAAATATCCATAACTCTACAGACTAAAAATAACTAAAAAAAGACTTTAGTCTTTGTGCTTGCTGGAATCAGTTAACCAGTTTAAAGTGTAATGCAACTTCTCTCACTTCACCTTCTTCCATTGTGAAGTGATGTATTCTTTAACTTGAATTCCCTCTGTTTTCTAGAAAATCTGTGCACCACCAACTATTTCAGTCAGAGAGTCTTCAAGTCCCAGAATCCATTATTTTATGATGGAACAAGCTGAGGGAGTTGCTGCATTACACTATAAGCCTAAGTGGGGGTAGAGGTCCCAGTGAGCACGCAATCTATCATGGATTCCTTTCAATCTGTGAAAGCAAATATGTCAGTGTTTAAAAAATAAATAAATAAAATAAATTTTGAGTATATATATATATATATATATATATATTTCTGAATGATCAGATCGTTTATGCACCGTTTTACATTAACCAAACTGAGTGCATGTCAAAAAGGGGTTAAAACTTCCATTTCAGCATACATATTCAGAATTCCAATGGATGTCATAAACTTTTTTAACTTGCTTGCAACATTTTTGGTCATTTAATTATGCGTTTGTATCTATATGTGTGTAAATAATTTTTCGTTGATATTTTTTCTTGCTAGACTGCTGTTGAAGTCTTTGGTTTGGTCCAACAGTTGCTTCCATCAGTAGCTATTCTGAATCAGAAATATGCACCTCCTGTTTTCAACCCCAATCAATCTACTGACAGCACTACTGGAAATCAACCTGAGCAGCTGTCTGCATGTACCACCTCTAGTCACTATGCAGTTCTGGAAAGTGAGCACCCTTACAAGCCAGCCAGTGTAATGCAATTTAAGGTAGGGCAATGAATATACATTGAAGAGCCTGGCCAGTTAGTTAAGTAAAGGAGCACTAGTATTATGTGTTATGTTGTGTTGCAGGTAGCATTTCCTGAATGTGTTCGGTGGATATCGGTGGAGTTTGACCCACAATGTGGCACTGCTCAGTCTGAGGATGTTCTGCGTCTCCTGATTCCTGGCAGAAATGTTCACACATCTGGTTTTGGACCAAAGTTTCCTATTCATGAAAGCCTTAATGCTTGGGTTGAAATTAAGAAATTTTCAGGCTCCTCTGGGTGGCCAACTGCAGTCTTGATTTTACCAGGTAAGATTTGTTTTCTTGACACTTTTCTGCAGTTTCTAGTTAGCATGTTAAAAAATGCAGCCTAGTCATACGTGTAATTTTTCTTCATGATCTTCTGCACACAATACTATAATATTATAGAATTCCAGCAGACAGCACTTCTTCTTCAGTCACCACCCTGTGTACAATGAAATAAATGTATAGACATTAAAAAAGATAAGCAACATCAGAAATTCTGTTTCCAATACGTATTTTAAATTGTTCTGTCTATATCGAAAGAATATGTCTCCATTTGTCACTTTCAATAAGTCCAGGTCTGTGCAAAATGTCATTATTTTAATACAGATTTCTTAAAGAGGATGATGGAAGATTGTTTTATACCTATAAAACCTATACCTTTAATTAGCAGTGTTAATATATACCCAAACTACAGTAGTTCTGTCCAGAGATATGGCCCAAATTTCAGCTTCATGAATCAGGCCCAATGGATACACCCTCACTAAAAAGTATAGCTGTTATGGTGTCTCAATACTTGTAATATTAATTCAGGCTCCAGGATTGGCAATATTTACCATGGTCTAAAGGTTTCCTTGTGGATCAGGGTTTGTTACTGTTTACAAGTGCATCACAGTATTTGTGAAATTGTTTACAATCATTTTCATATAGAAATATTACTTTGTTTCTTAAATATAAATAAATATGGCATGTCCTACGGATAATCTATTAACGCCAATTTGTTTTTATTTCTAGGAAATGAAGCCCTGTTTTCTCTAGAAACTGCCTCTGATTATGTGAAAGATGAAAAGGCCTCCTTCTATGGCTTCAAGTGCTTTGCTATTGGTTATGAATACAGCCCAGGGTCTGATGAGGTTGGTTTCCTATTAATTACCTTTTGAGTTGTTTAACAAAAAAGAGCAGAATGACCACATAGGGCCTTTGACTCCTAATTAAGGATAAACACATTTAACATGCCAGTGAACCTTCAATGCAGATAAGGGATTACTGTTGGTGGGGGGTGTATGGGGGTTGACTTAGTTGCTCTGTTAAAGGGGAAATGATGTCTTAGAGCTTGCCACTACTTGGAATTATTCAAATGCTTCCAGGCCTCATAAAGATAACCATATGTAATATTCAGATAAATACATTGACATTAAAGTTAAAAAATTGACACTTCTGCAAGTGAGGTTCACTTTAAGCAGTCAGTCTTAAATTTGCAGTTTTTTCTTTCTTATCTGCTTCGTGAGTTTTGATGACATGTTTGGTCTTGCATAGCAAAGTGTAAATCATCACATGCTGCTTTGTTTCAGGGCATCATTCAGTTAGAAAAGGAACTGGCCAATCTAGGGGGGACATGTGCTGCTGCTTTAATGAAGAAAGATCTTGCTCTTCCTGTTGGTAAGTTAAGGCACACCTTGTACATTTGCAGTACTGAATATTTTCTCGGATTACTATACATGTTCATTCTTATTATGTTTATCATTAGAAATGTTTTAAACTTGTGATTCAGCTAAGGAAGTTAATTCTGATAAATAATGGATCGCATACACACTAAATTGGGGGAAAAAAATATATTTTTATAACATAATAATAAATTTGTTTTGCCAACGAGAATATCTCATCCTTTAATGCAGATTCGCTAACTACTTGGACCAAGGTAGCTTAGTTTCAGGGGCTTATTCTATGAGTAGTAGTGGGTTCTTTACAGCATGAAATGAATATTGGACTTGAAGATATAATCAAATCTTGGACTAAATTAGCTTTTATTAATTTAAAATATATATTTATATAATATTGTTGTCTCTATATTGTTGTCTTTAGTATAGCATTCATAGAGAGAGAGAGAGAGAGAGAGAGAGAGATTACCACAGTCTGCTAGAGTGAAATTCCGCCACTCTCCATTCATTTCTGTGTGATTTTGAAAGGCATATTTATCAAAGGATGAACTTTCACCCATTGAAAATCTCAAGAAAGACTCTCTTAAAAATCCGATCGAAATGAACGGAGAGTGGCGGAATTTCACTCTAGAGGACTGTGGTGATCTCTGACTTCACTCTTTGATAAATATACCACTTGAACTTAAGGAAATTAATTAAAACAACATGCACATGTTCTATGAATTGAACTCATGCTGAACAATTATAATTATACAATTATAATTCTCCTTTAAAATAATTTCTTCCAGGGTCAATTAGATATGACTAGAATCACTTTGCATCTTTTTTTGATTATGTAAGGCACCAAAAGAAAGGAAAAAGAGGAATAACCCTTTCCCCTGCCCTCCCCCCTCATCCTCTGCATGAGAAAACTCATAGGTTTTCCTATATATTCATAGGTAATGAACTGGAGGAAGATCTGGAAATAGTTGAAGAGGCAGCACTGCAGGTGAGTTCTGTTTATTCAAAGCTATTTGTTGCATTGTATGAAGAGGTTTATAAGTAAATATAATGTATATGATAACTTTTTGTTGAGTGGTGAAGTGTGTTGTGCTATACATTATATTTAAAAAATCATTTGGTTGAAAATTTTACTGCAGTCTTATGGAAAGCCCTTTCCCTTTACCCAAGATGAAGCAAGGAAACACTGTATCTGTGGTTTTGCAATTGTACCAAGGAGGTGCCGGTTATGCAGGTTGTGCGTTTATGTGAAATGAGTACATAGGTTAACAGCCTGGTATATTGTGCTGGTATAGTTTTGTTAGAAAAAACAAATAGAATACCTATATTTGTAAATGTATAGAATTAAGTACCATAATAAAAGTAACATATTGCACCAAATAGCCATACGTATGTTTTGATGATTAACTAGAACACTGTATGTAATGTTTTAGAGAAGACTTCCTGCAGTTTCAAAGTCTCCCAGGAACATTATCCCCAACCATGGCTATGCCCTAACAAACCAAACCTCCAAATGCTGCCAGCTATTTTATGGCAGACTTGTATGTGTGCATAGATTCCATACTGGCAAGGATAAAGCTAGACAAGAGAAACATCTTGCACTACAGCACCAAAAAGATCACAGGTGGGGTGCAGCACTATCTCAAATTAGAATCAACAGGAAAGTGCAGAAAGAGGGATAAAGATGGGCAAAACATGACCTTTATTACATTTCTGTAGCTGACACAGGACATGAAGCTACATTACATTTTTGTGAAAACAATGATACATAAAATAGCCAAGCACACACTACTGTGTCTTTTGGACAGTTCACTAAACAAGTAGATTTTTGGGGTGATCCTAACGATTTGCATTGGAAGATGTGTAGAGTCTTTACAGTCGACCATATCCACGGTCCAATGCCTTCCTATTGCCATTGATATTCTGCCTAGTGTAATCAATATCTTAAAGAGTCGCAAGTTTGGCCTAACCGTCTAATCACTCTCAAGATAAGGGCACTTTTTGCTATATTTGTAAACAATGCTTTATGACACATTTTTCCATAGGTGTGTAAAACACATTCTGGCATCTTAGGGAAGGGGTTGGCTCTTTCACACTCTCCAACCATTTTGGAGGCCTTGGAAGGAATGCTTCCCCTGCAAATTCAAAGCAACGAGCAATCGTTTCTTGAGGATTTCATAACCTGCGTGCCTGGATCAAGTGGTGGACGCTTAGCAAGGTAATGTCTTTTTGTTACATAATTACATAGTTAAATTGGGTTGAAAAAAGACAAAGTCCATCAAGTTCAACCCCTCCAAATGAAAACCCAGCATCCATACATACACCCCTCCCTACTTTTAATTAAATTCTATATACCCATACCTATACTAACTATAGAGCTTAGTATCACAATAGCCTTTGATATTATGTCTGTCCAAAAAATATCATCCAAGCCATTCTTAAAGGCATTAACTGAATCAGCCATCACAACATCACCCGGCAGTGCATTCCACAACCTCACTGTCCTGACTGTGAAGAAACCCCTACGTTGCTTCAAATGAAAGTTCTTTTCTTCTAGTCTAGAAGAAGTGGCCTCTGGTACGGTGATCCACTTTATGGGTAAAAAGGTCCCCTGCCATTTGTCTATAATGTCCTCTAATGTACTTGTAAAGTATAATCATGTCCCCTTGCAAGCGCCTTTTTTCCAGAGAAAACAACCCCAACCTTGACAGTCTACCCTCATAATTTAAGTCTTCCGTCCCTCTAACCAATTTAGTCGCACATCTCTGCACTCTCTCCAGCTCATTTATATCCCTCTTAAGGACTGGAGTCCAAAACTGCACTGCATACTCCAGATGAGGCCTTACCAGGGACCTATAAAGAGGCATAATTATGTTTTCATCCCTTGTTAATGCCCTTTTTTATGCAAGACAGAACTTTATTTGCTTTAGTAGCCACAGAATGACACTGCCCAGAATTAGACAGTGTGTTATCTACAAAGACCCCTAGATCCTTCTCATTTAAGGAAACTCCCAACACACTGCCATTTAGTGTATAACTTGCATTTTTATTATTTTTGCCAAAGTGCATAACCTTGCATTTATCAACATTGAACCTCATTTTCCAGTTTGCTGCCCAGTTTTCCAGTTTAGACAAATCACTCTGCAAAGTGGCAGCATCCTGCATGGAACCTATAGTTCTGCACAATTTAGTATCATCTGCAAAAATAGAAACGGTACTTTCAATGCCCACCTCCAGGTCATTAATAAACAAGTTGAAAAGCAAGGGACCTAGTACAGAGCCCTGCGGTACTCCACTAACAACACTGGTCCAATTAGAAAATGTTCCATTTACCACCACTCTTTGTAGTCTATCTTTTAGCCAGTTCTCTATCCAGGTACAAATACTATGTTCCAGGCCAACATTCCTTAATTTAACCAGTAACCTTTTGTGTGGCACTGTATCAAATGCTTTAGCAAAGTCTAAGTAAATCACATCCACTGCCATCCCAGAATCGAGGTCTCTACTTACATTCTCGTAAAAAGAAATTAAGTTAGTCTGGCAAGATCTATTACGCATAAAACCATGCTGGCACAAACTCATAGTATTATGATTTGCTATGAAGTCCAGTATCTTATCCTTTATTAACCCTTCGAAAAGCTTTCCTACCACTGACGTTAGACTAACTGGCCTATAGTTTTGAGGCTGAGAACGGGATCCTTTTTTAAATAGAGGCACCACATTAGCAATTCGCCAGTCTCTCGGCACTATGCCAGATCTCAATGAATCCTGAATAATTAAGTAAAAATGTTTTTGTGCCATAGTCTTAAAGAGTATTGGCTTGGAAGTTAAAGCAGCGTGGAGACCAATAATTTTTCCTCTATAGCAAAGTATGCTGTGATTATTTAAAGAAACAATTTAATCAATGTGAAGTAAATTATTATATTTTTCTAAATTGCTAAAATGGGCATATTTTACTTAATCCTCTGGTCATTGTGGCATTGTCCGCCTTCAAATTTCCACATTAACATGCTTCCTTTCTTTATGCATTGGGGTGTTTTAAAGAAATTGTTCAGTATAGAAATAAAAACTGTCTAAATATATAGGCTGTGTAAAATATAAAAAAAAATTCTAATCTAGTTAGCCAAAAATGTAATGTATAAAGACTGAAGTGACTGGATATCTAACATAATAACTAGAACACACTTCCTACTTTGCAGCTCTCTTGGTTTCCACTGATTGGTTACCAGGCAGTAACCAAACAGTGACTTGTAAGGGGCCACATGGATCATATCTATTGCTTTTGATTCTGAGCTGCATGCTAAGGATCGTTTGCAAACTCACTGAACTGTTATGTCCCATGTGGCCCCCCTTCAAGTCGCTGACTAACTCAGAGTTAGAGAGCTGAAAAGCAGGAAGTAGTGTTGTGGCTGTTATGTTAGACATCCACTCACACCAGGCTTTATAGATTACATTTTCTGCTAACATATTTTATTTTGCACAGCCTATATATTTATCCAGTTTTTATTTTTACCCTGAACTGAAGAAAAGGTGTTTTTAACTTAAACCTAACCATTTGTAAAACGGGAATTTGATAATAGCAGGCAACTGAAGATACAGGCACAGAATATGCAGGAACATAAACAATTATTGTGACAAAACCAGTTCAACAATCCTTATGCAAAGCCTCTTTCGTTTACTCAATATTTGGTAATCTTGATTTATGTAATCACTTGGTAAAATTATTTATATCTTATAAGGTGGCTTCAACCGGACTCTTATGCCGATCCTCAGAAAACTTCATTGATCCTTAATAAAGATGATGTCAGATGTGGCTGGCCCACTACCATAACTGTACAGACAAAGGATCAGTATGGAGATGTAGTTCATGTTCCTAACATGAAGGTATTTTCAAGGGTATTCATTTTCTAGAACCTCGGGTGGGCCGTATTTAATATCCTCACTTTATACAGTATATAATTTGATATAATATATGAGTTTAAAAAAACATTGCTTAAAAAAACTATTGGACAAGAATTCCCTTATTTTGTTTTTGGTTTTTTGGATAAGGGTTTTCCATACCTTTTTTTTATAGAGCTTTCAGTCTTTTGTTAGAAAAATACATGAAATATAAATGTTTATAATAGCTTAATTGGATTTCTTGCTTTCATTTCCCCTTCCCATTGGCAGGTTGAAGTTAAGGCTGTCCCCGTATCGCAGAAAAAGACTTCCCTCCAGCAAGAGCAAGTAAAGAAGTTTCCCCGTATACCTGGTAGCCCATCTACAGCAAATACTTCCGGCGCAGATATGACTTTTGGTGGCCTTCCTTCCCCTAAACTTGACGCTTCTTATGAACCAATGATAGTGAAGGAAGCCCGTTACATTGCCATTACTATGATGAAGGTAATTATGTGTATTTCAGTAGTTTTAGTGTTACAGTTACACTGAAATACGTAGCAGAAACAAAATAAATAATTTAGAAGTTATTCTATAATTAACATTGACACTGCTGGGTCAAAGATAAAATTATGCATAATTTGCCTGTACAATGGTGGAAGGTCAGCCTTGCACCAGGGCCCCCAAATTCTATGAAATGTTTCCCCCATACTCTTTGTCTCCATAAGTAATTTTGATGAAATGTAGAGCAGCAGGATTCAGCAAAGATTTGGTCTTTTTCAGTAGGATTTGGATTTGAGTGAATCCAAGTGCCTGGCCAATCCGAATTAAAAAAAAAAATCACAAATCACTTTTCATCACACAACAAGAAAGTCAACAACTGCTCACACAGTTCTCTTTCCCCTTTGTTTCCCTAATTTACATATGCGAATTAAGGTTCGGCCAAAGATACAGTATTCAACCAAATCCTAAAATTGGTGCTGTGTTAACCAGGGATACTAACAGACCAGAAATGAAAAAGAGCAGTGGAGATGAGTGTGACATTACTTATAATAGATTATTGTGTGTGTGTGTGTGTGTGTATATATATATATATATATATATATATATATATATATATATATATATATATATATATATATATATATATATATATATATATATATATATATATATATATATACAGTACATATGTGTGTGTGTATGTGTATATATATTTATATATATATTTATATATATATATATATATATATATATATTCACAGACCAAAAGGCGCACACCGTTTACTTCGGTACATACCTGGGTGCCTGCCGAGTTTAGGTATGTATATGTATGCAGAAAGGCGGCACTCACAGGGTTTTTAGTCAAAAATAAAAAGTTCTTTATTAATAAAGAACTTTTTATTTTTGACTAAAAACCCTGTGAGTGCCGCCTTTCTGCATACATATATATATATATATATATATATATATATATATATAATTCCAGAAAGAACCGCACTCCAACTTGTTCTGTTGAATAAATTCACATTTTATTGTGCTCAATTTGCGTGTCCAACGTTTCGGCACGTTGGACACGCAAATTGAGCACAATAAAATGTGAATTTATTCAACAGAACAAGTTGGAGTGCGGTTCTTTCTGGAATTATATGATAAATTTTGATCCAGCACCCACCATCGAACTAACAGATCCGGATCAGAGTGCGGCTGCCTATGTGGAAATATATATATATATATATATATATATATATATATATATATATATATATATATATATATATATATATATATATATATATATATATATATATATATATTTATTGACACCTGATACACGCTTAAGAATAATTAGCTTTGTGGGAAAACACACTCAATAGACTTCACCACACAAAAGAAAATATTTGGTTGCATTTATTTTGGTAATTTTTATTACTTACTACAAAAGTGTAACTTCTGTGATTACTGCATAGTAGGGATGCACCGAATCCAGGATTCGGTTTGGGATTCGGCCAGGATTCGGCCTTTTTCAGCAGGATTCAGATTCGGCCAAATCCTTCTGCCAGGCCAAACCGAATCCGATTCCTAATTTGCATATGCAAATTAGGAATGGGGAGGGAAATCAGATGACTATTGGTCACAAAACAAGGAAGTAAAAGATGTTTTCCCCCTTCCCACTCCTAATTTGCATTTGGATTTGGTTCGGTATTCGGCCATATACTTTGTGAAGGATTCAGGGGTTCGGCCGAATCTAAAATAGTGGATTCGGTGCATCCCTACTGCATAGATGTTTGGTGGATTACAGTAAATAAAAAGAATGCTTTCAGTATTGAAGGAGGCTATCCTGAGAGTAAAGTACTTTTTTTTTTTTTTTTTCCCCTCAATAGGCATATGAAAATTACTCATTTGAAGAACTTCGGTATGCCTCACCCATGCCCAAACGGTAAGATGGAAGCAAAAGCAAACCGTGCTGTTGTTTTTGCTCTCTGGTGACTTTGCAACTTTTTGATCAAATAACTAACTAACAACACTTTCAAGTGAGCAGGGACTGTACATTGATTTTTTTTTTGTCTGTTTTTATTCTACAGTGGTTGACTGGAACCCCCTTTTCTTAACTCCCCTCATTATTCATTGTATAGATTTAGGAAAATATAGGTATACTGAAAACACTCCATTTGCCTTATTTTAAGTGACCGTTTTACATATTTCTTAAAACTGTTATAAAGGTAACATCCCTTTAAGGATCTGCTGAACCGTGGCAGTGGGAAACCATTACTGATTTTACTTGCCACACCCAATAGCTCTCATATGGCAATTTGTAACAGAATTTTGACACTGTAAGGTGCTTGTTGGATGTAATAAGGAAGGAGGTGGCCACTCTGCATGGTCGCAGTGCATAAGCTTGCATAAGTATAAAATTGTACTGTCAGAAGTATCTTTGTACAGTACATACAGATAATATAAATAATAAAGCAAGAAGAGCTTCCACAGCTCCTCTGTCTTTATTTTCTTAACGATAATGATATTGGTTAGTAATGCAATACTGGATTTTATAGTATACAGGCAGTAATTTAAAAAAATAGGGCTTGTGTAATTCTCGCACATATATCGATTGGTAAAATGGTAGTTTTTTATATGCTAACCTTTTTCTTTTAGACCCAGTGAAAACATGTTAATCCGAGTGAACAATGATGGAACCTACTGTGCAAACTGGACTCCTGGAGCTGTTGGTCTTTACACCATACATGTTACCATTGATGGAATAGAAATTGGTAAAGTATTTGATATGTCTCTTTACTTGTAATGTATTTAGTTCAGTAACAAGACATAATTCTTATTTAAGTGATTGATGACGGCAGTATTTTGCATTGTTGTCTGTTGTTATGCTGACATGTTTAATATTCATCTTGTACAGATGCTGGTCTGGAGGTGAAAGTGAAAGATCCTCCAAAAGGAATGGTCCCTCCTGGGACGCAGTTGGTAAAACAAAAAAGCGAACCTCAGCCAAACAAGGTAAATGAAAGCACCTTGTGTTTAACCCACAAAAGAGCTTCTTGTTTATTTTTGTTAAAAATGTGAGGTATTGTCATGCAGATTTGTTAATCATATCTGATAAAGTAGTGTGCAGAAAATGAAAGGGGTATGCTTTATCTGACAAACAGTGTGCTGGGTTCTAAGACAGTCATCTAAGATTTTTGAGCATTAATTAGATGGTACTGGATGGGAGTGCTCACCATGCAGGAAGTGCTGATTGGAGCACTATTTCTTGCATATCTTCTTTTTTTTTAACTATATTTTACTTTGGCTTTCATTCTTATTTGATGTTTATGGTAGCTGAACACATGCATGCAGTCTTGCATATTCATGGGGATATCCTATTTATCTTTAACCTTGTTATTTAAATCGTGGAGGCCTCACTTTATTTAAAAAGTTGAGCCCCAGAAGAAAAATAAGGCTCTAAACATACTTTATCTCAGTAAGTTTATCTGTGTGCCATTGTTGTAATAACACAGTGTGCTTGTCTATCTGTCTATCTTCAGAAAATTATCGGCTCAGTCCCCAAATAAAATTAGAATTAACTGCTCACCCAGCGCAGAATAGGACCCAGGTGTAGAAACCCTGGGTCTATCATTAGAGGGTGTAGTTTCAATCAGTACACAGCATTGAAGTTTCAAGTCACGGCAATGTTGTATATATGAAAACTCACCGAAGATGTTGGGTGGCCCGGGTGCAGCACCCCGAACCCGTAGCTGGGGGAGTGATTCAATGTAGATAGTGAAGAAGCACGCACTCCATGGGCCAATCGATATAATAAAAGTCTTTATTTAGAACAGCTAAAACAATGAACCTAGGTTCATTGTTTTAGCTGTTCTAAATAAAGACTTTTATTATATCGATTGACCCATGGAGTGCGTGCTTCTTCGCTATCTATCTGTCTATCTTGTCTATCTGTAATTAATGGAAACCATACTTTGTGGCACAGTGGTTTAAGGGTCATGTGCAGCAGCCCTAAGTTTTCAAAATTACCTTTAATAGTGTATTCCAAAATTGTCTTTGTTAATGTTTGTTTCCTTTTGTTATGTATAACCCCTGTTTAAGGTGATTATAAAAAATATTTTTTTTTTATGATTGCATTATGTCATGAGCTTTAAAAAACTTCAAGGTTTTAGCTAGCTTTTAGTAATAAAAATTACAAAGTAACGGGGTGGTCCATAATATTACCAAGTGAACACCAAATTTCGAAGGTTACATAGTAAGTATATAAAGGCATGTTTTTGATGAAGACTCTTCCACACTCCAAAAACATACAGGCAGGCTCCTGATTAAATGGACCATAGTGAGTGTGAATGCGACAGGGACCATAGATTGTAAGCTCCACTGGGGCAGGGGCTGATGTGAATGACGTATAATCTCTGTACCAGGAAATAAATTAATAAATCTCTGTTTTGACACATTATGAACCAACAAGAAACCGCTCACTGCCAAATTTGCCTCTGTTTGTATCATGAAGTGGATCATGAAGTGACTGCGTTAATTTTAATCCTACGTGAAATCTATACTGTTACAAATATAGAGCTGTGCTTTTTGGTGCAGCCCAGACAACTGCTGTGAATTATAATTTCATTGATTGGGAAACTAGCAACAACCTGTAACATTTCCAGCCCTTGTTGCCTTAATGTATGAAGTCTAGATTCTTCTTGTTGTACTGTTGCGCTTAGGTTTTCTCTTCTTTCTATCCACTTCTGCTTCATAGGTTCGCAAATTTGTGGCCAAGGACAGTGCAGGGCTCCGTATTCGTAGCCACCCCTCCCTACAGAGTGAGCAGATAGGCATAGTGAAAGTCAATGGAACCATCGCTTTTGTTGATGAGGTAAAGTCCTGCATAGTTAAGGTTGCTATTTATTTTGTTTTTTTATTTCTAATTGACGCTGAAACAGGATCTATACTAGAAAATATATTTTTTTTATACATTAAAAGTATTAACGATTTTTAACAGAAATGACCTTAATTTATTTCCAGGCTCACTTTACATTTATTCTAATAAACAGCAGAACAAATGAATAACGTTTATAAATAACACAATTCTCTGCATATATATACCAGAGCTTTTGTCTACAATAAACTGGAAAAATTGTCACAACGATAATAGTATCTAGCTGCTGAGAATATTGATTGCATAACATAATATATATGAAAAGGAGTCAGTTTTTTCAGAGCCTTACCTTCTAAAGTGCTACCATGTAAGTTCTGTGATTATCACTACCTTTTAGCAATATTGGCCAATATTTGTTTGCATTTTAGGCTTTTTTTTTTTGTTAAAGCCAATCAAACAGTGGCCTTGCTTTACCACTTTTCTCCACACTGTTTCACCTACACTCCTTTATCTCCAGTTTTGCATGTTGTGTGGCTTTCACAGCTCTGCTTTACTCCTGCCAATGAGCCACTGAGCAGATATTTAGGACTTGTTGGCAGTAAAGCAGTTACAGGAGAGCATGGCTCGCTATTGTTGCTTGTTTCCCATCTAGATCCACAATGATGATGGTGTGTGGCTAAGACTGAATGATGAGACAGTAAAGAAGTATGTTCCTAACATGAATGGTTACAATGAAGCTTGGTGCCTCTCATTTAATCAGCATCTTGGCAAGAGTCTTCTGGCTCCTGTTGATGTAAGTAGAAAGCACCTTTAAAAAAAAAAAAAGACGTTTAAGGCATCTTGAGCTTTTTTGTAATGTATAAATTAACGGAAAAATTCTTGCCTTTCAATGTCCAAAGGCTTAATTAAAATGTGTTATTGCAGCAGCTAAATGCTTCAACCCAGCACTGAAATGGGCACACTCAATCATGTGCTTTTACTGGCCAGGAGCTGTACCAGGCAATTATTTGACATAATTAACCACACATTCTTTTGGCATCATTACAGAGAACCATCATCTGATCACACTCTCACCTATATCCCAATATGTATTGTTTGTGTATAAATGCACCTCTCTTTAACCCCCCACAGAAACAGGTAGCTAAAGTTCATCATTAACATGACAAAGTGAACTTTAGTTGTAACGAAAAAAATAAACGTGACAACCAGAGTTGGAAAACCTCTAATTTTAAAACGGGTCTACTACCCTAAAGAGGTCAAGTGAGCCAAGCCTTGCACTAAAATGTTTTTATTTATCTTTAATGGGTCCTCAAATCTGTTAAAAATTATAAAACCTTAAGCACTGTATGAATAAACATTCTGTAGGTGTATAGCAATTGTAATAGTAACGCAGAAATATTATAATTGGTATCTTGTTTTGAAATGTGTATATATATTTGTGGAATCTGCAATACAACCTCAGCTAGCTTCTTTACTTCCACGGTGTGGCTTTATGCAGTACAGAAATCCTATGAAGTGAAATGTTTCAAGGTAAATAAATTACATGTCTATAAATTGCCCAAAACTTCAGGTTTCTACAGTTTTCAGTAGTCTGTTAATCTGCTTTTTGTTTGTATGCACACGTTGGTCACAACTATACTTTTAAATGGATTGTTCCTATGTTTTGGGGTTAAAATAAAACCCCTAAAACTATACCGGCAGAAGAAAACTAATGTTGCCCTTGTATGTATTAACAGACATTAATGATATCCTTGTCACTTTACAAGTTTGGTCAGGAATTTCACACATGAGCAGTTTCTGACAGATACACACCCCATGTGCACAATGACAGGCAGATCCTACTTGATCTCTTCGTGGCTCAGGGATCAGCATTTTTCCTGTGGTGGAAATTCGCATTGGCATTAGCAGTATACACATCTTTTCATTATTTTCTTCCCTTGGTTTAGTATCTCTAACTGTGACAGGTATGCGGTTTGTTTCAAAACAAATACTGTCTTACAGTTCTCCATCACACAGCAGTGCATCCCCTGCTATTGAAACACACATTCTCAAACCTGAACTAGGATTGATACCGTAGAGCAGATTTACATACACGTAAAAATTATTATATGTTGTAAATCAGATGTTTTGGGGAGTTATTCATCACGACCGACATGTAGATATATACATTCTTAGACCTTTTATGTGACCAACCAGTCAGGTGCCCACTGTTAAGCTGGGAAAAACTACTGCATTTTGGGTTAAACAACATGGGGATTTCCATGTGTTTTAGCACTTGCCTGGTAGATAAGACCTGTAGTCTCAGTGGATATTAATATCAATTTCCAAATGCATTGATCTTTTTTTGGTCATTGTCACTGAAGGGTGAATCTGAACAGAAATGGGGTTTCATTATGGCCCCTTTTTGCATACCACACAAACTTGCCCAGAATAGACACTGGCAGGTGGAGTTTTCTGACAGACAGTTTATAGACAAGCTTTTCAGATATTGACGATACAGGCACAAAACTCCTCAGAATCCCATATTAAGGCTCATGGTAACTGACCTACAAAATAAAACGACTGACTGTCTAATAGTTTGCAAGTAGTGTTATTCCTTGTTAAGCATCATTTTTCAAAATTTAGCAGGCACTTCATGCCAGTGGCTAATGTGGTGCAACGTTGTACACCGCCCTCAACTTTTCACTTATCTACATTGAGTTTTGCAATGTGGCACATTCTGCCAAACCATGCTAGTTGTGTTTGTGTGTGTAATTTTATGTACAGTATGTTATTAAATATTATAAACTGTATTCTTATTTAGGAAACTCCTACTTTCTAGTGCTCTGTGACTTTATATTTCTTAAAAAAAATTGCATTGTGGCACAATATCTCTGTGATTATGGTAAGAGTTCCAGTAGCTCGGTTCTTGCTCAACAGATTGATTTTCTTGTTCTGTAAATGGCATGACACACTACATCCATTCCAAGCTTCTCACATTTGAAGCTGAATTCCACAAACACAAGTGGCTGTGTATAGCACTCATTGGTACGAAATGTATATTCCTCTTTTGATTTTTCACGCACCTTGCTTTTCTTTTTGACTTTTCTGTCTTGATATTTCTTTCTCAAACTTTATTGCTTAGAATATATTTTATGCTAGCCAAGGAGCCAGGGACTATGACGTTTTTTCTTGGACCTCTAAAGCTTTTATCTCTCAGGTGAGTTGTGCTAAAATGTGTATTTCTAGTGCTTTACTCTTTCATATCATCACAATTAATGTGTTTGGTGAAAGGACCTTGGGTAGTAAATCACAGCTTTTCAGCTGGGCTTGAAATTCCAATTTTCCTTGATATTGTTGACTAATAAAGTTTTACTTAATTTATTCCTGTCCACGGTTTTAAAAGAGCCCTAAAGATTAGCTTAATTTCATTTGAAAGAGCAGTTTTATATTTATTTGCTTATAGCTATTACAAACTTTATAGACCTGTTATCTATTATTCTTGGGACTTGGGGTTTTCCGGATAAGGAATCTTTCCATAGTTTGGATCACCATACTTTGTCTGCTAAAAAAAAATATTTACGCATTGAATAAACCTAATAGAATTGTTTTGCAATCAAAATGGGTTCATTCAGTTTAGTTGGGATCAAGTTCAAGACACTGTGATATTACAGAGAAAAAGAGAGTCACAAAAAATCTCATTACAAAATTAAATTTCTGTGCTTCTAATGGAGTTAATGGGAGATGGCCTTCCCATACTACTGCCTTCATTTTAGCACTGCACACCGTATTATATTAACATGCAGCATAAGGATGTTGTCCAGACCCTGAAATAACTTTTTATATGCTTTATTATATGCTTTATAATCCAAAATCAAATCAAAATCTTCCCTAGGCCAAATCGGTCTTGTAACCCTATTCACAAAGTAGGTAAACTCACAAAGACTTTAATTGATGTTTACATATTAACCTAATCCATTTCAGGTTACATTCATTGGTCGCATTTGTGTGGAGTTTAGGAGGAAAGTTAATTGAGATGAATATTCTCTGCAACACTAGTAATTTTTCCCCTCTAATTGAGAAATTTTAGGATTGTTTTGTCTTTCAAGCAGCAGTTGGTAACTCCTGGTGTTGCATACCAAATCTGCCATCAAATATATTATCTCTAATATAGTTGTGTCTGCGTTCTGGTATAGGTGTGTGTGTGTGCATGGGAATTACTACCCCTGTGGTATATAATCTGGTTAATTAAAGATAATTGGGGGCAGAGTTTACCAGCCTTGTAGGATGGATGCATGAAACTAGTATGATGCCATTTAGTGTGGGTATTGAAGAAACAAGATATGGAGCAAAACAAAATCAAACCAAATCACCAACAGAACACATCTGGATTGCCACTATCCCCTCAGATCAAATAAAGATATTACACGAATTCCAGCTGGGCCGGCATGGAAAAAAATTAGATGTTTGCAGACAATGTCCTCTTGTCATACCCATCAGTATCACTGCTGAATCTGCTACAAGAGCTATCACAGTTCCAGTTATGGTATAAAATATATACAAATCCTATTTAGATGATTCTCTTTCTCCATATTTTGTATTTGGTCACAACACCAGCTGCCACCCTAGTATTTCTATGCACTCCAACAGAATATCAATGCTTATATAGCAAAACACGCTTTCCAGACTGAAATTTTAAGTAGCATTATACCCAATGACCTTGGAAGGCTTGGAAATACCGATTGTAAAAGCCTACTACACAGCTTTACCTCTTGCAGCTATAGGGATTTGTTAGAGGACGAAATCAGCTATGCCAACAGGAATTGACTTTGCCTTGTCGAGCAGAGTGACATCTACCAATTACTTCCTACCACCAATTTTATACTGTGAATTATATGAAGAGACACCCAACCATGACTTTGTTACATTTTCATCCCCACTAATGCCATTGTCAGCCCTGAGTTGCCAGTGGCAGTGGGTGGATCAAGGATTTATGCTTCATGAAGACTTATATTCTGCAAACACCATCAAGTAATTCGAAACTCGTTGAAAAATATGCTCTTCAACCAGCAGATCATTACAACTATCTACAAGTGAAAATTTGTCTCAAATCCTTCAACCGAGGCTATAAGACTTTATAGCACTCAGCCAGCACTCAGCCTTTAAGGAATACTATTGTAAAAGGTGTTGGAGTGGATTGCTGCGAAGCACTACTAATTACTAGCTCGCTATCCTAATCTTTTATGCCGCAGTGGGTTTGGGGAATGTCCAGCGACCATTTTTTAGTAATATGCACTTGATTTAAAAAAAAAATATATATATATATATATATTTTTTTTTTTAAAATTTTTTTTTTAAATTCCCTACACAGGAAAATGAACCACTAAGATCATTAACTATTAAGCAATGGCAAGCCGCATTAAATGTATAGTTCCTACAGGAGCCACCAAATGTACTAAACACATGGAAAACCATACCAAACTCTAGTACAGATGACATTTGACACCACAATGGCTAGCCTGGCATGGATGCGGATACCAAGGCTCAGTATTACATGCATGGTGGCAATGTCTAGTCATATCATCTTTGTAGCTGCAAGTTCTTTACACAATTTCACGCCTACTGCAAAAGATCAACCCAGATGACCTGAAATTGTCTTTCTACAAATTTATCCAACCAAATATTCTAAAGGTACTAATAAATTCCAGTTTTTAGTAATGTGGAGGGGGTTGCCCAACATTTCGGCACCCCTTCCCAGTGAATTCACTTTACATGTCCTTTAAAAAAAGTACAGATATGGGATCCCTTATCCAGAAACCAATTATCCTGAAAGCTTTTAATTATAATAAGGCTCCCATAGAGTCCAATTTAAGCAAATAATCTGTATTCACAACAAGTTCTGATAATGTGCACTAAAAGTTTGAACCACAAAACTTTGAAAACCTCTTTAATTCATCTTTTAATTTATAAGTGGTACACAGGTATGAGGGGCATATTTTATAAAATATGTAATTTATAAAGGTGTGTGACATTGGAACAGGCCAGACCCATAAGGCCGTGGCATGCTATGTAAAAAAGCAATTTAAATAGGGTGCTGCTTGTTATTTATATTATTAAAAACCACCCATGTTTATAAAGCTGTGTAATTTCGGTGTATGTGTAGAAATGTTACATGGTTTCAAGTGGTGTAAAATAGGACCATATTTTTTTGTTGCGTTAGTCTGCCACTTAAAGACTCTCTTGTGTAACTTTAAAGGAAACAGACTCTGTGGACAAGGAGTGGACTGCAGGGAAGGCTTCCTTTGTTGTTGTAGAAACTATAGTACCAGGCTGCTTACGCCACTTGTGTCCCCTGCTGCACCCAGCTTTTCTACCTAAAAGTGAGGAACAGCACAAACTGGTGGAGGGGCAGAGCGAGCGAGGCAGGTTGATCTTTGTCAAGCCCCTCTGCAGATTCTTTGTCAGAATCAGGTCTGCCATCTGCTATCATGGGGCATAAGTTATCAGGGTCAACCAGTCAGCTAAGCTCCCCAAGTTTTGGACTCAGAAGGCAGACGTAGACTCAGACCCCAATGATAATATATATATATATATATATAATATATATATATATATATAATCAAAATGGTCAATAAACCGCACTTCCAGGACTTATGGAAGTCCTGGAAGTGCGGTTTATTGACCATTTTGATTATTTATAATTTAACCAGCACCTAGGCAGTGACGACTACTTGGGAGTGCTCCAGATTGCGATTTCTGTATATATATATATATATATATATATATATATATATATATATATATATATACTTTAAGTCTATATATATATATATATATATATATATATATATATATATATATATATATATATACCCCTGATACAATAATGATCATGACCCAGATCTACCAGGGTGGTTTCCTGGGGGCCAAGTCCAACACTTTTGTTTGTTTGAAAACAATTGACTAAGATGTGTTTGGAAGGTGAAACGCCCCTTTTAAGTATTCTCCTTAAGCAGCAGTTTCAAAAAGTTTTTGGTTGCAATAAATTAGATTATTTACAAGTATTAAATGTAGAATAAATGCAGTCTTTCAGCATTAGTGTGTTTTTTTAAGCTCGCTGACAAAGTAAATTGCAGATTCATATTCTTTGTTTAAACTGTTAAACCTAAAACCATTTTTATTACCATTGTGTCCTTATGAATATTGCATTTTTTTTTCTTTTTTAAGGAGCAGGCATGTATATCTGATGAGGTTTTAAAAACACGTTGTACCCAGGAAGTAACGATGCAAGAACATGAAGTGCCTGTACTCATGAGTGGACCTGGTGTTTACAAGGTAGTCAAGACCGGCCCATCTGGTCACAACATCAGAAGCTGCCCAAACCTTAGAGGTATCCCAATTGGAATGTTAGTACTGGGAAACAAAGTCAAGGCTGTGGGCGAGGTATGGATTTGTGTAGCTACAGTTTAACTTAATTAATTCAGCTTATGCCATACATAGATCAGAGCAATAAGGCTTCATCCTTCATTTTTATTTGTTTTCTTGGCACTGAAGGTTACGCCATTGATTTTTTTTTTTTTTGTAACCCTGCTTTTTCCAAGTCTATATCAGTATAAGTATTGCCACTGCTTGCAAAACTGTAGCCACGTATGAATCACTAATGATTTTGTGCTTTTTAAAACTTCTTTTCACCCGTAGTTAAATTACTATCGTGTTTATAGTGTGAAATGACGGTGTTCTGAGATTTCGGTACAAACTGTAAGTCAGGTTGTAGTGTGTCATGCTATTTCTTTGTATTGGATAGGTAAATGCATCTTGTGTAAAGTTGTATTGCTTCATGGTAAGCTTGGTGTTTATTGCACAACTGTTTTATGCTGACATTTTTTTTTTAAAGTGAATTTTACATTCTGCCAACTGATACATATTCTGTTGAACTTTAAGCTGTTGATCTTTTATTTCACACACCCTATACCTTGCTGGAATTAGTATATATTATAAACTCAATTTTGATAGCATGCAAGCATCCGTATTAATCATCTGTCCCTTTAAAAAGTGTATTATCTCCATGAAATGTGGTTTCTGTTTTTGCACCAGGTGGTCAGTTCTGAAGGAACATGGGTACAACTTGATAAAAACAGCATGGTAGAGTTTTGTGAGAATGATGAAGGCGAGGCTTGGTCCCTGGCTAGAGATCCTAGTGGCAATCAATACCTTCGTCATGAGGATGGCAAGTTATCATAATTTAACATATCCTATTAAAATTATTCCAAATGGGCAGAGTGTCAAAATGTGTTCTGCTCAGGAACCCCTAAAATGAATGTTACAGTTTAAATGGAAATTTAGATTAAAATCAGCATTTACTGTGACTTAGAATTGTAGACTCTGGTATTCTTGAAATCGTCTTCATTTTTATTTTTCTAGTTTTGCCTGTACATTAAAAGCCACAACTTTATGCTGTCTACTTGATAGGGAAGCTAACCCTATAAACCAAACTGTGCTCTGTATGCTAGCATGGACTATTACTTGGTGATCTGAACTGTGAAACAATATTAAAAAAATTGTTTTATGGTTTCCAGCGATCAGACTGCAGGAATTATACAAATATATATATTACATAAAAGTTCAGTGAAAATCTGAAATTTGTCTGACATATGCTTTTTTTTTCTTGCCACATGCAATATTAAAAAGGGATGGTTCACCTTTAAGTACATTTTTAGTATGTTATAGAAAGACTAATTCTATACAAATGTTCACATGGACTTCATTTTTTCTTTTTTATAGTTTTCATAGTTATTTGCCTTCAACTTCTGGCTCTTTCCTGCTTTCAAATGGGGGTCACTGACCCTATCTAAACACCAATACTCTGTAAGGCTGCACATTTATTGTTATTGCTGCTTTTTATTACTAATCTTTGTTTAGGCCCTCTTCTTTTCATATTCCAGTCTCTTATTCAAATCAATGCATGGTTGCTAGGGTAAGTTGGACCCTAGCAACCAGATTGCTAAAATTGCAAACTGGAGAGCTGCTGAATAAAAGGCTCAATAACTCAAAAGCCACAATCAATAAAAAAATGAAAACCAATTGCAAAGTGTCTTAAAAGATGACTCTCTACATCATACTAAAATTACTTTAAAAATGAATATCCCATTTTAAAGGGGACATTCACATTCATGTCTTATTCATAGCAAGTTTGCAACCAATCTGTTATTTATTTTTAATTGTTTGCTATAGCCAAAATACAATTGCTCTGTATTATAACTAGGACAGTTAAGTTTCTAGTAATCCGTTAGCTGCTGAAGTACCAAACTGCAGAGCTGTCGGACAAAGCCAAATAACTGAAAAACCATAAAAAATGAAGTATTAATGTTTACATAATACTAAAAGTTGATATGAAGGTGAGCTACCACTTAAAGAAATGCCTCTTTCTTTATGTATGAAAACAAAAAAAATCTCTATTCAATAGACAATTTTTAAAGTCGTATTCGTGTAAGAACAACTGAAAAGGTAATCCTAAATATTGCTAGTGGGCTTGGCTATGAAAACAGCACTTTGATAACGGGGTTCAAGTAGCAATTGTTCTTTGTTCCATGTGATGCTTATAGGTTTATTTTTTCAACAGAACAAATCATTTTGGATCAGGGTTCTCAAACACCACCTCAAAGCCCTTTCACCATTCAAATGTTTCGCCGTAGCACAAGTGAAAACATTGTGTCAGGCTTTGATTATGGCCTTGGAAATAATAAAGGTAAGCTTGCTTTACTCTCTTTAGTTTTAATATGACACTAAACTAAACAAACTGTAATGTGTTCCGTTTCAGGTAGCATTTGGATGTAAGGTGATTTATAAAGTGGGACATTATGAATATATCATACAATAACGTTATGTTTACCATTATCTGTAAAAAAGTATTTACTCTTGTTAAGGAGAAGCTGTTGGATAGGCCGGTTTGATTGAAGATATGTTTATTAACGTGAAGAGAATATACAGGCAGCTCTGGCAGAGCTGTGAAAAACGATACTCTGAATACAGCTCAGAAGCAGACGCTTAAAGGAGAACTAAACCCTAAAAATTAATATGGCTTAAAATGCCATATTTTATATACTGAACTTATTGCATCAGCCTAAAGTTTCAGCTTCCCAATAGCAGCAATGATCCAGGACTTCAAACTTGTCACAGGAGTCACCATCTTGGAAAGTGTCTGTGACACTCACATGCTCAGTGTGCTCTGAGCAGCTGTTGAGAAGCTAAGCTTAGGGGTTGTCACTAATTATCAAGCATAATGAGAAAATGAGGTTGGTCTGTAATATAAGATACAGGGTTTATTAAATTCTGATACTAATTGCACTAGTTTCTGTGTGGTCATGTAGTTATTATTTGTATTAATTACTAATCAGCTTTATATTGTGACATTTATATTCTATGTGTACTGTACATTGTGAGTGGGTCCCTAAGCTCAGTAAGTTACAGCAGCACAGAGCATGTGCAGTGAATCAGCAGAAAAGAAAATGGGGAGCTACTGGGGCATCTTTGGACACACAAATGTTTACTGCTAAAGGGCTGTGGTTGCCTTGGGCTGGTACAGAAGCTGAAAACATAGTTAAAGAAGTTGCTAGAAATGCTGTACATTAAGCTTTAGCTCTCCTATAATACAGAATACAGTACAGAACTCTTATCAGTTAGTAGCTTCACGCAGTCACGTACAACTTTATCACAAAAGGCACCGTAGGTGGAGGGGTCCAGGCAGCTAGCAAAGTATGAGCACCTTTGTTATGAAACATGTAATGATTCAACAAAAATAGCCCTCTAACAGCAGAAAACCATTCCAACATAGTTACACATTAAGCTATATGGGTGTACAATTTTTTTTCTCCCTTTTGTTCATACCTGAACACATATACAACTCCTCCTTACCCAGACCTCTCCTCCATGCACCTTCTTCTTAAGAGCAGTTTCAGTAACAATACAAAGTTGCGTATCTGGTGCCCATTCAAATCGGCAAGCTCTTCCTTATCCTACTCAAACAGGAAATGGAATTCTTCTGTAGATAAAGTTGCCCATGGCACAGAGTATTGCTGATTAAAAGAAGGATGGTGTATAACTTATCCAGGAGCCAAATAGGCAGGTCTATCCATCTAACCTCTGGATAAAGTACTGTATTTGCTGTAACACAACATCGGCCTTGCTACAACATTCAATATTAGGCTAACTATAATCACACATACTACAAGTGCCATAAAACTTTTGAAAAAAATAGATAACCAAGTTCCTATGCTCCCCATCCATGAGAAAGGATTCTGTATTTATTTGGATACATCCCTAGCTATCTGCTGCAGCTCCTTTACCTTACTCATGTGGGCCTCCTTCCGATCATTTGAGAGTTTTCAATCCAATTCTTTATCTATAATGGCCATTCTATTCTGTAAAGCTATCTTTTTGACTTGGGCCAATTCCTTATTGATAATGTGAATAGTGGTCTCATTTGTTATCACACCCATTATACTAGCAAACTTATTTAGTCTATTTGCTAGTTCTATTCCCCATCCTGTCCAATCAGGGAACCACATCCAATCTTTTTCTGCGGCAGAAAATAGATCTTTCATTTTATGTTTGTCTATCCTGGGATGAATACCTTGGATATCTATAAACAAAATGTTTAAGTGTTGTCTAATAGCAGTTGCAATTCTGTTATATCGTCCCTAAGTACTCTAGGAATAATTGTACCGTGATAGTTTGAAACTACCTCTTATCCGACACATTGGATTTACAGATCCAATCATTATCTTCTCTCTTCCATTAGAGCATGAACACCTAGGTGCACAAGAAGCATGCATTTTTTCAGACCAACAAAAATCATTGTAATTATCATGTGTTTTGTCATATCCCACTCCCATATCATCCGTATAAAATTTTAGGGTAGCATCCTCACAATCTGTGTTTCCTACATAAACCTTAGGTAAATACAATGAGTGATCTTTATTGTGACTGTGTGGTTTGCAAATATGTGTCGAACATACATTGTTAGTGGTAGAAGTAACCCGTTTTATTGGTTTTCCAAACATATCAAATAAACTTGCTTAAGCTTGTCAAGCATATAAACATAAAATACCATACATTGAGGTACCATAGAGTACAATAGAGTAATATAAAGTAAAATATAGCATAGGATAAAATAAAATAAGGCGGCTGGGTTTCAGTCAGTGGTTTTTAATTTATTGGCTGCCTACTCGTGTAGAAGTCAAATAGAATTTGTCTGCCAACCCCCATTTTGTGTATACTGTGGTGGGACACAAAGACAAAAACCTTTACCCAGAATAACAGACACAAAGTCATTATTTATGTGTTTTCTTTTCTTCTTGATATTGATGAGTAGGTCCACCCTTTTGGTCTCAAAACCTAAAACTGGGACTGTTGGTTAACAGACTGGTAGGCTTATTGTTACCACTCTCGTCTGACTTATTTTGAAGATGCTTCTCCACCTCTTGCCTATGAGTAGCAATCTGCTCTAGTCATTGACCTTGTCAGAGGGGGTGTGAATGCAGAAGCAGGTTAAGTCCAGTCACTGGGGATGGTACTCTGCTCTGGCTCTTGTGGGGGAGATATCTTTTTATCACCAACAAATCTCCTGGTTGGAGGGAGTGAGTTCTGGATGTCTCCTCTGGATCTGGTAGGGAAGAGAGCACCTTTCCACACAGGTTAGTTAGTTGCTAAGGCAATTGTATAATATAATCAGTGAGAAGAGCCTGCTCTCCTTGCATCTCTTGTGGAAAGAATAATCCTATGTGTGGGGGTCTACCAAAATTACCTCAAAGGGGAATAACTGCTTTGAACCCCTATGTGTGTCTCATAGATGATAATTGATGGGGCAATGCTTGTTCTCAGGTCAGGTTTGTTGGTTCACATAGTTTCCGGGAGTCTTTAGAAGCAGACAATATCTGTTATCCATTTCTTAGCTATGGTTATTGTTGTGGTGTTTGTTACTGCCCACTAGTAGAGTGTGGAGGATGATGATGTGGCTTAAACTGTGTACAGTATATCAAGCTGTTCAGTCATACCTTACTCTTTCAATTGGGCACTTCCCTGTTTACATCAGCAGATAACTTTCCTATTTGCAATCTATAAATAAAAATATGACCATGTTTTAGTGTGTTAATTATTCCTTAACATTTTTTTATATATTGATATATTCTATTAAAAGATTCATCTGGGCTCATGTTAAAGTTCATACAGAGTGTCTAAACTGCTTGTTTTTTTTTTTTTTGTTTTTTTGCAAAACATACCTGATTTCATGGTTTGAAAGAAACTTGTAAGGTAAAAAAAAGTCTCTGCCCCTGTCTTGAATGAACCATTTCCCCACCTCTCAGAGGCCATCAGCCATTAACCCCCCCCCCCACCTTGTTCTCAAAAAAAGTGATTCATTCTGGTAATAATAGTTGTTTCTGCTATTCTGAGTGTACTGCACCACCCCTGCTCAAATTTATTCTCCCGTCTGAAGTTTCACCCCCATTTTCTCCTTCTTGGTAGACTGCAACTCCAACTATCTCCTGGCTCCTCTTGTGTCATTTGCTGCGCTCAGACTAAAGACACCCCTTCTACTGTCACTTGTTAGTCACTTGCCAATTGCCCCACCCAATTTCTCCTGCTTGCTGCTTATGTTTCCAAAGCTTGGGACTGGATAGTAACATTTAGGAGGCAGGGCGGTTGGTCTAGCAGTCCTGGGTGGTGAGTGTATAATCTGTTCAAATCAGGAGCAGGGACTTTCTTTCCTATGTAAACAGTGGAATCCGGTATTATGCATTTATTTCTGGCAGTTTAGACATTCTGTATGCACTTTTTAAATATGAGCAAAGCTGATTGGACTAGTGTCAATAAAGGAGGGTATATTTTCCCTTTAACGCCCTTCCACCTTCTCTTGCAGGTGATGCATTGGAGTTGTTTTTTTGTTTTTTTAAATGCCCTGTCTGATGTTGGTAATCTGGCTAAATATCAGATCTAGTCAGAGGTCTGAGCTCCATCAGAGCTTAGCAAAATGGCTAATAGCAAGCAAGGGACTAAAAGCTGAAGCCGCTGAAACATTGCCCTGTGTTAAGTCCAATCAGCAGCCCTAACTGCTAAACTATTGAAAATGTTAGGTTTCTGACATATAAGTACATTTGTCAGACTTTTGTCTGTAGATCTTTCGTTTTGTACCCTGTGGTATGTTTAGCAATGGATGCATGATTTAAGGTGACCTTGCCCATGTTTTTAGCCGTACTCTCAAACCACCTGGCTTATTTTCGTAGATAGATGGTCCTACATTGCTGTAAAGTTGCAGTCAGTCTGTATATATAATGCATAGACGTATGTAAGGGAGAGTAGGTACATAAAGTTAAAAGAAAAGTATCAGTCTACGGTGTCACAGTTAATAGGCCTGATTGGCTAGATAATGCTATGATAATCCTATGTATGGTATGTTTACCATAATATCTCCTGTCTAAGAGCAATGACACATGTTTTGTCGCATGCGAATGATCTCTGCTACAGCATGCCATGGGGGAAACATACACGGTTGAAGTTGCCTCTATGTTTATGCAAATCAAGCTTCGAATTAGGTTTGGTAATGATCATTTTTAAGGATTCTGTATTTTTTGAAGCATCCATAATAAGCGTAACTGAGATTGTTCATATTAGTAGATAATAGTAGAATGTGTGCAGTGTTAGAATATTGTATACTGCATACAGTAATGTGTTGTTTGGGGTATTATTGTATGAACAGAAGCGGGGGTGTTGGCCCTACATGCCTATACATATTTAATTCTCAAGATTTGTGGCAAATCTTGGGACATTATGAATTTTGGTTTATATATCCAACATGTTTTTTACTTAGGCAGCAGATGCAGCTAGCCTGCTTTGCTTTGAATATTTTTTTATTTCAAAGCAAGTTTGTCCCTGTATCATAGAAAACTGTTTTTTCAAGTTTGAAGTGTATAGACAATATCAACAATAATTTACATAGCTTAAAGGGAGAAGGTAATGGGAATGGCTGACAGCAATGTCGGTTTACCAGAATAAAATACAAAAAAATTACAGGCATTTTTATACTATTTGTAAAGCCCTGGTTGCGCTGTCATGATGGAGTGACACTCTATTAGTTATATCTTGTTCCAATATGGATAAATATCATTTTCTCAGATAGGTGGCAGCTTTCTGTACTACAGTTTCTCTGCAGGATAGTTAAAGCTCTTCAGTAGTAATTCTAATTTATAACTTATAGAACTATTTTTCCCTTTGCACTTGTATCTATGTATTTTGCTTTGCACTTGTATCTATGATCAGATGCTGTCCCTTTATCTCACAGAATCTCTCTATCTATCCCTCTCTGTCTCTCTCTCTCTGATTCACTCATTCTCTCTCTCTCTCTCTCTCTCTCTTATTCACTCATTCTCTCTCTCTCTCTCTCTCTCTCTCTCTCTCTGATTCACTCATTCTCTCTCTCTCTCTCTAAAACTTACTGCCCATTATAGCCTTCCTGCCAGCTATAATGAAAAATCGCCAGCGGGATGGCACTTCGTTTTCCAAAGTTTCCTCACGAGGAAACTATGGACGGCTTCGGAAAACGAAGCTCCGCGAGTGCTATCCCACTGACAATTTCTCACTATAGCCGGCGGGAAGGTAGTGGAAGGCAGTTCGGGGAGATTTTGCCCTGAAGAAGAGGCACTTTATCGCCGGGACAACTAATCTCCTCGAATCTGCCCATGTGTTCATACCGTAAACAGCCAGAAAAAGATACAAAGTTTCTAACTTAATTGACTTTTGGCAGAGAGCCCAGAATAGATAGTTTGATACTGTTGTAACGGTTTTAAATAAGGTGGTCTCTTGGGAGAAGCAAGACTCACATCTTAAAGGGCAATTCACCTTTATTTGCAAAAGTGTAATAACACATAAAAACCACAGAAATTTTGTAAAATTGACATGGTAATAAGGGGGTGTGGCTTCAAAATGGATGTGGTCAAAAAATTCACTCGCTCCTCCGGAAAGTCTTTGTGTCCATCTTTCTGTTTCCGAAATGTTAGGAGATATGGGATCATACCTCCAAAAAGCATTCTATATTTTGAGCAAAGTCTGTGTTCAGTTGACACATGGACATTTGGATAATAGCTGGGACTAGAAATTCTGTATCTTTATATAACAGTTGTATCCTATAATAAAAGTGGGTTGAATTATTGTCTGCTTCCAATAAATAGCAAGGCTAACTGTTTAATATTCATAGCTCTGGCTTTGAATCCCAAATCTCTGTTTATAGAAATAACATAATACCTATCTATTCACCTTTGTATAGCCAGGAACTTGTCCCACAAATGTGAATTTTGGGTAGTCCTGTAGACATATCATCTTATGGGTCATATGATGTTTTCCTGTATCTTAGTTAAATAATCCATAACACTGATAATTTGAGCTTTGTGTACATTTAAATCTCATCTAAAATTTGTGTATTATCTTAAAAAGATTAATACAATTAATGTAAATAAGCTGCTGTGTAGTATATTGACAGCCTTTCAAGATTAGTTTGAGCAGTAGAGGGCACATGTTAAAGAGATTCTGTCATGATTTTTATTGTATAGTTTTTATCATTAAATTACACTGTATAAATTGCACATAATTCATTCTACCATTTAAAATTGTATTCCTGAACCAATGATTTTATTTTTTTTTAAGCACATAGGTGTGTAGGCAGCAGCCAACTCAGGTCATTTTGTCTTGTCATGTTCTTTCCAAAAGAGCCAGCACGTCACAGTGGAACTGCTTTGAGATAGGCTATTGTTTCTCCTACTCAATGTAATTTAAGAAGTCGCATCATCGGTTAGTCAGACTTGGATTTTTTAATATTGAGTGCTACTCTCATATCTATGGAAGCATTTTTAGAAATGCAGGTGTCAGGGAGTTGTTATCTTTCCGTTGTCCTGCTGAAGGGCTGCTGGGGAGAGAAGGCAGGTGATATGCAGCAGTAAAGAGTGACTGAAGTGTATCAGAGCACCGATAAAATGACTGTGGCACCTGGGAAACTGACAACATGTCCAGCCCCATGTCGGATTTCAAAATTAAAAAAAAAATCTCTTTGCTCTTTCGAAAAATGGATTTCAATGCATTATTCTGCTGGAAGAGCTTTATTAACTAATGTATTTTGTAAAAAAAAAGTTTTCCCATGACAGAATCCCTTTAATATAGCGGTTTATGGCTTTGTACAATACAGTGGGTTTTAGTTCTTAACAAGAGTCGAGATTCATCAATCTCTACAAAACTGTGCAATAAAGACCTTTCTTACACAAAAAAAATCTGTTTTTTTTGTACTCGATGGAAATATTTCTTTGTCAATGAATATTGAGACTTCTTTATTACTTTGTATAGAGTATAGAACATGAGTTTTTATTTCGATTTACCGGTACTGTGAATTCAAACATACATTTAATGATTTAAGAGACATTAATGTTTTGTACAACTAAATTGTAGTCATTTTCAAATCGATTCTTACCTGCAGCACTTTCAGTACAATTACTAATTTTGCTTTGCTTAAGGTGGCTGGACTCGTGATGCAGTGCAACCATTAAAATGAGTGACAGTCGGCTTTTGAGATACTTAATAATGGGTTGTAGTTTTAACTGTTTTGCCCACTGCAGGTGATCAGCTGAGTGCCATACTGAATTCCATTCAGTCACGGCCTAGTTTCCCAACTCCTTCCATCTTTGATCAAGCTGCAAAACCTCCCTCTTCCCTAGTCAACAGTCCATTTGTGTTCGGGCAGTCCCCCTCCTTCCAGCAGCCTCAGTCTCCACTTCAGAGTAAGTTTGTCAGTCTTATGTACCTCATCCATCCATTTTTCTGAAGCACTGTCATTTGTTTCTTCAGACCCTTTTTTGCATGCAATTTAGTTGATTCTTTAGATATTCATTTGTATTTGTTAAAATGGATGGGTTTTGACCATGACTTCTTTTACAGTAAATACCTGTCATATATGCCAGATGCTTTAGGAGAGGCAACTGCTGTTAAAATGGATGTTTCCCATATGACAGTGCTGTGACCATTCAAAGGTGGCTTTGAAGCCAGTCTGTAGTTTGACTCCCATATGGATGTCACATAATTGCATGCCAGTACACTCAAATAGCTATTGGCCAGGTTAGAAACTTGTTTTTTTCAAAATGCATCAGTTAATAGTACTGCTCCAGCAGAATTCTGCACTGTAATCTGTTTTGCAAAGGAGCAAACAAATTTTTTATATTTAATTTTGAAGTTTGACATGGGGCTAGACATATTGTCAGTTTCCCAGCTGCTCCAGTCGTGTGACTTGTGCTCTGATAAACTTCAGTCACTCTATACTGCTGTATTGAAAGTTGGAGTGATATCATATCACCCCCCCCCCCAGCAGCCTAACAACATAACAATGGGAAGGTAACCAGATAACCGCACCCTAACACAAGATAACAGCTGCCTGGTAGATATAAGAACAACACTCAATAGTAAAATCCAGGTCCCACTGCGACACATTCAGTTACATTGAGTAGGAGAAACAACAGCCTGCCAGAAAGTAGTTCCATCCTAAAGTGCTGGCTCTTTTTGAAAGCACATGACCAGGCCAAATGACCGGAGATGGCTGCCTACACAGTCAATTATAAATTAAAATAAGTGCACTTGCTGGTTCAGGAATGAAATGTTATATTGTAGAATGAATTATTTGCTGTGTAAACAGTGTAATTTAGAAATAAAAACTACACCCTAAAAATTGACACATGGAGCTTGGTCAGTTATCCACTCGTGTCATCCTCCTAGCAGTTATTTGGCCTTCAACAATGCTAACAATAAAGTCACTGTCTAATTTAAATCTAAGACGTTTCAAAAGGAAGTGTGAATGGTCTGGAAATCACAACATTTTAATGGTCAGTTATTCTATCATTTAAGATTGTTCCATTCATCTATTGCAACTTGTTTTTTGTGCAAAATATTTAACATCCAGACTGTCCAACTGGAGGCCTGTGAATGTGGCCATCATAGAGATTTTTATGGCATTCAACTTGCTTAGGATCTTTGTATGACATCATTATTTTTTATAAAACCCCGCCCCTAACATAAAAAAAATGTTCCAACTGCGTTTAAAATCATAGCACCGCTCTACACTAACTAACTAATATGTGACTTTGCTTAATAAACCACTTGATCGTAAGTTTTTAAAGGAGAACTAAACCCTAAAACTTATAGCAAAAAATGCGTTATATACTGAATTATTGCACCAGCCTAAAGCTTCAGCTTCTCAATAGCAGCAATGATCCAGGACTATTCTTGTATCCTCTTCTGGCATAAGAAAATTCAGAACAGGATTAAAGCATTGCACTGTTATTTGTAATTTCTAGGTCAGTAACTTTTCACCTCACAGTAACTTTTTAGAGCTATATGTTCTGAAAGAAAACAAGCAAGGCAAACAGATACTTTATGACCTAATAAATGGTCTATCAATAGGTATATCAACATATAATACACAAGAGCCATGAATATCTTGTAAATTATATCCTTATAAATGGTGAGTTCTGATGTCATCAGTTATAAACGGTGAGTTCTGATGTCATTTCAGTCACATGACTCACTGAAATTTGTGTATTATAAAAAATAAAGTACCCCCAGTTGTAGAATATGAGGATACTAGAAGTTACCTCGGAGTTCCATGACCTTCGGCCTCGTGTTTTTATATGGTCATGAAACTCCTTGGTAACTTAAAATATCCATATATTTTACAAGAGGGTTACTTTATTCACTATATAAATATAAATTTTATATTTTTTATCTTGAGCCACCAGCAGGGGATGTGCTGTATGCTCACTTGTGAAACACCTGGCAGGTTCTTATACGTAGAGACACTTGCCACGTGTAAAATCACAGCATATAAGTTGCCATTTTATATAGACTAAAGTATATGACCAACAACAAGGAACATTTTCATGATATTTAATTTTTGCAGTGAGTGGGGAACCACCACCGAGAAACTTTATGTGCAACAACTTTCCAATATACATTTCTCTAGGTTTGACTTCAAAAGTAAAAATCAAAGGATAGAAAGAGATACAAAATATTAATACGGCTTTGCAGCCACCATTACATTTTAAACTCTTTTTTTCTTTGCGCAAAACTACATATTTAGGTGAATTTCCTTTGTAACTGTATGTTGACATACCACACAATATTTGAATTGGTAAAAGGATGACCTCTGATATGCACCAGTTACATCATCTTTGTTCTGCTTAAAGCCTTGCCCACTTTATAGTAAGCCCATACCTTTTGAGGTACATAATTCATGATCCATTAGGACTGTTGGGAGTTTTGTACTGCAAAAATAATTTTCCAGTCGCACTACAGGATAAAGACATTGTTTTTGCAGGTTGCAATTGATTGACATTTTTTTCCTGAAATAACTTTGGTCTAGAAACACTCATTTATTTTGTCAACCTCTCTGTGCTCATGCAAGCATGTGGTGCATGGTTATTCCATAAAGCACAGGTTCTTTACATATACATGACACTGCATGTTGCTCACCACACTCACTGATGTTGCTTACAGTATCCTTAAAGGGCACCACTCATGACCAAAATTATTTCCAAAGTAAATACACTATGTGAAAGTTCATGAAATCTGATTTTTAAAACAGTTAGAATTGTTTGTATAATGTAAATGATCAGCTCAATATACCTTCTGCAAGTTCTCCCCTATCTCCACTGCAGTTCTAGCTGAGGCAGGCATCTTGGATTTCACTGGCTCCTCCTACCTATATCTTCCCAGCCAACTGTAGCTCTGAAATCTCGCACATGCTCAGTTGAAATTCCTTGATTGCTTATCAACCCTTTTAAGCTATTTTCAAATCAGCCAAACCACTGTGTTAGCTACTGTTCAGTAGTGCTGCCACCCGCTGGGAGTTAGTGTGTGCCCTTCAATTGCATAATAACATCACCAGCAGGGGACAAGATAGGGAAATCTCCTGATACTTCTAGTGAAGGAGTTTACTAATGCTAGGCATTCTGGGTAGAATACTCAAAGCAGTGTTACAATCTGAGCATGCTCCTGAAATTTGCATATTAGAGTCTCTGTAAAAGTCACAGTTTGGCCTCCCTCAGTGGAAGAACCCATTTGACAAAATAAGGGATTTTTTTAAAACTTGAATTTTTTCAAAAAACTATATATGTAGTTTAATTAAACTTGTTTAGCTTGTACTGGTCAGATTGTTAATAAACAATGTGTTTGATTTTGGCTGTGATAGGTGCCCTTTCAGGTAGGGCCCATATTTTAATTCTTGGCTAGAAGGCAGGTTTTGGAGGTGTAAGGACACAGATTTACTTCAAACAGAGCTTCCTGCAGGTCCACATGGGGTTACCAGTTAGCCAATAACAGCCTTTATTTGACCTTCCCAAGCAACATTTTTCTTATTTGTGTGGCTTCCCAACACTTTTTACATTTGGATCTAGCTCACAGGTAAAAACATTTGGGGACCCCTGCTCTAACGTAATGGGAATACATTTGAGGCATTTTTTCTGATATGTGTTTATTTACTGTGCTCTGTGCAACCACATAATGGAGAATGCCAAATGAAATGCAAAGCTAGACCTATAGTCCCGAAAAATCCATGCAGTGAAATGTCCAGGGGATCTATCAAGAACTCATCATTATTGTGTATGTGTGAGTGGGGGAATTTGTTGCAGCTTTCTTGGAAGCATGTGTTTTTTGGGGTTTGTTTTATGTATGGTTTTTTACCACTATTCTGGGAAATATGGCACAGTGGGAAAAAATGTGTTCTGTCTTGCAACATCTGGGTCCTACATCTGTTTTCTACTTTGCTAAAATCTCTGCTGCTTCTGTGCAACTGTCTCCACTATAGACACTTCATCAAGCAGTGTTGCTTCTCGTGAGAGTATTCACCAACCTAAAGCTGCTCCTGCATCTGCTTTTTCATCTCTTGCTGTCAAACCAAAGGGTGGGTATTCATGCTCAATCTAACACTTGTGGGGGGGGGGGATTCTCACAATTGGCAATACACACATCAAATTATTTGTGTTTAATGTTTTTAGATTTTTCGGGTAAATGATCCTTAAAATTACCTGATTAAGTACTTATAGCAAAATGCAGAACTTTTTTGTTTTTCCCAAAGCTGTTCGTACTTGGGAACCTTCTGCAGGCTTGGGAATCAGCTGTATGTTTATGTTCATGAAATTTGCTGCTTTTTAAATGCATGCCCTTACCTCGGTTGCTGCATTAAGAGACAAGCATAAAGTTGTAGGTTTTGAGTTAATTTGTCAAGTTGTGGTTATATATGTCATGCAGGCTTTTTATGACATATATTTTCGTGGAAATTACAGGAGACCACATGTGGGAAAAGATAGTCGGTTTTTTTCTGTTTTTTATTTTGGCACATGCAGATTCTGAACTCTCAAAGAATCAGAACCCCGAATAAAGGAATCAAAGTGTTTTTATGGACTTAAGATATAAGAACATATACACACATGAATGAAAGAGACTTACCAGTGGGAGAGCATAGATGTTGCTCCACAGCCAGGTCTGGATTTGTGGCAAGGCCACAAAGGCCCAGCCCTAAGGCGGCAGAATTTGAGGGGCAGCATGCTGCTAGGCCGCCTCTGGATTAGCTACTAGCACTTGAGATGCACGTCAGTCTCCAGTGCTGTTCCCATCTATCAAGATTTGCGCATGCCCGTGTGCGCACAGGTATGAGGAAGGGACTGCGCCTGGCAGGGGAAGGGGAGGGGACAGTGCTTGGCAGCCGCAGGGGGAAGCGGAGGAGACGGCACCGGCAGGGGAGGGGGGGCGATGAGCAGAGCTGGCCTAGGGGCGGCCAGTTTGTAAATCCGGGCCTGTCCACAGCACAAAAAAAACCCAGAGAACTGCTCTTAGAGCAAAAGAATTGGTTCAGCCCCAAGGTCAGGGCAGTAGTGACCAAGCTAACTTGAGAACAGAATCCATCCAAATTAGGGGGCTCCCGGGGGAATCTCCGTACACAGAGTTTTATTCTCTCCACTTCAAACTTGTTAGGTAAAAATGTAAAATAAAGATCTCACGCTCCAACATAAATGATCATCAAAGGAAAATGAAAAGTACCCACTTTTTATAGGTACCAATGTGAAATTGGTGTACATTGTTTTAGTTATAAAGCCTCCAAAACAATTATATTTCCTTATAAAAGTACTCGCTTATTTTTCATCCTAAAATCCTGCATCATGCTCCCATCAATACTTTGAATAGTCACATGCATAGAACTTTCCATTCCTCACTTGTAAGATGAGAACAAAAAGTCAGGATCAAGTGACATACACTTTGGGCCTCTCTAGATTCATCAGGGTTATCTCCCTTCTAAAACTGTATCTATCCTTCAAATGCAATTCGAGTTTGCGGGAAGGCTATTCGGGGAGATTAGTCATCTGAAGAAGAGGAGATTTGTCGCCAGGCAACTAAATGTCCCCGAATATTCACTTCTGTCTCTGCCCTAAAGGTTTCCATCAGCCTCTTACAGAAATATTTTGTTTGGGTAGGCAGCTTTAGCACAAGTCCAGGAAAGATACCACGCCAGCAATATAAATATTCGGTCAATATTCTGAACTGCCCAATGTGGACCTCTTTCCAATGGATTTCAGCCTTTGGATTAAGTCCTGATCAGTAGCCAGTATAGGCACAGTGTACACCTATAGCATTAACAGCATTATTTTGCACTTACCATAAATTATTATTAAATTATTATTCTATCATATTATTAGTGATGGAGACCTGTATAAACCGTTCCATTTCCTGTAGTTAATGGTCAGACAAAAAAAGCTCTGGAAAATTTCCTATAATCAGCTTGCTTAAATGCACACTAGATATCTGATTTAGACAATAGATAAAGGGGAATTTATAGGAGAAACTTTGCATTACTTGACTATAAAGGAGTGGGGACGGCAAGAAGATGTTTACTTTTGTTGCCTGGATTGAACATAGTGGAGATCTTGGGAGCAGTGCTCCATTGCATAAAAGAACATCCTATGCCATCTCATAGGATAATATGTGCATTGGCAATTTAATTAAATACCTTGCAAGGACCAAATATTGAGTAGCTTCATGTTCCTTGTTTGGTCTTTTTGAACAAACAACACAAACAGATTTTTTTGTGAGTAAAACAATAAGCAAAGAGTTTGTTAGCACAAGCCCTATTTATTGAAATCCTTGGTTAAAGGGGCTGCATTCTTTCTTATTCAACATATGCCTCAGATATGAGTGGAGAGGACTGTTAATAACACATTTCCACTCCAGTTCAAGACGATTGTTAAGTCAAAGCTATTTAGACATTTAGAGACTTGCCTGCTAATTCACAGTTCTTAAAATATAGTAGCAGTGCCTTGAGATTCTATGTTAAGGTTCAGAACTTTGCAAAGTGATCTATGGACTGCATTGCACATGGAGTAGTTTGGAGAGTTTTCCTCAGCCTAGAACAAATCCACAGCTACCCCCTACAATGTCCTGTTTATTCACATTATTCTACAAATGAAACAGCCACCATTCCAGATGATGTCTGGTTACAGGCAGTTGCGATATCGCACTGAACTCCTTCCTGTTACAAAAGATAAAATCTGTAAAACCAACTCTAGATATACTTGGTGAGCTTAGAGATCACCACAGTCCTCTAGCGTGAAAGATGCCTCTCTTCATTCATTTCTAATGGATTTTTAAATGTGTATTTATCAAATGGTGAACTTTCACCCTTTGATAAATACTCCTTTAAAAATTCCATAGAAATGAATGGAGAGAGGCAGTATTTCACTCTAGCGGACTGTGGTGATCTCTAACTTCACTCTTTGATAAATATACCCCTATGTTCCAAGACAGTAAGCTCTGTGAATAAGCTGGATGAAATGCTTTCCTACTGAACATTAAATACACCCAATAGACTTGTTTAGCCACCAATATCTATTTGTGCATACAAGGAAAGTCCACCATGCAGGGAAGTGCCAACCTATGAAAAATATCACATAAACAGTTGTGGCTACCAAGTGGCATGTGGAAGGTTTTTCAGATAAATGAAGTTCTTATTTTTCTGTTAGAACTGTATATATAATATTACCTGTTCAGTTGTGGACTTATATGCTGACTCATAGTGCTGTACAACTTCCTGCATGTTCAAAACAATTTCCAGGCAAGAACTGTATGGACAATTTGTGAATATACTGGTTAGACATGTGGCATAACTACAATACAGCAGACCCTGATGATCTGCATTATAATTCCACTTTTATCGCGAAAATGAACATTTAATAAAAGCTCCATCTTGCTGAAATAAGAAACTTTTTAAATATAATCAATTAAAAATTCTGATTGTCTTCTGCCATAAACACATGGGCACCGAACCAAATCCTAATTTGCATATGCAAATTCGGGTCAGGAAAAAGTGGGAAAATACTCATTTTGAAGAATACCACAAAAAAAAAAGCAAAGTGAGGCAATAATTATTGTAGCCAAGTGCTGAAAATATTGCGGTGTCCACAAACACACAAATTGAATATAAAGAACTAAAAATGGGACCAAACTGAACAGCTCCTGAGTGATAATTTCCCAGATGCAGTATTGCTTGGTTTTAATGTTTTTAGTTATCATTTCAAGGCATGGTTGTGAATAAATATTGCCTTTTTAGTACTCCAGTTTGGATCATTTGTAATATTGTATCACTCGGGAGTCGGGACTCCCACACACGGTCTGAAAAATCATACGAATCCTCGATTCGTACGATCAGATCTTTACTTCTATGACCAGTAGGATTGCCAGCTTTTTTGAAAAAAAATACCGGCCTTCCTATATATTTATCTTTTTTCCCCTAACCATTTTTAACCATTATTTTTACCGGCCAGGCCAGTAAAATACTGGCCAGGTGGCAACCCTAAATTGGCCATCTTTCCAAATTACGGAAAGATCGGAAAAACCCTGTGTCCCTAGCATTCTGTATAAGAGATCCCATACCTGTATCTGAAATCCTAGTTTTGAAGGTCAATTGGTTAAAGAGTTTGTTCACCTTCAAACAACTAGTTGTTTTCAGATAGATCTTCAGAAATAACTACTTTTTTCAATTACTTTCTATTTTCTATGTGTCATTTTTCTAATATTGAAGTGTAAAGTGTAATTTTTCAACTTCTAAAGCAGCTCTGGCAAGGGGGGTCGCCGACCCTGTAAACTGTTCTAAATTGATACATTCAGTTGATACATTTCTTATCTTTGTCCCTGCATGAGTTTCATTACAGGCAGCTGTTAGAATTGATACAATAGTTGCTAATAAAAAATATATCAACTAAATGTTGCAAAATTGTAACAGTCTGCACCTGAATTACTGAGCTGCCAGACTGAAACACCAGAGACAGGGACTTTAAACTTAGATTTTGGAAAAAAACAGTAAAAAATAAATAATGGAAAGTAATTCAAAAAAGTCTTTATTTCTGGGGAACAATCTGAAAACAGCTGAACAGAAATAAGTGTTTGGAAGGTGAACAACCCCTTTAATTTTGGCAAAATTTAGCAGTTTTCTCATGGTGTCCGTTTCACTCATCACTATTTATTTGCTGTCATATATAGTCTTGGAATAACTGCTTAGCTGGGGTTTTTTTTGTTTTGCAAGAATATTCTAGTTTCTTTGCAGATGCCGATTGATCTAGAGATGGGACACAGGCCCTGCCTGTTTTTGGACTTTGGAAAAGATAATTTAATATAATGCATTTATGACTAATGAGATTTTATAATTGATCTTTATTGATTCTTAACCTGTTTCAAAGTAAAATGTATTTTATGTCTTGCATGGTGTACTGGTAAAGTTGAGATTTGTTTATTAGATCTCCACGTGGTCATTACATGTTTGCTGTATTTCAGTTTTTTTACTAGGTTTTTTTTTTTTGTCTTAACAACGTCACATACAAAATGGCGAATGAAGTTTCACAATGTAATAATGAAATATGAGAATGATTTGTTGTGATCTCTCATCAGATGACAAGGGACACTTTAATGCAAAAGCCACATCTGCAGTAAACAAATCAGATGTACCACCAAAAAACCGCGTTGAGAGTAAATCTGCAAAGCCTGACGGAAGAATAAGCCGATCTAATGCTGATCAGAAAAAACCCAAAAATAATGAAGGTCTTACTGCAAGTGAGTCTCTCCTGCTGAAGTCTGATGCTGCAAAGTTGAGGTCAGACTCTCATAGCAGATCTTCATCTCCCAACCACAACACTCTGCAAATCTTAAAGACAGATGGTAAAGTGAATTCAGGTCTTAGAGCAGAATCACCAGGACCTGGTTCACGTTCCTCTTCACCAAAGCCAAAAACTGTGCCTGCCGGAAAGACGAATACACCCAGTGCTGGCTCTCCACGCTCTGCATCTCCACAAGAGAAAAACCTACCTCAAAAAGCATCTGCTCCTACCAAGTCCAAGCTTGAACCTCCTCGGGAAAGGTCTAAGTCAGACTCCTACACACTTGATCCAGATACATTACGTAAAAAGAAAGTCCCTTTAACTGAACCCTTAAGGGGACGGTCCACTTCACCCAAACCAAAAATTATTCCAAAAGATGCCAAACCAGCAGGTGGTAGTGAAAACAGGGCGCCCTCTCCACACGTGGTCCAAGAAAACCTTCACAGTGAAGTTGTGGAAGTTTGCTCATCTAGTACTTTAAAAACAAATAGCATTACGGATAGTACTTGTGATGATAATACAGAGGTAAAGAGTGTTGATGATGGGTCAAGTAAAGTCCATTTTAGCATAGGAAAGGCACCACTTAAAGAAGAACAAGATACAAGAGCCTCTCCTAAAATAAGCCGCAAAAGTACGAGTAGGCATGTTCGGCCTAAAAAAGAAAAATCAAACTTTTTTTTTAAAGGAGAATCCTCAAAGTCTATTGAGCCAGCAAAGGAAGCAATGTCCCCATCTGTGTCTGAATGTGCACGGGCTGTGTTTGCATCTTTCCTTTGGCACGAGGGTATCGTTCATGATGCCATGGCGTGCTCTTCTTTTCTTAAATTTAATCCAGATCTTTCCAAAGAACATGCACCTATAAGATGCAGTCTTAACAGTCAACAACCCACAGACGAAAAGGAGGTTAAATTAAAAAACAGACACTCTATAGAAATTTCTTCTGCACTAAATATGTTTCATATTTCCCCACATGGGCCAGATATATCAAAAATGGGCAGTATCAACAAAAACAAAGTTTTGTCAATGCTGAAAGAGCCACCTCTACATGAAAAGTATGAGGATGGCAAACATGAAACATCTTCTTTTGACTTATCCAGTCAACATTCTGTTAAGACAAAATCCCCACTTCCCTTAACCCTGCAACACCTTGTGGCTTTTTGGGAAGACATTTCATTGGCCACCATAAAAGCTGCATCACAGAACATGATTTTCCCAAGCCCTGGTTCTTGTGCTGTATTAAAAAAGAAAGAGGGTGACAAAGATAACAAAAAGGCAAAAAAGGAGAAAAAGAAAAAAGAAAAGGCAGAGTCCAGGCCTCGTGGTAATTTATTCGGTGAAATGGCACAGCTTGCTGTAGGAGGGCCAGAAAAAGATACCATCTGTGAGCTGTGCGGAGAGTCTCACCCGTATCCTGTGACATATCACATGCGACAAGCACATCCAGGTGAGGGGAAAATTTGGCATTTAGTTTTTACACTGTACAACAAAGTCTGTCTGTACATTTCTGTAGGTTGCAGTGTATTTCTGACATTATTCGAAATGTCATTTTTAGGTTAATAAATTGATTACAATGTCATGTGCCTGTTTTTGAAATGTGTTTTGAATCTATGGGGACCATAACGTTGCAAAGTAATGGTTAACCTTCATTAAAAAATGATGTATTTTTTTGTTTTTCTCCTTGCCTGGTGACATTGTGTGCAGGTTGTGGAAGATATGCTGGCGGACAAGGATATAACAGCATTGGACACTTTTGTGGTGGCTGGGCAGGAAACTGTGGGGATGGGGGAATTGGAGGAAGCACTTGGTATTTGGTCTGCGATCGTTGTCGAGAAAAATATCTTCGAGAAAAACAAGTGTCTGTTCGGGAAAAGGTATGCTTTCAATATTTTCTTTTCTTTGTGTTTAACTGTTATCTAATGCACTTGTTTCTTGTACACATTGCTCAACTGACATTTATCAGTCTTTTTTATGCACCTAAACCTCAGATATAATAACATGACTATCCTGTAAATTATATCCTGATAAAGAGTGCTTAGTGATGTAATTTGTCACAACTCACTGAAACTTGTGTAGTCAGAGTTCCATGACCTGTACAGTATTCCTATATTTTAAAATCCCACAGTGCTGTGCAGTAGAAGTTATATACAATAGAAATTAGATACAAATTCTGATCTGTGCAAGAGGCAAAGAGGTATTTGCTCAGTCATTTATTTACATTATTCAGAAAAATTCTAATTATGGAACGAAATCTCCCATATTAATGACCTTGCACTTGGTTGTCACTAAAGCTGCATAAATCCATATTTGTGACTCAAGAGCCCTATTGGATCTATTTAATATTAAAAAGTTTTTTTTTATCAGACTATAAGTATGGTTATCCAATTTAGAGGGAAAAGCCCCTTATTCAGAAAACCCCACGTCCCAAGCATTTGCACCAAATCCACTATTTTAGGTTTTGGCTGAAACCCGAACTGAATCCAACGCTAATGTAAATTATGGGAAAAAGAGGGAAGGAGAACGTGTGCGGTTAAACATTTATGACTTCCTTGTTTGTGTGCTGAAGTTTTTTTTGGATTCTGTCCCCCAGCCACTTTGATTTGTTCGAATCCTGCTGAAAAAAAGGCTGAATACCGAAACAAATCATTGGTTTGGTGCATCCCTAATCCCATACCTGTACCTTGTTTTGTATTCTGGTCTACATTTTGGTTATCAATCTTGTTTAGTCTTGCAGTGCCTTGTGCTCTTGGCCATGCCCTGATCGCAAACTGAACATACCAATGACTTGGAGAATAGGATGGTTATGAGATAGAGAAAGGAACAGGGCCATTTTAAGGCAAGGCAGGTGCTGCATGTAGATTTAATAGACACCAACCAAATTGATGGAGAATCGTGTAACATAAAATGAATGTACTTCCATCTTCGAGTAAAAATCCGAATAAATAAGGGGATGTCTACAAAAATTAGTTCCTTATATTTTTCATATGCCAATAAGTCTGTTTAATGTTGACCCCCCCTTTTTTTTGTTCCTTCTTTTCCCACAGATTGCAGTACAGTGTGCTGCTACCATTGTATGTTGTAAAATATGAATTCAGATTTTCTCATAGCTGTGTTTGCAGTTTACTGCTTAGATTTAAAAGGTAGCCAATATTTTGCTCTATGTAATAGTTCCATCTCAATACTGTGTCACACAGCTATGCTTGCTTTAGTATGCAAGGAAGAAGGTCTAAAACCAAAGCACTCTTGGTAGATAGCACAATGTGGATTCTCACTCTTTTATGCCATAAAATATACTAGTGATTCACAATAGCTACAGATGTAAATAGATATTAAAATGTTTTATGTATAAATATTTATAAACGTTTTAAGTGTAAATACATTGATAGAGCTTCTGTGATGATTGATTAATTTTGATGGTGTACCTTGGCTTTTATGATACAAATGGTAGAAGAATAAATTGAATTGTGTTCGCAGGTAAAACAATCTAGAAGGAAACCGGTACAGATGAAGACACCTCGCTCTCTCCCCACCATGGAAGCTCACCAAGTGATTAAAGCAAATGCACTGTTTTTACTGTCCTTAAGCAGCGCTGCTGAACCAAATATTCTCTGCTACCATCCACCCAAGCCATTCCTATCCCAGCTTCCTTCTGTCAAGGAGAACATATCAGAGGACATTCCACCCAAGATGCAATGTTTTTACCTGCAGACCTTGGCAAGGTAGTGATAGGGGAGGGTTATTGTTTAACCACTACCTGTATATACTTTGTTTTATTTCTTTCTGTTATATTACCTGCTGATGTGATCTTCTTATAAGCCAAATTATTTTAACATTGTTCATATTTGTGTCTAAGTATCTAATTCATACTTGAGAAACCACTGGGTTTTTTTTTCATTTAGCAGCTGCAAAGTGTGAACTTTGTTTAAAAATAATTAGTTACTTTTTAAAAGTTTTTATCATTTTTAAAAACACAATGACTTCCCGATGAAACTCACCCATCCACAAGTAAGCACCCTGCAAAGCGTTTATGGAAAGAGAGAGAAAGACAATGGATGAAGGGGTAAAAAAACAAAAAAAAAAAAGGATGGTGAGTAGAGAAGGGGAAAATACGGAGGAGAGGCTATTCAGGTTCATCTGTTAATAGCATTGCACAAACCGTTGTTCACTACAATTCCAGTAATTTAAGTATCAACTAATGATAAAAATGCATAACAGCTATATTAGAGCATAGGTATTTTTGATGTAAAGTAGAGCACTGTGTGCATCATCTCCTTATGCCTCCTTGCAGTGCAGCACATGTTGGGGTGGGCCCCTGGTGCATTCTTGCCCCCCCAATAGTTCTGCTGCTGTGTTAGTAAGTGAGTTTGTAAATTCTTATATGCCAGCTTTTCTGTGCAACTTAAAGTACCAGTAACATTAAATGTAAAATATTTTACAATTAAAGTTTGAATCTGTTCATGCAGCACCGACAATTAAACTAGGTTTTAAGTGTGTAGTTCTGCTTTAAAATAGATAATGATATTGGAGAATCACAACACTCTCCATATTATAGAGGCCCTCAAATTGAACTACTATTCTAAGTTTATCTATTAACCTACATCTTTATCAAAATGTATACATTTAGAAGAAGAAATGCAGTTTTATGATTTATCGAGTTTTTGTTTAAACAAACAGGCATCATCATGACAATTTTGTTGGTTATCAAGATGACAACCTTTTTCAAGATGAAATGAGATACCTTCGGTCCACTTCTGTCCCAGCACCATACATATCTGTAACTCCAGATGCCTGTCCCAATGTTTTTGAGGAGCCAGAGAATAATATGAAATCTATGCCTCCCAGGTATTTGGATCTATTTTGAAAGTACTTTACTATATTATGTAAATGAATGTATCTTTCATTTAATACAGCTGAAGCCATATGGTATATACCTGTGTCAGCTATTTTCTTAGCCTTCTACAAAATATATATATGTTTGTAATTATATAAATTATATTTTGACATGCAGAGAAATGTACATCTGACTAAACTAGAAAAATCTTGAATGCAAAAAAGTGAAATGTAGCAATTTTGCAGACCAATATCCAGTGAAATGGGTAAACTTGGACAATAGTGCAGTAGAACTATAGGATAGAGCAGATCTAGATATCTATATATAATAATAATATAATTTAACCAGTAGAGAGCATTTATGGCAACTATGTGTAGAATTATTTACAAGTCTTTATTTTGCCTTAGCCTGGGATGTGTAAAAACATAGTACTTTTAGTAGTAGTATTAGTAGATGGTCACTAGTGAGCTGCTTTATTTACCTTACCCGTGCTTTCTTGTATCATTGTAACAATTGTGATGGAAAAACTCTTGTTTATTAATATTAAAAATAATAGGCAGTTGTTGTTGATCTTCCCAGTGATACTGTCCTAAACATGGCATTGAAAAGTACAACAGTCATGGTAGTGTTCAGTAGTGTTAATGGTTGCAGCTTTATGCAAAGGAAACCCCTTTAAATGTAGATTTATTTCTCTTCATTTTCCTGACAGTTAACTGATTTAGTCGTTTTAAGATTTTCCTAAAGAATCTTAGAATTGGTCTGGCTTTTATTTATGCTGAATATTTTGTTTTTTCAATTTTCAGTCTAGAAACAAGTCCCATAACAGATACTGACTCTGCAAAGCGGACAGTGTTTCAAAGGTCATACTCCGTCGTTGCTTCTGAATATGACAAGCAGCATTCTGTTATGCAGCCTCGAGTTAAAGCTATTCCCAGGCGCAGAGTGAACAGTGGGGATGCAGGTAAACTTCTTTGCTTTTGATGAGTATATATGTGTGTAAATGATCAGCTGCCAAAAACTTTGATCCAAAGCCTTCAGTACACAGCCCAATACTGACTGCCAACATAAAAACTCCAGCAAGTTGGCTGGTTATTTCCCACAGTTTGTGACCAAAATGGTAGCCATCCTGATTAATATCCGATTGGGACTTGAGAGGCTTACTCGTTGGCTGAGGACTGCATTGGGCCATGTTTTCACTCCCAAATGGTGAAAACATCAACAGAACCAAATGATCCTAAAATTGACCAAGGGGTCAAACAATTATATCAGCCTGACACTCTTGTTTGTTGAGGTTGCCATTGTATGGCAAAGACAATGTCATTGTAAATAGTTTTGGCACATATGGAACACCCTATAGAACATCCACAAAATGAGCATAATGACCAATGTTTTATTATGTGATCTCATTGTGATTTATACTTTCATGTAATAATCTGGCCAAGCCCAGGTATTTGAGCACTACCCCAAGTAGCGATGATCAAAATGCCTCAAAAGCCATAACCCTAAGACATAATAAAGAAGGTTTGATTAAGCTATCTGAGAACAATGGCATTTTATGCAACTAAGAAACCCTCATACATATTTACGAAAATTAAATATACATTCTCTTAGTTTAAGGCTAGTAACTTCCAAAACAAAACTACAGGAAAGCATTCTTTACATTTGTGTAGCAATGACTTTCAAGAGATATAACTACATGGATATATTGGTATCCACTAAACATGAATCGTTTTGCAGAAGTTGGATCCTCCCTGCTAAGACATCCATCCCCCGAATTATCACGGCTGATATCTGCTCACAGTTCTCTATCAAAAGGAGAGAGGAATTTCCAGTGGCCTGTCCTGGCATTTGTCATTCAACACCATGATCTAGAAGGTTTAGAAATTGCAATGAAACAGGCACTAAGAAAATCTGCATGCCGTGTATTTGCCATGGAGGTAGGTCATCATTATTAACAGTTGTAGATAATGACGTTATCTTGAAGTCTACCGCTTTATTTTCTAATACCAATGTCTATATTGTCCCGTGAAAGTTGGCAACCCGCAGTCAATACACTTTTTGTATGAGCAGTGCACAAAAAACTCTACGCATTCTTCAGACGTAAACATGCATTACATTGACCTGTATTTCTCAGGAAAAGAAAGAAATGTTTCATATGGCACTGTCTGGGTTATGTTGAAATGATCTTCTCTATAAAAATGTTAGGTTTCATATTCAAATTTATGAGACTTGCAAAACTATAAGCTTATGCTTCATGGATAAACTAATTTTGTTTTTTGTAGGCATTCAATTGGCTCCTTTGTAATGTCATTCAGACAACATCTCTCCATGATATCTTATGGCATTTTGTGGCCTCCCTAACGCCTGCTCCAGTGGAGCCAGAAGAAGATGAGGATGAGGAAAACAAAGCCAATAAGGAAAATGCTGAACAGGTACAGCCTGCCATCTAAAAGGGGATCTCTACACCAAAACTGTTCTATGTGTAATGATAGTAACTGTAAATCAGGACAGCTTTCCAAAATACATTAGTTACCCATTGTCAATAGTTTTAAATGTATTTGTAATAAATGCAACTGACAGCAATACTGCCTTTCCCTTTTTTGTATCTGGTTTTAGCCGAGATTTTTTAATCGGATGGTTACTGCTTCATTATTTCAAGAGTCATAACCAGGAGAAAAGAGCAACTAGACAGATATTGCGTTTTATAGCCGATATATTTGCAAATAACTGTAAAAAAAATTTGACAGTTGCTTATGTTTCATTTGTCTTGCACTATACAAAAATGGAGGTTTAAAGGGGTTTCAACCTTCCAAACACTTTTATTTCAGTTCAGGTGTTTTCAGATATTACAATAAAAATAACTTTTTTCAATAGCTTTCCGTGTTTTATTTTTGACTCGAAGTTTAAATTTTATTGGTCCTTCTAGTGTTTCAGTTTGGAAGCTTGGTGATCCAGCTAAACTCGGCTAAAATCTTATTAAGAAAACATTTTTTCCTCTAGGAAAAAGATACAAGAGTGTGTGAACATCCTTTGTCTGACATTGTTATTGCTGGGGAAGCAGCACATCCCTTGCCAGACACATTTCACCGTCTTCTGCAGACCATTTCAGATCTGATGATGTCTCTTCCTGGAGGTAGTTCCTTGCAGCAGATGGCATTGAGGTAAAAGAACCATTTAGCTTCATTGTTTTGTTTTCTGGTTGTTTCATTATTGATTATATTTGAAGAGTAACTGTCTGTGAATGAATGTTTAAACACTTAAAGGGGTACGAACCCCCTAAATAGTGGGTAAAAATGCAGGATACATTGATCGTCAGATTGTGTGTAGGTCGAACCTCTTAAAGGAAAACTATACCCCTCAAACAATGTAGGTCTCTAAAAAGATATATTGCTTAAAACAGCTCATATGCAAAACCCTACTTCTTGTAAATAAACCATTTTCATAATAATATACTTTTCTAGTAGTATGTGCCATTGGGTAAACCTAAATAGATAATTGCCATTTTAAACAATAAGGGCTGCCCCCTGGGATCCTATGATTCACGGTGCACACAAACAAACCATACTTGTTAGGTCACATGAGCCAATTAACAGACAGAGTTCTGTCTTTTGCTTCCACACTTCTTCCTGTTACAATTAGAGTTGTAGTATTTCTGGTCAGGTGATCTCTGAGGCAGCACATAGACCATCCCGAAATGGTGGCTCAAGGCAAGAGATATAAAAGGTCAATATTTACTTAAATATATATATTGGTATGACAAGATTCTTTAATATGCCACTTAATATGATATAAACTATCTGTCAATGCATGTTTGCTAGGATTTGCATGTCTCCACCCATAATGCCTTATGGGAGAATCAAAACTCTCATTTTTGGTCTCTAGGCAGTGCTGTGTGTATGGCATGAGACAAGTAAATACCTTCTGATTTCAGAAGGCTTCACTTTGCACGGTTGCTAGGGTAATTTGGACCCAAGCTACCAGATTGCTCAAATTGCAAACTGGCGAGCTGCTGAATAAAAAGCTAAATAACGCAAAAACCACAAATAATAAAAAATTTAAAGCAATTGCAAATTGTTTCAGAATATCACTCTCTATCATACCAAAGTTAACTCAAAGGTTAAAAACCCCTTTAAGCCTGCTCCGGTCTCTAGAGTTCAGTATAGATAAAAACAGACACAAGCAGAGGACTGAACTACATACTGTTCACTTGGTAGAAAGTAAAGTAGGTGTTAAGAGCATTGGTTAAGCATAATGCTGAAGCCTGTTCTAGAATATGTGTTTGAAGTATATAAACAATTGATGTTATAGTGGAAAAGGCATTGATTAAATGAGGAGAAAGAGAAAAGCAGGTAATTGATAGAGGATTTAAATATAATTTAATACCTATGTAAACATTGAATGAATGTGTTGGTCTTGCAAAGAAGCTGCTTGCAGTTATTAAATGCATCTCCTTTTCATTTTCATCGGTCTTTATGCTTTCATGTAATATTGTTCACGATACATTTTACCAAATATTTGCATTCAAAAGAACTATTTGATAAAATATTTCATGGCCACTGTTTTCTCCTTTTTTTTATTCAGGTGTTGGAGTCTGAAATTCAAGCAATCAGACCACCAGTTTCTACATCAGAGTAATGTATTTCGGCATATTAATAACATTCTCTCCAAGTCAGATGATGGAGACAGCGAGGAGAGTTTCAACATCAGTGTACAGTCAGGATTTGAGGTGAGTTTCTGCATGTGGGTACAGTCTTAATTTGTGGCAATAAATCAAGTTAGTTTTAAGGCAACACTGCATAATAGAAATAAACTTACTTAATATTAATTTGACAATACATTACTTGTTCTTGATAAGTATCAACCATATATAAGTATACAGATATAATTATCAGATATAAGTATCATGGGCCCATGTACCAATAAAAGCATAAACACTCGGGTAAGTGGTACAGGGCATTAAATACAGGGCAAAAACAAAAAATATACCACTGTTACTGTCAAGTGATCTTCTTTTACTTTGTCATTTATTCTATTGTATAGTATTGTTAAAGTCATGTTTTTCTTACAGGGATCGTGCTTGGTAACTGGCTTAAAAGATATGACAAGCATTGTGGATATAAAGACTTCCAGCAGACCAGCCATGATTGGAAGTCTGACTGATGGATCGACAGAAACGTTTTGGGAGTCGGGAGATGAAGATAAGAACAAAACAAAAAGCATAACGATAAACTGTGTGAAAGGCGTAAACGCTCGTTATGTTTCAGTTCACGTTGACAACTCTCGAGACTTAGGGGTAATAGTAATAGACAGTTGTGCTGTACTTATTTACTTTTATACGCACATGGAACGCATACATGAAGTTGTAAAAAGCTAATGGTAATTTACGAAAAGAAATACATAGTAACATAGTAAGTTGAAAAAAGACACCTTTGAACTCTATTTTAACCTGCCTAACTGCCAGTTGATCCAGAGGAAGGCGAAAAACCCCATCTGAAGCCTCTCCAATTTGCCTCAGAGGGGAAAAAAAATTTCCTGACCCAAAAATGGCAATTTGACTAGTCCCTGGAACTTGTACTATGAGCTTTCTTCCATAACCCTGTATTCCCTCACTTGCTAAAAAGCCATCCAACCCCTTCTTAAAGCTATCTAATGTATCAGCCTGTACAACTGATTCAGGGAGAGAATTCCACATCTTCACAGCTCTCACTGTAAAAAAAACCCCTTCCAAATAATTTGGCGGAACCTCTTTTTTCTTCTAATCGGAATGGGTGACCTTGTGTCAGCTGGAAAGACCAACTGGTAAATAAAGCATTAGAGAGATTGTTATATGATCCCCTTATATATTTATACATAGTCATCATATAACCCCTTAAGTGCCTCTTCTCCAGCGTGAACATCCCCAATTTGGCCAGTCTTTTCTCATAGCTAAGATTTTCAATACCTTTTACCAGCTTAGTTGCCCTTCTCTGTACCATCTCTAATACAATAATGTCCTGTTTGAGTGATGGAGACCAAAACTGTATGGCATATTCTAGATGGGGCCTTACAAGTGCTCTATACAGTGGAAGAATGACCCCCTCCTCCCGTGACTCTATGCCCCTTTTAATACAGCTCAAGACCTTATTTGCCCTTGATGCTGCTGACTGGCATTGCTTGCTACAGCCAAGTTTATCATCTACAAGGACTCCAAGGTCCTTTTCCATAATGGATTTGCCTAGTGCAGTCCCATTAAGGGTATACGTGGCTTGCATATTTTTACATCCCAGGTGCATGACTTTACATTTATCAACATTGAATCTCATTTGCCACTTAGCTGCCCAGATTGCCAGTTTGTCAAGAAATCCTGTTATATTCTATATTAAGATTTTATCTTTCTGTGCACACTGAACATATTCAGTCTTTAACTGTATTAAATGGCAGTGTTATGTATCAATAAACCTTATAGACCATTACTACTGAATCAGTTTAAAATTCTTTTTGGATTTTTTATAGAACAAGGTGACATCAATGACTTTTCTGTGTGGAAAAACAGTGGAAGATCTATGCAGAATCAAACAGGTAAAGGAAATCATCTTATCCTTTTTCTTTGCAATTCCCTCTCGTCGTGGAAGCCTTATTTTGAATCTCTTGTTTTTGACTTGAAAAAATTGAAAAAAATCAATTTATCAGACTGTTTTAGACACCAGATTACGTTGTGTGTAATTTGTAAGCACAAATGGATCATTGTAATTATTGCAGTTGTTAAAATAGTTTGTGTCTGTTATTTTGGATTAAAGAAGCTGGTGATGTCTGATTCTGTGTATGGTAACATAAAAGAGAATGAGTAATCCTTGCTTTCCCTTCACTATACTCATTTGAGATATTTTCTGCTAGGCTGACTTGGATACCCGACACATTGGATGGGTCACTAGTGAACTTCCGGGGGTGGATAATCACATCATAAAGATTGAGCTGAAGGGTCCGGAGAACACACTCCGAGTGCGGCAGGTGAAAGTGCTTGGCTGGAAAGATGGCGAGGCTATCAAAATTCCTGGGCAGATATCTGCAAGTGTGGCGCAGCAAAGAAATTGTGAATCAGAGACACTGCGGGTGTTTAGACTTATTACATCTCAGGTTGGTTGCAGAGAAATATGAAGCTTTATGAATTTGCAATTATTAATTTGCCATGGATTTTTGAAGGAGCTGTCATATAAGTGGTGAAGAAAGTGTTCAATTATTGTAGCTGACTTCATTCTAGCAAAATGGTATCTTAGATGTAGGCTTAACTAAGTAAAGAGAAATTCTGTCTATTAATGTACTGCAAGGAGCATACAAACCCTTATCACTACTGTCTGTGAAAGATCTACATAGAAAAGAATGTGATTTATTTGAAGGGATAGTTGTTTTCCTAATAATACATACCTGCAAACAATCCTGCCTTGTCTAGGTCTTTGGCAAGTTGATCTCTGGGGATGCAGAACCAACACCTGAGCAGGAAGAAAAAGCATTGCTGTCCTCACCAGAAGGGGAAGAAAAGGTACAGTTTTCTATTTCCATCTGCAAGCCATAATGTATTTAGATTTTACATATTTGCCTCTTTCTTACCTAGGTAGTTGCCTTTGGCTTCCCACATTGCACTTTCTATATCACATAATACTGACCATTCTATGTTTTAATAGAATAATTATAATATTTCCTCTTTAATTAAAAACCCAGTGCAAATCCACTTCCTAGATTCTCTGGATGCACCTGTTAAACATTACTTGTAAAATAGTCAGACATTTAGTACCTCATCTTCCTTGCCAAGCTTCACTTTCTTATAAACATCAACCTCAGACTTAAAGGGCAAGGAAAGCTACCAAGGCAGTATATAGCCAATAGTTTAGCCACAATAGTGCAAGCTAGAGCGTAATTTTATTCTTTAGAATTCCTTACCAAACCTGAGTATACAGCTCTAGACACTGTCTCTGTTTGCTTAGTATAGCAGCTGCCATATTTGCTTGCTGTGACATCACTTCCTTCCTGAGTCTCTCCCTGCTCACTTATAGCTCTGGGCCCAGATTACAGCAGGGAGGGGGGAGGGAGAGACGAAGCTGAAAACAGGAATTTGATACAGAAGCCCATGTAAACACAATCGTAGGAAAGAAATGCTGTTTCTTTTGACAGAGGAGAATTACTTTGAAGTTTTGCTGGTGCATTTATATAGACCTTTCTGATAAAGCTTGATACGTTTTAACCTTTCCTTCTCCTTTAAGGTGGCCTTACACTATAAGATCCGCCCGTTTGGCAAGGTTGCCAATTGAGCGGATCTTAACACGATATGCCTACGGCTGGGTGATATCGGATGAATCTGAACGTTAGCCAATGCTAGCCCCCCAACTAGCTAATGCAGTCCTGGATCGTAAAAAAAAATCAAACTTGACCAATATCTGGCCGATTTTTGGAGGGACCTGTTGGGAGCCCCCACACATGGGCAGATAAGCTTCCGAATCTGTCTAAAGGACCGATATCGACATCTTTAATCTGCCCGTCTATGCTCCAGCTTCACCTGCCGTTTAATCCTCCCACCTTTTTATTCAGTATAATGAAATATTGAGATAAGGAATAACCAAAGTAATAGTGCAAAAAACATTATGAAACAACAATGGGGAGACCTAGAAAGGCTAGACCACTAGTCTGGGATTCAGTCAAAATCTGAATAACTTTTTGAACAATGAGGGGGGTTATTTATTAAACTCTGGTCAGGCTTTTTGGGGCAAAACTTAAATGTTTTTTTTCTTAAAATTCAAACATCTAAGAACTGCCGTGGTTGTGTATAAGACAATGGCAGAGGTCCCTATCCTATTGTTATGCTTCTGTGGTCTGCGCTGGAATTATTCCGAAAATTCTACTATTTTGGGCTTTTCTGGCAAAAAGCCCAAAAAAAATTTAGAGATACTGGAAAAAAGTCTGAAAAATCGTACATTAGATTGCAGGTTTGTATTTGACATCTTCCGAGAACAATGGACTTTTTCTTTCTTTCTTTCTTTCTTTCTTTCTTTCTTTTATGATTGTCTTTGTATCCACTGGTTTAGTTTGTTTTAGTTAGTTCTTGTTCATTTCTTTTATATATTACTTCATTGAAAGTTTTAAATTTTGTGTCATTGTATTAATTGCAGCACATTTTCTTTTTCTGCATTCTACTTGTTGCCATACTGTCTTTATGGTTTATTGTGAAAATCAAATAAAATATTTTAAACAGTAAAAAAATGAGATTTGAGTAAATAACCCACCCCATGTTAAGTTGGAAGTGTTAAAACACAGCAGCATAATCATGTAAACATAGATCCCCTGATTCTAATTCAGTAATAAATTTGCCCGTAATAAATGAATGCATTTGTTACTTATTTGATTACTTTTGCGATACTACACTAGATGCAATGACACTTGAAAATGCAATAGTGAAAACATCCTTCATTTGTGAAACCATAGTAAAACGAATATAAAATGTTCTGTCTTTGCTCCTAGGCGCCATCAGATGCTGACCTGAAGGAGCACATGGTTGGCATTATCTTTAGCAGGAGTAAACTAACCAATTTGCAGAAGCAGGTAATTTCCCAGTGTTGGTGAAAAAAAATTTACTTATGGGTCATATAACAGTTCACTAAACAATGGAATTTTTTGTGATATTCTAATGGCTGTAACTTAAAAAAAGGGATGACCCTGACACCCCTTTAAAATTAAGACTTAATTAATTTCTAGCTAATATTAAATATATACATAAACAGATGTTTCAAGGACAAGGGATTGACTTTAACGTGTAGGGATCATTTGTAAGGAAATAATCAGCAAAGGCTGCATTGGGTTGGTTCATAAATGACAGCTCTGAAATATAAATATATAATTGGCCAATTTTGACAGCCAGGAAATACTGTTCCTTTTGACCACACTGAATTATCCACAGATATGCAAGAATACCTTTACATGCACTAATGATAACTCCCAGCATCCCCTGCCCAATAAAGCTTCTAAACCAAAACTAATATGTAGCACCAATGTTGCTGTTCAATGCTGTTTCTCTTGATGCTGTTCAGTCATACGTTCCCCCATCTCTACAGGTTTGTGCCCACATTGTGCAAGCTATCAGGATGGAAGCCATGCGTGTCCGTGAGGAGTGGGAACATGCAATCTCAAGCAAAGAAAATGCAAACTCTCAGCCCAGTGATGAAGACGCCTCCTCTGATGCTTACTGCTTTGAACTGCTATCGATGGTCCTTGCTCTGAGTGGATCAAACGTTGGCAGGCAGTATTTAGCACAGCAGCTTACTCTGCTTCAAGACCTATTCCACCTGCTTCACACTGCCTCTCCGAGAGTACAGAGACAAGTCAGTCTACTGTTTTTTCTATCATACATGTATTAGGAAACAAACAAGCAATGGTGCTTTCCCCTGTGTATTATCAACCATATTATATGCTATTGTATACATAGAAAATGCTTTCAAACCTTTGCCAAAATGATTCCATTCTTTCCTTTTTTTAATGGTAGGTAACCTCACTACTGCGTCGTGTTTTACCTGAAGTGACTCCCTCTCGTTTGGCAAGTATTATCGGGGTAAAGTCTCTTCCACCAGCTGACATCAGCGACATTATCCACTCAACAGAGAAAGGGGATTGGAATAAGATGGGCATATTGGACATGTTTCTAGGATGTATTGCCAAGGCCCTGACTGTCCAACTAAAGGCCAAAGGAACTCCAATCAAAGGCACTGCAGGAACCAGCGCCGGAAAGGGTGTCACCACTGTCACTTTGCCAATGATCTTCAACTCCAGGTATTTGCAGAGTTGTAGTATTTTGCTGTGCTGGTCCTAGGCTGTTTCATTTGTTACCTGCCAATTGATTATTTTAGCTGCATTCCTTAAACAAGTGGAGATATGTTCTTTTTGTTTTGTCACTGGAAGACTAAATTCTCTAATTCATAGGTATCTGTAGAACGCTAGCTGAATACCAACCATTACATTGTACAACATGTTTATAGAACAAAGACTGGGAACATAAAGTGCAAATATTACATTTGGTGTCAAAGATTATTATCATTAACCATTTGGGTTATCTTTTTATACACTGTAGAATATATTTTTATACTTTATATAACTTTTCAGTTGGTCTTATATTTTTACTGTGGAATCCATGCATGGAATTCAGAAATAGGTAATAGTAGTCCAAATTGTTCCTTGGTTTTTGTTGAAAGAAAAATGTTCCATATAGTGTATAGGACCAGGAATGTACACATGGGATCAGTGATGAAGTTGTTCAAAACCACAACAAGGGCAGTCAATGGGAGGGCGGAAGGAAGAAACTACCTTTTGACGATTTGCCTTCAACGCTTAAACCAGGGCCTGAGCGTGGTGGGATCACTAATATAGATGCCTTTTTTTAATTTCTTGCTTTGCTTCTGTCTGTTAACAAATTGAATCTACTCTACAGCTACCTCAGAAGAGGTGAAAGCCACTGGTGGATGAAAGGCTCAACTCCTACTCAGATTGCTGAGATTATTATAAAATTAATCAAAGACATGGCAGCCGTAAGTTTCCATTTTGTTTTCCAAATCTTGTATATTTGATTGTACTACGAACTTTTAATAAACATACAAACAATAAATAGCTCTATAGGAGTAACTTCATGCACAGTCAATAATGAGAGGATTGCAGAACACATATGCTCCCTTACCTACCAATAATTTTAGAAAAAAAAAACTTTTTTAGGCATGGTAGTAGGCTTGTTTTACTTAAAGGGATACTGTCATGGGAAAACATGTTTTTTTCAAAACGTATCAGTTAATAGTGCTGCTCCAGCAGAGTTCTGCACTGAAATCCAATTCTCAAAAGAGCAAACAGATTTTTTTTAATTCAGTTTTGAAATCTGACATGGGCCTAGACCAGGGGTGTCCAAACTAAAAAAAAAAAAAGTTTTTCGGCAGCCAGAAAAAAAAGGTTTCTAACCACGACTTCATTGGGGGGTCGGAACCTACAGTGCTTCACTGTCTGAGACTCTGAGAAGTATGTTAGAAGTCCTAAACTCTGCCCTCCCTTCCCCGTGACTGGAGTTTAGTGTAGTGCAGGGGGAGGGGGGGCGCCCGTAAACAAGTGGAAGCATGGCTCCATCCCCCCTGGACTGGATCCCGATGCTGTTCATCAAGGAGGTGGCCTGCCTGTGTGCTGGAACTGTGTGTGCATCTGATGATCTGTGAGTAACTGCTTCGTGCTTAGCTTGGGGGAGGGGTGGATTTAGGGAGGCTGCAGCTGGGCAAGGGAGACCTTAGTGTGTGTCACTGTGTGTGTGTGTGTTACTATATGTGTGTGTCTGTATGTGTGTTACTTATTTACAATTTGTAAAATGAACATGGTAATCAGGGGGTGTGGCCACAAAAATGGGCATGGCCAAAAATGTTGCCGTGCTACGCAGGCCAATTAAAAATGGAGAGGACCTGCACAGTGTACCTACGTTCTTCACCTCGAGTGAGTGGCCCGGTGGTTTGTGTATTTTACCGCATATGGCCCTTGGTGGAAATAGTTTGGACACCCCTGGGCTAGACATATTGTCAGTTTCCCAGCTGCCCTGTCATGTGACTTGTGCCTGCATTTTAGGATGGAACTACTTTCTGGCAGGCTGTTATTTCTCCTACTTAATGTAACTGAATCAGTCTCAGTGGGACTTGGCTTTTACTATTGAGTGTTGTTTTTAGATCTACCAGGTAGCTGTTATCTTGTTACCTTCCCATTGTTCTTTTGTTAGGCTGCTGGGGGGGTGCTATCACTCTAGTTTATGTGGAGTGATAAGCTGGAGTGCAGTAAAGAGTGCAGTAAAGAGTGACTGAAGTTTATCAGAGCATAAGTCACATGACTGGGGTCAGCTGGGAAACTGACTATTTCTAGGCCCATGTCAGATTTCAAAATTAAATATAAAAAAATCTGTCTGCTCTTTTGAAAAATGGATTTCAGTGCAGAATTCTGCTGGAGCAGGGCTGTTAACTGATGCATTTTGAAAAAAACGTGTTTTCCCATGACAGTATCCCTTTAAAAGGAGTGTTAATATTTGGATATCTATGTCTCTGTTTTCCTAACTAAACCAATTCTGACAAGCCAATGGTGTTTTCTTGCAATATGTTTGTTCCTAAGTATGTATCCCTAGAATTAGATGCTGTTATTAATATAAAAACATGAATAGTCTATTTGATGTATCTGTTTAAACACTGTTGCCAATTCCTGTGCCATTTGTATGGCCTCTGCTACAGGGGCATCTTTCTGAGGCTTGGTCTCGAGTGACAAAGAATGCAATCGCTGAGACAATCATTGCACTGACAAAGATGGAGGAAGAATATCGATCCCCTGTTCGATGTATTGCTACTACTAGGGTGAGCCTTTGCCTTATTGACTTATAGATATTCTGTGGCAAACTAGTCCTGATGTGCATATCAAATGCTCTTTAAACCATGCTCTATAAAATCCCAGTTATGATGTGGCAGTCCTGCTGCATTTCAAAAATGAATTCTGCCATCAAAGTAGGGGAAAATCAGCGCAGCTCTGCATTCCGAAGGACAGGGAAGCAGTGCGGGATTTGTTCTAATTGCGGTTAACCTCAATAATAAATAAACACATAAATAACAGCCCCTCTCTGTTTCACTGCCCTTCAGAATGCAGAGCAGCACTGATCGTGCCTATCGTTTCCCCTATACTCCAGCAGCAGTCAAAGGATTTATATTTGATTAAAATAAAGTTGGTGGGAAATGACTTTTCCATAATTTGGAGCTTTCTAGATAATGTGTTTCCAGATAACGGATCCCATACCTTTACTGACAAACTATTTCTTGGCAAAATCATGTCCTGTTTTATATGAGAGTTTTGTGGGGAGACATAAGTGGCATTTGGTGCACATTTACCTTCCCGTATAAGTTCCAAACATATTCTACACATCTGATCTGCTATGTAAACTATAGTTCATTTACCCTATTCAGCTATGCATCCACGTCTACACAACAGTTTATATACATATAAACTATAGTAGTGTTTCAGAGGCAAACACAATTTTAGCACTGCAGTGCAGTACACTGTTTAAATGCATATAAAACACTTTCATTTTAAAATTCTACATGCAGCAGTTGCAAACTAATGTTTCTTATAAAAAGGGTACACATTTTTTAATTGAAGTATATTGGAGATAGGTTTCTTTTTCATTAAAGAAAGTAAAATGGGATTTTATTTTTTTGCCTTTCCTTTAAAAGAAAGTAGACAGGGCCTTCCTCATCATCCATGAATCTCCTCCATGACTGTTTAACCATAATAATGGTTTTCTCAAGATGGTTATCTTAGAAGTTCTTTGGGTGGATTCACCTGCACCTCTACCATGTTCCTTTTTATGAGTTGCTAAACCAGTGTGTGGAGATCCTCTGTATACAAAGGGAACATCTTATTTAATACATTTTGGCTATGGGGCTGGGCAACTTAAATCCAAAACACAACTGGAGGTGATGTAGCACCAAGCGTAGCCTTGATCTGTAATTTCTAGGAAATTAATTTTATAAAAGCAGTAAATATCAATAATCTTTGGCATTGAACTGCTTGTGCAGACACGGCACAGATAAATGATAATGAAAGATCAACCTGGAGATGTCTGCCAGTTCTGTACATTTTACAGCTAATGGGCTAAAAAATAAATTAACGTTATCAATATTGTGTCTAATTATAATAGCTCTGGCTGGCGGTAGCTTCTCTCTGTGTTCTTGATCAAGACCATGTAGATCGCTTATCTTCTGGACGATGGATGGGAAAAGATGGACAGCAAAAGCAAATGGTATGCTGTTTTTTTTTTGTTTTTTTCCCCAGATAGACTGATACAATATTCAGTTGTTTGAAAGGGGTGGTTGACCTTTAAGTTAACTTTTAGTATGTTATAGAATGGCCACTAAGCAACTTTTCAATTGGTCTTCATTATTTATAGGGATGCACCAAATCCACTATTTGGGATTCAGCCAAATCCCTGAATCCTTTGTGAAAGATTCTGAATACCAAACCGAATCTGAATCCTAATTTGAAAAAGGAAAAAGTGGGGAAAAAATATTTTACTTCCTTGTTTTGTCAAGGGATTTCCCTTCCCTTTACAAAAAGTCACGGGATTTCCCTTCCTGCCCTTAATTTGCATACACAAATTCAGATTCGAATCCTGTTGAAAAAACCTGAATCCCAAATGGAATCCTGGATTCAATGCATCCCTAATTATTTATTTGTTTTGGTTTTTCAATTATTTGCCTTCTTCTTCTAACTCTTTGCAGATTTTAAATGGTGGTCAGTGACCCCATCTAAGAAATCAAACGGTCTGTGAGGATACAGATTTATTGCTATTGCTCCTTTTTATTACTCATTTTTCTGTTCAGGCTCTCTCCTTTACATAATCCAGCCTCAGTGCATGGTAATTTGGACCCTAGCAACCAGATTGCTGAAATTGCAAACTGGAGAACTAAAAAAAGCTAAATAACTCAAAAACCACAAATAATAAAAATGAAAACCAACTGCAAATTCATACTAGAAGTTAATTGAAAGGTAAACAACCCCTTTAAAGTAACAAGCAAAAAAAAATAATAGTCTAACTTTCATTCCAATCATTCCATTGATTTAACAGCCTATGTGTGATAATCATGATGATGGTGAAACTGCAGCGATCATTTTGTGCAATGCTTGTGGGAATCTGTGCACAGACTGTGACCGTTTTTTGCATCTCCACCGACGAACAAAATCACATCAGCGGCAGGTAGTATTATTTGTTTGTGTATCTTTAGAAAGTGTTACCAGATCACCATCTCTAAAATGTGCGCTGATGGGATTTAGTAGAACTCAGTGTCTCCTGGGGCATTTTGATCTTGCTGAACCATTAATTGCTGCCTGTTAACCCTTAAACATAAATTCTTCTGTATTGGCATTTATACCCATGACAGCCTAAAGAAGCTGCAAGTTAAAATTTCACAAGGTGTGCTTCCTTTGATCTTGGGATATGTATTTATTATGATTGTGTAGTCGGATTGACCCTTGTATAGTACAATCGTAAATATTGGGGGAATGTAGGCAATAATTGAGGGTGGGCTTTCTCCCAGGGGGCCCGTTACTATATAACTTTTTTTTAATCTTATCTGATATATTTTACTAGGTCTTCAAAGAAGAGGAGGAAGCAATTAAAGTCGATCTGCATGAGGGCTGTGGAAGAACAAAGTTATTTTGGTTGATGGCACTTGCAGATTCCAAAACCATGAAAGCAATGGTTGAATTTAGAGAGCAGACAGGTAAAAAAAAGTGCATACATTATGCATGTACAGGTTTGTACACCGCTAGTCTTAATGAATCACTTTGGAAGAAGACATTTTTCTTTTCAGCATTTAGTTTAATACAAAGGAAATTTTGCATCTAGGCAGCATTTTACCAGGGGCAGCAGAAAGTCATTATTTTAGTGCAGATAGTAAAAGTTCTCTCTGCATTAATCGATTTGCTCCCACACAAGTGCAGGGGGGAGGGGGGAGTCATGGTGGCTGCTAATTCAGGCAGCAGATGCCCTAAAAAAAGTGTTATTTTTAATCCTCACTTCTGGGATCGACAATTAAGTTGAACTGTGGATTTGCCTGTTAATTAAGTCCTAGATCTGATATACATTTATTATTAAGCAAATGACAGCAACACTTACTGGGTGCACTTCTAGGTGCGATGATAAATGCTTTATTGCAACACTGTAAAGCTGTTAAAACCAACACATTGTGAATTATCCATATTTATTACAGGAAACAAAATATCACTGTAAGATCCAAAAATTGGTCACAGGTGTGAATATTCTTGCCGTCCGCACTTAAAAGTTTCTAGATCGTGTGCCATGTTATTTCTTTTTGTTATTCAGGTAAACCTGCAAGTAGTAGCTCAGAAACATGCCGCTTCTGTGGCTCCAGAAATGGGACAGAGTTATCTGCTGTGGGAAGCGTTTGCTCAGATTCAGACTGTCAGGTGAGTCTTCTACAAACGTGTAAGTACACCGGGATTTTGTTTGCATTGCCCTGAAATTCCCCCTCCTGGCCACCTGCAAAACAGCCCAGAACCCACTGTCAGGAATTTGCATGATTTTTACTTGTCTCACTACTATTGAAAGGCATTGAAAAAGCACCAAAAATCCTCAGGAAAGGCAGAGCAGGGAGCACATGGACTGGATAAAAGGGTAGCTAACAGGGGCAGAAAATGTGTGGTCAGGAATGGACCCAGACTTAAATAGATCAGGGTTGGAATCTATATTTAAAAATATGTAAGCCACGTCTACCCTTCATTATGACTTAGGCAAATCCTTATGAAGAATGACACCTGTGTGTACAAGCAATGCCAGTCATCAAGGTATTCTCTCATATTAAAAGTAGTATAGATTCATGGCAGCAGAGGCTCATTCTTCCCCATTACAAAGCACTGGAAGGTGTCGTATAGAATATGCAGTGCTGCTTTTATCTCTAGTGCTTAAAATCAATATTTATGGATCAGAGAAAGTCCAAAAAAGCTGACAAATGGTATGAAGTTCTCTGTTATGAGGAAAGACTGGCCAAGTTGGGATTTTTTACACTCCAGCCTGAACCAATTGCCTCTTACTATATATAAAACATTAAGGGAGTAACATTCCCACTGATTTAATTTAATGTATTTGGGGTGTCTGTATTCTTTGTTCCTCTTACTCTGAACAATGTATTTAGGATGTGTGGATATTGTTCTTGGGTACTGATATACATTTGCATGGCAGCAATAAACAACACTGCAGCTTATCAATGCATAATTACAGGAGCTTTAAAAAAATTTTCTGTACAGGGTTTTTTGGAAGGTGAACAACCCCTTTAAACACTTTTTTTCAGTTCAATTGTTTTCAGATTGTTCCCCAGAAATACTTTTTTTTCAATTGCTTTTCATTTTTTATTTATTGTTTTTCCAAAATCTAAGTTTAAAGTTGAATGTTTGTGTCTTTGATGTTTAAGTCTAGCAGCTCAGTGATCCAGATGCAGATTCTGAAGTGTTACAATTTTGCAACATTGAGTTGATCCATTTCTCAGCAGCATCTCTGGAGTATTAGCAACTATTGAATCAATGCTAACAGCTGCCTGTAATGAAACCCAGAGATTCTGCTCAGCAGGGACAAAGATAACAAATGTATCAACTAAATGTATCAATTTAGAACAGTTTACAGGGTCGGCGACCCCCCCTCCCAGAGCTGCTTTAGAAGGTGAAAAATTACACTTTAGACTTCAGTATTAGAAAAACAGTGACACATGGAAAGTAGAAAGTTATTGAAAAAAGTAGTTATTTCTGGTGATCTATCTGAAAACAACTAGTTGTTTGAAGTTGAACCACCCCTTGAACCACTCCTTTAACAGAAAATTATACTAGTAGTCATTTGATAATCCCATATAAAAAAAGCTGCTATTTCAAATGCTAAAGTCCGCCCACTGGCTCACATGAGACACAATGCTCCCACTCTTAGGACATTCATACACAGGGTCACCATCAGGAGGTTACAGGGGCCCTGCACCTTGATAAAGGGCCACTTTGTGACTTGAAATGTTGTAACTGTCCAGATCATTAAGCCATGAGACGCAAATAAAGGCTTTTAAATAAATCTTTGGAGCGTCACAGTTTCTGGGGAACAATCTGAGACCAACTGAACTGAAAAAAGTGTTGGAAGGTGACCAACTCCTTTAAGAGCTGCTCAGTTGTTGAATTCTCTACCTAAAGTAGTTGTACTGGCAGATACATTCGATTTTAGGGATGTTTGAAACGATTGCCTTTTTTTAAAAAATAGCTAGACTTCTGATGCAACATATTTCTGTTATAGGAGCATGCCAAGACTGCATGTAGTAAGACTCATTCCTGTGGACATCCTTGCGGTGGAGTAAAGAATGAAGATCACTGTTTGCCATGTTTGCACGGGTGTGATAAAAATGCCAGCAGCCTGAAACAGGACGCCGATGATATGTGCATGATCTGTTTCACCGAAGCCCTCTCAGCAGCACCAGCTATCCAGGTTTCATACATTTTAATATACTATTGTATAATATGCTAAATATTTGACAAAGGCAGGATTTAGGCAAATAAAAAAAAATCAATTTTAAGGTGAAAACTTCATTTAAAGCTGTTTTCTGTTGGACTGTGCATCAGTACCATTTATAAAACAATAACCACCGTGCAAAGTTGTGTGTCAAATAAAAGGATATTGTTTATAAATAGTTTTTATTGGGCTCCTGAAGGGAGGCAAAGTTGTGTTGGATGCAAACAACTGGCTTATATTCGTATATAAATAGATCACAGACTAGATCAGAGAAGGCAGTCTTGTTCAAGATATGCATTTTAGTTTGGTTGTACTTTATAAACATATAAGTGCAGCTCACCGCATCTTGCAGAAATGCCCCCCAAATACAAGCACTGTAAAATATTGTGTTGTAAGTGATAATCCCTCTGCTATAACTATTGGGATATTAGACATTTTGGGATCTTTACAAAAGCACAAAACCTTAATCTGGACCTGGTGACTGTAATATATTTAGCACCAAGCAGTGAATTAACACACACACAAACATATAATAAAGTGTGCTAGAAGTAGCTTCATCATTTATCATCTCATCTGGTTCCATGCATGCAACACAAACTCAGATGTTACTCCTCAGTTAGCAGAATGATGTGTAAATTGGTAGCATTTTATAGCATGTTTTATAGAAATGTTTTTTGTTCCTCCCCGCAGCTGGATTGCAGCCATGTATTCCATATGCAGTGCTGCCGGCGAGTCCTTGAAAATAGATGGCTTGGACCACGCATAACATTTGGATTTATGTCGTGCCCTATTTGCAAGGTAAATAACAGAACTATAATTTATATGAGTAATAAAGGTGGTAACACGTTTTTTTGTTTTGGTTAATCATTGCTGGAGCTCATACTTTTTAATATGTATTTTTAAACGGAAAGATGACAAGGCCAGTTGGAGTGAATTCAAGTAGTTGAGTGGTTACCCTATTTGCATCTGCTTATGTTAAACATTGGTACTGGATAGAAATTGGCTGTTGTACTGAACTACATGTATGGAAGTGAAGTGGGGAAAGAAGGCGGTGGAATGATTAATTTTTTTCACTCTTGCAGAACAAAATAAATCACACAGTATTAAAAGATCTTCTTGATCCAATAAAAGAACTTTATGAAGACGTGAGGAGGAAAGCATTAATGAGACTGGAATATGAAGGACTTCACAAAAGTGATGCCATTACAACACCAGGAGTCCGTTTTTACAACGATCCAGCCAGCTATGCCATGAACAGATATGCTTATTATGTCTGCTACAAGTGCAAAAAGGTACTTTCCCTATCGAATGTACCAGCAGCTATTAACACTTTATGAGCTGAGAGGAGCTTCAAGCTCGTGTCTTTGCTATCAGAGGGCTAGTAGCATGTGCACAGTATGTAGTAAGCAAACATGTAGGAGCCTATCTTTTCATATCGAACACAATGCACTAACTTTTTAAAATCAACTGCTTCCTGATAACATATTTTGTTACATTCCATGTCTGCCCTCGTATTTGAGGATTTCTATCATCCATGTTGATGGAAGAAGAGGAATGTAGAAAAGTATATTTGCATTTGAATAAAATTACTTTTTTTTTTTTCCAAAGGCCTATTTTGGTGGGGAAGCACGGTGTGATGCAGAAGCCGGCCAAGGAGATGATTATGATCCCAGAGAACTTATTTGTGGCGCTTGTTCAGATGTGTCCCGGGCTCAGGTAACTGCTCTTACATAGATAACTTATCTACCTCATCTGACTAATATATCTTTCTATCCGGTAACGTCCTATAAAATTTTTATTTAAATACAAAACATTTCAAAAGTAATTATAACATTAGTAACTTAAAGATTTTTATATAGTTTGACATCTATGGGTCGCAACTAAAGCCCAGCCTAGTGCCCTAGAGTTTCTAAGGAGACCAATAATGAAAGTCCTATGCAGGTTTAGTTTGGGTGGCCAGAATAAGTTAAGCTAGTGCTGACAGTCAGAGGAGTGAGGGGAATGTAAGTAGGGGATTACTATTACATTTGGTCTCCTACCAATGCGTGCAGAAATAAAAGTGGACAAAAAGTCAGACAAAAAATACATGATCTAGATTTTAAGAGACATATTGTATGAAAAACAAGAATGTGCCAGTGTATTATTTGCTTTTAAATATAGAAGGAATGTGCTTTAAAAAAAAAAAAGTAGTGTTTCGGGTTGATTTATTGAAAATTTCAGCAAAAACCAACCTCTTCCACTTCCTGCTGTCTCTTTTCCCAGGCTGTGCAAGGGACCTGGTGGCACTCAGTAGAATAGGAACCAATCAGCAGCTATCAGGGAACTGAATCCTGTCTTTGCTTGTGTGACTGCAGGGCTGTGATTGGCTCTCCCCCTCTTACTGTGCTTCTGGCAGGGACCATTAGGAATCCTTCCTCCTTCATTTGAAACAGAGATAGAAGCAGATCAATAGGGAGCTCCAATATAGAGGCCATTTTTTTAATATACATTTTTAGCCCAAAATGAAACCAGCACTGTATATTATTCATACTTGCAAGATTAGGATGGCTTTTTAGTTATGCCATATGTCTCCTTTAATGCCTTTGTCATATTCACGGTGTGCATTTGTTCCACTATTCCTGACAGATGTGCCCAAAACATGGTACAGATTTCCTTGAATACAAATGTCGTTACTGCTGCTCAGTGGCTGTGTTTTTCTGCTTTGGAACAACACATTTTTGTAATGCTTGCCATGATGACTTTCAAAGGATGACAAGCTTACCTAAAGAGGAACTGCCTCACTGTCCTGCAGGTAAGTTCTAAAAGCTGACTTTATGGTTTAGTTATAAAATAAAGTAAATGCTTCTAAATGGTTAGATATGGCAACACACTCCAGGTGTACTATGTATTTCCCTTGAGGTAAAGGGAAGCATTTGAGTGGAAATGAAACTGATAGGATTCTAGTTCTTTTTCAAGCAGATAATTCAAACCGCATTGATACAAGATGCTCCGTAAAACACTTTATTTACGTCACTGTAATGTTTTTAACCTTTCATAGAATTAATTAGCATAGTACTGGAAACAAAAAGCCTTGCAAAGCAAAAGCAATAGCTTAGTGGCAGTGGCAATATTGGGATTTTATGAAAATGAAATGATGTAAAACTGTCCATTGCTGATTATATAGTGAATAAAGTACCACCTATTGTAAAATATAAGGATATTATAAGTCACCGAGGAGTTCGGCCTTGTGATTATATACAGGTCATGGAACTCCGAGGTGAAAAGTTTTAGCAGAGTTTATAGCAGAGAAGGAGGTATATGCAGTTTGAAACACTGATCTGTTTAGTTCCTCCTTTGATTAATCTTTTATTTAGTATATTCCTTTATTTCCTAATGGTTTTGTTTCTCCTACAGGTCCAAAAGGCAAACAGCTCGAAGGAACCGAGTGCCCTCTTCACGTGGTCCATCCGCCCACTGGAGAAGAATTTGCATTGGGCTGTGGAGTGTGTAGAAACGCCCATACGTTTTAAATTCAGCCATATTGGTGTTCAAGATTTGCATTCTTTTGTGAATTAAGAAACAGGCTTGTGCAGTCTGTTGCACCACATTGCCAGGCAGGTTCTGGACAACAGCCTGCGGTCAAGATGGGGACCATTGAAGTGAGTCTGCGAACAAGAATAAAGGGGAAGAAGGCTCCCGTTACAAAGTCCATGCTGTTCAAAGCAAACAATACATTTTTCTTAAACATCGGTATCTGTGAGGTGCACGCATGTGGTCATAACATATAGCGCCATCAGTAGGGCACCTAATATTTACAAATGACTGCTCAGATATACAGCACTCGTGGGGCAACTCATCATGCCCATATATTATATATCATCAGTGTCAAGCTGAGAAGTGACTTTTTAATATTCCAGTACAAGTGTACCTGCAGCTTATGGAAAGAGAAGAATATGCTATCTTATCTTCCAGACTATCAAACTGTCATTGCTGTGGATATTTGCAGTGCACTCAGCAGTGAAATGGATTGTATTTGGAAGGTGTATATGTATCCAGGTATAAACGTTGTAACAATTGCTGTACATAATACTTAAAGATATCAATGTTTTGTCCCGTAATAAGATTTATTACATTACAACAGCAGTTTCATTTAAACTTCTGGGTTATGTTTGGGCCTGAAATTTAATGAAGTGCAATACTGAGTGTGCCTCATATCTTGCAGCTGTAAACTTTATGGAATGTGCACGTTAATAAAGCCACTGTACATTTTTATACAGTGACAGTCTGGTGAATGTTTAGGTTCTTATTTAAGATGAATGGCTTTTAAAAGAATACAGAAATAAACCATGGTATTTGTCAGGTCTTCGTGGTTCAGAGTTGTCTTTTAAGAGCTTCTTACCTTCTCTGTTAGTCTTTTTTGCTTTTACATTAAATAAAGAGTCGTAAAGTAGGTGAGACCACAGAGATTTCTTTGCTTAAGGGTAGTGACACACGGGGAGATTTGTCATCAGCGATCGTCTTTTTGCAAGCAAAGATTTAAGGCAACTTTGGCTTCCAAGCATCCCATAGTCAGGGCCGCTCTGGCCATGAGGCAAGGTGAGAATCTTGCCTCAGGCAGCACGGAGCAGCCAGATACCAAGGGCGGCAAAAAGCCGCCTCTGGTAAATTTAAGAGACGAATTTCCATTTTTTAAAATGGAAATTTGTCTCTTCTAGTGCAGCCAGCGCAATAGCGCTCACTGCACTAGCAATGCGGCCCCTCCTCCACCCGCTCCAACGCTGGAAGTTAGAAGAGCGGAGTAGGAGGGGGGGCGGCGGCATTGGGGCTGCTGCCTCAGGTGGCAGCAGCCCCTGAAACATGCCTGCCCATAGTGCACCACGGTGCTTTCTCTGCCCACATGGGCTGGATGTTCTTTAACAAGATCAATGTGTCACGACCAGCACCCAATACCAGAACAAGTGCCAAGCACCCTGGTCTTGGCTCGGCTTCACCAGTAGTGTGACCACCGTTGGGCTTCGGGAGGAGCCCTCAGCTTACTTGGGTGCCACCTGGACTTAATGAGAGGTGCAAGACGAGATGTTCTGGCTGGCAAAGGGGCACGGCTGTTAGCAGAGTCTTTTGTGCCAAAGGTCACGGTACAAATGGAGCAGGCAAGAGAATCGTCAGACAGGCTGGGTCGAGGCAGGCAGATATCAAGAATCGTCAGGCAGGCAAGGGTCAAACTGGGTTGTCAATCAAGGGGTTAAGCAGGAAGAGTTGTCGTAGGCAGGCATGGGGCAGGATACAGAATGCAGAATAGTCAGGAACAGGCTGGGTCAAACACGGGTAATCAAACAGACTAGATACAGAACAGATCGTATGCACAAGGCTCAGGAACCACTAGAAACAAGTTCTATCACGGGCAATTACCAACAGACAGACTGGGCTTTAAATATTATTTGAATTTCGCACCTTTGCGCGCTGACGTCATACGTCAGCGCGCCTGCGCCTTTAATTACCACAGAGATCCTAGGGATTCGTCGGCCTAACGTGCGCCCACGCGATCCGGCGCCTGCGGCCTAACAGAACCCACACAAGCCGGCGGGCGTCCCTGCTGTCCCCCCACTAAACCACCAGGTATGTCTCTTACACAATGAGCCTATCTGTGTCAAAGAAATGCTTTTAAAAAGGCATTTTCTGCAGCATAATGTTGCTTGAGTATTGTCTGTAACTTGTATGCGAATGATGAGTGAGCGTGTGGTCGCTGGAACAAAGAATTTGAAATTGTCGCCCTAGAAATTATGTCCATACGTTTTTACGTACTTATGACATGCCGCACACAAGAACTTGCATACTATCACGTCTACTAATCTCGTTGTGTGTTTTGCTAGCGCAGATCAATACTTCTGAATAGCCGTGCTATTTCTGATAAATTGCTCCAAAAAGGGTTTTTATTCGTTTTGGGACTACAGACGATTTCAAATAGCATTGTGTGTGTAGAAGCTGGCGATTTTACATTTTTCTCTATGGCAAGACAAAACGAATGACTTGTCGCCGAAACTCGCTTTTAAGTAAACACCTGTCCTTAAAAAACCTTGGGCCAACAGTTAGTAGCCAACCTATGTTGCTACATTAATTATACTAGGTCTTCCAAACAAAATAAAAGGCCACATGTGTTAGGTACGATGTCTGCAAACTGCATTTACTGGCACACTATCTTCGGAAGTGAAGCAATAGCTTAGTTTTCAGTCTCTTATAAGGCAAGCTTTCTCCTGAATGTTTCTCCTTTGGAAGTTTCCAGCAATAGGGATGTAGGTCCCTGGAGTTTGTACATATACTATGTGAAGACCTACTTCCCTAGTGCTGAAAACTAATCTATGCCGTCCAACCTAGCTGTGGCAGAGAGACTTGCACACCCCTGGATTCGTTCTATGTAGACTAGTGCAGCAGAGTTGGCAGACACCGTCCCCTCCATGTTCGACTATGGGGATGGTGTTTTTTAATTTTTGTTTTTTTTACTGGAAGCCTTCAGACAAAAATATTAAACTAAAAAGTTATAACTGCATCTCGTCTGTCCACAGAAGGGTTTTGTGTTGTTCAGATGTGTTTTGGTGAATGCAAAAGAGAAAAAGTTAAGCAGCACTCCGTACCACAGTTGTTTATTCAGTAGAACAGACTAGTCGTGCTGGGCCACCAAGCCTAACGTGTTTTGGGATACTCCCTATTAGAATATGGAGTGGATAGTCCACTCCCTTATCATTTCCTGTTGCAATTGATTTCACTTTTACCGTCGAGAATTCTTTCCTGGAAAGGTTTGGTTTTTTGCAGTTGACTGCTAGAAGGGACTTACTGTTGTAAGAATATGTGACTGGTTTGTGCTGGCTTTATAGAGTGAATTGGCACAACCACAAGGAGTTGGATAGGCTTGTATCCTGCAATTTAAGACCTCTGCAACCATTTCTTAGAATGTCAGTCATTCGACAATTCCACCAAGTGTGACTGAAGGAACCCTCTTCTCCACAACCTCATTCACCAAACAAATTTGAAAGCCATTTAGGGGGTAGTTACACTGTATATTATCTTATACATTTTATCTTCCTCAATTAGCCTCAAATATCTTACAGACTTGGGAGATGAGTCTGTGGGTTTCTTAGTATTTAGTCCATAAACAAGATGGACGCTAGGGGTTCTAGAGACAATGCAAATGATAGTGGAGATGGGGGCAAGAATGCCAGGTTCCTTACTCCATTTCATCTACATCAGAGAGGCTCACCATAAAGCTGATCTTTGGTGATCTGCTGGGTACAGTTTTCAGGATCTGAAAGGCTTCCGTGGTCTTCCAATCAAGCCTATCAAAGAAGGAGGGAGTTTAGAGACATAAGAAAGATTGCTTAATGTATGTTGTGGTTTGTCTCACAGCGTGTGAGACTCTACGCCGTGCGGGACCATGTCCCTAAAATCACACACAATTAAAAACAGTTGCGCAGGCTGGAACAGTGGTGGATAATGCTATAAGCTATGCCCCTGACGAAGCTGCTTGGCAGCGAAACGCGTAACGCGGCGTAGGTGGAAGGTGGTGTGGATAGCTCCCACTCTTCCCAACGTAGCTAGGTAGGAGGTGTGCTGGTGGAAGGGTGGGCACTGATGGAAACAGAACTTTGCATCCCTTATAGAGCTGGCAATAATAGTGGATACTAAAACCCGTTACTAGCTTATAGCATTATCCACCACTGTTCCAGCCTGCGCAACTGTTTTTAATTGTGTGTGATTTTAGGGACATGGTCCCGCACGGCGTAGAGTCTCACACGCTGTGAGTGTATATGTTGGTGTTTTGCCAGTTAAGCTCTTTTTACTAATTTAAATTAAAAGTTATATTTTATGACATAGTTGCAACCATAGCCTGAACTGGTTGGCTTGCTACATTGTAACTGGATGGGTGGTTGTTTCACTCTCCACTACTGAATGTAGCTGTTTTGCTTTTTTCAATTATTCAATTTGTTGCTAACCTGCAGGCTAATAGCGGCTTATGATTTAGTCTGCTCCCAATATCTTTTTGGTTTGTCTACCTGGAACAAAAACTTCCTTGCCTTTATGTACAAAGTGGGGAAGGAATCTAGATATATATATATATACACACATACCTATACAATAAAAATCCCCGCATTGCAATCATGTATCGCCTCCCCAAAATACACAAGACATTAAGCAATCCGCCAGGCAGGCCAATTATATAAAAATCATATTTCAAAAGGTACAGTCCACTTTATTAAGACATTGGAGAACATAAATTGGTGTAGCACCTACAATGGATGATGTGTTATGTGTCACCTCTATACACCTGCATTCCTTATGACAAAGACATAGAGGCAGTGGGAAGGAAGAATACATCCCCCAACAGGTTGATTTCATCATAAAGGGTATCCAGTTTGTTTTTACTAATGGGTCAGTTTTATTTACAAATGTCGAACTGCCATGGGAACAAAATTTGCACCAGCCTACACCAATCTGTATATGGCAGACAGGGAGAATAACTTTTTTTTGGGGTTCAGAGGAATACAGTAAATATATTGTTCTATGTTGTCACTATATAGATGACTGTTCATATGGAAAAAAAATTATACTTTTATAGAATACATAAATAACAACAATAGAAACCTGCACTTCATCAAAACGATCAATCAGAGGGAGATCAATTATCTTGATCTGACCCTAATGGGTATAGGGTAAAATACGCACCAAACTCTATAGAAATCCCACGGATGGAAACTTTCTACTACATGCTGAGAGTGGACATGACAGGAAATTGATCTCAATTATCCCCTATGGGCAAATACTTCAAACAGAACTACACACATGACATCTATTATCAGGAACTTCTGGGTATTTTAAGAAAAAAGGTTTAAAGAAAAAAAGTTATTATAAAATAGTGGAGATTGCTCACAGAATGAACGGATTCATAAAGAAATATGCAAAAAAAAAAGATTTATTTAAAATCTAAAAAAAGGTCTTTTCCAGGAAAGATCGTAATTGTTATGTCTATGGCCACCTTAGAAGCAAGCCAATGTTGTCTGTCAGATATTTGTCAAACTTGGCTACCCACGCATTTGGGGGAAAACTCACTGATACTAGACCATGTGGTTCTATGTTGGCTGGTGATCCAAAACAAACTAAATCATTGTACTCCAGATTACCCTGGAGCTTTATGGCAGCATGTTTCATCTCCATCTCTTTTTACATATGTACTGTATGATATCATCAATAATGGCCACCTGGTATTTCTCTTTATTGACCAGTCTGTGTGTTATATAACTGTAGGGATGTGATAATTTAGACACCCTCACATAATAGTGGCAGGCATATCCTAAAGGTTCTAGACGCCTAAATGGGTCCTAATGGGGACTTGTGTCAATCCTCTGCTTATGTAAGCCCCTGTAGTTCTCACAGTGTACTGTAGATGGCACTGTGCTATAGTATAAAGGTCTAGGTAACCATACGGCCTGGGTCCATTGCTTTAGCCCTTACCAAGCAGGCAGGAAGGGAATGGGTAGTGGAACCTAGGCGCTTTGGCCCTAGTAAAGTGAATAGCTATACTCTTTCATAGATCACTCTAGGTTATATAGTTGAGCAGCTCAAGGCCTGATGAGGAGAGTCAGAGGGATTAAGATCCCGGGTACTAATAACCCAGAAGTAGGGATGGTAGAATTTCCTATAGGTTCCACTTAGGGCACAGGCTGAAAGCTAAGGGACCATCTCAATTGCTGTTTATCTACTGCTGTAACTGTTCCCTTGCCTGCAGGGATCCAGCCGTTTTCTGATGCTGTGAGTATATGTGCTATACTTCATGCTATATGTTCTCTGTACTCCTTTGTGGATTGTCGTGTAAATAAACTCAGTTCCTGGTTAAGCATAAAAGAGCCACTAGCGCCCAGTTCTTGTGCATAAGCACTTTGTTAGAGTTGCACTACACCCTGCCTCCACACCGTTGCAAGGGCTTACACCTGAGAAAAAGGTCTCATCTATGGCACAAATATATTTGGAAGTAAGCTCAATTTATTATAGCGCTACATAACATTATGTGTGTTTAATGTATTTGCTTACCTTCTTCATCCAATATACTAAAAAAAGACACATTGCAATAGTCTCCCAAATGGCAAACAGTGAAATTCCTTTAATTAAGCAGTATGAATTGCTGTCTACTCCCTAACACACCCTTCATAAAATCTACTTTCTGAATATCGGTGACAGTTGCATAATACACAGAGGAAACACCCTTATGTTTTAATCCAACACAATTATGTGTGTTTGGATATATCGATGGCAAAATATTATTAACAGTAAATCCTTCCCAGAAAGGGCCTGGATACAGCATTGCCTTTCCACAGTGTCCTATTTAAACAAACATGTATGTTTTTACTTGTTTGCTTTTTTTGTGTGTAATACAAAATATTTCTTAAGTAGTCTTGAGGCATAGTGATCCAATTTACAGAAAGCCCCTTATGCAGAAAACACCAGGCCCAAAGTATTCAGGAAAACAGATACCATTCCTGTAGTAACAATATCAGGTTGCATAAATACAATTGCTCGGCTGCTAAACTTGTAACAATCTCTAATTAGGATACGTATATGATGTGATCAAAATACTAAACCAAAAACTGTAAGGTCATTTTAAAGCAAAACTAAAGGATATACCCCACAGATGTTAAGATAAAATGCACAGAAAGATGGAAACCCCCTCTACCAGAGTCCCTTTTCTGGAAGGGAAGAACTTTCGAGCACGGAGAACATTGGAAATAGTAAACATTTGTTCTGAAGTATGCATTTCATTTTTGACTAGGGATGAGCAACATTTTTTGCCAGGTAAAATCTTGCAATGAAATTTGCAGTTTTGTTCACAGTGATTTTTTCTTTTGCAAATGTGCACTAGAATTTTGCCATGTGATTTGCTTCACCCATACCCACACCCAAAAGTTTCGCCCACAAACTACAGTGTACCCTCTTTTTTTTGCAGGTAACCTGCGAGTACCCAACCCGCTGCAGGACTCTACAATGTAGTCTACTCCATACAGAGGAGACCACAGATTTTGACAAATTGATAAAATACCCCTTAAATTGATAACTACGCTTAGTTTGTTGATGTAAGTGTTATTTACGCAAAAACACAAATTCTATGATCACGGTATTTAATATGCAGATCTTAGGATTCTCCAGTGCTTCCACAGCACAGAAGCTGCAGCAGCACCACCACTATCATCACCATATCACATGACTAAAAGTTTATATTTGGTCCAGGCCTGTGATTGAGTCCTGAACTGAATCATGGATTCCCTAGTTAAATTGCATGTTGCTGGGTAGGATATAGCATTTTTGCATCCTCAAGTTTTTATTTTTTAATACCAGAGAGTTGAGTTTTTCTCCTTGCACTTTCTCTGTAAGTGACCAGAGGAGGAGCCTGAGCTGTGGAGAAGTGTTTCACTGTGGTGACTGGACCAGTATGCTGTGATTATTACCATGAAATAATTAATGCAGCAATGTGATTAATTTCTAGGGGCTCTGTCAATACAGGTGCTGCTAACTTAATTAATTATTGCGTTCCGCTTCACTACTTGGAGGCTTATGTTTTACATTTGTACATTTACAGTTTAAACGCTCACCGAGTATAGGATGTGGTTCAGGTGCAATTGTCCCAAATGCTTCGCTTGCCTTAAATACAATCTTAAAGATCAGGGACACTCACCGCTCTCCGTTGGAGGTCCGGGTGCTGCGCCCAGAACCCATAGCTTTGGGAGAACACTTCACTTCGTCAATCCCCTTTGGACACGTACTGCAGGAACTTCTTGGACGCGGTGTCAGATCAAAGAAGAAACTTTATTTCACATCAAGTACCAACTCACGCGTTTCGTGCATTTCCACACGTAATAAAATTGATTGACGATGCTAGGGCCTCTATGTCTTGAAATGTTCAAGCCAATGTACCATTTGCTCAGACTACCATGTCTTACAATTCTGGCACGACTGTTAAATTACTGGGAACACCGTTTCATAAATTATTGGGCCACTGTGCCAAAAAAACTGGGTCTACTTTGTCTTAAAATACTGCTGATGTGTTATAAATTGCTAGACATCATAAAATCTGGAGCCATTATACTGCCTCATATATGATGGTGTCCCTATATCATGAAATGCTTAGGCCATTGTGACATGTTTGCTAGTACTGTATATTGAAAAAGTGGAGTTGCTCTGACATACATTGCTGGGACATGAATTACCGGAGTCACTATGTCATAAATTGTGTTATGTAATGCTTGAGCCACTGGGTTATACTGTATATTTATGAGGCACTTCTGTCATAAAATGCTAAGGTCATGCTAAGGTTGAAATGCTTAAAGTAGGTGTGATAATGGGTATTTTCAAGAGCCTTATCACATGGGGTGCTTTATCTTGTGGTGCATACCAAATATTCTGCAATGGATTTGGCTGATGAATTCTGAACCAAATCCTTATTTCCTTATATAATTTTACTGAATTCTGAAAAAAATATGCCATGTGGCCTACAGTCACATGATTTTAAGGATTTGGATTTGGTTTCGACCAGGCACTTGGATATGGATTATTAATTCTGTGGCAAAATGCTTGGATTCTGCCAAAAGCTAAACTGAAAATGAGATTTGTGCATCTTTAATTTTAGCCCACTTTAACTGCTAGTTCTGCTTACTTCCGCAGGTTGGTTCTTCAAAACCAGCGGAACTTTTTGCTAACTCACTATTTACATGCTGGGTAATGATATTGTACTTTAAACAGGGGGCAACTATACAGGTTAAATAAAAACTACAATAACTGGCATGCTCTGGGCACTGCACATCTTTCAAAAGTCATCTTAGTGTGGCATTGTGGGTGTCAGCAGAGGGTGGGAACTTAGTATTGCTGGTACTTGAAGTTCGTAAAAACACATTAGGAGTAAATTAATATTTACATATTCTTTTACTGAGATTTCCCACCATGCAGATTCGGCTATATCAAATTATGGGTAGTTTTGGGATAGTCTTGTTTTTAAAATGGTTAGAGCTGCTAATCCTGAGCTGCATGTTCACTAGCTGGAAAACCCTGATGCAGATAGTAATAATATCTAACAATAGTCACAAATTTATAAGGCCCTAGTTAATCAGAGGGGAGACTGTGGTCCTGGTGCTAGCCAAATTCTGGTCGTAAAAGTTATGGAAATTGTGTAGCTTACATATAGATTTACATTAACACTTACATAACCATTTTATATGACTTTCGTAAAAACTTGATTAAAAACTTACTTTAGATATGGACAGAGCAGCTGGGCAACGGGACAGCGGCAGCCAGGAGAGTAAAGCTGGCCATAGACACAAAGATACCATTGTATGAAATGAAGATTGTGGAGTGTCCCCACATTTTTCGTACCATGGTGATTAGTCGTTCAGTTAAAAGATTTATATTGTCTACCAAAAAGATCTCTGCATCTGACAATATCAATGGGAGATTTCCAATACTATTTGTCGGACATAACTTTCGTATGATTGCCGTCTGTCAATTAATGGCCCGAGCATATTATATTAATCTGAATGGTTATTTGCAGGTTGGAATATTGGCACGGACGATCGTTTAGTCTGACATAGGCTATAATCTGCAGGTCTATGGCCAGTTTAAGATGTAAAATTAGATAAACTCCACTGACCACCAGTGAATTTAAAAAAAAAAAATTAATTCCCAGAGAATCAACTAATTTATTATCATCTTCATTTTTAACCTTTTACATGAACTACTTACTATAAACTAACATTGGCTGTTTATATTGGGATCTATTTACTGAGTGATATGAGCTATCTCCTACATGGAGAGGAATGCAGAGCTGTCAACCTACAAAAGCAGGTTATTGTGGACCTGTGGTACTGACCAAAATTTTTCCAGTTTGAAAGTGACATTGTGTGCATGCGCACAACCTCTCCTAAAGCCACGGATTCTATGCTGATGTCATGCTGATGTTCTGCGCAACTCCACATGTGCACATTGGATTTTCGTCCACAAATTGTGGGTAATCGTCAAAATGCTTGAGTAATGGAAGACCGGGGGAGATCCCAAAATCAGGTAACTCCTGAAAAAATAGGGGGGTGAGGTGACAGTTCAGGGAATGACTATTGGGTCCCATAGAAAGATCATTCAACTTCCACAGTTTACATAATTTGAGCAAAAACTTCCATTATCAAGAAGTAACAACACAGAGCAGCAAGACAGGAATGTGTGTAGGGTTTAAACATAGGGCAAATGGCACTGTTATTGGGACCCTCAGAACCCTTTAAAAACCAAAACTTGGTAATCAGAGGAGGCAGTAGTGGAGTAGTAAGTCCACTACTGCCTCCTCTGATTACCAAGTTTTGGTTTTTAAATTTGTTTATATCCTTTTATTCTTTTGGCGCCTCTGTTCTTTATATACAATACTAAGTCCACCCTGGGTGGGGTCAGGACAATCTCCCCACCTGCCTTTACAGTGGTTGTCTATTGGTAACCCTGGTTTGTGAGTATATGTTATCTACTCTTATTTCATTATCCCTTACCAATATATATTACACTATTGGGGCTCTTGGTGTTCCTTTTGTTTAAGAGAGCAAATATATACTGCAGCTCTTTTCAGTCAAATCCCATGGGACGCCATCAGTGAAATGGTTGGTGAATTCAGGCTGGACTGGCAATCTGCCTGTTCGGGCATTTGCCCGGTTGGCCGCTGACCACCACATACCTCCCAACATTTTGGAAGTAAAAAGAGGGACAAAAATTTTTTTCCCGCACGTAGTGCAGCAATTTTTTGACCACACCCCTTTCTGTGACCACACCCCCTAATTACCATGTTTGTTTTACAAAACTTGGCAGGTTATGAAAGTTTGAAAATATTTCTCCTTATCTAAACTGTGTTTTTGTGTCTCAAAATTGTTACAAAGTATCTTATTTGCACCTGTTAGCTGTTCTGGGCTCTCTGCTAAAAGCCAATAAAGTGAGAAACTTTGTTTCTTTTTCTGGCTGTTCAGTGCATAGAAAAGAGGGACTTTCCAGTACAAATGAGGGACTGTGGGTTGAGCTGTCAAAAGAGGGACTGTCCCTCCGAAAAAGGGACAGTTGGGAGGTATGCCCGCACCAATGTTTTTTATTTCATTGGGGGAGCCCTGACCACCAATGTTTTGTTTTTTAATTTGGGCAGGGGAGTGTCGCACATTTATATAGTTGTGTTGAGGGGGAGGCAGAGAAATGACATGTTTTGATTGTATTATTAATTGTAACGGCGGCACCAGCCCCGCCCCCTGCACAGCCAAGGCAACTACAGTCATACCCTGGGCCTATTGGCTCATTGCTTTTCACTCACAAATCAGACAGTGACACTTGAATGAGCCCAGCAAGCGGCTGCTTTTACTCTCGTAGGGGCGGGGCGAGCCGTGACAGAGCGACAACACGACGGGAGCGCGCATTGCTTCGGCCATCTTATAAGCAACAGCGCATGCGAATAATAATAATCTTCATCAGAATATCTGACTATACTCTAGACTGACAACAGTCGCCATACTGCTGTGTACGCTTGGACAGAGCTGGTTGTCTAATGAAGGCCTGGGAATGGCTGCACAGTGACTGGGAGCTGAGCTGGGACACTGCTGTACCGGGCTAATGTAACACTGTATATACGGACTGATTTGGGTTACACTGGTATAAGAGAGCGCACATTGTGCTGACACACCGCCGGGAGCAGGTAGGTAATCGCAGTGTCTGTGCTACATGGGCTTCCAGCTGTTGATAAAACTCCGAGACAGACAGGGATGTTGCTGCTGCTGCTGCTGGGGGATATAGTAACTCTGCTTAACTTGCTCCTCTCAAGGAAACGTTACCTTGTCCTGCGGGACCTGCTTTTTAATTTGTCACTTGAAATGTTCAGTCACAAATACACGTCTGATGCGTGGTACTAATCCTAGTGGTACTAATCCTAGGGGTACTAATCCTAGTGGTACTAATCCTAGTGGTACTAAACCCAGTGGTACTAATCCTAGTGGTACTAATCCTAGTTGTACTAATCCTAGTGGTACTAAACCCAGTGGTACTAATCCTAGTGGTACTAATCCTAGTGGTACTAAACCCAGTGGTACTAATCCTAGTGGTACTAATCCTAGTGGTACTAAACCCAGTGGTACTAATCCTAGTGGTACTAATCCTAGTGGTACTAATCCTAGTGGTACTAATCCTAGTGGTACTAAACCCAGTGGTACTAATCCTAGTGGTACTAATCCTAGTGGTACTAATCCTAGTGGTACTAAACCCAGTGGTACTAATCCTAGTGGTACTAAACCCAGTGGTACTAATCCTAGTGGTACTAATCCTAGTGGTACTAATCCTAGTGGTACTAATCCTAGTGGTACTAAACCCAGTGGTACTAATCCTAGTGGTACTAATCCTAGTGGTACTAATCCTAGTGGCACTAACCCTAGTGGCACTAATCCTAGTGGCACTAATCCTAGTGGCACTAAGCCTAGTGGTACTAAGCCTAGTGGTACTAAGCCTAGTGGTACTAAGCCTAGTGGTACTAAGCCTAGTGGTACTAATTCTAGTGGTACTAATTCTAGTGGTACTAAACCCAGTGGTACTAATCCTAGTGGTACTAATCCTAGTGGTGCTAATCCTAGTGGTACTAAACCCAGTGGTACTAATCCTAGTGGTACTAAACCCAGTGGTACTAATCCTAGTGGTACTAATCCTAGTGGTACTAATCCTAGTGGTACTAATCCTAGTGGTACTAAACCCAGTGGTACTAATCCTAGTGGTACTAATCCTAGTGGTACTAATCCTAGTGGTACTAAACCCAGTGGTACTAATCCTAGTGGTACTAAACCCAGTGGTACTAATCCTAGTGGTACTAATCCTAGTGGTACTAATCCTAGTGGTACTAATCCTAGTGGCACTAACCCTAGTGGCACTAATCCTAGTGGCACTAATCCTAGTGGTACTAAGCCTAGTGGTACTAAACCTAGTGGTACTAAACCTAGTGGTACTAATTCTAGTGGTACTAAACCCAGTGGTACTAATCCTAGTGGTACTAATCCTAGTGGTACTAATCCTAGTGGTACTAAACCCAGTGGTACTAATCCTAGTGGTACTAAACCCAGTGGTACTAATCCTAGTGGTACTAATCCTAGTGGTACTAAACCCAGTGGTACTAATCCTAGTGGTACTAAACCCAGTGGTACTAATCCTAGTGGTACTAATCCTAGTGGTACTAAGCCTAGTGGCACTAATCCTAGTGGCACTAATCCTAGTGGCACTAATCCTAGTGGTACTAATCCTAGTGGTACTAAACCTAGTGGTACTAATCCTAGTGGTACTAAAACTAGTGGTACTAAACCTAGTGGTACTAAGCCTAGTGGTACTAAGCCTAGTGGTACTAATCCTAGTGGTACTAAACCTAGTGGTACTAATCCTAGTGGTACTAATCCTAGTGGTTCTAATCCTAGTGGTACTAATCCTAGTGGTACTAATCCTAGTGGTACTAATCCTAGTGGTACTAATCCTAGTGGTTCTAATCCTAGTGGTACTAATCCTAGTGGTTCTAATCCTAGTGGGAATTGCTGAACAGCCCATGTGTCGTGTGCAGGCTGCCTGTGGTCTCGCTTTACGACTACAAATTTCCCTGTCCTCTCCAACTCCTGCGATCAAGTGACAATAAAACAATATTAATTGGAATGTAGACAACATAGGGTGCTATTATTAATGTATAAATGAGGAAAGATTCATGTGATGGTGTCAGGCCTGCATCAGTGTGTCCCTCTTATGTGCCCCCCAATCAGCCTCCTATTCCTGGCAGCACCCACTCCCCTATCATGTGTAAATATTGTCATACAAATCCCCTCCCTGTACTGCTCGACCTATGGGACCTGTTACCCAGAATTCTTGGATCCTGGCATTTTTCCATATACTTTTATCGTTACAAAAAAAAAATGAAACCATTTATATAATTATTTGTTTAAAATAAACTATATGGGAGATGGCTTTCCTGTAATTTAGCATTTTCTAGATATCTGGTTTCAAGATAAGGGGTCCCATACAGTACGTTCGGCCGCAGTTTACCAGTTATTGAAGAAACAAATATTAAATATTTCTGTGTTTGATACACTGCCACAGCTGCACGTTTGATAATCACTCATTTTGTCAGTCCCATTTGCCCTAATCATGTCACATTTGTGTGTGACTTTTATGTAAAACCCTATTATATGTACAGGTATGGGACCTGTTATGCAGCATGCTTGGATAAATGATATTATTTGTAATACCTTAAATCTTCTAAATAATAACTGTAATCCCAATAGGATTGTTTTGCCTCCAATAAGAATTAATTATATCTTAGTTGGGATCAAGTACAAGACACTTTACAGACACAGAAAATAATTTGTAAGTTTTGTTAAAATAGGAGATGGCCTTCCCATAATTGGGAGCTTTCTGGATTATGGGTTTCTGGATAGTGGATCCTATACATGAACTTTGCTAAGGTAATATTGCAACAGGCACATGTATGGGACCTGTTATCCAGAATTCCTGGGACCTGGGTTTTCCATAATTTGAATCTCCATACCTTAAATCTACTAGAAAATCATGTAAACATTAGATAAACCCAATAACCTGGTTTTGCTTCCAATGATTAATTACAGTAGAACCCCCATTTTGCGTTTTTCAGGGTACCAGAAAAAAAATGTAAAATCAGGGAAATGTATTATGCAAAATATATAGGCGGGACCACGAAACAACAATGTAAATTGAGGGAAGACTTAAAATCAGGGGATGTAAAATTGAGGTTTCACTGTATATCTTAGCTTGGATCAAGTACAAGGTACTGTTTTATTATTATTTTTATTCCACAGAAAATTTGTATCAAATGGAGTCTGTGGGAGATGGCCTTTCCATAATTTGGAGCTTTCTGGATTATGGGTTTCTGAATAAGGGATCCCCTTACTTGGTACTTCTGGGATATTCTGGTTTAGTTTTTAGGAAAATAGCAACAGGTGCGATAGTTGTGTAATTTAAATAAAACATGCAGGTATGAGATCTATTATCCACAATGCCTGACTCTGGTTTTTCGGGTAACTGGTTTCTGTAAAATTTGGATCATCATACCCTAAATCTGCTAATCCAGTACGGATTTATACTACTGCATCTGTTTTCCTCAAGTACATGGACAACGTTTACTATTACAGAGCAAAAAGAAATAATTTTAAAAAATGAGAATAGACTGGGAGATTTCCTTCTGGTAATTCTGAACTTTCTGGCATTTGGTTTCTAGGAATATTTTATCTGGCGTTGTTGGAATACAACTGTAGAACAGGTCTTGATTTGGATGGTTTCAGGAATAATTAAAGACACCAGCTTTATATGTACTGCACAAGAATCAGAGCTTTTTGTGTTGTGAGCACCACTAACCGTATCATATCAATGGTCTTCCCTGTTTCAGAGGCTGGTGGATACACCATGGTTTATTAGTATTTTTGCTTGTTTTATGCTTCATTATGCAAAAAAAAACAGTCAATCTTGTGCATTACAATAGTACCATGCTATAAAAGTCTGAAATGTAATGTGTGAGTTTTTACACCTTGTTTTAATATTCCATCCATTCGCACTAAAGCTTACAGGGGTGGGGGGATATTAGTTTTGGGATCGTTGATATAGGAGGAACATGACAGTGTTGTAAGGTGTCTGCTTTTTAATGTGCGAACTTGTCCAAAGATGAATTAGGGAGCTGTTTGCAGAAATGCTTGTAAAGCAACAAGCGTCCCATTGTAGTGGTGTGTGGGCCAGGGCTGATTTTATTTCTGGGAGAGGGGTTGTTCCTGTCTGACTAACTGCCCTAGTCACTTTAGCATTTAATTTATGTACTTGCACTGGCCCCACCCTTCCCCGTTTGCTGGTGTCAGAGGGGAGCTGCCCGGCATGGGTATATAAGGAGTTGTGGTTCATAAGGATAGGAAGGAAAGGGCTAGTTAGGCTTTGAGTGGGCCAACCATTTGTTGACCCGGCCATCGCTATCCAACATGGATTTGATGTGTAGAGTGATTCATATTTTCCTTAAACTGAAAGGGTAATTCACCTTCAATTTAAAGGGATCCTGTCATGGGAAAACATGTTTTTTTCAAAACGCATCAGTTAATAGTGCTACTCCAGCAGAATTCTGCACTGAAATCCATTTCTCGAAAGAGCAAACAGATTTTTTTTTTTATTCAATTTTGAAATCTGACATGGGGCTAGACATTTTGTCAATTTCCCAGCTGCCCCTGGTCATGTGACTTGTGCCTGCACTTTAGGAGAGAAATGCTCTCTGGCAGGCTGCTGTTTTTCCTTCTCAGTGGGACATGGGTTTTTACTATTGAGTGTTGTTCTCAGATCTACCAGGCAGCTGTTATCTTGTGTTAGGGAGTTGCTATCTGGTTACCTTCCCATTGTTCTTTTGTTTGGCTGCTGGGGGGGGTGGGAAAGGGAGGGGGGTGATATCACTCCAACTTGCAGTACAGCAAGTTTATCAGAGCACAAGTTACATGACTTGGGGCAGCTGGGAAATTGACAATATTCATTTTGAAAAAAATGTTTTTACCATGACAGTATCCCTTTAAGTATGCTATATTAACTAGAAAAGAGATTTTTGTACCTTTGGTCACGGTAGAATGCCTGTGTCACGGCCTCTGTATCCCTTTAAGTATGCTATATTATGTCTTATTAGCAACTTTTTTAATTGTTTTGAATCTTTTGCCTTTCTAATGCCTCTTTCCAGCTTCTAATTTAAAATTCTTATATTGTTGGGGTGGTCACTGACCACAGCAGCCATACAAATACTATTGCTTTGTGAGACTAGAATTTGTTTTTCACTTTTAATTCAGGCACCCTCTTGTTAATTTTATAACATTTTTTTCCAACCAATGCCTGTTGCTAGGGTAAATTAAACCCTAGCAATCACATAGCTGTTAAAAAAGCGAAATAATTCATATAATCTTAAATCACATCATTCTGATCATATCACGGTCTACATCATTCAAAAAATTACATTTGAGGATGAATTACTCTTTAACCAACACCTAATGCTTATGGTTACATATTAAATGATGGTGCATAATTAGTCTCGTAGTGTGACTTGTATATTAATATTCACTGTATTCTACACATGTACTTTGAGACGATTTCTAAGGTCAGGTAACTGGCAGGAGTCCAGAGCATGTGCTGCAAGGGGCATCTTTAGAGGCACAGAGGACAATACAGAGCTCCTTAACATAATGTTGCGTTCTTTGTAAAGCCTTTGTTCTTTAAAGGAGAACTAAACTCCCCTTTAGCCAAAAGTCTCTGCTGAACCCCCCCCCCTGAATTGTGTCCCCTCTAGAAATACTGACCGCATATGCAGAATCAGCACAGCCAGCCAGTGGGGACTTTTGGCTAAAGGGGGGGTTTAGTTCTCCTTTAAGTTTAATGTCACGTGAGTGGAACCCAATCCACTGCTATGTGGCACATATTCCAGCAGTTCATTAGCAATAGAGGTTCTTATGGCACACCTTAGTGACAAGTGAATCCACAAGCTAATTGTACACGTGAGTAGCTATTATCTATGTAGCATAATGGTTTTGCACAATTCCTCATGTTGGGTGGTTACAGTTATTTTGTTTCCTTGAGTAAAACCACATGGACAGAACACCACACGTGCCACTCCAGGCACCTGTAACTCAAGGATTGGGTGTTAACTATCATAAGCATGTTATCCCTTGATTAGAAAAGGCAGAGTTTTAACCATTTAAAGGCAAACAAAAACCCTATCCATGATACTTCTAAGTTTTAGCCCATTACAAGGGTCTCCAACCTGAGAACCTTTCCTCCTGTGTCTCATAACACATTGCGAGTTTTGCTGTATATTTGATTCCATATTCCATTTTATTCCATACAACTACTGTATAAAATATGTACAGTGCTGCGTATACACTTATACTATATAGATAAAGCTATATATACATACACAATTTATAACCACTGCCATTATGCTGTCCTTATTGTTATTCTCAGCTCATTTTACTTACCAACAGTAAACAACTGAGAAACTAAGGGAAAAAGTTAAAGGTACTGGTTTTGTGTGTAAATAAGGAGAGTATGCAGCTGATTTTCTGTGCTGCTTGGGATTCTACACTGGGCTCCTCATTCATCCCCAGGCTAATCCCTGCCTCTGCTCCACAATCTAGTACAGAAATTACTTTAAAAAAACAAAAACACTTTACTGCCTAGATTTATGCTATATTTGTCCAGCCTGTAAAATATACAGTGTTAATGATGTGCATTACTCATCTAATCCATTTGCTTCCTGGCTGTTTCGTGCAAGTATAAAATTATAATAAGTATCTGAGTTTTTTTCTGTTGCTTCATTTAATGATTACATATATTTAAATGCAATGTATTTGATATCTGAAAAGCATTTCTATTAAATTCCGTAACAGCTGCTTATTTGTGTTTCAGTTATTTAAAGGGAATGTAAACCCAAGATTTCAGTTTTAACAAATGAAAGGAAATGTAACTTCCCATGCATGAAAATGTTACATTGTACTTTACTCCTTAGTTAAGTTCTAAGTGATTGTGTTCTTTCAAGGTGAAGTCACACACTCCTTGGATGGCTAATGCCCACTCTGTTGATAAAAATAGCAATGCCAATATGAAGAAGATCAGCAAGCACTCCGGAGACCTCTCTTTAGGTAAAATTCAGCTTTTATTTCAACAGGTTAAAAGCATTACATCATGGCGCGTTTCGTATCTAAACAATACATACTCATTTCCTATGAGTATGTATCGTTTAGATACGAAATGCGTCAGGATGTAATCCTTTTAACCTGTTGAAATAAAAGCTGAATTTTACCTAAAGAGATGTCTCCGTAGTGCTTGCTGATCTTCTTCATATCGTATACAAACACCCATTGCTACGGGTTCCGGGCGAAATTTTGTTTAGCGTTATGAAATACTTACTATTAACACCCTAAGAACATTTTCAGTTACCGTAGGACTGAGCAGCTTTATTTGTATGTTAATTGTAATGCCTGCTAACAGCCATTACTCAAACCCAGGGGTGTCCAATCTTTTTGCAACAAGGGCCAGATTTAGTGAGGTGAAAATGTGTGGGGGCCGACCATGGAACCTGACATTCTTTGAACCATTAACATCATTTAACTCATTTAAACAAGGAATCGCAGAGCCATAGCAGTAATATTTGGGCACATTAGTGAAATGATCTGCCACTTGGTCTATACTGCTGCCTGTGTGCTGAAGGTGTTAGCAATAGACACGTACTGGCACATAGTGATGCGCTGCTCTCGCATACTTCTTTAGTTTACTGTAATGGGACATCAATACGTCTATTGCACCTTCAGCCCTAAAGAAGTATGTGAAGTGTGCGTCACTATGTGCCAGTACGTAACTCAAACTGCTGGTGGGCCGCGTTATTATTAATTTCATGATGGAGGCTGAGGGCCGGTGTAAATTTGAAAACAGGCCGCATTTGGCCCCTGGGCCTGACTTTGGACATGCCTGCTCAAGCCCAAGATTTCCTGAAAACCAGGCACCATTCACCACATTTTAAGATGGCTATACATGCACAGACAAGATTTTGTGCGTGTCTCATCATCCTGACAATATCCATGCACAAAAAAAAAAGGCTTTGTGTAAGCTAATATTAGGTACTTATAGGGAGTACCTGATACTGTCCCTTTGGACATAATGCCCTTTCTTAAATGTTATATTATAATCAATATTCTTAGTTAATCAGGGAAATGACAATAAAGAGTCTGCTGCTGCTACAGTGTACCTGATCCTGTAAAAGCCTTTTACGGTTATATAAAACTCCTCTGTCAAAGTGAGGTGCCACACCATAAAACTTGAAATCTAAATGTTAATTGAGGTCACTGCCTTCAAATGTCAAGCAACATTCCTCTGGGCTGAAGCCAAGCTACTTGCATCAACTTCGATGGTAACTTTTCAGAACTGCAAAAGGCACAAGTTACATTGCAGATAACAGAGCCCTTTCCAAAACACTGGTGTTTTCTCAGTTATCTGCTATATAACCTGTGCCTTTTTTTCAGCAGCTTGAATGGCTGCCCCCTGGGTACACAGAAGCTTTTTTATACAGGTATGGAACCTGTTATCCAGAATAATGGATCTTTCCGTAATTTGGGTCTTCATGCCTTAAGTCTACCAGAAATTCATGTAAACACTAAATAAACCCAATAGGCTGGTTTTGCTTCCAATAAGGATTAATTATATTTTAGTTGGGATCAAGTACAAGCTCCGGTTTTATTATTACAGAGAAAAAGGTAAATCATTTTTAAAAATTTGGATTGTTTGGATAAAATGGAGTCTATGGGAGACAGCCATTCCATAATTCAGAGCTTTCTGGATATCGGGTTTCCGGATAAGGGATCCTATACCTGTATAAACTAAAGTAATTTTTCTGAAGCAAACACACATTCAAAGGATTTATGTACCGACTCCACAGCACTAATAATAATGGGCATACACTCCAATATCTTGCAATGTTTAGTGATGAGATGAAAGATGCTGTGGGTATTAAAATGGTAGACTTTCTTGTTATTATAATGTATAATACACCGTGAAATGTAAAATTAGTGTTCCACAATTATTTGTGCAGACAAGAAGCTGTTTATTCAACACTTGATACTTGAAATTCTTTTTAGTAGACATCAGTTTTTTTTAAAGTGTCAAAATATATTCCAAAGCATGTCCTGAAAGATGCTTTATTTAAATGATAAAACAGATGAATACTGTCAATAACTGAAAGAGAGTAATAATATCTTGTATCTGCAATAACCTTTTAATGAGTTATCTCAAAAATGAATCCTGATTAGGCCCCCTTGTTTTAGTCATGTTACTGGAAGTTCTCTCATCTGAAAAATGTCAACCTCAATATTTTCCTTTAGATTCCTATAGTAACTGTCATCTTACTCCTGAGATACTGACAGGCATTAACATGTTTCACCAGTACTTTATAAAATGAATTAATGTATGGTTCCCCTTATATCCTAATGTAGTTTGCTATTTTATTTACAGAATGAAAAGAGGAAGGAAAGTCAGTGAGGCTGGCATTAGTTTTTCTGATGAAGAGATGGGGAAACTGTCCAAGAAGTTGAAAAATACAGAATATAGATCTTCTGAGATGTCAAAGAGTTATGACTGGGGAAACTTGCTTCCAGATATTATTCTACAAATATTTCAGTATTTGCCTCTCTTGGACCGTGCACATGCTTCTCAAGTTTGCCGAACCTGGAACAATGTTTTTCATATGCCAGACCTTTGGAGATGCTTTGAATTTGAACTGAATCAGCCGGCTACATCTAATCTGAAGGCTACACATCCTGACTTGATAAAGCAGATTATCAATAGGCACTCAAACCACTTGCAGTATGTTAGTTTTAAGGTGGGTTTCATATTATTTTCTCTGTTCATTCTGTCAAAATAAAATGTGCTTGTTTCTGGGGTAGAAATATTATTCTTTTAATAAAGAACTCCTTATTGCCTGCTTTAATAAAAGCTTTTAATAATTTTAACAGTAAATAGCCTGTTGAAACCTTGCTAGACTGTTTTTTGGGTGCTTAGATACTCTTCTAAAAGCTTACTGATCATTGTAGGTGGGTTCTAATTCATAGCACTGGGAAGTTTGTCCTGCTATGTCCACCATTGACAAAATCTTATCAGGCTTATGTAATAAAAGTCACTAGGTTTTCTCAAGAGCAGTAACCAATAGCAACCAATCAGCAGGTAGAATTTTACCTGTTTAAAGGAAAATTCAACCCTTTAATAAATAAACCCGTACCCCCCACCCCATGTAGACCCCCCTCCCTCCTGCCCCCCGGGGAAATGCCACATACTATACACTTACCTCATTCAATTTGGCTCTAAATGTAAACATACTGATAAGGGATCTCTTTATGCAATTTGTTCTCATTTTTTATTATTTGTGGGTTTTGCTTTTATTCAGCAGTTCGCAATTTCAGCAATCTGGTTGCTAGGGCCCAAGTTACTCTAGCAACCATGCACTCACTTGAATAAGAGACTGGAATATGAATAGGAGAGGGCCTGAATAGAAAGACGAGTAATAAAAAGTATCAATAACCATAAATTTGTAGTCTTACAGAGCATTTGATCCATGACCTTCATTTTGAAGCTGGGAAGAAGAAGGCAAATAATTCAAAAACTATAAAAAATAATGAAGGCAAATTGAATAGTTGCTTATAATTAGCCATTCCAGAATATAGTAAAAGTTAACTGAAAGGTTTAAATTAGGGATGCACCGACTCCACTATTTTGGATTTGGCCGAACCCTCAAATCTTCTGTGTAAGATTCGGCCGTATACCAAACCCTAATTTGCATATGCAAATTAGGAGTGGGAAGGGGAAAGCATTTTTTGCTTCCTTGTTTTGAGACAAAAAGTCACACCATTTCCCTCCCTGCCCCTAATTTGCATATGCAATTTAGGCTTCAGATTCCGTTCGGCCGGGCAGAAGGATTCAGCAGAATCCTGCTGAAAAAGGCTGAATCCTGGATTCGGTGCATCCCTAGTTTAAAATATGGTGATTATAGAAAGAGCTCTCTGGAAACCCCAGGCCCCAATTATTCTGTATCATTCTGCTATGCCTTAATTTGAATTGGCTATTTACTGCCAAAATAAAATTGACACTGCGCAAATTAACTTAGTGACCTTTAATATATTAATGAGGGTTAGTGCAGATGATTTGGGTTTTATCTTGTAGTCACTCCCTAGCAGCGCTAATTTTGGAGGGTTAGCCCAGGTCATCCAGGAATGGACCCAGCTAATGTGGTAATAAGTAATAGTACAAAACTGATCATAGATCAAGATGTCTATCTATAGGGTCAACATCCCTGATTATAGCTTGTAGCATGTCATTTCCATTAATATATGTTTTTATAAAGAATGAAAAATATGTTTTTCTTTTACTAATATAATGTTATGAAATACTTAATCATTTTGAAGCGGTTGCTGTGTAAACAAGCCTATTATCTTTTATTATGTCTGCTTTGCGTAAGCTTAATTTACCGTAATCACGCCCTTCTTGCAAAATACTGCTTTTCTATTACTAGCAAACCTATGGCTCTAGTCTAGCTGTAATTACAGGGTGTGGTAACCAAGTCGCTTTTAAGGATTTTTCTTTCTCCAGGTTTGTTATGATGATTGTTCTTTCATTTTAACAGAGGGTGTGTGTTTGGTGTAGGAGTGTAAGGCAAGTTTTCCATGCCTGTGTACATGTTCACACAAGAGCAACATTTCTATATGTAAGATGGCAGAACGCATTAGTTGCTACTGACCACTCTACATTTTTTTTCCCACAGTTGCATGTTAACCAATGCGAGATTATAGTTTGCCTAGTGTATAAAGGGTTAAGGTCAATTCATTTACATTTTCCTGAACAACTGTGCTTATTATAAAGAATGTCTGTGCTGGTATAATCCAGTGTTATCTAGCTCATGGACTGTGAGCAAACTTTAAGATATTTCCTGCAACAGGTGATAATGTATTTTGTCAACTGCCCTCACTTCAAAATGGTGCTTGATCACTAGGCCACATCCTCTTTGGTGTAACACTATAGATCAAGAATAAATAAGCACTTTAAACTTTTTTATCACAAAAATTTCTGTAAGGGTAAGGGCACATGGAGAGATTAATTGCCCAGCAACAAATCTTTTAAACTGTTGGCGACTAATCTCCCGAAATTCCTTCCCGCCGGCGATTTACATGCCAGCAAAGTCGCCCCGAAGTTTCCTCGTGAGGAGGCAAATCGATTTGTATGCCATCCCACTGGCGATTCGTATTCTTGCCGGTGGGAATGCATTTGGGGAGATTAGTCAACCACAGTGGAGGAGATTTGTCACTGGGCGACTAATCTCCCCGTCTGCCACCACCCTAAGGGTAAGGACACACTGGCAAATTCGGAGAAGATTAGTCGCTCCGGCGACAAATCGCCTTTTCTTCGGGAGACAATCTCCCCGAACTGCCTTCTCCTACCTTCCTGTCGGCATAATGAAAAATAGCCAGCGGAATGGCACTCCAAATGCCATCCCGCATGCGATTTTTCATTATAGCTGGCGGGAAGCTAGGGGAAGGCAGTTTGTGTGCCACACAAGACAAGGAAGTAACTAAAAGAGCTGCAGTTGAACTGGATGAAAGAGAAACAAAATAAATCTGAATGTAGGTAGAAAAGTCTGTTATTCTGGGGTCTGTTTAAGGGTGGTGGCACACAAACTGTGTAGTAGGAGAAGGCAGTTCGGGGAGATTGTCGCCCCGAAGAAAAGGTGATTTGTCTTCTATTGATAATAACAGAGAGTGTCTTTAAACCTTTAAGCTGAAGGTCTGGGGCATGACCACAGAGACCCCCCCCCCGTTTAACTTTGGTGAGTTAACCCCTTCTGCTATCTCTGAAAAGAACTGGATTCTTCTTTGAATGTGTAGAAATTCAGGTAAAAAATGAACACCAATTGGATTTTTCCAGAATATCACTGTCTATGTGCTTATTGTTTGCCCTGCTGATCACATTAGATGCACAATAAAACTGTAAACCAGTGCTATAAAAAATGGTGATAATAGAAAAGTGATTTTTTTTCCCTAGTACTTATTTTTGTTTTGTTGTTTTCTTTATTTTTCAGGTTGATAGTAGTAAAGAATCCGCAGAAGCTGCTTGTGATATCCTCTCACAGCTTGTCAACTGTTCTCTGAAAACTCTTGGACTTATTTCTACTGCTAGGCCAAGCTTCATGGACTTACCTAAGGTAGACTCTCTTGTATGTGATACAGACCAGTATATCTTATTTACCTGGTAACAATGCTAAAGTCATGTTTTGTTTGTTTTGCTTTTATTTAGTCACATTTCATATCTGCGCTTACTGTGGTGTTTGTAAATTCAAAGTCGCTCTCATCCCTTAACATTGATGACACGCCCGTTGATGACCCATCACTGAAGGTATTGGTGGCAAACAACAGCGATACACTGAAGCTTTTAAAGATGAGCAGTTGTCCCCACGTTTCTCCAGCAGGTACAATTCTAGGATTTATTCTCAGATGTTTTTTGGTATGAAGCTAGCATTGATAGTTTTCATTAGTAATGTAGAGTTGTTTTCTGATGTATTTTAATGTAAAGAAAGATAGGCAATTTGTTACCTTCCAGATGTAGCTAAACTAAAATATCAGCATCAATGATGGTCGGATTCTAAGATTTATATTTCTATCAGCAATGCCAAGAGTTGCTTTTTCTTGCACTAAAGCTTTGAAATGATGCTTTAACCAATCTGTACAGAAAAAAGCCCTGTGCTGACCTTGATTAGCATGCAGAGAAGAAAAGCCACATCACCAGGGTTCTCCTGTAAAAAATCCTCAATCCTCGGCTTCATTAGGTTATGCAAGTTGAGAAATTGGCCTCTTGCATGCACAAATAATTGTCAATTCCTCTGATAATTTTGCTTGTGAGCCTGTAATCAACAAGCTAAATAAAAATTATTAGGGATGCAACGTATCCACTATTTTGGATTCGGCCAAACCTCCAAATCATTTGTGAATGATTCGGCCGAATACCGAACCAAATCCTAATTTGCATATACAAATTAGGGGTGGGAAGGGGAAAACATTTTTTACTTCCTTGTATTGTGACAAAAAGTCATGCTATTTCCTTCCCCGCCCCTAATTTGCATATGCAAATTTGGATTCAGTTCAGATGGGCCGAAGGATTCGGCCTGCTGAAAAAAGCCGAATCCTGAACCCGAATCCACAATTTTGGATTCAGCCGAACCCCCTGAATCCTTCACAAAAGATTCAGCCGAATTCTAATCCTAATATGCGTATGCAAATTAGGGGTGGGAAGGGGGAAAACATTGTTACTTCTTTGTTTTGTGACAAAAAGTCACGTGATTTCACTCCCTGACCTTAATTTGCATATGTCGATTCGGCCGGGCAGAAGGATTTGGCTGAATCTTGCTGAAAAAGGCTGAATCCTGGATTCGATGCATCCCTAATATATAGGGTTGCCACCTATTCTGGAAAAATAATACACCTGTACTGGCCTTCCTATATATTTATCTTTTTTCCCTATTTATAACATTGGGATCAACCATAATTTTTACCGTTCATATGTGTATATATTGCAAGGTGATTCTGCATACTAATCCATGTCTTTGGTATTTATGTTTCACCCAAAGCAAGAAAACATTTCAAGATGCCCCCCCTCCTAAAAAAAACTAATCTTTGATTAATTAAATAAAATGTAGTTTTAAGCCTCTCTCTCTCTCTCTCTCTCTCTCTATTCTTTGGTTCTGACTCTTAAAATAATGTAATAGGAGTCAAGTGCCTAAAATGTAAATCTGTTCATCTCCTTTCAAAGTAGCATATGCATGTTCCATTCCCTTACAGTAAATGAGCATCTTTCTAGTAACTTGTGTGATTTATTGATTTCAGGCTCTGTGCTGCACCAGACTCTTGACTTTGTTTATCTTGTGAAGCCCATGTTTACACAATAGAAGGAAATAAATGAGGTGTTTCTTTTGAAAGAGGACTCAGAACAGCACTACTTTGAGGGTTTACTAGTGTATTTATATAGACCTTTCTGATAAAGCTTACTTAGTTTTAAAAAGCCTTTCCTTCTACTTTAAAAGATGAGTAAATAACACATTTACCGATTTGTGTTATATCCTTTCAGGCATCCTTTGTGTAGCAGATCAGTGTCATGGGTTACGAGAATTAGCCCTGAACTACTATTTGCTGAGTGATGAGCTGCTAATTGCATTATCTTCAGAAAAACACGTTAGACTGGAACACCTCCGTATTGACGTTGTGAGTGAGAATCCAGGTCAGACCCAGTTCCACACAATCCAGAAAAGCAGCTGGGATGCTCTGATAAAACACTCTCCTAAAGTCAATTTGGTTATGTACTTTTTCCTTTATGAAGAGGAGTTTGATCCATTTTTTCGTTATGAAACACCAGTCACACATCTATATTTCGGCAGATCAGTAAGCAAAGAGGTGCTTGGCCGTGTTGGAATGACATGCCCACGTTTGGTGGAATTGGTTGTTTGTGCCAATGGACTGCGGCCTCTGGATGAAGAGTTGATCCGCATAGCTGAGCGCTGCAAGAGTCTAACAGCCATTGGACTTGGGGAGTGTGAAGTCTCTTGCTCAGCTTTTGTTGAGTTTGTTAAGATGTGCGGAGGCCGTCTCTCTCAGCTTTCAATAATGGAGGAAGTATTAATACCTGATCAGAAATATAATGTAGAGCAAATCCACTGGGAAGTGTCCAAGCATCTTGGCAGAGTCTGGTTTCCAGACATGATGCCCACTTGGTAGACTCTCAAACTCTCTACTTGTAAATTAAACCGCACCTTAGGTCTCCCGTACATCTGCATGGAAAGCTAAATTAATAATTTTTTATTTGTTGTATAATTGTTTAGATGATGCATGTAGGCACTAATTTATCAAACAATTCATAGCAATCAGGATCAAGTAGGGACCATTTAATTGCATTTTTTTTTAAATCGTAAACTACATTAAAAATCTGGTTGTCTATAACATGAACCAAACAGGCATCATTCTCTCAGTCCCAGGCAGTAAAAATTATTTTGTTCTTACTTGTTTTGGTCAGAAAACACAATAGTACAAAAAATGTAACATTATAAAAAATAGTATCTGTTACAATATACCAAAAGCTTTCATATTTGACAAAAACAATGCTGAAAGCCACCTACATAAAATATAAAGTCTGCAATACCATATTGTGTTTTCTCTTGACATAACGTTGTCATATCTATATGCTAGTCTTCCCATATGATTCTCCACTAGGGATATATGGTTCTCACCCACAGTGATTGAATAACTCTTGGATTTAAAGGAATCTGTGAAAGTATTTTAAAAGAATGACAATATAATGTACTGTTGCCCAACACAGCTAAAATTGGTTTGTTTGCTTCAAAAACCACTACTGTTTATATAACCAAGCTTCTTTATGTGTATGGGGTCAGCCATTCAAGTGCAGGATACACAGCAGATAACAGATAAGCTCTGTAGTATACAATGGCATTCTACACAGCTTATCTGTTATCTGCTGTGTGGCCTTTTATCTTTGTGGCTGTCCCCATAGCTACACAGCAGCTTATTTATATGAACTATAGTAGAATTTCTGAAGCAAATACACCAGTTGTACCTGTTCAGAGAAACAGTACATTGTATTTTAATTACTTTAAAACACTTTCACTAGGAAACCTTTCACTAGTAATACTTTTGACAGGAGACAACAGATGGATTCCTTGTTCTGTAGAAACAAGACCATAAAGACCATACCAAATAGAATGCCCTTTACTTTTATCCTTCCTACAAAATGCAGTACTTTTCTACCAGTTTCCTGTTCTATAAACAATGTCCTTTGATAATAACCTTCTAAACATTCTGATATCTGCAATTATTAATCCCAGTATTAAAGGGTCAGCTCACCTTTTAGTGTGATTTAGGCATAGACTATTTGATCTCTTTTGAAAAGTTGCTGAATATGACCTCGTATAAGACAGGAGAAAGCAGAGTAAGCTCCCACAGTGCATATTATAAAAACAAAAGGCAAAAACCACATCCTGCTGAAACGAAAAAATCAATTAGTCCTAAAGCATAAAACTTGTTTGGCTTTATCAATACATTGGGTGTAACTGAGTAGTTTCCTTGGGGAGTAAGGATTTGTATGTGTGTATGTATGTATGTATGTATGTATGTGTAACAAGGTTTCTGTGAGAACACTTTTTGGGCTTTTAAGGGTAAGGTCACACGGGGAGATTTAGTTGCCTGGCGACTAATCGCCTCTTATTCTGGGTGTCAATCTCCCCAAATTGGTTTCCCCTGCCTTCCCACCGGCTATAATGAAAAATCGCCAGCGGGATGGCACTCACGACCCCCGAGTTTCCTCATAAGGCAACTTCAGGCGACTTCAGAAAACAAAGTGCCTCGAGACTCATGTCGCTTGCGATTTTTCATTCTAGCAGGCGGAAGGCAGTGGAAAGCAGTTCAGGGAGATTTGTCGCCCCAAAGACTAAATCTCCCTGAATATCCCAGTGTGACCTTACTCTTAGTGAATGATAATTTTCAGGAATCAATTTAGCACCACTCCACTAATTATATGTAAATCTTCCTCATAAAAAGTGGGTAAATAGATAGACTGTGCAAAATAAAAAATGTTTCTAATATAGTTAGTTAGCCAAAAATGTAATGTATAAAAGCTGGAGTGACTGGATGTCTAATATAATAGCCTGAACACTACTTTCTGCTTTTCAGTTCTGTAACTCTGAGCTAGTCAGCGACTTGAAGGGGGCCCACATGGTACATATCTGCTCAGTGAGCTTGCAACTGATCCTCAGCATTCAGCTCAGATTCAAAAGCAACAGTTATGACCCTTGTGCCCCCCTCCCCTCAAATCGCTGATTGGTTACTGCCTGGTAGCCAATCAGTGGAAACCAAGAGAGCTGCAAAACAGGAAGTAGTGTTCTGGTTATTATTTTAGACTTGAGTCCTGCAGCAGGTCAAGTTACCCGCAAAAAAAGTGGGCACCCTTTGGAATGAGGTGAGGATTTTCAGGTGCAGGTATAGATGCGGGTCTCATTTAAATTTTATTATCTTATGTAATAGTGTCTATATTTTACTTCTTTGAAAATTTTTTAAAACCCGTACCCGCAACCTGCAATCCACAACCCACATTCTTACCCACTACCCGACCCTCAAGTACCTTATCCGCAACCAAGACCCGCTGACCATCAAGAATCAGGAAGTGTTGCCGTAATCCAGAAGTGACATCATCTAACAGGAAGTGCTGTCGTAAATTGGAAGCGACATCATCGTAAGTAGACGTGATCAGAAAAAAGGAGTAAAAATCGCTATTGAGAAGACCCGCGGCCCGACCCGCAGAACCACCGACCCGCGTCTATACCCGCACCAGGAACGTCAGGGAACCCACAACCCGCAGGGTACCTCGGAAAGCCAGTTGGATGACTAATGAAACGTCTTCAAGGAAAAAGAAAAATACAGCAAGTCCAGCTGATTTGACTATAGATATCAATCAACATAAGTATTGTGCTGAACTCTGGCTAATTCAATGTAAATAGGTGAAATTCAGGACGTGTGCCCATGCTCAGGAGTTCTATATGAAGCTGCTGATGCAATGGTATATTAAAGGGATACTGTCATGGGACAAAATGTTTTTTTCAAAATGCATCAGTCAATAGTGCTGCTCCAGCACTGAACCGCACAGTGTCGGACTGGCCTGACAGGATACCGGGAAAAAACCCGGTGGGCCCGACCCTGAATGGGCCCCTGCCAGGCCAATCCCCTCTCCCGATCGGCACGTCATAGTAGTGGAGCACATCACAGTAGGGGGTCGGAGAGTCCCTGGACAGTAGTCCCGGGGGGCCCAGGGCCCCCAGTCCGACCCTGGAACTGCACAAAAATCCATTTCTCAAAAGAGCAAACAGTTTTTTTTTATATTTAATTTTGAAATCTGACAACCTTCAGTCACTCTTTACTGCTGTACTGCAAGTTGGAGTGATATCACCCCCTCCCTTCCCCCCTCCCCCTAACAACAGAACAACAGGAACAGCTCCCTGGTAGATCTAAGAACAGCACTCCAATCCAGGTCCCACTGCGACACATTCAGTTAAATTGAGTAGGAGAAACAACAGCCTGCCAGAAAGCATTTCTCTCCTAAAGTGCAGTCTGTCTCTGAAAGCACATGACTAGGCAAAATAACCTGAGATGGCTGCCTACACATTAATATTGCAACTTGAAAAAATACACTTGCTGGTTCAGACATTTGACATGGTAGAGTAAATTATTTGTAGTGTAAACAGTGCAATTTAGAAATAAAAACGACATCATTAAAATCGTGACAGAATCCCGTTAAGTTGTATTATTAGGTGTGCTAGTAATGATCTAAATTAACCTGCTCCAGAATACATTGTTGTTATTTTCACATGTAAACTCGAAAAAAAATCCACCTACAGATAAAACAGCCTATTGTACAGTTAAACATTATAAGAGTATAACAGACATACACTAATAGTCCCTAATAAGATTACAGCTATTCCCACAATGCACCTCTGTAGGGATGTTTAAAGGCTAAGACTGTGCTTAGTGTCAGTAGAGATGTAACGGAGCACCTGGTAGGAATGAATAATAGAGAAGGAATAATGTTACCAGTCTTTCCTATTCTTTCCTGGGCCTGGAATGTTTCATTGTTTCATGGCAATGACACCTGATTCACTTCGTATCCTCCTCTTGTGCCGTTAGATGCTTTTAGAACTGCTTACATCAACCATTCCATAAACACGGGCAGCTTGGTGCCAGCATATCATTTAAGGTAAGATCCCTCTATTCCTCATATACGTAGTGAACGTATCAACAGCTGCTGAAAAAAGTATGCTAACATTTCTAAACGCTTTGAAATTCACATTGGGAATATCCAGTATATTACTAATGTGTGGAAGTGGGACAGGTGTGCAGTTTAAAGGAGAACTAAACCGTAAAAATGAATATTGTTCAAAATGCCATATTTTATATACTGCACTTATTGCACCAGCCTAAAGTTTCAGCTTCTCAATAGCAACAATGATCCAGGACTTCAAACTTGTCACAGTGGGTCACCATCTTGGAAAGTGTCTGTGACACTCACATGCTCAGTGGGCTCTGAGCAGCTGTTGAGAAGCTAAGCTTAGGGGTTGTTGCAAATTATCAAGCAGAAAATGAGGTTTGTCTGTAATGTAAGCTGATGCTACAGGGCTGATTATTAAATTCTGATGTTAGTTGCACTGGTTTCTGTGCTGCAATGTAGTAATTATCTGTATTGATTAGTAATCAGCATTATATTGTGACATTTCTATTCTATGTGTACTGTATATTGTGAGTGGGTCCCTAAGCTCAGTAAGTGACAGCAGCACAGAGCATGTGCAGTGAATAAGCAGAAAAGAAGATGGGGAGCTACTGGGGCATCTTTGGAGACATAGATCTTTACTGCTTAAGGGCTGTGGTTGCCTTGAGCTGGTACAGAAGCACAAAACATTTCTAGCTACTTCTTTAGTTAAACTTTAGTTCTCCTTTAAGCAACAAAGCCACACAAACATGTATCCATCAGGTCAGCATACCGTATAGTGTTTTAGTATGGTCTGGCTGTTGCATTAAATAAACCACAGTGTATCTATATCTATATATATCTATATATATATATATATATATATATATATATATATATATGTACAGTATATTGCTGCCCCAGAATCATTCTAAAATACACTTTAATTAAACAGCCCCAATACATTGTCATCCATTGTACTGTGTTAGATAATGTATATTTGTATCATAACAACAAAGTGACCGTACTCAGTCAGTACCAAAGGATATTTACACCTGTTTTTACTATGAGCTCCCTGGGACTTGCAGTGGCACAGACACGTATCTTACACAATGTAAAAAAGTACTCAAAAGAGCAATTTTAGCAAATAGTTTTTTAGGTAATATGTCCCCTCAAAGAATGAATATAAAGAGAAGATGAGTGAGTATGAGCTGTGGATAGTAAAGTCAAGTGCATGCAGGTGAATATAGATGGGATTAGGCAGAGAGGCATAACCATTGCTGCTGTAACATCTCTTGATAACATTGTATTGTGTTCACAACTTTAGTCTGAAGAACTTCTAATTTGTCAGTTTCACAGTAGCTGGTTTATTCTCATCAATGTGTATTTGTTTTATTAGAAATGAGTCTATACTGGGGATATCATTCACATCAGACACTGCCCACAATGGAGCTATCCAAGGTCACTCACACACAATTAAGCAGGAGCTCACTAAGCTGTCTGTATGTTTTTGGAATGTGGAAGGAAACCCAAACAAACAGACACTCATGCAGATAGTTCTATCATTGGAATTGAACCCAGGACTAGGGGTTGTGCAGGTTCAGGCCGACTTCTGCACCCAATTTACAGGTCCAGGTTGAACTTCCTTCCGTTCTCTCCTCCCATGACTTTCCTGAGCTGGCTTCTTCCGAAAGGGTCTTTTTATAGGCGTGCCAGTCCCCTATTTGTGGAGCGTCGGGTGCAGTCCTATAAATAGAAATGGCTGGGCGGATTGTGTTCGGGTGCAGATTGGCAGCTGGCGGGTCACTTTTTATGAATCTGCACATCACTAATGTACTACAATAATGAAAATGCACCATAATAGATGATTAAAAAAGCAGCAGGGACATTATCCCATTTGTTCTTCTCATCTTGAATCTAAGGGGAACAGGATGACAGAGAAAAGATTCCAGCCAGTCTATTTACAGGGATTTCCCACCACCTACAAGTCAGACCTTTTCCTTCAACTCAGTCACCACTATGTATGTAAATGTCAACTGTGTAACAGATTAATTGCGCCCATCACACTCAAACTGTTTAGCATCTGAATTGTGTGTTGTGGGGGATTCTCTGAACACAAGTGCAGTGGTCTGTGACTCTTTGCCTTACAATGTACACAATAGGCACACTGAAGCCAATCCAGCACCCATCATGCAAACTTATGTATACAATTACTTAGCACTGACTTTTTGTCATTAAAAAAACAGTTTAAACTCAAATAGCCAAGCACCCAGTTGATAACCCCAGCAGTTGTAATTCCCCCCGCCCCCCAGGTACTTGTCACAGGCTCCTGTAAAGGGTAGAGATAGGGGGTTGTTGTTTTGAGGAAGGTAGCCATATTTAATGAAAACAGGACTTCAGCCTATGGAAGGATCGCTCCGCCCCCAGCCCAGGGTCATGGAAGCAAGGAAGAAGATCCGTTAGTAGTGTGAGAGGGTCTGTGGGCGGCTTTGAGGGAAAATATTCCGGGTGCAGCAACTACTTGTTACTGACACGTTCCTATGATTTTTATAGGAACGTGTCAGTATCGCTTTAAGGTTGCACCAAATCGATCATTTGTAGGTTGGGCCACATACCAAATCCTCCACAAATGCTTCAGCAAATCAAATCTGACTTCTAATTTGAAGATTCAGTCATGAGTTGAGTCACATGAAAGATGGAGGAATGCAGGAATAATATTCTTGGATATTAGAGATGAATTTGGCTAGAATTTTAACTGTAATACAACTTGCATAATAAAACGGGTATTATTGGGTTTTGGTGGATATGTATTCGTTCTACAGAACCCAGTGCCTGCAACCAATTGAAGACTATGGACTGAAGCTGAACTATCTTGAAGGGAAAAAAGCAAATTGGGGCGGGGGGAGGGCAGCAGAAATACACAGTTACTTAAATATTTACACAGGAATTTCTTTCTATTATAGTTTGACCATGTGATACCTATGAGGTGCGAGTGGCAGTTCCTGGCAGTTCCATTCAGCAACATTGCTCTGCACATGATATTGTATTGACACCACAAAGTAAATCAGTATAGTGCTTCAACATTATAAATCATATGCAGGTATGGGACCTGTTATCCAGAATCCAGATAATGGATCTTTCTGTAATTTGGACCTTCATACTATAAAACATTAAATAAACCCAATAGGCTGGTTTTGCTTCCAATCAGAATTAATTATATCTTAGTTGGGATCAAGTACAAGCTACTGTTTTATTATTACAGAGAAAAAGGCATTTTTAAAAAATTTGCATAATTTTGATAAAATGGAGTCTATGGGAGACGGCCTTTCCGTAATTTGGAGCATTCTGGATAACGGGTTGTCAGATAACAGATCCCATACCTGTATTACTTTTCCTGCTCTGTGTCTCAGAAACCATAAAGATTGTCAAGTTCAAGACTTCAGACTGTCATTGCCAGCAAAGGGTTTTCAACCAAATATTAGAAATAAACATTTTATTTTCAGTTGAGCCCCTGAAATGAAGTGATTGTGTTAAAAAAAAAGGCTTTAGTTCCTCACATTTTTATGCAATCTTTTTGTTCAACCCACTGGATTAAAGCTGAAAGTCTGCAGGTCAACTGCATCTGAGTTGTTTCATTTTAAATTCATTGTGGTAATGTACAGAGCCAAAATTAGAAAAAGTTGTCTCTGTTTTTAGCAAAGTCCAATCTAGCCTTTCTATTCTTGAGGCTTATGAGTGGCACCCTCTGTATTTACTTTCATGCAGTCTTCTCTTTATGGTAGAATTGGATATTGATATGCCTGCCTCCTGGAGAGTGTTGTTCACTTGTTTGGCTGTTGTGAAGGGGTACATGCCAAAATTAGAAAATAGTTGTCTCTGTCCAAACATTTATTGGCCTAACTGTACATTGTCATATACTGCATTCTTAGCATACTGTAGGTATTAGGGAAGTTAAAGGAAAACTATACCCCCCAAACAATGTAGGTCTCTATAAAAAGATATTGCATAAAACAGCTCATATGTAAAATCCTGCTTCATGTAAATAAACCATTTTCATAATAATATACTTTTTTAGTAGTATGTGCCATTGGGTAATCATAAATAGAAAAGTGCCATTTTAAAAAATAAGGGCCGCCCCCTGGGATCGTAAGATTCACTGTACTCACAAACATACCAACAAATCATACATGTTAGGTCACATGAGCCAATTAACAGACAGAGTTGTGTCTTTTGCTTCCACACTTCTTCCTGTTACAATTAGAGTTGTAGTATTTCTGGTCAGGTGATCTCTGAGACAGCACACAGACCATCACAAAATGGTGGCTCAAGGCAAGACATGTAAAAGGACAATATTTACTTAAATATATATTCCAGTTTGGTAAGATTCTTTAATCTGCCACTTAATATGATATGAACTATCTGTTGCTTAAGTGTTCATTTTGGGGGTATAGTTTTCCTTTAAAGGACAAGCGACTACTTTAAGGTTGTGGCACAAATCTCCCAGTGCATGCAGCTTCATATAGTGTACTACAATAACAGAGTAGTATTCTGATTTATATGGATCTAAATCCATGACACACAGTAGAAGTAGTGTAAAAGTAGCCATTTTCTGTTGCTAGTGATTCTGGTAATCTTATCATTCTATATGAGCATAACATGTACTCAGGTCCATGGACTTATGACATTCTACAACAATTTGATTTTCTTTAGGCTCTGTTAAATCGATAGCACGATGGCTCCGCTGCTGCCAGCTCAAGAAGCAGCCAGAATCTACCACACAAACTACGTACGGAATGCTCGTGCTATCGGTGTTTTGTGGGCAGTGTTCACCATCTGCTTTTCAATCATTATGGTGGTGATTTTCATCCAGCCGTATTGGATTGGGGACAGTATCAACACTCCACAAGCCGGCTATTTTGGCTTATTCAGCTATTGTATTGGCAATGCCCTAACCTCTGAACTCATCTGCAAAGGAAGTGCCTTGGATTTTGCGAGTATTCCTTCAGGGGCTTTTAAGACGGCCATGTTTTTTGTGGGAATATCCATGTTTTTAGTTGTCGGGTCCATGCTATGCTTCAGCCTTTTTTTCTTCTGCAATTCAGCCACAGTGTACAAGGTCTGCGCATGGATGCAGTTGGCAGCTGGTAAGGTGACACAATGTTAGATGCTTTCAGTATAGGTTTCCGTCAATAAATATGTTCCAAAATCCTCAGAGAAGTGTTGTACACCCTCCAGTCTGCCTCACACTTCCCAACTGTCATGGCCTGAAGCCTTGCTGGCAACATCACAAAATCCTTCCAATCATATTTACCCACCTGCTCAGTGCAGATGAGAAGCCAACCTCTTAGCTCCTTACTGTTTAATTCATGTTCCAAATACCTCATGGCTCTTAGTTACTTTGGCTGGCTTAGCTTTCTCCCATTTTTACATCCTTGTAATGAAACACTGCTCCAAGCCAAACCTGCTCATTCTCTCATTATTCTCTCATTCCTCTTGTTCTACATGCACTGGCTTCTTGTGTCTTTCCAATGTGGAAATACTGTGGAAAATATTATTCAGATAAAAACATTAGCGGGTACCTTTATTTTTCTTTGCAGCGGCTGGCTTGATGATTGGATGCTTTATTTACCCAGACGGCTGGGACTCTCCAGAGGTGAAACGTATGTGTGGGGATAAGACAGATAAATACTCGCTAGGCGCTTGCACAGTACGCTGGGCCTACATCCTCGCTATCATTGCCATTATGGATGCCCTTATCCTCTCCTTTCTTGCATTCGTGCTAGGAAACAGGCAGGATAGCCTACTACCTGAGGACTTTAAGGTTGAAAGCAAAGGTATAAAAGCAAATAGCCTTACACTATGTATTTCTATATACTTTTCTCTGTTATTCTGTTTGCATTCTAGTTTTTAGGGTGATCTAATGCTCTCAGGGTAAAGTATAATCAGTCAGTCTAAAAGTAATGCAAAGTCATGTACAATGGCTTAATTAGATGTTGCTGGGCCCCACATCAAGTTTGCCTACTCTACCAATACATATTAACATTGCAAATTAATTAGGGTCTCACTGGACCCCCTACAACCAGGATCTGCTTCTTCTGTAGTTACACCTCATGTCATGTATGATCAGAGCACCAAGTTTTTGTCCAATTTGGCTTGATTCCTTTATTCTGCTTCCAGGCTGACACAGTCCCATTACAGAGCAGGTTATTAACATGTGCTAAAAATAATCACATCAGCAACTCTTATACTAATATGGATGTGAATTAAAATTCTAGTTGTTATATATTTTTCTTTATTTTAATTTTAGTGCTTTTACTCATCTCCTACCTTGAATGACACTGCCCCCATTTATATCAATGTCTTCACCTGACCCGCAAGCCCTACAAAGTTGTAATACTTTTAATTAAAGGTATAAATGTTTCATTACTTCTGGGGCATTTGTCAGAAACGTAGAGTGGGAAATATGAAAAAAAATTGAGCATTTTTAGTTCCAGAACAACTTCACATGTGAATACCAGGTCTTTTGTGCCCGAGATGCACAAGTTTACCTGACTTATCCATACAAATTCCACAGCTTCCATATCAGCTAATGCACTAACTAGGGATGCACCGAATCCGGGATTCGGGCAGGATTCACCCTTTTTCAGCAGTTTTCGGATTCGCCGAATCCTTCTGCCCGGCCGAACCGAATCAGATTTTGCAAAATGCAAATTTTTGACACACAAGGAAGTAAAAAATGCTTTCCCCTTCCCATCCCTAATTTGCATATGCAAATTAGGATTCAGATTTGGTATTCGGCCGAATCTTTCGCAAAGGATTCCGGGGTTCGGCCAAATCCAAAATAGTGCATTCAGGGATCCCTAGCACAAACACTGTTCTACGTGTGGTAGACTAGATATTTCTTGTATAGTACAGTTTGATCAATCCCAAGTGGAAGAGCCTAACTGAAAAGCATTACTAGTTAAGAGTTTTTTTTTTTTTATGAAATATCTAAAAGTTAAATGTTGCATTTTGCTGCATCTTAACTCTCACGCATTCTGCCTTCTGGCACATCTTGGGGGACTTACCCTTTCAACCAGTGTTGTGTCTAAAGCAGCATCTACACTATTTTGCTCACCTGGAAAGCCATGGAACCTCCTACTTTAGCATTCTGAATAAAAATCATTAAAGACATTCTTCCGAGCCACAAATTGACATATAACACGTAGTTTGCGTCTATCGCAAAAAATTGCGATAGACGGCTGCCGGTATATAACCTAGAGGTTACGAAAGCTCCTAACCAAGTCCTCTACTGTAAGGTACAATGTATTGCATAAAGGGAAGGCCTACCCTTCTATCTATCTCTCTTTCTTTCCTAACTTTCTTCTTTCAGGTTATGTTAACAAAATCAATAAAGATAAACTTTCAAAAAAAAAAAAAAAGATAAAGTCGTTATTTCTTTATGGCATAGAATCAGCATTTCGGCTCTTGCCTAGAGGCTTTATCAAGGGGCTCTAGGCAAGAACCGATAGGTTAATTCTATGCCATAAAGAAACAACGACTTTATCATTTTCATCAAAATGAATCATTTTGAAATATATATATATTTTTTAAAGCTAGGGGTCTCCTAAACAGTTTGTTTCCCAATATGTATAGAATGACCAACATGTCAACACTAGCACCAGAGTCATATAAAGGAGCCCTAGGTTTTACACAGCAGACCTTCAGTCACTATTTATGGTTCCCAACTACACAAGCCAGGATTCCTTTAAATAATAATTATGTCTGAAGACACAGTGCTCTTCAATCCAGCTTTTTGATTGGTTATTTAGTTTTTTTATTGAGCAGTTCTCCAGTTTGTACCCCAAATTTTAAATTACTCTAGCAACCATGCATTTGTTTGAATATGAAACTGGAATATGAAAAGGACTGAATAGAAAGAGGAGTAATAAAAAGTAGCAATATTAATACATTTGTGGCCCCCATTTGAAATCTGGAAAGTGTCGGAAGAAAATGGCAAATAATTAAACAAATATAACAGATAAAAAATGAAGGCCAACTGAAAAAGTGCTTGGAATTAGACATTCTATAACGTACTAAAAGTTAACTTAAATATGAACAACAGCTTTAAGGAAGGGCTCATTTTCATAATAAAAGAAGATGGGGATATATATATTTTGAACTTCAGAGGTGAACAACTAAAAAAACATTAAGAAAAGTAGTAAAAACACATTAAGAAAATATAAACACACATCTGGGTAAGCAAGTATACAGGTGTAAAGTGGGGACCACAAAAAAACAAAACCCTGGATTGATTTAATTGCTTACCTTAAAGGGATTCTGTTTTACTGCAAATAATTCACTCTACCATATAAATTTCATTCCTGAACCAACAAGTGTATTTTTTTAGTTGTAATATTGGTGTGTAGGCAGCCCTCTCAGGTCATTTTGCCTGGTCATGTGCTTTCAGAAAGAGCCAGCACTTTAGGATGGAACTGCTTTCTGGCAGGCTATTGTTTCTCCTACTCAATGTAACTGAATTTGTTGCATTGGGACCTGGATTTTACTATTGCTCTGTTGTTAGGCTGCTGGGGGGGGGTGATATCACTCCAACTTGCAGTAAAGCAGTAAAGAGTGACTGAAGTTTATCAGATCACAAATCACATGACTGAGGGCAGCTGGGAAACTAACAATATGTCTAGCCCCATGTCAGATTTCAAAATTGAATATAAAAAAAATGTTTGCTCTTTTGAGAAATGGATTTCAGTGCAGAATTCTGCTGGAGCAGCACTATTAACTGATTTTCACGGAAAAAAAAAGTTTTCCCATGACAGTATCCCTTTAATAGCCTGTCCACTTGCATTCTGCATTTACAGTTACATCCTAACATACTTTCTTTCTCTTTTGCAGAAGAAGAGAGTGGCTGAGGAAGAAAAAAAACCTTCAAAAGAAAAAACTACAAAGATGCTGAATAGTGTGTATGTGTGCTTGTGGATTTTTTGTACAGAATTAAATAGTCCCAAACATGTAAATGGATGTGTGTGACTTCTTGTTCTAAACTGTTGGCTGGTTTAGTCAGGATACAGAAGTACAAAGACACCCAATTGTAAGGCAGTTGATCATTAAAATTCAATCTTTGTAGCTTTTGTTGAACACAACATAAAATATGTGACAAAGTTGTGAAACAAACATCTGCTGGAATGGAGGTTTGTGTTGGATTATTTTCTTACATCTTCTCCAAAATCAGTAGCTCAGTGATCAAGTCTCAGTGATTACACATCGTAAGGGGCCATTTACATAGGAGAACACAATGTCCAAAATAAAGTCTGCAATCAGCATCTTGTTCCCCACTTTACACACATGTTCTGCTTTTATCTGGTGCTCGGGTGCATTACCTGGGACCCAAGTGTTGATGAGAGAAACTAGGGGTGCACTGGAGGATATGTAAATAATATTTGCAACAAGCTACTCCCATGGTTTCCAGGCAAGATCATGCAACCCCAACATGTGTGTGATTAAGCTCTCTCTGTTGAGCTGGTACCCTGCTTATGGATGCAGAAAATGTTTACACTTCACAGCTTTATTAAGGCAGGATTTACAATTGGCTTGTGCTGAAAACTTTTATAGAACTTTGAGCTATCAAGTGGTTTCCATTTATGTGACACATCAGTAAATGGGCTGAGTAATAGGTGTGGGGAGATGATCTGCAGTGTGTGGAATCCTATGCGTGGATGGTTGCACATGCGATCAGACCTGTATCCAGTAAAGCTGGTTTCTCAGGATGCTGATGGGATTAGTTCCAAATACAACTCCTAAAATAAACAAATAGGCCATAAAAAGAAAATGTTTTCTATATCCCATTGTTTCCATATATTGTCTAAGGAATTGTGGGCTTGGGGCTGATCTGCACATGTATGGGCTCTCCCTGATGGCTGTAAATATAGATATCGGACTGTAAATCAGCCAGAAAACCATCTTGTGGGCAGGTTTATAAACCATGTTGGACAGAGACTGGCCTCTCCCAATGGGCCTGCAGAAGTGCCAATTATGATCGGATCATTGGCCCAGGGGCCAAACAATCAAATTCACCTGATTTTGACCAGAATGTAGGTGGACAAATTGGGCAAAGATTCGACTCATTTGCAACCTCAACAAATGAGCAGACCTTAATGTGTATGGCAAGCTTTAAACAAATACCCAATAAATGCTACCTGGTGATTGGTTGCTATAGGTGACTAGGCTTACATAGTACATAGTGAACCTGGACATACAGTACATGGCCCGATAAAAGCCAACAGACCGAGTCGGCAGCTTATTGGCCCGTGTATGCGGCCCTCCAACGGGCTTCCCTGATCGATATCTGACAGAGAGTCGGCCAACTGTCGATCGGGCAGGGGTTGCGCGTTGATGCGTCCCCGCGATCGACCACCTGTATTGCTTTCATTATGATCCAATCGTTGGGCCCTAGAGCCCACGATCGGATCAGCTCAATATCGCCCACCTTGAAGTATGTGTATGGCCACCTTTAGTTAATCTGGGTTAAAAAAACGAAAGTTTGTCAAGTTCAAACTCTCCAAATGTGTACAAGGGGGTCTTGATAATGGTCTGAGAAGGAGACCGAAACGTTGGCCTGTTTTTAAAAAATTTTCAATAAAGTATGTTTTAATCTTTAAGTAATTTGGCTTTAAACGTTCCTGGTGTGCACCCATCTACAACATATTTATCTATTCCATTACGGGTAGCACCTGGGTCACTTACTGCTGTTTGGAGTGCGGAGAAAACACAAGGACTTTATATATATATATATATATATATATATATATATATATATATGTGACATAGTACCCCACTCAACCGAGAATATTATGAAAAAAATCAAGATTTATTAAAAATGTCATCAGACGTTTCAAACACCAACTGTGCTCTTTCTCAAGGATATCATTGTTAACATTGAGAAAGAGCACAGTTCATCACTAAGCACTGTTTATAATGCTAAACTTCTATATTACAGCTATATTATGTATTATAAGGAGATCCTTTACAGTTTGGTGCATTACAATGTGCCTATCTGATAGATTATGCAGAACAATCTATGAAACATGTTTTACTGAACAATTATAGAAGAATAAAGTTCTATATACAATTCTTGCGACATTAGCAGTTATTTTTACATATTAACATTTTCACTTTAGACATATAACAACACATAAAATTACTGGGGTACTTGAGGGGCGAAAATAATCTCAATAGAAGATCAATATAGAAAAGATTTATAAAAAATATCAGCAATAACGGAATGGGGTGCAAACATTTTGGAGGCTAGCATGTACCTAGTGTGCCACAATGTGGAGGGGTCCGTAGGCACTTCGCTCTTATGCAATTGTAAATTTATTTAATGGAAACACTTTTTTTTAGTGAAAGCTTGAGTTAAAAAGTGCAGTTTACAAATGAGCAGGTAACGCATAGGCACTTTTATAGAAGATAAGTCCATTATAATTAAGAAAAAAATTAATTTTAAGACGGCAGAGGGATTTCATCATATACTACCTTGATATATGGAAACTTCAAAGGTAAATACCAATATTCAAAATTAAAAAAGAAGTAAAACATTTTATCCATGGTAACCTTGTAGTATATATCCAAAATGCTTAAGAAAAGCTCTTTCCAAGACTGATGAGGTCTAAAAAGGATGTAAAATTTCTGAATGTCTAATGCCAATGATTTATTCCCATGCTGCCCAAAAATCATTGTACCGTTTCCTAGATAAGTTGGTTCTCCACTGTACAAGAGTAAACGTGTATAATTGGTTTGTACTTTCCTATTAAATGTGGCTCCAAGCTCAAACAGCTTCTGGTACGTTCTAAGCACAAAGCTGGCACAGTCGTATGAATCAAACCACACAGATGAATTGAACTCCGGGGATGCCCTGACATTCCAAGTCTGATAATATATCCCAGTGTCATTATCTTCTTTTAGCCATTTTGCCATGCTATTAAATATGGCACCTATTATAAAACAAAACCACATTTTAATCTTATCTCTTTAATATTATCAGCTCTTCATATTGTATTTTCTTTGAAAAATATACGTTGAAAACATACAACAGAACCCTGATTTTACATTTCCCAGGAGACAGTGTCCCCCCTGAGGGGGGGGGGGAAGACTCCACTTTACGGTTTTATGGAAAACCTTAAAATCCACTTACATAAAATTGGGGTTCTACAGTTTGTTTTATTACAGTATTAATGATATTTTATACTTACCGTAATACACACTTTCCTGATAATAGGAAACCTGTGCTTGTCTGTTAATATGGCTCCTAAAGAGTGTAATGATGACCCATTCAACCAGACGACATTTTTACATCTCAGGCTACGGTGGCAGAACAGAGGGCAAGTTGTTCAAAAACCACTAAAATTTGAAATATGAAAAAAAAAATTTGGCAGGCGACAAGACGACTTCTGTCCACAATGTAAATCTCCTGGGGCCAATTGTATCCACATGGCCTGGTCCTGCCCCCCCCATACAAGAACAATGGTGTACAATAATGGAAATCCTAGCAGATGAACTGGGCACGCTACAGATATTGGACCCAACAATCTGTTTGCTGGGGGTAATGGATGAGGTACTGCCTACCAACATGGCCAGAGCTTGACTACGAACGCTCCTGTTCTACGCCAAAAAAACAGTAATCATGCACTGGATAGGAGGAACTCTCCCCTCCTTAAAGGAGAATTCAACCGTTTTTAAAAAATTAAAAAAAAAAAAAAACACCTACCCAACGTAGACTCCACTCCCTCCTCCCCCCCAGCATAGATGCCCCCCGGGGAAATGCCCCTAACTTTATACTTACCCCTTGGCGGAGATTCTGGCACTGGAGTTTGTGTCTTCTTCCGGCGCTTCGGCAATTTTCGTGAGTCTTGGCGCATGCGCAGTTGTCGCAAACTGGTAAATTGCTCCAACTGCGCATGCGCCATTTTGCCGGTCTCCCACTCAGCTTGCCGAAGACCCAGAAGATGGCTGCGTGGAACTCCGATGCCAGAATCTGCACCAAGGGGTAAGTATAAAGCATTTCCCCAGGGGGCAGCCATGTTAGAGGGGAGGTTTTTTTTCGAAAACTGTTGTTGAATTCTCCTTTAACCTTCTAGAAACAACTGGTGGATAGAGCTTTCCCTCATAAAATTGACATATGAAACGAGGGGGGGGGCCCATGATAAGTTTGACAAAATCTGGGGGGACTAGTGTGATCTGGACATATAACTGGTTCCTCTATAATCAAAAGTTCCTATATCCAGTGATACAATCTTCCTTTCTGTATAAACCTGTGTTTGACCAGACATCACTCATATGCTTATGCATATACGTTTGTTTTGTGTTTGTTACAATCAATAATGTTTATCTTTGAAAAAAAATGAAAAAAATGGATAAAATGAAGATCAGCTGCTTAGTTATCATTATACTTTAATTTACATAATGTAAGAAGTATGCTGCATTTTACAGGGACTGTTCATCATTCATATCAGCCCTTGCGTAAGCCTAAAGCTGGCCATTGACGCAAAGATCTGATCGTACGAATCGAGGATTCGTACAATTTTCGGAACTTGTGTGGAGAGTCCCGACATTTTTCGTCCGGCGGAGATCGGTCGTTTGGTCGATCGGACAGGAAAATTTCTGTCGGCTGCCGATAATATCTCTGCGTGTATTGCCGATCGTACGATTTTCAGTGGGAGACTGTCACTAGCTTTGGTTGGACATAGATATCGTACGATTGCTGTCAGGGGCAGAACATTGCTGATCTGTTCTTTAACTAATCTGACTGGTAAGACTTTGATCTGAATGGTTAGTGGCGAGTCGGGAGATGTGAAAGTTGTACGATCGGATCTTTGCATCTATGGCCAGCTTAAGAACCATATAACATAACCACACAGTACACACAAACTCAAACTAGTGCCAGTTTCATCAATTTCCTAAAAAAGGTTAAAGGTATATTGTCCTGCAAATGCTTCAGGAGACTTTAAACCTCCTGTTGCTCCCAGGGTAAAATGGTACCGCATGCAACAGTTAATGGCAAGTACTGGGGCACATGAATAGGATACTTTACAACACTTGAACGGGAAAATTTAAGATTTTGTCTATTGAATGGACTGGACTCTCTGATAAATATGCCCTTTTATGACAATAAAAGAAATGTAGTACAGGTATGGGACCTGTTATCCAGAATGCTCAGGACCTGGGGTTTTCCGGATAATAGATCTTTCCGTAATTTGGGTTTTCATACCTTAAGTCTACTAGAAATTCATTTAAAAATTAAATAAAGCCAATAGGCTGGGTTTGCTTCCAATAAGGATTAATTATATCTTAGTTGGGATCAAGTACAAGTTGCTGTTTTATTATTACACAGAAAAAGGAAACCATTTTTAAAAATTTGGACTATTTGGATAAAATGGAGTCTATGGGAGACATTCCGTAATTCGGAGCTTTCCGGATATCGGGTTTCCAGATAAGGGATCCTATACCTGTACAGTGAAAAGTACAAAATAATAGAAACAGCTATTAGTACAGTTATGGGACCTGTTATGCCTAATGCTCAGGACCTGGGGTTTTCCAGATAATGGAACTTTCAGTAATTTGGATCTTCATACCTGAAGTCTACTAGAAAATCATTTAAACATTAAATAAACCCAATAGGCTGGTTGGGCTCTTAATATGCATTAATTATATCTTAATTTGGATCAAGTACAAGGTACTTTTTTATTATTACAGAGAAAAAGGAAATCATTTTAAAAAATTTGGCTAAAATGGAGTCTATGGGAGACAGCCTTTCCATAATTCAGAACTTTCTGGATAATGGGTTTCTGGAGAACAGATCCCATGCTTGTATAGTGCTGGCTTGTCATTAGGCCTTGGCACAGAAGATATATCACACAGAGCAAATGCCATTAAATCTTTAATCTATGGATATGTTGTATAGGTATATTATCAATTATCCAGAATGCTTGGGACCTGGGGTTTTCTGGATAAGCAATCATTGCATATTTAAACATTAAAAAAACCCAACGTGATTGTTTTGCCACCAATATGGTTTCAATTTGAGAAATTCTGCATAACGGATTTACGGATAAGAGATCCTGTACTTGTATTTGTAAAATATACTGTATCTAGTATAAACTATATAACACATGCCAAGACTTATACTCATTTATTTAACACAGCATTAGAACATACATAATTTGGTGACAATTCTACAAGGGGTTTCTTTTATTTTATCCAGCGCCTGTATGTTAAAAAAAAAGGAGATTTAGTGTACTCTGCGTTAAATCACTTTCTCTTCAGTTGCTTGGGGGACACAGGGACAACAACTAGGAGGAGGACACAACAATAGAAGAAACAGAACTGGCTCCTCCTTCGCTGGCTATACCCCCCAGCAGGCAGAGCCCAAGACAGTTTGTACCAAAGAAGTCCTATGATTTTAGTAACTGAAAACCTAATGGAAACCCATTGTAAAGTAATAGTACTAACCACGTCTGAATTGCAGTGATAACCCCTATCCAGGATGGGAAGCCCTGTGTCCCCCAAGCGACTGAAGAGAAAGAGATTTAACGGTGAGTACACTTAATCTCTTTTTCTCCATTGTCTGCTTGGGGGACAGAGGGACAGTGGGGACGTACCAAAGCTGTCCCCTGATATAGAGTGGGAAGGATAGGCCTACATGGATGTGACCACTGCGGCTTGAAGTACCTTCCTACCGAAGCGTGTGTGAGAAGACGCAAGGGGGTTGAAATGGTAGAATTTTGTAAATGAGTGAATAATGACCACGTAGCTGCCTTGCGGGGCTGTTCCCCGGAGGCCTGGTTTCGGAAGGCACAGGAAGTGCTCATTCCCCTGGTGTAGTGCACCTTGAGTAAGCCTTGCTTAGGAGTTCGTCCAAGTACGGGGTGATCGAAATTCCTGAGTTTCAAATTACTTCTGTGGCTGCAGTCATTAAATTTGTGAATACCCGAGGCGCTGATGGTAGGCCAAACGGAAGTGCCGTGAATTGGTAGTTATGGTTATGTAAGACAAACCTCCAGTTCTGTTTCTTCTATTGTTGTGTCCTCCTCCTAGTTGCACCAGCTATACCCCCACTGTCCCTGTGTCCCCCAAGCAGACAATGGAGAAAATTGATTTTTCATCAAAAACAAGCATCCACAAATTGCCAGATTTAGCCTTACCTGACATTGTAGCTATTGGAACCAAAGTGCCATTGCTTTTCCAGTGGTTATCATCGATTCCTTCATAGAAACAGGCTGCTCCTTGATTACACCAGAATGGCTCTTCCATGTTTGGCCGGAGGTGAGGGAAAGTGCAGTTTCCGAGCTGAAAAAGCTCATACCACTCTGCAGTGTAGTTTTTACCCGTTAAAGAGCTGCTGAATCCAATGGCATCATGCATGATTTTCTAAACAACACAAATACAATCCTTGGTGAAAGATTTGGCCTATGCCTTAAAACAGGGATTGTTTGTCCATATATTGCAATATATTTAAGCTGGCCAACTACGTCAAAGTCATCCCATATCTGGCCAGTCCTACGCTTAATTTTCATCTGATTCATTAAGAATTTTTCAAAGTTTGAAAGCAGCAAGTAAGTTGCAGGTAAAACTTAGTCCCTTTGTAAAATGTATAATGAAGCAATAGAATTCTTAATGAATCAGATGAAAATTGAGCGTAGGACTGGCCAGATATGGGATGACTTTGACGTAGTTGGCCAGCTTAAATATATTGCAATATATGGACAAACAATCCCTGTTTTGTTTAAAGGGTAAGGCATTTTTCAGTAGCAGTATGCACAAAATGTCTCTGTCTTAAATATATTGATAATGGGTTGAGTGCAGAGGACTCTTGTATTTGACTATATATATATATATTTATTGCCTTTAATTGTATGGTTGCTTATGACATCTCCTTTAAAAATGATAAACTATGATTAAAACTGTTACATTTTATAAATCTCAAGTCAATACTGCCATCTATTGAAAGAAATGGTAAAAGATCAGTTTTTGCGCTTATGCTTATGTTCAGCTATCTGATCTGCTGTGTTCAATGAAGCCTTAAATCAGTGGTTAATGTGGGTCTGCCAGCCTTCTGAATGATGAGGAATGTTCACAAGTGCAGGCTAATGCATTCAAGGTAATTTAATTTTCTATGATAATCAGGAAAAGTCACAAGAGAGCCTGTTGTCCCTGCAAAATGTTTTTCGTTTATATTAAATGCATTACTAAACACTTTACGGTGCACCTAAGCAAGGACCAGCTTGGTTGGAAACATTTGTCATGAATAAATAAATGTAAAAATAAATGTAAAAAGCATTGCACAAACAGGCTTTCCGGTGGCTCTTCTTGATTATCGTCTGTAATGAGGGAGTGGTGAAACCCAAATGCCGTGTGATGAGCTGTATGAACTAGAACACACCGCTTTAAACATTTATAAGGAGGAGTATAGATTTTCTAAAGCAAAACTTAATTTCCTTGTGTTACTTTGACCTTAAGGCTGGAACTACACTATGCTTCTTCATCAGATCTGACACGCGGAGAGGAAACGGATGCGACGAAAATAAGGTAAGTAATACAAATGTCGAACCTTGTCACTGCGTGCATCCAACACGACACACTCCTCTTCAAAAAAGGTGACACGGCGACGATCCATCGTGTGGCACTCAATTTCTCCTCCCTGGCTATCTCCTATAAGGAAGGCAGGGAGGAGATATTGAGCGCTGCACTATGGATCGCATTTTCTGAAGAGGAGCGCAAGCAGAGTTTCGGTAACTTATTTCTTAATAAAGGCTGTGTGATTTTAAAGTTTAATTAGTCTTGTTTTTTTTTTTCGTGGTATACTAACTAATTTTGGTTTTCAATTTTTTGATGTTACTGGTCCTTTAAACTGTAAGTGTGCTTTCAATTGAAAGTACCAGTTTGGTTGTTTATACTCTGGCTTGGATTTCTGAAACAATGTATTAGAAGCCAGCTATTACACCTGGAGTAGAAATGAACTCTGCTAAACGGTTTCATCAAAAGTCAGAACCAGAACAGAATTGCTTTCAATTAAAATTACATTTACCAATAAAAAAAGACATAATCATAAATGAATAAATGTATATAGGTACATTTTCTTTAATTATGCAAAAATCAGGTTTTGGGTGGAGTTCCTAACTGAGTAAAACTCATCTTGTCTACCAAAGTTTCATTCTGAAAGGCCACTCCTCCTGTATAAAATCAGGGGTTACTATACAGATATAAATAAGTGCACAGGATCTGTATTTTGTTGCTTGTTGTCACAACTTTATAGTAGCTCTGCTTTAAAATGAAATTACATAACTGCAGAGAATACAAATCGGACTCCCAGCTGAGGGCATATCAAAGTGACACATGGATTACTGATTACTAATTAGTTTAGTTTTGGAAATTAAAAATGCTTCACTTACAAAATGTCCAAGAAGGTCTCCATATTTAAATTCCCAAACAGGAGCTTGAAGTCGGAAAACCTGGATGATGTCCTCATTCTTCGTTACCGGGATGGAACCATCTGCATAGCCCGTGGGACAAAACGTGTACTTGGCCTGGCAGTATGGATCATTCTTTGGACGAAATTCAAAGCGCCTGTATTTGGTGCAACAATGACATGTTTACAGTTTGCAGACATGTAGAAGGAAATTGCCAGCCACTTTAATTTGCTATTCATATTATATGGTACTGTAAATTATACGACACAACATAAGCCTGCCATACAATGCTGGACAAAACCATTATACATAGCATTCTAAATTCTAAAGTTCATACAGTTCTTAAACAGCCAGTACAGGGATTCATTATGTCGAAACCCCTTATCCAGAAAGCTCCAGTTACAGAAAGGCTGTCTTCCATAGACTCCATTTTATTTTTATAACCCGGTGGACTCCAGGTCCCCCAGTCCAACCCTGTAAGGAACCATAGACTGTACAGTGAGCTCTAATGAGACAAGGGCTGAGAAGTAGAATCCCTGTAAAGATCTGTGAAATATACCAGTGCTATAGAAATAAAGGTTATGAATAACTGTGCCAGTCTGAGCCACAACTGTGTCACACCCTCTCCATAATTATCATTAGTCTCATTACTCATATTGTGACATTATTTGTGCCTGAAGCCTTTCCTCCTCCCAATGTTATAATCAGAAGTCTCCCTGAAGTAGAATTGTATCAGAACAATGACTAACTAGCCGACAGAGCTGAAAAAGAGGAAGTTCAGCGCAGTCACATGTCATCTCGTGAGATAATAGAGATCTTCTCAGTGGAAGTAAACGCAGTTACTGTGCACTAATAAACACGGCTGCTCCACAACAAAACTTCCAGAATCTCCATTTCTTGCCAGTTGGCACTTACTTGTAGGGCACTGGCCAGTGCTGCAGAAAGTCAGTAGTCGTATGTACTGACACACAGGCCATGCTGAGGAGGAGTAGAAGCCAGCGCAGCCAGCTCAGCACGTCCCGCCAGTGCCCCATCCCAAGCGCCACTGGCCACATACACACAATATCTTCAGCAGTCACTTTGGGAGCACAGTTCGGGCGCCTCACTCACTGCTATTCCCGGCAGCTGTTCAGTCACATGACCCGCATCACTTCTCTTTCGCTAGCGCAGGCTGGCGGCGTTTTCAATTACTGCAGCGACACCCACATACTAACTTCAGCTCTGTATCCATATTTTAGATTAAGTTGACCGGGAAGTATACTTGCTAATTGTTATTTACTATGGTTTAAACCTGTAACAAAGATTTCCAGGCGTAATGCTTGGCGCTGTGTGGTGTGCCAGTATAAAAGATGGCTGCCATGTGTCCTCGCAGCTTGGTGATGTAGTAAGCGCTTGTCTTCACCGGCCTGTGAGTTGTCATTGAGCAGAGTCAGCATGGGCAAGCGGGTAGCGGTGGTGTTGGCCGGCTGCGGGGTGTTTGACGGGAGTGAGATCCACGAAGCTTCGGCTGTTCTCGTTCACTTGAGCAGGAAGGGAGCCCAGGTAAAAGCAAAGGAAAACATTGGGTACAACTATCTGTTGGAATTGAATAATACCATTTAAAGGGGGTTGTTCACATTTGACGCGTTAAGTTCTAGCATGATGTAGAGAGGGATATTTTGGGAAAATTTGTGGTTTTTGAGTTATTTAGCTTTTTATTCGACAGCTCTCCTGTTTGTAGTTTCAGCACCCTGGTTGCTAGTGTCCAAATCACCTTAGTAACCATGCACTGATTTGGGTAAGACACTGGTCTATGAATAGGGGAGGGTCTTAATAGAAAGATCAGTAATAAAAGGTAACAATACATTTGTGCATTTGTTTTTTGTTGGGGCCAGTGACCCCCATTTGAAAGCTGAAAAGAGTCAGGGGGAAGAAGACAAATAACTGAAAAACTATAAAAAAATAAATAAATAAAAAAGGTCAATTGAAAAGTTGATTATAAAAAGCCATTCAACAACCTACTGAAATTAACTGAAAGGTGAACCACCCCTTTAAAAGGCTTGTTCACCTTTTAATTAACTTTCAGTATGACGTTGAGGGTTATATTCTAAGACAACTTGCAATTGGTTTTCATTTTTTTTTTATTATTTGGGGTTTTGGAGTTATTTAGCTTTTTATTCAGCAGCTCTCTAGTTTGCAATTTCAGCAATCTGGTTGCTAGGGTCCAAATTTCCATAGTAACCATGCATTGATTTGAATAAATGACTGGAATTTGTATAGGAGAGGGTCTGATTAGAACAATGAGTAATTAACCCCATTCGAAAACTGGAAAGAGAAGGCAAATGATTAAAAAAAACAAAAGAAACAATGAAGGCCAATTGAAAAGTTGGGAGAATGAAAGAAAATGAAATAACGAAAAAAATATCTTTTTTTTTTTTTTTTATTAAAGAGCAACTACAGACAATACATTTAAAATATGATTGCAGTTATCAGAGTAATGTCTATATTTCTCTTGGGTTGTTTTTTTGTATACCAGGTAAAGATTTTTGCCCCCAACATAGAGCAGATGCATGTAGTGGATCACTTTAAAGGAAACCCCACAGAAGAAAGAAGAAACGTTCTGGTTGAAAGTGCAAGACTTGCTCGCGGGGATATTCAGGATTTGGCAGAGTTTGCGGTTGATCAGTTTGATGGTTATTTTCCCAGGTAAGGCTTTTTAGTTATACATGAAGTAATGCTAAGAAGTGTCTCATCTGTTTGGTCAGGGGCGTAACTACAGAGGAAGCAGACCCTGCGGCTGCAGGGGGGCCCAGGAGGTATAGGGGGCCTATGAGGCCCTAATTAATGAGAAATGTCAATAAATTTTGGTAAAACAGGACAACCTCTGGAAATGTTGGGGGCCCTAAAATTAATTTGCTGTGGGGCCCAGTAGCATCTAGTTACTCCACTGTGTTTGGTTATTCACTTCCTTGGCTTTTGAAAATCAATAGTGAGCCTAGATTAATATCCATATGTTGCAGCTATTTTTTTTATTTCTCTTAAACATTGATCTGAACCACAAAAGAAATAATGCCATTTTGCTTAGCACCATGACACGTCTTTATCCCTATTTAACTTTAGTACGCAGTTATGCACCTCTTACCATTCTGGTGTCTGTGTCAAGCCACTAAGCAAGCCTTTCCTTGGTTTCCAAGAGCTTAACTAACTGGCATAGTTCACCATGTAAAAAAGTGTATTCAATATGATTTGCAGTTGTAAGCCTCAAAATAAATTTTCATGTAAAAAGCAGCATAAGTTTTAGTAAACATTCACAGAAACTAATAGTAAAATTGCATTAGCTATGTCCATTATGAAATAACCTGTAATATTAATAGCTGAACTTGCTACTGCTGCATAGGTTTTCTGGATTGGAAAGTTTAGGTTTCCAATTAAAGAGGAGGTTAGAAGTGACCAGGAATTAACTGTACAATGTTTGCCACAGTCTCAAATATTTAAAATGTGTCCCATCTTCAAGTTTAGATGATATGGTCAACGAATCCGTGAGACCCACTGCATGTTAAATCAAACGAGAAATTGTAGACTTGTTTTAAATGTTCAAATTCTACCAAACCCTATTTGTGTTTCAGTTTTGTTTTAAATGTGGTTGTCTGTTCATGCAGTAAGCTCACTAAATTTCTCTTTTCCTTATTGTTCTTCATTAAGGAGGATTTGGAGTTGCTAAAAACTTATGTTCATGGGCTGTGGATGGAAATAAATGCACTGTAAATGAACAAGTAAAAGCTACGCTTCAAGCTTTCAACCAGGCCAAGAAACCTATAGGGCTGTGCTGCATCTCCCCTGTGCTTGCTGCTAAAGTGTTTCCAGGTTGTGAAGTCACAGTTGGAAAAGATAACAATGAGGATGGAAGGTAATGTTACACAAAAGAACTGAAGGAACATATAACTGTTTTTCTACATCTTGTTTTACTTCCTTCCATTGAAATCTAAATGTACAGTGACAAAACTGTTGTTTTTAAACCCCTTGATTTATAATGGGCAGTAGATGACGCTGACCACTGTTAACTGAAGCTTTTACTTTCCTTTTAAATTTTAGTTTCACATTTTTCAGTTTAGTACTTTAATTTTCCATGCTTTGTATATTTCTTATTTGACTTTACTTGTCTATTGGGAAACCATTACCGGGCCATGCATGGGCAGATCCCTTATGCTAACAATTAAGTGGTTCTTAAAGGAGTTGTTCACCTTTGAGTTAACTTTTAGTATGATGTGTAGTGTTATACTGAGACCATTTGCAATTGGTTTTAATTTTTTTATTATTCGTGGTTTTTGAGTTCTTTAGCTTTTTATTCAACAGCTCTCCATTTTGCAATTTCAACAATTGCCCAAATTAACACAGTATCCATGCACTGATTTGAATAAGAGACTGGAATATGAATAGGAGAGGCCTGGATACAACGAGGAGCAATAAAAAGTAGCAATAACAATACATTTGTACTATTATAGATCATTTGTGTTTAGATGGAGTCAGTGACCATTATTTGACAGCTGGAAAGAGACAGAAGAAGAAGGAAAATAATTCAAAAACTATAAAAAAAAACAAAAAAAAAAAAAAAATGAAGGCCAATTGAAAAGTTACTCAGAATTAGTCATTCTATAGCATACTAAAAGTTAACTGAAAGGGAACCACCCCTTTAATTTATCTGAATGCTGAAAATAGTAATTGCTTTTCTTTCTTTTCATAATTTTATGGCCAGGTTTCCAGATGCTGAAACTGCTTCTGCCATTCAAGAACTTGGATGTAAGCATATCTGCAAAGATGTGAATGAGTGCCATGTGGATGCCAGCAACAAGATAGTAACCACCTGTGCTTTTATGTGCAAAGCACCACTTCATGAGATTTTTGATGGGATTGGGGTGATGGTTGCAAATGTTTTGGAACTGGCTTAAACTGTAAATCTTTGGTGTGCAAATAAACCACATTTTATTTCCTGAAGCAACAAGTATTTGTCTTGATTTGCCTGGACATCTTTGAAATTTTACAGTTGTGTAGATGTATACTTACTTCATAGTTGTTTAACTCAGGGTTTTTGCTCATTGACCCTTGTCCTTTAAAATTGATCCAGAAAACTGTAAACTGGAGAGCTGCTGAAACAAACAGTTGACTAACTGAAAAACCACAAAAAGTAGACAAAGGCTGATTGAATTTAAATCAATGGAGAAGGGGCACTGAGCAGATCTGAACTTATCGTTGGCATTTATAAGGCCGTGTATAAGAGACCCTGTTTGCCATTACCTAGCAAAAAAGAGGCATTATGTAATATATTCTACACCTCTGAAGCACGTCCACTTATGTGCCAGACTTTTATCAGAGAGCTTCATCCTTCAGCTGCCTCTGAGTTCTCTCCACTTTTCATTCTTCAGTCTTCCAACATGTGAAAGATCTCTTTTCAGTTACCCCCTGCTCCATGTGTTCTGCTGACCTGCCTGCATCTGACACTATGTAATAACAGCAATGCCTATATTGCACAGACCATCAGCTTGAGTGCAGAATGGAAAAAACTAACGGGAATGGGAGCAAATTGGAGTAGTGTGACAAACTGACTAGGGATCAGCATGAGAGACCACCAGTGGAGGAGCATGATACTGTGGTAAGGCTGGATCAGAAGGAGGACAGAATAATGTGCCTGTCTATTTGTGTTGTACATGGATAAAAAGAATATAAATTACAGTATGGGTCATTGGGAAATGATCATACTGTAGGTTTATTTAGGTCTGTTTTTCAGATAGAAGGTATAAGTGCAGAATAGCAAATTTTGGCACGCAGGTGGTAATGGATCTTGTAAAATGAAATTGGGATTTCAAGAGAAAGAGAAGGAAGATTAGGGGGATTTAACACTGAAATACCCCCAGCAGCCAGATCAGGTTCAGAAAATAATATATAATTTGCAATGGTTACAAGGAGTACCAGAACAAAAGCTATTGTCCCAGGGCCTATTGAATAAAGTGTGATGGAGAGGGCGATAGTTTCAAAAGCAGCTTTGTTGACTCCTGCTCATCCAACCAGTTATTGAGGCATTCAAATAGCAGTTCCTGAACCCTCAGTGTTTTGAGTTTTAATGTATGTATACTCCTGTATATGTATATATAAATATACATAATATATTAATGTTGCACTCTGTGATCCAGTAGGTACAGAAATATACCATATATGCTTTTTTTTTTGAGGTAGACCAACAGATGTTCATATAAAATGTTGATGAGCATTCAGCATAATTACCACTATTTCAACATAAGATTCCTGGAATTTGTTATTCTTGGTAGATCTATTACATTCACTGTAGGAGTAAAAAAGGAACTGAGTTTTTTTTTTTTTTTTTTTAAATCCCTCTTGCAAAATAGGAAGGAAAGTTTAATTACTGTATATGTACTTTGACAGGTCGAGTTGTAGAGGTTTGTGAGGTTTTTTTATACCTCAAATGAACTCACAACTCAAATGTTTTCTGATTTAGAAAAAAAACTGAAATGGGGAAAAAATCGAATGAGTGAATTCGGGGTGAAAAACCTGAAAACTTGAATTAATTGAACATTTTTGGCAAAAAAACCCCCTAGAATTAATCAAGTTTTCGAGTGAAACCAACTGAAAAAACCCAGAACATCATGAAGGCTACAAACATCCTCAAATGGTTGAAGGGACCTCTGCCATTGACTTATGCGTGACCTTAAGAGGTTTTAGCTGGAGTATTTTCAGATTCAAGCTATTACCAGCTTCAGTGTTTAATAAATATTGAAACATTTTAGTTTAAAAATAAAATACGAAAATGCTCATTCCATTAAGATGGAAACAAACCTTAGCTCCGACGGTACAGGATTGGTACTCAAAAGTTGACGAACTCCACAAATTTGAAGAACTCTCCCTTTTCTTATCTGACTCATGATACTTATAGTGTGAGATGGCTTACCTGGCTTTCATTTAAAGAATCGGCGTATTACAAGCAAACCTCCTGATTGCATGTTGGTTGTATGGGACCCTGTTGTTTTGCACCCTCCACTTTCCTGTTGTGTTGGAGCTTATGCAACCTCCTTTTTTGATTGTATCTCAGATTACAACCTTGATTATTTGTACTATCTTTCCCCCCCACCCTTCTTTGTTTTCTGTACCCGATTTTTCCTTTTTTTTTTGAAAACTCAATAAACATTCAATTGGGAAAAAAATAAAATACGAAAAATTAGATTTTTTTTTACCTGAAAAATGAGTTTTGTCTGAAAAAATACAATTGAAAACTTATTTTTTGTGGGCAAAAATCAACTTGACCTTTGAAAAATAACCCCCTATATATAGGCTAGATGTCTAGAACAAAACTCTAAAGTTAGAGATGCCACAGTCCTCTCGAGTGAAATTCCGCCACTCTCCATTTAGTTCTATGGGAGTTTTAAAAGAGTATTTATCAATGAAAGTTCATCCTTTGATAAATACGCCTTTCAAAATCCCATAGAAATGAATGGAGAGTAGCGGAATTTCACTCTAGAGGACTGTGGTGATCTCTAATTTAAATTTTTGAAAAATATGGATTTGGTTTGTGATTAACCCAAATCTGTGTAAAAAGGATCTGGCTAAAGCCTAAAATAAGCCTTCCTTATGCAGAAACCAGATATCTAGAAAGGGCAGTAAAGAGGGGTGTAATTTGAAGTTCTTTGGGCTACCCAAAAAAAGTGTTCCTGAGGCCCCATTGACCCATGCAAGTGACCCATTGGCTGAGAAACACCCCTGACTGCCTCCTGTGAGTTCTATATGAAATGGGTGGAAGTGCAGTTGTGATTTTCAGCCTCTGTGGAAATGTGTGCCCCAGGTGAAAATGCTAAATGTGACATTTGCATAAGAGATGCCACAGGATTACGGTAATGAGCAAATATATAGGAAGTTGATGAACTGGCAGGACGTTTCCTCACTACTTGCAGACGTGACCTGAAATCTGAGCAAGCTAAAGGTTAGGGTAATGTTTGTGCAATAAGTCACAATGTATTGATTTGTGAAATAATTTAAATACAGAAAAAAACCAAAAACAAGATTATTGTAGTAGGAGTGATTCTGCATGGTTGTTTATGTAATTCCCCAAATGTTATCTAGGTTTTGCCTAAGCTTGGAATGAACTTTGAGCTGGCAGCCATTATTTGAATTGTGTCATTTACGATTGTAATGTAGGCTTAAAGAAATGATGCTAGTAATATCAAAAATTATCACTTTTACAGTTTTTATGGAATAATAAGACGGGTGCTGTTCCTTTGTATCTTGATTTACTGTTCTGCAGAAAACTGCCATTGATATTAGGTAAAATTGTTATTTACATGTTTCTATCCTGACAACATTATATGAAGCTGTTGGTTCTGCAAGCCTCCCAGATTGACAGCTGTAAGTACAACATCCACACAGTTTGTTCTCTTGGCTTTAACCTGAAAAACTGATATATTCCAGCCAGGGGTAACAACAAAATATAACTGCTAACCAAGAAGTTTATCTTAATTGCCCTACATGTAGGAGCTCCTGGACATTTGCTTGGCAGCTAAAGTGGGGTACTTAATGCATGTGACCAAGAAATAAATGCCCAGGGACATTTACTTTGGCATCTTGTCTGGTTTTGCTTCTGCAATCTGTAAAAACGGAGTTGACTCCTCAAAACAGAATGGGAAATTAGAAATGATGTAAACTGGAAACCCCAGCTCTGGAAAGGGGAAGAAAGATGAGAGCAGCACGAGGGAGGAACCTGTGCTTCGTAGGGTATAAAATGCATAAGGCAGAGACACCATGAAAGCACAAACTGTGTCCCGGTACCAGCCGTCCAATAGTCACAGTCAGAGGAACCATGTTTGCTAAGGTACTGTGTATAACCTTTCTTTTTTCATAGACAACTAAAGTAATTTAATTAAGTGATACCTAATATTCTTACCTTTTTTCATGAGATCTGCAAAAATGTTGAAATATATGTTATTAGCCTGTTAAATAACAACTAAAATCCTGTTCCAAATTTATTTAAAATAGTTAGGTTTATATTTCTTTCGTAATTTGACTGTAAAATGCGCAGATCTTTGTATTTGCTGTTTAGTGTTTGATCCATTTACTCCCTTATACTGTATGTCAGTTAAAGCCTTACACTCTAAGGACTGTCATGCTAAAATCCCATATATCCTCATGTTTATATCTGTTTATAAAATGTGTCAGCTGACACTATAAGTTCATAATGGATTAATATCAGTGATTGGTATATCTGTGAATAATATGGATGACCATCAGTACACTAGTGTTTACAATATAATGTTCAATATTAAAGAAAGGGTCACATCCTTTTTACCCATAAAGAGGATCACCGTACCAGAGGCCACCCCTTTAGACTAGAAGAAAAGAACTTTCATTTGAAGCAACGTAGGGGGTTCTTCACAGTCAGGACAGTGAGGTTGTGGAATGCACTGCCGGGTGATGTTGTGATGGCTGATTCAGTTAATGCCTTTAAGAATGGCTTGGATGATTTTTTGGACAGACATAATATCAAAGGCTATTGTGATACTAAGCTCTATAGTTAGTATAGGTATGGGTATATAGAATTTATGTGAAAGTAGGGAGGGGTGTGTGTATGGATGCTGGGTTTTCACTTGGAGGTGTTGAACTTGATGGACTTTGTCTTTTTTCAACCCAATTTAACTATGTAACTATGTAACTATCAGGTCAAAACAATTTAAAGCTTATTTATCACAGTGGAATTCAACAGCTACTGTGATATAATAAATTGTGCTACTGCCAGTGGATCAATGGTGACCCCACAAATACTTTCTTGATGGGTCTGTGCAGTGATTTAAGTCTGACATTAGGATGGTACTTGGTCATCATCATCACCCCCAGGATTGCACTTAGCACACACATGTCACAATTCCCTTAGGGACGTGGACAAATAGATTCACCTTATAATCTTACTAGCCTTATATTAAGCAATATTGTTAATGCACAATATCTGGTCTATTTAAATTAATGTAAACTTTTTTGTTTTTAGAGATTCCTGGGTTATTAGCAGTTTTAGGTAACTAATTCCAGGGTTCCAGTTCAACCCTGTGTATATACTTTCTTTGCACTTCTTCTACAGTCAGTAAACCCCCCCCCCCCCCAGGGGTTTGGCAAAATATTCAAGTTAACCTATGAACAAGTGTTTTCCTCGCATATTCACATCCAAAATGATACAGTTTGTACAGTGTGGTTTTCAGCCAAGTTTATATAGATACATAAAAAAGTTATCCCATTAACAGGCATTTCCATTGACTATTCTAACCGAATGCTATAGGCGGCATGTCCAAGACTGGTTGTTGTGTTCAGCTACAGAAGACAAATCTTTTACTCACAATCATTCATGTATTTTGCAGACAGTGACTGAGAGCTTTGCTAATGTCATCCATGGTTTGAGCAGTGCTCACCTCACTGAAGCTGTGATCGTGAGAAGCAAGCGTATGATTCTGGATACATTAGGAGTCGGCCTGCTTGGGACAACCACTGAAGTCTTCCAAAAAGCTTTACAGTATAGCAAAGTAAGAAACACGTTATATGTTTGCATTACACAGTGGCATTTGGTAGAAGGGCTGGGACCCTGCAAAAATATTATTTGGTGGTGGGTGCCCTGCTATTGCTGTCCCTCCTCATCTACCTCTTTCGCTGTGCTCAGCTGTCCATCAACTGACTCATCAAGTTAACTGGCTGGAGAGGTCTTTGTCAGTTTGAGCTGCAAAATTAATACACAGATGTGTGAAATCTAGAGGGACAATGTAGTAGAAGTCTTTCTTAAACTGTTATTGCATGGCAAATTTTAATTGTCCACTTTTAATAAGTGCTTGAAAGTATCGTAATTTTTTTGGAGCAAATATTTCTTTTTCAGTAAGAAGTTTTATTACATTCATTGCACATTGGCGCAAACTATAAAAATCGCAAACATTCTTCCTCTCAGAAGAGGCCGCTTAACACTTTCTGGGTTCGCAAAAGCTATATTACATTCGCACAACGGAAATTGGTTTGTGCGAAGGCATAACATTTTGCATTGCAAATAGTTTTTCCGTTACCAACTTTTTTTTATTACATTCCCCCATAAATCTCTAGGTGAGGGAGGATAACACAGCAATACTTTTAGTTTATATAAAAATATATATTAAAAGAAAGTAATTACTTGATAAAGTATCCTTATGGTGTAAGCACAGATTTATGTTGCTTTCGCTGCCACAAAATGTTGGCTGAATGTATTAAACAAGTTGTTCACCTTTGAGTTAACTTTTAGTATGATGTAGAAAGTGATATTCTGAGAATTTGCTTTCATTTATTATTTGTGGTTTTTGAATTATTTGTAGCCTTACAGAGCATTTGTATTCTAGATGGGGTCAGTGACCCCCCATTTGAAATCTGGAAAGATTCAGAAATATAAGCAAATAATTGAAAAACTATAAAAAAATAAATAATGAAGACCAATTGAAAAATTCCTTAGAAATGGCCACTTTATAACATACTAAAATTAATTTAAATTGGGATGAAAAACCTTTAATGAGCTAATGTCAAAAGGGCAAAGGTCTAGTCACCTATAGCAAGATGAGTGACTTGCAGGAAGCCAATAAATGCTACAGGTATCGTATCTGTTATCCACAAACCTGTTATCCAAAAAGCTTTGAATTAGAGGAAGGCCATCCTTAAACTTCATTATAAGCAAATAATTCTAATGCTTAAAAATGTAATGATAAAGCAATACCTTGTACTTGAACCCAGCTAAGACACAATTAATCCTTATTGGAGGCAAAACAATCCTATCCTATTTAATGTTCAAATTCTTTTTTTATTAGATTTAATATATCGAGATCTAAATTACAGAAAGATCCCTTATACAGAAAACCCCAGCTCCTGAGTATTTTGGATAACAGGTGCCATACCTGTACCTGTATTTTGGTTGCTGTAACTAACTAAACCCCTAAATGTCTTAATGAGGCCTATAAGCCCTCTGGTTGGACACGTTTTAACATCTTGTTTGGCACATAGCAGCCCTCTAGAACTATTGAACATTAGCAAAAGTTAGGGAAGACTAAAGTGGAACATATTTAAACAGAAATGTATTCTGAGAGCAGATATATTTGCTAAATCAACTGAACCCACATTTTGAAGGAAATCTGCTTATTGATGTTACACAGGGAAAGTGTATTGTTGCTTTTGGTGATTTAAATGGGAATTTTCAAATATTCATTTGTGTCCTGTACTTCCTGATATAATTCTGCTATTTTTATTGCTGAAAGCTTTAAAACTATGTAATGAATATGTGAAAACACAGGCTGCAATTTTCACTCTATTAAAGTTATTCATCTAAGTTGGCTTTGCTTTTTACAAGCCAATGTAATTTACTTTTGTAGCAATCATAAGAAATGAAATTGGCAATGCTGCATAGGGTATCTATTATATTGCATTGTAAAAAAGAACTGAGATTTGAAGTAAGCGCACAGCTTCCTCTCTTTTGTCTTGTCCTTGCATGAAATGAATGAATGTTTCATTGATTTCAGATTTACAGCGCAGATATATCCAGCACTGTTTGGGGCCAATCAGATGTTCGGCTTCCTCCACTCTATGCTTCTTTTGTCAATGGAGTTGCTGTAAGAAACTTTTGAATTATTTATGATCGATATTAGATAGCCATTGCCCACTTTCCTAAAGCCAGACTATATTAATAACACTAAATTATACTGGAGCTTTGTGAACAGTTTTAAAATCCTAGTTAGAAATATGGCCATTGTTATGTTCCGAGGTCAAAACAATCAATAGCAGAAGTGCATTTAAATTTGTATTATAGGCAATCATAACCACAATTACAGTAAATAATCTTGAGGAATAGAAAATGCTATGGTTTCAATATAATGTATGTATATAACATTGTTCATTGATAGGCAACTAACAGCACTTCATCTAGCACCGAACCTGTGATAATTGAAGTGCCAAGGTTTGCATGACCTTGACATAAAAGGTGCCTAAAACAGAAAATATATGTTTATTTGTAGGTTCATTCCATGGATTTTGATGATACATGGCACCCTGCCACCCACCCTTCAGGGGCAGTCTTGCCTTCTTTGATTGCATTGTCAGAATCATATCTTGGAAACCAGAGGCCATCTGGACTTGATCTTCTTTTGGCATTCAACATTGGCATCGAGGTTCAGGGAAGACTCATGCGCTTTTCTAAAGAAGCCAGAGACATCCCAAAGAGGTATACAATACAGACCCATCATTTTCTGAAAAACTACAAATATGTTAATTGTATTAGTTTGGCTGCAGGCAGATGCAGTGAACAAAGCCAACTATCAGTCTTTTTTATTGATGTCTGTATTAGAGATGTACATTTATGTATATTTGTGCGTAGGGAATTCTTCAAGGTTAATGAACAGGTTGAGATGCTAATTGTGTATGAGAGTGAGACCCACAATTTAAATTTCTGTGGCTTCAGATAGGAACCAATATTCTTTTTTCCCGAGTTCATCACCAGCACTTGTTACTTTATTAAAATATCATACACAGTACAGTACAGGCATCAGGGCAAAAGCCCAAAGTGTTTTGGAGGATCATCATTACCGAGTTTAAATGTATGCACATTTTTTAGTTTTAGGCAAATAAAGGACAATTGCTAATGAAAGAGCATTTGCATGCAGTCTTCCTACACAAATACCAGGTTACATGTACAATGCACATCACTGATTACATTATTCTCCATCATCATGATGCCAAAGAGCATATTCAAAATGTATGGTGAAGAATTTTGTCAGTCAACGGCTGAACTGTATTTGTTAACGTCTACAGTTCATATTTCTTAAAGGGACAACATCCACACAAAAACTGAAAAAATTAAAACGTCATTCCAACATATATTTTATATATATTTTAAATGTTGTTTCTAAAGGAAATCGTTTGTTTCTTCCTTTTTATTTTCTGGTTCTGGCTATGAAACGGTATAGCAAAATAACTTTAAAGCCACTCAAAAGCTGAATTGATTTATATAGTTACAATGTTATTTTTATTATGCATTTGGGGGCTTTAAATGGTCTGCCAGTGAATGATCAAGAAAATATCAATTCAACTGACAAAAAGGTAAAGCATTACTGAAAAGTATAGTATTAGTTGCACTGAGACAAATTTGTCCAGTATTAGTAAATGAGCTCTACAGCGTGTTAGTTGTTTATCTAATTTTGGGACATTAGTTAAGAAAACCTCATTTAAATTCTTCTATGTGAATGATTTATCATATATATGTTTATAATAGTTACATTATAAAATCAGTGTTGGTCGTTTTGTAGTGTTCAATTTTGTTTACCAATTTACAACTGCATATTTAACAGATTTCACCCTCCCACCGTGGTTGGACCTATGGGAAGTGCTGCAGCATCATCTAAATTTCTACGTCTGAACCAGTCTCAGTGCCGAGAGGCCCTAGCTATTGCTGCATCCTATTCTGGAGCCCCAATGGCTAATGTAGCCACACAAACCAAACCACTGCACATCGGCAATGCTGGTCGTCATGGCCTTGAGGCCTCTTGTTTGGCATATCTAGGCCTTGAAGCAAGCAAGCAGATTTTTGATTTGGAGACTGGATTTGGTGCTTTCTATAATGACTACGATCCCCAGAGTTTACCATCTTTAGACTCTTTTACCTGGCTTCTGGAAGATCAAGATGTGGCTTTTAAGCGCTTTCCAGCTCATCTTGGAATGCATTGGGTTGCAGATGCTGCTTCAGCTGTCCGAAGGCACATTGTTGGGAGCAATGGTTTGCTGCCTGTGGACAGTGTAAAAAGAATTGAACTTAAAATCCCAGATGCCAAGTATGTGAATAAACCTTTCCCTACATCAGAGCACGAAGCTCGCCATTCCTTCCAGTTTAATGCATGCACTGCTCTTCTTGATGGAACTGTATCCGTTCAGTCATTTACTGAATCCAACATTTATCGACCAAATCTGAGAGAACTTCTAAGTAAAATACAGGTAGTACACCCATCTGACAACAAACCAAATTTCGAGAAGCTGTATTGTGAAGTCAATATAACAATGCAAAATGGAGACACTTTTAGCGAGAGATGTGACACATTCTATGGTCACTGGAGAAAACCTCTTAGCAAAGAAGATCTTGTGAACAAATTTAGGTCTAATGCGTCTACTGTCCTTTCAAAAGATGGCGTAGAAGGTATTCTGGAAACTGTGGATAGACTGGAAGATGTGGCAGATTGTTCTGTGTTAAGCAGCTTTCTGAAATTAAAAAATGATGCTTTAGAAGAACGCAAAAAAACAATTTTACAATAGATTGTGTCAAGATTTTAATATAAACACAAGTGCCTACTGTATATTACACCTATATTTTAACACTAACTGCACCTATGTAATTCGAATAATTCTTTATTGTTCCACAACATCCCTGCTGACTATTTTCTCATCCTTCAGATTAAGTGCAGTAATTGGAAATAACATGCACTTATAAACAAGCAGCAAAGCGTATTTTAGCCATTGGAAACTTTCAGATATCTGGCTATAGTAGGTCACGCTGAAGGTTATTCTGCAACAGCTAGCACAACAAAATTCAGACTCTCAAGAAATTCTTTAATATGTTTTTAATGGTGTGAGGGTTCCAAATAAAACACCGGAAATTGCCAAGAGTACTGTTTAGGGGCTTTCTAATTCTTTGAAACTGGTGTTGTGCAATAATATGTTTACAATATACAGAGAGAAAAATACCTTTGTATGTAACTGAGAATTAATAAAGGGATATCTAGTATACATTATTTACAATGTTGTAATACCAGATTCATTTGTAATGTTGCTTAAAGCAGTATAGATTTAAGGAAAAAATAAAGTTTTGTTTTACTTCTGAAAAACCTGATTTTTTTATGTGTCAGTAGAGCAACTGTTCAGCTAGAGGCCCTCCAAGTGATTTTTATGGCCCAAGAACTCCATACACTTCTTTGTATGATTCATAATTGTAATAAAATCCATTGCTCACATATTTTGTAAGGCAAACAATTTGCCTACTACATGCTAAAAATTGCACAGCATTGGAACATAGGAGTCCATTTCCTGGCACTCATGATTATTACTATTTCCTTTCTTACTAACATCAGGGCTATCTTTTTTATAGCAAGGATTCCAGATGTAAAGTAAAGATGAAATCCAGTGTTCCCCGCATGATAAACCCCTTAGGACACATTCACCTACTGAGGCACAGTGAACAATGTTTTTGTCCTACAATGCACCGTTTTCCCAGAATTGTGGCATCACTGCGGACACAAACAGTAGATTCTCTTGACACAATTGCAGTATGTGCAGCCAAAATGGACTCTGCTGCTAATGCACAGAGTTGCAAATTGCATCCACCTGTGCATGTGACATCTGTACCTTATTTACTGAGGATAATATGACATATACACTAGTGATGTGAGGGCCGGCCCGATACCAGTGGGAGCCGCGGACTTACCTGCGGATCGGATGGGTTCGGCCGATCTTGCACCCCCCTTTCCGGATGGGTTCTGCTCTCCCCGCCCGAGACCTTACAATGCCGGCTTCGAACTTCAACTTTTATAGACACATGCCTGCTCGCCCCGGCCCTTTTGTGATGTCATCAGCGGGCCAGGGCGGGTCTATAAAAGGAAGTCGGGCTCGGGCAGGTGCGGGTGGAGGGAGGGTGGATATCGGGCTGGTGCGGGAAATTCTGTACAAAATAATGTGTTGCTCAAAAAATGAAAATCACATTAATGTTTTCAGTTTTAGCTACTGTTCTAAAACATCAGAAACTTTGATATGGTATTAGAGTCTCAGGAACAACAACAACAAAAAAAATAACCATAATAATCATGTGTTGTGCAAAAGTAGAAATTTCCTGTGGTATTGTCACTTGGAAACAATATAATCTGCAAGGGAAGGTTGTGAAATACTTCTGTGCTTATTATTCTTCATTTTATAATATTAAAAACTAAACACGCACTTAACATTAATCTGTTAATGTGTGATTAATGATATGGAATTTCCAACATTGCGGTCCTTGTGTATATTGTAAATTGTAAGCAGCCTGCATTCACCCTTGCTACCTTGAACACTGCTGTGAAGGCAAACAAAGCCTGGGCCCTCTGTAAATTAGCCTTCCCCAATGTACATAGTTAGCCCCATGCTCTCTTGTATGCACACATTTATAACTTTATTTATAATGTGCTACTGTGATACACACACACACACACACACACTGTAAAATGTAATAAAAGAGTACACTGTGGTAAGAGACATACCTGTACCAGAAGGAAAGAGTTACCTGTCCACTAGACTTTACAATCTAAGTAAAAGCTGTGTCATTTCTGGATCCTACAGGAACACTTAACTTTTAACCCTTATATAGGCCCCACAGTATTAGCTCTGATTAGTCTCATCACAGATCGATGGCCCACCTAGAATGCCACATGAATGACCCAATCTTGAAGCTGCATTTGTGGTTTGCAGAAAGAATCAGCGTTCTGCATTTATGACTGGTCTCAATCCCTTTCTAGCATACAAAGGTGACTGCCAAGAATCTCATCTTGCTAATCTTTTTTGTACACGGGAGATCACTGTAACCACTGCAGCTGACCCCACATACTCCAGTTACATTTGTAGACTGACAGGCCCAGGCCTAGGGCAGCAATATTTTAGGGCAGCTGCATTCTAAGGAGCACTGGCGACGCACCGATCTTTTACTCCTCTCTACGTGTACCCCCAGTGCTCCAGCACATGTGCTAAGGGGGGGGGGCGACGCAAGGAACCTGTGGCCTGAATTGCTACAGTTTGTGCAGCCTGGCTACCATCATATTACTAATGAAATCTTGTATATTTTTCAGTAGCCATGTTACAATAAAGAGTGCCTATGCCTGAAAGAATTGCTTGCGTACCCTATAACTATATATATATATATATATATATATATATATATATATATATATATATATACTATAACCCCCTAAATTTATTTTTTGCCAAATTTTGCAAAATTATAATTATATATATACTGGAAGGAGCACACACCACTAAAAATAAAATTCCTGGGTGCTGATGAATAATCAATGTAGAAGAAAACACAATGCCTGTAATACAGCAAAACAGAAATGCCATTATTACCCAGAAAGAAAATAGAAATATAGAAATAGTCACAAATCCCCATTGTATATAGATACCTCTCCCCAGCTGTTATAGCTTGCCATGGACAAAAATTTTATTCCAAAAATGTAAAAAGTAGCAATTTTCAGCTGTGGAGAGAAATGGTAAATACCAGCCAATCTAAGAACAATGCAATCTCATACATTTTCCCTGTTGTTTATTTGTTAATCAACTTCAGCTCAAAGACTCAACCTCCTGGGATCTGGTGAGGTCAAATAATGGCACTGACTCCACTTACTCCACAATATCTTGTCAGCAAATTACACTCTGTGTGGAAAAACATTCCCGAGGAGAACTGGAGAATGTTCCTGATCCTGAGCCAAGCAATGTATTCTTTTTTGTGTTGCCATGACAACTGGAAAGAAGCCTGGGAAATTTATAGCATGGAAAAATGTAGAAGTATATAGTAAAAACATGCAAATATATGCAGGTAATGAATGCATGTCTATCTATTGTAGATACAGTAAGCATAAGGCTCCACTGTGGTCTGCACCACATGAAAATAATGCTGCAGGTCACATGTAGGTCTCTGTGTTCCATATTGGAGGGCAGCAAACCTGCAGCAATTCAGAAAAGTGCAGGGCAGGGGGCAAGTGTGCAAAAGATTTGCCAATTGTTCCTTTGCAACCCGCCCTGCACTTTTTGACCCCTCATATCTTTCCTACCATAAAGGAAACTCTAATGTTTTCTTGTACAGCAATTTGCATAATATTGCTCTGTCGACTTGTCTTCACAGAGCATAATAGTTTCTGTGTTGAGATTCACTACAATTAGAACACAAGGTTTTATAAAGATTATGAACATACCCAAGTGTAATCTGCAAACTGTAACCTCAAAAGGCAATAATGGATTTCTGTCCTTTCCATGTTGATATTTTGAAGTGGTGACAAGTATTGGCTAAAGAGTTGGAGGTGGGGTAGGTGAAGGCCATAGATGGGACAGGGCAACAACCAGCCATGACCATAGCAGAGTGTAAGAAAACCTACCTGCCCTGGTGGTTTAGTGGGGCAGTGGGGACACCCGCTGCACCGCCATCGGCGGGGACGCCCGCCGCGTGGTCCTCTTCCGGCACCATCTTGCCTGCCTTAGGGCATGCGTGGCGCGCCTGCGCATTGTTTATAGGCGCAAACACGCCAGCGCGTTTTGGCGTGAATGGCCACGTTTTTGCCGTGAATTCTGTCCCCTATAAAAGGCCCATTCTGACTGCAGACAGATGCCCGTGATAGAACTTGTTTCTAGTGGTTTACTGAGCCTTGTGCATCTGATCTTTTCCGTATTCTGTCTGTTGATTACCCGTGTTTGACCCAGCCTGTTCCTGACTATTCTGCATTCTGTATCCTGACCCTTGCCTGCCTACGACAACTCTTCCTGCTTTACCCCTTGATTGACAACCCGGTTTGACCGTTGCCTGCCTGACGATTCTTGATATCTGCCTGCCTCGACCAAGCCTGTCTGACGATTCTCTTGCCTGCTCCATTTGTACCGTGACCTTCGGCCCAAAGGACTTTGCTAACAGCCGTGCCCCTTTGCCAGCCAGAACATCTCGCCTTGTACCCCTCGTTAAGTCCAGGTGGCACCCAAGTAAGCTGAGGGCTCCTCCCGAAGCCCAGTGGTGGTCACACTACTGGTGAAGCCGAGCCGAGACCAGGGTGCTTGGCACTTGTTCTGGTATTGGGTGCCGGTCGTGACACAGAGGTTACGCTAACCCTGCTTAAGGATCAACCAAACAATAGATAACTAAATGTTAGACAGACAAATCTGTAAATATTGAAATAAATTATTTGTTAAAAAGGGAAGATTGTATCATACTTACCGTGATCTTTCTTTCCTTGACGAACTCCATGTGGATTGATAGTCCATCCCGCCTGCTACCATCAGAAGGGCCCTCCCCAAACCTTTAAAAGGCCTTCTAAACACTACTGAAAAAGGGTGGGCCATATTTACATGGAGTTTGTCAAGGAAAGGAAGAACGCAGTAAGTATGAACTTTATGTCAGGACTTACCGGGATGTAGCAAGCTACTCTTTCCCAACGGGAGGGTAATATGCTCAACAGCAACCTGCAATCAGCAGTGGCATAACACCGAAGCGAGCCCACAATCACATAATTTCTAGAAGCGAATTCACATAGAGACTCCAGATGAAAACCCCAGAAATTTACAAGGATAAGAATAATCCAACAGTATAGACTCTATACTACAGAATCAGAGATGTTAGCAAAATGTCAGAGTGAGGAAAAAATGAGTCCAATAGCTTAACAGCTTGACACTCCCAGAAGAGAGAGAGATGAAGACACCATTGCACATGGCAACCTCAAAGTTTAAAATACCTACTCACCAGGAAGCATCCATCTCAAGTATGCCAAGTTTCAGTGCAGATTGCAAAGTGCCTGTAGGAAACATTTGGTAGGAATAAGAACCCCAAAAACAGACCCTTTGTAGGGATGACCCATTTAAATATATTCCCAAAAGTAGGCACACATGAGGTAGATACCATAAACACTTACATATCTAACAACCAGCTCTGTTCTAACAGAACACTGATCCCTAAAGAACAGGGACAAGGGCATCTGACCCCTATGTGGAGTGAGAAGCACCTATACAATATAATTATGGTCCTTTCTGTGGGAAAACTCCAAAAATAAAATAAACCAAGGTAATAACATGAGCCATCAAGACAGGCTATAGCACCTGGGTTGGTGCTCAGAATCAGACACACAAAAATCACATCCATCTTCATCCTGCGTATAAGAACATAATTACTGTACATGTAGAGAAAATAGTTTACCCTAGGACTGGACTGGTCATATGGACATTCCAGTAATTACAAAAAGGCTCCTAACCCATCAGACTAGAGCTATACTGGGCCAGTTGAACAAATTGTATCATCAGGGGTGGCTGAGCTTCATGAGGAAAGCCCTACATCTACAGAGCAACAATGTGAAAAACCAAAAAACAAAGGAAGACAAACAGTGGTGCCATACCTAGAAGTTACCTAGACAAAGAGCCCTATGACTAAGTACCATAGACACACCATGCTTAGCCAGGGTAAATGGGATAAACCCACAGTACAACACAACAATTCAGTCCTAGTAGATGTGGCTCATATAGACCCTGTAGTGTTTAACCCCTTGTGCTCTTGTCCTAGCACAGTAATAGCTATACAATTAAACATAGAGGAGGAAGCAGAGGAGCAAAACCATGCTGTGACTGCCTTTATTGGTCTTGCATCGCACTACATGTTGCAGGCAAGCATGCCCTTTTTCAAGTGCACCATACATACAATACAAACCCCATTAGTATAGTATAGTATAGTATAGTAGTATAGTATAGGAACAAGTCAGCTTTGGATGAACAGGCAAAAACATCCTTCTATCCACAAGGCTGGAAGAAGCAGGCAATATCACTTCCCTAAAATAACTGCAACATCTCAAGTAAAGGGAAGACTATGATATTCGAAGAGACTAAACTTTAAGACATTATAGCCAGAAGGCAATATAACAGGCACAAACACACAATGATGTAACTGTAAAGAAGCAGACTCTGCTACTGCTGGTGGCTGAGGAGGACACTGACTTATAATAGGAGGCAAGAGTCAAAGCTCTCCAGATGCTTCTAACATCTGAAGTCTAAACCACCTACCCATCTGGTATGCAAGAACAACAAGCCCTGGATACTGAATATCCAATAACTAGAAAATTGGGCACACAGACAAAACAGACCCAAATAAGTCTGCCTTCTAGACAGAGCAGAAACTTGATCACTAAGCTACTTTTTCACAATATGGTGCCTATAGAAGCACAAGGTTGTCTACATTTACACACACACATTCATTTTCAAGCATATATACATATATATCTAGACACACATATATGACAATTTAAAAACGACAGTGTTTGCTTTTTTTGTGTACAGTGCTGAATGCCTTGCTTCTGATACATAATTTATATATCAATGATCAATGTGATAATGAAATATTCTGGGGCATATATTTTCCCTCCTTGCTGCTATTCTCTTTGGAAATAGTATTGCTGTTATATTTGCTTAATCCCCTAGGTGCTGCTCTTGTGCTTTCAAGGCAAATAGAGCTGTAGCTATTTTCTTTTTTTTATATCTCTGCTTGCCATTTGGTCAGAGTTATAGAAATTAAATCTTATTATAAGGTTTTTTTTTGCCTCAGTAGATATTGGCATATACAGAACATATAGTAAAACACAAATGTCATGCAAATGTCTATCCTGCAAATGTCTGACCCTTAGCTTTTGTTAATACTCATGGTTGTAGGTTAACACCATCTAGATGACCTCACTGGCCATCTTAGATTTATCTGCAGGGAAAACAAAATTAAAGAGCAAGTTAAAGAAGTATGTTACAAAAAATACATAACAATAAATATAACAATATATACTGCTGGCATGTTTATGTCAGTGGGAAGCAATGCAAGGCAAATGGAAGAGATTTTGACATTTGCTACAAGTACTCGCAAAAAAAAAATCAACAATTATGTAAGCTACTCTATAAATATGAATAGTTTTCATTATATATTATTGTTTCCAGTTACATTAGAGCATTAGAACATCTGAAATCTGCAGTTCACAGTGTATATTAAATATGACTGGTTCCTTGTTAGGGCTGCAACTTGTATTTTACTGGTCTGGCCTTTACAAATGAAACTTGGTGCCTATGTTATCAATAATATATTTATCAAGAAAGATAAATATATAGGAATGCCAGCACGTTTATCCAGGCAAATGTATTCCTTGGTTAGTGATTTGCCACCAAGTGGAGGGGTGCAGGAAATGGGGTCCCTTTACTAAAGTAAGGTAAAAATATGCACACAAAATATAGACAAATTTGTCGCCAAATATGTTTTCGCTAGTTTACTAACCAGAGGTAAATATAAATATTCGAATTTTCTTGCGCAAAAATATGTTTTCGCCAGTTATCACATTCACTGAAATTAACGCTACGTACACATTAACACCTGGTTTACTAAACAGCGAAATGTGCAAAAGACAAAATTTACGCAAGAATATTGGCAAAATTTTACCGCCACCTATGTAGTGGCGTAAAAGTATTTTTTCGCCAGAAAATTCGCAAGGGGCAGGAAATATCCCATAATACTTTTTTTTTACCCATCACAGGAGAGAGATCTGTAGCTATTGCCAACAGGATGTTTTGGCTTCTGCTTCTGTCTGCTGCAACAGCAGCATGTTCAGCTCAGAGGCGTATTATTGGCTATGATTCTATTGGCAGAAGGGTTTATATGATGTATACATGTTTGATTGGTGTTACTCTTGTAATGTTGTTGGATGGTATAATCATCAGTCAATAAACTTTATGAGTTTTGAAGATCCATTTCTGGCCATAAATGTCACAGAAAAAATTGCCATAAAACAAGACTATTTTATAGCATAAATATTTGCAAAAACGTAATTTGCCACCAGAAAATTTGCAACTCACTAAAATTACCGCTAACATAAACTGGTTCGTTACCGCAAGTGATCGCAATGACTTCTGAGAGCATCGCTGTCTAGTAAACTTAGTTGCTGCTTTAACATGTAGAAACTTAAAGTCAAATTTACTGCACTTTAGTAAACGGACCCCATAGTAGGGTAAGCCCAGAAAGAGGCTGTGAATGGAGATCCCAGACTGAGATCATGCAGGAGGTGACAGGTAAACTGAGGAGCTGGGCAGTGAAATGAGAACAAACTCAAACATGACGCATTTCTGAAAATTACTTTATACAGCATAAAACATAAATGGTGTGTCTGATGTATTAGTGGGTGTCAGTCAGTGAGTAGCTTTCATCAGTCGACTGCACATTGATTAACAAAACCAAGTCTCTGATTTGTTGCTGTGGGTTAGTAATTCATTGATTAAAAGAGCACTGAATACATTTGCACTGACAGAGCTAGGTATATTTGATGTATTAGATGGTATATTGTATGATGTTCGTGAGCATGAGTGAGCAGCTTGGATTGCAATAGCCAGTTTAATCTGTTGCTGTTATCCATTGCTATCAGCCTGCTTTTTCTATCTTCCCTGTTAGTCTGTCCCAAATGTGGCTCATAGTGAAGAAAATGAAAGTGATTGCAAGAGGTTACATTTCTGCAGGGTACTTACTATTCACTTATCTCAGCTACTTAGTTTGGTATTTCTAAAACAGCACAAACTCATTCACTGTATAGACAATTTCCAGAGTTTGACAATATTTGCATTTATCATCATTTGTCATTCATTTCTGTGGTTTGAATGAGTTATTATTTATAAGGAAAATATTCTCCTGTATTGTACAGTGGGATTAAAATCTATGGGAAACAGTATGGAATACAGGCAGTTTGAGTCATTGTTTACCCAGTTAAGTGTGAAAGTATCTAGAATAACTGTTACATATTTTGGTTTTCAGCTCCCTGTTTAGTGTGACAACTCTATCTTATACCAAAGCTCAACATTAATGAAATGTTGTTATATTAGTCATTGTTCTGTTGTTGCAGGAATACAGTATGTATTCACCTAAAATCCCATTGTAATTAACCTCCAGGCTCAAGGTGGCCATAGATCCGATCGATGATTCGTATGATTTTCGGACCGTGTGTGGAGAGTCCCAACATTTTTCGTCCCACAGAGATCGGTCGTTTGGTCGATCGGACAGGTTAAAGGATTTCTGTCAGCTGCCGATAATTTCTCCGCATGTACGATTTTCAGTGGCCAGCTTTAGGTTCCAGGAGGATTGAGGACCACACATAAATACTAACCCCAAATATCACCCTAATTAATCTTAAGGATGATCCCCATCATCTTTCTATATTCCATTGCCTACTATATGGTTGTATCGGATAGATACAGCTGTTTGAGAAAAGCTAATTTCATCTCTTCAGAAAACCTGGAGATAAATGGAGAGATAAGATTTTCTCATATTATTAAATCTACACCATATATTACTGCAATAAAATGTATATCTAGGAAACATTTGTTGAACTTTTATTGACCCTTACTGTTATTACTTACCTCTGTTTAATAAAGTCCATGTTTTGCAGAAGTTTTTTTCCCAGGTACAGCAAGCCAATTCACATACGTCTTCAAAAACTTCGATTGCTGAACTGCATTATTGGAGACAGAAATCTGGGGCCAATTTAAACAGCAATTTAAGCTTGGCAACCAATGGAGGCGTTTTAATGTATGCATGAAAAAATATGTGGGTGTGAGATCAAAATACACTTGTACTAGTAAAATAAATACATAAAAAATCACTTTTAGAGATGCTCCCAGGAAATGATGGAAAAATAGAAAATCAGTCTGAAATCAAGTGATTTGTGGTGCTGTAAATTTTTCATAGAAATGTGTAAACAGACTTGATAAAAAGATATAAACTTGACATTTAGCAGTCTTTTTCTGAACCACATCAAAAGGAAAAGTAAGGGGAGAGAAATTCAAAGTAATGTATTTTTAGTCCAGTCTGAGAGATGTATGGAAAGGAATGATGATGTTCACATAATTATAGACAAACTCTTGCTGTCGGTATTCACTTTTGCTACCATGCTTAAAATGTTAAACATTTTAATTACTTTCAAGCTGAATTTCCCTTCAAAGCAGGAACAAACTTTTGAAAACTCCACAAAACCCCCACTGGGAAATTGTTATTGTTTATATGTATATATGTATATATATATATATTGCACCCCTGGAAACTAAAATAGTTTCAGAAAAATGAGTTAATGATGTTGCATTTTTTCCTGGTTATTTTAAACATGAAGAAAAACTCTTCCTCTTTTTGTAGTTTTAGCAGAGCTATCTCATTTAACTAAACATAGGCAACAGCCAGCATTAGTTGTGAAAGCCAGTGCTAGGCAGAGCTCGCTGGGGGATGCTGTAACTTGTAGTGCTGCTGGCGATACAAAGGTGGATTTCCCTCTGCTAGAGTTTTTCGTGGGGTTCAAGCGAGAAGACATCCCTGGGCCCTTTAGGTCTTTGTGGGGCTCTGCAGAACAACAGTTGGATGCAGAACTTAAAGGAAATTTCAGTATAAAAATAAAAACTGGGTAAATAGATAGACTGTGCAAAATAAAAAATGTTTCTCATATAGTAATTCAGACAAAAATGGAATGTATAAAGGAGTGACTGGAGTCTAACAGAACAGAACAGAACAATACTTTCTGCTTTTCAGCTGTCTTGGTATCAACTGATTGGTTAACAGGCAGTAACCAATCAGTTACTTGAGGTGAGGCCACATGGGTCATAAATGTTGCTTTTGAATCTGAGCTGCATACAAAGGATCAATTACAAACTCACTGAACACTTATGTCCCATGTGGCAACCCTTAAAGACATTGACTAACTCAGAGTTAGAGAGTTGAATAGCAGGAAGTTGTGTTCTGTTCTGTTATATTAGACAGACACTCATTCCAGCCATTATACATTATATTTTTGGCTAACTAACTATATTAGAATTTTTTTTATTTTATTTTGCATAGCCTTAATCTATTTACCCTGTTTTTATTTTTACATTGAACTGTTCCTTTAAGTAATGAAACACCACTGTCCCCATCATGTTATTTCTTTTCCAATAAGGGGCAGGAGCTATGAGATGAGTACTAATGCAAGTGTCATGCATAATATTCAAAAACAAAAATAGATTGGTATGTTTTCACTCATAACACACATTATTTTGCAGAATTACAGTATAAGTAAACTTGCATGCAAGCTATCAGTGAGGATGGTTGTGTCAATAAGGGTGAGAATTGCTTCATTTCTGGAATACCAATTGGCAAAAAGGTGTAATATTCATTAGGTACATGTATAACCCCAGCAAGCAGTGGGAGCCTTGGAAGTAATGTCTCATCAATGCAATGGCTCAGTTGCATCTGTCCTGCATTTTTTTACACCTTATTTAGGATTTTTGTGTAATGTGCAAGTAGACAGGAGTGTATATTGAGCCAAGTTCCTTTGGAAATAGCACTTAAATGTATGCAACTTTTTGTGCATATTTGTGTTAGTAAAACTCTTTCATGTATAGTGAGGTGGGATAGTATCAATAATATTTTGTATAAGGAATGCCCGCCCGAAGGCCTCTAGCTGCCATCTTTCAGCACTAATCTGTGCTTTCATTTGATATTTCATCTTAGGGAAGGGAAATAGGGAAGTAATCACATTCTCATTGTCTTCTTATATGCTAGAATGGTTCTTATTCTGCTGGTTATTTTCTGACTCCTGCAGCTTAATCAAGTACTCACTCGGAATATTGCTCATAAAATATCATTCTTATTAAGTTGTTCTTCTGTAACGTGCCTACTAAATTTCACTGACATAAAACTAGAAAAATAGTGATAAAACAATTCATCAAATGTGGAACTATTCAGTCCATTAACTTTAGTGTTTATAATTTAACGGGTTGGCTGCTGTGCAGTGTGAATGCTGAGTAGTTGTAAGTAGTTGTAAACTACTGATACAAAAGAGAGGCTGCTATAGTAATAACGACCAATTTCCCTTTGGGCCAGTCCAGTTTAGCTCTATGGGGTTCCAGGCTACTGGTACAATAGGCAAAGACTTTTACAAATGTTCTTTCTTTCATTTGAATAGTGGCAACCTTTGTTTGTTGGAATAACCTGGTTTATGTGTGGAATATGCCAAAGAGCTAAGTGGTCCCAGATTCTGAAGAAGCATTGTTAGCAGTCAGGGCTAGACTCTTACTTAATAATATTTTGTGTGTGCCTGCTCTGTGGTAACTACTGCTTATTTGCCAAGGAGAAGTCATTTAGGAAAGGTAGTGATACCTGGGGTATTAATAGAGCTAAAGGGCAATGTAATCTCTTTAATAAATTGTGGGCCTGCTTACTGCCTGAGTAATTTAACCCAAATCTGAGGGTCCCAACTATAATACAAACGGCAACCAAAGAAATACAACAGAGTAACAGCAACATACAAGTTCCCCTCACAACCATTAGTCCAATGATGTACAAGTTGTGGACTTTGGGGGATAATGGACTGGGATAGAAGCTGTGCAGTTGTCATTGTCAACCTTTAAGCCACAATAATTCGAACAATTTGAGTTTTTTCAGGGGAAGACTCAATTAATTCCAGTTTTTATGTTTCACAACTTGAACATGCAGAATTACATTTTTTTCCATTCAAGTTTTATCTTGAATAGGACACCATTCGAGTTGTGAGTTTATACGAGGTATAAAAAACTCTAACATTTGACCTTTGATAAATAACCCCCTTAATTTCACACCTGCAGATGGACTCATAGCTGTTCTTCCTTCCTCAAATTGCTATAAGTTGGCATTCTGGCTATTGCTAGATTTGTGCTGTGAGGACATTAAGACAGATGATAAAGCTTCCTCTTTTATGCAGCTTGCTTAATGATGCCTGCTTAACCCTTCAGTGACAGCTGTTGGGTGGAATTTACAATGTATTATGCCCAACATGCTCATCTATAGTCTCTATTCACATTTTGCTGCCAGTCTGTTTAGACTTGCTCTTCACAAATGAACAACATTACAGGTTGCGCATAACAATATTGTTTTCATTCAGTATTTGAATGTTTTGCACCACACCAAATGAACCAACTTGCTGTCCTTTGTTACCGCTATCAGTTTGTCAATGTTTACACTCTACCACTGAGATGAAGATAAGCATGTCAAAACATGGCAATAATGACAGTTGGGCACGTTAGTGTTTTTTTTTTCATGATCGTGGTACTGTTTGATAGTGTATGAACTTGTGTTATATACTATAGCTGCCTCATTTGTGAATTACATTATCATTATTGTAAATAGTTTTATAAAACAGATAACATTATTTTATTTTATAAGGTCTCCTTTAAGTTTTTATTCCTGAGAACTTAAAAGGTGCAAGGAGAAACTCCAAGACAACAGGTGCAAAATGGCATGTTCTTTGACCACAATGCAGTTTGTCAACACACCTTTGCATTTGCAACTGTCACATTTGCCAAATTTTAAAAATCTGGTATGGTGCACAAAGATTTGAGCCTGTAAGAGGCTAAAATTGAGGCAGCATACAGGAGGGACCAGGAAATGCCCTTGGTTGTCCCTAGCCTGTGTCTCACAGGCACTCACAGGACCTCCCGTGGAAGCAGGGTGGAAAGTGCAAAAAACAGGCATAATTCTGTGCCCTATTCCGGTGTCAGCTCCTCTGACCACAGATCTGGCCACACTCCTACTGCCCCCTAGCCAACCCGATGTCATTCAGATATACTCCAATAGGTACAGGGTGCAAAGGAGCCCTGTTCCTACATCACCCTCCGTAACTGAACCTACTGTATATGTGTGAGATGCTATAGGAGAATTAAACAAAAAAACAGCCTAAGCTTCACTGAGAAGTGATTCTAGCAAGCGCAGTGGGAATTATCAAGCAGGACTGGGGGTAGGAGGACAAGGTTTGTGTCTCAAGTGCAATTGGGAGCCCACAATTCTAGATGGAGCAATCGGTGGAAGGAATTTAGAGGGAGTCATGTTGGCCAAGTGGTGAGCTGGGATGAGGTGTTTGGTGATACAGTGTGTTGACAGAGTGGGGGGGCACCAAACTTAGTATTTTGCCATGGGCATCATTGCTACTTGGTCTAGTTCTGCTACCAAGTGTATACTAGTAGTAAAATTGATATTGGACTTACAATATTCATTTGGTTCACTTGAATAGTACATTTCTAGTTGTGTAAGATTATAGTACCTAAGATGCTGCAGCTACCATGAAATGATAACTGCTAATGTGTCCTGATGTTGCTGGGGACTAATAATGTTTCAACCTAACGAAGAACCTGTCACCCAATCTATGTGTGTATAAGAGTTTCTCCAAGATATCCCAAGGGGCTCAATTCATTGTAACAGGTTCTGGGAATGAAACCCACACACTGCAGCGGGTAACCAATACTAGCTTGGTGCAGTGGCAAAGTTCTCAAAACATTACACAACTTTCAGAAAAATGCCACGTATTTCAGATTGCATAAATATAAAATCTAAACAAATTTATGTGAGTGCTCGACTTGCTACAGTCTCCAAATCAGTGACTGTATAATAATGACTGTGTTTTAATTTTTCATTGGCATTCCACTTGTCAAAGTTGTTTTTCTGTTAACTAATTTTTGCTATAACTTATCATTTATTTAAATAATAATGCATCTTCACATTATTCTTTTGCTCTCAAATTTAAATTTGAGGGCTTTTATGCTCTATGCCCATGACAAGAGCAATGTGACTAAGTGCTCTTGGAACACAAAATGCGTATGTGGTTGAGAGGTTGTATTGGTATAGATTTTGTTTTTAATATACTTTTTAGTGATCTATGTGGTTTTCGTGAGTGCCTTCCCTTTTTTTTTAGTTTCCTCTCCCTTTGCTGAGAGTCTGGTGCTGATGCACCTGGACCACATTACACATGTGGTGAGTAATGTTTTCTGTGGATAAGGATTTCATCTCATAAACTCACTGCCCTAACTGTGAAGTACCACCCATGTTGCTTCATATTAACGTTCAGTTCCCCTAGTCTAAAGGGGTGGCCTCTGGTGCATTGATCATTTCAGTGGAAAAAAAGATCCCCCCTTTATCTGTCTATGTCATCCAATGCACTTGTGAAAAGTAATCATGTCCCCCCAAGTTTTTTTTTTTGCCAGAGAGAACAATCCCAACCTTAAAAGTCTTTCCTCATGGTTTAAATCCTCCATACCTTTTGCTAGTTTAGTTGCACTCCTCTGCACTCTCTTCCAGTTCATTAATATCGCTCTTTAACACTGGAGCCCAAAACTGTGCTGGTTTCTCCAGATGAGGCCTTACCAGATATCTGTAAAGAGGCAAAATTATGTTTTAATCTCTCACATTATTGCCATTTGTATGCAAGACATTACTTTATTTGCCCAAGAAGCTACTGAATAGCTTGCCTAACTTTACAAAGCTTGTTATCCAAAAAAGGCTAGATCCCTCTCAAATAAGGAAACCCCCAAGAAACTGCCATGTAGTGTATAACTCACATTTATGTTATTTCTAGAAAAGTGCATAGCTTTGAACTTATCAATATTGAACCTCAATTTCCAATGTGCTGCTCTGTTTTCCAAACACACATTGCTCTACAAAGTGGCAGCTTCCTGCATGGAATTTTTTTTTGCATAATGTTATCCAGATAAGCATTAACAACAAGAATAACAATAACATTGAAGGCTAATGGTCAGGATTGTTTTATGGTTGCTATGTTAGTGATCCCACAACCATGTATTGCTTCCAGTTGCAGGCTGGAAACAGACTGAGAAAGTGAATAATTCAAAAACCATGCAAAGAAATAACAAAGACCTTTACTTTGTGTATTACCTTCTGTAATCTGATTACCTTGCAAGTGGTTATATATAGTGGATAATGTACCCCCTACTGTAATTTATAAAGATACAATTAGTCACTGAGGAATTACCATATAAAAGCACGAGGCTGCAGGTCGAGTGCTTTTATACAGGTCACATAACTCCAAGGTGACTACTTATAGCTATATAAATTTAAGTAGGGGGTACATTATGCTGTATAATCAATAGTTTTTGTGTCCAGTGTTACATACATAATACCAAACCGAGAACTAATGCCAAGGTCCAGGTCACGGCTCACTCTTCAGCCTATACCAGCTGCCTTTTGCTTCAGGCGGAGTCCTCCACTACTTGGATGCCGCCAGGTCTTAATGTGAGAGGACCAAGGAGAGAGTTCTGAGCAGGCAAGGAAACCATACGTTTGCAACAAGAACAAAGAACAAGAAGCATGGTCAAGGGACAGGTCAAATCGATACAAATCAGGCAGAGCAGTATACGATCAGGAGACAAGTCTTCGAAGTCACAAGCCGGGTCAATACCACAATATTGCAGTATCAAAACAGGATCCGAGAAAGAAGTCAGTACACAGGCAAAGGTCAGGACAGGCAGCAAACTAGACAAGGTCAGGGTCAGGCAGCATCAAGAAAGATGCTCAGAAACACTGGTAATTGCACCCAGGAACTATTGAAAATAGACCTATGTTGGACCGATGTGTTACCGACTGTGGTCCCTTTACATATTTGAATTTTTGCGCCAATGCGCAATGACGTCAGATGGAGTGCTGCGTCAATCCCAGAAGAGGTTAATGCGTGGGCTCCATTACTATTCTGCTTGCAGAGAAGAAAAATGCAGGGGACGTCCCTGCTTCACCACCGCTAGACCACAGGTACTCTCACATCCTTTCCTCCTTTGCTATATGTATATGCAGTGTTTTGGCTTGGCTGTATCTACTAAAAAAATACACTTTTAAGGCAGGTTTTGCTTTTGTCCCCCCTTGCTGATTACATTTTCTCCCTGTAGTCTCTCTAGCTTATAAATGATGCGTACTGACTTATGAACACCGTTTATATAGTGGATAATGTACCCACTACCGTAATTTAAAAAGACACAGAGGAGTTCCATGACCATATAAAATCACGAGGCCGTAGGCCGAGTGCTTTTATAGAGGTCATGGAACTCCGAGGTGACTTCTAATGTCTTTATAAATCACAGCAGAGGGTACATTATCAATTATAAACTACAAGTATGCAAATATGACAACTTTATTTAGAATAATGAAGACAAGCTATTATATTTTGTTTCAAATCTTTTATTAAGTTATTGGAGAGGTCTTTGCATTGGAAGTAACAGTAATGTTCAAACATATTATTTGTATGTTTTGTTAGTTTGTATAATACATTTGGTTGTTTTATGTTTTTATTAATACATTTGTAATCTTTTGTAACACATCAATTTGAAGAAAGTTTGAAATCTAATAGGCTTTGAAAAGTTATGTTTAAGTAGATTCTGAGGTGTATATAATTTTTCTTGGTTTTTATTGAATTCCTTGTGGTGAATTGTTGTTTATGTGAATTGTTTGAATTGTTGAATACACAATTTGGCCCAAAAAGGGATTCTAGTGTATTTTTAGTATTTCCTGTGTCTTGTTGTTGGAGCGAGATATTGGTAGTTAGTACTGGTTGTTTGTTTATTGCTGATGATGTGGATGGTTGTTCATTTTCTGTTTCCTGTGGAATAATAGCGTTTATGGTTGTTTCATTTGTTTTTTTGTAGTATTTTTGAAATTTAGTGATGAGTAGTTATTGATGCTGCTTAAACTTTTATGTCCAGATATTTGAACTATTTCTGTTGGAGGTACATTCCTATCTACTAGCTTCTGGATAGTGGTTTTTCTAGTAGAATGGTTTGTCATTTTTATGGATCCAGTTAAAGATTTGTTTAGTTTCCTTGATGACATCATTGTTCTGATTTTGTGTTTGCCTAATTTCATGTTTCTAAACCACAGTGGGTAGTTTGGCTTGAAAGTAAAGTTTGGTGCTAGGCTTCTGGGCGGTTATCTCTGTATTTTTTATATGCAACTATTGGATCTCTTTGAGGGCTGTGTGATGTGCTTTACATTCATGGTTTTATTGGTCGAATATTTTTCGGATTCTTTCCAGGTTTTTGTCTTAGTTTGTTACCCCATTATAGGTCATATTGTTCTTGTGTTCGAAGAGCAAAATGTATTCCAATGTTGAAGAATACTAAAGCTTGCTGGACTTTAAGTATGATGTAGACAGCAGTTTTCTGAGACAATTTGCAGATGGTCTTTTTTTAGTTTTTGAATTAAGCTTTTTGTTTTGCAGCTCTCCTGTTTGGGATTTCAGCAGTTATCTGGTTGCTAAGGTCTAATTTACATTGGTAACCAGGTAGTGTAGCCAAGTAGCAATAACTATAAATTTGTATTCTTAAAAAGCAATGAATTTTGGTTGTTGTGGTGAGTGACCTCCCCCACTTCCCACTGTTATTTAAAATCTGGAAAAAGGCAAATAATTTGTAAACTATAAAAAATGAAGACCAATTGAAAAATTGTTAAGAAAAGTACATTTAATAACATACTAAGGGTTAAACTGTCTTTTGTCTGTGTTTTTTGCTTTACTTGTGCTTGAATACAGGTCCTGTCAGCGAGTGTAGTGGTGTTGGTATAAATTTTCCCGCTTTCGTACTGTGAGTAGTTTTATTGAAAAAAAACTGCATTTCCCATGAATTATTTGCGTAAATACGCATGCGCATCAGTAATTCTACACATGTGCAGTTTGTTGGGAAGATTGTAGCATAGAGGTCAGAACTTCGGTACGTAGAGCGGTGCCAATTCTTTTGGATTTGAATTTTTGCGAATGCAGCGAATTGGATGTGCATAATTAGTAAGTCTATGAGCGGCTATTTTGAAAGTTGACATTTTATTTTATTTGTTTTCTGAGTGTGTTAGGCAGTTTTTTATTGGGTATGTGTAGTAGCGCGTCACTTGCATATAAACAGCACGTTCTGGCATCAGAAGACGGCATTTATATGGGTATCATTTCCAGTTCTATCAATGAGGAAAATGTTCACTTGTAGATTATATAGTGAATAAAGTACCCCCTCTTGTAAATCATAAGGATATTATAAGTTACCGAGGAGTTTCATGACCATCTAAAAACACGAGGCCGAAGGCCAGAAATGACATCAGAACTCACCGTTTATAAGGATATAATTTACAAGATATTCATAGCTTTTGTGTATTATAAGGATATAATGTACAGTTTGGTCCCATAGGAAAATTACCAAACTGTAGATTATATATATATATATATATATATATATATATATATATATATATATATATATATATATATATGTGTGTGTGTGTATATTCTCTTGGGATTAGACAGTTTTTTGTTTATGATTTATAGCAGAGGCACATAAATTACACAAAACTTAGGTTGTTATAAAAATGATGCTGTGTGACATGTTTTCACACAGTGTTTCTGGGTATCAGTAAGAATGTAGGAGCATCACACTCTTATTTTCTGTTAAAAGGGGAAATAATTCTACACACATAATTCTAAATATAAATTAAGGCATCAGTTTGAGGGTTTCACTTAGAAAGAAGCAGTTAAACAAGTGTTTTGAAATGTTTAATATTAAGTAATATCAGTGGTTAGCATTGCTGCCTTGCAGCTTCTACATTTGATTCCTACCAGGGAACACTGGAACTTTGCCACCACAGTTAGCGAGAGGGCAATTTCACAGCTCGAATTTACTTCTATAGGCTTAATAGGGGCGAAAGTCAGCATTTACTGATAAACATACCCTTAAATGCTATAAATGTGAACAAAGATTTGAGAATTTTTTATATTTTAGTATTTGATTAATATAACTATATCTGCTAGGGATATGTAAGTTCTCCCCATGTGCGTGTGTGGGTTTCTTCTGGATACTCTAACATTGACCATAGTGTATGGGTGAGTAAGTGACAGGGAACTCCAGTGGGTCAGGAATGCTGTGTAATCTCTATAAAGCACTGTGGAATACTGTATGTTGCTGCTATGTAAATAAAGGATAAGTATAATAACATCATGTTAACAAAGAAACTGTACAAAAACTTTAATTGTATTTTACCCTGAAACAAATTAGTTTTCTCATATATTTATTTCATGTTTCCCATTGATTTCAATAAATTATGCTGGGTTTAGAGTGGTGTAATTTATTGATGTTATATTCCAAATGATACTGGCAGGCACATTTAGGAAAATCTGAGCTCACATATCAAAATACCTGAAAGTTTTCTGTACTTTATAAGTACATACAAGTGGAGAACTTTATTATTATAAATACTAAATAAATATACAAAATATCTAGTTTTCGGTGACTTTTCTGCCAGATGTTAATAATTCCGGGTTACCATTTTAACCTATCACTCTCTGTTTCTGTATTTACATACACAAACTTTCATACATACAAGAATGTGTTCTCAGACTAATATGGACAATTTATACCATTTAGCCACACTGCATAAACCCTATTATTATTCCTATTCCTATTATTATTCCGTTGATAAGAATGCAGTCACAAGCCTTGCAGGATTTACTTTCTGCTGACTTCATAAATAGCTGAATGAGGTTTGAGGTTCAGCTGTTATCAGTTATCAGAAGGTTTTATTTCTCATTAGCTGATTTATATAATGTGTCTGTTTTTCAAAACTCCATTTCTAATCCTCTTTTCGCTGCTGCTATTTAACATGTTTGTCATTTTGTTTTGAAGTGCCCTATAAAGTGTATTTTCTGTCCATGTCATACAAAGGAAGGCATTAGATGTATAATAGAGTTCTCTGGAGACTTGGACTGTGCTCTTATTCCATGAATGTCTCATATGTTATAATTATGATTCCCAGCAAAGATTTATATGGCTGTGCATTAAGGTAGACGAGAGGAAGCTGCTGAGTACTTGAATGAATGAATACTAATGTTACTTTTTATGCCTAGAAATAATAACTGTTTATACCAAGGAAGAAGCTCTGTAAGTTGCAGCGCTGTGCAGGTTTTATTTGACTGGGTAACAGCAGGGTTACAGCTGCAAAGCATGCAAATACAGCACTGCACACATCCCCTTCTTGTATGTGTATGTGATCAGCTGTCTCTGGGCTTTCTCTCTCCGCTCCCCTCCTCCCTCCCACGCCTCTAGTGTACATTTCCACATAAAAACACAGACCCTGCCATCTCTCTCAATCAGAAACACAAGGAGAAGTAGAGGAAGGAAGCAGACTAGTCGGCTCTTCTGTGTATCTTGGCTGCACATGCACAGACCCAGCTGAAACGGTGCTTTCTCTGGAACAGGTTTTTATACAGCTTTTTTTCCCCTTTCATATTTTCTTTATTTTAAAAGGGGGATATTCATACAGATATTTGCCTTCTTCCAGTCTTCATGGCTTTACCTGATACGGCACGTGGATTACCTAATGGTGGAGGTGGTGGTGGAGGTTGTACAGGAAACAAAACTTCTGATCCACTGTTCCCAGAGATTGTGGAACTAAATGTCGGGGGACAAGTCTATGTGACCCGTCACACTACTCTTGTATCAGTACCAGATTCCCTCCTGTGGCGTATGTTTTCTCAGCAGAAACCAGGAGAGCTGGCCCGGGACAGTAAAGGCCGTTTTTTCTTAGACCGGGATGGTTTCTTATTTCGTTATGTGCTGGATTACCTACGAGACCTGCAGCTGGTACTACCAGACTACTTTCCTGAAAGAAGTCGTTTACAAAGAGAAGCAGAGCACTTTCAGCTACCTGAACTGGTGAAGCGTTTGAATCCTTTGCGAGTCAGTAAAGAGAGCTCTATTGGGGGAGAAGAACCACCTTTACTTCTAACCCCTGCAGCTATACAGGATCCTGACCCAGACTCAGGTATTATCCCAGCCTCAACATCTCCTGCAGCTGGGGTTCCATCCCCAACATTAGATCCATATCGATTCAATGCCTCCTCATCCTGCAGCCCAGCCTCAGTTCCACGTCTCACACCTTCTCAGTCTTTGGAAGGAAGACGATCTGGGTACATAACAGTTGGCTATAGAGGGTCTTATACTATAGGACGGGAGGCCCAAGCTGATGCGAAGTTTAGAAGGGTGGCTCGCATCACAGTCTGTGGCAAAACTTCCCTGGCCAAGGAAGTTTTTGGAGAGACATTAAATGAAAGCCGAGATCCCGATAGGCCACCTGAGAGGTACACTTCCAGGTATTACCTCAAGTTCAACTTCCTGGAACAAGCCTTCGACAAGTTGTCTGAATCTGGCTTCCACATGGTGGCATGTAGTTCCACTGGAACATGTGCCTTTGCCAGCAATGACCAGAGTGAGGATAAAGTCTGGACAAGCTACACCGAGTATGTCTTCTGCAGGGACTAAAACATTGCCATAGACTGAGAAATACAAAGAAAGAGAAAGTGTCACGCCTATTTAATCTTCTGATCCCAAAAAGAAGGTAATTATTCCTCATAAAGATGAAAGACTAAACAACAGCAAAGGCGAACTGCTTGATTGTCATTTTTATTCAAATAAATATGCTTGTTCTGAACAGAGAGAACATGTAATGCTACAGATTCAACAGATTGCAACAGTTCTTGCTTAGGTATGTTTCTAGTACTCTGTGTATAATACCACTCTGTTATAAAACTTTAACATCCCTTTATTAATGTTGTGTATTGGTACTAAACAGCTTTTACCAACTTCCTTTTAGTAATGGACTGTGCGTTGGTTGCCAGATAACCCATGTGATCAGTTTATTTCTCTGTTAAGGGAAGTACAAAACAATATGAAGCTTGATGCTCTCATTTACTGTTTAAAGGCATTTCAAATTTTTTTTTTAATGATATGCAGAAAATATATTCATACAGCTATATACCTTCAAATATATATATATATATACTTTACAATGAAGATTTTAGCATAACCAAAAAAGATACTGTAGGTAAAAATTCTTCTCTTATAAGAATATAAGGAGGAAAAGAGCATATCGAGTTCTCTTTTTATCTCCTTTTATTCTCTGTAATTTCTAAAATGTACTCTATTCAAGGCAAATCAGCTAGCACAATGAACTTCATTTCATATGGTCACTTTAACAGACAGAAAATAAACTGAATCTTAATTCACATTTTTTTTATGCTTCCCGAAGAATGACCTTTTACTGACTGGGTTTGGCTGGACACGTCCTTCCTTTCTTTTAAATATTTTGGTTGTGGTTCATTTTGATGAATTCATACCTCAGCATATTTTTCTAGAACGCCACAGATGAGAACTGTTCCACCACAGAGTTCATTGGAAGTGCTGTAAATAGGCTGAATGTGTTTCATGCCGAGTGTATAATGTGGAGCTGGTTAGAGCTGGCTCCCTTTTCAATAATAGATAATAACATATTTCTTCTTCTACTGCATTTTTCATGCTTTATTCATCTGAAAGTAATTAGAACATAATTTAAAAGGATAAGGGAGATTGTGTTGAACATCATCAGGGGCTAGGAGCAATATCATTTGCAAAAATAATAGACAGAAACAAATCCCACTATGATAATATAGAGAAATATACAAAATTTTAGATTTCCCTCTGATAAATGAAGGGCAATTTCTTGCATTAGCTTTGCCATGGTTAATCTCCTAAGGGAACCTGGTAGCAGCAGGAAGCCAATGTTTTTTCTGTCCTGTCACAATATATTGCCAGAGTGTGACTTCTCCTGATTTACAATCCTCTTTTCATACAGAACAACAGATGACCAGTCATGATTAATTAAAGACATGAGAAATATTAATAGCTTGTGACAGAGGATTGATTATCTTTAAATGTGTATTTATTTGACCTCAACTAAAATGACCTACTGTTCGAGCAGACTGTATGCCCAGGAGCAGCACAGTTAACATCTCTAATAATCACATGACAACTGTAACACACAAACTGTATTTCTAAGTCAATGCCTAAAGCCAGGCCTACTGTAGGTAACCCTTTGTCATCATTCACCAGTATCCTATATTTCCTGGCACATAAATGGAAACTAAAGAGTGCTAAAAATGTCTGTTTTTTTAATGATTAGGAGAATTCAGGCAATTGTGGCTTTACCAAAGACTGCTATAGCGTGGAGATAATTAAAGTATTTTTCTTGCAATAAAGTAGTACTCTGTCCAGATATGTTTGCCTCAGACATTGTTGTCCATCCTTTGTTGAGCTAACTGCATTGAATTGCAGATGTCTGTCTTTCACCCTATATAACCCTGTTTTCTGTTGTTCTGATCTGTCTTTTCTTCTCGCAAGATTTGGAGGCAGCAAAAAAATATGTATAGTTTCTTCTTTTTAGCATATTCAACAGTTCATCGAAGCAATAAAAAAACGCAAACCTCTTAAGCAAATGAAGTCCAGATTAACAAAATGTAACCAGTTTTTGTAGCCTTTGTACACTGAGCAATGTTTTCTTTTGGAAGAGGGTGACTTAGTCATGGAAACTGAACCATAACATGTTTATGTTTGTACTATATACAGCATATACTGTATAATAGTCTGTGACCATTTCTTTATAGCTACAGTATCTTTAAAAAATAAACAAGCAGACTTGGAAATCATCCAGGTTTAGTAAATTAGGCTGACCCCTTGCTTTGAATTATTGTCAGGCCTACTCATGGCTGCTTGTTCCCATTGTTTCCTGTTTCAATCTAATGTTTTGTATGTCTCTGCATTTCCTACCATTTGTTCTAGGATGTTATTAACAAGTATAATTCAACACTTTGCTTAGTCTGTTCACTGCTAGAATATGGACTCCAGCTGTGCACAGCACTGGAATGGACAACCTAGCTTATATAATCTTTTTTTGTTGTTTTTTTTTTATTTATAACATGGACCTTCAACATGTTGGGGAATTCTGGGAGCTGTACAATAGAAGATGGAGAACTGCAGGTTGAAGATCCCTGTTTTGTAATGTAATTATCTAGTTCTATTGATTGCAATACTCCCAGAATGAAAATGGAACTAGCCATTACCAGGGGTTATGAATTAAACCCATCCTTTGTACTGTAAATACCCTTCCCCCCCCCACATTTAAAGTACGAAGGACCTATGTGTACATGTATATAATATAAAGCTTCAAACAGGATCCAGTTTAGTTATTCTTAGCATTTTGAAGACTAGAATATATAGCTTAAAAAAATGATGGACAAAATATAAACACTGAAATATATCAATAATGTTCTTTAGAAGCTTCTGGCTGTATAAGGTCTAATGTACCATATCCAAAGCAGTCAGTGGTAGAATGCTATCCTATGTAACTCTTCTTGTGCATATCAATCAACCGTGATGTTCTTTAATTATATCGACAAGACTTAATCTAAGCTTTTCATGGTGGCTTTGTTATGTTTCCAATTACAAACATAATAAAAATACCACAACTAATATGTTTCCTGTCCTGTTTCTAATTTTAATAAAAAATGTCTATGTTTAGTAAATACAGTGGTTTTCAGCTGTCTTCTTTTTATCCATGAAAAAGTAGCTAGGTGAAACTGTGAATGTCTTTCTTTTGGCACTTGGAAATAAGGCAAAGATCTAACATTATCAAGATCTAACAACGCCCTCCTCCAGCGAGCGTGAAATACTTCATTGGCAAAGGAGATACTTATTGCCAATGTCAAGTCAGAAAAGCTAATAAATAATAAACACACACAGTTATTGTTGTACACTGCACATTTTCTGTGTGTCTGTTTGATCATCAGCAATCACTGCCTTCTTGTGACTGCACAGATCTTTAATTTCATCGTAATCCCAGCAATCAGTGTCAAGCAGTTCAGGATTTGCCAGGTAAATACGTTCCACTAAATCTAAAGAAACAAACCTCACATGTTTTATGATTTTTTTTAGAAGGCATACTCTAAAGGGGTTATTTACCAAGCTCCGAATACCCGAAATTCCCAGAAATCTGAAAAATTTGTGATTTTTTGTGATCGAATTGGCTTTTAAAAAAAATCACGAATTTTTCGGAATTTATTAAACCCCGAGGGCTAAAAAGCCCGAATATAAAAACATGGCATCTCAAACCTGTCGAGGTTGCATAAAAGTCAATGGGAACAGTCCCATTGATGTTTGGTTGTGTTGGTGGTTTCAGGCATTTTCACAATGCTTTCTGAGCTTTCGGAGTTTTCGGGGAAAATTCCCGAAAAAATCGTGAAAATCTGAGCTTTTCCCGCGAAGGTAATTTTTGCGAAAATGTAATAATAAATAAGCGTAAAAAACCCGAGCAGCTTAGATTGGAGTTTGTAGCAGCCAATATTGAGATAAATTCGGACCTTGATAAAAGGGAAGCAAAACCTTAGTTTCTCTGCAGGCAATCATTGTTCCCCATGAGCTTCCATCTGTGGAGGAGGGCCCATTCTCCAGTGCCCTTCACAAAACAGGACAAAAGGTAAGTCAATTGGCAGAGGGGGTTTGATAACCTTTTGCCGGGTTACTGTTTATTTGTAAACCGCTGCTATTTTTTATTCTTTTCTGCAATAATGCCTTCATATGTGCCATATTAATAGCAAATGGATTGGCAATAACTTGTGTCCAAACCTACCTCCAAAATATTAATGATCATAAAACTCTATATAGAATAAATGTATCTGAGAACAGAAAAACTGGTGGGAAAAAAAATTACAGACACACATGAATGTATTTCAGTTCTCTCCAATGGAGTTGAGTAAGCCTTAAGGTATATGTACATAAGTGGCTGCAGATGCAGCGGAGCTACAGTCAGCTCATGCAGCATGTATAAAACAGAAGCACATTTTCACAATTTTATGCCACATTTTGTCATACAGACATAATAAAAACTATAGTTAATAGTAAGGTAGGTTGAATAAAGAGACATGTCCATAAAGTTCAGCCATTTATGTCTCTATAAAACTTGACTAACTGCTAGTTTATCCAGAGAAAACCACCATAGCCTCCCTAATTTGCAACAAAGATGGAAAACACCCCTTTATTACTCCAAGGTGGCAAGTGGACCAGTCCCTGGATCAACTGCTTCTAAGAGCTGTTTTCAGTATTTCTGTATTTCCTCTCTTGTTAAAAAGACATGCTACCCCTTCTTGAAGCTATCTACAGCACTGCACAATATGTTGACACTCTATAAAAATAATAATAATTGAATGTTTCTTCCAGAACAATTGATCTACAGAGAGAATTTCACAACTTCCCAGCTCTCATTGTAAAAAAAAAACCCCTTTCCAAACATTTAGACTAGGCCTCCTTTCTTGTAATCGTAATGGATGTCCCATGTCTGCTTGAAGGATCTACTGTCACATTAGTGTTTCATTAAACTTTCTCCCTAAGCTTTTTGAAACTGTTTTGCAATTGCCAGTTTCAAAATGCCTGTTTTCCTCTGTGTTTTTTGCAAGGGGAACATTTGAAGGGATTGCTTCATGTTGCACTAGGTCATTACAACACCCCAAATTAGAGCTCTTCTGTGTCATATACATGCAATAATATCCAGCACCACAAAGAGAAATTAGAAAAACATTTATTGAAGGTATCTATATTTTAAATAGCAGTTTATGTCTTGAACCCACCTTTATTTTTCATGCATTTCGGCGCTATATATACATTCCCATATAGCATTATCTTATAGGATTATTTTTCCCGGTCACTCATTAATAAATAATGACAATAGAGAAAGGGTGGAACATTGATTTAACTCATGAACCATGATAGGTTAGACATCTTATGAATAATTTTCTGACATAAAACTTATTTTAAGCCATTTTTTGTTTTAAAGTACACAGTGCACAGTACACAGTACACAGTACACAGTACAGTTAATTTGGGTTGAAAAAAGACCAAGGTCCTACTATTACTGCAGAAACTTGGTCCCAGATATGTTCCCTCACATGCATATCTGGTGGGAATTAATCACAATTAAACACAAATTAATCTCAAGAAGGATCCCAGATCAATCTTTCGAAAGGTAAGTTACCCAATATTAATAATTGCACTAGAATATAGATAGCATTCATTTTCCTGGCAGCCAAAATTACAATCGCAAAGTTTTAGAAAAAACCCATTTATTCCTATTTCCCACTTCAAAGACAAAAGTAACTGGATCATGACTAACGAAAAGCTGACTAGCATACTTAAGGACAAACATGAGAAATCTAGGAAATTTTGGGATCCCTGGTACAAATATTCCTTCTCAACTGGGGGACTCTTCCTACACTTTCACTCTAGATTAGTCCTAGGCATTAATGTTGCTGTATTCTATGGTTTTGTTAAAGCCGACAATGGTTATAATATATAAGAATATCTATCTCTGTGTTAAGGCTTTTTAATCGCTGTGTCCTCCCACAGCTGCCAACCATTAGAACACTTTTCTTTATATAAAAAAGACCTCACACGAATCGTCAAGTTGAATATCAATAACACTCGGTGAACCATTGATTTAACCTATTGTTTATGTTTCACTTCCGGCCCTACTGTTTGGTTGAATGTGGGCCATTCTTTCTTCTTTCTTCTACTTTTCTTTCTCTTCTACTGTATAGACTTTAAATATTTATTAAGACAAAGTATCATTTACTATCTGTCTTAAATATGTTGAAAATCAAATAAAAACCATTAAAACGAAAAAAGACCAAGGTCCAACAAGGCTCAACCTCTCCACGTGTCACTTTTTTACTCACTTGTGTTCAAGAGACTGGACAGTAGAAAGCTAACTTAGGGAGCAGGGCAATGAGAGACTTAAAGGAAAACTAAAGCTTATCAAAGAAGTAGGTTGGAAATGCTGCACATGATGTTCTGGGCTGTTATACCAGCCAAGGCAACCCCATCCAGTTAGCAGAGAAGATCTGTGCCTTAAAGTATGTCCCCAGTAGCTCCCCATCTTCATTTCTGCTGATTCACTGCACTGATCTTAGGGACAGACACACAATATACTGAACATATTTCACATAAATGTCACAATTAGTAATTAATTTAGATTCTCATTACGTACCATGAAAAGTAGTAGACAGGAGCATGAGTTTCCAATAAAATGAACTGTCTTTATTTACTCTGCTTAAAAAGCTGAACAAGGACAGGGCCTTATGCATCTGGGTACTTCTGTCCTTCGTCACAGGCACTGATTAGTGATTAATTCAGATTCACATTACATGGCAGCTCAAAAACCAGTGCAATTAGCATCAGAATGTAATAATCAAGCCTGTAACATCATCTTATATGACAGGAGAACCATATTTTCTGCTTGATGATTTTCAATGACCCTTACGTTTAGCTGCTCAGCAGAGCACACAGAGCATGGGTAGTTACTGTTCTTTTATAAAGCAAAGGACATTTGTGTCCAGTTTTAGACATGAGCTAGTGACCCTTCTTGGGTATTAAACTGAAAGGCAACAGTGCCCTCAGAATTCCCTCCAGAATTCTTTTTAGTACAGGTATGGGACCTGCTATACAGAATGCCCAGAACCTGGGGTTTTCCAGATAATGGATCTTTCCGTGGAAACTTGGATCTTCATACTAGAAAACCATGTAAACATTTATAGGCTGGTTTTGTTTCCAGTAAAGATTAATTATATCTTATTTGGGATCAAGTACAAGGTACTGTTTTTTTTAAAAAAAAATGGATTATTTGGATAAAAATAAAATGGACCCTATGGGAGACGGCCTTTCCATTATTCAGAACTTTCTGGATAACGGATTCCATACCTGTACAGGTGTATAGCAATGCTGAGCAGATTTGAATTGTTTATTTGGAAATGACCTGGCCTTATATGTGATTCTCAGTTTGTCTTTAGGCTATGGACACACGTGCGGATCTTCGACGCGGTTCACAACGAGTTTCTAAAAAAGCTGACCGCCACGTATCCATAGCTTAAGTTGCCATTGCCTTAACATTGCCTTAGCTTAAACCACTAGCAATATTTTTGCGGCGGTTAGCTTTTTTTAAAAACCGCGCCGAAAACGTGGCTAAGATCCGCATGTGTGTCCATGCCCTTAGTCGCTTCTCCAGTAAATTTCCTGTTTGTCGCTTCAGTCTCCTATTCAGTAGCTGCATGCCTATCCAGGTTTCCACTACCCTTGATAATATATCTGCATGTTCCACTACTTGCCAGTGATTTACCATTGTCCAGTTTCTTGCCGCTGTTATAATGTCTTGTGCTCAATGTTCATTGTCAATTCCAGTTTACTATAGAAACATATTACTTACCAGTAGCACTGTTTTTGCTCTCCAGCTGAGGTTTTTCGATTAGTTAAAAGAAATATTTCTGCTTACCAATATTTTGAGTCTGAGATCACTGAGGCATTCCTTTTTCTGTGTCTGCTATCGTCAGCCTGTAAAAGACTTATTATCCATGCAAAAAGTATTATTATTTTCCGTCTGCTTAGTTTAAGCTTGACAAATTGAATGTTCCTTACATAGAGAAGGCTTTTAAAATGGAAATAGGCACCTTGCTTAGGCAATGACTTTGCTTTTTCTTGGTTTATGTAGTACTTTACAAACAACACATTATTTAAGATGTGTATCACATGATGCAAATGTTTCCATTGGTAGAAGGGGCACATTCCAATGAAATATAGCCCCAGATGAAGCCCTAGCAACCACAGATGCCCAAGAACACTGCTACCATTAAATCACTCTAGATGTTGCCGATAGTATATACATACAAATAGAGAAATTACTTAATTTGTATGGGTTGTGTTAGTCACTTTCACTGAAGAGCTTGCAGAGGTAGTTAATCATACTGAGTGAGGGAATTACAATATTTACATTCAGAATAACCCTGAACCATTAATCTGACTGAACAACAGTTCACTTAGATCAATCTAGTGCAAGTGTCAAAGAAATTTCCACGTTGGTTGTTATAGCTGGCCATATATGCCCAGAATTATTTGGTCAGCTTGACCAATTTTGACCATACTGCCTGACAGTTTGGGCAGGTAGTACGGCAAGTTGGGGGTTAATGTTCACAGACCCTATTGTTATCCTGTTGGAAGGAGGGATGGCGTAGCACGGTACTTAGTCATTCAGTCTGTGGGCTGATATCATTTATCATTTTATTAAAGCTAGTGTCACATGTAGATCACTTATCATATGGTAAATGGGAACTTTTTCAAATATGGCACCCAAAATTGACTGAATGTACACATTTGTCAGTGATTTGTATGAGTCATAATGTGCAGAGGTATCTCGTTTAAAAGGAGAGAAAAGAAACATAAGGAAATTCACAATACTTGTTATATTATTAAACTGATGATCCTGTAATATCACTTGACAAAGATACTCCTCAGTTGACCCTCCGCTTTCAGCCATCCCATTGAACCCCATTGTTACATACCTTAATGAAACACCAGGAGCCAAAAATGGGGTAAAATGGCCACAGCATTTATTCACATTTTATCAAATAAATAGGACCTTGCCAGCCTCACCCCATGGCATTACTTGAAGCCAGAATTCCATAAGAGATCACTACTATGCTCTGCTGTTCATCAACAAAGACTTGAGATCAGTGGTAAGACATTATATCCACCACTGAGTATTAGGCTGCCTCTACTTACAAAGAAGATGGCCCCATACTCTGCTACGAGCAGGAGCTGCATCTTACACTATGAAAGAAGTTCAGTCAACCCACCATGCAGTCCTCCTCCTTTCTCCCTCTTCTTAATTTACCTGTGCAGTACTCTGGTAAGGTCCTACCACCACAACAAGCCCAACTGAAAACCTTCAGTTAACCACAACTTTATAACTATTGTTTATTAGTTAATAAAACAGAAAAAGAATGAAACTTAAATATATACAAGATATACAAAACATGTCCTTTCTATCACACATACTGCACCTACATGCCTGGCTCAGAGGGTAAGGTCAACCACTTACCATGCTGGTCCTATAGCCACCCATACATGATGTGGAGACCCAGCTCAGAGAGCCCAGCTCTGAGGGTAAGGCCAACCTGCCACTCTAATATGCAGCTTCCGTAGCAGCCCTTCCACTCTGTGTAGACACAATTACAGCTCTCTTTATACTGAGTTGCAGTAGCTCAGGGTCACAGTAGGGATTTCTATATAATACAGAGGATGCCTTTTGGGCCCAGGCTGACTTCCATGCTGCCTGAGTGACTACAGTGAGATTACTACTGCAAAACATCAAATAAACAGCAAGAGACTAACATGCAGCTGCCCAGATAGTTCTACCCTCAAAGCCAGCAGTATAGTTAGTAAATATGTATATATACTAGGGGTAGACCTAATCCACTGTTTTGAATTCGGCCGAACCCCCGAATCCTTTGCGAAAGATTCGGCCGAATACTGAACCTTAATTTGCATATGCTAATTAGGGGTGGGAAGGAGAAACCATTTTTTACTTCCTTGTTTTGTGACAAAAAGTCACGCGATTTCCCTTCCCGCATATGCAAATTAGGATTTGGATTCAGTTCGGCTGGGCAGAAGGATTCGGCTGAATCTGAATCCTGCTGAAAAAAGCCAAATCCCAAACCGAATCCTGCATTTGGTGCATCCCTAATATATACTACAGCTAATAACATTATATAAAAGAGAGCTCTGCCTCATGTTTCTGCTCAAATGATAAGGAAGTAAACTGCTTCTTCCCCTAACATCACTTCCCTCTCTTTCTCTGCCCCAGCTCTTCCCTGCCTTAAAAGAAAACTATACCCCCCAAATGAATACTTAAAGGACCAGTAACATTAAAAAATTACATTGTTTTAAAGTAATAAATATATAATGCAGCGTTGCCCTGCACTGCTGTGTTTGCTTCAGAAACACTACTATTGTTTATATAAATAAGCTGCTGTGTAGCCATGGGGCAGCCATTCAAAGGAGAAAATGTTACACAGCAGAAAGCAGATAAGCTCTGTAGAACATAATGGTGTTATCTGTTATCCACTATTTAACCTGTGCCATATAGCCTTTTTTTCCACCATTGCTACACATCAGCCCATTTATATGAACTATAGTGGTGTTTCTGAAGGAAACAGAGCAGTTTTACCAGTGCAGGGCAACATTACATGATATTTTTATTACTTTAAAACACTTTCATTTTTTGGTGATACTGTTCCTTTAAGCAACAGATACAGTAGTTCATATCAAATTAAGTGGCATATTAATGAATCTTAACAAACTGGTGTATATATTTAAGTAAATATTGCCCTCTTACATTTCTTGCCTTGAACCACCATTTTGTGATGGTCTGTGTGCTGCCTCAGAGATCACCTGACCAGAAATACTGCAGTTATAACTCTAACAGGAAGAAGTGTGTAAGCAAAACACAGAACCCTGTCTGTTAATTGGCTCATGTGACCTAACATGTATGGTTTGTTTGGTTTGTTTGTGTTCATTGTGAGTCCTAGGATCCCAGGGGACGGCCCTTATTTTTTTAAAATGGCAAATTTCTTTTTAGGATTACACAATGGCACATACTTGTAAAAAAGTATGTTATTATCAAAATGGTTTATTTACATGAAGCAGAGTTTTGCATATGAGCTTTTTTGTGCAATATATTTTGAGAGACCTACATTGTAGGGGGGTTTAGTTTTCCTTTAACCCATTCCTTCTCACCCAATCATAGCTGCATCTGATTCTACCAATCTTTAAACATAAACCAGTGTAATTTGGCTGCTGGTCATTCAGATCCCTTGTCATGCAGCCCCTGCGTTTATATCTCCAGGGCTTTTCTTTACAGATTATTATTAATCAGTGAAGTTTACAGTGTATCACGCTCATACAACACTGCCTGCATTCAGCTGCACTGTCTTCAAAAGGGCCAGGCAGGTGGCATACATACGTCCCTCGTTCCCTGCGACCACCCCCTTAACTTGTACCCCATTCAGTCACACTAATGGGACTCTTGGTCTCTCTCTGCCCTGGCCTGACGTAAATGATGCCTTTCATTCCATAGATATATAAGATATATATTTAAATTTTTTTGTGCCAGAACCACTACTTGTTCACTGTTCTGAGCATGAAATATTCCTAGTTACATTCTTTACTTATTATGCCTTCTTCTACACTTTACACATTTTGCCCATATGTAATGCAATCTGCTGATCTCTGTTTTCTTGCATACCAGGCCATGTTTACATTTCTTTTTATTGGTCTATATTATGTTTTGTCTATTTCTATGGAATCATTAAAGCAGGTGTAATAATGATGTTTGACAGAAAACCAAAGCAATGGCAATAAACATAATTTTGTTTGTAAATCTCTTACAGTCTTCACACAAAAGCAACACATGTAGGGGCACATTTACTAAGGGTCGAATTTCAAAGTTTTTTAACTACGAAATTCGACCCTTAGTAAATGTGCCCCTACATCGAATTTGATAAAAAAAATCGATTTAATACTTCGAATGGAATGATTCGAAGGATCCTACAAAAAAACACTTTGACTTCTAAAACATAGCCAAAGACTCAGAGGGGTTCTAGGAGGTCCCCCATAGGCTAAACAGCAATTCGGCAGGTTTAAGGTGGTGAAGTGTCGAAGTCGAAGCTTTTTAAAGAGACGGTACTTTCATTTTCAAGTGGTCGAATTTGTGAAGTTTTTTCAAATGAAATCTAATTTTGGCCTATTCGATGGTCGAAGTACCCAAAAATTACTTTGAAATTCAAAGTTTTTGAATTCAAAAATTCACTTCGACCCCCTGGGCCCCGTAGTGTTTTCTGTAATTAATCATTATAATATAAGAAATAATTAGTCTGACCTCAAACAGAACAGGTCACTATAGGAGAAATATTTAAATGTGTATTAGTGTGAGTACTCTCTAACAATGTTTTTGTATGTGTATATATATATATATTGTGACAAGATGGCTGACTGTACATTCAGTTTTTTGGGGAAATTAGCTATGGTAGGCACATTGCATTTCCAGGCAAAAACATGGGTTTATTTCAGCAAACTCTTCCCAACAAAAAGTAACAGGAGCACAGTTCATTAGCGTTTCAACAGCACACATTCAAGACTTTTCCCCACTCTGGGGTTCTCATCATACAATAAATATTCTGGGCTTCTCCCAAAGCCTTTCTGACTCTCCCCTCCAAGGATACCAGCTCACCATCCCCTGGCCTGTCTCGCCTTTCAGCTATCCTCAATCATTTTAGGCTCTCAGTCACCTGGCCACGTCTGCTCCTTGTAGTGACAGGCAGCACCCCCAGCCTCTGTGGGAGTTAATAACACAGACAGGTAACCTTCCTGCTCTGTTCCCTGCTCAGAGAGACCTTCCCAACCAGGGCCGCCATTAGAAACCACAGGGCCCCGTACAACCCGCCCACAGTGGTGCCCAAGCCCCACCCCAGATCCCGCCCACTCCACATCACAGTTAAAAGACCACACAGACATCAATGCTAAACAAGTAAGCCCCCCCCACACAAGTTATAAAAAGCTATTAATGGTCAGGGCCCCCTTATAAGTTAAAAAAAATATCTTGGAGGTATTTTATTGTGAGCAATCAACATGTTTCCTTTAGTGGCTTGTGGCCAGTTGAAATACAAGGGGTACGATTATGTTGTATGTCCGACGGAGACAATCTATATAATAATGCATTATATAGGTTAAATGGGGCTAAATGGGGGAAAGTGCTTTAAGAGAAAAAGAGATTGCTGTGGTGCCTGTATACGAGTGTAACATGACAGCGTGATAAAGATTACATAAAAATTAAGGATATCTTTGTTTCAGCCTGCATACACTTGCACATCTCAATGACAGACTACCATGGCGGGAACTAAATTCTCTGCATGCCAATTTGGAGCTCAAATGCCTGTGGCAATTCATCTACAGGCAGGGCATGGCACAATGTACAAAAAAAACTTGTATTGTGCTAATTATTTGCACTTTGTACCCTGCACAGTATATAGCACATTACCCCTCTCATATCCATTCACAAGCCCTGTTCAATTCCTTGTTTTCTGTTTATTGCAAACATTTCAGTCTTTTGTGAAGTTTTCCTCTTTTAAAGTTTTTATTTTTATGAAAGCAGAACATCCAAACAGCAACAGAAGGGCTCATCAAAGCAAAATATTGCTGCTTTCAATTTTAGGATCCACAAAAGCTCTCATTTTTTTTGGTTTAAACATATTGATGTTTTTGAGACACAGACTGCACAGATTGGCAGTAATAAAGGCTCGGACACGGCTCACTTGAATAGAGTTATAAAAAATATTCTTGTTATGAATGATCTCTTTTGTAACTTGCTGGCAAACCCATGCAACAAAAATACCACAGCAGTGTGGGTTGAAGATAATTTTCTATATAGACTAGGTCTCATATAAAAAACAAATGCCATAGAAATAAAAAAGCAGTCGACATTGCAAAAGGCATATTAGACAAATAAGTCCAGACAGGGCACATGGGCATTTTGTTCACTACTTTCCTCTGATGCAGAACAGTACAACTAAAAATGCCCCTTTATTCTTCTCACCAATGCCAGTGTTACTAGTTCCATGTATAACGCGCAAAGTGGTGACAGGTGGATGTTCATTTTAAAATACTCCCATAGAAAATAAAAGAAGACGAAGAAATAAATGGATAGGCATAATAAGGCTAATGAATAGAGGTACAAAAAAAAAGAAGAAATTTAAGAGAGCAGAGGATAGATTCATAAGAAAAACAGGTACGAAGAAAGGGAAAATTAATAGAAGGAAATTTGATAACAAATGGAGAAGAGCTTTGGGGAAAGAGAAAGAGAATGAACGATGAGAAAAAATTGGAAAAAAAGAGAGAAATGTGAAAGGGAACAGTGAAAACAGATAAAAGAAAAAGTAGAAGAGAAAAACATATGAATATCATGGATAATGTTATAAAGGAACAGAAATTTATACCTGTATTCCACAGTTTTCATGCAAGGGATACAATATTTATTATGGGCAGAGTTGCTTGAGTAAGCCTTTAAGTCTAAAACTCATCAATCATAGAAAAAGTATAGGGCTTACTTATTTAGTGAGCATTTACTGCTATAAATAGTATTCTTGCCTTACCAAAAGACACATTATCAGATTTTCTTGACATTTATTTTCACTATGGACCTTTTTCGAATGTCATACACACAAACTGCCATAAGAGAAATTCTAAATATGTATGTAGGGGACAAGAGGAATCCTTCCCATGTTTTTCTGCCTGTGACATCATCCAGCCCAGTTACAGGCTAAAGAGCGATCCGATTGGCTGGGCACCCCAGTGCATCCTTGGGAGAGAGGGTGTGCCTGACTTTGGAGCCAAATGCAAGGGGTCTCCCAGAGAGCTGAACAGAGCCAGCATGAGTAGCTGTAAGACTGTCAAGTACAGAGAAGCTGTTAAATCTGTGGAGGTACAGATTGAGCCCAGCCTGTCCCCTGCCCAAGTGTTTACTGCAGTTTATATAAAGTTTATCTTTGTTCATTTGCAAACTGATTATAAATCTGTGCAACGGCCAACTATTTCCCCTGCAGACAGGTACGGGAACACTGTGATCTGAGAGGATATGTGAAATAAAAACAACCAGGTTTATCTGAGGCTTAATTTAGCCTTTAAGGGGACTTGTGTGCTGTGCTTGGTGCACCAACAAGGATGCAACCAGCACATCAATGTGTTTCCTATACTAAAGCAATAAATCAAAGGTTGGCACAAGCACTGTTATACACAAAAGTGGCCCAATGTTCCCTCCAATGTGTGTGCTTGTGCGTGTGCACAACAAATTGTGATGCGCACTAACAATTTTGTGCGGAAACACAAAAATTGCATTTATTCTGGCGTGGGCACACAGTTTTTAAAAATGTGCACACAAGTATAAAATGTGCACAAAGAAGGATATTTTTTTGCACAAATAGCCAAGAAGGAATTAGATTGACACCTAAGCAGCCCCAGCAGCAGCCTTGGTTAGAGCATAAGAATACTGCTGATGGGGAGGATAAGCATTAACCCAGCCATGATTAAGGGTTAAGTATATGTAGAAAATTAACAACAGAATAAAGAATCATACTAATGTTAATTTCCCATTAATAAATTACTGCTGCATGTCTTTCCTAGCGATATCTGTCAAATACAATCATCTGTATGTTAAATCATCAATAGGAGCAATTTTTGAGACAGCAATATGGTTATATCCTTTAGAGTGACAGTGTGACATTATTAGGTGATATGAATTGAGGGTTCACAGTCTTTAGATGATGCATTAACAGAACTTTTTTGCTGAAAAAAAGCTAAACACGTGTCATTAAGAAAATATATGGCAATCACAGTGCATTATACTATATAGTTTATTTTTGTTTATTTAAAAATACAATAAGAATTGCATTATATACAGTAGGATCTGGGGTGTTTATCCATACTTATTTGTGGAGTAAGTGAATTAAAGCTTCTGTGAATAATGGGACTGATATTTTTTACTTTTAGCAGTTTGAATAACATCCCAGTTTTGTTGAGTTCTAATGTTTTGGAAAATCTGAATTTACCACAGTATAAAGCTTTCACTTGCCACAATACAAAGCCAGCAAAACATTTGCCCAGGCCAGGGCCCGCAAATGTATTTGCTGGTAAATTTGAAATATCCTTAAATATGGTCCACCTACCTATGCCAACACAGATCTTGCCTTTTCCCTTCCTTGATCTCCTCCCGATCCACCTTTTAGTTCTCCGTTGTGTTGTTGTTCCACCCCATTGATGTTACACATCCCCAGTTATATCATGACCCCTTTAGTCACCGACCCCTGGCCAGCCATTAAAAAGAAAAGGTGGCAAACTTTACTGGGATAAGAACCGACGTGAATGACGAATAATTTCTGTTAAATAGTGATGAGCGAATCTGTCCCGTTTTGCTTCACCGGAAAATTTGCGAAACTGCGAAAAAATTTGGGAAGCCGCAAAAAATTCTCGAAACGCATTGAAGTCAATAAGCGTTTTTATGCACAACTTTTTTTTACATGCACTACCATTTTTTTTACTCAAAATGCATTAGTCAATGGGCGTTTTATTTTTTTTTATGGCGACTTTTTGGTCCTAATGCATTTAAGTTTTTATGGAGACTTTTTTGTCCAAATGCATTAAAGTCAATGGGCGTTTTTTGTTATGGCGACTTTTTTGTCCAAAAGCATTAAAGTCAATTGCCGTTTTTTTCTGATGGCAACTTTTTTGTCCTAATGCATTAAATTCAATGGCGGCTTTTTGTTATAGTGACTTTTTTGTCCTAATGCTTTAAAGTCAATGGGTATTTTTTCTTATGGATTATTTTCTCTGCAAATTTTTCCACAGCGAATCTTCGCCACAGTTAAACGAAAAAAATCGCACATAGCAAAATTTGGAATTTCACCGTGAATCCATGGCTGGCAAATACATTTGTTCATCACTACTGTTAAACCCTGTGGAACACATTGGAGCTATATATATATATAAAAAACAATAATAATCATAATTACCCCCTAAGATTTGCTTCCTTGCTTAAACAGACCTGTTGTTGTAGGTGTTTTATCTTTCTTTCATTCAGAGGAGCCTGAAAGCACTGTATATTATTAAATAAAGAGATTTCGTCTCATATTCACATCACATTTAAGATCTGCTATGAAATTCCTACATCTGCTTTGCTGTTCTGCTTTAACCAGGATGCTATTTATAGAAAAATCATTTCCAATTCATCTGCATCGAATGTGCACATAGGGTAAAAACAATGAGACCTGTAGCTTGCCAAACAGGTTGATATATCATATGCATTCTTTAAAGGAGAAATATTGGAAAAAAGCTAATACTTTACGAGAATATGCTGTATACACGCAATGGAGTTTGCTTTTTTTGAGGGAGATTCATTTGTAAATGAATAAAATGTATTTATGAATCTATCATGTGATATTTCTAGAATGTTTTAGAGTGGTAGAAATTTAGTTTAGTGATCGTCTATGAAACAACACTCCATCCCATTTTTTATATACAGTCATCTAGACTAATTACTATGTAAAGAACTATATTATAAGATATATCTATTGATAGAAATTGCAATCATAAAAGGTGCCTCACACTGTGCATATTATGTAGCAAAGGGGACAAAAAGTTTGCCCCTGTATAGTATCCCCACTATAGCATCCAAACAGTTATTTGCTATCTTCTAACTGCTGTTTACTAGTAAAAGGTAACTAGTGGTTGGCTGTTACCGCTATTGGCTTGCTTGTGTAACTGATTATTGTCTTACAGAGATTGCTCATCTTTTTAAATCAATCTTGCGAGAACTAACAACATAATCATACCATTCACTTCACTAGTGGTGCAGCCAACACCCGGCACAGTCTAGCCAACAGTATGAAGAACTTAAAGGAGCTATACACACAACTTATATGCAGTGGGGGAACTTAACCCATTTATTATTTCCACCTGTGCATCAATGTTTCAGCGGATTATGCTTTGTTTGGCTTTTGTTTGGTATGCCTCACTTTTGCTGCTTGACTGAATAAAGAATTGGATGCCAGAAGTTTTTTGAACAAAACAAATAGTAATATACATGTCCAGTAACATCTTACCAATTAAGAGCCAGCACGTTGTGACATCCCTGTGGAGATAGCACACCACATTGATAGATGCACCCTCAGGATCTTTGTTCCGTGACCTGGATCCCCACACATTGGATCTGGGAAATCACTAAACCTAAATACCTATTAGGCTGTGATCCCTACACTACAGGTCAGTCTTGCCTAAGGGGAGAGCTACCTACTCACTATCCATCCTAATTGGAGAACAGGCTGCTCTTGCAATATAATTCTGTCTGTCTCCCTTTCCTAGAAAGTGCTATTACAGAGAACTATCCTGTCCTGCCTACACCTCATTCACAGGGTCCCTATATCTCTGGCTTCACCACCCTTGGGGCCTTTCCTTTACTGGGGCCTAAGTCCCAGGCTCTCAGCAGCATCCACTCCCTCCTTAAGTGGAAGGCAAAAGAGGAAGATCCACTCTCTGCCCATCACTATACTGATGTGGCAGGACGTGTTCATCAGCCTCTGGGCCAATGGTACACATTACAAATTTTGCTAATAAGCAAAAGTAGATACCTGGGCTTTTACCCAGCAACTAGAGAACAAGGAAGTGTAGGCATTTAAAGCCATATGGGAGTGTTAACCCTATGGATCCCTACATATTTATACCTATAGTTCAAAGCATAGTTTGGGCTTTTAAGAAGACAAATTTAATGAGGACCATGCACTTGTATTAACAATGATTTCGAAGAGCCGGTTTAATTATGTTCAAAGCTCAATGATGCAGTGTATACATATAAAAATACTGGATCGCTAGGATGATTGTCTATTTTTCTGACTGTAAGCCTATTTCTACAATCTCATCCATGATTTTCCTTTTACAAAGAAAGAATGAGAGGCAGTGAGGCAATTCCCTGAAAACTTGCTCATGCACAACAGAAAATTCAGTATAATAACTTCAAAATGACTATACTTTCCAGCTATACCAATTTAGGTGAGACAGCACAAGTGAAATGTTGTGAACTATGCTAAAATTATTTTTTCCCACCAAAATTGCCCTCATTTTATCCAATGTAACTAATATCTCTGACTAATACCAGAATCACCTTCTTAGACTAATGTGTGAGATGGCAGTTTCTCCACTGGCTTAAAAAAAATGCAGATGAAGAAGAACTTAATTTGCCTGATGCTGTCTCGTAAGCATCAGTGTGTATTTATGGAGTTGAAATCTTTCCGTGTGCACAATAACAGGCAGATACAATTCCTGTCATTGCTAAGAGACATGGGGTGGCTTCAGGTGGATTGTATTCTCCATTAGCATTTTTCCATTGCAGCAGTAAAGGCTTTTTCTGGCATTTGATCAGTGAAATCGCTCATAACTGTAAGAAAACATAATAAAGGCATTTATTAAGCAGTTACTACAGAATGGCATTTGGCTGGAGTATATGAACACATGTGCATCAAAAGATGAATAGTAAAGAAAAAGTAAATCTTATATTGTTTCATGGTCTACATCTTTATCATCAATAACTGCAAAAATTGTTCTCTAATATCATGCAAGTAAAAATAGAACAGTGGGTTTGCATTCAGCCCACACAAACTGAAACTCTTCAAAGAAGGCTTTTGTAGGCATAATTGCAGTTATTTAGATCAAGATAATGCACCTGAAAATACACAGAAATTACTCTTGGGAGGCTGTGTTCTTTTATAGTAAATTATTATGCTGAGCAGAATGCATGATTTTTATGTGCTAAAGAGGCAGTTTTTAAACACACTTTGACCTGGTCCCATATATAGTTAATTTGGTACATTCTTTCATCTACTGCACGCTCTGTCATTGATCACCACTTTGTTATAGTTATTCTACTGTATGATATATTATACTTAGACAAAGAATGCATGCTATATACATAGCAAACAATAAAGCCCACTTGTCCTCATAGGTAAGTGATACATACATCTGATGTACAAATGAGTAAAGCCGATATGTGAGATACTCTCCCATTTCCGTGTGTCATTGTTTCTTTATGTTCACAACTTTTATTTATGCTCTACTAAACAAGGCATCATTTTCAAGGGCTTATTTGTAATTGTATCATGCTAAAACAAAGGCTTGTGCCCCTACATGCTCCTTGCATTTGTGAGGAGCATACAATCATAGCACCTGACCTGCCTGTTCTGATAGTTTGCTGGTACATTCATTGACACAAGAGAACACTCTGCCTGGAGGTCATAATGATTACAGGATTCCCTTAGTGTGTTGTGCCAATAGCCACAACTGACATGTACCAATGTAATAGCACACTGATGTTAGCTCCAACAGCAGTACAGGATTTTTACTATCAGCTTTGTACCAATAATATAATTTATATTTAAGCGAGTAGGAAGAATGCCAATTTGTGGGTCATAAAAATATCATAATTCTGCCTTGACTTATCTAAAACAAAGGACATAAACCCACATATTCCAGTTTTTACAGATCAAAAAACATGACTGAATGCTTGAGCCTGGCACGGTATCTAAGAAAGGCCTGGAGATGGCAGTAGTTTAGATTACACATACAGCTTTTCACCAAAATTGTTAGTGTTAGTGACACATTCTCTAAAAAAATAATGTACCTGTATCACTTTAAATAAAGGTAAAAGATAATAGAGGTGAATAAGTAATAGTAATGTATCTGCACAATGATCAGTTTCCTTTTAGGTAGGTAACTAGAATACAGGTATGGGACCTGACTGTTATCCAGAATGCTCAGGACCTAGGGTTTCCCGGATAATTTATGTTTCCGTTATTTGGATCTCTGTACCTTAAGTCTACTAAAAAATGAACATTAAGGGGCACATTTACCTAGGGTCGAATATCAAGGGTTAATTAACCCTCGATATTCGACTGTCGAAGTTAAATCCTTCGACTTAGAATATCGAAGTCAAAGGATTTACTGCAATTCGTTGGATCGAACGATCGAACGAAAGATTTGAATTCATCGATCAAACAATTTTTCTTTGACCAGAAAATTGTTAGAAAGCCTTATGGCGACCTTCCCCATAGGCTAACATTGCACCTCGGTAGGTTTTAGGTGGCGAAGTAGGGGGTCGAAGTTTTTTTTAAAGAGACAGTACTTCGACTATCGAATCGTCGAATAGTCGAACGATTTTTAGTTCGAATCGTTCGATTCGAAGTCGAAGTCGTAGTCGAAGGCCGAAGTAGCCAATTCGATGGTCGAAGTAGCCAAAAATATCATTCGAAATTCAAAGTTTTTTTTATTCTATTCCTTCACTCGACCTAAGTAAATGTGCCCCTAAATAAACCCAATAGATGGGTTTGCCTCCTATAAGGATTCATTATATCTTTGTTTGGATCAAGCACAAGGTACTGTTTTATTATTAGAGAGAAAAAGGGAATCATTTTTAAAAATTTGAATTATTAGGATAAAATAGAGTCTGTGGTAAACGGCCTTCCATAATACAGAGCTTTCTAGATAATGGGTTTCCAGATATCAGCTCACATACCTGTAACCAAGTATTCTTATTTGTTCCCATTCCCTGGTTGTAAATATTCTAATGAAATTGAGAACTCTGTGTACTCACCCTCAATATGGTTGATATGGACAGAGGCTTAGGGTTGTGCATGATCCAGTAGCATTGGTTTACAATAGACACTTTATTACAGGTACAACTAAGCTGCGTTTTATTGAGAAGTACACTGAGCTGGAAACAGTACACTTATCTGTATTATTCATTTAATATCTTCTTTCACTAACAGGAACTTCATGATGAACCACATAGGCTGCTAACCAAATAATTTATCATTGTAGATTATGTTTGTACCTGCTGGAAAATGTAAGCATATTTTTAGTCACTATTATGCTGTTTAATTATACATTTTAATCACTTGGAAAATTGCATCAAACTTTGTCAGAACACATTTCTTTTTGAGTTTATATAATATGATTAATTATGGAAATACATGGATGCCATTTAGTTTGGAACTGAAAAATATGTTTTAGCATTTTTTTTTGATGGTGAATAAAGCAGTTATGTTCAGCACAGGAAGAGAGATGTGTAAATAATACAATAAGACACTCTGGAAAGAAAAAGTGCTTGATTAGAAAGATGGAAAATATAAAGCTGTCAGGTTTGCTCTAGGTATTACAATGTAAAAGTTATAAATAGGTTATTTATCTCACTATGGTCTTGATTAGATGCCTAGTAGAACCAAATCAGCAGACTTACTGGTGCCCTTGGTTGACCCACTGATATCCTAGAGGGTAGTGCTGGCTCTGTGGTTAAAATAAAGCAAGTGGAATATAAGTAATCAACCTAGGCTCACGACCAGTCCACCTATTTTACTCTAAATTTCCCTACTTTTCTTCAACCATACTTGGTCTAGCCACCATTGCAAATTGTTGTCCCCCCATATCCCACAGCCATATATTTAAATTTCAAATTATATTTATATATCTCTCTCTCTGTATATTTAAATATTATTTTATTTAAAAAAACAAGATATAAAGAAGCAATACATTTCTACCCTCTGAGGAGCCACATACTCATGGTATATTTGCCCGCCATTAATGAGAGCTTCTAAAAGCTGTTCATTCAAAATATTACCATTAAAATATTACCATTCCTTTCTTTCTTACCCTTCCTCTTTCATTCATACCCTGGTTTTATTTCCTAGCCATCAATTCTCTCTCTCTCTTATCAAAAGTTAGAGATTATTTACCTAATGCAATACCTGATGCATTCCTGTCCCAACTGTAATACTAATAAACCATTTACATGTATAGAAGGAAACCTCCATTTTTAGAGAAACTGTGTTTATGTGCTTATGGGTTAGTATTATAGCAGTGGTCCCCAACCAGTGGCTCGTAAGCAACATGTTGCTCTCCAACCCCTTTAATGTTGCTCCCAGTGGCCTCAAAGCAGGTGCTTATTTTTTGAATTTTTTTGGAGGCAAGTTTTGGTTTCATAAAAGCTAGGCGCACTGCCAAACAGAGGCTCAATGTCGAGTGACAATCCACATAGAGGCTACCAAATGGCCAATCAAAGCACTTATTTGGCACCCTGTGATATCCCAGTGCTGGGTGTTCTGGAACTGGAAGAATGCACACAAAGATGCCAGACTGCAGGGTAGAAGTCAGCTTTATTCCTGGCTGCTCTCTCCACACTGTTTGCTCCTCCCCCTTCACTTCCCCTTCCTGTGTCCATAACCTTTCTCATTACTCCACCCAGTGGAACAACATTACACACCCCAAGAACATTATTCATGTTAGCTTTGCTCCTCAACTCCTTTTACTTCTTAATGTTCCTCCCGGGTTCAAAAGGTTGGGGATCCCTGTATTATAGGATCCACAAAAATAATCTTCCCATTCACTATACAGTTGTGGCTCAAAAACACTGTCACCTTTTTCAAGTAATAAATGAAGTACTGCCAGCAAATATTTGTTTGCAGTGAAACAACACCCAAAAGCAACAAGAATTTATAATAAATCATAACAAATAAATCATATCAAATCCACATAGAAATCCTAAAATGTAATTGATTAAATTAACATATTTAAAAAAATGTACATTTGACTCTCCTTTTTATTTGTCAGTAAACTCATTTAGTCCATCCCCAGAAACTTTAATGGTTCTATGTCCACCATACACAACGTTTCAAGAAGTTTGAGGAATTGTAGCTAATCTCCGTGGATGTAGTTGCAAGAGAAAAATTCATTGTTTGAATAGTGGTGAAAGAACTAGATAAACTGGCAGATAGATTAAAGCTGACCTTTACACAAGGTACAACAGTTATAATCTACAGCATCCATCACCAGCTCAGGGAAAAGGGGCTTCTTGGAGAAAACCTATAAAGAGCCCATTACTGATAGAAAGTCTGACTGGTGTTTGCCAAAACGCACATGAACAAGCTAAAATGCTTCAAGTAGTCCTGAGGACAGATGAAGCAAAATTAGAGAATTTTGTGGTAAAGCACAACATCTCTTTTTACAGGGAAAAATAAAAACTACAGTTAAAGACATAGGACGCCTGCTTATGTTTGGAGTTGCTTTGCTGCCCCTGGAAGTGACTGTCCTAAGTGCCACCCTCCATCTGCCCATTCAGAATACATTGTTGCCAAAAGTTCCACTCTAGGAGTGCAATGGGATCACTTCTATCATGTGCAATCCAGTTGTGTTTCTCAGTAATTTGTACCACAGTGGTATTACACACATACATCATTGAATAAAATGGTTGTAAGTGGTCTGGAGAATAAATTGTTTACCCCTGGCAATAAACTAAGACATTTGCAGGCTGAAATGGCATTAGTATTAATATCCAAAGATATTAGGTTGCCCACCATTTTCCTGCATCTTGGGCATTTACTTGTATATTACATGACATTATGTTACATTTCCTAAATTGCATTTTCTTAGGCAGAGTATGGCTTATAGGCATACATAAAGCAAATATAGTTAATATTGTTTAAGTTCAGCCTGGGAACAAATACAAATGAGTTCATTAGATAGCCTGCAGGGCAAGTATAACAGCCAGACAAATTGGTTCTTATCTTATCACGCTCTATGCTTCACAACTTTTATTGCAATACTGGACCCACGACAAAGTACATTTACATTCTCATCAGCAGTCGTTTATGACCTTTTATATTCTAAAAATTCATAAGAAGGGGATTTATGCATTACACGGTGACTTCACAAATCTGAACACTGTTTCAGCACAATGAATTGCAATATTATAAATGTAATAATATTTGAAGTGATTAATATGTTTAAACATTATAACAGAATACATTTGTTGTATTGGTACATATTTAGTGGGCTTATAGCATTTCTTTATACAACCAGCTCCCTCGCCTTTAATAACCAGATAGCAGAAATGTCTCCAAGGCTCAACAGTACCTTACTGTGCTAATATTTAACCACCGCACCATTTAATTCTCTCATAGACTTGTCACCTCCATCTATATATACATTTCTGAAATATCAGTTTGCCAAGATTCCACCACTACATTGTTGCAGTAGTCAATAATACTGCAACAGAGTATTCCTTTAGAATAATCATTGTCTTCTTCTATATTGTACCAAAGACTCCTGTTTATAAAGCGCTATATATTTGCTGGAGGTCTGGCAAATTATCTGCTGGCTTGTCAACCCAAGAACAAATTTAAATAATGTATAGATTTGAAGATTTTCAAAGGGATTTTAGTCTTAGCTATATAAAGGCTGGAGTGACTGGATGTCTAACAGAACATAACAGAGCACTACTTCCTGCTGTGCAGCTCTCTTGGGTACCAGGCAGTAACCAATCAGTGCCATGAGGGGGGCCACATGGGTCATAACTGGGCTTTTGAATCTGAACTGAATGCTGAGGATTAATTGCAAACTCACTGTAGCCCTCCTTAAAGTCGCTGACTAACTCAGAGTTAGAGAGCTGAAAAGCAGGAAGTTGGGTTCTGGCTATTATATTAGACATCCAGTCACTCCAGTCTTTATTGATTACATTTTTGACTAACTATATTAGAAACATTTTTTTATTTTGCACATACTATCTATTTACCCAGTTTTTATTTTTACACTGAACTGTCCTAAAGTAAAGGATTTGGCAGATGGAAGGTATTGATGGTGCATCTTAAAACAAAAAATAGTTACTAGATAAAATAATTATTATACTGCAGACTACAGCCATAGAAATTTGCAGAGATACTTTACTAGAAGACATACAGTCTGGAGAATTTATATGTTACAGTTATTTAAGGATGCACGTGTTCTTTCTGAAGTAACATTTACTATTTGGATTTTGTTTTTCCCTATTGCATCCTTTAACGATTATAAACCTACTATATCTGTTACATGCTGAATATAATTTTTTTTTATTTGGTAGCATTTGAATTATAATAGACTGTTACTTACCGTGTATATATTACTGATAAAAGCTGATAAAGGAAATTCATGTGCTTTTGCACTTACACTGTTTTTTTCCTTACTTATTTGCATTGCATTCATTGTATTGACAGACAAAATTAAATAAAAAATAAATGAAAAGTTGCATATTTTAAAAGATTCTAACCAAATTTTTAACCTTCATTTGTTAGTGGGTCTGTTCAAACCAATCCTCACTTTCAGCTGCTAAATGACATTTAAACACTTTTTTAAAAACAAAAACAAACGTGTGCACTTGCAGAAAACTAATTACTAAACAAGACAATGACCACTCTTTTTTGTGTGTATATGTAGTACCTATCCAACAATGTAAGTGCAGGGTGCAAAATACACCATGGTGGGAATACCACCTTGTCAGTGTAATTCATAGCAATAAGGAAGGCAGCAGTTCAATGTCCTGCATTTATTAAGTCATATATGTAATGTTTCTAATTGTGAGGTTTAAACTGTTCATAAAGACACAGGAGATGTTCTTCTTGTAACAGATCTGTATTTCTATCAGTCCAGCAAAACTTAAGATGGCAGCAGGACCTCCCACATCAACAAGTTACACACTGTTATGTATAAAGCATTATCATGTTATAGAGACACCTAGGGGCAGATTCACTAAGGGTCGAATTTCGAAGTTAAAAATACTTCGAAATTCGACCCTCGAATTGAAATCCTTCGACTTCGAATATCGAAGTCGAAGGATTTAGCGCTAAACGTTCGTTCGTTCGATCGAAGGATTTTTCGTTCGATCGAACGATTAAATCCTTCGAATCGAACGAATCGAAGGATTTTAATCCAACGATCGAAGGAAAATCCTTCGATCAAAAAAAGTTTAGCAAGCCTATGGGGACCTTCCCCATAGGCTAACATTGACTTCGGTAGGTTTTATCTGCCGAAGTAGGGGGTCGAAGTTTTTTTTAAAGGGAAAGTACTTCGACTATCGAATGGTCGAATAGTCGAACGATTTTTCGTTCGATTCGTTCGATTTCGTTCGTATTCGAACGAATTTAACCAATTCGATGGTCGAAGTACCCAAAAAATACTTCGAAATTCGAATTTTTTTCATTCGAATCCTTCACTCGAGCTTAGTGAATCGGCCCCCTAGTGTGTGCCACATTATATTACAATATACAACTGTTGCACTGCCGTTTTGTCCCAATCATCCAGTCCTTATTCTACTTTTGGGGGGGTGCCCACACCCCCACTGACTGAGCACCGAGTTACATTAAAGGGATACTGTCATGGGAAAAAAAATTTTTTTCAAAATGAATCAGTTAATAGTGCTGCTCCAGCAGAATTCTGCACTGAAATCCATTTCTCAAAAGAGCAAACAGATTTTTTTATATTCAATTTTGAAATCTGACATGGGGCTAGACATTTTGTCAATTTCCCAGCTGCCCCATGTCATGTGACTTGTGCCTGCACTTCAGGAGAGAAATGCTTTCTGGCAGGCTGCTGTTTTTCCTTCTCAATGTAACTGAATGTGTCCCAGTGGGACATGGGTTTTTACTATTGAGTGTTGTTCTTAGATCTACCAGGCAGCTGTTATCTTGTGTTAGGGAGCTGTTATCTGGTTACCTTCCCATTGTGCTTTTGTTTGGCTGCTGGGGGGGAAAAGGGAGGGGGTGATATCACTCCAACTTGCAGTACAGTAGTAAAGAGTGATTGAAGTTTATCAGAGCACAAGTCACATGACCAGGGGCTGCTGGGAAATTGACAAAATGTCTAGCCCCATGTCAGATTTCAAAATTGAATATAAAAAAATCTGTTTGCTCTTTTGAGAAATGGATTTCAGTGCAGAATTCTGCTGGAGCAGCACTATTAACTGATTCATTTTGAAAAATTTTTTTTTTCCCATGACAGTATCCCTTTAAGCTAGGAAGCGAGGGGCATTTTGAGGCATAAATATTACAACTAATTCATAAAAATGACATTTTGGAAATTATATATATGGGAATGACGACATCTCTTCTCCCTGCACTAAGATACTTTTTTTTTGCTAATATAAATACATTTAAAAAGCTTGCCTAATTTAGCTGTACATACCTTTAGCTTTTCAGATTCTATTTTGATCATGAACAATGAAATGCTTTACTTGGGGAAAAAGCAATAAATAAAGGCATAAAATGTTTGATACAGCAGGCTTCTAAGGTTTTGTTTGATGTTTAGGAAAAAGCTCCAGGTCTAAATTTTCTCATGCAGTATATGGGCATAACATGATTTTATCAAATAATCACAAAGAAATGCTGATCTGCTATTCTGGATCTGTTCCATGTCAGTATGTGGAACAGCTGTTCCAAATCACTCGGATTTATAGGTATGGCATGTACTGACTTCTCAGCAGGGAGCCATCTCTTTTTCTGTCTTTCTGACCTTTTTGCGAAAATCTGCAGAACAGTTACAGCCGTATTAACATTCAGCTCAATCGCTTAGCTTTTAAAACATTCAAAAGGAAAAAAAACATCAAACATGAAGTCAAAGTAGAAATAATCATGAATCAACTATGGTTTAGATTTAAAGTACGATTAGAAATATATTCTTTGTGTAGGAGGGTAGAGGTTTCGCCTCTCCTCATGAGATCCCCCCATAAGGGTAAACTTGAGACGAGCTGGATCTGTAGAGAGTTGCAATGGGGGAGTACAGATCAGTTTTAATAATTGGGCCAATGGGCATCTCAGCTTAGACAGGAAGTGGGATACAGGAACAGGAATATGAATCATAAGAAAAACAGCAGGAATGCCCTTAACCAAAATGCCCACACAAGCAGATTACTACAGTAAGAATATCCATATTGTCAGGACCGCTCGGCACGGTCACTCTGTTCGCCGCCTCCGTAGCATCCAAGATGGCGGCGCCCATTGACGACACGTGGGAACGACGCCGGTGCAATGACGTCACGAAATTCAAAGTTAAAAACCCTTTCAGGTCATGGGTTCAATGCCCGGTGTGCTATTATTCCTGTTGAACTGATTTCTGGACTTTGACCATGCCTGATTATCTACTTTGCTGTTTATCTGCCTGCCTTTTGAACTCTTTCTTGGACTCGGATAGGATTTTGTCTGAACCCTTTTGTACTTCGATATTGGTCTTTAACCCTATAGCTTCCTCCCTGGTCCTGACTACTCCCCGCTGGGAGCCGATAGGCCCCCTGACATTTATCAATTATAATATTAATTACAATTATAATATTAATATTTTGTATACTTTTCATTCTCTAGAATCATGATCAAGTTTTAAACCACACCATCACCAGTGCAGCATTCTATTTAATAACCATGTGTAAGAATTTCCAATTAAGAATTTGCAGTGTTTAAAAACAGCCCTTTTAGGAAATGTTGTTTTTTTTATCATGTTTATTGCTATGCAGCATAGGCGACATTAGAGGGCGCCTCTATAGCAGGGCAGATAGTATCCTATGCATTAGGGATGATGCAGCCATGTGGAGCAGAAGTGGCAACTTTTCATCTTGTTTTTTACATGGCAATAAGCTTTGTTGTTATTGATTCTGTAATGTGACTGACATTAATGTTTCACAGAATGGATATTTTATCTGTTTTGTGAAACTGAGTTTTTATTTTGTTGACAGAATAAATCCTGTGCTATAAAATCTTGCTTTCTGTTATAAGCATCTATTTTGTCATGAAAGTCTAGCTTGGCATGCACCAGGTAGTTACATCGTTATATATTCTGTCCAAGTTTGTTTTACATAATTCATTCTGTAAGTAACTTTACACATAAATGTGTCTGTTAGATGAATGTTATACATTTGACAGATTGCTTGTTAAGATTTACAGAATGGAGTTTGTAATATCATGATATTCTTTTGTGCACAAACCAGATTTTATTCTCATTCTTTAATACAAATAAGTATTTTGTTTATCTGTATATAGGGTAACAAATAGTTATGTACCTTGACTTCTGTGTGCTAGGGATATTTTTGTATACAAAATGTGTTTGGGGCAAATGGCACCCCATAATGTGAATTCTAGCTGTCGGGGCCTCAACCTTGGCTATCACCAGTTTTTGTTTCTAAATGAGTCTCTTTTGCTGTCAAATATACTAATCACACATAATTGGAGGAACCGAGCTCCCCCTACATTCTCGAAATGGCAACAGGTGATGCAAAATGTCTGTAGAACAGAACAATTAGTGTACATAAATGTCACCAAATTTCACTAAATGTGGGACCCCTGGCTGGTTAAGTGCCCCCTTAACCCACAGCTAAGTAATGTGATGCAAGAATAATCTATGATGTTTGTGATCATTTTTCACTGTAACTGTTTATTATGTACATCTGTACTTCCTTTGTTATGCCCCTGTAACGCTTCAGTTCTTTTAAGGTCAGTTTGCTTATTACATGTTGACTGTGCTATGTAACTATTAATACTCACTGCCACTGACAATGTGAATTGTATTGTGCATTATCTGATATACTCAATAAATTACCTGAGTCGAAAAAAATAATAACATCTCAGTCTCCAACCCCTGCCACTGAATAGATCAATACACTTTTCCACATTTATCTGAAGCAGCTTTGGGCAGAATGGGGGGCATGGCTAGGAGTGTAACGGGGCATGGCCAAGGAACTTCCAGAAAATATAACATTTCCGCTACTTGGAGTTGCAGTTCACCAGTGACAAGTAAGTGGTTAACAGAAGTGTGATTGGTAAATGCAAACGTTATGAAGAAGTACGCAGTTTTCAAGTAGGATTACATGTCAAAATAAAAAACAGCAAAGAAAATTAAGCACATTACTAAAGATTATGATGGGGACAAGCCAACAGTCTAATACCCATTTTGCGGGGCTGCAGTGATTGGAAACCAATTGAATTTAAAAGTAATTCAATCATGGCAACCCTTGTGGCGGGATTTTCTACAAGTGTCCCTGATCTTTCACCTGATCTGGCAGCCTTATATATATTGAAGAGAAACGATCTGAATAAATTAGACATGCTTGATGACATTCTTTATGATGACACTTGTAGACTATATCTAGTAGGGCAGAAGCAAGAACTGGAAGAGCTCTCAGACACTGCAGTAGCCAGTCATGCTGGGGCCCTGATCGAAAGGAAAATGTACGTGATGCAGGGATGACCAACCCACAGCTTTTTTTTGCTTATTTTTCCTTTTTCTTGCACCCAGAAAACTGTTTTCTACATTGTTTAGTGTGCACCTCTGTGTTGTGCCTGCATATATGTATAATATATATATATATATTATACATATATGCAGCCACAACACATATATATAATTTTAATAGTGAGCACATACTGTATGTACTGCAGTATGCTCTTCCACAATGGAAATATTGTACTTTGCCTTATGGAAAAATAAAAGTATTTCTCTATTCCACTATCCTTGCTTCACATTAGAAGACTGTAAGGTATATAAAGAGATATGTGAAAGTGCAGAATGGTAATTATGTGCTTTTCATTTATTTGGAAGCTTTTATGGAAAATGTCAAGATCAACAATAAAGAATGCAGAAACATTATACCCCAGCAGCTTTGAGCACAGGCAGAATATCTGACCTCCCTGAGCTCTGTAACAATAATGCTCTTCACAGCTTTGTTTCTTTATTTTTGTGAAATCTTATTTATTATTCACAGTGCTAGTGAAAGGTTTTTTTTTATCTATTAAGCATTTAATATACAGTGGATTGGGTGTTGTCAGGAGACAGATAAGCAATATGAAGATCCCTTACTGTTCACTGTGCTTGAAATCATCTTTGGCAAGCAGAAAACAATTTGTATATGAAGTTATGAATTATGAACTGAAAAAAAATTGGTATAAAAAAGTAATTTGGAATACCATACCTGGTCTCTCTATCTGCCTAACAACAGATCCACACTCAACCAAAGAAGTAATGTTCAGGCAGAATGGCAACCTGTGCAAAAACTCCCAGGCAAAAAGATAAACACGAACCTCCATAAATTATCAAGGGCACTGGGAACAAAATTTGCCGAGGTGCATTAACCCACAGCAAACAGTATTATATTTAAAGATGTCATATCGTTTTTCTTATCCCTTAGGCCATTTTATTGCATTTATAAATTGTGAATTAGTGCTGTAACATATTTGGTCCAAGAATTAGATATCGCAGCAAATTTAGAGCAATATTGATACTAACTATAGTGGGAATGCAGGTCTTTCTAATGGTGTCAGTGGAGAGCAAGGTAAGCTAAGGGTAATGTATCACATGGTATATGCCTCACTGTAGAAACCAAGCCAAGATGAATGAAGGGTATTTTGAACACCTAGTTGACATAAGCAAGCCAAAGTGAGTTGCAAATGATTCTGTGTAAGAGCAGCAATTATGAGCACTGCCAAGATATACATGGTGCCAAAGACCCAAAAGAACCTCCACTGACTTACTGTATAGGGTAATTGACAGTCAGACTATAGTTGCCTGGAAATGCCAGTCCTCTTTTTCAGGCTGTTTTATGTGTTGGCTGTTTGAAAATAATTTTACCATATCAATTATGCATCTACATTTTACTTAATGTATTTATTTTATACATGTTATTTACATATGGCTGCCCCCATGACTTCTGGATGCACTTAAAGGGATACTGTCATGGGAAAAGTTTTTTTTCCAAAACACATCAGTTAATAATGCTGCTCCAGCAGACTTTTGCACTGAAATCCATTTTTCAAAAAAAGCTAAAGGATTTTTTAATAGTTAATTTGGAAATCTGACATGGTGCTAGACATATTGTCAGTTTCCCAGGTGCCCCCAGTCATGTGACTTGTGCTCTGATAAACTGCAGTCACTCTTTACTGCTGTACTACAAGTTGGAGTGATATCATACCCCTCCCTCCCCCCACCCCCCAGCAGCCCATCACTGGTAGATATAAGAACAGCACTCAGTTGTAAAAATCCATGTGCCACTGCGACTCCTTCAGTTATATTGAGTAGGAGAAATAATAGCAATTTCATAGTGCAGCACTGGCTCTTTCTGAAAGCACATAATCAGGCAAAATTACCCGAGATGGCTGCCTACACACCAATATTACAACTAAAAAAAATACACTTATTTGTTCAGGAATAAAATTTTATATGGTAGGGTGAATGGTTTGCAGTATAAACAGAGTAATTTAGAAATAAAAACGACACCATAAAAATCATGACAGAATCCCTTTAAACACTCTAAAATGAAAATGCCATATTCGCCTTATTGCTTTGGGCTGGGAATAGCCCCTATCAGTCATTTCTATATGTGGCATGACACTACATATGTGGTTCCCCTACATGCCTCAGTGTAAGGCCAAGGGCAGACGGAGCATTGGTTCTCAGCCTGTATTTTGTTCACAGGCTGAGAACAAAATTATACTTTATTTACATAGCCAAACATATTGCACTGCATTTACACAAATTATACATCATTCCCATCTGTCCCTGCCCGAGAGAAGCTTCAAACTGCATACATTATAATCAATTTTCTTAGGAGCTAATTAACCTGCCTACGGTATATGGTTTGGAGTGTGGGAGTACCCAGAAGAAACCCCACATCGAACTGGGGAGAACATGCAACATTTTTGAAAGCAGTGCCCTTTCTAAGGAGCTGCACAAAGAAGATATTAATTGCTGTATGCACACCTCTTCTCTGCTTAGATGAGGCTGAGTACAGGACTGCTCACCTGCTCACCTACTTCAACAAAGTAGAATTCAGTTAAAATTGTCTCAAGGTGGTAGTAGCTCTATTCCTAAAATAGAAACGTTAAAAGAGCTTTGTACAAAGTCCTGCATTACTGAACCTGTGCTTGCCTTGATTAGATTTCACACTATAGTATTGATATATTTGCACAATAAGACTAGATCCTAGAGGATATAAAAATGTATACACAAATGTTCATCCGTAATCTATAATGGAAAACAAATGCATGGATACATGCATGCAGGACTTGTTTGCACAGATCAATACCTTCTTTGTGCAGCTCTTCAGTAATAACATTAACCAGCATTATCAACACTGCCCCATTTAATAGGGTTTCTCGGGTGAATTATAATTTACACAATGTATAAAACAGGATCAATTCCCAGGAGCTAAATACTGCATGCTATTCTATTACACACAAACCAAACCCTTGTATAGATTTTGTTATACAAAGTGAATTTACTGCTTCAGCATCAGACAACATCAAATATTTCACAGACGCTTAATGGCCATAATTTAGTTACCAAACCATAAACTTTCCTTTGGGATAAACAGAAAATCAATTTTACTAAAGAAAATTAAGCCTTTTAACAAATGATAATATTCAGTAGGCATGGTCAACCTGCCGACCCACAGAAATTGTTGAAGATATACTAAGAGAATAAACTGAATAATTATGGAAGTGGTAATTCCCCAAGTGTTGAATGGGCCAGATCATTATGTATGTGGAGCCAGAATATTATCACTAGATTAACAACACATCAAAATTATACGGGGGCCTTTTCGGGAAACAGTTCACTCCCCTTGCCTACTGTATTTGGTGTTCCTAAGCAACATTTGGCTGAACCCCCTCATATATAATTATTATCATGTATCTTAAGATTTACATTGGTCTCCTGATATTAATTTGTCATAGTAACATAGTAAATTAGGTTGAAAAAAGGTATGTCCATCAAGTTCAATCTTTTAAGTATGGATTTAATCTGCCTAACTGTTAGTTGATCCAGAGGAAGGCAAAAAAAACCATTTGAAGTCTCTCCAATTTGCCTCAAAGGGGGAAAATTTCCTTTCTGACTCCAAGATGGCAATCGGACCAGTCCCTGGATCAACTTGTACTATAAGCTATCTTCCATAACCTTGTATTCCCTCACTTGCTAAAAAGCCACCCAACCCCTTCGTAAAGCTATCTAATGTATCAACCAGTACGACTGAGAGAGAATTCCACATCTTCACAGCTCTCACTGTAAAAAACCCCTTCCAAATACGGAACCTCTTTTCTTCTAATCGGAATGGGTGCCCTTTTGTCAGCTGGAAGGACCTACTGGTAAATAAAGCATTAAAGAGGATATTGTATGATCCCCTTATATATTTATGCATAGTCATATCCCCCTCTTAAGTGCCTCTTCTCCAGCGTGTACAACCCCAACTTGGCTAGTCTTTGCTCATAGCTGAGATTTTCCATACCTTTTACCAGCCTAGATGCCCTTCTCTGGACCCACTTTAATTTAATAATGTCCTGTTTGAGTGCTGGAGATCAAAACTGCACAGCATATTCCAGATAGGGCTGTACCAGCACTATGTACAGTGGAAGGATAACCCCTCCTCCAGATCATCTATGCCCCTTTTAAAACAGCTCAAGACCTTGTTTGCCCTTGAAGCTGCTGACTGACATTGCTTGCTACAGCCATGTTTATTTTCTACAAGGACTCTAAGGTCATTTTCCATTATGGATTTGCCTAGTGCAGTCTTATTAAGGGTATAAGTGGCTTGCATATTTTTACATCACTGGTGCATGACTTTACATTCATCAACATTAAATCTCATCTGCCACCATTAAAGTCATTAATGCAATGTGTAAGGTACCTTTGGTCGCAGCTCAGTCTTCTCGTGGGCGCAGGCGCAGGGGTGTGCAGGGTTCTGCGCATCCTTGGCGTCTGTTTCCGGCGCCCGCGTCTTTGCGCGGGCGCGCGTCCGTTCATTCGGGCGCGCGCGCGTCGCGACGGTCGCGGGCGCGCTAATGTTGACGCACGGCGTCCTGACGCTGCGTCCTTACGTTTGGCGCCAATCTGTCCCTATTTATCCTTGTCGAAAAAAGCAAACAGCGCTTGGTGATTATTTTCCTTGCTCCTGAACCTTTGCTGTTGTACCTCTCTTTGAACTTGATTCCTGGATTTTGACCTCGGCCCGTTTCTGACCACCGCTTGACTTCTGCCTGCCTATCGACCCTGCTTGTTTTGACTACCGATTGTACTCCGCCTGCCTTCTGACCTCGGCCTGTTTCTGGTTTGCTTGAACTCCGCCTGCCCTTCGATCTCTGCCTGTCTACGGATTCTTCTCTACTCTAACACGGCCTGCTACCACCACTTGTGAGCTCCTGCTGTACACTAAAGCAGTTTTAACTGCTAAGCTCTTCTCCAGTGGCTCCTACCCTCCTGGCACTCCTGACACAATGTCAAATTTGTCTGATGACCTATTCTTCAAAAAACCATGCAGATTACTGCTCATAATGCCATTTACTAGGACAACATTTTGAATGTGATCCCTTAACAAGCCTTCAAATAATTTGCCCACCATGAATGAAATTTACAGGCCTATCATTGCCAGGCTGAGATCGTAATCCCTTTTCAAATATATAAATTACATCAGATCAGAAATAGAGGCCTGTCTAAAGTGAACTAAGCTCTCTTAAAACCTGTGGGTGTATGCCATCTGGACCTGGTGCCTTGTTCACATTAACTTTTAGTAAAGCTTTATGAATCATATCCTGAGTCAGCCACTGACTAGATTAAGATGAACATACAGTGCAGCTATAAGGTGGGTCTGGGAATTCTAACTGCTCTATTGTATACACTGAAGAAAATAACTGATTTACATGTATCTTTTTACTTAGACTTAAAAACTTTTTGGGGTTAGTCCTACCCTCTGTCGCAATGCGTTCCTCATTTTCAAATCCTTACCTTCTGAATTACTGTTTTACAACATTTATTATAGTGATTATATATGTTAAATGCAGCTTCTGTCCCCACAAACTTTCAAAATGCCTCTCTCTTTATTCCTACGTCTTTACTTCTATGTTAAGCCACCTAGGGTGTTTCTTGGTGCTTCTGGGGAAAGAAGTGGTAACAATAAGACATAACAGTGTTTGCCAAAATGTGGGACTCAGCACAGAGGTGCAGATCACTATTAGATGCATGCAAAGTCTGAGCACTAAAGCTGTCTGTCTGGAAAGGGGCCACCCATGGCTGGTGGGCAGCCATTACTGTAAGATACACATGCAGGGCCTTTGCTGACAGAAGTAAGCATCTTCACAAAGTGCAATGAACTCAAACACACTTTATTAATGAACAACCTCCTGCAAGGAGAGGGCTCTGGTTGTTGACAAAGCATGATACTTGTACAATATTTATTACTTCTGCAAATCTTCTCAGAAACACACATAAAACTGGAGTGTCGTTCACCAAAGCCTTCAGGACCCATGTGCTATCAGAATACACTGTCAGAGTGCTGTAAATCCAGGGAGACACCCTACCCAATTTATCTGCCATGTCTGCAGTGCAGTACAGTACCCAAGCTTAAATGGTAGGTCTCCTCCAACTAAACCTACATGCTCAGGTCCCTACCACTGGTGCACTTTTGCCTTAAGGGGCTCCATCCCCCACCTAGTCACTCCTCATTGGGACAACAGGCTATATGTGCTCTGTAGCCCTCTCTAACGTTCCCCATTTTTTATACTTGCCCAACTTTTCTCGGCTGCAGAGGAGGAGAAACCAATAGAAAGAGAAGGAGAAAGAGTGGAAGTAGACTATCTTATAATCATTTGGCCTATATTATGGTATTTCATGGTTAATGGTCATTATGTACAAATGAGGGAAAGAGGAAAAATAGTTTGGAGAGTGGGCCAATGGTCTAATTTCTGGTGGGTCCCGTACATCCCAGTCCGACACTGTCCCTTCCAATTGGCTAATGAAGTATGTTTGTCCATTTTCTACATTATCTTGGTATAACTTTTCAAGAACAGAGTTTCACAAAGCCAATGAAATTGTAATGTCTGTAATGAGTCTCTAATGATATAAAAATAGCAGTTTTTATATGTGTGTTATCTTATTTTAATTTTGTCTGAAGGCATTAAGCTATTGTGTTGGATAACATGGAAAAGCCAAGAAAAAAAGTGTTGCTACAGCAGAATAAACACAAGCAGGAATTGTACAGTCCTGCGGAATAATGTAAAAAAAATAAGTTAAATCATTTCATATTAAAAATATGGTACGCAAAACATTTAATGATGAAAGTCTGCCTCAGGAAGTCTGCTTGTTTCTTCTAAATGGAAGCACGACAGCAAATTCAGGAACACTGAAATTAAAAGATCAATTTATGAAGTAGAAATGGGACCTGGTTAGGATGATTTAGATCATTGATGACTTAGATGTACTTCTGGCCAGCCTCTTACCAAGTTGCCGTCTTACAGGCTTTCTGAATGGTTCTTTATTTATAGTCATGACAATATAAACTCTGTATTTATGCACTGAAACCCTTTAGCCCTGACATTTCCGACAGAGCAAAAAGATCACTAGGTAACAGCAAACAATTGAGACAATAAAGTACCCTGTTAACGTAAGCAGTTCATACACTTTTAATGGTAACATTTACTGCCGCTGTCATATAAAACATCAGCTGGCTTTAATTTGTAGTTGCTGCAAGTCAGGGTTATTAAAATCTAGAACAAAACAACATTATACCAGTATATGTGTATTGTGTGAAAGAGGCTGGCAGGTATCAGTCAAAAAAAAAAAAAAACTTTGGAGGGAATTCAATAAACAGTAATGAAAGTTATTATGGGTCATTTAGAAACTGCTGAAGCAGCAGTGTGCAAAGTGCAATTTGTGACACAATTTTGCCATGTTTTTATACCCAGAATGCAGCATTTTGTCCACAATGCAAGTGTAAATGCAGCTGTGTACAGTATTCAGCACAACAGCATGCAATTAAGTTATTACAAATCAGAAGGATTTTGTTGGAGTAAGAATGATCTCTTTTCCAGCTGTCAGTGTTAAAATGATGCCTGTGTGCGATATATAGTATTAGGGCTCTTACACATGGGCGGTTTTCCCTGCGCTCCCCTGCATTTCGATTTCTTCTGTTCAGCCGCAGGGGAGCGCAGGAGTAGACGCACTCAATTATTGTGAAGGGGGCTGTACTCACACAGACGCATGTAAGCGCCAAACGCAGGTGGGACACAGCATATTGCATTTCAACTGCGTTCAGCGCATGCATGCGTCTGTGTGAGTGCATCTACTCCTGCGCTCCCCTGCGGCTGAACAGAAGAAATCGAAATGCAGGGGAGCACAGGGAAAACCGCCCATGTGTAAAAGCCCTTAGGGATAAAACTGCTGCCCCTATTGAGGCAGCTGGCTGTGGGAACCCTGTAACTACCAGTAGCTCCAGGCTTCCAGTGTGAATAGGTACACTTGTGAGTGATTCATCAGACTGGGTGGGTGCAACGGCACTTGGAAAATTGAGTGTGTTTAGGCCCAAGCACCTTTAATGATGTTGCATCCTTTTTTGTGCATCTGCATTTGCACTAGCACTCTACATTGGTAAACGAGCCCTACTGGCAAACTGGATCTTTCATTCAGTCACTTGCTGGATTTATATTCTAATGCGAATATTATAATGCAATCAAGTGCTGAATAAAATGTGTTCTGTGTTTTTATCCAATGGTTTAGTAGATCAGTTTTACATTAAAAATGAGCTATTGTCAATTCTTTGTAAAGCCTTACACTATGAATCACATCCTACCGCCAATAAAAGGGGCCTGCTGTGCAGTGTTAAAATGAATAGAGTCAGCATGAAATGCCTTCCTAAATGTAGCAATGCATCATTTTTTTTCAAGAGTGAAATAATCTGAGAGCATTCATAAATGCTAATTCCTGTTATTCATTTCCTCTATGGTGTAAAACTTAACTGCAGTCTTTCTTTAGATTGTACATCATGCACAGACAGCTTTTTATTCTTTCAGTGCTTTGTACAACAATTTAACAATGCATTACGTAAACGTAAAACTTGTTAATCGATACTGGAGTTATGATAGATTTCTCCATTTCCAACACAAAGGCATGCTGTAATAATAACATTTTACTATGATATCATTTCTTCTATTGAAAAATAAAATCTTCAGTTCAATTTTCATTCTGCCTGCACAAATGACAAAAACATTTAGTTAGTAATGATATAGTAAAACAGAGTTTGACTTGCATTTTGCACCATGGATTTTAGCCTGTAAAATCCCTTATTTTCTACAGTTCACGTATGTGGTAAGAGTTAATCATTATATACTTTTTAAGGAATTTCTCATCACGTTATTTCTCTTTTGTATTTTCCCTTTTACTTAAAAAAAGACATATATTGCAGTGTAGTTTTATGTGAGAGTTTTCATATTTTTCGTTTGAATAACAAATGTAAAAATTCTGTTTTCTTCTGTAGTTAAAGGGATTGTTCACCATTAAAATAACTTTTAGTATGATCTAGAGTGATATTCAGAGACACTTTGCAATTGGTTTTCATTTTTTATTACTTGTGGTCTTTGAGTTATTTAGTTTTTTACTCAGCAGTTTGCAATTTCAGCAATCTGGTTGCCAGGGTCAAATTGACCCTAGCAACCATGCATTGATTTGAGAGAGTGGGATATACTTAGAAGAGGGCCCAAATAAAAAGATGAATAATAAAAAGTAGAAATAGCAATAAAGAGACGGAAAAAGAAGAAGGAAAATAATTAAGAAAAGTTGCTTTGAATTAGCCATTTTATAACATACTAAAAGTTAACCTAAAGGTGACCTACCCCTTTAACATTTCACAGCTTTTCACAGCTTTTCACAGCATTTCACAGCATTTCACAGCTACTCTCTACTCCAGTGGCATGTACAGTAGAATTCTTGAGATGTTTTATAAAGTAGTGGCGAGAGACTGGTCTGATCTTGTTTACTGGAGTCACGGGTTACTGTTGCTCGATTATCATGTTAATAAATGTTATGTTCCCTGGGTTTAATAATATTACTGCACTGCCTGGAATCAGACCCTGACCTCACTTTATGATTCACAGATAAATGGCCATAACATTCCTGGTTTTCTATAATTTCATTTAGTAGACTTCTTTTTTTTTTAAAAGAAAAAAATATACATTGTTGACTTATTCAAACACGCATCGATACGAGGGGTCGGGACGATGAGAACTAGTTTTTTCTATTTTTTTTAGAATAGGTTTTGGGGTCTGTAACCATTCTATTTTTTAATGTTCCTTTTTTAGTAAGTGACCATCAATGACTTTGGTTAGCTGCTCATATGGCCTGCTTTTAAAATCAGCTCATTGGCTCTTTAATAATAATACAGTTAGGAGTTGTCAACTCTACATAAGGTTATGGATCCTTAATCACATGAATACAAACCATAAATGTTAGTTATAACCTGCCTATATTCCTCGACTCGCCCTATAGCCTCTTGAAAGGGAGGTGGAGGGCCCATAGGACACTAATTAATTTTGCATCCAAATTCCCCACAATATATACTTAAAGGAAGGGGGTCATAAACAGAAAGTATATGTTATGGATGGATGGCTAGAAGGTTTTAAACTAGACATGGCAGGTTGGAGGACTGAGTAGATTTTTGCTATATTAAAACATTTACATTTATGCCATGTTAATTATATTTATAGAATATTCATATCACCTTCCATTTGCATTTTCAAATTGTTTTACATTTTTCTGTATACAGTATGGGATCTGTTTTTCAGAAAGCTCAGAATTATGGAAAGGCTGTCTCTCATAGACTCCATTTTATCCAAATAATCCAAATTTTTAAAAATGATTTCTCTGTAATAATAAAACAGTACCTTCACATGTTCAAAATTAAGATATAATTATTCCTTATTGGAAGCAAAACCAGCCTATTGGGTTTATTTAATGTTTACATTATAAGATCCAAATTATGGAAAGATCTGTTATCCAGAAAACCCCAAATGTCCCAAGCATTCAGGGTAATTGGTCCCATAACTGTATTAGTAAGTTTAAGTGTGACTGAATAATGTACATGATTTTGCTATAATAATAACTAAATATATATTAATACACCCTGCAATCCAGTCAATAATTTGTAGTTCTTGACTTCTTTCCTTCTTTTGCTTCTTTCCTTTTTTCCTAATTTGCTTACATGGGTAAATAAATAACTTGCCCTACAAGATAATCTTTTATAATACAATTCTAATAATGAGTATCAATTGAATAGTTTTAGTGTTCTGTGTGTTCTAATTCACTTGATCCGACTAATATTTGCAGCAGGATGATGTTTATGGAAACCCTAAATCCTTATTTATAAAAGATAGCATATGCTGTGGAGTGCTCGGTAACAGGCTAATCTGCTTAAGCTTTGAAGCAATAAATCAGCAGAGTGTATTTGAGAGTTTAATTAAAAAGATACACAGTATTTGTGCATTGCCTGCTGATATCATGAAATGTATATTTGACATGAAAGAAAATCCAGTAGCTTTTCAAGTTCTGAAAATGCTTTAAAGGAAAAGTCAACCCCAAATATTTTTTTGCCTAAAAAAAGAAAACATATATCAAAGCAACTTTAAAATAGATATTCATTATAAAGTTGCTATGGTGTTTACCTGATTTGTATACGTATTGCATTGAAACCCTTTCAATTCTCTGTCCTGGTGGCTCAGACTGTTGATACAATGTAAGACAAGGCAGCTCATTAATACACTTGTGTTTGCTGGGAAACTAAGACTTTTGCAACATTGTTGAAAAAGTAACAACCAGGAAATGCTGATTTAAATAGCAAGTGTTTTTACAAATAACTTTAAAAGAACTGCCATTTTTTAATGAATGGAACGTTGCTTAGAATTATCTTATGTTATCTTTTGCCAGGTAAATTTTAAGTTTGGGGATCGACTTGCCCTTTAATGTTTTTCTATATGGCTAACCATGGCATTGTAGTGGCATCTGGTGTCATGGATAACGTCAGTAAGTTCACTCATATATCGCAAAGTTAGATGCATGAACTCTGTTTGGTATGGTAGTACTTTAAGGATTTTGCTGGAGGTAGCAGTTGACATTAAAATTGTACTCCAAAGCTAACTGTATATAAGTTCTGCTTCTGCAAATGTCACAGTTGCAAGCACAAAGATTAAAAAAACAAATACAACAGGTGCTTACACCACAGCAAAATTATTTAATTATAGTTGATTATTAGATCCAGTAACAAAATGACAGCTTTGTTCATACAAATGGAAACATCATTTTAATTCTGTATAGTTCCCTGGTGAGGCCTCACCTTGAAAATGCAGTGCAGTTTTGGGCTTTAGTCCTTAAGAGCTAGAGAGAGTACAGAGACGTGCAACTAAACTGGTAAGAGGGATGGAAGTTTTAAACTCATATAAAACGATTAAGATTCAGGTTGTTTTCTCTGGAGAGAAGGCGGATAAGGAGAGAAGGGGACAGTGTACTCTTTACAAGTACATAAGATGGCATTATATATAGATTTCTGGGCTATTATAGAGTTGTGTTTTATTTCCTAATGTTTTCACAAGAATTACAGACCCCTACCCCCAAATATGTGTAATATTTAATTATAATTTGTACATATATATATATATATATATATATATATATATATATATACATATATATATATATATATATATATATATATATATATATATATATATACACAAATACAAGAGATCCTCTGCTCTCAACCCATTATCAATATCAATATATTAAGGACATTGAAACATTTTGTGCCTTAAGCTACTAAAAATGCCTTTACCTTGTCCATAAATTGCAATATATTCAAGCTGGCCAACTACTAGGATGACTTTGCCAATGAGGCGACTTGAGCCTGTCACCTCAGGCGGCAGCGCCCCACTAGGTACCAGAGGCGGCAAAAATGCCACTCCTGGTACTTTAAGAGACGAATTTCCAGTTTTCAAACAGGAAATTCGGGTCTTCTAGCGCAGAGCGCAGTTAGGCATTCTGCGCTAGTGCACCGGCTGCTGCCTCGGGCGGCAGAGGGGCCAGGATCGCCCCTAATCTGATCTGACTTTAAATTCTAGCCTAGAGGCATCGGATTTTGTAGAGTGAATTATTTGCAGTGTAAACAGTGTAATTTAGAAATAAAAACGACATCATAAAAATCATGACAGAATCTCTTTAAGATGTAGAAAACTAGATACCCTCCCCCTTTGTTGTGACTGTATTGTTAGCAGGAGTTAATTATGAGTAGTGTTGGGTTTTGGTAATCTAAATTTCTACCTAGCATGGGCCAAACAAAGAATTTCAATTTCCCTGTTTCCCCTGTTTAGCTCACGAAATAACGAAACCCATACATTTTCACTGATTAAAAGAAAGGGCAAAAAGGATGCTCAGCACAAGCCCTGTTTATTGAACTCATTAAACAAGGTGGTATACTGACCTTTAAATAGCTGTAGAAACAAACAGAAAAAAAACAAGCAAAGGCTACGTGAGCCTGTTTATCTGGCTGTGTTGAGCAGGCTTTTTGATGGTGGAGAGGAAGGCCAATCAGTTTTTGTTTAATAGTTTGTTTAGCAGGGCTTGCAGGATCTGGTGCAACAGATGTCCTCAGTCCACCCTGTTTATAATGGACCAGCTTTTATGCATAAAAGAAACTCCAGAAAAACTTCAACACTGGATGATGGGAGCCTAATTCTATCATCTGTTGCAGCTACAGTCCTTTGATTTTCTCTTGATCTCCAGGTCTCTTCCAGGAGTTTATCTAGGTTTTTTCTCCAGTTGTTCTCCAGGCCACGGGCTTCTTTCTTCTGCCATCAATAGGCTTCTTGTCTGTCTGATCCTCCAGTGGTTCTCCCAGGAATAGGTACTCTTCTCTCTCCTGCTTGAAATGACAGCAGCAGATTGTTACTTCACTTTCAAGAGCAGCTCTCCACTCTCTCTGTCTCCATTTTTCATATATTGCTTCTGGTGCCTTTCCCTGCCACTTTTCTTCTTTGCCTGCATGTTCATGTGCCACCTTCATGGACAACAACAAACCTGATCTGAATTTAACAGGCAAGAAGCTTCATGAGGAATCTGAAGCCTGGCTCCATAATGTACCCAAGGCTACCTAAACCTTTACTCCACTTTTTTTAGTATTCACATATTTAACAACACATCTACACCCATTTAAAGGAGTTGTTCATCACCTTTGAGATAACTTTTAGTATTATGTAAAGAGTGATATTTACACATTACAAATTGTTTTAATGTTGTGTTATTTGTGGTTTTTGAGTTATTTAGCTTTTTATTCAGAGGTTTGCAATTTTAGCAATCTGGTTGCTAGGATACAAATTACCCATTGATTTGAATAAGAGACTGGAATATGAATAGGAGAGGATATGAACAGAAAGATGAGTAATAATAAGTAGCAATAGCAATACATTTGTAGCCTTACAGAGCATTTGTTTTTAGATAGGGTAAGTTGAAAGTTGGAAATAGTCAGAAGAAGATAATAATTCAAAAACTATAACAAATAAATAATGAAGACCAAATGAAAGATTACTTAGAATTGGTCTTTTCATAATAAACTAAGTGGTTTATTTGCTAAACTCTGAATGCAAAATCACGATTTTTTTTTTCTCTATAAAATCAGACTTTTAAAAAATCACGAATTTTTCGGAATTTATTAAACCCCGAAGATGGAAAAGTCTGAATCTGAAAATCCAGCATATCAGACCTGTGGAGGTTGCATATAAGGCAATGGGAGAAGTCCCAATGATTTTTTGATGTGTGCTTGGTTTCTTGCAAAACCCTGAAGTTTTCAGAGTTTTCAGGTGAAAATTCGAAAAAAATCTTGAAAATCGGATGAAAAAATTTGAAAAAAAATCATGAAAATCTGTTTTTTTCCCGCAAAGCAAATTTTCAGGAAAATGTTATAATAAATAAGCGTAAAAACCGAGCGCATTTGTTCGGAGTTTGTAGCAGAAAATATTGAGATAAATTCAGACTTTGATAAATAACCCCCTAAAAGTTAACTTAAGATTGAACCTTCTTTAACAAGTGGAAGGATATGATCTGTCTCCAAAAGAGTTGTATCCTTACACATGCACACACACTCATTTGTAGTAAATGGTGTCTTTGCCAGGGTGATCAAATAAATTCTATGTAGGTAATGCTGGAGTTATCTGTAAAGTGGAAGAAACATAGTGCTCATTATCATTACATTTCAGTATAAGTAGATGCAATTTAACGTTCATGTATTTAGCTCAGGGTTCCTCAACTTTTTTTTATCAGTAAGTCACATTCATATGTAAAAGATGTTGAGAATCCATGGGGTCACCAAATAAGGACTGCAATTGGCTATTTGATAGTTCCATGTGGTCTGCCAGCTTTCAAGAGACTTTGTTTGCCAGTAAACTTGTGTCTTTATGTAACATGTGGCTCACATGCTACTAGTTGGAGATGGCTGATTTAGATCCTCTGACCGTTGCTCATTCCAAAAAACGTGCTATGAGGCAGTTCATTCTAATCTGGTTTACAGTATTAAGCCTGATTTTCTTCTTCAGTAGAGCACTATGCACCTTGTTATGATCCATTATGACTTCTTGACATGGGACTAAAGTTGGCCATAGATGTCAAGATTTTTAAAAGATCCAATCGTTATCGTGAGACCACGATTATCTCAAAATGATTGTTTAAATGTGCAATGTGTCCATCAACTAAAAAGACCATTTCAGGCGATATTGCCAGCAAAACTGAAGAGTAGCTGCCTACTTGGCCCTGCAAACATAGATAGATTGCACTGGGACCAATAAAGATTTTTAAACCTGGCCGATCAATTTTCTGACAGATGTCGGCCAGAAAAATCATAAGATGTACGATTGTTCGAATCCCACTAACCGCACGATAATTTGACGGATTGGTTGGACTGCACTGAAATCGGTCGTTCACCAAAGAAGAATCGTCGCATCTATGGGGACCTTTAGGCAAAACAGGATAGTGATTTTCGGACCGTATGTGGAGATCGGTCGTTTGGTCGATCGGACAGGTTAAAAGATTTCTGTCGGCTGCCGAAAAAATATATGTGCATGTATTGCTGATCGTACGATTTTCAGAGGGAGACTGTCACCAGCTTTTGTCGGGCATAACTTTCGTACAATTGCTGTCAGGGGCAGAACATCGGCTGAACTGTTATTTTACTACTGTATTTGATCGGAATGGTTAGTGGCAGGTCGGGAGATGGGAAAGTCCGATCATACAATGATTCGTACGATCGGATCTATGTGTTTATGGCCAGCTTTAGAAGAGCAAAACGCACCTTGGTATGATCCGGAATGTTTTCATCTGCCTCCATTGCGCTGAAAGTGTTATGCTGCTTTATCAATTTTGTTCTTTAATAAACTGTAAATGTTTTGAGTTCACCGTGGGTTAAGTAGGACACCTACAAGTTAATTATTGCTATGAACCTCTGCATCCTACAGCTCTCTGTATCTAGATGATAAATGCTCCTCCGATTAAAGCATTACATTTACTCTTGTGACCTCAGAAAAAGCCTAGCCTGAAAGATAAAAATTTGAGAATAGCTTATGATTCTGCCAAGCAGCTCATTACTGCCTGGGAATGAGGCACCCTGTGCTGTTTGGGAGTAAATTAGTCATAAAAACACATTGCATGCTGTTATCTGGTAAACATATTTGCAATACTGTGTATAGTCTCACTGTCCTCCTTCTCTTCTCTAACCTCTTCCCCGTACGCCTGCAGTTATTGGTAGTTATTTGCATTGGCTACATGTCTTTTATATTCCCGTTAATACAGCAGTTAATGTAAATACTATGTACCAACCAAGAACAACAACAAAAACTTGCATGCATGGAACAGTTTCTGGGAAATTTAATATATTGTGATAAAAATGCGATATTATGTAAAAAAAAAAAAAAATAGTTGAAAAACTATTTTTTATAGTTACCAGATACTGTATGCTGCTCAACCAGATAATTCCAAATACTGCTGCCAGGAAGGATTTTTTTTTGTAAGATCCTGTGATTGAAAAGCATCCTGACATGCTTTGTAAAGATGAAAAATTTGGCCATAAACCTCACATTAAATGGCCAGATGTCATCTCCTTCTGTGTTGTACTGGTGAACCAAGTTCCAAAAAATTGCTGTCATGGAAACAGTGTTTCATATTCCATTTATAAGCATAAGACAAACAATTAATAACTGTGGGTTATACATGATATTAAATCATTTTCATGTAACTTTCTATGTCCTGTATATTTATCAATCAAGCCTGACAGAAGTATATTGGTCCATGTTGTTACACAAAGGTATTGTTAGATACGGAACAGTTTTAAATGCAATTAAGAATTACTGTATATGTGATGTCTCTTTGGCCTCCCCTTTGTATTCAATATCATTCAAGTATTAAATGTACTCCGGGTATGGGACCTGCTTTTCAGAATGCTCAGGACCTAGGGTTTTCCAGATAAGGGATCTTTCCATAATTTGGATCTCCATGCCTTAAGTCGATTGAAAAATAATTTAAACATTAAATAAACCCTCCCTTATATCTTAGTTAGGAGCAAGGTACAGTTTTATTATTACAGGAAAAAAAGGAATTATTTTTAAAATGTTTAATTATTTGCTTAAAATTGAGTCTATGGGGCAGATTTACTAAATTACAGGACTGGCCCTTGCTGTGATAAGAAGTCATTTTACTTCACTTTGTAATGATAGTGGTTGTTAAAATTTGTAAAGTGATACTAGTAGATGAATCATGTTGTATATTCCTTTGTTCATAGAGTTGCATTGTTTCATATGGTCAATTTATCTTTCTTGACTAGTTTCTTAAATAGAACATAAATATAAAGATGCCTGCATTGTGTAAAAGATAATTTCATATCCCGTGGTATTAGGCTACTTTCTTACAGGATAACTATATAAGATCATGCACTCTGCATATGCATTTATTAGGTTACTTCAGTGGGCAGATATTGTTCCTGTACTAATTACTGTGACTAAGCTTTAGAGAAGATTATCCTTCTGTGAGTCACAATATGGCTGTCTTTATAGACACACACCAGACAAAACATTTTCTTTGATTAACTGTGTTTTCTATAGAAAAATGCATAAGTATCATATACAGTACAGCATAGGCTCAGTTACCCAGAAATCCATTATCCAAGCTCTGAAATACAGGAAGGTCATCTCCCAGGGACTCCATTTTTTAAATAATTTATAGCAGACTTAAGGTTTGACGTTCCAAATTACGGGAAAACCCCAGGTAACCATAAAACCCCAGGTCCCAAACATTCTGGCTAACAATTCACATACCTGAACTTTAGGGGCTTATTTATGAAACCTATATTTTTTCTGGTCAAGGTTTTTTGGGGGAAAATTAAATTTTTAAATGAAAAAACTTTTTTTTACACCTTTGAGATGAAAAAGGTCTGAACACAGACCAAAACGTCAATCTTGCAATAAATCTGGAACTTTTTGGACAAAGCCTGAGTAGTGCTGATACATTTTGTTATTGTTGTTGTATGTATATATATATAAATATATATATAAATATATATATATATATATATATATATATATATATATATATATATATATACATATACAATACTTTTTTGGCGCTTTTTGAAAGTATGTTTCTTTTTTTGGAAAGAATAATGTTTTTAAATATCAATGATACATTCAATTGAATAAATTGATGGAAGCTCTGTTATTTAGTGATATTTGATACACATATACAAGGCATGTGCATGTTTAATCAGAGGTTTAAATACAATGTTAAGCAGACATATTTTATAATATCTGCCAGGTGTTAAAACAGCTCATTCGCATCGCCTATACAATATAAGCACTTCATATTATCATGCAGTGATTCCATTGCCATGCACATTCTCATTCATTTGATCTGTAATAAGACTGCCAAATTACGTTAAGATGACAATAATGTAAAGGAATATCTGACTCTGTTTCATATGATACAATTTAGTACTAATTGTTTTAGTACTTATGAGGCTGGATATTAGGAGAGAACATGGGCAGATTTTCCAAGGCGCTATACATGCTACCAGAGATTCTCTGACAGTAATTGCATTCCACGTACAAATTAAGGCAGACACAAATCATTTTTGCCAATCAGTACATCCCGCTCATGGAAGAGTTGTCCGTTTCCCCTAAGGATGTTCTCTTTGTTGCATATGTATCTCAGCATAACTGGAACTGATGTTGAGATATTGTCTGTAAAATCAAATCTAATTGCGTTCGCTGTTGGCATTTCAGAAATAAGATACTTGCATTTGTAAGGTCTTCACGACAGAAACATTATCATGGGGTAACAACTGTGTTATTCTCTTTGAGGAAAATACAAAAGGATCAGGGTTTAATGGTAAAGAATTTTTCATCCTCTTGTTTAACATGCTACTAACAGCCACCGCTCAGTATTGTTTGGAAGTGATGAACAGCACTTCTTCTATACAATTGTGAATATCATTTATAAGGTGTGGTCTGTAGGTAATGTAGAAGAAAGACATCTTTGTGTTTTTTATATAACACATGAAGTATTTATTTTTTTGACTTTTTATTATGCCAAATGCTTATGTTAGTGTTTAAAATAGAATAAGGCTAGAAATGCTGTATTTTGTATACTAAACATAAACATGAACTTACTGCACCACAATCCTAATCAAACAAATAATTTATGCTTTCAAAGTTGGCTACAGGGGGGCACCATCTTGTAACTTTGTTAAACATCTTTGCAAGACTAAGACCATTGGTCCCCAACCTTTTGAACCCGTGAGCAACATTCAGAAGTAAAAGGAGATTGGGAGCAACACAAGCATAAAAAATGTTCTTGGGGTGCCAAATAAGTGCTGTGATTGGCCATTTGGTAGCCCCTATGTGGATTGTCAACCTACATTGAGGCTCTGTTTGGCAGTACACCTGGTTTTTATGCAACCAAAACTTGTCTCCAAGCCTGGAATTAAAAAATAAGCGCCTGCTTTGAGGCCACTGGGAGCAACATCCAAGGGGCTGGAGAGCAACATGTTGCTCACGAGCTACTGGTTGGGGATCACTGACTAAGACTGTGCACATGTTCAGTGTGGTCTGGGCTGCTTAGGGATCGTCATAAACAAAGCTGCTTGAGTTCTGCATGGCTGGGAATTAAGACGGGGAATCCCCCTGCTGTTCATAAGTATGATTGTTTCCCTGCTCAGCAGTTAGGGACCGTCAGACAATTCCTATCCACAGCAGTAAATGAAGGGAGATTTCACTGCATACAGTCAGGTTTCTTATAAAAACGATACACATTTTTTAATTAAAGTATATTGGAGATAGGTTTCTTTTTCATTAAAGAAAGTAAAAATGGGATTTTATTTTTGTGCCTTTACATGCCCTTTAAGGACAGCAAACTCAATACAATCAAAGGGGTGATTTCAGGAAGGGAAATTATTATTAGTCCCATAGACGTAAATCCCCTTTGCTCAGCTGGCAGGATAAAGGTAAATGATCCAATGTTGTTCATTTCTGTGTTTGGGAAAGAGTGCTAGACATGTAAAAGATTGCACTTTTTTACCTGTTGTGTCTTGCCAGTTGACCCACACCCCAGGTACTAAACTCTATCCCTGCCTTGGGGTTCATTTCAGACTGAAACATTGAATCGTTCTCCCAGTAAATGTAAAGAAATTACATTAAGATGTGTTACAATCTTTCATGTATGAAATTGCTGTTTTTTTAAACGAAACCTAAACTAAAACGAAATTTAAACTAAAAACTGCAATCTGTTTATATTAAAGTACATTTCTTAATGCAGATGCATTTTTATTTGTGATTACCTAGGATAAGCAGACAAGCAAGTATGGAGTGCTATTATGGAAACTAGAACGGTCACCTAGCCTAAGAGCAGGAAACATAACTAAGTAGTTAAAATTCAGTTTAAGAAAGGAAATGGGAAATTGATGTGCTAGATGCTCAACAAGTGAATTCATTTAAATGTTTATCATTCATGCCTGAAAAGAATGCAGAAGTCAAAAGCTAATTTCTTTTTAAATACCCAGTAGGATTAGAATTTATAATGCTAACAGACATTTGACAGATTATAAACTTCCTTTGCACGTTTCTTACTGTTCACAATGACTGTACTTTGCCTTTATCTGCCATTCTTGTGCAGTCAAAGATGATTTAAGCTCATCCAGCCATCACCTGTCAGATTATCTTTCATTAGGGCTATAGTTACTAAAACCTGTGAGACATGCAATCAGCAAATTACTTCTGCACTGCTTTTATAATGGAACATGCATGGTTGACCAACAAATGGAAAATTCTTATTGGCGACAGAGCACAAGACAAAAATCAAAGGAATTTGTCATCTATATAATATACAGAGTGTTGAAGGAAGGGGGCACTTAATAGCTTGCAGGGCTGATATTTATGTGCATTACTAGCAATGATTATCTCTAACGCAATGGGAAAAAGAAGATTGAATGAAGGACAAAACATTTCTCTGCTTAAAAATATACTAAGTCAGAGATAGGGAATGGGGGTGTGCAATCCCTGGTAAGGATATTCTACCTTTGATGCTTTCAAGAATATGCCAGCCTAGTAAATACTTATTCTGATCAGCAAATATAATTAGACGTATATATCTATAAAATCCAGGCTAGAGACTGTTTTATGGATGGGAAAGGGAAATGAAGAGCCAATTAAAATATTCTCACCAATTACTCCACAACAAGTTTTACACTTTCATATAGTTATTCAGCAAATACCAAGTAAGGGGTTTAGCATCTTACTGAGCAGCAGACTTCCACTAGCCTAAGGTTGAACTCAGAAAGCTAGATTGCTATATCAGAAAAGCTACATTGTTGACATGTAGGAGGGTCAGCTGCTATTTACCATCAATCAGGAGGCAGTAAACATTCACTTCTAACGGCAACACTTTTATTTTCTCAAGACACACACACAGATCATCCATCTAAAGACATCCATCCAGTGGTTCAACAACACTTTGTATCAAATGGGCTTCCCCACATGACTGTATAGCAGTATATTCTATCACAGTTAGGTCTGAATCCCTTCCATTGTCCTCTTTGGGATTTATCTATCCCCACCTGCCCTCAACAACCTAAGGCTCCTCATTGGCGTCCCCTTGTTATCCTGGACAGGAATTTTTCTTCCTGGTGGTCCTGGCCCGAATCGTACACTTGTTACTGGTCCTAACTAGCACTGTACCCCTAACTGGTAGAATATCCACTGAATGGCTGCTTCCACTATACTCCTGGTTTACCGCCCTTTCTATCTTTGTCCTACCTATCTTGTGCATCTAGTACACACTATAACTTTAATTCTCCTATCGCTGGCTAAACCTGCTTTTCAGGGTTGAGCTTCCCTCTTCCAGCTGTTTCTTGTCACCTCCACCCAAACACTTCTCTAAACTCTATCCCATGCCTCTCCTATTGTCCTTTATAGTTTCCTCCCTCTGCTTCCCTGTGGTGGCTGGGGTAAAAATGACACCAAATTAATAATTAATAAAACCATACTGCCCTCTAGTGATCACATTTAACATTTCAAAAACATTTAGTCCCCCCCCATGCGTGTTATTCCCTTATATCCTTACACAGTACAAATTTCACATCACACATTCCACTCACTTCACCCACCTTATAGGCAAGCTGTCACCTTCCTTGCTGACAACATATACTCTATGTCCACATCCAAAAGCTCTATATGTATACTTAAAGGAGAAGGAAAGCTACTGAAGCAGTTTATTGCCAATAGATTAGCCACAATAGAGCAAGCTATAACAGTACATTTATTCTGCAGAATGCTTTACCATACTTGAGTAAACAGCTCTTGAAGTGTTCTCTGTTTGTTTAGGATAAAAGCTGCCATATTGGCTTGGTGTGACATCACTTCCTGCCTGAGTCTCTCCCTGCTGGCTCATAGCTCTGGGCTCAGATTACAGCAGGGAGGGGAGGAGGGAGGGGGAGAGGAGCAAACTGAGCATGCTCAAGGCCGTGCCCTGGAGGTTTAATCTGAAAACAGGAAGTCTGATGCAGAAGTCCATGTGTACACAATAGAAGGAAAGAAATGTGGTTTCTTTTGACAGCGGACTCAGAGCAGCATTAGTTTGAGGGTGGTTTACTGGTGTATTTATATAGACCTTTCTAATAAAGCTTACTTCATTTTAGCCTTTCCTTCTCCTTTAAAGATATCTTAAGCAGATTTTCCAATGCATGTTAATTCAAATCTTTGGATGATTTTAAAGTTTTGTAATACATTTGTAAATGTGTTTGAAATTGAAAGCAGTGTGTGTTTCTTTATCTAGTTCTGACCTTTTAAGCAGGTTAGTTTTCTACAAGGGTTAATAATGTTAATCAACTGGCCTCTTCTACACTTTCTGCATTGTTACTACATTGAGTCAGATCCAGTAGTGCAGAAAATGTAAACATCCAGACAAGCCCGGACTGGCAATCTGTGAGTTCTGGCAAATGCCAGAGGACCCATAGAAAGTCAGTATTTAGTGGGCTGGTGGGGACTGTTTTGGCCTCTATGAGGGGTGATTGGGCCTCTGTGTACCTGAAATGCCAGGGCCTATTTTTATTCTCAGTCCGGACCTGCATCCAGAGATACTGCTTTCAACAGCAATTACATTTATAATTGAAGATTGTTTTTTCTTTCACTATGCAAACAGTTTTTGAGTGAAGATCCCCTTTAACAATAAATTACATAAACAAAATGAACCACCATTTTCCAGACACTAGACTTGAAAAATGTCATCATTCTCATGTTTTTAAATGACATTCCCCAAAGATGCATTATTTGCTTCTGTGAACAAACCCACTGTAACTTGTTGGATTGTAATTCATAATTTAACCCAGCCTGTATTAATTAGTATGTTTTCATCTGCATAACATGCCTGTTTAACTGAAACTCATAACTCTATTTCATATAGGATCTAACAGCAACTGATAAGGGATCATAGTGATGATTAAGTATTTTTGATAGTTTCCTCACTTCAATTTACCCTCTAGCATAATAGTTGTTAGTCTCATAAAGAAGCTATCAAATTGGAAACAAACAAGAAAGGAGTTAAATATTAGCTACATGGTTCTGCACAAGTTATTAGTACTAGAGAACCATAGTGGGTACATCTTCTGCATGACTGGACAGTGTAACGAAGGTCGAAGTAGGATTTAAATTCTATGGGCAATTACATCTTACCTAGGCCATTCTACTAGTATTTGAAAATGATATTAATGCTGTTTACCCATAACATACTTGTTGTGACAAGGTGTTTGCTATTACATACCTAGTATACATTAAAAAAATGCTGAAGTATAGCCTACTTTGGGCTTGTCTATTCTAGAATTATTTACCTCTATTTTGGGGCAGATTTGGGGGCAGAAAAAAGTTTGTTTGTTTTGAAACCACCTGTTATCTTTCCCCGGAATTGCAGGATACATAAAGAATGATTAAATTAATTCCAGTATTGTTTGGCATTTCCTATTTGAATTAACAACATTAGTGATACATATGTTAACATAGTAAATATGTAAATAAGTAAATATGTTGTTAATTTTTTGGTTCTTTGGTATGTTGGCTAGATGTATGGAACACAATACTGTGTGTTGGGCTGGTATGGGGGCTTGATAGAGTGCTATTCATTAAGGAATGTAATATGTTTCAGTAGTGCAAAAAACCTGTGCAAAGAAGATTGCGAACGTTAGACCTTCATCGAAATCAAAATCTTCATCAAAATCAGAATAGTTTTAGCTGACGTTCGCAGTGGATATAATAAAATTTTGCAATCACAAAACCTTTTTTGTGACAAAATATTTAATGGAACTCCAGAGCAATTGTTAACGCTAAACCTTTGTTCAGCGAAAATGCCCAATGTAATATTCGCCAATGACTGATGTTATATTGCGAGTAGTGCTCAACATTTACAAAGACACCATTTTAAATAACGCTTGCGACTTTCAATTACATTCCCTCTTAAGTCCTTTAAACTAAATAGGGATGATATAAATACTAATTTGTATTCTGGTTGTGACATTTTACACCAAAGTGATACTGATGCTGACCTAATGTGCACAGGTCTTCTACGGCTTGAGCTATAAGATAAAAACAGGGGTCAAAATACAGAAATGCATGATCACTGGTGTATTAATCAACATATACTTTATAGAGAATTTTAGAAATAGACAGAATAGCCCATATCTTACATAAATGTAAACTTTTTTGAGACTGCCAATTTGCCAGTCTAGAAAGTCATTAACATAGAAAAGTCAAATTGACATTATTACCTTCTTAAAGAATTTTTCTTTAAAGAAGTTTACCCTGTATACTAGCAATAATAACTACTGACAACTAGTGGTAAAACCATGGATTAGTCATACACTGAAATCTAATTTTTACATCCCCTGATTTTAATGTTTCACTCTTTTTACACTGTTTTTTGTGGAGCCACCAATATATAATACACAATTAATTTCCCTGATTTGACACTTTTCTGGATTTTAAATAATTTTTTCTCATCCCCTGAAAAATCTAAAATGGGAGTTCTACTTAGTTATGCTTTTTCCTTTTACCCCCAGTCCATAAGTATTTGCCTTAGTTAGTCTGCTTTATAAGAACTCACCCTGGTGACTAGTGGCTTTGAGGGGCCAGCCGGGATGCCCACAGTACTGATCCTTGCGCACTGATGCACACTTCTCCTATGTCACGTGTGGCCGCTTGCTTCTGGGTTTATGCTGGCATCCTCACGCTTCGGTGAAAAAATTAGAATATTTAAAGGGGCCTTGGGCAAGATTCATTGCCTAACAGAAAAGGTCTATCCATAGTTCCTGGATGCAACTTCTGAGTATTATTGTTGTTTTGACCCTGCCTGTTCCTGACCAAGTCCTGTCTTGCTGCCTTTCCTGACCTCTGCTAGTATTTGACCATTCTTCTGGATTCCGTATTTACGCTGCTTTGATATTGACCCGGCCTGTGACCCGACCTCACCCTTGTTTCCTGAACCTGTACTGTTCTGCCTGTTGGTTTTGACCTGACCACTCTCGTGTTTCCTGAATCTGTACCGCTCTGCCTGTTGTTCTCCATTTCTGTATAACTTGCGGTTCCCTTGCATTGAATTTTAGAGCTTTGTGAACTTTTTTTAGACCTTGAATGAACTCACAACTTATATTGTTTCTAATTTACTAAATAACTCGAATTGCTCAAGTTTTCGGTGGAAAAAACCTCAAATTGCTCAAATTGAGTTTTCAAGGGAAACCCCTTAAAAAAGAATCGAAAAACATGAAGGCTACAAACATCTTTAAATGGTTCAAAGGACCTCTGTCATTGATTTCTACTGAACATCAACAGGTTTGAGATGGTGTATCTTTGGATTTGAACTATTTCCACCTTCAGGTACACTCAAAAAAGTCCTAGTCTATTAATTTTTTGAGTTTGTACAGATTTATGCCACATCCTTGATGCAACTAATTGGCCTGCACAGTTTTGTGTCATCAGCAAACACAGATATATTGTTTACAGAGCCCTACCCCAAATTATTAATGAATACATTGAGCAAAAGTTGTTGTTAGTTATTTGATTTTATTATAATTATCTGACAAAAATAGAATAAAATAGAAATTCAGGAGTATTTGATTTTTTTTTACACCCACTCTTGAGGTCTCTGCTGGAGACCCAGCAACTTCTTTTGAAAACTGCATTAACAGCCAGAAAATTCAATAAGTAAAGATATATCCCACAATTTCAAAAGAATAACAAGAATGAGAGCATAAGGAAAGAAAATTCGACGGAACTTTATATTTCAGTCTTTTTAGGTGCCAGAATATTGCCTTCTCGCAAGCCTTTTAAATTCCCATATGGAGAATTCCCAGATGATAAACATTTTCTTCATCTCTTGCCTATGACAGACTGTTTTTTAAGCAAGCCCATGCAGTTATACTGTATCGTAAGGATATTTTCTTAATTCTGTGATAAGGACGTTGCAATTTTTATTTGTCTTCTAATCATTTTTATCAAACCTCTAAATAATTCTGGTTGAAATAACCATGTATCTAGAAAGATCAATGAGAAATGTTTTAACTCGAAGAATACTGACCTGCTATAATTCCTCTGTCTGTCAAAGCTCTCAGATTGAGATGATAGAACATGCCAAAATCAATATGAAAATAATGGCTACTGATCAAAGCTAATTAACCCTGTGTATTATTAAATATTACATTCTCTGCAAGAATTACATTCATGGGTTTAACTCGCATGTTTATAGTCATACATTTTTGTATATGTGCATCATTCATATGAAAATTATCGGAGCATAGATTATATTTTCACAATCCTCAAAAATGTTTTAAAATAAGAATATAATAAAAATATTCCCTAGTGCAAAGAATATTTCAGCTACATTGATTGCCCATAGAAATGTTCAAGTAGCACAAGAAAAAAATTATACAATACCTATATATATCAGTTATATATGACAAAATGCACAAACCTTACATAAATCTCTAATGCAAATCTACTGGCAGGAGAACCATCCAATATTTCAAGAAAAATGACTTTATAATAAGAAGATCTGACATCATCATGTGTGAAGCAGATACAAATATGTCAAGCAAAAAGATACCGCTTTTCTTCTGAGAACTTCTGCTTGGGCCACCATAAAAGAAATAACATCAGCATCAGATGGAAAAGTGTAATCCTGCAGTGCGGAAATGTTGCTGGTGTCAAAACATACAATAATGGTAAAAGCAAAACACGAGACAACATTAATTAAAAAATGCTCAAACACTGTGATTTAAAGGGGAACTAAACCCTAAAAATGATTATAGGTAGAAATGCTATATTATACATTCTGAGAATACTACATGAGCCTAAAGGTTCAGCATCTCTATAACAGTAATGATCCAGGCCTCTACAGGAGTTTCCCATCTTGAATGTTGTAAGTAGTGTCTATGACACGCACATGCTCAGTGTGATCTGAGCAGCTGTTGAGAAGCTTAGCTTAGGGGTCCTCTAAACAACAAGAGACAGTTTCAAAGTACCACCAAATAAAGTGTTTTCATAGACAGAGATCATAGATAGTGATAGAGATAAACAGATCTACTGTCTGGAATATTAAAGGAGAAGAAAAGGCATATTTACTTGGGGGGGGTACAAGTAATTGTATATACTTACCTGGCACCCCTTGTCAGTGCTCTTATCAGGAGAAAACTGCACCACTCCAGGAGTTATTCCAGCGAGCACCATGGAGCAATAGGCTTCTTCTTTCTTCAAATTTGCTGGCAGAGTCGTACACAGTTGAACAAAATAGCCGACGTTTTTGTTAAAGTTCGGCTTTTCACGCAACTGCGCATGAAGAAAGAAGAAGCAGGAAGAAGATCACTTTATGGTGCTCGCTAGAAGAACCCTGGGTCGGTGCAGTTTTCTCCTGAAAGAAGACAGGAATGGGGTATCATTTAAGTATTTACATTCACTTGGGGGTGGCTAACTTTTGGAACCCCCAATTAAATAGCACCTTTCCGACTCCTGTAAACAACAATGGACATGTTTCAGTCCAAAAATACACATAGGGCAATGTATGCACCTTGGTTTAAAACAATCTAAGTTATTTGATGGTTTCACTTCTGTAAGCTGCTGCCTGAGGCCTCCTGATTCTTATTATTCTATGAATCTCAAAAAAATACATTTGAAACAGGATATTCTTTATTGTGACATACAGTATTACACTGTTACCCTTATGCTCACAAATGCATATTGTTAGGATTCGAGCCTCCCCAACTTAAACTATGCCACATAGATATTTTAGTAAATGACAACAACAGATTGACAATGAATGTGAGGGGTTATTTAAAGTTAGCCTAGGCGCAGTAATCAACAGCAACCAATCAGCAGGTATAATTGGCTGGTCAACAATTTAAAAGCAAGCATCTTATTGGTTATGGATTACTGCTACTGGGCAAGCAAGGTGTCTTTTTTATTACATATGGGGGATAATCTTCAAGTAAATATCCCTTCTTACAGATGTGAGAACTTGTCTCCCTTAATTGTACTGTTACAATTAACATAATCCCCACGGGGCTACATTTCTTTAACATTTGACAACAGTGTTCCTCCATCTGAGAATCAACTAGAGACAGAGCAACAAAGAGAAAATGACTGGAAGCCAGTGAAGGTGAATATTTATACCGAAGAGCATTTACTTTATTCACAGAAAGCTGATGTAGAAGCAAAAGCAAACAAAAGTTCCAGGCACTTCTCTTAAGTGGCAGGAAGCTCTGAGCTTCTTTTAATGCCGCTCTTTTTAAAATAAAACACAGGTAATACAATACAAGGAGACAAACTGCGCCTCTGAATAGTCTCTACGCATTTCCCTCTTTGTGGGAAAATTGCTATCAGCTTCTGTATTTCTCTGGATAATTGACATCCTGATGATTAAAATAAGTTACTGTATCTGCCATTATGCAGGAGAAACTGGCTCATTGTAGGTATGTGAAAATAAAAATGGCATTTGGTGGGAAATGGTAAAAAATTATAAATATAAAAAGCTACAAATGTTTTTCACATTCATTTTTATATACAGTAAATCTTTCATTTATACAAACTGAAAGATCGTTCCAATGTATATATTTTAGGAAGAAATACTTTTTTGGTAATAGGTGCTGCAAACTCTTTAAAGAAGTTTGCTTCTTAAATGTCTTCTTACATCTTTTGTCTGCAGAAATTCAGGTCCGTTTCCTGTGAAAGTTGCTGGCATTGTTCTTTGTGGAACCGAATCTCTCCCAGGAAATGTGCCTGCCTAGTACTTCTAGAAATAAAAGGGTCACATCCTTATACTTTTGTAACAGTAAGCTGACCTAGTATTCCTTATTGCACTTCATCATTTAAACAATATTTTATTTTTTGAAGTGCAGACTACGTACATAATGGCGTACAGATGAAACATTCGTATCTTGATAACTGCAGCATTTTTTTTAATATTGATGACTAATTTATTTAAAAAGTTTTAGTAAAACATTGCCAGAAGGGTAAAAAAGGAAGTTGGAGATTTTGTCAATATTGCAGTTAATAGCTGAGAATCAAATATGACTGCATTTTCATTAACACATCAGCATATTGCATAGCTGGGCCTGGGAGCCTCCAGTCCTACACTGGCTTTTTTATTTTTGGAGAAAACAAAGCTCACCACAGCTGCCAGCTCACAATACCTTTGTATAGGATGTTTAGGGTCATATGGGGTGAAATAATCTCTATGGGGGAATGTAACATTAAGATTTGCAATGCAATAAAAGCCTAATGAAGAATATTACATTGTAACATGCAAATTTGTTCCTTGAGAATGTTATTACATTTCCCCCTAAAACTCTAACCCCTTTATGTAATAAAAGGCACTAAGTTTTTCCGGGTGCAATAATTCACAGCAGCCAATTAGATGTTTGATTTAAACAGGTGACCAGTAAATGCTACCTGTTGATTGGTTGCTATAGATTACTGCACCTGGGCAAGCTAAGAACCTTTTATTACAAAACCCTGCCCTACATGAGTGAAAAGAGAGCTTTTCTCTTCTAGTGAACTTTGGTGAAAACTTTGATTTTATATTTAACTAAAGTTAAAATATAAGTATACAGTGCTTTAGATATGGATATTAGATAAACTCTATGTCCCAAGCATTCTGTATAACAGGTCCCATAGATATGTCTATATTTACATGCATTGGGGTTATTTGAAAGGACTGAGTCTGAAATTTTGTCTTTTCAACCCAAATTAACAATGTAAGTATGTTTAAGCATAATTTTATCAATCAAACCTTGCAATATTTCTGCAAATTAAGAAAATGTCCAATTCTCTTTATTGCGTGTTTTCAGCCTTCTTACCATGTAAACGCTGCATTTCATATTTTAAACAATTTTTGTATCTCCAGCGCATCCCCAGTGTTTTTGAACCAATGTGGGTGTGGTTGGACACCATGCCGCTGTCAGGGAGCCGGGAGGTCCCTCCAGGGAGGTAGTCAGGATCGAGGAGGAAGCCCTCTTGAGGGAGCAAGGTCGCGGTGTCAAAATGGTTAATCAAAAGAGTAGTCGGGATCCAGGCAAGAGTTCAAAGGCAGGCAGAATATTAGCAAAGTCCAAAAGTCCAGGCAAGAGGTCAGCAACAAACAGGAACAAGAGAAGTCTTCAGCAAAGCAGACAGGAAACCCAGGAAACTTCACAGGAATGAATCCTATACTTGGGCGCCATTCTGGCGTCTTGGTAAGGCTTTTATATTTGAATTTGGAGCCATTCTGACGTCATCGGCGTCCTTGCGCCGACGTCGACGCGCTGACGTCATCGCGCCGGCACCGCTACCCACGTGGCGGCCATGGGCGCCGCCATTTTGGGAGCGACGCCGGCAGGGAAGGACGCGCCGCCCGGAGCTCCTGGACCTGCTCCGGGCGGCGATCGTGACAGCCGCCCCCTAAATTCCTGCTGCCCTAGGCCCAGGCCTAGGTGGCATTTCCACAAATCCGGGCCTAGACGTAACTCCGCGCATTCACTAAGATGCGGATTTTACTGAACGTTACCTTTTTCACCAGACTTGCCTTCGCCAGCTCAGACCAGGCGAAGTGCAATGGAGTGCATAGGACTTCCTCAATTTTTAGTGCAAAATTTTTCAAAAAAACGCTGGCGGCTTTTCCTTTTTCATTAGGCAACTAATCAGCACATCTTCGCTTTGATTGCCGAAGTAACGATAGCAAAAATTCGCCAGCGTTTGGAACCCTGGACATGACTTCGCACTTGTGAATTAGCGTTGTCCTAGCGAATTAACGCCCTGGCAAAGTGTTGCAAAATTTGCCCGCAAGAGCTTTAAAGACAGGAAATCATTGTTTGCAAAGTAAGAATAAAAAAGGTATTGGGGCAAATTCACTAAGCGCCAAAGCAGTTACGCTAGAGTGAATTCGCCAGCGTTGGGCATTTTCGTTACTTCGCCGATTCACTAACAGACGCTGGCGTAACTTCACTAGTGTTACTTCGCACCCTTACGCCTGGCGAATTTGCAACAGACGTAACTACGCAAATTCACTAACACGCGCATTGTTCTGAACGCTACCTTTTACGCTAGACTTCCTTTGCCACCTCAGACCAGGCGAAGCGCAATAGAGTAGATAGGGATTGTTTCAAAAAAAGTTAAAAGTTTTCCTAATTCCCAAAAAACGCTGGCGTTCTTTCTTTATTATGGATGATAGGCTGAAAATGATCAAAACATTTTTTGGGGCTCCCCTCCTTCCCCCTATATTTCCTGACTCATGGCAACTTAACTATACAGTGGGCACATGTGTAGAGCAAAATAAACATTTTATTTGCTGTTTTGAAGGTTTCCCAGGCTTGTGCAGTTCTGCTACATATACCTCCATTGTAACTTCAATTTGGCGCTGCATGCAAATTAACCATTGCTATCGTAACTTCGTTTTGCTTGGCGAATTAACGCTAGCACAACTTCGCAACCTTACGCTACCCCTGAGCGCAACTTCGGATTTTAGTGAATATCCGGGCGAAGCGGACGCCAGCGCAACTACAAATCTTAGTGAATGTCCCACATAGTTTGAAAAACTTTTTGGAGCAATCAATTCTTGAAATAACTTGTAGTCTTATATCATCATAGCACATAAAGTAGATTTTAGCATCAGTTGAGAAAAGATGCGTTATTTATAAATACAATGCTAATATAACTTATTGTGCACATATAAAACACCCCATTACTGCAGCTTTGTATTCACTGGGAATCTGCTGAGGCAATTTGTTTTCAATTTTCAAAATTATAGAGAGTATTACATCGAAAAAACAGAATGATTATATGTGAGAGCATTTATAGTCTGTCAAATGAGAGATACATTTGGTGTATTTTAGCAATATTAAGGAGGTGAAATTCATAATGAGGTGAGCCTGTCTTGGTGGCAGGTACATAGGACCTTACAAAGTAATAAAGAAATATCATGTCAACTGGTCCACCGCCTTCTTTTAACACATTTTACCCTATAGCGCCACAGCAAGTAGTACCTTTATAATTCAGTAGTAGGAGGTTTGTCTTAGAATCTTGCAAGTCCTTTAAAAAATTAGCAGTCATTTATATATAAAAAATATAAATTATATTAAATTATAAACAAAGGGAGCATAAACAATAGGGCAATGGTGGGGGTAGCTGGGAGTTTTGAAAATCCAGGAGTATTGTTGCACTGGTGCTAAGAAGGAGCAGCAACTGCTTGGGAGCCCTGTGCTTCAGACACATTTATTCTGATTATAAATTGCTCTAGGTCCACATGTTTTGATGGAAGGATTGGAAAAAGTCAATAATGACGCCCAGTCAGATATATAGAATTCAATGAACTGTAGTGTTTCTGACCATAAAATGGGAATCCCTGATTGGTGATCATTTAGGATTAATGAAGACTAGCTCAAATTTTGACATGTTCATTTTTAGGAGTCATTCAGGCATCAAGGATGAAATTGCTACAAGAGCATTTGATACCTGAAGGTGAACCAAGGTTGATAGGTCAGGCGTGAAATGATAGAGTTGGGTGACATCTGCATACAGTTGGGTGGCATCTGCATAGAAATGGTATTTTTATTTAACCCCAGTTGCAAATGATTAGAATCCCTTCCTAAATGTAGAATAAGTAGAAAGAAACATTGCTCTAAGCTAAAAATAAAGCTTTCCTTTCCTCATAGTTACACACACACAAGACTGTATGTAAACTGTATTTGTATAAAATTCCAGACACATTGTTTATTTGCACATATGCCTGCAAAAGTATTCATCCACATGACCAATTTAATTGATAATTCACATTTTATTTAAATACAGTTTGGAACAGTTGACATGTTCTTGTAATTAGACTATTATTACTATATGCTTGTAATTAGACATTTTACACGTTCTTGTAATTAGACTATTTCATAACATATTTGCTTCAGTTTAACTGGATTTGTAGTTAATAGACCTAGGATTCTGCTGAAAGCCCAGTAATGAACTTTCTGATTGGAATACCACTGTGAGGTCTCAAGAAGTGTGAACAATTTGGATGGGTTTGCCAGTGTTACTCTAGGAGAGATAAACAGTAGATGGAGCACATCTAGAGCTACAGCAGTAAAACAAGGATCACACAAACTAAAAGATGTACGATGCACCTCCCACTGACATGAATAAACAAATATTGTATCGCTCTTTTGTTCCATTGCCATACAGAGAGATCCTGTACATCACATTCTGGTTTCCATATGGCCAAATACACAGTGATATAAAATGAAATCAATATTTAAGCGCCACAACATTGTTCCCATTTCCAGAATTGTGGGCTGACACAATCCAATGATCAAATACATTATTGTTGCCGCAGTGGTCTAATGCATGCAGCTGCTCTCTGGCACACACATTTGCATATCTCATGCTCATGCTCCAATACACCTATGAGTTTACACTGTGTCAGGAATGCCCATATACCAGTCAAACAGGGAATAGTCAGGACTCCTTTATATTTGATTGAACTTATTTTCGCCACTTCAAGGACAAGCTCACACACAAAGTCTCCATTGTTTTTTAACAGTCAATTCATTATGATGGACTGCCTATGATGAATTAGAAAAAAAACTACTTAATCAATTAATTTATTTCATGAATTTTGCTAAGAATTGGTTGTACAGGTATTTTTTGAACTTGAAATGAATGGTTGCATTGAAAACTAACTTATATTGAGAACATGAATTGAACTGATGAATTGAACTATAAATCGCATTATAGATTTGCCCAATTTGTTATTGATTTGGTGTCCTCAAGTTTATAAAAATTAATCAATTGGAAAAAATCTACTCGGAGCGATTTATAAGACAGTTGTAATGTAAATGTAATATTTAAGCTTGTAGGTAGGTGGCCCGGGGTTACTTACAGTAATATGCAACAGCAAGCAGTTAAAAAAAAAAAAAAAGTTCTTTTTATTTTCTTAAATACAATTTGTTGATGCAACTTCACACTGACAGTCAAGTCTTCAGTCACACATCACAAAGCCATTTTCAGAATTAGCTTTCTTACTTTTCCGGTATTACCTCTGAATATCAAGGAGCCGTACCTGTTCCACCACCCTCGATGGGATCTCACTATCCCCACTTGTCCTCAGCAACCCGACGCACCTCATTGGCGCCCTCTTGCTATTCCAGACAGGATTTTCCACGGTGGCCACAGTCACAAAGCCCTCTCTTTCACTATCCTGTTCCCTGTCACTTTATCCATCACTGGTAGATGATCCACTTGGAAAGCTAGTTCCACTTACTCCTGGTTGGGGCTCTTAGCTGCCCTTGCTACCTTTTTCCTAACTGCCTTGTACACCTAGTGCACACTAACACAAATCTCCTCACTCTGGCTAAGCCTACTACTTACTTCAGGGCCGGGCTCTTCTTTCCTCCAGCAGGTGTTCTTCACTGGACCACGCCCACCTACGAACCGTCACTCCCGTGGTTGTTTACCCCTATTTATACTATTTCCCTTCCCCCGTGGTTGTTTATCCCTATTTATACTATTTCCTTTCCCTTCTTTCCTCCAGCAGGTGTTCTTCACTGGACCACGCCCACCTATGAACTGTCACTCCCGTGGTTGTTTACCCTTATTTATACTATTTCCCTTCCCTTTAGCTCCCTCTAGTGGCCGGGAGAATATTACACTTTACATAACACTATTATATAACCCTTACATAACTAGTGAGAACCTACTGTGGCCAAACCCTGTAAATACACTTTTAACATAATTTTCAACATTATTTTCAACATTAAAAATCATACATACACATATCAAACATTCTTACAGTTACACCATCATTCACTGCACTACCATTTTTATCCACCTTACAAGCTGTACTCCACTTTAATTTTGAAGGTATTTATATACCCTAATAAGCAGGTGAGTGCACAGCCATCCCCTCCTTTTTTCATTCATGGAAAATCACTCTACATATTGTTTCATTAACTAAAATGTACTTGCACACAACACCTATGTTAGCCATTCTTTAGAGTTACCTGCCAATGTTGTATATCGATGGAATTGTCTTTTCAGTGACTTGGCTTGGTCACATGCACCACAAAACATGTTCAAGGTAATGCAATACAACATACACATTTCCTGCACCTAGAATAACCAATCAGCAGTTAGCATTCACAGGTCAGCTGCTTAAAAGCAAAAGTCTTATTAGTTGCTGTTGGTTACTGCACTTGGGCAGAATTAGTGCCTTTATCACCTATTAAGTTATTGGAAAACAGTCCGCTCTTAGAAACATTACCAGAATCTTTATTTTGCCACTGCCAGCTAAACTTCCATATCTAAATATTCTAAATATATGCATGGGTCATACGAATGGCTTATGTTACAGCTCTGTGCTACGGAAATTTGCTTTGAAATGTGTTATTCCATTTTTTTATTTCTAGAAAGGATTGCTGTTGCCATTGAGTCCCAATCAACAGTTAATAAAAACGCACTTGAAGATTCTGGTCTATTAATTTCTTATTATCTATCCTCCAGGGAAAAGCAGCCCTACAATTTAGATGTTGCAGAGGCACTAAATATTTAATGTTTCTTCCATAGTTAGAATATTTCTGCTCTGGATATTTACACAAGCAAATATTAGCATACATAACATCCGCATCTGTACTCTGTAAATCACTTTAATGTTTATACTTCACCTTGAAACGTGTAGCTAAGTGTTAGAATGTGTTAGAAAATTGCAGAGAGAGTGAAATGTTCATTTATTTCATTTTTCATCGTAAACATTAAAAATGTTATCCTATTTATGTTTTTAATGAATCTGCTGTTTGCCTTATTCTATTTTTATGTTAGCCGCAACTAGAAAAACATTCCTCAGCAACTGTAGCCTTTAGCCACTGCATAAACCTAATTCCTTGCAATGGAATGTTCGTGCTTTGAAATACATATTTAAAGTGCTCATGTTTAAAGACCTTAGTCTGTTATTATTAACCTTTTATACAAATCTCACTGGTAGCATTGCTTTGATTTAGCTGTTTTTCATAGTTTTGCTATAAGGGGAAAACCACGTTCATGATTCCTAAAGTGCTATCATATTCAGTCTCAATTGCAGTACTAGCCCTATTAAACTTATTGATTCAGCACTAGATATTCTGCTCAAACCAGAACACATACAGTATATAATTGTAAGCTGCTTTTGCTTGGTTTAAAAGTATCTGCCAATACAGCCTCCTGTGGCCTAGACTTCCATAATTCTACTTTTATCTCAGCAAGGAAATCTTGACATTCCTGAAGGTGAAAATGGCTTTCTCTTATCTTAAGAAATAACCTCTGATTCTTTGAGCATTCCTGAGAGTAAAACTATTCCAAAATATTTCTCTGTTAACTCTATTTTACACTTGTTTTCTATCATGCCCCTGCATTATTTTCAGTTTTGTGCAAGAAAATCAGTTTAGTGAAAATAAAGTGACCCTTTGCCTATTTTTAGGGGTTGGTAACTTCAGATAGCTAAGGGCCAGTTTATCAAAGGTCAACATGACAAACATTTTTGTCTTTAGCAGAGGAAAAAATTACTCTTTTTGTTTTTATTTAGATTTTTGTAAAATTTAGGTCCATTAGGTAGGTCCATTTAAATCAAAAAGGGCACATCATTGTTTATTTGAATGGGAAACTTTCCTTAACTCTGCTTACTCGTGAGTTCTTAAAAGTAATTCTTGAGTTGTATTACCAAAAGTCTACGTAAACCTTGCACAATATAAGAAATATTTCCTCAAGGAAATTCAAAAATGTCCTCAAGAAAATTCAACAATTTTTTTTTAAAACAGAACAGATGAAAATGTTCCTAAGCTTTCTTAAATTGAAATTTGAAACACAATTCAAAGATGTCCTAAAAGTGTGTCTTTGCATAAATGAAATGGTATATTTTACAACGTAAGTGGAAAAATTTTAGATCGGAATGGGAGAAATGTAAGCTCTCAGTCACAGATCTAGACAGAGATCAGGACAGTCAGGAACAGGCCAGGAATCAGTAACCTGAATAATCAGAGAACATAGACCATAGGAATTAGGAGCTACAACTGGGCAGCAAAACAGGCTGAGACTTTTTTATATTGAATTTAAGTAGAGATCAAAGCTGAGTCTCAAAGACAACTCATTGTCACTGTGTCCATGAAAAAATATTTTCTTTTTCAGGACAAAGAACAATGAAGCGGAATGGAAATTGTCACACTTGCCTATACTAATATTTTTTTGTCAACCTACATGAAGAAAGTTTCGAAAATAAAAGTATGATTTTTCAGAAACATTGTATAGTATATGTTATTATTAATGGTTCATTGATGATATTTCCATAAGTTGGTGGGAGCCGTGTTTAACCCTGGAGTTGTTTCACTGTAAGTTAATGTGTATATATAATCTTAATGACCTATAGTAAAAATTTGTTAGAGACATAGGTAAATGTTCTCTGTTGACTTATTCTTCATTTCATCTAATACAAATTTGAAAGATTATGTCAGAAAGAGATAAACTTAAAATACAACAAGTTTACAAAAAGTTTGGGAATTTCCTGAGGGATATTCTACATATGTTGGGTAGGCAACTAAATGTTTTGCAATAGAGAAGAAAAAAAGCTTGTAGGAAATTAGAAATATAGATAGTTTGTCAAGCCTGGGTTAATAAGTCCAGATGTGAGGAGGCAAGGAGTGATCAATAGTCCCAGATTTAGCCGGAAGCGGGGTACCAAGGAATAAGCAGAAGAATCGTCAGGGACAGGCCGAGGTCGAGGCGGGCAGGATTCGAGCGTAACCGGAAACAAGCTGGGTCGGGGGCAGGCAGATAGCAAGCGAAGTCCAGAAACAGGCAGGGGTCAAGCAGGAAGAAGTCAATCAGAAGTCCGAGGAAACAAGCCGAAGGTCAAAGCCGAAATCAGAAATCAAGTCACATCCAGGAGCTAGGATTATAACCAAGCAAGGATCCTTTCCCAGAGCGTCTTTTTAAAGTAATGTTTTGGCGCCAAACGTGAGGACGCTAGCGTCATTACGCCGCACGCCGTTGCGTCAGCGGACGTTTCGTCGCCCGCGTCCACCCCGGCGCGCGACAGTTTTCGACGCGCCTGCGTCCGCGTCCATGTTGACGCTCGTGCACGAATGGGCCTTACATTGCCCCCCCTGAGGGGTGGCCTCTGGACACCTCTGGATGGTTTCTCAGGATGTTTCTTGTGGAAAGCTTTGATGAGCCTAGGAGCATGGATGTTTCCTACCGGTTCCCAAGAATTCTCTTCAACCGAAAACCCCTTCCACTTGACCAGATACTGCAATTTCCCCCAACGAAGCCGAGAATCCAAAATTTGTTCCACTTCAAACTCGATCCCTTCTTGACAAACAACAGGAGGAGCAGGAACAGGATGCTGGCAGGAGAAAGGACTAGAATGAAATTTCTTCAACAAGGAGGCATGGAAAACTGGATGGATCTTCATGGACCCTGGAAGTTCCAGTTCAAAAGTAACTGGATTAATACATCTTTTAATTGGAAAAGGCCCAACAAATCTAGGGGCAAACTTCTTTGATGGATGAGGAAGGCGAAGATTGGTAGAGGCTAACCATACCTTGTCTCCTATTTGGAAGTTTGGATCTGCTCCCCGTCTTCGATCTGAAAAAACTTTAAATTGGAGTTGAGCCTTGCGGATCATGTGTTGAAGCACCTCCACATTCTCCCTCAGAAATGTAAGTCTATCCTGGACCGAAGGAAGAGATACTTCTGGAAAAAGGCCAGGAAACATGGTAGGATGAAATGCAAAATTAGAAGAATTGACACCCAATTGTCCTGCAAATAAGAAGAAAAAGACCGAATGTATTGTTCTAAAGTTTGATTAGTTCTCTCTGTTTGTCCGTTAGTCTGAGGATGCTATGCAGAGGATTTCATTAACATTATTCCCAGAGCTTTACAGAGAGCAGACCAGAATTTGGATGTAAATTGTGTGCCTCTATCCGAGATGATTTCTCGAGGCAATCCATGAAGCCGTACAATCTCTTTGATGAAAACTTCCGCAGTCTCAGAAGCCGAAGGGAGATGAGAGAGAGGAACGAAATGAGCCATCTTTGTGAGACGATCCACCACCACAAAAATAGTATTATGTTTATTGGAAAGAGGAAGTTCCACAATAAAATCCATGGAAATTGAACTCCAAGGTGCCTCTGGAGGTGGAAGAGGTTTCAAAAGACCCATTGGTTTGAGGTGAGAAATCTTAGACCTGGCACAATTTTCACATGAACGAACGTAAGAAATGCAGTCTTTCACTACCGATGGCCACCAAAAAAACCGTCTCACCAAATCTAACGTCTTCCTTATTCCAGAGTGACCTGCTAAAGGATGATCGTGCATAAAACTCAATGCTTCAGCCCGAAGTGAAGGAGGAACCACGATTCGTTGATTAAACAAGAGGACACCATCCTTTACATGTAAGCACTTAGAATCAGGGTAATCTTCAACAGACTGCTGGGTGTCCTCCACCTTTTTGAGAAAAGAGGCTTGAAGAAGCAGAAAGTTTCCTGAATGAAGAATGGTAGCTGGGGGAGTTGTTGATTCTACTTCAGAAAATTGCCGGGAAAGTGCGTCAGCCTTCACATTCTTAGAACTGGGTTTATACGTAATGTGAAACTGAAACCTTGAGAAAAACAGGGCCCAACGAGCTTGGCGAGGATTTAAGCGTTTGGCTGACCTTAAATACTCAAGATTCTTGTGATCCGTAAAAATTAAAATTGGATGTAGCGCACCTTCCAATAAGTGTCTCCAATCCTCTAGAGCATACTTAATGGCCAATAACTCTCGATCACCCACACCATAATTTCTTTCAGTGGGACTGAGCTTCTTAGAGAAAAAAGCAACTGGGTGAACACTGTCCTTAATTCCAGACCTTTGAGAAATAATTGCCCCAACCGCATCTTCAGAGGCGTCAACTTCAAGTAAAAAAGGCTTAGAAGGTTCAGGATGAATGAGAATTGGAGCGGAGATAAAAAGTGTCTTTAATTTCTCAAAAGCTTCTTGTGACTCCGAAGACCAGAAAAATTTTCTCTTGAGGCTGGTTAAGTCCGTGATTGGTTTGATTATAGCAGAAAAATTTTTAATGAACCTTCTATAAAAATTAGCGAAGCCCACGAATCTTTGCACCCCCTTACGATCCTTGGGAGGCGGCCACTTAAGAATTGCATCCACCTTGTTTACATCCATACAGACCCCAGAAGCAGACACAACGAAACCCAGGAATTCAATGGATGACTTTTCAAACTCACATTTAGAGGCCTTTGCATAAAGCTTATGTTTCCTTAAGCGTAACAGGACCTCTTTGACGTGTACACGATGTTGTTCCAGAGAAGAAGAGAAAATTAAAATATCGTCCAAGTAAACGATAACAAATTGATCAAGGAGATCGCGGAAAATATCGTTTACGAAATGTTGGAACGTAGCAGGGGCATTGCAGAGACCAAATGGCATCACCGTATATTCGAAATGCCCATAACGTGAACGAAAAGCTGTCTTCCACTCATCTCCCTTGCGAATTCGAATCAAATTGTAGGCCCCTCTCAAATCCAACTTTGAAAAAATCTTAGCTTGACTCAACCTTTGGAAAAGTTCTGAAATAAGTGGTAAGGGGTATCGATTCTTGACTGTGATTTTGTTAAGATCTCTGAAGTCAATGCAGGGTCTTAAGGAATGATCCTTTTTCTCCACAAAGAATATTCCTGCACCAGCGGGAGATGTAGAAGCTCGGATAAACCCCTTCTCCAAATTCTCGTCAATATATTTCTTCAAAGTTTGAAGTTCAGGCTCAGAAAGCGGATAGATTCTGCCAAACGGGATAGGAGCACCAGGGAGAAGATCTATAGGACAATCGTAGTCCCTATGAGGAGGAAGAGAATCAGCTCCCTTTTCATCGAAGACATCAAAAAACTCGTGATAAACAGGAGGGACTGCTTGAATTTCACCTTTATCCAGAAGAATGAACTCTTTCAAGGGAAGATTTGATTGACAGTTTTGAAGACAAAAAGAAGAATTAAATATCAGAGAACCGGTGTACTAGTCAATAGAAGGATTATGAAGTTTCAACCAAGGCAGACCTAGGATCACAGGAAACAACAAGGAATCCATCACATCAAACTTTATTTCTTCATAATGTTCAACATGGGAAGCAACAAAAAGTGGAGTCTCATGAAGAATTGAGCCCGAAGACATCAAGGAACCATCCGCCAGTTTAATACCGAGTGGCTGGGACTTGGGAAGTAACGGAAGATTATGCAGTGTAGCAAAAGTCTTGTTCATGAAGCAACCACAAGCCCCAGAGTCCACAATGGCGTCAACCTCAATCTTTCTTGGCCCCATCTGTAACGAAAGACGAATAGTCACAAAAGAGTTCGTTGGAATTGAAGAATTATAAACTGAAGACGATTTAGCGGATGTACTACCCTTAGGACGAGTTGGGCAGCCTCGAAGGAAGTGACCGGATTGGCCACAATACAAGCACAGATTTAAACGTCTGCGACGAAGTCTCTCCTCAGCTGTCAAAGCTCCCCGGGCCACACCAATCTGCATAGGTTCAGACTCTGAAGAGATAGCGGAGGGGGCTGGTTGATGGATGGGAGGCGGAGCTACCGGAATGACCCATGAAGGAGACGGTGAAAAATTAACTGGCACCTTCTCCAACTGCCTCTCTCGCAGTCTTCGGTCAATTTGAACCGCCAGCCGAAACAACTCTTCCAAGGTATCTGGAATACCTACTCGAGCCAACTCATCTCTAAGACCGTCAGACAGCCCAATGCGGAATTGTCTCTTTAGAGCCCTGTCATTCCATTCCGTGTCTGGGGCCCAACTCCGAAATTCGGCAATATAATCCTCCACCGGTCTCTGTTTCTGGCGAAGGGCCCCCAAGGCAATTTCTGCTGTGTCAATGCGGTGAGGATCCTCATAGATTGCACCCAAAGCCTGAATGAAAGTTTCAGTAGTAGCTAGGATAGGACTGTCCTGTTCCATCAAGCGGTGGGCCCACGCTTGGGGTTGTCCTTGTAGAAGGGTAATCATTGTTCCCACCCGAGCCTGCTGAGTAGCATACGTATTAGGCTTTAGCGTAAACAGGAGTTTGCACCCATTAATGAAAGTCCTGTAGGTGCTTCTATCCCCCGAAAACTTGTCAGGTAACGCCACTTTGGGTTCAGAGGAAGATCCAGAACCGGCCCCAGAATCCTCAGGAGACAAGAAGGAAGGACCCGAAGCAGGACGTGAATGAGTCACTGGTTCTTGCAGAGCCTGTAGCTGATCTTGCATAACTTGATAGCCGCCTTGTAACTCATGGACAGCTTGAGCTAGACCTGCGATCTGCTGGGAAATAGTCTTCAGCACCAACCTCTCCTCCTTGGACTCCATCTTAGGCTTGGTTATACTGTCAAGCCTGGGTTAATAAGTCCAGATGTGAGGAGGCAAGGAGTGATCAATAGTCCCAGATTTAGCCGGAAGCGGGGTACCAAGGAATAAGCAGAAGAATCGTCAGGGACAGGCCGAGGTCGAGGCGGGCAGGATTCGAGCGTAACCGGAAACAAGCTGGGTCGGGGGCAGGCAGATAGCAAGCGAAGTCCAGAAACAGGCAGGGGTCAAGCAGGAAGAAGTCAATCAGAAGTCCGAGGAAACAAGCCGAAGGTCAAAGCCGAAATCAGAAATCAAGTCACATCCAGGAGCTAGGATTATAACCAAGCAAGGATCCTTTCCCAGAGCGTCTTTTTAAAGTAATGTTTTGGCGCCAAACGTGAGGACGCTAGCGTCATTACGCCGCACGCCGTTGCGTCAGCGGACGTTTCGTCGCCCGCGTCCACCCCGGCGCGCGACAGTTTTCGACGCGCCTGCGTCCGCGTCCATGTTGACGCTCGTGCACGAATGGGCCTTACATAGTTGGGGGACAGGTATTTGCTGGTGGGCTATGTGCCAATTTGTGGTCATGGTTATGGGTCTCTACTCAGGCCATCAGTACAGGACTATTTCATGTGACCAGTCACTAGAATGCTATGAATGTATTTCTTTAAAAGGGGTTTTGATATACTTCATTGAACTGTATTTTAGGAAATATTTTTTAAAATTGAAAATCTTAATAAACCCCCTATTTCAGGATTTAGTCTTGGGTAATCCATTTACAAGGATCCCTCTCATTCCTCCACTCTGAGTGAGCCTCAAAAGCGATCTCAAATTTTGACAATTACTGGTCTAGGACAAAGCAATGTATAGGATACCAGATCAGTCAGCTGTATATGAAACATATAAAATGTAGAAACTAAAATACTTTTTGCAGAGACAGTTTAAAAATAACATTATTGGGCATAATTATTGCTTCAGTTCAGCTGAACCTAACCTATTATATAACCAGCACATTGAAAATGCAATTAGTAATGCAAAATATTCAGATGCAAGCATTATATTTTGAATTTTATAATTGAATTGTTTTCTTTAGCATCTATGAACTGTACCCCGTTTAGTTAAAATTTATGAATTAAGGTTAATTTGTAGGATTAAATATCATTCAGCATTTACCAAATAAATATGATTAGGTGATTAAAGGAGAATTAAACCCTAAAAAATGAATGTGGCTAAAAATTCCATCTTTTGTGTACTGAACTTATTGCATGGCCTTAAGTTTCAGCTTCACAACAGCAGCAATGATCCAGGACTTCAAACTTGTCACAGGGGGTCACCATCTTGGAAAGTGTCTGTGACACTCACATGCTCAGTGGGCTCTGAGCAGCTGTTGAGAAGCTTATCTTAGGGGTCATCTCAAATTATCAAGCAGAAAATGAGTTTGTCTGTAATATAAGCTTATGCTACAAGGCTGATTATTAAATTCTGATTCTAATTGTACTGGTTTCTGTGCTGCCATACAGTAATTGTCTGCATTAATGACTAATCAGCCTTATATTGTGACATTTCTATTCTCAGTAAGTGACATTTCTATTCTCAGTAAGTGATAGCAGCACAGAGCCTGAAGAAGATGGGGAGCTACTGGCATATTCAGAGACACAGATCTTACCTGCTAAAGGGCGTTGGTTTCCTCTGGCTGATACAGAAGCCAAAACACAATGTACAACATTTCTGGCCTACTTCTTTAGTTAGGCTTTAGTTCCCCTTTAAGTGGGATAGATAATGTATTTATAAGGAATAGACTTTATATGGTGCTGCTATTATCATTGTAGGGAGATCCATGGATAGACCCATTATCCAGAAAACGCCAAGTCCCAAGCATCCCAGAATAACAGGTCACATACCCGTACTGCCAGTGTGACCTAAATTGTATAGGGATAATTCCCTTCCTTCTCTTCTACATGATGATGGGTCTCTACTCAGGCCATCAGTAAAGGACTATTTCAAGGGACTAGTATGCTATGAGGGTCCAAATGTTTTTGTTTACAAGGGTTTTTGTTTCGTTACACTGTATCTTAGTAAATTTTGCAATTGATTCCAGTAATTTTGGCAATATTTATGCAAATATAAATTATTAATTTGAATTAATTATTAATTTGAATTATTTTATCTTTTACATTTTTGTTCTCTTGTCACTGTGGGGGAAAAATGTTGGCTAGAACTGTTTCAGTTCACTTGAATGTAGGTCAGATACATAACAAAAATCCCTGCTGTGTCTGTGAAGGCTTCTTATTCTTACTTCTTATAGTTTTCAGTTGTATAAAAAGAACAGAGGCGCCAAAAGAATAAAAGCATATAAACGAGTTTAAAAAACAAAACTTGGTAATCAGAGGAGGCAGTAGTGGACTTACCTCCTCCAAGCAGACACAAAACGACTGTAATTAGGCTGTCAAAATTTATTAACGAACTCCAATCAGTGCAACGCGTTTCACGGGCTCAGACCCGCTTCTTCAGGCAATAAACATAGGAGTTACAGCATCTGGCAGTAGTATACACACTTAGCGCCTCTGTGTAAGTGTGTATACTACTGCCAGATGCTGTAACTCCTATGTTTATTGCCTGAAGCGGGTCTGAGCCCGTGAAACGCGTTGCACTGATTGGAGTTCGTTAATAAATTTTGACTGCTTAATTACAGTCGTTTTGTGTCTGCTTGGAGGAGGTAAGTCCACTACTGCCTCCTCTGATTACCAAGTTTTGGTTTTTAAACTCGTTTATATCCTTTTATTCTTTTGGCGCCTCTGTTCTTTATATACAATACTAAGTCCACCCTGGGTGGAGGGTTGATACCCTTTTTCTATCTACAGAGAGCGACTTCTTCATCCTGAGTGGGGTCAGGACAATCTCCCCACCTGCCTTTACAGTGGTTGTCTATTGGTAACCCTGGTTTGTGAGTATATGTTATCTACTCTTATTTCATTATCCCTTACCAATACATATTACACTATTGGGGCTCTTGGTGTTCCGTTTGTTTATAGTTTTCAGTGTTCAGTTTTGTAGTTACAAAATGAACAAATGTAATACATTTGTTCCAAATTATTATTTTTGTTAAATAATGGAGGAAATGAAAAATCAAGCCATCATTTATACTATATTGGCTTTTTCATATTTTTTGCTTAATATGGCATTCTAGAATTAAAGTGTTTTACTTGATTATTGTCAGGCAGATTCGTTTTGGCACCAGTGTTGGTATTGAACGTACTCCAGCATCCTTCTGAGACCATTCTGACACATTGCGTGTGAATAGACACCAAGCCCTGAAGATCACTGTGAGCTGATTGTTTCTTAGTAAAGGCACTGAGTGTTCTTTTTAATTCTGACTACGGTTTTGATCTTTGGCTTGCTTGAATATTCTCTGGATTCCTGTTTTTCACTCAGGATAGGCATAGGGGAGGCTGTTATTTGTCACACACATCCGTAAAGCCTGATAATGATCTAATAACTAGTATTCTCCTTTTCTTATTCTCCTATTTTCTTTTTCAAGTATAAATTATACATTTCTTTATCTGACCCAGATATGAGACAGTTTTCAGAGAAGCAAAATTTCTGATCAACTGGCCAGTGGATTAGATAACACAAGGATAGCCAAAGTCAACTGATCTGACTTATCAGTTTTCAGACTGTTTAGTCCATTCTCTGTACAGAAGTGTTTTGCTTTACAGCCATGGGTCATGGTCTGTCTACTACCGTGGTTTTCATTTTGTCCTATCTATGGTGGAATCAGAATTTTATTCACCAGATTGCAGTTTGGTAAAAAAAAAATACCAAAATTTATGAAAAAACAAGACCTTGGTGGCCACATCAGCATTGTCAATTGAAAGCTGTTAAGACGCAGAGATGGAAGGCAAATAACTCATAAAACTATAAAAATAAATCTAAGACCAAATACGCTTATGATATGACATTTTGTAACACAGTAGATGTTATCTTAAATGTGAACTTTCATTTCAATTTTCCAGAGTGAAACCCAATCAGTACTAATCATTACTTCTCTAAATATCACTACTCTAAAAACTACAAATATGGTTGCAACATTCCTGTTAGATACATTTTTACTTTGCCTCTGAAGAAATAGCTGTAACCAGAACAGACATAATAGAGTACTTGTAATAAAATTACCTGGTGGTCTAGTGGTGCGGCAGCGTGGACGGCCGCCACGGCGCCGCGCTCCTGTTCCGGCCTCCAGCGCCGGCGCCATCTTGGTTCTCTAGGGCGCGTGAGGCGCGCCTGCGCACCTCTTAAAGGTACAGGCGAGCTGGCGCGATTACGCCAGCGCGCATTGGCACACGTTTTGGCGCGAAATTTGGAGGTATTTAAGGCCCATTCTTACTCCCAGCAAGTGCCCGTGATAGAATCTTGATTCTGGTGGTTCCTGAAGCCTTGTGCTGTCTGTTCCTGTGAAACTTGTATCTGTTATTCCGGTTTTGATCCCTGCCTGTTCCTGACTATTCTGATATTCGAATCCTGACCTTTGCCTGCATCTCGACTACTCTTCTGCCTGACCCCATCTGTTTGATTACCCGGTTTGACCCTTGCCTGCCTGACGATTCTTGATATCTGTCTGCCTCGACCCTGCCTGTCTGACGATTCTCTTGCCTGCTCCATTTGTACCGTGACCTTCGGCCCAAAAGACTATCTACCTGCCATGCCCCTCTGCTAGCCAGAACATCTCGCCTTGTACCCCTCGTTAAGTCCAGGTGGCACCCAAGTAAGCTGAGGGCTCCTCCCGAAGCCCAACGGTGGTCACACTACTGGTGAAGCCGAGCCGAGACCAGGGTACTTGGCGCCTGTTCTGGTATTGGGTGCCGGCCATGACAGTACTTCAAATACAAAAAAAAATCTTAATCAAACCCCTACTTCAATATTTAATCTTGGTTGGGTAAGCAATTTGCAAGGATCCCTCTCATTCTTCCATTCAACCGACAGTGATCTTCAACCTGAAGGTGGTCTCAAATTTTGACAATACTGATTTAGGACAAAGCAATGTGGTAAATATGGTAAACAGGATGGTTACCAGGTCAATTATATATATGTAAATATTGTGCCACACAGAAGGTTACTGGTTAAATTAAGGAATGTTGGCCTGGAACATAGTATTTGTACCTGGATAGAGAACTGGCTAAAAGATAGACTACAAAGAGTGGTGGTAAATGGAGCATTTTCTAATTGGACCAGTGTTGTTAGTGGAGTAATGCAGGGCTCTGTACTAGGTCCCTTGCTTTTCAACTTGTTTATTAATGACCTGGAGGTGGGCATTGAAAGTACTGTTTCTATTTTTGCAGATGATACTAAATTGTGCAGAACTATAGATTCAATGCAGGATGCTGCCACTTTGCAGAATGATTTGACTAAATTGGAAAACTGGAAAATGAGGTTCAATGTTGATAAATGCAAGGTTATGCACTTTGGCAAAAATAATATAAATGCAAGTTATACACTTAAAGGAAAACTATACCCCCCAAACAATATAGGTCTCTATTAAAAGATACTGAGTAAAACAGCTCATGTGTAAAACCCTGCTTCATGTAAATTAACCATTATCATAATAATATACTTTTTTAGTAGTATGTGCAATTGGGTAATCATAAATAGAAAATTGCCATTTTAAAAAATAAGGGCCGCCCCCTGAGATTGTAAGATTCACTGTGCACACATACAAACCACATGTAAGGTCACATGAGCCAATTAACAGACAGAGTTCTGCCTTTTGCTTCCTCACTTCTTCCTGTTACAGTTAGTTTCTGGTCAGGTGATCTCTGAGGCAGCACAGATAGAGTCACGAAATGGTGGTTCAAGGCAAGAGATGTAAAAGGGCAATATTTATGTAAATATATATTCCAGTTTGGTAAGATTCTTTAATATGTCATTCAATTTAATATAAACTATCTGTTGCTTTAGATTTCATTTTGTGGGTATAGTTTTCCTTTAATAGCAATGTGTTGGGAGTTTCCTTAAATGAGAAGGATCTAGGGTTTTTTGTCTAATTCTGGGCAGTGTCATTCTGTGGCTACTAAAGCAAATAAAGCTATGTCTTGCATAAAAACGGGCATTAACTCATGGGATAAAAACATAATTATGCCTCTTTATAGGTCCCTGGTGAGGCCTCATCTGGAGTATGCAGTGCAGTTTTGGACTCCAGTCCTTAAGAGGGATATAAATGAGCTGGAGAGAGTGCAGAGACGTGCAACTAAATTGGTTAGGGGGATGGAAGAATTAAATTATGAGGGTAGACTGTCAAGGTTGGGGTTGTTTTTCTCTGGAAAAAATGCGCTTGCGAGGGGACATGATTACACTTTACAAGTACATTAGAGGACATTATAGACAAATGGCAGGGGACCTTTTTACCCATAAAGTGGATCACCGTACCAGAGGCCACCCCTTTAGACTAGAAGAAAAGAACTTTAATTTGAAGCAACGTAGGGGGTTCTTCACAGTCAGGACAGTGAGGTTGTGGAATGCACTGCCGGGTGATGTTGTGATGGCTGATTCAGTTAATGCCTTTAAGAATGGCTTGGATGATTTTTTGGACAGACATAATATCAAAGGCTATTGTGATACTAAGCTCTATAGTTAGTATAGATATGGGTATATAGAATTTAATTAAAAGTAGGGAGGGGTGTGTGTATGGATGCTGGGTTTTCATTTGGAGGGGTTGAACTTGATGGACTTGGTCCTTTTTTCAACCCCATTTTAACTATGTTACTATGTAACTATATATGTATATTAAGTTATACTGTCTAATTATAGGTGGCAAATCGTCTATAGCTCAGTTTGTCTCTACTATGAAATGTAAGTAATCCAATAAAAAAATAAATGGACAAATCCTACCATAAAGCAGATTTTTCTATATCTGCAAGATTTCCATATTGGAAACGAATCTACAAATTCCATAGAAACGGTTTCCAAAATCCTCTATAAAATTGCCAGTTAAAATTGTAGATGTTGATATAGATTTGAATGGGCAGATGCATGATGAAAGGGATTTTCATAACAAATAACAGAAAGATCCTGGGGCAGTTTAATAAGAATGCTTCACATTAGCATGAAATTAATCAAACCATTCGCTGAAGTATTTTATTTATTTAGCTTTTGATTCGTCCACCTTTTTGTAGAAAAATAATCATCTTGGAAGCAGATTCCATATATAAACTTCCATTCCTATAATCAAAATGTTTCTGTGCAGAAAAACAGTTTCTTTCTTTGATCAGTTTTCTGGATCTTTTGCCATTTGACCGATTTCATGGCCCTCAAGCGGATTGTTTCCTTGCTCAAGTATCGTCATGCCACCAAATTTTCTTGGCAATAATTCCTAAACCATAAGTACAACATGTAACTTAAAAAGAGAATACACTTTTCCCCCAAGGCAGACTTTGCAGTCTAAAACTAGCTTTCAAACTAAACATGCTGTATATAGAATCAGTATCTCATGTGGTTCTAGACAGAACATTTACTATATAAATAGAGATAGTGCTGAACTTCACCTCGTTCCTGCAGAGTATATTGCCTAGGAACAGTTTAATAGAATAAGAAATGCATGCCGCACTCACAGTTTATTAGATGTGATTCAGTGCACATCTTCACATGTGGCTTGGTACAATACATTTTGTATAAACTAGTAACTTGTGTCTTTTATGAACAGGAGTTGTACACATTTTACTGCTTACAAAACAAACCTATCCACCCTCCCCACTTACAACTGCAGTTGTTGTAAAGTGCTTTAAAGGAGAACTAAAGCTTAACTAAAGAAGTAGCTAGAAATGTTGTACATTATTTGGGCCCAAGGCAACCATAGCCCTTTAGCAGTAAAGATCTGTGCCTCCAAAGATGCCCCCGTAGCTCCCCATCTTCTTTTCTGCTGATTCACTGCACATGCTCTGTGCTGCTGTCACTTACTGAGCTTAGGGACCCATTCACAATATACAGTACACATAGAATAGAAATGTCACAATATACAGTACACATAGAATAGAAATGTCACAATATAAGGCTGATTAGTAACGAATACAGATAATTACTACATGACAGCACAGGAACCAGTGCAACTAGCATCAGAATGTAATAATCAGTCCTGTAGCATCAGCTTATATTACAGACCAACCTCATTTTCTGCTGGATAATTAGTGACAACCCCTAAGCTTAGCTTCTCAACAACTGCTCAGAGCCTTCTAAACATGTGAGTGTCACAGACACTTTCCAAGATGGTGACCCCCTGTAACAAGTTTGAAGTCCTGGATCATTGCTGCTATTGAGAAGCTGCAACTTTAGGCCATGCAATAAGTTCAGTACATAAAATATGGAATTTTTAGCCACATTCATTTTTAGGGTTTAATTCTCCTTTAAGCCTCCCACAGCCTGATCCACTGTGCAAAAGTCTGCATAAAATAGAATAGAGGCAAGCACATCAGCATTTCAGTTGCATCCTTTCTATTAGAATAGTTTATTATAAATCATACTGTGCATAGAGCGTGTGACATTCATCAAAGGTACATCCTTTACAGGTGTCAAGCACATAGTTGTGCCTCTGTTTAGAGTTAAGCACAACTGCATCTATTGGTGCAGGGCCAAAATAAGCTACTACTACTTTGAAGAAGCAGCTCCAGAGTTGATGATGACTTTTGATGAAGAGCACTTCAAATGACGGCATCCCAACACCCAAGATTTGCACACATTTTAATGCATTGTCCACTATTGCACTGGAATTTTAGAAAAAAAATCTGAATTGTGGGTAAATATATGGTGACGTGTGCCTAGAACTGTAAGTTGTACACTGCATTTGCACTTGTAAATGAGCCCTAGATATGATCTGTAAAATATTCATAATTTTTTAGTTTGTAAAAGCATACTAAATATGATGCACATAGGGCGATATCACTTCCTCAATGCCTAGATATCATTGGCTAACTGTCACATTCAGGAAAATCCTTATTAGGGAATTGAGATACTGGTTCCTGTCTGAATTATAACAAATGTAGCTGTATCTTATGACCAGAAGGTAAATGACAGAACTTCTGTATAATGTGACACCTGATGAAAGGACCACCGATTTCTGGAAACTTTGTTATAGTTCATGTTATTTGGTCATCATAACTATGTTTATGAATGCATAACTACACATGAATGGTACAAATCTATTTTTTTTTAAATCTTTCCAAAATGTTGTTATACATGCCCCTGCACATCAACATCAGTGATCAGGTCAAACAAACCAGTTTTGCGTAATGCTGTCTATTCTTTCTTGAGGTATTGTCTTATGTAGCACACCCTTGAGTGTACTTTTGCTGTGTATTAAGGCTTTGTGTGACCAGGCTAAAACTGCTTGTAGTGTGCCCCAGACCCCAGTGTGCCCATGCAACTCCCTGCATCTCCAGGTACCTGGTGTAGTTCAATGCAGCAGGATAATCAGTCAGACACAGTTCTTTGCAGCAAACTTCAACTGATGTATTGAACTGAACAGAATAGTAGAGTACTTTGATTTTCCCTCCAGTGGGATCAAGTATGTTCTAGGATAGACAATATGCGATACAAATAGCCGGCAGCAATGATTCACACTTCACAGTATAGTTAACCTCTAACTAGGTAATATATTCTCAGGTGGATGGCACTAGGTCCTGGATTTCCCAGTCTGGGGTCTTGTTTTTTGGCACCCGATTTGGTCCTCCACTCACCCACTGTATTCAGCCTGGGGTCTTGGGTCTTGGTACTCTGTCTGGTCCTCAACTCACCCACTGGTGTCCCTGATGTAGTGGATCACACACCATGGGGTCCTAACCCCATGGTGTGCCCTCGTTGGAGCCACAGGTGCTCTTTAGCCACCCTGAGCTTCCTTTCACTCCTAGATCGACTATCACGGTGACAACTACAACTGTCTAAACTTAACTCTTGAAGAACCAGAGCCCTGGTCCTTGAACACCTCACTGGCAGGCACGGTCCCAGGGGAAAGACCCAGACCACATGGTGCTAAACCCCTTTATATTATCAAACAGTGCCACCTAGTGGACAAACTCGGTATAGAATAATCCAAATGGACCCAGGAAGGGAGACCTAGCTGCCTGGGCATACTAAAGGACCGCATAGGTGTCCAAATACTAAAGGGGAACTGCCTGAGTAATTTAACCCAAATCTCAGGGTTCCTACTTACATTATAGCTTTTCTACACTTTAGGCCTGAAAATCCACTCCACCTTAATTTTGGATAATTTAGCACATCCAAAACGGATGTAACATTCTTTAGAACATCCCCTCTGGCTTCAATGTCACAGTCAAGTTTAATTTCCTTTTTATTCTCAATTTGTAAATTGATAGGTGTTAATGGAATTTCTAATTATATCACTGTGGACTAGTCTTGATCTATAGCCTTTATATTGATTAAACATCTTATATGCAAAGGTCAACTGGCAGACATTGTTTTTTTTCACACAAAAGCCACCTTTATTTTCATTTTAATGAAAAAAAAAATAGGCAATATTATAAATGAATCTCATGTTTTCATTACAAACAATTGGTTTATCCTTGAAGCAAAATATACTCTGTGGAGAAAAAAAACAGTAGTGCTTTAAGGCATCCCGAATTAAATGTAATGTTTATTTTATAATAATTGCATTACCTTCAAGTTCAGAACAATCTGTAATGTTTATTATATAATAATAGCATTGCTTGCAAGTTTAATTTGTATGTTAAAGGGACAGTTATAAAGTTGTGTTTCTGAACTGTGCTAGTACAGTGGGAAAGATATGGTGTAGGGTGAGACTAGGAGCAAACTTTGGGAGATTCTTTTGCTCTTTTGCTTGGCATGTACCATGTTTCATCATGGCAAGAGGGATTTATGATGACTATGGATAGCATAAGAAATAGCTGTAACTAAACAAGACATAATCTCCATACAGCAACAAAATTGAAGTTAACAGCACACTGGATTCGTTTCACCAATGGGTGCCTTTACCAACATGTCAACTTTCCACTACAGGTATTGGCAATATTTAAATTCTAGAATGCACTCTAAAATTTCTTTATGAAGGTAACATTTTTTTATCTTTATAGTTTTGGGCAAAACGGGATAATTTGTTTGTGCCAAAATAATACAAATAAAGGCATTTTAACTTAAAAGGATTCTGTTTTTACATAATGCATCAGTTAATAGCACACCTCTAGCAGAATCCTACATTGAAATCCACTTTGCAAAAGAGCAAACAGATTTTTTTAATATTTAATTTTGAAACTTAACATGAGACTAGACATCTTGTCAGTTTCCCAGGTGCCCACAGACACGTAACTGTGATAAACTTCAGTCACTCTTTATCATTTCTTTTACTGCTGCCTAAACACCAATATTAGAACTAAAAAATAAATGTATTGGTTCAAGAATAAAATTTGTAATGGTAGAATGAATTACTTGCAATATATACAGTGTCATTCAGCAATAAAAACTATGCCATAAAAAATCATGACTGAATCCTTTTAAAAAAGAAAATTCTTTTAGTGCCATCCAGATTTTCCTTATAATTTGTATTCTACTTGCTCCACTATATTAAGTATTTATATTTATATTGACAGCAAATAATCAGCTACATCCCATAAAGATATCAACTTTTGAACATGATGCACCACATCAAAATGTGCATAAAACACAAATTTCACCACAAGTTATCAGGCAACATAATCTCCAGTAAATTGCTGCATTCCCTAAAATAACCATTTGACTTTTTCTTTCCTTGGTACCCGGTTCAGAATATGTTTTTCTGTGCAGATTCTGAGATGTTAATTATCTTAATTTCAAACCTTTGACAAGCCTTCAATGTTGAAAAGTCATTTGTTGGATGAAAAACTTAGGCTGTATTTTTCTGATCTATTAAAAGGCGTATAAGCACAGATGGATCAGCGGGAACAGTTAGAGAATTGCATAATTACAGACACATTTTGTACCTTACTATTTCATAATTTAAAGATCCAGTGCGATATTTTTCATGAAAAACAAAGATCTGAGTGCATAAAGAAACAGAACATCAATCAAAACGACAAATGTAATATTCTACAAATACCGATATTATGTGTATTATTTCCATCAGCAAATTAGGGATTGCAATGGATTATTTTTAGATCAAATTACAAACCTGTTTTGTATTTTAAAATTGTATTACTTGAATGGTTAATCATATTGTATGTGTTTGTTTTAAGCAGTGACATATTTGGAATTTTAGACAATGCTATTGGTCTGCCCAAATCAACCAAAATGGCTGGGAGTTAGGCATATATGTCCACCCAACATTTACAATAGAACATTATATGTGATGTCATCCTGAAGGAAAACAAGCTTGATATAAAAAGCTCAGAGTAAAAAAAGGTAAATTGATGACTTGTTAAAAATCTTTTGCATACATCATTATATTCTTCAGGGCATTCTTCAGGGCTAGTTTGGGAAAGATCTGGCACTTTCTTTGGGATGCTAATCATTTCTACCAACAGGTATATACATAATTGGGAAAACAGCACATGATAAGAACAAAATATATTGAATACCTCCTGATCATTGTACACTATGTGGAAAAGAGAGAGAGGTGGTCTGAATTCACCTATATTACAGGATGTGTGTTTTTCCTTAGCGACTTCTTCCTGTACCACCGGCAGATGCAAATTTGGCACAAAATATAGAACAAAGCTTACTTGGGTGCCTGTAAGAACAGGACTCATCGATGCCTTGATTCCACAATACACAGGCATACACATAGAGGTGCAACTATTTACACCAGTGTACACCAGTGTTTTTGCACCTTGCCCCATTGTTGTTAATTGAGTCCAATAAATGCTAACTCTGTTATATGTATATAACATGGTCTCATGTAATTTGTACATAATTTAAAGCAAAATCCCAATGGGAAATAAAGAAATAGCAACTGCTAACTTTGGCAAATGTCAGGGATATACATAAGGGGGCTTTAGAAATTGCCTGCTAACCACAATCCACTTCCGCCTACATTAAGCAGTTAGTAAGTTTTAGGAATGCCAACACTATGCATAGCAGGGCAATTTTCTCTATTTTTCTTCTGAGTGTGCTATTTGCATAAAACAATGCCAGGGACTGACTGATCTTTCACCCATTCCTGAAAGCATTTGCAGAAAGGAACAAAAGCAATGTCATGCATCAATGCCCCTTGACGTTTAATTTAAATTGTCAGTTTTCTGAGCATCATTTGCATACCAACTAAATTTGATAATACTGTTACAGTTTTAGGAAGACAGTGTATCCAAAGAAATAATGTAGTTAACTGCAACTTATTTCCCTTGAAAGAGCTTTGCCTATAATTGATGCATCCATGATGCCAAGTCTTTGTCTAAACAATCACATGATATATTTTTTACTTTACTTTACTTTACCCCCTTCTTCAACATCCATGTAATGAATAGGGCATGGGCTGAACATACTTTTTGCCTATTGCTTTAAAGAAGAAGGAAAGGCTAAAAATAAGTAAGCCTTATCAGAAATGTCCATCTAAATATACCAGTAAACCCCCAAAGTAATGTTGCTCTGAGTCCCCTGTCAAAAGAAACACTGCATTTCTTTCCGTCTATTATGCACACATGGGCTTCTGTATCAGACTTCCTGCCTTCAGCTTAAACCTCATTGCTCTGGGCAAGAGCATGCTCAGTTTGCTCCTCTCCCCCCCTTCTCTACTGTAATCTGAGCCCAGAGCAGGGAGAGACTCAGGCAGGAAGTGATGTCACACCACATTAATACTGCAGCTCCTATCCCAAACAAACAGAGTTGCTAGAGCTTTTTACTCAGGTATGGTAAAACATTCTACAGAATAAATATAGCATTCTAGCTTGCACTATTGCAGCTAATCTATTGGCAATAAAATGCCTCAGTAGCTTTCCTTCTCCTTTAATCACAAAAAAAACTATGTTTTGTGTTATTTCTTGAGTCAAACATGAACATTTAAGCTACTCGATGTTTGGTCCTTGCAAGATAGATAATTAGATTACTAGTGCTCAGATAAACAGAAGTCCATTATCTTATCTGTGCTCTGGTAATTTAATTAATTTAATCTGCCTTGCAAGGACCAAACATGGAGTAGCTTCAATTTCTTTTAAAACAATATGCAAAAGTATGTTTACTACAATTACACTTATTGGCCTTGTGTCTGAATTGCTTCAGATGGTGCATATTTAATTTTTTTAACATATTTGGAATCTCACATTTAATTTTAAAACCCTTAAATACAATATGTTTATTTGTAACAACCCTTTATTGTCCTATATGGTATTGGTGAACTACAGTACACCTTGAGATGAGAAGGAACTTTTAACACACAATAAAGGGGCTGAGGAAAACCTGAAGGACTGACAGCTGTTTGATCTGTTTTTGAATTTATCAAACATTTCCTGGTAGACAGGAATTTTTTTAAAAAATGTGCTAATTTATCAAAATTGATAAAGGTGTCAATTTAGCAAAATATGTTCAGCTACTTTGAATTGACCACTCATAACTGTATTTCTGTCAATAAAGGAACAGAAACAAAAATAAACAAAAATAAATAAAAATACTGCAGAGTAACAAATCAGGTGCAGGTATGGGATTTTGTACCCTGAAACCCATTATCCAGAAAGCTCTGAATTACAAAAAGGACATCTTCCATAGAGTCAATGTTAAGCAAATTTAAATTTTTAAAAATTATTTAAATTTTCTCTGTAATAATAAAACAGTAAGTTGTACTAAGCTGCACAAATCCATATTGGTAACAAAACAATCCTAATGGGCTTATTTAATGTTTCATTGATTTTAGCAGACTTAAAGGGATACTGTCATGGGAAAAAATGTTTTTTCCAAAATGCATCAGTTAATAGTGCTTCTCCAGCAGAATTATGCACTGAAATCCATTTTTTAAAAGAGCAAACAGATTTTTTTATGTTCAATTTTGAAATCTGACATGGGGCTAGACATATTGTCAGTTTCCCAGATGACCCAATCGTGTGACTTGTGCCTGCACTTTAGGATGGAACTACTTTCTGGCAGGCTGTATCCTACTTAATGTAACTGAATTAGTCTCAGTGGGTCTTGGCTTTTACTATTGAGTGCTGTTCTTGGATCTACCAGGCAGATGTTACCTTGTGTTAGGGAGCTGCTATCTGGCTACCTTCCCATTGTTCTGTTGTTAGGCTGCTGGGGGGGAAGGGAGGGGGATGATATCACTCCAACTTGCAGTACAGCAGTAAAGAGTGACTGAAGATTAACAGAGCATAATTCTGAATAATAGATCCTATACCTGTAAAACCAATAGTATAATTCCAAACATAGATACTGTAACTTCCAAAAGTAATTACAATACCTGTGCCTTACCAGTGCCACAATGACTGTAGCAATATGATTGTAAAGATCTTCGTCGTATATAAACATACTGTAAATTGCATACAACTAAACAAGTTTTTCTTTCTACTTCATCACTACATTTAACATTATTTTTATTTCTGGAGTTAGCCGTTTCAGGATATTCTTGAGTCATTCCCTATCATCTTGCCTACAGATGCACAATATGTTCCAATAACCTCCCACTTTATTTTGGTGAGGCAGACATTGCAGATTTTCCTTAGAAAATCAGCCATTTCTTTTATAAAACACCGTATGTGAAGGTATTCGAGATGAACAAACCATTATGTATTAGGAATAAAATAAATTATAGTCTTAGAAGTCTTAAGATAGCTCTAAAGCTTATTTTTATTTAAATAATTCAGATATTAATACTGTATATGTTACACTATTGTGCTGGTAATTTATCAACTGCTGTATTCAAGAGTCCTTTTTATTGCACAATACGTGCTAAATGAAATTTATTTTGAGATCACTTTTAGCATATGAATACTTCAGACATTTAACGTTTATAGAATAGCAATTGCCCCATTTATTTTTGCTGTTGTAGCAGTTTAAAATGAGAGCTTATAGCAAAACATTTTTGCCTTTATTGTTATTTTTACTATACAAAGCAGGAGAGCACATATTATATAGGGGTACATTAGAGTGTTGAATTTACAAAAAAACTGACTTTATGTAAATAAATGCAAGCAGGGCCTTCATTCTTATAGCTTCATGTTATTCAAGAATATTATAACCATTACATTTTAATAGCATTCGTTAGGGGTGAGCCAAATCCAGGATTCTGACCTTTTCAGTAGCAATGCAATTTGGCCAAACTGAATCTGAATACAAAAAACACATGACATTTCATCATAAGAACATGGAAATTGTGATTTTCATTTGAATCCTTTAGATTTGGTTCATTATTCAGCTGAATACTTCATGAAAGATTCAGGATCCAGCTGAATTCCAAAATAGTGGATTCAATGTTCCATGGTGAAACACCCACTTTAGCGATCTGCAAATAAATTTGCCAGACACTAATTTGCATTGAATTTCCGCATTTCGCCACAATCAAATTAATTTGCGGAACTGCGGAGTCAATTCGCCGGCGAGAAATCCATCACATCGAAAAAAGATTGACACGCATCAAAATAGTTGCGATCATAAAAATTGACGACCGTCAAAATTATTCGGGCGCCCATTGAATCTAATGCATTTGGGCCAAATAGTCGCACGTATAAAAATTGTCACTTGCACCAAAAATATTTAGACGCCCATTGATTTCAATACGTTTCTTAAATTGCTCACTTTTTTTGCGAATTTCGCTGTAATTTCTCGAATTTTTCGGCGAAGCATAACGCCACAGATTTGCCCATCACTAACCCACTCTCCACCCACAGCCATAACTCCAGAACACACACAGAGGGGTCTACTTATCATACTGTGTATAATGATTAACACCAGATAAAACAGCATAAAAAAGCTGTGTAAAATAAATTGAGAATTTATCAAGGTGTTTTTTATTTTGCACATCCCATTTGCCAGATTTACGCCATTATTTTACACCACAACAGACTTCAAAAATGCAAAAATAATGCAATGGATGAACGCCATATTTTCCCATAGCATTTTCCAGCGTTGCTTCCGTTTACACTGGATTTTTCGATTACTGAAAATCAATACACAGGTTGATAAGTACGATGATTTTTAGACAATGATACCTGGTGATGTGTGGTGTATTTGGTTGCTGTTTTTTTTTTACACAGCATGATAAATAGTCCCCATAGTGTACTTAGACTCATCTCCCAATTCCCTCATGTCAAATGCATTCAGAGTGTCTGCAATGATTAACCATGTGGATAAAGAGATATTGCCTTCTGAGACATACAGTAATTAAAATGCCCAAATCTCCAGTAACTGTTGCAGTCCTACCCTTGTTACACAGATTTCACCTCCCCAATCTGTCTGTACTAATTCTCCTGCAGCCAAAGAGTCTGCTCCCTCTATAGTTACACCACTGATTACATTTAACTATAACAAATTACGGTGCTATTTTTGGCACCTTCCCTATGGCAATCTCTCTCAACTTATAAGTACAATCAGTACATCATATGGCTGGACTTATAAAAACAGATTTTATGGAAACTTAGATAATTGCTACATAGTGGGAGGTCTGGGGGAGCTTTTCATCTACAAGGAACATATCAGGAATCCATCTTTTGGAAAATATTCTGAAATGGCTACCATATCCAAGCTATGTATTTGATTTGCAGAACTTGGTTTTAGACAGGGAATCAAATCAAAACGAGGTATCAGGGTGATTCTGTCAGTTTTCACTGCCATAATTCTAAAAACATACCAGCTGGTTGACTGGTTCCTGATATGATAGCGTGTGAGAATGCAACAGGAATCTTAGATTGTAAGCTTTGCTGGGGAATGATGCGGTGGCGCTATAATCTTGCTTAGAAATATGTTTGCACTACATCAATAAAAATAATACTGCGGTTAAAATATAGTATTAGAAAAAGGAAAGAAGCCCTGGATTATGAGAAGCATTTGATTACACATACAAATCTATATTTAAATACCACTTTATTGTACACAATTATCCTGTTTCAAGATTTGGCATTTCAAATAGAAACTTCTCTTCATCTTTTCAATAGTTTAAAGGCTGACAAGTAAAAGATCTTTCTTTCTACTTCAGCATTATATGTATTCGACAACATCAAATTTCACATATTCTGTCAGATATATTTAAAATGAATGATGGAAAGTACAGAGATATTTTATTATAGTTTTTATAATTGCACATACTGTGGGAGAGAATACATAACATCATTCTTTCTGATAAGTGGCATAAATTATATAGAAAAAAATAAAGGTGGTAAAAAGTCGATAGTGCTAGATAATAGGAATTTTATTTAAATTTGCTAATCCATTAACTCTAAATTATCATTTTAAGGCCCACATTTATTGCAGTTTAAAGTTAAATGTAAAAATATATCACAGCTTCAATTTGGAGAAATTTCAAGGCAAATCCATATTGGTAAACAATGACTCATCCTCAGTTGGATCAAATATGAATCTTTAGCAGCAATAAAAATCCACAAATAATATAACAAATATACATGTAAACATTGTGCCCATGACCACCAAGACAATAGTTTGGAGAGCAATTTGTTCTCAGTCACAAAAACAATTATCACTTCCACTTAAGACCAGTGGGGTCCTGATTTTGCCCTGCCCCCTGTATGAACTAGTGATAGGGTCAACCTTGAACAAAGAAAGCTTCCGAGTTAGCAACTGAATAATACAATAACCTATTGCATACTCAAGGAATACTTTATAAGCTCTTGGATCTGCTAATGATTAGAGATTTGTTCTTAACTGGGCAAGCACATGGCTTTGCTTTATAGCGCAAAATAGTTTAAGGTCTCCCAGCATCTTGCCGTAGAGCAAGGGTAACTTATGCACTAGATATAAGAGGAAAGCACCCTCTTATTAAACATTAAACTAATAGTATAGAGAGAGAGGAGAGACATATCAGAGGATTATAAAACATAACTTTTACTGAAACCATCTGTCAGGATCAGCCCGGGACTTGAACTCTGCTGTTCTGGTCATTTGCAGCACTTACCTCAGGAGCCACTGGGGGCTCTCGGGACTGGTTCTGAACTCTTGTGTTTATTGTTTCTGTTATCTGCCTGTTAACAGTATGTTTTCCACCCACCTTGTTTACCCTCATGTGTCTCCCATTCCTAATCACCTTCCCTTTATAAACCCCGCCCTGAGCTTTGAATCATTGTCATTGAATGTATTCTGTTTGTTCCTGACCTGCCAACCTGAACCTTGAAAACCTTGAAAACCTTGAAAACCTTGAAAACCTTGAAAACCTTGAAAACCTTGAAAACCTTGAAAAACTTGAAAACCTTGTATGCCTTGTTCCTGAAAACCTTGTTACCTTGTTTCCTGAGTGAGTACCTTATGTTCCTGTGTTCCCTATTTTTTCCCTCACCATGTGGATACTTTGATTAGCCTTTTTTGCCTGTTCCTGCCTTTTGGTTTCTGTGTTCTGGCTGCCAATAAACCTACTATTACTTTCATCATCATCATGTTTTTGTCTCCAATCACCTATGGCTACACCCCTGGGCTCCCACCATATCCACTCCCCATGGAGTGGCTATCCTCGGTTACAGCGGTTCCCCATTGTGAACGTTACAGAATGACTCAGCCTAACTCCAGGAAGCCTTTGGGAAAGCCCTCCATGCCTTCTGACTCTGTTGTTAAACTGCAACTCCCTTTGGATGGAGAGGATAAGGCAGAAGACGCCATCCATTTCACTGATGATGTCTGGCAGGATTTTGTCTCCGATGATGACTGGGAGGATTCAGTCTTCGATGAGGACTGGGAGGATCTAGACTCGGATGAAGATGAACTACAAACTGCTATCTGGCCTGTGTCAGATCGGCCACTTCCAGTTTTTGGGCCCTTGTCTCCTCCACAACCTTCTGCTCCTGTGGCAGCTGCCAAACCTGGGTCACTCTCCTTTTCTCTCAGTCCTGAACCCCAGTTTATTAGTTTTTCTATGGTTTCCCAGCACCCTCTCCAGTCTCCAGCTTGTGTGCCGGCTCTCCAGTCTCCTGCTCCTGTGCCGGCTCTCCAGTCTCCTGCTCCTGTGCCGGCTCTCCAGTCTCCTGCTCCTGTGCCGGCTCTCCAGTCGCCTGCTCCTATGCCGGCTCTCCAGTCTCCTGCTCCTGTGCCGGCTCTCCAGTCTCCTGCTCCTGTGCCAGCTCTCCAGTCTCCTGCTCCTGTGCCGCCTTCCCAGCCAGTCCTTGCTCCTGTGCCGGCTTCCCAGCCAGTCCTTGCTCCTGTGCCGGCTTCCCAGCCAGTCTTTGCTCCTGTGCCGGCTTCCCAGCCAGTCCTTGCTCCTGTGCCGGCTTCCCAGCCAGTCCTTGCTCCTGTGCCGGCTTCTCAGCCAGTCCTTGCTCCTATGCCGGCTCCCCGAAAGCTGCTTGTGTCGGCTCCCCGAAAGCTGCTTGTGTCGGCTCCCCGAAAGCTGCCTGTGCCGGCTCCCCGAAAGCTGCCTGTGCCCGTTACCATTCAGCTTCCAGCCTCTGTATCTGCAGCCCAGCCGGTTCCAGCCTCTGTATCTGCAGCCCAGCTGGTTCCCGCCTCTGTATCTGCAGCCCAGCCGGTTCCCGCCTCTGTATCTGCAGCCCAGCCGGTTCCCGCCTCTGTATCTGCAGCCCAGCCGGTTCCCGCCTCTGTATCTGCAGCCCAGCCGGTTCCCGCCTCTGTATCTGCAGCCCAGCCGGTTCCCGCCTCTGTATCTGCAGCCCAGCCGGTTCCCGCCTCTGTATCTGCAGCCCAGCCGGTTCCCGCCTCTGTATCAGGTTCCCGCCTCTGTATCTGCAGCCCAAGCGGTTCCCGCCTCTGTATCTGCAGCCCTGCCGGTTCCCGCCTCTGTATCTGCAGCCCAGCCGGTTCCCGCCTCTGTATCTGCAGCCCAGCCGGTTCCAGTCTCTGTGCCTGCAGCCCAGCCGGTTCCAGTCTCCGTGCCTGCAGCTCAGCCAAACTCCGTTCCCGTGCCAGCTCCCAGATGACTGCTTCTTCCTGAGCCAGTTTCTGTACTGTTTGCCCTGGCCTCGGGGCCTGAGGACCTGTTTGCCCTTGCCTCGGGGCCTGAGGACCTGCCTGCCCTGGCCTCGGGCCTGAGGACCTGCCTGCCCTGGATAGTTACACTTTCCCTGCTACTGGACCTGGTAGGGCGGTTAATCCTGTCTCTATCAGGTCTATTGCTGTAAGTGGTGGAATTGCTGTCCTGGCTTGCCTCTTCCTGTTTCTAACGGGTGCCTGTGCTCCTGGTCCGCCACCCGTGATGGGTGCCTGTGCTCCTGGTCCGCCACCCGTGATGGGTGCCTGTGCTCCTGGTCCGCCACCTGTAATGGGTGCCTGTATTGGTCTTGTCTATCTTATGTCCTGGCTTCCGATTCTGGCTGTGATGTCTTGGCTCCTAATTCTGCCAATGTTCCTGATCTGGCTCCTGACCCCAGCGACTTCTTTGTTTTGTTTTCCCATCCTGGTGAAGCTCCTGTTCATGCTTCTGTTTCTGTCCATTTCCCCAGTGTTTGGACTAAAAAGGCTGGGGGACCATTTGATCCTGGGATCGCCCAGAGGTCGATTCTCAAGAAGCTCCTGTTCTCGTTTCTGGCGAGGCTTCTGTCCATTTCCCCAGTGTTTGGACTAAAAAGGATGGGGGACCATTTGATCCTCAAGGGGGGGGGGGTAATGTCAGGATCAGCCTGGGACTTGAACTCTGGTGGTGCTGTTCTGGTCATTTGCAGCACTTACCTCATGAGCCACTGGGGGCTCTCGGGACTGGTTCTGAACTCTTGTGTTTATTGTTTCTGTTATCTGCCTGTTAACAGTATGTTTTCCAACCACCTCTTTACCCTCATGTGTCTCCCATTCCTAATCACCTTCCCTTTATAAACCCCGCCCTGAACTTTGAATCATTGTCATTGAATGTATTCTGTTTGTTCCTGACCTGCCAACCTGAATCTTGAAAACCTTGTATGCCTTGTTCCTGAAAACCTGGTTACCTTGTTTCCTGAGTGAGTACCTTTTGTTCCTGTGTTCCCCATTTTTTTCCCTCACCATGTGGATACGTTGATTAGCCTTTTTTGCCTGTTCCTGCCTTTTGTTTTCTGTGTTCTGGCTGCCAATAAACCTACTATTACTTTCATCATCATCCTGTTTTTGTCTCCAATAACCTATGGCTTCACCCCTGGGCTATGCTATGGAGTGGCTATCCTCGGTTACAGCGGTTCCCCATTGTGAACGTTACACCATCATTAAATGTAAACCCATTGAGCTTAGCTCAATTCCAGGAGTAGGTAGGAAAGAATCAGGATGAAATATTCTGTGGCAGTCCAGCACATTCCAGTTATAAAGTGACAGAGGATATTAGATCAGATTTCAGCAGTATGAAGATAAAAATAATTATTCTAAACAATCTTATTCAAAAAAGTTAAAGTATGACCAAACCTTAGAAGAAGAAATTCTAGAAGCTGCTGAAATATACGAAGAAATCGAATGAAATGCATTGAATGAATAGGCTCAACTTTTTAACGTGCACAACTTTTTATCTCACTCAAAGTCACCTATTTTTCACACTCCAAATGCATTGAAATGAAGGTGCATGTTTTTCAGCAAATTCTTTTCCACAATGAATTCTGGTCGCAGTTTTGCAAAAAAAATATCGCTGATGGCAAAACCTGGAATTTCACAGCGAATCCATGCGTGGCGAAAAAAATTCCTCCTCACTACTGAGAAGAGAACTTAATGATAGTTAAAATAATTAAATATATTATAAGATTGTATATATATTACAATACATCATAATTAATGTTCTGTTTTCTTTTTCTTTTCTGCTTATATGTCTTTATGTGATTAATTTGGTCTAACCTTTTTCCCCTCTTTTTTTTTTTTTTTTTTGCTTATTATGGGCCATATTCACTTCAGTGAGAAAAAACTCAGTATTTTATTTATATAACTAGCCTGGCCCTATGGAAGTACTTCCACCAGTCTGATATATCCAGAAGAAATCAGTAATCTTGGACTGTCAAAGTGTGTTTTGTTCTAAGCTTTGTCAAGGCCCAATGGGCATGAGCCCTACCTAAATCTGCCTCTACTCTCTGTACTATTAGGTACTTGTAAAATGTGACTATTTTTACTCTTCTAGGAAAATTTCTAGGTCATGGTACTAAAGAACAATATAATTTAATAATGACCCCTGCCTACTGTACATTAATATTTTTATGAAGATTGTCAAATCTGGCTCTTTTTTTCCCCTCTGATTTCTTCTTGAGGCATTAGAATAGTCAGTAAAGTTTCTTCTTTGAGTGGAGGCTGATACCTCTTTTCAGTAAGATATAGTGGGAAATGGCATTAATTAATTAATTTTCCAGATACAATTAAGTAGCCACGTTTGTATGGACTTATTATTAAAGTCAATGGATTGGAATTATTGATTAGAAAATACAGAATTCATCTTTCGTAAATCAGTGCTGCCATATTTAGGAGTTTGACAATAACGCAGATACTGTATAACCTGTGAAAAATGCAGAAAGGTATTTCAGGAAAGACAAAATTCCAGTTATTGGATTGAAATTATTTGGATATGTTATAGCAAAGGAAAAAAGCAAAACTGGTCTGTTAAAAGGCAGAAATACTCTCTTCTACTTTGAATATAATATTTCAAAAGGGATGTGGTAAATAATTTTTTAATAACACTTAAACCAAAATATGATGGAAAAGAAGATGGGCACAAAGAGAAAAAATTTTTTATACTATCATTTACCCTTTCCTTCTTCAGTGCCTTTATTCTCATGGCCTTAAAAGGTTAATGGAGTGTCATCTTCTCCCTTGCCTCTTTCTGCTGGGGTTCCTCAAGACTGCTAAGGATTTATTATTCTCTTTGTAAGTATACTTCTTTTAGCCAACTAATTAATGCATATGGCTTCAAATGCCACCTCTGTGCTGATGGTACTCATCTCCCTATCTCTTAACTTGGGTCTATTGTTTATCAGCCATTTTGACTTTCATGCTCCACTAGAAGCTTTAATTACATCTCAGACAGAATTTAATCTCTTCAACACCCTTAGCTACTGTATGGACCCATAGGGTTCACTTTCCCAGTGACTTGGAAATTCCCCACTTATTATTTTCCACTATTTCCTAAGTCCCGGAACCTGTTTGGAAAAGTATTCCCCAATGGACTATGGAGACTATGACGAATTCCTGTTTAACTTTAATATAAAGCCCAAGTTTCTCTCTCTTCTCCCTCCATTTTCTGGGCAGGGCAGATGTCTTCTGGGTAGCCTGGGACAACAAGCAGCCTAAGAATTTATACCTGGAAGTAGCTCTCCTTAGGCATAATGTATTTAAAGTGAAGGGACCACTTTACTGAAAAGAAGCTTATTATTTACTTTGACTTAGGTGTTTCCCCTCCAGCCCCTGCCTGTCCCCTAACTTGCATGTCTTTCAGATGCACAAGTGCTGGAAGGCGCAAGTACAGTACTTGTACTTGTAAGGACAGCTATTGGCTTATTGTCATATAGTTTACTTAAAAGTCCTTTTTGCATTTCCTAATTTGGAAATCTAGATAGCCAGTTTTTACCTGGACAGTCCTTCTGAAAACCAGTCTGTCTGGGTGAAAACAGGACAGGTCACAACGCTAGACAGGGCTGTCTTGTGCCTGCTGACATTGCACTCTGATTTTTTTTTTATCTGCATTAGATTCAGCCAGGCCCTGGACAGAGGTGCTCCTGCATTGCGGCCTTGGATTGCCCTTTATGTCGTATAAGCCTATGTATGCCAATAAGACATTTGCTTTTAAACAGGTGTCCACTAAATGCTTCCTGCTGATTGGTTGTTATAAGTTACAGCTCCTGGGGAAACTTAGGGAGAAATGTAATAAAATTTGCAAAGAGAACAAATTTGCGCACAAATATGAATACAAATTTGTATGTCGCAAAATAATAATTCTCATTAGACTATTATTGCATTGCAAATCTTAATTGCATGTTCACACTTTTAAGACATGCTTGAAAGTGGTCTAAACTTTTGGGGCAAATGGGTAACAACTTTTTCAGGAAGAAGTTTTATTCCATACACTGTGCAAACTATTAAATTTGCATTCATTACTGTCATGTGAGGGGGCAAAAGGTTTGCAAAATGTTTGTTACATTTGAGAAAAGGGAAAAATGTTCCCAATGTAAAAGTTTATTCACATTTTGAAAAGTTTTTTCCATTAGCGACCTTTATTACATTCCCCCCCCTACATAATCTCATTAGAGCACAATGTACTGTTATTATTGAGTAATATATTTTTGAACAGCCTTAGAACAACCTTATATTCTAAATTGTAAATAAACCTGGTCTTAGAAACGAACAATAATAGAATAGATTGTATAAAAAAAGAAAATCAATATGGAATTTAACAAAATGGCTGATTGACAATGTTTGCAGACATATAAAGATTACTTGTGTGTCCCATCCATTAGTCATACACAAATAAAGAAAAACGATCAGGGAAAAGGGAATCTGCTAGTGATAGTGCTGATTTAATAAAACGAATAACGAGGTAAGTATTCCAGACTAATTAGTGCATTGTTTGAAAGGTCTGAGGCGCATTACAAACCTGATATAATCTGTAATTAATAGGAAACAAACTGTGGATTCCTTGAGTGTATGAATGATGCATAATTTCCTCGACAGTAATGTATAAGCAGATGGTTCAGTCATTTTGTACTCACAGGGGTCTGCTTGTCAAACATTTCAAAAATGATTAAAAGCAGTGAATGAAAACAAGCAACTACTGAATGCATACCTACCTTTTAACCTTTATTTTTTTCATTCAGTGGAATAATCATGCATAGAATACATATGATACTGGCTTAATTGATCACTGACTACCAGGGATGAAGAAAATTATAATTATAGTCCTACTGTGTTTTTTAGAAAATACATTAGGGAATGCATTAGAAAATGTAATCAGATAAAGTTTACATTATTGCATTTTTATACTATATCTTTTTCTCCAACCACTATTCACTTTTGGATTTGCATAATACATTTACAGGAGCTAGGGAAGCCCTTCAGCAGAAATTATTTTTTTATATACATTTCCCATTGACAAATACTAAGGAAAATTGAGAAAAGTACAGTGAATAATTAATTCTCATACTATTTATTTGATGAGATAATTTGATTGAATATACTTATTTTTGGAATTTACTGAGCCTTTTTGAATTGTTAATATTGCTGTGGATAGGATACATGTTAGATATTACGCACTTTGTTTTAACCTTTTTCGAAATATACATCCTAACAAAAATCCAGTTGATATCATTCGTTTGGCCCTCTGGTAAATATGATTAAAATAGTTGTTCTAAGCAGCAAAGCTACATTTTTCTTTTCCTGCTAAACACCTCTGAGGAGTGATATAAAGTCTAATCATATCTTCAAATATTCTGAAAAGCTCTTTGACTGTCAAAGTGGTCACTTTTCCTGAGTTTTAAAAGCAATACTCCATCTGACTGGTATAATGTCACTTCCAGCTTTGTCTGTGGATCTGAAGCAATATTTGTTTCACATTTACGGAAATATCCTGCAAAAATAAGAAAATATTTCGCATCAGGAAATATATTGTCGTTGTCTCCACAGTAATTCCTATATGGTTACTTGCAGACATTCAACCCCTTTTCAAAAGCAATATATAACATTATATAGTCGTGATTCTCCCCCCAAAATATTATATAATACATAAGGAAAGTTCTGCTCTTGATTGCTTCAGCTAAAGAAAGCAAACGTTATGGAGTCTCAATCTTAATAGTGAGCTGGGCCTGTGACCAGAAGCAATGGATTTGCAAGGCACAATTATGTACTGTAGAAAAGCTCTACAATATTTTATGTTAGGGAATGTCTAATGCCTATCATTGGACATGTATGATGGAGCTGGATGATAAAGGTTGCAGCTATTATTAGATAAACCATTTAGCTGTTCCAAAACCATCTTTTTCAGAGTGAATATTCTTAAATCCCAAGTTTAATATTGAACACAAATTGTGATGAATAATGATTTAATCCCACCCTATCAGTAGTCTACCAGGTGCCTACCATTAGGTCGAAGTGAATTTTCTAATTAAAAAACATCGAATTTCAAAGCAATTTTTGGGTACTTCGACCATCGAATAGGCCAAATTCAACTTCGACTTTGTTTCGAATTGACAGTACTTTGAATATTCGACCATTCGAAAATCAAAGTACTGTCTCTTTAAAAAACTTCGACACTTTGCCACCTTCAACCTGCCGAATTGCTTTGTTAGTCTATGGGGACCTCCTAGAACCTATAGCCAACATTTGGCTAAGTTTTTAGAAAATTGTTCGATCGATTAAATCGTTCGATTCGAACAATTTCTACAATCGGTCGAACGATTGTAATTCGATCCCAAACAGCTAAATTTAAACAAAAAAAAACTTTGACTATCGAATTTTTCAATTCGATGGTCGAATTTCTAAGTTTTAGCACTTCGAAATTCGACCCTTAGTATAAAATTAAAATATATTATAATTATTTTCTTTCAAAGCTGCAACATAGTTTTGTTTTTAATATTAGTATTGGTAGGCAGGATATATTAAAAGCTCGTGCCTCAAAGCCAGCTCAGTCCAGGTAAATATACACCTGATTAGTATTATAACACTCTACAGGTATGACTCATCCTGCAGCAAAACTCCCCCAATAGTAAGGTAGTATTCAATGGAAAAAAATTCTCTCTACTTAACCTTGCTAAAAGTTAACCTTAAAACTACCATTAACTGTCCCAAGTGCAGCTGCAAGTCCATTTCTCGCTCCCAGCTGCCATAAAGCAAGTTTTTGCTGAATGCTTTATGTGAATCCTAAAGAAGTACCGTGTAATTGGCTGGAACAAAGGGCAGGCTTGGTAGGCAGGTGTCTTGGATGGGGTGCGATTCCACCACATAGAGCTGGGGAGGAAGGAATTTGCATCTCTCATATAACATTGGGCCTCGTCCCTGTCTCCATAATAGGAGTGACTGAGATAAGGCCTATTGGAAAAATATATAATCAACTGTGATGCATGAATAAGAATGCTGTTAGTCATCCAGTTCAATTCAATCCAGTTCAATCAAGTTATTTGTGTTGCTTCCAGTGAAGGTTATTTTCCTCAAATCTAAAGGGATGGCTTCTTGTCCTTTCTTCTTTTCTTAAAAACAGACCCCACTACATGTCTATAGTGTCCTCTAACTTCTTTCTAAAGACTAATCATGCCCCCACACAAACACATTTTCTTCAGAAAACAACTACAATTGTCTTTGCTCATAGCTTACTGTCCCTTTCCTTCCACCAACTAGAAAAAGTTCCACTTACCACCATTCTGTGCACTCTGTATTTCAGACTTTTTTGTATCCAAGTAGAAATATTATGTTCAAGGCCAATATTCCATGTCCAATTAGCCTCATGTTTGTTTCTATTAAACATTCATGCTTTTATTCATTTGTGTCACATGAAGTCATGGTAATGTAACACCTTAAAGGGGTCATTCACCTTTTCACCCATACGTTTTAGAATGTTATAGAATATTTTATTTCACATTTTGTAAAGTGTTTGAATTATCTGCCACCTTCTTTTCCTCTTCCTGACTTTTAGCTGGGGCGGGGGGTCACTGAGACTATTGCTCTTTGAGGCTACGTTGTATTGTTACTTTTGTACTACTTTAGTCAGACCAAATTCTATTCATATTCTATTTCTAATTCAAACCTCTTCCTAGGGTAAATTGGACCCTTGGAACCACATAGCCGTTGAAATTCCGAAAAGGAGTGACACTGAACAAAAAAAATAATAAATGAAGATCAGTTGCAAATTATCTCAGAATAGCACTCTTTACATCATACTTAAAGTTAATTCAAAGATGAACTACTCATAACTAAATAAAAAATTCGAGGTTTCTCTTTTTTGGGGGCAATGCGCTGTTTTTAACATTCTTTTGCAAATTCTTGTGACACAACAATTACTGGTTTGCACTACCTTTTTCATCACTTAAGCTCAGAACTAGCCAAGGAGTGTACCATGATTTATCAGGAAAATTGTTTTTTTGGTTATGTCTCCAAAATCAATATTTCAAAATCAATCTGCCTTTTGATACATATTAGCTAAAATCACATGCAACCAAATAATATTTCTGAAGATCTTCTGAAGTTATGTTCCCATGGCACACATCTAATGTCACTGGACTGGCCTTACAACCTCTTCAGAGAGATCTGCAGGAGTATGGGCAAGGGGAAAACAAGGGGATGTTTAATACTATATGAACATAAACATCCGAAAAGTAATTCATTTGAAGGAAGGGGCAGTCACCCCACATCAGAATCAATATGTGACGCAGTCCTTTGGCTTAGTGGATCAAAATAAATTGATCTTCCGTTTTGCCAGTTCTTGAAGCAGGCCCACACGCATGTCTTTATTTTATGTAGTGCATTTCTTGTGTATGTTTGGGTTTATCTAGTTAATGTTTTGTGTAACAGAAACTGGACTAAAACAGCAAGTTGCCACATGTATACACTTATGAGCCTAGATACAAATCTTGTGATGAATAAGGATATTAGCTTAGATGCTGGTAACTACATAGACAATCATGTGATGAATAAGGACAGTGCCTTAGATGCTGGTAAACTATATAAAAAAACTAATCATACAATGTGCTTTCTATGAAAAATACCTCATGCAAATTGCTTAACACTTAGCCAAGCTGTTCTTGTAATTTATAAGCTTTAACAGAGGCTACTCTATCAGGAAATCTTAGAGGCCTTCATCCTTTCTCCCCATAGGCAGTCTTCAAGTTGAGCTGCTTTTTATTTATAGAACAGATTTAGAACAAGATTATTGTAATAATATTAATTGTAACTTTCCCTGCCTTGTCTATTAACCTCTAGTCTATTAAAAAATAAATGGACACCAACAATTCAGAGAGCTAGGGCTAAGTTTAATTGTTGAGCAGTTTTACAGGATATTTATTATGCATAATGCATCACAAAAGCCTTAAAGCCGTTTATCATCTTTGCACAAAGGCATAATTTTAGCGCACTTAACAAAACAGGATATGTCATTACAGGCAATGGTCTCCTAATTCCTTGCATGACTGACTTTTGTGCATCTCACTGATGAGGCTTGACTGTTAATGATGAATGAGGTTCATCATGTTTGCGTTGTGATGCAAAAGCTCTGAGGAGTTAAGATATGCAAATATAAAAAGATTATGCTCCTGATAAGGCTGTTGGAAGAAGGCTGGAGTATGTTTGCCAGGATACACAAGTACAAATATGTCTGTGCTTATAAGCAAACGTGAACTATGAGTTCTCCATGGAAACAAGTTAGTTAAAATTGGGAACATGATCAGATTCAGACTGCAATGAGAAAGTGTACAATTCAATCCAGTAGGTTGAAGAGGGCATAGTGAAAATGAAAGAAAGAAACATGAAAAATACATTTAAGAAAAATCATTCCCTTTTGCAAATAATTCCCTTTATATTAACCCCCATAAGGAATGCAATAACCATTCTCATTTCTCAATCAAGGGATAAGCGTCTATTCATTACAAAATATATAAAATGCCTGAAATTTCTAGAGAGCACCCTAAAGACATTATTATTTTCAGTCCAAAAACATGCAGGAACTAGAGGTAGGCAGCAGATGTACGTGTCTAGAGCACAAAGGGGGGTCGCCAGGGCTCGTACCTCTCTTGCCTCCACTAGTTTCAGCCCATCAGAATCTCACAGACATGGTGCCCATCATCCATGTGCACGGATGGAGGGCTGAGAAAATTGCACATGGATATTGCGCACATGGTGTTTGTGCACATGGGGAGGAGGGGCATGTCTGGATGGGCACATGCCTTGGGCACCTTGAACAAAAGACCTGGCACTGCCCAAAAGACAAACCCTAACTTTAGTTCTAGTCCATTTGCGTAACGAGCCACAGCTGGGTCTGGGTGCAGGATGTGCTCGGGGGGGGAGGGGGGTCTATGTAGGGTAGGGTTTTTTTTAATAAGGGGGTTGTTTCTCCTTTAAAGGGGACATAACCTTAAAGGAATTGTTCAGTGTATAAATAAAAATTAGGAAAATAGATATGCTGTGCAAAATAAAAAATGTTTCTAATATAGTTAGTTAGGCAAAAATGTAATGTATAAAGACTGGAGTGACTGGATGTCTAACATAATAGCCAGAACACTATTTCCTGTTTTGTAGCTCTCTTGGTTTCCATTGATTGGTTACCAGGCAGTAACCAATCAGTTATTTGAGGGGGGCCACACGGGTCATAACTGTTTGCTTTTGAATCTGAGCTGACTGCTAAGGATCAATTGCAAACTCACTGGACAGTTATGTCCCATGTGGCCCCTCTTAAAGTAGCTGACTAAAGCAGGAAGTTGTGTTCTGTTCCGTTATGTTAGACATCCAGTCTCTCCAGCTTATACATTACATTTTTGTCTAACTAACTATCTTAGAAACAGTTTTTCTTTTGCACAGCTTATCTATTTACCCAGTTTCTATTTTTACACTGAACTGTTCCTTTAAATATAAAATCTTGTTTAAAGGGATATTGTCATGGGAAAAAATGTTTTTTTCAAAATGAATTAGTTAATAGTGCTGCTTCAGCAGAATTATGCACTGAAATTCATTTCTCAAAAGAGCAAACTGATTTTTTTTTATATTAAATTTTGAAATCTGACATGGGGCTAGACATATTGTCAATTTCCCAGCTGCCCTCAGTCATGTGACTTGTGCTCTGATAAACTTCAATCACTCTTTACTGCTGTACTGCAAGTTGGAGTGATATCACCCCCTACCTTCCCCCCCCCAGCAGCCAAACAAAAGAACAATGGGAAGGTAACCAGATAACAGCTCCCTAACACAAGATAACAGCTTCCCGGAAGATCTAAGAACAACACTCAATAGTAAAAACCCATGTCCCACTGAGACACATTCAGTTACATTGAGAAGGAAAAACAGCAGCCTGCCAGAAAGCATTTCTCTCCTAAAGTGCAGGCACAAGTCACATGACCATGGGCAGCTGGGAAATTGACAAAATGTCTAGCCCCATGTCAGATTTCAAAATTGAATATAAAAAAATCTGTTTGCTCTTTTGAGAAATGGATTACAGTGCAGAATTCTGCTGGAGCAGCACTATTAACTGATGCGTTTTGAAAAAAAAAAAATTTCTGATGACAGGATCCCTTTAATAACAGAAAATATAAATCAAGAAAATTGTGTTAGAAAATTGTCCAAAATGCTTTTTTTTGTTTTCTGATTAACAGACCAGTAATGAAGCAGAATCACAGAACTGTAGAAATGATTTTGGGAAATTAAGCCTTGGCTGGAAGAGAGCTGGCTACTACAACATAGATTCAAGTGCATGTAGTCAGGACCATCACTGCAAGGAATAGCTAATTTCATACTGCTATTAAAGTATTTAATTAACTTATCTTAGAATTACTATATTTTCATAATGTAGACTTTTTAAATTTGGATTTACAACCCCTCCAAGGCTTCTTACTGAGATATTGCTTACTAAATGCAGGCTCATGGGCTATGATTAGATTTTAAAGTAAATGTATTAAAAGATCTGCATTGTCAAGTAGAACCTGACACTTCTATTTTTCTGCTTCTAAGCATTTTCATTTATTTTCATCTATGCTTTCCCTCTCACTTGCTGCACCAAAGCATTTTGTTTCTAACACTTTTTTTATTTGATCTCTAAAGCAATAGGAAGACCCACTGGGAAATTAAGAATTTTGACTAAGCAGTAAAGCCACTATTAAATTGATCTGTCAGATGGCTTCTAAAAACCCTATTTTGCTTGAGTTTCGATTTTGGTAGGTAATAAACAAATGTGACTTTAATCTGGCAAAATCTTCAGCATTAAACATTGATTTTGTATGGCTCGGAAAATCTTCAAAGCAGGATACGATCATAAAGACAACTTTGGTGTGAAAGGATCCTTCATAACTTCAAGCAGCTTATTTTACAGGATATGCTTGAGGGGACTACATTAAAAGGTTCATTTTGAATTGTGGATATTGTGAGATTTTCCCCTGAATGCTTTGTGAACAACAATCATGTGTTATCCAGCCCTTCTCCCAGGAACAATTTGTGTCATATTCTATGCTTTAGAAAAATGGGAAATTTTCTCCAAATTGATCAGCCTACCTCTCAGATTGCCACCCCTTAATATAAAAGACACTACTCAGGACCAGGACCTGGACCTGGCTACAATAACACAAAAACTGCCAGATATTGTTGGGGTTATTTACTTCACAGGCAGCATTGCCATTGGACTCAGAAACTGAGTGCAGAGATCTACATTTTGCTCATGAATGCAGCACTTGCAACAATAAGCTCCAAATATCTTTTAGCATTAACTGTCAAAATCAGCTCTTTAGAGCACTTACCACAGGAGAATAAATTGGAGGTCAACGTGGTCTTGCAGATGAATACAGGAACACGTTTTTCACAGTCACCAGTATAGCTTAGCCAACAGTAATGTCTCTCTCTCTTTTTACTGGGCTCTCTGTCCTTCACAGATTCTAGGTACAGGCATTAACCTTGCAACAAGGTACTAGAACCTACTTAACCTAGTTCCCTCTATCTCTAAGTCCCTGTCTGGGAAAGGTACCGCTGGACACTGTCCCCTGCAATACTTCTTAACAAGTCTCAACTGCTCAACTGACTGGCCTACCACCTACAGTACACCACCTACAGTTAGCTCCAAATACATATAACTAAAATAAACAATTTCTACTCCTTACACACTACCTGCATTTGGCAGTACTGTTTTCTTGAGGGACAAGCAGGGAAAGGCACGTAAGCTTACCGCACCAACCACATCATTCAAAAGCCCACATTAGGAATTGCCAGCAAATGCAGGCACCATAGTGCTGTTATGAAGGGACCCTGCAAGGCCACTGGAATAAATTAACTCTCTTGTGAATAGGGAATGCCCTGATGGTCTTTATCAATGCCCCATTTGGCATTTTTTGCCCCTGATTTTTCTGCAGCAGGGAATCTGAACCCTCCACAGAATAGACATGTGACACAAGGTGCAGGCAGGGATAAGACAAATTCCTAGTCAGGGATAGGCTAGAGGTCAGGGCTGGCAGAAAGGAGTAAAAATAACACAGCTAAATACTTAGGGAGAAGCCAGCTTGGGCAATGATGTGAAGGGAAACAGTTTTTTAAGGGCAAAAGAGCATCAAGAAAGACATTATGAAAAAGAAAGCCAGTATATCGATATCGATTTGACCCAGTGACAGGGGTGGGTCTCACAGTACAGCACCTGGCACTACAAAAAGTGTGTATTAGGGAGGTGAGCGCTCCACTTGATTGGACTTACATGAAAGACATTATGAAGTCAGGACCTGGGCTTCTGGCTTTGTGGTTTACACCATCACACATTGAATGTTCACTCGCAGTTGCCACACATATGCAGAGGTGTTCAGGGACTAGTGAGAGAGATATGCAGCTCTCCTTGTACATCTTACCGTGCTCTTTCTCTGAGTTCTCTTTTGTCATTTGTAAATTACCTCTTTTAAGTTTCTGAGAACAGATCTACTGGTTCTTCCAGAGGTTGAAATGCTTCAGAATGCTTTTGTGTTTTGGGGGTTTATTGATGATTTGCCATAGGGTGGCTGTCCTTTGTCGCCCATGGTAAATTGTGCTTCCTTTGAGCAAAAAAGTGCCTGGAATTGCTGCAGGTAAAATGTTTGAACGTTTGAGTGAATGTTTGGGGGTGCAATTTCTTATGGCTGACAAAATGCCCTGTGTGCCATCACCCTCAATCTGTAGTCTGCCGAATCTTCCCTCAGATAAGAATAACATAAGAGAACATAATCCATACAAACCAATCAGATACTTGCTTTCAAACAGTAGACATGTAAATGGTTTCTGCTGATCAGCTGTTATGGGTTAATAGATCTAGAACATATTATAAGTCTTTTATAATTTTTCCTCTTAAAAGCATACTTATTCTTTCCATGCCTTATAGTATAAGCTGTAAAGCAAACAGTAAATTGCAAGCATTATTTTCAACCAGTTTTGGGAGCTACATCTTTAAGAGAGGCTTGGGGGTTTATTCCTGGAGAGGCATTATATCCAGGGCAACAATAAGTACAGTTAGATTTTGGAGGAGCTGAACTTGTTGGACAGACATTTAAATAAAACTAACAACAGCCTTTGTAGAGAACATTGCTGCTTTCACGCTTCCTTTTAGGCAGCAGTTGCTATATGTCATGACAGCAGGAGCCCTGCGTGATAAATCATGTGAAAGGCTTTTGTGGTTGTATCTATAAACCTTGATTTTCTTGTTATTTTAAGCACAGATTGAATATGCCAGTTAGTTGTTGTGCCGGGTCCAATAGTTTTAAATCCTGAAGCCAAAGCAGCATGCAGTGAATGCCTCCAAAGTGAAAGATTCTATATGATATGTATTAATGAGAGTTTAATAGACAGCAGGAAAGCATTTTGTGTCAGACAGATGGTGTTCAATTCATGAAAAGAACATGAACTCAGATTACTAAGAGTTATTCTGTACAACAATAAGGCTATAGTCATTTCTCTTTTTGAGGGGGAATGATTACAATAATGTTTCAATTGGAACATGGCGTATTATGAAGTGCGTATTATGTATTCTAAACGAATATGTAAAGGAGTTTGACAACATGCAACTCTTGCTGTTGCCGTTGTCCCTTCCATAGTTGAAGCCACAATGGTGACACAACCTAGCTGTAATCAAGTAAGTCATGATAACCTACAGTCTTCCTTTTGCTAAAGTCCATTTTCTCAATACCTTTAGGCTGTCAGAAGATGATTGTAATATAACTGTACTGAGAAGCATGCCAAACACCTTTATTTAAGAAATAATCTCAGAATATGTGACCTGTAGTGATGGGCGAATAAATTCGCCAGATGCAGATTCATGTCAAAATTTTTGCCATTATTTGGACGCCCATTGACTTTAATGGCTGCGTCAACAATTGATGCGGGCTCCAAATTTGGCGTTTTGCAAATTTTTTGCCGTTTCACAATTTCGTGGGAAATTAGAAAAATTTTCGGCGAAGAGAAGTTCGCCCATCACTAGTAACCTGCATAAAGCGATGAGGCTACAGTCAATCAGGTCCCAAATTTAAACACAGACTTAAAGGATCATTTGTCAATATCTAGAAACTGTTAATAACAATTGCCTTTAAACCTTTCCATTCTTTTTGATTCTTCAACTGGGATTGCTTACATAAGTACACAGGAAGTCATCTTTTATCCTAGACCAAAATTTCCCAGACATCCTAAAAGGCATAACAAATCCATAACAGCTAATTGGCAAGCTATATCAGATCCAATTGAAACTTGCAAGTTATATAGCATATGGTAAATATCATTTTCGTGAAGCTCTGTTTGGAAAATATTATCAGATAAGAACAAACAGTACTTTCTTTTTTTAGATAAGCTACTTTTTTTACTGAAAGCATGAGTGCACCATGGACATAATATTCCATGCCAAATGGACTGTGAATGACAACTGGTACTGAAAAAATGATGTAAAATCAATGTCACTGTACCAAAAGACTTAAACGCATGAACAAGAAACAGAATCAGAATCAGGGAGTTAGAAGAAAACTCAGTTCAATACTTACAAAAAAATATTCATTCAGACAGCGAGGCATGTAAATGTTACATGTAAATGAAAATTTGCATATTATTATTCAGCATCTTTTTACGAGCTTTAACAATGTCTACCATTTGTACAAAGATACAGATATTTTTACTATTTCTTTAGGGTATATACCTGGTCAGTAGTCACATTTCCCACTTTACAAACATGCCTATTCAGTGCAATGGAGGTGTTTACTTTGAATGCTAAGATTCTTTTACTGTATCTGAAGCTGATAATTAATCTTAATAAGAGATCAAAATCCTCAAGCGATGTAAACATTTGATATGAAGACATCATCCAATGTTTACAGGATTTTTAACCAGAGTTTTTTGCTTTTATCTGAAGTTGGCAATATACTGAATGGACAGATCTGCTGCTTTGGTGAGGTCTCTGAGGTGGGTGATATCAAGCTAATCCGACAATTTGGCCCTTGGGCCTAACAATCGAATCAAAATGCAGTACAATACGGGTAAGAGAAGCATCAACGAACCTACGCGTTCCTTGCCCAAACAGGATTTTTACACCTGATATCTCGACAATTTTCAGATATCTGTCAAGGAGGCCCATCAGAGAGCCCCATAACCAGGCCAATAAGCTGCTGACACTATCTATTGGCAGCTTTTATTGACATGTGTATGGCCACCTTAAACCTATTTACCTGTGGTAAGAGACAATTGAACATCCCTAAACTCAGTCTATCATACCTGGAGTTTGCTATGGCCTTCATATTGCTAAACCAGAGTGATACAATCTGAAAAAACAAATGACATATGATTCCTTCAGAATTCTACTGCTTCATTTTACAATGTATACAGGGCTAAGGTTTACCTGCAACTTGTTAACTTTCAGGGTTAAAACTCCCAAATGGTTGCCCTTTTATTGGACACCCCTGGGATCGCCCTGACTGTAGCTTGAAAGGGTGGGAGCTACAATATGGAGCTGGCCACTGTTCCTATATAAATTATTACACAAAAAGGAATGTGTGCTCATCACTAAATTTTAGATAGGGGTGTAATGAGGCTCTAACCACAAAATTCATACTACTTTGCAGTCAACCTACTATCAATATATTAAGGACATTGAGACATTTTGTGCATTAGGCTACTAAAAATGCCTTATCCGTTAAACAAAACAGAGATGGTTTGTCCATATATTGCAATCTATTTAAGATTGCAACTACATCAAAGTCATCCCTGGCCTGACCAGTCCTACACTCACTTTCATCTGATTCATCTACTACTTCATTATACATATATTACAAACAAACTAAGTTTTACTTTGCTTTCAAGATTAAAACTCCCAAATGGTTGCCCTTTTATTGGTCACTGCTGGGATCACTTGACTGTAGCTGGAAAAAGTGGGAGCAACAACATGGAGCTGGTCACTGCTACTGAATAAATGATATCACTAAAGGATAAGTATGCAAAATACTGACTATAAGGTTTAGAGTGGCGGTAGGAGATCTTGTTTTGTTCAGCAAGATCCTTTATAAGCTTGGAAAGCTTCCATCAATTCATAGCATATCCTAAAGCTTAACATTTTCTAACTTTCTATCATTTCTAACATTTTCTAGCTCTTTTTTCAAATTATTATTATAATTTAATGTTCATTCAGAATTATCAGCAAGGCAGAACAACTCTGAAAATGGTAATTGTAAGCTCCTATGTATCACATAAGTAGTACTATATACTATAACTTAAAACTATTGGTATTCCATAAATCTTGTATGTCCATATGCTTATAAGCAGTTTTATAAAGTGTGTTATATTGCTAAATATAATGTGAAACTGCATTTTATCAGCCTTAATGGATGAAACTAGTTGCTTTGAAGGACTTATCTAAATTATTATAATCTTACATGTGATGTGGGCTGCTTCAGATAATTGGATATTTGCAGAGACTAAGTTAAGGGCCTCTTGTACATACTGCAGATTTAGCATATAAATTTAACTGATCTTCCCGAATGAAAACGCTTTTACATTGTCAAGTACTGTATGTGCTGTTACAAAGTGATTAATAAAGGAATTCAAAGGAAATAAAGTTGCTTCCCATTCTTTTGAGATGTTAATCTATACCACATAGCATAAATGGAATTGGATGAATTCCTCAGATTATGTTTTATAATCTCCTTTAGATTGTAGCATGGATTTCAAGCTATAAATTATTCCATAATATTGCATTTTTTATATTGCATTAGTCATTTGGAATTAAATCTACATTATATTTCCATTATATGTAGAAATGTAGAACGAGTCAAATGATTGAAATGCAGAAAGGATAGGATAAGTTTAATAAACTTGCTTTCAGATTTTACTGTAATTGCAGAACTGAATTGGCTTAATTGTCAGCTACATCGCTCTTAGTATCCTCTTGGAATTTTGTGGCTGTGACCTTTCACGTGGCACCTCAATAATGCATTCAAGATAGGTCTATGGCAAGAGTTCTCTAAAGAAAAAATTATTCTGTAAGACCATGCTTAAAAATGTTAAAATAGGAAAGTCAATTTATTAATTTGCAGGTTATTCCAATGAAAATTACTGGGGGTGCTTTGGCACATTTTCTTTTGAACTATTAAATACATGGCCATATAAGATAGTGCCAAGCATGTCGTTATACTTAAAAGAACAGTAACACCAAAAAATGAATTTAATGTAATGAAAATATCATGTACTGTTGCCCTGAATTGGTAAAACTGCTGTGTTTGCTTCAGAAACATTACTATAGTTCATATAAACAAGCTGCTGTGTAGAAATGGCGGAAATTGAAAAAAGGCTATACGGCACAAGTTAAATAGTGAATAACAGATAACACCATTATGTTCTACAGAGCTTATCTGTTATCTGCTGTGTAACCTAAGCCTTTTCTCCGTTGAATGGCTGCCCCATTGCTACAAAGCAGCTTATTTATATAAATAATTGTAGTGTTTCAGAAGCAAAACAGCAGTTTTACCAGTGCAGGCAAAACACTTTGTTATATTTTTATTACTTTAAAACACTTGAATTTTTTATGCTAAGCTGTCTTAGACCTTTCAGCTTGAGTAGGGCCATTAGAAAAAACATGTTGACAGCCACACCCTTATCAAATAAAACAGCCTGTCAGATCAGCTGGTTGAGGTTTTGGAAGCATCAATCCATGCATTTTAATGTCCGTTTGATATATGTACTGAATTAGATCACTTCCTGGCCATTTTTTCTTTTTAATTTGGCCATACCTATTATTTTAAGGGGCCACCACAGACAAGAACCAGTACAACTAAAGGAAAAATCTGGGGTGTTTGGTCAGCATTACATCTAGTAAACATGGCCTTATATCCTCTATAGACTGCTCAAATGAGCCTTCGAATATCTAGCATGGTAATAACAATGGAAAAAGATGAATGGCATGTTATAATGAAGATTCTCTGTTGTAAATGCAAAGTGAAGGAGAACTAAAGATAGTCTAAGTTAATTAGAAGATAGAATCTGAAAGACAAAGCTAGACTCATTATCATTTTAAAAGCCTGAGGGTGAAAGATTAAAGAATTTTGTTCTACACATTGCCCAGTATTGTGCATGTGCAACATGGTACAGGCCTAAAATATTGATAATATTTTACTGCTATCAATAATTTTTTGATATTTTTTAAGTTACGTGATGCTGTTTTTTTTCTTTCTTTTTGAAACTATGAAGTTGCAGATAGGAGATAAGAATGTTTCTTCATATGGTAATTTCAATGTTTGTAATAGTCATCAGCATGAAAATTTAAGTTTTCAGAGATTTTTCTGTAATTAATGACCACACATAGCCACATGTATATGTGGTCATTAATTATGTAAATAAGGCTGTGATGACATTAATTTAGCACCTTTGTGAGGTATTTATTGGGTATAAATGATATAATATTGTCACCAGTAACTTATTCTTGATAAAGGCCCCAATGGGAGCCGAAACATTGGATACACTGTGATGCACAATAAAAGATAAAATTGCACAATATCTGTAGTGCAGGTCCATTGTGCTGAAAAAACTGATATATTGTTATTATATGGTATGTAAAACCAACTTTTCGGTGCCCATTGGGACCTTTGTCAAAACTTATATATATATATATATATATATATATATATATATATATATATATATATATATATATATATATATATATATATATATAGTCCAAACTTCTCCCGCACACCGTTCACAATTATGAAAATCCGGGTGCCTCCACTACATGCTTCATCTGTATATATCAAAAAGAGTTGGAGCACACCGGTATTATAAATAAAGTTAAAACATATTGCTTTTATTGATCCATTTAAAAACTGGCCAACGTTTCGGTCTCCACCTTAGGTCTTGATAAAAGTCTTAGGAGAAGACCGAAACGTTGGCCTGTTTTTAAAAGGATCAATAAAAGCAATATGTTTTAACTTTGTTTATAATACCGGTGTGCTCCAACTCTTTTTGATATATATATATATATATATATATATATATATATATATATATATATATATATATATATATATATATATATATATATATATATAAATAAGACCAATGTCGAAATAGATGTATATAACAATAAACTAAACAATATCACTTTCAAAAATTCAGTATGTCAGTATAATGTCCACCCATAAATGGAGAGTGTGTATACATCTATTTCTAATATAATTTCCACTGTTTATTATGCCGTTGTCTTTGTTTAGAATCTGTAAAATCAGCTTTCATGCCCAATGTAAAACCCAGACACTTTGTAAGGGTTTATGATCTGCCCCATCCATTTCCCAATCTCATCAAACAATATATTATGCTTAGCAGAATATGGATAAAAATAAAGCTACCTCTTTTATACCTAAATTATTCAGAACTAATGAGGTTTGTTAAAGCAGCATACCTATTAGTTATCTTACTGTGTGATGTACAAACATCTTAATGACTGGGATTCCATTTCTTCTCCAAACCAAACAACTTTAAAATGAACCAATTTGAAAAATAAACAAAACACTGATGTGCAAAGAAGGATTTACCAACTATTAATTTTAAAATATTTTTCTATCTTAGTAAATGAGAAATGTTATTTAAATAGCAACTCCCCAACATTGTGTATAATGAGTAGGTAATAGCCACTTACATAGCTGATACTGCTTGAAATAAAGAGCTAGGTTGCTAGAATTGTGTCATCACTACTGAATAAATACTGAATAGATTTATGGGGGGATATGATGCTGGCTGCCATGCTGAGTTTGAGCAGAGTAAATATAACACATACAGTATCTAGAGATGTCTGGTGAACTAAGGGACCTGTATAAGGCAACTCTGGGTGACTGGTACATCAGTTCTTACCACAAAGCTTATATTTTTCAACAAATACTTTGTGCCTCTTTGGCTCAATAGCAGCATTTTATTAGCTTTGTAATTAAACCAATGTGGACTTCTTATTTCAGTATAATTGTTTAAGACTCACAAGAGTTGAAGAGAATTGTCCTTAAAATGCATTAACATCTGGTTAAAAGGAGGAATAATGCTATTTGTGTGGTACCTTCAAAATTCTTAACCATAAAAGGTTTATTTTAATAGTTTGCTTAGAAAATGTGTGCTTTATTTTAGCCGAAATCTACCCTGTGATATGGATTCCATGCCTGTCAGTGCCTGAATGATTAAAACAATGTTTTCTCCACAGGCTTTTTTCTGCTGCCAGAGATCATACCTCATTTAACATAAGCCTTCCAGTGGAAAATATGTTATTGGTTCTATAGACATTATCTGCAGGATAGATACATAATAATTCCAGGCAGGAAAAGAATGAAAACCTGAGGTTGATGAACACTTACCGCCACAGTTCTGTATAGTGTTGGGCAGAGGGTGGATCTTCCTATTTTGCCTTCCACTTCAGAAAATAGTTGATGTTGTTGGGAGCCTGGGACTCAGGCCCCGGAAAAGGAAAGGCCCCCAAAGGGTGGTGATGCCCTTGGTGCAGTCTCGGATACAGGAACCTTGTGAATGAGGTGTAGTAAGGACAGGGTAGATTCTGTAAAGCACTTTAAAGGAAAGTGACACAGTCAGAATTATATTGCAAGAACAGCCTGTTCTCCAATTAGGATAGATAGCAAGGGGAAGCTCTCCCTTTAGGCAAGACTGACCTGTAGTGTACAGTGCCGGGCCACACTGGGCAGGTGCCCTAGGCAGGCCCGGCAGTCGCGGTGCCTATTTAGTGTGCGCGTGCGCCTGCGCGAATTTGCGCTCGATTAAGCATGCGCGCATTTGAAAAATACATTGAGTTGGCAAGAGAAGGGAACCGGACTTGGGGTAGGCGAGAGAGGAGGTACGTGCCTGGTGCCCTCCCAGCTTTGCGCCCTAGGCACGTGCCTACTCTGCCTACCCCTAGTTCCGGCCCTAGTACTGTAGGGATCACAGCCTAATAGGGATTTAGGTTTAGTGATTTCCCTGATCCAATGTGTGGGGATCCAGGTCACTATTCAGAAAGATGATGAGGGTGCATCTATCAATCTGGTGCAATATCTCCACAGGGATGTCACAAGGTGCTGGCTCTGAATTGCTGTGATGTTACCTCACATATATGTGAGCACCTCATATGATTGTGAAAATTAAAACTCTGATTTGTGCTTTAAAAGGATAAATTCTGTTATTTTTTGTTATGTTCAAGAACCTTCTGGCATCCAATTCTTATATTTAGTCACGCAGCATAAGTGAGGTGTAGTTGCACAACACTCACGCCTTCACATAGCAAAGGCCCATCCTGTGGAGAGAGGGTCAAATGTAACAAGTGTTCTGTCTGTTTCCTAGCCTGACAAGGTGCAGCCTACCCTAGATGGGATTACACAAACGAAAAAAAATATAGCAAACCAACAACAGATTAATCACATATTTATTCCTTTCCTTTGCTTGTTCCATAATTAGACCGTTACTGTAGGAGATTATTATCCAAATTACTTTTTCAACACATTATTCATCATTTACATTATATTTTGTCTAATAATGTTCTCATTATCAGAGTTTAATTATGTAGCAATTAAAGAGGGACTATCCCTTAATGCCATGCTGTCCAACTGGCAGCCTGCAACCCCCCTTATGTGGCCCCCCACATGAAATTATGCCTGCTGTGTCTGTTTACCATGTGTAAGCTTTTAAATGTATCACTACAGAGATTAACTGGACCCTGAATTGTTTACACCCTTAATTCAGACTGTAAGCTCCTATGCTCCCTGTGGGTGCCATACTCTGCTTGCCCTACTCTGCCTGTGTGTGCCGTACTCTGTCTGCCCCATGCTACCTGTGTGTGACATACTTGGCCTGACCCATGCTCCCTGGGTTTGCCATATTCTGCCTGCCCTATGCTCCCTGTGTGTGCCATACTCTGTCTGTCTTGCTCCCTCGGTGTGCCATACTCTGCCTGCCCTATGTTCCCTGTGTGTGCCATTCTCTGCCTGCCCTATGTTCCCTGTGTGTGCCATGCTATGCCTGCCCTATGTTCCCTGTGTGTGCCATACTCTGCCTGCCCTATGTTACCTGTGTGTGTCATACTCTGTCTGTCCTGCTCCGTGTGTGCCATACTCTGCTTGCCCTACTCTGCCTGTGTGTGCCGTACTCTGTCTGCCCCATGCTACCTGTGTGTGACATACTCGGCCTGACCCATGCTCCCTGGGTTTGCCATATTCTGCCTGCCCTATGCTCCCTGTGTGTGCCATACTCTGTCTGTCTTGCTCCCTCGGTGTGCCATACTCTGCCTGCCCTATGTTCCCTGTGTGTGCCATTCTCTGCCTGCCCTATGTTCCCTGTGTGTGCCATGCTATGCCTGCCCTATGTTCCCTGTGTGTGCCATACTCTGCCTGCCTTATGTTACCTGTGTGTGTCATACTCTGTCTGTCCTGCTCCGTGTGTGCCATACTCTGCCTGCCCTATGTTCCCTGTGTGTGCTCCATTCTCTGCCTGCCCTAAATTCCCTGTATGTGCCATCATCTGTCTGTCCTATGCTACCTGTGTGTGCCATACTCTGCCTGCCCTATGTTCCTTGTGTGTACTATACTCTGTCTGCACTATGCTCCCTGTGTGTACCATACTCTGCCTGCCCTATGCTCCCTGTGCGTAGCATAGTCGCTCTGTCTGCTCCATGCTACCTGTGTGTGCCATACTCTGCCTGCCCTATGCTCATTGTGTGGGCCATACTATGCGTGCCCTATGCTCTCTGGGTGTGCCATTCTCTGCCTGCCCTATGCTCCCTAAGCTCCAGAAAGGCAATCTCCCATAGACTCTATTTTATCCTTTTTAACTAAGATATAATTAATCCATATTGGAAGCAAAACCAGCCTATTGGGTTTATTTAATAGTTACATGAGTTTCTAGTAGAAAGCTATGAAGATCCAGATTACGGAAAGATCCATTTTCCCCAGGTCCCAAGCATTCTGGATAACAGATTCCATACCTGTATACTGTATATTGTATGTGTATGTGTGTATATATATATATATATATATATATATATATATATATATATATAATATCAAAACAGGGGGGTTGTGGGAGCACTCTAAAGGCTTTAAAGTATATATATATATAAGTATAATAAATGCTATTGCATATGTACCCAAATAGGGGTTATTTTGTTACAAAGTTATGATCATAAAATTGATAAGCCACCATACCACGTCAAGGTAAACCCCGAATGGCGGTCCCTAACTTGTTTTATTTTATATGTGCATTCTAGCATTACCTGTAATCAATGTCCATTGAACGCTGTTTTTTCACTGAGGGCTAAATCCTCCCCAGCCAGCAATCAGGCTTTTAAAGGAGAGATATTCCCAAAACAAACGCCCAATTTTAAAAGCATAGGATCACCACTAGTTTAAAGGGGGGGTATGGGGTGCTACAACCACTGAAGCTATGCCACAGCTCCTGGCTAAATATACAATATCAAAACAGGGGGGTTGTGGGAGCACTCTAAAGGCTTTAAAGTATATATATATATAAGTATAATAAATGCTATTGCATACCCCCCCTTTAAACTAGTGGTGATCCTATGCTTTTAAAATTTGGCGTTTGTTTTGGGAATATCTCTCCTTTAAAAGCCTGATTGCTGGCTGGGGAGGATTTAGCCCTCAGTGAAAAAACAGCGTTCAACGGACATTGATTACAGGTAATGCTAGAATGCACATAAAATATAAAACAAGTTAGGGACCGCCATTCGGGGTTTACCTTGACGTGGTATGGTGGCTTATCAATTGTAACAAAATAACCCGTTTTGGGTACATATGCAACAACATTTATTATACTTATATATATACTTTAAAGCCTTTAGAGTGCTCCCACAACCCCCCTGTTTTGATATTAATTATATATATATATATATATATATATATAGATATATATATAGATATATATATAGATATAGATATAGATATATATAGTGTGACTTGTTACACAGCACTTTAGGTGTAGTTTATATTTCCTCAGACCCTGTGGAGCAATCTAGGTCTATCACATTCATATAGCCCAAACCAGGATCAGTTTGAACATAAACTCATTAACCTGTTTGAATTTTTGTAGTATGGAAGAAAATGAATATAAGTAAGTGGAGAACATATAAAATCTATACAAATGGCATTGTGATCAACATCAAACTAAAGACTCCTGCACAGCAAGGTGGTAATGCTATTGGCCCCAGCACCATGCTTTCCAGTATGATCAAATTCATATAATGGACATCTGTTGGTCCTCCAGATGCTAACTTCAGCTTCAGACAGCCCCTTAATGCACGCCAAACACAAGCTGATGTAAGTTTCTGACTCTGCACCTCCAGACTATGCTGGAAGCTTATTGGCCTATGAATGAGGGCCTCTTAATAGCCTGCTCGATTGATATCTGGCAAAAAATGGTCACATCATGCAAGATTGAAAAATTCATTGGGTGATGTAGTCCTCACCCAGTTGAACTCTGTAGGCCAACAATATGATCCTATAATTGGCCCCTGGGCCGTTTGGCTCAGCACACAGAGAGGTGCAAATAAAACAAGTGGATCTTGTGGATTTTGTTGTTGCCCTGTCCTCTTAAACAGTCAACATTTGGTCCTCCAGCTATTGAAGAACTACACATCCCAGAACAACATCTATTGTGCTGCTGGAGGAACACCAGGAGCACCAGAACAGCACATGCTATGGTACACTGGTTTGGGCTTTTAAAAGCATTCAAACTGTCCCTGCAAGGTTTTGGCTACTTCATTACTGTGCCTGTTGTGCTTCAGTACAGAGTAAAATAAAGCTGAGTATTCATCCAGGTGGCAACCACTAGAATTGTACTTTAAAAATAACATTTCCATTTCATGATCTGATGAAGCACTTGTATCTGGCAAAGTTGATTAAAACACATAATTTTAAGCAGCTGTAGCCTGAAACGCAGACATGCTACTTAGCTTCACAATTAGCTCATTTATATAACACCGAGCTACTTAAAAAGCTCAGGCTCATGTAATGGTGTAGCATTTGTTCAATGGTTTTTACTTTGTATTAGGATTTACAGTTATGGCTGGAACATGCCGTGAGAAAATAAAACTAAAATAACAGTTAGAGCGCTGTTGTGACAGTTTTATGCAAGAGAATGTAGAAATTTTCACAGTAGATAGACTTTGTTTATAAAATATACAGCACTTAAACTGTTCCTTGTGGTTATCTGAATTACATGGCGTTAATGGAAGGGAGAGAGAGCAAGGCAAATCTAATCATCATGAGGCTTTAAGGGTTGAGTGTTCCAGAAATGAAATAATGTATGGTGCATATACAAATAATATACTGTACCTGCATTATCAATGAAAGTTTTACGGTTTTAGTGAATATTCAAGTAAACACTAAGCACTGAAAACACATTTGGGCTGATTAATGAGGTTCAAAATGTATAGTAGCCTGCATAAAGAATGGACAACAACATGGCAGATGCCGTTAAATTAAATAACACAGATTTTTACAGAAGCCAAACACAGAGGGATTATGCTGGCCAAATTATTTGCCTTTCTTTGCAAGTGATAGGGCACAGTAATGGCAGCACTTATTTCTAAAAAAAAATGCTTTGTGACATGTAATTGCTTTACTCTTAACAATAATAAAAGCATTTGCCCTGATTTGGTGTGATTTTAGTGATGTAACCAGCCCATTCATCTCAGTAGTTTAAGGATGAAGACAAATGGCTCTGATTATGTCTGCAATTAAATAAGAACTGATTTAAAAAGAAAATAGACTATATTACCTTTACATACAGGAGCGCCATTTGTTGTATTCCAGAAATATCTAGAAGAGCCTTGCCTTCCTAACCCCAACCTGCTTAGCTCAACAAAAAAAGATAAAGAAGCATCTGCACAGAAAATTAAATGAAGGGCACAAATTGGCTGTAACGAAACATACAGATCTTCTATAATCAAGCTAGGGGAATAGATCGCCAATCATTTATGCTAATGCTAGCCTGCATGTAGGAGTGGGGATTAAATATATTTTTCACATTCAGCTTAGTGAGAACTTGTTGATTTATGGATCATATTTATTGATCACATGCTGCTGGTCTGAATGGGCAGGCTCAATACCTTTGAAATATTCATGGATAATATATTGAAAACATGATAAAGAAAGATCCCTGTGGAAATATATAAAAAGTGTGTATCTAATTTATAGATGCTGATGGCAATAGCATGGGCTGTGCCAGTCATAAAATATACAAAACCCTGCGACAACCGACAGCTACAATCCCTATTTGGACAAAGTCAATATTCCGATACTCTCAAGAATTAAATCTTCATAGGTATTAACTAAGGCTCTGTTTTATCCATAGTAAAAAAACAAGAGCACAAAACATTGAAAAAGTTTTTGAACAAAGGCTGTAATTCTTCACACAATATTTATCAATTGATTATTGATTGAAACGTCATAATATTCATTAATATTGCCTTTTGCAACAGTTTGCAAGCTTTATAGCAAAATATGGATTTAACTGAAAACTGTCATGAAAAAAACTTCGCACTTTGCTAAAATGTTTGATGCAATAGCTTGTACATATGTGTAAGTAACACTAGCTATCACAAGGTAAAGAAAGCTCTTTGCACATTTGTAAATTGAAAAATGTTAATTTTTAATTGAGAGCTGGGGTGATTTAGAGCAACAGAGCTCCATTTATGAGTATATTGCAAAATCATAATTCAATTGTAGATTGAAAAATACAGTATGCTCTGGGTTTGCAGAAGGTTATTTTTTTGGTGTTTTGCAAGAAAAATGTAAATGTACAAAATGTTTTCTTTTATGCAAAAACTTGCAGTCAAAGCGTTTGGCACATTTATTCCTGGCCACATACCTCCTCTGTGATCAATGTATATTTTTTTCTGCAAGCTAAAAGATAAAATGTTGGCCACGAAAAACATTAAAACACATTAATTTAAAATGTTTTTATTTCCTCCAGATTTCTAATTTCCAGTTATATTTTAAGATGTTCTATATAAACCGGTTTACTCCCAGCCTTACATAGATTCATACTTTCAGGATCCCAAAGTGCTGATACAGTTTCATGCTTCTTCACAACTTCTCATCATGGACTATATATATATATATATATATATATATATATATATATATCCTGACTCTCCTGTTTTATGTGAATTCCTTATAAAAATAAAGTGTAGACTCTGGTCATTGAAATGTCTAGCTGAAGTCATTTTGAAATATCACAGCAGAAATTTCAGGATATATTAAGCCATCGTTTTGTACCTTGCTTGCTAATAATGTTCCCAGTTATTTCTGGAAATGAACACTATAATAGGTACATGTCATGTGAAATCCTTTATTAAAAGGTTTTAACACCTTTCAATCTTCCATTCACTCTGAACCTTGAATTTGCTGTGTAGCCAAATATATATTCTCAGTTCAATTCTATGTAAGCTAACTGATAACTATCCCACAAATCACATGAATATTAACAACATCATCAATTAAAAGGAAATGATCTGTCGTCAGATATATAGAATTGATTAAAAAGAGGGGATGTGACTTCTGTCAGTATTTGAGATTTTTATACAAGAGAAAAGAAAGAAAGTATCCCCTTTTAATCAAGAAAAACACCCAAGTAAATAGTTATCCCTATATCTTTCGGTATTCGATTAAACCATTCAATCCCGTGATTCTATATGCATTGGTTCCCCGCTTAATAATTATTCCCACAAAGTGTGAGTGCTTGATTTGTGTAAATTGATAAATTTAGCCTAAATTGAAGTTGAGAATTAATGTTTTTAAAGTGATATGGTGCTTAAGTAGATTCAAGTAGATTTTCAATTAATTATTGTGTATGCTTTATAATTTATAATTCATAAACAATTCATTTGGTATTAAAGATTATTAAAAATCAATTAAAACACCAATAATGGGTGCTAAAGTGCCAACACGTTGTGCTCAATTCACTTATAAATCAACTACAGTGCAAATATTAGTAGCTCTGATTCCAAGAAGAAGTAGGAAAAGGAAATTGTAGATTGGCGGAGAAGTCCCGTGTATTCTAGTTGATCATTTGACTAACTGCGGGACCCCACAAAGAGGGAGAAGTCAGTGCTTCTGGGACTGTGGTCTCAAATTTTATTTTATCTGGCTGAGTTGAAGAGCTATCTTTTCAAAAAAAACACAAATTCCAGAGCACTTATAGTGAAAACAGTTAAAAGGAATACAGATAGGAATCTCTTTAGTCAGGGCTGAAAGGAGCGCCCAGATCACTATCCAAAGTTATTGTTTCTTAAAAAGAACCCCCCTAAGATTATGTCTAAAATGGTATAAACCCTTGAGAAATAGCAGGCCCTCTGAACCTTGAATTTGCTGTGTAGCCAAGTATATAAACTCAGTTTAATTCTATGTAAGCTAACTAATAACTATCCCACAAATCACATGAATATTAACAACATCATGTGATCAAACAATGAGAGATAATCTACCTTAAAGTCCTCAATGTGTCCATTTGCCTAATATATATTCATATATATATATATAATATATATATATATATATATATATATATATATATATATATATATATATATATATATATATATATATATATAAAACTGCACAAAAATAAATCAACCCTGTTGCTTTTACAGGCTTTTATACATTTTTGAATAAAGAATTTAGTTGATTACTTTATCGGTTGGCGAAAATATTCTTGAACTCAAGAATGTCCGTCTGTAAGGTGTATATATATATATATATATATATATATATATATATAAACTCATTTTTGTATCAACAACTATTTAGCAACTCTTACACATTATTGAGTCCAGAATATCATAAATGCTATGTCAGTAGCGAATGTGTGCACATATTCTATATTTACATTTCTTTACTTTGATGGCCTGTCATCTGTAAGTTTGAGTTAAGTTTTGAAGCATGGGGCATACATACCTTTACAGAAAGATTATTATATTTTGAATACTGGATTACCCTCTAGCTAATAAGCTCTGTAGAACCCCATTATGTTCTACAGTGCTTATCTGCTATCCACTATATAACTTTTGATCCTTTGAAGGCTGCCCCACTGCTACAGAGCAGTGTATTTTATGAACTATAGTAGCAACAGTACATTATATTTTAATTAGGGATGCACCAAATCCACTATTTTGGATTCAGTCGAACCCCCAAAATCATTGGCGAAAGATTTGGCCAAATACCGAACCGAATCCTAATTTGCATATGAATATTAGGGGTGGGAAGGGAAAACATTTTTTATTTCCTTGTTTTGTGACAAAGTCGCACAAATTCCCTCCCGCCCCTACTTTGCATGTGCAAATTTGGATTCGGCCTGGCAGAAGGATTCAGCTGAAATAGGCCGAATCCTGAATCAAATCCTGGATTCGGTGCATCCCTAATTTTAATTATGTAAAAACACTTTCATTTTTGTGTTACTATTACTTTTAGAATTGTACACAATATAGGCATAATTGAATAAGTTAATATTTATCCTTTTTGCAGATCAAGAGGAATATTTCTTTTATACTAGATACTTCTTCCAGAGATTAAGATTTCGGCACTCATTCTTCACATCCATCTTATGATAAACATGTCACTTTCTGGAAAAAAGTGGCCATCTCAGACAGATATATTGGAAATTTGTTTGTAGATCTTAAACATGCAAGACAGCCCAAAAAGATCTCTCTTTGCATTGTAGGGATTTTTGCCCACTCACTTCTAGGACTCTTAGCTGGGTACAAAAGGAGTTTACATGCTGTGTGGTGTTACTAAGCACTGACTTGCTATGGTGTCTGAACTGTTGCATATGCCACAATTAATATTTTTTTTGTTGCTATGTTGATGAAATAGAATGTAACTGTGCATTAATATTTGAAAATGTGTTTTTTTTAACACACTGATTTCTGCAGTAGTTGCCAGGGGTGCCAAAAACTTTGCTTTGAACTGTATATAATGTACTACAGTTAGGCCCATAAATCTTTGGACAGAGACAACTTTTTTTTCTAATTTTGGTTCTGTACATTACCACAATGAATTTTAAATTGTCTTGAATGGCCAAGGCAGTCACCTGATCTGAACCCAATTGAGCATGCATTTCACTTGTTGAAGACTAAACTATGGACAGAAAGGCCCACAATCAAACAGCAACTCATGTCCATGAGTTCAAGACTTCAGACTGTCATTGCCAGCAAAAGGGTTTTCAACGAAGTATTAGAAATTAACATTTTATTTTCAGTTTTTTTTTTTTTTTAATTTGTCCAATTATCAAATTATCAATTCGTCAAAAGTAATTGGACAATTGACTCAAAGGCTATTTCATGGGCAGGTGTGGGCAATTCCTTTGTTATGTCATTATCAATGAAGCAGATAAAAGCCCTGGAGTTGATTTGAGGGGGGGGTGCTTGTATGTGGATGATTTTGCTGTGAACAGACAACGTGTGGTCAAAGGAGCTCTCCTTGCAGGTGAAACAAGCCATCCTTAAGCTGCAAAGACAGAAACAAACCCATCTGAGAAATTGGCAAAATCTACAGTTTGGTGCATCCTGAGAAAGAAAGAAACCACTGGTGAACTCAGCAAGGCAAAAAGACCTGAACGTCCGCAGAAGACAACAGTGGTGGATGATGCAGAATCATTTCCATGGTGAAGAGAAACCCCTTCACAACAGCTAAACAAGTGAACAACACTTTCCAGGAGTTGTCAATATCCAAGTCTACCATAAAGAGAAGACTTCATGAAAGTAAATACAGAGGGTGCACTGCAAGGTGCAAGCCACTCATAAGCATCAAGAATAGAAAGGCTAGATTGGACTTTGCTTAAAAAAAAAAATCTAAAAAAGCCAGCACAGTTCTGGAAAAACATTCTTTGGACAGATGAAACCAAGATCAACCTCTACCAGAATGATGGCAAGAAAAAAGTATGGAGAAGGCATGGAACAGCTCATGATCCAAAGCATACCACATCATCTATAAAACATGGTGGAGGCAGTGTGATGGCTTGGGCGCGCATGGCTGCCAGTGGCACTGGGACACTAGTGTTTATCCATGATGTGACACACGACAGAAGCAGCTGAATGAATTCTGAGGTGTTTAAAGACATACTGTCTGCTCAAATCCAGCTAAATGCAGTCAAATTTAAGTAGAAAATACACCAGACTTCATTCACGAAGTGCAGGGCAGTGTGCAAAGTGCAAGAAACTCTCCATAGTTGCAACCCAATGTTTTGGTTGACTCCCCAGCCTTTTCAATGTGACATATAGGTAAAATATGGGTAAAATAGTTTCTCTAATACCTAAAACAAGGGGAAGGCCCAATTGGTAATGGTAATGACTTTTTGAGGAACAATTATTTTTTAACATGAACAAATTTGACTTTTTAAGCAATATTTAAGCAATATTTTCTGTCAACTTATTGTGTTTTATTGTGCTTTTAATTTTGTTGTGTTTATTGGTGATGGGCCTCACTCTGGGGAGGTCATAATGACATAACTAGTATGGGTCATTCCCTTCTTTTAGGGTTTGCAGTTAAGTTGCGTTAAACCGTATTTCACCTTAAAAAAGACTAGGGTTCATGAAAAACATCAAATGCTACAATGCATCTTTATTAGTACCTACTGTATAAGCCCTGCGAGTGCAGTGCATTTTGGAAATTAGATTACTGCTAACTGTACCTCATGACTGTGGTTCCTTGTCATGAGAGTGATGACTTTTCATGAGGATATATCTATTTACAATAACAAACACTTATATTTGGGTATAATACTGCTTGCAGCACATCATATAAAGTTACAGAAAGCAACATTTATACTATTTTGTCTGTGTGATTATAATGTATAAAGTTTATCAAATAAATGCTGAATTATATGTGTAAATAACACAGAGTAAGTATAAGTACAGAAGTTGAAAACCAATAGCACATTCTTTTTTCAGCAGAGCATGCTATTATTTGCCACTTTACTACTAAAAGGAAAGACTGTCAGAAAATGTTGTGGTCACTGCTGATCGAAGAATCTGAGTAGTCAGTTGAAAGTAATCATCTGAGAGAAGAATTACATGGACAACAATGCTTTTCCAGATCCTGTGAGGTTATTGTCTGTACCATTACTTTCACGTGGGAGGGTGTAGTTAATCAACAAAGCTTGCAATAAATAGATCATGACAAAGGTCGTGGCATATGCAGAGATTAAATCAGCTCTTAGCTCCTGCGGGAGAGCTGATCCACAGCATTTTTAATTAAGGAAACTACAGGGGTGGGGGGGAAATACCTGTGCAGGTTTCTACTGAGTACTGACGCATTTTATTCACTCTTTCTCTAAACTGTTCTTCAGTGCCATAGGGACCTGGTGGCCCATTTATTCTTGTTCCTTTGATAATACTAAAATAAATTTAGTGTTTCTGTTTTTTATATCCACTGCTGAATTCTGAGCTATGTTCAAAATCTCATCACATTATTCTATTTTTGCAGCAGTGCAGCTTACATGAACATTCTACTGGAAACCTTTAGTGTCACAAACCAAGTGTTAACAAAAATGTGGTTTACAAGGATTACAAGTTTCCTGGCCAATCACCCCCTCATTTAATGCTCTGGTATGGTTGGACCAAAGGTAAAGGATGCCTCGACCACAGTTTGATGCCTTTGGGAAAGACAGAGAAGTTCCAAAGTTTACTGTTGCCCTTTGGTGACCAGACTAATAAACAGAGGAAGACCAGGAAACCATAAGTTTAGAAGGCAAGTGGGAATAAAAATACTGTAAGACACAAACACAAGATAAGTTTGGTATTTTGTGTACCTGTCTCTTATATGTGGAAAAGGTGGTGGTACTCCTGCTTCCATATGAGTAATTTCCTTACAATAGATAGACGATAGATAGATAGAGAGAGAGAGACAATATATTATTTCAAAACAATATAAACAGTAGCTGTTAATATTCAAATCTTTTTAAATTGTCATCAAAGTGAAAAACACTTTTTTATTGTAAATTTAGTAGTCTGGCAAACCTTTAAGGGAAATACATACATAATTTTAAATGATATCGTGGTACAATTTTAATACACACAATCTTCCTGTGATGTATTTTATTCCCAGAGGCATATTACAGACAGTAACTTTAATTTTCCAGTAGACATTTGTTCGGAACTATATATGGCTTCAGTCCTTTCACCATGGAAACCACATTTGAAAATATTAATCTAATAGCAATAGTACTTGATGAATAATGAAAACAATTTAAGAGTAACGGTCTCTGGGATAAAGTAAATAAAAGTAAGAACTTCAATGTGACGCCTTCAAATACAAACTTCACATTCCAAAATTGGCTTTTCCTGATACTGGTATTGGTAATTTACACCAAGATAGATGAATCATATTATCATATTCATATTATGAAGCAGCAGTGCACAGATTCTTTAAAATAGACATATATTGAATTTAATGTTGGAAAATAATATCAGGTGACAGAATTTAATATAATCAAATAAAATTTACCTACAATTTTCCTAAAAAAGATAATTAAGCAATGAGTAAACTATAATTTACATGAAAAGCTTAATTGCTTTGCTGAATAATATTTTCACATATTAATTTTCATTATTTTGGGTCCCAGTGTTTCTTTTTAGGCTCATACAGAGGGGCATTTTCACCTTGCACTCCCCTGCACAGTTTTCCTGTGCTCCATCGGAGAGGCATGCAGAACGAAACGCAGCAGGCTTGTCTTAGTAGTAGTGACACAGGCCCTTCCAAGTGCCTAATGTAGGTGGTATTTAATGCTTGAATGCAGGGTCCCCTGCACTCCATGAATGCTCATGAGTGTGACTCTCAATGTGTGCATACAACCTGCAATTTTCCTCCCCCTTGTTGGCCTGCCCCTACTTGCAGTCATGAGGTCTGCTTCCTCTGTAGCTACACAGTGTTTGGTTGCTGCCTGTGGGGGAAGCAAGGCACATTACGGTGATTCTTATTCTAGCACTTGCTTGAATAGAGGTATATGGTATATATTCTCTATTAGAATGAGTATGATTAAAGGAACAGTAACGCCAAAAAATGTTGCCCTGTGATGGTAAAACTAGTGTGTTTGCACTAGAAACAATAATATAGTCTATATAAACAAGCTGCTATAGCCACAGGGGGAAAGCCATTAAAGTTGGACAAAAGGCACAGGATATATAGCTCATAACAGATAAGCTCTGTAGTATACAATGATATTCTTCAGAACAAATCTGTTATCTTATGTGTAGCCTGTGCTTGAATGGCTGCCTCCATAGATACATAGCAGTTTGCTTATAAAAGCTATAGATGTGTTTCTAAAGCAAATACACCACATTTACCAGTACAGGGCAACAGTACATTATATTTTAATTACTTTAAACCACTTTAATTTTTTGGAGTTACTGTTCCTTTAATAGAAGTGTGATGCTCCCTTTTACATTTGTTGCTAAATGCACACAATTGTTTCCAATGATTTTTGGTACAAGGTTTTGAATATTTGATTCATTACAGTAATTGTATTTTTTGTGGGACTTTTTATAAGAAAGTTTACAAAATTTTTTATAAGGAACTTTACAAATTTATTGTACGGTAGTTCCAATTTTCTACCACTATGTGGTAGTGTAGAGTTTTGTCACATAAATATTAGTGGTGATTACAGTTTTGACCACCAGAGGGATTTAGTACGTTGAAAAACTAGGAGGGTGGAGCTTGCATGGGGCTTGGCAGTAGAGTTGAAAGCTCTAAGAGGGTGGGGCTTGGCAGTATATAAAAGGAGACAGGCCACTGAGTTAGGTGTGTATCATAATAAGAAAGATTTACAGCACAAGTCAGTTTATAGGACAGAACTTTTCCAAAGATGTACTGTGTATGAGTCAAGTATGCAATCACATGGATGCAATAATGCAGTGATAAGATAGAGGTGGCCCGCTCTGCATGTTAGTACTTTAGGAGGTAGGGGATTAGAATTACTGGGGAGTTGATAACAAATTGGCACCCACATTGAGTATGACCTATATTCAATTCTCCCTGCATAGGTCAAGCACCATATAATGGCAGGTGGTATATGATTATGTAATAGAATAGTATTGCATGCATTGATATGTAACTGTTACATTAGGTTTAGCCAATACGGTTTGGTTAGTTTAATTGTTTCCAATAATCTATTGATGTTTAGCAGCTATGCATGTATCTTTTTAAATGTACTGATGTTTTTATCTCATGGCTTGCTAAAATAGAAAGTGGCACTTGCGTGTCTGGAGACATAGTTGTGAAACATGAAACGAATCAAGCTCAATCATGCCACCTTCATTCATTTATGCATGTTTGTTTCACCTATGAGTTTGCTATGACAGAGCTTGTACAAATACATTTACCTTGTTCCAAGAGTGCCTGCAACCAGGACTTCTTGAGTAGTAGAAGAGATTAACCCCCTTCAGTCCCTTACAAAGTGGAACAAAGTTGGATACATAAGAATATGTTAAGGTGAAAACATCTTCACTGCATAAAGTGTTAAAGAGACATTGTAAACGTTTCTTTTTTTCTTATATTAAAAATAATATTTTTAGATATACTATGTAAGGCTTGAAGATCTTGTCCTTTTTATTCTAGAGAGCAAACATAACAATGGACTCATGCATAGCTAAACATCAAATTGACAACATTCTACCTTCATTAATATTGACAAGGAATTGGTATTCATGATTAAATAGAACCAGTCAATACTGGAGTATTTACCTAAATTGATTGAACTATAATTTTATTCCTCAGCTTGTCTCTGAATACTAAGAGTTCAAAACACATCCTACAAGTCGGATGTTGTCGTTTGGGTTAAAATATAATGGGACTGATACAAAAATCGGATGCTTAAACTACATGTAAAATTTTCCATCCGACTCAAAACGACTGTCGGATGAGAATGCTCCATGCTGCGTCTTCATCCGACAAGATAAAAACGGATGGTGTCGAAAAGACTTTTTTTCCTCTTTGAAATATATTGACTGTCAGGGTGTTTACATCTATGGGCTGAACTCCACGGCGCGTTGATGTCCGATTTGTTTCCAGGCGATGACATGCATGCGACGTGTCAGATGTGCAGAAGTTAATGGAACTGAACATGAAATTGCAGATATAAACTACATGTATCCAACTGTCGGATGAAGACGCAGCGTGTGGTGTTCACAACTATTCACACATTGAAAGACAGTGTCAGAGAGAGCTTTTAAGATGCTCCAGTAACAAATGGATCACCTAAACACCTTTCTTCAACCCCCCTTGAACTACTGCAGGAAAAGCCCAAGCTTTTCCTAAAAGATGGTACCAGATAATAAAGTGCTTCCCATGAGTAATATCTGTTCTTTAGATAACCTGACCCAGACCAGATTTATTCCTTTTCTCAGTGAAGACTCCAGAGTCCTCAGACAAGCCTTTGAAAACTTTCCCTTGGGTTAGCTTCTTCTCACATTCCATGTTTCCAGTGTTTATGAAATCTAAATTATAATAACCCTATAAATACATATCACTGTCAACGTTATTATTTCTCACTGTTCATACAAGTCCTCAGCATCTTCAGAGATAAAAGGACTACAATCCATTCATATGAAACACTGAATCAAGATTCAAAGTTGTATTGTAATATGTACAGATTACAGTTTACACAATACAATGAAATTCTTATGTCTGTCCAACAATGCTATTAGTATATTTAACTAAAACAAAATCCAATGGTCATTTTGGCTCAACTTTTGTCTTCGACATCAGAATGTCTATTTGGACTACACAGTTATCAACCTGTATTTAGCCTTTATTAAGGTTTTTGTGATCCTCTGGCAGAAACTAAACCTGAGAGCTTTTGCTTACTGGATGCCTTACCACATGACTAGACTGTTGATACTAGTCCTTGCTGAAGCATTGTTCCTGTTGTTGTCTCACCTTGTGCCAATGTTTACTATTTCAACTTAGATTTTCTTCTCCCTGCCCTGAACTTTGTCTGGAATTCTCACTACATTTGACCTGAAATCTAACTATCATTCATGTCTGTTTGAACAGGCCTGTTTTATAGCAATGCACTATTAACATCCTTAGCCTATGCTGAGGGGTGAATTTTGAAGACAAACATGACAGCTGATCTTTCCCATAGCAACCAATAAGATCTTTGCTTTTGTTTTCTAACTTGTAGGTGACTGTTCAAAGCTAATTGCTGATTGGTTGCTATGGACAACATCACAGGTGATGTTTGTCTCCAATATTTATATATACATCCCAACTGTTTCAAAGGTTGCTTTGCTTCACAGTTTCCGTTTCTCTCCTCTCAGTGATTGTTAGTAGTAGTCTCTAATCTAGCGTCTGTCTCACATTTGTACTATTTTAAATCTCTATAAAGAGATACCATTCTAAACTCCTTTATGTGGTGTAGAAGGGTAAAAAAGTGGGACCAACCTTTGCTTAGAATATCTCATAGCTCACATGGAGTGAGATTGAGGCTGAGTTTAGTCAGCAAAGCTGTCAGAAGCTCCACAATGGAGGGCAGGGCATGGAGGGGCATATTTATCATAAAATAGAGGAGAATTACATCACCAGTTATGTTGCCCATAGCAGCCAATTAGATATTTGCTTTTGTTTTCTAATGTGTAGGATGCCTAATAACAACAAGGACACTATTGTTTTGAATACTGAGAATTAAATATACTAGGTACTATCCTGAAGTAAAATATGAAAGCCTGTTGATGAGCATGTCTGAAGTTGCAGCACACAAAGTCACATAGAGTTAACTGTGCTTCACTGTGAACCACTGTAGCCCAAGTTAACTGTGATTCAAGAACCATTGTGTGACGTGTTATCAAATTTAATAGTAGGCTATGTACAATGTAATATTTCTAAAAAGTTTTCTGATTAAATATTGATATTTATTAAAATTAAATTAATTAGTATGGACACAGTTTCCAAAGGAATGGGTTCATATTACACGGATTCAGAATTAATTTACTCTGCATAAGTAATACCCCAGATGGTTTTAGATCCATCCGAATCAATCTATAAGGTTGATTGATAAATATGCCCATAGTTCCATAGCTGCTTTGATTTAAAAAAAAGACATCAGGCATTCAAGTTTTAGCCTTCAAAGTATTCCCTAACATCATTGATTTACATATAGGTATGGGACTTATCAGAACCCAAATTTTGAAGGCTATTTAATACAAATTAAACAATAAACCAAACAAGATTGTTTTAACATATATATATATATATATATATATATATATATATATATATATATATATATAGTGAATAAAGTACCCCCTTTTGTAAAATATAAGGATATTATAAGTTACCGAGGAGTTTCATGACCATATAAAAACACGAGGCCGAAGGCCGAGTGTTTTTATACAGGTCATGGAACTCCGAGGTAACTTCTAATATCCTCATATTTTGCAACTGGGGGTACTTTATTTATTATAATACACAAATTTCAGTGAGTCATGTGACAGAAATGACATCACCACTCACCATTTATAACTGATGACATCAGAACTCACCGTTTATAAGGATATAATTTACAGGATATTCATGGCTTTTGTGTATTATATATATATATATCTATATCTATAAATATATATATATGTTTTATTAAAAAGGGAGATCATTATTTTGAAAGAATTTTGATTTGCTTAGATTCTAGATGCTTGAACATTCAGATCTTCCATCCCACTATTCATTTGTCATTAGAACCAATACCAGTCTCCTGATTGACCATGTGCCAAACCCCATCTGTTATAAGTGTGTGTGTTTAAGTAAGAAATCAAAACATATCGAACTTACATCAATGACAAAATTCTGTTCTAGCTTGGTTTACTCTTTAGAATATTTACAGTCAGTAGCTGTAATGATTCACAAAATAGGAATATAATCTTGTTCATTGTAAACTTTTAAAGCAATATTCTAGATTACACACTTTTATAATGTCTCTAGAGAGTAGATTAAACTCAGCTGCAACTTCAGTTGTTATTTTCCCTCATTTAGATAAAATTACAAATAAGAGCATAGGAAACATTATTAGAGACACTCATCACTAAACCAATAGAAAAAAACAAGGGGCATCCAGGCTCTCCAAAACTCCATAAGGGTCTAAAAATATACTTATTGTAGATTAGATTAAAAATTCAATATCTCCAATGGACCCACAAATTTTGTGCCCCTTAGGGCTTTTAATCATGTGCCTAGTAGTTGTACAGGTAGCTAAAATAATGAAATGCAATGGGTCCAATCTTTTCTCATAACAGGAGAATGGAACATGCCAAAACATTCAAATACATTTTTAGATGAAATGTGTTTAGGTTTCATGCGTTTAGATGCAGCACAGGCCAGAAAAACATTAGCGACATAGGACTGAGGTATTTCAAAAAATAAAATTACTTTTGAACAATTACCATCAATACACTATGATTTTCAAAGCTAAAGGCATTATTTTCATTGCAATAATTTTGATTACTCCCTTTACTATAAAGGCAGTCAACCATAGCACTGATATAATTTCTATGTAATTTGTATGCTTGTTGTATACAATTTTCTGTTGTATACTGCTATGGAATGAGTTGGCACTTTAAAGCATTTATTAATACATGTGAAGAAATAATAAAATACCACTCAGAATTGTTTTTCCTCTCTGGCAAGCAATATAGCAATTATCACAAGAAAGATTATAACATGCAGCTATACACTTGTAAATTATGTAAAGGAAAATACATTGATCGTACCTATTTACCAGGTCATATTTTCCTTGAAAATAATCTTATTAGGGCTAGGCAGGTTCTGCAGGAAGTTTTGTCACTAAACTAAAAATGTAAAGCATTTTAATCAAATAATAAAACAAAACGCAAAAGCTAAAACCAAAATACACGTAAGCAGTACATTTAATGTTTTTTTACTATTACAGTAAAATAATTTCACCATAGATAATCCTTTCCATTTGCAGTCATCGCTTTTTATAAAAATCAACAAAAAGAAATAAGTGTCAGATTGGGTCTGACAGTTATAAAGGGTTTTCCTTCGGGGTCAGTCAGAGAAAGGGCACTGAAATGGAAGATACCAGGGAAAGAAATTTGGAAGGTTAACAGTGTCATTGTTTACTGCAAAGAAACAAATTCTCATTGCCTTTTAATGATATAAAGCAAATGATTTAGCCAAAGAAAAGGGCTATATTGATCCACAATTATCTTAGGTTTAAATAAAAGTCTTTACTTATTTCTTGCCTTAAATGTGGAGTTTAGTCCGTTTACATTTCTAGATGAATAATAATTACTAAAATACTCCATTAATACTGTTCTATATCAGACCCGTATTAACTGCCTTGGGGGATAGAAACTGAAATCTATATAATGGGCTTTTTGTTACATTTAAGATGGTTTAACAAACCCACACATACTGTACATAGTAATGATAGCTTAGACCATAAATATCATAATCCTCTAATCTTTGAATCTGTGTGAAACTGTTTTAGAGTTGAAATTATTAAAACCAAATTATTATTATTTAAAAAATGATTTCACTTTTCTCTGTAATAATAAAGCAGTACCTTGTACTTGGTCACCCAAAGCTGCATGAATCAGTATTGGTGACAAAACAATCCTACTGGGTTTATTTAACATTTTTTAACATTTTAGCAGGCTTAAAGTATGGTGATCCATATTACAGGAAGATCCCTCAAACAGAAAACCTCAGGTCCCAAGCATTCTGGATAATAAAAGGTATACCTGTATTATGTATTGATGCATGATCATGGAGAGCTCATCCTGAATAGTATCCACTTGTTGAATGCTCAACCAGAAGTCCCCTCCCTTTTACGGGGTCATAGGTCTATATAGAAAAAATCCAGAAGCACATAAAAATACTGTGCAGTGAAATTGGTGATTTATTTAGCCCATAAGCATCCACAAAAAAGGCAACGTTTGGGGCCTCTCTGGGAAGCAATATTTTGGTGTGCTTCTGGACTTTTTCCATATACCTGTATTATGTATATGACTAGTTTGGACTTTTATATATTATATATTTTATATTTTTTATATTTTTCCAGATTTTTTTGTAGATTTTTTTAGCAATCTATGCTGTTGTGCAGCTAATGACGTGGCAACACCCATTTAAACAGAGGTTGTATTATATTATTAATAATAACAAGTCCATCATCCTGTATCTGATTCATACATAAAGGGCTGACTTACTAACTAACTTATAGGTGCTAAATTGTACCCCTGCAGTTACCAATAGCAACCAATCATCAATTCGTTATTTTAAGTCGACTACAAGTTAAAAAAAATTACAGCAAATATTTGCTTGGTGGGTATTGGCAACTTCACTTTTGCGATTTTGTGCCTATTGTAAATTTTGGGTTAGTAAATTAGCTGCAGGTTTTATTTAGTTTGTATGTATACAGTGTTGGTAAGGATTAAGGCTTTGTTTGTTTATGCTGTTTCTTCCCCCTGTGATAAATGAGCCTCTGGATTTCTTTGAAATCCTTTAAATGGTGTGTAATAAGGTATACTTCTATTTGGCAGAAAATAAATAGCTTTCTTTCTTCTCTTCTTTCATTACATTCTCTTTCTTGGTGACCTCATCACATCCTTTGACTTTTCCTATCAACTTTATGCTGATACACACTGGTCCTCCTCTCCTGCCCTGGTCCCAATCCTGCTATTCAGGCAAAAATTACACAATGCCTCACTGCATTTAGCATGACTGCTTTCCACCTGAAACTTAATATGTCCAAGACCTAATTGCTCATATTCCCACCTGAACCTGCCCCCCCCCAATTTATTATTAGTCAACATGTCACCTTACATCCAGTTTCCCACGCCAGGTTTCTAGGGGTTACCTACGTTCAGCACACATTGGATCCCTGATCAGGACATGCAACTTATGTCCAAAGAACAACACCAAAATACTTTGTCCCTCAACTGCTAAAACATTCATCCAGGCTTTATCCTCTCAATTACAGACTACTGCAACATATTACTAGCATGTCCTAGAATTTAATCTTCACTCACTGCATGCCATCCTTACTACCGCTTCCCACATCATCCCACCTACAGCTAAATCTCTCTCTGCTTTTTACTGAATAGTAAAAAGTCTCAAGTTAAACTCTTGGTTTCACCAGCTGCATTTATTTTTTGCGAATCCACACTAGAATGTTGCAATGTGGTCTGTTTAACTTGACTGCTACATCCATGCATCAAGAATGACTATGGCGCCACATTCCTGCATTAAGAATCCTGCCACATCCCTTTGTCAAGATTGACAGACATCCCTGTATCAAGATCAGCACATCCAACATGTTTCTTTTGTTGTTGTCTGCCAGGTGTCAATCAAAGAAGGAAGTCTGCATTAAACTCTGTGCACCATCTGGACAGCTGACAAAAACACCTTAACTGCAACATTTTCTGCGGATTCGCAAATTTTTCCCCGAGGTGAGGCCAGTTTTGCTCATCACTGCAACTACAGTCTCTCAAGGCCCCTGTTATAACATTATAACATTTCTATCCTGTCCTTCAGAGCTCGGCATTCTTCTTCTCCCCCTGTATATCTGCTCTCCCCCCCATACACTTCCGCCCAGCCCTGTGCTCAGATTGAGACAATCAATTGACCATACAGTTCACCACAGGAGCTTAGTCATGCATCAAATCCTTTCTCTATGATCGGATAACTCTTCTGGAATACTCTACCATCTTGCATCAGAAAGGGTTCCACACTAACCATATTCTCAAAGCTTCCTAAAAATCTCTTCTAGAGGCGGCCTTTGCTAATCTTCCTCTGCAGCAACACACCCTTGACCTATGCACTTGGTTGTCTCCCCATTTTCTTTGTCTGACTCCTCTCTCTAATAGATTGTAAGTTCAACCCAAATCTATATTGAAACTTCTAGAACCTAAGTATTTATTTATTCTCTATGCCTAATGTATAATTCTAATTTATAATAACTATTTCTGTTAACATCTTGTAAAGTGCTAAGTACATTTGAGGTGCTATATAAATAAAAAAATACAATAAATAAACTGCAAATTGCACTAAATAACTGGCTGTACATTGCTGTTAGATTATTTGGCTATTTGTTTGTATGGGTTTTGTTTCATAGTTATTATTAAATAACGAGTCTCATGACACCATGTGTTTGTGCTCGCAAGACACAAAGCCCTGTACAGAATGAATGGGATTCCTGTTTCAGCCCTGCAGCAGAATCTCCAATTTTTTTATTATCATTTTCATGGTGTTATGGCTGTTATAGTGGTTTGACAGTGAAGTACTTATTAGTCTCATATTTGTAGAAGGATTTATTGACATTTAGATCAAAATTATAAGAATAGAAGTGGACCAGGCTAACAACCATTTTTTGACTAGATCAATATGTCGTGTATAAAAATTAACATGTAAAGGCCAACCGAAAGTACAATTAAGGCAACATATAATATGCAGTTACACTAGTCTACCATGAAGACTATTGAATATATACAGGTAAGGGACATTTTATCCAGAATGCTCTGGACCTGGGGATTTCTGGATAAGAGGTCTTTCCATAATTTAGATTTCCATACCCTAAGTCTACTAAAAGATCATTAGACATTAAATAAATCCAATCTCTAATAAGGATAACTTGAATTTTTTTACTAAAGGGATGAATTGTCACCAGCGACAGCCTCACACACATCTCACCACTTTGCCAGGCACAAATGCGATACAAATACGCCAATTCGCTTAAATGAGAAGTTTCATCCCGGGCCCGAATGCTGGCGACTTTTCGGTATCGTTACTTCGGCAATGTGAGCATTTCATAGTGAAGATGAGCTAGTATTTGTATGTGCCTAGCGAAAATTTGCTAGTGATCTTGCACTTAGGTCAATTTGCATATGGCGGGTAATTTAAATTTGTATGGATGTCTTTATTATAAATGTTGGTGCAAATGCTTGAAGCTACCACTTTTTCTTATACATGTCCACATGAGCCTCCTGTAAAATGAATGAACATTGAGGAAGATCTAGCTGCTTTAATGCACTTCGCCTGAGGTGGCAAAGGCATCTCTGGCGAAAGAGGCAATGTTCCGTAAAATCCGCATTTTAGTGAATTTGTGGAGTAACATCCATTTGCCAGATCGAAAACTCGATTGGCAATAGAGTATGAATGACTGCTACCGACTGTTCTGTTCACTAGCGAATTGACACCTGCGACTGTTAGTAAATTGGTGATGTCCCTGCTGATGGCAATGCTGGCGAAAAGCCACTTCGCTCTTTAGTAAATCTACCCCTATGAGAGATGGCTTTCCTGTAATTCAGAGCTTTCTGGATAATGGGTTTTTTTGATCATGGATCCCAAACCTGTACTGACAATTTGTAAAATAAGAGAATGAAATTTATGTTGGAAAATGGTAACTAGAAAATAGCTTTCAGTACCAAGCAGCTGCTGCTGATTTGATGCAGATAAGGTTGCACACCGATTTCCCTATCCAGAAAAAAAATTCTAATGCTCATACAAGATAGATGTAGATGCATTACCATTGGTATCATATAAAACATTACTATAACTTATTACTTCACATAACTCATCCCTTATAGCATCAGCTACCGCATCATCAGCAATGTAAAGGCTAAGATAATCATTGTTAAACTAAGGAATTATTTAAAGGATCTTGGAATAGAGATCATTACTTGTGTTTAATTATGTAGGTGGAATACTATATGCCAATAATAAGTCTTCCAAGGAATTATCACTTGAAATAGTAAGCACATTTTAGTAATGCTGGATTTTGGAAAAAAGTTTATTACTTGTGTTTAATCAAGTAGGTGGAATACTATACGTATGTCAATAATAAGATTTACAAGGAATTATCACTTGAATGAGTAAGCACATTTCAGTAATGCTGGATTTTGGAATAACGTTTATGACTTAATTATGTACTGTAGGTGGAATACTATATGTCAATAATAAGACATCCAAGGAATTATCAATGACTATGCACATTCCATTTTTGTCTTAGGTGCAAATTTTCATACATGGGGACTTAAAAAACGTATTAAAACAAATGAAATGCATCCGTTTAATAGGAGATATCAGAGTTTCATTGTATCTAAAGACCAGGGACCAGTGATAGTCTTTGGACTGTAGTTCCAAGAGAATTGAGAAAAAAGGCAGAATCCTTCAAAAAGTTATCTGGCTCATGTAATAGGCTGTACTAACCATAATATCTGAATAATACAGAGTTGTCTGCATAAATAACAGAATACCCACTAATTACATTGTTACAAAAAACTCAAGATCATCAATAATGAGTGTTGTTTGTATACCTTTAACATGGTGTCATTTTTTTTTTCTCAAACAAGTTATTTTTTTAATTGACTTACTGTAGGTGGTGTATGTGTATGTATTACTGACAAAATTACATCTTTAAAGCACATTAGCTTTTATGACACTTAAGCTGGCCATAGACACAAAGATCCGATCGTATGAATCAACGTATGATCGGACCTCCCCATCTCCCGACCTGCCACTAACCATTCAGATCAAATAAAGTAGAAAAGAACAGATGTTCTGCCCCTGACAGCAATTGTACGAAAGTTATGTCCGACAAAAGCTAGTGACAGTCTCCCACTGAAAATTGTATGATTGGCAATACATGCAGAGATATTACCCGCAGCCGACAGAAACCTTATAACCTGTCCGACCAAACGACCGATCTCCGCCGGACAAAAAATGTCGAGACTCTCCACATACGTCCTGAAAATCGTACAAATCCTTGATTCGTACGATCAGATCTTTGCGTCTATGGCCAGCTTTAGAAGCTTAGAGTCTTATCACGTAACTTCTATTTTGATGTTCAAACATTTAGAATTATATCAATATTTCTTATCTCAGGTGTTGTAAAAAAAGTAACATTTCCTTGTGTCTGTTCTTCAGTGTGTGGCATATGCATACACAAAATCCCTTGAAGAGAATCTAGTACATATGAAGCTTAGGTGTGCACTAATCTATCAAAAGAAACAAGAAGGAAACTCTCAGGAGAAATCTCTTCCCTTACCTTCTCTTATCTTTAACATGCAGCCTCCGTCCATCAGAAATAAGCTTCAGCTATGGGTAAGGGCACTTCAAAGACTAGAAAATATAGAAATGTTGAAACAGAAAGCATTAGATAAAAGGCAATGCTTTGCTACACAAAGGTTTGTAATTAAACTGATAACATCACTGCAAGTTTACCTAAGGGCATATGTTAAATAGTCTCTTGTTTATCTTTCATATTGGTTCTCCCACATATGAGAGAACAAACTTGTTATTCAAACATTTTCAGGAAACATCTTGCAATTTTAAGAATTTGTCATGTGTCTTGTCTTTAAACACTTTGATCCAGAGAAAGAGGGGAAAAAGTCACATCAAGGCATCAAATCAAAATAATTAACCGTTTTAGTGCCAGCAGAATTTCTCATTTTGTTTGCACTCAGTCCCAGCCATTGTTTGAGCATTTTTTACACTCTCACTTTAGGGGCATTTCCTGGGGGGGGGATATTTAGTTTACCTAGGAAAACTATACGGGTTTTTTTTTCAGGAGAACCTGAGCTTTCTAAATATGCCTGAGCTTTTGTGTATTTTGACTTCTGGAACAAGATTTAGAGCTCTAAATAGCAATAAAAAATATGACAAATTGCTGTTTTTCATGAAATTCAATTGATTTGGAAAGCCTCGAGTGTTTCAAACATGCCAATACTGATATTTATAGTTTTATGGAGATTTCTGACTTCTATAGATCAAAAACTTCCAGCAGTAAATTACAGAATTTCCAATGCACTGCCCAGAATATGGCATATTTTGCAAAGAATCTTGGAACAGTAGGAAACCATATATTTTTGAAAAGTACACAATCTGCCGAATCTAAAATGGGTAACCATGTCTTTCTACTCCAAAGTACCAAAAGTCAAAGCTTTCCTGAACTTAGCAATTTCTATAGAAAAAATTATGAAAATTCTGAAAAATCACCTCAAAACTTTAATTTTGAAAGTGTGTATCTCCCACATACCATTGGGTTCCAAGAAAAACCATCCTAAATATGAATTCTAGGGGTCCATGGAACAGTGATACCCATTGTGCATAGGATTAACAAAGTATCTGACATTTAGAGACCCCTAAAAGTGCATACAAACTGTCCCAGAAATCACATTTTTTGCGGGGTAAAAACACAAAACTATATGTAGACTTCCCAAAACCATATATTTTTGGAAAGTACACATTCTGCTGAATCTAAAATTAGTAACCATGTCTTTCTACTCCAAACTACTGAGTCGCAATGTTTCCATTATTTGTTGGTGTTGATGAAAAACCTGAAAATCCCTTCAAAGTTTCCACTTTCTAGCTTATTAGCTCACACATAGCATTAGATACTAAGAAAAAACATCTTAAATAGGAATGCCAGGGGTCCACTGAACAGTTTGATGCCCATTGTGCATAAGATTACCAAAGTATCTGGCGTTTAGAGACCCCAAAAATAAAGTTAGTGCATTCAAATTGTGCCTAAAGTCACTTCAGCTACTGAATAATCATATTTACTTAACTATTTGCAGGGTAAAAACAGAAAAAGATACACTGACCCACCCCCAAAATATTTTTGGAAAGGAAACATTCTGGCGAATCCAAAATGGGTAACCATGCCTTTCTACTCCAAACTACTGAGTTGCAGTACTTTCCCAAATTTGCTTCTATTTCAAGCATCGTATCTCCCATATAGCATTAGGTATCAAGAGAAAACATCATAAATATGAATGCCAGGGGCCCACTGAACATGGGCAAAAAAAACAAGTAAAGATTGCAGAATGCATCTTCAGGCATGTAGGAGGATTGGAGGCCCTGGAGGAAAGAGTCATCTCTGAGATTAGGGTCAGGGGGTGTCACTGGGGGGAGCAAGAACTGGAGGCAGCGCCAGGCAGTAGCAGACACATGTGTCTGCTGTACCTATGGGGCCCCTGGACATTGCGCCTCAGGGGTCACTTTTCCCCACTCTACTCATTTCCGAGCCCACCCGGAAGTGCTGCAGAATGTAGAATCTACATTCTGTGGCACTTAAGTACTTTTATCCACAAAAAGCTAGAGTCAGTGGCACTTAAAGGGTTAATGCATTCATCGATGTATTTATTAAAATGTAAAGCTTCTATCTTTGACCTGTCATATGTCCAACAACATCCTTGCACTCAAATAGTTGTTCAAATTGTTTGTTCTGTTGAATCTCAGCCAATTAATAAACAGTGCTGCGTCTTATACCTGTTCACTTCCTGTTACAGTAAGAACTTGCATTATTTCCGGCAGCTGATCAGGGGACACACAGAACATTTCAAAACTGAGGTTCAAGGTACAAGATATAAAAGGTCAGTGTTTACTGATATGTACAGTATATGCTAATTTGACATTATAATTGATAGATGACTTATTAGGAAATACATTATCTGTTTTGTTCAGAATGTGTAATTCTCCTATAGGAAGATTTTACAATATTTATTTTTTCTAGTGAGCCTACAGTTTGCAGTTTATGTATTGTCACTGGATTTAAAAACATTTTAAAATACCAATAACCTACAAGAATGAAGGGAATCTTTACATGATCTAAAGTTGTAACAAATGCTACTTTGTCTTTTTCAGTATACGCTATGGGAATGCTTTGGGAAAATGAATTTTTAAGAAACATCACATTATAAAAATAACAATTGTGGAAAACATAAGAGCTAAGCAAATAAACTTTTCTGCCACCTGTTCCATCAGTCAGATATAAGAAAGTCCCGTTTGCAATGTAAAATATCACTGAAGCTTTATAGATGCAGTGTTTGTGTTTCTGTAAAAACTGTTTTGCAGCAATCACTATGCACTGTTAAATGGTTGCTTGCATTGATTTTCTACTTGTTGTAAAGTGTTTACTTACTGAACATAGAGCTAGCAAGTTATCCAATGTTTTCAAAATACATTTTAATTTCATACCAAACTCTTTTGTTAATATATTCTATTAGAACATGCCTGAATTGCCATTTTTACTTAAATACTATTCATATTATCTGGGCTAGAGGATGTTTAAACAGGAGTTTGTTTTTCTGCATAGATCATAATAATATTTTCTGTTTTTCGAAGTTGAATCCAAGGCCTCTAATATATTATATAGATTTGATGACACGTAGGAAAAAAAAATCCACAAATGGCATGGCCTCTTGGTTATTAGTTTGCATAGCACATGGTTGCATAGTTACAAAGTCAGTCTGCAGTATTCATCTGAACTAATTGTTTATTAGCATTAGACCCTAACTTCGGACTTAGGCAATATCTGGACAACCAAATTACATTTTTTGGGCAATTTTGATGAGCAACCTTATGTCACGGGAATCTTATGAGGTTGTTTGGCAAATAGAAACATATTTACCGTTGATGTTATCTATGTTAAAGATGAAGTTCATTACAAAAAAAGACATTGAAAGGTTTCTGAAATAAGATTTTATAAACTGATTGCATTATGAGTCCAATGAAACATGCAGCAAGCAAGAAATGTGATTATTTTGGTTCCTAAAAAAATGTGCCTAATTTTCTTCTGAACTAATTTGTGTTGTTATGCAATATCCTGGCCTTGATTGCACCATCTTATTAGTGAGTATAAAAGTACATAACATCCTGTCGGATTTGTACATTATCCATAAATCAGAATATTCCTGGAACATTAGATGGATGTTCTGCATTTCATTGATTTATTTCAGCCCACTATCATATGTTGCATTTTTAAATAAAAGCTAAGTTTGTGTTTGGCTTTTACTAAAATATTAATATGTCTATACTATACAAAATGTTTTAAAATTGGTAAAATTTCAGTAAACCAGTCATACAAATTTATCTAACAACTCAGATGCAGTTGAACTGCAGACTTTCAGCCTTAATTCAGTGGGTTGAACAAAAAGATAAAATGTGAGGAACTAAAGCCTTTTTTTAACACAATCACTTAATTTCAGGGGCTTAAAAAGTAATTGGACATATTGAAAAACTGAAAATAAAATGTTGATTTCTAATACTTGGTTGAAAACCCTTTGCTGGCAATGACAGCCTGAAGTCTTGAACTCATAGACATCACAAGATTCTGGGTTTCCTCCTTTTTAAAGCTCTGCAAGGCCTTTACTGCAGCGGCTTTCAGTTGCTGTTTGTTTGTGGGCCTTTCTGTCCAAAGTTTAGTCTTCAGCAAGTGAAATGCAGCTCAATTGTGTTCAGATCAGGTGACTGACTTGGCCATTCAAGAATATTCCACTTCTTTGCTTTAATAAACTCCTGGGTTGCTTTGGCTGTATGTTTTGGGTCATTGTCCATCTGTATTATGAAACGCCTCCCAATCAGTTTGACTGCATTTAGCTGGATTTGAGCAGACAGTGTCTCTGAACACCTCAGAATTCATTCGGCTGCCACTAGTGTCTCAGTGCCACTGGCAGCCATGCACGCCCAAGCCATCACACTGCCTCCGCCAAAAAAGGCTTTAGTTCCTCCTCACATTTTTATGCAATCTTTTTGTTCAACCTACTAAATTAAAGCTGAAAGTCTGCAGTTCAACTGCATCTGAATTGTTGAAAAGTTGCCTCTGTCCAAATTTTTATGGACCTAACTGTATATACATATATGTCTTTTTCCTTTGCAACAACGCTCTGTCATTAGTTTTATGATTCTATGAAATGAGAAAAACATTGGTGTAAATGGAAGGTAAGAACACAACAAACTCTTCTAAACAATATATTTAGAGGAATAGATGGTTATTATTTTTCTAGGAATTTTAACATTGGGACAAGAACTTCATATATCAGTGAACACACAAAATATACATTCTTGCAAGCTATAAACAATATCTTGAACCTAGACATAAATATAACTGTGACTGCACCCTGAAATCCTCTTCCTGATCATCTGATGTCAAGGGAAAAAGTTTAATGAAACTACATTAAAAAACATAAGTAAACTTGATGAATTGATACAGAAATGTTATACAATGAACCCTCTATTATTGAAAAGTGAAATGACTTTAATTTGCTGCAAATTATTTTTATTATTATGCTTTTTTTCATAGGATAGAGAACCAGGATCTAACTGTATAATGCAAGTGTCTGACTTTACTTGTGTCCTTTGTGATTCACTGCAGCAATAACAAAAAAAAAAAACTTTGGAAAAGAATTAGAATTGAAACAAATGCACTTAATAATCACAAAGCAATAAATAAGTGGAAACGTGGTATCAGCAACATTTAAGTAAAGCAATAAAGCTAATGCAGTTAGGGAGCAAGGGCAATAAGAAATAAATTGCATTCTTTCTTACAAAGTATAGAAAATATCAAGTATACAAAATGTCATTAGAAACTAAAAGAGTGAAGGAAAAGATGCTGGAAACAGGCAAATTAACCATAAATACAAGATGTGTGTGCTGCCAAATGACTTGAAATGGCTGCTACAATAATAATGTAAGTCCAGCATATCTTCAGTTGGTGGCTATTCATTATAGTAGGTACAGTATATTTAAATATGATATACCATATGGTAACATGGCACATGCAACAACATGTATAGACAGTGATTTAGATGCTTCTACCATGTGTATCCGAAACATGCTTTCCCATTGAATCCACCGCAATCAAAGGGTTCGAGCTCTAAACTGTGTATAGTACACTGAGGCCAAAAGATCGCTGGGATTGCCACCCTTGTTTGCCTTCCAAAACCTGCCGACATACTGTACTTTAGTGTGTGAAGCATGTTACTTACTAGAAAGTAGGGATGCACCAAATCCATTATTTGGGATTCAGCCGAATCCCCAAATCCTTGGTGAAAGATTGGCCAAATACGGAACTGAATCCTAATTTGCATATGCAAATCAGGGGCAGGAAAGATAAAAGTGGGGAAAAAAATCATTTGTGACAAAAAGTCACCCGCCCCTAATTTATATATGCAAATTAGTATTCAGATTCGATTCGGCCAGGCACAAGTATTGAGCAAAATCCGAATCCTGCTGAAAAAGTCTGAATTCTGGCCGAATCCTGGATTCGGTGCATCCCTACTATAAAGGATAATATTGGGCATCTTATAAAGCCTACTTGGCTCTAGCAAGCTATTACACATATTTTTAGAACCTATTAACCATATGGGTGTATGCTATCTGCACCGTGCAAGGGTCCAAAAAATGCTTAAAGGGGTTGTTCGCCTTCCAAACACTTTCTCAGTTGAGTTGTTTTCAGATATGTCTCCAGAAATAAATACTTTGTTCAATTGCTTTCCATTTTTTATTTTTTACTGTTTTTCCAAAATCTTTTAAATCTTAACTTTTAATGTCCCTGTCTCTGGTGTTTCAGTCTGGCCCCTCAGTGATCCAGGAGCAGATTCTGAGCTGTTACAATTTTGCAACATTTCTCAGGAGCTTCTCTGGAATATTAGCAACTATTGTATCAATTCTAACAGCTGCCTTTAGTGAAATTCAGGGATATTGCTCAGCAGGGACAAATATAAGAAATGTATCAACTAAATGTATTAATTTAGAACAGTTAACGAGTCTGCGTCCCCCCCCCAGAGCTGCTTTAGAAGGTGAAAAATTAAACTTTACACTTCAATTTTAGAAGAACGATCACACATAGAAAATAGAAAGTAATGGGAAAAAGTTTTTATTTCTGATTAACTCGCTGAAACCAACTAAACTGAAAAAAAGCATTGGAACGTGAACAACCCCTATAACAAATGCTCAAAATTAGAAACATACTCAAAAGCTCACTTCAGACATATATTTGTGCAAAATCACCAATACCATTTAAATCAGAATAATACAATTTAAACAATCCACATAAAAATATTCACCCATATAAAACCACATGGCATTGTCTCCCCCTGTCTGCATACCTCATGTCAACCACTCCCTCCTGACACATTTCGTGCAACTGGAAGCTCCATCAGAGGAGGTCTACACATAACACATACTTAAGCAGACACAGACTATCAGCAGTCTACATATTACTACAAATGTTCACTTTACAGAGTTTAAAACTAGAAGGTGACAATGGAATTTAAACAAGACCCCTATGCAGGGGTTTGTTTATTACCTCTTTGGCACATATTGATCAAAGAAGGAGGTTTTTAGAATTATTTTAAAGAACTGTACGCTGAACATAATTTTTTTTCCTTTGCTGCATTCTGTACAATACTACTATACCTTGACAAAGAAGCATAAAACACTAAAAGCAAGATACAGATACAAAACATTAACATAATAAGTATATTTAAACATTGATTCAATCCGTTCAATATAAAATTGTACATTCACGGTTTAGAACTTTCTTTAGGATTATCAACATAAATAGCGTCTCATAGCTTAGAGCGATTTCCTTTTTTTCTTGCCACAGTAGATCAGATCAATTGTTTGTTGTGTCCTTTTTATGCAGAGTTTATTGAATCTCTTACATTCAAGCATGTTCATTTCACTGAAGGGTTGTGTTTTCAAAGAAAAGAACTACAATCATGCCAATTGCTTTGACTACAGAATTATCTTATGTGCAAGATCATTCTTTGCTTGGTTTCTTTATTCTTTAGAGTACGGATACCGTGGGTGAATGATGGTGCAGCTCTCTCCAGTTTGAATCAAATTTTGCAGTTTTAAAGACACCCTATCGCTATTAAATGTTGTAACTGATTTTCTTCATACAAAAACTTTTTTGAGGAGATGCCAGCAAGGCATTACTTACATGTGACCCTCTTATCATGAGGTGGTTCCACATGATAAGTCTGTGCAGGAAGAGTGAAGAGAAAGAGTCCATTCTCTTGGGGGCAGACAATTGCCACTGCAAAGTGTAATATAAATTTGATTCAAATTCTGTTGAAAGGCCAGACTCTGAGTTTGACAAAATGCTACTACACTAGGCATGTTCTCTGCCTCATATTTTTTAACTCAGAAGCTTTCCCTATTCCTAATTAATATATGAAAGCACCCACTATAAAGATCTCCCCTGTAAAAACATTGGAAGCCAACATGTTAGAGCCAAGGCTCAAAGTAAAGGAAGGGAGATTATTAATACATTTAGGGGCAAATTTACTTATGGTCGAATATTGAGGGTTAATTAACCTTTGATATTCGACTGCCGAATGGAAATCCTTCGACTTCGAATATCGAAGTCGAAGGATTTACCTCAATTCATTCGATCGAACGATCGAACGAAAAATCGATTCGAAGGATTTTAATCCATCAATCGAACGATTTTTCTTTGACCTAAAAAAGCTTAGAAAGCCTATGGGGACCTTCCCCATAGGCTAACATTGACTTCGGTAGGTTTTAGGTGGCAAACTAGGGGGTTGAATTTTTTTTTTTTTAAAGAGACAGTACTTCGACTATTGAATGGTCGAATAGTCGAACGATTTTCAGTTCGAATCGTTCGATTCAAAGTCGTAGTCGAAGTAGCCCATTTGATGGTCGAAGTAGCCAAAAAAAAACATTTGAAATTCGAAGATTTTTTTTATTCTATTCCTTCACACGAACTAAGTAAATGGGCCCCTATGAATGTAAGCTATATAGGGAAGCTACCTTCATCATCTTGTCTCTTTTATACTTAATCTTTATGTAGTTGTACTTAGCATTCATTTGTATTTATTATTTTATTGACCCCCATTAGTTATATTAATTTATTGTTCTGCTATACAGTGCTAAGTACATAAATAGCGATATTAAATGGAAATATACATACAGTACATACTCCAGACAGTTAAGGCACCTAAAGAAATTAGTTGTCACGTATAATTTTATGAATTGTCAAATGGGCAAGAAAAACAACCTCCTTATCACAATAACATCATTAGTAGTGTATTACAACAAATACACCCAGAAATGTACATTAAAAGCTAACCTGATGGAACACAAGGTGTCCTAAAATACTATGCAATCTTTGTTTATACACTGTACCCCTCCTTCCCCTTTCCCCATCCCAAATATTCCAAGTAGGTTTTTTAATTAATGGGAAATGGTAGCGACTGAGAAGTTTTACAAACTGTTTTCCATTCAGTGTTGTTACATTTGTCAAGTTTATTAGATCCATTCCTTGCACAGATCAACAGGACCACAAAGACAATCTTAACTGTGTTGCTGCTTTATTATTATTTTTCACACTCGCCGCAGCAGCCCTTTCAACTGCATAACAACATTAACAATTTTGTTCCAGAAGCCTTTTTAGTTTAGACCTTGGCACACAAACTGTTTTGGTAGATAACCACATCTACCCAGTAATACAGCCTGAAGGTCACTTGAGTTAAGAACAGCCATTTGTTCTCCTAGATACATCTAAAAACCAAGCTTAGCTATTACTTTGTGTGAGATATGGGGTGAATATATTTTCTCTGTTCTGCACATAATTATGGTTGTATGACAGATAAGCCAAAATTGCCCACTATCTGTGCATATAGCATGAGCTAAGGGGGGCCCTGACCAAAGGTAGGGCCTTAAAGGGGACTTGAACTGAAAAAAAGTCTAAAAATAGCAGTAAGGCGCTACACAGTGCAGAGAATCAGCATGAATGTTGGAATACTAAATAACGTTTATTCTATGAATTTTAGTAAGCCAGAAGCACAGAAAACACTGTAATTCAGCCCCTACCAGGCACATTGCAAAGAACAGGTATACACTTAAAAAGTCACAAGTTTTCTAAAAATCTTTATTAAATGTCCCTTTCTACTTTACTATTTGATACTTAGAAGGTGCAGTGACCCCAGGAACATCAATCTTACTTTGATTACCTGATCTAATATATAAATGGAAACTGGGGGAAAAAAACTGTATTTGTAGAATCTGGAAGTTACAGACTGCCTATGTGAAATGATCAAAGAGAAGGAACTGCTTTGAAAACATCAGATATCCTGGTGAGGACCTCCCAAAATGACAGTAAAGATGCTGAATACAGCATGGAAATATAGAGTGATCAATACAAGTCAAAAACTGCAGGAGGGCGAGACCCAGATTGCCTTCAACTCTTTTTTTATGATTTCAGTATTTGATAATGACCTTGGTTAGAGATGATGTGCCCTTAGTTTGATTTGCTGGCAAAGGAGTCCTTGTTATATCAAGTGGAATATGTTTTCATTTTATACATTTGCTTTGGTCTTACAGTTATATATTTAGGGGCCCATTTATTAAACCTTTAATTTACTGTATCTGTTCGAGTTTTGTAAATGGGAAAACTTGAAATTTTTCGAGGAAAAAAGAACAAATTTATTATATCCCAAAATCCAAAAATACTCCATCTCAAACCTGTAGAGGTCATGAAGAAGTCAATGGCAGATGTCCCTGAAGTTGTTTCTTGACATCGTAATCTGCACTGGATAAAGAGTTTTCGGAGCAATTTGAATTGACGCTAGATTTTGTCTCAATCTTTTATCGCTCTGACTTTCTTGAGAAGAAATATTGATATATAAGTTCAATTCATGGATGGGAGTTTGGTTGACTTTGTTTTAGTAAAAAACTGAGATAAACTCAAGTTTTAGTAAATAACTCCCTTAGTCTCTCTACAATAAAACTTAAGCTACAAAGTTAAAAATTGAAGTTAACATTTTTCTTCAGTCTTTATGCTCTATAATATTGATTTTATTACAAACATCTGAGGACAGTATATTCAACAAGACAAAAGAAATTAATCTCATTAATTGGTTCTCAAGTATTCCATCTGGTTGCTGGTCAATGCGCTTGTCGGCAGACCATTTTGGCTAATGCAGCTGTTTTTGTATTGTTTGCTATAAATCAGAAACTAAGCACAAATCCAGGTAAGTGCTGCCAGGTTTACTGTCATTTGATAGTGAAGGTGACAAGGTTAAGCACAAAACAAAAGCCCCAAGTAAATCTTTCAGCTAAGCATATTTCTGTGCTTGAAAGTTCAAGTCAATCCATTGCAGACTTTAAAAACAAAAAAGGCAGCAGGATACCTCTGAAAACATTTTCAGTAGTCAATTTTATGTAGTAATAAGAAGCAACTCAAAACCCATGGATATGAAAATGGCCTTTGCAACAGTATAGTTTGTTCTTCATAATATCGCCTAATAATTAAACAGAAAACTATTATTACATTGGGAATCATAGAGGGACTTGCAGAGCGAACATTTTTGCACTGTACAGCTTAACTCTTTTAATAATGAGAAAATAATTGTAAAGGCAACTCTCTTAATTTCTAACATGCTGGTCTATTAATTTGCCTATTGCTAAATGGTTGTTATTGGTTACTGCTGCAGAACAAATATGTGCCCTTTACATCACTGTCTATTACTTGCTCCATTAATTTTACCCACACATAATTTACTGTTTTAAAGGTACAAATATTAGAGAAACTAAAAATTTAAATGTATTATAATCAGTATCACATAGACATAATAATGTTTCTAAATATAATCAATTACAAATGTCCATTTTATAAAATATTCAAGTTACTCATCATTAACTCCCCTCTAGGCAATCTGTCTGATTTCATTCTTTATGCAGAAGTATAATAATATAACTAACTCCAGCAATTCGCCAGGTTTTAGATGGCGAATGATGGAAGCTGAATTTTTAAAGAGACAGTACATGATAAATTTCGATATTCAAATTTTTTAATTTTTTTAAAATTCAAATCGAATTTGGACTATTCTCTAGTCAAAGTACACAAAAATAGCTCATAATTCAAATTTATTTACTTCGAATTTTCACTTCGACCCTTGATAAATCTGCCCCTGAGTGTTTTTTCAGGTGTCACTCAACATTTTCCCAATAGATCGCAGCAATCAAAATAGGCCATACTCATTTGGTTACCCACAACCAGTTCTAATTTCCATAATAGTGTAAATTTAAACAGCAAATTACTATTTTCACTGATCTTGCCTAAAAGCCTGAATGCTTTTCTAAGGGTGAATAATTAAATTACATAATTCAACACAACAATGTTTTGCACAATTCACATATTCTTGACATCGACAAGCTAACCCTATTTATAAATCTGACCATATGAATTTATATAGTAGGCTCAACTATCTTTAAACTGATTTACAGAAGAGCAAACAGGAAAAATGCTGGCTGCCTAGTTGACAGTTGCTGGGTTGGGCACGAGGGAGAATTGGTACTGAATAGTATCTTACTAGTCATCCTTTGCATCCACTACCACAGTTGTGGTAGAGAAAATTTCCACACAGTCACTCTCACATAAAACTGCATTCACTCTAATGTATTCTTTACTTAAAAGAATGGTTAGTTAAATGCATGCACTATTACCAAGTGGCATGAAAAATGCAGAACTGAATAAGGGTAGGACTACACGGCCGACTTGGATGCGTTTCCGTCGAATCCGACGCTGGACGACAAAACGCCTGCGTCAAGTCGGGTGCGACGGGAACCAAGCTAAGATACAAAAGTTGTTCCAGGGTTTGTCTGACGCAACATGTCTGTCGGATGCAGACGCAGCATGCAGCATTTGCATCCGACAGGTGTGTCATGTCGGACGAATGCTGCAACACCATCGGACTTTTGTATTACTAAAAGTGGCCAGAGACACACAGATCCTATCGTACGAATCAAGGATTCGTACGATTTTCGGATCATGTGTGGCGTGTGCTGACATCTTTCGCCCGGCGGAGATCGGTCGTTTGGTCGGTTGGTCAGGTTTGATTTTGACCTGACCGATCCCGCCGGAGCCCACGGCACATCGTAATCGAATCGTTCGGCCATACGGCCGAACAATCAGATTACCCCCGATATAGCCATGTTTGTTAATGGCATATCGGGGAAAGATCCGCTCGTTTGGTGATGTAGCCAAACGAGCGGATCTTTGCATCTATGGCCACCTTTAGCTTGGTTCCCGTCGCATCCAACTTGACATGGGCGTTTTGTCGTCCAGCTTCGGATCCGACGGAAACGCATCCAAGTCAGATGTGTAGTGCTACCCGTAGGCAGCTGTGATATAACCATAAAGCTACCCAGACAGATCCAATTCAGCATTTAGATGTATGACTGATGGTTTATAACAAGTATTGTCTCCATTGTATATTATTTAGAATTCAGTGAAACAGCAATCATTTGTCATTAATAGATTACGTGAAAGGTTGGCATACAATATAACCTTTTTCATTACAACAGTGAAAATAAACAGGATACAGTTTCCCATTATTTCTACTTTGCCCCAGGGCCACAGAGCAGCAGCTGAAGGATCTCGTGTGTAGTGTGGTGAATAGAAAACTCAATGTTAACACTTACTGGCTATCTAGCAACTACAGTCTCTCCCAGAGGCTATGACACATGTAACTCAAAGTTTAGCAGCATAATGTGCTAATGAATCAAATAGCTTATACACTGTAAAGGTGCAAGAGTTACAGTAGAAAACAGTGATGAAATGAACACATGGAGGAAAACACATGAAAAAAGAATAATTCAGGAATTTAATGGAACAAGGAACAATAGAGTAAATTATAAACACACAACATCTCCATAAGGTCATAAATACCTGTTAACTACCCCACCAGGAATAAATTCTCCAACCCAGGTGTGTCAGGACAGCATGGAAAATTAATTTTCCTGAAAATGATACAAAACACTAGTATTTTAAAAAAACCTTTCTAGATCATAGACTTGTTAACAATTGTTTTATTTCTTCTGAAGGCCACATCTATATTTTAGTAGAGCCCTCTATGCCGAGCAGTGCATAGAAGTACTGTATGGTCACTTTGAACTTTCTCCCTGCTTTCTTACAAGAACTCCTATATTTGGGGTACATGCACCATGGTCTTACTGTTGGCCGGGGGACTTGATTTTAAATGCACTACAGAATGCTAATAGATAGTATAGGATGTATAATGAGCGGCCTTGATGTGGTGCGAAACTTTACATATTTTGGCCAAAGTGTGGTACTAACACCAATTTTTTTGTAATAATTATTTATAAAGGTGAATCATGTGCTGTCAATCTTTTTTCCTTTTATTGTGTACAAAAAATAGTTTCCTGAACTGACTTTATTTATTAGGTACTTGCATCCAAAGTCACTCCTTGCACTTCCACATAGTTGTGCTCAGCACTGGTGTAGCCATACTATCTCCTGTTTCATGTATTGAGCACAAGTGCATGAATTGATTCGGGGTACTATTCAGGATTACCGCAGTGGCCAGCACCACTTGTGCCTTAAAGGGGACCTGTAACCTTAAGAAATAATTCCATGTTCTTTTCTATCCTGTTAGTTGAGTAAAATAAACGTTACATTCACTATATTTATTTTTTCAATTTTGTTTCCTTCAGTCTTAGAATTACACAATCGCAGCAAGCAAGCAGGAGCCATTTTCTGTTATTAAGACAAGCTGTGTATCACCCCAAAATTTTCTGTATGCACCAGAATGGTGGACCTAATGCCCATGCTCAGTGCCTACACAAATATGTGTTAGGAGGGAAGGGGGGATGTGAGGAGGGCAGTGACATTGACAAGTAATTGACTGCCCCCCTATATGTCTCAGGCATTGAGGAGGGGCAGGCAATATTTGATTGACAGCTCAGATTTTTAAATTCCTTTATAACAGGTAGGGATGTTTTAATGAAAAAAAGAGTTTGGGTTCCATGTTTAATTTGCAAAAGACTTTCATAATACAGCTTTTATGTTTAGGTGACAGGTCCCCTTTAAGAATCATGTGTAGATGACGGCATCCTGGCTTGGAATAATTTCAGTCCAATAGCGCTGCCCTCCTTCAGCCACAATCCTGAAATTGTGTATGGGTGGGGAAGTTGCATTCTGTGTAAAAAACATAGCAAAATGCATCTAAAATTGCACTCTGTATATTGTATTGCATATGTAAATGGCCCTTATTTTCTCCACAGACATAACTATAGAGGAGGCTGACTGCCAGGAGACCCAGAATGTCTAGGGGGCCAAGGGGAAAACCGAGTGATGAGCACTTTCAATAAAGGTTTATGAAACATGTTATTGCAAAAGTTGTAGGGAGTTCTTACAACAAATTTGCTAATATCAAGTTATACTATGAGTAGAGCTTCTATTGGGACATTAAATGCTAACCTGTGGGTTGAAATATTAGTGTGGGATGATTGTGTATATATATATATATATATATATATATATATATATATATATATATATAGATAGATAGATAGATAGATAGATAGATAGATATAAATATTCATATTCAGTAGATGAAATAGCATAGGACTTAATTTCTGTCACATGACTCGTGTGAAAATTGTGTATTATAATATGGTACCCCTTGTAAAATATGAGGATATTAATAGACACCTCAGAGTTCCACAGTGTCGGACTGGAATGCCTGGGGCCCACCAGAAAACCTTTGGCCACAGGCCCACTCTCCAAAATATTTTTCCTTTTTTATGTAATTTACTTTCTTTATTCTTTTAATCACTTTTCCTCAAATATTATCATCAGTCTCTACCTCTCTACCATTTATTCTCTTTATTCTTATATAGAAATGGGGCAACTGCTGTTTTATAGGCATACAAGGAAAATAGTTGGGTGAGTAGAAGGGCCCACTTACATCTGGGCCCACCAGGAGTTTATAATACCTTTTGTTTTACATTAGGGGTACTTACGGTATGTCAGTTTTTGTGAGGTTTCTTTTTAATGTTTTTTGCTTTTTGGGGGGGGGGTGTTTACAGTCATTTTAGGATCCTTCTTTTTAAATTTCAGGATTAACTGGAAACAAAAAGGGTTAGTTTTAGTGCAGATGTATAACAGGCAGGTCTTGTGCAGCATTATTTGTTAAATTGTTTACAATTATTAACCAGCACACAGGCATTTCATTTCTATAGGTGTGCTCTCCATTGTCTTGTTGACATTTTTATATCATTGTATATTGAAAAATATAGAACTCAAAATAATTATTTTCACCCAATACGTGTTTCACTTTCCTCTCAAAAAATACTTAGTTAATTTGAAGACCAGTGTTAGTCTTACACTTCCTAAAGCCTCTGATGCAAATATTGTTGTAATACTTTTATGAGTTTATGAAGTGTGACAGATAACACACTATAGCTTTCGCTGGAAACTTCCTTTGTCATGATCCCCATACAGCGTGTTGTTTCTGAGCTAAAGTCGTGCCTGTCAGTCAATAATAACAGCCCACCTTCAGCTATTTATCAAGTGAGAGAAGATTCGGATGTTGCTAGGCAACAGGACTTTTCATGTTACCATATTGAATTAATGAAGTAGGTGCTCTTTTCCAAAAGGAATCAGAAATCTCAGGAATTGTGCCAGACACTGTTAACATACTCCCACAATATAAACGCAAGTGAAATAAAGGGAACATTTCCATATGGTATGAGTCATTCAAATAGATAGATAGCTCTTTAGATAGATAGATAGATAGATAGATAGATAGATAGATAGATAGATAGATAGATAGATAGATAGATAGATAATATAACTGCTCAGTGGACTAGACTATTGATTTATATAGAATAAAACATTTAGGAGCTACTATAAATGAAACCAAGGAATCCAGATCTATTCCCAAAGAATCCAGATCTATTCCCCACTTATAGGAAAAAAAACGGCAAAACATTCGTGTAAAAATCGTGAAATTGGAAAGTTCGCGGAAAAATTGTGAAATTCTAAAGTTTTCACGAAAAATTCATGAAATTCGAATGTCTTCACAAAACAATAGAGCAATTCGAACGGTTTCACTAAAAAATCAAGCAATTCGAAACTTTTCACAAAAAATTTGAGCAGTTGAAATGTTTTCACGAAAAAATCTTGAAAGTTGGATATTGACGCAGGCGAATTTTCACTGGAGATTTGCGAATTTATTCGCCGGTGGCGAAACGCGGGACTTTGCCGCAAATTTGTGCCAGCCGAATTTATTCACCCATCACTACTGTTTATCCCCTCTCAGGAGTGTATTATCAACCAGCAATTCTTCAGGCATTACCCTGCTGCCCCGTTGTCACCCTGATGGTCACATGTGCAGTATAGTTGCATTGGAAAAGAGGGTGGCACTCATTCCCCTCTGACAGATTTGGAGGCAAGTTTCCAGGCTGGGGGAAATGTCTTTTTATAAATGTATTTTTGCCATTTTCTACCCTAAAACTGCCTTTAAGCGAGTGAGGTACCCTCAGGTGCCTACATGGTAAATACAGTCTTGCCCCTGATGCAAATGGCATGTGGGTAAAAATTATTTGAATTAATATTTACTGGGCTGGAAAGGAATAATTTGTTAAACCATAAGCTCTTAAAGGGGTGATTCACCTTTAAGATAACTTTTATGTTATAGGACGGCCAGTTCTAAACAACTTTTCAATTGGTTTTCATTATTTATTTTTTATAGTTTTACAGTTATTTGCCTTTTTCCTCTGACTCTTTGCAGCTTTCAAATGGGTGTCGCTGACTTCCTTCTAAAATACTCCCATGACTATGTCTATGCGTCCACTGGCTTAGTTAGTGATAGTTAGTTCTTGTTAGTTTCTATTTTATTTTACATATTACTTCATTATAAATAATATATTCTGTATAATACAGTATATCAATGTATTAATCTTCTTATTCTGCATACTATTTGTTATCATATTGATTTTTATGGTTTATTGTGAAAACCAAATAAAATATTTCAAACATTAAAATACAAGGCTACAAATGTATTGTTATTGTTACTTTTTATTACTGATCCTTCTATTCTGGCCCTCTCCTATTCATTTTCCAGTCTCGTATTCAAATCAATGTATGGTTGCAATGCAGATAGCATTTACTGGTCAGATGTTTGAAAATGAACACCTGGTTGCTATGGCTTACTGCATGTAGGCAAACGTTAGACATTTTATTACATTACCCTTTACGAATCTATCGGGGGAATGTAATTAAAGTCACAAAGAGAATAACAGTTCGCCCCAATAAGAATAAAAATCCACATCGCAATGTAATATTGTTCCTTAAACTATTATTGCATTGCGAATTTTAATTCCGCATTTTAATTGCGCACTCTTAAGAAGAGCTTGAAGGTGTCGTAATCTTTTGGAGCAAACATAATGACTTTTTCAGTAAGAAGTTTTATTACATTTACTGCGCATTGGTTCAAACTATAAAATTCGTAGCGGTCTTCCACTGTCGGAAGTGGTCGCTAAACAGTTTCCGGGTTCGCAAAAGCTATATTAAATTCACAAAAAGCAAAATTTGTTGTGCAAAGGCATAACTTAGTTAGTACTAGTTTTTCCGTTACCGACTTTTATTACATTCCCCCGAAAGTCTCATAAAACTACCCTGAGTACAAGGCAACTTGTAAAAAGGTGAAATAATTTTATTTCAAAATGTAAATAGTTCAGGCAATATTAAGTTCTGCCACCAGGAGCCAGTATGTTAAGAAAGTGCAAGAGTCATGCACTTCCTTTTTGGTTGAACATTATCAGCAAGCAAGACAGACATTACTGAGTCAGACACGTTGGTATCTTGCTAGGGCCAGACAGAGATGAAGGGGATTCTTACCAGCTTACTCTAGGAGTGAGAGGTATATATGATAGCCAGCAAGGACAGCCTAAGACCCAATGAGGATTGAGTATTTGGGGGTAGAGCACCTGGGTGATTGTTCGCCAATTAGAGATTGAGAGTATATAAAACTAGGTAAGTGGCAGCCTAGTGGAGCTCTGGTGAGACAACACGGGCATTGCAGAGAAGTTTATTTTGCCTTGGTTCTTCCTATCAAAAAATGTGCAATGCCTTCTGACAGGAGAGGCCTACAGGGAGTGTACCACTCAGAATTGGAGTGCTCTACCTCCTCTGTTTCCCGTTGGGTTCCAGGTGCTGTTGCAGTATATTGACCAAGCCTGCCTAGGTCAGAAATTCAATTCAAGTATCATATTCACTGCAGCACACTGGGAGTTGAGTATTTGTGCAACAAAGTGTTTTATTAGCTCATAGTAGACATACAAAGTAGACATGTGTAAAGACTTAGAAAAATGGTCTAGAAGGTCCCCATAGGCTAACATAGCACTTCGGCAGGTTTAATTTGGCGAACTATTGAAGTCAAAGTTTTTTTTAAAGAGACAGTACTTAGATTATCCAAGTATCCAAAAAATTACTTTGAATTTCGAATTTTTTTACTTCGAAAATTCCCTCGAATTCACTTCGACCCATGATAAATCTGCCCCTAACTGTAATCTGTATATACACACCAGGAATACATAATTACAGATGCTAGGCATGTGTATTCCTGGTATATTCTGATGGAGTTTGGGATATTGTAGTACAAACTATACAGCAATAGTATATAGTCCATGATCCAATTGTTGTTTACAAGATTGGTCTTTCATTTATAAAGCACAAAATCTTACTGGCATTTCTAATACTGGATAAAAACAACTTTCAGAATGTAGGTTGTTCGTGATAACTAGGTCGCTGCTAAATTCCTATAAGCCTTGGTTTTTTATAATATCAGAATAAGCAATGTGTCAGTTACCCATCAACTAAATTAACTAATGATATCCAGCAGATTAGGAAACTGTTTGTTTATAAAGGAATTCTTTTTTACACGTATCAAAAGATTACAGATAGTCCTTTCGTTTCTTCAAACATTTGCAATATGGTAAAAAACAATTGAGGTTGATATTTTTCAAACCAAACAGCATTTTTTTACTATACATTAGAGTCTATTATGGGTGTCTTTTCATGGCAAAAAATGTTGCTCATCCCTAATTACAAAAACTAAAACAGAAGGACGTCTCTCCATAACATGTGACCCAGCCATCAAAGATTCTACAACTGCATGTAAATGCTGAATTCAGTAGTAATTCTGAAAGCTGGTACTGCTAGGAGTCAGAGCTGACACATACTGCCTGGCTTTGGAGATGCTCTGGGATATGTTGTGCAACTTTGGCCTGGAAGTCCACCAAAATACATTAATGAATTAATAACTAGAATACATTTAAAAATTATTAAAATACATTGCATTATATATGCAGGTGAAATAAATTATTTTTTAGCAGTCATATGAGTTTTTTTAAATACTTTTTTACCGTTTCCCAAATAAAACGGCTATGAACTTTTTCCATAATGTATTTTTATTCACCTTTCCTAATTACAAAGATTGCTATACATCTTGGGTGATGACCCAGCAACTCTATTTTAAGTTGACCTTGATATTGTCTGCCAAATAGAACATCTTGTGTCTTCTCCAAATCATTCTATTTACAGTAGACCTGATGTTATTTATCTTAATATGTGGGATGAGAGATGCACTACTCCATACCAATATGCTGCATATAATACACAAAAGCCATGAATATCTAGTAAATTATATCCTTATAAACAGTGAGTAGTGATGTCATCAGTTATAAACAGTGACTAGTGATGTAATTTTTGTCACATGACTCACTAAAACTTGTTTATTATAATAAATAAAGTACCCCTTGTTGTAAAATATGAGGATATTAGAAGTAATCTCGGAGTTCCATGACCTGTATAAAAGCACTCGGCCTTCGGACTCGTGGTTTTATATAGTCATGGAACTCCTCGTGGCTTATAATATCTTTATATTTTACAATAGAGGGTACTTCACTCACTTTATCCTTTTTGGTAGCCAGTTTCTTAAAATTGCAACTCGGCAATTTTAACCCCAAATTGAACGTTTGCTACATGGTTTTCCATCAATTTTTCATTATTATATTGCATCCAATAGTATAAACAGGGTTGGAACTAGGAGTAGGCAGAAGCCTAGTACATGCCCTTCTACCCTCATCGCACTCACAGCTCACTGCTAACCTGCTTCCCTGTTTCCTGTTGACAGTGCGTGCACGTATTCTCACATTTGCACATGTGTGTACTCATGCACTCGGGAGATGGAGAGACAGCTGACTGGGTTGCCTAGGGTGCCCAGCCAAGTTGGCCAACCACTGAGAATTAATATTTTTGTTCAAACTGCGATAAAGTGTTTTAATATGAATGAACATGTTGGAAAATATCCTTTCTTGAAAAAAGACTGAATGTACAGCTATGCTGACCCTACTTCCTACCTGTCATGTGAAAATATTACAACAAAATACACAAATTATATTTCTGATGCATGGCTTTCCCTTACTTCTATTTTACTCTTAAACTGTTCAAAAATGTAAGCATTTAAATTAATAGTAATGTATTTGATTTAAAGGGTATGCCACCTAAAAATATTTATTTATATCGAACAATGTTTCAGAGTCTTACGGCCAATACCCACAATGCTTTGCATACTATTGTATTCTCCATTTACTCAGTTCTAGTTTTCAGCGAATTTGACCCGTTCAGGAATTCGCCCATTCACCCATTAAAATCTATGGGCGTCAAAAAAATGTTGACGCGCCAAGTCTATGGGTGTCATTTCTGCAGCAAAACAAGACAAAAAATTCACCCATCCCTACTCAGTTCTCTTAGTCACTGAATAGGTAATACATTATAGGAATTGGAGCCTTGACTATGGCGAGCTGATTAACAAAACTGTGTTTAAATAGTATGAGAAGACATGAAAAAATCATTGATATTTGTAATTAATGTATATTAGAAAGCTGCTTATAATGACATAACAATTATTATTTCAGTGGGCATTGTATTGAAACAGATTCCATTGGTGCACACTGGATTTATTTTTGAGATAAACTGAATTTATTTAGTATATAAGTCAGTTCAGTTTATATACTACACAAATCCATCCAAGATCACAAATCCACCCAAAAGCACTTTATGAAACTGTTCTATAAAATACTAAGATCAAATTGTAAATGAGGGCACTGAGGATAGAAATTCCCCCTGGATGTGGTATACAAATAAATGATATGTGAGAGATCCAATTCTCATCAGGCCAAGGCAGACAGAGATAGGATGGAATGCTTATACAGGCATTTGCCCTTTGATAAACCAGATGATGACAGTGAAGAAGCCTAGGGATTTTTAACACAATCAAATGCTGAAGGATGGTATAAAGTCTTATGGCTTAACTATATAAATCTGTGCCTCCAACAATTTTTCTGACAACTAGCAGGTATTTCCAACTACAAACCTGGGAAAAACAACCTAAGGAAATAATCTGATTTGTAGTATACTGAGAGAAAAGTAAAAAATAGGGAAAGACATGTGGGGAAGAAAACCTGTATTGAAATAGAACAGCACATTCTCCAGAGCCTCTGCTTCTCAAAGATTAATTCCCATAAAGACAATAAATATAGTTATACTGAAAATGCAATTTTCTACTTGTAAAATGAAGCGCTTGGCTATAAATAAATTACCAGGACTAGGTGCTGCATAAATGCTGATATTTTGGGAGGATTAGTGGTCTCTTTTCAGTTATTGATGTGTTCCAACAAGCACTTGTGTTCTGACTGTGAATCTAAAATAAGTCATTTTTCAACTAAGGCATTTTACAAGGCACCAGTGTATCTATATTATTTATTGACACATCATGTTTTAGTTGTTGCCTCAACAGTAAAAGCTTTTGGCAGCCTGGATATCCAATATCATAATTTCAGGCAGATTATTGCGCAGATATTTGTACAGTGGTCCCCATCCCTATACAAAGGGCTCAGGCTCATAAATGGTCATAAAATGAATGATTACCAATGTTGAACTGAGCAGGTGGGACCAGCTTAGACCCGCTGCCTACCCAGCCATGAGACACAGTTGCGGCAATCGCTGGCAGGATCATGGTGTTGTACGGAGGTAAGTGGTGTGGAGGCGGGTAAAGCACAGAGGTACGTGGTGGGGAGGGGGTGCAGCTAGGGGATTCACAACCATAATAGGCATCCAGGGCTGTGGTGGTTGGCCGTCGTGGTGGCAGCTCCAGTGGTCCCTGCACAAGCCATTCCGACACTGTGTAATACGGATGATGTAGAAGACTACTTCCAAGTTCATTCAACCAATTCAAATAATACAAGAAAAAAGGTACAGGTACTGGACCTTTTATCCATAATGCTCGGGCCTGGCATTTTCTGAATATTGCATCTTTTGGTAATTTGTATGTTCGTTCCTTAAGTCTACTAAAAAATAATTTAAACGTTAAATACACCAGAAGGCTTGTTTGCCTCCAATAAGGATTATTACATCTTAGGTTGGAAAAAATACAAGCTACTGTTTTATTATTGCAAAGAAAAATAATTCATTATTTGAATAAAGATCAAGTCTATGAAAGACTTCCCATAAATCAGAGCTTTCTAGATAACTGGTTTCCAGATAATAGATCCCATGCCTATAATAATAATAATGCCTTGACATTAGAACCTAGCGATGTTTAAACTTCTACATGGTAGTCATTTCCATATGGGCACGTGATAGCCTGTTATTGTTAAGACAAAGAATGAAAGACATCCCTTACAAATAGAGCTTAGAAGCTAAAAACTTAGTGGGTAATGTAGGGGGCACAAACAGAAGGGTGAAAATTGCTTCAATGTATAGTGGTTGGAGGATCAGCCCATAAGTGCCAACACTAAATCAGATTCTGTGTTAATGCTCCAAGAGGTAGGATTTAAGAAGCTGGGGGACTCAGGGAGGGCATTCCACAGTAGGCAACAGAAAAAGAAGCTTTATAAATGGTGTTATAGTTTCTTATAGTTTATACGCTACAAAGCTACAATCAGTTTATTAATGTCTTACTTCAAGTTAATATTTAGCCTCTGCAAAAAACTGAACCGTTCTGTCAGTGGATTTGCAAATCACCCACTCACGCTGGAATAAACCATGTAAAGCAAGTGAAATCTGCCAACAACTCACAGAATGAATGTGTTGGGTACAGCTGCAAAAAACAGTGTTACTGTAGCTCGAGACCCTTGCAAATAAATTAAAAAACTATTTGTGAAACAGATTATGTTGATCTTTTATAATAGTGACATTTCCCCTTTAAACAAACTGTTTATGGAATGTTTGCAAAATATTTTTAAGTTATGTTTGTGGTTTTTTTTATATGTTTAAAGTATTAAACAAAAAAACAAAGACTTGGATATTTATATTGTAAACAAGTCTAAAATGATTCCTAAGAGTGAGACACTTGACAAGACTTGGTACTGTATCAATCATCAGAAGACAAATCTATGAATAAAGGATTTTATAACAACCAAATATATAGAGATTTGTAACTAAAGACAGCTTTGTAATGTCAATTTGACAATGATTTTAGTTTCTCAAATGTCATCCTTGTTATAGTTGACAGTTGTGCAACTAAGTGAGGCTACAGTTATGAGTAGTGATGGACGAATTTGGCCCATTTTAGTTCGCCGAAAAATTTGCGAAAGTCCGCAAAATGGCACTGGAGTCTAGTTTTTGACGCCGTCGTAAATTTTTTTTTGACGCCGGCGAATTTTCACGGCAGCTTCACGAATATGCGGGAATTCGCACCTGGCGAATAAATTCACCCATCACTAATTATGAGGAAAAATATTTTATTCCCAGCCCTGTACTTCGAGAGCATTTGTGCAATAGGCCATGTTCAAATCAATTAAAAAACATTATTTTATGGTTTATCATATGAAAACTTATTGGTGAGATTCAATTTGAAGAGAGAAACTTTCCTCCTACCATCCATACCTGTTGTTTTAGAAATCTAACCTGTCAATTACATATTACCTTGCCCACCTCAATGCCCCTCGCATAGCAATCACTTTGCATACTGCCCTTACCTTACACTACTAAAATTCAATGATTTTGTGCAGCCTCTACTCACGCACCTAATGAATCAGCAGGATAGAATAGAATTAGCAATTACTTCCCAGGATGGAAAGTATCCTTTAGGTTATTGAGATATATACTTTGTGTTTCTTTATATTAATATTTGGTTGAGGGCTAAGCATATCTATTGGGGCAACAAGGCAAAATTTTCCTGTTTCAGACATAATTGTCATATTGGAGGAAATGGTTTTGAGAAGGTAAAGACCCTTGATTTAATTTATGCTATTAAAAGAGACAACCCAAATCACATACAGTTATATTTTTCCAGAAATCATAACAAGTCTTATTTGACTCACATCTCCAAAGTTTAGGGCAGTGTCTAAAGTCATACTATTACTGGGTGGTTTCACATTTAGAAATATTGACTTAAAAGGGGAAGAGGTGGTCTTACATAGGGAAGTTCTCCTGTCTGATTTAAGCTTGGACATATTTAACGTTGCTTATTAGCCCAGGGGGGAAGGAGCTTTGTTTATTTTGGGGATGGGTATCCTAGTTAAATGAGTTTGCCGAAGATAACTATGGAGGTGTAAATCACATCAGTTAAAGGGGGTGGATTTTTTATGTATACCTGGGCTGTTGGTGCAGCCTTAAAATAAATATTTTGTGTTTTAATATTGCAATGGACTTTTGATTTTGATCTTGTGAATAGACTCCTGTTTAAAGACCATGACCCTTCCACCATATCTAATAGTGATGTACGGGTAGAGAAAAAACTCGGCGCCCATCAAGTTTCTCCCAAATATTTTGAGACCTGTGCAGGCGCGTGCCTATAAAACCAGAAGCCAGCAGTGTGAGTTCGTGGGTGGGGAGAGCAGGCACAAGAGCTCAACCCAAACACACCCTTGATCTGCAAACTGTCTGCTGTGGGTATCGGGCCGGCATGCACGTCACTAATACCTAGATACAGTCATATGAAAATATTTGGGAACCCCTCTTAATTCTTTGGAGTTTTGTTTATCATTGGCTGAACTTCCTTTTAAAATGTAACATGCCTTATGGAAACAGTAGTATTTCAGCAGTGACATAAAGTTTATTGGATTATCATAACAAAATTAGACAGGTGCATAACTTTGGGCACCCCAACAGAGATATTACATCTATACTTAGTTGAGCCTCCTTTTGCAAATGTAACAGCCTCTAGATGCCTCCTATAGCCTTTGATGAGTGTCTGGATTCTGGATGGCGGTATTTTTGACCATTTGTCTATACAAAATCTCTCCAGTTCAGTTAGATTTGATGGCTGCTGAGCATGGACAGCCTGCTTCAAATCATCCCGTATATTTTCCATGATAATCAAGTCAGGGACTGTGATGGCCATTACAGAATATTGTACTTCTCTCTCTGCATAAATGCCTTTGTAGATTTCGAAGTGTTTTTAGTGTCATTATCTTGTTGGAATATCCAACCGCTGCGTAACTCTGTGTCAACTTTGTGACTGATGCTTAAACATTATCCTGAAGAATTTGTTGATATTGGGTTGAATTCATCTGACCCTCAACTTTATCAAGGGCCCCAATCCCTGAACTAGTCACACAGCTCCACAGCATGATGGAACCTCCATCAAATTTGACAGTAGGTAGCAGGTGTTTTTCTTGGAATGCGGTGTTCTTCTTCCGCCATGCAAACTGCTTTTTGTTATGACCAAATAACTGAATTTTTATCTCATCAGTCCAAAGCACTTTGTTCCAAAATGACTGTGGCTTGTCTAAATGAGCTTTTGCATACAACAAGTGACTCTGTTTGTTGCGTGAGTGCAGAAAGGGCTTATTTCTCATCACCCTGCCATACAGATATTCTTTGTGCAGATTGCGCTAAATTGTACAATGATGAACAGATACACCATCTGCAGCAAGATGTTCTTGCAGGTCTTTGGAGGTGATCTTTGGGTTGCCTGTAACTATTCTCACAATCCTCCACTTATGCCCCTCCTGTATTTTTCTTGGCCTGCCAGACCTGGGTTTTACAGCAACTGTGCCTGTCCTGATTACATTCCTTACAGTTGAAACTGACAGTTTAAACTTAACAGTTTAAGCTTTTTGTAGCCTTCCCGCCTAAACCATGATGCTGAACGATCTTTGTTTTCAGATCTTTTGAGAGTTGCTTTGAGGATCCCATGCTGTCACTCTTCAGAGGAGAGTCAACAGAAGCACAACTTGCAATTCGCCATCTTAAATACCTTTTCTCATGATTAGACACACCTGCCTATGAAGTTCAAGGCTTATCGAGCTAATCCAACCAATTAGGTGTTGCCAGTAATTCAAATTAGCACAATTACAAAGGTACCCAAATTTTTACACAGCCAGTTTTTAATGTTTGATTTAATTATATACAACTGAATACTGCTTCACTAAAAATCTTTGTTCAGAAAACACCCCAGTACCAGGTGTTTCTGGGAAATTAAAGACATACCACTGTTGTCATTTTTGTTGAAAATGGATTAAATTATTATGCAGGCTGAGAGGGGTTCCCAAACTTTTTCTAATGACTGTATTTAGCTAGGTCCTTCCTACAAATACAAATATTCAATGCATTTGTTGTATTCAAATACTGTTACAAAAAGCAAATACGCAAGTATCTCTGTCTTTCTGTGTTTTAACTTTTATCACTAGCACTGCAATGCTGAAACCATAAAAGGTTGTGTTGAATATATCTGCAAGCTGTTGAGAGGAAGAGAAGGAGAACGGTTCCTGCTGGCAGCTGGCCCATAGATAAAGCAAGGTCAGAAATGAGAGAAGTTCTTCCCACAGATTGTTTAAAATAATAACACTCACACACTCTGCTTGATAAAAATGCCTGAAAGACATGGATCACTTGAATTGACTTCTAGATGCCTTCTTATAAACTCATGCTTCACTGTCTGGAAACCACAGGAATGGATCATATTAGGTCTTACTGCAAACATAGAAGCATGTAAGCAGATAAAAGAAACATTTCTGGGGCAGTCACTCTTTGTAGAAATAAAATCAAAATGCAAATGTCATATCAAAATGTTATTACTAAATCTGAGATGAGTTTTCCCATCATTGATAAGAACAGATGTACTGTAAATTCAAAAACATTACAGTCTATAGGGCTTTTAATTAGAACTTGAAGTGATAAAATGTATTTCGAGAGCATTTTATAGGCCGGCAGACATTAATAAAGCTTAGCCTACAGCTATATTACAGAATTTGATATGCACAAGGTCTGTTGCAATATAATAATTCATATGCTAAAATGTCAGGATGTCAGGCAATAAATCAGAGAGAATTATCATCAAATATATTTAGCAAGCTCAAAACTTTAATATGCAATAAAGCCAGATGCGTGCCCTCAAATACAAATCAAACAGAGAACTTAAAGGGATTCTGTCATGATTTTTATGATGTATTTTTTATTTCTAAATTACACTGTTTACACTGCAAATAATTCACTTTACAATATAAAATTTAATTCCTGAACCAGCAAGTGTATTTTTTTAGTTGTAATATTGTTGTGTAGGCAGCCATCTCAGGTCATTTTGCCTGGTCATGTGCTTTCAGAAAGTGCCTGCACTTTAGGATGGAACTACTTTCTGGCAGGCTGTTGTTTCTCCTACTCAATGTAACTGAATGTGACACAGTGGGACCTGGATTTTACTATAGTACTGTTCTTCCAGGCAGCTCTTATCTTGTGTAAGGGAGTAGCTATCTGGTTACCTTCCCATTGTTCTGCTGATGGGCTGCTGGGGGAAGGTGATATCACTCCAACTTGCAGTACAGCAGTAAAGAGTGACTGAAGTTTATCAGAGCACAAGTCAAATGACTAGGGGCAACTGGGAAACTGACAATATGTCTAGCCCCGTGTCAGATTTCAAAATTAAATATAAAAATTAAAAAAAAAATCTGTTTGCTCTTTTGAGCAGAATTCTGCTGGAGCAACACTATTAACTAGTGCGTTTTAAAAAAAAATTCCCATGACAGTATCCCTTTAACTGTAATCACTGTAAACAATAACACACTATAAACAATGACATTGCAACATTGGACATTAAAGGCCATGTAAATGTACATTTTCAAAATGCTAGGAAAATGCCATATCCTTTCAGCCATGATGCAGCATTTTTCCCTGAATTCCAAGACCATGTCAGGTGCTCTCAAAATAGTGTTAACCAAAGCTTATGCATGATTTATCATTCAAAAATTAGCAGTAGGCTTCCTTTTTGTCTACTCTCAGCCCAGCGACAAGCCCATCCCTTAAGTCGTTGAAGGAATCAGGTAGATATAAGTTTATAAATATTGAGTGCAGGAGGCAGAAGTAGGGCATAATGATGTTGCAGATGGGTTGGGCTGAGTGCATCAGCTCTAAACCCACAAAAGATGATTATTTGCTGCCCTCCATCCATGGGTTTTAGGCTGGCCCATACATGACTGTGCATATCCACTCAAAAGAAATGTTATACAAGGCAGACATGTTCCACTACGTGAGAGCTCTGATGCAAAGGCTTACTCGTAGACAGAAAATACCCATAAGGCAGCGATTATGTAAAGGACTTTCTGTTCATATATGGCTGTTATTGAGCTTGAAATATACTGTAACTAGATGCAGTGCTATCTTCTCATGGTCACACATATGAGTGCTAGTCAATGTACTCTACCCTTCCATGGATAGTAACTAAGGCATGTCAGCCACAGAAAATCAATGGTAGTGTGGTGCTGCCCATTGGTTAATGAGCTTCTCTGTTTAGTGGATTGATGATAAACAGGATGGAACACATTTGCCATCTAAAATCTCTATTTTCTGTGTAGCAATGTCTTTACAACCTTCACTTGATGAGACGTTAAGAAGGTTATATCTAATCCAATTATCTCTGGGCCTGATCAAGTTTTAATTATATACAGTGGGCATATTGATGTAAATAGTATCACCTTGGGAAATAAATGGAAGTAATGTAATTAGAGAATTAACACATATGGTAAGAATGAAATTATCACCAAGCTCAAATTGGATGGGTATTTTCTGGAGAGATGCATACACTATATCATCAACTAAAAGATGAAGCCCATTGGGTGGAGATTTAAAACAAATCACAAAACTGTTTGGATTTAATTCTTTTAGGGGGAAATATATCTTCCCCCCTCTTTAATACAAGTATAAAGCAATTAAAGTGCAGTGCAGAATACAATTAGCTGACATGTTAGCAGACTTCCATTGTACTTAAATATATTTTAACTTAGCATTTTGAGTGCTCCCACAACCCCCTTTTTGTATATTGTATTGTAGCTAGAAGCGGAAGGCTAAGCTTTATGTGGTTTGTAGCACCCCATACCCACCCCTTTAAACAAATGGTGGTCCTATGCTTTTAAAAAAAATTGGTTTGGGCAATCTCTCTCTCTCTCTTAAAAGCCACAAAAGCTAGTGGACCGGGGAGGATCTAGCCCACACACTGAAACCAAGGTTCAGGAGACACTGATTACAAGTAATGCTACTATGCAGAGAGAAACAAGAACTTTTATACTATGAGTTAAACATGTTAGGGACCACCGTGTGGGGTTAACCTTGATGTGGTATGGTGGCTTATCAACTTTATGATCATAATGTTGTAACTAAAAACCCTGTTTTTGTAAACACATGCACTTGCATATATACTGAATTACTTATGAGACAGGGGGCCAGGGAATGTGCATTGATTAATTTGCCAAATCAGTAGCACTTCCATCGTACTTAAATATATTTTAACTTAGACTCTTTTATATTATTTTAGTAGACCAAACAATATATGCCATATATATTAATCTTCTGGAACAAAACATTTTCCTGCCACACTGTGCAACTTATAAAGCAAGCTGATTTCTTCAATATACTTGTCTCTGATTAAATATAAGCTATAATTTACAGTATGACTGGATGAACTGATGATGAAATCTTCCTCTTTTCTTGTGATTGCTTTACCAGTGTATGGAAAATATGGAAACTTGGCTACATTGTTTGAACAGTAATGTCCTTAAGATAGAATCAAAAATTAAAAAATACTCATATACAGTATATAAAAAGTTAAATGCCAAGCGTCAGCCTTTCAATCTTCTGCCTCTGCCTATTTCCACCTTCTTCTTCCTCCTTTTGTGCTTGCTGGCCAGCAAATGGAATAATTCAAGGCAAGCAGTTTTTATCTTCTGGATCTTAAAACATAGTGAAATCAATCTCTTTCCTCCCCTTTTGCTTGCTCACCATGGCATATACTGTTCTAGCAATGAGGTCCATTAGAAATAACAAAAAAAAAAACCCAAAATGTACAAGCTAAAAAGAAAGGTACAGTCTTTTTATCTTCTGAATCTTGACAGGGACATATTATGCAAAAAACAAGAATGTGCCATACATTATACTCCTTTAAATATGGAAGGAATGAGCTTTAAAAATTTGTGTTTCAGGCTGATTTATTGAAAATTTCTGCAAAAACCTTATGAGTAGTGATGGGCGAATTTATTCGCCAGGCGCGAATTCGCCGCCAGCAAATAAATTCGCGAAACGCCCGCGAAAATGCGCGTCAAAAATTCGCCGGCGTCAAAAAAAATTTTCTCGAAAAAACGGGCGCCAGCGTCAAAAACGGGCACTGGCGTCAAAAACTGCGCCGTTTCGCGAATTTTTCGCAGTTTCGCAAATTGCGTGCGAAATTCGCGAATTTTTCGGCGAAGCGAAACGGCGCAAATTCGCCCATCACTACTTATGAGTCCTGCTCATTTTTGTCACTTCCTGCTGCCTCTTTTCACAGGATGTGCAAGGAGGCAGCACACTGCACTGTAGTATAGGAACCAATCAGCCGCAAGGCTGACCTGATAGGGAACTGAGGCGTGTCTTTGCTTGTGTGATTGGGCTGTGACTGGCTATTCCCCTCCTACTGTGCTTCTGGCAGGGACCGTTTGGACATGCCCACCCCTCATTTGAAACACAGACAGGGACCAGATAACATCAATAGGGAGCTCCAATGAAGGGGCGATTTTTAAAGATAACGATAATTCATAGATCAAAGTGAAACCAGCACCATATATTATTCATGATTCCCTACAAAATTCTGTTTTCTTCACTTATCTTATATATACGTGTGTATAAGAATATTTAAGGGAAACAGAAGAAGACCCAGCTTAAGTTTCTGTATTAAAGAAAAAGCATACCCCCAAATACAGTATATATAAAACTCTACTTCATCAAAATAAATTAGTAAACCATTTTCATAAAAATATACTTTTTCAGTAGCATGTGCCATTGAGTAATCCTAAATAGAAAATTTCCATTTTAAAGGAACAGTTCAGTGTAAAATAAAAACTGTGCAAATAGATGTGCAAAATAAAAAATGTTTCTAATATAGTCAGTTAGGCAAAAATGTAATCTATACAGCCTGAAGTGACTGGATGTTTAGTATAATAGCCAGAACACTACTTCCTGCTTTTTCAGCTCTCTAACTCTGAGTCAGCGATTTGAAGGGGGACCACATGGGACATACAATATATATATATATATATATATATATATATATATATATATATATATACACATACACTTTTATATATCTTTTGAAAGGGAAACTTTTGAAATGACACATTCTGGATATAATTAATTGGCTTGTAAAGTTTTACTTCAATTGTTTTGCAAATGTCTGTACTTGAAGGGGATGTAAACCCAAATATTTAAAGTTTTGTTTTCACATAATGGAAAAAAATATCTTTCTATGCTGCTTTCCAATATACAATATATATTCAATCATTTAATACATTCAATCATTTCAGTCATTTGTAAATACATTGTAATTAAAATAACTTTGTTTTCTCTTTTTCTGCTGCTCTATAGGTGTTGACATTAGGGAGGTTATGTACTAAAATCCAAATTTTATCTCATACATTATTAAAATAAACCAGGACCAAACTCCCATGTCAAGTTTTAGCTTATTTATTAATAAAAAAAACCTCAATTTAATTGGATTGCAGAAAAACCTGATACAATCGAGTGAAAACCCAAATTGCATGAATTTTTTGGGCTTCTTCCTGAATTGCTCAAGTTTTTCAGGCTTTTTTCCAGAATCGCTTGAATTTTTCGAGTATTTGCCTAGAAAACCCAAAAAAAGTCGGATTTTCGGGCTAAGCCCAGCACAGCCTATGCAAATTTCATAGGTGCCTCTCCCATTGATTTATACAGGATCCTGACAGGTCTGAGATTGGCGGATTTTCAGATTCTGGCTTTTTGCTGCATCTGGGTATAATAAATCTCAATAAATTTGAGGTTTTTTTCCACTAAAAATTTGGGTTTTATATTGAAAAATTTTTTTTGGAGATTTTAGCATTTGGATTTTAAGAAATAACCCTCTAAAAGTTACTATTTGGCAAATCTGCATAAAATCCACATTTGAAAGTCTGACCAGTGGTTAACTTTAATCAAATGGCTGCATAAAAACCAGAGCAGCTGCTGATTGACACCAAGTCAGAGGAGATTGAGCTTGCTAAATCTTGTATATTTGCAGAGAAACATTGTGAGTTACTGAGCAGAGTCATTGGCTTGATCTAAATAATTACTAGACTGCAACATACCATCCTTTGTTGGGCTTTAGTTCTCTCTTTATTATACTTTTCTGTCGTTACTTTTATTTTGGCAAGTAAACATCATCAACTTTAAAAGCTTTTGAACAGCAAAGGCTTAGAAGTCTACTACAATTACATTCATTCAGTCATTTATTATAGCTCATATTTAGCTAGAAACAAGTGGTTGCAAGGTATCAATTTGCTTTATGAATTACACAGGCAGGGAAATGTTTTTTGTTATGGGTTTTTATATATTTATTTTTGTAATAAACCTTTATTATTATTATTATTATTATTATTATTATTATTATTAATAATAATAATAATAATAATAATAATAATAATAATAATAATAATAATAATAATAATGAAAATTATTAAAAATTTTAATACATATATTCGGGATCAATAATTAAGCCTTCTGATATACGGCTAGTGAGCAATAATACACATTCACAAGTAATAGTAGAATTAAATAGATTTCCAGTTCTGTATCAATTTACCTGACATTGGGGAGCACACAATCTTTGGTGCATGACCTTCAGGTTCCCAATAACAAAGCAATTTCCAAATTCCTGGCACTGATTCATGGGTCTAAAGTGAAGCTACTAACATAAAATTGAGGCTTTCTTTTATAGTCAAGATCTGAAGAGCCCTCTAACCCCTAATGCTGGCCTATGTTCTATTGTTAGCATTTACTGTATAACAGATCAACATGAACTTTTGTCTCTTCAACCAGAACCCAATTCAAAGTCAAAGTCTCAAAGTATTGGCTTTCTGCTGTATGTTAAAAAAATTATATTGAAACGTTTATAAACCAGCCCCATAGTGTAAGGACTGATGTTAAACAAATAATCCCTCCCTTACATCAGATTTGAAACACATAAACAATATAATATGCAACATACAAAAATAGATAATAGTAGAAATTGTTAATATGTGATCTAATATATTAAGTCTCAAAGTCTTTAAGGTATGCAGGAGACTTTCTATCTATTCTCACTGTATACCTGAGCACAGGCACCCATAATACTAATGTGCTTTCATCTAGTGAGTTCCTCTCTGTAGGGTAGACATTGATTGTTTTAGTGTCCACTTGAAATAGCCTATGCAAAGACAAACCATCATCATCAGTATAAGACCATTCTAGATTTTGTTTAGGAATTATTTTGAAATAGCCCAAGGATAGTGTACAGAGGGTGGGTTCTTAGTGGGGTCCTCCGGAGTTCTGTATTGGGTCCACTTTTATTTAATTTGTTCATTAATGACTTAGGGGAAGGTATTGTAAGTAATATACTGTATCAGTGTTTGCTGACACAAAACTATGCAGCCCAATTAATTCCATCTGGGGAATCTGGGAAGCTAAGTAGCAGAGATTTAATATTGATAAAAAAACGTTTATGTAACTAGGATGCAAAGATATGCAACCACTTAATGGGACTGCATTAGCCAACTCCATAATGGGGTAAGCGCTAGAGGTTCTTGTACATAATAAACTTGGCTGTAGCAAATAATACTAGTCAACAGTAGCAAATGCATGGATTTGTGATGCAATTCTGCATTTATCCATCGGCTGACTTTTTTTGTGAAACTTTTGTTGTAAAAAACATCCACTTCGATGTATTTGGAGTGAGGCAAAACGTGGAAAAAAAAACATCCATTAACTTTAATGCAATTGGAGTGATAAAAAAGTCTCCCATAAACTATAATATATTTTGCGACAAAAAGTTACCACAACAAAAATGTCGCTGCAGCAAAAGAGTCAACAATAGACTTGAATGCGTTTCATGAAATGTTCACAGTTTCATACATTTTTCGCCAATTATTCGCTATTCAGCAGCTGCAAGGGCAAACAAGGTTTTGAATTGCATTTAAAGGTGTACAGATTTGCAGGAGAAAAAGGATAAGGCCCCATCTAGAATAATACCAAAAACAGTAGTTTACAGAAGACAAAATAACTAGATGAATCAGCCTACAGAAAACTAAAGTAAAATGTCAGCCTTCAGTACTAAGGCTTTGGAAAGCACTTTTTGTTCAGCGTTATGTTCAGTATGCCACAGTGAGGCCCACGTCTCTGAAATGTACATGACCTCCAAGGGTCAAGTCGATTTCCATTGATAGCGCAGCACTGAAACTCTAAGAGATTAAATAGTGTGGGATTTCAAGCATGATGAGACTGAAACATTAGAATTAATATTGTCCTGAAATTAAAAGAGCCTACTTCTTATCTATCATCTGTGTTTAGTTTGGACAGCCCCCTGCTTGTTTTCTCCTTCGGACCTTGTTAAAGGTCATTTGTGAATGGAGTCAGCTTAGTGTCATTATTCCTGACCATTTTTTGTTGATATCATTATTCCATTGTACAAACAACCACCTAATTTAATGCTTTCAAGAATATAAGCACATACATATATATTCAGCTCTTTGCTCGGCTGTGAGTCATTTTCTCTTGGTGTTTTTTTCCTTCACCTATTGAAATATGCTTTGTGGGCCTATTGTCTAGTCTATGGAAAGCTATAAAGTGAATAACAAAGGGAAGAAAAAGAAAAGGCCACTGCTTGACACAAGTTTGCAAAGCAACGTTTGATTATTAAAATAGAATCCAGTTTTTTTTCAGCCTAGTGTTCCCCTTTGTGTAGTGAGATATTATCACACTGACATACTTAGCCCAATTCTATGGCTTTCCAAGCAATATTTCACAGTTACTAAATACATTATTCTTTTACTTTCTCTGTGGTTAAATAGATTTCAATGTAATTAATTTCCTGGTGATGTTGGGATTAATAGTGGAAATATATCTGATGGTCTATTGCATGTTTTTACTCACTTCAGAAATACTAAATCCTGTTAGGAAGGCTGGATAATATCAGAGGAAGTGCAACGCCGTTGTTTACATGATTGATTTTATACAGTGTCTGCACTGATGTAATTGTAGGCTTACTGATAGCTAAATGTACTAATAAAATTTACGTCTAACCATGTGCATTAAGGTTGGAGCTGGCAGTGCTGACCCATTCGTTAAAATGTAGAAAAGGGAGATAACACGTTCTCTCTGTCTCTTACCAGCATTTATTTAAACAGGGATTGGGAGAAGGCAATTCATGTCATAGATGACAGCAATATTTAGCTACATATTTGAATAAAATCTCACCCACAGAATAAGATGAAATGCTCCCCTCCATTAGCCCTTTATTCATGAAAACTGGCAGACTGCACAGTTAATTTTATCAAATGACATTTTCTGAACAAATCATCCTTGTTTTAGTCAGCTAGAAAATCTATACAAAACATAATTTGCGTTTATAATGACCATTTAATCATCATGACCCCTTATGTCATTAATAGGGAAGAGGCATAATTAACAGTGTTAATTGGGTTTGGCTGTGCTTTACAGACTGTATTCATGATGTGTTGTGAATTTCCGTACACAAAAATAGACTTGAACCCTGCATTATCCTTTAATTGTTAAATTCTACTTATTTTCCATCTAGCTCCATCTAGCATATGCCATACAGTGTTGGTCTCCAGCGCTCAAATTGAAGATTATTGAATTAGAGAGAGTACAGAGAAGGGCTACTAAGCTGGTAAAAGGTATGGAAAATCTCAGCTTTGAGGAAAGAATGGGGTTGTTCACGCTGGAGAAGAGGCACTTAAGGATGATATGATAACTATGTATAAATATATAAGGGGATCATAAAATAATCTCTCTAATGCTTTATTTACCAGTAGGTCTTTCCAGCTGACACAAGGTCACCCATTCCGATTAGAAGAAAAGAGGTTCCGCCTAAATATTCGGAAGATTTTTTTAATAGTGAGAGCCGTGAAGATGTGGAATTCTCTCCCTGAATCAGTTGTACAGGCTGATACATTAGCTAGATTTAAAGGGTAGTTCATTTTTAAGTTAACTTTTAGTATGTTATAGAATGACTAATTCTAAGCAACTTTTCAATTGGCCTTCATTTTTTCTTTTCTATAGTTTTTGCCTTCTTCTGACTATTTCCAGCTTTCAAATGGAGGTCACTGACCCCATCTAGAAAATGAATGCTCTGTAAGGCAACAAATGGATTTTTATTGCTACTTTCTATTACCCATCTTTCCTCTCCTTTTCATAGGTAATAGCCTTTTTGACACAGCACTAAAAATGTATATCTGGGTATATTCACAGCATTGAAAGCAAAATGGAAGATATTGAAATGTGAAATGGAAGGTGTTCTAAAAAATAAATGTGTATGTGAGCTAGAAGTCAAAATGTCAGAAATGTTTTGACTGTTACTCACTATGTATGAAATTATTTTTAAAGAACAAATGTAAGGATTTCATGTTGGGTACCATTTGGATTCCGTTGAGAAGGAGTGTACTTTATAAACTGAAAAATACCCCACTTAGGGGCAGATTTATCAAGGGACGAATTTCGAATTTGAAAAACTTCGAAATTCTAATTCAAAAAAGACCAACCAAAATTAAATCGAAGGGTTTTTTTGGCCGAATAGGTTAATTTTCGATTGAATAGGTCAGTGTTCGATCGAATTAGAAACAAACAAATCGAAGTAATAGCGCATACGAATCGTACGATTCAAAGATTTTCCCCCAAAAATGTTTTCACAGTCCACCAATTGACTCCAAATAGGTTCTAGGAGGTCCCCCATAGGCTAAAACAGCAATTTGTCAGGTTTTAGATGGTGAATGGTTGAAGTTAAATTTTTAGAGAGATAATAAATGCTAAATTTCAATATTTTCTAGTCGAAGAAAAATAAGCTCAAAATTTTTATTTTTTTTAATTCTAATTTTCACTTCGACCTTTGCTAAATCTGCCCCTAGGTGTTCCATGTGTCAAAATATACACAGTTGCAGTTTCAAGCAAAGCAAACGCAAACGCTTAAAATGTTCAAAGTCTGATTCTCGTAATTTCAAAATGATGTGTTTGCCTGATTCATTAGGCCCAAGTGCACTGTGCTCCGTTCAGAACAGGAGGCACCGAGTGCAAATATACAGAAATGGAGCCAGGCCTGAATTTATGGAAAGGCCACAAAGGACTAAGCATGTTCTAAAATACAAATGTTATTTGACTGATGACATGAGCTCATGCCAGTCTTTAGCCACCATTTTCTCTTCTTCAAGAGATGCTAGATACCATTGGTTGCTTTGGTTAGGTATAAGACTTTAAGAGGTTTAAGACTGCAAGTCGCTAGTAAATATGCTTATTTGGATAAAGTGTTCTTTATGTGTATGTTTTTCCTAGAAAATGAGGAAGAAACCTCATTCGTTCAGAACAGGAAACAGGACGGACCAAGAGGCACCGAGTGCAAATATACAGAAATGGAGCCAGGCCTGGATTTGTGGAAAGGCCACAAATACCTAAGCCTAGGGCGACATGCCACCCAACCACACCCGCATTGATTCAGAAGCACTGGGGATTTGTAGGTTATTCACAATACGTTTTAAAATTTCCTGTGCACCAATCCCCAGTACTCCGGACCCTATGCTGAAAATATGTGCATGTGCACATCCGGCCCTGAGTGGAGTGCACCTAATGAATGGGATATTTTTCACACATGACTGTGGGGGAATTTGTGTAAACGGCAACTGCATCTGTGGTTATAAATGATCCATAATGTGTTTCCCAGATGCATTATCTTTGTATACTCACTATCAGGCATGCTGGGCACACCATTCATTTCCCTGCATTAAAACACTGGCAGTAGCGCCCAGAGATATGTGTTCCATCTTTATATCTTCAGATGAATGACTATGCTTCCTTACATACATGTCTTTACCTGGAATAGACCACAGACAGGGTGAGGGTCTACACAAATGTTTTAAAAAAAAAAACTTGAGGAATGGAACAGAGGATGGTTAACTGATGTCCTTGAAACAAAATAGGGATTGTTTACGTTCAGCTGGAGATAACAGTAAAATTGTGTTTCTGTTCTGATCTTCAGGTACTGGTTCCAACTTACTAGTGGGCCCTCTCCACCTCTGAGAGGTTGCCATATTTAAACATTTTAGCCTATATTAGCCTATATTGTGCATTCCCAACTTTAACTGCTCTCTGCAGTGAAACTTATGAAGGTACTTCCAGTGTTTAGACTATTGGGATACTTTATTCATAGCATTTAGCAAATCATTCAATCATCAATTGAGCTTGTAAACTGTTTAGGAGAAGAATTAGGAGTCATTTCCTCTGTTTGCTTTCAGAATTTATTCTACACAAACAACTGATGCAGTAAATCCCATCATTTCTATACAGTGGGCACTCTGGGGTGTGTTTGCTATTCCAGCATAGGCATGTAAATCCATGAGAACACAGAATTGCTCTTTGCCAGCAGGAGTGGGGTTAGTAGGATAGGGTGCTGATGGTCACTGGTTAGATAAGGGGCCAGTTGGGCTCAATGGTCAAGAGTGTCAGAACTGTTTGAAATCGTTTTCCATGATGATTTGAAGGCCTATTTATCGAAATTCGAATTTGTGTAATGTTAGAGACATTTTAGACCACAAATAATCTCACATTTATATCAAACTCAAATGCTTGGTTATTCATAAAAAATCTGAATATGAAACAAGTGTCTGAATAAAGTTGTGAAAAAATATTTAAATATCTTGAATGTATATTCTATTTATCGTTTTCTACTGGTTTAAAAATGTGAAAAAAATGTGTTTTTAAAAAGCATAATTCCCCAAAAATTTGATTTGCGGCAAAAATTTTAATTTGAACATTGATAAATTAAACCCTTGGAGTTTATTTACAAAAAAGATATACATATATTAGAAAAGTCTGCATTTTGTATATATATACTATATACAAATAAACCATGATATAGATATACAGTTAGGGGATCTATCTAGTATAGGTTAATCTAAAAACAACTGGACTTGCTGAGTAATCAATGAAAACGTTTCACTACTCCTCCTAGCAGCTTCTTCAGTTCAACTGACTGGTTCATCTATTATCCGTAAACCCGTTATCCACAAAGTTCCGAATTACGGAAAGGCAGTCTCTCATAGATTCCATTTTATCCAAATAATCCAAATTTTTAAAAATGATTGCCTTTTTCTCTGTGATAATAAAACAGTACCTTGTACTTGACTCAAACTAAGATATAATTAAAACTTATTGGAAGCAAAACCAGCCTATTGGGTTTATTTAATGTTTACATGATTTTCTAGTAGACTTAAGGTATGAAGATTCAAATTACAGAAGATCCTTTATTTGGAAAAACCCAGGTCCCGTGCATTCTGGATAACAGGTCCCATACCTGTATATCTTTTTAGGTTTTGTTGTTTGTGTCAGGCACAAAAATGACTCGCTTCTCACACATTACATATACTTACAACGCCAGCAGAGACAATTGTGCTGGTAGACCACCCACTGGATGATGACATTTCAGATACGGTAACTAAAAATAGACTGAATTTGAGGAAATGAATTTCAAATCTACTTAAGACGATCATTATTAAAGTCAGATGTACAGTTCAGACAATCTTGAGTTTGTTTATCTGCTTGCAGAAAGAAGAAAGGGATTATATGCTTTCAAATTCCTATGGTGTACAGCAGAGGAGTTCATGTAATATTCATGTTAAATCATAAATCTCTTCTATGAGAACAGAGAACCAGTTTAGTGGAAGTGGTATACTGTAAAGTTGATAATAAAATTTAATGAATTTATACTAAAAAAAAATTCCCTTTCCTGATAGCATGTTCTAATCTAAAATACAAATGTTAATTGACTGATTATGAGTTCATCCCAGTCTTTAGCTAAGACACCATTTTCTCCTCTCCTTAACTATAGATGCTAGATACCTGTTATGTTTTGGGTTAACCAAGGATGAGTAGGGTATAACAGTGCTTTATTAGCAGTCTCTCGCAGGCATTACACAACAGTAACTTTCACTTTTAAGCTGTCAGGAAGTATGCACAGTATAAGTCTGAGCACAGTGACATCTACAGGCCATTTGTATAAACACCACATATTCCCCCTATAGCAGGAAAACATTTGGGCAAATGTAATAAACAACAACAATGCTTAATCTTAAAGCAATAATATAAATTATTCACATCACATAGTCCTGGGTCCATGCAGGTAGTTTTCTGATTCTCTCAGTAGGCTTTATAGGTTCACTTTCTTCAGGCCTATTGCAGTTGACATAAGGGGGCCCATTTACTTAGTTCGAGTGAAGGAATAGAGGAAAAAAGTTAGAATTTCGAATGGTCGAATGTGGCTACTTCGACCATCGAATGGGCTACTTCGACCTTCAACTACGACCTTCGACTTTGAATCGAACGATTCGGACTAAAAATCGTTTGACTATTCGACCATTAGTCGAAGTATTGTCTCTTTAAAAAATTCTTCGACCCCCTAGTTCACCACCTAAAACCTACCGAGGCCAATGTTAGCCCCCATAGGCTTCCTAACAATTTCCTGATCTAAGGAATATCCTTCGATCGATGGATCTATAGGATAGGAATATCAGTAAATCCTTCGACTTGGATATTCGAAGTCGAAGGATTTTACTTCGACGGTCGAATATCGAGGGTTAATTAACCCTCGATATTCGACCCTAGGTAAATGTGCTCCAAGGAGTAGGGAAAATGTCCTTCATCAAATGGAGCTTCTCCAAAGTCATATCTAACAGGAGCAAGACAACTTGCATTCCATATGCGTCCATCAGACAGTTCATATGTGTATGGTCCTTGCTGGCGTCTCACTTCAAGTGGTGGTGTAAATTTAGATTGTCCTTGTTTCAGTATTCTTGATTATTGCCTTTTTTAAAAGCCTAATTTTAAAAGCTTCAGCACTTTTGCGGCAACCTCTAGCCGCACAAGGGTTTTGGATAATTTTAGCAGCAATCATTCTTCATACCTCTTTTACTCCACGGCTCTAGGGATTTGTGCTTTTTTAGATAGCTCTTCCACAGACTAGTTTAAATATCGAGACCGCAGTCCTTAGAGTCCTGCCTTTCTCTCCGATGGTGTCCCAGGGCATTAGACAGAAAAAAGCCTTATTTAGTAGATTTTGGGACAACTCCACCTCTAATCTATTTTCCTTTTCCATTCTTTTTATTCATGAATTGCTGATATATATAGAATTCTCTTTTTATAATAATATCACATTTTCCAATGACATTTTGATATTTATTAGCACTAGCACTTTAACCAATTTATTGATAATCAATGAATTCTTAAATTAATTGATGTTATATAAGCACTTGCACTTTTTTGAAAGAACTATAACTGATGTTTTAAATGAATTCTTGAACTAATTTTGGTATAATTAATTGGTGGTGTGTAGGAATAGAATTAACTCAACGGCTCATAAAGCACTAAGCACTTTTTCTAATTGTTGCACCTTAAGGGTAAATTAATTAGTGAATTAATTCTACAACATATTTTTAACGATATTGTGGGGTTACTACTTTTCTTTCAATTTAATCAATTGTCTACGTTGGCGGAGTTTATATCTTTCAGCAACCACATTTACTCTTGGCACAAAAAAGTTCTTTGTAGCAGTAAGAGCAGATTCATAAGTATCATTATGTAATGGTAATGTATAGAATATACACCGTCCTTCTGCTCCCAGGCAGTGAATAAGTAAAGCATGCTTTCTAGCAGCAGAAATCTCCCCTTGGTCAGCAGCAATAATGTAATTTTCAAAAATACGGATCCAAGCAGTAAAAGGTATAGTAGGCTCACCAGGGTTTGGAAGAAAAGGTGCAGGCTGCTGTAGAGGTAGAAGAGCCACCTCGTCATCAATTTGTTATGTTTTGGTAGCTGAGGATGAGTAGGGTAGAACAGTGCTTTATAAATATATTATACAACAGTAAATTTCACTTTCACTTTTAAGCTGTCAGGAAGTATCCACATTATAAGTCTGAGCATAGTGACATCTACAGGCCATTTGTATAAACACCACAATACCATTGGTTGCTTTGGTTAGGCATAAGATTTTAAGAGGTTTAAGTTGCTAGTAAATCTGCTTATTTGGATTCTTTATGTGTATGTTTTTCCTAGAAAATGAGGGAAAAAACTCTTTATTCAATGCCTTAACATCGCCCATCATGATACCCCTAAAACATCACTAAACTAGGAAAGTGGTGCAATTTTTAGCTGTATATCATACAAGTGTAATAAAGTGTGTACAACTACAATAATTAAAATAACTACAATGTTTTCAGATCTCATCATGATCCAAAAATCTAACATCATTTGTCTTACTAAAAGATCCAAATTACAAGGTTAATGTTTGCAAAGGAAGAAACCGTTTCCTCTGCACTGTGCTGAGACCATTGTATTCCCAGGCATCCCTTAAATTAGTGCTGTCCAACATTTTCTATGTCATGGGGCAGTTATAAATGTTTCTAGTGTGGGAGTCAGTTTATTCTAAAAGTATAATGCCATAAAAACAGGTCTGTGGATATCCTCGGCATGCGGGCTGCCATAACTTCTCTTGCAGAGGATCACATCGAGCCAACCAAACTGCAGTTGAACAGACGTTGCTTGTAACAAAAACTTGAATCCTCCCATCTTGAAGTCTTCTGCCTCAAATGTTTAATTACTACTGCCACTGCGGCAAGTGCACCCCTAAGTGCTCATCAATTCAGACTTGCAGCAAGGGCAGTGCTTGGGCTCACGCTGGATTATGCAGGATATTGCCAAATGTAGAGAACCTGGAAAACACCTTACATTATTCCTTCAGGGAATTATTGTTACTTAGACATATAAATGCCTGAATGTCTTCAGCAGTGGTAAGATTCCCACTGTGTCCTATTACAGGTTACTGGTCTCCACCTCTGCACTCTCTGGCCAGAGCAGGAGACAGGTCCACGAGAGAGTTGGCTGTGAGGTAAATGGTAGAAGCTGTGATATCACAGGCAGAATTATGACACCAAACGGCAGAGTGGTGCCATCAGTGTTGAATCTACAATGTATTTGATGAGAATGTGGGAGCTAGGAAGAGGAGAATGAGACAGATCAGAGGTAGGATGGATTGGATCAGAGGCAAATACATTCCTAATGTCAGCCCCAGCCTTGGCTGGTATTTTACTAGCAAGCCAGTAACATACCTGCTAGGTGGCAATCCTAACTGCATCCAGAATAGTACCCCAGTTTCTCTGCACTAAATTGACTACTAACTGTTCATTAACCAATGAGTCTGTAACCCCATTTGTTAGGGACTGGGCTGCCTCACTTGCTAACCTGATTAACAACACTCTGACCTAGATGAGATTCACTACCCTCTTTCTTATGATTGACTAGCACAGCATATATTATTGTAGAGTGGTATATAGGCAAAATAAGATTTCCTCTGCATCATGGGTCTAAGCCTTTGGTTCTCTACATTTACAGATGTTTCCTGGGGCAAAGACCTAAAGAAGCCCAGCCTTGGGGGTTTCCTGCACCTACTGGGGTGCATCCCCAGGTTATGCTATGGTGCTAGTTAGGATAGTGTGGTCCTTTCTAGTTTCTACCAAGGGCCACTTACAGCCCCAAATATTTAAAGTTTGGGTCAAAGATGACCCTTTCAACAGCCTGTAACATCTATGGCATTTTTCCAATATGGTCAGCACCAGTCCCAACCTGAGTACCTCAGCAACTCCCTCTATATGTCAAAAGTGACATCTTCTGGCTATTTACACCATGCTATTTAAAATACCATGTGAGATGATTCCAGCCCTGGTTTTCAGAAAGATGTTTCTGCTCTTCACCAATAGCATATAAGGTCAAAACAGTGATAACATTGGTGGGATGGAGTCTGAAGGCAAATGTAATGTTGCACTGGACAATTTCATATCTCTTTCTGCTGTAGGAATAGAAATGGGGAACTTGAAAAAAGGTCACAAACATTTCTTTACATTTGTGATCTTTGTGCATTGTGTGCCTTCTGAAGGTAATTAAAGAACTTCACACCTAAACTACAAATTACAGGACTGGAAAATCAAATAATATAACATAATACAGGCAGCAGTAATGTGTCATTGTATGAAATAGAAAACAGGTGTTTTGTGAGACAGAATAGATCAAAGTCTATCAGGTATAGGAAGACCATGACTATGATTATCAATTCAGATTTGTGCTGCGTGGGAAATTCGCGCTCAATGCACATCCATTGAATGGCAAAATAAATTTCTTTGCAATGACATATGTAGGAAGAATTACAGCCATATTGTTATGCATATGTATTTTTAACTTTGATTATTTTATGTTTTATAAGATCAGTGCGTGAGGCCCTTCTGCAGAAAATGAACATCTTTTGAAACTTGACAGGATTTCTTTCACAGTGTACGCTCAAAGGCTGGAATTCTGAGATCTCGGAACACTTTCATCTACCAATGGTAATAATGTTTTTTTTAGAAATCCTCCTAAAGTAGGTTAGAGTTCCCCATCCATCCTTTTTTCCCAAACTCCTTCAGTGCAGGTTTTGTAGTTTATTTGCAGTTGCTTGGAGAATAATTATATGTGGTCTGTCAGCAGCATATGCAATGTTTTTGCAGTATTTTCAAAGAAATGTAATTATCTATAGCCTAAATACTGCTATTTTCAGATTTCATCTTCAGGTTCTAAAATTATCAGCAGTAAACAGTCACTGGGACAGATTCAATTCAGTGAAAAAAGTTATCTGCGTGTTTATCACATGAAAACTGATGGACGAGATTCAATTCGAGGAGAAAAAGCTTTTCTCCAAATTCAACTCCAGTTTTTTCCCATAGACTTCAATGGAGTTTTCACGTGATTAAAAAATAAGATAAGTTTTTCTGAATTGAATTGCATCTCGTCCATGAGTTTTCATTTGATAAACTTTTTTTCACTGAATTAATTCCAGCCGATTATGTGGTAGCTGCTCCATTGAAGGGTGTCTGTTGGGCAAAAATATTATCCCAAACCAAAGAGATGAGCTATTAGAGCCCGTACTCCAGTTACGGGGTAACAGTCGTTTTTTAAAAACAATTGCCCACCGCCAGCGCTATGCCACCTGCATTGGGAACAAGTGGCCATGTTGGAGCACACACATGCGCATAATGAGCGAATGCCACAACTGGCTCATTATCTGCATGGACGTGATGTCAGAAGCGCATTATGCACATGCGAAAAGCAGACATGGCCGCTTGCACCAGGAGCGAGTGTCTTTGTGCTGGTGGGGGGCATTTTTCTAAAAAAAAAAACACTCTATTAGTCTGCACCCTGTTGGCCCAACGGGTGCCCTTTAAATGGTGTATAACAGTTGCCAGGTTCCATGTTAATGTATATCCATGCCTTACAGCTGCACACAGTATATTGCTGTAAAATGATTTTTACATTAGTACATATACTGTATGTTACAGTAATGGTATTTTGAAAGTGATCTAATTTCCTACAAGGAAGCAGTTCGACTTCATCAATGTGCAATATGGTTTTTAATCTCATAAAGGGAACAATAAAGTAAAGTTCATTCCAGCTACTTTGAGCAAAATAATATGTCTGTGAAACAGACTGAGGCATTGCCAATCAGGGAAATGTCAGAAGACTGATGTATAGCAATTTTTGAAGTTCAGCTGTAATCAAAAAACCCATACCCCATTTTAACTATTTGTAGGCTCCACTGGGGCAGGGACTGGTGTGAATGATGTATGATCTCTGTAAAGTGCTGTAGAATATGTCAGTGAGGTATAAATAATAAAACAAAGACCTGGGTTAAAGTGCCAGAATAAGGACTGGCTTTTTACAGCTTGCAGTTCCTCTGATCAAAATTTCATTGACCGTTTGAATTGGTTGAAGGGGTTTCTTGTAATAATTTCTATCTGTTTTTTCTCACAGGACAACTGAATTATAGCAAAAAGATTAGGTTAGAAATGATGTTCCCTATGCTTACGACTGGTTTACCAGCCTGAATGTGTACGAGTCCTTACTATGAAGATCCATGCCCAAAAGATGTATCCGGTGCTCTTGTATTCTCATGGAGTATTTGCTGATCAGCATAAACAGTAAGTACCTATATCCACTAAAGTGTTGTATTACACTGTATTACAGTGCTGCTAGCACCATGGAAACGGTTGGTCCAAGATATAAGACAATGCCGGACATCTGTATTTTTTATATTTCTGCTGTTCTATTGGAATAGCACAGAATCCCTCTGCATAAGGTACATGGTTTCTATAATTATTGTATGTGTCTAGTTGTCCTTTAACTCTTTAAAGGGGTGGTTCACCTTTAAAATAACCTTTAAAATGTTATAGAATGGCCCATTTCAATTGGTTTTTTTAATTATTTGCCTTTTTCTTCTGACTCTTTCCAACTTTCAAATGGGGTTCATTGGCCCCATCTAAAAAACCAATGCTCTGAAAGGCTACACATTTATTGTTATTGCTTTTTTATTACTCATATTTCTATTCCAACCCCCCAATAATAGTCCAGTCTCTTATTCAAATCATTTCATGGTTGCCAGAGTAATATGAGCCCTAGCAACTGGATTGCTGCAATTACAAACCTGAGAGTTGCTGAATAAAAAGCTAAATGACTCAAAAACCACAAATAATAACCAACAGAATATCAATGTCTACATCATACTAAAAGTTGATTTAAAGGAGAACAACCCCTTTAAGCTTGCTATGCAAATATAATGCCAGTAAACATAGGGTGCACCATAAATCTAATGATAACCTGGGAACATACATTTCTGTTCTACAACAGGGCATTTATGAGCATACAATCAGCTACGTTCAATAGACCTTATTATAGCCAAAGAGATACAATTTATTTTTAAATTAAAAGCAATCCCATTACATTTCTGAAATAATTTTAGAAGCAGCAGCGTTGTGTAGCCCCTGTCTATCATCAGTAACTAAAAACAGCCGAACAGCAATCAACTATAATCAGTCTAGTGCAATATGATGAATACAAGGAAAATTGTAATTGGTCGCTATGGGTTACCACATATGGGCATCTGCTTATAAGGCTGCGAGTAAGATGATAGATAGCTAGAGTTTTTGTATTAAGACCACCATCCTTCATGTATAATTGGGCTAAGATCGGATCATAAAGCTTTTCTTTTTTTCAATTATTATTTACATATCGCCTCCTCCATTTTCCCTTGTTGGGGTATATGGAGGGAGTGAATTCATTACCAACCCTCATGGTACTGACACATGTCTGGGTGCGGAGTCATAATTTACCTTTAAGTGTTTTTCATGCCACCCTATCCCATTGTGCACAGAGTAGAGATCCAATGGAAACCACCAATTCAGTGCCTCTCATCCAGCAGCCCTGCATCTATAAACTGCACCTCCCAACATCACATCAGTTCTATGAAGCAGAAGAATTTGATAGGAGTCAATAATGTTGCATGAATCTTTTCTTTCTCCATCTCCATCTCTCCCCAACCCTCTATCACAGGGGTGTCCAAACTTTTTGCAACAAGGGCCAGAATAAGGGGGTGAAAATGTGTGGGGGCCGACCATGGAACCTGACATTCTTTGAATTATTAACATCATTTAACTCATTTAAACAAGGAATAGCGTAGCCGTAGCAGTAATATTTGGGCACATTAGTGAAATGATCTGCCACTTGGTCTATACTGCTGCCTGTGTGCTGAAGGTGTTAGCAATAGACACGTACTGGCACATAGTGATGCGCTGCTCTCGCATACTTCTTTAGTTTACTGTAATGGGACATAAGTACGTCTATTGCACCTTCAGCCCTAAAGAAGTATGTGAAGCGTGCGTCACTATGTGCCAGTACGTATCTATTGCTAACACCTTCAGCACACAGGCACCAGTATAGAGCAAGTGTCAGATCATTTCAGTAATGTGCCCAAATATTACTGCTATGGCTCTGCGATTCCTAATTGCACTGTGCTGGTGGGCTGCATTACTGCATAATTATTAATTTCATGATGGAGGCTGAGGGCCGGTATAAATTTGAAAATGGGCCTGACTTTGGACATGCCTGCTCTATCACAAACACGAGCATATAATATATTCCTTGGAAGTTTTGGACTATAGACTAATGTTACTATTTACCAACATATTTTTATTAAAAAAAAAAAACATTGAGGAGTCAAAACCTCATTAGTCTGAAAAGAGAACCAAGAGGCTGGTCTTTTCTACCCATCGATTCCCACTCTGAACAAACCCCTGAAAACAAACATCCATACTTATTCTTGTATTAATCAGTTTCCCCTACTAGTTTTCTTATCTTTCCAGAACTGTTTGAGTATTTGGTCGTTATCTTTGGGAAGAATTGCTGAAATATAAAGAAACAGTCATAATCTTGTTAAGAAATCTCCCCAATAAATTTATGTACGAAATAATCTACAGTATGTACTAATGAATTATTATTTTTGTTTTTAGATTATACATTTCAGAGTAGCAGTGAAATCAAAATTCAGAAGAAAGTTTTTAAACCATGATGAGTGCTGAGAGCCAGGTGGAACTCAAACTCATTTGCAAAGCATACACTTTGTATATGTGAAAAGACGTATATATATTATATATAAATTATATAATTATATATATAAATTATATATATGTGTGTATATATATATATATATATATATATTTGTGTGTGTGTGTGTGTTGGGCCTTATATATATATATATATATATATATATATATATATATATATATATATATATATATATATATATATATATATATATATATATAGATACATGCATCTGATTGACACTTCTTATTATTCTACCTGTTTAGATGGTGATGGGCTGATGAAGGCAGGGCATGAATAAAAGTTCCTTCTGTTAAGGAATCCAGAATGCAGGATTGGTGGTAAAGAGTGGTGAGTTGAGAGTGATGGAGGCTTATGAATGAGTACTAACTAAAGAGAGGTTAAATCTTAAGTGATGTAGGATCATGTCATACTGAGGCTATTCAGTAAAAAGCTACTTAGAAATAGTAGCTGAGTTGATGTCCACTGAATAATCCATCAATTTGGAATGGTCTTCTTTAGAGTTGGAATCTATGGGTCATTGTTGGAACCCCAGAGTAAGTAAACCAGAGTTACGTTGTGTTGCTCCTGACTTCTGTTTTTGATCCTACTGTGGTACAGTGAATATGCCCTTCTCTTCAATCAACTTGTTAGCAATTGTTCAAGATCCATTGGCACCCATATGAAAATGTTACACACTGGAGAGTGCAAATGATCTCTAAATACATGCAAGAGCTCATCTTGTGTGTAAGAGTTCAAATAAGCATTACCTGTGATCTACCAAGTGTTGCCTGTAAAAACATAGTGGACCTGTGGTAGTTTGGCAGCTGCCTGATAATTTTTACCTTTTTGGGCCCAAGATATTGAACCTGATATAAAACCCTAGTAATTATTTTATAAAAAAGTATATATTCTAGAATTTACCTTCATACATAATATGCAGCACCCTAAAAATGCATCACAGAACAAAAGCTATGAAATTTGTTTAAAAAAATTGCAAATAGGTATCTAGATAATATGGTAGTATTAGGGCTCTTACACACAAGCGTTTTGGGCTGCGCTCCCCTGCGTTCTGTTTCAATCCATTCAACGTCGAAAAGCAGACAGCACCACACTTGAGGTAAATTCTTAAAAGGCCTTTATTCCAAAAGGGCTTATTTCAGCATGAACAAAATAGCAGCGACGTTTCAGGCGTACAATTGCCTTTTATCAAGCTGTTTATTCTGTTTCAATCCATTCAACCACAGGGGAGCATAGGCCCTAATGCACTCATTTCTTCTGTATGATTCCGTCCTCATGATGACACATAAAAGAGGCCTGAGCTCTATATATGATATCTATCAAGTGGTGCATCAGAGATTATCTGTAGGATAACACACAGTGGTAGGGCCTTTACTTAATTACTGATTGAGGCACATGTTAAGTACAGAGTTCCCTTGCACCTAAGTGTGCTGCAACTTGCACATGACACTTCAAGACTGGTGCAATCTCAACAGCATTGGGGATTGCATGTGGGAGCAAGCTCTAAATGCAGAGAAAGGGGTTGCTCACGTTTGAGTTAACTTTTAGTATGCTATAGAGAGTGATATTCTGAGACAACTTGCATTTGGTTTTCATGTTTTATTTATTGGGGTTTTTGAGTTATTCAGAATCTCTCCAGTTTGCAATTTTAGCTATTTGGTTGCTAGGGTCCACATTACCATAGCAACCATGCATTGAATGGAATAAGATTGGGAGAGTGCCTGAATAGAAAGATAAGTAATAAAAAATAGCAATCACAATACATGTGTAGCCTTACAGAGCATTTGTTTTTTAGATGGGTTCAGTGACCCCCATTTGAAAGCTGGAAAGAGTCAGAAGAAGAAGGAAAATACTTAAAAAAAACACAAAAATATAATGATCAATTGAAAAATTGTTTAGAATTGACCTTTGTACAACATACTAAAAGTTACTTAGAGGTGAAGCACCCCTTTAATGAAGACAGTTAAGCTTCCATTATTGAAGCTAGCTCTATGTGTACCATTGGACCCTAAATTACCAAACATTCTGCTGCTTTCAAAGTTGGTGGTTTTGAAACGGTAGGCTCCATAATAGCTAGAATGGATTCTTTACTTTAGCTCTTTTCTTGGCTAGCATGCATGCAAAGCTAGAAATGCTCGGTGCTTAGGAAACATCTGCATAACCCTTTGTAGCTGTTAAATGTCTGAAATGTCGAACTGAAACTTTATTTTATCGCATCATTTGCTTTTGCCCCTAAGTTTTCTATGTATATATTTTAAAACACTATCTACTTTCTTTTGACATGTCACCACAATGATTTGAAAGATTCAGAGATGAATGAACAATATGGGAGTGTGACTAAATTATTCAATTTCTGCACGGTAATACATGAAAGTACAGGGGCATCACTTTGTTTCTAGTGCTTAATAAAAATAGATGGGAAATGAACAGCCATAAAACAGCATGACTCTCACTGTAGAATCCTCTTGCCTACATAAAGTAATAATAATAATAATAATAAATATTAATAAAGCTACATTACAGTCTCCACTATAGACCAGGGGCAAGAGGCCAAAGAGAGCATTGTGATAAATTCAGCATTACATTTTAAAAGAATTGGTATATTCAATTCTGTTGTTAGTAATTTAGTAGTTATTTTATATCCTCCTTAAATAGAGCTTGAATTGTATTTGTTCTGCTAGCCTCCTTGTGCAGTTTGCTGTGTCTTTTTTAACTCAGTGAAAACATTTCCATCTTTATTCCATCCATTAAAAATAGCGATCAGCAAGGTTTAGTGCAAATTCCAACTGCTGACGCATTTAATTGACCCATGATGGCCACTTCCTCAGAACCTGTGTTGCTATCTATAAAGTTTTGTTTTTTTTATATTGAAACTATGCACTGAGAGAAGCGGCCATCATGGGTCATGAAACGCGTCAGTATTTGGAAATAATTTGCACTAAACCTTGCTGATTGCTATTTTTAATGGATGGAATAAAGATAGAAATGTTTTGACCAATATATTTGAGAAGTGTAGTTGATCCTAAGCTAGGGGAATTTAAACTGTGTTGAAAACTATTGCCGAGTGGAAGTAGATGGGAACCCGCACAAGACTTCGGGAGAGTTTCGGTGAGCTCCACTGTTATCAGAATGTTTAGAAAGGGAGCACACTCCAATATATACTGTATGACCTAAAAATCTGACTCCAATTTATTTATGAAGAGAGGGAGGCATAATGAACAGCTATACAGTTAGGCCCATAAATCTTTGGCCAGAGGCAACTTTTTTTCTAATTTTGGTTCTGTACAATGTATTTTAAATAAAACAACTCAGATGCAGTTGAACTGCAGACTTTCAGCTTTAATTCATCGGGTTGAACAAAAAGATTGCATAAAAATCTGAGGAACTAAAGCCTTTTTTAACACAATCACTTAATTTCAGGGGCTCAAAGGTAATTAGACAAATTAAAAAACTGAAATTAAAATGTTCATTTCTAATACTTGGTTGAAACCCCTTTGCTGGCAATGATAGCCTGAAGTCTTGAACTCATGGACATCACCAGATTCTGGTTTTCCTACTTTTTAAAGGACCAGTTACATCAAAAAGATTTTTTTAAAAAATTAGTTAGAACCCACTGAATTAAAGCTGAAAGTCTGAGTTGTTTCAATTAAAATTCATTGTGGTAATGTACAGAACCAAAATTAGAAAAAAGTTGTCTCTGTCCAAAGATTTATGGAGCTAACTGTAAGCAAACTTTTTCACCTTATACAGTTTTGCAATGGCAATAGTAGTTTGCCTGTGGTGAAATTATTTATGAATTGGTGCTAGAATTTCTGGTCTTTTTCATCAGAAAAAAATGGTCTATTGTGTCGAAAAATAGAGGTCATTATTATCTGCTCCTTGTCTTTCAACCTCCCCAGCCCACCCACATCTACAGTATGTAAAGATTTGTCTGAATTTCCTCCTTCCTGGAGGATATTTGCAACATGGGAGTCTTTTTGTTTCTATGGAGAACAATTGTATATTATAATATATAGTATAATAGTGGAAAGGAGCTTCTCTAACAATGCAAGCAATGTATATGCTATTGAAGAGTTAAAACACCTTCACTGTATATTGGCTAAATGTTGTGGTTTTGCAAGATGTCTGAAAAAGAGCTGCAAGTTCTCTCGTCACTAATACTAAAGAGTAATTTGATTATCTGAGAAACAAGTCCCTTATTCCTTAGATTTGCTCATTTCATATTGATAGTTCACACATTCAAAGGCCTCACTAATATAAAGAGAAAAATACTGGGGTCAAAAGCTAAGAAAAATATCATGGTTATTGATTAAATAAATCTGCATTCCCACAACCAAAAATGGCAATTGGTAGATTTGTTCTGTGTGTCTGTGTTCTGCTGTTTATTAAATATTTATATTACATGTGTAAATCCAAATTTCTCCAGCTAGAGGAAGCATGTCAGGACAATTTGTAAACACAGCAAATACAGATTACTAACCAGTACGTAGTAATTTATTTGAATGGGGACAGAAATGTGTTTCCGAGACAGCTGTGTTAGCTGGTTACAACAAAACCTCTCAGCTCTTAGGTTTTGCATTTTTGATACTGCAGCTGCACCCATAGGACCAAATACTATAGCCTAGTATACACAATCTGTTTTTGTAAATGGACAGTAGAACTGATTGGTTTCAGATGGCATGATATAAACATCATATTAACGACATTGCCATTGAATTCTGAAAATAATGGGTCAGTGCAATGAAAAGTACAAAGTTTGCTCAAGTCTATTAACCCAAGCAGCTAACCTGCAAATGCTAACTGCTGGTTGGTTGCTATAGGTTACTAGACCCATAGCAAACTTTGCACTTATTACTTAAAGGAGAAGGAAAGGCTAAAATGAAGTAAGCTTTATTAGAAAGGTCTATATAAATACACCAGTAAACCCTCAAAGTAATGCTGCTCTGAGTCCTCTGTCAAAAGAAACACCACATTTCTTTCCTTCTATTGTGTACACATGGACTTCTGCATCAGACTTCTTGTTTTCAGCTTAAACCTCCAGGGCACCGCCTTGAGCATGCTCAGTTTGCTCCTCTCCCCCTCCCTGCTGTAATCTGAGCCCAGAGCTATGAGCGAGCAGGGAGAGACTCAGGCAGGAAGTGATGTCACACCAAGCTTATATGGCAGCTTCTATCCTAAACAAACAGAGAACACTTCAAGAGCTGTTTACTTAAGTATGGTAAAGCATTCTGCAGAATAAATGTACTGTTATAGCTTGCTCTATCATGGCTAATCTATTGGCAATAAACTGCTTCAGTAGCTTTCCTTCTCCTTTAAGAATGTACCTATTTTTTTTATCACATCATAATGCTCTCGCAATTGTAGGGCAATGTATCTCGCCAATGTCCTCATTGTTACTTTCTGTAGAAAGAGGAGTCAAGAGGACACATGTTGTCACTACTTTACCCCTGGTATAAGTAAGCAAAATGTCATGCTGTGTTTCTGCTCCAATCTTATACCTGCTGCCTTATTTATCCTCTTGGTAGGTCTCCATTAAGGGTGATTTCAATTCACTTTCTGTAGAATGCAATTAAGGCAAAATGGACATATAGGACACAAAAAAGGTTAATGATAATTGCTGTGTTTATCGCAAATTAATATATTCAGAATGGGGGAGGGATCCTCTTTTTTTAGATCATAAACACACCAACTGCCAAATAATTTTTATTCGGAGACATAGCACCCGCTGCAAATAAGCCTTACAGTCTTGCTAGACTTTGTTTACAAAAACATTTCATGTTTTGTCATCTATCTAAAATATGTGTAATGCAGACGCCCCCCCCCCCTATATTGAAAATGTATAAATCCCCTCTGGATCCCCTCTAAGTATCTAAGTAATAAAAACTCACGTTACTAATGCCAACATGGAAATGCTTTTAGCTATATTATCTATATTATAATAAAATACATATTAAACATCACTTTGCATTGGCAAAACATGAACCAGTAAAAACTACTGTTGTATTTTTAATGTCAGGGCTGATTTTCATTGTAACCATAGATACAGAGGACTAACTACAACTGCCATATTGATACATCTTGCTAGAAAAGGTCAAAGTTTAATGAAGCAAAACAATCGGTATTATATTAATGATTTTTTTTAACCTAATTCAAAGGCTATGTAACTGAATTTTATGCTAACCAATAAATGCAAAGTGGTTCTGTAATTATTGTATGCATAGGTAAGTTAGCAATTTGCCAGTTGCCTGTCGTTTCCTTTTTGCTGCTGTCACAAATGGCTCGGGTGCAGGGGGAATTCTTACAGCACTTACACATTTCTTCAGGAGCAGAGACCTAATTATCCTTAGTTTAAATCTGCAACAGGCCGCTACAAAACTGGAATTATCATTGGGTTATTACACTTACTCATGGGCTCAGTGCTGCTACATCTCATGACATAAATGAATAGAGAAAAGTAGTGTTATTTCTGAAATGTCATTAGATGATGCTAGCGTAACACATTTTATAAGTCATACTGCATCCATCTGTTTTATATTTGTTGGGTTCATTTTGTAGGTGTAAATGTCATTAGTATTTAACATTTTAAGACATGCATTATTTGGGAAGATGTAGACATCTTTATATTCTTGCTCTGCTCATCTAAACTATATGAACTAATATCAGGGGTGTCCAAAAGGTAGATTGGGATCTACCAGTAGACCTTTAGCTGGTGATCAGTAAATCTCAAGACTGTCAACAAACAGCTTGTCTAAATCACCTTCCTGTTTTATGCTTTATTATTCAGATATTTTTTATGTTACGTTTACATAAGAAATAGTTGTTGAAATATAACACTATACATTTTTTTTTCTCATAAATCAATATTTAAGTGATATTTTCCATGAAACAGAATGCTCACAAAGCTTTTATGGATGTAGATAATGGGACAACATCACTATAAGTAGATCTCACATTAGTAAAGTATGGGCACTCCTGCAGTATATGGTCGTTTTTTCAGAAGCTCAAGTTGAAGGCCAGTTATGGTGTGTGGCTTAGGATTCTCAGTGGGCTAAACCTTGGGAACGGTTCTGGCAATTAAGTTGTATGAAGTCCCCTTAATCCACTTTGGTGGACTGCCAATATAAGACTGCATGTACATGTCACATTATCAATATTCCTGTTATCTTTTCATTTTTAGTATTTCAACAGTGAACTGGGATGACGAGACAAAGGAAGACAAAAAGGGAGCGGGAGCAAGACAAGTGATGTCAGCATTAAGGTCAGTGATTGGATTAAATAGTGTGATGTATTCGCATGTCATGGAATATAGCTGTTTACATAAACCAGGATCAGCCTGCAAATTTTAAACCAGCAGCCAAAGGTCCATGTGATACAACCACCAGTAACAACTAGTAGAATAATATTAAGTGAGCATTATTATGAGCAAACACTGTCTCCATGGGTCCTGCAGCATTACCATTCTCACTGGATTTCTTTTTTTAGGTTCCATATAAAGTAAATTCTACACTACTTCATAAAAAAAAAGTATTTTTTTGAAAAGGTTCTGTCTTTATATAATTTGATTTTAGGTGAACTCGAGAGTGAATGTTAGAAAGAATAGCTGCTGCAAAGCAATGAAATGTGACATTGCCCAGCTGCCACAGTGACTGAGCCAGCCACACTCACAACTGCCAAGAGGCTCTCCAGGCTGAATAAACTGTCCTTATTCCAGAATACAAGTTGCGTTTAAAGTACTGAACAGATGTTGGAAAAAAATACAAAAACTTCACCCAAATAATGACTTAAAGTTACAGTAAGGTGCTCAGAACAATTCATATTCTAGAAAATTCGTATGGTCAAAACTTTGTGTACCATATCTGTGACTGCTCTATGTCATAAGCAGTTGATTTAGACAATGTTTGCCCCAATATGGTTGTTTGTTGGTAGCGGAGAATAGAAACTTGTCCCAGTATGGTTCCACCCAGTAGTTAAAACTTTTTCAACGGATTAATATGCAACATGAATGTTAAAGGCACTTTCATTTTGTTGTTTATTCTTTTATATCTGGCATTTCCCCATTGACACCATTGGTTTTGGCATTTATTTGTGCTGCCATGTAGCATCATGCTTTAAATTCTTCCCCAATTGGTAAGCTTTATTATATCTAATCAATACCCTTGCCAGAAAAACAAAATCAAAATAAGATTAAATGAAAATCTAGTTTCAAATCTCTGATGCCAATTGATCCTGGTTGTACATTTAGTGCGTCAGGAGCACCGTTTGATGTATAATATACCTTCTCCATTTTACTTGTGTCTTTTTTTGCTGCTTTACAACTATATACTAATCTCAATCAATCAGTGCCGTTTAAGCCATACACAAAGCTTTGTGAGCCATTGTCTGTCTGACGCATGTTTTATCTCTGCAGAAAAATCCATTTGTATTTACGCCTGTCATAAATCAATCCAAAAGCTACTTTTCTGGTCCCACCAACCATTTCACTCAGGGCTCAAATACTGACATATGATTTATTGTCTACTGTTATTATTATTAGATCTGTTCTTCTCTTTCTCTCTTTCTGTGCTGCTCCTTCAATCCATATTCCAGATTAATTGTGACTGTGTTAATGCCTTAGATATAATATAGAGTCACAACAGAGAGAATACATGTCATTTTAGTTTACATGTGACCTGTTCTCTGTTTTTGTTGCCATATTTAATTTGATAACAACTCACCAGTTAAAATTACGTTTGGACAGTAAATAACTGTTACCCACAGCAAACAGCCAGTGGTCATTTTTTTATCGGTGTGTTACAGTCATATTAATGAAAGCAAACATCTGATTGGTTGCTTTGGATTAAGATGCCACAAACAGGTCTACTGCTTTATACAATTCTGTAATTTTAATAAAATTGTATGATCTGTGGTCCACATGGTAGCCTGCCTAATGACCTTAAGTCACACACACCATTGCTTGTATCAACATTTCAGAGGGGGCAAAACTGGTGGTTACTGTCTAAATAATCCTTAAAAGCAGTGGTGTGTACAGTAGTGATGTGTGGGTCGCACCCGACCCTAACCATAACCTGCACTTGACCCTAAACCACAAAATATTTCCATTGTAGGGCCCGCACCCACCCACACCCGCAGATCAATGGTGCAAGTCGTCAAAAGCCATATCTCAGAATACACAACCACTACAGTATTGTAATTATAATTAAAATTGTATGTATATATTGTGGTATGGTAACAAAAAGGTCCTGGGGAAAAGTGATTGATGGAATGCATGTTGCGCTACAGATATTGTTACTGAGGTGAGACCAGTAGTGCTCTTAGCAGAGAAACACTATGGGGCAAATTCACTAAGATGCGAAGTTGCGCCAGGCGCAACTTCGCCGCACTTCGCCAGGCGTAGTTTCGCCAGGGCTCTGCAAATTCACTAAAATTCGAAGTTGCGCACAGGGGTAGCGTAAGGTTGTGAAGTTGCACTAGCGTTGATTCGCTATATAAAGCGAAGTTACGCTAATTTGCATATGGCGCGAAATTCAAATTTCAATGGAGGAACACGTATCTGCACTACAAATGCCTAGAAAACCTTCAAATCAGCAAATTAAAATTTTATTTTGCCCTACACATGTGCCCACTGTCTAGGTAAGTTGCCATGAGTCAGGAAATGTAGGGGGGAGGAAGGGGAGCCCCAAAAAATGTTCGATCTTTTTCAGCCTATCAGCCATCATGTAGAAAACACGCCAGCGTTTTTTTGGGACTTAGAAAAAAAATTGACTTTTTTTTAAACAATCCCTATCTACTCTATTGCGCTTCGCCAGGTCTGAGGTGGCGAAGGAAGTCTAGCGTAAAAGGTAGCGTTCAGTACACTGCACAAGTTAGTGAATTTGCGTTGTTTCGTCGCTAGCGAAAATTCGCCTGGCGTAAGGTTGCGAACGTTCGTTAGTGAATTTGCGCAGTAGCGAAAATGCCAAACGCTAGCGAATTAACGCTAGCGTTTGGCGCTTCGCGGCTTAGTGAATTTGCCCCTATGTCTCTCTGCAAGAAGGTTGGATTTTTTCTGTTGAACTGCTGTGTTTCGGTCAACTTCCCCCTGCGAGGGGAAATTTCTGCAGCCGCTGGAAAATAAATGCGGGCAGAAACCCCTTAAACCGATCCAGGTGTGTGAAGTCGCCTCTTTTGCAGCCTACCAGCGAGTGAACCCCCACAATATATATAGAGATATATAGATAAACGTATATATTTTTGCCAGTCAAGATATTGTCAGTCGCCTACTGCATTGTATTAAAACTCAAAACAACCAGTGCAGAAAATAGCACGGGAATGAAAAACGTTAATGAAATGTATGAAGCATTATAGAAGATTCCCTACTCTATTGGGCACTAGGGTGCATCCCATCACCCAGTGTGCTAGAAAATGATAAAAGGGATGGGAACTTGATAATATTTTTTCTTGCTTTGATGCGTCTTTTCTCTAAAAGTAAAAAATATTCTGATGGTGACAGTTTATCGAGGAACTTGCTTTAAACTAATTCCTGTATTTAGATATTGCTAATCAGTAGATGTACATGTAGAACCATTCACAGCTTGATGTCATTAGTAAATGGGGATTATCCGCAGGACTGAGGATCTTTATACAGCTGGGAACTGAATTCAACTGAGCTAGTGGAATGTAGCCACAAAATTCTGGGCAATACCCGGTGTTACATTAGCAATTTCTATATCCTTCTTGTCATTATCACTCCAGGGAAGAAATGCTTTACATATTGTCATTGACTGACCTTTGCATCTTTTGTAACATCACCTTCTGCAGGATTCCACTATCGAGAAAAGCTTCCTGAGTCTGTTTTTGTGGAGATCGTTATATTGAATTTATAAAAATAGGCGTTCCTTTATGCATCCTAAGACGGCTTCACTGGCATTTGTCTCTCAGTAAAAATAGTGCAGGTACTGTACAGCTTAGTCACTCAGGTTGCACATGGAATTTACAATGTTTCTCATAGCAAAGCGCTTCCCAGAGCAATGCACAATATGTCATTATAGATGTGCAATGAGCAAAACGCCGTTCTTGCATGAAATAATGAGGCACCATTAACCAATAATGTTCTTCTTTTGATTGATAGCTAGAAGGATGTCATTTGTATCCTTCGAATATAGATAACGATCTGAATGGCATAATGAGCACCAATGTAAAGGAAAAACTAATTAGTTTTTTTAGGTATCCTTATGCACGCTTGTTTGTCAGAGTAATTCATTGTTTTAGGGATGTATGCTGCTGATTTCCATTACAGCACAATGTTAGTTGCCCTTCAAATAACACATACAATGGAGCAGTAGTGCATGCTTTTTTAAAGATTCCCAGTCCCTGAAATTTGCCCCCCCAAATACTCCTTCCTGCTTCCACTAGCTCCCCTAACACTTCCAGCTCCCACTTAGCTCCCCTGATACTTACAAGTCCCATGGCACTCCCAACTCCAACTAGCCCCTGACACCCTCAGGTCCCTTTAGCTCCACTTGCTCTCCTAGCTCCCACTAGTTCCTTGATCTTTCCTGTTCCCACTAGCTCCCCTAACACACCAGGTCCTATTAGCTCCACTCACATTCTCTGCTCCAACTAGCTCTCCTGGCACTCCAAGCCCCCACTAGCTCTCCTGACATTTCCTGCTCCCAATAAGCCTATCTGACACTCCCAGGTCCCATTAGCTCTCCTTGCACTCTGTGCTCACATTAGCTCCCCTGACATTCCCTGGTCCCACTATCTTTGTAGAATTTCAGTTTCCAATAACATCTCAGACATTTTTTCTCCTATAGCTTCCTAGGTAATTTCTAGTCCCATTAGGTGTACAGATAAATATTGTTCCTACTGTATCCCCTGAAACTCTTCTCCCACTCGATCCCAAACACCTTCTGCTCCTATTTGCTCTCAGATACACTCTGCTCCATAAACACTTCACTGCTTTACAACTATGGCTCACTCAAGAAAACCATATCTCTAGCAGAGCCCCTATAATGATAGGTGTAAATTTGCATCTCTAAATGTGAAGAGTATCTAAACATAGCACAGCTAAACTGTGGGTTTCAATGCTCGCGTACCATACATAAAAGAACTTAAAGAAGTAACAGGGTCAGCTTACCCTTTGCTGATGAATATGATCACACAACTGTTCTATACTTTCACTAGAACTCTATGTTTGCTCATTAATTTCAGCAGTGTTCCTCAAACCTGTCCTATGGGAACATTTAAAAAGCCAGAGCTGAAATATTGCTTTGTGTGAAAGAAAGCAGATGAGTTAATGAAAGTATCAGGGCTCCAGATTTCTCATTGCTATGTTACTGTTCCACCTGCAAGGTTATCTGTAAATCGTATCCTATAAAGGGCTCTCAGAAGACTGGTCTGAGACACTGCATTCATGTAACATTCATCAGACCTCGCAAAACACTACTGACACCTATTTCATGTTCCTTAGAATTCCCTTTTTGCTTTGGCCAGCTTGGCCCAATTATTATCCCTGGCAACCTCTTTTGCTTTGTGGCATTGTGTTATAAGCGGTTTCAAATAAATATGAATCACATGTGCTGTGTATCATTGATCTCTATGTGTCATCCTTGTCCGTTATATTATATTGAGTCATAGCTCAGCTGAACTCTTTTATAAATGACAGGTTGACAAAGTGCGTTTAATTGCTGACACATTGTTAAATTAATAAATGGCAATTCGTTTGAATCCTGAATATAATGCTCACATTTTGATGAAATGTCAAGCAAAGAACCACATGTAACTTGTGTTATGGGATGACTCAGATGACTTTACTTTAATGCAGTAGAGCATAACAAACATAAGCTAGCTGCCAAATGTATGTGATTTATAGAATGTTCTTGGTCCTACATCTGGGCTGAGAGATAACAATACCTCATATATTTTCACTTGAAAGACAAATGGACTTATGAAGTGCTTCTACTATGTATACCATAGGACCACAATAGATAGGAGCACAGTAAATTTCTGTATATACACAGGGCAGCATATCATGTATATAATGGCAGCATAATGGACTGCAACAGAGTGTACAGTATATACAGAGGTGCATGGAGCATGTTTGGAAGCAAGAACCATTAATGAATGGTCTTAATTTGACTACATTTTTGTGTGAACTCAATTGTAGTTGCTGTCCTACTGTAAATGAGGAAATTGTAGCAACAGACAGGCACCAATCCAGAAAAACAAAAGTGGAATCCAGGAGCCCGTAGTTTAGATCATAAAAATGTTATTTTACATAATGATTAAAAACAATACGCGTTTTGTGGCGCCAAGAGACACATCGGCTGACTTTCTTAGAGACTATTTAAAATAAAAGGAGCTAACTAGGAGTTACATAGGCAGAGTTCCAAATATAGACCAACCAATAGGTTTCCATATATTGTTAACTATATTAGATCAACATAGTATATACACTATGTATAAATACAATATATACACTATGGTAAATCAGCCCTGACTCAATTAACTATAAAGGAAGAAGACCCCACATTTGAGGGGGGTCAGGGTATAGTCCTGCAGCGGGTTGGATACCTTTTGGTACCCACTGAATAGCCGCAAATCAGACAAAATGTGGGCATAAAAAACAGGCTGGGAACGAAGATGTGTGTTTTATTACACTGCTGACTCTACTCATATTCTGAATTTCACAAATACCTCTCCTGAGTGATGATATTCCCACATGGTTTCAGAGACTTCCAGCTACTCCTCTGAGTAGACAAATGCAATCTGTGTAGCGATTACTTTCTCTTTAGCACCCATACATCAACCATCAGGGAGGTCATAGCTCTGTTTACATCCCAGACCACATTCAAGCCCAGTGTAAGGACCACAAATCCCTTCTACATATTATACAGGTATGGAACCTTTTATCCAGAATATTTGGGACCTAGGGTTTTCCAGGATAAGGGGCATTTCCACAATTTCTTTATACCTTGTCTACTAAAGAATATTTAAATAAACCCAACAGGGTTGTTTTGCATGCAAAAATTAATTATATCTTAATTACATACTTATATAATTAAACTGGGTTGAAAAAAGACAAAAATCCATCAAGTTCAACCCCTCCAAATGAAACCCAATGTTCATACATACATACATACACTCACACCGACCCCTCTATACACTCACATAAACTATATATAATAATATCTATATTAATTGTAGATTTTCGTATCACAATAGCCTGCAATGACATAATATGAATCAGCCATCACAACATCACCCGGCAGTGCATTCCACAACCTCACTGTCCTATATTACTATAGCCGGTAAGGCATTTTTCAGTAGCAGTATGCACAAAATGTCTCTGTCTTAAATATATTGATAATGGGTTGAGTGCAGAGGACTCTTGTATTTGACTATATGTATTTTGTGGTCACAGCCTCATTGCACCCCGCCTAATGGTTTTTCAAAAATAGTGGTGAGCACAACTTTCCCTTGTTTGTTAGGGCTCTTACACATGAGCGTTCCGACCTGCGCTCCCCTGCGTTCCGTTTTTTGGCGTTCAGACGCAGGGGAGCGCAGGAATAGATGCAAGTTATTATTTGAAATGGGGCTGTACTCACTCAGGCGCGTGTAGGTGCCGAACGCAGGTTCAGACGCAACATGCTGCATTTTTCCTGTGTTCGGCGCCTACACACGCCTGAGTGAGTACAGCCCCATTTCAAATAATGACTTGCGTCTATTCCTGCGCTCCCCTGCGACTGAACGCCAAAAAACGGAACGCAGGGGAGCGCAGGTCGGAACGCTCATGTGTAAGAGCCCTTATAGTTATACAGGAGCAGTGACCAGTTCCATGTTGTAGCTCCCACCTTTCCCAGCTATAGTCAGGTGATCCCACTGGTGTCTAATAAAAGGGCAGCCAAGTTTGGGAGGTTTACTTTGAAAGCAGCTAGTAAGTTGCAGGTAAAACTTAGTCCCTTTGTAAAATGTATAATTAAGCAATTGATTTCTTAATGAATCAGATAAAATCGAGCATAGGACTGGCCAGATATGGGATGACTTTGACGTAGTTGGCCAGCTTAAATATATTGCAATATATGGACAAACAATCCCTGTTTTGTTTAAAGGGTAAGGCATTTTTCAGTAGCAGTATGCACAAAATGTCTCTGTCTTAAATATATTGATAATGGGTTGAGTACAGAGGACTCTTGTATTTGCAGCAAATACATTACACTACACAAGCCTGGTAAACTTCCATAAAATAGTTATTTTGCCCTATACATGTGCCCACTGTATAGTTTAGGTGCCATATGTTAGGAAATGTAGGGGGGAAGGAGGGTACCCCCAAAAAAATTTACGATCTTTTTCAGCCTATCACCCTTAAAAAAAGTAAAAGACGCCAGCGTTTTTTGGGACTTAGAAAAAATTTCAACTTTTTTTGAAGCAAGCCCTATCTACTCTCTTGCATTTCGCCTGGTCTGAGGTGGCGAAGGCAAGTCTGGCGCAAGAGGTAACGTTCAGTAAAATGCGCAAGTTAGTGAATTAGCATAGTTACTTACGCCCCTTTGCCAAATCGCAACTTTGCCTGGCGTAAGGGTGCGAAGTAGCGCTAGAGTAGGTCCACTTCGCTAGCGAATTTACACCAGCGCCGTTAGTAAATCAGCGAAATAAAATTACTTCACGCTGGCGAATTTTTGCTATTTTTTGCCCTTTAGTAAATTTGCCTCTAAGGGCTCTTACTCACGCGTGTTTTTACATGCGCTCCCCTGCGTTCCGTTTTTCGGCGTTCAGCCACAGGGGAACACAGGAATAGACACATTTCATTATTTCAAATGGGGCTGTACTCACTCAGGCGCGTGTAGGTGCCGAACGCAGGAAAAATGCAGCATGTTGCGTCTCAACCTGCGTTCGGCACCTACATGCACCTGTGCGAGTACAGCCCCATTTGAAATAATGAAATGCGTCTATTCCTGCGCTCCCCTGCGGCTGAACGCCGAAAAACAGAACGCAGGGGAGCGCAGGTAAAAACACGCGTGAGTAAGAGCCCTTAGGCTTTTGCTAAATTGTTTAAAAGTAAGGAGCAATTGTTTTTACAAATAACCTCAAAAGCACTGACTTTGGTTAGAAAATATATTTTCTCTTATCTCAATTTTTTGGGGGATTGAATTGCCCTTTAAGTTAATACCTTTTTTATGCAAGACAGTACAAAATTCCCCACAACCTTTGGAATTAAGGAAACCCCCAATACACTTTCTACCAAAGTGCATAACCTTGCATTTATCGACATTGAACCTCATTTTCCAGTTTGCTGCCCAGTTTCCCAACTTAGACAAATCACTCTGCAAAGTGGCAGCATCCTGCATGGAACCTATAGTTCTGCACAAATTTGTATCATCGGCTAAAATAGAAACAGTACTTTCAATGCCCACCTCCAGGTAGAGTATTTGTAATACCCTAAACAAAAGCCCTTGCCCTCTGGTGGAAACTTACATTTTCCACCACTCTTTGTAATCTATTCTTCAGCCAGTTCTCTATCCAGGTACAAATACTATGTTCCAGGCCAACATTCCTTAATATAACCAGTAACCTTTTGTGTGGCACTGTATCAAATGCTTCAGCAAAGTCTAAGTAAATCACATCCACTGCCATCCCAGATCGAGGTCTCTACTTACCTTCTCATAAAAAGGCAATTAAATGAGTCTAACAAGGTCTATTACACATAAAACCATGCTGGCACAAACAGTATTATGATTTGCAATGAAGTCAAGCATCCTATCCCTTATAACCCTTTGAAAAGCTTTCCTACCACTGATGTCAGTATAACTGACCTTAACTGGTCCTGCATTTTCTGCAGTCCTATACTGTAAAATACACACCTTCAACCTCCTTGTTTGATTACTTATGGTTTATTGAAGTCCAAAATACTCATAAGGGAATTCCCAGAGTAGAATTCCATGTCAATCAATCAATTAGACTTCTACTTTAATTAGTCTTAGTGCAGTTGACCAATCAGAATTACTGAATAACTGGTATGGGCTATTTCTGTACGATTAAATTACTCCTGTTTTGGGAATTCAGCTTCCTCGGCCTTGAGTACATTCTGGCTCAGTATGCTCAAAGCTGTTACAATATCTACCATGAGTAATTATCTACAGCAAAGATAGAGTAGGCAACAATTGTGTCTGCTAGTTGATCTCCAAACAGGTGCAACCAACTTAGTTATTATGTGGCAAATGTTGCATATTACATTGAAAAAATACATGGCTGGACTGCAGCCTACAGCACGTAACATCCTCTTATTTGTGTCGGTAAGTTATCCTCCCATTTAGATTGCAAGCTCTATGGGTCAAGGACCTCCATCCGCTTGTCTCCTTGACACTAAGCTATAAATCATTATTGTACTTTGTGTTTATTATTGTACTTTGTACTTATTTGTATTTATTATTGCATTTACCCTGTTTGTTCTAGTATTTTATTGTCCTGCTGTACAGCGCTGCATTTTCAAGTAGGACTATATAAATAAAAATATACATATATATACATACAATGCAAATCAGTTTCCTCTGGTAAGTAGACTACTATCTGACCCTAATAGAAAGACTAATGCAAATGAGAATAAATCGCCTCTTTTTTTCCCCCACATTTCCAATATTAAACAGCAACTTTCATGGTTGTTCAAAACATAATATATAATTAACTATGGCCTTGACTTGATTTTTTTAGCATCATGTATGTACACAATGAAATGAATAGCATGGTGCAGATGAATTCTGATGATGACCCCCGGCTGAGTGAACAGCAGGCGTATTTGGTGCCAGTGGGTGACTAAGCCTCTGAGATCCTGTTCTAAAGGTATCAAGCAGCTGTATTTTTGCTTAGTGCCTATTCCACATTGTGAGACTCCAGATGGGTAAATGGCCAAAGATTCAGAGGTATATTTAATAAAGGAATTGCATACTAATTCTGTCATCTAACCTCTGTGGGAATCAATTGGCAGTAGTCAATCTGCGAGCTGTATGCCAGCACCGCGGGAGTTGTGATTTAGAAAAGATATGTATTTACTGAGCTTAATTGCAGCTGCCGTCATGTGTGTGTGAAGCAACTTGATCAGTGGACGATGGGTGCCCCCACTGGGGCAATAGAAGCAAACTGAGCACTAACTCTAAAGGGGATAGAAGTCTGAATTTATCTCAATATTTTCTGCTACAAACTCTGATCAAATCCACTTGGGTTTATGTGCACTTATTTATTATTAGTTTTTCCTGAAATTTTGCTTTGTGGGTAAAAAAACAGTTTTTTACGATTTCTTTGGATTTTTCCTCAGATTTTCACGATCTTTTTCGGATTTTTCACCTGAAAACTCAGATTTTTGCCCAAAAACTTCGGGGTATCGCACATAACCCAGCACACATCAAAAAATCATTGGAACTTCTCCCATTGACTTATATGCAACCTCGACAGGTCTTAGATGCTGGATTTTCAGACTTTTCCATCCGTGATTTTATAAAAAGGGGTGTCCAAACTTTTTGCAACAAGGGCCAGATTTAGTGAGGTGAAAATGTGTGGGGGCCAACCAATTAGCCTGACATCCACTCCAAGGTAGCTAGCTTGTGATCAGGATCATTCACTCCTGGAGATGGACGCATACACAGCGTTTAGGAAGTGGAGAAGTGGAGTCTGCTTGGACTTATTCTCTGCGCCTCATTTAGACAAGGAATCGTGTAGTCATAGCAGTAATATTTGGGCACATGATAAGTGAAATGATCGCCTATACTGCTGCCTGTGTGCTGAAGGTGTTAGCAATAGACATGTACTGGCACGTAGTGATGCAATACTCTCGCATACTTCTTTAGTTTACTGTACTGGCACGTCAGTACGTCTATTGCACATTCAGCCCAAAAGACGTATGCGAGAGTGGCACGTCACCGGCGGCGATTCCAGTGAAGAAGCCGTCTGAGGCGTCTCCTCAAAATGCCGCTCCCTCGCCAGCTTACCCATCTGCAGGGGAGGCATCCGAGGCAGGAACACTAGTGCGGAGAGCGCAACTGTAAAGCTGAATTTCCTTTTTTTATAACCGGAAATTCAGCTCTTAAAAGTAGAGGAGCGGCTTTTTGCCACCCCTGGAAATGTATCTGAGACGAGTGCCTCATTGGCCGAGCGCTCTATTGCTAACACCTTCAGCACACAGGCAGCAGTATAGACAATCATTTCCGTAATGTGCCCAAATATTATTGCTATGGTTACATGATTCCTGATTGCACTGTGCTGGGGTTGCCACATTATTATTAATTTCATGATGGAGGCTGAGGGCCAGTATAAATTTAAACATAGGCCGCAATTGGCCCGCGGGCCTGACTTTGGACATGCCTGCCCTAAATGCTTGTTTCTAAATGGACCTGCTAGAAACAAACGCTCAATAAAAAGGAGTTTGCCTGATTATATGACTAATCACAGGGTCAAGTCAACAGAACATATGAAATATATGTATTGTAATATTCTTTTATAGATGTTTTTTGTGTAAGAAAGTACAACCAAAATGCATAGAGGGTAAGAATGAGAATATCCGGAAAGCCATTATTCTGAGTTTTGTGAAGGCCATCGCAGATGACTCCATTGTGATCAAATGATTCACATTTATAAAAATGATTTCCTTTTTCTCTGTAATGTATTACTAACTAACCTGATTCAGTTATATGAATCCAAATTGGCAAAAATACAATCGTATTGGGTTTATTTAATGTTACAATGATTTTTAGCAGACTTAAGGTATGGAGATCCAAATTACGTAAAGATTACTTATCCAGAAAACCCTAGGTCCTGGATAATAGATCCCATACCTGTAATACATCGAAACACAACATTTAATGCAAAGGCACAACAGCTTCATTTGGCAGGTATGTTATTTGCCTATGCTTTGCAATTACACAGCAGAAGAGATAAGAAATCATGGGCTAATTGTGTGTCATTTTATTTACAATATTAAAGGGGTTGTTCACCTTAAAATTAACTTTTATTATGATGTAGAACATGATATTCTTTTTTATTATTTGTGTTTTTTGAGTTATTTAGCTTTTTATTCAGCAGCTCTCCAGTTTGCAGTTTCCACAGTCTGGTTTCTAGTGTCCAAATTCCCCTAGCAACCATGTATTGATTTGAAAAATAGACTGGAAAATGTAAAGGAGAGGGCCTGAATAGAAAGATGAGTAATAAAAAAGTAGCAATTACAATAATTACAGAGCATTTTTTTAGATGACCACCATTTGAAAGCTGGAAAGAGTCAGAAGAAAAAAGCAAATAATTAAAAAACTATAGAAATTAAATAATGAAGACCAATTGAAAAGTTTCTATTGATTCTATAGAATGCTAAAAGTTAACGATAAGGTGAACCGCCCCTTTAACATGTATTTGTAATCTAATGTTCAAATAAAAACCACGTTCTCAATGTTAGTGTCTGTGTGTGTATTTATTTCATGCATGTTTATTATATATGGGTGTCGCCAGTTCAGAGTCGTCTCCTGCATCTTGTCTGGTCTGGTTAAGATCACATACAAGGTACATTACAGAGAAAAAGGAAATCCTTTTTAGAAATGTGAATTATTGGATTAAATGGAGTTTTAGGAATTGTTTAGGCCATAATAATTACCACAAAATAAACTACAGGGATAGGATTCATTATCCGGAAACCCATTATCCGAATCATGAGAAGTTCATCTCCCATAATGCCAATATAATGAAATAATTCACATTTTTAAAAATGATTTCCTTTTTCTCTGTAATAATAAAATAGTACCTTGTACTTTATCCAAACTAAGATATAAATAATCCTTATTGGAGGCAAAACAAGCCTATTGGGTTTATTTAATGTTTACATGATTTTTTAATAGACTTAAGGTATTACCCAAGTTATGGAAAGATCCCCCCAGGTCCCAAGCATTCTAGGTAACAGGTTCCATGCTTGTATATAAGATGGACTTATATTCATGTTTGCTATAAAGCTTCTGCAGAATTGACTGGCATATGGTATTCTGCACAGAGATTCTAGTTTCTGGCAGTACATATTTCATTGATTTGTGTTTCTTCATATTACTGAGAACAGCCCCAGCTGCCACAATGAGGAACTTCATGCAAATGCTGTAATGAAATGGGCCCTCCAGCAACTGAACTCTCAAAAATGCTTTCTTAACGTATAAACACAAGACGCGTTTTTTGATGTAAATATCATTCCTTCCAAATCGCCATTATGGTCTCCTTTTTATTTCAGGTGGCTGGATCATAGCGGAAACACTCGGCCTCGTGTTTTTATATGGTCATGAAACTCCTCTGTAATTTATATTATCCTTATAATTTACAAGAGGGGGTACTTTATTCACTATATATGTCTATTTATGTGTGTGTATAATTGTGTATGTAGCTACATAAAGAGAGTTACAAAGTCAACGACTTTGTCTGTGGAATCTTACAGAAGGGTTAAACCTGATGTACACTTTTTGGATGAATCCTTACCCATTCTCTGTTTGTCACCCTCCCAAGCCTCAGCATTTATTTGACTATTCCTCTTGTCTGTACCTGAACATTTACTCATAAATTTTAGGCTCTGTCAAGTTATTAACGATAGAGTGCAGATACTAACACCTGTTTTGGTGCAGTACTGTACTGCTCTGTTGCAGCACCCACAGATCATCAAGCAACCATTGGACTGAATCTGAATCAAGTTAAAGGAAAACTATACCCCCAAAATGAATACTTAAGCAACAGATAGTTTATATCAAATTGAATGACATATTAAAGAATCTTACCAAACTGGAATATATATTTAAGTAAATATTGCACTTTTACATCTCTTGCCTTGAGCCACCATTTCGTGACTCTATCTGTGCTGCCTCAGAGATCACCTGACCAGAAATACTACAACACTAAGGGGCCGATTCACTAACTTCGAGTGAAGGATTCGAAGTAAAAAAACGTCGAATTTCGACGGTTTTTTTGGGCTACTTCGACCATCAAATGGGCTACTTCGACCTTCGACTACGACTTCGAATCGAAGGATTCGAAGTAAAAATCGTTCGACTATTTGACCATTCGATAGTCGAAGTACTGTCTCTTTAAAAAAAACTTCGCCATCTAAAAGCTACCAAACTCAATGTTAGCCTATGGGGAAGGTCCCCATAGGCTTGCCTAACTTTTTTTGATCGAAGGATATTCCTTCGATCGTTGGATTTAAATCCTTCGAATCGTTCGATTCGAAAGGATTTTATCGTTCGATCGAAGGAATTATCCTTCGAACGTTCGATCGAACTATCTGTGCTAAATCAGTCGAATCAGGGTTAATTAACCCTCGATATTCGACCCTTAGTGAATCAGCCCCTAACTGTAACAGGAAGAAGTGAGGAAGCAAAAGGCAGAACTCTGTCTGTTTATTGGCTCATGTGACCTTACATGTGGTTTGTATGTGTGCACAGTGTGTGTTACGATCTCAGGGGGCGGCCCTTATTTTTTAAAATGGCAATTTTCTATTTATGATTACCCAATGGCACATACTACTAAAAAAGTATATTATTATGATAATGGTTCATTTACATGAAGCAGGGTTTTACCCATGAGCTGTTTTACTCAGTATCTTTTAATAGAGACCTACATTGTTTGGGGGTATAGTTTTCCTTTAAAGGGATACTGTCATGGGAATTTTTTTTTTTTTAAATGAATCAGTTAATAGTACTGCTCTAGCAGAATTCTGCACTGAAATCCATTTCTCAAAAGAGCAAACAGATTTTTTTATATTCAATTTTGAAATCTGACATGGTGCTAGACATATTGTCAATTTCCCAGCTGCCCCAAGTCATGTGACTTGTGCTCTGATAAACTTCAATCACTCTTTGCTGCTGTACTGCAAGTTGGAGTGATATCACCCCCTTCCCTTTTCCACCCAGCAGCCAAACAAAAGAACAATGGGAAGGTAACCAGATAACAGCTCCCTAACACAAGATAACAGCTGCCTGGCAGATCTAAGAACAACACTCAATAGTAAAAACCCATGTCCCACTGAGACACATTCAGTTACATTGAGAAGGAAAAACAGCAGCCTGCCAGAAAGCATTTCTCTCCTAAAGTGCAGGCACAAGTCACATGACCAGGGGCAGCTGGGAAATTGACAAAATGTCTAGCCCCATGTCAGATTTCAAAATTGAATATAAAAAAATCTTTGCTCTTTTGAGAAATGGATTTCAGTGCAGAATTCTGCTGGAGTAACACTATTAACTGATGCATTTTGAGAAAAACATGTTTTCTGATGACAGGATCCCTTTAATAATCTCCATGGCTGGATGTTAGAAAGGAGCAGATCATTTACTCGATAGTTGGCCTTCAATTCATCAATGCCCTAATGCTCCTCTGTTATATAGCACCAACGTATTGCTTTTCACACAGATCATTCACATCAATGCTCCAAAAGAGCTTACAATATAAGGTCCCTATCTCATTAATTCAAACTATGGTTGATATGACCTGTCCAGGCCCGGATTTGTGTAAAGGCCACCTAGGCCCTGGCCTAGGGTGGCAGGATTTTAGGGAGGCGGCATGCTGCCCAACCACACCCATTGGTTCAAAAACACTGGGGATGCGCTGGAGATACAATCATTTTTTAAATTTCCCATGCACAAATCCCGATGGCCCAGTCCAGATGATGAAAATTTGCACAAATAAAGGGGAGGGGACAGGGGCGACGAGCGATAGTGGGCCTAGGGGCGCCCGCTATGTAAATCCGGCCCTGGAGTGCTGAGAAACCCCACACAAGTATGGGGAGAACATACAAACCTTTTGCAGGAATCTAGGCTGGAACTGAGCCTGGGACCCCATCACTTTAAGGCAGCAGTGATAACCATTGTCTTGCTGGCCCATATTATTTGTAAGACACCTTTTCCAGTAACTCAAATGTGTGAAGTAATCCCCAAATACTGGTGGATATTTAAAAAAACATTCCATTTCCATTGTTGAATGTGTTTGAGCTTCTGCCTGATATGTTCCAATTGCCAGTGGAAATGGTGCTTTCAGTTGATTACCTGACAAACCCTAATGCAGGGATAGACATGCACTGGCACTGCAGATGCCGCAGAACCAACAGGAGGAATTGTTTGAGCTGCAGTTTTCTCAACATCTAAAAATGGCAAACCCTGAAGATTTCTACTCATATGGATATTCCTGCAATTAAAAAGTTTCTCTTAAATATTCTTGGACATATGTTTTAGGGGTCTTTACTTGCCACACCAAAGGTGCAGGTCTGCAAATTTTGCATAAAGCAGTTACTTGCATCAACATGTGCTCCCTGCACTTACATTTAGTTGCATTAGGTGCTACTTCCTTCCTTTTGCCTCCTGTTCCAAATCTTTGGAATCTAAAGCTTTGGGTTTTAGGTTCCAGTTACATTGCTCGTGGAGTTATTGAAATAATAAACTATTTATTTTTTGCTACAAACACTGATTCAAATGTGTCCCTGATATGAAATGTCTTCCCTGTGTAGCTACATGATACAGCTTACCTGAAAATCCATCAGTATCTTATTGTATTCATACTTTGGCATCAACATCTATAAGATGGTCATTGTTTTCCTCTAGATATTGTTGGCAGATAAAATAGTGTTTTGTTTTTTTTTTAAAATGTAACTGCAGCAGTGGAAAACTGTTTGTCATTATGGTTGCATCAGTCGCCATACAAAATAACATACTGTGTATATGGATAAGCCTAGGTCTCTCTCTTTCTCTCTCTCTCTCTCTCTCTCTCTCTCTCGTATGTACTGCCAAATGTATTTATACAACATTAAACACAAGATTGTTGTGATGGGTTCATGCAAACACAAATGAAGAAACTTTTTTATGCACATATTAACATTAATCACATCAATATGCACTCTCCAATGTGTGCATTTTAGCAGTGTTGGTCTGGGGTACACAGGGCCCACCGGCACACCCAGATTTGTGGGAAGGCCACAAAGTACCGGGCCTAGGACAGCTCAAATTAAGAGGCAGCATGTCGTCTCATAAATAGAAATTCACGCATGCTCATATGAGTGAGCCCGGAGGGGGGGAGTAGCAGAAGAGACGGGGCATAAGTGTGAAGTGCAAATCCGGCCTGCCCACCAGATACCAAATTCAACGGTCTACCTGGGGTGAAAAATTAAAGATGCCAATGCAATTCACAGTGGAACACACAGCCATCTTGGATTTAGTTTGAAAATTCCTGCCTGAACTTGGCTGACTTGCAGGCAGACAACAGGGACCCCCGGGATTTTTAGAGCACCTGCATTTGTGAGTGCATTTGGATTTTCCAAGTTAGTGATGAAGAGGGGTAGCGGTGTCCATTTGTCTCCCCAGTGTGGGCAAAAGAACAAATTTAAGGCTATATTTTCCTGAAATAGCAATAAGTATCTATTTATAGGCAGATCTTTCTACTCGAGCAATAGGAAAAGTAAAAATACACTTTTACATTTGTAATAAGAATCAGTTTCTGTTGGGTTCTCCATGTAATGAAAACCATTCCTCTCCCAGGTGTTACAATGTGTAAACAAAAAAAGGAAGAGACAAAGGCACTGACTTTGATTTATGTGCGTTCATAGCAGTTTTATGCCCAAAATCATTTCATTTAAAAACACCTTGTTGCCTTCTTTGTGTACTCTGTGGCACTTTACCCCTGCTATGTGCGAATGCTTTGTATGTGTTCATTTTATCCATATTTGGTTTGATCTTTTTATATTTAATTGTCTTCTTCTGACTCGTTTTCTCCTTCTGACTCCTACACTAACTACTGTTCTGATCAAAAGGCTCTGGAACATATTTTGTGGAAAATAAAAAGACTGCATGGAAAATATATTTCCAGAATTCATTAAACCTTAAAAATATGCTAAGCAGTCCAGTACATGAATCACAGTCTTATATTTACATATTATGATTGGTATCAGCACAAAGTGTTACAACTAACTCTGTAGCTTGTAGGTTTACAAGGTAAAAACTTGAAAAATGAAGCATAAAATACGTTTTTCTATTGGACAATTCTCAAGAAATACAATGATTGTGTTAATAATGTTAATAGTATTATGGCTCATGCCATCAGTTTTGGACTTGACACTGGATCACAGCTTAACCAGCACACCCCAAGTACATACACTTATCAGTCACAAGTATGAGTTTACACCTGGTCACATGATCTCTGCAAAATGTACAGAATTGCATGAGAATGGAAAATATTTTGATAAGCACATTGTAAGCAAATTACAAAAAAGATTACTTTCAGTTAATATTGTGCTTTTGAATCAAGCCAATATTGCAATGTTAACAGAATAAATAACTGCTAGTCATTGGTAATCAAAGGGCCCCATACTTTTAAGATAGTGGGGCTCTTCCTCCTTTATAAGTCTGACAGTCACATAAGCCCTCTTGGCAATGGGACCTGCCAAGAAGTAGAATGGTTCCCCAATAAAAGAAATGCCCTGTAAATAAATGAACACACTCTTGCCCCACCCAGGCACACTACATTACACCCCAACACCTCCTGCAATCCATCCAAACCTGTCCACTCCCAGAAAGCCCTGTCCATTTTTGTAAATCATACCTTCCCATTCTCTTCTTTGCTATGGGGCCGCTGGCTGGAATACTCAGTGTATCCCCCAAAGGCGGCTGTGCAGCTGGGTCTCCTGTGAAAGTTTCATTAAACTTTCTATTTAATCATCTTGTCTGAACCATTACTTGGTCTACATCAGTCATTATATTGTGATGCTTTTTTATTGTCTATATTTGAGGTATGATTACCATCATATCAATAAATTAGATGTATATTAAATGGACATGTAGCATTTAAAAACACCCTCATGATGTAAGACATGATAATTAATATATGGTGTGTAAATTAAATTTAGGCTAAAACATTTGATACTTTACATTGAAGCCCACTGGATACTAACATTCTTTCCCCAGAAGCACAGTGAGATGTGGATAGCCAATTACAGCTCTACCGTCACATAGAGAAAGATAAACTTCAGTTCCCTGTAAGGCCCCCCAAACTGATTAGCTTCCCACCAGAAGATGGGGATTAGCGGGCATCCTACAGTCCAAATGACTGAATACTATACATATCAAAAACTGCTCCTCTTCTGCCCCTTCTCTTCTAGGTCACTTTGTCAGTCTATGCACTAGTTTCTACTACATTTCAGAATAAATTTAAACTAGTGACCCTGACATTCAAAGCAGTTCATAACTGTCCCAACCTACATCTTAGAACTTATCTCCATGTTCCCACCAAGGACTTGCTCCTCTACTGACCTACTGCTCAACACTTACACATTAACTTTTTATATAGTTGTATTTAAGACTGCAAGAGCTGCACACCTTTTCTGGTATTCTCACCCACTGTCTGTCTGATTTTTTTATCCTAATCCTAATATTTCTGCCTTCAATATATCTCTTAAATGATAACTAAATCCTATAAATGCATATGACTAAAAATACATCTCTATAACATTAATGATCCAGGACTTCAAAGTTATGCATGAATCTCATCATCTTCTGAAACACATTTACTTAAAGACATTTACCCTTGACATTTACCTTGTGTAGTTTCATTGTGCACCTTTCCGACTCCTGATCTTACCCATCTCTGCACTACAGCTCTCCTTTTAGATGGTAAGCTCTTTTGGGCAGGGCCCTCTTTCTGTTTTGTATTTGTTGTTGGTTGTTGTTGCATGTAATCTTGTATGTTCGATGTATTCACATATTTATTGTATAGTGCTACAGATATGTTGGCCCTTTAAAAATACTTATTTTTAAAACAAACAATTGCACCACAAAAGGTAACATATAAAGGTGCATTACTTCTATTTTTAGAAATATTTTATATAATTGGATATAATCTTTCTTTAACTATGGGGCAAATTGAATGATCATTATAGAGTAATCGATTACAATGGATGAATAACATATAGTGGAATTTATTACTGCAAACATCTGTTATCCTGAAAAGCATGCTAGTGTTTCCATGAACGTTGATTTGAACAAGATCAATAAAAAATGTAATAAAAATGTTATAATTGCCCACAGCCTTTATGGGATTTAGCATCTCAGAGCAGTCATTAGCTTGGCTTCTCTGAGAAAACAGAACCAGACAATGATATATAATATATCATTTCTATAGAAGCACCTTTAACACACAGTTTGTGATTCTAATAAATAGAGTATGTCTTTATATCGTAGAAATTTTAAGACAGTACACCCATTCAGTATATGAAGAGAGAAAACATGCTTTTTGAAATCACGTGTAGCACTATTAGTATCCAGTGTACCCCATATTTACTGTTCTTCAATGCAGCAAACCCTTTAAGGCATTCTAATGTCTTCTCACAAAACTTTTAAATACATTCATCATCACATCTAATTTCTAATCAAGGTTTAATTTCAGATTTTGACCTTCAGCATGTCACCTACCTTCATTTTGCTTAATAGCGTAAGCAATTATTTTCCTGATTGCTGAAAGCTTGATAGCTGCCAATTTGTTTTCCCTATAACACAGAGCATGAAATGATATTTATTCATTGAAAAGTTAATGCAACTGAATGTGTTCAGAAACAAAATAAAAAAATGTATAGCACATAGTTCAAGCATTTTTATGCATTTTTGTTTAGCTCAGTGTCTACATTGTTCCCCTGTTCACACCTCATACAAACTGCTAGAGGGGCACCAGCATTGTGTCACTGTATGTAGCACAGTATGAACTGTTCATCTTAAAGTGGTTCTGATAGGTTTTCATGTCTCCTGCTGTATTCTGCCTTCCCTATGCTCCCTGCATGCGCCATACTCTGTCTGCTCTATACTCCCTGTGTGTGCCATACTCTGTCTGCCCTATGCTCCCTGCATGCGCCATGCTCTGCCTGCCCTATCCTCCCTGTGTGTGCCATACTCTGCCTGCCCTATGCTCCTTGTGTGTGCCATACTCTGCCTGTCCTATGCTCCCTGTGTGTGCCATACTCTGCCTGTCCTATGCTCCCTGTGTGTGCCATACTCTCTGTCCTATGTTCCCTATGTGTGTCATGCTCTGCTTTCCCTATGCTCCCTATGTGTGCCATACTCCGCATGCCCTATGCTCCCAGTGTGTATCATACTCTGCATGCCCAATGCTCCCTGTGTGTGCCATACTCTGCCTGTCATATGCTCGCTGTGTGTGCCATACTCTCTGCCCTATGTTCCTGGTGTGTGCCATACTCTGCCTGCCCTATGCTTCCTGTGTGTGCCATACTCTCTGCCCTATGTTCCTGGTGTGTGCCATACTCTGCCTGTCATATGCTCACTGTGTGTGTGCCATACTCTCTGCCCTATGTTCCTGGTGTGTGCCATACTCTGCCTGCCCTATGCTCCCTGAGTGCACCATATTCTGCGGTTTCTTTTGGGGGTTTGTTAGAATTTGGAAATTGTTGTAAGGGGGGCCTAAGGTGTTTAATCGTGTGCTGGGGGTGCAGGGTTATCCACAGGGGAGGAGGCATATGGATTTAAGGGTATGTTCTTATATGACTTATATCTCTGCAGTGAGCACAAACCTTTAGGTTTTTGCTGTGCTACAACCATTAATGTGGACATGGTCTTAAAAGTTCTTGTGGTAACATGGGTGTGGTTTAAAATGGGTGGGGTTTAACAACAAGGAGTGGTCAACAATGGCTTCCATTATCATCCCTCCAACACATAGGCCAGAAAAATTCCGGCCCTTAGGACCACAGAAGTTGGACATTACTGGTTTAGATGGACAGTAGCTCAAACTAATATGCTATACTTACATACCTCCCAACATTTGAAAAATGGAATGAGGGACACAAAGTCCTGCTATATGCAGCACAGCGAAAATACCTTTGACCACGCCTATTTTACAGCCACACCCCCTAAATACTATGTCCATTTTCCAAAATTTAAGAGGTTATGGAAAGTTTGAACACATTTCTGAAAGTGTCAGGTCCATATTTATGTGTTATTACAGTTTTGCTAATGAAGGTAAAATTGCCCTTTAAGCTGCAGTTCTCCCAAGAGACCTGCTTATCTTATTAGTTACAATTGTATGTAAGTGCAGATGCTGAGTATTCTGGGCTCTCTGCCAATTAAGTTTAAGAAACGTTGTATCTTTTTCTGAGGTCAGTGCAGGAGATCAAAGATAAATGCGAGACATTTCACTAAGAAACAGGGACTGAGGGCTGAGTTGTCAAAATGTGAATAGCCTCTGTGCACAACACTGAACATGGAGAAAAACAAATCCAGAAAAGCAGAGATCTGTTTGAAGGAGAAGGAAAGGCTTGGTGCACTTGGCTTGCCAAATGTTAGGCACCCCCAAGTGATTGTATTTACTTACCTGAAACCCCCGGGCTGGTGCTCCTATCAGCAAAAAACTGGGGTTATTCCAATGAGCACTACGGATCTATCTTCTTCTTTCTTTCCCTTTCTTTGCGTGGCTGCGCATGTGCAGTAGAATGAAAAGCCAAACTTTAACAAGTCGGCTATTTTGTTCAACTGAGCATGCGTTTGCCCCGGGAAATTTGAACAAAAAGGAAGACGGAAGAGAATAGCTCCATGGTGCTCACTGGTATAACCCCAGGCCGATGCAGTTTTCTGCTGATAGGAGCACCAGCAGTTTCGGGTAAGTCAATACAATCACTTGGGGGTGCCTAAGATTTGGCACCCCCAAGTGTACCAAGCCTTTCCTTCTCCTTTAAGGAGGTGAGAAAGAACGTTGTAAGAAAACATAGACCTACTTGCATGAATGTGTGATGCTAAATCTATTGTTTGGTGCAGAAAAATTGATGGTCTGGAGTCATTGGTTTGGTTAGGCCTAAGGCAAACCTATACACTACAGCATACAATTATATTCCTGAAAATGTTGTGCTTCCAAGTTCCTACTCTGTGGCAACAGTTTGGGGAAGGTCCTTCAGCGCAATAATGCACAAGTTATTTCCATACAGAATAACTCCACTAAGGTTAAATAACTAACCCTGACAAATTGGGACTGCTGGGGAAATCCATCTAATAGAAAGTCTTCACATTGACTACCGGCTGTTAGAGCAGCAAATAGAAGTCCAATTTCAGTAACAAACCAGGGACTACAGGCTGAGCTGTCAAAATCGAGACTGACCAGCAAAAAACGGGACAGTTGGGAGCTATGCAAATTCAATGCTTTTCTCAAATTTTTCAGCAAATCAAAACAGGACAGATTCGCTCATTCTAAGCTGCTGTGGGTTACTAGACTTGTAGCAAAACCTTTTACTACCTATCCCCAAACCCCCAAATCTCATGTTATCATATGTCAAGACAAGACAAGACAAGGTACAGATTTCTCATTCTATGTCTGGTTGCATACTGTAGCTCCTGTGATCCATTAGTTTTCCTAATACAAAGTACAAGGCAAAGGGAGGCTAACAAGGGATTTCTAGTGCAAACCATGCGGTAAAACCCATTAGCAAGGGAACAGGGGGTTAATAGGATCCCTCTATACAGCTTTCATTTAAAACTGTTATTATGGCTTTAATACCTGCATTTCTATTAATGTGCATATAAACCTACAAATCAAGGGTAAGCTGAATATATCAGTGCAAATTCAAACCATTTATTCTCCCAAAGTGCTACAGCTGAATCATAGTTTTATAGCATTAATATTAAAATCCATATACTTGCAACTAAAGGGTTGTGTTTCCCTACAATTTATTAGACTTTGGGCTACAAATCTTTTGCACCATTCACATACAGAAAGATATATAAAGGTCATATTTCTTAGATTAACTTGGAACTTTCTTCTCATGCCCAATTTTATGCTCAATGTGTAATCAGGAACTCAGAATCATTTCTCAGAATAAAATGTTTGGGAAGTGTAACTAATCTTACTTAAACACTGACATCTTGTGGTTGCTAGGGGAAACACAGCTAAAGCAGGTATAATCAACTGCAGATCAGCAAAATTTTATTTTTTATCTTGCAGAATCTCTCCACATTTACCCACAGTTTCCCCAAGAATTGTAATTATATATCCTCTGAGGTCTTCTGGATGTATCTAATTCAGACATATGTGCCACGGGACCCTAAACTCATAGTATTACACCTTCATAAAAAGTAGGAAAAAGGAAAAAGACAGATAACACTTATTTTAAAGCTTTTCTAGTTGTGCAGAAAACTAAATACACAAACCATGAGCTATTTTAAGCAGTAGAATGAGGAACATTCTCTTCAGTATAACTTTATAACTTGCAAATGGAATAGGATTCCTCTCATTACTGATAAAGGAAGATGGCTGGCTCACTGAGATTTATCTCTTTGCTCTTATCCTGTTACCAAAACTTTTTTTTTTAGTCTGTTTACACTGTTTTTGTGTATTTCTTTCCTCTGTGGTTCCAGAAACTTTGCTCTCTGTTAGTTGTATATAATACGGACATTGAGAAAATCTCTCACTCCCCCAGACCTGACAGAACAACTATTTCTTTGGATTTTCTGCAAAAACCAGCACTGAATATTAAAATGACAGTTGGAGCAGATGGCTTCCAAGCAGTGGAACATGAAATTATCATACTGCACAATACACATTTATAATGCACAATCATGATGAGGAAGGTAGACAGTGCTATTCTGTATGCAGGTTGTCCATCCTCCACTTACTACAACTGAATGAACATTCCAAATGGTTTTATTAGACTTTTTGTTAGAGTTTTACCAAGGGAATTTAAAGGGACACAGCAAACTTTTTGCCTTAGCCTGAAAACAATGTTAATTCTATTATTTATCAAATATGAATAGCATTGGACAAATGTAATTTTATTTATCTTGGAAAATGTATTTATTCTGCTTGCATATTTTCCTGGTAGACATGGGCCCCTTTTCCCACTGCTTTAAGCCTAATAGTCACACGTGCACATGCAGGTAGCAGCCCAGCCTCAGCAGAATTAGAACAAATAAAGGGAACATATAGCTTTATGAACATGTAAGGGTTTGTTTGCTTACCACACCCCGCAGTTGCACTTGGCCACAATCACTTGCACAATAATACCATTCGTTAAGGGACATGTAAACCCCCCTCCCACACACAAAAATGTCATCACTGAACAGCCTCTTTGAAATCTTATGATAACTGCCACTCTGGTTGTTTAAAGGTTAACAGTAAGGCTGCAGCATCCACTTAATCACTTAGGAATCCTTCTCCTCCTCTAACCTACTCTGTCTCCTCCCTCAGGAATTTGCTTTGACTGTTGGTTACTGAGCATGGTCAGTTCTTCTTAGCTCAGATTACTAAACACGCCCCCAAGTCTAACAGCCAATGAAGAGATAGCATTCCTGGTTCCTATAGAAACTCTAGCTGTCTGATCCTATTTTTTCTCCTAACCACCAGCTTTACCATTGCAGTGCTCAACCCCAGCAGAACTTTTTATCAAAGTATGTTGTGCCTGTGTAAACCTGCATTCTGCATTGCATGAACTTTACAGCATAAATGTATCAATGTTACTGATGATGTGTCAGGTGAAATCTGTTATTTGTTTTAAGAAAATGTGATGGCGCTAGCAAATGGAGGGAGTACATATATATAGTACAAATGATGTGGAATGGGTGGGGAAAATATGTACAGCTTATATACATGGTACGTTTTGGTTTTTTAATTTTTTTTTTATAGTTTTTGAATTATTTGCCTTCTTCTTTTGACTCTTTCCAGCTTTCAAAGGGTGGAGGGTCACCGACCCATCTAAAAAAAACAAATGCTCTGTAAGGCTCCACATTTATTGCTTTTTATTACTCATCTTTCTATTCAGGCCTCTCCTATTTATATTCCAGACTCTTATTCAAAGCAGTGCAAGGTTACTAGGATAATTTGCAATTTCAGCAGGGTACAAAAATAACTCAAAAAGCACAGATAAAAAATGAAAACCAATTGCAAATTGTCTCAGAATGTCACTGTCTACACTCTACATCATACTAATAGTGAATTTAAAGACCCCTTTAAAGGTACGTGTATCAATATGCGTACTTTGTGTTTCTGTATAGTTGGCTCAGCAACAGCATCGGTTTTGATGACACTGGATTTTTGAGGGAAAAATGCTGCTTTGTAGGTTAAAAAAAGGTAAGTGTTGTTGATGCAAGTGGTCTTTACACATAATACACAATGATGTGCTGAACATAGGACTTTTATTTGACCACGGTGGAGGTAGTGGTAGTACAGCTTCTCAGCACTGAAGTTATTAAAAAATGTCACATATATCTCTATTCATTAGACCCTTTCAGTGCACTGCTGTAGTCTACATATTTCATAGGCAGAGTGTTGTGTACCATCGACGGAGGAGCTACCCAACGAGTGCTGTTCCCCCTACTCCTCTATTGTGTTCAGCATAACATTGCGCATACCTTCTTCCAACTACCCTCACTATCAGTTCCCATAATAAACTCCTTCTTGGGGGTCACAACTGTCCTTGCTTAACTGTCTCTTACCTTTGTGGTGGGCTCTAGTGGTCTTACTTATTTTACTAGCTTCCCCCATCTGGTCCTGATTTAAAGCTCCTTACTGTCTCCTTTCCAGATGGTTATAGGTTTGCCAAACCAGTATGTAGGTTTACAGGCCTTATTAAATATAAATTACTTGCCATATATTTTTTTTCCTGGTTGCTCTCTTGTAATGAGCACAGTTTATAGCTTGTATTGCTGGCAGGGAAAAATAAATCACTTTAGGAAGACTTGGATATGTCCCCACATACCCCATTTTACTGACCATTAGTGTTTCAGAATACTTCACATATTCCTTCATGCAATTCTCACAAGTAACACCTGTTTCTAGGAGTTGCAGGATACCTTGGTAATCCTTTCACATTAACCCCATAGAATGACACCTCTGTGCGTTTCAGATGTCACCTCTCTGAAGAGTCACAATTGCCATTGTGATTGGATTAGTGGAAGAGTTTATATGCAGAGGACTTCAGTTGAACTGAAGAAGCTGCTCGGATAAATAGTGAAACATCTTCAATGATTAAATAGCAAGTCCAGTTGTTTTAGAATTACTTTTACTAGATATATCATGACCTGGATGAATGAAAATATTCATAGTCGTCTGACCATTAAGTGACTCAAGCTGCATTCTAGAGGCATTAAACCTTGGGCAAAACATCTGCACCACATTCTCAAGGTGCAAAGCCAGCCCAAAGGCATTCCTTGAAGAGGCCAGAACCCTTTTGTTCCTTGCTGCTACCCAAGGCTACTTTATCATACGGTGCTTGATCACGCTCAGCTTTTAATAAATTACCGACAAATTTTAAACTGGGCTCAGCTGGACAGAAGCTTTGTCAGTTGTAATTATTAAAAATGTTCTTCGAAAAATGTTAGTGTAAATGCTAAAATCTCTGCAGGTTATTAAGGCTTCCGAACATCATATTTATAGCACTGATTTAGTCTTTCATTTGAAACAGCATCAAACTGTCAAAGCGGCTCATTTATTTGCTCAAGGCTGGTGAGAAGCCAAATACTAATATACTGTAACAAGAAAAATCAGTAGGGGACGTCGGTCGTTGGCTACTCGCAGAATGACTCCTGATATATAAACTTATGTGAATGGCTAGAAAACCAGTGTGTGTATTTAAAAGCAATTGGGAGATGAGATAGGATTATCTAGGCTCTCACTGTGCAGAGCTTTGATTTTATCACTATTACTGCCCTTATATAAATGACTTGCTCTATATTTTAATTTCCTGCTCATGTATAGCACACAGCTGGCAGTTTGTAGTTTGCGTTGCCGCCAGGGAAAAGTGCTACAATTTTTCAGTAGGATTGTACCTGCAGTTATATCAAGTAAATAACATGGCTGCCTGGGGTATCTCAGCAACTTTGAATCACTTGACGAGCTTATAAACTATCCATATGCAATAATACATCACTTTGTGCTCACTGTGCAGAACATATTTATTGCTGCTATATCATTGCAATTGTATTACAATTTCCATTTCAGTTGAATTTGTAAAGTGCTATAGTTAAAGCTGTTGTCTCAACAAAATGTAATTAAAAAGAAAATATGGAAGCCAGGATGTCAATGCACAAGGTGTGGTACTGGCTTCCTGTTGTAACACTACCACCTTTAAGAACGATTAAACAAGCAGTGATTTTTAACAAGCCAACGGAAGGTGGATCGACTGTATGTAGGTTTGCACCAGTGTTCGGCATTTACTTAGAACACAGGGGCAAATTTACTAAAGGGAGAAGTGACTAACGCGGGTGAAAATTTGCCAGCGTTACATAATTTCGGTACTTCGCCAATTTACTAACAGTCGCTGGCGTAACTTCTGACTCTAGCGCTACTTCACTCCCTAACGGCTGGCGAAGTTGCGCTCTGGCAAATGGACGTAACTACGCAAATTCACTAAGATGCGGATTTTACTGAACGTTACCTCTTGCGTCAGACTTGCATTCGCCACCTCAGACCAGGCGAAGTGCAACAGAGCAGATAGGACTTCCTAAAAAAATAGTTGAAAATGTTTCCAAGTCCCAAAAAACTCTAGCTTCACGCAATAACGATGGCGCAACTTCACCAGCGTTCGGAGCCCTGGACGCAACTTCAGATTTTAGTGAATTTGCATTGTCCTGGCGAATCTACGCCTTGGCGTAGTGTTGCGCTGTGAGTGAAGCCAGCGCTAGAGAATTTTCTAGTGTCATTTCAAACACAGGACATTAAAATAAAATTGGTCCGCTTTTGCTGCTAGAACAGCCTTTAACCTCTAATCATCTATGATGTTTATCCACTAGATTGTTTTACTATGCTTCCATTCATATGCAAAAGATATGGCCCTTATGTTGGGGGTCAGGCCTTGCTAGTAGTGTTCATCTAGCAGCTGTTCAATTGGGTTAAGATTAGGGCTCTGTGTTGGTCAACTTCTTCTATTCCTACCTAATCAAACCATTTCTGTATTGACTTTCTTTGTGCACTGGGTTCTTATTAAGCTGAATCAGGAAACAGCCTTGCTCAAACTGTTGCCACAATGTGGGAAGCACAAAACTGTCAGCCAATAAACCTTGTGCAAATGTATTTATACCAGCACATACTTGTTATGCACTTTATTTTGGGATGGGTTGCTATGTAATAGCATATGTTCCAATTCTACTGCAGGATTTAAATAACACTAGTTAGATCATCTTTTAGATGTCAAAACACTATTACATGAGAAGTTATTTCTGGTACAGACTTAACATTAACAAAAATTGTATGCAGAAAAAGATAAGTGCGTTGAGAAACTTTAAAGGAGAAGTAAAGGTTAAAACGAAGTAAGCTTTATCAGAAAGGTCTATATAAATACACAAGTAAACCCTCAAAGTAATGTTCCTTTGCGTCCTCTGTCAAAAGAAAAACATAATTTTTTTGTGTGCAATCTGTCACTTGCAAAATGTGCCACATATGTATGTGGTTTTAGTGCGTGCTTTCGAGCCACATGTTTCAGATGCGATAGTCTTCCTTAAGTGCAGAAAAGCAGTGGAGCATCTTTTATAATAAACACATTGGTGATGTTTTAAACACCGTCCAGGTGATTCTCTATTTTATATTACAATATATGTCTAGATCTTTGTTGCTGCAAATATTTCCGTTGTTGACACGTGTTACAGACATTTAGTAATTTCCATACACAGAAGTTTGCGATTATATTGTGGATGAAAGAAAGGAGTTGGACCGTTGAACCAAAACAATAACAGAAGAAAGGGAGAGGTAAGGAGAAGCTATTTTAGAGCACAATAATACATGCACTGTTATAAATGATTTATTGTTGAAGTGCCACCTATTAGAAGAAGTGATAAGCCAATAGGAGAGGATTACTTAAAATATTTCCACTGTCTGGGATTTACAGATACCGACCTGTAAAATATATATATATAGAATATAAAATAGAAGGAGGTGGGAGTGTTGTGTTACTCAATGATTCTACAGAAGCAATATAATTAATGGCAATTGTTCCCTGGAGTGTAATTTTGTAAAGAAATGATACATGTATGATATAGGTAGAACTAGCAACATTTAGGAACATTTCCTGATTCTGTGAAGCCTCAAGATAGATATTGCTACTATGTTATTGTTTTTAATTTAGTCTGTGTACAGTGAAGGATGAACAAGAACCGGCACTGGCGTAACTACCGAGGAAGCAGACCCTGCAGCTGAGGGGGGGCCCGGGAGAAGAGGGGGCCCAGAAAGGAGTTTACTGGTCTTTTATGTTTTGCCACTAAACCACTTTTACACTTGCGCTCCCTCACTCCTAATTGCAGATTGTTTTGCTGCTGTGCGTGGGGTAGGGGCGGCCGCAGAGTGCAGTAACTAACGTACGTTTCCTCTCCCTCCATCTAGCTGAGCAGTCCCTGCTTACATGTCCGCATCAACACAAAAATGGAGGGAGAGGCGGGACTTAGAGCTGAACACATAGTAAGTGGCTGCAGAGGCCCTGGCTGGGCCCGCCTCTGTCTACCTCCCCCCATACGTCCCCCCCCCCCACATCATTGCAGAGTACACAGGACTGGAGAGGGGGCAGGGCACTACATTATGTATTGGCCACACAGTGATTCTCAATGTCCTAACCCACCGGTGATGGAGGGGCTGGACAGGTGGGCGGTTGCAGCTCCCTTGCTGCCTGGCCATTCATTCACCTACATGTAAGGTTTGACCACCAATAACATTTAATGTAGGAAATAGATTCCCTCCTGCCCCCCTTCCCTTGTAAAATAAAATAGGTGGTGAAACTTCAGGAGTGAACTGGAGTGTGACTGTTCTGACCTGGCCTGGACCTCCCTTAAAAGTTCCCAGCTGCTGAGCCACCAATCCACAGATGACACACGATAGTCACAGGTAAGTCTTCACATGCAATTATCAGCAACAGCTACTACTGGGCATCTAAAAATGTGAAATCTTTCGGGAGAGACAGGGAGTATTATATTGATGACTATTGATTGGTAATAAAAAAAATCTGTACCTAAGCCCTACTATCCAGTCAGTGACTTGTGTAATCATGATTATTTTTAACATATTTGCTTTGCACTTTATTTTTGACTGGGAACTGCTGTTACTTTTTTTTCTGTGGAGTGTGAATACAAACATGAGAAAGCACCAAGAACACTAGTGCATTTTCTGTGTGTGCAGTGACAGCAAGATGCTAGTAAATGCTTTATAACAGACCATTCTGTCCCAGTGGCTGCACAGATTCTATAAGATCCCCATTGGAAGCAGCAGTTCAGCTGTATGACTGAGATCTTAGCTATTTGTATAGCAGGGCATTATGACCCTTAAAACTAGCACTATGTTGTCAGGGCCACAACATTATTACACTGGGTAATCCAGATACCCACAGCTCTGGACCATGTGCAGGCTTCTTATAGTCTCTGAGAAGCAGGAAGATGGTAATGTGCGGTCACTGCCATCAGAGATCATGAGTGTTGGCTTCCAGAATACCAGACTTGACAATATAAGTGAATCATGAGAAGGTTATGCTTTAATTCTACAGCACAGGAAACGTTCCTCTCTTCCACTCACTATATCCAAATACCATCACCGGAGTTGTGCACAAAGTGTACAAGGAAAAGGGAAGAAAACCTCAATTCAAAAGCACCCCAAAACAATCAGCTTTGTTTCGGCACCCTGTGTTAACTGGTGAAAGTTCAGAAATCCCTGCAGCTGGAAAGATACATAGACTGTGACGATGGTAGACAGACAAGTACATTTTGCAGTTTAAATCTGTGTGGATGTACTCCTTCTACACATTATATGCTTGTGTTTATAGCAAAGCTTTGTAGAAGGTAGCATTAATTAGGATAAGTTGAGGCGAGGGGCCCCAAATGTATTTTTGCAGGGGGGCCCTGTGACTTCTAGTTTTGCCACTGAGAACTGGTACATTTTATATATATAGACTTAGGGGCAGATTTACTAAGGGTCGAAGTGAATTCGAGGGAATTTTCGAAGTAAAAAAAATTCGAAATAATTTTTTGGATACTACGACTTCGAATTTACTTAGACTTCAATTCGAAGTAAAAAATCGTTCGAATATTCGACCATTCGATAATCGAGTCTCTTTAAAAAAAACTCGACTTCAATACTTTGCCAAGTTAAACCTGCCGAAGTGCTATGTTAGCCTATGGGGACCATTTTCCAAGTCTTTACACATCGAATCGATCGCTGAAATCCTTCGAATCGTTCAATCGCAGGATTGCCAAATTTGCTGAAAAAACGGAATTCAAAGTTTTTTAATTCGATAAATACTTGATAAATCTGCCCCATTAAAGTATAATTAGTTGAACATTGGAGCTCTTGATTTTCCCACCAGTGCTTGGTTAAAAGAGAGTTGATTTTGGCACTTTGAGAAAGGCTGAGGAGTCAGCCGAAAACGTCAATCTGTTACCATTTTATTTAATAAATCTTTGTTCATTTTTAAGACCTTAGAAGTGCTGATCTTTTTTGCATATATCAGATGACAACAACCAAGCAATACATAAGTCATGTTTTGTATCCGGAGTCACAGAGGGCAACCATTCTTGTAAATTATTTTTCTTTATAAAGGAGAAAATTAAATGTCCCAGCCGGATGTTGGTATCTAAATTCACTGGGTGATACATTCACTATACTTTTTGGCCTTGCAGTATAATATATGCTTATTCTGGTGTTTTGCTTTGAAAATAATTTGTACTGATCTTCACCAAAGATTTTTATGGACAAATTGCTCACTCTGTGACGAAATGGTTTCAGAATCCGATGTATTTTTTTTTATATTTAAAAAAAAAAAATATATGTATATCAGCGTTTAGATACTTAAGGGATTACACACATTTGCTATGAAAAACGTGCATAGAAAATGGAGTTGGCAGTGGCTCTTAATTGGGCATTGGATACTAAAAACTTTTTTTTTCAAAATCACGATGATATTTTCTCTGTATGTAAGATTTGAACACAATAAAATGAAAAAAGCAAACAAGCGTTCAAGGGTCTGAATATTTTTACAAGGCACTGGGCACAAAAACTGGTTTTAGTCAATTGTGTGTGTGTTCTATGCTTTCAGGGATTCACAGCAATTATTATGAGAAATGGCCCATGAAACTGCTGTGTTTTGTCATCAGAGCAAATAAATTGCCATTACACATGTAGCTCACCACAAGAATCAGCTGCTGAAATGTTGCCCAGGCTAGAAGGGGTTTTTTCACCTTTCTATTCACCTTTAGTATGACGTAGAGGGTTATTCTGAGACTATTTGTAATTGGTTTTAATTTTTTATTATTTGTGCTTTTTGAGTTATTTAGCTTTTTATTCAGCAGCTCTGCAGTTTACAATTTCAGCATCTGGTAGCTAGGGTTCAAATTGCCCTAGCAACCATGCACTGATTTGAATAAGAGACTGGAGTATAAACAAGAGATGGCCTGAATAGAAAGTTGAATAATACAAAATAGTAGCAATAAGAATAATTTTCTAATTCAAGTAAAAATTCGAATGGGAAAAACCTGAATCAGTGAATTTGGGGTTAACAACCCGAAAACTCAAATTAATCAAGGTATACGTGGAAAAAATACAAATCACTTGAATTGAGTTTTTAAATGAAACCCACCGAAAACCCCAAACATCATGAAGGCTATTAACATCTTCAAATGGTTCAAGGGACCTCTGCCATTGACTCCTACATGATATTGACAGGTTTTAGCTGGTGTATTTTCAGATTTGAGCTACTTCCAGCTATAATAAATCTAAAATAAAATTGAGTTGTTTTTTTTTAATCCAAAAATTTAAGTTTTGACTGAAAAATACACTCGACCTTTAATAAATAACCCCTAAATGTGTACTCTTACAGAGCATTTGTTTTTTTTTTGATGGGGTCAGTGACCCCAATTCGAAAGCAAGAAAGAGAAGAAGGCAAGTAATTAAAAAAAACTATAAAAAAGAAAAAGTGAAGGTCTGGTGAAAAGTTGCTTAGAATTAGCCATTCTATAACACACTGAAAGGTAAAGAATCCCTTTGAACAACTGTAGCTTTATCATTATACTGGGACAAATTTGTCGCAGTATTTCTTTTCTTTCGTTTTTGACGTTTATTTTTGTCTGGGTTATTATTACATTCCATTGTGCAAACATGCAAGCAAACAAGACCAACATAAACAGTTTGATTTAAATGCAGTCAAAATAAATTTTTATTTACAAAAAAAAAACCTAAATATTTTCTGAAAGAATAACTTTAGGAAAAGAAGCATTTATTGTCAGTAATCATTTGTGGAACAGCAGTCAGTTGTAGATTTCTGCAAAGAGAATACAATACTGTAAAAGTGAAGAGTATGTCCAACCTTCACCCTGAAGCAGGTATACTGTACTTATATAATGCTAAGCGTACATAAATATGTCTGGAGATAAGTAAAAAAAAAAAAAACATTAAAGACTGAGTGCATTTGATTTCACTTTGTTCTATAGACGGCAACAGTAACTTCTGTCATTATTTTGCAACATTGTTTCTTAAATATTTGCTTTATTTTTCCCACAAAATCTCTTCAGATGCCCAAAAAATGTGGAAAAGCAGAAAGATTCAAAAATATTTAGAAAATACAAATAGAGACTTTATCTTTACATACTGCATTCAGAACACTGAAAATATAATATCTTAGATTTGATTACCATTTCATAAATATCTCATAGGGAAAGGTCCAATGCAAGAGGCAATACAAAAATACAAGATTGCTAAGTCCTACAACGTCAACCATAGAGAATTAAACAGCAATTCCACTTTGCAGCTACACATTCATATCCTCATCAGAACTTTCCTCTTCTGCTACTTCTTCAAGAGGCTCCGGGCTGACATTACCTTCACATGGAGGTTGGCTGCCCCACTGAAAAACACAGAAAGCTTGACTGTGAATACAATCAATGTCACTGTATACTATGGTGAATGGAGAAAAAACATGGAAGGAAAGAAAGAAATCAAAGCAATCTATAGAAAAACAAAGATGGAAGCAGCAGTTCCTCATCATTAAGCCAATGGAGCCAATATAATAACAGGGGAAACGTTTTCTCCATTTCTAGTTACCCACTGCAGCAAACAAGCAGGATTTGAACAGTTAAGTTGAAAAAAAGACTATGAAGTTCAACCCCTCCAAATGATCCCCAGTGCACATACATACATACATACAATCATACCAACATATCTATACACTCACATAAATTATATATAGTGAATAAAGTACCCCCTCTTGTAAATTATAAGGATATTATAAGTTACCGAGGAGTTTCATGACCATATAAAAACACAAGGTCGAAGGCCGAGGAACAGGATGTACTTTATTTATTATAATACACAAGTTTCAGTGAGTCATGTGACAGAAATTGCATCACTACTCACCGTTTATAAGGATATAATTTATAAGATATTCCTGGCTTTTGTGTATTATATAATGATATCTATACCAATTGTAGATTTTAGTATCACAATAGCACTATGATATTATGCTTTTCAAAAACTTCCTCCAAGCCACTCTTAAAGGCATTAATAGAATCTGCAATTACAGCCCTGCCACAAAGAGCCAATTATACTTTCAGAGAAGCCTGGGGAAATACATAAAATAAATACACATTGATATTTTAATATTTCCATTAGCAGTCACTTCCTACTCCAGATTGCAGTCCTCTCCTTTAATGAAAAGGCCAGGGGTATGTTTTCTTACATGTCGGCCATGTTGTTTCAGTATGCCAGGGATCCCCTGTACCTATTAAAGGTGGGTTCATGTGCAGTAAAGAAGAGGACAGTTCTGTACTATGAATGCAGGAGATGTCTAAGACGCCAGACCAATATAGCAGCATGAGGATCACAGGAAAACAAACCCAGTGCTGCAAAAATATGTTGTTGTTTTTTTAAATACAGTCTACTAACTAGAGTTTAGTACACAAGCTCCCCAGTGGTGTTGCAACAAGTCGCTGGCCCCTGCCCCTAAGCAACCTACCTGGCCTGCTCACATGCAACCAAGGATCGTTTGCTGGAGCTGCACAAATTTTCAGTGGTTATAGAGGAAGCAGACCTGCTTGGGAATGCAAATCTGTTTTACCATGCTAATAACAAAACCTTTTGTGCTCTATCAGCTTTCATAGTTATATACCAGATTTGTGACGGGGTGCATAAGCATCCCATATTGTATTATGTATTTCCTTTCCCAGTGATACACAGAGGTACGTGTACATGTCAGGAGTTGATAAACTGCAAACCCAGAGAGTTGGGCCACAGTGCACTTTAAAGGGGACCTGTCCCCCCAAGAAATTACACTATATTTGCTATTTAAATTTTGTTTCCTTCAGTCTTGGAATCATAGTAAGCAGGCAGGTGCCATTTTGTGGACAAGGCAAGTTGTGTATCACCCCAAAATCTTGTGTATGCGCCAGAATAGGGGACCTAATGCCCATGCATGGTACCCTGCACAATTATAAAGTGTGAGGAGGGAAGGGGAATGTAAGGAGGGCAGTGACATCTAGGAAGTACTGAATGGAAAGAGAAAGTAAGTGACTGCCCTGCCTCTATGCCTGAAGCATAGAGGAGGGGCAGGCAATATATGATACCCTTTTATAAAAGGTATGGAAGTTTAAAAATAAATAAATAAAGAATTTGGGTTTCATGTTTCATTTGCAATGACCTTCTTTTTACGTCTGGGTGAGTTGAAAAAAAGAAGATAAGTAATTCTTACTTTTGAATCTGATGTAGCAGCTTTTGCAGTACAGCTCGCCGTTACGGATTCGGACTTCAGCTCCAGATGTGGAGCCTCCGAGGTCGGTCTCACATGCAACGCACTGTATAGAAACACCAGAAGATTACTGTAGCACATCATTTAGATCAGGAAACAACGATGACCCTGCTGATCTACAACTGCCCCCAGTCACTTATCACAGGGTGCTGTGAGTTGTAGCACAACAGCAGATGAGTAGCAACAGGTCAGGCATGCCAATTACAAAGCCTAGAATGAATCAAAATTGCTAAAGCCAATCAACTGCAGAGACTTAGGAAAGGTAGCGCAGCCAGACTGAGCAGATTATGCCATTAATTTATACAAATGAATAAGCAAATGTGATTAATGAGTTAGTAAAAGCCAGCACCTGCAGACAATGCACAATAAAGAGAATTATTTGCCACCAAGTGTACAGTGGAAGACAGACAAATCCATGTATGAGATCCAAATAGGATCCAACCTAGACTGATAAGCAGGAGTGAAAATTGTAATGTATTATTACAACATCTATTGATAGAGACCTCAAACATTACTACTGTCTCAACATGATGGCTGCACAGTAGGAACATTAGGAGTCTTTATTAAAGACAACCCCACTTTCTTAACAATACTTTTTACTGCACAATAACCTTTATAAACCATTCAAACTACTAATTAATCTGCCTCTTTAGTATGTAAATTTTTTTTGTTTTTTTTTACATAGGTAGCATTTTTTCAACTTGTTTTGCCCCATATACATATTCACATAAACATTATCAGCTTCAAGCTATGGGAAGCATACACTATTAGGGAAAAGATATTTCACACTTACCTACTGATAAATGTTTCACTATTGTATTATTAAATGCAGCGTTGGATCACAACTCAAGTGACCAGTCCCTTTTCTACCACTACTTAACAGTCAATATAAGGCATATTTGTCTTATTATACAGAACTTTATAGTACTGCCAAAAATGTTGGCACTTATCACTAAGTATATTGCTATTGAACTAAAAAAGTTCTCATCATTTGTGAGCCATAAATGAATTTTTAACTTCTAACCACTGGCAAGTCCCTTAAGATATGAGCCTTCCAGATGGATGCCTACACTTGGCAGCTCAAGACACTATACAGCATTAACAAGCAGAAAGGGAATTTTCTAAAAGCATGCAGTCATTTAACTGGAGGAGGGAAACACATACATTTTAAGGTTGCACAAATATAAAAAGGAAATTATAACTAATTGTTATATGGTTAGGGCAAAATTATTTTATTATTGTAGAATGAACACAGTAAAAACATACACTAGGCTTGTTTCATGGAAGCATGTCTGAAGCATGAGAGATTAGTATTGCGACCCACAACCAGCGCCGAACATTAAGTATTCTGCGGATTTATGTACACGCCTCACCTTAAAACACTGCAAATGAAAACAAAGACCAAGAGATTCGATGATCATGGCTGCTCCTTTGCCCAGACTGTTATTACAGTAAGAGCACAATTTCTTCCCACTCACTGACCTAGATATAGAATGGAAACATGACTGCCGCATTCCAGGTCTCAGACTTCAAAGAAAGGCTCAATGTGTCAGCAAAGGATTAATAAAACCCATCAATCCTTGTGATCACCCATCAAGTGGATGGGGGGGGAAATATGAGATATCATCTGAGACTTTGGTGAGATAGTTTGCTGCTCATTGTACCAATATGAAACTGAACTGCACTTTTTTTAAACTTGGGTTTATAAACTGCAAATTGAATTAAAAAGCAAACATGTTAATGCATGGTGCACTTTTTTGGGCTTTTCCCACTTTCCAACATGAAACTGAATTTTTTGTTCAGTAAGCAATCTCTGCATATTCTTCTGAGTTCCAGGGACCTGCATATAGAATCTTGCGTACACAAGCAGTGAATATCAGTAAACACCGTTACAATCAAGTTACTAGAGGACTACAAGTGGATTTACTTACTTATTGCGTTGCTGGTTGGATATTTGGGATGATGGCTGTGTCTGAGGCAGAGTAGAGGAAGTTTGGGAAAGGGAGCCAGCAGAAGACTGTGGCAAACTATTGGATGAGTTGCGCGAGAAAGTACGATTAGATGTGGAAACAACCTGAGATGGTCGACTGAAGTCTTGACTGGATGACAATGAGTTATAAGATGAGGACTGATTTGTCCAAGGAGACACTCTTTGCAAACCTGAGGTGGAGTCAAGATTATCTAATGATTCCCCTCTGGAATGAGAGATAAAATGATATTGCATTTTTATATTGTATATGAATTGTGCATTGCTAGAACAGATTTTGAGTATAGACAAACAGAAGTAGAGTTGAGTAATCTATTAGTTTGTGGCGAGATGGCTCAATTATTAAGAGATCTAAAGAAAGCCAGGCACACACACTATTTTATGGTCTAAAGATAAATGCAAACAAACATTTCTCACAAAAAGGGCATATTTTTCTACTGTGGATTTCAATGGCATCTGCGAGGAACATTTAATACTACATTATCATAGCATATTTTAGGTTGATAAAAGACATAATGCACAACAAACAGTTTTTTTGTTCTGTTAAGTTAAAATCATGGTCTACCTTCTCATATAGTTAGGAAGGGATGATGTATCCTTTGTCATACTAGAACTGCGTTGCCTAATCCAGCTGTTGTCATTATGGAGCGATGCCCTTTTTCTCATTTCCTGAATGATCCGCTGCCTGTCCACTTCTGCTGAACCATGCCCTTGTTCCTTGTATGGTCTCAGCTGCGGATTTCCTGTGCTCTCATTAGTGCCCGAATCAGTGTGATCTCCTATAATACAAAATATACCTTTTAACACCTGCCTTGTTCAAAGCTAAAACAGACTTATAGTTTAATAAGAAAAACAATTAATTGGGAGCAAAAGATGATCGATGCAAAGAAAGATTTCTGGTCAATGTGCATGCAAATTCACTAATTCATAAATTTTAGTAGAGCGGTTACCTCATGACCTGACCAAAACCCAGTATTCTTGTTATTCAGAAAACTGTATAGTGTGACTTCTGCTATGCCAACTCATGTGCATGTTTTATGTTAAATTCTCACTCAAAGGTTCTCTTAACTGCTTCTGTTGGGTGTAAGAGTTGTAGTTGTGGCCACATAATCCTAAAGGTAGCCAAATATCTTGCGACTTCCTGCACTATTTGATTCACACTGACAGATAGCATGAGGGGCCATACACAGTAAGGATACCTCTCTATTGTTCCAACTGTATGGGTACACTACCTGAAGGATCAGCAGGAAGTGAAAAGAAGCAACAAATCCTCTTTACTTCCTCATCTGCTATTGTACCTGCACTGGCCGACATGGTGCATTGGCTGATAACATTTTCAAACTAGCCCAATTTCCAAACCAACAGATATCCATAGAACATCGGGATCAGCAAGCCACCATATTTGTACCAAAAAATTGTACAATGCTTGATTTTTTTCGTAAGTGAATGGCCAGCAAAAGAGCTTGCAGAGTTATTTGTACCAATATCAGCTGGATTTGTTCATTTATTAAAATTTAGAAGAGTTTTAGGGGGAAATATAACACGAGCCAAGAACTTTTAAATGTTCACTATCCAATTCCATCAAGTTTTGCTGGAAATATTAACTCAGCAGAATATGTCTTCAAACCAAATGTGTCTGGCTAGGTCTGCCTGCAAGCTACAATAGAAAAGGTTAAAAATGATTTGAACAGTTTAGCAGCAGAAATCTTGTCAGCGCATCACGACAAGCTGATCAGCAGAAAGATAGAGGGAAATTACTCTCGAGACTAATTTTACAAATGTGTCAAAGCTGGAAATTAATAAAAATGCAGCACTAACAGTGTACGCATTTTTATTTGCGGATTAAAGTGATCAAGGGGTGCAAAAATCAATGCAAGGCGACACAGTTTGACCACAAGATTGGTCAGATTTCACTTTTCTCTTTAATGATTTCTGTGTAATTTGGGGACATTAAGAGACTTTCTCCCACCTCTGTACAGCTCAGGATATTTCATCTGATTAAATATTTGCTTTCGCTTGGTCTCCAATTCTGATGGCACACTGCTTTGAGATAGCTTCATGTTTTTTCTTTTTTGCTCATCTTCAATCAGCCAATGGGCTAAGCCATATCGTGGCCTCCCAGATATTCCTATTTAATGTTTTGAGTTCATTATTGATTTGGGAGGCAACCATGTGAATTTTTTTTCTCATATGTAAAATAGCTTCATTATAAAAAGAATAGTAAGACTGCTCTCACTTTGGGCAATTTTTTTATGTACATCAAATGCACTGGTGTATAAGAATCTTCATTTACTTACACAGCAGTTGATAACGCCACCTGTCAGTAGATATGCCACTGGTCATGTGAAAAAAATCCAATGCCTACATACAGTATAGTTAATGCTCCAATACCAGAGCCAGGATGCAATACGTTCAGTAACCAAGATATCAGTAACTTTATTTGGTACCTACAAAGCCAAATATGAATGATGTGAAAATGATTCACTGAAAATGTTCTGCTTGGGAAGCTTTAGCACTTTATGGCTTGTGCATAATAGTTTTCTCAGAAGCTCTGCACAAAATTGAACAAACAATCCAGTTATAATGGTAAATTAGCACCTTAATAATAAATTGTTTGGGTACCAGTGGGCAATAGCAGTGGGAAATTCACTGTGCTTCAAATATCACTTGTACGGGACATCATAAAATTGATATGTGTTCTGCTTCAGACATAAAAATATTTGCTGCTCTGTATATTTTTATAGGGTGTAATAAAAATGAATGGGAAAGTCCTGTAGGGGAAAACATGATCTTATTATCAAAAAAAATATGAATCAAATGGTGAAATAAGAGAGGAGTAGAATGCTTACCATCGTCTGGGGTACGAGAATCATTTGATTTTAAAACATTATTCCTAAATAAAAAAAAAAATTATATCAGCATCCTCCTCATAAATCAGAGAGAAAATTAATAACCTGAAATATAATATTTGCAGCAAGAACAAATGCCATAGTATTAAAAAAAACTATGTTAATCCATACATAAAATGTGTCAATCCTATCTATGCAGGAAGTTTCTATAGTCAGATGACTGATGACACTGCTCTCCATACCTGGTCAACCCTTTCTTGTGAAGGGACACAGTGGATTCAGCACAGCCCAATTCCAAGTTATCTTAAAAGCCCCCTTGTACTATCATGTTGGAAATCAAAACACTGACCTAATATAACACATCTGAAATCAGTGCTTTCCCAGATGTTAAATATATGTGAAGATAGTTCGTTTTTTTGCTAGGGATGCCCTGAATCCATAACTGCTCACAGAGAATTTAGTTACATAAACAACCAAATCAAATGTACATATATGCATACCACTTGCAAAATATTGTAGTGGCTGGTTAAATATTATAGTCTATAGTGGTCCTCATAAATGGCAACAAGCTGTAATATTCCCCATTTTTGTATTATTTTATTTTTACTAACATTTTCCTACCAATAAATCAGACAGAAGAAAGAGTAAGAGTAATTGAAGACATTTTAATGTTAATCACTGATTTTTATTTTGTTTGAGAAACAAACATTACACTAACCACTTATGGAAACCAGAACAACATATTACAGTATCTTGGGGGCGTAAGTTCTGCTCTGCCCGAGACAATACTCGGTGCCAAAAAATCATATTTGAAAGAGAAAAAAAACTAACATGCCACCCTTGCCCATGATGCATCATTTAAATCTTTCTTTTGGCAAAGATTAATAGATTAATCATAGGATTGGGTAGCACTATATAAAACCGCCAATTTGCACTACATTTTTGACTTTTTATAAAACTCAGTACAGGTATGGGACCTGTTACCCAGAACGCTCGGGACCTAGGGTTTTCGGGTTAGAGATCTTTCTGTAATTTGGCTCTTCATACCTTAAAGAGATAGGTATGCTATCTATAATTTTGCCATAAAAGTATTTACAGATGCTTTTACATAACCCATCTGATCCCCCATGTTCCTCTCTGAGGGTGCTGCCACATTTGAGTTCAGCAGCATTAGAAACTCTAACTGACTTGTTGAGAAGGGACAGTCGGGTTGGCAGAACAGTCAGGTTCAGTAATTTCAAGTAACATTATTTACCAGAAGTCTACCACCAAATCATGAAATGTTTAAAAAACCCAATAGGATGGCTTAGCTTTCAGTGAGGATTGCTTATATCTTAGTTAGGATCACGTACAAGGTACTGTTTTATTACAGAGAAAAAGGAAATCATTTTAAAAATTTTAATTATTTGGATAAAATGGAGTCTATGGGAGGCAGCCTTTCAGTAATTCAGAGTATTCTGGATAGCGGGTTTCTGGATAATGGATCCCACAACTGTACATATTGTGGTAAGATCACCACTAGGATACCTGGGAAAGTCCAGGACGGAGCTTATTTATGCCCCAGGTGGTTCCGGGACTGTTAATCCAGCCCGGGTTTTTGTGTTATTCATCTCAGGTGAATAATTAAAAAGGCACCTCAAGCCAGAGTGGGAGAGCTGCAGTCTGAGAAAGAAAGACACAGGGAAGCGGTCTGTGGGAGCACAGAGAGATTTTGGAATCTCTACAAGGTTGGAACTTTGTTTGTATTTCCTTTTCATTTGGTTTGAGGAGACAGGCAGTAGGCCTACTCCTGGTTAGTTAGGAGAACAGACCTGTATTAGTTAGAAGCCCATTAAGTGGCAAGGATTTTATTTTGAATTGTTTGTTTTGATTATTCTGCTGCATGTGATAATAAACTGCCAAAAAGAGACTATACTCTCAAGAGTTGTGCTTGTACCATGGGCTGTGCTATCCCCAGGAAACTGATCCCAGCTACCTAAACCCTTACAATATTTATTGAGGACATGATGTCCATGGACTACCTAGTATCTTTCTCTGACCTTTGTCTCTGCTCCTCTTCTTCCTGGAATTTTTTACGCAGTCTTTCTTCTTCCACAGCTCTTTGAAGATGTATTTCTTCTTCCTTTTTCTTTCTTTCCTCCTCTTGACGTTTTCTTTCATTTTCCTCTGTCTGACGACGCCGGTTTTCCTCCTCTGCCTGGTGACGCAGATTTTCTTCTTCCAACTGACGTTGTCTTTGTTCCTCTACCTCTTGATGATGTTGAGCTTCCAAATATTTCAACCTTTCTTCTTCTGCTCTTTTCCATTGTCTCTCACTTTCTAGTTCCTCCTCTGATCGTCGTTCTTTCTGTCTGTCGTCCTCTTCACTGCTCTGCATATCATCAGATACCTCAGAGCCAAATGTTTTCCAGTATGATGACGGTGATGTTCTGGACATGCTAGAGTGGGTCTGTTCCTGTATTAAAAAATAAAAGAAACACATACCTTATTTTATCTAAGTTCTCTATTATGGGTTTTAAATAGCAACTGCACAACTCCCAGGGTGCTAGGATTCCATAGAGCAAAATTTAAAACACTCACAACTAAATAAATTGTTGGATTTTGGTATACAATGCCTGATGAGTGTTGGAAAAACTTTTTGTATGGAAAAGTGAACATGGATGTATCCCTTTAAAGAAACTACATTACACCAGTAATTTGGAAATAGTATGTTCTACAGAAAAATTCAAATCACTGCTGGCCTTTAAGATATATTTATGTATGCTTTCTCTTGTTTGATATATTACTTGGAATCTAAATTGGCCAATGACTAAACTAAACAAGTCTTCCTAAGCTAAGAGCATAGAATGAGCAGGCAAGCCAAAAAAATGGTTAATAAGCTGGGTGCAAATAATGTTGCAAAGAGTATAACTAACTTGCTGAATTTGCTGAAATCTCTCCTTTTCTGCTTCCTGTTGAGCACGTTCCCACTCCTGTCTCAGTTTTTCTTGCTCACGTTTGTACTTTTCCTGGTGGTGCGAAAAAATATTTTCTCAGTACATCAAAAAAATATGACAGTAATAGATGAATTTTCCCATTCTCATATTGATTTTTATAAAATCAAGAAATCCATTTCACCAGTGTATCCGTGTATCTGAGGTACGATAGTGTTAATAGAAAGTAGAAATTTGTATTGGAGACCAGTCAGGTAAGCAATACTGGTAGCAAACAGGTGGTTTATTAGCCTTGCTTGGATGTGTTGCTCCAGGCTGTCACTGTCTTCTCCCTAAAAACTTGTACACTAAGTTAAGCAGACTGTAATGGGCGGGGCATTTAAAAGTGGATTTAGATTGCCAAAGTGGGTTTAGCTTCTCTCCACAGCATTGCACGCACCTTATACTCTATTTTCATGGCCCATACACACAAAAACATCTGCTGCTGTGTATGGCATTGTGAAGCGCATTTGCAGTTCTTGGTACCTTTATAATATTGTTGTACATAGTGACAAGCTATTGGAAGCAGGGTACTTAATATACCCACATCAATCCCAGCAAGGTGCTCTGTTATATACAGTAGGAACTTTAGCTACCAAGGGCTGCCGTATAGGTACTGGTACAGAAGCCCAGCGAAAAAAATACTCATGTTATTTTGGCCCATGCAAGAAACTCTTTCACTTAAGTAACTAAAGATAAAATACAAAGTCTTCTAAGCTTCACTGGTTTCTACCTGCAGAATTTGTTCTTGTTCCTGAAGCCACTTTTCCTGACGTTTTCGTTCATCTTCTGGATCCCAAGACCGGTGTGTTGAAACATTAATTGAAGGAACTGGCATCTGGTATGAAAAAATAATATTAACAAAAAAAAAAAAGGACATTCTGATTGTTAGTTTTACTGCTCCTTGACTATGCCTGAAATGTTATGCGTGTTTTTAGCAGTAATGTTGCAGGCAGATAAACACAATCCAATAGTGCTATTTCTACAAGGAATCCAATAGTGCTATTTCTATAAGGAGTAGAGAGAAGTTACTTACATCAAGTAATGAAGAATCCGAACTTCCTGTTAGTTGGTCGAAAACAAAAGAAAACAATATCATGACAAGGAAAGGACAATTCTCAAACACAACACTTACAGAATATAAAATGGATTGACGTGACTGATATATAATCTCTGTAATGTCCTGTGGAATATATGATCTTGTGTGTTCTAATGCAGTTCTGAACAAGCGAAGATGTGAAAGTTTAAAAATAGTTTGAAGAATAAATATAAACCTACTGTCTATACATCTAGACAGTAACTGAACCCTTCCACCCAGGAGAGGTTTGTGTTTGTGATGGTATCCACAAAACAAATGGTACTGAAATACTCTAGAGAAGCCATGAAACTATATAGTGACTAAAGCATCCCCTATTGTAACATATAAGGATATTAAAATTACTGAGGAGTTCCATGGCCACATACAAGCACAAGGTCGAAGGAACTTGTATACCTAGTATAATACACAGGTTTCAGTGAGTCATGTGACAGAAATTACATCACTAAGCACCAATTATAACTGGTGACATCACTAAACACCATTTATAAGGATATTTACAGGATATGCATGTCTTGTGTATTATAATACAAATAAATAACATTTCACAACACAGGCAAAAGCTATGTGATACTATAAAATGTTTATAGCCACAAGGGTTGGTTTAATATACTGGCAAATATGAATGCAGAGCATCTATTTGTTTATAACAATATAAGATCAAAAGAAAATAAGTATATAACTTCAGGGTGGTGGCAGATGGGGAGATTAGTCGCCCAGCAACAAATCTCTTCTGCGGGTGACTAATCTCCCCCTACTGGCTAAAATATGAATCGTTTGTGGGATCGATTCACATATCCGAAGTCGCCCGGAGTTGCCTCAAAAAGTTGTAGCCGGCGGGAAGGCAGTACAGGGAGATTAGTCGCCCGCAGAAGAGGAGATTTGTCGCTGGGCGACTAATCTTCCTGTCTGCCACCACCCTAAAAAAGTTCTCAGAAACAGACATGTCTTACATCTTCTTTACTCTTAGTGTAACAGAATATGTTCAACATATACACTATTTAGAGAATAAAAATCAGAAGAATCTAAGTGGAATACAGCTCCCATCAGCCTCAGAAAGCCGCTGGATTGCAAGTAGACTTGCAGTAGAAAAGCAGCTGTACAGGTCAGGCTTCAGGTTGGACACACCTGATCAAAGTGCAAGAATACAACAAAAGCATGCATGTTACAGACAACACACACAATGATAGATAGCAAACAAAGACATACAGATTAGGAAGCATGCAATGAAAGGCAAGCACAACAGAAAAAGCCATACAAACAGCATTCCCCTGCATATTTGGCCAATTTGCGAAGGACATACATGATAGATTTTTTATAGCGAGTTTAAACATGGGATTTAAACATCTAGAAATGACGTAAAACTTTAATGCTCAGTTTGGATAATATGCAGAAAGCTATAAACAATGCCTAATATGGTGTTCCCTTGTAGGAACTGAAAATAACTTGAATCTATTATGTCACAATAAAACAGACGCATTTGCCGATTAGGGATTATAGATTTATAAATAATCCAACCACTAAACTCAGTTTAAAACTCCCAGTTCAAAGTTCCACTTCACCCAAGGCAGCTAGTGGGCACCATGAAGTCTCTTACAATGTAGAACAGAGAATTCTATTCACCCTGCGTCCCTTAGGCCAAGGTCACACTGGGTGTACAATCCTCAGAGACATATGATCAGCCTTTTGCATTTTCGGGCCAATATTCTCTCAGTGCAGCCTCACTCAATAAATGCTACCTGCTGATTGGTTGCTGCAAGTGACTACACCTGTAGCAAATATTGCACCTTTGTTTTTACATTACATAAACACAACAAAGGCAATGACACAGGATGTTTGAGCATTTTGCCGATCCTCACTGGCACATTTCCGGCATTTTAAGGTGATCCCTATTGAAATGAATGGAGGGGCAATTCTGAGCAATAAGCTATAAAATGCTGGGGTATAAACATTCAAAATTGCATCATTTGACACTGTCCCAACCAGTACACTACACAGCCCTATTTATGGGTACACCACATAAGCTACAAGTGACATATTTTAGCATACTGTAATACATACAGTAATGGAGTCCATGTACAGGCTGAGGTACAAATCCATGGGATGCATAGAGCGCTGTTCTGAATTGGCAGTTTATTAAAGGGGTACTGACGCGAAAATGAAAATTGAATATAAGCTTCATCACACTGAAATAAGAAACTTTCTAAATACAATCAATTAAATATTCTGCATTGTTTCTGAAATAATCAAGTTGATCTTCACTATCCCCCCCTCTCAGCATCTATTTCTCTTCATTCTGTCTTCTTGCAGACGTTTGGTGTCATACAGTTAGATCCAATATAACTTATGGGGGGAGGGGACTTCCTTTCCTAGCAGATGTTTTAGAGCTCACTCAAATAACCGATTACAGTAAAAACTAAATCTAACAAAATAACTGCATTTTGCACAAATCCTGCATGTAGAGAGACATGATGTCTGGTGATTTTAATAGAGTGAACTCTAATCTTCTAGGGGGCAAAAGAAGCCTCCCCTATAAGATATAATCGATCTAACTGTCAATGAATATATGACACCCAACTCCTGCATGAAGAGAGAATGAAAGAGGAAGTGAAGATAAACTTGATTATTTCAGAAACGGTACAGAATAATAGATTGTATTTAGAAAACTGCTGAAGCTTGTATTAAATTTTCATTTTCACGATAGTTACCCTTTCAGATATTCAGGAAGCAAACAGGACATGCTCCTTTCAATGTGATGCATCTTACTGCACCACGCCATTCTAGGTGTAATGTCCTGTTACTTTGTAATGGACACCTGTGTAGTCTTGCAATTGTGCTGTTATATGCTTTTTCTCAGACAGGGGTGTAGGTTATTTTTGAAGGCAAGATGTAGGTTTGAGAACACACAGCACCCATTACCACATAGGTAGACCCATGAACTGTAAGAAGAACCAGATGATCCTAAAGAAAGAACATATATGTTATTTTGCTTCCACCAGAAAGAGAAGTGGCTCAGAGCCCAACACCATTGTTAGTTGTGGTGAAAGATGCCTGGCAGACTAGTGATAGGGGAGGTAGAGGGTTTTCTTGTTACCTTGCTCAAAAAACTGCGACCTTCTTTTATAATTTTTCAATGAAATAGATTCAGATGCTAATTGAAAAACAAAACAGAACATCTACATCAAGTGACTTGCATTGCTGCTTTATTTAATGCTGTACATAGTGGGAGATAAGCAAAAGAGCAATGCTACAAATAAAATATTTAGCAATCAAATCAATGTTCCCTCACAACAGCAAATAGTAATTGCACACAGGAAATTAGGAAATTCTGTATGAAAATACATTATTTAGTAAAAATTCAGTCCCACATGCCTCTCACGTCACACAGTTGTTTGAAAGTGTGCCCAAAAGACAACTCCTACTCACATGGTGAAAGATAAATTAGAGGGAACACTGATCAAAATAACTGTTTAATAACATGCACACGGTACTCGGTTAGCAGGTCTGGCCAAACAACAAATCATGCTGTTTAACTGAAACATCATTGTTGCAAGCCACGTATGGTTGGTTTGCTTTGTGGAAATCCACAACATCCTTAATAATTAAAATTAGGGACTGCTATATAATGCTGAACAAAAAGGTTTTTTTCCATTTTTGTCCTTACCAGGAAAGAACCCATTTTTGTTCAAGAAGCAAAGTGTGAGTAATGCAGATGTGTTAGCTGCTTATGTTGCTAGTATATCTTGAATGGAGTTTCTGCAACTGGTGCCAAATGAACCACAACAGAAAAACACAGAAGTTGGACGGCAGAAGAGGTGAACAGGCCCACATAGTCTGCACAAACATGTCTCCATGAATAACAGTTAAAGCATCTTCTTATGTGTTCTATAAAGGCCTTTATCCTTATTCTGAGCATTTCCACTTGGTAATATTTTTATCACATAATATTTTTTCTGAAAGGATGACAGACAGGACAAGCATGCAAGTCTCCTATTGAACGATCTTGAGTGTTTTGATTACAGGGTCAACATACACTTGCATTCCACATGAGCCCATTAAATAGGAACTGCATTACAGATGCATTTTTGAAACTAAGTGAAATTAGGTCAATATTCAATTTACACTAGAACTGACACGTTTGGTGCTTCCAAGCAATTGTGGGAAGAGGACTGGTTATATAATTAGATCTTACTCCCGTGTACAATGAATTCCTCCTTATCTGTATTCCTGAGACACAGGCATCAAGGAACAGAAGGGGCTTGTTTAAACAGGAAGACTTAAAGTTTGGCTTTTCGTTATACTGCGCATGCGCAGCCGCACGAAGAAAGAGGAAAAAGGAACAGGATCGCTCAGTGGTGCTCACGGGTATAACCCCGGCCGGTGCTGTTTTCTGCTGATAGGAGCACCGGCCCCGGGTTTCAGGTAAGTCAATACAATCACTTGGGGGTGCCCAACATTTGGCACCCCCAAGTGCACAAAGCTTTTCCTTCTCCTTTAAACAAATACCGTTTGTTCCATGATTGTGGTGGTAGCAAGGATTAAACTATAACTATTACCCCTTTATAAGAAAACATTATTAAGAAACAAATGCTCTCCATCAGGTCTTTCGTATATTCAGAATAAATGAATACTACAAGACAGCAATCCTTAACATTTTAAGTTTGGACCCAGGATAATTATCTTAAAGGGATACTATCATGGGGAAAAAAAAAATTCAAAATGAATCAGTTAATAGTGCTGCTCCAGCAGAATTCTACACTGTAATCCATTTCTCAAAAAGAGCAAACAGATTTTTTTATATTAAATTTTGAAATCTGACATGTGGCTAGACATTTTATCAATTTCCCAGCTGCCCCAAGTCATGTGACTTGTGCTCTGATAAACTTCAATCACTTTTTACTGCTGTACTGCAAGTTGGAGTGATATCACCCCCCCCCCCAGCAGCCAAACAAAAGAACAATGGGAAGGTAACCAGATTGCAGCTCCCTAACACAAGATAACAGCTGCCTGGTAGATCTAAGAACAACACTCAATAGTAAAAACCCATGGCTCACTGAGACACATTCAGTTACATTGAGAAGGAAAAACAGCAGCCTGCCAGAAAGCATTTCTCTCCTAAAGTGCAGGCACAAGTCACATGACCAGGGGCAGCTGGGAAATTGACAAAATGTCTAGCCCCATGTCAGACTTCAAAATTGAATATAAAAAAAAAAATCTGTTTGCTCTTTTGAGAAATGGATTTCAGTGCAGAATTCTGCTGGAGTAGCACTATTAACTGATGCGTTTTGAAAAAACATGTTTTCCGATGACAGGATCCCTTTAAGTTAAAACCACAACTAAGGTGGTCACTGTAGTAACCTGCTTGTGGACATTTTGGTTAAGGGCATTCCTGCTGTTTTGCCATTGTCTTATGATTCATATTCCTGTTTCCCCTTCCTGTCTAAGCGAAGAGCAAGCCATGTTCTAATAAATGTACCAAAAATTCCTGTCTGTCTGCTTCACCTGGACTAACACAGCAGAATCATTTAACCCACTACTAGCCTAGCACTACTAGCCTACCACTTTATCATAGCCACCTGGTCTATCTTCAGCCTAGCAAGTAAAATAGTTCTTTCAGCCAATTAATATGGAAGAAATTTAACAGTTATTAAGGATGATATTTTTGGCCAACCCCAACCAAGATTTCATTTCATATTAATGGTCTGCCCCTTAATAGAATGCATTTTATTGAATTTTAAAAATACAATTTAACAATATAATTTGCTTTCACTTCGAGTGCTTTAAGTCATGTGACTTTAGCGTTTGGTTTAGAGTGGCCTAACTAAATCAGAATACAGTACTGTAAAAGGTTTTGTGATTCAGACAAATCCCAAACCAATTTGCAGATCCCGATAAAGATATCCCTATAAAGATATGCCTAGAACATAAAGGTGTAAGAAAGGCAAAAAACTGCCGGATATTAAAAATAAATTTCAAAATGTATATTGAGCAAATAATAAATACAGTGTTTTTCCACAAATGTATTGTGAATTTCTCCCTTAGCAGGGAGACTGCAGCATGAAGCACCAAACACTGCTATTGTTTTACCCTACTTCTAGTTGCCTCTGTACAATGTCACCAGAGAAGTCTCCAAAGTATCAGTTGGCTGCACTTTATATTCATGAGATATTTAAGTAAGGTAGCCGGGTAAAGGATTTCTGTCTCCAAGCAATAGCGGCATAAACAAGCCATGAAGCAAAACACAAATACACAGCAAAAGTGGTAATTTGAAGTTACCAACTAAAATGCAGTCAGTTCCAAAAACATTAATTGTGTCCCACCCTGTCTATAATTGATACCCTGCCCATTAGGCATATAGCCCTAGCATCTACCAACAGGCTCAAGTTACAAAATGCACTGCCTAATCTGGACTTTTGGTGTTTTATACTAGAGATACCTGTGCTACAAAAGCCAGTCCTCTGTTCGTCACTCCTGCACTGGAGGGAACATCTCTGACAGCATAAACAAATAGAATATAGGGTACCATGGGGAATCTCAAGATACACCAAAAGAATTTAAAATGTTGTGTAAAATAACAGGAATATTTATAAATGTAATGAAGAAGCGTTAGCGGATGTATTTCCTTTTATGCATGACACAAACACTAATTTATGGAGTGCTGCTGAACAAAAAGCAAAATACCAAAAAAAGACCAACTGCAAATTATCTCAGAATACCACTATCATCATACTAAAAGTCAATTTAAAGTTGAAGTACCCCCTTATAAAAATGCCCCTTATTTGCAATCCTACGACCAAACTGCATTTTTTAGAATATTGAACCACACAATAGATACATGGTTGCTTATGAAGTGGAACATCGATAGGTATAGTACAGGTGAATGCCCCTTATTTGCAATCCTACGACCAAACTGCATTTTTTAGAATATTGAACCACACAATAGATACATGGTTGCTTATGAAGTGGAACATCGATAGGTATAGTACAGGTGAATTTCTCTCTAAGTACTGCCTACAATTCCACCATTCAGCAGGAGGTAGGTGTTGGACAAGTTTGAGTTCATCAGTGGCTGCCTCAGAAACATGAGCAATTACAGCAAATTTATAGGGATAGAAACAAGCTAGTCATGCTGTCACAGTATCATCATTAATGTAATAAATAAAATAAGGAAACCAGTACAGTAACACGGCTAATGTACATGGCTGTATAAATACCTTTTTGTGGAGAATCCTGTAGTCCATTTAACAGATTTGTTGCCTTAAAGAGAGAAAAAATCGATTATATGGGTGCAATGCATCTCTCAATACAAATACATTGGCTACCTTCATGGTTTTATTAAAATAAGCCAATTTAACCTCACAGTGCCAATTAAAATCTCATTCTGGTAAACTTCTGAAACAACCAATCAGCTGCACAGTATATTTAGAATTTATTTCCTTGTTAAAGTCTTGGAACACACAACACCTTGAAAAATTCAGTTCCTAAAGTACCTTGCTTTGAGATAAAGCAAAGGTTTCAACATATTATTACATGTAACCCCTATCTGAAAAATTACAGTATTTGGATAGAAAATTGGAGAGTACTTACATTTCCAGAGTCAGGGATGTCTTTTTTCAGGGAGGTGCTTTGTGATCTGCTTGCATCAATCCATTTATTTTCAGGAGAACCTATAAGTTTTGGATCCATACTGGTCAGATTGAGGGTTTTATGGCTTTTGTATGGCAGGGAAGGTGGGTCTCTGCCCCAGTCTGATTGGTAAGTAATGAGTGCAGCAACAAACATCAAGTATGAAAGTTAATGAAAATACAAATATATGGGACGACACAAACAAAAAAGTGATGAAGCAAGCAGGAATGAGCAGAATAACAGAAAGTATTAGATTTTTGCAGAAAGACCACCTTCCCAGACATGCATTTAAACACATTAGTGAGTTATAGAGTCCCTTAGTCATGCAATGAGCTGTATTATTAGATACACAATAGCACAATGTCTCAGACTCACAATACATTAGTTCACACAGACTTACTGAGTGAAAGTGTGTGTGTGTGTATTTGTACATACAAAATGCATGTTCTGTTGCTTCTCCTTGGTCTGTTCTACGGTGTGAATTGTTATGCTTCTTATTCAATATATTTGTGTGCACAACAACAAATTGGCACACACATTATGTAATGGTATATTATGGATACAGGGAGCATTACAGGCAGGCTGCTGGCTGCAGACTTATCAACTCAAGCCAGTTGGGTTCACTTCCACACCATTACAAAACTGGTTTATTTGGGGAATCGTGTAGGCAGAATAAGAGATAAGTTGGGACAGGTAGGAGAGGACAGTGGAAGAGAAGGTTAGGAGACAAAAGTGGGTGGGCCAGCAAGAAGAAGAGATGTGATTGGTATGAACAGAGAGTAGACAAGTGCAGACAATGCAAAGGAGAAGTCTGCAAGCAGAAGAAGAAAAGGATAGGTAGAACAGGATGGGTCTCAGATTGGGTTAAGAAATGATGAGGTAGAAAATGCTGGTGGGCAGGACAGGCCAATAGTTAGGAGATGTAGAAAAGGTGGGTAGTTGGAGGCGGACATAGGGAGGTATGTATGTATTGTAAATATATATTTACTTATTCTGTAATGTTTGCATTTACGGTTTATGGGATAGAGAAAGGTCTTTTCCATGCTTACTTTGTTCTGTCTAATAAGGTTACAGACTATGATGCACGTGAGATGCTTCAAATCTCTTGCAACTTTTTTTTTTTTTAAATTTAACCTTTTTAAAAAATGTATGTTTGAAGCTTGCAGCATATGTTATGTTATATAAGAGCAGAAGAACAATGGGCAATTGTTTAATTGTGTAAGAGATGAATATAGGTGGGGAGCAACAGGTGCAATTCAAAATAAAATGAGGAGTGAGTATGTTTGTTAACAATGGCAAACTGATGGTGCATAGGTAAAATGTCTTCTATTTCAAACTTGCTTCATTCAGCACCTAAACAAATGCAAAACTTGAAACACCAGATGTGTTAGAGGTTTTATTATAAAGGCCATGCATACGAGTGCAATACACCACAGCCTTAGCACCTTTAGTAAACAATTCTATGGAAAAGTACACACAAAAAGCTTAGGCTTCATGATGTTACTCATAAAGTCCTGTTTTTCTAGTCATTATTATGTTTGAAGCGTTCACTGGTGTTATATATTTTTAATCAAGTGAAAGCCAATGCCTTTCTAATCTTTCTGCATTTTTAAAAATGAAATTCAATATCTCTGCAAAATGTTTATTTTTTAATTCAAGTCATCTGCAAACTGATTTGATCATTAAAGAGACTGATGGTGATGTTACAGAACCACAACCCCTACTACCATTATTGACCAGAAGATCTTTAGATGTAAAAACAATTGGCTGCACACTTTCTCTGCTGTCCCTATGTACTAAAAATATTATATTTTTAAGTATTTATAATATTTTTAAGTTATATTTTAAATCTATTTTACTAAATAGAAAATGTTTTGCCTAATAATGTGGTGTTCACATATATAAAAATGTTATTAAGAAAAGCAGCATAGCTATATTTGCTCACTACATTAACTGAGCCCAACCTTTTTGTGTTTTTATTTGCCCACTACTCTTATATGAACATTTCACATAAGAAAATTCTGCCTATTTTGTCCTCAGAGCTGCCAAAGTGCCATATAAAAACAGAGGCACAGACCTTGCGCATAAAATTATGTGCAGCAGTTTAACTAAGAATCGTGTAGACAAAGGCAAAAGTCTCCTGTTTGTCCAGGCTGAGCCAGCGCATCTGAAGAGATGTTATTGTTAGTGAACCTACCATTCTTGCCATATCGCCTGACATCCATAGATAGGTTTCCAGTTTCTACAGCTTGATCCATTGTTTCCACCCACTGGTTGTAGTCCATTGATGAAACCTTTGTGCCGTTGAGAGATAGAATTTCATCATCTACATGCAGATGACAAAATTCTGCTGGACTCCCTATAAACAAAATTATCATTCATTTGGGCTCTGCAAAGGTAGGGAATCAGGGTCAAAATATCCAACATTATGTCTAACTGGATTATGAAAATTATAAAACACAAACTAAAATTATTCTGACCTATAGGAGAGTCAGTACTTTATTTATACTATGGATAATTGGTGTAATTGCATAATCTATGGATAAATGGATTATTTATACTAATTGCAATATTGCGTGATTATGCATGCAGTTATATATATATATATATATATATATATATATATATATATATATATATATATATATATATATATATATATATATATATATATATATATATATATATATATATATATATATAGCGAAATGGCGTGTGCAAGTAGTCTATCTGTACAGGTATTACAATACTGTATCTCTACTTAAAATGAGTAAAAGGCACCAATCCAGATTCAACCTCATTTGAGATGGTGGGAGTTCTACAGCATCCGATGATCTGCACATTGTGGACCCTGACTTTCAGATCTACCAGGTGCAAATACCAGCCTGTTAATCCAACTATACCAGTGGAAATGTATTTTGAGAGAAAGAGAATATGCCTTTCCAAGCAAGAGGTGATTTACCTACCTACATCAACAGACTTTACAAAGACCCCAGCACTGTTCCAGCTTGTTTTAAACCCAAAGTCATGGCTGCTTCCAGGTTTCTGGTTAATGCTGATTCTCAGGTCACTGTACTGGTCCTGAAAGAAAGAAAAAAAAAGTACTTGGGTATCTTGTGTCACTGCACTCCTGCGAGAGGAAAGCTTATCCACTGACAAAAGAGAGGCTGGGAGCAGTGAGCGATACAATTATCTACTGACATGAGAAACGCACGGGTAAAAGTCATATATTTCCATCTAGTCTATTAAAACAAGTAATACGCTATAGTTTGGAAAGAGCATAATTTAACTAAAATGTCAACTCTTGAATATTACGACAAACAAATAAATTACCAGTGCAAAAAGTAGGGATGCACCGAACCCCCGAATCCTTTGCAAAAGATTTGGCCAAATACCGAACCGAATCCTAATTCGCATATGCAAATTAGGGGTGGGAAGGGAACATTTTTCGACTTCCTTGTTTTGTGACAAAAAGTCACGCGATTTCCCTCCCGCCCCTAATTTGCATATGCAATTAGGATTTGTATTCAGTTCGGCCAGGCAGAAGGATTCGGCCGAATCTGAAACCTGCTGGAAAAGGCCAAATCCTGGCCGAATCCCGAACCGAATCCTGGATCCGGTGCATCCCTAGCAAAAAGTACCAAAATGCAGACTCAGAGCCATTTGACCCCAGTGTGCAGATAGATTATTTTAACCTTATTAAATATACAGTAATCACTGACTTTTATGGGACAAAAAATCTGATATCAGGGGCATGAAATTAATAGCAAAACAAACCAGTAAAGTTATCGTGAGCTGGGCTTCAATGAGTCAAAAAGCCCTTGTCTGCAAAACAAACAAAACTGAAGCCTACTCACAGCAAAATGAATTGTCATGACCATGTCCTGTGCTGCAAATATAAGTAGGGCTATAGAAATAAAAATATACATACTCAATTCAAATGGATAATCTTAAATATGTGTTCATATGGCTCTCTTTAGGATGAAGGAAAATATGTTGTCAGCTATTAGAAATCAGGTGTATGCTTTCAAATGAAAGTGCATGCGTCCTATTGAGTGGAATCAAGGATATTTCATTATTTAGCGTTCAGTGTGTTTAAAGGGGTCTAAAAGTTGTGTGACTGATTTGTAAAACAACAAAACAGACCATACAGCAAATACATTTCTCTTATCACAAAGCAATAAATAGTTATGCATAAACAAAATAGGCTTTCGCTAGCTAACAGAACACAAGAAAGAAAAAGTAAACCTACCAGTGGCCCTGGAACATTGGTTTGTTCTACCCCTCTTGCAGAAGATGCGACATTTACGGATTCTGAAATCATGTGTTTCTCTGGAGCAGCACTGACCACAGGGAATGGTTTAGGTGAAATACTTCTTCTAATGCTTTCCTTTTCATCTGGCTCATCAGCCTCTTTACTTTGTGGAGTTCTGTTGGGTTTCTCTTCAACTTTAAAGTAGGAGTTAAATGTGGAATTATTCTTTGTAGAACTAAGATCCCCATTATACTTGGAGGAATCATCCATCTAAAAAAATAATAAAGTATTATTTCAGTCTTTGATTCAATGAATGCAAATATATACAAAAAAAATCAAGAAATATAAACTTCACTCAATATAAAAATTATTTAAATCTCGTTTCCTTCAGTCTTGGAATTCACAATTAGGCAGGTGCCATTTTGTGGGCATGGTTATTAAGACAATCTTGTGTATACACCAGAATGGGGGACCTGATGGGAGGGAAGGGAAATGTGGGGAGTGTAGTGACATCTAGGAAGTGCAGAATGGAAAGTGAAACCAAAAGTCTACCCCACCACTTTGTCTAAAGGCAGATTGTAGCTGCAGATATCGTTCCTTTAGACCAATTTGGCATCTTATCTACACGTGAATGGGGCATTCCAATTGGTCTCCACGATTGATAGGCCAAAAACCAACCAGATATTGATCGGACAGGTTTAATTTTCTTGGCGATCGAGGACCACATCAGCTAATTGATGCAAGTTTTTAACAGTTATGTATGTTGGTTTCATGCTTTGTGTGAAAAGCTTTTTATGTCTGGGTGGCAGCCCCCCTTTAAAATAAGGCATGCAGAGATACCTAACTCCAAGGTTCTGGTTTCATCTAGGACAACTGTCAAATTAAACCAGTTTTAGGACCCTTACACGCGGACGTTATGCCCTGCGTTTCCCTGTGCTTAATTTTCCTTAATTTCATTCTGCGCTCCCCTGCAGTGGATTAAATGCAGGATGGATCGCCCATGCAGAAGGGCCCTAAATATCGACAAGCTATTGGGGGGGGGTCCTCTTTTTTTAAACTACGAAAGACAAACAGAAGGTGTATATTGTAGGTATAATTCAATATACAAAGCAATGTGGCTCCAGCAGGAGTTTCGTAAATACCATACAAAAGACCTATAATTTCTAGGTGCTTTCAAACACTTGGAGTGTTCATTAGTTTTATATGCACACCTTTTACATCTTCCAGGAGCCAGTGAGATTGGAGCAGAAATCTATCTGAGGACCAAACAGTGTGAAATATGTCCTTTTATGAGGTTCATTTCACACATACATGATCTAATGTTACTTTAAGTGATTGTATAGTACATAAGGAAATGCACAGTTTTAACAACTTTTAGAAAAGCCATACTTTCATGAATATCTGTCAGTTAAACAATCTTGCTTTTGAATTAGGTTGCATACATTGTGGAAATGGGTATATTATAAGAAATATCATACTACATGCTGTCTGGAGCCCCAATGTGGTTACTATTATGCCCCCCCAAACTGGGGCCAAAAATAAGACAGTTCAAATGTTCAAATACATATTCTACATGCATTAAAGGTTTGTCTTTCAATATGCATATTTCAGATTCTGACAGATCCAGTTTTTTGAGTTTAACACAAAGAATTGCTGGAATTCCACAAAGAGTACTGTAATTTGTGGTTCTCTATATGTTGTTGAACTACAACAATGCCTTATGGGGGGGAGGCAATTAAAGAGGCTGTAATTGAACAACATCTGGAGAGCTGGGAGTTGTCCATTACGGAGGTAAGGGGTGAGTAATGTAGAACATCATCATTTTAAACATGGTGGGGAAATGAATGCTAAATGATTCAGAAGAGAAAATTAAGAAACAATGTCAGTATATGCAACTAATGCTATTCATAAAAACATAAATAAATAAGAAATTATTTTGGCACTAGTCAGGATCTCCGTTAAGATTTCCAGGCCAACGCTATCTACATAAATCATCACTAGAAAATTGTATCCAACCAACATTTTATGTATCAAAACATTTTTGGAATATTAGAATCTGGATTGCCTTACTGTGAAGGATCGTGGAAGTGACGTGATTCCCTTTGACTGAATTCCAAATGGCCTGGGGGTAACTACTGCCGTTAATCTTGAAGTATCATTTTTCTGATAACTTCTTGGCAAAGAAGTTAAACCTGGAATGGGTTTACTTTCTGTAACAAAGGAGCTGTAAGAATGTTGCTCGCCTAGCAGGCTACCGGAGTTCATAGGTGGGCCATTGTCCTGCTTTTCATAACTTGTGACGGAATAAATTGTTTCTTTCTTATTGTTGTAAGGTGCGCCAGATTCCACAGTGTAACTTCTTTCAAACAGTGATTTGGATGTTTTGAAATCAGACTTTTCTGGGCCCTGCTCAGCATAACTGGTGTTTGCCTTTGAAGAGTAAATTCCATCTGTTTCAACTGTAGAATGAGATGTTGGGGGCAGTTCAGATGTTACACCACTGTTGTTTTCCTTTTTCTGGGCATTAGCTGTATCCTGTGCAGTGCCCTTACTCATGGTATAGGGGGCTTCCACTGCAACAGTATAGCTTCTTTCCAGCATACGCTTGGATGGTACATTTACATCACCAAAAATATCATCATTGGAAGAGTACATTTTCCGGTCTTCTGATCTTTCTTTGTTCAAGTAATAATTATCTTGATTTCGGGTTTCCCTTTGCAAAAATAATGATGTGATGATTACTACAATCCTTTTAAATTGGTTTGTTTGGAATTTAGAAAGCAAAATATTTATATTAAATACATTTTGGTAAAAGGGCAATATATACTGGTAGTACTTCCATGAATAGTGAATCATGTTCAATTTTTATAGCACTGTACATACAATTTTTCTGAAATCCTACATTTGCAACTGGAAATTCATATTAAAAAAATATCCCCTAATTTAAACAAAAATTATTGAAAGAACGGACATTTATGAAGAGTCTTCATCTTAATTTAAGTTTTATTGTTCCAACATAAACTACATGTTTCAGGTTTTCAAATTTGACAAAGGGGGAAACCCTGAATGTCAAGCGTGAAACATTGGGGGGTTACGGATGAATGACATCCAGGACCTTGCAATACACATGTCCCAATTAAGATTCAAACTTTTCTTGCAGAGTTTTGTACATCCTATTTTTGCCTGTATGTTAAACACCAACTTAGTCAGCTATACAGGGCAGGGACCTGCTTTCTTGTCTTAACTGTTAATTTTAAAGGTATTGTTGTACATATTCTATAATTGTTGTGTCTGTTCTGTTGCTGTATTGAGGAACTTAATGATCAAACATCATAGAGTACGAATATCAGAGGTGCCAGGCACGCCATAGTATATACTTTAAAAGCACTTTCAGTATACTTTAAATTAAAAAAGGTCAACCGTTTTTATAAGAAACCTGACTGTATGCAGTAAGATTCCCCCTTTGTTTTACTTGCTCTGACTGCTGCAGATAGGAAACAGTCCTTAGCAGCTCTGCCGGGAAACTATCATACTTTCAAAGGGCAGGGGGAGGACCCCTCACTTTACTTCCCAGAACTCGAGCAGCTTTGTTTGTTTCCCTGCAGAGCAGCCGGCAACCGTATAGAGATTTGTACCCCCAAACCCAGTGCAGTCTATATATTTTGATTATTAATCAGTCTTGCTATATCGGCTTCTGGCAGATATTATTTGACTTGTGCTATTTTGATCTTTTATGATGATCCCTAAGCTTAACCTCCCAACTGAAGCCCAGACCACACCGAGCATGTGCATATTCTTGGTCTTGCAAAGATGTTTAGCATAGTTACAAGATGATTACCCCCTGTGGCCAACTTTGAAAGCATAAATGATTTGTTTTATTAGGCTTCTGGTGCAGTTAGTTCATGTTTTATGAAGATCCCTAAGCTTAACCTCCCAACTGAAGCCCAGACCACACTGAGCATTTGCATGGTCTTGTTTTTGCAAAGATGTACCGATTAAGCAAATAAATCAGAAGAGTTGTTTCACCCGTAGGTTTGTAGTTACTTAATACAACATATCACACAACTGAGACACTGTGGTTTGTGACCCTTGATACAAACAAGGGAAATCCCACTGGTGTCTAATAAAAGGGCAGCCAAGTTTGGGAGTTTTACTTTGAAAGCAGCTAGTAAGTTGCAGGTAAAACGTATTCGTCCCTTTTATAAAATGTATAATTAAACCATAGAATTCTTAATGAATCAGATGAAAATTGAGCATAGGACTGGCCAGATATGGGATGACTTTGACGTAGTTGGCCAGCTTAAATATATTGCAATATATGGACAAACAATCCCTGTTTTGTTTAAAGGGTAAGGCATTTTTCAGTAGCAGTATGCACCAAATGTCTCTGTCTTAAATATATTGATAATGGGTTGAGTGCAGAGGACTCTTGTATTTGTCTATATGTATTTTGTGGTCACACCCTCATTGCACCCCCGCCTAATATTTTTAAAAACTAGTGGTGAGCACAACTTTCCCTTGTTTGTTATAGTTCTACAAGAGCAGTGACCAGCTTTATGTTGTAGCTCCCACCCCCTCCAACTATAGTCAGGTGATCCCACTGGTGTCTAATAAAAGGGCAGCCAAGTTTGGGAGTTTTACTTTGAAAGCAGCTAGTAAGTTGCAGGTAAAACGTATTCGTCCCTTTTATAAAATGTATAATTAAACCATAGAATTCTTAATGAATCAGATGAAAATTGAGCATAGGACTGGCCAGATATGGGATGACTTTGACGTAGTTGGCCAGCTTAAATATATTGCAATATATGGACAAACAATCCCTGTTTTGTTTAAAGGGTAAGGCATTTTTCAGTAGCAGTATGCACCAAATGTCTCTGTCTTAAATATATTGATAATGGGTTGAGTGCAGAGGACTCTTGTATTTGTCTATATGTATTTTGTGGTCACACCCTCATTGCACCCCCGCCTAATGTTTTTTAAAAACTAGTGGTGAGCACAACTTTCCCTTGTTTGTTATAGTTCTACAAGAGCAGTGACCAGCTCTATGTTGTAGCTCCCACCCCCTCCAACTATAGTCAGGTGATCCCACTGGTGTCTAATAAAAGGGCAGCCAAGTTTGGGAGTTTTACTTTGAAAGCAGCTAGTAAGTTGCAGGTAAAACGTATTCGTCCCTTTTATAAAATGTATAATTAAACCATAGAATTCTTAATGAATCAGATGAAAATTGAGCATAGGACTGGCCAGATATGGGATGACTTTGACGTAGTTGGCCAAATTAAATATATTGCAATATATGGACAAACAATCCCTGTTTTGTTTAAAGGGTAAGGCATTTTTCAGTAGCAGTATGCACCAAATGTCTCTGTCTTAAATATATTGATAATGGGTTGAGTGCAGAGGACTCTTGTATTTGTCTATTGTGACCCTTGATAGTCATAGGCACACACCCTTGCTCGAATGCAAACTAGTTCAAACAGCAGCATAGGTGGACGGTGGGAGAATTAGCTCACATCCGTTCCCAACGAAGACAGGTAGAATTTTCCTAAAGGGAATAGGGTCTCAGAATATCTTCAGCATATTTAAAACTTACAGCAACTAGCTGCGTGATTTAGCGGTTACTCTATACCCTCATCCTCTACCTATTGTGACTTTTTATATTTAGGGTACAGTCCTGTATTGCATGAAATCGTGAAATGCAGTGAGTCTTTATAAACTTGTGGTTTGTTATGTGGGCGCGCCCAGTGCATTATTTGTTTTATATTAATTAAATGTAAAGTTTTAATGTCAGTATTGATCTAGTCAAACTCTGTTGATAACCTGAACTGGTTTTCATTCAAGCAAGGGTGCGTGCCTCTGACTTTCAAGGGTCACAACCCACAGTGTCTCAGTCGTGTGATATCTTGCAAAGATGTTTAACATAGTTACAAAATGATGACCCCCTGGAAAGCATAAATTATTTGTTTTATTAGGCTTCTGGGGCAGTTAGTTCATGTTTATGCTTAGTATACAAAAGAGCATTTCTAGCATTATTCTATTTTAGACTTTAGTTCCCCTTTAGTAGTTGTCTCTCTCCATCAAGTGCCTCACTTCAAATTTTTTTAGTCTGGTCCAAACTTACTCTTGCTTTATTAACTCTTCCCAAAATAACAATTGTGCCTACCTCTCCTGTTGCATCTCTCGGAATGTTTTGTATGTTCGCTCTGTACTTTCAGTAGAAATTTTTTCAGACTCTTCTCTGTCATCATTTTTCTTCTGAACATCAGACGTGAAGCTTTTTCGACGATTCTTCCATTTTGCTAAATCCTGGGCATTACATTACACAAATAAGTTAATACTTTGATTTTAGAACACAAGACTCAAAAAGAATCAATCAGATATCACTAGCCATGAAACAATTCATCCTTTTGCACCCTGCGTCCACCACTACTGAGGCTGAAGGCATACAGAACATTTTTTTGGAGGCTCAAAGAAGTGGATCCGCTCCATTACGCACCTTAGTAAAACCACATTGATACGTACAGATGCCACCTCCGCTCAGCTACACAAGATACGTCCCTTCTGTTACCTGCATCATTTAGAGCCAAGCAGGGATCGGCCCAAAAAAACAAAAAGCATCCACTACCATCATAGCAGCAGACCACCATATTTATGTATAGGGTGTGAGATACAAAATCAACTGAGAACATTTAAATGGAAATTGTGACATGAAAATAATTTTAAATTATATTGCAACAATCCTAACTAATGCTTTATAGAGTTCATAAAAGTGGAAACGAAATGGTGTCATGTTCTGCTGACCCTTCTGTATGGAAGATCATGTTATTGTGCTGCATTAACTGGTAACACTGGTACTAAAAGCACTCACATTCTGCCACTGCTGATCCTGCTCCTGAAGTTGATTTCTTATCTTCTGCAATTCTTCATAGCGAACTTGTCGGTTGCTAATCAGTTCCTCTGCAGTGTTCGCTTCCAAAGACTTGCTCCTTTAATCAGAAAGATTAAAAAAAGAAAAAAATCTATCAAGAGCCAAGGAAATTTCTGAATGCCATTATCTGCTTTGCCTGTGATAACAAAAGGAGTATCGCTGACTATACCCAAGCCACTACTATTCTTCAGATAAACAAATAGCGCATACAGGAAATGGTTCAATAACTGGTTTATTTAAGATGCAAATATTTGAATAATGCCAATGTAATAGTTTTATCCCACTCTAGACCTGGTATAACCCACTGAAGTGAAGGGGGACAAATTCAGACAGCAAAGAATTTCTGGCATGGTGTAATATTCTATATAAGAAATGGCAGAATTCGATGCCAATAATGCCAAAATGTTGCATTTGGCTACACAATCCTACAAAAAAACAAAACATAATACTATGTTCAATATGTTTGGGGGTCAGATTATAATAAAATAAAGAACCCACACAGTTAGAGAGTATCTAAACCCCAAAGATATAGTGAAAGTGCTCCGAGCATTTTTACAATTTACATTCATTTTATATTTATAATGATTCTGAGATGTTTGTAGCTTTAGACAGTTTATACAGCTAGGCAGGCTTCAGCTCAAGCAGCTCTCTTTGAAGAGTGTCAGTGAATGTTGTCACTGAATTTCTATGTAATTCTTGTATTCATTTACCCTACTGCTAATAAAAAAATAGCAGTAGGGTAACTGAATACAGGTACACAAGTACAGTGATGCACAGAGTTAGTGATGTGGGTATAGCAGTATTGGGGACCGAAGCTCTGCAGTGTGTTACTCACAAAGGGGATATATTATATCCAGCATGAACATTGCTTTTAATGCGTGGCCCTCAAACCAATTCAGATTGGTCTTATAATTGTGCCAATAAGAGATAAACAAGCAGTTAATCCTGTTATACTTTTTGCCATTATAAAGTACCAATATGAAAGCTGGGTTATTTTCACTGCACCCCCTTCCTTTATATACAGGGCAATTTGTTCATTGCTCATTATCTACCTTTAAATAAACACCCCCATGCCTCTTCTAAGCAACAGTCTTTAGACTGGTTTTATCAGATTCTCCTGTGCTCTGTTGGATCAGGAAGTAATAAAGTGAAACCAATTTCATCTTCCTGTTTTGTGCCAGAAATAATTTTCTTAACACAATAGTCAAAAAGTATTTTAGCACAAACCTTATTTATTGAGTGTATGCTATAAAGGGAGAACACTACCATAAATATAAACAACGGTTTATATATTACTATGCGTGAAACAAGCAACGTGAACATTCTAGTCATTGAAGTAAACGGATACATTTATCTTACAAAATGTATTCTTTACCTTTAAAGGGGTGGTTTACCTTGAAGGTAACCTGTAGTATGTTATAAAATGGCCAATTCTAAGCAACTTTTCAATTGGTTTTCATTATTTATTTTTATAGTTAGTTGCCTTTTTTCTTCTGACTATTTGCAGCTTTCAAATGGGCGTTGCTGACCCCATCTAAAAAGCAAATGCCCTGCAAGGCTACTATTGTATTGTTATTGCTACTTTTTATTACTCCTCTTTCTATTCAGTTCCTTTCCTATTTATATTCTAATCTCTTATTCAAATCAGTACATGGTTGCTAGGGTAGTTTGAACCCTAGTCACCAGATTGCTTGAAATGGAAATTGAAGAGCTGCTGAATAAAAAGCTAAATAGCTCAAAAACCTTAAATAAAAAAAAAATGAAAACAAATTGCAAATTGTCTCAAAATATCCATCTGTACTATACTAAAAGTTATCTCAAAGGTGAACAATCCCTTTAAGGAATATATACAGGCTTGTAGCTAAGATAATAGGCCAAATACACAAGTACAAAAGAATGTGAAACATCTAAACTCTGTAGAGCCAGAGCACCACTTGTCACGCTCCTCTTCTAAAGTATGAGCTATTAGAGCTACTTAAACTGTAGATAAGAGCCCAGAAACAAGTCTATCTTTGCAGGCCACCTAACAACAATGTCTCGGGTAAAAACAGGCAAGGGAACAGGTACACTAAATTTAAAATCCACCTGGCTGTTTTCTTTTACTGTGAGACCTAAATCATACTATTTTCCAATTTGTGCAATCCTAGTCAGGTGTATTTTATTACACTGTATAGGTTTCTGTTTTGTAACTGCTCCAAACTCCTGAAAATCCTTCCCCTTGCAAGTTGATACACACATTCTTTTCAATTATTAATACAGATTATCCAGAATGCCTGGGACCTGGGGTTTTTTTTCCGGATAAAGGATCTCCATCCCTTATGCCTACTAAAAGAAAATAATTTAAATATTAAATAAACCCAATAGGATTGTTTTGCCTCCAATACTGATTTATATCTTAGTTTGGATCAAGTACAAGCTACTGTTTTATTATTACAGAGAAAAAGAAAATAATTTTTAAAAATTTTAATTATTTCACATTTTTAATGGTGTCTATGGGAGATGGCCTTCTCGTAATTCTCAGCTTTCTGGATAATGGGTTTCCATAGTTTCTTTTGTGGGCATTATTACGGCGTAAATATTTTATTCTTTATACAAAAATCTCATTAATAAGAAGTAGCTTTTGGTAAAGAGGTTTCTAGAGAAGGTCATATATGACGGGCTATGGGATGCTTCGGTTATTCCCATCCTCCGGAATAGTGCTCAGTAATCATTTATTTACATAACAAGACATTTATAACACTAGTAATGTTACATACAAGGCATGTGCCTAGGTATCCCTTACTGGTATTTATTGAGCAGGGTATGATTTCACAGTCGGGCAAGCAAAACAAAGGATTCTAAAAGACTTTTCTAGTATGCATGATTAAAAACCCCAAAAAAATAATTTACAATGTCTACTGAATACAATACTATAGTTATAATTTTGCAAGTGCAGTTCCACAGATAACTAGCGCATTTTAATATATTTTTTCTAAAAGTAATACTCATGGGCATAACAAAAGCATGCCCCCCCACACACACACACACACACAAAGCATGTTCTTGCCTACAAAGCCGTGCCTTTATCAGGAGGGAGATTTGAACGCTACAGAGGAAGCTGACGCATCAGTTCAGGGGCCCCTACCGTGAATGTTGGATCTGTTTCCTCTATAGTTAAGCCACTGCTAATATTTGAAAGCTTATTATCACCTTTATTTGCATATTAACCTAAATCTAAAAGATTGAGTTTGCTTAGTAACTTTAATCTCTTCTTAAAATGCAAATACTCTGCAGTTACTAAATAGCTGCATAAGGACATCATATAATTTTTAGTTTTTATGTATTCACAGTCCACAAAACACTTCTCCTAATGGCTCACTGGGTGCTGGATGATGAATTCCTTGCATTTTAGGGGAGAAGGTTAATATAATTTACTATGTAGCTTGGGAGCTAAGCAGGTTTACTTTGGGGGGGGGGGGTCAATGTGGCATTTGGATCCCAAACAAGAAATCGGCCAGATTGGAGTAGGATAAAGAAGTCAAGCTTTCTAAGGAAACACAATGATAGACCATCAATTAATTTATGGAATCTGAAATACTTGGGGCCTAGGGTTTTCAGAGAACAGGGCCTTTCTGTAATTAGTTGCACAAAAGGGAGGTTCACCTTTAAGTTAACCTTTAGTATGTTATAGAATGGTCAACTCTAACTTCCTGTTAAGGTTATTTCCTATTCATATATCAGTCTCTCGTTTAAATCACTTACTGGTTGCTAAAGTAATTTTAAACCTGGCAACTACATTACGTCTGAAATTCTGAACTGGAGTTGTTGGACAAAAAGTAAAATAATCGAACAAAAACAAATAAGAAAAATAAAAATATAAAGGCCAGTTGCAAATTGTATTAGAACATTAACTCTCTACATCACATTAAAAGTTAATTCAAAGGTGAATAAACACTTTAAATGTTTTGTTTTTAATTTGCCTTAAACATCAATAATTGTATTTGCCAACAACATGGATTGATCCTGCTTAGTTACCCTTAAGTACTGTTTTATTATTACAGGAAAGGAGGAAATCAGTGCAAAAATGGATAATGGCATACCTCTATTTTGGAGCTTTCTAAATAATGCATTTCCAGTTAATAGATTCCTTACCTGCCTACCCATCGCAGTTTAAGAAATAAGGAATAATACAGCTGCAATTCAGTGAATAAAGAGCAATACATAAGTACCATGCAGCATGTTAGAATATAAAGCTCTCCTGGCAAGGTTACGGCAGAGAAAAGAATGACCTGTTATTTCTCTTTGATACAACACGAGGCAAGGTTGCTCTATGCCATGTCAGTAGCAGTCCTTTTTGGAAGCTTTTTATATTAAAGTGAGTAAAAGCTGGATAAAAAGCAAAGCCACAAATCTAAACATCAAAGTCACCATACCCAGCATTTATAAGCAGCATGCACATATTGTCCTGCCCCGTTTTAACCTCCACAGACTCCATTTTGCTACAAAAAAGCAAACAAAATGTGACGCAGCCCAAACAGCTGAAGCAACATAGTGCTTGCATGGACTTACCCCGAGTTAATGGATAGCTTTTCCTGAAGTCTGGGAAACAGAATAGTTATAGACATTTTAATTTAAAATGAATCAAAATTTACAATGTGCAACGCATGATACAAATAACCAGTTGAAACAACTATATTCAGTCTGCTATGAAAAGCCAAGTCAGGATGCCAACCAAAATACTGCAGTCTTTACAAAAAAGGTAAATAAAAAAAAAATCATATGACACGAAAACAAACACACACCACGGACATGCAATGTTTGCATAGCTCTGTTTAATCAATCGACATTCCAGGCCAAAACAGAATTCTCTGATGGCAACACATGGCCTGGACTGAAACAGAACATCTGACAGTTGCACAAAAGCACAGGGTTTGTACTATGCCTCCTCCCCTTCCCTCTCCCACCTGTACAGCCCTGAATGGCTTTCTAATTTCGATATGGACAAATGAACACATAAATGAGTGCCACATTTGTGCAGAAGTAGAATTTGCATAAGAAATGATTACATATTGTGTACTGGAGAAAAATATCAGACATGTTTCCCATATTTCTCTTAGAAACCCTTTTGTTATTCATGCAAGAGTTTTTTTTTCCTTTACTAAAACTAAAAAACAAAAAGAATTGCTGATTCATAAGCTTGGTAAGGAGGATTTCATTATTTAAAAACAAAACACTGAAGCATGCTGCTGACAACCTGCAAGCAACAAGGAGAACACCAAAGTGCTATCTGACCTTTCAACCAGCAGTCTTTTCTTATGCCTTGCTTTGCTGGCCTCCCTAATCCACTCCCACTTTTTAAAGTCCTCTTCATTGCAGGGCCCAGGGATAAAACTTTTTGGTGTTAATGAACTGGAAGTCTGGCCTAAGTTTACTTTCCTAGTCAACATATCATCTTTCTTCAGCTTGTCAGACATCTTTACCACACGTCCACAATTATCCTCTGTAGTCGATTCTTGCTTTTTATTCACAGGGCAAAGGAATTTGGACTGTATATCTTCTGGTAGAGTCCATGGCTCTGGAAAAGGCACAGGATGGTAATTGTCCGGTGCACCCGATATATGTACTTCTTTTGGTTCACTCTGAACTCTGCGATTCGTCATATCATCCTTTACTAAATCTGGAAGTTCTGAATCCTCTGGCTTTGACTGACATATAATATCTTTTTCTAGTTCACAGACCCGAACTAAAGGTGTCCCAAGGTTGATAACCTCATTGAGATGAAAGGTTCTGGTTTTCCGTGTAAATAAATCATCATTTTGTAGATTGGGCAACATTTCCATGGCATCTTCTTTCTGATTACTTTGCACGTATAGTGGCTTCTGACAGGAAGTAACAACTCTAGGACCAGATGTGGGGTCACTTTTAGATGTCAAGGCATCAGATGACATCTTTTGTAATGCCTGAAGTAATATAAATTGACTGAAGTATCCAAAAACATGGAGATAAAATGAAGAGGAACCCATGAGAATTTTGTTAAATGCACAGCATCTCTTCTAAATAGGAAAATGCTTCATTAATTCCTTTAAAATAATTCACACACAACAAGCATGCTGAAAATTGTTGTTGAATTTAGCGTTTTCTGCTTGGGAGCATCAACAATGTTCCAACAATAAACTAAAATTTATAAAATGGCAGCAATGCACAAAAATAAAATAGGTCAACCATGCAAATCATGCAATTTATGCACCTTGGTTTTTCAGATGCATCTGTCTCATCCATGTTGTTTTTTGTGCTTGAGGCAGACTGTGAAATAGAATCTCTGTTCAATGCTGAATCAACATTTGTTGTCAAAGCTGACCCGTGACCAGATGCCAACAGAAAGTCTAAATTCTGTGCAGAATTCTTACTGTATATTAAATATATGAAATTAGAGGTAAAACCTTAAATGTAGATTTTTGACATTCTGAAATGTGTAGAAAGAAAAGAATGCTGCTAAAATAAAGCATCTAGTTAAATAATATCGAACTTTGTGTAATTTCAGGAATAGCAATAGTTTTACTTGCTACATTAAAGCTAGCTCAGACACACAAATACAGATACTAATACATATACCACCACAAGACTGGAAAATACACTTCCAGATCTCCAAAAGTAGGAAAGACTGTAGGATAAAGGCAATGGCAATAAATCTTAGCTACAGAGGTGGCTAATGTCCTCTAAAAGCTTTCCCGCTCTTAGCAATATTGTAAATCGCTTGAGGGAAATATATGCAGAGTTTATATCTACTGCAGCTGTATTGTTAGTAAAAAATAAGTAAACAAAATTGTAATTACTATAGCCAAATTAAGATCAACAACGTATGCCAAGGTGCAATAAAAAGGCTCTTCCAGCCCAAAGATTGTGGCCTTGTTTTTCATTGAACGTCTACAATGAATTATACAAGCAGTCCATGAAAACAAACCTGAATCCCTGAAACTCATTGTACCAGCGTCTGGAATGCACTCCTTTTCGAATTTGTTTTCTAAGTTGATCATCTTCTTGTGCAGAGAAATTGGGCAACAGCATATCAATTGACGATTTGGACTGAGGAGTAGACAAGCCAACTTTTCGAACATAAAAATCATCATTCACAAGATTCGGAACTTCTCTTGTAAAATCGTCATCTTCATCTGATGTCAGACTGGAGTATTCAAAGGAATCCTTTAACACAGTTTTAGTTTTCTTCTGTCCATCAGTTTTCTGGTCTTGGCTAACATACAAAACAGCCAACCAGTTAGCATATATCCTCTGTCCATATCACACAGCATTCTCAGCATGCGTAAATGCATATTGCCCATAAGATATGTCCAAAAATTAGTTCATCGACGTTGCACATGGTTAATTTGCCAGGAACAAACGTGTTAGTAGGATGTTTGCTTGTTAGCAGATTCTGAATCTGAGAGTATTTAATGAAAAATGTTCTACCAATGCAGAGCTAGCAAAGCAAATGTTGCAGTTTCTAACCTGTGTGGCTGTGTCTGAGAGGCGGGTTGAATACCCTTACTTAAAATGTGACTTAAAAAATCACCAGAGGTAGCAGAAATAGGTGCTTTTTTGTTTAAATGAAATTTCCTCTTTGCTAAATCATCAAGCACCAAATCCGGCAATGGTCCATCATCCTCAGAGTCCGAACTGCTTGAAAAAGAGGAAGTCCATGATGAAGTTGTATAAACATGAAAACTTAATAGCTTACCATAATCATGTATAGCAAAGGAGTTAAGTTATAGCAACATGTTCTGCACATATTGAAAAAGAGGAAGTCGACAAGCATGATACATGAATTGCTTACCATGAACATGTATACCTGAATGGACGTAACTTACAGCATTAAGCAAACACAAACTTGGAAGCATAAATTATATTTAGCTTTTATCTGAAACCAAAATTCATTAGACACAGAAGAGAAAGTAATGTAGAGAATAAACGAGTATTGGGCTTTTAAATCGGTCTCTAAAGGAAGACTTCAGTAAGCCAAAGGACTGCATTACCTGGAAAATGTGCCATCTGGCTCGGTGAAAACTGGGCTTGCCCAGCTCCTCCTGTTATCTTCATTTTTATCTATGCGTTTTTTTCTCAGTGGTGCTGGCATGTTATTGAAGTGTTTGGTTTTATTTGGTAGAAACTGATTAAAATTTGCGGTCACTTTAGGCTCCATGGCCGACACCCTACGATGGGACATGTCATCTTTGCTGCTGTCCTGCATTTTGTCAGTAAGTTCAGATTCTGTCTCACTTTCTACTCCTGTAAATAGGTAAAAAAAAATACTCTTTTAGTAAAGGAATACAGTCATCAGATTTATAATACTTTTTAATAACATATACAAGCATAAAAGTTTGGGTTGTCTAATTTCACGAGGTCTAGGTGTCATAAATTTACATGTATGGAATTTGTTCCTCTTCCATAAAAAAGTATGTATTCTACAATTTTAATATTGTATACTTTATAAGATAATGTTGTATGAATAAGCCTTTTGTATAAAGAGCATATTTTAGTGTGTGAGACTGCGGCCATGATACTGAAGTCCATATTCAGAATCCAAGCCATTGCAGAAAACAATGAGATACTTCAGTATTACAAACTTCAAATGAGAGGAAAAACACAGCTACATTTTATTTTATAATTGCATAGAGCATAGGTAAATACATTTTGTTTTTACAACATTGATTTACAATTAAAACACATACAGTATTTTCTCAAATAATTATCTCCAAAAAGAAATTTTACGTAGGTAAAATATGCTCTGAGAAGTTTACGTTTATGAAAAACGAGCACTTTTCTGGGAAGTGGAAGAATTTTAAAAAGCAATAACATACAGTTAAATGCAATTTATTCATTCAACATTATTGAAAAAATACTCGCATGTGTTTTACTTTGATGCAATTTTCACCGTTCAGCTGCATGTACGCGCGCGCGTGTGTGTGTGTGTGTGTGTGTGTGTTGTATGTATGTGTGTAAATACATATAGACAAATACACAAATACAAGAGTCCTCTGCACTAAACCAGAGGACTCTTGTATTTGTCTATATAATATTATATATATATATATATATATATATATATATATATATATATATATACACACATATATATACATATATACACATATATATATACATATATATACATATACACATACATATATACATACATACACACACACACATACATACATATATACATACATACATACATACATACATACACATACATATATATATATATATATATATATATATATATATATATATATATATATACACATACATACACACACACATACATATATACATACATACATACATACACACATACATATATACATACATACATACACACACATACATATATACATACATACATATACATACACACATACATACATACATACATATATATATATACATACATACATACACACACATACATACATACATATATATATATATACATACATACACACACACACACACACACATATATACATACACACACACACACACAGTTTTATGCACTAGCTCAAAAACATACCTTCGCTGCTCCCTTTAATGGTTGTGTCTGATGAGAAGCTTGTATAAGACTTTGAACCAAAAGAGTCCAAACTGTCCCAGGAATCGTCTCTCTTATGAACAGTGGGAGAAGTAACGCTGTCTCTTTGTTCACTATACCACAAATCACTACAACCACTATCTCTGCCGCTTCGTTTCAAACTGCTGGATTCTTCAAGCACCTAAATTTCAGTAAAAGTAAGAACGTTGTTTATTGTCAGGGTCTTCGTTATTATTCTAGTGGTGTTTCAGAATTTTTTTTGGGGGGGGGCAATATGAAGACTGGGCACATACTACTAATACATTTGTTTCAGAAATAGTTTTTCTTAACTGCCCATTCTTTTTTTCAGCTGCCTACAAAATTCCTTCACAACTCCTGCCTCTCCAGATACCAAAAATTCTGCAATAACATCCCTTTCCTCCTATACAGTGTCTGACTGGGACACCAGGGGCCCACCCAAAAACCTTTGACTAGGGGCCCACCAATTAATCTTAGACCAGGAGCCCACTCCCAGTACTATTTTTACTCTACTCACTCAACCTCTATTCTCCTAGTCTCTTTTCATTGCATACTATAATCTATTATTCCATTTATTTAGCCTCTTTGTTCTCATAGAAATAGGGAATGACCATGAAATAAGACAAAAGTTTAGCAGCATAAGGGCCCACTGACACCTTGGCCCACAGGGACTTTTCCGGGTATCCCGGTGGGATAGTCCGACACTGCTCCTATGCAAATCTAAATGCTGCACAAATAAAGGGATGACATAATAGCCTAAGAATTCAATCAAATCAGAATTCTTTTGCACATTTTGTTCACTGGAACTAAACTATGACTCACAGGCATGGAAATCTGAAAGCCCTTCAATTGGCACAGAGTGTCTGTTTGGTAAGGTGTGTATGAAACCAGTCTGCATGCACATCACTCAGCCCTAACATAGAGAATTAGATCACCAAGTAACACACAGTTTCATTTTTCTGCCGCACCTTTATTTTACAGCCTATTTTTATTTTCAATGTTAATGCAAAGCTGCAAGACCAGAAATTGAATCCAAATTCCCAATAGAGTTCAATGTAGATGTAGAAAAGGCTTCAGATTACAATCACTTTATATTTTTAAATTTCTGATTTTTACACTAAAAACCTTTCTTTTTAGTAATTGTGACATAGCATGCACTTTAAAGGGGTGGGTCACCTTCAAGTGTTCAACTTCAACTTTTAGTATGACATATATATATATATATATATATATATATATATATATATATATATATATATATATATATATATATATATATATATATATATATATATATATATATATATATATATATATATATATATATATATATATATATATATATATATATATATATATAAATACACAAAAGCCATGAATATCCTGTAAATTATATCCTTATAAACGGTGAGTAGTGATGTCATCAGTTATAAACGGTGAGTAGTGATGTCATTTCTGTCACATGACTTACTAAAATGTGTGTATTATAATAAATAAAGTACCCCCAGTTGTAAAATATGAGGATATTAGAAGTTACCTCGGAGTTCCATGACCTGTATAAAAACACTCGGCCTTCGGCCTCGTGTTTTTATATGGTCATGAAACTCCACGGTAACTAATAATATCCTTATATTTTACAAGAGGGGGTACTTTATTCACTATATATATATATATATATATATATATATATATATATATATATATATATATATATATATATATATATATGCTAATTCTAAGCAATTTTACAATTGGTCTTTGTTATTTATTTTATATAGTTTTTTTAATTGTTTTCTTCTTCTTACTTTCTTCTTCTAGCTTTCAACAGGGTGTCTCTGACCCCATCTAAAAACAAATGCTCTCTAAGGCTACAAATGTATAGTTAATGCTACTTTTTATTACTCATTGTTCTATTCAGGCCTCTCCTATTCATATGTCAGTCTCTTCTTCAAATCAATGCATGGTTGCTATGGTAATTTGGACCCTAGCAACCAGAAATTGCAAACTGAAAAGCTGACAAATGAAAAGCCAAATAACTCACAAAGAATAAAAAATAAAACCAAATTGTTTCAGAATATCACCAAATTGTTTCAGAATATCACTCACTACGTCATACTGAGAGTTAACTCAATGGTGAGCAACCCCTTTAAAGCCACTACAACTGTTTTTATGCAAAATTCTCTTTTATATAGTGTTACCCGACTCAAAACATTTCTTTGGATATACCAAATGGTTAGACTTCTTAAAAATGAATATTTGGCTTAAAATACCATTGACCTTTTATGGGATAAGCACAGCTCTTTCTCACCTTAATCAGAGTTTGCCCCAATAAGCCTTCAAAAGCCTTTAGATTCAGGTAAGGACCATTATAATATGAATCACCTTGTGCTTTCCTTCCTAGCCAATATATGGTGATCAGAACCTGAAGGGGTAAAAAAAAGGCAACAATCATTACTAAATATTTGCAAAATATTAATATTTTATTTCTCCATCAAGCAAGTATAAGCAACGCGCGCTCTATCTCAACACACTCTCAAAGCAGAGCCAGTAATATTATTGTGCTGGTATTCAATAATGCAGACATATTCTGCAGCTTTTAAATTGCACTTTGAACTGCACAAGGAATCTGCAAACTAAAATCCAAAGCCTTTTTTTGCATGGAGACAAGACAGAGGAAGCAGAGGAAGCAGAGGAAACAGAAGAACACATTTCCAGCCGCAGTTAGAGCCTATTCACAGCACCCATCACAAAACCCTTTTTAGTCAAATGCATAGGCTATAGATTTGAGTAAAATGAAAGTCATTCTACATGTGGCCCACGCTATGGCCAACACCAAACATGCACATCAGGTATCCTTCATGCCAGGCTAGCTTAGCAGACACATGCATCTTAAATGAATACAGGCTTTAGTTATTAAATAAAGATTCTCTTTCTTGCTCGTGTATGTGTACACAGAGAAAGTATTCAGACTTATTGTAGAAAGTTAACTATAATACATACATTTTTTAATCTTCTATCTGTCTCTTCTTGCCTGAAAAACAAGAAAAGAAAAATTAAAACAAAAATACGAAAATAATAAGTGGTTTCCTATAGTACTATGTGGTTAAAAGGAGAGGATGACACAGTCCAATGACTTGCACAACTAGTTAGAAATAAAGTTGGCTAGTATTGTCTAAGCTATAGTTGGTAGATTATTGGCCCATGTGTAGAAGGTCAGAATGGTTACCTCACCAACTTATATCTGGTTAGGGTTTGGCAAGATATTGACCAAACAATAACCTTTAAAAATATATGGCCCTCAGTTGATAAGTAGCTGGACAATACTCTGTTTTTCCCTACTGTAACATTTCCCAAAATGTAATAAACATTGATTTTATAATAAGAGTGTCCAACTTAAACATTTGGCTATTTAGCTTTTAGCAATATACAACTCTAATCATAGCACTGTACCACAATGACCACTGATCTTTCCACTTGACAGTCTAGGCCTCATTTATCTAGCCTGCTTTCTTACATGTATACAATTACAGTGCAATGAAGACACTGGGTGTTTCTGTCATGGTAAGAAGGGGGTTGGTGGGTTGGTTGGTAACACGAATTGCCATAAATATGAAATAGAACAGCAGCCACATGAGCTAAGACAACAGTTGACAAGGAGTGTTCCTCTCCATTTTAGGTTCATAAAAGTGTGAGAGCATCTCATCTTATCTAAAAACAGCATTGAAAAAAATATTTTAAGACAGTCAGTGTGGTTTATTATTTTTAGATGTTTATTTATTTTTTCCCACTGGATAACCTCACAGAGGGTTTTGTAAACTATGGATGCAATACATTTTTTCACCACATTTACAAAGTAAATAGAATATGATGGGTAAGAGTACGGTCTTTGTTTTCAACCCCACAGCTGACAGGGATCGTGTATTTGATTTAACTGAAGTTACTGTAGCTGAGACACAGCACGCCTTCCTTTTAACAGCACAGTGCAAAACTGCACATATTAACACAATGTCCCATGCTGAGAAAGCCCAGTTTGTTATAGTGTGTATCAAGTCCAGAACCTGAAACTGAACACATACTTGTTGTCAAGTAATCAGAGCAACTATTTCTGCAAAAAATAAAAAAAATCATATTTCTCAGCATTGTACTATACTAGGTATAGGTAATATTCAGTGCTAGAATCACAACTCCCCAATTCCCCTGCTAGAGTCTTAAAGGGATCCTGTCATCAGAAAACATGTTTTTTTCAAAACACAGAATTCTGCACTGAAATCAATTTCTCAAAAGAGCAAACAGATTTTTTTATATTCAATTTTGAAATCTGACATGGGGCTAGACATTTTGTCAATTTCCTAGCTGCCCCTGGTCATGTGACTTGTGCCTGCACTTTAGGAGAGAAATGCTTTCTGGCAGGTTGCTGTTTTTCCTTCTCAATGTAACTGAATGTGTCTCAGTGGGACACGGGACAAGTATAATTACCTGCAAGCACAACATTGGTAAACTGGGGTATAAAACACACTTATGTTAAAAACTCTCTCTTCCCAATAAACAACATGCTGATTTCCATGTTTTAAAGGAGAACCAACCACTAAAAATGAATATGGCTACAAATGCCATATTTTATATATTGAACTTATTGCATCAGCCTAAAGTTTCAGTTTCTCAATAGCAGCAATGATTCATGACTTCAAACTTGTCATAGGGGGTCACCATCTTGGAAAGTGTCTGCAATCACTCACATGCTCAGTGGGCTCTGAGCAGCTGTTGAGAAGCTAATTATCAAGCAGAAAATGAGGTTGGCCTGTAATATAAGCTGATGCGACAAAGCAGATTATTAAATTCTGATGCTAGCTGCACTGGTTTCTGAGCTGCCATGTAGTAATTATCTGGATAAATTACTAATCCACTTTATATAGTGACATTTATATTCTATGTGTACTTTACAGAGTCGGTCCCCAGCCCACAGCATGTGCAGTGAATCAGCAGAAAAGATGGGGAGCTACTGGGGCATCTTTGGAGACACATATCTTCCTTGCTAAAGGGCTGTGGTCCTTGGGCTGGTACAGAAGCACAAAACATAATGTACAACATTTCTAGACATTCTTTAGTTAAGCTTTAGTTCTCCTTTAAAGGGAAAGTGTACTTGTTACTCAAAGGCTTTTCCTGAAAACAGTATCAAGATTTTGTGCCATCACAGCATCAAAATTCAAAACAACAAACATCCATGTTTACATCCATCACTGTATAGTTTGTTAGAGTGGTTAGAGATATGATCAAAGCCATGAATACATCCACAAAACTAGCCACTGATCTACTGAAAGCTAAATCAAGGGAACTTTCTTCTTGCGGCCTATGGCGTCATTGGGGATCACTTATAAACTATGTGCAGCACAGAATAATATAAGTGGTCAAGATAGGAGTATTTAATGTGCAAAAACAATTGTGAATTTTTATTCATGCTGCGAATGTCCTTTAGCGCTTTTTCAATATGGCATAATGGCAAATTGTGAATATTTATGTGAGGTACGCCACAGCTTTGGTGGTGGAAAACAGTTTCCACAAATGGCGAATTTATATTCGCAAAATTAGAGACTGTGCTATATTCACGCATAACGACCTTGCACAGTGGCCGTGGTCACACACAAACACCCAGGATAGACTACTATGGAAATCATGCTGACTTTGCCGGTGCAGATTATCAATAAATATGGTTTACACGTACCCTTACCCTAACACTAGTCCAGATAATTGCTTAACATACCAATGCTCACCACACCTATGCTAAATGACAGGATAATTAGGGTTGTCCAACTCGCAGCCTACTTTAGGGCTCTTACACACAGCAGTTTTTTTCTGCACTCCCCTGCGTTGTGCTTTCTTCCGTTCAGCTGCAGGTGGGACACAGCATGTTGCATTTCCCCTGTGTTCGGTGCATGCGTCTGTGTGAGTACAGCCCCCTTCACAATAATTGAGTGCGTCTACTCTTGCGCTACCCTGCGGCTGAATGGAAGAAAGTGCAACGCAGGGGATCGCATAAAAAAATTGCTGCTGAACACAGCTGAACTATAGCCCTAGAAATAAAAGGAATTATATTTTAGCCCGAATAAAGTATGTGCATCAAAGGAGGAACATTTCTTGTAACAAACTGGCATAGGTTCAGGCAAGAAATATCAGTTCAAACAAGCTATTTTTTATTTTCCACTCTAGTGATTACAGGTGACTGCAGCATGTTTCATAAACTACCTTAATGGTTACTATGTTGGTGACTGGAGCACTTTTCATTTCCTACCCTCATGGTTAATGTATTGGTGACAGGACAGCACATTCCATTAGCAACAAGTGGAATATCGCGCTGCCTATTCTTATTAAAGACTTGATTAAAAGCCTATATACACCGAAGAGGCAAAAAAAATAAGCCAAAAGCAAGTACCATTTGCAGTAGTAATTCCATATAGCACTGGGAAATTACGGATATGTTACATAGTAACATAACAGCGGAGATAAACAAGTCCACTTTGCTCAAGATAACTATGTCCCCAGTGGCATTCCTCTCCTGGTTTCCACAGTAGTGTTTATTGCTCAGTAAACATGAGATTTTTAACCAAGTGTCAATGATACAGTATTATTTTACAGACTGTTTTTACAGGATGGCACCAAGTTAACAAATTTCAAAAGTCCAGCAAAATATACATTTGTGCAACTTTAAGACATATGCTTTAATTTTAAACCAGTTTTAAAGATCAATGACACAGAGAGGTCACTGGGGAGACCAGAACTCTCTACTAATTTAGCAGAAAATCTATAAAATGTGAAATGTGCTTGAAAATGCATAATACATTGATAATACCACCTCTCACTTGGAAGGACTGGGCGGGCGCATGCAGGCTTTAGAATGCCCTGTGTGCAATTACCCTTAAAGGAGAATTAATTGCTAAAAATAAATATGGCTAAAATGCTATGTTTTATATACTGAACTTATTGCACCAGCCTAAAGTTTCAGCTTGTCAATAGCAGCAATGATCCAGGACTTCAAACTTATCACAGGGGGTCACCATCTTCGAAAGTGTCTGTGATACTCGCATACTCAGTGGGCTCTGAGCAGCTGTTGAGAAGCTAAGCTTAGGGGTTGCTGCAAATTATCAAGCAGAAAATGGAGATTGGCCTATAATATTAGCTAATGCTACAAGGCGGATTATTAAATTCTGATGCTAGCTGTGCTGATTTCTGTGCTGCCATGTAGTAATTATCTGCATTATCTGTATTATACAGATTCTAGATTTCTAGCCTACTTCTTTAGCTTTAGTCCTCCATTAAAGTAATTGTTCACCTTCAAACAACTAGTTGTTTTCAGATAGATCACCAGAAAGAACGTTTTCCAATTACTTTCTATTTTCTGTGTCACCGTTTTTCTAATATTGAAATTTAAAGTGTTATTTTTCACCTTCTAAAGCAACTCAGGGGGGGGGGGGTCTCCGACCCTGTAAACTGTTCTAAATTGATATATTTAGTCAATATATTTCTTATATGTGTCCCTGCTGAGCAGAATCTCTGGTCTGCACCTGAATTACTGAGCTGTCAAACAAACACCAGAAACAGGAATATTCAACTTTAAACTTAGATTTTGGACAAAACAGTAAAACAATAAATAATGGAAAGTAATTGAAAAAAGTCTCTATTTCTGAGGAACAATCTGAAAACAACTGAACAGAAAAGTGTTTGGAAGGTGAACAACCCCTTTAAGAATATGAAAATACACGGACAACCAGTTCTCCTGTACATACTAAATATTCTGTTTACTTTGACCAAAATGTAACAGCTTGGAGTTCAATGTCTTCACAGCAAGCACTCACAAGGTGCTTCTATTATGTTTTAAAAAAAACATACAGTAACTGTATTGGATGTTTCACTTCCTTTTTTACTACTTTTTAAAGGGGAAATGTAATAAAAGGTGCAAAGTCTGCTACCGGTCTAATAACCAATAACCAATCAGCAGGGAGCATTTAGTATAGCTAAGCCAAATTATTATCAGGCTTTGGCACTTTGGGAACTAGAGTCTGGGTGGAGAACTGACTTCTGCTATATTGTTTCAAGAATCGAAACCAGGAGTGCAGAAAGGAACAGGCAACTAACTGCTAGTTGCACAAATCATTTTCAAACCATTTCAATTGCTCATGTATATTGGAAAGTCACTTAATATGTTGCCTTATGAAAGAGAATATAATTCTATTTTTGGATTTATTGCATCAAAAAGTTACACACATTATAAAATATCCACTAAAATATGGATACATCAGTACTGATACAATAGATAGTGTTGAACTTAAATTTGTTGAGAGCTTCCCTATCCCTCAGATGTTTATTTGAATTGCCCTTCTTCTATATTGCTCAACCGCTACAAGGAACCATTGAACAGATTGTTTCCACTTGTTGTTTTATATTATTGTAAGACCTCAATTAAAATCATAATTTGAATGCACTTTGTTATGAGTGCTGAAAACAGCAGCTACAGGTATAAGACTCAAATATTAAGGCACTGAGCAACATTTGCCTTTGGATGAAAGAATTACTTGCAACTCAACAAACCTGCTCTGTGCAAGGCTGACAAATACAAGCACAGCTTCAGCAAAGACATGGCTTTATAGGCAGCTCACAGAAATCTACAGACAATTGTACGTCTGCTGTTTGTAAAAAATAGAAACACCCTAAAGTTACACATTGCTATTTACAGGCTGCTAAAATGTCCATGGACTCTAAACATATTAGAATGACTGAGATGCAGCAATTGCATTTTTGAGTTAAGCTGTACAGAAAAAAAAAAGGATTGCATGTGTATGTTTAAATAATATTTTTCCAGCTCTATTTATTCTTTGCAAATGACAATCCCAAACAAGCAATGGAAAAAACAACTCCAGTGAAAGTCATATAGAAACCTATGGCTGCATTTTCTGTAGACAGGTCTTTTCATATCTACACCCTGCTCAGCCTCTAGCCAGAATCTACTTAGAATTATTTGCATTGGCATAGTTTTTGTCAGGTTTCCTCTATACAATATGAGAAATGTCTGATATATATTATAAACAGATATGAAAACTTACTTCTCACGGCAAGGCAAGGTGTAAAGCACCATGTTTTTGGCACTTTGTTCTACTTCTTGTACCCAGAGGCACCTTGCAATTTGTAATACATCCAGTGTGGGGGCAAGAGGTACCCATTAAAATGCACACATTAGGGAATGCCAAGGAACTCATAGTGCAAAAAACTATTTCTTTTGCACTTTGTGCCTTGCTAATGGCAAGTGGAGTTAAGTGCAGTCCTAAACTGGCAATTGCAGGGGAGCCCTCACATTAACATCATGCAATTGAAAAGGCAAAAATGGACTGTGCATGGGTCCTAAGTTGGGCAACATGCACTCCGCAGTGCTTGTTCCATTGGTAAATACTGTATAATGTAACCCACCACAGTAACATTTTTCTTATACTAAATGGTTTCTTTAGATGCGACACCCATAATCTCTATTAGCTTGTGGCTTTATGTATTAATGTATGTTTATTTTTGCTTTGTATATTTAGGAGACACACCTGTCCAGGTATTTTGATGTGCCCAAATGTCAAAACACCTTGCATCAGAGTAAAGCAACTGGTGCACCTTCCATGCTAGTTATCAAAGAGCATTTCACAATAAAATGGAAGATAAGTCATGGAAATATGTTGCTTAATATGGATGACATGGTCACAAGCTAAGCAATTTTAAACTTTATCTAGTTTCAGGCTGGTCATACACACAGATATGAAGGCATAAGAGTATTTCTATTCGGATGCAGAAACACAGGGATATTCAAAGTTAAGAATTCAGCATGCACTCTAGCCTCGGAAAGTTAATATTTAATAGAGACCATATTAGTTTCTCATTTACGACCAACTAAATGAATATTTGTGATGACAAATGTTTAGCTGTTAAGTTATTCTGACAAATCTCATTATCTCAGGAGTTGCCTTGGGTGTGACAAAACAATTAAATGTACAAGTACTCTCTACAACAATGTCTCCTTCCTACCGCAAATCCTACATGTAATTCACAGACTAGGCTAAAAATAAAAAGAACACACTATTTATATGCATTTGGAAAATGAAAATCATTTGTGTTGCCACAGGAAATAGATTTGCATTACATGCCGATGGTGAATAATAATGTGCAGTCAAACAATACTGGATGACTGATGAGTTCAGCTATAATAATACAAAGAGCACCATATTATACAATGACGGCACAAAATGTGGGTACAGATATAGGATCCATTATTCAGAATGCTTGGAGCCTGGGGTTTTTGGGTCAACAGGTTCACCGTACCTTAAGTCTGCTAAAAACTAGGGATGCACCAAATCCAGGATTCGGCCTTTTACAGCAGGATTCGGATTCGGCCGGCCGAATCCTTCTGCCCGGCCGAACTGAATCAGAATCCTAATTTGCATATGCAAATTAGCAGCGGGGAGGGAAAGTGCGTGACTTTCGCACTTTCCCTCCCCGCTGCTAATTTGCATTGGGCGATGCATTCCTGTAATTCAAGGGTTTTTTTTTTTTTTTTTAAGGTAGAATTTTTTATTTTGTTTAAGAACAGCATATAATAACAGAACTACATTTGTCAGTTCAGCAATGTTGTCATAGCCACTTATACAGGGCAATAAATTAGTCAGTACATGAGCTTTTACATCATCCAGCATTTCAGAATAAGCTTTCAACATTTTCAAAGTGGTGGAACACTTTTATAATGTAAGTGCGTGACTGAACGTAAGTAAAGGGCAACATTTTATAAATGTATAGATATGTACTTTACTGTCATGTGATAAAGGTGCTGCACAACTGAAGGTCATTTATTTTTAGAATATGGTCTTTTTTTTTGGATTATGCTCAAAGCTATATATATACACTAATACACACACATATATATATATATATATATATATATATATATATATATATATATATATATATATATATATATATATATATATATATATATATATATATATATATATATATATATGTGTGTGTATTAGTGTTTAGATTCAGTTTTAGATTTGGATCAATCTTTGATAGGAGATCCTGTATTAGGCAACTGAAAGAAATATTGATTTAGTCACAAAAATTTATGCTAATTAGTTTAACAAACAGGACAATGCTGCTAGCTCCATTATATGCAGATATCGGTGTAAAACTCAAGTCATATTATAAGTATGGCACCTAGCTGTAACATCTGTCCAACATGTATGCCTGATAATCTGCAGTGTGCCTTGACATAACCATCGGATGAATTCGGATGGCAATGATGCACCATTCTAATTGGAATATGATTATGTTTGATATGTTTTAGCACAATGGCATTTAGAGTCCACCCATGGTGCAATGTAAATTTCAGACAAAACCCAATATGTTTATTTGTAAAAGATTGCGCAATAATTACATAAAACAACTATTAGTCAACACCTGTGATCACACGTGTTGAAAGAGCAGTTTATTTACAGCAACCACAAATCAAGATCTCTAGTGGCAGCTAAAGGGTTACCAAAGTGTTGCATAACACCAAAACTATTCTAGCCCAAAAGGGCAACTCAGTTGCTCGAAATAACTAGGAGTGTCACTTGGACGAAAGAGAAACTGACAAGAGCTAAGCATTTTCAATGGAAGCTATGCAGACACTTTAGTCCTATGCTGCTGCTAGAGCCAAGTTTCAAGTGTTTGCAGTCTCTCAAAGTAAGCTGCATGCATAACACTTTTAAAAGAATAAAATATATGTCTAAAATAATAATGCTGTTTCAGCTTCTAAACCAGTAAGTACCTCTCAATACACGTAATGAGATGGAACAGAAAGCTGGATGGTCTCCAGCGCAGTCTACTGGTAATGAAGTAAAAAGCAAATCCTTCCAGAAGTAAACATAAAAAGTCACTTTAAAACATGATCAATGGGACATCGTGATCCAGAATATAGGCGTTCTCTTGTCATCGCAGTGTATGCTGTAACCTAGCACTCTAATATAGCCACTAGAAAGTTGAACTTGAAGGCCATTTAGGGCGATATGTCGAAAAAACTAATTTGTTGTGAAACACTGGAACTATGGTTCTGGGACTACAGAAGGAGAGTGTGCAGGTGTCTGGTCTCTGGTTGATGTACTCCCACAAGCAGATAACACTGACACTCTAGTAAAGTGGAAATTATGCGGGTGAGAAAATGTTTCTTATTATTGAACTTGGTTCATTATCTAATAGAGTATGTGGAGCTTTCTAAGTATTTTTTATTGCCTGTGGTTTACGGTGCAGTTTAGACCTTTAGACTTGTTTATTTCACTAGTAAAATGAAACTGAAGGCAATTTTCTACAAATTTTTGAACAATTTTTTGATGGCAGAAAGGAAGAGAAATCATTACAATAAAGGTGGCCACAGATGTTACGGAATCCATTATACGGAAACCCATTATCCAGAAAGCTCCAAATTACAGAATGGCCATCTCCCATAGAGTTCATTTTATCCAAATAATCCACATTTTTAAAAATGATTTCCTTTTTCTCTGTAATAATAAAACAGTAGCTTGTACTAGATCCCAACTAAGATATAATTAATCCTTATTGGAAGCAAACCCAGCCTATGGGTTTATTGAATGTTTACATGATTTTCTAGTAAATGTAAGGTATAAAGATTTAAATTCCATAATACACCAGGTCCCGAGCATTCTGGATAACAGGTTCCATAAGGTTCCTGTATAAGCTTCAGCATACTGAAATGAGAGTTTTCTAAATATAATCAGTTAGAAATTCTGTACTGTTTATCTTTACTATCCGTCCCTCAGCATCGGTTTCTCTTTATTCTCTCTTCATGCAGGAGTTGGGTGTCAGATAATCATTGACATTTAGATCCAATATATCTTATAGGGGGCTTCTTTTGCCTACAAGACGTATTAGAGCTCACTCTATTAAAATCACCAGACATGGTGTCTCTCTACATGCAAGATTTGTGCAAAAGGCAGTTATTTTGTTAGATTTTGTTTGTACTGAAATCAATTATTTGAGGTAGCTCTAATACATCTGCTAGGAAAGGAAGTCCCCCTATAAGATATATTGGATCTGTCAATGAATATCTGACACCCAACTGTTGCATAAAGACAGAATGTAGACAAACAGATGTTGAGAGGGGGGATAGTTAAGATAAACTTGATTTCAGAAACAATGCAGAATATTTAATGGACTGTATTTAGAACGTTTTTCATTTCAGTGTAATGAAGCTTATATAAAATTTTAATTTTTGCGATAGTTCTCCTTTAAGATTTTTAAAAGATCTTTTCTTGATCGTAGGACTAAGCTTATCCTATAACGATCGTTTAAATGTATGATTTGTCCATCAATTAATAACCATTTCAAGCAATAGTCTAGTTGAAATTAGGAAAACCGTGGTTAACCGTCAGCTTGTCCCTACAAACAATTGGACAATGGATAAATCTATAAAAACTGTGAACTATAAAAATTTTTCCAACCTGACTGATTTTCTGACCAGAAGAAAAACCGATGGATTCGTAATCGTTCGGTGCCGACTATCTTCATTCATTTCATCTACAGAACATGCCTACAACTTTGAAGATGTTTTTTTTTTTATTGTGAAGCAAACAACAAATAGGACAAAATAACAGAAATCTTCAGTGTGCATAACTGTTCATCCCCCTAAAGTCAGTACTTTGTAGGGCCACCGTTTGCGGAAATTACAGCTACAAGTCACTTTGGATAAGTCTCTATGAGCTTTCCACATCTTGCCACTCCTCAAGGAAAAGCTGCTCCAGCTCCTTCATGTTGGATGGTTTTCGCTTGTGAACAGCAATCTTCAAGTTTGACCACATACTTTGACTAGGCCATTCCAACACATTTTAATTTTTTCCTTTACACCATTCGAGCATTGCTTTAGCAGTATGCTTCGGCTCATTGTTCTGCTGGAAGGTGAACCTCTGTCCCAGTCTCAATTCACAGGCAGACTGACACAGGTTTTGCTCAAGAATATCCCTGTATTAAGCACCATCCATCTTTCCCATGACTCGGACCAGTTTCCCAGTCCCTGCTGCTGAAAAACACCCCCACAGCATGATGCTGCCACCACCATGTTTCACTGTGGTGATGGTGTTCTTGGGATGATGGATGTGTTGGGTTTGCGCCAGACATAGCATTTTCCTTGGTGGCTGAAAAGTTACATTTTAGTCTCATCTGACCAGAGCACCTTCCTCCATTTATTTGGGCAGTCGCCCACATGCCTTTTGGCAATCTCACTTATTTTTAACTTTAAGTAATGGCTTTTTTATGGCCACTATTCCACAAAACCCAGCTTTATGGAGTGTACGGCTTATTGTGGTCCTAAGGACAGATACACCAGTCTCTGCAACTCCTTCAGGGTTACCTTTGGTCTCTGTGCTGGCTGTCTGATTAATGCCCTCCTTGCCTGGTATGTGAGTTTTGGTGGGCGGCACTCTCTTGGCAGGTTATATATATATATATATATATATATATTATTTTTTATTTTTTTTCTCATTTCACTTCACAGACAGACTATTTTGTGCAGATCCATCACATAAAATAAGACTAAGAAACATTTAAATTACAGGTTTGATAATGAATATGTAAAATTCCAAGGGGGGGTGAATACTTTTGCAAGGTAGTGTATATGCCATTAAGGTCTTGTCCACTGCATATACACACTATAAAAACTGACACTATTATTGTTGAAGTTTGGAGATTTAGATGCTCTATTTCATCTTAATGCTTGATTAACATATCTTGGAAGTATGTCTTTGAATATATTATCACACTTCTAAAGATTACGGTAGCATGGACATACCAGTGAATACTATTTGCCAGAGAAGGGTTGATACAGCAGCGCAACATTTTCAGTACACACTCACACAAGAGAATACAAAGGGTCCTTAATTTATATATGGTGTGTGTCTCTACAGACTACACACTCTACATTTCAACTATGGTTGAATGGCTGACACAGCTACCTAAAAGCTTGTTTCTAGGTAAGAGGATGTAATGAGCTGAACAAATGGTGAACCTCAGAGGGAGCGGAACCAAGAGAATTTCAAAACCCCTAGTATGTAATAACAATAGAGTCTTATGAGAAATTTGTATGAAGCACAGCCTAGGTGAGAAGTGGCGAGAAGTGGTACAATATACAGTGACAACCACAGTCTAGGTGTGGACAGAAATATCCCATTGGACTCTGAAGAAGGAAATGCATTCTTGGGAGTGAAAAACCTTGCAACATAATTTGAAGTTGGACAGACCATTCTGGGGTTTATTAGATGAAAAAAGTAAGCTTACCTGAATGCATAATACCACATGTAATCTTTGATGGAAAATGGCCTGAGGCTCCATGATCTAGTAAATGCACAGTTTAGTGCTACAGCATACTATGACAGAATTAATGTGTTGAGACTGGAGTTAAAGAACCTGATTGGCTTGCACAGACCTTGCCCCAACTAAACACCTGTGTTGGAATATTTACAGGAATCACTGCCAAAATCATGGCCCAGCTACTCTAATGCTGGATAAAAGCAAGAAACAAGTCCAGCGTCTAGCAGCTGAATATATGTGGGATGAAATAAGGTAAGGAACTGTTGGTCATCCAGATCACACGGCTTGAGTGACAAACTACTTCTTTAAATGTCCCTAGTAAATATTCATGTTGTACATTTGATGCCCACGTGCTGTTGATCAGGTCAACCAACCTTATAGTAAGCTTGCTCATTTTTCGACACTACTTCAACCCAAGTCCTATATTTCAGTATTAACATCCAATTCTAGCAGTCACAATTACTGCTGTCGCCTAGAAAACACAAGTGTGCACTAAGCCGGGACCTTTGCTGTACCCTTTGGTAGGTGATTTTTTTTTTTATTCAACAGACCTAAATCTTCATTTGGGTGCCAAAAAACCATAGCACCGGCAAGACAAAATCAAGCTTTGATGCCATTAAAAAGAAAAGCACCACTGTTAAAAAACGTCCACATTATCAGAGTAATGATGACTAATTTAGACAACTGTAATATGCAGCTTAACTGCAAGATTGTAAACCTGTTACCAGCAGCGAAAATAGAAATAGAGCAGAGGTTCTGGAACAAAGTTCGAAGGTCTAATGACGGAAAGACAACCAAAAGCAAGGTGCATGTACAGAGTAAAACATAGACCTATGACACACTTAGCAGACTATTAAGTATAGCCCTCTGTGTGACCATTAATATGCATGTGTCAATCTGTTCCTGCCTTTGACAGAGGCTAGTTATGTCAAGCATGGAATATGTATATTTCCATTGGCCTAGGGACCCACACGCAGTGTTTCCATTCAAATAGATCAAACTGCATGTAGTTGGGCTTGAAGGTGTTCAGGGCAGGTTTTAACAGTTATGTCATAGGTTATGAAATATGCTAGAAAGGATTGCCAGATTTTAAAGTCATACATTCATTGTAAGTCATACATTCATGCAGCCTGAGAATGTAACCATAGCACAGACTCTCTGAGGAATAGCAAATTTGAGTCAACACTGGAAAAAGTTGCCCTGCAACAGTATTTTATGGAAACCCATAAGCAATTAGCTTGCATCTGTTTATTGGAGGCAAGATAATGAAATGAGACATCTGATTGGCTACTATAAATTTATGTAATATGCCAGATATGACCAGTTTCATTAAATTAGCTCAAAAACGGAAACACAACAAAAGCAAAACCATGGCAGATAAACCAGAAAACTTTGACTTGGCTGCAGTTTGTGCTAGGTTCATATAGCTGCCACTGTGGTGAATCATACCAAGATTAGCATTGTATGGAATAATTCAGCAAGAAAAACTTTTTGAATGCAGTGGAAAACCAGGGATGCGCTCACCTGATCAGTTTAAAGTATTGCAAACATTAGGTAAAAGGTAAAATGAGCCTTAAATAAACACAAAATTGAATATGTGACATGATATGTGACATGTCATAACCACAAAACATCCCAAGAGTGAAAGAATCAGTGACAGACAGTACCAAGTGGGAGATCCGTTGGACAACAATCCTTTGGAGTCACTTCTAAAAGTATCCAGTGACTTATCTATATTTATCCACAGCACAGTCAGAACTAGCAATAGAAAAGTCCCATGCAATGTCTTCGCCCCAGCAATCCATAATGCAGTTGAATAAAGTGTTCTTAAATCAAGCATGTTTATTTATATATGTGGATATAAGAAAGAGACATGAATGCAGTACAGCTTTAAAGGGGTGGTTCACCTTTAAGGTCACTTTTATTATGTTGTAGAAAGGCCAATTCTAAGAAACTTTTCAATTGGTTTTCATTATATTTTTTTTTATAGTTTTATAGTTATTTGTATTTTTCTTCTTATTCTTTGTAGCTTTCAAATGGGCGTCGCTGTCCCCTTCTAAAAAAACAAATGCTCTGTAAGGCTACAAATGTATTGTTATTGCTACTTTTTATTTCTATTCAGACTTTCTCCTATTCATATTCCAAAACAATGCATGGTTGCTAGGGTCATTTGGGCCCTAGTTACCATATTGATTAAAATGCAAATTGAAGAGCTACTGAATAAAAAGCTAAATAACTCAAAAACCTTCAATTATAAAAAATTAAAACAAATTGCAACTTATCTCAGAATATCACTCTCTACATCAAACTAAAAGTTATCTTAAAGGTGAAAAACCCCTTTAAAAATTTTTTTTCCCCAAGAGTGGTTGCAGATTTGTACTTTTTACATGTGCTGAAAGTGTTAGAATATGTTTGTCTTTGGGGCTCATTTCTGATAGCAGCATTAGGCACAAATATGGGTGCAGAATTGTGCCATCAAGAACACTCCTTAATAATGTATTTTATTTATCTATACATGTGTGGTACAGAAATATGTTGGTTATACCTTCTCTGCAAAAAAAGGACACAAGACTGCCCTTTTACTTTAAACTAGCATATACTGCTCAACCCCAACACACTAGCACCATACTTACCAATGGGAATATTGACAAATTTGATGCAAGATGCAAAAAAAAAAATGTTGTGCAAAAAAAATAGCATTACTATGAATGCTGGGAATAAAAAAAAAAAAAAAGCCTGGGGAATTGTGTTAGACTTTTGCACCTCATATGCAGTTCATATCAGATGTATGAATTAAAACATGCTGCATCTGTTGACTTACATTGCATTGTCATTACATGTAGGTGTAGCCATAATACGGGAACAGAGATTTTATAGTGTGCCATTAAAGCATTAGGCCTAGCAATCTATAAACAACTGAAGTCACTGGAACAACTGCCTGAAGGAGAGAAACCTTTGGTTTAATAACCATAAATATTTGATAGTTAAACCAAATTCACATTCACTCTCACACAGCATATCCTAGCAGAGGAAACATCCTGTATGTTTGGGCCCATACACTGTGCACAGCATATGGAGCTGTTTCAGTTGACCATATTATGAAAAAACAAACCCTATTTACAATTAAACAAAATAGCAGTGAATTCACTTATGTTGGCCACCACAACTAGTATTATTACTATTCAGCATGACAGAAGCAAACACAGGCATTTGGTGTGTTACATTCACATAAAAGCCTGAAATATTTGCTATGCAGGCATATTAGCCATCTCAAAAGCTGGTGTCAACTTCCGTTTCCAACTGCTTGGCTTAATCAGTGGTGGGGTGAGGATGCTGGGTATTGTAGTTCACAAGAGCTTGGTCTTATTACGGTTAGCTATTCTCATCTCTATATTCTTGTCTTTCCAAAAGAACGGATATTTTTTTTCTTACACAAGATACTTTGAAATCATAAAACTTTCAATATGTTTCTTGCAACTTAAACACATTTTAATAGCTTCCCTGGGCTTACACAGTCACTGGCTTCACAACAATTTAAGGCACACGCCATAATCATTAAACACGAATACGAGACTTGTTAAAACACGCACTTCCCATGCGGCCCATAATAATTCTAGACTTAAAAATAAATAAATAAAGATCGAGAACTCAGACAAGCACTGTCCCTTGCCAAGTGCTCTAGGAAGATATTACCAAGCAAGATTTGATTCTGACTTTGGCCCATATGTACATTCAAGTGAAATGTGCTTAATTAACCCTCTAGCTGCCAGGGGTTGCACTGGAGACATGGAGTAAGAGAACTGCCTACATTAGCCATTGTGAGAGTTTTCTCTGTCACTGCTACTATAAGTAACCCTGGAAAAAAAAATAACATGTGGGCAATGGAAGGTAAAAATAGCAAAAGCACAGATAACCACATACCCGAGTCCGTACATAACCATTTGCCAGCGTTCTATGGCCTTGGTGTGCAAATATATAAATCAGAACTGTCATGTTACCCTGCAGAATCAAGGTCATACAAATCAGACTTATGTTTCTACATTAGGACATTACAGCTCTCTATACACGGCACTAATAAAGGGCACATTTAGGATCCGACACACTCAGTATTTCATTCCAAGCAAAGCTGGAAGACTTACCGGACTGTGACTCGAGAAGATAAATCCTGAAGATCCCCAGGGTGAAAAAGTTGTGCTTCTTTTAATCCAAGTTTCTCACAGGCTCGCAGAAAGACGTTGATATTATCCTAAAACAGCAAGTAAAATATGATTGCTTTATGCTGCTATAGAAAAACAATGTTTCTTATCTACGTTCAAAACTCCAAAGTCCAGCAGAATCACATAAAACTCTGTAGAAAGCCCTGACAGTATACTGTAAAAAATGCAATATTTCATGCAAAACTATGTGCCTGTGTGTGTGGCTGAAAAGGTTACCTGCTGTAGTCAGTAGGCAGAAAGGTACACTTTGATGTCAGCTCTGCAAACAAACGCCCTCTTTCTGCCTTTGCACGACAAACCTCGCCTCTTGGCTCTTTAAAAATAACTACAACTAATGACATTGACCCACCCAGAAACTGTTGACAGTTCAGACATAGGAGGGTGAGGAGAAAAGAGGAGGAACGTTCATGTTCTATGATTATGCGCTGATGGGGGATACTGCACCTAGATTCTAGAAGCCGAGTAGAATTCTGACAGTACATAAATACATAAATAGACAGCAAAAAAAAAAAAACTCTATGCATCAAAACAAATACAAAGAATTTAGGAGTGGTATATTATTTTCTGGTTGCACCTGTTGAAAACTGCTCTGCCTATAAAAAGCCAAGAAACTTAACTCACACGAGCAAGTAACTGGCACTGTAAAAGAATTACACAGATCTTTTTTGTTGTTGTTGCTTATCTGAAATTGTACTGGATCCAAGACCATGAATGCTTGGGACTGAAGTTTATTGGATATGGGAGAGGGGTTTTGTAAATTGGAGCACCATACCTTATTGCAGTGATCCCCAACCAGTAGCTCGTGAGCAACATGTTGCTCTCCAACCCCTTGGATGTTGCTCTCAGCGGTCTCAAATGAAGTGCTTATTTTTGAATTCCAAGCTTAGAAGCAAGTTTTAATCACATAAAAACTAAGTAAAGTGCCAAGTAGAGCCTCTTGTAGGCTGCCAATCCACATAGGGGCAACCAAATAGCCAATCACAGCCCTTATTTGGCACCCCAAGGGACTTTTTCATGCTTGTGTTGCTCCCCAACTCTTTTTACATTTGAATGTGGCTCATGGGTAAAAAAAGTTGAGGACCCCTGCCTTATTGCTACCAAAAAAAAAATTATATTTTTTGTTGTTTTTTTTTTTAACGTTTTGCGGTCAGCATGGATTCATGGCAACTTATGTATCAAGAATTAAATAAGTATTATAGAGAAAAGACATGTCTGTAAGAAAGGGAAAATTGGCTGAATATGTAGATATCTTAATTGCCTAACAAACCACAAACAGATTGGATGGGTCAATCTGTGTCTGTGCAAATCCAGATTAAACATGTGCTGGATTAGATTACCATGCCTCCCAACACTTGAGAAACAAAGGGACAAAAAGTTGTTCCGCATTACACGTGGTGGAAATTTTTGAACATGCCCATCTTGTGGCCACACCCCCTAAACACCATGTCCATGTTACAAATTTTGGCAGGTTATGGAAAGTTTGAACACATTTCTGGGTGTTTTAGTGTCATGTTTAATGTGTAATTACAGTTACTAATATTGCTAATGACGGTGAATTTCCCTTTAAAGGAGAATTCAACCTGTAACATAAAAAAACCATACCCCCTACCCTACGTAGAGCCACTCCCTCCCCCCCCCTAGTCTAGCTGCCCCCCTGGGTAAATGCCCCTAACTTTTAAATTACTCCTCGGTGCAGATTCAATCCTCGGGAGTTCACGGAAGCCATCTTTTTTTCTTCTTTAAACTTCGGAAGCAGACTGGCATTTTCAGTGCATGCACAGTTGGAGTAATATTCCAGTCCCAAACAACTGCGCATTCCCGAAAGTCACAAAAATTTTTGGAAATTTTCGTGACTTTCGTCGAATGCACAGTTGTTTGGAAACGGAACATTATTCCAACTGCTCATGAACCGAAACTCCACACTGCTTCCACAGTTTATCAATTGTACCTTTGCTGATCTTAAATTGTTGTATCAACAAATGTATCTAAGTGCAGGCACTGAGTATTCTGGGCTCTCCAATTAAGTTTTAGAAACTTGGTATCACTTTCTGGTGTCAGTGCAGGAGATCAAAGGGAAGACACAGGGACTGCGGGCTGAGCTGTCAAAATCGGGACTTCCCCACTAAAACTGGGACAGTTGTGAGGTATGGATCACTGTTAATTTTTCCATTTTAGTCTGTCCAAAAGGACCAGAAGAGAAAATATGAACAGAGACAGAAATATCCTGAGACAATCCAATTTACCGGAATACAAAACACTCCCTAGGTGCACTCAAGTTCACAGAGAGTATCGCTTACATTTTGTTAGATACTTTGAGGCTACTTAAGTCTCCCTCTCCCAAAGCAGGTCTGGCCAAATCACCAAAAATCTAATGACTGAAGGCAACATCTAGACATCTCAGTTACAGATAGGTATATATTCACATAAAGAGCTTATCTTGCCCATCTAGATAAAACAATTGAACATATATCCTACATACAAGAGGGATAGTTGCCTTATTTACAAGAGGGATAGTTGCCTTATTTTCATGAGTATTAACAGTCAGAAATGTTGCAGCATGGCAAGTATAACTACTTCTGTTTCCCTCCTCATTGCAATGTATTGGGATTGTTATTCAAGCTGACTAAGAATGTGCTGGGCTAAATCGAGCAAATCTGATCATTTGACACCAGGACCAAAGACTATGTGATAATCGAGGCCTACAGAGAGACCTTTCAATAGACCAATGCAATCCTCATCTAAAGTGATATTCAAAACTTCCCAATAGATATCTACTTATGGTTGGCCTACCCCCATACAGCATAAGATAGCGACTCTGGAATGGTCTGTGTATCACTCCCAAAAGTTTTTATCACGAGTTTGAATATAATTATTTCAACTTTATTTAGCTTCTCAACTGTCAGCTTTGAAAAAACATGCCTATGTTGATAACACAACCAACAACTACCAGCTGATAAAGGGGAAGTTAAACTTTACATTAACTTTTAGGGGATTATGTAATAACATGGGCAAAGTTTGCTCCAGTACTAATCACCTAGAGCAACCAGAGGGTATCATTTATTGGCCACTTGGCAAACATCTTATTGGTTGCTATGGATTACTGTACCTGGGCAAACTTAATGTCTTATATTACACATGGGGGTTAGTAAAGTATGTAACAGACAGGCTATGTAACAGAATTTACGATCTGTGGATAAAAGGTACCACAGACTGTAGATTCTACTATTGCAGCACTTCCAGGTTGGAGAGCAGAGTGGCAGCTTTTCAAGCCGGTTGCTCCGTCCCCACTCGTTCCCCAGTACCTGCCTAGGCAATAAGCAGAAGCTTGGAACAAAAGGCCCCTGGAGCGCTATTGCCCAGGGACCCCAAGGCAACAGCAGGCACAAGGAATCCATGTACTGTTAGGGGGTCTTATAGCACAGGGGGTCTTATGGCACATAATACACACAATGGGTGCTTATATTTCAGAAGCCAGAGTGTCAGACATGAAAATGTATATGCACTATTTGCATTTGGGGGTCTCTGTACACCACATAGTTTGGTAAATCTATGAATATTGGGCACCAAGCTGTTCAGTAGACCACTGGTGTTCATATTTAGGAATTTTTCTCTTGGTACCTAATGCTATGTTGGAGAAAAGATGGTAGTGGAAGCTTTGAGGAGATTTTCAGGTTTTTTTATCAAAACTGACAATTTTGAGAAAGCAGTGCATCTCAGTAAGTTGGAGTAGAAAGACACGGTTAGATTTGGTTGAATGTGTACTTTCCAAAACTATATGTATGTACAGTAGAACCCCCATTTTACATTTCTCAGGGGGCCAGAAAAAAAAAAAATGATGTAAAATTCAGGAAAATGTAAAAATCAGGGTAATTAACTGCAGTAAAGTAGTTGTTTATTCAATAGCTGAATTGACTTCTGGGGAAATTATGCGCTTACTTGGGGTCTCAGCACCAGATACTTTAGTAATCCTATGCACAATGGCCATCAAACTGTTCAGTGGACCACTGCTATTCATATTTCGGATGTTTTCTCTTGGTGCCTACTGCTATGTGGGAGATAAGATGCTAGAAAGTGTAAACTTTTGGGTGATTTTCAGCTATTTCATCAAAACTGACAATTTTGGGAAAGCATTGCGACTCTTTAGTTTGGAGTAGAAAGACATGGTTACCCATTTCGCATTTGTTTAAATGTGTACTTTTCAAAAATATATGGTTTCCTGGGTAAACCTACTGTTCCAGGTTTTATTGGCTTTGGGATCCAAAATACACCCTATTCTACTGTACTGTTTGTACTTTTAATATAAGCTCAATAAACAGAGATTGTCACATTCTGTTATGGTAGGTTATTTATGAAGGTATTCATAGGAGGGGAAACATGCTTTTTTTGTTTTGACAAAAAGCTGGAGTTAAATGTATGCTCTGTTTATTGGCTTTATGTTGAATACAAATGCTTACCACTCTTGACCTTTGTATTTCTTATTGAATAGAAAAAAAAATTTGCAAAATGTTATAATTCATACATATTTTAGAGATTCTTAGTCTCTACCTTTGTTACAAATGAGTGGTGGGCATGTACTAGAGGTCCTTTCCCAAAAGCATAGTAGGATGTAAATAGCCAATCACGTCTGTGCCTCAACAGAGGGAAATAAAAAATGCTTCTCCCTGTCATTGCTCCCCAAACTGCTGTCTGTCCACAAAAAGGGACTGCCTGGTTTTTGGTGAGATCTAGAAACACACCACACACTATTTAATCCCCACGCACTCAAGGTCAGAGTCAAATATTCTTTGCTCTGATTGTAAAAAAATGTTTGCACATATTTATTCAGAAGGTGAATTTATCTCAATTTCTTTTCCATTGCACTCATGGTAACCTATTATCCTTATATTGCACCGAAATTTTTTTGAAAAATCAAGTTTAGAAATGGTGCTTCTCCCCTATAAAACTACATAGAAATATTTTATAATAAAGTTGTGCAGTTGGGGTTTCCAGGGACCAAGGTCCTGAAGCAGGACTAATGGCAAACATAAGCTGCTCTCCTGTAGAGCCAGAAGGATATAGAATAGTTGGCTGGCTGATTCCAGTAAGTTTTTTCAGGGATATTTGACCTCCGCTCTCAGGCAGAAGTTCAGTCATAAATTAATATTTTTATTATAATATTGTTGTATTGTACTATTATTCAGACACTACTAGTAATGGAGTTCCTCATACAAACTTCTCCATTTTGCTGTGGCCAGAATTGCCAGCCTTTGTGAATTTAAATATAGCTTTGGTACAATCATTCTGGGACATCCTCCAGATACTGCCTACATGAGTCCGGTTGTACTACAATCCACTGTGGACACTACCCAAGGAACTTCTATGCCTCAGACCTTTTGCAAGGGTTCCTCAGAAAAAATAAATGTGAACCCCCCCCCACAAAAAAAAAAACGCTAACATGTGTTACTGGCCCTCTACACTGAAAAATAGCAATGTTGAACATTATCTGGTGCAATGAAATAGCCTTACCCCTCCCAAACATTTAGTCAATAACATGAATACCACACTATTCAATCACCCTTTAAGTTAATGTTTTCACAAGTACAATAAATGGTTTCCTATTACAAATTCCATTTATTTATGGTTACTTGAGCTTGAAAACACCACCTATTTCTCTTCAACCCATTCTGACTTCAACCAAGAGAATCTGGGTCAATAGCAACTGCCTGAGTTAAAAACAAGGTAACATTTAAGCCTTAATTGGTTTTCTCAAAACAAACATTATGCAACATTAACAATATGTATGTATAAAGTGTTGCAAATTGTAGGCTAACTTGATATGTTCTTTTTAAGGAAACATGAGGAAGCTATATGTTTTGGGTAGGGATGCACCGAATCCAGGATTCGGTTTGGGATTCGGCCAGGATTCAGATTCGGCCGAATCCTTTTGCCTGGCCGAACCGAATCCTAATTTGCATATGTAAATTAGAGGCAGGGATGGAAATTCATGACTGTCACAAAACAAGGAAGTAAAAAATGTTTCCCCTTCCCACCCCTAATTTGCATTTGCAAATTAGGATTCGGTTCGGTATTCGGCCGAAACTTTCACAACGGATTCGGGGGTTTGGCCGAACCAAAATAGTGGATTTGGTGCATCCCTAGTTTTGGGCTCCTGGGTGAATCTACTATAGTAACATGTTCACAAAATTATCAAGAAAAGATGTGTTGTCTGGTGCCTTCTTGTAAATTTAGGGCTAGTTACCAAGCGGTGAATTGACATCAACCACTTGAAAATGCTATGTGAAAATAAGGCATTCGCCCATTGCCATTTTTACTTGAGGCAGCAGTCATGGAGGGCCAATACACTGGCCAGTAAGCTGCCCAATTGGTCTGAAGGGCCTTTATTCAGCATCTTAAATCTGCCTTTGCAGATGGTCAGCTTTACGTGATGCTTCTATTTTACCTATGGACTTTAAAGGAACAGTAACATCAAAGGATGGAAGCATTTTAAGGTAATTAAAATATAATGAACGGTTTCCCTGCACTAGTAAAACTGGTGTGTTTGCTTCAGAAATACTGCTACCGTTTATATAAACAAGCTGCTGTGTTGCCACAGGGGCAGCCATTTCAGTTAAAATACAGCTCTGTAAAAAACTACTTTAATTCTAACACAGGAATCTAAACCCACTGCATTCAATAGAGTTTATCTGCTATATAACCTGTGCATTTTCTCCCATTTCAGATTTAATGGCTGCTTATTTACTTATACTATAGCAGTGTTTCTGAAGTAAACACGTTATACAGAGCAACAGTACATTCAATGTTGATTACTTTAAAATAGGGATGCACCGAATCCAGGATTCGGTTCGGGATTCTGCCTTTTTCAGCAGGATTCGGATTCGGCCGAATCCTTCTGCCTGGCCGAACTGAATCCGAATCCTAATTTGCATATGCAAATTAGGATTCGGATTCGGTTCGGTATTCGGCCGAATCTTTTGCAAATTATTCGGGGGTTCGGCCGAATCCAAAATAGTGGATTCGGTGCATCCCTACTTTAAAACAATTTTATTTTTGGTGTTACCCTTCCTTTAATGGATTACACAAGGTGTAAAGTTGTGTAAAATATAAAAGACATATCCTTAATCAACGTTTATTTTAGACAGTTTTTCCAACTTAATCATTATACACAGCATGATAAATAGGCGCCTTAGAATCTTTACCGTATGTGTTACCATGAACACATGTATAACAGTGCCCACACACATATCAATAACTGCTCCTAACTGAACAGCACTAGTCACAAAGTTTCCCAAAAAAACTGCAACCGATGCGGCAACATTGTGGAAAAGGAAGCCAAAGCTTCTCTTCCATGTTCCTGTAAACCATTTAGCCACTAAACTAAGGTGCCCATAGCTGTTACGATTTTTAAAAGATCTTTTTGTTATCGTAGGCCCTAATGATGAAGCTAGGAAACTGTGCGCAACTGCCTGCTTGGACAATTGGACAATGGATACATTTCACTGTGAACAATGCAAATTTTCTAATCTATAAAAACCAATGCCGGATGAAAATTGCTAGATGCACCATAGTTCGGTGCCCACTAACTAAGCACTTTTAGCCTCCTGCCCTCCAGTTCAGGCTAGTCCTTCCCAATTCATCCAGCTCTTTTTAAACCTTTAGGTTACTTCACTGTGTTTACTTGATCTCTGTAATATATATCTGAGGAACGACGGGGTAATAATAATTATAAGAAGAACTTTAAAGCCCCAGAACACCACAAGGTACTTTTGCCAAGTTCTAGTATGTGGAAATTATTCATCTAGAGTCAAAAGGATCATGTTACTATTTTTGATAAACAGGCAGGGGAGTGATTATCATTAGACATATGAATATCTCTCCATTGTGCTCATAATTTCCCTAGAAGTGAAGGCAAGTTGCATAATGAGCAGATAGGGACAGATCCTCTGTAAGCCTCTGACATAGCATGCATTCCAACCATGAAGTACATGGACTGCAAAGAATTTCACACAAGTGTAGGGGATAGACACTTCAATATACTCATACACTAAATTTATCTCAAATATTATGCAGATTTCTTTATTTTCTCTTCTGAAATGTTTTTGTAATTTATTTAGTTGCCCTTAAACTTGCAGGGTATATTACTCTTATAAAACTGAACAGGGGGAAGAAAATAGCATTCCTATGTTTTTCTATAAAATATATAAAATTCACTTGATTTGCTTTGAAAACAGATTAAATTTATTAAGCTTTTTTTTTTTTTTTTAATAGATAGATTTTTTTTAACAGATGTAGTAGAGTGAGGAGGTTGAACAGTGTCCTTAAGGGTAATGCAACACTGAAATCTGTATATCTAATGCATGCAATGACAGGAAGGCACCAGAAGCAAAAGTCAAACACAAAGATGAAGCAGATTTTCTGGTGCAGTAGCAACAGAAAATACATTTACATACGATGGGCAGTTAAAGGAAAACTATACCCCCAAAATTAAGACTTAAGCAACAGAGTTTATATCAAATTATTTGGCATATTAATGAATATATATATTTGAACCATTTAGTGATGATCTCTGTGCTGCGTCAGAGATCACCTGACCAGAAATACTACAACTGTAAAAGGAAGAAGTGTGGAAGAAAAAGACAGAACTCGGTCTGTTAATTGGCTCATGTGACCTAACATGTATGGTTTGTTAGTTTGTGTGCACCGTGACAAACGGGGACGGCCGTAATTTTTTAAAAAGGCAATTTTCTAATTATGATTACCTAGTGGCACATACTACTAAAAAAGTATATTGTTATGCCAATGGTTTATTTACATGAAGCTATTTTATGCATTTTATTTTTATATATTGTTTGGGGGTATAGTTTTTATTTAAGCAGGCCACAGTTGTTCCAATAATACTGTATTAATGTGTATGGTGCACCTTTTTTAAGCCCAACTGATATCCATGTACTATGGATATTGGGCAGGTTTAAAAAAACGTCATCTGCCAATGCATCACGTTGGCCAGTTGAGTTCAGCAGAACTGTAAAGATTAGAATGAAGGATACATTAAGACAAATGACACAGTTACCTTTTCTTGCTGCAGGCAAGCAAAAGTTTTAAGCTCGAATATACTATAAATGCAAAATCATTGCAGTTGGTACGGCAACACATTTTTCCTTTTTATGTGTGTAAAATACCCTGCACCATTATTCAGTACAGGGCCTTTTGTTCCCACTACCCCCTCCCAAGCATGAAACATTGATCCATGTTGTCAGTCATAGTAAACCAGTGTTTCTCTACACAATACAATCCCCACCAACAATGCATTTGAGAGGTATGTTTTGACAATATCCAAGGCTGACTTATTGTCTCTAACGTAACTAAGAATGCCCAGACTTTAGCAATGTGGTGTCAACTTAGTACATCATGGCCTAAAACCTTACAATACCAATGAGTGCATGCACAACACAGAAATCTCATGAAAAAAAATGCTATACTTGCCGTGTACCCATCATAAGGGAAATGTGGTGTGGGGCTCCTTAAACAGTAACCTGGGCTGATGCATCTTTTTGGGAAAAGCACCAACCCAGGGTAACGGGTAAGCAACTGAAATCACACGGGGGTCTCTAACCACTTGGAACCCCTGGTGATTTTACCCTTCCATGTCCTTTGAAAGAACATCTCCCACTTTTCATGCCACATTAAAGGGGTGTTCACCTATAAGTTAATGTTTAGCGTGTTATAGAATGGCTAATTCTAAGCAACTTTTCAGTTGTTTTAATTTTTTTTTACAGTTTTTTTTTTTTAATTATTTGCCTTTTTCTTCTGATTATTTCCAGCTTCCAAATGGGGGTCTGTGACCCCATCTAAAAAATAAATGCTTTATAAGGCTACAAATTTATTCTTATTGTGACTTGTTTTATTATTCATATAACTACTCAGACCTACTCCTAATTATATCCCAGGCTTTCAATCAATTCATGGTTGCCACTAGAGCTACTAAATAAAGAGCTAAATGACTCAAAAATCAGAAATAAAAACTGAAAACCAGTTGCATCTCGTCTCAGAATATCACACTCTAGATCAGTGATCCCCAACCAGTGGCTCGTGAGCAACATGTTGCTCAACAACCCCCTCGGATGTTGCTCCCAGTGGCCTCAGAGCAGGTGATTATTTTTGAATTTCTGACTTGGAGGCAAGTTTTGGTTACATAAAAACAATGTGTACTAACAAACAGAGACTCCTGTTAGCTACCAGTGCACATAGGGGCTACCAATAGCCAATAACAGCGCACATAAGGGCTACCAATAGCCAATCACAGCCCATATTTGGCACCGTCATGAATTTTTGTCATGCTTGTGTTGCTCCCCAAGTTCTTTTTACATTTAAATTTGGCTCACAGGTATAAAAGGTTGAGGATCACTTCTCTAGATAATAAAAGTTTACTCAAAGGTGAACAAACCCTTTAAAAAAAATCTATACGAGAAGTACCTTGAATGTTAATCTTATAAAGCGTTTTGTGGACAATAACATGCAGATTGGACTTACAGGTTACCAGTGCAATCAACCTTGTGGGCACCGATGATTTTAACGGATTACAAAGGCATCTTTGGGTATATAGTTCTATTTATAGTGTAGAGCAGTCACTGTTGCTATTATTACATGGCATGCATAATGACACGTACAAAAAAACATTTATTTTTTAAAAAATGTATTCTTAATAGCGACTTCCACCAGAAACAATGTAAAATAACAATGGCAAATATGGTGTTTGCATGGTGTAAACCAAAACATACCTTGGTAAATTTGTCATTTATTTTACACAGCTTTTTACACTGTTTTTTTTCCAGTGAATTTCACTTTACACAGCATAATAAATATGCCCCTTACGTTTTACACAAATAGCACACATGGGGTTTTAACTGTACACAAGCATTAATGACCCTATTCGCCGGTCACAGATTTCTATAAAGATGTAAACTCTATTTCTTTGACTCAAGTTTGAACAGATCTACATTCCCATCTAACGATCGAATATATCTACATTCCACAACCAAAAATATCTGAACGAAACAACATTAAATGAATCATATCCAAATTATCCTAAATAATTGGAGTACCAGATTTCCTTCCAAACCCAAGCTAAGGATTCAGGACATCCAAATGCAATACACTCCCTTAGCTGCTTGCTCTTTCTGCATGCTCTACTTCTCTTGGAGGTGCTTTTATTCATCAGCATTCCTTCTCAAATAGACTGAGCTTGTACATTTGTTCCTGTATATTGGCACTGGTACGACTTGCCAAAATCATAACTGAAAATAGTACAAAACATGGCCAAATTATCCCCTGTATCAAGGCCAACAATGTTACATTTCTGCCATAATCACTAGGGATGCACCAAATCCACTATTTTGAATTCGGCCGAACTCCCGAATCCTTTGTGAAGGATTTGACGAATACCGAACCGAATCCAAATTTGAATATTCAAATTAGTGGTGGGAAGGGGAAAAAATTTTTACTTCCATGTTTTGTGACAAAGTCACATTATTTCCTTCCCCACCCCTAATTTGCATATGCAAATTAGGATTCTGATTCGGTTTGGCCAGGCAGAAGGATTCGGCCGAATCCGAATCCTTCTGAAAAAGGCCGAATCCCGAACCGAATCCTGGATTCAGTGCATCCCTATTAATCACACACTATATTTTTCCAGCTCCTCGCATGATCTTTAATAAATCTCTCCAGACAAAGGTTTTGAAGGCATTAGATAAATATGCTGGCTTACTATTATATCCTACATATACCTTGGTTACCACAGTCTCTATGTATTTAAGTTAAGGCAGATGAGATACAAATTTTTATCATAGGCTTTCTACAGTTCTGTTTTACCTTTATCCATCCTTTCTGTTTTCTTTACTAATTTTTACTTTTTAATAGCACAAAATATAGGCAACTTGAAAAGTGGTATGCGTTCGTAATAAATATTACAGGTGTCACAGCTTAAATTAGTCTAGTACTCACATTTGGTAATAATGCCTGTTGCAAATAAAGTACCTACTTTAACAGCAAATAAATACATTGGACTGAGGATATGGTTCTAGCATTTCATGGCAAGGTCAGGTCCACCGAATTATGACACACAGCAGCACAATCTGACCTCTAGTATATTTTTTATTATATCTATGTCCTGAAAACAATCAACCTATGGCAATAGAAAGGAACTACATTTGCCTATCTGTGTTCAGATAGATTTCGGACAGAAAAAGCACAACTGTTCCCTGTGATTACTGACAGGTCATATAAGGAAGGCCACCCCAACGTGAAATTAAGTTATGTTAAAATATTTTTTAAAACACCACAGGTAAAGTATTTTTTTTGATCGAATTCACTTCTCTGCATTTGTTCAGATGACCCATCCCCAATTTATATACTCAATTTATAAAAGGTGTATAGATTCTCTTTAGCAGCTTGGTATGCCAGTGTGTGTTACATTTACAAGAAAACATTGTTCTGAGTAGGAACAGTCATCATTGCTTGGATCAGAAACCCTCATCCAGAGACTGTAATTTAACTGTGCCCTCCAGTGGCTCATTATCATGGGAAATGGGAGTGCTTGTTTGGTTTACAACAGAGCATGTTTAATCATGCTTTCTAAACCAATAATTTAGGTAGTATAATATATCATTAAGGTTTGCTTGAGCTGTCCAGAGAGAAAATTGTGACATAACTGTTGCTGAAATATTACATAACCAACCGCAATGTGGGACAGAGCTTAGTCTACGCCAGTAGAAACTAGAAAAGAAGCAGTAGATCCTAGTCAAATATAGCCCATGCTAAAATTTTCTTTTTTAAAATAATTTTATTATTTTTCATCACCTGGAATAAAACTAGGACTCCCTTTGCTGCTAGCTAACTAACTGCTATGTGGGAACAAATGTGGTCAGACTAGTTTGTACTGTATATCAGCCCTTAAAATTATACTTGCTATCCACAGTTCAATTATATGTTTCCATAGCTTCTACAATGTTACAAGCTTTTGAATACAGATGAAAATAATGATGGATAAACAAAAAAAAAATATAGCAAAAATATGGGGGACAGTAAATTGTGGGTAGACAAAGGCTCTCTGTAAATATACATCAAAAAAGAAGAGCAGCCATAACATGGCTGAAGCATTCTAAGAGGTATATTTATTTTGCTGTGTAAAACTAAATTAGATGAAAAAAATGGTGTAAAAAGCGCTGTAAAAATGTGTGCACGTTTACGGCATGCGAAAGCCAGATTTGCCGCTATTATCATACATGGCTGCAGAAGTCACTAAGAAAAATCACAATTTTACACCATTTTTCAACGGCGAAGCCTGGCGATGTGTGGTGTATTACCCTCTGTTTTTTAACACAGCATAATAAATATGTCCCTAAATGTATAGACCCGTTCTATATATGGTAACTAGATGATGAAGTCTAAAGACAAGGGATACATATTCTGTACACGACACATGTATGATTGCTGGCTATGATTTAGTAGTAGGGGGGCCTCCTGATCTCTATATCAGTGCTTATTTGTATGGACGTGGGAATGTCACTGGCTGGTAAAAATTATGCATGATGCAGGTGTTATTAATAGGGAAGAATTATTTAAAAAAAACCTGGCTGGTAGTTTTTCCAGAAAAGTAGACAGACCTTTTGAAGGTGCTTTATATATTGTCTTTCTGCAATTGTACATCTTTTTCAGATAACTGTAGATTATAAATTGTTACCCAACCTAATAAATATAACAATAAAACCTGCTTGTTAGGGGAGTGCAGTCATTAGAAAACATTGTTCAACCCTCTGGTATTTGGGGGAGATTCTTAACACAGTATGAGCAGTGAGCAACAGGTTGTGACCTGGCAATAATCTGGGTGCGACATAGGTGTGGCCAAAAAAAAAAATCTTGAATACTCATACGGGAAGATTGACAGCTGTTCAAAGTGCACATAGATTTGCTGCAACACACACACAAACTATAGATCTACAAACATTGTTTTGCTTTTCCACATAGCTTTTTATACAGCTTACCTTTTCCCAAAGTTTAGAATTGGCTGCAAGGTAGTGTGTAAATTTAGTGCACTTGTATAAAATAAGTTTTAACACAATTTTACTAACTTATCCTAACACCTAAAATATGATACACAACTTTAAGAAATGTAGGTAGAGACTATAACATTTAATTTATAGGCTTAAAACATTGCCATAACCTGATTTTTTTTTTTTTTAATATATATATATATATATATATATATATATATATATAGAGAGAGAGAGAGAGAGAGAGAGAGAGAGAGAGAGAGAGAGAGAGAGAGAGAGAGAGAGAGAGAGAGAGAGAGAGAGAGAGAGAGAGAGAGAGAGAGAGAGAGAGAGAGAGAGAGAGAGAGAGAGAGAGGAGAGAGAGAGAGAGAGAGAGAGAGAGAGAGAGAGAGAGAGAGAGAGAGAGAGAGAGAGAGAGAGAGAGAGAGAGAGAGAGAGAGAGAGAGAGAGAGAGAGAGAGAGAGAGAGAGAGAGAGAGAGAGAGAGAGAGAGAGAGACCATATTTGGGAAAAAATGGACTGTCATTTATCACAGCCCTAGAACACACCCTGCGTGTGTCAAATGGTACAATATATCTTCATTTTGCCATTCCCTTAGGACCAAAAAGGTACAAGGAAACCCACAATATCTTGATACCTCAAACTCTGCACCTCAGTAAAATATAACTGCATACAGGGGTGCTTCGCCAATGAGGCGAGTTGAGGCTGTCGCCTCAGGCGGCAGCACCCCACTAGGTACCAGGGGCAGCAAAAATGCTGCTCCTGGTACTTTAAGAGCAAATTTCCAGGTGAGGGGGGGCAGCAGCAACTGCTGCTGCCTCAGGCGGCGGAGGGGCCAGGATCGCCCCAGACTGCATAACCCAAACCCTATGCTTTTACTTACATGAAATGTTGCTGTTCTCTTATGCCCAGATGGCATATTTCACACACATAACTTCCACGGCTCGCAGTGTCTGGGCGATTTCTACTCTTTGGGCATATGCATTACAGCACAGTAATTTTTGAGTGCAGAAAAACTAGTAATGCAAATGAGCAAGATCGCCGACTGGGCTGGAAATAAGGGTGAGGGACAGAGCACTTCGATCACTTTTCTAGTCAAACAGATGCTTTTTGGAAAAGAAAACATTAGCTCAAAGACTGAAATTAACTGTAGGAACTATACCTTGAGAAATTGATTGTTGAACCCTATATGTAATTAACCCTTACCATAAACCAACTTTGAAAAGTGAATGTAAATCAGAAGAATATGCACACGCCCAAACACAAGTATGTTTTAATGCCAGTGACTGGGCAAAAAGAATATTTCCTTTCCAAACTACTTTTTTCCCCACTGGCATTAGCTGAAAAAAACGTATCATCCTTCCTCCCTGCTATTTTCCCATTAGCTGTTTACCCTCCTTACCCCATATATATGCACTCTAATTACTACAGGCCATCTTAACTAAAAGAAATTTCAAAAATGGATTTCCATGGCTCGTTTTTCGTGAAATAATAAAAGCTTCTTTATTTATTGTTATATTAATTGCATGTCAGCTTTGACACAGTGCACATTGTCTACTACTGACCGGTTTCGTACCTCATGGTACTTCCTCAGAGTATACATTTTTTCACACAATACACAACTTTATAGCTAACCTTGATTACAGACAAAAATCACACCCATTATCTTAAAGGGATATACCCTAGTTCTTATATCAATTTATTGTCAAACTTCCCTATTTTGATTTTAATAAAAACATTTAAATACAGAAAATTTAGTAGTACTGCTACAGGAAAATAATATGAGTGTAGAACATACATTAATTGTAAAACTACAAAAGCCACATGTAGTTGTGGATGCCAGTATGTTGGAAGAACTATGAGGAAAATGAAAGATATAGGATTTTAGAACATTTGGCCTGTGTAGGGAGAAATGAAATATCATCCTCTATAGCTGATCATATTCTGAATGTACATAATGGAAATGACAGCTGCATATCCTTTCAAGGCATAGAGCAGGTCAGATTAGATAAGAGGAAAGGTGATCTAGAAAAGTTAATGAATAAGAGAGACGCATGGTGGATGTTTACTTTAAAAACAGAAAAGCCTTTGGGTCTCAACAAAGATTGCAAAATCAAATTCTATATTGAATAAGCGAAAAATATGTAAATTTAAATGGGATAACTTGTAACTTGTAATAGTGAGAGGTACTATACAAGAGAGTATGTAAAGCATCCCTGTAATTCAAACATTACCCAGAACAGCATACATGGATCTACGATGTTTATAGCATTCATCTGTTTTTAAATGTTTTTATTAAAATCAAAATAGAGAAGTGAGACAATAAATTGATATAAGAACTAGGGTATATCCCTTTAAGATAATGGGTGTGATATTTGTCTGTAATCAAGGTTAGCTATAAAGTTGTGTATTGTGTGAAAAAATGTATACTCTGAGGAAGTACCATGAGGTACGAAACCGGTCAGTAGTAATGACAATGTGCACTGTGTCAAAGCTGACATGCAATTAATATAACAATAAATAAAGAAGCTTTTATTATTTCACGAAAAACGAGCCATGGAAATCAATTTTTGAAATTTGTGAGGACGCTCTGTTGCCAGGGAGCTGGATCTTGGACACGTGATGGTCAGGAGCCAATTGGGGAGCTTCACACTGGTGAGAGAAGTGTCATCTAACTAAAAAGGCCTTGTGCAGCACTGAGCAAGAATCCAATAATCACTTTAAGAATTGCAGACGCTGTTAATTGGTGGTTAAAGGAACAGTAACATCAAAAAATGTTTAAAACACTTTTTGAAACTTTTTAAAAGTAATGAAAATATAATGCAGTGTTGCCCTGCACTGGTAAAACTGGTGTGTTTTCTTAAGAAACACTACTATTGTTTATATAAATCTGCTGTGTAGCAATCCATTGAAATTTGAATTTCGCGCCGTATGCAAATTAGCCTTCGCTAGCGCAACTTCGCTTTATATAGCGAAACAACGCTAGCGCAACTCCGCAACCTTACGCTACCCCTGTGCGCAACTTCGGATTTTAGTGAATTTGCGAAGCGCTGGCGAAACTACGCCTGGCGAAGTGCGGCGAAGTTGCGCCTGGCGCAACTTCGCATCTTAGTGAATTTGCCCCTATGTCTTAATTACGAAGATGTTTTTCAGATTGTTTGCCAGAAATATATACTTTTTCCAATTGCTTTCCATCTTTTATTTTTTACAGTTTTTCTAAAATTTAAGTCTGAATTTTAATGTTGCTCCCTCTGGTGTTTCAGGCTGGCAGCTCCAGGTATCCAGTATCCAGGTGAATATTCTGTACTGTTCCAATTTGCTACATTGGTTGATACATTTTTCAGCAGTATTTGTGAAACATAAGTAACTGTTGTATCAATTATAACAGCTGCATTTAAAGGAGACATAAAGCTTAACTAAAGAAGGAACCACAGCACTTTAGCAGTAAAGATCTATGTCTCCAAAAATGCCCCAGGAGCTCCCAGTCTTCTTTTCTGCTGATTCACTGCACATGCTCTGTGCTGCGGTCACTTACTGAGCTTAGGGACCCACTCTTATACAGTACCCATAGAATATAAATGTCACAATATAAGGCTGATTAGTAATTAATACAGATAATTACTACATGGCAGCACAGAAACCAGTGCAACTAACATCAGAATTTAATAATCAGCTTTGTAGCATCAGCTTACATTACCGGCCAACCTAATTTTCTGCTTGATAATGTGACAAACCCTAATCTTAGTTTCTCAACAGCTGTTTAAAGCACAGTGAGCACAGACACTTTCCAAGATGGTGACAAGTTTGAAGTCCTGGATCATTGCTGCTATTGAGAAGCTGAAAAGTTGGTGCAATAAGGGCAGTGTATAAGTATTCATTTTTATGGTTTAGTTCTCATTTAAAAAGTATATGGCATATGGCATAACTAAACACTCCCCCAATATTGTAGGCAATATTTAATGAATGATGGTGCTGGTTTATATTAACTTTAAAACTGCCCCTTTATTGGAGAACCCTATAGGTCTGCTATGGTCTCTGTGCCTTTTTCAAATGAGGGGTGGGCATGTTCTAATGGTCCCTGTTACAAGCACAGTAGGGGGGGGAGCCAATTACAGCCCTGCAGTCACACAAGCAAGGCAGGCTTCAGTTCCCTATCAGATGTGCCTAGTTGCAGATTGGTTCCTATCCTACAGTGCAGCGTACCAAGTACACAGCCTGCCCAACTTTCCTTTATAAGCAGACAACTACACAGACTATTACTGTAATACATGTTTCTTAAGCATTTTACACAGTGTTCCCATGACATTATTGTAGTCCACACCTACTGACTGACAAGAGTGGAAACCCCACATGTTGGTTCCCAGTAGACAACTGGAAGCTTCTGAAGTATAGGTAACCTGATGGCTGGAAACATGGACTGCCTTCCAGTTAAGGCATTTTCTTTATAATAAGAAGGGCAGTGTTCGAATGGCACTAGTATAAAACAGTTGCCAAAAGCATTAGCCACATGCCCCCTCCCCCCACCACACACACATTAATACAATGGAAAGATTTAGAATAGATTGTGTTATGCTATGTGGTTTAACAATCCGATATTTCAGCCCTGCTAGATGGATATCTGTCCAATTTTTCACCAGATAGGCAGAAGGCCAATAAGCTGCACACTTAGGGGCACATTTACTAAAGGTCGACGTGAATTTGAAGTGAAAATTCAAATTGAAAAACTTTGAATTTCAAAGTAATTTTTGGGTACTTCGACCATTGAATAGGCCAAATTTGACTTTGATTAGATTCGAAGTGAAAATGCATCGCCTATTCGACCATTCGATAATAGAATTACTGTCTCTTTAAAGAACTTCGACTTTGCCACTTTGCCACCTTAAACCTGCCGAATTGCTATGTTAGCCTATGGGGACCTCCTAGAACATATAGCCAATATTTGGCTAAGTTTTTAGAAGCCGAAGTGAAACCGTATGATTAAATCGTTCGATTCGAAGTACGATTGTAGTACGATCGTGCAATCTTAAAAATCCTATGAATTCGACTTTGAATGTCGAACTAGCCTATTAGATGGTTGAATTTCAAAGTTTTTTGCACTTCGAAATTCGACCCTTGATAAATCTGCCCCTGTGGGGGCCAAATAGGCAACTTATATGGAACTTATATGGAACTTATATGGAACCGTGTATGGCCACCTGGCAGCAGACCTTGTTTCCAGGGAATGAAAGCCACACACCTCAACGTACTTCAAATCAATGCTAGGCAGTTTGGTGTGCTTTGGCTCTGCATTTCTGGACTACTTAAAGAGGTGCTCAAAGCACTATTGTGTAACAGTACCAATGGCTAATGTCAGACAGGGTGTTTTCTCTGCCAGTGAAGAAGCTGCCAAATACTGGTGCCGGTTCATGAGGGCTAGAGGTACTCTCCACAAATTTCTGTGCTGACGAGGAGAGGGTGTGTGACACTGAAAAAAATATTTCCTGCTGTATATAGGTTAGTATGTAATAAAATTTACTTACCAGGCCAGCGATGGGTGTGGATAAGCGATTGATCTTTTTGATGATTCCAGGTTTAATCTTGTTAATCAGGCTAAAGATTAAAAAAAAGTATATTTTTTAATAGTGATCAATATGTTAAGTGGAATGATGCAAACGAATCATGAATTTATACATTAAAATATGCTCATTACAAATTACAACTTTTACAGATTTAAGGGAAAAATGTCCTATTTATAGACAACACAAAACTTGCTATTGAGAATATTTTCAGTTATTTAATAACTCGTACAGTGAGTTTAACATTTCTCAATTACCTGGCTGAGTATTTAGACCTCTCACACTGGAGCATTTTTTGTGCCAATCAATGATTCAGCTTGCAATGACTACTTAGTACCAAGTAATACACTTACAATTATGACCTTTAAAAATGCCTTCCAATGAAATATACAGCAATTTCTCATTCAAAAGCTATATAACTGATGCAGACCTGTCAATAAAGGGTCATTACTTGACAGGATTTTCAGCCTGTTCGATCAATATAGCAGTAATTCACAGAGGCTTAATTAGATATATCGATCAAAAAGCCATGATTTTTACTTATTTGCCAACTCGTTTCCACATTTTTTTTTAATTTTTTTAATATCCAAGTAGCTCAGCAAAAACTAGGTAAGTGGCAATAGCCATAAACTGATGCTTTGGCAAGTCCCAGAATCCATCACTTCACAATAGGAAAATAAGTCACTTTGCTTTCCATACAATCTGTGCACCACCTAGGGTTGCCGCCTGTCTGGTTTTTACCCAGACGGGCCGGTTTGGGTGAAGAATGTCTGGACTTTCAAATTAGGAAATTTGGACAGGACTCTTTAGTAATTGGCTTGGTGATCAGCCCCACCTCTGACATCACTGGCGCGCCACAAAAAAATGGCAACCCTACTATTACCACAATGGAAAACAGAGGGACAAGTTTCACAATAAAAAAGGTAAGGGAGAGGGTTTATGACCTTATGTCAAATAGACATTTTACAGATACCATAATCGTCTCTATTTTTACATAAGCCCAATTAAATGAGCTAAATGAGTTTTTTATGCTTTCCAGACCACAGTGTGTCCTTTACAGATGAAAATCTGACAGCTGTGTCTGTGTGAGCGCCATTTTAATGGTAGATCTTTTTCTGCAAACAATATTTGAGACAGTCTTAAGGTGCCCATACACTGAGAGATCCGCTTGTTTGGCAATGTCGCTAAACGGGCGGATCTCCCTCCGATATGCCCACCTTGAGGTGGGCAATATCGGGCTAATCCGAATAACGATCGGATCCCAACGATGCCTAAACGGGTGGTCTGATCGCGGGATCGCATCAACGAATAGATTTTTTTGTCCCATCCGATCGAGATCTGGCCGACTTTCGGCCAGATCTCGATCGGTGAAGCCCGTCGGGGGGGCCCAATACACGGGCCAATAAGCTGCCGACACGGTCTGTCGGCAGCTTTTATCGGCCCATGTATGGCCACCTTTATTAGACCAATGGCAGATAGATCGTTTTCACCGCTGGCATTTTTACACCAGTAGAGAAACATCGATCTGGTGCCTTACGCACTGTCATGTGTTCATTGACAGGCACCAAGAGGTCCTGTTAGTGAAGACACAGAGCAGATATTGGTATAGAAACGCAAATGTATGCAGGTGTGGAAGGCTGGTGTGATAGGCAGCGGCTTTTCCCTACTGATTAAATACACCTGCGGAGAAAATATCTGTGGTTGTCCTTAAATATTATTAATTCATCGTAACGATGATGTTATAATACATAACAAATGGCCTTATGGGGTATAACACACTATCCCTATGTGAATGGCCTTCTTAACGTTAAAAAAAAAAATCATTCTCAAATGCAAAGAATGTACTTACTCGCAAAACAGCACCCCATTTTCAAGAGCTGAACGAAAATCCTTGTTCCCAAAGTTTTTACCAGTGACTTCCTGGAGAATAAAAATAATGTATATATTAATGATGCATTGATTTTTTAAAACCACATAAATGATTGGTAATCCTAACCCACTTTAAGTACCTAAATTCCACAACTGAAAGTAAAATTATATTACTTATAATAATGCTAGTCCAGAAGTAAAAAGACAGCACTCACAGGTCTAAAGTACCCCTTGTATGTTAACAATAATTCAGTACACAGCTGCTGGTGATTGAGAAAACAAAGGTCCACCAAATGAAACAAGTGATTAATAAACAATACGACATCTCTCTTCTACTCAAGTCACTGAGAACTCATTTTTAAGGATGAATGCCATTAAAAAATGATATCTCTGTGCATATTTTTGATTAAAGAGCAGTGATATTTGAATCGGTCACCCTAGCAATTAGACTGTGCAATTCAATCGCATATTGTATGACCGAAACAAAGTTCTAACCACAAACGAACAGAACCAATGTGCTTATTCACTATAGTATACATTAAAGACGAAAAAAAGTTAAGCAATGGCTTCTTACTGAGGGTATTTTTATATTTTAAAACACATTTTTACTGCTTAAAGGATGAAATTTCATTGCACTTTTTAAGTTATCAGGAAGCCCATACTGCTTATAATTGTCCTTACTAAAACATGGTTTGGCCATTGTTAACAAGTGATTAAAAAGCAGTACCTCCCAACATTTTGGAAATAAAAAGAGGGACAAAAAAGTTGCAAATATTTTGACCACACCCATTTTTGTGACCACACCCCCTAATTACCATGTTCATCTTACAAAATTTGGCAGGTTATTAAAGTTTGAACTTGTTTGTGTTTTTTTTTCCAGTTATTACAGTTTTGCTAATGAAGGTGAATTGCCCTTTAAGCTGTGAGTCTAACTTTTTCCAAGGGAACGGTTATCTTATATTGTTACAATTACTTATTTGCTTATCTAGAAATTATAACAAATGTATCTTATCTGCTGCTGTGGCTGTTCTAGGCTCTCTGCCAAAAGCCAATTAAGTTAGAAACTGATTCTTTTTCTGGCTGTTCAGTGCAGAGAAAAACTGGACCTTCCGATACAAAAGAGGGATGCGGGTTGAGCTGTCAAACGAGGGACTGTAGGCAATACACTAAATATAGCTGGGGCGTAGACAAAGTATTTACACTTCTTACTTATCTAATGCAAAGAATAACTTCAGAATCTCTGCAAAGTACAACAGCAGATATTCTCATTTCAGCACAACTATAAGCAGAAGAGAGTGAGCCAAGGCATACCAAACTGTGCAGATTAGTTCCCGACTTATTCACCCATGTTCTTTTATGCACATTTCATGACCCTTTGCTCTCAGTATGTTTGTATTTGGTGGGACAGAAATAACGTTGGCTATACACTGCTTTGGAGCTCATGTCACAAATGATTATGTGCTGCGTATTGTATGATTCATGTCTTCACAAATATTTTCAGCAGGGTGTGCACATAAAAATATGCTGCTACCAGTTTAGCTGCATTTTTATACCTTACAGTCCAGGATATACAGTGTAAGAGTCCAGGGTATCAACTTTATTATGCTCATCAATGTTTTACCCAAACAGTAATTGGGCAAAGTGAAGAAAATTGTTATTCTTTTAATATTTTTTATTAAAGGAGGTAAGTGATAGAAACATATAAATAAACTGTAGTGTATTAATACATATATGTATTTTTTAAAAAAAAAAAAAAAATAAGCCCGTGTCATTAGAAAACTAAGCTTTATTACTTTTTCCTTCTCATTTTAGAGATAAATGATAAATTATCCAGAATGATAATATGAGTTATACTCTGTACAAACATGCAAACATTAATAAAACCTTGGGTAATAGTGCCCCAAAGTTGCTGTAAGCCTGTGTCATTAGAAGATTTCACAAGTCTCTTCCACTCAAATATGGTAGAGAGTAGTTGTCTAGAGTCTGATACAAATAGAATTAATTTGTCCAAAACAAGGCAGGTTGCAACTGGACCATTCAGATAAATTATTTAGGCTTGTTTCCAAAGGTATATACATTCATCCAAATTTGGCATTGATGGAGAAATGCTGATAAAATATGTTTATCTTTGAGGTCTGCAAAAAGAAATAAAATGTAATTTTAGAATTTAACTGTGGGAAACAGCTGATCTTGAGCAAATCAAAGCCATACAAAAAAACTGGCCAAGTAGGTGAGGTGTGAAAATAATAACACAACAATAAAGGATGGGATGATGCGATACATGAAGAGATTTATAATATGAGTCATATCAATTCTGTAAGCTGTAGTAAAACAATTTTAATTTAATTTTTAGTCCCAGCTGCAAGGTTTGAGAAATATGGTTTCTTGTATTAAATGTTGTAAGGCTCCATATTATTTCCATTTCGATGTTTGCTTTTTTTCCCTCCTATAATCAGCAGAGAAATGCTGATTCATTCCATTCTGTGTTCACTGACAAGCTGACCCCATGCCTTTCAGCATACAAACATTCCAGAAAGCATGTTTTGCTTTTCTCTGTTTACCATTCGCTATCATATATTCAGCCATAGTTTAAAATGACCTTCAAGATAGTAGTAGTATCTAGGACAGCAAATGAATGAATGAGAGAGAGAGAAATCCTTCTGAAAAAGGCAGAATCGAATCCTGGATTCGGTGCATCCCTAGTAAAAATGCCTTTATTGCACTATTTTCTGGGCATTACAGCCACGTTTTGGGCGCTCCTTGGCCTTTATCAAGCTACCAAAGTTTGATAAAGGCCAAAGGAGCACCCAAAACATAGCTGTAATGCCCAGAAAGTAATGCAATAAAGGCATTTTTAATTTAAAGAAATTGAGCAATGCTGTTCTATATTGAAAAACTAGTATGCTGTGAGTTCTGAACAATCTATCACAATTTAAAATGCATGGCACATTAGCCTTTTAATATGGTGTATCTTATTTTACTTGTGTACGCATGTACTGTATAGGTTAGAGAGAACGGCACTGATATATCAGATACATTTTGTGAAGACAGAGCTAGCGATCAGCCTTTGAAAGCTGTACTTACCAAAGAAAGCGAAGACAAGGACTCTTTTTAGAGTATATGTTGTGAGCTTCTAAGCACATGATGTAATTGTTCTTATTTTGTTGGATCTAGTTGTACCACCAAGAAATCAGAAATTTTATGTACAAGAACACAGCCGATTTGGAAAGGTCTATGTCTCCTGAATGCGGCAATACCAAATATATATAGTTTTCTGGAGATTTCTCACTTGTATAGATCAAAATCTCTAAGCAGTACACTACCAAATTTCCAAAGCACCGCTCCCCAAACAGCATACTTCTGATTTCAAGGCCAAACATTCCACTAACAGTAGGTTTACCCTAGAAAACTACCCATTAGAAAGAACAGATTCTGGTGATTCAAAAATGGGTAAATATATCTTTGCACTCCAAACTACCAAGTTGCAATTGTTTCCTAAAGTTATGTTTTATAGAAATTGGTGAATTTTTTGAAAAATTACCTCAAAGCTTCCACTCTACAGCATCATATCTCCCACACATCATTAGGTATCAATGTAAAATACCTCAAATATGAAAGCCTGGGGTCCACTGAACAGTTTGATGCCCAATATGTATCGGTTTACCTAAACATGTGGTATATAGGGGCCTACAATATAGACACCCCATTTGAGCTATCAGTTCTGTAATACCAGATACTGCAAAATCAACACATTTACATAGATGGGGGGGAGAGGCAAAGTTAAAAAAAAGTATTTTCACCCCAGAAAACCATATAGTTTCGGAAAGTAAACATTCCCTCGAATCCAAATTGGGTATGCATGTCTTTCTACTCCAAAGCACCAAGCTGCAAAACTTTCCTAAGTTTGGCAATTTTAGGGACATTTTCAAAAATCACCTCTTTTATATTATACTTTTAAGAGAAATCACCCCAAATATGCAAGCCTAGGGTCCTGAACAGTTTGATGTCCAATATGTATAGGTGTACCCAAGCATATGGCATATAGGGGCCACAAAATGAAGACCCCATATGGTCTGTCATTTCAGGTGCTGCAATATCGACACATTTACATCGTTTGGGGGGGGGGGGGGCAAAGGTAGAAAAAAGTGTGTTCACCCCAGAAAACCATATATTTTTGGAAAGTACACATTCCCCTGAATCCAAATTAGGTATGCACATCTTTCTACTCCAAAGCACCAAGCTTCAAAACTTTCCTAAGTTTGGCAATTTTAGGGACATTTTCAAAAATCAACTCAAAACTTCCACTCTGCCGCATTGTATGTCCCACATACTATTGAGTATCAAGATAAATCTCCCCAAATATGAAAGCCTGGGGTCCTCTGAACAGTTTGATGCTAAATATGTATAGGTGTACCTAATAGGGGCCCCAAAATGAAGACACCCCCCATATGGTCTGTCATTTCATGTACTGCAAAATCAACACATTTACATCGTTTGGGGGGGGGAGGTAGAAAAAAGTAAGTAAGACCCCCCAAAACTATACATTTTTGGAAAGTACACATTCTGCCGATTCCAACAAAGAAAGACATCTTTCTACACAAAACTACCAAACTGCAAAGCTTTTCTAAACGTAGAGGTTTTTACAACATTTCTGAAAATCGCCTAAAAATGTTGCAGTTTGCCGCATTTATCACACACAATGTTTTACGTACAATGTTTCACGCTGCCAAAATAACACGTTTTTAGGCAAAAAAACAAAACAAAACATAACAGTACAATGAATACGTAAAAAAAACAAAAAAAAAAAACACCTGTTTGTGAATACATATATTTGTGCACTAATAAAAGTTGTCTGAGTGTACAAATACATGTAAATAAGTGTAAATAACTGTACAAAAGGGACCAAGTGTGCTAAAATAAAAAAATACTTTTACTAAAATGTGTGTATAAATGTACTGTAAGTATGTGTAAGTGCAGGTAAGTGTGTAAAAAAAGTGCACTTACCGTTTTTGGAGCAGGAGGATCGCTGTCCTGGCAGTGTGTCTTCAGAGTTGTTGTTCAGCAGGAAGTGCGTGGGCGGCTTTGCAAGCAGGTGAGTGTAGTAGCAGACGCTCCATGCGATGTGTCTGCAACTTTGAAGTCGGATCTGCGCTAATCGAATCGCAGATCCGATTTGACAGCCCCCCAGCCTCATTGCCTAGGGGGCTGTCTTCTCTCCCCACTCTCTGCGGAGGCGGCAAAAGCAGAGAGAAAGCTCAGCTGCTAAAGAAAGTACCATGTACGTTCTTGGCAGCCTGAGCATTTGCCTGCCAGCACGTATGCCATACGTGCTTGGAAGGCAAAGGGTTAAAGGGATACTGTCATGGGAAAACATGTTTTTTTTTCTCAAAATGCATCAGTTAATAGTGCTACTCCAGCAGTCTTCTGCATGGAAATCCAATTCTCAAAAGAGCAAACAGATTTTTTTATATTCAATTTTAAAATCTGACATGTGGCTAGATATATTGTCAGTTTCCCAGCTGCCCCAGTCATGTAATTTGTGCCTGCACTTTAGGATGGAACTACTTTCTGGCAGACTGTTATTTCTCCTACTTAATGTAATTGGGCCAGTCTCAGTGGGACAGTCTCACTTGGCTTTTACTATTGAGTGTTGTTTTTAGATCTACCAGGGAGCGGTTATCTTGTGTTAAGGAGCTGCTATCTGGTTACCTTCCCATTGTTATTTTGTTAGGCTGTGGGGGGCGGAGAGGGGTGATATCACTCCAACTTGCAGTACAGAAGTAAAGAGTGACTGAAGTTTATCAGAGCAAAAGTCACATGACTGGGGGCAGTTGGGAAACGGACAAGATGTGTAGCCCCATGTCAGATTTCAAAATTGAATATAAAAAAAATATGTTTGCGCTTTTGAAAAATGGATTTCAGTGCAGAATTCTGCTGGAGCAGCACTATTAACTGATGTGTAAAACATGTTTTCCCATGACAGTATCCCTTTAAGTGCAAATATAGAGATGTAAGATATGCATGCACATAGAATGCAAAAACTTTGATTACTTTTGCTTACAAGAATAAATGCATCAATTCATTTGTATGGTTTAACCTTGCAAGTTGATGCAAGTTCAAACACCTGTGTATGCATAGTCAGAGAAAATCACATGGCAGTGCAGAGATTAAAATAAATCTAAATAAGGTGAAGAGTATCCGAAAGGGGGACCAGATGGGCGTACATTCTTTATTTCACACAATCAACATTCAGGGCATTCATAACGTTCAGTGGAGTCTAACCATTAACTCATACAGAATGATTACATGATTGTGACATTAGATTAGGTGCATTTAAAAACTGTAAATCAAAACCATGACATTTCACACAATAAGTAAGACTGAAGGAGAAAACTATTTGCGCAATAAAACAGAAGGAAATCAGAAGTCTTTATTTATGAGAAGTAAAAAAAGCCACCATAAAAATTCCTAAAATGGTTGTAAGGCTAATAAAACAGAGTCGAAGTACAGAAACACTCGATGTGAAATACAATTTGTAAAATAAAATGTGTATATTGGTGACAGCAACCAACGTACACTGTTTAATAATGCAGATGGGGAAATATACAGTAGAGGTATAGAACCAGAATGCTTGGCACCTGGAGTTTTCCAAAGAACAGATCTTTCCATAATTTGGATCTTCATACCTTAAGTCTACTAGAAAATTATGTAAACATATTGCCACCTCCATGATTAGAAACGAAAGTAAAGAATATCAATGCCTCCCAACATTTGAAAAATGGAAAGCGGCGCTGCATTGAATTTTTTTGCACACACCCCCTAAATGCAGTGTTCATTTTACATTTGTCAGGTTATGGAAAGTTTAAAGACATCTCTGGAGGTTTGAGGTACATGTTTTATGTGTTATAACAGTTTAGCTAATGAAGGTGACTTGCCCTTTAAGCTGAGAGTCACAGTTCCCCCAAAAGACCTGCTTGTCTTAAATAGTTACAATTATATCTAAGTGCAGGTGCTGGGTATTCTGGGAAGGAGATCAAAGAGAAACTCGGGACATTTCAGAAAGAAAGCAGGACTGTGGGCTGAGCTGTGAAATCAGGACTGCACCATGAAAAAAAAAAAAAAAAGTACAGTTGGGAGGTATGCATATGCAATGCAATTGATTTTTACAGTCATTTGCAAAACCAAGCCAAAACAAAGAAGCTGCTACTACATCCATGTGCACTGGATGTACATGAATCAGCATAAAATAAGAGTGTTTAGCCAATGTAATATAATCACTAGTTATGTTGACTGCAACCAGAACAATTCTGAAATCGGTGGAGTGCACAGAGTGGATTGTGTTGATGCTCCACTAGGACATCACTGAATGCTACTGTGCATCACGGACATTAAAGAGAAATCGGAGGAATTATGGGCATATGTTTATATACCATAATCAGCTTTTGTTACAGTGTAAATAATGTTAGATTTAAACTAACCTGACATGGTAATTTATTTTATTCCAACCTTAGGAAAACAAAATTATTCACTTTCACTTGTGCACGCAATACATATACACACAACTCTCAGATGACTGAAAGGTAAGAACCCCTCCTAAAACATAATTGAAAATGACTTTTAAGGAGTATTTTACACAATATAGGTTAATCTTGGCATCACCAATCACTGGCTTTACAGTTTTTTCATTCAGGACATAATGTAGCCTCTGCTGAAAGTAAGGGTACAAAATCAAATAAAGCCATAGGTTAAAAGAGACATATAGGATAATTGAAACGCCTCTCATTTTTTAGGCAATAATGTAAACTATAAAATCTCTCTCTCTCTCAAAATACATATAGACACATACAAGAGTCCTCTGCACTCAACCGATTATCAATATATTGAAGACAGAGACATTTTGTGCATACTGCTACTGAAAAATGCCTTACCCTTTAAACAAAACAGGGATTGTTTGTCCATATATTGCAATATATTTAAGCTGCCCAACTACATAGAGTATATTCATGGCTCTTGGGTATTATACAATCAAAAAAAGTTTTTTTCCCAATCTTAGTAGACAGAGAAAATGATAGTCCTTTTACAGGGGGAAACTACAAACAGCACCTGTAATATCTTTTAAAATACACTGGGAGGTCTATTTATCCAAAATTTTAAATTTGGTACAATTTCACGTTTATTTGAAAACTCAAATTCTCGCTTATTTAATAAAATATTTGAATCTAAAAAAAAACTGATTAGAGGGATGGAAGACAAATTATGAGGGTAGACTGTCATGGTTGGGGTTGTTTTCTCTGGAAAAAAATAAATAAATAAAAAGATGCTTGAGAGGGGACATGGTTACACTTTACAAGTACATTAGAGGACATTATAGACAAATAGCAGGGGACCTTTTTACCCATAAAGAAGATCACTAGAGGCCACCCCTTCAGACTAGAGGAAAAGTATGTCCATTTAAAGCAACGTAGGCGGTTCTTCACATTGAGGACATTTTGGTTGTGGAATGCACTGCCGGGTGATTTTGTGATGGCTGATTCTGTTAATGCTTTTAAAGAGAGGCTTAGAGGATTTCTTGGACAGACATAATATCAAAGGCTATTGTGATACTAAAATCTGTAGTTAGTGTATGAGTATATATAGTTTGTCTGAGTTTATGGAGGGGTCAATGTGTGTATGTATGGGTGCTGGGTTTCATTTGGAGGGGTTGAATTTGAATGACTTTGGTCTTTTTTCAGCCTAATCTAAATATGTAATCAATGTCAATGGGTCTACAAACTTAAAAATATGTGAAACACTAAAAATCTGTTAAATTCTGCCTAAGACAGTATCAAGTATCGAACATTAGATTTTTTTTAAAATTTAACTTTGTCAGTTTCAATTTGCAGTAAAAATTCAAATTAAAATGTTGATAAAACAGTCCCTGGAATTCTAAGTTTTTCATCTCAAAAAATAACGTATTTGGGAAATTTTCATTTTTAGTCAGGCAGTATGGTTTTTTTGTCTGGAGGCTACGTTTGTCCAAAGCTCTAATCTACTGGACCACAGATTGTTTGCCAGTTACCCTCAATATCAAACCGGAGAGGTCACCAGCTAGCCCACAAGAAATGGAATTTAAGCCTCTTTATACACTACTTGATCAGGGCAAAAGTGGATTAGTAGAAATTGCGTGGCAATATGATTGACCATATGACTCATTATTACAAAGCAATCTCTTATATGATCAGCTCAGTGGTGACGCATCTTTCTGGTGATGTTGCAATGTATCTAGGAGAAAATGTGCATGCCAAGCTTGGGCTTAGAATGTTATGAATCATCATTAATTCATCAGTTTAACCTACTTCTGTGCTTGCTTAGAGAGATGCCTGGGGTGATGTATGAAATGACAGGTTCTGTGATCAAATACCAAATGGAATGTAGAAAGCCTAGGTGGGATTATTGTCTGCATGGCAACGGATACTACATGCCACACTATACAAACAATGACTGTCATAGGAAACATGGGAGGGAGAAGAAATACCTGCAGAAATGATGTTAATGCATGAAATTTGGCAGTTACCAGACTGTCAGAGGTGGAGCTGTAGAAATGAAATCACACGTTAAACTTTAAAGTAGGTGCAAAATGTCACCCAATCAGTCCATCCTAGTATGTAACCTGCAACAACACCATTGCCTTAAGTTAGGGCAGCCATCAAGTTCAGTATCAGCAAATACTATCTGCAGCTGTTTATATTCTCTACAATACTGTTCTTACTCCAAGCGGCAGAAGCTTGGGCAAGAGATTACTTCTGTTTCATTATTTTAAAAGTTAGAACCAGAGAAGAGAAATGGATACACAAACACTGCCATCAATTGAATTTACCAATAACTTTAAAAACCACAATTTGTTTCATTACACAAAAAAAAAAAAAAAACAGTATTTTTGTGTGGAGATCCCCTTTAAAAATGTAAGTGTGGATAGTATGGACAGTATTATCTATATTGAGATATATTGTGATAACCTGACCCCTGCTGGTTAGTTAGGAAATCATTGCCTTGAATTGTACCTTTTGTCTGAATAGTTTCATCTTACAGATCAAGAGGATAAAGCCGACCATAGACGTGCAGATTTATCCTTAGGAAGAGCTGAGTTTTTAAAAAAAAAAAAAAAAAAGAAAAAAAGTGGTCGAGTGTAAATACGCATGATGGGATGTCTTTTTCAGCCTTTAGTTTTCTTTTCCCAACATGCATTTCTGTTTGGCAAGTGGAAAAGCATTTACATGCAAAATTTAGCCGTACTAATTATCAATACACAACAAAATTATACAACACCACAAAAACGTATATGCACAATCCATCTCACGAGAGTTTGGCCGCCATATTGTAAATACCCGCCTTATTTTAGCAAAGTGTATTTCCAAACTTGCACATCCTATAGAGTTCAATAATATGGCGTTTCCTTGGCGTATACTAGCATTGCATGGTGGATGCTGGCTCACAACCTCCCCATGGGAATTGCTATAGTACGTATTCCATTATTTTCAATAGGGCTTCATTTTGTGTGTATTTACGCTTGACTACACAGTTTTAAAAACAATATAGAAATAGAAACGCCACGTGAGCTCATCCTTATGTCCGACGAACGATCGTGCATTGCAGTCTCCCAACCTACAGCTAACAATTCAGATTAAATGAAGTAGTAAAAAGGACAGCAATCATATGATAGTTATTTCCGACAAATAGTGACAGTCACCCATTTATTTAGCCTATAAGGTAGTCCATAAAGTTAGCAAAGACATCATGTTACGACATTAGAAAACTTTTAATTAGTGATAAACACTACACCCTCCAGTAAAAAATATAATTGCCAGACAGGTGGCACTGTGAGATTTGAGGAATTCTAAGTTTTTTTCTAGATTATAGCTTTCAGTGCTATACCAGATGTGCCTCCAAGCAATCACCCTTCCACCTAAGAAACTATCCATCAGTAAATATAGGGCTAAATTGCTATTAACGATATAAAACTTCTACAGAAAATGGTATTTACCAGAACAGAGTATTGTGACTTCATAAAAACACAGTCATCTTTGCAATAATACAAGTATTATAATAATAATACAAGTATGAACGTGCTTTATTTCACCTTAACCCAGATATGATCCACAATGTTACTGTATGTAGATTCTGAACTGAAGTTAAATGTTTAACTGGGAATATAGCTGTAGGTGTAAACGGCATGTCAATGTTGCTTTCTTCCAGACATATGAGGTCTAATTATCATTCTGTGTAAAACATTGGATGCCACAGCAACCAAATTAGATCTTTGCTTTTGTTTTCCAACTTGTAGGTGACTGTTGGTGCTGATTGGTTGCTACGGTATGGGCAATATCACAGGTGATTTTTTTTTTCCACTGTTTTACACAGCTTGATAAATAAGCCTCATGTCCTGTTCATAGAACCACAGCCCCATGTTCATATTTTTTTTTTTTACTGAACTGGGAGAATATACAAAAAATATATACAGGTATGGGACCAGTTATCCAGAATAATGCTCAAGACCTGGGGTTATTCCAGATAAGGGATCTTTCCCTGATTTGGATCACAGTACTGTAGGTCTACTAAAAAATAATTTAAACATTAAATAAACCCAAAAGGATTGTTTGCCTCCAATAAGGATTCATTGTATCTCAGCTAGGATCAAGTACAAGGTACTGTTTTATTATTACAGAGAAATATGAAATCATTTTAAAAATTAAATTATTTGATTAAAATAAACAGTTGGAGATGGCCTTCACAAAATTTGGAGCTTTCTGGATAGCGGGTTTCCGGAAAACTGATCTTACACCTGTACGAATAACATTTTTGCTGTATGATGCATGTAAATATTATTTATGTACATAACTACCTGGTCAATGTCGCCAGTGTAAAGGGATTATTTAATACAAATAAATTCTACAAATAATTTTGGACCCTAAATTTATTTGAAAATAGTAGAGTAGATTTCGAAATCTCTCCTGCATGAGAATATGCTGTATATCTACAGTTTTGTACTGTTTGTATTTGAGCTATAAAATTTACATAATAAAACTAAACTACAGAGAAAATAGGCTAAATTCTAGGGCCTGGCATGCAGAGCCACACCAAATTATTCCAACAATGTATCAAATGATAATTGCAATAGATATAATGTGTACCAAAGTTCAAAGGGGTGGCATTCCAGACACAATTGCCATGTTTTTAGGATTTTGCAGGGTTTTACATCTTAAAGGGGTTGTTCACCTTCTGACACCTTTTTTCAGTTCAGTTGGTTTCAGGTAGTTTGTGGATTGTAAATGACCACTGAAGCCTCCTCCACCTGTATCATATTAAGTACCATATTTACCTTACGGTGTAAGAAAACAGTGACCAAATACTCCACACATCACCAGGCATAATTGCATTAAACGTCATACTTATCAATCGGTGATTTTTGAGTGAATGTGTATTTGTGTAAACATCCAGTGTAAAACTAAGCAGTCGCTTGAAAATTATATGGACATTTGGCCATCTTGTTTTTTCCACAACTTTCTGCGGGAACTGACGCCATCTAAAAACAATGCTCTGTAAGGCTACATATTTATTGTTATTGCTAGGGTAATCTGGACCCAAGCAACTGGATTGCTGCAATTGCAAACTGGAGAGCTACTGAGTATACAGGTAAATAACAAAAAATAATACCCAATGGTCTCAGAATATCACTCTCTACAAAATACTAAAAGTAAACACAAAAGGTGAAAACCCCCTTTAACCAGACTTATTCCATTTCTGGAAACTAAACAATTATAATGTTTTTGCATTCCAATCATCACTTTTTTTCTTTGCACAAATCGTATCTGGTGGCACTGTTCTAATACTCAAACATAGGGCAAAATAAATCTACTTTCTCACAATAATGACTTTTGACTTAAAGGGCAAGTCAAGCCCTTTAAAATAATAATTTAAAAACTACAGATCACTGTTTTAATTAGTTGGAATTTTATCCCTCAAAGTTATTGTGAGATTAGTCCTGGAAAATCACTTACCATTCCAAGTTTCCATCATGCTTTGAGTTAAGAGATAGCACTGTATCTGTGACAGCAGGTAAGATAGGATGACGTCTCTAACAACTGAATTTCACATGTCACACTGCTGTGTTCAATACAACCAAGTGGCATACTCTTGCCGTCGATTTTAAAAAATAAATTGGAACATTCAATTGTGTTCTGTTCGTCAGTAATTTGTACTTCAGCTTTGCAGGGGGCACATTTTAAGTTCTGGAATGCTGTTTTTACAGCCTTATCTGTAAATGATTCACCATGCCATGCACATAATAAACCATCTTAAAATTAATTGATACTATAAAAATTCTACAAGGATAGAATGCTATTGTTAACTCTTTTGCCATTAAAGCCTTCTGGCAAACATGACTGTTTACAGCCAATAGAAATACTTGCTTTACTTTGGAGGAGTTGTAGAACGGTGATGTGGTATAGTTATTGCTAGTGCCATGTTCTTGGCAATAATATAATAAATCACAGTCAAAAGATTCCAATAAAGCACACATTCAGCAGAGATTAGTGGGACATAACTCGCAATACAATATATGGTCAAATCCACAAACCCCTTTTGATTAGCTGAATAATTTATTTAAGCCACACCCACTGCCAATATGGGCATGCAGTTGTGTAATCTGCAGCAAAAATAGGTTTGTTTTGTGTTTTTTTGTACTAAAAGCTCAGACTTCTATGAATCATATGAAGCCACGTAATCAACACACCTGTCTGTTGATGTTCTACTAGAGCTGCCCCAGTCAAATTTAAAGGGATATTGTCATGGGAAAAAAACATTTTTTCAAAATGAATCAGTTAATAGTGCTGCTCCAGCAGAATTCTGCACTGAAATCCATTTCTCAAAAGAGCAAACAGATTTTTTTATATTCAATTCTGAAATTTGACATGGGGCTAGACATTTTGTCAATTTCCCAGCTGCCCCAAGTCATGTGACTTGTGCTCTGATAAACTTCAATCACTCTTTACTGCTGTACTGCAAGTAGGAGTGATATCACCCCCTCCCTTCCCCCCCCCCCAGCAGCCAAACAAAAGAACAATGGGAAGGTAACCAGATAACAGTTCCCTACAACAAGATAACAGCTGTCTGGTAGACCTAAGAACAACACTCAATAATAAAATCCCATGTCTCATTGAGACACATTCAGTTACATTGAGAAGGAAAAACAGCAGTCTGCCAGAAAGCATTTCTCTCCTGAAGTGCAGGCACAAGTCACATGACCAGGGGCAGCTGGGAAATTGACAAAATGTCTAGCCCCATTTCAGATTTCAAAATTGAATATAAAAAAAATCTGTTTGCTCTTTTGAGAAATGGATTTCAGTGCAGAATTCTGCTGGAGTAGCACTATTAACTGATGCATTTTGAAAAAACCATGTTTTCCAATGACAGAATCCCTTTAAGTGATGTTAAATGTCAAAGAATAACAATTGGGTGTGTAATATGTACATGTCCTGAGTGGTTATGCATACTAGCAAAATTTACAACAATCCCACCCACCATCCTCCTTATAGCACTTACGCACTTGGGGGGGCAGATCATGGTGCAGTCAAACCCACAACCCCTCCCCAGTAGTTCTAAAACCTCGTAGGAGCAGCAAGTCTACTTGTAAGCAAGAAGGATCAAAACATTTTTTAGTGTTGCGTCTTAAAGAAAGAGCTGTTTAATGAATAAAAATTTAAATTTAATTTAGTATCTTTTGAAAAAAAATTTTTAAATCCTTGCCACATTGATTTTACACCAAAGCCATGCAGGTTTCGCATGTGGAGGGCAGAACCGGATGTCCATGTAAGATTCTTCTGAAAAAATATCATAAATAGCAGATAATAAAATATCTTTAGAAGTGCACAACCCAGCACATGTATACATACACACACTTTAAAATCAAAGTTCTCGCACACATACATACACACACTTTAAAATCATAAAGTTCTCCCGCTTGGCAGGATGCTTATTCTGCCTACGATTAGGTATTGTAGTCCTAATCTAATAAATTCCTTGTACATAGTTTTGCTTATATGCAAGATCCTGTTACACTTTTTTTTTTACATAACGCTGGTTTTATTTCTCCTTGAGGAATTTTTTCATGCACTAAGAAAAGGTCCAAGAGAAACCACATACAAATTTCTAGACTTGGTAAAGCATTTGTGGTTAGCATTGTTGGAATATTTACACTGAGTTTAACTATTTCTTGTTTAATAAAACAAGGTTAATATTTTTTTCTGCCAGGCTAAGAATTTCAATTTCAATTTTCCTCCTTCAATAGATGATGTTTTTAGAGTAATTTAAAGGACAATGTTTTAATGCATGTCCCATTAAGGTACCATGAATGTTTTTTGTGAGTTATTCCCTGCAGGAGAGGGAAGAAATGCAGAAGAGTGCAGAAAAAAACACAAAGCCTGTGTAATATGCAGACAGGAAATGTATGAGGTGAGAAGTAGTGTGTAAGGGCAATGGCACATAAGGCAATTATGAGTATTTGGTTGCTCAGATGTTCTGCAGCTACTGGGACAAAAATAACCCTCCACCTTCATATCAGGCGATCATCACTTCCTGAAGCATTTTCCAGCTATAATCGCCTGTCATAATGCACCAGGTACTTTCAGTCGATTATCAATAAAAAGAATTAAGAGTTAAGTTACCGCTGTGTTTTTGTATTTATTATGAGTCAAAGTGGATATGTGGCTTATTCTGTTCAGGTAAAATAACATTTTACCCATAGACTCTAATGAACCAATGCAATGCCCAACCAATCTAGAAAATAAAAACTAGCCACTTTATAAGTAAGGAGCATCTAAAAGGAAGATCTTCCAACAGATATTGAGATTCCAGGTATGGGATCCTTTATCCAGAAACCCATTATCCAAAAAGCTCCAAATTATGGGAAGGCCATCCCCCATAGATTCCTTTTTATCCAAATTTTAAAAAGTTATTTCCTTTTTGTGATAATAAAACAGTACCTTGTCCAAACTAAAATATAATTAATCCTTATTGGAGGCAAAGCAATCCTATTAGGTTTATTAATGTTAACGTGATTATTTTTAGTACACTACATTATGAAGATACAAATTACAGAAAGATCAGTTATCTGGAAAATCCCAGGTCCCATACCTGTAGTGGCTAGTAGATCACAGAAGCTCATCAGGCACCAATGAGAAGCCATCTCTCCTGAAAATACCCTTCTATATGGATCCACTAAAATCCCCGTAAAACACTTTACATGCAGTAATTCAGAGTAATAATCTATATGCATTTTCCTACGATTACCTGGGTTTACCGCATGTAAGATATGTTGTTCATTCAAACACAAGACTACACATATCTAATGTGTACAGTGGCCTGACAAACCCACCCAATATCCATGTACTTTAGATAGCATTTTGGAGGATTGAGCAAATTCCTGGTGCATCAGCAGATGAAGTGTGGGCATGAGTAATGCCCTCTGTCCAGCTTGTGGGCCATTCGGTCAAAAAGTATACCAGACCAACCCATGCATGGCTGCCTTAAGGGTCATTTTTGCTCGTTTCCATATTATTTGCCTTACAACTCTTTTTAGCCTGGAATTCCTGTTTTTAGTAGTTTTATCGGTTTTAAAATGTAGTCTTCACTGTTGCTACATACTTTTGTCAATCACCAAAATCAGGTAATTAAATGTGTTAGAGACATTATCAGAGGTTGACATTCAGACAGCTGGGTGTAAAAAGCAAATGTTTGAGCCTGAACAAAAATGTTAAAGAATACTAAAAGGTCACCTGCAAATGTTTTTTTCACTGGATTACGCAGTACCAGCATTGTTCACTGTAAAAGAGTGACAAAAGATATAGCAATGATTAACATGCTACACCTATCACTATACATGTGCACCCCATGCAATTTGACTTGATTTACAACTGCTGAACTGTTTAAAATCGGTTTTGATTCATTCTTTTCACGCATAAGTTGCACATGCAATACATCGAGGACTGCGTGCCAGCCCAGGGCTCTGCAGTATTTTCTGCACTTCTTGTTAATAAAAATCACAAGATGCCAAATATTCAGCAACAGGTGGGCAGCCATATGCTAGAGATGCTATAAATAATGCAGACTCTGGCTGGACTATGCGATTTGGGACTCCTGAGGCTGCTGATCATTCTCCCTTTCCTGAATACTTGAAGGGAGATTAAGAAGAGAAGCAGCACACTTGGGAAAATATTTATTACTGGTCAAGCATTGGGTGCAGGATAATCATTGCCAGAAAATAATTGTGTGCTTGTATCAATTGCTTTTTCTCTTGTTGTTTTTCTTCCTGCAGAATTTCTGTTTGTACAGAACAATCAAGTGTTCAAAATAAATAAATCACTCACGTCCTAAAGGTGGCCATACACTTTACTACTGCGATCTTTCCCGTGGCCATTGGACACAAACGATTGTTACAAAATGTCAAGAGCTGAATTGTCAGATATGCAGGCCGAAACAATAGAATTCTCTCTCTCTGATGATTTAGCATTAACCTTATGCCGATGTTCAGGTGCCATCTAATGCACCCCCTAAACATTTTCCATCATGTCCAATCAACTAGACAGATATCTATAGTTGCAGATATTGATTGCCTCATCTACCACCATACACACACAGAATATTGTACGAAATTTTGCGGTTTGTTTTTTTTCTTTAAATCTGTGCTCCCTGCGTTTTTTGCTTTATACGTTTCATAGCAAAGCAAGTTAAGTAGTGTTTCAGCACAAAGTGTAAGTAGAAAGTCGGATATATTGGCCCAAGTAATTTTTAGACATTTTTTTAAAAATTTTTTCAATTTTGAGATTGCGTAAGTGAGCTTGCGAACTTGTGTGTGTGGAATGAGGGAACATGTGTCAGTCATAAAATAATATTTTTGACATAAATAGCTGGCCACTCTAGATAAATATGACAGATTTTTGGCCCATGTCTCGGACTAAAAGAATTGCCCGACAAATTCACAGTGATCATCCAGATATACATCATGCATGGTTCAAATGTGATCAGGTGAGGACAGCATCAGATTGGTCCAAAATGTTGGCGCTATATAAATACAGGTTAATAATAATATCTTAATAAAATTATAATGCCTTCACAAGCTTTAATAGTACTGTATTTAGTTTTTTGTCATTCAATCCCATTTTTAAATCAATCACGGGTATCTTCAAGTAGCAGGACAGTAAATATTTATCAGCCTTTCAGATAAAGAGTAATTCATTAGAGTATATCTATATTCTGTGCCATAATCCAAGACAGTACTGATGGTTGCACTTACACATACCTGGACAACAAGAACCAGAAGCACAGCTTATGCAACGGCACAGACCAAAAACAAATCAGGCAAAAGCCAGCTCCAATAGTAAAATAAGTATTAAACAAGAAGGCTATAGCGCAACAGTACTATACAGGGGATCTAATAAAATGGGGCCCATTTCAGTCTTATAGTGAATCATTTACTTCAGGTACCTACTAGGGATGGGTGAATTTTTTCGCCTTGTTTCGCAGTGGTAATGACGCCCATAGACTTGTATGGCGGCACGTTTCAAAATAAAATTTGCAGAGGGTCAATTTTCTTTGAAGCTCATAGACTTTAATGGTTGTCAGCGACATTTCGCCGTCGGCAAATTTTTGGCTAAACAAAACGGGTCAAATTTGCCCAAGCCTAGTACCTACTTAAAATGCCATAAAAATCATGACCTTTGTGGACTGCTTGGGTGGGCTGATAAGCAATAAAAGCAATTACAGCATGCATCCCCTGAGCCAAGTCTGATTAACTACTATGCAATTAGAAAGAAAAAATAGCAACTCAGAGCCAGCATGCTACCTGGCTTTTAATGAAAATTAGGGAACAGCATTGGCAATGAGGCTAGCTGAAGGTTTGTTAGTTTATTATACTTCATATTTGTAATAATCCCCTGCCATGTCATTTAGAGTTCCTGGTTTTGTATCAAAATGGATATGCTTTTCCCTCTTGATAATACAGTACATTATTATTGATGCCAAACACAAACAGAAGTCTTAAAATTGTCAATATACACCTGTGTTCAACAGGACTTTGACGAATAGGGCTTTTTCTGGCTGTTTTAATATATTTTATATGTTTTGGTTATTTCATGCACCAAGTAATGTAAACAGTGAAACTGAAAGTACTTTTATTTCCTAGCTTACTGGTCCTTTAAAGCAATTACAGGAGAAGTAGGAGGTAATTAATTAAATCAGCCCTTAAAGGAATTGTTATAAAGGCTGGAGTGAACAGATGTCTAATAAAACGGCCAGAATCCAGCTTCCTGTTTTTCAGCTCTATAACTCTGAGTTAGTCAGCGACTTGAAGGGGGGCCACAGGGTACATTTCTGTTCAGTGAGTTTGTAATTGACCCTCAGCATTCAGCTCAGATTCAAAAGCAACAGATATGACCCATGTGGCCCCCCCCTCAAGTCTCTGATTGGTTACTGTCTGGTAACCAGTCAGTGTAAACCAAGAGAGCTGAAAAGCAGGAAGTAGTGTTCTGACAGACATGTTATACATCAAATCACTCCAGCCTTTATACATTACATTTTTGGCTAACTAGCTATATTAGAAACATTTTTTATTTTGCACAGCCTATTTACCCAGTTTTTATTTCCAGACTGAACTATTCCTTTAAAATAAAAGTCCCTATATAATGAATACCTTGTACGTTAAACCTAAGGCTAAGGCAGGGATCCCCAACCTTTTGAACCCGTGAGCAACATTCAGAAGTAAAAAGGAGTTGGGGAGCAACGCTAGCATGAAAATGTTCCTGGGGTGCCAAATATGGGCTGTGATTGGCCATTTAGTAGCTCCTATGTGGATTGTCAACATACATTGAGCCTCTGTTTGGCAGTACACCTGATTTTTATACAACCAAAACTTTCCTCCAAGCCTGGAATTCAAAAATAAGCTCCTGCTTTGAGGCCACTGGGAGCAACATCCAAGGGGTTGGGGAGCAACATGTTGCTCGTGAGCTACTGGTTGGGGATCACTGGGCTAAGGCCTTACGACCCTTACCAAAGCAGGCAGAGAATCCATTGTCCTGCTGCTCCCCTTGGCTTTCTAACTGCGGGCGGATTTTGGCAGGAAATGCAAAACGTCATGTTTTGGAGCCGAAATCCACAGTGTCTGCAGGCAGACTAGGAGCAGAAGCACAGTGGGGCAGTGGATTCTCCGACTGCAGAAAAACACAGGCAGAGATCCGCACTCGTCTGGCCCTGGCCTAAAGCACAGGCAGGTTGCATCCGAGAAAAAAAGGGGATAGTCTTGTTTATACTGAGCACTAACAACAAAGCAATGATTCACAGTGCTCACATTGAACAGAGATGTATATTAACCCTTCAAGATGATACAACTCTGTTTTAGCAAGTGTATTTTTTGTAAGAAATATTATATCACGTTACACAAGGCAGAAACCCTTTCATGTAAATCATAAACTTTGCATGGCTCTACATTGTAAGGGAACTGTACTAAAGAAAATACTTTAGGATTCAATTATGCAACTTACTTCAACACTGCAAACGTCTAAGCTTGGTGACCAAGATGCTCACATTCCAACACACTATTTTTTTTGTACATCTATCAATAGATAGATTATATAGGATTGAAGTTTCATTAAATGCTAATAATTCCACACAGCAACAGAACACTGGCCTACGAGCCAGTTTGTCAGATACTGTACATACAGAATGCGACAGTGTATTGCCACCTTTAAGGTATATATTAAAGTATAAGAGAGGTACGTTATAGTAGAAGGGAAAGGAATATGCACAGGATCAGGCATATTAAAGTTTAATAGCCAGTCTTCTGGAATGTTCAGTAAGCTTCAGTACTGACTAGCACTCTTAAAATCACAAGATCCGGAGTTCTGTAGAGCCATAAGGGCAGGCAGGTTTACTCAAAATGAAAATTCGAAACATCAGAGATTGAGGAGTCTGAAAATTAATGATTCAAAGCCCCAGATGTAAGGAAGATTCAGTCATGGGAAAACAAATGATAAAAGCGATCCAACCTCATGAGACATCAAAGAGCCATGGTTTATAGAACATTCATTCTACATTGTAAAGTATAATTGCCTAATAAAACATGGATCCTCTTGTCAATGTAGGAGAATTCCTATCTGAGCTAACGTGTGTTTGTGATAACTACAGATTTTCAAAATATCCTGTGCTGCTTGATCAATTTTATTTATAAAAACAACTGCTCCATGGAATAAGTGTTTTGATACATTCACATCCACCATTTCAAAAATGTTCCTGTTTTTTTGAGAACTGTTTTTGGATACGTCAGAATCTTGTATTGCACTAGGTTTTATGCATATCAGAATTTTACATAACAGTTGTGGTTACCTGCTCACAACTATACACACAAATTGCATACACTGAAGTCAAATGAGATTCAAAGTGTGAAAGTGAACTTCACACTTCAGTATCATGCCATAGGATCAACATTATGCAATGGATGCAGTTTCTGGGTACAGTGGAAACTCAAGTTCAAAACCCTTACATTTCTGTCAATTTATTTAAACATTCGCACATATCAACGTAACAACTTTCATAGCTAGCACATTAAGTTCAACTCTATAAATAAAAAACTTCACACAAGCTTATAGTTTAAATGGGAAAAGGAAACAAGACTTTGTTAAAAAGACTGCACATAACAGAAAACACCCTCACAGTGTATTATGCGTTATCCGTAGTATAGATGGAAAATAAATTTTACTAAAATTTTATTTTGGGTATTTGCTGGTACAGCCAGTTATATTTTGGGGCAACAGTAGATTGTAAATAAAGAAGCACTTTAGACAGTCAGGTTGTTGCATGCTCCCACAGAGAACAGGTAGCAACATGACTTCTTGTTCTTCAAAGTCACTGAAGAATAATATTTGCATTGACTTTAGGGGGGGGGAAGGCCTAGAGGGGGTTGTAGTTATGAAAATGTATATGAATTTGAACAAAGTGGTAAGCCCATGATATTGGGTCTTTGATGTGGCACTGCAGAAATATTAAAATTGTTGCAGAGAGGAAGTCAGGAAAAACTGCTTGCAAAATGTATATTCCTCCTGGAATGAAATAGTTTATTTATCTATTTAACTTCACTTATTTTATTGAATAGCAAAATAACGTATTACTGTTCTGCTACCTCTTCTGTTTCAATGGAATATGTAGATATTCACTTTATATCAAGTAAAATAAGAGCCTATGAGTATCCCTTTAGGGGTTTAACCCAGGAATGTGGCACTATATTTTGCACAAATAAACTTTTTTGAAAAGGTTACATGCTGACTTGACACCAACCCCAAAGGCAACAGAGGTTCAAAAAGGTTATTCTATAAGCAAATTACAGTCTGTGCTGGGTCCTGCATATACATATCTCGAAAGTGAACAGAAAACCACCTTTCACTTAGATATGCCAAATATTGTTTTTTTGCACATGGCAATGACACTGGTCATCAGCACAAAGTTAAACTGGCATATAATTGGGAGAGAAGCGTGTGGCAATCGCTTATATGAGATACATTATCCGCAAACCCGTTACCTAGAAAGCTTTGAATTAAAGGAAGGTCACCTGTCATAGACTTCATTTTAATAAAATAATTAAAAATTTTAAAAATGGATTTTCTTTTTCTTTAGGATAATAAAACACTATCTTGTACTTGATCCCAGTTAGGATGAAATTAATCCTTACTGGAGGCAAAATAATTTTCTCAGTTTTAATTCATGTTTAAATGAATTTTAGCAGACTTGAGGTATGCACATCCAAATTACAGAAAGACCCCTTATCCGAAAAACAGAAGATCCTGAGTATTCTGGATAAGTCTCATACCTGTACTGGCTTTTCAGAAATTGTCCTTCTAAAGCTAGCACACACAGACAATAATAAACTGCTCTTTAGAATTAGAATAACTTGTCTTGCAGCAGTGCAACAGATGTTGCATGAGGAAAATATCAGGCTTCAGTTGCAAAATCCTTGGGAATCCTTTGGGCAAAGAACATTTATAAATCCACTACAGTGCTCATAGGGTACCGTTTGCTGTATATTTATCAGCAACAGTCAGAAACTGGAGTGACTAAAAAGCTAGTCTTACCTCAATCCACCTTTGTGCTTCGGAATAAGCCAAGTCACAAGACACCTCTGAATTTTCATTCCATTCCATTGCAAGCTGAGAGACAGAAAAAAGGATGTGCTTGATTCTTTCATAAAGACAGTGGCATCACATGGCATAATCAATCTTAGCAGCATAATCACATAAAAGTTTAACTTTATTACAACTTTCAAAACCGGTAAACCAAATTAAACATTTAATAAAATGCAATGGATAAAATTGTTTTCCAGGATTCAAAAGGACAAATGAAATGTGACAACTGTTAGAAACATGCTTACTTTTTTATTTACTACAAGGTGGAGAAAACATGTGAAGGGTTAAGCAGTAGGAAAATATCGCCCGAATGACCATATGCCCTTTGCAGGGGCATGTGTTTTGCTCAGTTGCAACAAGAAATTGGGCAAGTACAAAATTCTGATCTGGTAATATTCATAAATCCTGAGAACATGTTGATGCCTTTGAAAAGCTTACAATATTTAAAATATACATACACACACATTTTGAAATGGCTGTGTTGGCGGTCTCTTTCCCTATAGATAGTGTAAGGCTATAGTAAAATGTAGCCATATATTTGCTTTGGATGAGACTCCAGATACTAACAAGTGTGGGCAATGGTGTGGAGGCAGGGTACAGTACAAACGTAACCTTTAGTATTTTCCACAAGAATGGACACCAGTGGTTCTTATCATTTAACCATAGAACTTATTTATTGAGAACACAAAGGAGACGAATGAGGTAATACAGGAACAAACAACACTCATGGACAGGCAAATACTCACAGCACCAATGCTCAGTATAAATCCCCACAGGGTATGAGAGAGAGAGAGAATACACAGCATAGACAGAGGCACTCCCAGCTCCAATGGTGTCTCTTTAGAGCAGTGATCCCCAACCAGTAGCTGTTGAGCAACATGTTGCTAACCAACCCCATGGATGTTGCTCCCAGTGGCCTCAAAGCAGGTGTTCATTTTTGAATTCCAGGCTTGAGCTGGCCATAGATCATAGATTTTTAAAAGATCTGATCCTCATTGTGAGACCTCGATTTTCTCGGAATGATCGTACAAATTGACCATCAACTAAAAAGACCAATTAGCCAGGAAAACAAAGGGGAGCTGCTTGCTTGGTCCTGCAAACATAGATAGATTGCACTGGGCCTGACAAAGATTTTTTGACCTGGCTGGCCGACCAATTTCCCGACAGATGTCGGCCGAAAAATCGTAAGATGTACGATCGTTCGAATCCCACTAACCGCACGATAATTTCGAAGGATTGGTCAGACTTCTCTAAAATTGGTCCTTCAGCAAGAAGAATCGTCGCGTCTATGGGGAGCTTTGGAGCCATGTTTGGTTGTATAAAAACCAGCTGTACTGCCAAACAGAGCCTCAATGTTGACAATCCACACAGGGGCTACCAAATGGCCAATCACAGCACTTATTTGGCACCCCAAGAACATTTTTCAAGCTTGTGTTGCTCCCCAACTCCTTTTACATTTGAATGTTGCTCACAGGTTCAAAAGGTTGGAGATCCCTGCTCTAGAGACGAACTCTGACACTTAGTACCTACTTCTGGGCAATTAGTACCAGGATCCTAGTCCCACTCACTCTCTTTGGTGGAGCCTGTGCTATTTGGCTTAGCAGTCCTGGCTATCTATTACTCCTAGAGTGAGCTATTAAATTGAGTAGCCTATCCTGACCTGTCTAGGTTCCAATGCACCCTTCCTGCCTGCTCAACTAAAGGTACTGGCAAGATGGACACCGAGTGCATGTGTGCTCAGCTTATATATTTTAGAACACTAGGGAAAGCTTGGAGTCATGCTTTGTTCAAGGAAGATGAGCCTAGCCCTGTATAAACTAAGGGGAACTTCAGTGGCCAAACTTTAGGGGATTGCAATATGAATGGGGAACTATTTATCAGTCCCCTACAATAATATAATTTTTCATTGTTTTCCTACAGAACAAGTGGTAATCATCAGGTCATCATCAACTATTCACTGTTTGGGTCTGAGGCAATGCATTGTGTGTACCATGTGAATATGCTGTGCTACAAGGCATTCCCTGTATTCACACAATTAATTTGATTTACCATTACCATTAAGGTCAAGCCCTTCAAATGACCCCCAGAGCATATAGAAACATATAAACACACACACTAGATAGGTATATAGGTAGGTAGATACACCCAATTTATTTAAAAATACACATTCCTATACTAAAGAACTGTACATTTTACTGTAGGCTGTAGCCTCATTATGCTTGTCCACGAATTGTCATCCAAGACACTTTTTAAGGCATTAAATTGGTTTTTCATCTTCCAAACACTTTTTCAGTTGATTTGTTTTCCCCCTTGTTTATTTTTTACCGTTTTTCCAAAATCTACTTTTAAGGTTCCTGTCCCTGGTGTATGAGTATGGCAGTAAGTCAGGTGCAAATTCTGTTACACTGTTACAATTTTGCTACATTTATTGGATACATTTTTCAGCAACATCTCTAGAATATTAGCAACTATTGTATCAATTTCAACTGCCACCTTTAAAGGGCACCTGCTGGGTAAAAATGTTAACCCCAACCAAAGGTGCGGGCTAAAAGAGCCCCCATACCGGTTGGGAATAACATTTCCAGAGAATGTCTGCACCATATGGAAAGCAGAGGTTTTTCATGTCCCAGAATCCATCACTTCTCAATAGAAGAAGGTGAGGAGGGAGGGAATGACCCGGTGCGAGCTGCCATGTTGTGACACTTGCATGTGCATAAAGCACATGTGACGTCACGTGCATGATGAGCAATTTGGGGTAGCTTTTCATTATGCGCATGCAAGTGACCGGACATGGCTGCCTGCCGGTACGGGTAGCGTAGCGCTGGCCGGGGATTTTTTTTTTTTCTTAAAACCACTGTTATCCCCAACTGGAATGCAGGCTCTATTAGCCTGCACCTTTGGTTGGGGATAACATTTTTACCCAACAGGTGCTCTTTCATGAAACTTGTGACAAAGATAAGCAATATTTCAACTAAATGTATCAATTTAGAACAGTTTACAGAGTCGGCGACCACCCCTCCCAAAGCAGATTTAGAAAGGTGATAACTTAGATTTACAATTCAGTATTAGGAAAAACGGTCACACACAGAAAATAGAAAGCAATTGGAAAAAGTGTTTATTTCTGGTGAACTGTCTGAAACCAATTGAACTGAAAAGTGTGTTGGAAGGTGAACAACCCTTTTAACACTGCCATCACAACAACACCCAGCAGGGTGATCCACAACCTCAGGGCCTTAACTGTGAAGAACCACCTACTCAAGTCTAAAGGGGTGGCCACTGGAGCACTGATCTTTGCTATGGGGAAAAAGTTTCCCCGCCATCAGTCTATAATGTCCTCTTGCAAAGAGGAATCATGTCCCCAGGCGAGTTCCTTTCCTCCAGTGAAAATAACCATAAACATTCCAGTCTTTCCTCAGTTTAAAGTCAACAAACATAGCCAAGAAGCATCTGAATGAGTTTTACTTAAAGGGGAAATATCCCATTTTTAACATTAGCTCATGAAGTTGGGCTTATTTTAAGAGGTTGCATGAACAAAAACTTTATAATTTTTATTCCACACATACCCTGATTACACAAACTAAAAATAAACCGTGCCTATATTTGACTCATATGAACCACTTCCCCATTTTCCACACTCACAGTGTCATGCAACCTCATCCTCACCTTGTTCTATAGAGAAGTAATGGATTCTGGGAAAAAAAAAAAACTCTGCTTTCCATTTGGTGCAGAGATTTGCTGGAAATCAAAGAGACTATAAAAGAGACTATCAAAGACACAAACCTCTGCTACCTTGCTTGAAGTCAGTACCAGGGGTGAGTGCAAATACTAAATGGGGATTAAAAAATACACTTTAAGTTAAAGCTGAAATGCAAACCTTAAACACAGCGTCCAAATTACCCTAGCAACCATGCACTGATTTGAATAAGAGACTGGAATAGGGCTTGAATATAGAGACGTGTAATTTAAAATGGCAATAATTATACATCTGTAGCCTTACAGAGCATTTGTATTTCAGATGGGGTCAGTGGCTCCTGTTTACAAGCTGGAAAGAGTCAGAAGAAGACAGCATATAATTAAAAAACTATAAAAAAAAAAAATAATGAAGACGAACTGACAAGTTGCTTAGAACTGGCCATTCTACAACATACTAAAATTTAACTTAAAGGTGAACCACCCCTTTAAAGTCCTTATTTTGTAAACTCAGGTGGCCTTGATTCTCAATATGGGTGCCCACCAGTGTCAGGCTAACATTATAACATATAATCTATTATATTTACTTCATAAGCCCAACTGAATGAGCTCATACCAAAAAGGGAGCTATATATTCCCTTTAAGAGCTAATGTGTTAATGTACCTAGGCATACTTTGTGTCTTGTTTTTTAAAAATTGTGGTTTATTTAATTTTATATTTTGTATTATTTACATTATTTAATTTTATTGCAGTGACGAGATTTTGGGTTTAAAAATGTAATAACCAGAATCACCCCCTTGCCTGCATCTTGCTGCAGTTGCTGTATGAAACAGTTATGGGTTCTATGCAAAAACTGCAACAAACCCATGTCATAACTGGAAAGTGTCCCCCATTTAAACTTTCCTCATGGAAAAATGGAAGCTTAATTTAAATTAATAAAGTAATACACTGGGCATTATTAAGTAAAGCATCTCTGGACAGAGATACTCGACAGTTTGTATTTGCTTCCAGCCCTCCCATCATAGCCGTATAGTTGCTACAAAATTTGTACAAGGATCACAAAGTAATCCACATCTGTCAGCAAAGAGATAGTGATTTACTAACAAAAGTCTTAAATTACACCAGAGTAGTTACCCAATGCAACCAATCTGACTTTTGTTTTCACATTCTAGTGTAAGCAGTAAGACATTTCACAACTAGTTAAAGTGGGTAACTGCACTGTTGCAATTTGGTACTTATATTTGTAAATAAGCACCACTGACAAACATGTGGTTTAGAATTCAGGGTAGTCAGGATAATCAACTACTTATACTATATAAAATGTATCTCTGCACATCAGAACAGTGAAATGTTTACTAGGTCACCTGGCCTCATTACTAAGCAATTTCCAGCCTGACATTTTTCACATGACAAGTTCCTTGGAAATAGAGTAATCACCAGAGGAACAGACCTAGAAGGAAACTTTTGCAAAGCATCTCAGAAACAGTAGAAGACTCACAGCTGTGAATATCCTGATCTAAGTGGGGGAAGCATAGAAATCATTCACTCACCATGAGCTCTAATTTGTTAACCTGTGAAATGTTGGAAACACATGTGCTGATAACAGCAAGTTATCTTGTAGAAATCAGAGGCACTTAAAATAAGCAAGAAAGTCCAACAAAATGTATGTTACTGTTTCAGTTAAAGACTGTCCAAGATTTTTTGCTGCTTTGGCTTAATGCAATATGGGTTATTTATTTAGACAGTGGGCAAAACAATCCAAATAATTGGGTGCAAAGATATCTGGCATTAAAACACATAAGGAAATCGTTGCCGGTATTGTTGAATATGTTACTGGCCAATAATGTTGGTAGCACACTTTCTTGTTGCTAGGTGTACAATTGATACAAAACTGTACTTACCCAAAAGTCTATTTAGGGTCAGGTCTAGGGATCTAGATTCATCAACTGTTTAAAATTCCCCTGAAAGTCTAGCTTTGAGGTAAGTCAAGATTAATTTGGTGTAGATGTTAATCTTTTTGTTGCCTCTAAATATTAGTGATGTGTGGGTCAAGAAAAACTCAACCCTAACCTGCAAAATGCAGTCATTGTAAGACCTGCACCCGGCCCATACTCAGGTCACCTCGCTCTGTACTTCTGTGCGCTCCTTTAGTTCCAAAACACGGAATATTCGGGAACCATGGAGGAACGAACTTCCCCAGTCTGATCTGCACCCAAACCTAACTCGCAATGATTGGCTAAATTTCAACCCAAACCGTGGTCAACTCGTGGGTTCACAGGTTCCAGGTTAAGTGTCGCACATAACTACTAAATATTCTTGCGACCACTGATGAATGCTTATACAATATTTTCCTATAAATATATATATATATATATATATATATATATATATATATATATATATATATATATATATATATATATATATATATATAAATATATATGGTATAGGTGGGACCACAAATTAAACGTAGAAACTTAAAATCAGGGGATGGATGGAGATATATATATATATATATATATATATATATATATATATATAAAATACATATATGTATGTAACATTATAAGCTAAGGGGAGGGCATGAATAAAGACTGCGGTTGGTCCTAGTAAAGGTGTTCATAGTCCAATATCACTAGTGAATGGAGTTACAGAGTTACAGGTCAGCCTAGTGGCAGATGCCCCTTGCAGTGTTTGGTGCAGCAAAAAGACATAGTATTCAGATGTAGGCTGAATATGGGCATAAAAGATGACTAGTCATTTAAAAACCACCCAAAATAAATAACGAAGAGCAACTGAAAAGCTGCTTAGAACAAGGCTGTTCTAAATGACGGTCTAGAATCTATAAAATCCATAAACATTAAAAGTTCAAATGTATAGGCTCTTGAGATCTTTCTTATCCAGCATCCAACTACCTTAGCATTAATCTGCTTTTCCAGTTGCAGCCGTCTGATGCAGATATAGTTATTCCACTTTCAGATTGGGAAGAGAGACAGGCAAACTGATTTAAAAACTACAAAAAAGCCAAATACACTGGGATCAAAATATCACTATAAAACTAAAAAAAAAAGTTAATGCTAAAGTGAATTTAAAGGGTTGCTTCATACTAATGAAAGAGAAGCATAAATATTTGCATTTATACACACGGGTATGCAGAGACTTCTCTATAGCAACCAGACAAACAAAGTAGCCCGCAGCCCCAATAAAAGTGACTCACAGTCTGCTATACTTCCATTTTGTGTATGGGCAAGGCTTGCAAGCAGATCTAACCAATGCCCTCCATCACGAGCTGAACTACAACTCCCAGCAGCCCTAGAAGTTCCAAATGGCTGTGCGCAGGAACAATAAGCCTGAAAATAAAGTTTTAAAGTTCTTTACTGACCCACAGCCACTTAACTGAAGTTGTACTACAGGCAAAGGCTAAGCGAGGCTGGAATGTAAGGGAGCTGCAGGCTGGGGATGCCGCTATATAGGGACTAATATCGTTTGTGACCAGGAGAGCTATGGCACTGCCATTGAGAACGCTCATCTCACCTTTTCAGAAGGAGCCGCAGATGAACTGCATGCGCTCAGTCCGATTCTCAGTTTCTCTGACAAACTCCCCGCAGAAAGTATCGCTGAAGTACAGAAAAAAAAGTCTGCGCGTCCAGGCTGCAGGTGAGCAAGGAGACTGTGCGAAGCCCCGCCCTTCCAAATCGTCTCAAGAGAAAGCGAGTAAATGCCCCGCCCCACTCTCGCTTCCCACTGGGCGCTCTCAGCCAGTTAGGGGACTGTGTTGTTTGAGGGGCGTCGAATAAATCTCAGCTTGAAGTGGAATGAATGTTTTTGGTTTCAGAGACCTGCTGTGTACCGAATTATTGTAAATGCACATTCTAAATCGCGCACTAGGGGGCTGTGATTTGCGTGCATTCATATTCACCTTCATAGAAACTCCATTCCTTGCCTGATAACAGAATGTACCTGTTTGTCGTTTCTCAGTGAGAATAGCATTGGCATATTTATTTAAATAAAACTTGATTATTCCAGGGCCTTCTCACACGTTTCACCACAGCTTTTGCTTCACAATGTAGCATTTTGAAGAGTCACCCTAGGGGGAATGTGGGAGCATATAGATTGGCTGCCATTTTCTCGTGACGCAGTCTGAAGCATCCTGGAGGCTCATGGCTTGGAATTGCCTGTAATCCTAAATATTTGTTAAAAATAAACAAGTCTCATGGCATGGGTTTTCGCAGCCCAGCCAGTCCGCTTATTTTTTATCTTAATTTTCAGTGTTATAAAGGTAAAGGTCCAGAAAAGGTGGCAGCCATAGTAAATACACAGTCTCTCAGTCACAACTTGTTAGACAACATTTTTAAAAGGACCCCCTCCCAGTAATATTTCCCCTGGGGAATTGGCAGTAACTTTCAGTGCTAGACCTGCCATTATCACTATGTTCTGTCTCCATGGAATTTGTCAGGCAGTTTGTTTTCTCTGCAGTTTCCCCTGGGTGTAAAAAGTGTGTCTAATTATAAGAAACACTAATGCAGAAAGCTATGGTCTATCGATGGTCTATCTAGTCTGCCCATGAAATGGTTAATCTGACTTTTGCTGGCAGCCAGAAATGCAGTATTTTTATCCTATGTGAATTCCTAACCCACCACATCAGCAAGAAGGCTATTGATGTATTTATTACTATTTCTGTAAAGAAATGTTCCTTGCCTTAACTGTCAGTATTCCTCCCTCCAGATTCATGACATGTCCCCTGGGTCTTGTCATCTTCTTTCACAAAACCCTCCTCTCCTGAACTCTCTTCTGACCTGTTTTTGTCCTATCATCTTTCTACCTTGTAATCTGTACATGTTGAGATTTTAAAGCCTTTGCTGACATGTTTTTCTATTTAGACCACAAATCTTCTAGTTTGAACTTCTCTGAACAGTTTTTAATTAATATCTCAGTGTGGACAGGTCCACAGCTTAATGTAATGTTTAAGTTATGGTCTCACCCAATGAGCTTAAATATGTCAGTATAACTTCCCATAGGTTTGCATTTATTTTACCTTTTTCTAAATAATATATGGACTCTTTTTCAAGGTAAATCTAGCCAGGGACTCATATTTGTCTGCATATAAGTGTCAGTAGCCATATTAAAGTAGGAATGCAGAAAACTGAAGGCAAAGGGCCCACTAACCACTCTCTTTTTCCTCTGCATCCACCTTTACCCCTCGTTATTTGTATTAGTTGTTCACTCTTGATTGATACCTTTTGTACATTTTGTCATTTCTTCTCCCTTTATCCCCAATTTTGTATTTCTTTCCTTTACCCCATTTTCTGTTCTCCTTGATTTCCTCTACATCAGTGATCCCCAACCAGTAGCTTGTGAGCAACATGTTGCTCTTCAACCCCTTAGATGTTGCTCTCCGTGTCCTTTAAAGCAGTTGCTAATTTTTGAATGCCAGGCTTGGAAGCAAGTTTTGGTTGCATAAAATCTAAGTATAGTGCCAATTAGAGCCTCCTGTAGACTGCCAGTTCATTAGGGGCTACCAAGTAGCCAATCAGAGCCCTTATTTGGCACCTTAATGGACTTTTTCATGCTTGCATTGCTCCCCAACTCCTTTTACATTTGAATGTGGCTCACGGGTAAAAAAAGGTTGGGGACCCCTGCTCTACATCATACCTCTTGTATGTTTTTTTTTATATGTCTGTTTATAAGTTTGTCCCATTTCCCCCTCTATTTCCTAACTAATTTTGCCGTCTCCTTCATCTTTTAGCCACTATGTGGATTGGCAGCCTAGAGGAGGCTCTACTTGGCTCTATAATTCGTTTTTATTCAATTAAAACTTACTTTCAAGCTTGGAATTCAAAAATAAGCACATGCTTTGAGGATACTGAGAGCAACATCCAAGGGGTTGGAGAGCAACATGTTGCTCACGAGCTACTGGTTGGGGATCACTTTCCTAGGAAAAGGCAGCAAGCAAGCTGCTATCACCCCGTGTATGTGCTTTGTAGCAAGTTTGCTATGTCCTGCAGTTGCTTCTATCAAGGTAAGAATGCCAAATAAGGCCATTGCACTGAGACATCTAACACCTCTTTCTTGAAATGTTTGGATTGTTTACTTGCCTCTGTTGTCTCTTGATTGAGATTGTTGCCCTGTACTCTGACTTAATAAGTGTTTCCAAATACTGTGTCAATATCTTAGGAACTGGTAGGGGCACAAAAAAGCATTTACTGAAACTGTATACAGAAGAAGAATCTGTTTACAACTGTTTGTTTCTTAGTGGAGATATGCACAAGATTTGTTCATGGTGGCATAATCTTCTATTTGTATGAACCCGGAGACCAAACATTCTTTACATATTTCTGGACAGAGAATTCCAGACAAATTAGCCATATCCCTCATCAACTGTAGTGTTTCTATTTTTAAATTATCTTTAAAAAAAGTTCAAACTTCTAAGAATGTATAGGAATGCATGGGGGTATGACTATGCAGAAATATTCAGCCAGTTTGACCATTGCACGTCTTTTTACTTTTTTTAATCAAAATTAATTTTCAGGAAAAGGCAGCCTTGGCCACATGGAAGGAAATCGCAAATCTGGTATAATTGTAGTTTCAAGAAGAAACCTGTAGCAACAAATCATTAATTAGCTGTGACTGCTACGACAGGACCAATTAAGATGATGATTATGGTGATGACGATGAAAGAAAAATTGCAATTGGCTGTTGTTACCACTATTAAATTGTACAACAGTTTTGAGAATTGCTCAATACACTGCTTACCCATTTGTTCTAATATAGCTGTAAGAATTGATGGGCCAGAGTGATGAAAGACAAAGGGAGGGGCCCAAGGCAAAGCAGGAATTTAGGGTCCCAGCTTCAGGAATGTCCACCACACTATCATTCAGCTATTATTAGCACCCATCTACAAGCATCAGATAGGTTTTGTGTGTTAGCCGCATAATGGGAGTTCAAGAGCAGCTGGAGGGCTTGTTGTTTATCACATTTAAAGGAAAACTATACCCCCAAAATGAACACAAGCAACAGATAGTTTATATCATTTTAAGTGGCATATTAAAGAATCTTACCAAACTGGAATATATATTTAAGTAAATATTGTCCTTTTACATCTCTTGCCTTGAGCCACCATTTCGTGATGGTCTCTGTGCTGCCTCAGAGATCACCTGACCAGAAATACTACAACTTTAACTGTAACAGGAAGAAGTGTTGAAGCAAAAGACAGAACTCTGTCTGTTAATTGGCTCATGTGACCTAACATGTATGGTTTGTTGGTATGTTTGTAAGTACAGTGAATCCTACGATCCCAGGGGGCGGCCCTTATTTTTTAAAATGGCAATTTTCTATTTATAATTACCCAATGGCACATACTACTAGAAAACAGGTCCGGACTGAGAAATAATATAGGCCCTGCCATTTAAAGTACACAGAGGCCCAATCAGTCCAAACAGAGGCCCCACAGCCCACTAAATACTGACTTTCTATGGCACTTTATAGCAGCCCTTCTGGCATTTGCCAGAACCCACAGATTGCCAGTCCAGGCCTGCTAGAAAAGTATATTATTATGAAAATGTTTTATTTACATGAAGCAGGATTTTACATATGAGCTATTTTATGCAATATCTTTTTATAGAGACCTACATTGTTTGGGGGGTATAGTTTACTTTTAAGCATGTAAATAAGTTAACGTGCTTTTGACAAGGGAAATTTTTGAACAAGGGTCTCCCAGGGCAAACAGCCTTTTTTGTTCTTCTCTGAGACCTAAACTGTGAATAGCTTTATCCACATATACAGTTTTATGTACCATTTCAGCATAATGAATGGGGTAATGCAGACAGGGTCTCCATAGCAGTGGCGGTAATCAGATAGATAGACACTAGGCTTGCAGGGGAGTGGATGACAGGTCTGGACCAGGCCTGGACTGGCAATCTGTGGGTTCTGGCAAATGCCAGAGGGGCTGCTATAAAGTGCCATAGAAAGTCAGTATTTAGTGGGCTGGTGGGGTCTGTTTGGGCCTCTGTGTGGGTTGATTGGGCCTCTTTGTACCTGAAATGCCAGGGCCTATTTTGATTCTCAGTCCAGCCCTGGTCTGGACTGAGAATGAAAATAGGCCCTGGCATTTCAGGTACCCAGAGGCCCAAACAGCCCCCCAAACAGTGTCTATGGCATCTTACAGCAGCCCCTCTGGCATTTGCCAGAACCCACAGATTGCCAGTCCAGGCCTGGTGGATGAGGCTTGGGAGTATCACAGGCAAAGGTTTGACATAACTGAGGCGTGGTCAAGGTGGATCGAGGATGTGACCGTACATGCAAGGGGATTTTTTTTATTGATGCCTCTCTTGGAAATTGTCATATTTATTGTAATAGAACATGGAGTCACAGTGGATTTAACTTGTCAAAGTGAAAACAGATCTGTATAATGTGATTTAAACTAATTACTTTACAAAAGTGTTTTTAAATTAACTATTGTCAGTTTTCTATAACAATATGAAATGAAAAGGGGGTATCATGTTTTTAGGCATATATGTTTGTATGTATGTAACAATGGGACTGTTTTACATGCTACTAGAGTGTCTCTGATTCTTACACAGCCAGCTGGCAATCACGCCTATACATTTCTGTATTTAGGGTCAGTCCCGGACTGGCAATCTGCGGGTTCTGGCAAATGCCAGAGGGGCGGCTGCTATAAGGTTCCATAGAAAGTCAGTATTTAGTGGGCTGGTGGGGGCTGTTTGGGCCTCTATGTACCTGAATGCCAGGGCCTATTTTAATTCTCAGTCCGGACCTGTTTAGGGTCACCATTATGCGCACAACAGACTTTACAGAAGGCCACTATAGTGACTGCCCATCCTATAGGCTTTCAGCTGTTGAGTTACAGTACTCAGAACCTACAAAAAAGTCACTGCTTCACTGCCTATAAATTGCTGCATGAGGAAACTTCAGGTGAATTCAGAAAGCAGAAGTGTTTTATTTGTTTTACCATCAGCGATTTACATTATTGCCAGCAGGAAACAATTGAAGATGTGTCCCTAGTGTCTAATCTCCTTGTCCACTAGTCCCCTAAAGCTGGCCATAGACGCAAAGATCTGATCGTACGAGTCCCGTAATTTTTCGTCCTGCGGAGATCAGTCGTTTGGTCGATCGGACAGGTTAAAAGATTTCTGTCACCTGCGGGTAATATCTCTGCATGTATTGCCGATCGTAATTTTCAGAGGGAGACTGTCACTAGCTTTTGTGGGACATAACTATCGTACGATTGCTATCAGGGGCAGAACATCAGCTGATTTGTTATTTTACTACTTTATTTGATCTGAATGGTTAGTGGCAGGTTGGGAGATGGGGAAGTCCGATCATACGATGATTCGTACGATCGGATCTTTGCGTCTATGGCCAGCTTAAGGGATGCACCAGATCTAGGATTGAGAGTATTCATAAAGCATATTCATCCTATTCCCCACAGGGCCAGATTTACATAGCGGGCGCCCCTAGGCCCACTAATATCCGTCTCCCCTGTCCCCTCCCCGTTATTCATGCAAATTTTCATCATCGGGACAGGAGTAATGGGGATTAGAGTACTGGGAATTTAAGAAATGATTGTATCTCCAGCACATCCCCAGTGTTCTTGAACCAATGAGGGTGTGGTTGGGCAGAATTCCGCCCTCCCTAAAATCCTGCCGACCTAGGCCCGGGCCTTGGTGGCCTTTCCACAAATCCGGGCCTGATTCCCCATTAGGGCTTTGGCACATGTGGTGTTTTGGATAGAAATTGATAATAGACCCTGGTATTACAAGTTCACCGAGGTCCAAACAGCTCCCCACAAGCCCAACAAATGGTGACTGTCTATGACATCTTACAGGAGCTGTTCTGGCATTAGCCAGAATCTACAGATTGGCAGTCTGGACCTGTTTGGCTGCCATATGAAAAAGACAGATGTAAACCCAAAACAAACTTGATTTAAGGCTATCCATAACTATATTAGAAGCCTTTACATAGCATCTGCCCATACATTCCTTAAAGGGATTCTGTCATGATTTTTATGGTATAATTTTTATTTCTAAATTGCACTGTTTACACTGCATATAATTCACTCTACCACATAAAATTTAATTCCTGAACCAGCAAGTGTATTGTTTTTTAATTTATAAAATTGATGTGTAGGCAACCATCTCAGGTCATTTTGCCTGGTCATGTCCTTTCAGCACATGTCCTTTCAGCACTTTAGGATGGAACTGCTTTCTGGCAGGCTGTTGTTTCTCCAACTCAATGTGACTGAATGTGTAACAGTGGGACTTGGCTTTTTACTATTGAGTGCTGTTCTTCGATCTACCAGGGAGCTGTTATCTTGTGTTAAGGAGCTGTTATCTGGTTACCTTCCCATTGTGCTGGGGGGGGAGCGAGGGGATGATATCACTCCAACTTGCAGTGCAGCAGTAAAGAGTGACTGATGTTTATAAGTCACATGATGTAAAAGTCACATGACTGGGGGCAGCTGGGAAACTGACAATATGCCTATCCCCATGTCCGATTTCAAAATTAAATATAAAAAAATCTGTTTGTTTTTTTGAGAAACAGATTTCAGTGCAGAATTCTGCTGGAGCAGCACTATTAACTCATGTGTTTTGAAAAACGCTGTATGTTGATCTTTTTTTTTTCATAGATGGATTATACCATAAAATAACAGTATAATTTCTAATTACATAATGCTTCTAGACAGGATGATTTACTTTACATTAGATTTAATTTTACTAGGGATGCAACGAATCCAATATTTTGGATTCGGCCGAACCCCAGAATCCTTTGCGAAAGATTCGGCCGAATACCGAACCAAATCCTAATTTGCATAAGCAAATTAGGGGTGGGAAGGGGAAAACATTTTTTACTTCCTTGTTTTGTGAAAAAAAGTCATGTGATTTCCCTCGCTGCCCCTAATTTGCATATGCAAATTAGGATTCGGATTTGGTTCGGCCAGGCAGAAAGATTAGGGATGCACCGAATCCAGGATTCGGTTCGGGATTCGGCCAGGATCCGGCCTTTTTCAGTAGGAATCTGAATCCTGCTGAAAAAGGCCGAATCCCGAACCGAATCCTGGATTCGGTGCATCCCTAATTTTTACATTAGTTTTTTTTAAAAAATTTTAGAAAAAAATTTAACAATAGAAAATGAATATATTTATCATCTGTTCCCTGAATAGAAAGAAAGATATACACATATTTTGTGTTGTGGGGAATACATACCTCTAGGTACAACAGATCATAGGTCAGTACTGTACAAGGAGTTAGACTGAGTGAGTATAATCCGCATTATGAATACTCTTAAGGAGAAACACGTCTGAACATTCCATTCATATTTCTGCATGGCTGTGCACAGTCACCCTTGGCTAGGTAACACTGTGTAAAATAACATCAGAAGGAAAAAGCTAATTGTCAGGCACAAAAAAAAAGACCCTTGTACAGCACTGCTATACACAAACAATACTTCCGAGAGACTAGGCTTTGTACTGTGATGGCTTGTTGATAAAGCAATAAAACCTATTGTATCTATGGACATTTTCTTTACATAATTTCACTTCTGTAATACCATTTGGTGAGACATAGAATCAATTCGTTTTCACTTTAGGGGTATTGTTTATTTTGCTCACCGGTGGCTTGTAGAGTTATTGTTTCTATTTTAGAAATACAGGTCTCTTGGTACCAGGAAACTCTCTGCCCATATGTGAAAAATCTTCAGGAAAAACAGGAGCTACTCTTTTGTGGATGATTGCTGCCAAGACACATCACTGCCTACTTTATTTAGTAACCAGCTAGTCACAGGTGACTTTAGAACTGATTTTTTTTTTAAATAAAATCAACCATAAGCAAGCTGTTTAGCTTGCGTTTGATTTTGACACATGAGCACTTAGCTGTTTCAAGTGCCATTACTGTATCCCTATGGAAATTATAAGGTTACATAGTGGAACCAAATGGATATTAAATAAATCTGTCAACACACTGGGATAGCAAGCAAGTGCAAATCATCCATTGATCTCACACATATACAAGACTAGGGCCAAGGCTATTGGATTCCATTTGCCTGATCGGCATAGGGTGGGGTCACATATGCATAAAACAAATATCACAGCAAAATTGTGATATGCTTGCTTGGTTTTCACTGTCGAAACATCTACTGTTAACCATGTAATCCATTGAGAACCAGGAATTGTATGGAGGGCAACAGTGGCATGATATAAGGCAAACTCATACACAACAAAACTGTATGTCAACAGAGTTGTAATGAGACAAAGTGTTTGTGCTTGTGAGGAGTGATGTATGATTCCCTGTAAATTCTAAACACATCTGTTGGGTATAAAAATTGTAAACTCACCTAAAGAAGATGATATATAATATATAGTGAATAAAGTACCCCCTCTTGTAAATTATAAGGATATTATAAGTTACCGAGGAGTTTCATGACCATATAAAAACACGAGGCCGAAGGCCAATTGTTTTTATACAGGTCATGGAACTCCGAGGTAACTTCTAATATCCTCATATTTTGCAACTGGGGGTACTTTATTATAATACAGAAATTTCAGTGAGTCATGTGACAGAAATGACATCAGAACTCACCGTTTATAAGGATATAATTTACAAGATATTCATAGCTTTTGTGTATTATACACCATTACACAGACCCTGTGCAGCCTATTTAAATCCACCTCACCCACTTACTCTGCTTAGAACTAGTTAAAGGGGTTGTTCAACTTTGAGTTAACATTTACTATAATGTAGAGAGTGATATTCTGAGACAATTTGCAATTCATTTTCATTTTTTATTATTTGTGTTTTATGAGTTATTTCGATTTTTATTCAACGGCTCTTAAATTTGCAATTTCATCAATCTGGTTGCTAGGGTCCAAATTATCCTAGCAACCATTCATTGATTTGAATATATGCATAATAAGAGACTGGAATATGAATAGGAGTGGGTCTGAATAGAAAGATGATTAATAAAAAGTAGAACTAACAATACATTTGTAGGCTTAAAGAGCAGTTTTTAGATGGGGTCAGTGACCCCCATTTGTAAGCTGGAAAGAGTTAAAAGATGAATTTTGAATTAAAATTAAATTAAATTTAAACACGAAAGGGCCCATTTACTAAGGGTCGAAGTGAATTTTCGAATTCAAAAACTTCGAATTTCAAAGTAATTTTTGGGTACTTAGACCATTGAATAGGTCAAATTCGACTTCGATTCGAATTGAAAATACTTCACAAATTCGAAAATCGAAGTACTGTCTCTTTAAAAAACGTTGACACTTTGCCACCTTAAACCTGCCGAACTGCTCTTTAGCCTATGTGGGAACCTTCTATAACCTATATGAGCCGTTGGCTAAGTTTTGAGAATTCCAAGAATTTTTTGTAAAATCGTATGATCGATCGTAAATTCGAAGGATTTCATTTTTCGATCGTACCATTTTAATTTAGTGGAAAAAACCTTTGACTTTGACTATCGTACTACACCTATTCGATGGTCGAATTTCGAAGTTTTTTCACATCGAAATTCGACCCTTGATAAATCTTCCCCTTAGTGAGTATTACAAATTCTACACAAACCTAAGCTTTTTTTATCAGGTACCTGTATTTACCTCTGCACTTTATACAATAGCTACAATTATTATCTTTTAAGACACATACCCGACCTTTTTTGACTTCTAAATTAGTTTGGTGCACTTTTATATTAGCTGCACAGAAATATGATAGACTGAGATGAAGCAGATGTAGCTACTGGTATGTATGAGGAGCAAGGTGTCTCTGCAGATTTGCAAGTGAGATTGCAAGTGGTCATACAGTTATTCACCCTTTTGGTTAATTTAATTTTGACTAACTGGGCATGTATCACCTGGGGGGGGGGGCATTTTTGATACACCATTCTGTAAGGCTGGACTAGATTTGCTTTTATTTGCCTTTGGTGTTCCCCTGTTTGGTGCATATACAGTATGAGGAAAGAGGAGCAATTTTACTACTGCTGTTTTAGCTAGATCTAAGCTAGATATTTCTGAAGCAGAATAGTAGCATCCATGATCATATAAAGCAAACAGGGAGGATAGTTACAGTTATACTGTACATCCTGCCTGTGGTAAATCAAGGAATGCAGCAGATCAAGAGGTGAAACCTAAGTTGTTGGGAATTGCCTTGTGAACTGCAGAAAGGAGGAAGTTGTGTTGTTTTCTTAAAACATATATTGTAATCTGATCCAATTGGAATTCTTCCCTTTGAAAGATAAAGACACAACTGTATAACCATGAAGACACATTATCATATGGTCTAATGTTTTGTTATACAGAACTGAAATAGTCATGTTGTTATATCATCCTATGTGTTGAAAGACGCAGAAAGTTTTCAATTGTGGCTTGAAGGCGTCAAGAGAATGCAAGGCTATCAAAAGCTCAAAGTAAATTAAAAAGGTATGATGGCAATATTGAAAAACAAAAATCCTGCTTTTAGCACATTTGCATTAGGGATGCACTGAATCCTCAATTTTAGGATTACTTACTAAATCCGCTACAAAAGATTTCTCTGAATCCTGCACCATATCCAAAACATAATTTTTACATGCAAATTAGCAAAATCAAGGGGAAAAAAGTCTAGGAAAAAAAAAAAAAATACGGTTCCAATTCAGTTTGGCCAGGCACCCATTCAGACGACACACATTCAGGCAAATCTGAAACCTGCATCCCACGATTGCACTCTGGATTGGCACTTTTCACCACTGGTGCAGTGCATGCGAGAAAACTGAAAATCATATCATACTTACCGAGATTTTCATTTCCTGGACTGGAACATGGCAGTGGGCACTCAAAGGGTTAATCCCTCCTGCCGTGAGAAAGGCACAGGAAGTGACGCAATAAAAGGACTTCCCCCAGCTCTGGCGCCCATTCTTTCTGACTGATAACAATACCCCTGGGAGGGAAGCCCCTGCCCACTGCCATGTTCCAGTCCAGGAAATGAAAATCTCGGTAAGTATGATATGATTTTCAGTTTTCCTGTTCCTTTCACATGGCAGTGGGCACTCAAAGGGACTTAACAAGCTTCTTTTTAGGGAGGGAACACACACACACACACTATTTACTGCATTTAATATTTATTCAGCAGTTGCCGCCTCCAAAATTGAATGCCCGAAGCAAGCTAGATCCTTGGAGTATGTATCAAACTTGTAGTGTTTGGAGAAAGTGCAAAATGATGACCAAGTGGCTGCTCTGCAGATCTCTTCTGATGACACCTGGGCCCTGAGTGCCCAGGAAGCTGCCATCCCTCTGATGGAGTGTGCTTTCGGTGCTGGTTCTGGTGCTGACTGTAATGAGTATGCTGTTCTGATGCACTGCTTCAACCATCTTGCAATAGTACTTTTAGATGCTCTGTTTCCAGAGTTCTTATTTCCTATGGTCACCAAAAGGAATTCTGTTTTCCTGAAGGATGCTACTTTGTCTAGGTAGATTTTCAAACATCTGACTACATCCAACGAGTGTAGCCTATGTTCTTCTTGGCTCTGTGGTTCTGGATAGAAAGCAGGCAAGATTAGATCCTGCTGTTGATGGAAACTGGATGATACTTTGGGCAAGAAATTATCCTCTGTTCTGAGTATCACTTTGTCTGTGAAGAAGGATAGCTTCGATGGTTTAATTGATAACGCTTGCAGTTCTCCTACTCTTCTGGCCGATGTGATGGCTAATAGGAATACTGTTTTTAGGCACAGATGCTTCAAAGATGCTTCCTCTAATGGTTCAAAAGGGTGCCCCATTAGTGCTTTTAAGACCAAGGTAAGGTCCCAAGGCGGAACTTGTGATCTGATGATCGGACGAAGTTTTTTCAACCCCTGGAAAAATTTTCTTACCAAATTTGATGAAGCCCAATGAAAACCAGTGTGTGCTGAAATTGCAGTTACTTGACCTTTGAGGGTAGAGATACTTAAGTTGCGTTCTACTCCGGCTTGCAAAAATTCTACAATAGTGACCTCGGATATTCTGAGAGGATCATAACTCTTTGTTTTGCACCATTCCGCAAATACTTCCCAAGTTCTGGCATACTTTATGTGTGTCGATCTTTTCTTTGAAGCTAATATAGTCGATACTGTGGAGTCGGATAGTCCTAATTGATTAAGTTTTAGCCTTTCAACTTCCAGGCTGTTAAGGCCCATTGACCTGGATTCGGATGAAGTACTCTTCCTTGGTGAAGTACCGTTGGAGTTATTGGAAGGTGGAATGGTTCCTCCTGTTTGAGCTGCATCAGCATTGGAAACCAGGCCCTTCTGGGCCACCAAGGTGTCACAATGACTACTTTCGCTTTGTCTGTTTTGACTTTCTTGAGAACTTTCGGTATCACCGCTAAAGGTGGAAAAATGTAAGCCATTTGAAACTTCCATGGGAAAGAAAAGGCATCCCAGTATGTCGTCTGACTGTTCGTTCCCCAAGAACAAAATGTCGCCAACTTCTTGTTCTGGGACGTGGCCATCAGATCTATGGAAAAAGGGCCCCATTTGTTGTCTATCAAGTTGAAAATCTCTTGACTGAGTTCCCATTCTCCTACCATTGGGAATTTCCTGCTGAGCTGATCCGCTAGGCAGTTCTGAACCCCCGGTATGTAACAGGCTGATAGACCTATCAGGTTCCGTTCTGCATACGCAAATATAGCTATGGTCGTGCTCAACAAGGTCTTTGATCTGGTGCCCCCTTGTTTGTTTATGTAGTTGACCACCGTAAGATTGTCCGACTTTATCTGGACTTCTTTCCCTCTGACTACTTCGTGAAATTTCATCAGGCTCAACAGCACTGCTTTCAACTCCCTCCAGTTGGAGCTTTTCCTGCTGTCCTCCCTGGACCAAATGCCCTGGCATGTCCAGCTCTTGCAGTGTGCTCCCCAGCCCAATTTGCTGGCATCTGTCGTGACAATCTCCATGATTTTGGGAATGAAAGATATTGGTTTTTTCAAGTTCTCTTCCTTCAACCACCAGGCTAGGGATGAAATGGTTTTCTCTGATAAGACAATGACCTGGTCTGAATCTGGACTGTCCTTTTTCCATTGTGTCAAGAACTCCATTTGCAGAGTTCTTGAATGAATTCTGCTCCATTTGACTGCATCTATCGTAGAGCTCAGTTTCCCCAGGACTTGCTGGCAGAATTTCATTGAGACTTTGGGTTTTGTACATATTTTCTGTACTTGATGCTGAATGTCTGGTATTTTTTCTGAGGGGAGACTTAGGTGGCCCTCTTGTGTGTTGATTATTGTTCCCAAGAACAGTAACTCTTGAGTCGGGGTCAGGATTGACTTTTCCCAGTTTATTATCCAGCCCCAATTTTGTAAAGTGGTAACCACAATTTTCAAATGCTCGATCAATAACTGGCATGATGGGGCTTTTATGAACAGATCGTCCAGATAAGCAAATATCTGTATTCCTTTTATCCGTAGGAACGCCAGAAGGGGTGCCAGGATCTTTGTGAATATCCTGGGACCCGTTGCCAGACCAAAAGGGATTGTCTTGTATTGGAAATGTTTTCCCAATATGAAGAATCGAAGGAATCTTCTGTGGGGTTCCCATATGGGGACGTGGAGATAGGCGTCCATCAGGTCGATTTTTGCCATCCAATCTCCATGGCAAATATTCATCGCGATAGTTCTGATGGATTCCATCTTGAATGTTTTTATAAGGAGATTTTTGTTGAGATCTTTCAACTTGAGTATTACACGATTTGATCCATTGTGTTTCTGTCTGAGGAACAAATGGGAATAAATCCCAGAAAACTGACTTCTTTTCGGGACGTCTTCTATGACTCCCTTGTCCAAGAGCTCCAAAATGATTGTGTGGATGTATTTTTTGTCTTGTTCTGATCTCTGTTTGTCTGATGACACAAATTTTCTTTGGGGTGTATTCATTAGTTCCAAGGCGTAGCCCTCTGAAATTGTTTTGAGGACCCAAGAATCTTTTATGTGTTGAGCCCACACTGTCCCAAACTCCTTTAATCTGCCACCTACTTGGTCCAGAGGGGCTCGCGCACCTTCATGCTGTTTTCTTTTCAGGTTTCTGATCTCTTTTGTCTTGGTTACGAAACCTAGATCTCCAAGGCTGATTGAAAAACGGCTTTCCTGGTTTGTATTGCTTGGAGTCCCGAAATGAAGGTTTTTGGTTTCTGAAATTTCTTCTATCTTTCCTGTCTTGTGGTAAAAAAGCGGATTTTCCAGCTGATGCTTTTGAGATTATTTGATCTAGTCTTTCCCCAAAAAGGAATTCTCCTTTATATGGCAAAGAACAAAGGTTATGTTTGGACTGCGCATCCGCGTGCCAATGGCGTAACCACAGGGCCCGTCTAGCTGCCACCGCGAGGCCCATAGATCTGGCTGCCACTCTTGTTCCCTCAAGGGAGGCTTCAGCAGCAAAATTATTAGCCGTTTTTATGTCTTGAATCATGTCTAATATTTTTTCCTGGTCTGCTCCTTCTTTGACTGCTTTCTCCACTTCAGAGATCCAAATACAGTTGGCCCTGGTGAGTGATGTAGTTGCTACCGTCGTTTTGCAAGCTTTTCCCCCTGCCAAATATAGCTTTTTCAAGATGGCATCTTGCCTTCTCTCCATGGCATCTTTGAGGGAGACACCTTCATCTACCGGCAGTGTTGTACGCCTGGCCACTCTGGTGATCGATGCATCTACTTTGGGCACGGAATTCCATGATTTTATATCTTTCTCTGCAAATGGGAACATCTTATTGAACCTCTTGGATTCCCCCATTTTTCTATCAGGAGTTTCCCATTCCATATTTATCATGTTTTGAATTACGTCATGGACTGGAAACACTTGTGTTTTCTTTTCCCTTGATCGGAACATTCTATCTTGTTTGGTTAGAGGCTCCTCCTCATCCAAATCCAATGTGAGTCTCATTTGTTTTATGAGTGGCTCAATGTATTCAATGTTGAAAGCTGACTCTTCTGATTCCTCTGTGTCTGCTTCTGATAATTCTCCTTCAGAAGAAGTCGGCTCTCTGTCTGGAGTGATTCTAGATGGTCCAGCTGTTTCCGTACTAGCCGCAGGTCCTTGTTTACTTAGGTTCTGCATCACCTTTCCCGTAACTTCGTCTACCATTGAAGCCATGGATTGCTTGAAGGTGGATTGCATCCAGTCCATCATGTTTTTTAAGTTGTTCCGTGGGAGGATTGCTGATTTCATTTAGGCATTTTTTACACAGCCTCTTATCCAGCATGGCCGGTTCTCCACATGCTGTGCACTCCCTTCTGGAACTTTTGCCTCTTTCGGGTTCTTGAGATGGGCTCCTGTAAGTCAAAAAATGAAATTACTTACTTTTGAACTTCAGTTTTTTTCAAAGAAGCTCTCTCCTTAGACATGCTTACCCCCTGGAGCCTGAGTGTGAACGTCTGTGACTCATTACAGACAGCCTGCAAAAGATATGTACACCACAGGTTAGTTATGTTTTACCAAACCTGAGCTCCAAGCGTGATTGAATCCATATCCACAGGTAACTACTTACACCTGGGACCAGAAATGCACTACTATTAGCACTCTGCTTTCTTTTCACAGCAGTAAGACGCCAGACTTCCAAACAGCATAAACTGAATTGTTTGTCTGCACCACGCCACCCGTCCCTTTAAACCTTACCAGGAAGTGCGCACATGCGCAGTAGTGCGTCCGGGTTGGCGCGACGTCATTGGGCGCATCAGCGTCTTATCGCGCATGTGCCGCGCGAACGTCGGCATTGCGACTTACAGCGCTGTTGGCAACAAGCCCGCCGGCTTCTCCTACGGCTCACATGAGAAGCAGTATCTCGGCCTGAGGAGCTTCAAACAGAGGAGAGCGGCTCTGCTGGTATATTGTGGGGGTATTGCCTGACAGGAAGAAAAAGAATGGGCGCCAGAGCTGGGGGAAGTCCTTTTATTGCGTCACTTCCTGTGCCTTTCTCACGGCAGGAGGGATTAACCCTTTGAGTGCCCACTGCCATGTGAAAGGAACAGGAAAGAGATATATCCCTACCGCCTCATGGAGCAGGTGGAAAGGACAGGATTTCTTAAAATCCTGTCTGCCAGTATTCCCTGGGATGGGGGATACCTAAGTGCCTCAACCAGCCGGTCTCTTATAGAAACATTGCTTTTGTAACCATCGGTGCTGTGCATTGCACCTCATATCAGATTTCTAATCCTGTGTGAGGCGCAGCAAGACCCTAGAATTCAGCACAAAGACCTGCAATCTTCCCATGAATACAGAATTCTGCATCAGCAGTATGTATGAGGGTGGGCACATACTGTAGGTATCCTATTCCTGCATGTAACTTGTGTCAAGAGAGGTGGCAGGTATAAGGTGCTAAGGAGCCCAATTGTTACCACCTGCCCTGTGTCCAGCTCAGGCATGAGATGCAGACCCCTGTGGTTTGATGTTAATCAAGTTGGGATAAGTGCTGGGTGAGAAAAAAAAAACAAACAAACGAATGCATGAAAGGGCCACCCAATCAATTAGGTAAAATTAGAAGCATTTGAAACTCCCTTTGATGCTGCTCAGTCCTGCTCTCCTTAACTGCAATGCTCTGGAATGCGAGAGGACTAATCTGAGACCCTTGGGAATATCTGAGGTATCATTTTCAACTAACATTTTTTCAAATAACAAAATAGGCAACATGTTACTTCAGAGTCCTCGCTTCTGTAAACAAAACTCTACATGGTTATGTCAGTGGTATGAAAACAAAGCTAAATGCCAATTAGCATTTTCAACAAGTACCTAATAGCAGAAAGAAGATTTTTTCATGGAAGGAAATGTATGAGAGACCACTGAAAAAAAGGCACCATCAGATACTCATGGATCCTTTATTTTAAAGCCTTTGTGGTAAAAAAATGCTGCATTTTGGTTAAAAAAAACAATTAAATTGTACATTGTATACTAAACTTGCAGGTCTGGCTTGACTTTTACATTAAAGGGATACTGTCATGGGGAAAAAAAAAAATTTTCAAAATCAATCAGTTAATAGTGCTGTTCCAGCAGAATTCTGCACTGAAATCCATTTCTCAAAAGAGCAAACAGATTTTTTTTTATATTCAATTTTGAAATCTGACATGGGGCTAGACATATTGTCAATTTCCCAGCTGCCCCAAGTCATGTGACTTGTGCTCTGATAAACTTCAATCATTCTTTACTGCTGTACTGCAAGTTAGAGTGATATCATCCCCCTCCCTCCCCCCCCAGCAGCCAAACAAAAGAACAATGGGAAGGTAACCAGATAGCAGCTCCCTTACACAAGATAACAGCTGCCTGGTAGATCTAAGAACAGCACTCAATAGTAAAATCCCATGTCTCATTGAAACACATTCAGTTACATTGAGAAGGAAAAACAGCAGCCTGCCAGAAAGCATTTCTCTCCTAAAAGGCAGGCACAAGTCACATGACCAGGGGCAGCTGGGAAATTGACAAAATGTCTAGCCCCATGTCAGATTTCAAAATTGAATATAAAAAAATCTGTTTGCTCTTTTGAGAAATGGATTTCAGTGCAGAATTCTGCTGGAGTAGCACTATTAACTGATGCATTTTGAAAAAAACATGTTATCAGATGACAGGATCCCTTTAAGGACTTTTATTTTAAGCAGAGGAGCAATACAAACTATTTGTAGACTGTAGAAGATGCAAAGACATGCAACCCAGAGTCTGTGATTACATATAGCTTTCTAACTGCTACTTTAATTTCTTTCTTTTATAGAAGCTGAGGCAAAAATTTTTGGTCCTTTTTTTATTATTAAACAAACTTTCAAACTCAGATTTCCATTGTCCTTACGGATTCATCTACTTTTTTTAATGCTGCTCATATGAAATCTATGATTTTACAGGGCAAGCCAACCCCAAAATAAAAATGAGCCTAATAAAAGAAAACATCATTCTAAGCAAGTTTGCAATATAAATTCATTCAGACTTTTCAGGGTTAGTTTACAATATCTCTGATGGAAAGGCTTCCCTCCCTCTGAGAAAATTTCTTGGGAAAATTACCTGCCGTGCCTTATTACAGGTCCAGACTGGAGTAGCATCAGTTAATAGTGCTACTCCAGAAGAATTTTGCACTGAAATCCATTTCTCAAAAGAGCAAACAGATTTTTTTATATTCAATTTTGAATTCTGACATGGGGCTAGACATTTTGTCAATTTCCCAGCTGCCCCCAGTCATGTGACTTGTGCCTGCACTTTAGGAGAGAAATGCTTTCTGGCAGGCTGCTGTTTTTCCTTTTTAATGTAACTGAATGTGTTTCAGTGGGACATGGGTTTTTACTATTGAGTGTTGTTCTTAGATCTACCAGACAGCTGTTATCTTGTGTTAGGGAGCTGTTATCTGGCTACCTTCCCATTGTTCTTTTGTTTGGCTACTGGGGGGGGGGGGGAGGGGGGTGATATCACTCCAACTTGCAGTACAAGCAGTAATGAGTGATTGAAGTTATCAGAGCACAAGTCACATGACCTGGGGCAGCTGGGAAATTGACAATATGTCTAGCCCCTTGTCAGATTTCAAAATTGAATATAAAAAAATCTGTTTGCTCTTTTGAGAAATGGATTTCAGTGCAGAATTCTGCTGGAGCAGCACTATTAACTGATTTATTTTGAAAAAAAATTTTTTCCCATGACAGTATCCCTTTAAGTACACAGAGACTCAAACAGCCCCATAGCAGACCAATAAATAGTGACTGTCTATGGCATCTTACAGCAGCCCCTCAGTCCCATCACCTGCATCACTACTCAAATTAAAAAGGCATGATGGCAATATAGCACATTGGCATTAGGGATGCACTGAATCCTCAATTTTAGGATTACTTACTAAATCCGCTACAAAAGATTTCTCCGAATCCTGCACCATATCCAAAACATAATTTTTACATGCAAATTAGCAAAATCAAGGGGAAAAAAGTCTAGAAAAAAAAAAATATGGTTTCAATTCAGTTTGGCCAGGCACCCATTCAGACGACACACATTCAGGCAAATCTGAAACCTGCATCCCACGATTGCACTCTGGATTGGCACTTTTCACCACTGGTGCAGTGCATGCGAGAAAGCAATGTTTCCATAAGAGACCGGCTGGTTGAGGCACTTAGGTATCCCCCATCCCAGGGAATACTGGCAGGCAGGGTTTTAAGAAATCCTGTCCTTTCCACCTGCTCCATGAGGCGGTAGGGATATATCTCTTTTGTGACCATCGGTGCTGTGCATTGCACCTCATATCAGATTTCTAATCCTGTGTGAGGCGCAGTAAGACCCTAGAATTCAGCACAAAGACCTGCAATCTTCCCATGAATACAGAATTCTGCATCAGCAGTATGTATGAGGGTGGGCACATACTGTAGGTATCCTATTCCTGCATGTAACTTGTGTCAAGAGAGGTGGCAGGTATAAGGTGCTAAGGAGCCCAATTGTTACCACCTGCCCTGTGTCCAGCTCAGGCATGAGATGCAGACCCCTGTGGTTTGATGTTAATCAAGTTGGGATACTTGCTGGGTGAGAAAAAAACAAAACAAACGAAGGCATGAAAGGGCCACCCAAACAATTGCTTGCATCACTACTGCTGTTTTAGCTAGATCTAAGCTAGATATTTCTGAAGCAGAATAGTAGCATCCATGATCATATAAAGCAAACAGGGAGGATAGTTACAGCAAAGACATGCAACCCAGAGTCTGTGATTACATATAGCTTTCTAACTGCTACTTTAATTTTTTTCTTTTATAGAAGCTGAGGCAAAAATGTTTGGTCCTTTTTTTTTATTATTAAACAAACTTTCAAACTCAGATTTCCATTGTCCTTACAGATTCATCTACTTTTTTTAATGCTGCTCATATGAAATCTATGATTTTACAGGGCAAGCCAACCCCAAAATAAAAATTAGCCTAATAAAAGAAAATATAATTCTAAGCAAGTTTGCAGTATAAATTCATTCAGACTTTTCAGGGTTTGTTTACAATATCTCTGATGGAAAGGCTTCCCTCCCTCTGAGAAAATTTCTTGGGAAAATTACCTGCCGTGCCTTATTACAGGTCCAGACTGGCATTTTAAGTACACAGAGACTCAAACAGCCCCATAGCAGACCAATAAATAGTGATTGTCTATGGCATCTTACAGCAGCCCCTCAGTCCCATCACCTGCATCTCTTAACCGGTTGTTGTCCTGGGAAAACCCATGGCTGGGCTTCCACTAAAAGCTTAAAGGGATCCTATCATCGGAAAACTTGTTTTTTCCAAATGCATCAGTTAATAGTTCTACTCCAGCAGAATTCTGCACTGAAATCCATTTCTCAAAAGAACAAACAGATTTTTTTATATTCAATTTTGAAATCTGACATGGGGCTAGACATTTTGTCAATTTCCCAGCTGCCCCTGGTCATGTGACTTGTGCCTGCACTTTAGGAGAGAAATGCTTTCTGGCAGGCTGCTGTTTTTCCTTTTCAATGTAACTGAATGTGTCTCAGTGGGTCATGGGTTTTAACTATTGAGTGCAGTTCTTAGATCTACCAGGCAGCTGTTATCTTGTGTTAGGGAGCTGCTATCTGGTTACCTTCCCATTGTTCTTTTGTTTGGCTGCTAGGGGGGAAAAGGGAGGGGGGTGATATCACTCTAACTTGCAGTACAGCAGTAAAGAGTGATTGAAGTTTATCAGAGCACAAGTCACATGACTTGGGGCAGCTGGGAAATTGACAATATGTCTAGCCCCATGTCAGATTTCAAAATTGAATATAAAAAAATACGTTTGCTCTTTTGAGAAATGGATTTCAGTGCAGAATTCTGCTGGAGCAGCACTATTAACTGATTCATTTTTTTTAAAAAATGTTTTTTCCCATGACAGTATCCCTTTAATCTATTGTACAGTGTTGCAGAATCTGTTGCTGCTTTATACAGTAAATACATGTTAAAGATGCTAATATGGGGCGTGGAAGAGCAGGAAGAACCATCTTCGCACGGCAGACTTCACATATGCAATGTTCTATCCCACCAGACTCTGGGTGCAAGCCGAAGGAAGATAATTTTTCTTCACCACACCCCAGGAGCTAAACACCTGGCTCGAGGTAACAACTGTTTGTGAGTTACCATTACTTAAAGCAATATAAAAATCATAGGCACATGTCAGTATCAAGTAGGTGCTGCACCCACAATAGTTCCCCCGCAATCCCACTCAAAGCCGCACCCAGCCCCGCGAACCTTGGTGCAGCATACCGGCTGACACTACTAACAGATCTTCCGTATTACTTCAGTGATGCTGGGCTGGGGACGGAGCGATCCTCCCATAGACGGAAGTCCTGTTTTCATTTGTAATTAGCATATGAAAGTATCGCGCCGCACCCAGCCGAACGTGACTGAAACAGCACCGAAGATCTTTAAGCAGTGTCGGAAGGTTGTGTTAATGCAGGTTCGCGGGGCTGGGGTGCGGCTTTGAGGGGAACTTTTGCTGGTGCAGCACCTACTTGATACTGACACATTCCTATGATTTTTATAGGAACGTGTCGGTATTACTTTAAAGAACTGTCACCCAGGCATAAAAAGCTGTATAATAAAAGTCCTTTTTAAATTAAACATGAATCCAAATTCTTTTTTTATCAAAGCATTCATAGTTGTTGTAAAATTTAGGGATGCACCGAATCCACTATTTTGGATTCGGTTGAACCCCCGAATCCTTTGCGAAAGATTTGGTCGAATACCGAACCAAATCCGAACCGACTCCTAATTTGCATATGCAAATTAGGGGCGGGAAGAGGAAGATGAAAATATTTTTGACTTCCTTGTTTTGTGACAAAAATTCACGCGATTTCCCTCCCCATCCCTAATTTGCATATGCAAATTAGGATTCAGATTCAGTTCAGCCCAAATCCAGGATTTTACTAGGGATTTGCATCCCTAGTAAAATTTAAAAATCATTTCACCCCATTTAACAGCTGAAAATATATGCCAAAAGGCTGGGGAAAGTTATAACTTACCTAATTAACCCAGACCAAATTGGTTTCATACCAACCAAAACCATTGGCTTCAACAACAGAAGGTTAAACCTTAACCTAACGCTGCCATGCCAAAACACGTGTGGTAGAGCCATTTCTGCCATGGACATGGCCAAGGTATTTGACACAGACGTGTGGCAGGTTTTAACCCACTTTGGGTTTGGTCCAAACTATATTTAGATCGTACAGCTACTCTAAGTACTCTATCAAGGGGGACACTGCAGGGCTGCCCTCTGTCCTCCTTGCTCTTTGCACTAGCAATAGAGTCCTTTGCACAAGCTGTCAGACTACACCTGCATATTAAGGGTTAGTCCACACGAGGAGATTCGGGGAGATGCCTCTTCTTTTGGGTGAAAATCTCCCCAAACTGCCTTTGCGTGGCTTCCCATCCGCTATAATGAAAAGTCGCATGCGCTAAAGCACACGCGGCGCTTAGTTTTCCAAAGTCGCCAGGCGACTAAATCTCCCCGAATCTCCTCATGTGGACTAACCCTAAAGGAGAAGGAAAGGCTAAAATTAAGTAAGCTTTATCAGAAAGGTCTATATAAATATACCAGTAAACCCTCAAAGTAATGCTGCTTAGAGTCCTTTGTCAAAAGAAACAACTCATTTCTGTCTTTCTATTGTGTACACATTGGCTTCTGTATCAGACTTCCTGTTTTCAGCGTACAACATGAGCATGCTTAGTTTTCTCCCTTTTCCCCTCCCTGCTGTAATCTGAGCCCAGAGCTATGAGTGAGCAGGGAGAGACTCAGGCAGGAAGTGATGTCACACCAAGCTAATATAGCAGCTGCTATCTTAAACAGAGCATCTGGAGCTGTTTACTTTAATATGGTAAAGAATTCTGCAGAATAAATATAGTGTTATAGCTTGCACTATTGTGGCTAATTTATTGTCTATAAACGGCCTCTGTAGCTTTCCTTCTTCTTTAAGGGATTTTGAAAGGCCAGGCATCACAGAAAAAATTTTTACGCAGACGACACCCTGGGGGCGATAGAAGGCACTGGTTAACCAGTATTTGGGCAGGTCTCCGGTCTCAAAACCAATAAATCTAAATCTGTCTTATTTTTGGTTGATGGGCAAAGGCCTGGTGAATCCCTGCAGCCTTGCTCCCTACAAATAGCCAATACCTTTGTGTACCTGGGAGACAAAGTCACACTCCTTATATACCAGTTTTCTGCAAATAACATTGGCCCCCTTATCCAATAGACTAAGAATAAGGAAACCCTCCCGGTGGAGCCAGCAGTAAGAATCCAACTGGTAAAAATGTTCATTTCTCTAAGTGGTTGTACAGTATACCTTAGGGCGCTCCCCAGTATATACTGAAAACAACCTGTACCTCACTAAACCCATTTCTTGGTAAATTTATATGGGGCGCATCACGTGCTAGACTACGCCTTATTACCTTAACGAGGCCAAAGAATGGGGGAGGAATGGCCCTTCCTGAACTATACCTTTATTTCATCGCAACTCAGCTTGCACATATTTCTCCAATGATGATACACCAGGAGACCTCCCCTCCGCTCCGCTATATAACTTATAGGGAAACTCCAGGCTTCCAAACCAAAATTTGATAAAGAGGCCCACATAACACAGAAACCCCTAATATACCCACCACAGTTACCTGTTTCTTCAAAAATTATGAAGAAATGCCATTTTCTATGCTGCAATCCAGCTGGTTAACAGTTCTTCTCTTTATGCATCATTTGAAATCCTGGCAGGGAAGGAGGGACTAAAACACTGATGTTACACATTGTCAAAACTTCTCCACAGCTTACAGACAGCATGCCGGAACTACATAACCCACAATGCATTGCACTATGATGTTCCGTACCTTATTGAAATCACATGTGCAGGGAATTGTGAAGTTTGGAAGATGCAGACTAAAAACAGCTGGTTGTTGATACAAAGTAACCATAGTCAGCCAGCTCAGCAAATTAGTCAGACAGATCAGCAGGAGAGCAGGGGGCTAGGCTTAGGGAACGGTCAGAAACCATTAAAAATCTTGAAAAGTCTGCATATTTTTTAATATTGCAAAGTTGCTTGAAATTATGTTTACTTTTCAAAAAGCTAAAGTTATGTTTTTGTGGAGTTCCCCTTTATGGATGGCTGCCTCAGGTCTGGCAGGCCCCCCACGGCATGCCCTTTTAGTGAAAAAAACATGCAAAAGGGTCACGATGCTGGTTCTCCTTCAGGGTAATATACTATGCAAAGCACACAAACTGATTGGGTACAATAAATACATACCTGCTGCAAACCACCATCTGGGGAAACTGAGAATTTCCATGACTGTACTTGGAAAACCCCCCCTAGGGTATGGCTTACACTAAACTAACCACCTTGGGGGACGTTTGGGATAACGGTCCTAAACTGGCAACAGCCTTGGCTGTACAATCCCACCACAGCTCCATTGAGATAGCAGATTCCCCAATAAATTGAATTTTATTTCCTGCACTGCATCGCCATACTGAGCATAATGATAGTGCTTTAATGTTGGGAAAAAACTGAATAACATTCCCTTTACTGAAACAGTAACATATTTATCAGCCCATTAAATCCTGTACTTTTACTTGAGCCTATGATAGAAGTACACTACAGGGAGTAATACTATCACAATATACAGTATATATTTTTTAGGGTATTCAATTAAATGTTTAACTACCAGTAAAGGGATGGCATAAACTCTAGCATATCTGTTATAAAACCTAAGGCCAGGTTTTTACTCCAGGCCTTATTTTGTGCCAAGGTTAGACATTAAAGATTTGCTTGCTTTTATCTTGTTTCCAAAAAGCTGGCCTACAGATTAACTTCTTAAATATTTGTGGATCAGTGAGATAACTGGGAATAGCTAGCCAAGCAAGGCCATGACTTGCTTTGGTGATAGGAAATTAACGGTCACTGTATTGTACCAATGTATTTACCTAAACAAAGAGATTATAAATATTTAAGCTTATGTTGATCCTATTCAAACTCTTTAAAACCATTTAGAGGCAATTGATTTCAATTCTTCAGACAAGCCATAGCAAGTATTGTATGACTTTAACAAAGAAATGGTTTCAACTGAATCAGTTGATAAGAAGAGAAAAGACAGACTGGTCATGTAACTATTGAAAAATATCACTACTGCCTAGCCTCTAGGGAGAAAAGTGTATAAAATTAAGCATTTACATTTTAGTAATTATTGTAGCTTGATACTGGTTGGTATATTTAAATTGTTGCAATATATGGACAAACAATCCCTGTGTTGTTTAAAGGGTAAGGCATTTTTTAGTAGCAGTATGCACAAAATGTCTCTGTCTTAAATATATTGATAATGGGTTGAGTGCAGAGGAATCTTGTATTTGACTATACTGTATGTATTATGTGGTCACAGCCTCATTGCACCCCCGCCTAATGGTTTTAAAAAATAGTGGTGAGCACAACTTTCCCTTGTTTGTTATAGTTATACAGGAGCAGTGACCAGCTCCATGTTGTAGCTCCCACCCTCTCCAGCTATAGTCAGGTGATCCCACTGGTGTCTAATAAAAGGGCAGCCAAGTTTGGGAGTTTTACTTTGAAAGCAGCTAGTAAGTTGCAGGTAAAACTTAGTCCCTTTGTAAAATGTATAATTAAGCAATTGAATTCTTAATGAATCAGATGAGAAATTAAGCGTAGGACTGGCCAGATATGGGATGACTTTGACGTAGTTGGCCAGCTTAAATATATTGCAATATATGGACAAACAATCCCTGTGTTGTTTAAAGGGTAAGGCATTTTTCAGTAGCAGTATGCACAAAATGTCTCTGTCTTAAATATATTGATAATGGGTTGAGTGCAGAGGACTCTTGTATTTGACTATATGTATTTTGTGGTCACAGCCTCATTGCACCCCCGCCTAATGGTTTTAAAAAATAGTGGTGAGCACAACTTTCCCTTGTTTGTTATATTTAAATTGTTGTACAAACTGTAGTTCATCTCTTTGCAGAACTTTTATTTAGGTTTTGTCTACCACAAACTGAAAAATAATATCTTCTCATATATAACAATAAAGGTAAAAGTTCTAGAGGCTCGCACAATATATGAAATGTACAAACTACAGAGCCCTGTGCCAATATTTATAAAATGATTACTGTGCAATATATTGGAGCAAGGGCCATTTTTATTTTATTTGGCTTTTTTAAACCTTCAATATAGTTGAACATCTGCTATACGATCTTCTATGTACTTTTTCCACTCTACTAGACCTGGCTGTTGGTACATCAATGGCCAGTCTTTGGTCCTTCCTCATTCAATTGTTATCTTAAGCTGTACATTTAGGCTAGTGCCACACGTGGGCTGAAATCAGCCTGTTGAAATACGTAGGCAGATGTCAAACCTTACACAGGCAGTAGCCTCCTCTTCTTCTCACATCTGGAACAGTTGCGTCGGCTCCGCTGCAGAAACACTCTTTGCATATTCGTGCCAAAATCAGCCAAGCATGGTTGGAACCAAAAAGAGGAGGCTACTGCTCATGTAGGAGAAATTGGCCTGCATATTTCAACAGGCTGGTTTAAGCCCACGTGTGGCACTAGCCTAACACACAAGGCCAGTATAGGTGGCAACCTTACTCAGTGACTGCCCACCGAAAGCTCCAGTTTCTTAATAATGTAAAAATTCCACTGTGGCTTTTAACAAGTTTTAAATATCTAGTATTACTTTGTCTGTACAGTAAATGCATATTTCACCAATGCCAACAAAAATACATATGCACAGTATTATGAACAAATATGTGTTTTTCTAAATCTGAATTAGAAAACCATTCTAAGCAGTGTGCAAAACAAACATAATGAAACCCATAGACAGCTATATGAGAAGCAAATAATATACTCTGGTTTCACATGCTTATAAACTAAGTGCCAAGAGAACAGACCTAATTCCTCTTTAAACACTTCAATCTCTCAGCAAGTTTTGTCCTTAGGGCCTACAAAAATAATAATGATTACTGAATTTACAAGGATAATGAACCATTACTGAGCTAATTATGCTGCAATTAAAGTACATAATATGTACTGTATATAATTCCACCATTTTGATACTTAAAAGGCAATGACTTTTCTATGAAATATACTTCTTAGCAGAAGAGATGGCATGACAGAATCTGCGTGCTCTGGTTGTTGCTAAAAAAGGCCCACATTATGTCCAAGCCTACTCACAGTGATGCATTGGCTTAAATCACTGTAGCAAGACATTTGAAACCTTCGTACAAACGGAATATTGACATAGTCTTAAGGTGGCCATACACTATAAGATCCACTCGTTTGACGACATCGCCAAACGAGCAGATCTTTTCCCCGATATGCCACTAATGGCAGGGCTATATCGGGGTTAATTGGAACGTTCGGCCCTATGGCCGATCGGGAAGGTTTGATTTTTTTTCTCCAGACTGTCCTGCCGGAGCCCATTGCGCTCGTCGTAATCCGATCTGATTACCCCCAATATAGCCCGTTCGTGGCATATAGGGGAAAAAAGATCTGCTCGTTTGGCGATGAGCGGATCTTGTAGTGTATGGCCACCTTAAGACTATGTCAATATTCCGTTTGTACGAAGGTTTCAGATGTCGTTAACTAGGCTAAGAGTCCTCAGATTAGGAATGAAACTTAGTTTTTTTGTATCACTGACAATTATATCAGTTATTAGGACACATACTTTATTTGTATGAGAATCCAAAGACTTGTATACATTACAGGAAGCGATTACAGGTTGGCCAAATGTTTTCAGTGCACTCTAGTGAGAAAATGAAAGACAGTTTCAACTGAATCTGCAGCTGAGTTAACGTCTATGATGAAGCACTGATATGGACCCAAGTTATTCTCTATTTCTAGCACACAATCATGCAGTGGTTATCCGCAAGGTTTCAATATTCTTGGTTCTGTATAGCATCAAACCTAACTCTCCTACAAACCACAGTGGAAAGAATGTCAATAAATAAAACGTATAGCCGCAAGTCATTTCAAATTGATGGTGGATGAAAAAAATAAACAGTTTATTTCTATCTGGAATGTAACCCCATACGCAGACATCTTTATTTACAGTGCTACGTTATAAAGATATATTTCCATAAATATAAAGATGTTTTCATGATCAAACCTTGCTAAATTCATTGTCTGTTGATATAAACCCTTTTTTCCTGCTCCATTCTCCCATTCCACTCTCTGGTGATGAAATGCAGAAACAATCCAGAAGAACGCTCTGTATTCCACAAATGAAAACATTTTAAAGGCTATATAGCATATGTGACGTTTTGACGACCACGTCTTGTGGCAGTGCTGCATTTTATAGAAATAGAACAAGAAACCGCAAAATTACCCAGAATATCATCAATTTCTGGAAAGACGGAAGGAAGGTTGATGGTCAAATCGGTAATCACCAACTTGGAGAACTAATTGTGGCATGTGTTTCCATCTTGACCAAATATGGTATTGTAATATAAATATGGACTTTTCTTCCCCTTAAAGCAAGTGGACATTTCCAAGTGACCTATAAGGAGCATTGACGTTTCGGCACAATACACCAAACACAAGAGCTTGCTTTCTAAACAGACCTGCTAAGTAGCTTATTAAACTTGGCATAATTGTCCACTGAGATGGCTTATTCTGCACAAGTTCCCATTCTCGTGTAGTCACAAAGTGAATTCAAAGCAAGGTGTCAGAGACTTCATAACAGTTTTTATTAATGTACAGTACTCTGAAATTTGCACATGGCGATGATGTAAGTATATAAAAAAGAAATCAATGAGTTTTAACACTTGGCTTTTATGGGGTACGTCCCAAAGTGCAGTTTCAGGCATACAGTAGAAGACTAATTAGGCTTTGGAGAAAGCAACCACAGTAAATCGTAATTCATCTGGGTCACGCAGCATAAACTTCCTGCAAACTTCTATGGCATCCTAGGATAAGAAGATAAACATATAATTAATGCTTGCCCGACCACCAAAATAAGAAAAAACATTATTAAACAATACCAAGAAATGATTTACCATTCATTTTCTAGAACAGGAAACCTCAAAAGTACCACAAAAAAAATTCCTTGTTTTCCACATTTTGAATCAGTGTTCTAAAATATCCAACAGAGGCTTGAAACTTGCTATTTTAGATAAAGTGAGGGCTTGATTGTATCCACATTCAGCTTTGTTTGCCAACATAAATCTGCTCACATGCCAAGGCCTGAGCTGACAGAAACTAGATGATGTAACACAATACAAAACTGGATCATATTCATTCTTTAAAACCACCACATACAGTAAATATGCTTGCACCTATTAATTATGTGAATGTACATATTTAAGATTAAATCATGTAATGGAAGATAAATAAAAGGGAGAACTACAAATAACTCCCAAAACTAGTCTGGATCAACCTCTTATGTAAATCAAAGACAGAAGGTGCCTCAGCAGAACTAAGCCAATGTTACAAACTAATTTAAAAAATAAATAAAAATACTTATAACTTGAAATTATTTTGAAATTGTGGCTTGTTCTAGTGGTACAGGAGTGGGGCAACGGATGGTTCAGATCACATTTTTAAGCTTCGAAATCTGCACACCTTTCATTTTTAAAAAAGAAGGAAAATATAAATCACTCTGGGGGTGCCAAATTTTAGGCACCCCAAAGCGAGTAATCAATTATCCGATACCCCAGTGATACATGGTATTAAAAAGAACAAGAACATTTAAATTAGATTTGTTGTAGTCCACCTGTATTATGGTGTAAAGTTATACCTAATATACATGTGCTTACTACACCAATATCATTAAAAATATACCACTTTTTAAGCAAAACAGTTAAGCAGAACAGAGCACAAAGCTGCTCTCAGTTGTAGTGGCTGCATTACATTCTACAAGAGAACCACTACACCACACAATTCATTTGCTAAATCAAAGCCATACCTCAAACAGTGTCTCTTCATTGGTTTGTCCATGATTTACAGGAAAGGGTTTGCGACCATCTGTAAGGCACATATAAAATGAAGATGTATCAACTTATATCATTGAACACGGACTGTGTAAAACTGTAACTGTAGAAATAAAAACCACCTTTGCATGCAGATTGTTGTTAAGTTAGGTTTATAATAACTTTAGTTTTGTACAAATATTGCATGAAACATATTGGAGTATGTTATTCTTGCCATACAGCTTCATTTATCTGTGAATGAAGGTCATTCACAAAATCACAGGTCCCTCTGCTGCACAAATTGTCATGAACCATGACTAAATGCTGGCTACGTTTTACCAAACAACCAGTTCTGAAAGCAAAATGTGTCAGGCACTAAGCTACCCTTATTGTTATGAGAAAGAAAAGACTCCTCTATTTGCTGTGAATTTACAGAGTTAAAAAGTCTTACTTCCATTTGAATTTTTTCATGTATTTTTAGATTAAATCTGCACAGACCTCTGGCTGAGATTGGCTTCACATGGAAAAAATCAACTTTGTTTATTACAGATTACAGATCAGGCAAGTTATTTTTTTTTAATACCATAATGTCTATGGCTTCCTGCATTTTGCATTTTCAAAGTTATTTGGCCTTTTTCCTCAGAAAATACAGCACTGGTGTAAAAATATCAATGCATCGATTGCATTTATTTGGCAATAAATTTTAAATTTTAAAAGCTATGAGCCCACACTGAGCTTCACTGTTCCGAATATCTCTGACTCTGCCCTTATGTACACATTTCTGTTGAACGTTAACTAACTGAGCAAAAACCAAGCTTTTCTAAACATACATGCCTTATGTAAACCACATGATACAGTGTGTAAGGGCATAACTGGGGCAAATAATAGCTATTTGCCTATTCTAAAGTTTTTTTTTTCTTTAGTGCCACTTGCATTTCTGCAACTAATTAAACAGACAAGGTTTTGCATTAAAACCAAACAATGAAAATATGGATTACCTAGCTCATAGAGATTTCCTTTTACATGGACAAATGCAACAAAGTGTAAATCCACTTTAACATCTATACTCGGTGCCTGAAATGAAAAAAAAAAAAAAGAAGACATTAACAAAGAAATCGCACTCGCATATACAATAGTTGGTGACAGCGCAAGAACTTGATGTATGCAGACTTCATGGTGTACAACTTTACTCTACAGATTAGTTTATATTAAAGATTACCCATCATAGTGCACACAATCTCCCCAGTCAGAGTGGGAACTAAGACTATGACAGATTTAGAATTTTTATTTACGTAACCAGCCTGAAATTTGGATTTACCCGCTAAAAACCCCTACAGAAATCTTTATTTCCTTCATATGTGAATAAGGGCCTCAGACATGCACAGACTAGTAGGAGGAGGCTAATTACTTCCATAGCTGAATGCAATCACTCTGTTGATATGTGTAAACCACTGGTTTGTAAGTAAGGGAAATAAAGATGGCTGAAGGCCTCTTCATTCACAGCAGGTAAAGTTAATGTTCTTGAATGGCAGAATGCAGTTTTCAGGAGATGGAATACTTGCAAAATAACTAGGTCATGAAGTTTTATTGTGTCTTAAGCATGGGTAAGAAAAGGTTAACCCAAACATCCATATTTGGATACAAACATTCATATTTCCATGTACTGTTGAACAGCCTGAACTGCCACTAGATCAATACACTACAGCAGTATTAGACCAATCAGAACATTGCTGGCACTTCTGGACAGGACAGCATCTTGATTTTCTTTATTACTGCAACGTGCATTGGTCATGCTACTGTATTTATGGTATGTATGCTTTGCACAGGGCTTTGTCACGCTAGGTGAAAAATGCTACTGGAATAAATTATTGCCACCAGATGAGCTCTACAAACACTGTCTATAAAAGACACAAACACAAAAATAAGCAGAGACATTCTTATCATGCTAATGGCAAAGAAAAATGAAAGAGCAGTTTTGTTATGTACACAGAAGTTATTCTCTCCTACAGCAAGCAGACAGAGCGTGACTGCAGATGTTTTATGTATTAGCGAGGGCCAGTCCATATAAACAAGAAGCCTCTAGGAATGCTGAGGGGTGGCAGATAGCAAGAGGCCAATCTGTAAGACAACTGTTACACTAAATAGGGCTTCTTGTAAGCTCAGGGTTTCCTAATCGTCCCATTCTTGGCTTAAAACAGTTCTATCGTATTTTGTTTTATGTGAAGCAACCATGCTGCTTGTTTTATCATGTACTATGTACTTTTAATAAAACAATAATTAATTCAGGTCTGTCAAATCGACAGCAAACTATCAAAGGATATCAAACTGACATATACCTTAAAGGAGAAGGAAAGGCTTGGTGCAAAATGTTAGGCACCCCAAGTGATTGTATATACTTACCTGAAACCACGGGCCTGGTGCTCCTATCAGCAGAAAACTGCACCGGCCCGGGGTTATACCAGTGAGCACCACAGAGCAATGTTCTTCCGTCTTCCTCTGTCTTTGCCGCGGCAGCGCATGCACAGTAGAACGAAAAGCCGAACTTTAACTAAAAAGTCAGCTATTTTATTTAACTACACATGGGTTTGCCCCGGGAAATTTGAAGAGAGAAGAAGACATAAGTGGATTGCTCCGTGGTGCTCACTGGTATAACCCCGGCCGATGCAGTTTACTGCTGATAGGAGCACCAGCCCGGGGTTTCAGGTAAGTCAATACAATCACTTGGGGGTGCCTAACATTTGGCACCCCCAAGTGCACCAAGCCTTTCCTTCTTGTTTAATGATTGTTCAGTGAAGAGTCAATTTGAATCTGTTAAAGGGCATTTCTGGCCAAGGAGCCCTTTTAAGATTGGCAAATGCTTTCTGCACTGATATGACTAGCCCAGGCAATCATCTTCCCCCAAATAAATGACCTGGTTGTCAAGTAGCCCATGTGACCCTTGCCAAAAGGCAAAGACCAATGATCATATCAAACAGAGTGAATATCTCCACAGGCAGATATGTCTGCACAGAAAGTGTTTAAAACAGAGCGATCCGTGATTTTATTTAATCTGAGTGGCCCATACACACAAATAAGATTAAACAGTAAATGGAGAATCATATCAACTATCCAACCATGTTTTTGCAAGAATGGCTAAAAAAATCTGTAGCTGTTTGTCAGTATATCAGTTGACTAGGTTGTAATTGTGAATACAGACTGACATACAAAACTAGTACAAATAAATTAGTGGTGTTGGTGCTCCAGTTTCAGAGCCAAGAGCCAGCTCCAAGACCTGGGGCTGGAGTAAACCCAATTAATTCTGTAGACAATATTCCAGAGAAGGCCTGGAGCACATATAGCTGTGAAAACACATTAAATCCAGTAATAGGTATATGTACAAATAAGCGCAGAAGTACTGCTGCAAAAAGTGCCTTTAAAAGTGCCTGTGATTAAAGGCACTTTTTGCAGCAGTACTTCTGTGCTTATTTGTACCCATACCTATTACTGGATTTAATGGAATTTTTGCTTTGGATGGAAGCAAGGCACTGGGTTACTAGAAGTGGATTTTGAAGGGTATTGATACCATTGTATTCTGACAGCTGTGAAATCACAATGTGGTAGGGGTTTGAAGCTGCTCTTTTGGCTAAAATACAGGTAAGCAAATCAGTGTAAAAAGATACCTTTCATTTTCCACGGAGATGCTGGCAAAAAAGGAACCTGAATAAAAATTTGGAGCCTTGAGCTTGAATAATAAAAGCCAGTCTGGAGCAGAAGCAGACAAATATGGACCCAGCCAACCTTAGGACTGCAAATGCCCCAGTGCCTTTCAGAAAGGAATGAAATAAGTGGGGTTTCACAGTCAGTGTTGTAGAAACAAGCAGAAATAAGATAAGTAGTATACATTCCCTTTTTCCTTTAAGTGTAAGTTTTTCACACAGTTGTGCAAAAATAAATACAAGGCTTCATTGTTTTCAATGAAGAAGCAGAATGGTCTTTAAAAGGTATGCAACACTGTCTGCCAAAGGAAAAAGTAACACACTGCCCAGCTATGTGGTATAAATCTCCAACCCCCCCCCCCAAAAAAAACAACTAAACATCTTGCTTGATTCAAAATTTGGTAAAGAGGTTAATGTTAAATATTCCCTTCTACTGCATTTTTTTCTGAGGTTGCTCTGGAAGAAGGACAGATGAGCCCAAGGAATGTGCTTCTGAGTAAAACAAAAAAAATAGGAGCTCTTCCAAATATGTTTATAGCAAATACAAATAGGACAATGAAATATGGCATTTTTGAGGGACACAAACATTTTAGTAAATGCTGCAGTGTTTTTTCCTGAATAAATATCACTAGAGGACTACTATTCTACAGTCCTGTTCTTTGTGCTAAGGTTACCACACAAATACATGCTTCACTGGGCGCCCACAAAAATGCCAGACCTGCAGTCAGCAATTACTGAGCTCATCTATGAAACATGTGAATACTGCTGCCTGCAAACTTTGTAGTCTTGTGGAAGCCACAGCACCACTGTCATACACATGAGTTGTTAGGTTCTGCAAATATACACATTCTTTCCTGAACAGGAGGTAGGAAGCTACTTCTAAAACTGCTATCCACATGGCTATCTTTGGTCAGACAGGTTTGCTGTTTGCCACTATGGCTCAGGCAACTTAACTGTACTTACCACTTGGTTTATGGTACACATAATACACAGGTTCCCATGATGTGCTGATACATAGTGGTGCAACATAAAAATCCCCAAAACATCACAAGTTGCTTGCTGCCTTCTGAGATAATGTAAAGCTAATAATTAAAGTGATACTGACACTAAAAAACTACTCTTCAAAATATTAATGGGGGCCCTTTTTTCTTCAGTCTGGGAATTCATAATTATAGCAAGCAGGCAGGAGCCATTTTGTGGACACTGTTATTAAGGCAAGCCTTGCATCATCTCAGAATCTTGTTTGTGCACCAGAATGGGGGACCGAATGTCCATCCCCATGCCCTGGCTACACAATTAAACGGTAAAGAGAGAGGGGGAATGTGTGGAGTGTAGTCACAACTAGTAAGTGCTGAATGAAAATTGAAAGTAATTGCTTGCCCCGCCTCTATGCCTAAGGCATAGAGGAGGGGCAGGCAATATTTGATTGACAACGGAGATTTAAATATGAGCTTACAACAGCTATGAATGCTTTAATACAAAATAGAAATTGGATTTCATGTTTAATTTGAAAAGGACTTTTATTATACAGCTTTGTGTGTCTGGGTGACAGGTCCACTTTAATGTACATTAAAAGTTACCTATAGTACTTGTTGATCGTTTTTGCGCCGATCGGTGTGCTTTTTTAAGTAATTGTTACTTGAAGTTGCTAAATCTGACTGTCCCATCACGGCCTGTCAAAATATGGCAGCCACTCAAAGAGGAATGTGGGGGATCAGATAGGTTATGTAAAAGGATTGGGAAAATAGTTTTATGGCAAAATAGCATGCAAAGACAATGATATGAGACATGTAAAAAAAACAAAAAAAAAACAGTTACATTCCTGACATCAGAATCTCAGAAAGAAAAAAAAGTCTCTGAACATCAGATTGTGTGACCCAAAAATTTGAAGGAGTGGACCCACAGAGCTCAGTCTAAGCATGTTCTCATGCCTAAGCCCCACCTTTGGCCTCAGGTCTAACCATCAGCTACTTTGGCATCAAAAGGGCAGGCAAGAGTCCACTAACTGATGGCAAGAACATGGTAATAAATGCAGCACTTATATTGACAATTCCTTAAATGATATACTAGAGAAAAGAGGAGCTGGCAATATGTTACCAGTACCGATGTAGGTTGGTCATATGTGCTACTGGATCAGAGATCAAAGAAGGCTCGTCCATCGGCTGGACGGAAAATTTTTATTGGGTGCCTTTGAAAGCACCCGAAAATCGGCCATCGTTAGTGCTGAATCGCCAGATACAGGTAGAATTCTATCGTTTCTCCCTATATATCTGACGATTCAGCTCTACACCTGTGTATTGAAACAAACAATCTTTCTTGGAAAGATCTTTTCCAAGAAAGTTCGTAATTGTCTATGACCACCTTAACACTGGGTTACATAAATGTGCAGAGAGGAGTCAGTCATGTAGTGGCACCATGCATTAAGTCCATCCAAACATCCAAGACACTTTTAAAATAAGACTATGTTAACCAATAATCCCATGTATTGTGATGCCCTAGAGCAGAGATTCCCAACCTTTTTTAACCCAGGAGACACATTTGATTGTAAAAAAAAGAGTTAGGGGGCAACTAAAGCATGAAAAATGTTCCTGGGATGCCAAATAAGTGTTGTGATTGTCCATTTGTTAGCCCCTATGTGGACTGACAGCCTACAGTAGGCTCTATTTGGCAGTACACCTGGTTTTTATACAACCAAAGCTTGCCTACGAGCCTGGAATTCAAAAATAAGCACCTGCTTTTAGGCCATTGAGAGCAACATTCAAGGGGTTGTTGAGCAACATGTTCCTTGCGAGCCACTGGTTGGGGATCACTGCCCTAGAGGCTGTAGCTCACCTACTGGGTTTTAAACCACATCCATATTCAGTGTAAGAAAACCTTTTCCTTACTTCTCTTACTGCTTTTATGGATGACCTATAGGTTGAAGCTTACCCACTGGCTGATAATATAATAAAACACTGAATTGTATTTGTATTTATAAAACAAATGCAGTGTATAACTTTGGAGTTCTGAATCTTTAACTGGAAAACAGATTTAGATTTCCTCACAGAATGGGAAAAAGAAACATTTCTGGTAGTTATTTCTGCATTAGACAAAAGCAATAAAGATGTGGCATATTTGGGAAAACTAGAAATGAAAAAAGAACTTCTGAACTTCATAGACAATTCACTAAAATTACTATACAGTACTTAATTAAAAAAACAGTGGTGAGCCACAGCAGCAAAAGAGATAAATGGTCACCTGCTTATTGACATGCATTTCCTTAGTAAAATGGGACAATTGCATCCTATATTATGACAATGCTAGTATCTTTTATCTATCTTGCTCAAAATAAAACTCTTAGGCTTAATTTGATAACATTATTTTCAATTAAATTTGCCCTAAGCAAAGTCTGGCAGATAACTCATGAAAATAAAAATACAGATTAAAGAGTATAAGAATTTTAAAAATGACCTTAAACTGGCCTCTGACCTGCTAATGGTGTGCCGTATTTTGGATACTAATCATTTGAATCTTTATCGTGGTGGGGATGAGCAGTGGCTGTGGGAGCCACAGAATGTAGAAAAGCAGGAAAAGCCTGATCATGTCCTCCCTTCAGCCTATAAATCTGCAAGCTTGTTAACATGAGCTCTGGATTTCTCAGCAGCTGGTAACATGCTGTCCCCACTCCTTTAATGACTATAACCAGCTGTTCTGATCACAGAAGCCAATATGGAATTTGAAGGCCTTTCAACTATAATCCTTTTTGGTGCTAACTTCTAAAGCAGGGTTGCATTCCAAGTTATAAGGCACTTATTAGCTGGTAGTCAAGCAAACCTGCTATCTCCATAGTACTGGCAGGAGAGAATGGAATACCTGGTACACAAATGTACTGTCCCTCCACTTAATGGGGTCCTTTAGGACCCACTAAGAAAAAAAACATGCAAAAAGTATACCAGTGAAAAATAAAATAAAAAAATAAACTGCACCTGATAAATAATAGTCTAGACAGTTAACCAACACACTCTGGGTGGGTTGTATAAAAGAACACAAGTACTTTAAGGGGCAGATTTTATCAAAATGTGATTTTACAGCTTAATAAATACTCACCCATGTTCCTATGGGATTTTTAGAACCATAATTATCTAATGGTGAGCTCTAACTTTCACCCATTAATAAATACAATTCTAAAAATCCCATAGGAATTAATAAAACGTGTGTGAGTTTTTAACTCACATTTTGAGAAATCTGCTCCTAAGTGCTGTTTTATCTTACATTAAACAAACACAAATTTTATACAAAATGAACATATATGTAAATTCTCATGTTAGTTGCCACTGTATGCTCTATGTAGAGGCAGATTATACTGATAAATATTGACATTTTAAAGAACTCAGGGAATGCCACCTTCCACAATCCACTTTATAATCTATGTAGTCATATAAATTCTCCTCCAATGGTGGCTACTCAATAGGGTTCTAACAGGGAATTTCTTGTTGGCAGGGAGTACCAACAGTCATTAAAGAATTTTCTGGGAGCACTTACCAACCTTAACGCCACATGCAACACGAAAAGAAAGCCACATTGATAAAGTTTTGTTTCAAGCAAAAAAACCATCAAAAATGTAAGAGAAAAGACTGATGAAAAAAAAATAGATTAGAGCCAAAGTGGTGAATTCAAGCCCAAGACATGACACTGCACCCCCCCCCCCCATCTGCAGTTGGGATCTGGTCAGCAACTCCCTGATTGTGCTTTTCACAACCCAGTTGAAAAATGGAAATTTTATCAGTGATACTGGGTTTCCTTCCCAGAATTCCTTCTGTTGTTCCTATAACAAAATATTCACATCTTAAATAGCCAGGCATGTTAATGACAGCTTTTTCCAGATTAAAAAATGTATGACTCCAACCTAACTGACAAGGTGTCTGAATACTTTGTAGCTAACTAAATACTGCTGAGAGGTTTTGAAGAAGTAGAAAGAAAAAATATATAAAAGAGGGGCATTCTAAAATATCTGCCTTGTACTTCCCTTCAAGTAAGGGTAGGGACACACTGGGCGATTTGGGGAGATTTAGTCGCCTGGCGACTAATCGCCGCGACTTTCCACGACCAATCTTCCCCGAATGCCTCCCCTCACTCTGCGCCTGGATAAAATGAAAAATCGCCTGCGCTAATCACACGTGGCGATTTGTTTTCCGAAGTCGCCCGAAGTTTCCTCGTGAGGCAACTTCAGGCGATTCGGAAAACGAATCGCCGTGTGTGATTAGCGCCGGCGACTTTTCATTTTATCCAGGCGCAGAGTGAGGGGAGGCATTCGGGGAGAAAAGTCGCTGCGATTAGTCGCCAGGCGACTAAATCTCCCCAAATCGCCCAGTGTGTCCCATCCCTAACAAGGGCCAATACAATGTGCTAATTATGTTGCTTTTGTAAAGGATGATTAGATTTCAGATTTTTGTCATCAATCACTGTGTTCAAGGGAACAATGCCAAACAGACCAACATCACTGCTAAAGGCATTGTGAAAAGGAACTTGGGTCTTGTTGCACACAGGAGACCATGCATTTCAAATGAAAATGGGCGTGGATGTACGAGACCAGTATCTTGATTGAGCCATCTGTAGTACATCTTCTGCATTTTAGAAAAAAACATCTAGGTATTTGTAGTCCTGGTACTACCATAACTGCATTCTATTAAATAATACAGTACTCACTTGGGCTAAATTACACAATTTCAGTTGTCCATAGCAAACAATCAGGTTTTAGTTTGAATCAATTAGCAAAGATCTGATTGGTGGCACCCAACTTTGTAAATGAGCCCCAATGAGTTAGGGGAAGGTCCATTCAAATGCACGTATAAATATACTTCTAAACTTAGTATTGGTACCTATACTAGTAATTTCTATTAGGTGTTTAATAACAAGGCTGTGTTTTAATTACAAAGTGTTCTGCATGACTCATTAAAATGCCATGAAATGCAATGAGATTTTGAATACAGGCTGTGATTGGCTGTCCCTATGTGGACTAGCAGCCTACAGGAGGCTCGGCACTATACTTATTTTTTATGCAATTAAAACTTGCCTCCAATCCTGGAATTCAAAAATAAGCCCCTGCTTTGAGGACACTAAGAGCAACATCCAAGGGGTGAGAGAAAGAGAGAAAGCGAGAAAGCGAGAAAGCGAGAGAGAGAAGAGAGAGAGTGAGTTGGCTATTCCTGTTGTAAAAGTGCAACTTCCTATACTGGGATTGGTACAGGTTGTTGGGAGTTGGTTATGACAAGGCTGAGGGGCACAGGAAGAAAAAAACTAAAATGCCAACAAAATTAATTTTAAGTGTGTTAATGAAATAATATTAAACTTGTTAAACTGGCCTTTCCAAATGAAGACCCAAGGGCTGGATGTGGCCCTCCAAGGGATTTTTATAGATACTTGTAAAAAAACAGATTTCAGTTCCTATGTAATGCCTCATATGGATAGTTAAAATGTATGTCCATTTTCCTGCCTGTACTATTATCCATCAGATATCGACCATGAGCTTGCCATTATTATTATTATTACCACCATCCATTATTTGTATTTATATATGTAGCATTGATCAGGAAATAGGCTCATACACACACTTCTCTGAAAGGGTCATTTGTTCCCTCTGCACAATGAAAAGCCATAGACCCAAGCACAGTGGGACCATGTGATGCTAGAGACAGAAAGTACCAAATGATCCTACACAATGTAACAATTCACATGTAAAACTGGATTTTCAGGTAGAGTACAAAAGCCATGGGATTGCCGTTTGCCAGCAGAGCTTTTCAGAAGAACTGACTTGTGGAATCTGCCCTTTGGCTTGCATCAGCTGGAATACAGTGTGGGTTGTAACATTTGAATAAACCAACACAGGTACAGGCCAAGGAATATTAAACAGGTACAAACATAAACAACCATTGTCATTAATCAGAGTAGCTTCAACAGAAACCATGAGGCCACTAAGCATTAACTACTTCAATGATTAACTGATAAGAACATAAATGCAAAACACAGAATACAATGTTTTAATGGAGCAAATAGGTAGGAAACAAGATATTTGTTAGCAGATATATACCCCTCCCCACACACACACACACAAACACAATCTGTGGGTCTCATCAGACATTCTCCAGCCTCAGGGTCAAGCATTTGAACTAACACCAAATGGCACACAACAAGCAGCATGGAGCTGCAATGTGACTTTGCCTCTATGACATGCCCTTGCATTCTTCTTCCTGTGCAACGCTAAAATGCTATTTCCTGACTGTGAGAAACCATAGCCTCTCAGCAACTCCTCCTCAGCATTCCCATCAGGGAATGCTCCACAATGGGAGACACAGCCTGCTTTCTCCAACCCCTCTTACTTTTTAAATTAAAATAGCATTTCCTCACATAAAAGCCTACATACATACATACATACAAAGCAAAATATGCATTAATCAGTGCAGCTTTGAACATCTTTTAATAACAACCTATTTGCCAGTGTGATATTTTTTATGTATAGCTTCACAGACTGGGGTATAGAGAACTGCACATTGAAATTACACTATACTGCGCTCTTGGCCTTTAGTGGGTCATTTTATTATCAGTTCCATTATGCAAATAAATGATTTACTTGGGGATTTCTGTGCCTACAGACTATCTGGAGGTTAGTGTACTGATATGGGATCCTTTATCCGGAAAACCATTATACAGAAAGCTCAGAATACCAGGCAGGCCATCTCCTATAGACTATTTTTTGTAAAGGTAGAATTTTACTATTTTATTTTAAACATATAAAAACAAATAAAACCACTCATGTGCATTACATGGAGTCCAGCATGAAGTTCAGATCGACACACAGAGCAGTGAAGAACTACAAAACACATAAGAATTAAACACATATTTCTCAGTACTGTCTTACATTCTGTATACTTAATAGAATACTGTGTCAATTTGTTGTTGTACCAGCCTCCTTCTTGTGAGGGCAGTTGATCGTTTTTTTTTTTTTTTAAATCTTTTTCTTTTGCACTTCTAGGCGACAAGCTGTGAGGCAATGGCCTACCCAAATTCTGCTGCCTATACAATAGATCCAGAAAACACTAATCACACATTGTCTGAAGTGGACAGTATTCCATATTGCCCATGTATGCTAGAAATTCTTTTCTATAAAAGGCAAAGCTCAATAAGAGCTATTGTAGGAGGTTTCCAAAGTGAGGAGGTTCTGTGTTGCTGATGTGCCTGTGATACACAGTGGTAAAAAACAAGCCTAAAAAACTTGAAGGGGAAGTGACCTAGAAATGACTCTAGTACCAGTTGTTCAGTTGTTAGGGTTTGTGACCTTTGCAATCCGACAAAAGTTGAAATGACTGGGGAAGGATACAGTAAAGGATGCTTTGGTCACTACTGTTTTCACCTTTCTAATTTTAGGTGATCCCTTTGGCAAATTTTATTTAAGAAGCTACTGGAGGCAAAACTATACACATGCTTGTTCCTATACATTCTGCCCAATATGATGTAAGAGTGATACTCAACCCCAGCTGGTAAACTGAGAGAAGACATCTCTCAGCAGGCAGCAAATACACACAGTACAGTATATACTTTATATAACTTCCATTACAGGTGAATCAGCTATCCATTAACTGACAAAAGAGCTCATTCATTGACGTTAGGTACAATACAAGATGCATAAATGTACACATCATTGCACCCTAAAACAAAGCACCTGTACCTAATTGCACTCATATATATTTGCTTCACACAGCAATCTGACAGTCTTTTCTGCTCCTGTGAATAGCTTGAAAAGTCGAGTGTGTTCAGGGAACATGGAAGCCAGGTGCTTAAAGGGGCAGTATAACCCCTTGTGTAACATCGGATTAATAAATAGGGCTTGTGCCAAATACACTTTTTAAAAATTATTTTAATCAAGACAAATCAGTGTTTTTTGTTATTTCTTGAGCTAAACAGGGAAATTTAAGCTACTCCACGTTTTGGCTTTTGCAAAGTAGATACATAGATTACCATTAAACTACCCATTCCTTGCAACTTTATGACTTCTGAGATTCAGATAAGCAGAAGTCCATAATGCAGGAGAATTTTCAGTGCACTAGAAATCAAAGACATAGGTTGTTCAGCACAAACTCTATTCTTTGAACTCATGTTGAATAAGGGGGGCATGCTGGATAGTGATGCGCCAAATACGCTATTTTGGATCCGGCCAAATCCTGGAATCCTTAATGAAATATTCAGCCGAATACCAAACCAAATCCTAATTTGAATATGCAAATGAGCATGGGGAAGCAAAAAAGAGAAGCATTTTTCACTGTTAATTTATGAAGAAAAGTCATATAAGGATTCGGATTTAGTTCGGCCAGGCACAAGGAGTTGGCCAAATCCAAATCCTGCTAAAAAGGGCCGAATCCTGGCCGAATATCGAACCGAATCCTGGATTCGGTGCATCCCTAAAGCAGGGCCTTTAACAACTGCTTGAAACAGGCGGTAAATAAATGGCATTTTTTTTTTTAACTTAAGCTTTCTAGACTCTTCTGGACCTTCTTCATGCTGACATTAAAGCTTTGAAATAATTTTATAAAGTTCGGGATTAAATGTGTCACATTTACAGTATGCTGGCAAAACTGCATTCCTTTGAGATTCAGCCAAATGAAGTGGCTATGTCCAGCACTGTTGAAGAGTTTCTTAATTTATATATTAAGATGCCAACTCCAGATATCAGTTGAATGATCAACCAAGACAATGGAAAAAATGGGGCATAGCTGTTTGACACTGTATGTAAAGCATTGCCAGTTGTGCCATGGTGACATATTCACTTAACCAAGCAAATAATATTTCTGTCTGTAATTATATGCAGAAATAGAGATGAAACATTCAGCTATGCCCATTGTTATGTTATTAATAAAATAGTTAAAACATACAATGATAATAGCTGTGGGTAGAAGATCAATTCCAGTCTCTTTCAAAATGCATGTTCACACAGTATGTGTCTGGGCAGGCTTTGCCTCTACACCCACAAATAAATACCCTTGAGAAAATGAATTCTTTTCACACCTCATACCTACATTAAGAACTATTTAGCTTGAGATAAATGCAAGCAAACGTCCAAAGACATTAGAGTTCTTGCACACCAAGCACAGAACTGGATGTTAATTAAAACTAGATTTTACTTTATACATTATAAAATATAAATTGCCTGATGTGTTTCGCGTGTATGACAGTCATGTAAATGTAAAATTGAAGGAATGCTTTTTTTTGCACTGAAGGAATGCTATTCTTACATTCTGACTTCATCCTCCACATTCTACATGTGTACTTACATTTTGAACAAAAGATCCTAATTTTAAATAAAAATGCAGCTGTGCAAACAACCACACATCTGTTGAGCATGCATGCAAGGGAGTTAACAGGTCGTGCTCAATAATAGGGTCGGACTCTCAGGGCTATCACCAAGTTAAGCTAGTCTCAAGATTCTAAGCAAGTATACAATTGCGCTGGTTAGCAAATCATACTTCTGCTATTTGGGAATAGATAACTGTTTAACGCCCATAAGTTTTAAGTTGGCCATATGTCGGCAGATTTAGTCAGCTCCCCATTGATCTGAAATCACGTACGGATGACATCCCACAAATAACTAGAAATGTTAGATTTGTTACATGAACTTTGTTTGTAAAATGAAATTTGCAAGCGACATCAACAAGATAACTGATACAAACCAGAATAAATGGTTGCAAAAATTACCAGTGCCCTGAATTTATACTCATTCCTGTCGCAGCCTGTACACCTGGAACTTTACAAAGCAAATATTTTTCTAATGCCAGTGGCAAGTAGTACATAACTTGGTGTCGAGAGAAAAAAAAACACACACCTGAGTAATGGGAAAAAGTAATATGAATTGATTAATAGCATTTTATAAGATACATGTTTGACTTGAGCACACCGATTGTTCCAAAAAATATTATAGTGGATTCACTGAGCAGGACTAGCATGGTGCATGTTGCTCTAGGGCAGGGGTCCCCAACTTTTTTTTTTTTTTTTAACTGTGAGCCACAGTCAAATGTAAAGAGAGTTGGGGAGCAACACAAGCTTGAAAAAAGTCCCTAGGCTGTTACAGAAAGACTGTGATTGGCTATTTGGTAATGAATCGAACAAAAAGTGATCCCTTATTAAATATAATTACCCTGCGGTAGAAGCTGAGGTCTGACCTAAGTCAGTGCCAGTAAATAATTTAAAAATTGAAGAAAAAGTACCCCACTAGCTTCAAAACTCGCTCAGCAGTCTCAAGTGATTTAAACCTTCCTAATTTAATTTAGTCACTAGTATGTGCAAGTTAGCTAATAACTTAAATATAGATACTAAAGTGCTTGTGCTATTGTTAAATCAATTAAAATTGATTATAAATTAATTAAATATTGGTAATACTATTCATTCAGTTCTATATAAAAGTTACAAAAAAACGTTGATATATATATCCTTAATTGTAACCAGTTCTATTTCACAACAGTGTATCTATTTTTGGGGGTTAGTAATCTCCCCCTTCCCAATCACTTTGAATTAAGGTGCGAGTGCTTAACAGTTAATGGATAATAATAATTTGATCCAGATTTAACCAAAATTCATAATATTGAAGGTGCTCATAAGTGCTTAAATAGATTAAGGTTAAAAAATTAATTAATTAGAGACCGCATTAAATAGGATAATTATTAAAAAACACACATTTGCTCAGGTTCAGAAATAAGTTAGAAATGGAAAAAGAAGGAGGTGGAGTTGTCCCAAATCTACTACCTAATTTGTTTCTATCCCTGGGACACCACAAAGTCAAAGAAGGCAGAGTACCCGGGACTGTGGTCTCAAAATTTTACTCTAGTCCTAAACTCAAAAAACTATATAAGCTTAAAAACCACAAATCCACGGGCTCTTGTGAGCTTTAGTAACAGATAGATAAGCAGAGAGCTGAGCACTGGTTGAGGTTTGTAACCTCCCCACCCCCTCCACTACTTTGAAATCCAATCGACTGAGGTATAAAAGTTTTGGTTTTAAAGTTTAAAGTTAAAAGGACTCGGAACGCCGACGTGCGTTTCGCAATAATGGCTTTGTCAAGGCGTATTTGGTAATGCCTATGTGGCTGGTGGCCTACATGAGGCTCTGTTTGGCGGTGCAACTGGTTTTTATGCAACCAAAACTTGCCTGGAATTCAAAAACAGGCAGCTGCTTTGAGGCTACTAGGAGCAACAGCCAAGGGGTTCGAGAGCAACATGTTGCTCACGAGCCACTGGTTGGGTGATCACTGCTCTAGGGTCTGTGGAAAGTTCTATTAACTGCATGGGGGATGTCTTGTTAAATACATTTTTAACTTTTAATTGTTTGACTGAAGTGGGGGCCAAAGAATTGTCTATTCCCCATGCTCTGTTGTTCCACACACAACAGAGCGTGGAGGGGGTAAGCAATTCTGTGCATATATTTACTATGCAAGCCAGCATTTTGCATAGAGGGTGCTATGCAAATACTAAATGATAGCCCGTTCGGACTCGTGGCCCTTATCCACCTGTGTGTGGGATTAAAAATGAAAATTTAGACAAGATGCTTGTGGCAGAGTCCAGCATCGGGTCGGCTACTGACCCAAATTGACCAGGTTTTGGGCAGAAGGTTCAGATTCCCTGTTCATGTGGGCATTCCGCAGTTAACCCGCCTGGGTACCCAGCTAAGGCGAGGGATTGGACCCTCTCCTCAGGTGTGCGCAAATTTTGTCCCCTTACCGATCTGTTTTGGCTTCAGCGTAACGGCACTTCTGTCTCACAATGATGTCCATTCCGGTTTAAGGGGTCCCGGGTCAGAAGGCAAATAGACTATTTGCAGGCTGGGTCGGGTAGCGGGTCTAGATAGATAACTTATTGGGTGGCGTGTGTGGGTCCGGTTGCAGGTCAGCTGGTTCGGGCCGGGCACGGGTCTGCCCAACAGGACCTGTTCAGGACTCTACCCAGTGGAGAATAACTGGGGAGGGGAGTCCACCAATTGAATCTTTGACCAGGGGCCACCAAGACCTAAAACGGCCCTGTTGGTATGTATACACTAATTCTTCAGCATAAATAAACAAATCTAAACCATGAGACCGACTTTGATAACTTCTGAAACTAGAGTTAAGATCAGATTTGTACCCCCTTCATCATGAGAACAAATATCCCACAAAATAATAATAAAAAGTTCCTGGAATGTAGTTAGAGGAGACTTCATGAAGGTCAAAGCCCTGATTCTGGCCCTGAACAGTTCAGACGGAGAATGTTCTGAGACCAAAAGGAGCCCAATTTCATATTAATACATGCTAGACAACACAAAACAGCTGGAAAAGGAAGTCCCTGCTAAAAAAAATGCTAATTATTTTAATGACTGTATACATATTCATTTCTTAACGTTTAAAATTATAACTGCAAGAAAAATATACACAAAAATACATACATCCACAAAGACCACAACAAGGACCATACCTCAGACTGTCCTTCCTGGGCACTGCTCTCATGTGTTACACGTATACTCTAAAAACATGACAAATATTAACAGTGTCACAATGCTGGATGAAGTATATAGGATGCCATATAAACAACAAGAGGTAGAAATAATAACTTTATAATAATAAAATTGTGCTTGCCAGAAAGCAGGGAGCGTATTTGCAGTTTAGTTATTTACTCTCTGTCTAATATCTTCTTAAATATTTTATATAGTATGTTGCCATTGTGTGCTTTACACATTTTTGCAACCCCCTTTAGAATCAGTGTACCTGGAAGATGTGTGCCACTCATAAATGTACCATCAGTTTGGAATCCGGTTAAATAATTTATTTTGTGCAATACCTGTTTATTTCTTTCTAAGTATCAACTGCATGTTTTGTGGAAAGTTCTATCAGGTTGGCTGCATTTAGAGTAATACAGAGAGATTTACCGGTAAAACACATAAATGTATCGGTGGCTATGGTAATGTGCCTGTTGGTGCCAATTTTACCAACCTCATCTTTTTCTAGGAATCTGGCCCTTTCTTCTGGACTCAGTGAAAGAGACTCTTCAAGAAACTTCTTTAAAGCAGAGTCAGATTCTGGAATCAAAAAAAAAAAAAAAAAAAAAAAAAATCAAACAACAGTCCTCAGTATATAATTGCAATAGATTTCATTTAAACCAACATTATTCAATAACAAAACCGAAATATATAATCCTGGTGACAACCTGGCAATTTGTTAAATAGTATTGCTCAGGGCAGGCAGTATGCCCATTGCACTTGGATTACAATTTAAGTAGTAATGTTCCTTTGTTAAATTATTATTATTATTATCAACATGTATTTATATAGCGCCAACATATTGCGTAGCACTGTAAAGTAAATGTGATTATACAACTAAATCACATGAAATTAAATACATAGAACATATGGAGTTACATACATCATAATCAATACCGGTACAAAAGGTGAGGAAGGCCCTATGCAGAAAGAGTTTACACTCTAAAGGGAAGGGAGTAATAAACAAGGTGTGGGAGTGGGCAAGATCAAATTAAGTGGGTGAGAAATGTAGTACTGTATGTGGTGTTGCGTTTGGTAGTTAAGCAGAGTGAGGATAGGCTTCTCGAAAGAAGTGCGTTTTAAGAGATTTCTTGAAAGCAGAAAGGTTGGGAGAAAGTCGGAGAGACCGTGGGAGAGAGTGAGGAGGTAATGAGCGAAGAGTTGAGTAGCAGGTCAGTAGAGGAGCGTAGTAAGCGTTGGGTGAGTATATAGAGATGAGTTCAGAGATGTAGGGTGGGGCAGAGTTATGAAGTGCTTTGAATGTCAGGGTCATTAATTTGAATTTAATTCTGAAAGGTAGCGGAAGCAGCAGTGTTCATTATGGACTGGAGAGTTCTCTGGAGGGGAAGGCCATTAAAAGAGAGTTGCAGTAGTCTAGACGTGATATGATGAGAGAGTGAATAAGAGAGTGAGATAGCGGACAGGCAGGAGGAGATGCGAGTTAGGAGTTCTGGGTTAAGATCAGGAGATGAGAAATAGATCCGAGTATCATCAGCATAGAGGTGGTAGTGGAAACCATACATGTCTATTAATTTGCCAAGGGAGGAAGTACAGAGGGAGAATAGTAAGGGTCCCAGGACAGAGCCTTGAGGAACCCTAACAGAAAGAGGTAGGGGAGAAGATGCTACTCCATTGTAGGAGACACTGAAGGAACGATTGGTGATGTAAGAAGAGAACCAGGACAGGGCTGTGTCACGAAGGCCAAGCGAATGGAGGGACTAGAGGAGGAGAGGGTGATCTATAGTGTCAAATGCAGCAGAGAGATCAATCAGTATTAGTTGTGAGAAATGATTGTTGGCTTTAGCAGTTAAAAGGTCTTTAGTTAGTCGGGTCAGGGCAGTTACAGTGGAGTGTTGTGGCTTAAAACCAGATTGTAGGGGGGTCCAGCAGGTTATTGTCAGAGAGGAATGAGGTTAGTCGGTTGTAGACTAGGCGCTCTAGTAGTTTAGAGATAAAAGGTATCAGAGAGATAGGTCGGAGGTTGTCAAGATTGGAAGGATCAAGAGAGGGTTTTTTTCAGAATGGGGTGACAAGAGCATGTTTTAGTTGAGAAGGAAACAGTCCAGCTGAGAGCGCGAGATTAAATAGGTGAGTTAAGGCTTTGATTAGACAAGGATTGGTATTGCGGGGAAGTTTTGAGGGAAATGGATCAAGCGGGCAGGTGGTAAGGTGAGAAGAGGCCAAAAGCTTTGAGACTTCCTCATCAGTGACAGGGGTGAAGGAGCACAGGAGAGACTGGGGAGTGTGGAGGGAGGGTGATGGAAGTCTAGAGGGTTTGAGTAGTGTAATTTCCATTCTGATAGTGTCAATTTTGTTTTTGAAGTGCTCAGCAATATCTTGAGCAGAGACAGATGTGCATGGAGGGCGTGGAGAAGGGGAAAGGAGAGTGTTAAAGGTGGCGAAAAGTTGTGCTGGTTTTTTAGAAAGGGAGTTAATGAGTGAAGTAAAGTATGTTTGTTTGGTTTGGAAGAGGCTGGTGTTATAGGAGCGCAGGGCAGATTTGTAGCTCCAAAAGTCTGATTCTGAACGGGATTTGTGCCAGTGATGCTCAAGTGCACGTAAGTGTCTTTGGAGTGTTTTGTATGAGCAGTATGCCAAGGTTGAAGTGGTTTGGGTCTAGCATGTTTAGTTTTTGTAGGAGCAAGCTCATTTAGGGCAGTGGTGAGAGTACTATAATAGACAGAGGTAGCCACATAAGGACAAGAGATGGCTGAGATATTATAGTGAAGAGAGTCAAAGGAAGAAGAGATGTGACACGTCTACAGCTTGCAAGTACATGGTAAGGTAAGTACATGTTTGGGGAATAGCAGGGGGTGAAGAGGGAGTTAGTGAGAGTTGAAATGTGAGCATATTGTGATCAGAGAGGGGAAATGGTGAGTTAGTAAAATTGATGGTTGAACAGAGTCTGGTAAATATGAAATCCAGAGCATTACCATTGGAGTGAGAGGCGGAGGTCGGAGGTGAGCGATAGAAGTTTAGAGACAGAAGGGTTGTTAATGTTAACGGGTATATTAAAGTCACCTCATATGATGGATGGGATGTTAGATGAAAGAAAGTAAGGAAGCCAGGCAGCAAAGTTGTCCAGAAATTGTGCAGTTGGTCCTGGTGGTCGACAAATGACAGCAATGCAGAGTGAAACAGGTGAAAAGAGACTAATGCAGTGAGCCTCAAATGAGGAGAATGATAGGGAAGGAACAGGTGGAAGAACTTTAAAAGTACAGCAGGGGGGAAGAGAAGCAAACCTACCCTCCTCCAGGTCTGTTACCAGGTCTAGGAGTATGAGTAAGGTGTAGGCCCCCATAGGACAGGGCAGCAGGTGAGGCAGTGTCGGTAGGAGAAAGCCAGGTTTCAGTAAGCACAAGTAGGTTAAAGGAATTTGCAATGAAATGGTCGTGTATAGCGGTGAGTTTATTGCAAACAGATCTGGCATTCCAGAGAATACAGGAAAGATTAACTGGGGTCACAATATGACAAAAGGCACAAACTGCAACAAGCTTTGCCCAATATTCACAGGACATCCTAGGGAGGAGACGGTAGAATTCCCTGTCATTGTTGTGAATATGTGTGCTTTTGTTAATCCTGAGTAACAGGGGAAGAAAAGAATAAACTTGAGGATGCTGACACTATATGGAAAGTGTTGGTACTGCAACTATTATGCAGACACAAGCGATGAATGTTTCATGCCATTATAATGCAAATAGTGTTAGTGCTTTTGTAAAACCAAAACACTGACCATCCTCAAGGATGACGGGAACTCCACATTCATAACAGGTGTACATCCTCACAGGGAGTTAATGCGTTTATGTTTAGAAGCAAAATGGAGCAAGCCTAGAAAGCAGGCATACATTAGTAGGTTTTTACCAATCTAATATACTAAAGATGGACCTGTTTTAATGAACTTGTCTTTATAATTTAGTTTGTATGCTTTTTTTGCTTTGGGGCAGAATTATCAAAATGTCAGATTAGAGCTCACCACAGGAAAAAAAAACACTTTCTATTTTTAGAACTGTTTAATTAATGTTGAAAGTCAAAGTTCACTATTTGATAAATCTAATTATAAAAATCTCATAGGAACAAATAGAAAGCGAGTGAGTGCTAATCTCACATTCTAAGAAATCTGCACTTTAGTGATCTTATTCTTTCTACTTTCAGCCTGGAACTGAAAATACAATTTTGTTTTTTTTTTTTTAAGGATCACTGACCCTGGCAACCATAGAAACAAAATCAGCCTTGATGGTTCAATTGTACAGTTATTTTTTTGTTTTCAGGCTTTCTGCCTAAATTCAGGAGCAGAGCTGGAGGGGTTGTAAGGGGTAACTAGTCAATTTGTGCACAGCATGGGGGGCGGGAAGTGATGTCACAAACATGTGGTTTTGCCACCTATTGGTGGGGTGTCCCAGTGCCTAAATACATCACAGCCCACAGCCAAAAAATTGTTAAACTGTAAAAAATTTTTTTTAATGAAACACAAAATGTTAAAAATTAACAGTAATTGGAAATTGTACTGTTGTCCATTTTATACTAAACATTCATTTTAAGATGAACTACTCCTTTAAAGAGATTCTGTCACAGGAAAATAATTTCATTTTTTACAAAATGTATCAGTGTAAAAATGTACCATTTTTTAGATTAGCAAGCAGGTCTTTTTTTTATATTTCATTTGAAATTTAAAATTAGGTTAGCCATTTTTATACTTTTCCAAGTGCCCTCAGCCATGTGACTTGCACTCTGAAAAACTTCAGCCTCTCTTTACTGCTGTGCTGTAAGTTGGAGTGATGTCAAATCCCACCTGCCCAGCAGCCTATCAGCAGAATAATGGGCAGGTAACGATCCCTGACACTCTCCTGAACAATTCTGCTGCCTGAGCAGATAGCACCGCCATGTTTCTATGCTGCTGCCCATGCTCTGCTTCTGGCTAATAGCACACCTGTATTTTAGTAAATGGGGAAAAAGGCAAAACAATGCCACACAGGGAGATTTGTTGCTGGTGGAAACCTGCACACAAATCTCAAAAGTACCTGATTGGTGTCAGTGGGAATCTGTGGTGAAAAAACTTATGAATTGTGTAACTGTGGAAAATTGTCTTCTCCTTCACCAGAGAGAAGGTATTTTCTCAATTTTTGATGGCAGGTAGCACAGATATTCCATGGGCAACAAATCTCCCCGTCAATGACAGGTGGGTGGTTCGTACCTCCTTTAGGTATCTTGTTCCCCATAGACAAGAAAATACAGGAAGAGTACCTGAAAATACCTTTGAATTGCTCCACGCTGTGGCTGACGTACACAGAGAAGTGACAGGGCAAAGTCCGACTTTTTACTGCTCCATGTCACTAAGTCACTCAAGGTGCTTTTCATTTAATATTATCACTGACTGACAAAATGTGCTGTATATCACATCCCTATTGGCTAACATTGCTAGTACAGATGGCTATTACAATGTTCTCATGTGCATATTTGGGACGAGAGCCGACTGTGTCAATTTACAACAGGAAGCATTTCTCTGCCAGTTAAAATACACTGTGGTAAAACTGCCTCATGAGCCATTAGCCTGAAATAGCATGTACAGAAAAGGATATACAAATAGATTATACAGTAAGAGGCTGGGGGGTAGTGACACCACAAATACATTAAATACAGTGGGAGGAAGTATAAACTTTAGCCCCCAAAAACATTCAAATACAGTGAGAGGCAATGGATCCTGAATAGCAGACCAGACTGATCAAAACAGAAACTGTACAGTGTTTCTCATACTCGAGGTTCACTTGCATTATGGATTCCTTCCTCCCCATAACTTTGACCTTCCACAGAAATGGCTAGAAACTCCAAATATTATACAATAATGTAGAATGGATTTCTTTTATATTTACAGTTATATATGCCTGCAGCCCTATGCAAAATCTGTAGGGACATCCCAACAGGTTTGCTTGGGCAAAAGTGCCTTACTCCGAATATTGCCACAGGTCTTACCCAACATGTAAAGGTGGCCATACACAGGCCGATAAAAGTTGCCAACAGATTTGGCAGCTTATTGGCCTGTGGTTAGGGGCTTCCCCAATCGATATCTGTCGATCGGCCAGGGCTAAAAATCCCGTTGGATCAAGGACTGCATCTGTTCGATGATGCCGTCCTGCAATCTATCCACTCGTATTCTGGTCAGCCCGATATCGCCCACCTCAAGATGAGCATATCGGGGAGAGATCCTCTCATTTGGCAAAATCGCGGATATCTAGGTGCATGGCCACCGTAAGCAAAGGAGTTGTGCCAGGGCAGGAACTAGGGGTAGGCAAAAGAGGCACCTGCCTAGGGCGCAACAAAAGGGGGGTGCTGGGCAGGTACCTGACTTTTACCCAGTGGCGTAACTACCGGGGGAGCAGGGGACACAACTGGGCCAGGGCCCTCACTCCCCTCAAGCGATTTACCCCGTCTCCCTCCCCTCAGTTGCTTTCCCCTGCCTCCATCCCCTCCGGCGGTCTTCTAACACCCTCCCCTCTGGCGTTCAGTGCATGTGTGCGCACGTGTTAAGGAGCGCGCACGTCCGCGGGAGCGCAGTAGCCGGGTCGCCTAGGGCGCCCGGTCAGCTTGGCCCAGCAGCATGTAGGGGAACGCGGTGGCGGCCGGGTCGCCTAGGGCGCCCGGTCGGCTTGGCCCGGCACTGAGTTGTGCTAGGATTTCACTAGAAGCATTGAAAATTATCTCTAACTAATCCCTGCTAATGGCAGAACTAATGGAATAACATCCCAGATGGAACTTTGTGCAGCAAATGAGTATAAATGTGTACATTGTCACTAATGTGTAGGAGTCTAGGATATATTTGTTGATAAAACATTTTGTGTTTGGCTCCAAATTAGTTCATAGATTCCTTACAATAAAAGTACATTTGCTGCTGGGATATGAGTCACTAGTCTCCAATGCAAGGAGAAAATTTGATAGCTCATTTTATAACCGAGCAAATTGATACAACTTCTTGGTTTTCTCACCATACCCTTTTTCCAGAAAAAAATAGAAAGGATAAAATGCATAGGATATTCCTAATTTTGGTATTCAAGGCAATTCCCATCATCCACGATGGTATGTGACCCACAATCATTTCTCACTACTAAAACCACATACAACTTTACTCTGAAGTATAATAAGGGAGAACTGAATCCGTTTACCGATACTGATTAGGGCACCACAGGAGTTATAGCATGTAACTTATAAACAGGCCGTACTTATAGGCGCCCAATGGCCTAGGACGGCAGCTTTTAAGGGGCCGCCCTTGGGTGCCTTATATAACAAATGAAAAACATTTTTTAACAAAAATAAAAAAAATCGCCCTAGCTGCCACCAAAGACTTGTGGGCAAATCCAGGGCATAAGCTGGGCGAGGCAGGGGGTTAGAAGAACAGTTTCCGTGCTTGTCGGTGGAAATTACATCATACATTGCGCTAGTGATGTTACATGCAGAACATCACTTCCGCAACAGGAAGAGCGTGGAGGTCTGGTGCCGAAGGCAGCACTGGACCTAAATACAGTGCTGCTTGTAATACATTCTTGACTTATAGTACCCAGAATGCCAGTCAGTGGCCCGTCAAAGCATTCCTATGACTCCAGGCCTGGACTAGCAATCTGTGGATTCTGGTAAATGCCAGAGGGGCTGATGTAAGATGCCATAGTGACAGTGACTATTTATTTGTCTGCAGTGGGGGTGTTTGTGTTGAAGTGTACTTCAAATGCCAGTGCCTATTTTGAATCCCAGTCTGGACCTGTATGGCTCTGCTGATTTGTCTGCCAGATCTCACCCATTTTTTCCACATTTAGCTTATTGAGCAGGTCAGTGGGGGAATCTGATGTTGTTACAATAGTTCCAGACTATATATATATATAAAAAAAAAAAAACATTTCATTAGTAACATTAGGTTCACTTCTAGAAAATCCAACTTGATGATGCATATCATTTTTAAGAATTTGGTAAATGGTAAGAATGCAATGTATAAAATATATTACCATGAAAAATTAAAAGCAGGCCTTTCTATAACAATATTTTTTGCCTTTTTTAAGCACTGAATAAACTCTATACTAATGCTGTATCAAGAACAAAATCCTATAATCAGATCTCAATTCCAGAGCCACCCACAGACTGTATGGTGGTGGTGCAAGGTAATACAGGAAAGTTTACATATTTACCAAAATTCAGCTTCTCCCTGTTGTTTGCCACTCCATGAATAAGGCCAATTGTTCCACAGGCGTTGCTTATGGTTTGTTTCATGAAGTAAATGGAAGAATCCAATTCTTGCCCATGAGATTTAATTTTTTCTTCTTCTTCTGCCCTGAATGATTCATACTGGTGAATAAAAAACAAACAGCAACATTTACTGGGTCCTACAAGAACTAAATGTACATACAAATGAACAACTCTGAATGGATCTCACGTTATCTATACAAACAGGCACTGTTTTTTCTATTTAGCCCAGTAGTAGACTAAATAAAACACTGAGCAAAGAACAAAACCTCACAAAATGGGTTTTGTTAATGAAATCAATATAAACAATCAAATGACCCTGGCAGCAGGACTGTATTTATATATAGTCAATTCAGTGCTTATATAAAGAAAGAAAAATACAGCCCCCCTCCCCAAGGTTTGCTGCGCTGAAAATCAGTTGTGATGTCACATCTATATTATTAATACTACTTATTACTTATCTTTCTATTCAGATCCTCTTCTATTCCTGTTCCAGTGTCAAACCAAGTCCTGGTTGCTAGGGCAAATTGGACCCCAGTAACCAGACAGCTGCTGCTATTTCAAGCTAAAGAGCTGCTGAACAAAAAGCTAAATGCTCCCAAAAAACACAAAAATAAAGGCTAACTGCAAATATTCTCAGAAACTCATGGTCTACCTCATACCAGAAGTTATTAGGGGTAAATAACCCCTTTAAAAATCAATTCTCTTGCATAATACTCGACACACTGCATTTTGTTGTCAGAATTCATAATTCGCAAGATGCTGCATCAGCTAAAGGAATATTATGTCTTAACACTCCAACAAACTTTAATAAAAGTGGATTCTTGCCTTTGCACAGCATAAAGGGGTCCTCCATTCAGAAACAGGTTTTTTTGGATAATGAAAAAGTAAATTTAAGTCTCAGAAACTATCGAATGTACATTCATTAAAAATGTTCAGTGGTTTTAAAGTTATGTGTAAATAGAATTGCAGTTGAAAGAAATGTATTACTTTCTGTTATTTGGGCCTGACCCTTGAAAACAATGTAACAGAAGTCATGTCTCGCCTTCAGCTAGCTTACAGGAGTCCTAGCAAAGAGTGCAGAGAATATAAGCAAACAAATACTGTTTCAATAGCAATTACAAATTGAAGATTTAAATAACATACATTTGAAAGTTGCTTAGAATTACATTTTCTTTCACGATGCAAAAAACTTCAGATAAGGGGGTAGAAAGTTAAGCATATCTACTGGTCTGACAATTGACTTTTAAATCAACACAGATTTAACACTGATTTAACAATCAGTTAATAGTGCTGCTCCAGCAGAATTCTGCACTGAAATCCATTTCTCAAAAGAGCAAACAGATTTTTTTATATTCAATTTTGAAATCTGACATGGGGCTAGACATATTGTCAATTTCCCAGCTGCCCCAAGTCATGTGACTTGTGCTCTGATAAACTTCAATCACTCTTTACTGCTGTACTGCAAGTTGGAGTGATATCACCCCCCTCCCTTTTCCCCCCCAGCAGCCAAACAAAAGAACAATGGGAAGGTAACCAGATAACAGCTCCCTGACACAAGATAACAGCTGTCTGGTAGATCTAAGAACAACACTCAATAGTAAAATCCCATGTCCCACTGAGACACATTCAGTTACATTGAGAAGGAAAAACAGCAGCCTGCCAGAAAGCATTTCTCTCCTAAAGTGCAGGCACAAGTCACATGACCAGGGGCAGCTGGGAAATTGACAAAATGTCTAGCCCTTTGTCAGATTTCAAAATTGAATATAAAAAAAATCTGTTTGCTCTTTTGAGAAATGGTTTTCAGTGCAGAATTCTGCTGGAGCAGCACTATTAACTGATTCATTTTGGAAAAAATTTTTTTCCCCAGATCAACGTTTTCACTAAAATGCAAATCAATATTGAACTCTTAATTCTTGTAGGTATCTGTCCAAAGTATGAATGGATAAGAAGCAATGAAAGTACTTTAGAATCAAACCCCTACACATACTACGGTGTTACCCTGAATTGGCAAATTTGTATATATGTATATTCCTGTGAAAAAATTGCAAAGCCTTAAATATTGCTGGGATTATAGAAGCATGCTAAATATTGTATCAACTGTTCTGACATTTCTTTGACCCCAATAATGGAGTTAATTTTGAAAGATTGGACCCTCAGAACTGAAACAGCGGTGTAATCTAAATGGTAATTATGATGCTAATTATACAAAGCTTTTTCTTGATTTCTAAACACCCAGAACTATGGAGTGAATGAAATCTCTTCAGTCAGGCATTTACATTGATTGTATGATTTATTAGTGGATAATTATGTAGCAAAAAAGGCTAAAATGCAGAAAGAAATTATGTATGAATAAGCAATTGGCAAGCAATTTCTTTTCTTTCTTTTTCTACGGCAATGGATACAGGAGATTGTCCTCTTCCTGCAGCTGGTGTGAGGCACAGGTTGGGTGGGGAATGAATCAGGGTTATTATAAAAACAAATGAATTAAAGAAAAAAAAGAGAAAATTGGTTGCTATAAAATTTTAGCAGAGGGTAAATCTGGAGGCAAAGTCTTTTGTCGTTGTACCAAACCTTACCAAGCCCCATACCCTTCCCAGAGCCTACAACTGCTTCAATTGGCACCATTTTTCCCTAAGGGCACTTACACACTGGTATTTTTTTCATAGCATCATATGAGCGGTTTTCTTTTTATCTTATTTTGTTCCAGGTTGTTCAGGGTAAGCAGATGACAACTGTGCTCCCCAGTTTTTAACAGATTTCCAGTTTAATTGTGAACAGAACTATGTGCAGTTTTTCCCTCTGATGTTACATCAAACCGTCTTCCTTCTATGTTAACAAGATGACCAATCCTTACTGATGAAAAGCAGCCCACGGTTCAAAACTTCCATCTCCATACTTTATTGTATGGAAAAGATTGTGCTAGCAGCAGTGGGGATAAGATATACCATGATCTGGATGAATGAAAATCGTCATAGTCAGCAGTGGGGATTATGGCCACTAGGAAGGGATTGCGGGATAGCAGGTCTATTAGGCCAAGGATGAAGCATTGTCTTCTCTGTTCTCAGCCTACGTATACTTTTCAGGCTGGGAAAAGCAGATTCGCTCCATGCCCCATCTCCATTGATTTGAAGATCTGCTTGCATGCAGTCACACGCAGCAGAGCGAAGGTTGACCCAAATAAGAGAAAGCAGGCATTTTCAGGCCAACACTTGCACCTATCTGCTGCATGTGACTGCACACAAGTGGAATCTGTTCAAATGAATGGAGATGGGGCATGGAACGAATCCACTTCTTTCAGCCTAAAAAAAATATGCAGGCTGAGAGCAGAGGAGACAATGATCTGTCTGCCCTTGGAGCTGTCACACAGGAGCTTCTTCATGTGATTCAGGGTCTGAAGTTAGTAATTATAAACACTGGAGAACGGATGGGGGTGCTTAACCAATTGCTACCCTTTTGTGATTAACATAACACAATTTCACCAAAGCACTGTACAATCACGACCATAACAATCACTTTACCTTTTCTGTCACTGGGAAGAGTAGTAAAACAGCACAGACAGGTCTAGGAACCATGCTGAGAAGCTCAGGGTCCAAGCCATAGACATCAACAAACTGCCAGCTTGTGCCAACACCTAACTGTTTGAGAAACTGAAAAAAAATTTATATTAGTAAAAATAAAAGGTTTGTTAATGTGAAATTATGCAGCCAGACAGCACAATATGAAGCTTGAACCATTATCTACTCTAGCAGTCTCAAACTGTGAGTCCAGCCTCACTTCTACACACATATGGTGAGGAATAAATTCATTTGTTTCCTACCAAACAGCGTTGGCTGCTCAATCTTCACAGAGGCTCTATATCATGCCAAATCATTATAAGCTGTCAGAAATTCTTTTTTTGTATTGTTTTTGCATTGGTTGAATCTAGTAGGCAGGAAAAATACCCCTGGAATGGACATATTTATTAAAATGTTAAATAACTGCAATACCATTTTAGTTGGAACACACATCTGTGACGGTGTAGTTGAAAAACTTTGTAAGGGAACAGAAATAGAATGCTTTCTGTCATGTCAGAGAACTTAAAGGAACAGTAACATAAAAAAAATAAGTGTTTTAACGTAATGCAAATATAATGCAGTGTTGCCCAGCACTAGTAAAACTGATGTGTTTGCTTCAGAAACACTACTGTTGTTTATATAAATAAGCTGCTGCATAAACACTACTATTGTTTATATAAATAAGCTGCTGTGTAGCAATGGGGACAGCCATTCAAAGGAGAAAAGGCTCAGGTAACACGGCAGATAAGCTCTGTAGAACATAATGGTGTTATCTGGTATCCACTATTTAACCTGTGCCATATAGCCTTTTTTAAATTTCAGCCATTGCTACACAGCAGCTAGTTTATACGAACTATAATAGTGTTTCAGAAGCAAACAGGGCACCAGTAAAGGATATTTTCATTATTTAAAACACTTTCTGTTTTTGGTGTTTCCTTTAAATAGGGTTGCATTTTACCTCAATCTCAATTTTTTTTAAAGTTTGTACATAGGATCTCTGCCAACAATGAAAAGTGAGAGGGTATTTAGGGTCCTATCTCATCTTTTATAGTTACTTGTTTAATAGTTACACAATGTTCTCTTGTATGGTTTTTAATGTTTGTTTTAAGATATAGATCAGTCTGACATTTGCACATCTAGTTACTAAAAATACAGAATGTTTGCTTTATTTTATAGATCATGCCATACCAGGCTGATTCTCGGGCTGGGGATAAATACAGGCTGAGTGGGCCTGGGTGCAGTCACATGGAGTGGATTACGGTGCCAAAATGCATATTTAAGGATTTCTGTACTAAAATCTGCTCTATGTGCCTGCACCCAGGCCGACTCAGTCACAGAGTTAGGCTGATACAAGCATATACTGTATTTATCCCCAATCAGCATGGTGTGGCAGTACCCTATCAAGTAATCACCTTTGCTTTAGATAATTTCTTCTAAGGGCAGCATTCCTTACATATGGGTGTGTTCATGTTTAACTCAACTAGAAAGCCCATATGAAAGGAGGTTAGTGCTTTCAAATCTCACAATTAACGTTGCTGAAATAAAAATTCTTCTTTATTAATATTTCTGAGACAATAATGCTAAGAGAAGGGCAACCTTTCATCATTTTCGGCACAATAACTGGTTAAATGTTCCGTATATAATCATTTAATTATCCTAATTTTTAACCTTACTCTATAGTTACCGAAGTTTAAAAAAAAAAAAAAAAAAATAGCAATTAGCCTTCAAAACAGTACCATCCAACACAAGGACACTACTGTGTGGATGGATGTGTATATGTATGTAGGTATGGGATCGGTTAGCCAGAAACCCGTTATTCAGAAAGCTCCGAATTACGGAATGCCCGTCTCCCATAAACTCCATTATAATGAAATAATCCAAATTTTTAAGAATAATTTACTTTTTCTCTGTTGTAATAAAATAGTACCTTGTACGTGATGTAATATAATATCTCTCAATGCAGAACTCCAAGGAATTTGTGACAAAATTGTGTATCAAACAAAAGGTAGGTTTATTGTATTGGATACAATAAACCTACCTTTCATTTTTTCATTTTTATATATATAGTATCAAAACAATATATATATATATATAAAAATGCAATGTTTTGGTCACATAAATTGGCCTTTCAACAATTTCTACATATATTATATATTAGAGTTCCACGTGCCTGCATGATGCATGTTAGATGCACAATGAAGTGTACATAAAATCTTAATAGATCAGCATGAAATAAGGCATAAGATGCATTATAAAACCACAGCGGTGGTTTATAGCATAAAACGCATATGTGGTTTATTGTTTAAAAATGCACACCAACTGATCATGTGCCTATGTGCTTGAGAGCATTTGATCTAGAAAGGCTTTTGCTTAAACATGAAACTGGATCTATAAGGTTGATTGTGTTACACCAAAGGGTTAAGGCTAGGGCCTCATAACACAGATCTTGGCCTGAGGAGAAACACAGGACGAGAATCTGCTGCTCTGCCTGCACCCACAATCATTACCCCTGGCAGATACAGAGGATTTTTGTGCCACAACACAAGATTTTGTGCCGAAATCCATCAGGCCTGCAGTGCAGCAGAAGAAGAGAAGAAGATCAGTGGGTCAGTGTCGTGTGGCCCTAAAGGGACATTTGAAATTTCAGATGCTTTTTAAAATAAGACCATGACACGCATCACAATTTCTTCCCATGAAGTTTGCCTTTGTTATGATTAATGATATTTTTCCTGATAAAAAAAAACAATAAATATTTTTTTAAATAGCAAATAAGATATTGGGAAATGATGATGTAGCATGTGCATTCTTTCTTTTACAGGAATGTGTAACAAGTATTTTTCTGAAGAATCATTAGTAACAGATTCAAAGTCTTTGTATATGCAAATCACTTTTAAGATGGCCACAGACGCAAAGATCCGATTGTACAAATCAACGTACGATCGGACTTCCCCATCTCCCGACCTGCCACTAACCATTCAGATCAAATAAAGTAGTAAAAGAACAGATCAGCCGATGTTCTGCCCCTGACAGCAATAGTACGAAAGTTATGTCCGACAAAAGCTGATGACAGTCTCCTTCTGAAAATCGTACGATCGTCAATACATGCAGAGAGATTACCCGCAGCCGACAGAAATCTTTTAACCTGTCTGATCGACCAAACGACAGATCTCCGCTGGACGAAAAATGACGGGACACTCCACACACGGTCCGAAAATCGTACGAATCATCGATTCGTACGATCAGATCTTTGCGTCTATGGCCAGCTTTACCGTTGAATGTTAACACTGATCTCTAGATGTAGTGACATCTGGTGGTGAAATTGAAATTCTACACAAGAAAATGACTTGACGTGAAGATAAGGACTTAAAGGAAAACTATAACCCCCAAACAACGTTGGTCTCTATAAAAATACACTGCATAAAACAGCTCATATGTAAAACTCTGCTTCATGTAAATAAACCATTTGCATAATAATATACTTTTTAGTACTATGTGCTATTGGGTAACCCTAATAGAAAATTGCCGTTTTTTTTGCCAAAAAATAAGGGCAGCCCCCTGGGATCGTACAATTCACAGTGCACACAAACATACCAAACAAACTATACTTGTTCTGTCACATGAGCCAATTAACAGATAGCGTTCTGTATTTTGCTTCAACACTTCTTCCTGTTAAGCTGGCCACAGACGCAAAGATCCGATTGTACGAATCGAGGATTCGTACGATATTCGGACCGTGTGTGGACAGTCCCGACATTTTTCGTCCGGTGGAGATCGGTCGTTTGGTCAATCGGACAGGTTCGAAAATTTCTGTCGGCTGCAGGTAATATCTCTGCGTGTATTTTCAGAGGGAGACTATCACTGGCTTTAACTATCGTACGATTGCTGTCAGGGGCAGAACATCGGCTGATCTGTTCTTACAACTTTATATTTGATCTCAATGGTAAGACTTTGATCTTTATGGTTAGTGGCAGGTCGGGAGATGGGAAAGTCCGATTGTATGTTGATTCGTACGATCGGATCTTTGAGTCTGTGGCCAGCTTTACAGTCAGAGCTGCAGTATTTCTGGTCAGGTGATCTCTGAGGCAGCACACAGACCATCATGAAATGGGGGCTCAAGGCAAGTAAAAGGGCAATATTTGCCTCTATATATATATATATATATATATATATATATATATATACACACACACACACACCGGTTTGATAAGATTATTTAATATGCCACTTAATTTGATATAAACTATCTGTTGCTTAAGTATTCATGTTGGGGGTATAGTTTTCCTTGAAAGGACTTATGGTATAATCACAGATATATGATATCATTTGGAGCCAAATTAACATGAAGGGATTGTTATGTTCTGACAGTTGTGTTATTCTTGAGAAATGCTGGTTTGGTACAGTAGAATTATGATAAATAAAGTCATAATTTAATCATGAAAAGATAGCTACCGTATGCTTTTACATTGTTTGGTATGCACTCTGGGTTGTGTGTGTGTTATTTGCATGCTTATAGCAATTTGCAGCATTTACTATAAACTATTTTCATAAACTATTTTCTATGGGGACCTAGTCTGCACGAGGTTTCCACTAAGTATATCAAGTAACCTACCTCTGAATACAAGCTAAGGATATAATTTGTATACAGCAAATCATAAAGTGTGTGAAAACTATAATGATCTCCATAATTAAACTGTAACTTTGGGTTACACCCATTGTGGAATTACCAGATTGTCAAGTACTTTAGCCGTACTATCATGCAGTGCAACATACCATATTAATATAACCATACAGTACAAGTGTTAAGATGGCCATACAATAAAAGATCTTTCCCTGATATGCCCACCTTGAGGTGGGTGATATTGGGCTGATCCAATAGTTTGGCCTACGGGCGAATTTTCGGCCAGATATTGGTTAGGTAGGCCCATCGGAGGGCCCCATCCAGGGCAGATAAGATGGCAATTTAGTTAGAAGGGCCCGAAACAGCATCTTAAATCTGCCCATGTACCTTTAAAGCAGAAGATACATCCTGAATAGACTCCACCAACACAGTGTTGGTTCTTTTACTTGCTATAGAAAAGATTGCTCTGCTACCCTACAGACTTTACTTGTGCATCTGTATGTGAGGATATTTAAACTGCTGTTCTCTGAATTTTGAATTATAAATTCACAATCTGTAGGCCACTCATGAACACTGATTTGGCTGTATGAAACTACCAAATTGCGACCAACCTTTATGGCCACTGGTCTGTTGGCTGAGGCTCTGTACCAGCATTTGGGGGGGGGGGGAATCAAACACAGTTTGGCTGCTAAGCCCCATATGTATGGATCATTGTCCAATATGGAACATGATAGCATCATAAATCTACATGTATACCAAAATTGCACAGTATGCAGCAAATCTGTGTGCTACAAGATCATAAGAAGTCTGAATGGCAGTTGTCCTGTGCCCGAGGTTTTTTGTGTCTTAGGGGGGCCCCCCTGCTGCACTTAATTAGTTGGGCCCCCTGCTGTTAGAGAGCTGCAGACTTTGGAAGGGTGTAGCATCATCTTTACTGTAACAACTTTCTCAACTTTTTATTGGTCACTGAAGTTTAAGTCCCAAGAAAGCGGAATGGAAAGTTCAAATCCAATCCAACCCCGTGCAGCTGTACCAGGACTTAGACTTCAGTGACCAATCGGCAGAAAGAATATGCAGGCACCTGCCCTCCCTTCCGAAGTTTGCAACTCCCTGACAGCAGTGCTGGAAATCAAGTAAGTCAAAAAAAAAAATTTCACCCTGGCCACCAACGTTATTTTTTTTTAACTTGTGTGTGTGGTGGGGGGGGGGACCTTGGCCACCAATATTTTTTTTTACTCTTAGGGTGGCCCTGCCATCAATAGTTTTTTTTAAAAAAATTTGTGTATGTGGGAGGGGGGGGGGGTTTGGCCACTATTGTTTTGTTTTGTTTTTTAACTTGCGGGGGGAGGGGGGGGCTGGCCGAAAATGTGTCTAGGGCCGAACTGGGGTAGGCGGAGCCCAGAAAATTTTGACATAGGGGGCCTTGCGATTTCTGATGGCAGCCCTGACTGCTGCCCCTCTCATAGAGACATATACAGTTGTTCCTTAATGGCTGCAACACTAGTACTGCAGACGAGAGCCGAAATTCTAAACTCCACTGTGCTTGCTACCAAGAGTAAATCACAGAGAAATAGTGGGCATTGTACAACTGGAGTGCCCAAACAATAAATAGGGAACAATTTGCATAAATGTGTATTGCTGTAAAATAACAGCTCTGGGCATATATGCCAATTTTTGAGGTTCATCCCCATGAATAATGCTTAGTTGCAGAACAATCTGCTTTGAGTAAAACTATATAAACAAAAAATATTGCTGCACACTGGAGTTATATATGAGGTGAAACAAGTAAGATTTATTGGCTCAGAGACCGCACAAATGAAGGTAAAGTTTCAACTCCTCCTCAAATCTTTGTCAAACAAAGGTAAAACTTAAGGGGCAGAATTATCAAAATGTTAGTTTATAGCTTAATAAATAAACACTCACCCACTTTCTATTTATTCCTATGGGATTTTTAGAATTGTGTTTATCAATGGGTTTATCAATGGGTGAAAGATCTCCCCATTTGATAAATATGGTTCTAAAAATCCCATGGGAATGAATAGAATGTGGGTTCGTTTTCATTTATTAAGCTCTAAACTCACATTCTGATAAATCTGCTTCTAAGTATGTGTCAATATATTTTGTTTATACTGGTGCAAAAATAAGATTTTGAGCTGATGGAAGGCTTTCCTAAATAACAGTATTCACAAAATGGCTCCTACCTCCTTGCTATAATTATGAGTTCCCAGATCAAAGGAAACAAGATTCAAATAATTTATATAGCGCAATTAAAGTTAATTTTGGTTGACTAATGTGATTAAATAGGATTGGGAATAATTTTTTGAGGGTGACGGGATCCCCTTTAACAGAGGGCTCTCCAGTTCTCTATTCCCTTGCACAGGATATTTATCATTGGGTGAAAACAGAATTTGAGCTATTTTCATCTATTGATAAATAGGACCTTAAAAATCGTATGCAATCGAATAGCTGACCAGTCCAAAACCAAGACTGAAATAGTGGCACTGGCTGAAAATGTTAGAAGTCATTTTGGATTTGAAGGTCTTTGCCCAGTCTGGACTTGGATTCAAAATAGGCCCTGCCATTTACCCAGAGGCCCAAATAGCCTCCCCACCAGCCCAAAAAGTACTGCCCGTTTATGGCACCTTACAGCAGCCCCTCTGGCATTTGCCAGAACCCACAGATTGCCAGTCCAGGCCTGGTGTTTGCAGTGAGATATATATACATACCTATATAAATAAACAGTGGCATACATAAACTGCCAGCCCTTTATGTCACTCAGAAACCATGCCTACATATACTTACAGTCTTTCTTTAAACCTGCCTCTATATATATATATATATATATATATATATATATATATATATATATATATATATATATATATATATATATATATATTCCAGCATTCGGGCTCTTCGTACATACATAAAGCGCACTCACCTGGTTCATTACCTGCATAGAAGAAAAGAGAACATGTTACAGTCAGTACAGGGAAAACGTATGTGTAATGCACAGTCACACTGCATCTTATTACTTACATCGGGATTAGCTTCCAAGGGCAGCCATCGTAGGGATTGCATGATGGGATGGTGCTGTGTGTGTCTGTAGTTGGTAACTGTATAAGTGAACAGGCTATTGCCCAGATCTGACACACAAGCAGCCTGTCTTCCGTCTGCTAAATCTGACCCGCGGACGAGTCAATTTACAGACGGGGGGGCAGGACAGGAGCTGCGAGTTTCATTTCATGAGCAAGACCAGTTATTACTAACGAAAGTAGCACAGCATACTATAATTAGACTAAATAGTAATTTGAAAATGCAGAAGAAGAAAATGTTCGTTTTCAGAGGTTACTATTGTTGGTTGCATACACCTAGCCTCCCCCCACTACCGGCTCCAGAGTGGATCTTTCCGCAGTCGTGGTGTAAAGCGCGTGCGGTGGAAGACAACAGGAAGATTACACTGACAGAACTAATTGAGAGGCATGGCAACTTGTGTCTTCTTATCTGTTGGTGACTTATAACGTCAACCTCTCCCAGACATGGGGAGATAAGAGTTGTAGGTCCTAATCTACCGGGGAGTCAAAGCGGAAGATCGACTATTATTTCATGTAGAATTTTATAAATGGCTTTGCCCGGATAAAAGATGGCCGCTCGTTTCTCTTCTTTTGAGTACCTCACGTGATAATGCGGAAGTGCTGTACAGCTGACTGAATGGCAGCTCGCTTAGAGGCAGGGATGTTTGAGAGAGAACTGGAAGCGTTTGGTAAGAAGCAGGGTGTGTTGTTTGTTTCGTAAGTGCCTTTGATGGATGCGTTGGGTGCGGTCCATTGCACCACAGCACATTGATCCCGGGCAGGACCAAGGTATTTTGGCACCCTAGGCAAGGGCTTCAATCAGTGCCCCCCCACCTGGTCCTGCATTACCATTTCCTACCTTACCATTCATGTTGCCCCATGTACCTGTGCCACCACCTATCATATTGCCCCCATTTGTACCTGTGCCAATGGCAGTCAATCCCTCAGACTGCCCCCAATTGGTACCTGCACCAGCATAATCCAAAACATCCATCATATTGTTACCCCCAATCTGTACCTGTACCAGCAGCAGCCAAAAAATCCACAGTATTGCCCCCAAACGTACTTGTGCAAGCAGGAGCCAAAATATCCACAATATTGCCTCCAAATATTTACTTGTGCAAGCAGGAGCCAAAAATTCATCATATTGCCCACAAATATGTACCTGTGCCAGCAGCATTCAAAAATCCACAGTATTGCCTTAAACATCTGTGTACCTGTACCAACAGCCACCATATTGGCCCATGTACCTGAGCCAGCAGTAGCCAATCCCTCGTATTGCCCCCAATCTGTACCTGTGCCATCAGCACCAACAAAAATCCACAATATTGCCCCCAAATATGTACCTGTGCCAGCAACTGCTAAGAGGGCGGTGGGCAGTGCTTCTGCCTGCAGTACGAATCACAGGCAAGAGGGGGTTGGAACAGGTGGTTTATAAAATTGAACTATTAAAGGTCAAGCAAACCAGTGTTAAAGAAAAATAAAATAAATAATCCTTAAAAGTGCGCCCCCCATGATTGCACCCTAGGCAGGCGCCTACTCTGCCTACCCTTAGTTCCGGGCTATTGATCCATAGTAAATGTGGTGCATTTGACAATATGTAAATGGCTGTGTTGTATAAACTTTTTTTTGTTGCTTTCAGGTTTTGAGAAGACTGGTGACTTGATTAAAATAGTGCCGCCTGATCTCTTTGCTGAGCTGGTATGTGTACTCCCTGTCATCCTTATTCTGTTACTCTATGTAAACATCTACCAGTGCCCCAATACCCTTACCAAGAAAGCCTTGTGGTCATTACTAAGCACATTAGACTTTTTTTACTTGGTGCTACTGGGAATAAATACGTGCCATGAAACGTACGCAAGCTTCATACATAACCTTAAAAGGTCATATCAAGCAAAAGCAAATTAACTGCACATACTGCAGACCTTTACCTTTCATACTAAGGTACATATTTACAGCCAGGGAGGAGTAGGAGACAACATTAAAGTAACTTTGAATTATTCAGTCAATCCAGCAGAATTCTATAAATCCTACTTTTTATGAAGTAACAAACTTATTGTTGCAAAATAAATAAATGTTAAGCTAATACCTTATTCTTTTTTACAGCCATCATGTAGTACAACAAATCTGATGTGTGTATTAAGAAATAAATATTGCTTAGAGCAGGCTTTCTTCCTTCTGTCTGTGTGCTGATCAGATCTGCAGTCTGACAAACCCGTGCCTAATCAGATTGTTCAGCTTTACATTAATGTGTAGTATAATGTACAAAGTGGTAGTTTAAGACAATTTGCAATTGGTCTTCATTTTAATATTGTTTGAGGTATTTCAGTTATTTAGCTTTTTTTGTGCACCAATTCTCCATTTTAGAATTTCAGTGGCCATCTGGTTGCAAGGATGCATTTTACTCTAGCAACAGGCCGTTGAATAAGAGTCTGGAAGAAGAATATGCGAGGGACTTCATAGAAAGATGAAAGAAAAGGAATAGGACATGCTAAAGTTAACTTAAATAAAGAAACGTGGAAATGTTTATATATGTTTATAATTTGTTGTGACCTTTTTTTCCTTTTTCTTCTTATAATGAAGTGCCAGCAAAGTGTTCAGCACCTCCAAAAGCAGAGATCCGGTGTAGATAGTCAGGCAATTTTTCAGGTAGGCATACAGATTTTTTTTCCACATTTTGTTGACTACTGGATTGCAAAACAGACAGCATCTGTCTCCATTTTTTTTTGTATAGAATACATTTCCATGATACTTTTCTTGTTTTTGTAATATTCCTTTGCTATTGAAGTTTGTTTTTGTAACTGAAGTTTCCATGGGATGCTTATGTGCAAAGTGCAATCATGTTTCTGTACTCTGAATCTTGCCCTGCATCTAACACGGTGACTCCCAACTATTTTTTTTCTTCGAGTGGAGCTTAAAGATTTGTGCATCACTATGAATGCATCACTGCCTGCATGTTTTATTTCCAAGTTTTAAAATCTTTGTTTTACAGAGTTTTCAAGCAGCTGGTGTTCAAATAAGTGAGGATGAACTTAGAAAAATCATTAGAGGAGTAACCGCACTTTTCAGGTGGGTATTTCCATACATTCCGTACTTATATGCAGAATAAAATTGCTGCTGTTCACATTCTAAAATTAGTTATCAGTCTGTTAAATCAGTTCAGCCTATGTTTGTACTACTTGGTTGTGTTAAACTGCATCACTCTTTATTAAACCCAATAAGGAAAAAATAAAGCAGTGTCCACTGGAAAAGGTTGAACTGTTGAGTCTGATATTCTCAAGTCGTACTTTAACACAAAGACGCTGGGCAGTTGTTAAAGTGGTTGTTCACCTTCCAAACACTAGTGTTTTTCAGAAATAAATAATTTTTTTCAGTTGCTTTCCATCTTTTATATATTACCGTTTCCCCAAAATGTAAGTTTAAAGTTTAGTCTGGCAGCTCCGTCCGTGATCCAGGAGCATCTGAAGTGTTACAATTTGCTACATTAGTTGATACCATTAGTTGATACATTTTTCAGCAGTGTCTGTGGGAATATTAACTGTGGGCAACTATTGTATCGATTATACAGCTACCTTGAGGGTAAGGGCGCACGGGCAAATTCAGGGAGATTTAGTCGCCCCAGCGACAAATTGCCTCTTCTTCGGGGCGACAATCTCCCCGAACTGCTTTCCCCTACCTTCCAGCCAGCTATAATGCAAAATCGCCAGTGGGATGGCACTCACAGTGCTTCATTTTCCAAAGTTGCCTCACAAGGAAGCTATGGGCGACTTCGGAAAACGAAGCACGACGATTTTTCATAGCTGGCGGGAAGTTAGGGGAAGGCAGTTCGGGGAGATTGTCACCCTGAAGAAGAAGAGATTTGTCGCTGGGGCGACTAATCTCCCCGAATCTGCCCATGTGCCCTTACCCATAATGAAACTCTGGGATTCTGCTTAGCTGGGACAAAGATAAGAAATGTATCCACTAAAAGTATCAATTTAGAACTGCAAAACCCCCCCTCCCCCTCAGAGCTGTTTTAGGTGAAAAATGACACTTCGCATTTCAATATTAGAAAAACAGTCACACGTAGAAAATAGAAAGTAATTGGAAAAATGATTTATTTCAAGTAAACTATCTGAAACAAACTTAACTGAAAAAAGTGTTTGAAGGGGAACAACCCCTTTAAGCACATGAATGTGAATCAAGTTTATCAAGCATCAATGTCAGTGTCATGAAGCAACGAACTGTAAGGGATGTAAATGTTATAAAATGGTGGGTTCATTGGCAAACACACTAGCTTATGAAATTGACATAAATGGGGTTATCCCAGTTAATTCAGAAAGTGTGGACAATATATGTGACTTTAGTTAATTTAGTATGCTATAGATAGACTTATTTATCTTTGCACTAAAACCTCTCCTGTTCATTATCTTTCCATATGATTTCTGACTGAACAATGATAGTTATTTTGTATACTTATAAATTTAAGTAAATTATAACCTTCTCATAAACATTTCTAGCTGTATCTGTAGATGTTTTCCTAAAAGATTATTTACTTTTCATATTTGAATAAAATATGATCTCCCTATCAAATTAACAGCACAGCAGCAAAGTATAATGTGACTTGTGAGGAGCTGCTGAGCAGGTTAATCAGTAAACTGCCAAAGCAGATTCTGCAGGTCATTCGACATGTATGGAATGAAGAGGGGAGGCGCTTGACTGAGCTCAAAAAGAGTAGAGATCTGCTACCATCTGGAGAGGTAAATACAACTGCACGACTTTTTTTTTTTAATTATTTCTACTACATTAGTGTTTATGCACCTTTTCTACATAAGCACAACAGGATGAGTTTTTGTAAAAAAAAGTAGGTTTTTTTTCTTTTTAAAAATTTCAAAAGCTTCAATATTCGTATGCATGCAGAAGAACAGGAGGCCAGATACGGTAAATATAGGGCAATACTTCAGTCTTTACATGCCTGATGCATTTGAAAGGAAAATTATCTTTATATGGGCTTCTGTAATGAAACATTTCTATATAATTTCTAGTATTTAAAAAAGCAGAAACTTTCAGAAATGGTATACTGTTTGAGATTATTCTTCCAGTACAGCACTAAATATTAAACTTACTGTCCAAAATTTATCTGGTAATCCGTTATGGCTTTAGAAAACTAACCACATCATTTAATTTAAAGCAAAGAAGCAGGCAATATCTAAAATTAATTAAAAAAAAAAAAAAAATGTTTTCTATTCAAACCTCACACTATATGTTATGTTTGCAAGATATGTTTTTAGATACATTTTTCAGTATACCTTCTGTAACATCTAAAGCAATTTTTTCAAGCTTTTATATCAGGAGTGCCCATACTTTACTAAGGCGAAGTCTACTTTTAGTAATGCTGTCCCATTATGATCTACATCCATAAAAGCATTGTTAGCATTCTGTTCCATGGAAAATGTGACTTAATTGCTGATTTATGGAAGCATGTATATTGCTATATTTAACAAACAACTATTTCTTATGTAACCTTAAAGGATAAGTAAACCTTTAAAATAAGTGAATGTAAAATTGATGAGAGTGCTATTGTAAGAACGTTTGCAATTTACATTCATTATTTATTTTCTTTTAATTCCAAGATATTAAGGGATACATGTGTGTTAATATGAATGAATTTTGTTAAAACAGCGCCACCTGCTGGTCAGTTTCCCACCAGTCTGACCACCAAGTAGTCAAGGAAGTTGTCAGGAGAAAGAAAGAGGCTGCTCTGATGTTCTTCTGCTTAGGAAAGATTTCAGAAAGGTTTCTAATTGTTTTCCTAAGCAGAAGAACATCAGAGCAGCCTCTTTCTTTCTCCTGACAACTTCCTTGACTACTTGCTGGTCAGACTGGTGGGGAACTGACCAGCAGGTGGCGCTGTTGTAACAAAATTCATTCATATTAACAGTACATGTATCTCTGAATAACTTGGAATAAAAAGAAAATAAATAATGAATGTAAATTTCAAACGTTCTTAGAATAGCACTCTCATCAATTTTACATTTACTTATTTTAAAGGTTTACTTATCCTTTAACATAATTAATATCTGAGCGAAAAGCATAAAACAGAAGGATGATTTAGACAAGCTGTTTGTTGACCGTGTCTTGAGATTTACTGATCATCCGCTAAAGGTCTACTGGTAGATCCCAATCTACCTTTTGGACACCCCTGCTTTATATCATGTGTATCTGAAATACTGTACCACTCGTAGGCTCAGAAATGATTATCCTTGATAACTGTGCTCCCAGCGCTGTCACAGCTCTAGTCAATCATATAGACTTGGTTGTTATGCAAAGCTCTCTATAATTTAACACATTAGATAACTATATTGTTTCCCTCTTTATGATTTGTACATTTTGCATTAAGGGCAGGAGGTTAAGGTGCTTCGCCTTCATTTAAAACACGCTTGAGGAGAATATGCCTGGAATATGCCTTGTAAAAAAAGTGTCTCTTATTCATATCATGCTTCCATCTTTCAGTGACTTGTTTATTTGGTTCACAAGACATGCTTAGGAAAAGAGACTACAGAAGCCAGGGGTCTCACAAGGTTGGATGACTAAAAAGGACTCACTACTGTTAGAGCAGTGGCCGGCGGGGAGATTTGTCGCCTGCGATTATTTATGCATGACTGTGAGTGACAAACCTCCCAAAAATGCGCCTCCATTAGAAATAACAACTCGCTGGCAGTAAAACCAAGATATCATAAAGTCAGCAGAAGTTGCCTTTGGAGGAATTCTCCCCATCAGCCACTGCCCTTAAAGCAAGGAGAAAGGTGACCTCAAATTATACATACAAGCTGTACCTGTAGCTATCTCATGCAGCACAAAGGTTGAGAACCGAAATTCCTGAATTTTTTCAATATATATTTATATATTTTTTCAGCATGCATTTAAGATGTGTTTTGCAGCTCGTAGACTTCCAGTGGAAAATTGGAATGGCCGTGAGTTCTGATAGTTGTCGGTCTCTGAACCATCCTTATGTCACTGTAGAGTTAAAAGTGTCAGATTATTCTGGCCAGATTACCAGCAAGATTTTCGAATTGACCATTCCAGAGTTTCAGGTTTGTACTAATCAATTTTTATGCTGTTTAAATGTATTCAAATGATAGAATTGAGACCTTAACGTAGCATATTATGTAAAAACAAGAATGTGCCAGTGCATTATACTCCTCTAAATATAGAATGAAAGGGCTGAGAAGAGTAGTGCTTTCGGGTAAATACAAAGCGACTCCCAAACGCAGTGTTTTCCCAATCCAGCAATCACCGGGCTCTCTTCCACCTCCAAAATTAAAGTTTCAAAAAATCGCTGTGTACCTCAAAAATAAATTAGAGAGGGAAAAAAACAGAAAAATAATATAGTGTATTATTTTTAAATATAACGCCACCATATAAGTGTTTAATATATTATATTAAGTGTATCCCATAAAAAATATTTTAATTAAGGTGAACAGTGGGTTCAGTACATCAAATAAGTGATCCATTTTTGGTGAAGTGGGGTCTACCCACAATACAATCTTAATGATTCCGGTGGTATATTATACTCACAAAAAGTAAGTAAAACAGAGCATATCGCAACATGGATTCCGTCCCCCCGAGTTAAGTTTTCCTTTCTCCTTTATGGGCAATAAGAAAGCAGCATGTGTAGAAGCGTAGTTACATTTAAATACTGAATAAAATTGCACTCACAAGCATAAAATGTTCAGTTCGCATAAAAGTCCTCTTTAAAATCAAATCGGCTGCTGGTAACATCACAGTTTCTCTTCCATATCCAGAGTGTCAGTTCAGCGTTCACCCCCTCGAATTTATTTTTGAGGCACACAGCAATTTTTTTGAAACTTAAGTGTTTTCGGGTGATTCTTTTGAAAATTTCTTCAAAAGCCTCACTAGTTCCTTAAAGAGACAATATACACCTTTTCATGAATTGAATGAATAGGGCTTGTGCTGAACAGTCTTTTTGTCTGTTGTTTTAATTCAGAAATATCTGATATTTATTTCTGGTGATAAAGACTATGAAGCCAGTTCCACTTGACCATTCCTTGTCATTTCTAGTCTTGTACTTATTCTCCTGGATCTCTCTGCAGCATTCGATAAAGTTGACCATTGTCTTCTTCTAAATCCTCTCCAAACGCTTGGTATCAATGGTTCTGCTTTATCATGGTTGGCATCCTATCTCTCCATGCACACCTTTAGTGTAACAGTTTCTGACAATACCTCTCTCTCTCTGTTGGGGTGCCTCAAGGGTCTGTCCTAGGGCCTCTTCTCTCTTTACAATCTCTCTCTTGGTGATCTCCTCACATTCTTTGGGTTCTCCTATCACCTTTATGCAGATAACCCACAGATCTTCTTTTCCTGCCCTGATTTCAAGCCTTCTGTTCAGGCAAAAATCATTCAATGCCTTACTGCTGTTGTGCCTTGGCTGATGGCTGCATACCACCTTAAAGGGGAAGGAAACCTAGTCGGCGCAAACCCAACCCACCCCCCCTCCCGTTTGTTGCCCACCCTCCTTCCTCCCCCCTGGCCTACCCGTCCCGCTGGGCAAATGCCCCTAACTTGTTACTTACCCTTCTGCGCAGGTCCAGTCCAGGGAGTTCACCGACGACATCTTCTTCCACGCAATCTTCTTCCTGCTGTGAACGGCGTCAAAAGTCACGCGCATGCGCAGTAGATCGTACCGGTGAAATGATCCTACTGCGCATGCGCCGTTTAAAGCAGGAAGAAGATTGCGTGGAAGAAGATGTCGTCGGTGAACCAAAACCTGGCTTCTCAGTCTGTTTTAACAGTACTGTTGAAAATGTCACCATACACCCAGTCCTCCAAGACAGGTGTCTGGGTGTCGCTTTAGACATTCTCTGCCCACATCACATTCCTCACAAGAAAGATTGCAAAGATACACCCTTCCTTTGCCTCTCCACTACCAAAACACTGGTCCAGGCTCTCATACTCTCCAGGTTAGACTACTGTAACATATAGTATTACTAACTGGTCTCCCTGAATAATGTCTCCACCCATTGAATTCAATCTGTACGTTTCACCAAAACCGCGCATAAAACCTTTTTCACCTATTGCACCCCTCCTATGGAATGCTTTACCATCGTGCATCAGGAAAGCCCATACACTAACACTTTCCTCTATGCTCCTTAAAAAAAACACCTATTAAATTAAGTACTTCGCTAGCCTTCCTCCTACTCCATTATACCCCACCCCTTTTTATTTCTGTTTTGTAAGCTCCTTGGTGCAGTGACCTTATCCAATTTCTGTATTGAAAGCTCTTAAGCATTGATTTATCTATGATTACTGTATTACATAAGTATTACTATACACCTGTTAGTGCTCACATCTTGTAAAGCACTGCGTACAATGGTGTTGCTATTTAAATAAATAAATAAATACATACATACATACATACATGCATACACAGGAAGGGCTGAAGAAAGAGGAAAGTGTAGTTAGTAAAAAAAAAAATCCAACTTTTAAATTAGTGCTTTAAAGTATCAAAAATTAGGAAAATGTGGACTTGTTTTAAAATTAAAATAATATATGACTAGTGATGGGTGATTAGGACCAGTTTCGCAAAAAAATGCACCAAAATGCCTTTCATTCTTTGAACAACAAAATCTTTTTTGACACGCAACTTTTTTTTTTTTTTTTTCACCCATTTGGTGTAATTTTTGTGGCAAAACTTAGCGAAAAAGTCCTATTTATTGTGTTCGTTTTTGGGTGTACTGTATGCTGTCTCCTTATACATGACCAAATTTGACTGGGCTTTGTTGCCTATTTCATCCATACTGCTTGACTATCTGGTCATGTATTTTGGGGTGGAGTATGGGGGATGATCTGTCTGAAACTCCACTTCTTGCATTTCCAATGATTCGGCCTAAACAGGTAGAACAATGGAAGGACGTCATGCCTATGTATGGCCACTCATAACTTGTTTCTCTGTCCTGCCAGCAAGCAGAACAGTTGGATACTGTCAGAGGATACACCAGCTTATAGCCGCTTTCATGACTGACCTACAACAACCACATATTCATGGTTCAGATAATATTAAAGTAAATGCTTTACAAAATTTCATATAGAAGTAGTAAATATTACAGCAGGTGTAGCAATCTATATTGGGGTCACATTGTTTGAATTGCATTTATGCATTCATTACTCAACATTGTTCCCTCCCCGTGCATTTCAGAACTTCTACAAGCAATTCAAAGATATGTCTGCTGTTCTCGAAACAGTATAAACCTGACAGCAATGCAGCAAAAACGGGTGCCTGCCTGTTCCAATCCAGTTTGCCATTTCTCTGCCGGAAGTGCCTGGATACTGAAGAGCTAAATATTCCCATACTGGCAACTATAGACAGTGATGTGTGGATCCTAACTTAAAAACCGCTGAAACAAAGAGTTGGATATTAAAATTGATCAACAAAACCTAGATTCAGTATATAAAACATTTGTGCTAAAATGACAGTGTGATTACCAGCTGAAGGCTCCACTGAAGAGTTTCCTTATGAAGAAACAGCCTGTAATAGCCTGTATCTGAACAGAGAAAAGGGCTATGAATTGGATTGTCTTTTTACATCTGAGCTATGGGGTACTTATATGTGGCCCCCATATGTGGCTAAGTGACAACTCTCAGCATCCTAACAGTTGGGAGTTGCCTGGAGCTTGTTGTTGTTGTTGTTGTTAATGAACAAAGTTTACCAGTGTCTGCTATGAAATGTCATGGCAAATATATAAACAATATGATTCAAGTGTCTCAATAAAGCCCTTAATCACTTGTTCACTGGACTCAAATTATATGAGTTACTCAAGCATTTAGGTCTTAAAGGGGTATTATATCAAACCGTTATAGGGTTAAAATGATGCTGCAACACTCTCATTGTTTTCTGATTTAGATGTTCATTCCACCAGCATAAAATACCTTTGACCAAGAAGCACAGAAGGCTGTGTATGTGTTCCACAACCAACATTCTCGTCAGATCGCTAAAATGCACATGTATGGGAAGCTACATTGTATTTGGAAGACAAGCATACGGGGGAGAATCATTGTTACATACTGTAGTTCATTTGGGTTGGGAAAAAAAGGACAAAAGTCCATACAACTGCAACGCCTCCAAATGAACCCCAGCGCACATGTATCACACACTTAAACTTGCGTACACCCATGTATATAAACTGTGTGTGTATGTATATGTGTGTGTGTGTATATATATACATATATATATATACATATATATATGTGTATATATATATATATTTGTATATCCTAAGATCGCTATAGTCCAAGCTCATAAAGGCATTAATAGAATCTGCCATCACTGCCATTACTGTAAAGAACCACCATCATTGGCTTAAAATAAAAGGGGTCGCTTGTCATTCTTTGATTTTTTCTAACGGATAAAAGAGCCCCTGCTATCTGTTTATAATGCCTCTAATGTATTTGTAAAGAATTATATCTCCTTGCAAGTGTCTTCTGTCCATAAAAAACACAGTTTAGTAGCATGTCTCTGCACTCTCTCCAGCTCATTTATATCCTTCTTAACTGAAGCCCAAAACGGGCGTGCATACTCAAGATGGGGCCTTCCCATGGATCTATAAAGAGGCAAAATTACGTTTTCATCCCTCAAGTTAATGCCCTTTTTATGCAAAACTGTACTTTATTTGCTTTAGTGGCCACACAGTGACACAACCTAGCGTTAAACAGCTTGTTATGCACAAAAAATCCCCAAATCCTTCTCATTTAATTATACCCCCAACACATTACAATTTTAGTTTATATTTCAAAATTAAAGGATGTGTAGCTTACTTATGCTGTTGTACAGGGAATGCTGAGGAAGCTACAGTACCTATTTAAGATTAATACAATAGTGTTTTGAGGCTTGAATAGAGTAATATAAAGTGGGTTGTTCACCTTTATGATGCTCCGTTCACCTCACTGAAAGGAATAATCCCCAATCTTATAAATTCTGTTCCTGCTTGAACTCCTTCCCTAGATCAACTAAAACCACATGCTGTTACATACTAGTCTCTGGTCTGTTTAACTGCAGATAGCAAGTTGTATGTGCGTATCGTCAGTGTGGATTATGTGGGTGTGTAATGATATTGCACCCTGGTTTTTTTGCCTTCCTTCAGTCCATTCGATCAGCTGCTCAGGAGGAGGGCAGTACAAACTAACACGGAAACCATTTGCAGTACAGCTTGAAAACCATAGGTTTAGTGCCGTGAAGTATTATAAAGGGTCAGTGACCTCCTTGGGTGCACATCCCTGGACCATTAAGACCGATGCTAAATTAACATGTAATAATCTAATAAACAAAGGAAACTACCCCTTTTTCTTAAAAAAGAAAAACCAATGTCACAAAGTGGTTAAAGTTGAGAGTACTTCATATCAAACGTCTTACAAGTAAATGTTTGTTTTTTCACATAAAAAGAATTCAATCCTCAGAAACACAAATGTTGCAGATATTTCTTTTGTGCAAAGTCACATAAACATACAATGTAAATAAATAAACCATCTGTATTGTGATATGTCTGAAAAATTTGCAACAGTGGTAAGAAACAGGAGAAGCTTCACTTATTGGACCTTCCAGCGATGTTATCAAATGAAGACATATGCTGTCATAGCCTATCAACAGATCAATCTCATATGGCTTGACATTTAAAAAAATAAATATGTATGTATTGTGACTCATGTACAATACTGGGATTGGCTGCTCATTCACCTCTTTACAAAGAGAACTTCCCCAGAAGATAACTGGAAGATACCTATAACACTAGTGCCATGAAGAAGTAAGCTTAGTCTGGGCAAGTGGCTGGACTGCAGAGTGAGTAAGTATGCTAAGATCAGGACAGGCAGCTGGACAATAGCCATGGGACAGGCCAAGATCAGCAACAAAACAGAAAGAAGCCAAAATGATGGACTACACAAACAAAATCTAAACTAGTCAGAAACAGAGTATCACAGACAAATAAATGATGATATCCAAGCAAGTGGTACACATTCACCCTTACACACTTGTCACATTGTATATAGCGCACTCATGCAGTGGCTTTCATAACAGCATAGGCAAAAACCTACAGCAACAAGCACACGTAATGCTAGCCTGGCACAGCCAAATTATGTCTAATAAGGCACAGAAGCAACCCTCTAACACAGTGCTGTCCAACTTCTGTGGTACCGAAGGCAGGAATTTTTCTGGCCTAAGTGGTGGAGGGCCGATAATGAAAGCCAGTGTTGACCACTCCCCTTTTAAAACCACACCCATATGATGTTCATCACACCAAATAAAACATATGGTTGGTGCTCACTGCAGGGATATCACTTCTGTAAAACAAGTTCATTATGTCATATTAAGACATACCCTTAAATCCATATGCCTCATCCTCCTCTGTGGATAACACAGCAACCCCCAGCACATGGTTAAACACCTTAGGAGCACCCTTACAATTATTTCCTAATGCTAATAAACCCCTGCCAGGTTCACCTCCTACAGGCACAGTAGTAGAGTATGGCACACTCAGGCAGAGTAGGTTCCGAGGAGTATGGCACACTCAGGCAGAGTAAGTTAGGAGGAGTATGGCATACACAGGCAGAGTAGGTTAGGAGGAGTGTGGCACACACAGGCAGTGTAGTTTAGGAAGATTATGGCACACACAGGCAGAGTAGTTTAGAAAGTGTATGGCACACACAGGCAGAGTAGGTTAGGTGGAGTATGGCACACACAGACTATTCTTTGGGGTGACTAATCTCCCCGAACTTCTTCCCACGTGTCTTCCGTCTGCTTCAATGAAAAAACGCCTGCGCCAATGCACTTATTTCGGGCGACTTCGGAAATTGAAGTCCCTTATAGTTGTGACTTATGTGGTCTTATCTGAGGTTTGAACAATGCAGGGGCCTCTTGATCAATTGAAGCAGCCAAGGGGGGGGGGCAGCACTGCTCTTACATATTAATTTAGACCTTCATCATAGTGTGGCTGAAAAATTACAGAAACAGCTGGCTATACAATATAAGATTTACTCATTTGGCAAGGTCATCAGACAACCAGATTTTTCCCTGCTAAATCAACTTAAAATGGGTGATAGGCTAATCCAATAGTTTGGCCCTAGGGTAAAACAATTGGAATACAATGATGGGAATACAACTCACTGACGCAATGAGCTGATACAGTGCTCATTTTGACATGAAGATCAAACCTGCCAGACTTTCATCTGCCCAGTTTTTGGCAAGATATTGGTCAGGTGGGCCCAGTGTAGGACCCAGTGCATGGGCAGATAAGGTGGCAATTCAGTCTGAAGGCCCCAAATTAGGATCTTAAATCTGCCCATGTATGGCCCCTTCACTGTTCACAGGAAATAAGCGGTGGTCATTTTCACTTAAGAGGTGCATTTTCTCAGTCCATGGTACAATTATAGTTTCAATACTATCTAGGAGTTTCCATGCATCTGGACTCCTCACACTCTTCCAGTTCTGTTTCACATCCACACCAAAGTCATCCTCTTTACTGACTTAAAGCATCCTTTTACTGAATTACTTTACTGTTTCCTATCAATTTGGGGGGGGGGGGTGACTGATAGAACAGCAGGACAATCCTTGTATTATTGAATTTCTAATGAATTCTCGTATTTTGAATGCTTGATGCACTTTCTGCAAACACTACCTGACATGTCATTCTGGGCAAAGAATTTGATACATATATAATGTGCATGTGGATTGATAAAGCTGACATAGATTGTTTATGTGCCACATTAAAGGGATCCTGTCATCAGAAAACATGTTTTTTTCAAAACGCATCAGTTAATAGTGCTACTCCAGCAGACTTCTGCACTGAAATCCATTTCTCAAAAGAGCAAACAGATTTTTTTTATATTCAATTTTGAAATCTGACATGGGGCTAGACATTTTGTCAATTTCCCAGCTGCCCCAGTCATGTGACTTGTGCCTGCACTTTAGGAGAGAAATGCTTTCTGGCAGGCTGCTGTTTTTCCGTCTCAATGTAACTGAATGTGTCTCAGTGAGACATGGGTTTTTACTATTGAGTGTTGTTCTTAGATCTACCATGCAGCTGTTATCTTGTGTTAGGGAGCTGATATCTCGTTACCTTCCCATTGTTCTTTTGTTTGGCTGCTGTGGGGGGGGGAAGGGAGGGGGTGATATCACTCCAACTTGCAGTACAGCAGTAAAGAGTGATTGAAGGTTATCAGAGCACAAGTCACATGACTTGGGGCAGCTGGGAAATTGACAAAATGTCTAGCCCCATGTCAGATTTCAAAATTGAATATTAAAAAATCTGTTTGCTCTCTTGAGGAATGGATTTCAGGCAGAATTCTGCTGGAGCAGCTCTATTAAGTGATTCATTTTGAAAAAAACATTTTTTCCCATGACAGTATCCCTTAAAGTTATGCTAAAGTGGGCTCCTTGCTTCAAGGAATCAAGGCAAAGGACTCTTAAAAGCAAAGACTGAACTCATCAAAACTATTTCAGTAGTGGGAGCTGCTGGCTGGGGAAAAATAATGGGATGCCTTCCAGCTCCAAAGCACTTTCCTAGAAAAAGTATATCTGAAACTAACATTGGCACAGACACACAGGCACAGGGGAGCAACAATTGTTTAAAGGAATAGTTCAGTGTGAAAATAAAAACTGGGTAAATAAATAGGCTGTGCAAAATAAACAATGTTTCTAATATAGTTAGTTAGCCAAAAATGTAATATATAAAGGCTGGAGTGAACAGATGTCTAATAAAACAGCCAGAATCCAACTTCCTGCTTTTCAGCTCTATAACACTGAGTTAGTCAGCGACTTGAAGGGGGGCCACATGGAACATTTCTGTTCAGTGAGTTTGTAATTGATCCTCAGCATTCAGCTCAGATTCAAAAGCAACAGATATGACCCATGTGGCCCCCCCTCAAGTATCTGATTGGTTACTGCCTGGTAACCAGGGAAACCAGTCAGTGTAAACCAAGAGATCTGAAAAGCAGGAAGTAGTGTTTTGACAGACATGTTATACATCAAATCACTCCAGCCTTTATACATTACATTTTTGCCTAACTAACTATATTAGAAACATTTTTTATTTTGCACAGCTATCTATCTAATCTATTTACCCCGTTTTTTTTATAACACTGAACAATTCTTTTAAAGTGATACTGACACTAAAAAATTACTTTTTAAAAATATGAATGTACATTAAACGTTACCTATAGGTCATGTTGATCGTTTTTTGCTGAGAGGTTTGTTTTGTAAGCAATTGTTAGTTGAAGTGTCTAAACCTGACTGTTTTGCCAACCTGACTGTCCCATCTCAGCCTGTCATTTAAAGTTTCTAATGCTAACGGACTCCTGCTGCACAAACATGGCAGCCCCCTCATACAAGAACATGGGGCATCAGACAGGTAATGTAAAAGCATCGGGCAAATACTTATTTATAAGTTGTATTCAAAGGCAATATTATTATAGATGTAAAAAAGAGTTTAATTTCTGGTGTCAGTATCTCTTTAAGCAGAATAGGCAATTTATAGCCAGTTCTGTCAAGAATTATACTTTCTCTTCATACATAATATGAACAGTAGACAACTTAGTGTAAGAGCTGGCCAACATGCCTCCATTCACAGGAGTGCTAACCCCCAGTAGTGAGCCCTAATACAGCTTATATATGATATCTTAAAGGGGATCCGTCACCCTAAGAAATAATTCCAAATTCTTATCTATTGTGTTTATTAAGCAAAATAAACTTTTCTTACATTATATGAATTATTCAAATAGTTGTTGCCAACTGCCTTGGAATCCACAACCACAGCAAGCAGGCAGCAGCCATTTTGTAGACACTGTTATTAAGATAAGCTTTGTAACACCTTTAAAACCTTGTTTATGTGCCAGAATGTGAGACTTTGATGCCCATGCCTACTAGCTACACAATTAGAGACTGTAAGCAGGGCAGTGACATGTAGGAAATGTAAAATGGAAAGTGAAAGTAATTGCCTGCCCTGTCTCTATGCCTAAGGCATAGAGGAGGGGCAGGCAATATATGATTGACAGGTAAAATCTTTAAATGCATTTATAACAGGTAGGGATGTTATAATGAAAAAAATATTTTGGGTTTCATGATTAATATGTAAAGGACTTTGATTATGCAACTTTTTATGTCTGGGTGACAGCTCCCATTTAACAGACTTATTTACTGCACACCTCTTACAGAAGCGTATAGCATAGCAATCTTGAATGGATATATATTGGGAGTTAGTGAGGACTTGCCTTATGTTGTACACTGTTTCCTGTTTCACAGACTCTTCTGCATACAGATATTTATATATAAAAATATTACAGCTCAGTCACACGTTTTAATTTAAGTGGATTACTGACATTTCTATTGACGTGCAAAAAGGAAGATCAGAATTAATGTTTTCTTCCTTGTAAAGAGTTAATATCCGAAGGTCTGAAAAAATGGAAACAAAAAAGGTGGAGGTCACATGAATCACATAAGATAAGCATGAATGCACCCAACAACAGGCTTTCCTTTGTGTATTTTTCAACCAGGCATTTATGTCAATATTGCTCTGTTTTGAACAGAATACACATTCTCAGAAAATGTACAACATTACATGACTGGAGTGATAATATATATTACTAAATGATTATATTCTAGTACCCCTGCAAATGAAAGTAAATCCATATTTTTATTAATACAACTATTCCAGCAATAAAGTGAATTGTAATGTAGCAGATCTGAGCACAAACATAACATTCAGAAGCGCTAGGCTATAGCACTCAGCTTGAAATTGTGCTTCTCCAAAATGTTTGCCAGAGCAGAGCCACAATCTGACAGAACATGGTAGCAGAATGTTTAGAGAGTCTCCATAGTTATACAGAGCCCAAGGGGCAGATTCACTAATGGGCCGATTTTCGCCAGCGTCAGATTCGCACCCCTCCGCCAGGCACAAATTCGATACGAATACGTTAATTCGCTAAAATGCGATCTTTCATCCTGGGCATCAAACTCTGGCGACTTTCCGCTAGCGTTACTTCGGCTGTACGAGCATTTCATAGCGAAGATGCGCTAGTATTCATTTGTGTCTAGCGAAACTTCGCTAGTGATCTTGCGCTTAGGTCACTTTGCATAGGGCGTGAAATTTAAAGTTGTATGGAGGTCTTTATTATAAATGTTGCTGCAAATGGTTTAATTTACAGGTTTTACAGGACAAATGTCCAGGGAACCATAATAAAGACAAGAGAGTTAATATAATGCCCTACACATGAGCTCACTGTAAAAATTAATGTTCCATATTTTATAAAATGTGTGCAGAAAACCGGTTACCCAAAAAAATTCCAAGTTAGGACTTTTGCGGACAATCCCGCTTAAAAAAAGGAAAAGTCTCACAGGATATGATGTAAGTGACAGAAGATTGAGGAAGATCTAGCTGCTTTTTACAGCTTCACCTCGAAAAGTCGCCTGGCGATAGACTGTGAATGAACGCTAGTGACAGTCCAGTTCGATAGCAAATTGGGGCCTGCGCCTGTTAGTGAATTGGTGCTGTCTTTGGGGGTGGCACAGCTGGCGAAAAGTTGCTAGCGTTAGCCACTTCACCCTTTAGTGAATCTGCCCCTTGGTCTCCACTTATTGGTTACCAGGCAGAAACCAATCAGTGACTTGAGGGGGAAGGCACATGGGTCACATCTGTTGCTTTTGAATCTGAGCTGAATGCTGAGGATCAATTGCAAACTCACTGAACAGTTATGTCCCATGTGGCCCCCCTTAAAGTCACTGACTAACTCAGAGTTAGAGAGCTGAAAAGCAGGAAGTAGTATTCTATTATGTTAGACATCCAGTCACTCCAGCCTTTATACATTACATTTTTGACTAACTAACTATATTAGAAACATTTTTTATTTTGCACAGCCTATCTATTTACCCAGTTTTTATTTTTACACTGAACTGTTCCTTTAAAATGTACGCACAAAATTTTTGCGCGCATAGCCAAGAAGGAATTAGGGGTAACATTGTTTACATCCCCTTTAAATAAACAACTAAAGTTAGTGTGTCATGATAAACTGCCATGTTACCAAGAATCCCAAATCGATCTCACATGATGAGAAAAATGCAGCAGAACTGGGTAAGCACAAATGAAATAGTGAAATTAAACTATTTTTGGTATGAACTGAAATAAGTTTAGGAAGGCGTAGGCTTGTTTGCACAAAAGGAGCTTGGTTTAGAAACTTAATGGATAAAAAAGGAGACTCAAGATATGAAAAAAGTTCTTATTTTTAATAGTGGAGCAAGTGAGTTTCAGTTATGTGCATGGGAGAGCAAAGCACAAATAAAAATTGTAGCTGGAGAAAAGTGCCCTGAATTGTCTGCAAAGTTCCAAGTGGTATGGCCTGGTGACAGATGTTCATGTGTGACCTACAGTTAGTGAACGGTTCATTGGGTTCAACAGCTCTCTTGATGTAATTGACGTTTCAGTCAGTGACAGCATTTTGCAGACAATGTACAAGTCATTGCAAAATGAAGAATGAAAGAATACACACCTATTCATGATTTGTTCCAGTTGGAATATGGCTGTTAATAATCCTACCACATGCTACTATTATCAGTGAAAAATGTGAGCTATAGAACACATGCGACATTGGAAGACTATAAAAAACATTGCTTAAAGGCGTTGGTCACGTTTAAGTCAACTTTTAGTATGGTGTAGAGTGTGATATTCTGACACAGCTTGCAATGGGTTTTCATGTTATTTATTTTTTGAGTTATTTCGCTTTTCATTCAGCAGCTCGCCAGTTAAAGTGGACCTGTCACCCAGACATAAAAAGTTGTATAATAAAAATCCTTTTCAAATTAAACATGAAATTCTAATTATTATTTTTATTAAAGTTTTCATAGCTGTTGTAAACTCATTTAAAAATCTCAGCTGTCAATCAAATATTGCCTGCCCCTCCTCTATGCCTAAGGCAGTGTGCACAAAATGGCTCCTGCCTGCTTGTTATAATTATGAATTTCCAGAATGAAGTAAACAAGGTTTAAATAATTTATATAGCGTAATTAAAGTTTATTTTGCTTGACTAACGTGATACAATGGGATTTGGAATATTTTTTTCAGGTGACAGGTCCCCTTTAACAAATCAGTCCGGTTGTTAGGGTCCAAATTACCCTAGCAACCAGGCACTGATTTGAATAAGAGCCTTACAGAGCATTTATTTTCAAATGGCGGTCAGTGACCCCCATTTGAAAGCTGAAAAAAATCAGAAGTGGAAAGCAAATAATTAAAAAACTCAGTTCTCCTCCAAATCTGCTGATCAGCTGGCTTCTGATACATCAGAACACCCACTGCAGAAAATATACAGTATACATAAAAGCTACAGGCAATTCCCTCCTCCTGCAGCCAGTGGGCACCATATACCACCCCCACCACGTAGAGATACATAAATTGCCTTATGGCTGCGGGCTCACACCTTCTCTTGACTCCTGTAATCCCTCCCACCCTTTGGAGCCACTGCTAGGCGTAGGGGTACTGGAGGCAGCCAGCAACTAGGGGTGGGGCTAGAGAGACAGCCTATGGAGAATGGGCAGTTCTATGTGTACAAATGGGAGGGGTGTAGGAAAGCGTACATGTTGTACTGCTGCGCTTTTAATCCGGGATTCCCCCCTGCAGAATTGTTCCTGCCTGCAACTAAAGGAGACCGGGATTCCGCCAAAGGGATCAGAACTCCGCGGTGACGCGTGTTGCTTTATTTGGAGCCGCGTTTGTGATTGGTGCAGCGGACTTGTGCAGTGAGTTAGCAGCAGGCAGCGAGGTAGTGGGCCGGGCGCTGTGTGTGAAGTGGCACAGGCAGGCGGTTGTGCAGGATCTGTCATGACGCGTTCTGCTTAGAGGCAGGGTCAGAGGAAACCGAGCAGACAGGACTGTGGGAAAGCAGAGCGTGCAAGTGCAACTGTGCGCCGCTGTGTTGGTCGGGAGACTCGCCATGTGTCTGCGGGAGGCTCTATATCCCCCTCCCTGCTGCTGTCATACGCACCTTGTTTAAAAGTCACTTCTGTGCCTTTATTAGGAATTAAATGGAACCTCCTATTTCTTCCTCAAGTGTCTGAGTCTGGATTTGAGGCTTCCAGTCCCCCCAGTGCGTTGCTCTCACTGACCCCACAAGGGTCGCTTCCTGTGCATCTTACAGGGGGTGTAGTATAATCAAGGGGGCACTTGCATTTCTTTTTAAAAGCCATTAAGTAGTCATGGAGCGAAGAAGTTCTGCAGATATGTGCCATCCTCTGTTGGAAGTCAATAGCATGCCAGCCGACAAGGCGCCCAAGGAGGAGAAACGGTTTCGCCTGTGGTACATCGGCTGGTCCTCTCTAGACCGTAGAACAACCTTGCCAATGCTTCCTTGGCTTGTGGCTGAGATCCGCAGAAGGGCAGAAAGGCAAGATCCTCCTGGATGTGCGGCACCTTGCAGAGAAGTCAATCTCATGCTGGTTACTCCACACCTCCGCTGTGTGCCAGCCATGAATGGTGCCAATGCCAACAGTGCCGTCTTCATCTTTGAGCACAAAGCACAGCATATATCCCGCTTCATCCACAATAGCCAAGATCCTTCTTATTTTGCCTACCTGATAAAGACTCAGCCCGACAACCCGGAATCCGAAATGGCTTGCCATGTTTTCAAGGCCGGTAGCCCAAGACAGGTGAGACTTGAACTGATTGTCATACTTTTTATTTTGTGTTGATAAATGGGGTACCTGATATTTTGTCACGGTAATCATACCGTTGAAATAATATAATGCTGTAATGTAAAATAAACTAACGTAAGAACTAGGTTGGTTGGTTGGAAATGACCATAACCATTTTCTTATACTCTTTGTATGGGTAAGGATAATTTAATTTGATTTAATGACTTGGGCAGCCTTACTGAGCTTGTAAGTTAAACTTTAGAGGCCCAGGCTTATAGTTTTCAAGCTCACTTTGATTGGGATGGCCAAGCTTCATGAATAAGCAGTTTTTGGTTATATCTTGAATTTTAAGTGACCTTGCAAGCGTAATTTCACCCTCTGGCCCTGTTTTGTATGGCTATGTTTACTAAGGTTACATTGTTAATTTGATCCTTGGGCCTTCGTTCAAAGGACTTTGCTTTCAATTTAATGCTGCCTAGGACCCTAGTTTGGACATCTGCTCCTAGGACATTATAAGACCTTTTTAACCCCCCAACGAAGATAAAAATATACAGGCAGTTTGTTAGTTGAGAAAACTGACCCTATAGAGTTAATGTGTTTGTGTTGTGGGGGCCATAGATTTAAAGATGCATTGAGACAGGGATATATACATGTTACATTTCTGTACTTTCATTACATGAATTCACCAGATTTCTGACTATAAGCTAGAATCATTGTTTACAGTTCCATTGGCATAGTGGTCATGTGCCATGTGCTGCTTTCTTTTTGCTGACAGGAACATTTGACAAAGGGTGGGAACTGCAACGGAAAATCCACCTTTCTGTGTGTCTGTTTTCTTAGAACAGATCATGGAGAAACCAAATGCTGAATTCCATAAACAGTAAGGGTATACCTAGGCCCAGGAAGCAGCTACAGTTGTATTTGTGTAATATGACAATTTTAGTATATACAATGCAAGTAAGGATAATTATTTTGTGCATATATGTGGTACCCAAGTGTTTTACTTATGCCTGAAAAAGCTCAATGGAAGTAATGTAGGTAGACTGTGTGGAAATCACAACATTGGCAAATTCTTGCAAGGTGGGCCCTCTGATCCTATTTTTAATATGTTATCCTTGTTTGTTAAGTGATTGTAAGACCCCCTTCTCTTTATAAACCAATGTAAAGTGTTGCACTATTTTTGCTGGCCAGTGTAATATATGGTGATGTGTGTTGCACAATAATACAATGTTCTGCATTTATGTGTGTCCCATTTGACCATTGAAGTCAGACTGAATATTAATGGAAATCAGAATTTTATGTCTTATCTAGCTTACACTGTGGTGCAATATGTATTTTTATCAGCTCAACATGAGCAGATTGCTATGCTGCTGGCTAAACTAATACTAATAATGCTATTAATACTAATACAGTACAAATATGGAGGAAGACAAAGAGAGAGTGTACAAGGAGAACAACAGAAGGAATGGTCAGAAAGGTAGGAAGAGAACCAGGATGCAGCTCGATCCCAGATACCAATTGAATGGAGTATCTGCATTAGAAGAGAATGGTCGTCAGTATCTTAAAAGAGAAGGAAAGCCCCTGGGTGCAAAACCACTCCCCTCCTCCCCCCTGGCCTACCTGTCCCCCTGGGCAAAAGCCCCTAACTTGTTACTCACCCCTCTGCGCAGGTCCTGTCCACGGAGTTCACAGTCGCCATCTTCTCCCATGCACGTCTTCTTCCTGCTCTGACCGGCGTCTTCTGGCGCATGCGCAGTAGGAACAGTTACCGGTACGGCTCTAATCCACATGCGCCAAATGTCACAAAGTTTTCTGATTTCACTTTGTGACATTCGGCGCATGCGCAGTAGAGCCGTACCGGAAACTGTTTCTACTGCTCATGCGCCAGAAGACGCCGGTCAGAGCAGGAAGATGGCGACTCCGTGGACAGGACCTGCGCAGAGGGGTGAGTAACAAGTTAGGGGCATTTGCCCAGGGGGACAGGTAGGCCAGGGGGGAGGAGGTAGGGGGGGCAACACAGGGAAGGGGGGGAGGGGTTTTGCACCCAGGGGCTTTCCTTCTCCTTTAAGGCAGCCTCAGTGGAGTGTGCAGATCGAAAGCCAGACTGCATAGGGTGAAGCAGATTATTGGTGCAAAAAAAGTTAGTAATACTATAAAAGACAAGTTGTTCCAGAAGTTTAGAGGCTAGCAGTAATAGAGAGACAGGACGGTAGTTAAGACAAACAGGATGGGCCCAGTGTAGCCTTTTTCGGAATGGGCTTGACACAGGCCTGTTTAAACAACGGAGGGGAAATTACCAGAGATTATAGAGGAATTGAATATATGAATAAGTACTGGAGTAAGGACAGAGGCACACTGTTTAAGTATAGTAGAGTATAGGATCAAGTGAGCAAGTTGTTGATGGAGAGGATAGGAGACGTTTTGAGACTTCAGACACTTTTAAAAGATCATAAGAGTTGAAAAGGGAAAGAGGAGAGTTAGGAAGAGTGATAATATTGGTGTATGAAGGGTGGGAAAACTGTTTGTGGATAGAATTGATTTGCTTTAAAGGACAAGGAAAGTAAAACTAAATAAATAGGTAAGGAATGTTGTACATTATGTTTGGGGCTTCTGTACCAACCACAGCCCTTTAGCAGTAAAAATCTGTGCCTCCAAAGATGCCCCAGTAGCTCCCTATCTTCTTTGCTGCTGATTCACTGCACATGCTCTGTGCTGTCACTTACTGAGCTTAGGGACCCACTCAAAATATACAGTACATATAGAATAAAAAATGTCACAATAAAAGGCTGATTAGTAATTAATACAATTATTACAGACAAACCTCATTTTCTGCTGGATAATTAGTGACAACCCCCTAAAGCTTAGCTTCTCAACAGCTGCTCAGAGCCCACTGAGCATGTGAGTGTCACAGACACTTTCCAAGATGGTGACCCGCTGTGACAAGTTTTAATTCCTGGATTATTGCTGCTATTGAGAGGCTGAAACTTTAGGCTGGTGCAATAAGCTCAGTATATAAAACATGGCATTGTAAGCCCTATTCATTTTTAGGGTTTAGTTCTCCTTTAAAGAAGTCAGCAAAGTCCTGGGATGGAGTAATGAGTTGAATATGGAAAACAACCGTTGTGAGTTGGATTTATTATCATTTGTGAGTGTACTATATAATTCTTGCTTAGCCTGGGATAAGGCAGTACCAAGGCAGGCCATTAGAAATTCATAGTGGAGGAAGTCTGCTTTTGTACAGGATTTCCTCCACGTGTGCTCTGCCATTTGCATACAGCAACGCAGAAATCTTGTCTGAGAGTTCATCCAGGGATGGGGATTACGACCTGATTGTGTTGTGGCTGCAGAGAGGCATGGGTATTGATAGCTGCAGTCAGAACTGACTAGGTATTTACTAGAGAATCTGGATCAGAGGAAGTACTGATGGAGGAGAAGCTAGAACCGAGCGAATGATAGATCAGTTGTATTAACAGTGTGGGTGTAACAAACCAGAATTTTTGGCTGAGGGTTAGCAGAAGGGGTAGTGTGTGAAATAGAAAAAGACATAAAATGGTGGTATACTGAAAGAGGAAAATGATCCCTGTTAAATGCAGAAAGATTTCGGTTTTTAGTAAAGACGCTTCATCCTCGGATACAGACAGGAGACACACTTGACCAATATAATCTGAAAAATATGGTAATCTGTGCATAAGCTGCATTGGATGCTGTACATGGAAACATGCACAGGGGTGCGTGCATAAATGCTTAAAACAAAAGTACAATTGAATCCTGTAGGGAGCAAGAAACAAACAGGAAATGCAATAGCCTTGAGCAAACATTTGTTTGGCATGAGGGTGACAAAATTAAAATGGATGATATTTGTCACAGGGCCAACATAGCACATGACCTAATTAACCCATCCCATGTCCGAAGCATGTTCAGTATTGGTTACAATATTTCACTGGCTGGGACTGAGACTGTTAGTACTAAAGGAAAATACAAAATAGCAAAGTACAGAAATTAGTCAGAAAAAAAGATATCCTTTACAGTAAATGTGAAAATGGGTCAGTTAAACTTACAGTTTGACAATGTATGAAGCCAATGTCGATAAAAGGAAAAAATGTCCTTTCTTGACTAACCTTTTACAAAGCATCAAGTGGTGCACACTTAGGGGGTTCTTTATCAAAGGTCGAATCTTAGAGTTTTATACACGTAGAATGAACTCACAACTCAAATGGTTTCAAATTTAAGAATAGAGGTTGGAATTAACAACCCAAAGATTGAAATCGAGTTTTCGGCAGGTTAAAACCCAAATTGCTCAAATTGATTGAGTTTTCAGGCAAAACTCTCAGAAAAATCCTCGAACATCTGTCTGTCAGCCCTGTACACCCACCGCTGCAACCCTCACCTGTGTGTTTGTTGAAATAAAGCCGAAAAATTTTACACAAACGCTGTTGTCCTCACATGGTGTCCTGGATCGGCGCCTAGTATGCAAGAGTACTGTTTGTCCTGTATATAATACAGAAAACCTATAAATAAATTGTAAAATATATTCTTAAAAATGGCCATGTTATTAGTTAGAAGCAGTGCTTGATATAAGTCTTTGAAATGTGTACATTAAAAGAAGTACCTTTCAATTAGAAAAAAAGGAGGTTCCGCCTAAATATTCGAAAGGGCTTTTCTACAGTGAGAGCTGTGAAGATTTTAAATTCTCTCTCCCTGAATCAGTTGTACTGTCTAATAAATTAGATAGCGTTAAGAAGGGGTTGCATGGCTTTTTAGCAATTGAGGGAATACAGGGTTATGGGAGTTATCTTATGGTACAAGTTGATCCAGGGACTAGTCCGATTGCTATTTTGGAGAAATCAGAAAGGAATTTTTCCCCCTCTGAGGCAAATTGGAGAGGCTTCAAATGTTTTTTTGCCTTCCTTTGGATCAACTAGCAGTTAGGAGGGTTAAAATAAAGTTAATAGGTTGAACTTGCTGGAAGTGTATTTTTTGTTCAACCTAACTTAACTTACTATGTTACCTTCAAAATTGGATATGGGTCTTTCTTAATCTCCCACCCACAGTCGCCACAGAGTTCCATTGCCTGGGTATAAGAACTTGTTCATCAGAATAATGCCTTTACATGGTCATGGAACGCCATGATTACTTCTAATATACTATAAGGTGTACTTTGTTCCATAGATATGAAGTGGTAGCCAAATATGGAATGGAATGGCATGCTTTTAATACCCTGTAAAAAATGACATGAAGTTTTTTGAATCCGTATTTGCTGCCTCGTGTATGATAGTGTAGCATAGCTTTGTTTGGGTATTCAGAGGTGTTCTGAGATTAGGCTGTGTGCAATAGGATCTGTTTAGCTGTACAGAATTCCCTGTGTGATGTCTGTGCTGAAGAGTGCAGTGCTCTCACAGGCAGCAGGTTTATATTTTGCCTTTGGATCCAACTGGGACACAGTTACATCCTAGAGGCTTAGTGCTGTCTGCAATCAGCAGTAGACAGGGGCATATTTATTATGCTGTGTAAAATGAAATTCGACAACAAAACGGTTGGTCCCATAATTTCCATCTCTGTCCAGCGCCACTGAAAAGAGAGTTGTGATAACAGACTCATTCAGTGGGTGGGCAGAACACAGCACCATCGCCGGATTTAGTGGGTGGGCACCCCAGGTGTGTACCCCGGAAAGCGGCTGGGCACCATGCCGTCCCTAATATTTTGCGGCCCTAGGCCCGGGCCTTTGTGAGCTTGCTACAAATCCTGGCCCCGCACAGCACCGCTAGTAATAAAGGACCAGCCCAAATTTAAAGTTTGTGACCAGATTTATTGTGTTAAATCTTAGCTGCAGTTGTATAATTGATTCCTAATTCTATTCTGTTGGAAACCAACCAGTATTTCTTTCTAAAATGGAATGGTGTATCTGTGCATTCCAGATTCTGTTATTAGTCACTAAAAATAGTAGAATGAAGATTATGCTGTGTTTCGACTACAATAATTGGCTAATAGAGACAGGGTCAGCGCACCTAAAATACCTTGTACACTGTCTGTCTGTAGATAGCAACAAGCTGCTCTGTGAAAGTTCAAGGGTATAGACACACACCCAGACACACACCGATGCTGCAAAAAAAACATTTCCCAGCTAAAACCTGTCGTAGGGTCACGTAGAAGTCAAGGGCAGAGGTCCCTTGAACCATCTGAAGATGTTTTTAGCCTTCATGATGTTTGGGTTTTTTTTGGTGGGTTGCGCTTGAAAACTCAACAATTTTAACTATATATTTTATTTTTTTTTTCTCCAATAACGCGATCAATTCAAGTATTGAGTTTTTTTACATTCCACTTTTTCATAAACAAGCAAACATTTGAGATGTGAGTTCAAGGTAGAAAAAAACCTCACAAACTCGACCTTTGCTAAGTAACCCCCTATATGTCCTTATTTGCCTTACGGCTTCTTCAGTACAGGACCCATTTACTATGTGGAGCAAAATAGCTTTCAGCTGTTGGCTGTATTAAGAACAAATAGAGAAGAAATATGCTGCAATCTGGTCCAGGTGTCATTGACACTGAGCCCTGGTCTGATATTTCTTGGTTTTGGCTTTAGAATAACAAAATGACAAAATATTTTTAACTGGGGAGGGGGGTACAACTGCTAAGTTTTGTGTTTCAGTCCCTGTGCTTGTACAGTAAAGCTAATAGCCACAGCATGTAAAACCTGAATATGCTGAAGGGAATAGGTCTATAGTACATAAAGCCAAATGGTTGAAATATATGTGGGAGATATCAATAAGGGATAGTAATACAATAAAAAATGCCCTACAGTTATAGAACTATAAGCAACTAAGAAAGTGTTGACATCACTAAAGTAACATTCGCACAAGAGGTACAGGTACGGAATCTCTTATCCGGAAACCTGGTTTTCAGAAAGCACAGAATTACAGCAATGATTTCTTTTTAATGATAAAACAGTGCATTGTACTTGATGGTAACTAAGCTGCATGAATCCATATTGACTGCAAAACAATCCTGTTAGAGCGTATGTATGTCTGCAAGTGAGCATAGTGCAATTTTGAGTGTAATTGCCTTGTTTTTTCCCAATGAGACTTAATTTTTCCCACAATTCTGGCGCCAATGCAGTTGCAACTTTTTTATTTCTGGTGTTTAGTTTGCAAAGTGACACTCTATTCTTTTGGCAGAACTGAACTGTGCCCCAGTGTTCCCTTGCAAATAAACACTGTCTGCTGCATCAATAGACTAAACTAAGGGAGCACTATTGTGTATATTTAACATTATTAATATTTAATATTATTATTATTTTTTTTATTTTTTTTTAGCGGACTTAAGGTTTGATGATCTAAATTACAGAAAGACTCCTTATATAGAAAATCCAGGTCCCAAGCATTATGGATAATAGATTCTGTATGTGTACAGAACAATTGACTTAATGCTCGCAGGGCAATAGAAGCTATTATTAGTCCTTTAAATCCTTCCTCTTTCATCTGCCTAGGTATCCATATCAGTTCAAAAACGTGTTGTTTCTATGTATAGCATCCATATGCTCTGTGATTAAAAATTATGAAAATGTGTAGGCACCTCTATTGTACTGTGTGTGTGGTTCTCTTCCTTCTGCTAATAACATGGCTGCTGTACATGGGAAAGTGTACAGGAGCTCAAAATGAGATAACAAACAAAGACACAGAGAAAACAACAATTTCTGTCTCCATAATCTGAATAATAAATAACTACCACAAGGGTGGTTTAATGTAGATTTTTGGCTACACTTTGCTGGTCAGCAGCTCACGATATGCTGGAAGATCCTGTTCTGCCTTTCGGTCACCCCACCTGTATATTGAAATGCAAATTCTAACTAAATTATCCACGATTAACAATTTATTTCTGCTAAGTAAATCTTTCTTTTCCTTGCTTCTCATCAATTAGCAGTGGTTTGTTGTAGGACAAATGTTTGTTTTCAACTACAGCATGCGGTATGTTTCGTTTTGGTTTTGATAAACTTTTTCAGAATCCTAATATTTGAAAGAAATCTCTATGCTAAACTAGTTAATGAAACATCCAGTTTTCAGTTTCTGGAATAACAATGCAAAATTTTAACTTGACCACAGAACATGCCCTGTCATGTTCACACAATAGCTAGTTTGGGCACTACCTAAAGGTGGCAATAAATGCACCAATTAATATTGTATGAAATAAATTTTTGTATATTAGGTGCGTGCATGGTGGGAGATGAGCCTACTGATATCTGCAGGAGACTTGAATATTGGTCAGCTTGTCGATCGGACTGGCTGAAAATTTTGATTTCTGGAAATATCTGAAACTAACTGAACTGAAAAAAGTGTCGGAAGTTATATCTTAAAACTGTAGTAGAAGCTCTAGGATGCTCAGAATGTCCACAAAGGGGTTAAAGTCAAGAGTTGCTGTGGTGACCTCTTCAACAAATTTTTAATTGTGTGTGCTTACCTCACAGAACTATAGCATTGTACTATAATAGCCATTGTTCAGAAGGAAAAATCAGCCTCTATGTGCATTGTAACGTATGGCAGTATTTTGTACTGCAGATTTATAGAGAATGAATCGAAACATTCATTTCACTTCTGTTGTGCTATATTTATTTATATACTAATAGATACATATTTATAGACATGGAGGAGATGTTATCTAGAAGATTTTCTTAATTAAAATAAATGCTAGCCTTGCAAATGTACTGTTGTAATTGTATGTACAAAAAGCCGCACCTCTCACCTTTCCTTTGATGTTCCTGCTTAGGTGGTGCAGATTTCTCAAGACGGTCAGCACACGTCATAACATTCAGTGGAAAGTAGAAAGAGACTTTCGTCAGGGAGGGTTAATCCCCCCCGAAACGTTGATGCACAGGTGGTCACAATAAAAAATAGGGGACGCTCCCCACCTGCAACATATTTGGTGTCTGTGCGATTCTCTTTCTACTTTCCACTGTTGTAATTGTAGCCCTCAGTATGCTCATCCAGCTCTTTGCTGGGACTTGCTTTTATTTAAGAAACGATGGGCTAGTGTTTTAAACTGTACTTAAAAAGTACTGAAGTAGTTAACTTGTTCTTGTGCTTGGGTGTGACTTGTGCAATGATGTTGGAAGTTTAAATATTATGCTTTTAAGCTGATAAGATATGGAAGAAAACATATATGGCTATACAGCAGATTCAATATTACGTGGCCAATAGGTGGGCACAGTAGATGTTGTCAAAACAATATATGGGATAGATATACCTCAATCCTGTTCTTTACTATTGTCTGAACAAAGATAATGAATCCTGGAGTCCTGTTGACTCTACTAGTTAATCACTGTTTATCTTTAGGAACAACTCTGTACAGATTACATTACAGCAAATGGGAGCTTATGTTCTTAAATCTGCTGTTGTAACTGCCTCATGTTCTAATCTGCTTTCAGTCACACAATAGTTAAATGTACAGTTGGCATGTACGGAATGGAACCGATGGTCCAGCAGAAAAGGGGTTGTTCACCTTTACATTAACTTTTAGTATGATATAGAGAGTGATATTCTGAGACAATTTATAACTAGCTTTCATTTATAATTGTTTGTGGTTTTAAGTTATTTAGATTTTTATTCAGCAGCTCTCCACTTTGCAATTCCAGCAATCTAGTTGCTAGGGTGCAAATTACCCTAGCAACCATGCATTGATATAAATAAGAGACTGTAATATGAATACGAGAGTGTCCAAGTAGTAATAAAAAGTAGCAATAACAATAAATTTGTAGCCTTACAGAGCATTTGTTTTTTAGATGGGGTCAGTGACCCCCCATTTGAAAGCAGGAAAGACATTAAAGAAGAAGGCAAATAATTTAAAAACTGTAAAAAAAATACATGATATGCTAAAAGTTAACTTAAAAGTGAACCATCCCTTCAAGTGAACAGTGCCAGCCAGGTTGAATGATTAAATGTTGAAATGCAATGCTTCTTCAATAAAGCATCTGTATTTATTAATTTAAAGGAAAACTATACCCCCAAAATGAATACTTAAGCAACAGATAGTTTTATATCAAATTGAATGACATATTAAAGAATCGTACCAAACTGGAATATATATTTACATAAATATTGCCCTTTTACATCTCTTGCCTTGAACCACCATTTCGTGACTCTATCTGTGCTGCCTCGGAGATCACCTGACCAGAAATACTACAACACTAACTGTAACAGGAAGAAGTGAGGAAGCAAAAGGCAGGACTCTGTCTGTTAATTGGCTCATGTGACCTTACATGTGGTTTGTATGTGTGCACAGTGAATCTTACAATCTCAGGGAGCGGCCCTTATTTTTTAAAATGGCAATTTTCTATTTATGATTACCCAATGGCACATACTACTAAAAAAGTATATTATCATGATAATGGTTCATTTACAAGAAGCTGGGGTTTACACATGAGCTGTTTTACTCAGTATCTTTTAATAGAGACCTACATTGTTTGGGGGGTATAGTTTTCCTTTAAGGCTTATTTTTTCCTTACCTTCCTTTAGGCATTTGAGTGAGGCTTGTGGTGTCACTTACCCCACTTACACATTTTATAGAATAGAAACTTCTTGGTTCATGAACCTTCTACCAGCCATTTAATGGATGCTTATATTGATTATAGTACACAAGAGACATGAATATCCTGTAAATTATATCCTTATAATCGGAGCTTAGTGATGTCATTTCTGTCACATGACTCACGGAAACTTGTGTATTATAATAAATAAAGTACCCCCTGTTGCAAAATATGAGGATATTTGAAGTCGCCTCGGATTTCCATGACCTGTAAATGGTCATGGAACTCATTTGTTACTTATAATACCCTTATTATTTACAAACGGGGTTATTTTATTTACTATATATTTCACAAGAACAGCATGATCCTGCGCCATACCTACCAGTTTTCTCATTGGTATTAGTGGAAGAAAGCTCTTGTTTTGTTGCATGTCATGTCTCTGAGAGTTCTGGGACTAAATCTAAATGTGCCATTAACTTTGAATGGGTCTGCAAGAGATCAAAGATATATAGGCTTTCCAGGAACATGCACAGACCTATTGATGTGCTCAGTTACTTACTAGGTGGAATGTTGCACGTATGCTTAGCTGCTGACTGTGAAAGACTGATATTCTGCCAGTGAGGGAGGAGATCCTATCCCAGGCATTGAATGCACATGCTCGTCTCCTCATTACATAATATTAAATCTAGGCATGTACTGAATGATTGATGACCTTTTGGAAGTCAAGTATAGAATCCTCCACAATATGATTTCAGCAAAATACGTAAATGAGTTCAACATCCTGCATTCTCTTTCTTTCTCTCTGTATAAACATACAGAAAATGTCAATGTTCATGTATAAATTACAGCAGAATATGTCCGCACTATAGCTTATATTGCCTCTAGGAAAGCGTTTACATTTTTCCCCAATTTTTTTTCTGCCATTCTATACTCCTTTTCTGATATGCTGCTAATTCTGCTTGGGCAGAATCCTAAATTAGCTGAAACCCCACGTGAGTCTTTTTTTGATGTTTTCTGTCTGTATCAACACAAAGGTCCCTATTTAATGAACCAACTTTGGCTGATCCAACCATTAGACCCTCAGGCCAATAATCATCTTGTAATATTGGCATATGCAGATGCTTTATGAGAGGGCCTATCAATAGGGTGATGTCTTCCTTATCCGATGGAACATATAAACCTTCCTGATATCTGGTAAATGCCTGGGTAGATATTGGATGGATAAGTGGTTGGGTAGGTCCTATATAGTCTGTAGGAGACTAATATCAGCTTTAAGCTGGCCATAGATGTTAGGATTTTTGAAAGGTCTTTTCGTTGTCATAAGATGAAGCTTATCTTGTAACGATCGTTTAAACATAAAATTTGTCAGTCAACTAAAAAGACCATTTCAAGCAATGTTGTCTAGTTGAAGCCAGGAAAATTTAGGGTAGCTGCCTGCTTGACCCAGCAAACGATTGGACAATAGATAGATTTCACTTTGACCAATGACAATTTACTAACCTGGCTGATCAATTTTCTGACAGATGTCGGATGAAAAATTGATAGATAAATGATCGTTCGATTCCCACTAACCTTACGATAATTTTACGGATTGTTTGGATTGCACTAAAATCGGTCGTTCATCAAAGAAAAATATATTCATTTATGGGGGCCTTAGTCTTGTACCAAAGACCCAGTAGTAGGAGTGGAATGACATTGGCGGTGCTTAAGGGGTTGTTTCTGCAGGTTTTTGGAGAGGAATTCCTGCATAGATTACCCTATTGCGATGATTTATGTCAGTCTCAAGTTATTTTTCATATAGTGTGTTGGAGAATGTGGGTTTTGTAATAAAATGGGCAACATTTACTACAGGTCTAACCACCTATATCAACCAGTCCACAGGTAGCGTTTACTGTCACCTGTTTAAAAGCAAACACGTTATTGGTTGCTATGGGTTACTGCACCTGGGCAAATTTTGTGTAAAAATATTTTTTTACGCTACATTAAAGAATAGTATATTAATTAAACAAGCCTTCTTATTGAAGGGTGCTAAACCTTATGAACCCTTACCCTGCCTTTAGTCACGCTGGTTCTGCCCATACTGTTCTTGTTTATACACTATGTAAGATTCCTGAACGGCTTAAACTGACATCTCTGTATTCTTTTAGATGTCATTTATTAACCGGCACTCTGAGGGCTGCATGAAAACGAACAAGATCTAGTGGAGCCCTAGGCATTATTGCAGTCAGAACACATTCTTTGGTTTCTGAATATATCTGTATATTTCTTTCCTTGGAAATAATTGTGGCTGTTGCTTTTATTAGATGACCTTAAGTTCTAATAGTGTCAGGGAACCTGACATCAGGGCCCACAATTGCATCAATTATATGTTGGTAGATATATTTATGGTGCTATAGAGGACTATAGTAGAAATACAAAGGACTGATGGCAATTGCCTTTGGATGGGGCTCACTAAAGCTAGGCCCACCAAGAGATCCTCTGCCAATTTGACCCTGAATAGTAAAAAATATATATATAATTCTGAAATATAAGTAAATATATTTAATGTATATCTATAAATATATAATATAAAATAAATAAGTGCTGTTGAAATGAGCTGACCTACATTTCATAAGCTGAAAGGCAAAACTTACATTGGTTATTCAGTTAAAAGTTATTTGGTAGTGAAAGCAGTACCTGACCATGTCTATTCTCTGCTAGTTCTGCAACAATGTAGCAGAAGCCAACAACTTGCCAGACCTACAAAAGAACTGACCACTGCTACATTGTTTCAGCCAGAAGTGAGTTCACAGATAAACATTGTTTCAATTGCAGTTTACAGAAATTTGTACACACACACAAATACCCTAAGGGGCAAATTTACTAAAGGGCGAAGTGACTAACACGGACGAAAATTCGCCAGCGTGACGTAATTTCGGTACTCTGCCTATTTACTAACAGGCGTAACTTCACTAGAGAGAGACTCTAGCGGTACTTTGCTCCCTAACACCTGGCGAATTTGCTCTGGTGAATGGACATAACTACGCAAATTCACTAAGATGTGGATTTTACTGAACGTTACTTCTTGCGCCAGATTTGCCTTTGTCACCTCAGACCAGGCGAAGTGCAATAGATTAGATAGGAGTTCCTAAATAAATAGTTTAAAATTGTTCTACGTCCCAAATAACGCTAACGTCTTTTCCTTTTTCAGGATAATAGGCTGCAAAAGATCGTCATTCCCCCCCCCAACATATGGCTCATAAACTATACACTGGGCTCATGTGTAGGGCAATATAACAACTTTATTTTATTAAGGTTTCCCAGGCTTGTTTAGTGTAATGTATCTGCTGAAACATTTACGTCCATTGAACTTTAACGTTCCTCCGTATGCAAATTAGGCAACGCTAGCGCAACTTCGCTTCGTTTGGCGCAGTAGTGCTAGCGCAACTTCGCCAGCGTTCGGTGCCCTGGACGCAACTTCGGATTTTAGTGAATTATAGTTGTCAAATCGACACCTTGTTTAGTGTTGCGCTGTGAGCGGAATCGTCGCTGGCGAATTTTCAGAGGTTAGTGAATTTGCCCTTTTGTTGTTAATATAAATTTTATGCACTGCTGGTGCTATATGATCACTCTCTAGATTTGTTTACAAAGAGAATAGGGTAATAAAGGTTTGTCTTCATCTGCCACCAGTATTGTTATTAAATTAAGGGGGCACTTATGGGGTGAATTCTGTAAGTATTTGATTAATCAGCCAACTGGTAAATACATTAGTATTTTGCTGTTTATCCTCACTTACTGTCTGTCTGGTCATGACAGTCAGTTGTTTGGTTTCTTGTGCTGGATGTTCAGTGTTCAAGTGATAAGCTCTGATGTGGTTGTATGTGAGTAATTGGGTGGGGGCCCATCTTACAGACTTCTGGTCTGCCAGTTTGATAAAAAAAATGACAGACTTGGGTCATTAGAAATAATTTAATGTAGAGCTTAAGCTGCACAAAATCCAAGAGCCATTATACTGATTACCTATTTAGACAACATATACTTGTTTTGCATTGCTCTTCTGGCTGAGCAAAACAGGAACATCTCTAGGTGTGTGGGATACGTAAAGTGAAAGTTATAGTAAAGTCACAAAAGCATTCTGCATTCTTTTATGATAATTTGGCCGGCAGATTTCCTACGCATAACAGCGTATTAGGTCTTAATAAATATTTACAAAAAAAAAAGTAAATACTCTGAAAATGACAATATTATCATTTCACAAAATCCGATTTTTCACTTCAGTTCCATTGTTTAATAGCCATTCATATTATCAGGCACCTAAAAAACTTGGCATGAAGAAAACATTTCTTTATCTATATACCTTTCCAAAAGTGAATGACCATTATTGAAAAGAAAAATTGGGCATGGATCTATGAAAATGCTCCCAGCTACTGTATTTCAACAATTCTGGATCCAGGTCAGTGCTGCTGTTTCAGGACACCTAAGTGCTGCACATTGATAAATCAGATATGTACACTCTTGTTTTTCCTGAGGGTGAGTTCTAGCAATGACAACACAATACACCCACTCTCCTAACGTGCTCACATGCAGTTCATTTTTTTAGACCAGCATGATGACAGACAACCCGAAACAGGTTTTTGTTCTGCTGGAGAAATACTGCCAGTATTTTTTTTTTTAAAGGATGTTGATTTTATCTAAAACTATTCACTTCTAAAAGACAACAAACCTATTTTTCCCCACTGGTGCCAAGTGTATTATAACTGGGTAGTTTTTTGTGCCAAGCTCTAAATAGTAATCAAATAAAAAATGCAGTCCATTAAGCAATTTGTTCCTTTAGTAAGAACAGCATTCAGAAGTTAGTGCTGAAGCCATATGTTTTCCTGGGATAAAACAATGTGAAATAGGGTGCTGAAGAAGGATGTGTCCTTCTTATTTCTGTTCTGTGTACAGATATAGGATCAGTTATCCAGAATCCTTGGGGCCTGGGGTTTTCCAGATAATGGATAGTTACATAATTTTAGTTTTTCATACGTATTCTGTGATTCGGAGTTTCTGGATAACGGGTTTCAAGATAACGGATTCCATACCTGTACTTTAATGCAGTCTGAGCAGCCTTCTACACAGTTACCTTTTTCCTAATTTGTTACTAAGTACAATGTTTGTTGCATTCAAGTCAACTGACAGGATATTCATCTTTAAAAAGCCCTTTATTTCCTTATGTGAGATTATTCAGGCGATTTTCTGCTGGATATCATCCAGTTCCACTCACTGAAAAAACTCCTAGTACAACACAAGATGTACCTTGCTCATTGTATTTAACATAATCTTTTTGGTGGGAGATTTCCTTTAAATGATCTGCTGTAAACGTTATTTTTCCATTACTGATAAGCGTGTAGTTGCTTTCATTATTTTGTTTTTACACTGTATGTACAGAAACGAAATGCCAGCACGTAGCTTGCAGCTTTGTGTCCCTATATGGTTGTGGAACAGCTCATTGATGTCTAATATCCTTATATTTTTCAACAGGAAGTATATTATTCCTCATATTAACTCTGTTTTTCTTGTGTAAACATACCACCAGGCTGATGTGCAGTGATATGTTGCAGTGGCCCATGGGTACATTTCTACATTTTGTTTCTTTTTATTAGCCGAACATGCAGGGAAATATAAATTGGGTAATTTGGAAATTGGAATTTCCCATTTCCCTGTTCTTACATCTTAACAGACTCTGCAAAGTCGGCTAAAGTAACTAGGAACAAACAAGTTACACGTGTAGTGCTAGACACTGGCATAGGTAGTAAAATGGTGGTTTCTGTTCAAGTTTACTGCACCTACCTGTACGTGACTTTTCATGCATGATTTTACTGTTTTACATCTATCTATCTATCTATCTATCTATCTATCTATCTATCTATCTATCTATCTATCTATCTATATATATATATATATATATATATATATATATATATATATATATATATTGTACTGCATTTGTACATAACGATCAGTGGTGTAGAAATCAGCACAGAAGATTGTATTTTTGCACTTTTTAGATACTGAGCAAGAAGCACCAGAGATAGATTGGAGCAATTTGATTTGTAATTCTCTCAATCAGTTAAACTGAACTAGTTGAAGAGAAATGGTAGCTTTTAGGTATGGGGGAAGAAAACAATCCGGATATCGCCACAGTCATTTCAATGGCAGTTGGTAAAACTTGCAGATCAGACTATAGTCACTGCTGTTCTTCTTGTGTTTTAACATGCTCAGTGAGGTTATTAGAAAATAAAAGGATTTACCTTAAGGCTTTTATGTAAGGTTTTTGGAGCCTCGTGCACAGCATTTTTGGGGCCAAGAATTGATGTTTGGGCACATTTACATTAACTCCAAATTACTTGCATTTGTATCATTGCTGGTGCTATAGTTACAGGAAACCACTAATCTAAATCTAAGATTTGATAAAAAAAAAAAAAACAGTAGCATATATATATATATATATATATATATATATATATATATATATATATATATATATATATATATATATATATATATATATATATATATATATATATATATATATATATATATATATATATATATATATATATATATATATATCTCTCTATCTATCTCTCTCTCTCTAAAACATTTAGGGGGTTATTTATCAAGGTCCGAATTTATCTGAATATCGGCTGCTACAAACTCCGGTCTAACCCGCTCGGGTTTTCCCGCGCTTAATTATTACAATTTCCCGAAAAATTACCTTTGCAGGAAAAGCTCCGAATTTCACGTTTTTTTTCATGAATTTTCACCGAGAACTACAAATTTTTCCTCCAAAAGCATTGTGAAATTGTCCGAAACCCCCAACAAAACCAAAAATCAGTGGGACTGTTCCCATTGACTTTTATGCAACCTCGACAGGTTTGAGATGCAGTGGTTTTATATTTAGGCTTTTTAGCCCTCGGGGTTTAATAAATTCCAAAAAATTTGTGATTTTTTTTATAAGTCTGATTTTATAAAAACAATAGGGTTTCACCGAATCCAGGATTCGGCCTTTTCAGCAGGATTCGGATTCGGCCGAATCCTTCTGCCCGGCCAAACCGAATCCTGATTTGCATATGCAAATTAGGGGCGGGGAGGGAAATCGTGTGACTTTTTGTCACAAAACCAGGAAGTAAAAAAATGTTTGTCCATTCCCAGCCCTAATTTGCATATGCAAATTAGGATTTGGTTCGTTATTCGGCCGAATCTTTCGCGAAGGATTCGCGGGTTCGGCCGAATCCAAAATAGTGGATTCGGTGCATCCCTAAAAAACAATCACAAATGTTTCGGATTTCGGGGAATTTCGGGTATTTGGAGCTTAGTAAATAACCCCGTTAGTCTTAAAAGTGCTTTCATAAAACCTACAGTTATCATTTATAGGTTCAAGATTTGTAAAAGGGGCACAGCTTGAAACTCAATGTTCAGTTTATGGTTTTTATTTTGATATTTACTATTTACTATGGAGGTTTTAGAGAGAGAGAGAGAGAGACTAATTTTCTAAACAGAAAAATGGAGGTGGAATATTAATAGATTGTGCTTATCAACCTGCTTACCAGAAAACTCCAAATATCGGGAAGGGAATCTCCATTCATTTTAAACATATTATTAACATTTTTTCCTGTTTTCCTTTTTCTCTGTAATAATAAACCAGTGCCTTTTACTTAATCCTAATTAAGCTGCATAAATCCATTTATGTGACAGAACACTCCTATTGGGTTTATTTAGGGGCCTAATTATGATTGCTTGAGCTTGTTGGCTCGAGGAATCATCAAAGAAAACTACTGTGAGTTCCATACTCCCTCTGGGTTTCGGGTAGAAAAGAAATGCAATTTCCGTAATTTTCCCAAACAGGTTTTTATTGCAAAGAAAATACAGAAACTCAAGGCGGGTTTCCTTGATGCTTGAGCAATCATAAATAGGCCCCTTAATGTTTAAATGTTTTTTTTTAGTAGACTTAAGGTATGGGGATCCAAACTAAGGGAGGATCCCTTACCCATAAAACCCCAAGTATCACTCAATCTGGATAATAAATGCCATCCCGTTTTGAAGGGATGTTGACAACACAATCAGCTTTTTCAGTCTATTTATGATTTGTAGATTTCTAGTTTTGAAATAAAGTCCAGAAACCAGGTCTATGAAAAGAGGTAGAGCTTGCAGCATATGACCGGTGTCCATAACCAGTTTAAGAGACAGCACCAAGGCTATAGGCAGTACCTACAAATGGTACAAGAATCATTCTAGGTGCATGACATTTTGCTTAAAGGGAAGCAGCACCTCATGCCCAGTTCTACAACTCTTCAAATACTATGTGGACATTTTAATAAAGTTGAAGCAAGGGAAGACTGTAGGGTTCATGCATGACAAATGCAGAACTCTTGGCAAAAAAAAACAAAACAGTTACGTAACCAGCTTTGATTTGTCTATAGATTAGTGTACATTTCAAAGATTTTATATGTAAACTGCAAGTTATCCCTAGGGGGCCCACCATTTAGCTCTTTGCCCAGGGCCACCCAAAGCCTTAAAATGGCCCTGGTTATCCCAATCAATAAGAGTTTTTGTCTAATATTGAAATACAGATTGTTTGTCTCTCTCCCTGTGAGTCTGTTGGACTCCCCTTTTGAAGCAGCAGTCTTAAGGTGGCCATAGACCCACAGATAATATTGTACGAAGCAAATTTTCATGATATTCTGTGCGTGTATGGTGGAAAAAGGGCTGACCGTGATCGGCAGAAAACTTGGATATTGATCGGCTCATCAATCGGGCTGGACGGAAAATTTTAATTGGTGCCGTTGAAGGCACCAAAACATCGGCCACTGTTAGTGCTGAATCATCAGATACAGGTAGCATTCTATTGTTTCTACCTGTATATCTGACGATTCATCTATACACATGTTTATTGAAACAAACAATCTTTCTTGGAAAGGTCTTTTCCAAGAAAGATCGTAATTGTTACGTCCATGGCCACCTTTAGAGCTACTTTATTTGTATTTTGTTTTATTTACTGGAATAGGTAGCTGGTGGAGAGATTGTGTGTGCAGTGCAAGTCATGTACTTATAAAAAAACTTTAATTACAAACTTAGTAGGGTGTGCCCAAGTAACCTTTAACAGCTGTCGTTAGACTGTGAAAAAATTAACTCTGACTTCTCTCCGCATAGAATTGTACTTTAAGCTTTTTGGTTGTGGGTGAATAGACTCAGAATATTCAAACTAACCCTTGGGTTATCATCTGAACCCCCTTTTTTTTAGAAGCTCCAGGGAGCTCAAGATTTAATTAGCACCTTAATTCAGCAACATTTTGCCACAACCATGTGTCCCTTCAAGACCAAATTTTTAGGTCAAGTCTCTTTTCATGGCATTCTGATGCCTTCCATTTTAATACTTTATCACACTCATAATCAAGATATCAATCCGCAATGCTTTTCAAAATGCTTGTTGTAGATAGGCACTATGTAAAGTTATATTTACCCATTTAATAGAGGTAAGGGAAAAGCAAATTCTGAAACCACTGCTAAAAGGAAGACACTAGTATGGCATTCCAGATCTTTGATATTTTCAGATGCCTTGTCTTTTTGTATACTGTTTATTTTCTGTGTTTTGGTAGCCATGCATAGACTGATAAATTGGGCCCTCGGATTGGTCTGGCTGCCTGATATCTAGCAAAAATCATTCAGGTATCAATCAGTTTTGAAAATCCTGTCATATGGGGACAACCGTAGAACACGGAGGTGGCCCTCATCTGAAGGGTAGAGGAGCCAGCGATCAGATCAGCCTGATTTGCTGATCTTTATTTGCAGATCCACCAAGTAAGTGGATCTGGTGGTGTATGCCTACCCCTACTCTGGTTATATTCTAGTTATGGCAAAAATAAATTCTATTTTGTTGGGGCAGTAAAGCTGGAGGAAAACAATACATAAAAAGACATGCATGCTTACTAAACATGGTATAAAATCCAGTGTAACTCTCTCTCTGTCTCTGCTTTTGTTTTGACTTTGGAATATTGCAGTTATGTATATGTAAAAGAAAGCCACACAATCAAATGATTGAATACTTGATTATATGTAACTGTTGAAGATAGGAGTTGTGAATCCATTTATTTTGAGTCTGGACAGTCAGCAATCTGACTAGAAGCTGAATAAACAGCAGCTGGTGTAGCTTGTTTTGGCACTAGTGTTATTGCATACCCATGCTGGGCTTTTTTGGGATAATGGTTTGTGTTTACAGTATCACATTTTCTGTCGGTCGCAAGCCTTATAATAATCATAGCAAAAATGCAGTCTGGTAAGAACACACAAATACATATAAACTCCCTTTATATGCACCTCACTACATCTCATGCATTTCTGCCAAACTCCTTTGTTCATCTCAGTTGGCCACACCAACTTCCAAAACTGCTGTTTCTCACCTTAAAGGGGACCCGTCACCCCAAAAAATTATTCAAAATCCTATTTTATCACATTAGTCAAGCAAAATTAACTTTAATTACACTATATCAATTATTTGAATCTTGTTTCCTTCAGTCTGGGAAAGAAAGCAGGCAGCAGCCATTTTGTGCACACTGTTATTAAGACAAGCCTTGTATCATCTCAGAATCTTGTTTGTGCAACAGAATGGGGGACCTGATGTCCATCCCCATGCCCTGGCTACACAATTAAATGGTAAAGAGAATGGGGAAATATGTGGAGAGCAGTGACATCTAAGAAGTGCTGAATGGAAAGTGAAAGTAATTGTCTGCCCCGCCTCGATGCCCAGGGCATAGAGGAGTGGCAGACAATATTTGATTGACAGCTGAGATTTTTAAATGAGCTTACAGCAGCTATGAATGCTTTAATAAAAAATAGAAAATGGATTTCATGTTTAATTTGAAAAGGACTTTTGTTGAACAGATTTTTGTGTCTGGGTGACAGGTCCACTTTAAACCTTTCTTTCTTGCTGCCCCTTGTATATGGAATACCATACATTCATTCCTCCGGGAGAATATTCCCAATATCTCTTCAAGAATAATCAGAAAGGGGGGAATTCACAAAAGTGAGACAAAATTAAAAATGGAGAGAAATTTGTCAGATTTACTACCATATTCACAAACCTCTGTCTCCACTTCTGTTACTGGTCTTTTGATCACACAGTTTCCAGATTTTTGTCTTTGGCACAACATTTTCTAACATTTTAATGACAGCTTTTCCTTGTACTAATGATTGTGCCTTACAGAGAAGAGATTTCTTGCCTCTTTTAAAGGGGTGGTTTACCTTTAAGTTAATGTTTAGTTTGTTATAGAATGGTTGTTTCTAAACAACTTTCCAATTGGCCTTCATTATTTTTTATAGATTTGATTTATTTTAGTTATTTGCCTTCTTCTTCTGACTCATTCCTGGTGTGTGTGTGTGTGTGGGAGGGGTCTCTGACCCCATCTTTAAAGCGATTTGTTGCAGCGCGTCGGATCGTGCCAAAAGGTCCGTGTAATTCTACCCTAACTGTGTTTCTATATCTCCAGTTCAGTACAAGAGCATGAGATACATGTGTCCTACTTTATTCATATGTCTGGCTTTATATGTCTATTGGCAGCCGAATCATTATTATAAGAAGCATAAGCCCCAAACTCTGGCTAGTCTGTTTATTTGTAAGTGTGGGGGTAATTGAATGCTAAGTGCAAGTGGAAGTAATCAAACTGATCAAAGCAGCAGTTCTTTTTCTTGGCTTCTGGTTACAAATGGCGAGTTGCTTAGTATGATTCCATAGAGCATGTGCCAATGATAAGCCTTTGCTTCATGGCTATTTTTGCAAAATACATTTGGCAGCAGTAAAAGATCAGGATAATTACCTAAACAATCTTATATATGTTAGGGCCTTAATGCAAGTTGCATAAATGAGCGTGGGCTTCCTTTGATCATATTGTGATTTCACAGGATCCTCTGTGTATGTATTCACTTTGATGTGCTTAACACTTCCTTTCTTCTAGCATCTGAAATTTGTGGTTACAATGGTTTGTTCAGGCGTTTTCTGGTAATGTGCTGAAAATAAAACTGGGAGTCTTGGGCCATAACCAGCCTGCTAAGTTATAGGTATGTCTCTGAATATTTTCTTTCATTGTTGGGGGTTCACCGGTTGAAATAGAAATGGCATCAATAGATCTACAAAATAGCCTAATTTTGCTGAAATGACTGGTCTTTCTCGGGCCAGATTTATTCATTTCTACAATGTTTTATTGACTCAAAAAGAACATGGCAGTTCTAGGGTTGACTTTCTCCCTGGAGCCTTCAAACTTTTGTAGTTCTCATCCCACATATGGAATCCCCAACTACTGTATCAATTTTAACTGTTTGGCCAAGATAAGAAATGTGTCAATTTAGAACAGTTTACAGAGTATTTTTTTTTTTAGTTGTAATATTGGTGTGTAGGCAGCCAACTTAGGTAATTTTTCCTGGTCATGTGCTTTCAGAAAGAGCCAGCACTTCATGATCTAACTGCTTTCAGACAGGCTATTGTTTCTCCTATTAAATGTAACTGGAGTCACAGTGGGACTTGGATTTTTACTTCTGAGTGCTATTCTTGTATCTACCAGGGAGCTGCTAGGGAGATGTTATCTGCTTACCTTTCCCATTGTTTTGCTGATGGACTGCTGAAGAGGGAGGGTGGAAGTGGGTGATTTAACTCCAACTTGGCAGTGCAGCAGTAAAGGGTGACTGAGGTTTATCAGAGCACAAGTCATCTGCATGGGGGCACCTGGGAAATTGACAATATGTTTAACCCCAGATTTCAAAATTAAATATAAAAAAATGTTTGCTCTTTTGAAAAACTGATTTCAAAGCAGAATTCTGCAGGAGCAGCACTATTAACTGATTCATTTTGAAAAAAAAAAAACCCATCTTGTGACAGAATCTCTTTAAAAGGGGTAGTTTGCCTTGAAATTAACTTTTATTATGATGTAGACATTGATGTTCTGAGACAATTTGCAGTCTTCACTTATTTTTTTTTAGTTTCAGCTATTTTACTCTTTCAATTTCAATTTCAGTGGCTGCCTGGTTTGCCTTAGCAAACAAGCAGTGGTTTAAATGAGAGACTGAATAGAATAAGTAATAAAATTGTAACCTTACAAATCAGTATTTTTTTGCCTGGAAAAGAGGCAGAAGTGGAAGGCAAATAATATAAAAAAGAAAAACCATGAAAAATAAATAATGATCAATTGCAAAGTTGCTAGGAACATTCTATAACATACTAAAAGTTACATTAAAGGTAAAACGTCACTTTAATCCCAACTGAGATACAATTAAATAAACCCAATAGGATTGCTTTGCCTCAAATTAGGATTTATGTTAAATTATTTTTTGGTAGATTTAGGGGCAAATTTTTAAAGGGCGAAGTGGCCAACGCTAGCGAAAATTCGCCAGCGTGATGTCATTTTGCCACTTCGCCGGATTTACTAATGGATGCTGGCGTAAATTTGCTAGCGAAGTAGATATACTCTAGCACTACTTCGCACCCTAACGTCAGGCGAAGTTGCGCCCTGGCAGAGGGACGTAACTATGCTAATTCACTAACTTGTGGATTTTACTGAACGTTACCTCTTGCGCCAGACTTGACTTCACCAGCTCAGACCAGGTGAAGTGCAATAGAGTAGATAGGAGTTTCTTCAAAAATAGTTGAACATTTTCTATGTCCCAAAAAACGCTGGCGCTTTTTACTTTTTAATGGGTGATAGGCTGAAAAAGATCGAAAATGTTTTTTTGGGTACCCTCCTTCCCCCTTACATTTCGCACCTAAACTATACAGTGGTCACATGTTTAGGGCAATATAAGACCTCTATTTAATTTAATTAAGTTTCCCTGGCCTTGTGTAGTGTAATGTAGTTGCTACAGGATACTCGTGCATTGTATTAGGCATCGCTAGCGTAACTTCGGACTGCTTATCGTATTATCGCAAGCACAACTTCAGGGCTTAGTGAATTTGCCGCCTAAGGTAGTGATTCACTAGAATACCCCTTGTCCCCCAGGTCCTCAGCATTCTGAATAACAGGTCCTATACCTGTACTATGTCCACTCAAAAGACAAGGCCCATTTACTCAAGTTTCTGATTGATGTGACATTGTTTTTTTTATATCCAATTGTTGTATTGTTTAGTTGTATCATTCTGGGCTTAGAACCTTATAGTAGCCATCAAAGCAAACTTGCAGCTGCATTTGTTGAGAATTCTGTACTCCACTGTTATTATATAGCTCTTCTCTGGCACCTTTTTATTTAGGAAAATACGTTTTGTAATAGACAACTCGCTAATGCTATATATTGGTTTTTCTTTGTGTTTATATTCTGAGAAATAATGTTCTGCCTGTTGTTCATTGTGTCTTGACAGGTAGTTGCATGCCAGCAGAATTGGTCTCTTGGTCTGCTTCAAACACATCATTTGCTGGCAGACATAGCTGTTGATTTTAAATTCTTGTTCATGATATCCGTAACCAAAGCATTAATGTTACATTACTAGTAGCCTATCCATATATTATTTTTATAATTAATTGGCAGTTTCTTAGTTCTTTTATCCTACTGTTAAATTGCTACCCAAATCACAGTCAAACGTTATTTTCTAGATGCATTTGTGTATCTGTTTCCCTCGTCCAGGGCAGCCATCAGGGGGGGGACAGGGGGGAGAGTTGTAGGTGGCCCCAACGGTAAGGGGGGCCCGGCAACGCCACACTTTCTTTATTAGCCGGGCCCCCCTGCTTTCTGAGAGCTGCTGACTCTGGGAAGGCAGGGCGGGAGCACAAGGGGAGGTATCCTCTGTTCATTACTTCCCCTTATTGGTCACTGAGTTTAAGTCCGGTTGAGCTGCTCAGGGATTGGATAGCTGAGGTTTGAACTTCTCCAGCTCATCCAATCAAAATGCAGCTTTACCGGGACTTGAAATTCTGTGACCAATAAGGGAAGAAAATGCCATCACTGGAAGAAGATGCTGCCACCTGTGCTCCCCTCCTCTCTTCTGTTGTTGGCAGCTCACTGACAGCAGGTGGGCCACACTAATAAAGTAAGTGTAACATGGGAGGGCCCATGTTGTGTGGTGGGGCCCTGGGCACCACATTTTTTTTAAACTTCTGGGGGGGGGCAAGTTTTTTTTACATGGACGTTTAAGGGGGGCCCTGGCCACCAATTTTTTTATAACGTGGGGGGGGGGCCTGGCCACCAATTTTTTTTCCCCATGTGAGGTCCTGGCCACCAATATTTTTTAATGGGGGCCCTGACCACAAATATTTTTTTTCAATGGGGGGGCCCTGACCACCAATATTTTTTTATTAACATGTGAGAACCATAGCCACCATGTGGAGGGTGCAGCCCAGGGGGCCGAGGAATTTTTTTTTTTGTTCAGCATATCTAAACTAGGGATGCACCGAATCCAGGATTCGGTTTCGGGATTCGGCCAGGATTCTACCTTTTTCAGCAGGATTCGGCCGAATCCCAGTGCCTGGCCGAACCGAATCCGAATCCTAAATCAGGTGACTTTTTGTCACAAAAGAAGATTTTTTTTTCCACTTTTTCCTTTCCTGACCCTAATTTGCAAATTAGGGTTTCGGCTGAATCCCAAATAGTGGATTCGGTGCATCCCTAATCTAAACTAACTGCATGTTCTCAAGAAAAACTGTCAATCATAGGATGAGTTATGTTCACACCAATGATGTCACAAACTAGTTGTCATATAGTTTTCAAGCTGTGGAGAATCTACTAACACCATTTTTATTTTTTATATACCGATGCTTTGCTTAGTATGCATTCGCACATATAAATGTGCACATACCTCAGCATTTGCAAATTTTAGAAAAAATGTATTTGTCCACGATCCAACTTCAGTGTTTTTCCCAATGAAATGTTGACAATTCTTACTGTTTCTCAATTGCTGGAAAAGTCAGTATATCTGTATAATCAACAGGGAAGTAGCATGAATTATGGGCCAAAAAATATTCATGTTGTTATTGCAGTCAATTAACTTTTTTTCAGTTCAGTTGTTTTCAGATCTTTTAACAGAAAAAATACTTTCTTTGTTTCTGTTTTTGTAATATTGTATACTTCTTACTTTGTATAAAAAAATAAGAACGTACCTGTGCATTATACTGATTTAGATATAGAAGAATTGTGCGTTAAAAAGTAGTGTTTCAGGCTGATTTATTGAATATTTCTGCAAAAAACCCCAATAATCCCTCCCTTCACTTCCTGCTCCCTGAACTGCCAGGCTGTGCAGGGGAGCTGGTGGCGCTCAGCTCACTGCACTGTAGTAGAGGAACCAATCAGCAGCTAGCTGACCTGATAGGGAACTGAAGCCTGTCTTTGCTTGTGTGACTGAAGGCCTGTGACTGGCTATTCCCCTCCTATTGTGCTTCTGGCAGGGACCGTTAGGACACACCCACCCCTCATTTGAAACACAGACAGGGACCAGATAACATCAATAGGGAGCTCCAATGAAGGGGCGATTTTTAAAGATTATATTAATTTTTAGCACCATGTAAAAGCAACACCATATATTACTTATAATTGCCTACACAATTAGGTTTTTTTTTTTTTAAATTTATCCTATATGTCTTTAAAGTTATTAAAGTATCATTTTCACTTTCTTATGTCTCTCTCTCTAGCAGCCTGGGGGGTGAATAAATTTAATACATTTCTTATCTCAGAATCCCTGAGTTTCATTAAAGGGGTTGTTCACCTTTCAAATACTTTTTTCAGTTGTATTGTTTTCAGATTGTTCCAGACTTCTTTCAATTGCTTTTCATTATTTATTTTTTACCTTTTTTCCAAAATATAAGTTTAAGTTTCAATTTCCTGTCTCTGGTGTTTGAGTCTGCCAGTTAGTAATTCAGGTGAAGATTCTGAACTGTTACAATTTTGCAACATTTAGTTGATACATTTCTCAGCAGCATCTTCGGAGTATTAGCAACTATTGTATCAATTCTAACAGCTGCCTGTAATGAAACTCAGGGATTCTGCTCAGCAGGGACAAAGATAAGAAATGTATCAATTAAATGTATGAATTTAGAGAGTCAGGCAGGTGTGTTGACCACATCACTAGTGCTTATCCTTTTTAACGTAGCGCAGAAAACACCAATTGTTTGCTTGCTCGATAGAAATCTCTAGCTATGGGAGAAAAATATTTTTTGTCAAGATTGCAGCAAAGAGTTACATTTTATAAATCTTAAAGGTTCATTTAAGATTACGATCAGAGAAAATTGTTAGCGACAAGCACAAAAGTTGCACGATAAGTTGACCTCAAATCTGTACCTTAACTAAATGATCAGAATTTTGATTTGTTGAATGTTTATGGTAAAAGAAAAAAAAAACTGCAGAATTTTTTGGGAGCAGTCCTGGGAAACTGATTTCGGGGTGGGAGGCAGGTGGGGTTCATAACTGGACATTACAGTGTGACCAGGTTGGATGAGGGTTATGGCCAAAAATGTCCTTTGTCCTATGGATCAAAAATGTTGTTTGACATAAGGCATCACATCTAGGGGGATCAGGAACACAAGAAAACCCATATTTTAGGGGGAACATTTCAATCAATCTAAGCATGTTGAAAATAAAATGCCAATTTATTCCCCTCTAAATAAACTGTTCTTTTTGTGTGTCCTTGTACTATATGTGAGTTTGCACAGAAGTGTTATCTGGGATTGTTGCCCATGTCTAACTAATGCCAGTAAATTTTGCAAAAAAGGAGAATGGACTGTTTCATCCACTTAATGCAGCCTCCTTGAAGTACAGACATAACAGCAGCTGCCAAGGCCTTTATAAGTGTCTCCTATTACCCGGTGAAGAATGAAGCCCAGCAACTGCAATGCAATGCAATGCGCACATTTCTTTGCTTTTATGTCAATGACAATAAATTGGACTGCCTGGGAACACACAGTAAGGTCTTATTAAGGACTGCAAACTTTGCCCTGTGAAACATATTTGGCTGTAATTTAATACTGGTATCTGTATGATTCCATTTAAATAACCTATTTTAACTGTAACCTGCAAATGAGCAGTCAGTGGGGGTCATTGATAAACCGTGGGCAAGTTCGTACCTGGGTAGTAAACCATGTAAACACATCAGTTGTTTGCTTTCAGTATCTACCTTCAGCTCCTGGGTGCCAGGCCTTGGGCACCAGTAGAACTTGGCTGCCACTCGCTTCATTAACTTGTGATAAATGTATCAGTCTGTCAAAACACTTTCCTAAAATGTGTTCAGACTGTTAATAAATGGGATGAAAGGTCCACCTGTGTGCTGAAAAATGTTTTGTTAGATTTTGTTACTAAACACCAAGTTTCATAGACATTATCTGCCCCACATTTGAGCATGGATTCAAAATAAGCCCTGGTGATTCAAAGGTCCAAACATTCCCAGTCAGACCCAATAGAAAGCACTGGGCCATTCGATAGCTTGTGTTGGTACAGTTATATAACATTAACAACGTGTGCCCAGTGTTGCATGCCAGACATGAAGACTAAAAACAAACGTCTGTCTTTAATGGCAGGTGGTAAGGACAGGGCCCCATTGTGGTCTGCACCATCTTCCATGCTTTAACTTGTGTGTCTGAATGAAACAAAGCTAGACCAAATTCCCATCCACCATTTTACCTTATTTATCGATAAAATAACTTGAAAGTTGGGAAAAAACTCAATAGAAAACTTGAATTGTACAAATTTTCAGACTTAATCTCCCTGAAAATCCAGAATCTTTCAGATTTTTGAACTAAACCCACTGCAAACAACAATATCATCAAATTGGGATAGGGACATCTGCCATTGACTTACTGCATACATGCCCTCAACAGGTCTAAGATTAAGGGTTTTTAGATTGAGGCTTTTTGCAGCATTGGGTTATAATAAATCTCGAAAAATTTTAGTTTTTTTTTTTTTTTTGAAGAAGAAAAATTTAGAAAAAGCCCAACCAGAAAAAAAACAAGGTTTAGTAAATAACCCCATTAATATATTTTTGTGGCATATTTACCCAAATATAGTGGAAGTGTTTTTTCTTCTTGTTGTTCTCTCACCATGAAAATTTATAATACTCCCAGTTTTCCCATCAAATGATTTTCAAAATTCAGGGAAAAATGTTCTGCATTCTTCAGGGTACTGTTTGCATCACAAATTTATTGTTTAGAGCAGTTCTGCAAATGTTCAACCTAACTGTCAGATGGCCCCTAAACTACAATATGGCTCAGTTTGAATTCAGCAAGACTTTCCAGTTAGGACCATGTCTAAAACTGCAGTCCTCCAGCTGTCAGAAGGTAATGGAATTTATAGTAAAGCAACTACTGCTGGAATTCAGGCCAAACCTAATGATAGAATTCTTCTTTTTTTTTGTCAGAGAGAACCCTGTAGCTCTGGCTATTGTTGCTGTTGTTTATCTTATCTTAGAACTATGTTCCATAGATCTAGATGTGATCATAAAGTCGGTAAGCTACTATGGGGGTTATGTAATCAAAGGCTTTGTTTGCCCAGGAGCAGTAACCCATATCAACCAATCAGCAGGTAGCATTTACTGGTCACCTCTTTAAAAAAAAACATCTTATTGGTTCCTAGGGGTTACTACTCCTGGGCAAACTTGATGACTTTTAATAAATATGGGGGTTTGTCTTGTATATTTCAAAATCAAATTGTTTTCTCTCCTACTTTAAAGGAGAACTAAAGCCTAACTAAAGAATTATATTGAAATGTTGTACATTATATTTTGGACTTCTTTACCAGCCCAAGGCAACCACAGCCCTTTCGCAGTAAAGATCTGTCTCCAAAGATGCCCCAGTAACTCCCCACATTATTTTCTCTGTGCTGCTGTCACTTACTGAGCTAAGGGACCCTCTCACAATATACAGTACACATAGAATCGAAATGTTACAATATAAGGCTGATTAGTAATTAATACAGATAATTACTACATGGCAGCACAGAAACCAGTGCAACTAGCATCAGCCCTGTAGCATCAGCTTATATTACAGACAAACCTCATTTTCTGCTGGATAATTAGTGACGTACGCTAAGCTTAGCTTCTCCACAGCTGCTCAGAGCCCACTGAGCATGCGAGTTCCAAGATGGTGACCCCCTGTGAAAAGTTTGAAGTCCTGGATCATTTCTGCTATTGAGAAGCTGAAACTTTAGGCTGGTGCAATATGTTCAGTATATAAAATGACATTTTTAGCCATATTAATTTTTAGGCTTTAGTTCTCCTTTAAAGAAACCTTATCTTCTGATCTTGGTAAACTTTCCATTTTCTGTAGAGTTCGAGGTTTCCTGCTCACGACCTCTGTTATAAATATCCCAGTCTGGTTGTTTTCCCCATTTGTCTCTGGCCAACTCCATTTCAAGGTCACTCTGACTATTTCATTGGAATATGTTCATTTTTTTTTTCTCCTCAAGGCCAAATAATAAGCCTCTCTTTTGTGCGAGTGTATTATTCCTGTACAAACCAGTGCTGATCCAGCCACTTGCCTTTGCTAATTGCTTTAATAACATTCCAGCAGACAGGATGTAAGCCAAACATAGAAATTTTATATCATTTTAATTTTTGACATCAATAAAATACAGTTTATCTGTTTACATTACCTTATGTAGGCAGTGAAGTACGAGGGCCTCTTTAAATAAATACTTGCTGTTGTGCATATTAAGCACTGACTTATTTACTTTTTATAGAAGGAAGCCATCTATAAGAACTAGAAGGGCTCTGCACTTGTATGTTTTTGCTTCTACCCAAGTATAAATTAAAATATTTATAAAAGTTTCTTTATATAGTACCTTTTTGCCGGGTTCATTATCCATATAACATGCCCTTGTAACTAAACTAATCTATTTTCCTTAAGGCTGTCTTTGCAAAATGTAAAAAATTAATTAAATTAACTATTAACTGCAGCGCACTAAGTGGTCCAGTTGTGTTCTACCTGCATTTGGCACTTAAAAGGGATTGTTCATCTTCCAAATACTTTCTCAGTTGAGTTGTTTTCAGATTGTTCTCCAGAAATACAACCTTTTTCAATTACTTTCCATTTGTAATGTTTTGTAATTTTTCCAAAATTGAAGTTTAAAGTTTTTAATGTCCCTGTCTCTGGTGTTTCAGTCTGGCAGCTCAGTAATTCAGGTGCAAATTCTGAACTGTTACAATTTGCTACATTTAATTGATAAATTTCTCATCAGTATCTGTGGAGTATTAGCAACTATTGTATACATTTTAATAGCTCCCTTTAATGAAGCTCAAGGATTCTGCTCAGCAGGGGCAAAGATAATGTGTCAACTAAATGTATCAATTTAGAATAGTTTACAGGGTTGGCGACCCCCCTCCTCAGAGTTGCTTTACAAAGGTGAAAAACTAGATTTACACTTCAATATTAGAAGCATGGTTACACATAGAAAATAGAAAGTAAATGGAAAAAGTCTTAGTTTACCAGAAACAATCTGAAACCAACTGAACTGAAAATGTTGGAAGGTAAACAATCCCTTTAAAGGAGAAGTCGACCCTTTAAGAAAAAACCCCGTACCTCCCGGGGAAATGCCCCATACTTTATACTTACCCCTCAGTGCAGCTTCCTGCATCGGAGTTCCACGCAGCCATTTTCCGGGTCTTTGTGTCTTCTTCTTGCTCTTCTGCATTTTTTGCTAGTTTCGGCGCATGTGCAGTTGTTGCAAACCGGCAAATTGCTCCAACTGTGCTTGCGCCAACATTCCGATCTCCCACTCAGCTTGCCGAAGACCCGTAAGATGACTGCGTGGAACTCTGCACATTTGTCATCTATTTGGTCACCAGTGATTTTACACAAGTGGCAATATTTTCCATGTCTCATTGTCCTTCAATGGAACTAAACCCTTCATTGTTTTTTTAACTACTAGTCCTACCCCCCACCCTTTCCCCAGCTGCATGAATCAAACTGACAAAATGTGGCGCGTTCTCCTGTTTCTGGCCGCCAAATACAAAGCTGATGGTTGGGGTGGTTTATATATTTGGCTGCATCACTTCTAGTCCCATGGTTGCATGGCTCCACAGTGCTGATCATAAAGCCAGAGCAGCCATAATGCAGCCAACCGTTGCGGCTGACAACTACCCAGCTCTGCGTTTGGTCACATTGTACGGGGGTGGGGACTCGGCACATATTGGTAGTCAGGTTGATGTGAATCGGGGATTTAGTTTTCCTTTAAAGGAGAAGAAATGTCCTTTTTACTTGGAGGTGCCAAAAGTTAGGCACCCCCAAGTGATCGCATTTACTTACCTGACACCCTGGGCTGGAGCACCTATCAGGAGAAAACTGCACTGATCCGGGGTTATTCCAGCAAGCACCAAAGAACGAAAGAGCTGGCTTTTTCATTAAAGTTCGGCTTTTCGCTCTACTGCGCATGCACAGCCGCGAGAAGAAAGAAGAAGTTGGAAGACGATCGTTCCGTGGTGGTCGCTGGAAGAATCTTGGGCTGAAATTCTCCAAATATAATCAATTATATTTGGATAGTTTCTGAAATAATCATGTTACTCTTCAATTTCCCCCTCTCAGCATTTTTCTTTGCATTCTCTCTTCTTGCAGGAGTTGGGAGTCTGATTTTGACAGTTGAATCCAATATATCTTTTAGGGGGGCTCCTTTTCCTAGAGCACACGCTATTAAAATCACCAGAATCCTTTTGTTTGTGCTGAAGTTGGTTATTTAAATGAGCTCTAATTTATCTGCTAGGAATGGGAGCCCCCCCTATAAAATATATTGGATCTAACTGTCGATGAAAATCTGACCCCCAACTCCTGCATGAAGAGAAACAGATGCATAGAGAAGGATAGGGAATATACACTTGATTATTTCAGAAACAGTCCACCTTTTTTTAATGGATTATGTTTAGAAAGTGTATTATTTCAGTATAACCTTCATATATGTAGCCTTACAGATAGTGCTCTGGCTAAATCACACCCAGGGACTGTAAGGCAGCAGTTTATCTATATTAAGGATTTTGTCCAATTAATCACTCCAAATGTTCCAACTAAACAATTAACCACTTGTTGACAAAATGCTCAAACTTGCTCTTATACGGCACATGCACTGGCTTACCAGCAAACTGCCACTCACAAACACTGTTTGCTGCTTGACAATATTGATTTACAATTTTCCCTTTATATTAGTTTAGAAAAAAAATGTAGTTAATATGGAGTGTTTCCGTGTTGGATTTAAGGAATTGAAAGGGTGTTGGCGATTTCATGTTTTGCTTAATGTTATCACAGATACACTAATTGTGTTATTTGGTGATGGCTACAAGTAATGCTTGGAGGAAGATGCTCTTTGCACATTATTGTGTGAGCTCATGTTATTGTGTCATGCTGAAGATAAAGCAAATGTAATTACTTCATTTCCATTGGATGCTTAGTGTTTTTGTACAGAAACTAAATCACCTCACTGGGAATTCTGAAATGGTTAGCTTGCCTAGCTAGGGCTTATTGTATTGAAAATTATGTTAGTGCTCCCTTGAGATAACTCTAATGGATACCCAGAGAAAATGATGCATACACATTCATTCATTTTCATCTGTAGTTTGAATTGAATGCATCATATACCTCGAATCCTAATTTGCAAAAAACTAAACTCTCTCGTTTTTGTGTCAAATGTAAGTAAGAAACTTATACTTATCTTCTTGTGCCAGGCTTTGAGTGGCCATACCACCTTATGAAAAGAAACACAAAAGGGTATAACAATTGTTTCCATGTTGTCCTGCAGAATTTTCCATAGATTTCCAGGTTTAAAAGGCAAAGGCCACCCTTTGTGTACTGGTTTTCACAGGACTCTGTAATCCATGTGTATAATAACATTATAACCACAATTTCCAGTGTTTGTGATTTACAGGAACACTTTTGTTTACACAAACAGGCTGTGGTGCCATTGTTTATGTTAATGAATGGAGAATCATAGTTTAGCATCAATCATAGGTTGTGTATGAGAGGGATTCATTTCCCTCATGTATTCTTGCATTACTTTTTTTATTTATATACAAGTATATTATTCTCAAAAAAAAAAAAAGTTGAAGGTGGAGGGCTTTTATTTCTTTATTTTTTAAAAAACAGGCTTGTGAGTTAAAAAATGCAGCATGGGGGGAAGCAATCAACTCTCCCCCCCCCTAAAAAAAAAAAAAAAAAAAAAAAAAAAACAGCGAGCAAGATTAAGATCTGTCTAAGTGACTAAGATTTGTTTAAATGACTGAGAAAACAATCATAGTTTGTTGCTCATTTTCCACTGGAGCAGTATATCTTTAAATTGTATGTGGAATAATGAAGCTCTGTTTTACAATATAAACCATATGGTCATAGAACATTTACTTTTAATACCCTCATATTTTATAACGGGGGATACATTATTTATAAGAATACACAAGTTTCAGTGTCGTATATATTTGTGGTTTTTGGCATTCTATAGGGTTTTTAGTAACAGACACAATAGCCGCTATGCTTTGTTTAGGACAGTACATGGAATGAGTTATTTAAGTGTTTTATGGGGTCTTTTCTGTTAAAATAACAGATTTATAGTAGCGACTGATTAGATTCTGTGTAGACTCTTTGTAGAATGTTGTCAGTCGACATTTATCATAACACAAACAAGCAGTTTTGGTGCAAACTGCATCTGTTCCCATTTTGTATAAAATAGAAGGATATTGTGATTCATTTGAGGAGTGTCCGTGCCTTGATAATTTACATTTTGAGGCTTATTAAGTTCTTTGACAAAGGTCGAAATGAAGACCAAAGTTTTAACACTATACAACACTTTTCATATATATTTTCTAGTAGACTTAAGGTATGAAGTGTCATCAAATGACAGAAAGATCCGTTATCCGGAAAACCCCAGGTTCCAAGCATTCTGGATAACAGGTCCCATACCTGTAGTTAGAAATGCCTCCATCAGGCTTTAATTACAAGCCAAAATTCTCTTGAACAAAGAGGACACTGATCTATGTTTTTTTTTATTAAATACCCATAATGAAATAATGAGGTTAAAGTCATTAGTTGTTGGCTATAGGGCTTCTTTTGTATTATTAAGGGATTTTCTAACTTTAGGCAAATAAGACCAAAGAGTGCAATCATATTTTTAATTATTCCAGCATGTTACTATGTAGTGTCCACTGCTTCATGAGCAATTGTGAAATCAAGGCAGGCAACATTTTTCCCCTGTTAACAGTGGTAATGTGTTTAGAAAAAGCTAATATTGACAGAAAAGCAAATACACATAATAGCTGACCTACACATCAGGACCTGCATGGTTGGCTAATGCAGATCATCTTAAAGGAACAATAACATCAAAAAATGAAAGTTTTTAAAGTTATTAATATCAATGCAGTGTTGCCCTGCACTGGTAAAACTGTTGTTTGCTTCAGAAACACTACTTTTGTTTATATAAACTGTTGTGTAGCAATGGGGGCAGCCATTTAAAGAGAAAGGCTCCGGTTACACAGCAGATATGCTCTGTAAAACATAATGGTGTTATCTGTTATTCACTATTTAACTATAGCCTTTTTTCAATTTCATCCATTGCTACACAGCAGCTTGTTTACATGAACTATAGTAGTGTTTCTGAAGCAAACAGATCAGTTTTACCAGTTCAGGGCAACAGTACATGATATTTTCATTACTTTAAAACACTTTAATTTTTTGGTGTTACTGTTCCTTTAACTCACTCTGCATGTGAACAGTATATTTCCATGTATTATTTCTGCAAAAAAAGCCATTGACTACTATAAATGTGGTTAAAGTTTGTTGTTACCTATTATGACTAATATTTTGTTGGTTGATTAAGAGCAGTGCCTGCTCAGTATTCCCCATACATGTTTTTCCCTTACATTAAGTAGGATTTCCATTGTGCATGTTAACTTTGTTGATAACATGGTATTTAAGAGCAGTGCCTGCTCAGTATTCCCCATACATGTTTTTCCCTTACATTAAGTAGGATTTCCATTGTGCATGTTAACTTTGTTGATAACATGGTATTTCTGTTGGAACATGACAACAAAGTCAAGGATTGTTGCTGATTGTTAGTGGATCTGCTCTTTCTTCTCAAGAAAAATGTAGCATTAACACAAATTATATAGCTTTGACTTCCATGCCAAAATCTTGGCTAGCTTTAAAAAAAACACCATAAAATACCTCAGGAATAAGTCCAAATCAGCAATATTTATTTAGGGCAATTCAGAAGTATTCTTAAGCTTAGAACTATGTTGGGCACTGGGAGGCACATTTATCAAGGGTCGAATTTCCAGTTCATGTGAATTTTTAAAAACTCCCCCAAACTCTCATAAATTCGACCAGTCGAAATCTATTTTAAAAAATCAAATTTTTCAAACTCTGATGGATTAAATCGACCCGAAAACTCAAATCGAATACGATTTGAATTTAAAAAACTCTATTTAAGTTTTTTTCTCCTTAAAAAAAAAACTTGAATGTCTGGAAGGCTGCAAACAACTTCAAATTGATCCCTGGAAGTTTCCCATTGACTTAAACATCAATTCAGCAGTTTTTAGGTGGCGAATAGTCAAATTTGAGTTCTTAAGGGGCCAGAGTATGGGGGAATCTGGAAAATCGAATTAGAATTTTTTTAAAAACTCGAATCTAATTTGAATGACTTCCTAGTCGAATTTGACCGTTTTGACCATAAAAAAACTCAAAAACTCAAATTTCGAAATTTCAATTCGACCCTTGATAAATCTGCCCCCTAGTATTTATTTATATTTTGTTAAGAATTACACCGGTAGTCATCTGGAAATGACAAAAGCTTCAGGATCAACAGGTTCAATATAAAGGGCACACGGGCAGATTTGGGAAGATTAGTTGTCCCAGCGACAAATCTCCTCTTCTTCTTTGGGGGAAATCTCCCCAAACTGCCTTCCCCTACCTCCCCACCGGTCTCGTGAGGCAACTTCGGGTGACTTCGGAAAACGAATTGCTGCGAGTGCCACCCCGCTGGCGATCTTTCATTATAGCCGGCGGTAAGGTAGGGGAAGGCAGTTCGGGGAGATTGTCCCCCGAAGAAGAGGAGATTTGTCGCCGGGGCGACCAATCTTCCCGAATCTACCTGTGTGCCCTTACCCTAAAGAGTCAAGGTTGATAATAAACCATATTACTAATGTGCAAATGTGCATTTACCAATACCCTCTCTGTTTTGTATGTTTTGGTAAATTTATTTTACTCCGAGTGTTCCCACAACGTTATTTTTCTTTTTATTATTTGTGCAACAGCTGGGGCACCATTGCTTGCCAGTCCATGGTAATATAGCTCATTGAGATTCCATGTACCATGGTATCACTTATGTCCTTGCAGCCATAAATGGAAAGGGTGCTTATGAGAGGCAGTGAATAATTAGGTATGTGGGGAATGCTTATGTGACCCATTTACAAGTCTTTATCTTTAAAACGATAAACAGAAAACCAAAGTAGAAATTGTAATGAGCAGAATCTGAATTATATGTGCAAGGTTACATTATCTACTCAAAAGTAAACTGGGTAAAAAGGGCTGGAACAATGAGGGTGCGGTTTGAAAAGCTCAAGATGAAGTGGAAAGTGAAGAAACCGAAGGAGGGAACGGTTGAAGGTTTGAAACATTGTGATATTTGAGATACAAAGCTATTTAATTATTCGAAATGCAAATAATGTTCCCCTTCCTGCTCTGCATGATAGCCTTCCTGATTGTAGGTGTAAAATTTCAATTTGTAGCGTGGTGTGTGTCAGAACTACATTCTGTACTTTCACAAATGTTGTACCCTCCTGAGCACTGGAACTGCTGGTATAGAACTGGTTAAAGGAAAACTTTACCCCCAAAATGAACATTTAAGCAACAGATAGTTTATATCATATTAAGTGGCATATTAAAGAATCTTGCCAAACTGGTCTATATATTAAAGTAAATATTGTCCTTTTACATCTCTTGCCTTGAACCACCATTTCATGATGGTCTGTGTGCTGCCTCAGAGATCACCTGACCAGAAATACTACAACTGTAACTGTAACAGACCTACATAGTATAAATATTGATACTTACAGTTTCTGAGATCTGTTAAAACAAATAAATCAATGAAAATACCTATAAATACTCATAGAGAAAAATTGTTATTAAAAAATGTATTGGTCTATTGCTACATCTACTATTGGTTATCACTAACATGATATATATTGTGTCTTTTGAGTAACATGGGTCTGCAATCTTGCATGTTGCCTATCACTTACAGCATTCAATATTTCCAATGAATACGCACAGTGTGGCTTCCCAGGGGCATTGTGTATGTACACTACAGTGTATGTCTGAGATATAGTTAAATAGAAAACAACAGCAATAATAATTACTTATAATTACTTTAAGGCCCTTTAAATGCACCTACTTAAATTATCTTTAGTCTGAAGGCAGATGGAATTGTTTAATAAAATAAGATCGGTTCTATTCACTTGAGTGTTGACGTATGCATTTCCTGCCCAGTGTGTGTGTCACCATATGGTACTACATGTTAGTTGGTCCCATTCGTATGTATTGGTCTTTGCCCAGAGTGATGGAGAATTAACATAGAAGAAAACAGGTCAACAGCTTTAAATGCTGCTTAACCACAACAATTTAAAAACAATTATATTTATTTTTCTTTTTTTCTTTTGTTTATTAAATTCAGAACATCATCAGCAATAGACAGTTGATGTATGAATTTAGTGTCTGGAAATATAATGGGCATATATATATATATATATATATATATATATATTGTCAGCATGTGATAATGATCAAATGCTCTATTATGACCATCATGGGGATGGCTACTTTACTTCTGTTGAATGTCCTCAATGCATAAGAAATCTTCAAATAGTTATACTGAAAAATAAAGTATTACATTATTAAAATATTTATAATTTCTCCCTTAGGTTTCTGATATCATCAGCAGCATACGTCAAGTCTCCAAAGTCGCCCTGAAAGAAGATTCTAAGCCCTGCAGAGACAGTGAAGATGCCTTTTATAATTCACAAAAGTTTGAAGTGTTATACTGTGGGAAGGTAGTAATTGCAAATAAAAAGGCGCCATCTACCCTTGTGGATGACTGTATTGAGAAATTCAGCCAACATGAACGCCAGCGTTTACAGTCATTGACTGAACAGCAGAGCTCCGAATCCAGCATTGATTTTTCTTTAGCGGAAATTGATGTCCCAGGTTCCCCTTCAGATATTTTTCTAGAGCAAGACTCTGAGAATAACATCTTCCCTTCTTCTGGGCATCATTCAGGGATTTTTACAGTTGGCAGTCAGAGCAATCTGCTTGGTTCAAGAGTAACTTTTCCTGAGAGGATTTTAGAAGACTCTGGCTTTGAGGACCAGCAAGAGTTCAGAACTCGGTGCAGTAGTGTTACAATTCAAAAAAGATCCCAGGATAATAAAATACAGCCAAGAAGAAGGCATGCAAGTGCCCCAAGCCATGTCCAACCCTCAGATTCTGAGAAGAACAGAACAATGCTTTTTCAGGTATTTTACATGTTTGATTGAATGGATATATTTATGATGCTAAGACCTGAAGGTGCAGTATATTTTGCTTAGGGATGCACCGAATCCAGTATTTGGGATACGGCCAAATCCCTTGTGAAAGATTCGGCTGAATACTGAACCGAATCCTAATTTGCATATGCAAAGGAAAAAGTGCATATGCAAATTAGGATTTGGTTCGGCCAAATCCGAATCCTGCTGAAAAAGGCCGAATCCTGGATTCGGTGCATCCTTAATTTTGCTATTCTATTTATTTATATAACGAAGGCTTACAAGTGTGGCCAAAACGTTGGTTTTTATGCACTAATTATAAATAAACTTCAGGTCTTTATTTTCCTGCAAGTCCTTTGTTGTGCCAAACTATACAAACACTTACGTGCTCTCTCTCTCCCTCACTCACACACTTACCTCTCACTCTCTAGCATACTTCTGTATGACATGTGCAACATTTTCCAACCTGAATCCATTAAATTTCTCCACTGTTTTAAGTATGAACTGTTAGTAGTTGACATCGAATAAAATTCCCCCTGGCTTTCAGTCTGAGTGTTCAATTAAAGTTAGACAGCCAGCGGCCGTGTCTTTCTCCCTCTTTCCCGGCCACATTTTTCTGCTGCTTGTCCCAGCCCCTGTTAATTCAGGCATGTAAGCTCAATACCCTTAAAAGCATTCTAGCCATGGATCTAGAAAGCAGTGACTTTTATTTTGCAGCCTTAAACCTAGTGCCATGACACCGCAATGTAAAGGTCTGACAAAGGTGTTTAATAACATGATCCCAAGACATGGGATGGAGGCTGCTCAAATATTAATGATGCTTTGTTACATTGTTGAATTAGATAGGTTGGTACTCAAATTTTTATGAAGTGTACTAAAGACGAACTTTTAAAGGGACAGTACATGATAAACTTTTATATTCTAATTTTTTTCCCCTATTCCCTAGTCGAAATACACTAAAATTACCCCGAAATTCTAATTTAAAAATTTGATTCTTCAATTCGACCCTCTATAAATCTGACCCTATATGTCACTATCTGCAGGGTCCAAAACTAGATGTAGCTTGAAGAAAATAGATATTTAAGTGTTGGAATTAGGCACTGCCGCTTTTCTGAAACTAAACAACTGGTGAACGAGAAAATAACAAAATTAGAATCCATATCTAGCTGCATTCAGCATCTCTGAATATTTCCTAAACATTCTCCGCTAAACACAAAATGCAGCTGATTAGAATGAGTTGTGCCTGTTGCACAGTTTGTCTGCCTACAGTCATATTTACAACATTTCAACACAAAAAAATGTGAAACTATATTTAATGACACATAACGGGAATTTCCTTTTGCAGGTTGGACGTTTTGAAATCAATCTCATAAGTCCTGATACTAAAACTGTGGAGCTTGAGAAGAATTTCAAAGATATATCATCATGTTCTCAGGTGATTATTAAATAGTTTTCTTTGCAATGAGCGATTATTAAAGGGCTAATTACTGGTGATCCGATGTAAAACATAATAAAGCTAATGTATATAATATTTAGTTTAGACCTGATATGTTATAACTTTTAGAAACCATAAAAACAGCAACAGCATTTACACATACAGTTATAGGATCTATTTTATCCAAATAATCCACATTTTTAAAAATTATTTCCTTTTTCTCTGTAATAATAAAACAGTAGCGTGTACTTGATATAAGCTAAGATATAATTAATCCTTATTGGAAGCAAAACCATCTACTGGGTTTATTTAATGTTAAACGGATTTTCTAGTAGACTTAAGCAGGCCCGTGCATGAAAAACGTGCGCTGACCGACCCGTCACCCCCGTCTCCTCCTCCCCTCCTGTACGCGCACGTGCACAAACAGTACGCAGGACTGAAGAGGATCGCACTCAGCCGGACTAGGGGTAGGAAGTGGAGAGAGGTAAGTGCCTGGCGCCCTCCAAGCTTTGCGCCCTAGGCACGTGCCTACTCTGCCTACCCCTAGTTTCGACCCTGGACTTAAGGTATGAAGAGCCAAATTATAGAAAGATATGTTATCCGGCAGGCCCCAGGTCCCAGGCATTCTGGATAACCGGTCCCATAACTGTACAGGTATTTTATACGGGGTGCCAGCAAAACCTCTTTCTGTTGACCTGTGTGCTTTTTATAATACTGTGCCATATGATGATGCTACTGTTTTTGAGTTGAGGAGTTCATTAATGAATATAAGTGTATAAACGGCCCTTATTAATATATTTTACTTTTTCCATCATTATACTGTTTGTTTTCCCTGTGATCAAAACTGGTTAGCTGGCAGCCAATGGTTCTTGTTGATGTTATACCTTTGTGACTATCCTGCATATTACTTGTACAGGTATAGGATCTGTTTTTCTCTGTAATAATACCATGGAAAGTAATACTATGGTGTTTTTCCCTTCACCCAGGGTATTAAACACATTGATCATTTTGGTTTGGTCTGCCGTGAAAGTGTGGAGCCTGGGATAAATCAGTATATTTGTTATGTTTTTCAGTGTGCATCTGAAGCATTGGTAAGTAATATTGTATAGTGTATTATAAGAATTACAGTATCTCACAGGTATCCAAAGTGTAACCCAGAAATCTCTGGAATGCTATTAACCATAGGATCCCAGTACACAATTAATTGCATTCATAGCTTTTTGCACAGAGCTGATACAATATTTGCTGTCTTTTGCACTTCTCTGATTTCTTGTTTCACCAAGGCCACACACTTGCCCAATGGTTCCTTTTGGGTATTAACACAGGCTACTATTGACATAGAGTACCGCACTGCACATGTGCAAACCATTGCAAAGTGGACCCAGGTATGTGAATGACTTAGCCCTAGGTGCCCAAGGCTTTTAAACATGGTGTTGAAGAAAACAGTTGAAAGAGTGGAAAATCACACAATACAAATTCATATGTTTATTAAAGCTTTTGTAAGGGGAATAATTTATATAATCAGCCGTCTTTAATTTATTATGTTCAAGTTTATCACTTTCATTTATGTTACCAAAAGGTTTGTCACTAGAGTAGGCAGTTTATTTAGACTTTGGTCTCACTTCTAATACAGGAATAGGATTTAGAAGCAGTAACCTAAGAATTTAGCCTTTTGAAAATGTTTGCTATTTGACTACATTACTCGCATTTGTTAGAATTAAAGGAAAACTAAATGTAACTAAAGAAGTAGGCTAGAAATGTTGTACATTATGTTTTGGGCCTCTCTACCAGCCCAAGACAACCACAGTCCTTTAGCAGTAAAGATTTGTGCCTCCAAAGATGCTCCAGTTGCTCCCCATCTTCTTTTCTGCTGATTTACTGCACATGCTCTGTGCTCCTGTCATACAGATAATTACTACATGACAGCTCAGAAACAAGTGCAAATAGCATCAGAATTTAATAATCAACCCTGTAGCATCAGCTTTATTATAGGCCAACCTCCTTTTCTGCTTGATAATTTGTGACAAGCTTAGCTTCCAAAATGGTGACCCACTGTGACAAGTTTGAGGTCCTGAATCATTGCTGCTATTGATTTCTCCTTTAAAGTGCGGTCTTATGGGGACATTAATAATTCATTTTTTACCAATTCTAAATAACTCAGACAACCTTGATATTGGTGAGCCAAGGTTAACTGGTAGAGAAAGTGCACAAGGACACATGAAGGACATGTTCACTGTCTGCTTTTGGTATCATGAGTTAGAGATATAATGGTTACAGTAAATTGTGTTTTTATTGGTACAACTTTTTGAGAAATCACCCCCTTAAAGCTATAAGCCTTAGAATCAGTTGATTCAGAAAAACTATTGCTGTGCATTCTGACTCTTCGGGTAACCCCAAATAAGCAAGAATTCTTCCGAAGAATCTCCTGTCACAAGAACGCCTAATAAAAAGCGAGCTTTGAGTTCATGTTCCTCAAGACACTGTCCCTGTGTTCCTTTAAGCCTGCTGCAACAGAAGCACATTTGAAAAAATTGCCAGACCTCATCGACCTGGTGCCAGTAACCAGATACTACTAATGAGCCCTCTCCTGTAAGCTCAGAAGGGCTTAGGTTCGCTTGTGGATTACTAGCAGTCACCTTCAGAAGTTCTAATGGGGGTGGTTGTGTGTCTTTTATGTTTTTGTGTCCAGAGTAGCCGTTGTAATTCCTGTTTTTTTGGCAGAAATGCATTTGGGCAGGGGGTAGCACTGTGTCACTTAACTTAGTAGCTTTGCTTTGCTATTTGACTGTGAGAACAGGTTGCTGTGCTGTGTTCTGCTTTTGTACATAGTAGATCTTTATTTGGCGGCTGTGTTGTTACATCGAAAGTAGTGTCTGTGTGTCCTGTGGATGTGGTGCTATGCTTTGTGTGTCCACTGAACGATATATTTAGCGTACTGTATTTTCTGTGGTGTAGGCCTGCATCCAGGGCAAAAATGGTTAAAAGCAGTTCAGAGTGTATGTACTGTGCTCATAAATAGTGATGGGTGAATAAATTCGGCAGGCATGGATTCATGGCAAATTTCCACCTTTCGCCACCCACAACTGTTTTTGTGAAACCGAGGCAAAAATTAGCTGCAACAAAAAAATATGGTCACGCGTCAAAATTATTCGGATGCCCATTGACTTCAATGCGTTTTGGGAATTAGGCAAAGCGAAACGGGACATATTCACCCATCACTACTCATAAGCACACACTCGTAACTGAATAATGGCCTCCTTCTCCTTGGCTTTCATCACCAGAGTAGGGTGTGACCCTTATAAAAAGGAAATGGTTTTGTTAAGTATGCAAGTTTGTCAGTAAGGAACAAATAGTCGGAACCCAAAATAATTACAGTAGAACCCCATTTTACGTTTTTCAGGGGACCAGAAAAAAATGGTTTAAAATCTAGGAAAATGTAAAATCAGTGAAATGTATAATGCAAACTATATAGGTGGGGAGCACAAAACAACAATGTAAAATGAGGGGAAACTTAAAATCAGGGGATGTAAAATTGAGGTTCCACTGTATTTCTATCACACCTGCCTTGCATTGCTACTATGGGCCCCTCAAAGAGAACAGCTTGTCATTTTGCCTGGCAAATCTTTTGTTTGCCTTTTACTATTTTACTAAAATGACGGTTATAAATATTTTATATTTACTTAACCAATTAACTTAGAAAATCAAGCAAGCTTATTTCCATCCTTTATTTAATTAAACACAAAATTAGTTTGGGAAATATGAAGAGTTCCAGGGAAAAGAATACACATGCAGTGTCCTTGATTAACCTTCTTTATATAATGACACAGTACACGACCAACAACAATGCTACAGCATATTTCCACAGTCTGCAATTTCAACATCTCATCTCAATGAAATATTTAGATAGGAGTGTTTGCCTGCAGTACTGTATTGGGCAAGGATGTGAAAGAGGTAGTTTGTTTAAGCAACATGGCAACTCCTAAAAAATGCTTAAATAAACATGCACAGAAGCAATGCTCTGTGTACACATATAAAATGTATTCTCTGTTTGAAGGAAACCAGAAAATAGACATTTCTTCTCCGATGTTCTTATAACCTGTGATTATTAATAAGATATTGTATGTGTCTTGTACAAAACAACTTGTGTATTTTGCTTTGCATGGAATTTGAAGTTTCAACTGGGTTTCTTGTTTTTTAAAGGTGGAGGAAGTCATGCTTACTTTGAAGCAGGCATTCAGCACTGCGGCAGACTTACAGAGTGCAAAGACCCAGATCAAGCTATGTGAAGCGTGCCCTATGCATGCCTTGCACAAACTCTGTGAACGTATAGAAGGTATGGCTTGTTGCTTCTGCTGGCAATTTATTTTATAAGCATGTTTGGAATCACAGTTGATTGCATTTAATTAGTATTCTTCTGTTAGACTTTTGCAGAGCACAGTGTCGATACGTTTAGGGTAAGGACACACTGGACGATTTGTCGCCAACGTTTTTAAAAAGCAAATCGCGGCGACATATCGCTCGTTTTGTCTCTGAACAAAAACAAATGAAAGACGCCAGCTCCTGTGCCCACAGCGCGTTTGTGAATCGCCTGTAGCTCCAAAACGCACTGAGACCCTTTTCCGAGCGATTTATCAGAAATAGCATGTACTTAGAAAGCACTGAAATCTCCTAGACACGCACACACATACAGATAAGTAGCAGCAATTGTATTCAAATAACAATGCGAACGCAATGACGCAAGAACGCAAGAACGGGACGCCAGGTTACAGCGGGAAGCACAAACCGTTTCCAGTTTGGGTGGAGCACGTACCGCACAGAGTAATGGGATACAAATCGCTCTGTGCCAATAGTCGCTGTGAATCGTCTGTTCAAAAAAGACGATCGTCTCGTCTTTTTTAAAATGTTGGCGACAAATCGTCCAGTGTCTCCTTACCCTTAAAGGTTTTTCCATTCAGATCTGTGAGAACCCCTAAAAAAAACACACTGGGGGTCATTTATTAACTTCAGATTGGTTCGCAAATTCAATATATTTACCCTGCGCATGATTATATTTATAAAGCTGAATATGAGGGTGTAAGCAGAATTGCTATTTTATTTTTTTTTCACAATATGAATGTCTATAGGAGCTTTTTAAATATGGCACAATTCGCAAATTGCGAATATTTATGCGCACACTCTGTGACTCGATTACGCCACAACATTGGTGGCGAATAAAATATTTGCAAACTGTGAATTTAAGTTACGGTCAGCGCTATTTTCACGCACAAAAACCTTGCACATAGGGTGCGCTCGCGCAAACTCACATCTCATTTGCGAAAATGTATTCACACTGCAAAATCGTGAAAAACATAAAAAAGAAGTGCAGAGCAGTGCAATATATTCGCGTTCAGGAAAAAACATGCGCAATACAACCAAAAATATGCGCTGCTTGAACTTTATAAATGACCCCCACTATGCTCTCAATCACAGCAGTGAGCTCCCTACTTCACATCTAAAGGTAAAAAGGTTTTTGTTTTTTTTAGACAGCTGAAGCCTGAATAATATAGCATTGGGTTCTGGGAACGGTGTAAAATGGGGTATAAGAAAAAAGTAAAGCAGAAAAGTGATTTGCTATGCTGCATTTTCGCTATGTACACCTGTAAATTTGTGTACGCCTGTAAACTTCTAGTAAAACCAAATTACTTAGTACAGCTGTATAAGATATGCAATATCATGTGAAGTAATTCATTATCTACACAACATTGCTTCATTCATATTCCCTTCAATGGCTCCATTTTCGTGTAAAATGATGGCATAACTCTTAGTATTGCCTGAAGCACTTTTATAAATCAATGCACCAGTGTTTAAACGTAGGGAATTTATACCAATTACTTTATTTTACATTCGGACTCATTATAAATATGGGATAAATGTTATGCCTTTTTTTTTTTTTTTTTTTAAAGCTATAGGGCATATTTATTATTATGTAAATATTTGTTTACATACAGGGCTTTTATAAAATAGATGGGTAAAAGAGGTCTTATGCCAGGGCACACCAAGACAGAATAAAGCATCTTCCAAATCAGCTTTTCAGCAATCCTCCCCTTATTTCTAAAGTATCAACACACAAGAAACTATGGGTGAATCATGTGAAATATGAAATATGTTTTCTTTCAACATCTTTATTAAAGATTCGCTCATCTCGGTTCTACATACTTGTAAAAGAATAGTGGTTGGAGTTTGGAAATTAAATACAAACAATTAATAAAAAAAAATGGCTTTATGTGGTGCTAATTTAATATATGCTTCTTTGGTCCTGTTTTGTTTGTAGGCCTTTACCCACCAAGGGCAAAGATTGTAATACAAAAACAACTGTCTTTGCTGACTGATAACGAACAAGCAGATATCTTTGAACGTGTTCAGGTAAGAGTTGATTCTCTGTCTTCATCTGTAAAAAGCATGGATGTCCCAAATCCAGGAGTTTGTTCAGCATTATTCAATGACTTAATGCTAGATTTACAACCAGCAATCCTTAAGCAGCCCATACATTAAAAGATCTGCTCATTTTCTACCTTACCAAATAACTAGATCGTTCCCCAATATTCCCACCTTGAGGTGGGAGATATTGAGCTGATGTAGGGATCCCAACAATGGAGGATCATCGGATTGAGGACAGCACCAACCAGCCAATTTTCAGCCAGATATCTGTTGGGGAAAACTGTCAGAGGCCCCATACATGCCCATACACAGGCCCTTTTATGGGCCTGTGTATGGCCACCTTGATTATTTAGCCAAAACAAATCCCAACTATTTGGGCAATGACACATGGTGCGTTTTATCGCCAGCTTTTTGTCACAACTGCAACATGCCAGAAAACATCTTGCCATAGGGGATACTGAGACTCACCAGTGTGAAAACACTAATTGCACGATTGCTCAAAAACACCTTCATGCACATTTTTATGTATTTTCTAGAGTTCTGTGGCTGTGACAAAACATGCTTGTGTGTCATTGCACAGCGTGCCAACTGAAAACAACAATTTTTCTATTCGTTTAATTTTGCACACATTTAATATACACATTAGGGTTGTGATTTGGTTTGGTATTTTGGCCTGACTCCTTGCATTTCAGAGTTACCTTGTAATCTTCCCATCCCGATGCTACAAGCACAGTCCAAACAAATCTACACCTTGCCTTAAAAGCATGGTTTCCACATCTCACTATTAAAACAGATGTAAGCCTTCTAAATAAAATTAAACATGTGAAAAGTTGTTCAAGGTACCCATTTTAGCCATTTTTGAGCTAAAAGAGTTTCTGCTGCCAGTAAGATATATCTGAATCATTCATCACTAGAGACACATTTATGACAATAGGAAGTATTTTGTTTCTCTCAATTTATTTTATCAGTGTATTCCTTAACAGAAAATGAAGGCCACCAGTGACCAAGAAGAAAATGAACTTGTGATTTTGCATCTCAGGCAGTTATGTGAGACAAAGCAAAAAACCCATGTTCATATAGGAGAAGTGCAACCGGTAATTTTTTATTTATTATTGATTTCTTAAGGTAAACTGTTGGGTATTTTGCACATTTGCCGTTATTTAAATTAGTCTTAAAAGAACAGTATGGGTCCAATTTTATGCCCATCCCATTGTCATCTCAGTTATAATTAAGGTTACATGTAATAATCGTTAGTCCCTTTATTCACTAAATTCAATAAACGCTACTTTAAATTACAGCACCTTGAAAGAAGTCCAGTCTGGAAGGGCTTCCCATTATTAGGGTTCAATAAAATGTGTATATCCATGTAAATGAGTGCATTTTCCAAAGACATTTGCAACCTAAATTATCACTTTACAATACAATCTGTCCAATTCTGCTGGACTTAGCAATAACTAACAACCTTGCCAACAAGTATAAAAAATAAAATTATGAAAATCTGGATTGAAATTCTGTTGTGATTAATTCTATGTGGAAAAGGTTTGCTTTAAAACTTTATGTAGTATATTGAACATTAGTAATTAAAATGTGTTGCATATTTTACTGTAGAGAAAGCAGTATCAACGATTATATTATCTTACAGATATGTCCAAAATCACCCATTTTGTTAATAAATGTTTTTTTTCGAACTACTATTTGTAATCACTATTTTCTATGGACAGGTTTGGTTTATAGTCGGTCTATTGTTGGCAGAAACACTGTAGATACTTGATCAGTCTGTCAAATGTGCGAGATTCAATAAGTCCTCTTTGCGCACCATAACCCCCACCTACAGCCATTTCTGTAGAGCCATGCTGTAGTTACGTTAACGCAAATGAGTATTTACAGGTAACACAGAAGAGATTCCCACTTAGTTTCCCCGTGAAAGTTATCTAAACACTTTAGGTGATATAATATATTACAACCACATTGATCATGCATACTGTTAATCCATATACCAGTGGAAGGACCATGAAGGTTTGGGAGGTGTATTAACCATTCCAATGTGTTACCTTATTTATTTCAGCATTAAATTATCTACATTATGGTTGAGTTGGTAGCAAAATGAGAAATAAAGTTCAGCGCTTATAAATGTTGCCTTTTGCAAAAATGTTTGCTTATTTAATTGAATTAAACTGAAAATGCAACAGTTCATTGTAATGTAATAATACAATAGAACAAGCATAGTGGCCGTAGCACATCCTGTCAGAGGTTCCACAGCTGTAATTGCAGAGCTGGCATATCCACACTGAAAGCAACCTGGTCCTGGCTTTAATGGAACAGTTCAGTGTAAAAATAAAAACTGGGTAAATAGATAGGTTGTACAAAATAAAAAATGTTTCTAATATAGTTAGTTAGCCAAAAATGTAATGTATAAAGGCTGGAGTGACTGTATGTCTAACATAATAGAACAGAACACTACTTCCTGCTTTGCAGCTCTCTTGGTTTCCACTGGTTACCGTGCAGTAACCAATCAGTGACTTAAGGGGGGCCATATGGGTCATACTATTTGCTTTTGAATCTGAGCTGAATGCTGAGGATCAGTTGCAAACTCACTGAACAGTTATGTCCCATGTGGCTCCCCTTCAAGTCGCTGACTAGCTCAGAGTTAGAGAGCTGAAAAGCAGGAAGTTGAGTTCAGGCTATTATATTAGACATCCAGTCACTCCAGCCTTTATACATTACATATTTGGCTAGCTAACTATATAAGAAACTTTTTTTATTTTGCACAGCCTAACTATTTACCAAGTTTTTAGTGATTAGTTGTGAAAATAGGCGAGTATAGAAGGTGAATGGGGGATTATGCTTACGTATGATGACTGTATAGAGCAATATCAACTTGATGTTGATATTTTTCTGCTTGTCACGTATATCCTTTGTCATGAACAAATGTAACCTCTTACCTTATTAAAGTTAGTAGGGAAAGATTCATGCCTAGGCTTTTCCATTGTAAACTTCTTTTTTTTTTTTGCTTCTTCTTCAGAATCTGTCATGCAACACAATTCCAGAAAACACAGCTCCGAGTGGCAGATTTAAACTGGACATTCTGAAGAACAAGGCCAAGAAATCCTTGACCAGCTCTTTGGAGAATATCTTTTCAAGGGTAGGATCAACAGAGAACTGTCAAGTGCATCTCTGTTTTTAAAGAAAACAATAATTGCTTCGTTTGGTTTGTTTTTATATGATACACACTCGCCTGCCTTGGCCTTTAATCTTGCTGTACATTTTGCCAAACAACATGAGTAGCAGCAGAAATTTAGCAGAAATGCTAGATCTATGACTCTGGCAGGCATGTGGCAACCAGTAATGTATATTTAGCAATCTAGAACGGGCAAACAGTCTTAAATTATATAAAACATACCCTTGGGGCAATATAATTTTTATCAAGAACCTTTTTGAACATATTTTCCAATAATAGTCAAAATGACCGGTGCAGCTCAAGTCTGTGGGAGCATGTTGATGTGAATGTGTGTGCAGGTGTCCCAGCCTGGGGGTTATGGCAAGGAAATCTGTCTCCTGGGGGCTGCTTTGCCATTTGACCGGAGATTAAGTGTATATGCAGATGTCTTCTTTATTGTAAAGTCGCTTTGCACGTCCATCACTTACCCCATAGTTTTGCTGCAGGAAGAGATCTGCTTCCGTCTCTGGTTTTCAAGGGACATCACTTGAAATTGTGTCCTGTCAACTCAGTACTCACCCTCACTTAACTGAAGAAAAAGTAACATATACAGTGCTTAAAACTACATATTTCTACTATGACTACCAGTCTGCACTAGTCAAAGGCAAAATACAGGGGAAGATGCATCGTTAATTTTTTTAGATTCGGACCTTTTGAAAGGAAATGTCTCTGATATACTATCCTGTTTTATTAGAAAGAAATGTTAATTCATTTTTTTGTTACAGGGAACAAATAAAATGAGAGGACGACTGGGCAGTATGGACAGTTTTGAACGTTGTAACAGTTTTACATCTGACAAGGTATGACCTAAGGGGTGTTATAATATTTGCCACACAACCTGATGAGATTTCTAGGATATATCTATCAAGGTATGGAGAAAAAAATCCCAAACGTCTTATTATTCCAAATATTTTTTGTAAAATAGAGGCTTTTCTCTTTACCCTTGATAAAACTTAATTTGGCGTCCCAGCAGAACTTCATCATGACATTAAAGGGATACTGTCATGGTAAAAAAAAATTTTTTTTTCAAAATGAATCAGTTAATAGTGCTGCTCCAGCAGAATTCTGCACTGAAATACATTTCTCAAAAGAGCAAACAGATTATTTTATATTCAATTTTGAAATCTGACATGGGACTAGACATGTAGACATGTAGACTTGTGTTCTGATAAACTTCAATCACTCTTTACTGCTGTACTGCAAGTTGGAGTAATATCACCCCCTCCCTTTTCCCCCCCCCCAGCAGCCAAACAAAAGAACAATGGGAAGGTAACCAGATAGCAGCTCCCTTACACAAGATAACAGCTGCCTGTTAGATCTAAGAACAGCACTCAATAGTAAAAACCCAGGTCTCACTGAGACACATTCAGTTACATTGAGAAGGAAAAACAGCAGCCTGCCAGAAAGCATTTCTCTCCTAAAGTGCAGGCACAAGTCACATGACCAGGGGCAGCTGGGAAATTGACAAAATTTCTAGCCCCATGTCAGATTTCAAAATTGAATATAAAACAATCTGTTTGCTCTTTTGAGAAATGGATTTCAGTGCTGAATTCTGCTGGAGTAGCACTATTAAGTGATACATTTTGAAAAAAAACATGTTTTCCGATGACAGGATCCCTTTAAGTAACCAGTCTGCTGGCCCATCCATTAAGCATACTCCAATTGCCTGCTTGTGATGGGAATGTGGAAAGATGCCTATTGCCCGTGGGACAAGCTGCTGCCTATAGGTTCCTGGTGACTGACAGTGCTGTTTGGTTGTTGTGAACATAATTCACATCGGCTTAATTTAATTACACGTCCCAACGCTTAATTGCACTAAAGAAGCAACAGATTTGATTATACACAATCAAGTGTGATAAAAGCCTCTATTCTTACCATGTTGCAGACATAAAGATGTCCTTTTCTGCAGGGCTGTGGAGTTGGTACATAAATCTTTTGACTCTGACTCAGTTTATGGCACCTCCACTCCAACTCCTCAGTTTTTAAAGGAACAGTAACACCAGAAACTGAAAATATAATATACTGTTGCTCTTCACTGGTAAAACTGGAGTGTTTGCTTCAGAAAGACAACTATAGTTTATATAAACAAGTCGCTGTATAGCCATTGGGGCAGCCATTTAAGTTGCTGGAAAAGGGACAGGTTACATAGCAGATAACGGATAAAACACCATTGTATTAGACCAAGCTTATCTGTTATGTGCTATGTAACATGTGCCTTTTCTCCTTTTTACCAACTTGAATGGCTGCCCCCATGGCTACACAGCAGCTTATTAATATAAACTATAGTAGTCTTTCTGTAGCAAACACACAGCTTTTACCAGTGCATTCATAAGAGTATATTATTTGTTAATTACTTTAAAACATTTAGATTTTTTGGTGTTACTGATCCTTTAATATATGAATGTATTTTCCATGTTAATTGAAAGAAGTTAAGTACACAACATAAAATACATTTGATCACTGCCAAAGCTCAAAACTATAAACCATATATATTTTGGTAATTCTAAAACAAGAATTAAACTACATAAACCAAAAACAATTGGAAAACCTAAAACAACCTATATACGGTATTAATTGATCCTGGCATATAACTGTAGAATAGCTGCTAAATACAATCCAAAAATGAACTGAAGTACTGTTCTTAAAAACAGAATTGCTCCTGCCGTAGCCTCCTTTATAGAAGCTCTGAAATCTGATTTTATTATTTTCAGTACTTGTATTTAAAGTTATTAGAAGTCTGTACATTTTGGCAAATCTGACTCCAGAAACCCAAAATTGCTCACAACTCCAACTCCACTGCTCTGCTCTTCTGAGATACTTGGCGTGCATAAAATTATACAGCCGGAATTTCCACTAAAGGATTAAAGAGAAAATTGACAGATACGATTGAGACAGTTCAGATTAATTCCCATTCAGCTACTTGGTTTCCTCTGGCCAAATCTAATTTAGTTTACATCATACACCTAATTTTTTATTTATAGGCATTAAAGAGAAAAACTTTGTTCATGAGGCTGATTCACTAAGCCCACTCATTTGTGACATACATGTTCCTTTTTCCACCTCCCCCTCTTCACAATTACATAGTGTATTTCCTGTTTTCTGCAACATGTACTTCTCCGACCAAATCCCTTTAATGTCTGGCTCACCCCTGTGAGGTAGAGACACAGCATCTCTTTTGGTTTTATTATTCTGCTTCAGCTTGGGCTGAGTTACCGGCCTCTACAATAATAGATTGTTTTCCAGGATATAATACTGACAGCACAGGAAACTTGCGTCCAGGAAACCAGCAAAACACAAGAAAGCCATAACTGTCCACAGCAAATGTTGAAAAAGCATAAATGTTTGAATCTGATAAAAAGAGACTTCTGCGCTTGTTCGCTTCTTTTCTCCACGTTTTTCCAACGTTTTCGCTCTTGCAATTCAACTTTGAAAGAGCTGGCAGTGTAGAGAATTAACAACCAATGAACTTAGTCATGTGTGTGGCAGTGGGTAGTAAGAAAAGGTTTAGTAATCCTGCATGCTGAAGAACCATAAGACAAGTTGGACTGCTTGTGAGAAGGAAAAGTTCCTCACTTCTCTTCTTTGTAGGACGTATCACCAGGAGACTCGCCTCCTGCCACACCACCATCTTCCCCTGTGTCCTCCTCCTTCCCGCCGTTTCCAGAAGAAGATCCTGACTCACCTAAGGTTCGTAGACGAGCTCACACTTTCAGCCACCCCACATCCAGTGGCAAGCGGAGGATAACATTTCCTGACAGTAAATCACCAAGTGCCAGGTTCCCCCTCCAGAGGCAGAATTCCTTAGCAAATGACGTGGGACAAAGCAGGTCAGTGTTCACTTTTTTTCTTTCTTAGATTCTTTTGTAGAAAAGCCTTATTACTTCATCATCGTTTCACTGGATTGAAATCTGTATAGTTAAGGTGTTTTCCCAGAGCTGATGACGATATTCTTAGTTAAGCATGTTTTATAAAGTAAATATATTAATATATAGATGTAATTCTAAGCATTGGCATGTTCATTGTTATGTTGTAATCAAATAAAAGAAAGAAATTTAGCATCTGCCAAACAGTTAGATCATGTTATGTGCAATTTTTTGTCCTCCCAGCTATCCACTGGCATAAGTCTGTTGTCTGTGTCTGGATTAGTTGGTATTAAATGTGTTCAGCAGCCCCAAGAGCAGCAGCATAGGCTGTTAAATACTCGTAAGATTTATATCTCCGTTGAAATTAATGGGGTACAAGTAAAAAGGCAGATTAGCAAAAAGCTGATGTTCATCAGAACTAACATTTACAATAGTTCAGCGTAAGAAAGGAACTGACATGACCGTTGTGCTACAGTATGCAATAAATGTCTTTTATTTACAAATTTGCAGCACACAAGCTCAGAATAAGGATAAAGGGGAATTCAAAGAAATTTGAGCAGAGAATGGTTCCCATTCTGTTACACGGGTCAGGGGAAAGTATACACAGAAACCTTTGGAATTCATTTCCTAACTATAGTTTTTTTTTTTTTTGTATTTCAATATATGCAGTGCCCCTTGGCAGATCATTGCTAGTAGGTCATTAAAACAAAGGTAAATCTCTACCAGCAAGCATAATTTAGTTTGTATAATAGTTTGTAATTTGGCCACAGTGGAATCATTTCTTATAGTACATATAGTAGCATATTCCTTTGCTAACAGCAGCCACAATTATTAAAAAATAAAATAATGAAAGCATAGCAGCCTTAATTTATTACTCTATTTTTCTTGTATTTGTTGAGTGAATGCTTTAATTTCAAATACAGATAAGAAATACAGATATTTGTCTTCCCGTCTTTGCTAAAAAGCAAATGCCAAATTGTTTCTTTAAATAGGACACAATGGGAAATGGCAGTTATATTTTGAAGTTTTGGGATAATATGTTTCCAAATAATAGATGCTTGACAAATGGGCGTGTCCCCGAAATGTTGCATTCACCGCATTAAACGTGCAAGGTGTTCCTGTTCTGTGTGCCTTCGGAGTTCTTTGCCTGACATTGGAGTTGTGGTGGCCGAGCCTCTACCTTAGTACGCCCATCTCTAATTTATATGAAGGGTGTGCGATAGCAAACAGCATTGTCCAAATAATAGACACACATAACACTGTGTGGTTATCCTAACATTGTGAACATAAATACTGTATCCAGCATCTTCAGACCAATTTCATAACAATATTTGTTTTCATTTTCCCTTAAATAGAGTGTATCTATGTATGAGGATTTATTAGCATTTATGTATACGTGGGTGCTGCCATGCTGTCTTTATCCGAAACATTCCCAGACTAGCACCATCTACTTGTCAAAATATAATGGTTTCTAATAATACCTGTAAATGTAGATTCAGCCAAAGCAGATGATAACAGTACTTGACTAGAGAGAATACGGTCAGTTCACACAACGACGTACACTATGCCCTCATACTTTTCTATATGTTTAAGGGAAAAAGGAAGGTAACTCCATATTATTGGCAGAGTTTACTCTCTTTTTGCATGCATTAATTGTTCATATTTGTGTTCCCTCTGAAATTAATTTTTGATTTTCAGTAACAATGTTTGTATCTAGCAACATGTGGTTCTCCGTGTTGTTTTATTGTTACCCTTCATGTCTGATACATTTATTTTCTATTATTGCTAACACTCAGCCCAGTTCCTATTGCCCGGCGATTTCGCACTGAGAGTGAGTCCTCGTCCTCCAGTCTCCCCTCATCCTTCTCTGCCCCTTCTTTCCTGAAAAACTTTTACCAGAATTCAGGGAGACTTGCCCCACAATCTGAGAATGACACCCCCAAGAGGTGAGCGATGGAACAACGCTGCTTGTTGCAGCCATTTCAGCACGCTCCTTTATGTCTGTCTGGGCGCTGACTCACCAGTAATTAACCCAATTGTGCAGAGCTTGATATATTCCTGGCACTGGAATATGGGAATTGGCTTGTGGGATGTCTAATTACTCTTAATTGTGAAATGTTCCCCTGAAGATGTACAATAAACATGTTGGGGTCTGTTCTGTCATCCCCTAGTTTATTTACATTTTTAGTTAGTCAGCATTTCACCTGCATCTATATGTGTAACGAAATAAGACCACTAATACAACTAGACTAATTTTGCATGACATTATTCAAAAATAGTAAACAAAGTGTCTCAACTCAGTGACAATCAGTGTTGCCTAAATCTATGTGTTATCAGTTTGTTTCAGATGTATTCCGTTTTTCAAATGTTGTAAAATATTTTAAATCCCTCCAGGCATAGATGTATCATTGGAAATCGCTCTCTTCCTTGTCTCTTTCATAATTGGAAGCTGCAAGCTCATTGAATAAACTAAGAATCCTAAAGCAACTGTGGCAAGTGCTTTAAAATGAGTGGCCCCAATGTCAAGTCATTATCAAGGCATATGGGGAAATTTAATTCCATGTATACGTGTGAATCATTTTTCCATGCATATTGTGCTCATACTACAGTGGCAATGTATCTCTAATAAGAACAGTGCAAACACCGCAAAATATCACCCTCTTCTCAAATGGATGTATTTTATGGTTGCAGTGGCTCTCTGAAAGCCAGAATTTGACATGATAATAGCAATAGATGCACATTATAAAAGTTTGATTCCACCATTTCTTTAATCATGACAAACTTTAAAAAAAAAAAGTTTCACCACTCATCTGAGCATCTTCTTTAGTTCTCTATTTTTTTTTGGGTTTTTTTTTACAGAATGTTAATCATATGTCCTGCTACTACTAAGTATAGTTTTAGACAGAGATAATGTGAACATGGTAGGATTTATTTTTGTCAATTGCGCATTTTACTCAGGAAAAGTATCAGAAACTGTATCAATGTATGGCACAGTTAGTTAGTTAATGTACATGGTTATAGATTAATCTTTTTTTTTTTCCTGGGCTGCCTTGGTAGAACAGTAGTGGATGGAATCACATTAGTAAATGAACGTATTGCCGACCAAACATAAGGTTATCAGGCAGAACAGGAGGCAGCAGCTTTCTATGTTTGTGCCCCCGAATGGAGGAGCTGATGTCCATTCCAATGCACTGGTTAAATGATTACATGGTAAAGAGAGTGGAGTAATGTGGGGAGTGCAGTGACATCTAGGAAGTGCTGAATGGAAAGTGAAAGTAATTGCTTGCCCGCCTCTATGCATAAGGTATAGAGGAGGGGCAGACAATATTTGATTGACAGCTGAGATTTGTAAATGAGTTTACAACAGCTATGAATGCTTTAATAAAGAAAATAATTTGGATTTCATGTTTAATTTGAAAAGGCAGGTGTGCTGCCAGTCCACATAGGGGCTCCCAATAGCCAATCACAGCCCATATGTGGCAACCCAGGAACTTTTTGCATGTGTGTTGCTCTCCAACCTCTTTTATATTTGAATGTGGCTCACAGGTAAAAAAAAGACCCCTGTTCAAATCTGTCCCTGTCCCAATACCATAAAATACAATCTATGGCCCCTACAAGACAACCCCACCCCCTCTCTATAAAAGTTGTGATCTTTGATAATTTCCTCCTAGGTGTTTGACATTTAAAAGAAATATTGTTAGTGCCACAAAAAAAAAAAAAAAAAAAAACCAAAGCTCCTCCATGATTAACTACAACTTTTAAACACTGAGAATTAATTCATTCATCTGGTTGATGAAAACTCATTTGAAGTTAAAACTAATTGCAACAAATCTCAAATTTGGATTCATTAACCTACAATCTTTTTTCTATTTCCAGCAGTCTATATTTTTTGTGTTTCTTCACCCTGGAAATGCTCTTCACCCTACGGTGTTGGTTTCCAAGTTGCTGCATGACCCTTTAGCCCAGCTCCCTGAAGCTTTTTGAGTACTGTCCAAGTGGACGCTTTCTTTTGTTTGTACTCCGTTATACCTTGGTATCTGATGCAGCTAGACTTTTATTATGCAGCATAGTGACCCAGTGTACTGGTCATCTGACCATGTTTCTACTTTAGGTCTGCCAGATCTTGCAAGAAAAACTTCTCTAAGGGTCAGATTCAGGGAGATTAGTTGCCCGACGACAAATCTCCTCTTCTTCCCGAACTGCCTCACCTAAAATGTGAATCGCCGTCGGGATGGCACTCGCCGCAATTCATTTCCGAAGTTGCCTGAAATTGCCTCATGAGGAACCTTGGGGCGACTTCAGAAAATGAATCACGCCGACTGCCATCCCGCTGGCGATTTACATTTTAGCCGGCAGGGGAGGCCGTTCGGGGAGATTAGTCGCCCTGAAGAAGAAATTTGTCGCTGGGCGACTAATCTCCCTGAATCTGCCTGTGTGCCCTGAGCCTTAGGGTACCTTTTTTGAAATACTAACAAAAATTGCTAAAAACCTTTTGAAACCTATTATATACGTAGTATTTAGGGCTGCTCTTGCTGCTTCAGTGTATGTGGGATGCACAGCAAACATTCTTCTGATGTACAACATAGAATGAGGTTTTTTTTTAGTTGACAACAATCATAGCATTCCCCCACGATAAATAAACCGAATAATCTATGGCAACAAGTTTAACTAACATTTATAAAAAGTAAGAAAATATAAAACCTACTTTTAAACAGGGTGAATTGTAAAGTAGAATTCCACTCCTTCCAATACCACACTTTCACACATCTCTGATTGAAACCTCTAATCTGGATTCTAATTATAATCTCTGCAGGTGAGAATATTACCTTCTGATTAGTTACAGGGGATTTGGAGAGCAGGTACATGGTAATTTGCAAATGTTTTAAATTAAATAGATGAATGGCTTGTGGTAATCCTGAATAATCCATTCTCACTTCTGCTCAAAGACGATTAGTGCTGTACTTGTTCATTTATTTGGCATATTTTTGTGTGTGTTAGGAGAGGATAGAACAAGCTCTGGCCAGGTTTGCTTGCGCTGTATCTCCCAGTATCCTCAGATATTGAAGGAAAAGTACAGTACTTCAGTTCCAGCCTGATCAATGTTTTGTTGTTGTTTATTATATGGCTTAAAGATTGCCAGAAGGGAGTTCAGCATTAATTTAGGAAATTAGCAATAAATCATCCTGCTGCTTGCCCAATCAGGAGGAAGGGGGTTGTGTTCTTCCATGATTAATACTACAGCCCTCATTGTCTATCCTCCAGCATTCACAAAATATAAAGTCCTGGAATCACAAGAGTTCATTTTGTAATAGTTTGCACTGGTTATCTCCAATAAGTCCCTGCTCAAGGACTTGCCACCTTAATTGTCTTATACTATGTTTATTTTCTTTGAAATGCTTGCCAGCTGGCCGTTTCCTTATCTGCTCCATATTTAATGTTACTTTGGTGCCGATTCAAGAGAAGGTGGTGTAAAGCCACATACCCAAGACTCTGCTTCTTTACTTTTCTCCAGCATTGCCACTGCTGTGATACTGATTCCGTTTATTGTTACTCAATAACTGTTAAAAAGTTATGGGTTTCTTACTATGAATTATGGGAACGGACCTGTCTGCAACAGGCTGCCATATCTGATTAATCTGGTGCTTATGGGGCAATTTATTGAATCATCAATGGTTTATTATTTTGCTACATAGATGTAATTTATAAACTTGAATCAGACCATAACAGTCATTGTATGTGTAAGTAAATATATATATGCTGGATGAACTTGTGCTGTGTTTTTTACAGATTCTAATAATTTTGTATTTTTTCCAGTGAATGTGAAGGACGACGGAGAACCTTCTCTACATGCAGCAATGACTCATTAAATGCTAGTGGGGCCTGTCTCACACCACGTCGAATATCGTGGCGGCAGAGGATTTTCCTCAGGGTAGCATCTCCAATGACCAACTCCCCATCAGATATGCAGCATAAAGGTATGAGACCAAAGCTGAGGATAAGGTATTGGGGTACAGCATGCCCTATATCTATGTAGGTGTTTCCCTGTACTAACCACATTTCTGCTGGAATCTTTTTTTTTTTTACTGAGGGGTCTATCATCTCTGGGAGATATTGCTTTGAAAGATACTAAACCTCTCAGTTAGTGCTAGGATTTTGGCCTAAAGTCGAGCATGGGGGAAATTAATAATACATTTTTATGTTGTTTGTAAGTGTAATTGCAGTCAAAAGTAATTCCCGTAAAGGTCAACTGTCAGGTAATCTCTTTTGTTCTCTGTAGGCCCAAATACTACCCTTTCATATTCAGTTACACTAGATTTCTGTTAAGTACAATACCTAACCTATGACTTTAATTCAATTTTATATAAAATTATTCAACTACAGCCTTGGTTTAAACTTGTGGTTATGGGGATCCATGCCTCTTCATACTCTTGTATGTTCTCCAACCATCTTAAGCAAAGTGGTAGGACTTTATTGCCCAAAACTGCTACTTTACAGGATGGTAAAAGTAAACAAATCACTTATTCCAACACTAGGTTTAGGCTATCACCTCTGGACGTTGATGTAGAGTACAGCAGTAACTAACAAAGATCACTCAGGACAGGGCCAGGCCCTATTGTGTATTCCATGGCTGACTGGTTCATACTTTTGCATTAGCATTAAATATATTAACTGCCAATAAGGGATGCACCAAAACCTGAATCTTTTGTGAAAGATTCGGGCAAATCCTGAACTAAATCTGAACTCTTATTTGTATATGTAAATTAGGAAAACAAGGGAAAAAGAGAGCCATGTGCTGGAACAATTTTGACTTCCTTGTTTGTGTGACGAAAAGTCACATGATTTTTTTGGATTCAGATTCAGTTCAGCCCGGCACGACTAAATCAGAATCCTGCTCAAAAAGGCCAATCCTAAACTGATTTCAGGATTTTTTGCATCCCTACTGCCAATATGACAATGTTGTGCAAATCAGTAAGTAAAATACATGGTTTGTGCGGACACATTGCCCTGACTGATCTTTACCTACATAATCTGACACGGCAGCACCCTAATACGATGGTTAATATAGCCCCATCTTATTTCTAGGCTCTCCTTATGCTGAACGTTTCTGTTATATCAAAGTTAATAAGGCCTGATTTTTGCAGACTGAAAGATCATTAGTGAATGCATATTCTTTTGGGTAACTGCTGCTACCCGCTTTTATCATTGAATTGTTCTATTAAGACCTGAACTATATGAGATTCTGCATCAAAGTTTACTTTATGTTTTGCCTATTTGCCTATGTTATACAGTACTGTAGGTAATTCTATTTTTGTGTTTCTTACTCTTCCCAAAAATGCGTGGGGATATTGCAACACAAGAGTGTGCACTTTGCTTTTAGATTTAGAGAAAAAAATGCATTTTAATCTGATGGAAACAACACAGACATGAGGATAAGAATATGTTTTCATTACAAAGAATACACATTATATAGTACAGTTTGGGATCCATTATCAGGAAACCTGTTATCCAGAAACCTCCGAATTTCCTAACAGGCTCAGGCGTCACTTAGCTAGCGAAGCAGATCGACACTAGCGTTGCTTCGCAAAGTACAATGGAGTGCAAATACGACTTCCTCAAAAAAAAGTCCCAAAAAACTCTGGAGTCTTTTCTTTTCTTCTGAGTGATAGCCTGCAAAGGTCCGTAAAAAGTTTTTTGGGTAACCGGGTTCCTCTCTCCATTTTCTAACATATGGAACATAAATCATACACTGGGCTCATGTGTAGGGCATTATAACAACTCTATTTTATTTATTAAGGTTCCCTAGACTTGTGTAATGTAATGTATTTGCTGCAACAAATACGTCCATGTAACTTTCATTTCCCACCGTAAGCAAATTAGGCAGCGCTAGCGCATGTTTGCTTTGATTGCCGAAGTAATCCTAGCGAAAATTAGGACGCAAATTCGCACTTTAGTGACATGGCAATGGCTGCAAAGCCATCGCTGGCGACTTTTCGCCGGTTAGGGAATTTGCCCCATAGACTCTATTTAAAGCAAATAGTTAAAATTTTTAAAAATGATTTCCTTTTTCTCTGTTATAATTAAACAGTACCTTGTACTTAATCAAACCCAAGATATAAATAATCCTATTTGAGGGCGAAACAATCCTATTCGATTTATTTGATATTTAGATGATTCCTTTGTATGAAGATCCAAATTACGAAAAAGATCTATTATCTGGAAAACCCCAGGTCCCTAGCATTCTGGATAACTGGTCCCATACCTGTACTTTTATTGTGCCAAGTGAAAGGCAGCCATTAGGTGAATAATGTTAGTTACCATCTAGTGATACCTTCTTTTATTAGATATGAATAAAACTGATTTATGGCAACACTGATGCAAAATAAAACAGAATGTAACCACTTTCTATGACCCCTTTAATCTATAAGAAACAACATTCTGTCTGAAGAAGTTGCAATCTGTTCATCATTAATAATTATTCATGTAGGCTGGAGAGAGAAGAGCTGAGAGTAAAACACATTTACCAGAATGTTTATTTGTAACTGGCATTTGTTTTCTATTCATATATAAACTGTTCCTGCATGTTGTGAATATGTCTATATATATATATATATATATATATATATATATATATATATATATATATATATATATATATATATATATATATATATATATATATATATATATATATATATATATATATATATATATATATATATATTTATATATATATATTATATATATATATATATATATATTTATATTTATATTTATATTTATATTTATATTTATATTTATATTTATATTTATATTTATATTTATATTTATATTTATATTTATATTTATATTTATATTATATATATATATATATATTTATATATATATATATTTATATATATATATATATTTTAAATAAAACTGAGCACCTTTACTCCAACTGCAAACTGGGACAGTAAACTGCCGTGAATTGTTTTCACATCCGTTTCATTAGTTTAAAAAAAATAGAAAAAGTAAAAGGAACTACAATACAAAGAGATCTAATGTCATAGAAAAGAAGAACTGTATAATGTTGCTACAGAGAATCCAAAAACTAGGAAGTCTGAGAATTGAAAGTCAGCTAAAGAATTATACTTGACTGTAGATATCCTTTGTTGTGTATTTCAGGCCAGCTAGATGTGAACGATTTGCTGCCGTTATCTCCTCTGCCACCTGCAATGGAAGAAGACCCTCTAGCTGAACTTCTTCAGACAGAAGACTCGGTATTACAAGCAGACGGAAAGCGAAGTGCTGAAGACTTTCAGAACCTGTGGAAGAAAGCAATACACCAGCAGATATTGTTATTACGGATGGAAAAGGAGAATCTAAAGCTTGAAGGTGAGCAACAAACCTTTTTTTATACTTCAGTCAAGGTAATTCTTTTACAGTACTGGCTAAACATAAGCAATTTAGATGAGCTATGCTATTTACATAGATTTAAACACCGCATTCTGACCATTTGATCAGGAAGGGGCTGTAACAGATCTCCATTAGAGTACTGGGTCACTGAAAATGCCATGTGTTCTATAGCCCTCAGATTGATTCTGCCCAGAAATAATTAATGTTCACTGATAATATCTATAATTGTATATAAAGTATTTTTCATTATTTGCTGGTCCTATAATTGGAATTAAGAAAGTAAGAAATGCATTTAGTTGCTTAATGGTAGTCCTCAGTTCATGCCCTTTTCATGCTTAAGCAATCCATGTGCCATAACCTTAAATAATTTTATTTAATTCGTGCCCTCCGTTTTTAACCTCCAGTCTAGCATTCTTACCAAGAAAAACAACACTTCACTTACAGGAATGCCATAAAGCTGAAACACAGTAGCGTCACTAGAGGGGGGCGGGCTCTGGTGCATAACGCGCAGCCGGGCCCCACCCCCCTCCGTACGCCCGCATTTGTCAGTGGCGCGTGAGCTGCCGTGAGGCCCTGAGGGGGTGCAGTGAAAGAGAGGTGCAGTCCCGCCTCTCAACCCTCCCCAACGTTCAAAGTATAGTAACAGGAATGAGACATGTTCTGGTCAAAATCTACCCCACAGTCACAATGATAGGTGGATTGACATTCCTGTTACTGCACACACATGAGCACTTTGGACAGGATCAGCCTTTTCTCTGCTGGCAAAATTGTGTGCCATAAAGTGTTGTTTGATCCCATGTTCCATATGTACATGAGGTAGCCAATGCCTCTTTTTTATTTTACATTAGTCTAAAGGGCTGCCTCTTCGGATGCATTTCTGTTTTTTGTTCAGATTATCTTTATGTGCATCACACGTCAAACTGCAGTACTAAAGAACAGGTCAGACGTTTATCGTACACAGGCCCCAGTTTAGCTTTTGGAAACCTTATAAAGGCACATCCAAGAATCCTTCATTCCATCTGATCATGTGGCACTGAGCCTACTTGTTGACTTCTTGACACAAAAACCTTTCTATATATACATTCTGCAGGACTGACTGGAAGATACGTGTTTGCATTGGCACAGATACACAAGTGGTAATAATGTCCTGCACTATTGGCACCAGACAATTAACTTTGTGATCTTCCTCTACAAAATTGTTATAAGAAATTGTTTTTTCTAGTAAAAATCATGGTCTGTTAACAACAATCTTGATTAAGAAATAATTTAGAAAACAAAAGCCAATATTCAGGTAACTTTGTTTTGCAAGTGCCATCTAGTATTCTGCATATATTGGTGTAAAAAATGTACCTTTGGTGTTGCCTAATAATACAATCCTAGAATTTAATTGTAATTGCTTTAAGTTTTGCAGCTATAAATATTTTAGTACCTGCTTACCTGAAATGAATCAGTTATACACATCCCTTCAGGAAAATGCTCCTATTGCTGATGTAGAAAAACACAATTGACTTGACGTTTATAGGGCTTTAGAGGGGTGGTTCTATGGAGCATCAAATAGGCTAGGGCCAGACAGGGCTGAAATCAGCCTGCTGAAATCCACAGACTGATTTCAGCCACTCACCACTAGCAGTATCTTCTTGTTCTCTTAGGCTAGGGGCAGAAATTAGCCTGCGGAAATCTGCAAGCGGATTTCAGCTACCAACCTCTAGCCGAATCTTCTTGTCTGCTCGCGTCCAGAAGCCTTGTGTTGGCTCCATCGCGAACAGATTTCAGGGAAGAAATGCAAGACTTTGCATTTCTAGCTGAAGGCCTTATTCTTGTTTTGTATCCAGAATCCTTGTGTCTAATGTGTTTCCAGAGCCCACACAAGGCGTCCGGATGTGAAACACAAAGAGGTTACTGCTAGCGACAAGGGGCACAAATTGTCCTGTGGATTTCAGCAGGCTAATTTCTGCGCCGTTTGGCCCTAGCCTTACAATTCCAACCTTTCCCGCGACCATTGGTCAGACCATTTGATCTTGTTTCTCTACTAACATTAAATGAGAAGTCAACTTTGCACACAGGTCTGATCTGAATCATCAGATATGAAGGTAGAAACAAAAAAATTCTACCTTTATCTGGCGATTCAGCATTAAATTTTACCAATGTTCGGGCATCTTCAAAGATAAAAATTTTCCATCCTGTCCGATTGGGTGAGACGACCAACATCCAAGCCGTTTACCATTATTGGTTGCCTTGTCTCGCACCATATACACATATTCTGCACAATAATATCAGTGCCTGTATGGCCACCTTTATAGCACTCTTATTTACATACTATTTAATTTACACTTACCATTACTGATGATAAAAAAAGTAAAAATAAATATAGTTCATGCATTCAGCACTGAAAGAAAAGGAAAGGATATGCGAGTCTTAAGATTCCACTCATTTAATAAGCATAATTCATCCAGTTCAAGCATCCCCTATAGTTACATTTGGTGAAGCCCCCCTTAACATACTACCAGCATTACTAATGTATTAAAACATGGTTGATGCAGTTATTCTTCTTTCGTTGATATATATCAAAGAAAGTGAAGCACACCAGTAATAACCATCATTATGCCCCTTCAGAAGGGCCAACACAGAGTACTAACCACTGCGACAGAAGTTTAAAGGCAAGCACTAAAATATTTTTACATTCTTTTGTATCCCTCATTCACCTACATCCACTGATTTCAGTCAAGAATTCCAAATTTTAACAAAAATAAAATAAGTGATTTTTAAATATGAGTAGGGTATGATAAGTATATACATACCACTAAATGCTAGAAGAATTCCTAATGCAATTAAATAAACATTGTGCCATGGTATAGATATTACTCCCATTTCCTCACAGTATCAGGACTACAAATTCAGAACTACAGACAGTCCCTTGTCTGATTATGAGTAATAATCCAGAAGATTCCTTTATAAATATTATGAATTGGGTGGGTGTAGTATTGTGGGCAGGATTGTGTCCATTACCAGATTAGTGGATTAAAAGGGACAAAATCAAATATTATTTCCCCCAAATTCTCCCCTACTTTTTTTACCTCTCTGAGTGTTAGTGATAAAGTACATTTGATCTACCTTGTATGAACCTCATTTTCATCATTATATTGTGATGTGTTTCCAAGTTGTAGCAATAAATCATTGCATTCATAATAAAACATTGTATTTACTATATACAGTATATGACATCACATGCTCTTCAAATCGGTAACTGTACAATTTATATAATGTTTTTTGTATTTGTGCTATCGAGGAGAGCTCAGTTCTGACAGACTTGGATTTTTCAGAAGGTAAGGGCTGATATGTGAGAATGTAGGGAATATGTGGCTGCCATTTTCTTTTACTGTAGGTTCAGTAGGTTCAGTAGAACAAAGCTTTTCATCACCCAGAAGAACTTCTGTGAAAATCTTATTTTTGATTTGGCTACGTACATTATTTAATTATATGAAATTCTGGTTTCAGCAAGCAGAGATGAACTGCAATCCCGGAAAGTGAAACTGGATTATGAAGAAGTTGGATCATGCCAAAAAGAAGTCTCAAATCTTTGGGATAAGAAGTTAAACTGCAGAACAAAGATTCGATTTGACATGGAAGAGATTTTTGCTTCTCTTAAAGAAGGTATATTGCGTTACTTTTACTTGTATTGTGATGCTTTCTTAACAGCCTAATTTAAATTCTAGTATGCACAATCTATAATATCAGAATGTGGCCCCATACACTAAACGGTCAGCAAATTCTGACCACAAATAAATTAAACCAGTGTATTTCCAACTGTTACATAGTGTTGAGTCTATATACTGTTTCTGTATATACTGTTCTGTTAGGTATAGATGGGACAGACTGTCTTTTGAACTTTGAGTGTGCTGACGCACCTTTTTCTTTTTCAAATGTATATTTTACTTTGTGACCCAAATGTTAAAACTAATTCTGCTCCATCTGCTAATGAGACGTATTATAACTGCTTCTGTCCAAAGCTAGGGAAATTAGTACACCTCACCAAATAACTTTCAGCATATATATTTATATTTTTAAGTCAGAGATGGGCTTTGGAGTGCATGCAAATTTCCAAACTTTTTAAAGCTGGTCATACATAAGAAGGTTTAAGCTGCCGATTCAGCCCCTTAAAATCAAGTTTATCGGCCCATGTATGGGCCCTCTCCAACTTCCTACCTGAAAAATCACATCTATCAGAAATGTTTAGAAATGCAGACGGTCTGCAGTGGCTGCCATTATGATCCGATAATTGGATCAGTCTGATATGGCCTAGCACATCGGTGGCCATATCTGGCAAAACTCTGCTTGTTTAGTTCCTAGTGTTTGCATGCTCCTGTGCTGGGAAGGTAACAGATGGTTAATACCTTGCAACTCTTCCTTTACCATTGGCTTGGATATCCTCCAAAAAATTTAATTATAAGCAACTTTCAAGTTTACATGAGTTAAAAATGTGTAAATGTTTTTGAAGTCTGTCTGTCCCTTATCTGCACTGCTGGTTCTAATTTCTGAAGCAATGTAGCAGAAGCCAGCTGATTAACAGAATTGGACGGGAGCTGACTTCTACTGCAGAGTTTTAAGAGTCAAAACCTGGAGTGAGTGCAGCGAACAGAAAGATGTATGCAAGCACTGCCTTCAATAAAGTTACATTTACAAATAACTTTAAAACCATTTAAATGTTCATTTTATACAGGAAAGTTGCTTAAAATTCCATTGACAACCCCTTTAAATCAGCCTTGCGTTAAGGTTTTCTAATGAACTAGTGAGTGAATAAGATAAAACCTAATCCTACACATAGACGGCAAATAACCAGTTCTTACATTTTTCTTACCATTACACATTTAATTCTGTTAGGTGAATTTTCCCTAGAAATTATGAAATTCGTTAAAGCAAAACCAACGTGTTTATTTGTTCAGTTCTCCCAGTGATTCATATACGGGATGAATGTTATTAACCTACTTATTATACACTGTGTTAGTACAAAAAAATGTGTTTTTATTTTGTTCATTAACCTTACTTTATCTGTGGAACTTGATGCTCCATACGTTAAGGGACTACCCTGTATTTCTATGTAGAGCATACACAATACAGAATGTTCAGTATGCTTTCTCTCTCTAGGTGTACCAAAAGGCAAGCGTGGCGAGATATGGCAGTTCCTTTCCGTGCAGTATCGACTCAGGCATCGGCTCCCAAATAAACAGCAACCGTCTGATGTGTCGTATAATGATCTTCTCAAACAGCTTACAGCTCAGCAGCATGCTATTCTTGTGGATCTGGGTATGTTATTTAGCTTTCAGATCATTTTTATTATGTTTTAGTATGACCCTGTAATATGTTGTAAACACTTGTAGGTAATGTCAAATAAAACCCTAGGGGACACATACTACTGGGTCAGTGTTAATTATCCTGCAATTTTGTTGCTACTGATGCAAGTTCAGGGCAATTTTTGAGACCACAAAGTTAGTCCAAATAACTTGTCCCCCTCAGGACTTCAAACGAGACAGGCGTTAATTACAGGATGTTCAGTATATAGGAAATATATGTGTACTCTAAATTAATGTAGCTGTTTTCATTCTTTCAGGAAGGACCTTCCCCACCCATCCCTACTTCTCTGCCCAGCTGGGAGCGGGACAGTTATCCCTGTATAATCTTCTCAAAGCCTACTCATTATTAGACAAAGAAGTTGGTTACTGCCAGGGAATAAGCTTTGTGGCTGGAGTACTTCTCCTGCACATGAGTGAGCAGCAAGCTTTTGAAATGCTGAAATTCCTAATGTATGATCTTGGCTTCCGCAAGCAATACCGTCCAGATATGATGTCACTACAGGTACATGTCCTGCTGCTGTTCTACACTGTAAATAGCCAAACACAACAGATAATGCTATGCATGCATAAACAGCTGTGCCTCATGGTTTTATAACTTGAACTTCTGACATGCTGCATAGTAAAGTATTCATTTAGGTTAAAACAAAAACACACTTGCATCAAATTCAACCTTTTGATTAAAATACATCAGCCTAACTTCTAGCTAATCACGAGGCAGGAGAAAAATGATTTGCCACCTCTCCAGTGCACCTGAGAGGGGGAAAATTTCCCAGGATCAAATTGTCATTTTAGTAATCCTGTATTTTCAGCTAAGGGCTACAGGCACCCACAGCAAGGACACCTGCTTGTCTGCCACCCTGCCCTCTATCAGGGTCAGAGAAATGGGAGCTACTGTATGTGCCTAGGGTCCTAGCCCCACCTGTTATGACCTGCGCACATGCTTCTGCTGCCAAACCTTAGTTCTGGCCCTAATTGTTTTCCTTGCGACATGCTGATTCCCTGCTTGCACTCACTTGTTTTTCATTGCCTTTGGAAGGTTGACAGTTCCTACCTGACCAAGCGATATACAGAAACCTGTGGTGCCCCACTAAGAACCCTTCTCTAGAAAATGCCACCACCATCTGTGCACTTTAGACAGTTTCCTATTCATATACCCATAACATCAACAAGAACCCTTCGTTTTGAAAGCTGTGGCACTGTATTAAACACTTTGGCAAAATTCAAGTCAATCATCTGCAACTCCACTGTCCATGGTTTTACTATCAAATGTGTTTGACTTCCTCTCCTTCACAAAGCCATGCAGATTCCTACTTACAATACTATTCTCAAGAACATAAACTTGAATGTGAGTATTTTACTTGCTCAAAGCAGATGTCAAATTTCCAAGTTTATAATTGCCAGGATGTGATTGTAATCCATTTTTAGATATTGGAATTACATTCAACCTATTCATAATACACTAGATGAAAGTGTGTCTAATAAAATCAGAAAAAAATGGCCTAGCTAAAGCTGAACTAAGCTCTCTGAAATACTCAAGGGCGTATTCCATCAGGAATGGAATAAAGCATGAGGCTTTGCTGTGCTTTAGATCCTAACAGAAACATTTCATTGTATTAGATTCAGATGTACCAGCTTTCCCGGCTTCTCCATGACTACCACCGAGATCTTTATAACCACCTGGAGGAGAATGAAATCACCCCAAGCCTCTATGCAGCCCCTTGGTTTCTCACACTTTTCGCCTCACAATTTCCTTTAGGTTTTGTTGCCAGAGTTTTTGGTAAGAAATCCTTAAACAATAAGATAAGTTCATAATGTCGTCTAGCCCTGTGGATATACTGTTAGTCACAGATATGATTGTACTTAGCTGATTCATTCATACTTTTATTAAACAAATGTATATAGCTGGATATTTTTCACATAATTGTTAATTTTTTAAACATAATTGTATTCCCCCCCACTCGCAGATATCATTTTTTTACAAGGAACTGAAGTCATCTTCAAAGTGGCTCTTTGCCTGCTCAGTAATAATGAAGCACTGATAATGGCCCGGGACAGCTTTGAAAGTATTGTGGATTTATTGAAGAGCACCATACCAGAAATGACAAATGAAACCATGGAAAAAATTATGACACAGGTAATTTGGTTCACCAGTCCCCCGGGGACCCAGAGCAATGGATTGGACCAGGCTCAGTCTAATTTATAATCAGAATAAGGGTTAATACGAATTTACTGTTCAGAATACACCTGGAGCACTGTAATGTAAAAGCAATATGTAATTCATAATGAAGTCTTTCATGGTATCTTTTTTTAGCTGGCTGATATTTAGAATGCAGGATCGCTCATGTTTTTGCTGCCTGTTGTTGGTTTCATTCCATGACCTTTGGTTTTTATTGTAGGCATTTGAGATGGACATTTCAAAACAACTCCATGCTTATGAAGTTGAGTACCATGTCATTAATGATGAGATGCTCGAGGCGTCCATTCCTTGTGATGATAATGAATCCTTCCGCAAGTTGGAAAAATCTAATAATCAACTTAAGAGACAGAACATGGATTTGCTGGAAAAACTTCAGGTGTGGCAAAGAGAGAGTGAAGTAACAAAATATGTGCTGTTTGGTGTGTTTTGTAGTGCACTGGATTTTCCCTGATTCTGTTTATTTAACAGTCAGGCCTAATAATAAAAGGAATAGTGAATGTTATATTGAGCATAGTATGACTGCTGGAGCGAACATGAACACTGAATTCCTAAATAAATTTGAAGCACATTTATTGATAGTATCCTCTAGCATAATATAAGCCCTACTTGATGTATAGCTGAGCTGCCCAATAAAACAAACATGGTTAAAGGGATAATATACTGCCTGGCTATCAACTCTAAAAGGAACAAAAGTTGTCTATGATTTGTAAAAAACCTATTATTGGGAGTGATCAAGACACTTGTTTTTTTTTATTTTGCCTTTGTGGCAAAAGTACTAATTATTTATATCCATAAAGCTCAAGGGTCTAGTAGTTGGAGGTGCAACCCTGGCTTCTGAGTCCCTGGAAGCAGTGCTGAAAAAAGTCTGCCAGAGGATTGCTAAGGTATTCAGAATGGATCATTTTCATTCTGAATGTATACAACATTAAGTAGCCTCCCTAATCCTGTAGAATATTTATTTATACTTTTGAGATCCACTTCCCAGGTCCTTCCTCGTACACCTGCTGTGCAGGTAATACACGTGCCATCAGCTATGTGTTCGTTTCTTTCTCTTTAAATGTTGAATCCAATTTGGACACACATTCAGCAGAATATTATGCATCTCTTTTAACAAACAAAGCAACCATGACATTAGCATCTGACAGGTATTACTTCCATCCTTTTTGAAATTAATTATGTATACAAGGGGAGATGAGTGGGCCTCACAAACCATGAGTTTTGCAATTTGAAGATCCTGGTACAGCCATAGAATGAAAGTGCCGTGATTTTTTTGCCCTCCCACTCAGAAATTCTATTGATCACTGTTCCACAGGATTCATAACTTTGCACATGTCCTGTCTCAATACATTTTCCATTTACTCCTTAACAGGTAGCACATACGAAGATTCAGAGCTTGGAATCCAATGTGGAAAATATTTTGTCCAGAGAAAATAAGATGAGAAATCTAGTCCTGTCGATGGAAGAAGAAAGAACAGTGTATCAAAATGTGTTTGAGCTCATGAAAAAATATGTGCCGACCAACGTTCTGACAGACTGTGAAGTTTTGTTGAAAAATGCCACGTGTAGTCCTAACAACAGGACCAAGCCAGGAAACAAGCAATAAGCTGAGGCTGTTTGGGCATGCATCTAATATGTGTCTTACCAACTACAAGGTGCAAGATAAAATGTTTTCAGAAGGAAGCAAATGCACAATGAGCAAAATGGTGCCTTGTGCTCTTATAAGCGGAGGAGCTTGGGCTGCAGCATTAAAGTAAGACTGAAGTTAAACACTATTGTACTGATCTGCAGTAAGGAGGAAAATGGCCGCTTCTTAAATATGCAAAATCCATGGTTTCACAAAGATGTTATTGCACACCAGGCCAGAAGCATGAATGAGATTTGGTTTGTATCCAGGATGTGTAGATAGGAAATCACTGGAATGCACCCACAAGAATCAATTTGTGAAGAACATCTATTTTTTTTTTCACTCTGCAATGTCATTAATTATCTTTGTAGAAAAAAACAAAATATATACATGTATTCAAAAATACTTGAAAAAAAATGAATGTAATTTTCCAAAGATCAGCACGTCTCACATTGCTGGAATGACATTTGTATAAATTGTTCACGTGCTTTGTCATTGTATCTACTGTCACTCTGCTAACTTTCGTTTTTAACATGATCACTACACAGGGCTCATTTACTAACTGAGGTCTTAAGTTGCACAAGCACAGTAACTGCAACCAATCAGCATTTAGCTTTGCAGCGAACTGCAAGTTGGAATGAAAGCAAAGATGTTATTGGTGCAATTTAGCACCTATGTTTTTCAATCAGCCTCATTATTCCTACGTTCAAATGGGTAGGAAGAATAATATATATCTATGGCTTATAATTCTATGCCGGATTTATTTTTTCTGTCTACCCATAATGCATTGTTCTTTTGGGGCATTATGCTAAGAATCTCCAATTAATAAAACATGGAGGAACAGTGTAAGGGGACACTGGGAATCAGGACAGTAGGGTCCCATAATAATGGTGTTTCCCATTATCAGCAGGAGAACATAGCATTTTGATTAGTGATCACAAAGATATTACTGCAAAAAAAATAGGGGAAACAAAGAAAAATGGAGCACAAGGTTTTTGCATAATTTATACACGGACAACAATGTGCAAAAATACTTGTAAACATTTGCTCCATTTTTTTCACATTGACTGTTTTGGAATTTGACTACATTCCCCCATGTGCCATAGCCCTTAATGTTGGCTTGATGTCCCTTGAATCTTTTTCCCCACAAACAACATTGTCAACAGGGGAAGTGACATTCTGCCAACAATGCAGCACCCACATTTCTGGCTTACACTACACACTAAAGTGCATTGCTTGGCAGCTTTCCTGAAGTGCAACTAAACCCACCTGGCAGAAAAAGGGTTTATGTAAAGTAATAAAAGTAATAACTGTTGCTGTTTGCCCCAAGGGAACACATTTATCCTCACAATACTTTTAATTTCATTGCAAAACCCAAACCAATGTCCCCAAGTGTTTGTAGACTGAAATGAATCCTTTGAAGAATTGTGATTTTATTAAAGGGAAAACGCCAGAAATGTCAGTTAATATACAGTAATTGTCATTCTGGCCAATCATTTTCATAAACAATATAATCATGTTTTGTTTGTTATCTTTTATGTCTTTTACGTGGCTGCATTTTACCCATTATATACCCATTTGCACAATTGTTTGATTATGTCACTGTCCAAACATTAGTAATAGGAAGTAATACCAGTGTCTGAGAGGTAAGGTAAAATATTCCTAGAAATGGCACACACAGTCTGTAGTCTGACTAAATCTCTGGGAAGTTGTGGAGAGAGCGAGTAGATTTCCCACGGGGGGATAAAACGTTCCCGTGTGTCAGGGGCTTTATATGACAACAGAGCAACCTGATTATTTATAATTGGAGGGGCATGAGTTAATAATGAAATAAATAGTAGCCCATTACATATTTTCTTATAGTTACAGGCTTTAAAACAATCATTAGTTATTTAGATAAACAGCAGAAATTTTACTTTAATTCTATGGCCACAAGGAGGTACAACATATTCCCCCTTCAGAAACCAAAACACTAATGAACTTTTTTTTTTTTATATTATTTTTTTGCTGGTGAATCACTGTAGCCATATATTTGCTTTGTATAAACCTTTTATGTTTCTGGCAAAGACTAAGGGGCAGGTTTATCAAAGTTTGACTTGGGCATCTGCTGGATCCCAGACATTTTAACTTTCATAAAATGGATCCAAGTGGCCTATTGATTCGATTGGATAATATATTTATCATCTCCCAAGCCTTTGGGGTTCCTTATCTCAGGCTACAATGTTGAATGATCCCATATAAAGCACCAGATATCCGTATCAATATTCACACCAGGGTGATGGATAAAAATCGATCAGTTCAAAACTACATTGTATAAATCAATATTTTTGGAAAGTCAGTCCAATGATTATTTCAGATTGATGGAAAGTGTAGTTTATTTATCACTGATAAATCTGCCCCATAGCATCTCAGTCCTATTTGGGTAGATTATGGGCAGGTACATGTGTTTATGTTGTGTGTTCCCTTGTGTGTATTGTGTGATATATCTTCAGGGTGACCCTGGTGGTTGTCCTGCTCTAATTTAGCCCAGCGTATCATAGAGAATGTACATACACTGCATTTTATCTATCACTAAGGATCCCATCTTCAGTTATTACATAGGTGCTTTTCTTTCATATTTCAAAATATTCTTTATTCAATGACTTATAACCCTATGCTAAGTGAAATGTGTTATGTCAAAGCAAATAGTTTGCTTAATGATCTCATTGTCCTTATAGATTCTTATAGATTGTAAGAAAAGCCCTAACATGCCCTTGCCTGTTGTTCTATTTAATAGCTGGAATAAGAAGGAGGCATTTATGAACCTACAACTCATTCTCCAATAAGTACAATTCTCCTGATGGACTGTCCCAACACAAGGCCAGACCTTTAGTACAGTGCAGGTAACGGATCTGCCCCCTGGAATGGCTGAAACATGTGGGGCTTGTCATGTTGAGCACAATCACCAGGTGTTCATTATTATAACATATACACCATGACTTGATAACTGCTTTGTTTTACAGATCCTATAGCTACATTCATGAAACAACAGGGATAATGGCATGGGAAAATATGTTTTTTCAAAACACATCAGTTAATAGTGCTGCTCCAGGAGACTTCTGCACTGAAATCCATTTTTCAAAAGAGCAAACTGATTTTTTATGTTTAATTTTGAAATCTGACATGGGAAGGGTTGCCACCTGGTCTGTATTTTAGGTGTTTGATGCCAATTTTATTAATAGGCCAGAAATAGCAAAATATAGGAAGGCCGGTATTTCTTCCCGGAAAAGGTGGCAACCCTAGACATGGGGCTAGACATATTGTCGGTTTCCCAGGTGCCCCCAGTCATGTGACTTGTGTTCTGATAAACTTCAGTCACTCTTTACTGCTGTACTGCAAGTTGAAGTGATATCACCCCCTTCCCCCCCCCCCAGCAGCCTAACAACACAACAATAGGAAGGTAATCAGATAACAGCTCACTAACACAAGATAACAGCTGCCTGGTAGATATAAGAACAGCACTCAATAGTAATATCCAGGTCCCACTGCGACACATTCAGTTACATTGAGTAGGAGAAACACAGCCTGCCAGAAAGCAGTTCCATACCGAAGTGCTGGCTCTCGCTGAAAGCACATGACCAGGCAAAATGAACTGAGATGGCTGCCTACACACCAATATTACAACTAAAAAAAAATACACTTGCTGGTTCAGGAATTAAATTTTATATTGTAGAGTGAATTATTTGCAGTGTAAACAGTGTCATTTAGAAATAAAAATACATCCTAAAAATCATGACAGAATCCGGTTAATACAGACATTGCATGTTAGTGTTTCTTTCATTCCCTTTATTTTTTCTTTTCAGTCTGTCCTCCATCCTGGGTGTTTGTCAGTGTTCCAGTTTATCAGAACATTACTAAATACTTTCTAAATATAGCAGGAGCTAATGATTAAAAAAGCTTGGCCTCATCGTTTTTTTGGAATATCTTGCCATCAGACTATTACTGTGATGCATGTAAGTAATCTGTATTACCGACACCACACTGCATAGTGAGTATACTGTATGTGCTTGATTTCAGCTCTCTGAAACTGCCATTTTTTCTCTCACAAGCTCTTCCACAGCAGAAACGTTGTGAAGAATAGAGAATACCACAGTGTTGTTGTCAACAATAAATAAATCTGTTACCATAAATGTTCAGGTTTTTAGCTAAAATAAGGGACCTGGTGATCCAGGCATTTAGCTGTTTTCCAAGCACCTTGAAGGGGTGTGCAAGATGTGTGCCAAATAGAAGTAATGTGTTCTATTGTATCCTGAATGACATTGCACTGATTCTTTTCCTTTGCTCCCTATGCAATGATTCACTCAAAGCACCAGGTCTTCAAATCCACTGATTAAAAAAAAAAAATAAAGATTTTTTTTTTTGTTAAGAAAAATGAAAGTGTGTCATTGAATAATATTGCCGCAATGGGATACAGTGACTAAGAAAAATGAAAACGTTTCAATAATATTGCCGCAATGGGATACAGTGACTAATTTGTGGGAATTTTATTGTTGTTTTAGGATCAGAAAACCTTTCAAGAATGTTCAGCCCATACTCCAAATGACCATATTTATCAGTACTATTTTGAAAGAAAGCTAATTAAGAATAGAACTAACACCTAATTTAGATGAAATGCCTTTGTATTGCTTTCTTGCTGCTGCATCCAGGCTCTGTTAAGCCAAAAGCTGAAATTTGAAATCTGTCCCGTTTCGCTGCAAAAAATTCACAAAATGGTGAAAACTTGCAAAACACATGGAAATCAATGAGTTTTTTCACTGCAACTGCAAGTAGGCGATGTAATATAAAGACCTACAGATTCAGCACTCTTAGTTATCTCAGTAAAGAGTAGCCTTAGCACTAAAATGTCTATACAGAATGGTTCACTAAAGGCAACTGATAAATATGAGCACAACGTATCTGTACATAATTTAAGCCTTTCTACTGTGTAGTTTATAAACAAGATTATGTTGCACAGTTACTTGTAATATCTTCTAAATGAATACACCTTTTGCCACTGCAGCTTGCTACAAATTTATACTTTTTTGCATTTCCAGTTGCCTAACTTAAAGGTAAGCTTTTAAAAAGAGCTCAGTGGTCTCTCACCACCACCTTTTAATAAGGACTTGAAATGGCCCCTTAGTGGTCACAGCAACCTTCCAGACAGTGTTTGACTGGCCCACCGGGATACCAGGAAAACTCCCGATGGGCCCAGGTGTCAGTGGGCCTCCATGCTGCTAAACTTTTGGCCTATTTCCTGGCCATTCCCTATTCTATGAGAACAAAGAGGCTAAAAAGATCAAATAATAAGATTATAGTATGTAAAGAAAACAAACTAGGAGAATAGAGGTTGATTGAGGAGATGAAGAATATTAGTACTGAGAGTGGGCCCCTGATCTAAGGTTTTACGGTGGGCCCCTGGTCTAAGGTTCTTGGTGGGCCCCTGGTGTCCCAGTCCGACACTGCTTGCAGACAGCATCTTTATGGCATCTGACATTAAAGGGGAACTATTTCAAAAATGAAAATGTAATATAAGCTTCATCACACTGAAATAATAAAGTTTCTAAATACAATCAATTAAATATTCTGCATTGTTTCTGCAATAATCAATTTTATTTTCACTCTCTCAGTATCTGTTTCTCTTCTTTCTGTCTTCTGGAAAGCAGTCAGGTGTCTGTATCTTATATGGGGGGGGGGGGGGGGCTTCCTTTCCTAGCTGATGACTTAGAGCCTAATTCAAATAACTGATTCCAGTACAAACAAAATCTAAAAAACCAAGTGCCTTTTGCACAAATCCTGCATGTAATAGTTAATAATTAATAGAGTGAGCGCTAATACATCTAGACAAAAGGGGCCCCCCTATAAGATATATTGGATCATTCATCTGACACCAATTCCTGAATGAGGACAGAATAAAGAGAAACAGATGCTGAGAGAGGAATAGTGAAGATGAACTTGATTATTTCAGAAACGAATATTTAATTGATTGTATTTAGAAAGTTTCTTATTTCCGTATGCTGTAACTTATATTAATTTTTCATTTTCCCGATAGTTCCTCTTTAAGGCCTCTTCCACGCATGCATTTCTTCATGAGCAGGGGATGTTCCACTGCAAGGGATTGCAGACTATTTTTTTCATTGAGGTTGTAGTGACTTTGCTAGAGAAGCGCCATACGTGCTGCGGTAAACATAACTTACATCAAGCACTGCCCCAGTTTACAGGTGATATAGAAATATTATTGTCAATGCAGAAATATGTGTCTTTTCTTGCAGGAAAGCACAAAGAATAATGGGCAGTTCTGTACATTCCACAATACATTTTGCACCGCAGGTCTTCTCCAATATTCCTCTATTTAGCATTGGTGTCCTCATGGGTACAGCCCCATAGGACAAAATGGAACCACATAGTAGACAAGATTAACAGCTGAGGGTATTTAACCCAAGACTTCATAACATAAATAGAACTTTGAAAGCTCAAAAAATCCATAGTAACATGGCTGTCCATCAGATCATGCCAAGTCTCTCCATTGCTGGATTTGTGGCCTTGATTACAAAAGGGCCTCCCAATTTAAAACTGGGGTGCATCCCATTTTGCTGACAAACAAATACTGTATATCAAGGGAATGCAGTACCCCTGACCCTCTAAATATATATCCAGTAAGGCTGAAATGGTCTCCTGCTTCTATTGTGCACGAATCACAGCATAAATTAACAACTCAGTCTCCAACATAACCCACCACTGGAATCTATCTAGGGACATTTTAGCAGACCGAAGGCATCATCCTCTAACATACTTTTGAATACAATGAGAGCTTTATTGCCCCTAACTTTACTTCACACCTGAAACTGCAGACTTGCATGTTGGAGAGTGTTGTATTGGATTGGTACATGTCCTATGCTATGGGCCTGGCGAACTTGATATTATTAAGCCAAACACGAACAGCACAGCCATGTGGATGCAATGGAACCTGATGCAACACCAGGGGATGCCCTGCTCCTGTATCCCTTATGCCATCAAACTCACAGAACCAGTGTTTTTTGACGAGCGTCTTTTTTGACGCACAACGCCATACAAGTCTATGGGCGTCATTTTTATTTCCTAAGTTCCTACATGATATCATGTGTGTTAATAAAAAGTACAAAACGTAAAATGAGTAATGTATTAAAAAATCTTTTATTTACTAAGAGGTTGAAAATATTTTTTTCCTGAAAACAAACTGTACCATTAAGCTTATTATAGCAATGTTGGAAGATAATGTTTAGGTTTAAGTTAATGGAGATGCAGGTGTTACTTGGCTTGGTGTATTGGGGGGGGAAAAGTGTATTTTTTCTGTCCATTGCATTACACATTCTTCAACACAAGATGGCACTGTGTCCATTCTATGCTTTAGACATTGGACATCAATAATGGTAACACAGACAGATTTTATACCAGTTCAGCATCTCATTAGTCAAGGGAGATACAGCACCTTAGAAAAATTATATCAGACCTTTCTAATAAAGGCAAAAAAATATGCCTGTGTATAATCATTTTGCACTCTGATATTAAGATGTTTACCCATTATATAATGTTTTTAAAAGGAAGAAGTGAGAGCCATTGCATTCAAATTGCTTTACTTTCAATCTATGCTGAAAAATATGTTTGTAATCAAACTGATCCATAATCTACTGTTACTGCAATATTGTAATGCTATGAACTGCACATCTCCATTTGCTGAGATCACTCGGCAGAAGGACTGTATTCAGTAGACTGTCCGATACTTTTGTCCTTAGAGCACCCCGGCAATGTATGCCTTCAGCAGATCTGCACACAAGCACTAGGGAGGGGATGGTGATCTATTCATGTACTCATTGTGACCTTTTCTTAACAGCTGCATGTTCTGCTGAGAAGCAAATGGGTGCAAATTTTTTTATTTTTTTTTTAAATGTAGGATCAAAGGGGAAATGTTAAGAATATATGTGATTTTGTTACTATAGAAGTAGTGCAGTTCACATTGAGTGAATGCAGTGACTTGCAAAAGCCTCTCATGTGTAACACATACTGCAGTGGCTGAGACTATGTGACTAACTGGCTGGAGCAATATGAGCTGCAGAATTTTAGTGGCACGTATTTTGTATAGGTTTATAGTTCTACTATAATGTATACTTTGCCCATGGATGGTCCAAGGCATAAAAGACAGGTCATTCATGTAAGAGTATATAAGGAAAGAATAGGTAGTCAACAAATTAGGAAGAAAGAAAAGAATAAAAGTCAAGGAAGGAGGAGAAATAACGAAAGAAAAATAGAGTAACTATGCACCCTTGCTTGCACTCAGATGGAATGAATGTGTATTAAAGGGCAATTCCACCCAACTCAGAGACATTGTACTAATAGCAAACTTACAGAGGGACAGAACGCGGGGGAATAGAAGTTTATGAAATAATGTGACACCTTGTGCATGGGCTTAAAGGGGATCCGTCACCCAAAAAAAGTATTCCATATCCTAATTTATGCATGTTAGTCAAGCAAAATGAACTTTACTTACACTGTATAAATTATTTGAAACTTGTTTCTATCAGTCTGGGAATTCATTATTATAGCAAGCAGGCAGGAGCCATATTGAGGACACTGTTATTAAGGCAAGCCTTGCATCATCTCAGAATCTTGTTTGTGCACCAGAATGGGGGACCTGATGTCTATGGGGTGCCGTTTGTCCCAAATACATTCTGTATACAAAACTATCCCTTATACACAGAATGAATGTCTCTCATGGTATATAAGTATTTGTGACCATACACAGATAAAAAAATATACAAAAGACTTAATATTTCTATTAAAGAATGAGAACAAAATCTGGTTAGTGCACAAAAGGATGTCATTATATCACAAACTCCATTCTGTACAGTTCAACAAGCAATCTGTCTCACAAATGTATAACCTCCATGTAACGGACACACTTATGTGCAAAGTTACTTACAGAATGAATTATGTAAAAAAAACTTGGACATAATATATAATAGTGTAAGTAACTAGTGCATGTCAAGCTAGATTTGAATGACAAAATAGATATTTGTGACAGAAAGCAAAATTTTATAGTACGGGATTTATTCTTTCCACAAAATGAAAGCTCACAAAACAGATAAAATGTCCATTCTGTGAAGCAACACTGTCAGTCACATTCCTGAACCAATAAGAACAAAGCTTATTGCCATATAACAAACAAGATGAGAAGTTGCCAGCTCTGTTCCCACATGGCTGCATCATCCCTAAGGCAAAGTATGTGGCCTGCTATAGAGGCACCCTCTAATGTCCCCTCTGCTGCATAGTAATAAACATGAACAAACAAAGGGCTGCTGTTAAACACTACAGGTTGATAATCGGAATTTTTACAAATGGCTGAGAAATATAATGCTGCACTTATTGTAGTAACCTGCTTGTGTGGCCATTTTGATTAAGGGCATTTCTGCTGTTTTGCCATTATCTTATGACTCACTCCTGTTCCTCTTCCTGTCTAAGCTGAGAGTAATAATTGGACAGGCCACACCTACCTGCCATGTTGTATTAATTTAATCCACTACCAGCCAGTTTATTCATCTTGCAGCCTAACCCATCATTATAATTGGTCTAATATCCCTTCAATGATGTCTGACAAACTCTCAAGAGTCACTTATAAGTTGTGTATATGATTGTTAGTAAAAAAAAAAACATAAAAAGAGACCGCTCAAGCTCATTGCTCATTCCTCCATTTGAAGATGTTTTTTGCCTTCATGATTTTTGGGTGTTTTACAGTGGTTTGCGCTCAAAAACTTGATACATTTGAGGGTTTTTAGCTTTTAAACTAAGAGTATTCGAGTTTTTTCCTTGATTGCAGTCAGTCAAGTTTTTTTTACATTTGTGTTTTTTCATAAATAAGCAAACATTAGAGTTGTGATTTTATTCGAGGTAGAAAAAACTTAAACTCTACTATAAATTAGTACTCGTGTGCTTTCAGGATAAACCAGAGATCATCATCTTATTCTTTTTCAGCTCCCTCTTATTTATCTACTTTTTATTTCACATAACCGTGTGTGTGTGTGTACTTTCTCCTTCTTCTTCTGGGATGATGAAAGAAATTACATTTTAAACAACATTCCACTGTATATTCAATAGAAATTCAATGGCTTTAAAGTTATTTGCAAAAGTAGTTCCTATGGACAGCAGTATCGGTCTTGCGGTTTATACTCTGTGCACTGCTGGTTCTGACTCCTGAAGCCACTCACCAGATCTAGAGGAAAATGAATTCTGCAGCATCATTCCAAGAGTGAAAACAAGGGAATAGAAATGTATAAACAAAACTGGTTTCAATTAAAAAATCCTCTTGACATTTTTTTTAATTCATTAATACTGGAACAGCTGCCATTTTGAGGAGGGGAAAGCAAGATGTGATTGACAACTGGGATTTTTAAACACGTTTATAACCGGTATGGATGTAATAAAAAAAAATAACTGGGTTTCATGATTAATTTAAACAGGACTTTTCATATACAGCTTTGTATGTCTGGGTGACAGGTCCAATTTAAAACATTCTGAAATGCAACTGAGAAATAATTCAGCATTCCTTCAAATACTATTTTGAAGGAATGCTGAATTATTTCTCAGTTGCATTTCAGATCTCAGATCTTTCAGATCTCAGCTTCATAAAACTACAGTATATAAAACTATGCTCATATTCTTTCTATCGGCTAATACATGTTTTCATGGTTTATTTACTAATATATAAATGGCGGAGGCTTTAATGACTTATGTTCCTTTAAATGGTGCAAATTTGCCCACCTTGTATATGAGTAAATAAGTCATTAGAGGCCTTGTAGTTCATAATAATATAATAAAATTAGTGACCTTGATGCCTGTGATCTGTTTTTTGCTTTTGCTAATGCATCACTGTCATATTGCTCTTTAAAAGCTGTGTATATCTGCCATCTTTTTGTGACTTCTATAAAGCATTGCCTTACCTTGTCTCTCAGCTTAGAGGACTTTAATCTTCTTGGCTTCAGTCAGGCTGTTGCTAGAGGAAGAATCTGCTCCAGGTAAGATATTGGGCCAGAATGTAATGTGCTCTCCATCTAAATGCTGGAGTTTCTATGCTGACACCTTTTAAGATTGATCTGAAATTCTTTAAAGCTTTTCAGATCTTCTATCCCATCATTGCTACATGTGGGCCAGTACAAATGCATTCAATTAGAAATAGATCAACGGGAGACTTATGTACTATGTGTGTGACGTGGCTCTGCATAGAAAATCTGCGTCCTGCATGGCTAATCAGCAGATAATTTAGATTAATTGCAGACTGCACCATTTTCTGTATACCTTCACCTGCAATGTTGCCAAAACAGTAACTTCATTGAACATGCTTATGAAACATACCTAATGCACGGTATTTATCATTGTTGGTAGTTAAAGGACATGTAAACCCAAAAGATAATTGTTTGCCTAATAAAAGAAAACACAATTATAAGCAACTTCCCAATTTAAATGTATTAAAAATTGTTACCGTTTTAAAGGTTATTTGTAAATGCAATTGCTATTGAAAGCAGCACTTGCTTAAAGGAACAGTAACACCAGAAAATTAAAGTGTTTTAAAGTAATGAAAATATCATGTACTGTTGCCCTGCACTGGTAAAACTCCCTTCGGAAACACTACTATAGTTTTCATAAACAAGCTGCTGTGTAGCAATGGTGGAAATTGAAAAAAAGTCTATAGGGCACAGGGTTAATAGTAGATAACAAATAACTCCATTATATTCTACAGAGCTTATCTGCTATGTATAACCTGAGCCCTTTATCCTTTGAATGGCTGCCCCCATTGCCTACACAGCAGCTTATTTATATAAACATAAGTAGTGTTTCTGAAGCAAACACAGCAGTTTTACTAGTGCAGGGCAACACTGCATTATATTTTTATAACTTTAAAACACTTTCATTTGTTGATGTTACTGTTCCTTTAACTCCTGATGACTTTTTAAACAATGTTGCAAAAGCCAGCAAGACGGGTCTGTCATTCCGTTGGCTTGTGTCACATTGTTTCAAAAGCCAGAGCCACTGGGGCAGAGAATAGAAAGGGACAGACACAACATATATAGCATACAAATAACTTAAAAACCATAGAAAATGTGTAATTAATGTATATTGCAAAGTTGTTTAGAATTATGTTTTCTTGCACAAGGCAAAAACTATTTTTGGCATTGACATGTCCTTTAAAAGAATGATCTGGCAGCTATTCTTCCTGCATAAATCTCAGTACAGCTCCACAGATGACTTTTTATAGAAGATTGTGGGGGCACTTAATGTAGAATTCAAATGTAAGATTTCTTCCCTTTAATATCTGAAATGTAAAATATTATACATGTTTATGGGTCGGTTAGCAGTCCTTAGAGATGATACATGCTGCAGATTACATTAACACAGAATTCATTCATACAACATGTTATGGCTTTAGCGCAAAAAATTTGCAAAGGCGCTTGCGAATGTTAGCGACCATTTTTGACTGATTAAGACCTCAATGATTTAATCGCAAAGTTTGCGAACGTTCGCAGTGTATGTAATAACATTTTGCAATCACAAACCGTTTTTTGCAACATTTTTAACAAAACTCCAGAACAGGTGTTAAAGGTCCGCAATGCGGAATTAACCACACCACCACTATGTTCCTTTCTTCTTTCTTTCTCCATTCCTTTCACAAGAAAAGCATTTAGTAGACTCATTCACTCCCGTTTTCCTCCCTCATATGTAAAGCAGAAGGAACTTTAGGAAAAAGGCCCAGGATCGCTCCTAAAATTTCCCTTTACATTGAATACCCACAATGCTGAAGCTCACACACTGATTTTCAAAACACAGTCAGGGCAATTACTGATCAAATTCCTAACTTGTTGCTCTTATTGTAGTGTATATGCGCAGTACAGGGAATTCTGAAAGAGAAAAGCATTTTGGATTATTAGATACCCTCCAGGAACATAGCAGCTGACAAATTTAGATGGACATTCTTAATACATGTGCCTTGCCCGATAAAAAAACATTGAATGCTAAATCGCTTGGCTCAGGTGGTCAACAGAAAGTCCAATGGATTAAGGGTTGCTACCTGTTTGGTTTTGACCCGAACAGTTCAGTTTTTCTAAGGCCTGTTTGGGTCTCAACTTTCTGTTCGATTTTTAGCCTTGTGAAACCCGAACAATAATCTGGCCAAAATTTGAAAACCAATTAAATACAAACATACTCACCTTGACATGGCTTGGTTATTATGAGGTGCATTTCATTTCTTGTTATTTCAGAAACAGAAATAAGCAAATCAATCAAAAATAGCATTGCTGTATTTCATAGCTTTCTGGATAACTGATTTCTGTATAATAGATCCCATATCTGTAGTTAAAGGATCTTACTCATCGGGCAGAGTAGATAGATGTGGGGTTTCCTGCCGTGGACATCTCAGTTTGTCAAAGGGCTGTCCGTTCAAAACTTTCTGTCCCATTTAAAACTTTGCGAAAACTGTACAGAAATCCAGGCAGTTGCATATAAGTGATGTAATAACCCTGACCCGCCATCATACTGCCACAACATCATCTCTGAGGTTATTATGCTCACCCGAACATCACTGCTCCACCCCCAATGCTATCTGCCCTGTCCCCTTTGTTCGGGTTTAGCCACCGGCAAAGATGGCAACCCTAAATAGACTTATAGTATGGAAGCATATACATCAGATATAGTAGGCCGAGAACTGTAAGGGACACACAGTACTAGCAAAGGAAGAATCTCTCCTGTTGGGCTGATCTAGGTCCATTCTTGTATATGGTTTTTTTCAGTATTACATCATTGCTTATGGCACATACATAACATAAAGTCTAACCTTTGTTCTGTTGTTGTTTTTGTTGCTTTTAACCTTGATTATCTTCCAGTAAAAACTGCACTCCTTTATATGCCCCATTAAAGTCGACCTGTCACCCAGACATAAAAAGCTGTATAATAAAAGTCCTTTTCAAATTAAACATGAAATCCAAATTCGATTTTTAAATTAAAGCATTCATAACTGTTGTAAGCTCATATTAAAATCTCAGCTGTCAATCAAACATTGTCAGCCCCTCCTCTATGCCTTAGGCAAGCAATTACTTTCACTTTCCATTCAGCACTTACAAGTTGTGACTGCTCTCCACACATCCCCCCGTCTATCTTCACCATTTAATTGTGTAGCCAGGGCATGAGGATGGACATTAGGTCCCCCATTCTGGTGCACAAACAAGATTCTGAGATCATGCAAGACTTGCCTTAATAACAGTGTCCACAAAATGGCTCCTGCCTGCTTGCTATAATTATGAATTCCCAGACTAAAGGAAACAAGATTCAAATAATTTATATAGTGTATTATTTTGCTTGACTAATGTCATAAAATAGTATTTGGAATAATTTTTTGGGTGACAGGTCCCCTTTAATGGTGTTATTTATTGAATGTTTTTATTGTTGAATCACAACATTATTTTTTTTCCAGTGTTTCCTTGTTGATGGTCATGTGAACTTCTGTTTATATACATAATGCACCTTCCTGCCCTCTGCGAGTCTCTCGTTTCAGGCCTCGCGTCTCCTTTACTCAAGCCTTACGTCTTTCACTGGAACTGTTCTCCAGATCACCATGGTTACTTTACAAGGAGACTCAAGGGAGCTGGTCTTCACATCCAGTAACTATGGAGACAGGGGAATGGTTGGCAAATGAGAGTCCAGCAAGGTCAGAGGAACAATGCCACAGCAACATAGAAGCAATAGCCTGTTAATTTCATCACTCATTTCATGGTTTGCTTTGCACTGTTAGATGAGGCTTTGATTTAACCCATTACTACTGGAGATGTTTTTAAACCTCTGTTTTCCTACTGAGAAGGTTTAATGCTTAACTTAGAGGGTACCAACACTAATTCCCACATAGAATATTTCCACTGTGCTTGGCACTACTTGCAGGAGCTGCGCCCGCAATACCTTTCCCTATTCACTCGATTCAGATTTGGTGTTCTGCTTTACTAGCCCCTTGTCATTATTCCGTATTCAAACAATGATCACTTGCGGAACAATGATACATAGGATCGCTAGCAAATGGTGTGTCTTGGTAATTATAGAGAACAGCCCTCCGTTCCAGTGATTTGTCGCAAGTTATAAAAATGAAAATCAATATTTTTTTTCCGACGTGACATTTATTGACTTTTGCATAATACATTTTGCAAGGCATTTCTCTCCGGCATGCATGTATTAATCTTCGGTAAATATAGAAACTATTGTGACAAAAATAAAAGGAAAATATTACGATTACAAAGAAAAGCTGAAAAAAGAGCACAGGCTTTAAACAAATATATATTTAATGCATTACATTACAAAGATGCATACTGTAAGCAACGTAGCCTTGTCTGGGTAGCTTGAAGTTAAAGGGTGACAGAACACAAAACTGACTTTATCAAGATGATATAATTGTACACCCCACGCCCATACATATGAGCTGTGTCCCAAAGTGGCAGCAAATGGCCTTAAAGGGGACCTGTCATCCAGACCTAAAAAGCTGTATTTTTTCATATTAAACACAAAACCCCAAATCTTTGTTTATTAAAACATCCGTACCTGTTATAAAGACATTGAAAATATTCAGCTGTCAATCATATGTTGTCTGCCCCATCTCTATGCCTCAGGCATAGAGGCAGGGCAGGAAATAACTTTCACTTTCCATTCTGCACTTCCTAGATGTCCCTGTACTCCTTAGAGCGAGGTCACACGGGATGTTTTTACTTTGCGTTTTTAAAAAGGTGTAGCCAAGCGTAAATGAAGCACAAGATGAAGCCCTATTGAAGATAATGGAAGACGCATAATAGCAATTCCCATGGGGTGCTTGCAAGCCAACATCCGCCATGCAATTCCAGTATTTTTGTTTTTCGGCAGAAACGCCAATGATACACCATTTTATCAAACTCTAAGTGATCCACAGGTTTGGAAATACACTTTATGGAATGAGCCTCATATTTTCAATATTGCAGCCAAACTCTCACGAGATGGGTTGTGCATATACTGTACGTATTTGTGGCGTTATATGCTGGTGGCGTAATTATGTTGCGTATTGGCTATCATTACGGTTACATTTTGTAGTTCAGAGTGGAGGACAGAAGGACAAAATCTCAGGTTTACTGCTAATGTGCAAATTTATTGTGGAGTACAATAAATTTGCACATTAGCAGTAAACCTGCGATTTTGTCCTTCTGTCCTCCACTCTGAACTTTAATATTGGCTTATTGGGTGCCAGGACGGAGCAGCAGTGGGACAGTAACAGGACCAGCTGCACCTTGCCTTGTGTATAAACCCCATTGTTAAGCATGGTTACATCTTGTATGTAAATGCTTTTCCTCTTGGCTTTTTTTCCACAAAAGTTTACTAAAATTCTTCCAAGTGGAATTGTGGGGAATGAGGAAAAACAGAAATGCATGTTGGGAAAGGAAAACTACAGGCTGAAAAACTCATATTATCATGCGTGTGGTTAGATTGCTATATTTACCCCTCCCTGTTGCTGTTATTGTGAATTCCAAGAATGAAGGAAACAAGATTTCAGTAATTAAGTGTAAGTAAGGTTTATTTTGATTTGCAAACACAACAGAAAAGAATTTGGAATTATTTCTTAGGGTGACCGGTCCCCTTTATACTGGCTCGGCCACATCACTATCAATGTACATCAACTAAGTCAAAACGGATTAAAATAATTTTATAACTGCAAAAGCATCCATTATTGTACCCCAATGGTTGGCCATCCTGTTCTTGAAGTTGGTGATAGTGGTATCACAATAAAATAATCCACAAGGGCAGATAATAATTTTGTCCCTATACTTAGCAGTGCATGTGACCAGTTATGTTTGCTACTTTGTTGCTGCACAAAAGACAGTAGTGCTAGACACTAAAATGCGCATAGAATTGTGTGCAAAAAACTCATCATACATAAAGCTCCTGTGCGTATGTTTACTTGCACCAATGTGTACACTGCACTTTGTATACTCTACAAAGTGTTGCATGTAAGAAGGTGAAAAATAAATGTAAATAGTAAATGTCACTTAGTATGTCCAGCAGGTGGCAGCAACACTAACTCAATGTGGGGGCTGTGAAGAATTTCCCTGAGAAGGAGTAGGGAGGTCCTAGACCCATAAACCTAATAAGGGTGTTGGCAAAGAGGAACTTTTGGTCTAAGAATCATCTAGTGACAGTACAGACCTTTGAAGCAGTCGGTGTAAAGAACAAGACCAATGTATTACAATGAATAGGAAACTGGATTACCCTTAATGGGACTGCGCTAGGCAAATCCATAATGGAGAAGAACCTTGAAGTCCTTGTAGATAATAAACTTGGCTGTAGCAAGCAATGCCAGTCAACAGATGCAAGGGCAAACAGAATTTGGAGCTGTATTAAAGGGGCATAGATTTGTGGGAGTTTAGGGTAATTTCTCCAATTTACAGAGGCTGGTAAGGACCCATCTAGAATATGGGGTGCAGTTTTGGTCTCCAGTGCTCAAATAGAACATTATTGAATTTAAGAGAGTCTAAAGAAGGGCAACTAAGCTGGTACAGGGTATGGAAACTCTCAATTTGAAGAACGACTGGTCAAGTTGGGGGTGTTCACCCTGGAGAAGAGGTTCTCAAGTGCGGATATGTATGTTCAAATATATAATAGGATCATATAATAATCTCTCTAAATGCGTCCATAGATGATATAATTACGATCTTTTCTGGAAAAGATCTTTTTAGGAAAGACCGATTAAGAAAAGATCAACCAAATATCCAAGCATTCTGTTGTGTGGTCTCCTGCCATACATGCACCAAATATTGTATGAAAATTAGTTTTGTACGATAATATCCGTGCATGTATGGCCACCTTAATAATGCTTTATTTACTAGTAGGTCCTTCCAGCTGAAACAAGGGCATCCATCCCATCTTAATACTTGGATAGTGTTTTCTTTTTCTACAGTCAGAGTAGTGGAATTCGCTCCCTGAATCTGTTGGATTATATAGCTTCAAGGATGGGTTTGGTGGCTTTTTAGCAACTGAGAAAATACACTGCTATTGGAAATAGCTCTTAGTACAGGTTGAGCAATGGACTGGTCTGATTTTTAAAGAGAGGAGCTAGCACATGGATCCTTATATTAGATCACACCAGTAAACTTTCCCTGTCTGGAGAAACCACACTTCTCCACAAAAATAAAAACGTGTCTAGTTTTATATTCTCTGCTGGTTCTGATTCTTCTAATAAAGTATTAAAACCAAAAAATACAATGAACCTTCCACATATACTGTGAGTTGTAGTTCCACATTAGTGGTGCGCAGGATAATTAGAAATACTTGCACCTCCCTGCTCTGTTCATATAGGAGCTTTTCAAGAGAGAAGAAAATTTGCTAACATGTAACTTTTAAAAATATATTCTAAAAAATGCCTCTTGCATATTAACAACTAGTTATTGTAAGCCAAAATCCTAAACTGGAACAGTAGATTCAGTTGGGCTCACATCTCTTTCCTCCTAACCATGATAATCAGGCACCAGTACAACACTGATCTCCCCTGCTGTCCTTCCTTGCCCACAAATGCATTGTTACTACTATCCAATGTTCATATTTAAATAATCAAATCCACTGATTTCAGTCATAGAGTCACCCAAGAGAACCCTTTTTAGGGTCAGGGCACACGCTCAGATTTGGGGAGATTAGTCCTCTGGCAACAAATCTCCTCTTCTTCGGGGCGACTAATCTCCCCAAACTGCCTCCCGCCGGCTAGAATGTAAATCTCAGGCAGATCACTTTGGTTTCAGCAGTCGCCCGAAGTTTCCTCGTGAGGCAACTTTGGGCGACTTCGAAAAATGAAGTTCAGGGAGATTAGTCGCTCCGAAGAAGAGGAGATTTGTCGCCAGGTGACTAATCTCCCCGAATCTGAGCGTGTGCCCTGACCCTTAGCAATCCCAAAGAAAATGCCTGGAGCACATATCACTTACAATCACAATTTTTATCAAAGGCATTTGATAAGGATTGATTTGATTTGGTCTCACATTAACTGAGGCATCTTTGGTCTGTAGCAACTATCCCATGGGTCCTGCCTTGTTCCTATATTATACCATATAGATCAATACATTTTAAAATATGTTAACAAAAGACAGTGGGGTAAAAAAAAACCACATCCCTCCCAAATCATCGGAGGGGCCAGTGTGCAAGGCATCGTCCCATTACTAAACCCGGCTGCTTATAACAAATGTCGCTATATATGTCATATACTGTACATGGGCTCACCAGGACATCTGATGACTGGAGGACACATTGAGGCACAATTATAAACCATTGTCAGTTTTTATGATTTTTAATAAAGTAGAATTTTTTTTTACTGATTCCAAAGTTTCCCATAGCTTTTTTGGGAATTGATAGATTCTTACCCTCTAACACCCATAGTAAAGAAATCAATGCTAAGGAGATGGCCGCACACCTTTTGCTTTTATTTCTTGGCTGCAATCAGGATTTACTGTGCAGGGTTCCCAGAGCCTCTATCTAGGGTAGCAAAGGTGCCATTTGTAACACAATAAAAGGAACATTGGAAGTTGTTCCTGTAGATAAAAACACGGGGAATAAACTAAAGGTTTGGAGACCATTTAATGGGGTTGTTCACCTTTCAGTTTTAAGTAGAGAGAGATAACTTGATTTGATAATTTGAAATTGGATTTGATTTTTTTTATTATTTATTGTATTTGAGTTTATTTAGCTTTTTATTAAGCTCTCTGTCTGCAATTTCAGCAGTCTGGTTGCTAAGGTCCAAATAGCCCTAGCAACCATGATTTGATTTGAATAAGAGACTAGAATATGAATAGGAAAGGGTATGAATAGAAAGATGAGAAATAAAAATTAGCAATAACAATAAATTTGTATCCTGAGAGAGCATTTTTTTTTTGATGGGGTCAGTGACCCCCCATTTGAAAGCTGGAGTCAGACGAAGAAGGCAAATGATTTGAAAACTATAAAAAGGAAAGAATGAAGACCAATTGAAACATTGCTTTGAATTAGCCATTCATTGATATACTAAAAGTTAACTTAAAGGTGAACCATCCCTTTAAATGATATGTGAGCACTTGATAGCAAAAGGTCTATGATAAAATACACATTTGTAATCTCCTCGAATCAACTCATTAATACTAGCTGACTGCCCATAACACTGAATGCATTGATAATTTGTGTTGAAGGCCAATGATTTAAAGACAATTGAAAAACACTATAATAGAGACCTTCAATAACTTACAGATGACAAAAATTGCAAACAGGGCATTCATAATCCGCGAGCAGTAATGGGCCACCTGTGAATGTTTTCCCAAAACTGTGGAGAAAATCAGCCAACAGAAAATTGCAGTGTCCAAAAAAACAAAAAAAAATTGTTGCGCGTCAAAATTATTTGGACCCCATTGACTTTAAGGCATTTGGAGAAAATAGTTGCGCGTATGAAAATTGTCGCTCGCATCAAAATTGACATGCATTACAACTACTTTGACCCCCATGGACTTCAATTTGTTTTGCACATTTTTCACCGTTTCGCTAATTGTTTGGCGAAGTGAAACAGGACAGATTTGCCCATCACTATCTGTGAGCAAAACTGTTTCTGAGTGATGATTACACATGGCCTTAGATACATTACTGCCTACACATACGAGAAAGATGTGTAAGAGCTGAGGCAATTCTCATTACATTTTTCTACAAAGGTTTCCTAATAAATAAACTAAAAGAAGCCAGAGAGGTTGCTTGCTCAGACCAAGCAGTATTTTCTTCTACACAGTTAAAGGAAATAATATAATAAGTATTTTCCCTGTGGCAGCCAGCAGCCAATCATTTGCTAATACAACAGCAGAGAAGCTTATTAACCAGTGCTTGTCGACTACTCTGGGATTTGGGCTCATGTGCATCAGGAATCAGTATTGGTAGTATGTTGCCGTCTGTAGGAAAGATGAGAAACAATGATTTGCTCGTAGGGTATCTACTAAGTGTTTCCACTAAATGATGTAGGATGCCACAAATTGCGTGAACTTAATGGACACGTTTCCGTCTCGTAATATTGTTATTAGCAAAGGAGCTAGCGCCTCTCATAAGAGTGCAGTGCCTGTTCTTGCTACATATGCTGTTCTGACATCAGAGAATATAAAGATTAATTCAAACAGTCATATACTGCTGCTGTGTAAACCTGCTCCAATGAGCCTGGAGGAATGCTGCTGTTTACAGCATTTATTTCTCCTATGGAGTGCTCATGTCAAGAGGCAGATCAGAATCTACTGCCAATAAAATATTTTATGGACATTCATTTTGGACTACTCTGTATACCCTTCTCTCTCTGTAACTCTGTAATCAAGGATCTGTTCTCTGCTAACGTGCAGATTAAAGGACCAGCAATGCCATAAATCGAAAACACGTATCTTTTTTACTGATTTATCCAGCACCTATAAATAAAAGATTTTTTGGCAACAAATGTCCTATTTAAAGTGAAAGATTTTCATTCTATAATTTTGTAGAGAGTGGTGAATGAATTTTGACCCCCTGTGACCAAAAAAAACCTGTTGAATTATACATACATCTTATTTCCACCCTATATTTTTAGTTAGGGATGACAACTGACTGGTATTTTACCGTAATTAGTAAACATGATACTAGCTGTCAGTATTATTATCAGGGAAGAAAGAAACAATAGATAAGAAGGTCAGTATTTCTTTTTTACAAGAAATGTAGCAAATATATTGGGTGGGCTGGACAATAGTGTTTTAAAGAGACTGTAAAAAACTGTATAGTCCGTTTTTCCAAGTACCAAAAGGGAATGCCAAATTTCCAGCTGTTATTCCTCTGTATGTATTAGTATCCAGCTGCATGGCCGCTCCTGCTGTTTATATCACCTAAATACAAGAAAAGGGCACAATCATTGTTGGCTTATTCATCCATCTCTAATGAAGATCAATCAAAGCAAAGGTGGGTTTCTTTAAATGTGGCTATATTAAGGCAGATTTAAAGGGGTTGTTCGCCTTTAAATTAACTTTTCGTATGACCTAGAGAGTGATATTCAAAGACAATTTGCAATTGGTCTTCATTTTTTATTCATTTTGGATATTGAGTTAATTAGCTTTTTTGTCCAGTTGCTCTTCAGTTGAAATTTCAGCAGATATCTGTCAGTGGTTAAAATAAGGTTTTGAAAGATTATTAGGAATAGAAAGATAAGTAATAAAAAGTAGGAATAGCAATAAAATTGTAGCCTCAAAGAGCATTCATTTTTTTGACTGCAGGGGTCAATGACCCTATTTCAAAACTGGAAATAGTCAGAAGAAGAAGGTAAATAATTAAATTATTACTAATTAAAAACTGTAAAAAAAAATGGAAAACTGCTAAGAATTAGACATTCTAAACCATACTAAAAGTTTACTTGAAGGTGAACTGCCCCTTTAAGATGACTAATCAGCCCCAATAGATAACTGGGCAAAAATTGGCATGTTTAAGTGGTCCTTTCCCAGTGGGCCTGCATGGGAGCCCTTTATGATTGACCATTGACCCAGAAGCCCAGTGATCAGCCCAATTTGGCACAATTTCACTTCAAAGACTTTCATGGACACACTAACAAGCTTGCAGCTTGCCATATTTTATAATAGATCTGCCTCTGTTTTGCCCTCTTGTGCACCAGTTGCAGCGATAATCAAGGCTTACACAGATCCATTGCTGTGTGATTAGTGCAAAACTGGAGTCCAATAGTAAATGCTTCTTTTGTTTAAGGGCACTAGAGTTATTGGGGCTGAAAGTGAGACATGCTTTAAAAGGGTGGTTCACCTTTAAGTAAACGTTTAGCATGTTGCATAGTACATGCATATTTTAATACATTTGTGCTATTTCACACTAGATTTGTTATACCCTGTCCTTTCTATTTACTGCATTGACTGCTAATTTATTTCAGGCCAATTCTCTCTTAATAAATGTTGCTTATGATTTGTTATTGGGAAGCACTGGGAACCACCCCTATTTAATATACTACACTATACCACTGGGAGTAGTAATTCACAATACTGGATTTCTATGTATAACTCCCAGTATGAGTACAGGTACAAGGAACCAGGTAGGGAACACGGGAACCAAGCAGGAATCGGGGGGGGGGCATATCAAAGGCGGGGCCCTATTGGGACAATTTTGGAGGGGTCCCCTAGACAAAGTGTTGTGATGCCACGGTGTACAGTTTCTGTTATGTGCATCTAGAAAGTTGTGTATGTTTTGCTGTTAAATATTAAGATGTAATTAACTGGTGTCAATCAGTACATACAGGTGCAGTTCATACAGTACATACAGGTGCAGTTTGGCAATTAAATAACCCTAGCAAAGTATATGTGTATGTGTAACCCCTAGATCTATTGTAATAACACATGAGCTATTTGGTTTATTTTCATCTTATTAGAACCAATTAATGAATCTTTAATGAAAATATTTGCAGCACATATGGCTTCTTACTACAATTGTTCTCTCCCTCCATAACTGCATTGTTATTCATTAATAAATCAGTTCAGACCTAGAAAAGGGTGCATACCGGGACAGGAGAGAGAGAGAGGGAGGGGAAATAGGGGCACAGGGAAAGGAAAGAGAAGAAATAGGGGCACACAGGGAAAGTAGGGGCACAGGGAAAGGAAAGAGAAGAAATAGGGGCACACAGGGAAAGGAGAGAGAGAGAGAGAGACAGGGAAAGGAAAGAGAAGAAATAGGGGCACACAGGGAAAGGAGAGAGAGAGAGAGACAGGGAAAGGAAAGAGAAGAAATAGGGGCACACAGGGAAAGGAGAGAGAGAGAGAGAGAGAGAGAGAGAGAGAGAGAGAGAGAGAGAGAGAGAGAGAGAGAGAGAGAGAGAGAGAGAGAGAGAGAGAGAGAATAGGGGCACACATGGAAAGTAGGGAGGAAATAGGGGCACAGGGAAAGGAAAGAGAAGAAATAGGGGCACAGGGAAAGAGAGAGGAAATAGGGGCACACAGGGAAAGTGGGGAGGAAATAGGGGCACAGGGAAAGGAGAGAGAAAAAATAGGGGCACACAGGGAAAGTAGGGAGGAAATAGGGGCACAGGGAAAGAGAGAGAGAGAGAGAGGAAATAGGGGCACACAGGGAAAGTGGGGAGGAAATAGGGGCACAGGAAAAGGAGAGAAAAGAAACGGGCAAAGGGAAAAGAGAGAGAGGAAATAGGGGCACAGGGAAGGTAGGGAGGAAATAGGGGCACAGGGACAGGAGAGAGAGCAAATAGGGGCACAGGGAAAGAGAGAGAGAGGAAATAGGGGCACACAGGGAAAGTGGGGAGGAAATAGGGGCACAGGAAAAGGATAGAAAAGAAACGGGCACAGGGAAAAGAGAGAGAGGAAATAGGGGCACAGGGAAGGTAGGGAGGAAATAAGGGCACAGGGACAGGAGAGAGAGCAAATAGGGGCACAGGAAAAGGAGAGAGAGGAAATAGGGGCACAGGGAAAGCAGAGAGAGGAAACAGGGGCACATAGGGAAAATAGGGAGGCAATAGGGGCACATGGACAGGAGAAAGAGGAAATAGGGCACAGGGAAAGGAGAGAGAGGAAACGGGCACATAGGGAAAATAGGGAGGCAATAGGGGCACATGGACAGGAGAAAGAGGAAATAGGGCACAGGGAAAGGAGAGAGAGGAAACGGGCACATAGGGAAAATAGGGAGGCAATAGGGGCACATGGACAGGAGAAAGAGGAAATAGGGCACAGGGAAAGGAGAGAGAGGAAATAGAGGCACACAGGGGAAGTAGGGAGGACTTAGGGGCACAGGGACATAAGAGAAAGTTAATATGGCTCAGGGAAAGGAGAGATTTTCATTAAATATTGGTGCAAATAAGAGCCAGTTAGGAACCTTGTTAAAGAAAATGGCAGTTAGTTTTGCAGCTTGTTGCTGCCTTTCCCTATCATGTTTTCTTTGTTTCAGTACATTTTTCCAAATACAGTACATCTATATTTTCTTGTAACAGTGATAAGGATTATAAACAAACCTTCCCAATATATAAAACAGTGGTATAGGTAAGTCGCTTGGAAGATTGATCACAATGGAATACAAACTTGTGACAAATTTGCAATGGTGAATTAATATAAAATTGTAGAAAAGAAAAAGGGGAAACATAAACATATATAAAAGAATACATGAAAATCAACAATTGACTCTCCAAAATCCTTGTTACATTATTTATCTTAGTAACCCCAAGCTCATGGAGATGTTATATCTGTTTTCTTTAGACTGTTGCTATAGGGTCAGTAGATGTCTAGGAAGAATACCCTGAAACCTATATCTGATCAGTGGTTGCCATATTGGCTGAAAGGTACAATGTTTATCCTTAAAATACTGGTTAACTTCTTGTTACAGAATACCCAGTCCATTTTGGTTTTACTCAACTCAAAATTAGAAAAAAAAGGTGATTTACAAGACTTTGCAATCACTTGAGGTGCAGCTAGAAACAAACTGTCTCTCAGAAATAGCACCTAAGAGGGCTATATAGGCATCATGTTTTAGGTTTATATGTTAAATGTTAAATAGAAAATTATAAAAACAAAAAGTTATACAATCGTATCCAAAAACGAACCCCCTTGGGACAGGTCCACCAAATGTGGGCCATTCCCCCAAAGATGTAATTCATATATATCTTTATTCATTTTAAGGCTCCAGAAAAAGTACCACCTTGGAAACGGAATACTCATGAACTGTAACAAAAATCCTTTTACATTTAATAGTAGGGCTCTGACAGTTTTATACAAATGTGAATAACATTCTCATACATGTAAAGATGTACTTGAGACAATATAAAATATACAGCCAATATAAATAGCAGAACTTAACAATGTAAGCCACACATAGGACTCCAGAGTCCTGTTACACCCAAAACACAGACGTTAAATGCAACTGCCATCTTTCAAAAGAGCAACCACCTTGTCTAAATAATCAACAAAAGTGCAGCACAGTTTCACAGTTCATAAAAGTTTCTAATTTAAACAACTCTGAATACAGATATTCAGCTGTTTTTCATTTCTGTGTTTGCAGTCCTTTTGGTGTCAGATTTACTCATAAAGAACATACAGGTTGATTGAAATAAATAAAAACAGTCTTAAAAAAAACAAAAAACATACAGGATGCTCATAGCTCAGCCACAGGAAAAGGCAATCATTTATATTGTATTTACTGCTTAGGGTTAACAGTAGTGTAGTCAATTGGTCCAGAAAAGAGGTATAAATACTACACAAAGGAAGATTGTTCTAGTAGAAGCAGCGAGCACTGAGTATTTTCTTTTGCTAACTTCTTATATGGGTTTTACTGTCCCAGCTTGTAGTTTTAGCTTTGATTAAGCAGCCACTGGGGGGCAATTATCAACACTGGCCAAATTTGCCCATGGGCAGTAACTCCTGGCTACCAATCAAATGGTTGAATTTACTGCTCTACCTGCAGCTGGCTGATAAAAGCCAATCACTGATTGGATGCCAGTGTTGGACTGGGCAAGTGGGACACCAAGTCCTGCTCCCCACCTGGACACCAAGCTCTCTCCCCTCTTGGACCCTGCTATCCTGGCTGGAGCCCTGAACCTCAAGCTCGTTCCTCTGCCCAGACTGACAGACATAAAGTTGAGGAGGCAGGGTGAGGGCAGGCGGAAGGGCCCTTGAGTTCAACCCTGGTGGGCCCCAGAGCCTCAGCCTGACCTTGTTGTTTCTTATGGGTTACTGCCCATCGCCAAATTTGCCCACTGTTGATAAATGACTCCCAGAGTCAGTATGATATACCATCACTGGGACATGCCCAGCTGAAAAAGGGACATACTGTATATGGAACTCTTGATTTTCTCATAGCTTCCTCAGATTTCTTAATTGATGTCAGTATAGGTGTCCCCTTTAGTAAACACAGTTCTGCTGGAAAGTTATTTGAGACTGACTTTTTAGAAGTAAAACAGGCTAATTTATTTGATATTGTGTCCTTGGAGAAGCCAATTGCTGAAGTAATGTTCAACCTGATGTTGTTGCTTTAGTTAGCACGAGATGGACCTTATAGCTTACAGATAAGCCCTTGGTGTACAGATCACTAAAAAATAAAGTGCAGTTGCATCTAAACTATAAATAATATATAGAGGTATGGGACCTGTTATCCAGAATGCTCAAGATCTGGGGTTTTCCAGATAATGGATATTTCCATAATTTGAATCTCCATACCTTAAGTCTACTATAAAATCATGTAAATATGAAATAAACCCGATAGGCTGGTTTTGCTTCCAATAAGGATTAATTATATCTTAGTTTGGATCAAGTACAAGCTACTGTTTTATTATTACAGAGAAAAAGGAAATCATTTTTAAAAATGTGGATTATTTGCATAAAATTGAGTCTATGGGAGACAGCTTTTTCATAATTTGGAGCTTTCTGGATAATGAATCCCACATCTGTAAAACATTTTTCAGCAAGGTTATTTCAGGACTAGCCAACAGACATGCATCAGTTTAACCATTTAAATGACATAGATGGTTCAAAATATAAATAGTGTCAGCACTGTAGGTTTTACCTTTTTCAGTTTGCTGTTTTATTTATTCTGCACCACAGGTTTCCTAGTAACATACAGTACAGGAACCAGAACAGAGAGTAACAGTGGTGGAAAGCTGGCTAATAAATGAAGGAATTTCTTGCATGCGCAATTGGAGCCAGTTTGGTGTTCGCGCCTACTGTGCATGTGCCAGAAAGTTCCATAGATAGCCAAAGGGAAAAAAAGGATCCAACCATAGCGAAGATGGCGCACGTGAGCTCCACCTCAATACTCTGCATGCTGAGGTATGTGCGTCATGACACTTTTTAAGTAGTGGGTTATGCAGGGAGGTGGCGGAGAGGGGGGCAATGGGGGCTAGTGATTGCGAATCTCTCTTTAGGAAGGGGTTAAGTTCTCCTTTAATTAATTAATGAATTAACCTAATAGGAATGTTTTGCTTCCAACAAGGATTAATTATATCATAGTTAGTTGGGATGAAGTACAAGGTACTGTTCTATTATTACAGGGAAAAAAGGAAATCATTTTTAAAAATTTTAATTATTTGATCTCCTGGAGATGTCCTTCTCGTAATTGGTTTTCATGCCTGCTCACACTTTCTCCTTTGCCATTTGCTTGCAGTAAAGAGAAGATAAGGTTCTGCCTGGGGGAAATGCTTACAGGACAAATAGCTGCCTGGAGTAAATGCTGTAATGTTCAATAGGAAGGAAACTCCATAATGATAGTAAAAATAAACTCTAGTAACTAGAACGGCAATAGCGGTTTTCACCGGAAATATATGCACATTTATTATATATCAATTTTTTTAAAGGATAAAACACACTGGAAGAGACTATGAGAATGGGAGCATAGATTAGAGCTATATTCCCCCATGGAGAGGTCCCCTGATGTGCAGCTACAGACAGCCAATCCGACAGACAACATGAGCGTGCCAATCCCAATCAGTTACTAGGCAACCAGCCACACACCTATCACAGAATGGCAGGGACATAAAGACAGAGGGCAGAAAGCTGCTGGGAGAGAAGGGCCCAATCAGAAAGGCCTGAAGCTAATTCTAACCCCTCCCTATCTACATTGTAATCCAGATGCACTATTCGACAGGAGAGAAAAATAAATGCATTTCATTCCCTATGAATTGTTTTGACTTTCCATTTTTTGTATTTTGGTGACAGTATTATTACATTTTGAAGTGGTTTAGTGGAAGTCTGTTGTTGTCAGAGAGAAGAGCCTCCCTTGGGGCTGCTGCCCTGGAAAACAGTTTGCAAGTATCCAACTTAAAAGTAAAAGATTCTAGCTATCTGCTTATTGCTCCCAGCATACTGATTTGCTTTGCTTTGGGGGGAGGGGCTGAGCACCTTTGCTATTAGAGTAAATGAGCGGGAGAATTTTTTTTTTTTACCTCATGAAACTGAAAAAAAAAAAAAGATTTAACCCTTTTATTATCAATGGTATAAAACACACCAGAACTTAATAAGATGTTACAAAACCACTTCTAACGGTGGCCATAGACGCACAGATAATATTGTACAAAATGAATATCATACAAAACGGATTTTAGCGTATTTCAACATGACAACACAAAGGTATTCAGTTAAATGGGCAGCATACTCTACTTGATGAACATAAGTTTAATAAATAGGGCTTGTACTGAACATACTTTGTGCCTATTGTTTTAAAAGACAAGAAAAGTCTACTAAAGAGTTGATCTCCTTTCACAGGCATTCCTCCAGTGGTGTCATACACCCATTCAAGTCCCCTCTGTTTCAAGCCATTTTTCAGATCTTAAGGGAAAACTATACCCATGAACAATGTAGGTCTCTATAAAAATATATTGAATAAAACAGCTCATAGGTAAAACTCTGCATCATGTAAACAAACCATTTACATAATAATATACTTTTTGATTAGTATGTGCGCCATTGGGTAATACTAAATAGAAAATTGCCATTTTAAAAAATAAGGGGATGCCCCCCCCAGCCTAGCTGCCCACCCGGAGAAATGCCCCTTTTTTTTTTACCCCTCCATACAGATTCAGGGATCACAGTACACGACGGCCATCTTCCGGGTCTTCGGAAAGCTGCTGTGAACTGCGATCCCTGAATCTGCACAGAGGGGTAAAAAAAAAAAAAAGTTAGGGGCATTTCCCGGGGGAGGGAGGTCTATGTAGGGTGGGGAGGGGGAGGGTTTTTTTTTTAGTTAAGGGTTGAATTCTCCTTTAAGTATTAATGTTGGGGGTATAGTTTTCCTTTAAACCTCATTGTCATAAAAAACTGATAAATTAACACTTACTGTTCCTGTACTACAACCAGGACCCAGGAGCATGAGCAGTTGTTTGAATCAGAAAGCAGCTCATATTCATTCAAAAGTATTTGTGAGCGTACTTCCTAAGAACTTATGTGAGAGCACACAAGATTCTGTAATGCACTTGGGTCAGGGGGTGGTTTAATATTGGCTCATGCACATAGCATTCCATTCGACAACCAAAGTTGACTAGTCGCACATATCAGAGGGCACAGGAGGAGTATTGCACAGAATTTTGATAAAATAATCTAGCAATTAGGTAGGGCAGGGGGTAGCTATCACATACTACAGACTTGGTGTAATGGCTTTCCTTGTCCTTTAATTATAAAAACTCTGTGGTTTTCATATGTTCTTGAGCTAAACAGGTCACACAGAAAGATTGACATGTTTGGCCCTTCTGAGGTAGATAATTAGATTACCCTTTGTTGTGACTGTTTTGTTAGCAGGAGTCCATTATGCTGGGGGTGGTTTTTTCTCTATAAATCTAATTATATACCATGCAAGGACCAAACATGCAGTAGCTTCAATCCCCCTTTTTACCCTGTTTAGCTAAAAAAATGGACATGAGAAAAATGGCGTCTATTGAAAATAGGCACATTGGAATCTGAGATTTTTTTGCATGTTGTATCAAAGATATTGTTTTTGCTATATTGTCCTTTGCTTCTCTTTTAGGAATAAATCCTGCTTGATCGTTGTGTATCAACTGCGGTAAGTATTGTTTCATTCTTTTTCCTAGTATCTGGGCATAGAGCTTCATATCTAAATTTATCAATGAGATAGGCCTATAACTAGAGCATAGTTGGGGGTCTTTATCCTGTTTGGGTATTATGGTTATTAGTGCTTCTTGAGCTTGTTTATGGAAGCCATAGCTTTTTGATATGTGGTTAAAATATTTGTCTAGTAAGGGTGTTAAATCTGACTTGAATATTTTATAGAATGATGCTATGTATCCATCTGGTCCAGGACTTTTTCCTATCTGCAAGTTTTCAATTGCCTCCTCTATTTCTTTATCAAGAAGAGGTGCCTCTAACTCTGTTGCTTCTTCTGGTGTCAGAGGTTTCAATTTAGCTTCTTTAATAAAATTTTCCATCTCCTCTAAATTCTTCATCGTATCATTCTTTTTTTTTTTTATATTATAGAGAGATTGGTAGTACTCTCTAAATGTCTCTGCTATCCCCTTCGTGTCATAATATATCTTATTTTTTGTATTTCTTATGGCTAAGATATTATTATGAGAAGTGATTGAAGTTTATCAGAGCACAAGTCACATGACCAGGGGCAGCTGGGAAATTGACAAAATGTCTAGCCCCATGTCAGATTTCAAAATTGAATATAAAAAAATCTGTTTGCTCTTTTGAGAAATGGATTTCAGTGCAGAATTCTGCTGGAGTAGCACTATTAACTGATGTGTTTTGAAAAAAACATGTCTTCCGATGACAGGATCCCTTTAATGAAACTCCAGAGCAGGTGTTAACCCAAACCTTTGCATAGTGATAAGTTAGCGATGTAATATTCACCAGCGAATGATTTTACATTTTGTGCAACACTCAACGATTAACATTGACGTACATTAATAAATTATTTTTAACATTGCATGCATTGAAAACTAGGTAGTTACTGCAAGCTAACTGAACACAAATTCCTTATTATTGATCTCAGCATTCCTGTTATGTTCTAATTCCCTTATAAGAAGTCAGATGGTAATGTTGCCTAAAATTCCAGGGTCATGGCATGATGTTATGGGGGTAAGTCCAACCAAATGGTGAGATTAAAGGACCTCCTCATACCAGGATCAATTGTGTTTGGTTTTCTCATTGCTTACAGAAAGAACTAGTCACATATGCATTCCCCTTCAAAAAGCACACTTTTGCAGGATAATGTGAGGGTTTAGTTACCCTTTAAATAAAAATACCCATTACATATGCCACTTGGGAATTCTTAACCAATCGAAAGAGCTGTGAATCTGCTTTTGGGGGGATTTGGTTGGCACAAAAAACCTTCACACTGAGAGCTAAAGGCATGCCTCATGATTTGCTTTTATTGGGTATACTACACATTTTCCATTGGGCACAAACTGCCATTGTGAGAACAGTGTAGTGACAGTTTTATTGGATTATAGTAACATGCTACTGACAACACACATTTCTCTATTCAAGTGTAACAGAGGATTTTGATTGGATGAAATCTGAACTTTATTGGGTGAACATAATACAATATCAAGGGAATTGTAAAATAATCAAACGACTTTCCACTACACTGAAAGCAATCAGATTAGTGAAATCTAATAGACTAAAATTGATCATGGGTTTTCCTTTGGGATTCAGTGTAGTTTGCTTAGGAGGAGGAGTTTTTTTTTCCTTTGAGAACATGAGAACATTGAGATTACTGACACTAAGGGGCATATTTAGTATGCTGTGTAAAACGAAATTCACAGAAAAAAAACTTATAAAAGCGAATTTATCAAGGTGTGCTTTATTTTACAGCATCTGAACGTCAGATTTCCCGCCGTTATTTTACACTGCTTCAGCCCTTTGTAAGTTCAGGCAGAAGTTGCTCAAAGAAAAAGTGCAAAAAAATTATGTAATTTTTACGCCATTTCATTATACTGAAACAAGAAATTATTAAAAATTCTAAACTGTTTCTGAAATAATCAAGTTAATCTTCTCTCTCCACATTTCAGCATCTGTGTTTCTTCATTCTCTCTTCATGCAGGAGTCTGATTTAAATGATAGGTCCAATGCGGGGGGGGGGGGGGACGACTCACTCTTTTAAAATGACCAGAAATTGTGTCTCTCTACATGCAACATTTGTGCCAGAGTTGTTAGAGTTTGTTTGTGCTGGAGTCAGTTTTGTGAGTTGGCTCTAACACATCTGCTATAAAAAAAAATATATATATTGGATCTGTCAATGAAAAACTGACACCCAACTCCTGCCTGGTCACTTGATTATTTCAGAAATAGTAAAAGAGTTTTATTTGATTATATTTAGAAAGTTTTTTTTTTTCATTATGATGAAGCTTATATAAAATTTTCATTTTTGAGATAGTTCCCCTTTAAGAACTTTTCACAACTCCCCCATGCAGCACACAATGGCATACTTATTATAGGGCCAAACTATTTACATCATCCATATTATCTGTATCAGTAAAAAATGTTAAAAAGTATGAGATTTGCTTAAATTTACATAAGACCACTAACATCTCTCCCAGTTGGGAAGCGTCTTTTAACTTGCAACAGATCTCACGCGTTTCCCAAGATTGCCCTCTGGGGGTCTCTCTGAAACTTTTAACCTGTACCTTATTTATTTAACCCTTAACTAGCCATATCCATCATTTGCATATTGTGCACCCATTATATTTGCAGGGGGAACTGTTATCTGTGTCATTGTAATGAGAATTCAGAAAGATTATTATAATGATGTTACTAGGCATATCGTAGTAATAGGATTTCACTAACTTTCTTTATTAAAGTGTCTCCTAATTCTATGTTACTTGGCATATCTACAGGTGAAGAATTACCTAACCTGTATAAAATAATAATTTCTTAAGAATACAGCAGCAATAGCATGATGTCTGTAGGTGTTGTTGATTCTTCCAAAAAAACACCTTGTATAAAATCACATAACACCTAATAGCACTTTAACACTTCAACAGAAAAGTATATAGGGAGTATGACTTGATTTACATATAAAGTGATTTCCTTCCCAACTTAAATTCAAGATCACTTTAAAACGGTCATCTTAAAGGCACACCTAAAACAACACCTATAAAATATTAATATACAGAACATATATACACATCTTGGGGGTTTAGTGTCTTTAAATTATTATAAAGATGACATTGTTTAGCCTTTCCAGAAGATTGGGATGAAATATAATAAACAACGAACACTTTCAGAAAATAAATATATATACAGATTTTACAGTATGGAATAATGTGGTCTATTTAGATGATGATCATGATTTAGATGACGATCATATTGCCTTATGGTGAGAAACTCTGCATCGTCAAGACAAAGAATATAGAATACCCTCTTCAGTCACACATTTTGAATACCAAAAACTGTTTTGTAAAGATGGAACGCACTGGGGGTCATTTATAAACACTGGGCAAATTTGCACATGGGCAGTTACCCAATCAGATGATTGATTTCATTGTTTTCCTTTCATCTGGCTGATAAAAGCTACACACGGATTGGTTGCTACGAGTCACTGCCTAGGTGCAAATTTGCCCAGTGTTTATAAATAAGCCCCACTGTTGACAGCTAGTGTTTCATTTCACAAAGCTGTGTGTGTGCATATCTTAAAGGGCATGTAAAGTCTAAAATAGTATAAGGCTAGCAATGCTGTATTTTGTATACTAAATATAAACATGAACTTTCTGCACCACAAGCCTAATCAAACAAATAATTTATGCTTTCAAAGTTGGCTACAGGGGGTCACCATCTTGTAACTTTGTTAAACATCTTTGCGAGACTATGACTGTGCACATGCTCAGTGTGGTCTGGGCTGCTTAGGGATCGTCATAAACAAAGCTGCTTGAGTTCTGCATGGCTGGGAAGTAAGGCGGGGGCTCCCCCTTCTGTTCATAAGTATGATTGTTTCCCTGCTCAGCAGTTAGGGACTATCTGACAATTCCTATCCACAGCAGTAAATGAAGGGAGAATTTCACTGCATACAGTCAGGTTTCTTATAAAAACAGTACACGTTTTTTAATTAAAGTATATTGGAGATAGGTTTCTTTTTCATTAAAGAAAGTAAAAATGGGATTTTTTTTTTTGCCTTTACATGACCTTTAACTTAGTTGCAGTATTGTGTCACTTCTTGTTTTTGTAGGAGTCTATAACTGGGTCAGGACTGCTGTCTGTTAAAAATGGTTGGAAACCTGTGCACTTGGCATAGAAAGTGGTAAACTGTAGTGGGGAATATTTATATTAACTTTCCCACTTTTGGCCTAGAATGTTTCCAGAGATATCAGAGGTATATTTGGATCACAATGTGCCTCTCCAGATGTCAAGCAGCCAGCTCTGTACATAGCTCCACACATGGCAAAAGGATCATATACTTTGCAATACCTTGATAAATTGTAAACTGGCATATGTTACACATATCTTATCATCAACAAATTCCTTAAAGGAAAACGATACCCCCCAAACAATGTAGGTCTCTATAAAAAGATATTGCATAACACAACTCATATGTAAAACCCTGCTTCATGTAAATAAACCATTTTCATAATAATAATAATAATATACTTTTCTAGTAGTATGTGCCATTGGGTAATCATAAATAGAAAATTGCCATTTTAAAAAATAAGGGCCGCCCCCTGAGATCATACAGACCATCACAAAATGGTGGTTCAAGGCAAGAGATGTAATAGGACAATATTTACTTAAATATACGTATATACCAGTTTGTTAGGATTCATTAATATGCCACTTAATATGATATAAACTATCTGTTGCTTAAGTGTTCATTTTGGGGTTTAAGTTTTCCTTTAACAAAATAGGAGTGTTTGAGGAAGGAAAGTGCAGCAGGCCTTGGAATGTAAGTGAGGCAGAGAAATTGGCATGAACAGGTATAAACGTGGAGTTTGTCACAAGAAAGAAACCCAAAATGCAGCTCTGTCAGTAATGTTTAATTATGCTAATTAATAATAATAATAATAATTTCTGTTGTCTTCTCTTGTGTTACCTTTTGTCTCCTCCCATTTTTATATTTATATCAAACCATTTTCTGCTTCTCAAAAATGTTATTTTAATAATGGGTTTTCGGTAGTATGAAAAGCATAAAAATAGCTATGTGTAGGCAGATAAAGGGAAATGGGTGAAGGTGGAATTACCTATCAGAAATATGGTTGATTATGTAGAGAGAATGTGCACAGGATACAATACTAAAATGTAAAAATAGGTACAACGCACAGTGTTAAGTTGCTGGTAGCAGCTGACAAGTGGGATGGCACTTTTACTGTAAATCTAATTAGAACAAGTCACAGAATAGCCTGTTGCAACTAAAAGCAGCTTCCTATGAGCACACCGGATTTAGCTGACAGTTTCCTTTTCAATTAACATTTTACTTCTGTCACGTGGAAACTCGACATTAAGCCACTTCTCTGTACAAAATGTCTTTCAAATAAAGTTAACATGAATCATAACATTTGCTGCCAAGATAATTTTATTTTCATTGAGACTGGTAGAGAGAAGAGCCAAGAATCCGAAAGGCTCCATGTATTCCTGGAAAGCTAATGAACCTTGGGATGAAGTCAGGGAGTTGTTTCTCAAAGAAATTAAGAAAACATATGTGAAACTTTTACACATTTAAAAAGGGTGTGTGTGATGTCCAACATGGATGGGTATATTAAGCAGATATTGAACTAAGAACCTATTTGGGTTTTCAGTGCATCTTAATGGTATAATAATAATAATAATGGTAATAAATAAATACAGGTATAGGATGTGTATCCAGAAACCCATTATCCAGAAAGCTTTTGGCATTTGGGGGTGCCAAAAGTTAGGCACCCCCAAGTGATTCTATTTACTTACCTGACACCCCGGGCTCTGTAATCCAAATAATCCACATTTTTTTAAAATTAAAAATGATTTCCTTTTTCTCTGTAATAATAAAACAATACCTTGTACTTGATCCAAACTAAGATCTAATTAATCTATTAAACTAGGATCTAATTAATTAATCCTTATTGGAAGCAAAACCAGTCGATTGGGTTATTTAATATTTATATGATTTTCTAGTAAACTGCTGGAAAACCTCAGGTCCTGAGCATTCTGGATAACAGGTCCCATACCTGTACAATATACAATTTGGTATTAATTCCAAGTCCAATGTTGTTGAAAATTAACATGTGGGTCCCCAGATCTTATGTATGTACCACAAACAGAGAAGGCCTGTTGTCTTTTTATGTCAAATCTGTGCACTGGAACTATTAAAACATAATCTCTTGTATATACTTGAGATGATTACATACATTAGCCATCTATTAACAGTTTGTACTACATTTCTTTAAAATCTCCAGGACTTTTCTACATGTTTCATCTGTCTGGTCTTCCAGTAATTACAACAATTCAATACAAAATAGCTTTATAAGTGGCTCTTATTATACTCACAAGCGAAGAATTTCATCAGCCCTATAAAAGCCAGATGCAAGTGTGTTTGCTCAGCAGAGGCCAACTAGACTGGGCAATCTGAAAAGTAGTGTTGAGAGGTGTGTTGGCTAGATTTTCACATGTTTAGAGCAGCTGTCTAAGGGATTCAAAAGTTGGGGTTAAAAGTTTGTTTTGGACATGAATACGTACAAGTAATTGGAATTTGGAGCTGATGATGACTACACTCTTGCAGCGAATAACCAAAGAGAATTGTAAAAGACTACTGGCAATGAGAAGGAAAGGGAATCAGGGAATAATATATCAGGATAAGGGTCAGAGTTTAAGAGAATTCAGGATAAGTGACATGTATTTCCCCAGAGTTGTTTAAATGGACAGAGGAGACTTACAGACAATGAAGTGACAAGTGAAAATTACAGAATGTAAAGTAGTTCAGCTGACATAAAAGAAAATTCCCAGGATGACATAAAGCATTTAATTATATTATTATAAAGTATATTATAGTAATATATATTATACCATTTAAAGCAGAAGAGTGCATTGAATTTTAAAAGAGAGTAATTTGGCACTTGGGGGTGCCAAAAGTTAGGCACCCCAAGTGATTCTATTTACCTACCTGACACCCTGGGCCTATCAGCAGAAAACGGCACCAGCCTGGGTTTATTCCAGCGAAAACCACAGAGTGATCTTCTTCACTCTTCAAATTTCCCAGGGCAGACACCTGAGCAGTAGAATGAAATAGCTGTTTTTTTGTTGTACTGCACATGCTCAGCTGAAAGAAGAAAGAAAAAGCAGGAAGACGATACTAAATAACGGGGTTCCGGATTACAGATCCCAAACCTGTACCTTCCAATCCCATTGTAGTATGGCAAGTGGTCAAGGATCATCAACAAACCAGTTCATCAGAAAGTGATAATTCAAAATAGATACACCGGATCCTGGAAATTTGGTACAAGATTACCAAACTATGGGTCACCTTAGTAGTATATAAGTCAGTGATTTTTTTGATTGCACTGGGTTTCGTGCAATACCCCAAAGTTTTCTGAGATTTCGGGCAAAAATCTGAGTTTTCATGAGAAAAATCCGAAAAAATCGGATGAAAAACACTTTAAAATCAGATTTTTTCCCCCCAAAGCAAATTTTTGGGAAAATGTAATAACAAATAAACGCAAAAAACCCGAGCTGATTTTATCAGAGCTTGTAGCAGAAAATATTGAGATAAATTCGGATTTTGATAAATAACCCCCTTAATGTTACAAATGCTTAAATAAACCTTTTTAAAAAAAAATATATATTATATATATATATATATATACACACACATATACATATATATATATACATATATATATATATATTATATATAGCCCTGCACAGGAGAAAGTATAGCACTAGTGTAGCTAACAACCGAAAAGGTATGGAAACAATTTTTGTACATGACACCATCTGAGAAAAGATAAAGCTTATCAAAGTCACCCAGCCTTAAACATTAATTCAAGTAAATATGGTTATTTCCTATTATTGCACCTGGAGTTGAAATAACTATTCATTCATTTTGCATAGTTGTAACAGTAATAACGGAGAAGTGAAAACAAAAGTGCACCTATTCCCACTGCTAATCACTGGCAGTATAATAACATTGTGAGAGTTGGAAAATGGTTATGCAGCACAGAAACAAACATGAATCACCATAAAACCAAGCAGTAAAAATAAATTCCCATAATTATAAGTTTGACAAATCTCACATGTTATTGCATTGTAATAAATTTCTCACAGTGGGAAAAACACCTTGGTCAACTGATAGGATGTGGAACTGCCCAGAAGCTGAAGAACACTTTTTAAAGATATAAACTATGGAGGAAGTGAGAAATGAGCCGAATCATTCAAATGTTCTCAAGTCTGCAGAAATGTTTTGAAAAAATTGAAAATGCCAGTAAGGTTTTTAGAATTTAAAAAATAATTCTGACTTTGCGAAATCAATGCCATATTCCATATCCCATAATTAGGGCTAGATATATTAGGTGAGTTTGGAGTAAATCCAGCAAATATTATTGCTTTGATGTATGGTAGAGGCAATGGCTTTGCCACAAAAATACTCCACTTTTTGTCCTATATATTTTTCTCAATTTCCTTTTGCTTCCAGTTCAAGCTGTAGTTGAGTACCATGAAGTGACTCAATGTGATATATAACTCCAAAGTTCAGGTAAATTAGACCTTCTGTCTGTGGATAGCCCTTGGGAAGTCACATTTGAAGCCCTAGCCTCCATTCAACAGTCTGCATCATACAGTATTATTGTAGTGTCACCTATAGGACAGATGAGATGTAGATTGGCACCCTCGTTGGAGATAAGAGCTTGTCAATTAACACACTAAAGTAGAGAAATACCAGATAAATTAACCTCCCTATGCTCTGATCTGCCCAAGGTGTGAGCATTGGTGTGTATGGGACTGATACATTTTTATTTATTTATTCAGACAGTCCCCTAAGCTTTGGCCATCTACGTGGGTCCCAGTCTAAAGTCTAGACAGCTAAGGGGGGTCCTTAGCATAGTTGGGAAGTAATTTCCTCTTCCTGGGTTAAAGGGGAAGTTCAACTTTAAGTTAACTTTTAAAGTGTGTTATAGAAAAGCTAATTCTAAGCAAATTTTTAATTGGCCTTTATTTTTCCTTTTTTTATAGTTTTTAAATTATTTGCCTTCTTCTTCTGACTCTTTCCAGCTTTCGAATGGGGGGTGGGGTCATTGACCCTTTTTAAATAACAAATACCTTGTAAAGCTACAGATGTATTGCTGTTACTACTCCAGTCTCTTATGCAAATCAAAGCATGTTTGCTAGGGATATTTGGACGCTAGCAACCAGGTTTCTGAACTCACAAATTAGAGAGCTGCTGAATATAAAGCCAAGTAACTCAAAAACCACATACGACCTTTTACTCAATAATCTGTAATTTAGTTTTTGTATTTTACAGCATATTGAAGTTGAGTGCGTCATGCCAGGTTATTTTATCTCTATTTAAATACAGTGCCTTGCATATGTATGAAGCATACCCGTCACAAGTTTTGCCATGCCATTAAATAACAAATGCTACACTAAACGGTGTTACACTACTTTGAAATAAAAATCACAAAAAAGTAAAAAAAAAAACACATACAAGAAAAACTAATTGCAAATTGTTTCAGAATATCACTGTCTATCATACTAAAAGTTATTTTAAACAGACGATTTAAAGTATACTTATGGCAGTTAAGGAACTGGCCAGAGGGTGGCTCTGAGTCCTTTCTAAGAGCTTCCTTCTGAGCAGGCAGGGGGGACTAGATTGGAACCTAGGTTAAGTATAGCCTAGTAAGTGTTAGTGCTTTGTCACAGGTCAAACTAGATGTGATAGACAGGAGTAGGGCTAGCTAGCAAGCAGTTAAAAGGAAAAAATGTAAGAAAATGACAGGCATTAACAGATCCCGCAAACAGGCTTGTAAAAGAACTGAGAACTTTATTCCAGGCCACAAAGTAAAGCTATGTATTTATTTACTTTGTTGCCTGAAATAGTTCTCAGTTATTTTAGCCCTGCCTAACTAAAATTAAAAATGCACGTTTCGCCCACTACTTTTGGGCTTTATCAAAGGCTTGATAAAGCCCAGTGTCAGGCGCATTTTTAATTTTAGTTTGGCAAAGCATCAGAACTGAAACATTAGGGGCATCGGCTTTTCCATTAACTGGGAGGGAAATCAGTGTGGGTGAAGGGGCTGGTGTATGGAATGGAGTTGAATGGTATGATGTTTGTGGTGTTTATACAAATGGCCTGTAGATGTCATTGTGCTCAAGACTTATACTGTGCATACTTTCTATACAGCTTGTGGTGTTAGAGTTGCTTACTGTTGTGTAATGGCTGCATGAGCCTGCTAATAAAGGACTGTTATACTCTATTCATCCTCGGCTACCAAAACATAACAAATTGGCGACAAGATATCTCTTCTACCTCTGCAGCAGCCTGCACATTTTCTCCCAAACCCTGGTGAGCCTACCATACCTTTTACTGCTTGGATCCGTATGTTAGAAAATTACATTATTGCTGCTGACCAAGAGGAGATTTCTGCTGCTAAAAAGCGGGCTTTACTTATTCACTGCCTGGGAGCAGAGGGACAGTGTATATTCTATACATTACCATTACCTGATGAGACTTATGAAACTGCACTTACTGCTATAAAGAACTTTTTTGTGCCAAGAGTAAATGTGGTTGCTGAAAGATATAAATTCCGCCAACGTGGACAGCGTAATGGCGAATCCACAACAATTTATAGCAGCTTTGAGAGAGGTGGTTGTTACCTGTGAGTTTGGGAATCTAACAGATGAAATGCTAAGAGACCAAATAATGGAAAAAACACTCACCTCGCATTAGAGAGAGACTGCTCCTAGAGCAGGATTTAACCCTTGCAAAGGCTATTACAGTTGCTAGCCAAATTGAAACAGCAGTGGCTGAGGCTAAAACTCAGGGAACTGCTGGGAATGTACAGATTGTGAATTCAACACTGTGGCCTAATAATGCATAGTCACAGGTAAAATACAGTGCTAAGGAAAGGGATTCACCTACACTGCAAAAATACAAATAAAAAATACTGCTTTTGCTGTGGTTCAACACAACATACTGCAAATCATGTTACATGGCCTGCAAAAGCTGTACAGTGCCGCAAATGTAAAAAGGTAGGGCATTTTGCTAAGATCTGCAATAGTTCTGCTAAAGATGTTCATGAAGTCACTACTACAAATGTTACAGTATTTCGTGGATAAAGCTGATACATTTATTCCAGACAAGTTTATATGCACTGTCAGTGTCAGTTCTGCTTCTGCTGACAAGGGACACTCCATTAACGTGATGCTTGATACAGGTTCAGCTGTTTCTATACTACCAAAGGATATTTTCTTGAAATACTTTGCAAAAGATCTGCTTGTTGCACCTGCCCTGAAACTGGTCAGTTAATTAAAGGATCCAATCCCTGTGCTTGGTTGCTTGCCAGTGACTGTACAATTTGAATCAAATACTGCAAAATGTGACTTTTACATTGTGAATAAGGGTACTGCTATACTTGGAAGGGATTTCTTTGCTGCATTAAACCTACAATTAGTTGATGATCTCATTACTACAGCACCAGTGTCTGCCACACAGCCAGTGTCTAAAAATTCACCACTTCAGCCAGTACCATTTCCTGATTCAGCATGGGAAAACTTGCTATTGATATTGTCGGTCCTTTTACAGAATTATTACATGGCAGACAGATGCGAACTAAGTTACATGTTGAAGACATCAGACTTCCACAAAATACTGAGCTTACAAAATCATCTACTGCTGACATTGTGAAACGTCAACAAGCCAAATGCAAGGCTTATATGGACAGAAAACGTGGTGCAAGAGAATTGCAGTTTCAGCCTGGATCTTTAGTCATAATTAAGAAACCAGGAATACTGAAACAAGGACAATCTAAATTTACTACACCACTTGAAGTGAGATGCCAGCGAGGACCATACACATATGAACTTTCTGATGGACGCATATGGAATGCAAGTTGTCTTGCTCATGTTAGGAATGACTTTCGAGAAGCTCCATTTCATGAAGGACATTTTCCTACTGCTGATGTAAACTGCAGTAGGCCTGAGGGAAGTGAACCTATAAGGTGTACTGAGAGAATCAGAAAACTACCTGCATGGACCAAGGACTTTGTGATGTGAAGAATGTATAATATTGTTTTAAAATGCATACTGTTTAATTGTTGCTGTTTATTATAGTTGTCCTAATGCTTTCCTACTATAGGGAGAATTTGTGGTGTTTATACAAATGGCCTGTAGATGTCACTGTGCTCAAGACTTATACTGTGCATACTTTCTATACAGCTTGTGGTGTTAGAGTTGCTTACTGTTGTGTAATGGCTGCATGAGCCTGCTAATAAAGCACTGTTATACTCTACTCATCCTCGGCTACCAAAACATAACAATATTGCTAACTGATTGAAAGCTACATCTGAGGTAGAATTCCTCATATTGGACAGACTTAACAGAGATTTGTAGTACTTGGTACCATACAACCAGTATGTATAAATGGGATTGTTGAAGATATGGTAGAGGAATGTAAATACCTGGGTATTTTAATTAATAATAGGTTGGACTGGGCCAAAAACACAGAGATACTATATAGGAAGGGCATGAGTAGACTTTTCTTCCTTAGAAGATTCCTTAGAAGCAAAGATTCAATGTTTGCAAGGAAATGATGCTAATGTTTTATCATCCTGTGGTAGTTAGTGTTATGTTTTTTGGTGTGGTGTGCTGGGGAAGTCATCTGAAGGTAGCTGATGTAAATAGACTTAATAAATTGATTAGGAGGGCAGGTTCTGTTTTCGGTATGAGATTAGAGACCTTAGCGATGGTTTTAGAGAATTAGGAGGGCAGGTTCTGTTTTCGGTATGAGATTAGAGACCTTAGCGATGGTTTTAGAGAAGAAGATGTTGTCTAAATTGTTGAGTATTTTCAGAAATGATTCCCATCCTTTACATGACAGTTTGGAGTTATATCATAGTAATCGATTGATTTTACCCAGATGTTCTACTGATCGTTATAAGAGATCTTTTTTACCTGCAGCTATTGCTGTTTTTAATTCCTCTCTTTTAAGCAGGTAATTGTTTTAGTTATTTATTAGGTGTAATGTATTATAATGTAATTATGGATAATATGTGTGTTTTTGTGTGATTGTATGTTAAACAAGTAAACTCTAGCATAATAATTTCCCTCGGGATTAATAAAGTTTTTATCTATCTGTCTGTCTGTCTGTCTGTCTATCTATACGTAGAATCGGTTACCTATCCACCACTTGAGAGGGGGTATTCTAGATGGATGAATGGGGTAAAACCTGCTCGGTTCTATAATCAACGATCAGAGTGTGTATTAGGCTGCAGCAGAGCACACGTTTGATACTGACTAGACTGTTCTATTTGCTATGACACCAAACCTCTTGCCTCCTGGTGTTTTGGCTCCCTGCTCCTAACTTTAGTTTTAAATGATTTTCACTGGACACATATTTTAATTAAGTATATATATGAAAAGTTACGTTTTTTGTGTACATATGTGTGAAGACTCACCCTGGTGGTCTAGTGGGCCAGCGGGGACGCCCACCTCAATGATCTGCTCCTCTTCCTTGCCAAACACCCTATGGTGCGCACGGCGCGCACTGCAGTGTTTTGATGCATCGCGAGCTTCATGACATTAGTGCATGGGGCATGGGGCTCTGTGAACAAACTCATTGCCCGTTGTTGGGTCTAACTTGTTAGTTCCTGGGTGCGATTCTGATGCTGTTTGATTCCTGTTTTGACCCATGCCTTCCTGACTATTCTAAACTCTGCCAAATCTGACCCTTGCCTGCCTGCCTACTCTGAACTCAGATTATCCTGACCCTTGCCTGCCTGACTATTCTGATTCCACCGGTATTGACCCTTGCCTGCCTGAATTTCCTTGAACGTTGCCTGCACCGACCAGGCCTATCTGACCTTCTTTGAATTCTGCCCGTACCAACCATTGCCTGTCTGACCCTGCTTGAAATCTGCTGGGAACGACCTTGGCTTGTCTGACTACTCCTTTGTTTATTCCAAGTACTGTGCCTTCTGTCCAAAGACTTTATAACAACCGTGCCCCATTGCTTGTTCAGAACTTTTGCTTGGCTCCTCTATTATAAAGACCTGGCAGCATCCAATTAGAGAAGGGCTCCTCCTGAAGTGAAAGGGGGCTGCTACAGGCAGAAGTGGAGCCGAGACCAGGTAGCACCTGTTCTGGATTTTGGGAGCGGTCGTGACAATATGAGATTGTGGATTCAATAGATGGGAAGGTGTAGTCAGATGGGTCGTTCTTTTTCTAATTGCACATTTGACTAATTTTTTGAACCCTGCACAACATTGCTTGTTTCTTTGCTTGATGGAGGGTGCTCCCTAATCTTCAATTCGTATGCTCATTATTTTAAGTGCTTCAAATAAAGACAGTCCCTGTAAAAATTATATTATTACATCTCAATACATGTGCAAGACAAACAACAACTTGGTGCTTTCTAATTTTATATGGCATACATGATGAAATTATTAAATGACTAATCTATAATAATTGCAGGCAAGTTGTAAAATTATAGTTATATACAGCTACAGAGCTTGTAAAATTCTTAAATTACTTTCTAGTTATGCAAATGATATTTTTTATGTCAAGGTTGTTGTCTTAAATGAATCACTCTGGTCTGTTAATGAAAGAACCTTTTTGCATTGCCTGTCCTGTTAGCATAGCAGCAGCCATTAAGCAGGTAATAAATACAGACGCTACAAAAGCACAGTATAGTAGTTAGCTCATAAAGACAGACGTTTGTCAGATATACAGCCCAGGGTCCTTTTGGTCAGCTATAATTTGATCATAAATATCTGCCATAATGACCTTTTTTCAAGCAATAATCTGCAAAATTTACATTTTACTGACACTATCTATTATTTGCTGTACAGAGGTGTTATAAAGCCAGAGCTGTCATATCACGTTTTTACTAGCGACTACATGGGCAACCGATATGATTCTGATAAAAAGAAATTGTGAAAAGTAATAAAACAACTTGGGAGACTGAATTTATATACATTTGTTTTATCTGAAAGCTAAATAAAATACCAGCAGGGTGCTTCTTTCTCCATTGCAGTTATTTGCCTCAGTGTACAGTATAAAAGAACACTATCCCATCCCCCACCTAACATGGGTAGAATAATAAATGATCAGTGGTTTGGGAATATTTGTATCAACACATATATGAGTATGAGAATAATTAATAGATGGGGGTTCCTAGGCATTCTCCTGAGTCATTGGGGAACTCTCCATTCATCCAGGGATCCAAGATCATATTGAACTTGGTTGGTAACCCTCTGCCAGATAAGTCAGCTTAATCAGCGGGAAGTATATAGTAGTCTAGGCCAGAAAGGGAACGATGGGGCCCACTGACTCTTCTAGTTCAGCAGGATGTTTTCTTGGCTAAAAATAGGAGGATGTTTAAAGGATTACACTGTTAAGCAGGCCCAGCAAGTTGACCTTAGGGCTTCTAAATAAGGATCTTAAGGGTTAATGGTCTTTTACCTGAAATGAAAAGAAAGCACACCAGTATTGGTTGACCAATAGACAGCCCAAAAACAGATAAAGAAAGTACAGCTCTTGTGCACCACATTTCCAGCAGGCCTTACCCTATTTTGGCCAATTCTATTCGGGTTAGATACAGCTGGTATAGAAACAAACTGAATGAGACACTCTCTTTTATTGTTAAGGAAGAAGAGGGTTGTTGTTGTTTCATCCCAGTCCTCATCATCCAAGGTTGGAGTTTCTCTCTTCTATTCTGTATATGCATCGGTGAAGGAAGATTTGGGGAGTTTTAGTAAAGCTTCAGCATGCAATAACATTATAAGGTAGCTTTTGGGGGTTTACTTGGGATAGAAATTCCATAATCTGGTTTCCTACCATCAGGATGAATTGAAATGTGTGTCTGAGCTGAACATACCAGAACAAGTAAGCATTCTGACATTGATATTTATCTTGGATAAATGTAAATGCCAGAAAGGCATTGTTGTGGAGAGATTGGAATAAATTCTTGACCCCTCTCCTCTGCTCAAAAGTTGAAATCCTTAAGAGGAAGGGGGGGTTAGAGCAGGGGGCTAATATTGGGTAGGGGAGGTGTAGTTTTTCAGTTAAGACCAGCGAAGCTTTCCAGGAAAGGGTAAGTAGCAATAATATTTAAATAATTACACAAGGTTGGGAAGAAATGCTAGGTTCATGCCATGATCATGCTAGAATCTTGAGACTCCAAAGTAGGAATTTTTAAAATCGCATTTTCAGTTCACTGATGCATCCACAATCACAAGTTAAATGAATACATACAGCTGCCCGATAGCTTATTCCAGTATCAACTGCCTCACAGATAAATGTGGCACATGCACCACAACACAGTAAACAATGGTGCTGACATCCGATTCAATACTTTCACATTACAGTTAAAAAAATACAATTATAAAATGGATTTATGACCATTTAAATGGTCCATAACCATAATAATTGGTTATGCAGTCTCACAGCTCTAATTTCTGGATCCATTTAGATTTTGTTGGCACCTTCTAAAAGGACCCAGCCATTGTTTTATTAGGATTTTTCCTTTAAAGCTTTGACTCATACCTCATGTATTGTAACCTTTCACAACTCAGACATTCTAAATCCTATGCCTAAAAAAATATAATGAGCACCTTCTTCAGCTTCTGTCTCCTATTCCTGCATACCATAACAAATCACTCGAAAAGAAATGACTCACACTTTTAAACGTTTTTAATAACTACTACTAAACTACTATTCCAGAATTTTTCACCTAAATCTTGGATGAGTTTCACTTTGGTTTTGCAAATATGGCTTGTGTTCCCTTGCATATAGTCAAGTCAGTTGTCCACATCTCTTTCTCACCTTTTCACCACAGGGAGCAAGTTGTCTCACAGATGATCTATTCACCGCTAAAAATTAACAATGCTTATGTGGGTGGAATGCTGGTTCAGTGGATAGCAATGTTACATTGCAGTGCTGGGGTTCTGAGCTCAAGTACAAACAGGGACCTATGAGCATGGAGTTTGTATTGTGTATCTGCGTGGCTTTCCTCTGGGTACCCCAGTTTCCTCCCAAACATATACAGGAAGGCTAGTTAAAGGAGAAGGAAAGTAATCTTGCACTTGGGGGTGCCAAATGTTAGGGGGGTGCCTAACATTTGGCACCCCATGTGCACGAAGACTTTCCTTCTCCTTAAACAATATTTCTGATCCTTGATGGTACCTAGTAGCTCTAGTTAAGACATTTAGGTGGGGGAATGGAGTAGCAAACTAGAATTTGTTTTTATAGTGGGGTATTAAAAAAATTGTGCAGAACAAACTAAGCAAAATACTTTATTGAAGATGTTCACAGAACTGAAATTCATATAAACACGTACATGGGTAAGATTCCAGTTTGGAATTTAAACTACCATGTTCCATGCTGTGAATACCAGCAACCAGACTGTGGGTTGGAGGTCAGAATGAAAGATGGGCAGGGTAGGGTTTGAACAGAAAGGTTAGTAGTGAAAAATATGTACAGTACACGCATGAGATCTGTTATCCCAAATGCTTGGGACCTTGGTTTTCTCCATAAATTGGATCAACATACCTTAAAGGAAAACTATACCCCCCCAAACAATGTAGGTCTCTATAAAAATATAATGCATAAAACAGGTCATATGTAAAACCCTGCTTCATGTAAATAAACCATTTTCATAGCAAAATACTTTAGTCTGTGCCATTGGGTAATCCTAAATAGAAAATTTCCATTTTAAAAAAATAAGGACCTAACATTTGGCACCCCCAAGTGGTAAACGACTTTCCTTCTCCTTTAATATGATGTAAACTATATGCATAATCAGTCACAATTAAGATGGGCTATTTTAGAGGTGATCAACTCCCCACAGCGAGGGGGGAACCCCAAAAAGAGAATATTACAGAGGGAAGCATATTGGATCAAGAAGTTAGATACAATGTACCCTAAAGGCATGAATGACAGCTGGAGTGTGAAATGCTTCCTTTGACACTGTTACAATGTTGCGCTTACTTGTACAGTTAAACAAGGTTTTCGTTACTGTTTCTTGTTATTGATGCCTTATTTGCTTATTTTTCAGATAACTGATTTCTGAGCCCTTGAGATTTACATTATATGTACGGCTATTGGTAAGAGTTATGGGCATATCTTTTTCCTTCCATAATTACTGAGCAATTTATCAGGATATGTTTGTGGTAGGCCCAGAAATGGGCAGTTCCTTGAGTATTTTTATTTTTTCCTTTTTTCAAAAATTTTTTCTCTATTATTTAACATTTATGTGAAGAGACTTTTTTTTGAATTGCTTCCAGAACTGAATAAATTAAGGACATTTTGCATACAAGGACTTTCTAATTACCGATAATGCGTATCTTGTCACTTGACCTCACTTCCTGTTTCACTCTTTAAATGTTTGTTAACACTGAACATTTGTACACTTGATAAAGGGCACCCGCCCGAAACATGTTGTGTCCAATAAAAGAAATTTAGCAGCAAGCTCTGCTCTGTTTGCTTTCTCTCAGTACTTCGACATATCGTAAACTATATGTTGCTTAAGTATTCATTTTGGGGTACAGTTTTCCTTTAAGTATATTAAAAAAAATATATATTATGAGGGTTATTTACTAAAACTTGAATTTCTCATAATTGTAACCAAGCTCAACCAAACTCCCATCCATGATTTTATCTTATATTTATTTATCAATAAAATAACTTGGGGGGGGGGGGAAACTGGAGCAAAAACTAAAATTGTATGAATTTTTCAGACTTTGCTTCGGAATAGCTCAATTTTTGTGGGTTATTGCCCAAAACCTCCAAATGTTTTCAGATTATCAAGCTAAAGCCAGTGCAGACCACAATATCTTCAAACTGGGATAGGGACATTTGCCATTGACTTATACATGACCTCGACAGGTTTCAGATGGTGGGTTTTCGGATTCAGGCTTGAGAAATTATTTTAATAAAAAAAAAAATCTTATGGTAGATAGCCGTTTTGTAGTTCAGAGCTTTCTGTATATTGGGTCCTGATATGATGTCATACATGTTTTAGGTTGATGGGGTCACCTATAAAATGAAATATAATGCATGTGTAAGGTTTACAATGGGGAACCGCTGTAACCGAGAGTGGATATGGTGGGAGCCCAGGGGTGTAGCCATAGGTGATTGGAGGCAAAGACATGATGATGAAAGTAATAGTAGATTTATTGGCAGCCAGAACACAGAAAACAAAAAGGCAGGAACAGGCAAAAAGGCTAATCAAGGTATCCACATGGTGAGGGAAAAAATGGGGAACACAGGAACAAAAGGTACTCACTCAGGAAACAAGGTAACAAGGTTTTCAGGAACAAGGCATACAAGGTTTTCCAGGTTTAGGTCCGCAGGTCAGGAACAAACAGAATACATTCAATGACTCAGCCCTGAGCAAAGCTCAGGGCGGGGTTTATAAAGGGAAGGTGATTAGGAATGGGAGACACATGAGGGTAAACGAGGTGGGTGGAAAACATACTGTGAACAGGCAGATAACAGAAACAATAAACACAAGAGTTCAAAACCAGTCCCGAGAGCCCCCTCATGAGGTAAATTCTGCAAGTAACCAGAACAGCACAACCAGAGTTCAAGTCCTGGGCTGATCCTGACAGCATGGCATTGATCAGGCACCAGAATTAATAAAACCCCATCTGAAACAGTTAGCAACCACAGTTCATCGTAAGCCCATATTTCTTAAAGTAAAGTAATTTAAGAAAAATAGAGGTAATAATGAAGCAATTTTGGGAGGTTTTTGACTACAACCTGTTACGCTCCCCCTGGCCCTGCTAGGTATATAGATCTAAGTAACTCCAGGGTTAACTGTTTGAGTTGACTGCTCTGTATACGTTATTCCTATTTTGTGTTACTTCCTGTTATCACTGTTATGTGGTAGTTTAATAACCTATAAATGTGTCTCTTACAAAAATGCAGTAAGGGAACTATAAATGGATCCTGTGCAATTTGTTAAATTTTGGATCTTATTAGTCTCCACAGCACTGTAAACATAAAGAGATATCTGTGGAGCAAGAAAAACAATTGAAAATTTTACTTGATCAGATAAATATATAGATACAGCAGCTTAAGTTAATATCAGTCAGTAGTATCTGGGACTCTATAAGTTGCCAAGCAAAACAATACAAGTTAACGCATGGACAAGTCTTGCTGGTTTGAACCTTCAGGATATACTGTAAGTAAAGAAGGATAGAATGCAATGGTAAGTGCCTCAACAGTTTTATGAACAAATTGACTATGGTTCTTCATGTTTTTAAGATGGTTAGACTTTGAGAAGATATATTTCAATCGGAATTTAAGAAGTAAAGTAGAGTTTCTAGCATTTGGACATGTGTTGACCTTTCTCCTCCTTCTGCTCAAGCATCAAATAGAATTCTAAAAAATGAAAGGAGTCAAGGATGGAGCATCTAGATCTCGGTATAAGCAAGAATAAGCGGACTTGCTTGTACCTGGAGGATGTGGGCAGCACTGGCCTTTCAAACTTAGGCTGAATGGGAGATGTTTGTCACATCGGTGGACAAAAGTGCTTCCGGTCTCCTAATCAGGTAACTGATTTTGCTGCTTAAAAATGTAAAAACAGATGTTTCCTCAAAAGACAACTATGTGATGAAGAAGGCAGCACTACACCAGAAAGGCCATGTTCAAGCACAGATAGGACTGTAGCACATTTAATGATATATTCCCTTTAAATAAGGAAGTTAATCCACAATTGATTTTCAGTCAGGTACCACAGTTAGTCGTATTTTTAGTTCTTCACCTTTGGCTGAATGAGCTCCTCAGAAAGTTTCCAGAGAAATGCAGGCTGCCTGAGATACAAAGGAATGCAGAGTGGGATAATCACAACATCATCAGCTCAATTCTCTAAGGTGGCTGGCCAATAATGCTATTCTAATTGAATAACTTATCTGCTGCTATTTCCCCTGGGAAAAGCTTACAGCTCAGAGCAGGCAGATGGTGCAGAATATACAATGAGCAAGTGCATTTTTACTCCTTGTATAGTTTCTTCCATTGTTCACTTTGCATTACATTGTGTATGTCACCGACATGCAGAATATTTGTGTAACCAATCATACATTTAAAACTGTACAGACCATGGTTCCATTTATTCGCAAGCATATTGAACAAAATGTATGTTCACCTTTTTGCAAACAATTTCTTTCAAATGAAAGCAGTAAAACAGATATACAATCCCTTTGCTTAATACAGACGAGTATACACAATATATATTGTTCTTACCATTAACACAGAAGAATATCATTACATTTATGAATGAATATTAAGGGGGCATTATTTGTATATAATTATAAACATCTTATATCAGAGTACAACACAAACATATTGATCTGAAAGTAAAACCAAGGCTGCAGATGAATTAAATACATTCATTTTACTAGAATAGATGTACATAGTTACACTTGCATATTGTTAGGAGAGAATAGGGATATGGCCCTGCTCAAAACAGCTTACAATCTAGAAGATTTCACTGATAATGATGGGCGAATAAATTCGCCAGACATGCTGTGAATTTCTGTGTTTCGCAACAAGCAAATGAATTCGCAAAACAGCAATGATAATTCGCAGACGAAAAATCCGAACATCAGAAAAAAAATAAAAAATTGATGCGCATAAAAATTGGCGCGTGTCAAATTTATTCAGACGCCCATTGGCTTTAATGCACTTGGACCAAATAGTCGTGCATATAAAAATTTCGCTAGAGTCAAAATGATTTTGATGCCCATTGACTTCAATTCGTTTCGCACACAGATTCACCCATCACTATTCAATGATCCTGGCAGCCAAAAAAACTATTGTTTTGTGAGGCAACATTTTATTGTTACTTTTTATTGCTTATCTTTATATTTAAGTCCTTTCCTATTCATCTTCTAATCTCTCACTCAACTCACTGCCTGGTTACTAAGGTATTGTGGAACCCTGGCAACCAAGCAGCTGCTGAAATGATAAAACACTGCTAAACAAAAACAGAATAATGTTAACTGTCACAAAAAATTATAAATTAAGACCAACTGCTAATTGTTTCAGAACATCACACTAAAAGTTAAAAGTGAACTACCCCTTTAATACCATGGAAGATAACAAGGCAAACGGTTCAAAGATTTAAGCTGGCCATAGATGCAAAGATCCGATCGTACGAATCATCGTACGATCGGACTTTCCCATCTCCCGACCCGCCACTAACCATTCAGATCAAAGTCTTACCAGTCAGATTAGTTAAAGAACAGATCAGCAATGTTCTGCCCCTAACAGCAATCGTATGAAAGTTTATGTCCGACAATGCTGGTGACAGTCTCCCACTGAAAATCGTACGATCGGCAATACAAGCAGAGATATTATCGGCAGCCGACAGAAATTTTCTAACCTGTCCGATCGACCAAACGACCAATCTCCGCCGGACGAAAAATGTCGGGACTCTCCACACACGGTCCGAATATCGTACGAATCCTCGATTCGTACGATCAGATCTTTGCGTCTATGGCCAGCTTAACTGTGTGGGGCATTTCAAGATAACTGCTTATATTTGCATCTTTCTCTTCTTCTCTGGTGCAATTTGAACTGTTATATTATCTTCAGACCAAAGCTTCTGCCGCTCCTCCAGGAGGCTACTTCTCTGCAATTCTGCTCAACAAACCCTTTTCCTAAGGGTTAGTTCACACGAGGAGATTCGGGGAGATTTAGTTGCCTGTCGACTAATAGCCTCTTCTTCTGGGCGACAATCTCCCCGAATTGCCTTTGCGTGTCTTCTCGTCCGCTATAATGAAAAGTCACCTGCGCTAAAGCACACGCGGCACTTTGTTTTCTGAAGTCGCCCAAAGTTTCCTCGTGAGGCGGATGGGAAGACACGTGGAGGCAGTTCGGGGAGATTGACGCCCAGAAGAAGAGGCGATTAGTCGCCAGGCGACTAAATCTCCCTGAATCTCCTCGTGTGAACTAACCCATAAACTGCTTTTCTGGTACCATCCAGTATATCCATTTGTGTACGTGATACTTAGCATTTACCATAGCTAATACAACTTTCAAGTCATCACTTTTAACAGCACCAAGATTATATGAGATTAACTGAACCTTAATAGTTTAAGAACTAGAAATGCAACTGAGCAGGGCACATGAAGGATTAGAAATGGAGTACAGTAGGCTTAGAACTGGAGGAGGATCGGGGTGGATCTTAATGTTTTTTTTAGAAAGAGATGCACATACAGTACATCGCTACTGTTCCATGTAAATATGTAATGAGAGCCATAGATTAATATAATTAATTAGGTAACAGAGAAGGGCAGGATATTTCTTTTAGGTAAAAACCCCATAACCGGTTAAAAGTTTACATTATTGAATGAAATATTAATACATTTATATAATAATATCAATTTATTAATAAAAAATAGCAGTGTGTAAAGCAGCCTATTTGGTTAAGAGAATTAGCATTCAGATGGTGAGTCACCCTCCTATGAGAGATAAACATGTTCATGCAATATATCACTATTTTAGGTTTATTATAAAGAAACTGGAGATCTTCTACCCTTTCCTTATATGTTCAAAAATATCTGTCAGAAGAACTGATTTTAGGAGAATACATGTATCCACTGTTATATTTTGTTCACGCGTCTGTGTATGTTCCGGGTATAAAGGGTGGTCAGATAATCCTGGTGTAGAGAGTATACGGTGGGTAGAAAGGCAGAGACAGCTGTCAGCGGCCAAATAATCTGACAGATGACAGGCCCAGAGGCAATTCTTGAGCTGCCACTGTAGCTGCCTGCAGTGTCTGCCAATAAACCAAATGCAGTAATGGAAAAAAAATGTATTTAGAAGCTTAGCATCTGGGTCCTCCATTGAATACCCTTGTTTCACCTAATGTGTATCCTCAGTATGAACCGTAACCTGGAACAGATGAAAGAAATAAACTTGTTTACCACAGTCAATCGGTAGCTAAACATTAGCTATAACAGCGCTGTGAATTAGCCCACATTATGAATCTCCTGCAAGAATGTTGTTTTCATGTGAACAAAGAAATGCAGAGAGCAAGATGAATCAAGTGGACATAACATTTGTTAGTACGCTTCACTAGCTGTGCCTGATCTCTAAGTGAAATGCCACTGACATTTTGTTCATATCTAACTGCCACAAAGAAATAATACGAGGTGATAATCTGCATAGATAGCGAGGGGAGCACATTGGAACCTCCGCGTACTTATTTGGAACTGATTTGTTTTTTCCTCTCATTGCTGCTAGACTGCAGCCGCAGAGACAATATATATGTCACATTTGCAAACACCCACACAGATACTCCAGCTGTCTTTTCTGCAGCTTCCTAGCACTGTTACAGACAGCACTGGAAAGAAAACCAGAAGCTGAAATCATTCTGTGTTTTTTTTTTTTTTATTATTTTTTTAGGAGGTAAGGTTTATTCAGTTGAAATAACCAAGCACAGTCCGCAAGTCTACATGCCAGCAATAACGCCTATCAACTCAGATAACCCTGTTATACAACATATTTAACACTTCATTGTGACAAGGGATGAATTCAGAAATAAGCACTAATCTTAGAAGAACATTGTGGCACAAGTCTGTGTGCAGTTCAAGATGTCTCTGGCACCTTACACTGTCACTATATCATTCTTTGGGTGCTTGTATGAGGCACATGTGGTCAGTAACAGACCACAGATCTTGTATCCACTGCTATAGGCTATTGTGTTAAGGATCATTTGTTCTGAAATAGCTTCCCTAGACCATGTCCAAGCCAGCTGGTGGCTGCTTTCACATATATGATATTGGAGTTAACTTTAGCACTTGTCATGGGACTCAACAGTCACCCGCCTAGTGATTGCTGTTGGAGGATTGCAGATACAATTAATTCAAAAACAGTTGCCCATGGGTTGGACATCACTGAAATAAGTAAAATATAGAATATGTCATCTTCTGTCCAAAGTATCTTTGTGAATACGTAGGCAAATGCGGTCTTTTAACCTGCAGCCCACTCCTATACAGTATGTGTATAATTTCTTTGCCTACAAATATCCATGGAAAAGACAAAACATTGCCATTAATCTAGTGGCCCAGACTGTGAGGTCTACTTCCTCTATAGCTAATAAAAAAAACCCTCCTCCCCAGCCGCTCTCTCTTACCGAGAGCTCTAATCTCACATTCTGATAAGTCTGCCCCTAAACTCCCCAAACCTAGATCATTGCATTCCTATAACAAAAAGGAAATTGTCACTACAGTTATCCGGCAACACATTCTGGGAGGTATTTTACATACAATTTCAAGGGCATGTATTCTGCCACATGTTCACATAGAGTGGACCCTGCCATCCTATGAATTAATATGTGTAAAAAAATCTTTAATTAGCCCCCCCAATTACAATCAAACTAGCCATACCAATGAATTTCACCTTAACATTAATAGGAAATTAAACCTTTTAATATGATATAGAGCACACGTTTCTGTTCTATGTTCTTTTGTATAGTTGCTAGGGTCTTACTTAGGCTAGAAACCAAATAGTAGCATGAATCCACATAAAATGAAACAATCTGCAAACTTTCTTGGAATTTGAGACTTTAGACTTGATCATAATTTAGACTTGACCCATTTCTTACAGTCATTCAGCCAGCACCTTTGTGGAAAAGTCTGGTGACAATATTCAGCAGAAAGTTCTTTATTTTGTACATATAATTACACACATATACATAATTAATAAACACTTATATCTTTAAGTTTGGATTGGGTTATATACATTAATAATTATTAGTAACTTTAAATTGTATAAAGCGATCAGTGACCTTTTCCTTTTGAAGCATTGTTATATAGGAAAGTGTGTAACAAGACAGAACAACACAGACGACCACTTACCATTCCCATTCACATTGTTGCAGTTTGATACATGAGAATGGTGTCAGTGTTGATTCAAACTGAGAATCTAATGATGAGATTACAACCGCCGCCAGAAAATGGCAGTCAGGGACACAGCATCTGATCAAATTTAACAATCTCTTATCTAGGGGTTTCAGAAAGCAGTATATGACCTCTGGGTTTAAATAGCTTTCCTTGGTTAGCACACCACTGTACTGAGAATGCATGCTAATGAAGCTCTTCAGCCTACCCTCATATCTTTAGTAAGAGCTTTGGCACTGACATGGAGAATTATACCACAGTATGTGTCCATTCCAACAACGCACTGAAGACAGACAATGTCTTCAAAATATTGATAACAATTACTGTTCATCTTTCTGTTTTAAATACAGAAGAGCATGTGGCATCAGGCATATCTAAAAAAAAACATTGTTTTTCACATACAGTAGGTACATCATTAATCTGGATTGAAAAATTGCAAAAGTCCATAAAGTTAAACCCCTCCAAATTAACTCTAGTGCATATACAGTTATCCAGTTACCAGGGGCAGCAAAAAGCCAACACCTGTGACTTTAAGGGGCAGATTTATCAAAGGTCGAGGTGAAGTTTCGAATTGAAAACTTCGAATTTCGAGCTATTTTATGTGTACTTCGACAAGGGAGTAGTCCAACTTCGATTTGAATTTGAAAAAACTTCGAAGGTCGAATTTTTTTAACTACTGTCTCTTTAAAACTTCGACGCCACCTAAAAGCTGCCGAAGTGCGGTTTTAGCCTATGGGGGACCTCTTAGAACCTGTATGGAGGCAATTGGGGTAGTTTGGGAGATCGAAGGTCGAAGTTAAAAAAACTTCGAATCGACGTACGATCGAAGTACGATCGTACGATTCGAAGTAGGTCGAATTCAGCCCACTTCGACCCCAAAAAAACTTCGACCTCTATTCGATTGGTCTTTTTGAATTCAAGGTTTGATAAATATGCCCCTTAAAGTCAAATTTCCATTTCTTTTTTAAACATTTGGCTCCACTAGTGCTGATAGCACTATACCGCCCATTGCACTAGTGATGCTGCTAGTATAATCTTTGTGGCCTTGCCACATCTGCACCTGTACAAGTCTATACACTCACACACATATATAATATACACACATACCTATACTTAACTACCTGTAGATATTAAGATCACTATAGCCTTGCACATTATGTTTGTCCAAGAAGACATCCAAGCCACTTTTAAAGGCATTATTATTATTTGGCATCACAGCATCACATGACAGGTTATTCCAAAAAACTCATTGCCCTAGCCATGAAGAATAATTTTCACAGCTTTAAAGAGATACTGACACCAGAAAATGAAACTTTTTTTACATCTACCATAAAAATGACTTTGCATGCTTTTTATAATTTTGCCATAAATTATTTGCCCAATGCTTTTACATTACCTATCTGACTCCCTGTGATTGCCTATGAGGGGGCTGCCATATTTGTGCAGCAGGAGTCCGTTAGCATTAGAAACTCTAACTGTCAGGCTGAGATGGGGCATATAGGTTGGCAAAACAGTCAGGTTTAGAAACTTAAACTAACAATTACAAAAACAAACCTCTCAACATGACCTATAGGTAACTTTTAGGGGGCCCATTTACTTAGCTCGAGTGAAGGAATAGAGGAAAAATTGTTCGAATTTCGAACTTTTTTTTGGCTACTTCGACCTTCGACTACGACCTTCGACTTCGAATCGAACAATTCGAACTAAAAATCGTTTGACTATTCGACTATTTGATAGTCGAAGTACTGTCTCTTTAAAAAATTCTTCGACCCCCTAGTTCGCCACCTAAAACCTACTGAGGCCAATGTGGAAGGTCCCCATAGGCTTCCTAACAACTTTCTGATCAAATATCGTTCAATTGATGGATTAAAATCCTTCGAATCGTTCGATTCGAAACATTTAATGGTTCGATCGAACGATTATTCCTTCGATCAAAGGATTTTTCTTCGACGGTCGAATATCGAGGGTTAATTAACCCTCGATATTCGACCCTAGGTAAATGTGCCCCATAATGTACATTCATATTTTAAAAAGTAGTTTTTAAGTGTCAGTATTTCTTTAAATGAAAGTTCAGTTCCTTAAGTGTCCTCTTATGTAATCATGTCCCCACGCAAGCGCCTTTTTTCCCCCAGAGAAAATTACTCTTAGGAGAGAGCATGCTTGCTTGTTTTTGCACTCTTTCTGGTTCATTAATATTAGGGATGCTACTATTTGTTGAACATAAGATATTTCAAATTTTTTACTTAGTTAGAACCTGATAACTATACTTCTTTCTTTCCTTTTCCTTCTTCTCTTCTCTTTTCCCGATTCTCTCTTTTATTTAAACCCCCTCCCACATAATGACTAATGACACAAAATATACTGAATCAGTAATATTGGGACAAAAGGAGTTTCACTCCACCATAGTTAGATAGCAAAGTCTGCATAATATGTTTTGATACTGATTGATGTTAAAAACAGACAACGCATGGGCTTTTTCTATTTTCATTTCTTTTAAGAATGTCTATGCATCCACTGGCTTAGTTAGTGATAGTTAGTTCTTGTTAGTTTCTATTTTATTTTACATATTACTTCATTATAAATTATACATTCTGTATAATATGTCAATGTATTAATCTTCTTATTCTGCATACTATTTGTTATCATATTGATTTTTATGGTTTATTGTGAAAACCAAATAAACTATTTCAAATCTAAAAAACAGACTACTATTATGTATATTATACCTAGCAAATGAATCCTTTGTTCCATATGTTGGCAATATTCTTTTCTCTATCTATCTGAAAACGAATAAAAATTTTGAATTCAAAAAAAATATCAGGGATGCTCCGAATCCATTATTTTGGATTCGGCCGAACCCTCGAATCCTTCGTGAGAGATTCGGCTCTATTTTGATATGCAAATTAGGGGTGCAAAGGGGAAAATATTTTTTACTTCCTAGTTTGGTGACAAAAAGTCACGTGATTTTGCTCCCACCCCTAATTTGCATATGAAAAAAGCAGAATCCCGAACCAAATCCTGGATTTGGTGCATTTTATACATCCAAAAGTTTTCCTACCACTGATATCAAACTAACAGGCCTAGAGTTTTCAGGCTAAGGAGGGGATCTCTTTATGAATAATGGCACCACATTAGCAATTTTCTACATTATATTTTTAGCAACATGTATAGTACCTGAAAATCAAATGTCAAAATATTTGGGAAGAAAAAAGGGAGACAAAGCAAGTTTGGAAAGCAGTAGGGGTGGTAGGTAGACATAGTAGCCAGTGCTAAGGCATAGCTGAAAAATGACTTGCTTATTAAATCTGACATGAAACCAGACAATTCAGTTTGTGTTTGCAACTTGTGGAAACATGGTTCCTGTAAACTGACATATGTTCTTATCCACTCATGAGTGAGCGATCAGTGATAACATATATAAAAATACAAACATATAATATTTTTTTTTTTGTCCATAAATATAAAGAAAGTGGACCAGAACAATATAGGTATGTTGGTCACCGAGCATTTTATTTACCACAAATCTTTAATATGTGTAATTAAATTGTAAACTGAAAACATTTATAGAAAAGACTTAAAGCCAGTTGTAATTATCGGTATCCTCTAGAAAGGCATAAAAGACCTCACACATCAGTGATATGATTCATGATAAATGTTATTTATAAGCATGTATTATTAATACCATATTAAACTATAAATTGATTTTAGAACAGGGGTTGTCTTTTAGGTACTGTGATTTGCACTACAGTACTAAATATAGCTGACAAATAATACAACAAAAGGAGTAAGTCAAATGATTCACAAACCAGATTGAATTGTGATTGTTAAAATGCCCCAAACGTTTCTGGTTTGCGTCTTGCAAATGGTCTTTAACATTAGCATCAATATTTCACTTTCACTTCTAAACATTACAAATACAAAACCTGAGAATCCAGACTATTGATGTTAAAAACGTGTCAACTAGGGGAAAGGGATAAAGCTGACACGCAATGACATATGCAAAAATTCTGTAATAAAAAAAAAATGTTATGGCAACATTAGAGTGGAAACAACATCAGTATATGAGACCAGATCAAGGCAGCAAATAAAATACATTTCTGCATTACTTTCCAAATCCACATTTTTCAGAAGATTTTCCAAGCCCAGTATAAAAAAAATTGTGGATTTGCCACTTATATTAATTTTGTAAAAATTATTTTTACATACTTGTTAATTTACATCGTGCATGCTGATCAGCAATATCATGTTGCTTCATATTTCTTTTGTACAGGTATGGGATCCATTATGCAGAAAGCTCAGAATTATGGGACAGAGATCTCCATTTTAAACAAGTAAATTCCTTTTCTTTGCAGTAATAAAACAGTACCTTGTACTATATCCCAACTAAGATTTAAATAATCCTTACTGGAGGCAAAACAATCCTGTTGGGTTTATTTTATGTTTACATGACTTTAGCATATTTAAAGTATGAAGATACAAATTACACAAAGTTCCCTTGTCTGGAAAACCCCAGGTCCAGAGCATTCTGTATAAGAGGTCCTATACCTGTACAAGCTGATATAGTTGTATATTCAGAGTGTTGATACTGAGAAGTTACATGATAATATAAAAGCACAGACGAAGGGCTATTATACAGGTCATTACAGAACTACAGGTAATATTAGTGGCATATTTATTATGCCGTGTAAAACTAATTTTCCAAAAAACTATGAAAAAAATGGCGAATTTATCAAGGTGTGTGTAATTTTACGCCATGCGAATGCCAGATTTTTAAATATTATACATTGCTTCTGGCGGGAGTCATTGTAAGGAAAAAATGCGCAAAAATTTGACACCATTTTTTTACACCACGAGTTGAAAAATATAAAGACATATTTTCCATTATATAGGGTGGGTTTTTGTATTATAACACAGTTAAAATTGGGGGCAGATTTATGAACTCTCAAGGGGTTTGTATCTGAGAGTTTCTGAATTCACTTGCTTTTCTGTAAGTAGTTGCTCTGGCTTGCTGTCCAAAGGGTTTTAAAAAGCAGGTTTCTGATTTAAATAAAAAAATCCAGAAAGTTTTAGGTGGCGAGCACTTTATTTTCAATATAGACGTATGAACCAAATGTTCATATTTAAGCATCTTTAAACTGTTTCTATGATTAATCACTGCTTGAACGTTAAAAGAAACTGTTTGAAAAGAATAATCTACAAGTTTGAGCTAAAGTAATTATGTCTGTTGCTATCACAAACCATGTAAGAAAATATTTTAATCAAGCAATCTAGAAGTGGTTCATTAATAATAAGAACTGCATAAAATGTAATTTTCCTATAATGATTAATAAATATGGCATATGTTAATTCAATAATGTTGCAACTTTTCTGTCAGATAGGAATGAGCTCATATAGCCTACAAGCTATTAAAAAGTGCTTTTTTTTTGTAGATAGGGATTCTTAAGTTGACAAAGACAAATTAATAATAATGGTATCAGGCCACTGCGGATTTTTTATCACCGAAGATACTGGTCATTCTGTTACGGGATACAACCACCTATCATTGGCAGCAACAAGTAGTTTACTTTTGCCTCATTTACAAAAAACACAGAAGAGTATTTCTCTGTTTGCTTAAATACTCCAGCAAGGAAATAAATATATATATGGCATATGCATTGCTAATCGTGACATTAGCTTTTCTTGTGCCTAAATTTAATACTACGGTTATGGGACCTGTTATTCAGAATGTGCGGGACTTGGGGCTTTCCGTATAAGGGATATTTCCATAATTTCAATCTCCATACCTCAAGTCTACTAAAAAATAATTTGAACCTAATAGGATTGTTTTGCCTCTAAAAAAGAATGAACTATATTTAAGTTGGGAACCAATACAAGATGCTGTTTTCTTATTACTAAGAAAAAGGAAATCATTTTAAATATTTTGAATTATTTGATAAAAATAGAATCTATGGGAGACTATCATTCAGAGCTTTCTGGATAACAGGTTTCCATCTCATACGTATACTAGGTATTAAAAAAAAAAAATCTGCAGTTTTTCTTGAATATTTGAGTTTATTTTTGTTAAATCTTGAAAAGTCAAGTCTGGAAAAATGGACTTAGAAAATAATCCTGGTAGCTTTTTTGCCACAAAAACAATTGTGGAAAAAATGTAATCTCAAATATTAATATATCAGCCCCTTAGTATACAAGACTGATAACTGTGCAGCACAGAGGAAGACTAGACTGACTGGTCTAGCCTGTAGGCCACCAACATAAAATGTAAATAAAGTTAAATAACAGATCACGTCTTAAGCAGCAAGCAGTAGTTGATTAAGGGCCCAGACACACGTGGTTTTTCACTGTGTTTTCCATGCAACCCGGGCCGTGGTTTGCCGACCGCAGCGTAGAATGTGCACTTACTGCACATTCCGCTAGAGTATACGCGATCAGCTTTTTTAAAAACCGCGTTGCGAACCGCAGCAAAAATCCGCATGTGTGTGTCCATGCACTAAGAGGTTTAGGTCAGAGGCAAGCCGCAAACAGTTGAGAAAATGCAGAGGTATGTAGATAGGAGCAGACGAGCAGATGTTATAAACCATGCAAGAGCTACAAAATAAAAAAAACATACAAGAAGCATAAAATATATAATTCTACCTTCAAAGTTTAAGTGACCACCTTGCTCCCATCACAACAGAAAGGACAAGGAAAGAGTTAATCAAGAGGGCCAATTGGTTAGGCACCTACAGTGAATTTAATTGCTAACATCAGCCAACAGGATGGTGCTCTTCTTCTCTGAAAAACAAGCTGGCTAGGGGTACTATTCTATTGGGCACAACACAGCCATCTTCTTTCTTGTCCCGAGATCCCGTGCGGGTATCCCAGGATGTAAGCATGTGCAGGAGAGTAAAATCCTACACTGGAAGGATTAAACCCTTATTTGATGTATTGTTAAAGACCCTTGGCATCTGTAATCTATCCATGGCTTTGGATGTTTTTACTAAACATTTTATGTTATTTTTCCATTATAAATAATCCAATGCATTTTAATTATGACAAGGATCAAGTACTAGAGGGAAAGCTTCCGGATTTTGCATTTGCCATGTGGGCTGTTAAGAAATAATTTAGGACATAGCTGCCCCATGTGTACAGCAATGCACAAAACATGTATGTAGGCGCTCTAAAAATACATGTTAATAATAATAATAATAATAACAACAATAATAATAGTAGCCAATGATGCTTCAAAGGTACCATCACTGGACTGCTTCTAGTAAGGCTGCCTTGGGTTCCTATGGTTTATGTCTTTTACGGGGGAATGTCATTAAAGTCGCAAAGAGCAAAACAATTTGCACCAATAAGAATAAAAATGCACATCTCGCAATGCAATATTGTTATTGCATGAAGGTGTCGTAATTTTTTGGAGAGAACATAACAACTTTTTCAGTAAGTTAGATAGTTAAACCAAACATGTGGTGAGGGACAGACATAATAGTTTTTCTGTTACCGTGTTGTTCAACATGCCGAATACTGTTTCTTGAGGATCCAGAACAAATTAGTATTCACCCCAAATCTTATCCTTCAGACATCCCCCTTCCTTAATCCACTGCTGCCCTCTGGGGGATAGCTTCAGAATTTGGCAAACTCTACCTTAGGGACTTGCCTCTGCCATCTGCCATGATAAATGCCAGAATGGATCATTTAGACACTCCTGATTAAAGATCATTGCTCTAAAAATTTTAAAGACATCTCCATTGCATTCACATTTCTGTGGACCTCTTTGTTCTTTTACCAACAGTACGCATTTCTCAGAAGATCTGAAATATCCTTTCAAATATGGCAACTGACAAATCAATCAATCTACTGATATTAACCTGAGAAAATACAGGTTTAGTTCAGCTTTATATGGGCTACTGGATAAATGGCATTCTTAAAACCAGTAGGAACCAACAAACAACACCAAAAGAGAAGTACATGTATTCAGTCTTTCAATATATGTACAGATGGAATAGTGTTTTTTTTTCCCTCTTGTCTTTTTTTTTTTACTGAACCTAAAGGAACCATAGAGATATGAGAAGAATCCCCAAGAGAGAAATATATTCTTATCACTTATCTTATCAGAACAGAGAAGAGATGCATTATATTTATTGCTGAAGGATAAGGATCTAATGTTATTACTGATATGTAATCACACGGGTACAATGACTGATTGTCAGCGGTACAAGAAAGGGCTACTTCTCACATTTAACTCATTATAATTTAGTATTATTTCTGCAGCACATTTTAATAGGATATGTGCAGAACAGATCATTTCATATGAAACAACCAATTAGAATATTAATATTAGCTGTCACATGACTGGATACATAAAGGATCATACACTAGTATCCACAAACGGGCATTTATTTTGCAAAACCAGATGACCACAAAGAACCTTATATTACCCATAATGAGATGCGTCTCTAGCTGCAGCTCTCTTTTCCCATGCCAGACAAGTATGTGCTAAAAAGCAGTACAGTTACCATGGAAACTGGCAGCTTCCTCAATGTATTTCACAGGGAGTGACTGTTTTGATTCCCGAGGCTGGGTGGAGGAGGTGGGTCTGGGTGGAGGTAAAGGAAGGTTACTTTGTACTGAGTTAATATTAAAACCCTTGAAAGCATTGCTGCAGAAACAGAACACTCATCTTTGCAAGTTAAAAGGGACTTAATACATAGCTGCCCTATAGAAAGTCAGCTTTATATATATATATATATATATATATATATATATATATATATATATATATATATACACACACCTTTAAAAAGTAAACACAGAATTAATTTACAATTTTCTTTTATTTGTTTACCATTTTGTGTCTTGTTTTGTCACTAAAGGCTTTTTATACCAGATTCAGTACCCCTGCCTATAAACTATTTTTATTTTATTGATTTGTGAAACCTTATTGTATTGTATTGTGATTTTAATGTATTTTCAGAATGTTCATAAAATCTGTAAATTTAGCATAGATTTGAAGTTACGAAGTTTAGAGTAGAAAGAACTATATTAAACCATTTTGAATTCATAAATATGTGCACTTTTTAAAAAAAAAAAAAAAAATGTTCCTCTGGAGTTTTACTGCTGTTAAAGGATTCAGGACTTGTGTGTTCAGGATAAAAATAATGTTTTTTTAAAATTCAAATGTACTTTTTCCTTTTTTATACCTCTACCTTCCACATATTTTTGTAATGTTATGCATATCTGGCAGAATTCAGAAGATTGCATAGTTACATAATTAAATTGGGTTGAAAAAAGACCAAAGTCCATCAAATCCAACCACTTTTATATCTTCTTTATGGAATTGTGTAAAGTTACTTACCAGTAAGCGTGTTCCCGCCCACAACAATTCTCCATCCTGTGCGGTTTCAGAGACGCGAGCGTCCTGTTCGACATTCTTGGTGGACGCAGGTGTCATGATGTATGGGCGTAAAGAGTTTCACAGGCATATGTCGCCTGTGTCAATTTGGCACCAATACCGATGCAGTGGGTCTGATTTGTCTCCTGCGTCAAATCAGCAAATGTTTTTTGCCTATTTAAAGGCGCCAGCAACTTTGAAAAACTGATACTTAGGGGCAGATTTATCAAGGCTTAGAAATTCAACAATCGAATTGGAATACTTCGAATATCGAAGTCAAAGTTTTTTTACATCGAATTTGGGCATTTGTGGTCGATGTAAAATCGTTCGATCGACCGATGAAATCCTTCGAATCGAACGATTCGAAGGATTTCATCCATCGATCGAATGGTTTTTCTTGACTTTAAAAAACGTAGAAAAATGCTCTAGAAGGTCCCCATAGGCTAACATAGCACTTCGGCAGGTTTAATTTGGTGAAATATTGAAGTCGAAGTTTTTTAAAGAGACAGTACTTCGATTGTCGAATGGTCGAATAGTCAAAGTATTTTTACTTCAAATCAAATTCGAAGTCGAAGTCAAAGTCGTAGTAGCCTATTCGATGGTCGAAGTATCCAAAAATTAATTTGAATTTCGAATTTTTTTACTTCCAAAATTCCCTCGAATTCAATTTGACCCTTGATAAATCTGCCCCTTAGTCTTGTCTCTGTTTTGTCCTGCTTGATTCTCTGGTTTGACTTCAGCTTGTTATTGACTTCTGATTCTCTGCTGCCTGACCTGCCCCTGGCCTGTTTCCCATTTATGATCCTTCGCTGCCTGAACCGACCTCGGCCTGAATCCTGACCTTGATTCTGTGCTGCCTGACCTCGGTTCCTTGACCTCTGTTTGGTTCATCGGATCCATAATCTACTATTACCGGCACTCCTGCCTATTTACACAATACTTCCTCTGTCTTCATTTCCAGGGGTTAGTATTGTGGAATTTGTAGGTGTGGCTTTGACTGGAACCATCAAACCTAGGTATGTGATAAATGGGCACATCTTCCTGAAGTGCTTAGTGCTAAAGATTATTCCGTTGGGAACTAAAGGTCTGACCAATTAGCATTTCATTTTTAAACAGATAATCTCAAGTCTATGATGCTCCATATCTATGCACCAGGTGACAATAGTTGAGGGACTGGGAAGCAAAGGAGGTATTGGTAAACTATAACTGGCCATGCATTTAAATGAGTGGATCTTGCCTATGTGGTCTTCACCTGACAGGATTTTAATACCTGCACGGATAGATGTTGACAGATTTTATTGGCCTGTGCATTTCCAGTTTCCGTCCAATGCCTAAAAATCCTATATAAATATAAAAGCAGCAATAGCAATTCTAAAGGAAGTGGCAATGTTTATCAGTATGAAAATATAATCTATACTGTCTTAGAGAAAACTTGACACTAGTCATATAATTTTGCACCTTTAAAAGTACATACCTTAGGAAAACAAACCCCAATAAATTTTAGTACATCAAAATGCATTTTATTTTGATTGACCATGCATTGCTGCTCTACCCCTCTCGCATACCACTGGCATCTGGTGAGAACAGGTTGGGATATGGGAGTGGAGCGCTCTGTAATTAATGGCAATGAGAGAGAAAATAATACAAGGACACCTTGCTGTAATATCATAATATAAAAACCATTAAGATACCTCCGTTGTAACTTTGAAACGGTTTCAGGACAGCTGGCATTTCATATTGTAGAAACCTCCAACATTACTTTCAACAAGTGTCTCTGCTATCATTGCTGCTTGAAAACAAAATTAAAATGCGGAACTAACCCCAACAAGGATATGAAAACCTCAAAATCCTTATTTTTCAAGTATGTTCATGGGATTACAAACTAAAAACCAGAAAACCTCTAAACGCTCAAAGCAAACAAATATGTTGCAATTGCCAGAGGACTTCTACATGACCCTGCCAGCTTTTAGATGGAGAAGTTTTGTAAGAAGTTTTGAAAAAACGGTAGGGTCTGGATGAAAACATAACCATTACATAGTTATATATTAAAAAGTGACCCATCAAAATCAAAATTTGCATAAACATAAATAAAGATAAATGTTGCCCTTTTCAGCTAACACCAGACAGAACAAATGCAAATTCTAAAAGTTTCTGGAGTATACATTGGCTACTTAGTGATGGACTATGAAACCAATTTGCGCAGGACAGAAAATACAATGTAAAACATTTTAGGCCATTGCATGTTAAAGTGACTTTGATTATAAAATTACAAGTAATTTTAACTCTATTTTATGTCAAAGGTCCAAATTACACAGTAATATAGATAATAAAATGCATCTGCTTTAGACTGTCTCCATGAGGCTTCTTATCTCTTTCACATTGTTAATCAGACCAAAGTGTATACAAGCAGCAATACAGAAAGTGTTTATAACTATTTCAAATAAAGGTTGATTGGTGTCACATATGGCAAACCCAAACCCCGGGGGAATGAATGGATTCCTGTCTACTTGTGCTCTTCTGCCTAGAACAGCCACCTTTGGCTTTGGGTCTGGCCTTCAGCTACTTGGGTGTCCCCAGGACTTGCCACAGGAGAATCCAGTACTCCCGCAGGGACAAGCAAGGGCACCAAACTTATGCTCTGGGAAGGAGCCGGTAAGGAAGAACTGGACGTAGTTGGTCGTAACCAGATAATAGGAACAGAATTGTGAGACACACTCAAGGTCTGGAACAAGACTGGGTTCAGAACCAGGAAGTTACACAGGGGACAGGAGCAGGAGTCAAAGAACCAACAACCATAGTGAACAGAGCACCTAGGGCCAGGCACGCTTGACCTATAACAGGCAGTGAGTCAGTACAGAGCAGGGGGTACATAACCAGACTACTTGTTAATACTGAGCACATGTGCCAAGATTAACAAAAGGTAAAATATTTATGCCTACTTGCTGCTCATATAAAGTAGAGGTAGTGCAGACAGCATGAAAACACCAGGTCACTGGTTGAACTCCAGGCAGGATTTTACAATTGGCCTCACTTCACCGTGTGTGATGCGGTTCTAGTATATGTAAAATTCTTTTCAGGCAAATGTTAATGTCTTGCTGTTGACATTATCCATTTAACTGGATGCTACACAGATCCTATACCTGTATTTTCCATTAAGGGAGAATTAAACCCTAACAATTAATATGGCTAGAAATGCCATATTTTATATACTGAACCTACTGAGCCAGCATCTCTATAGTAGTAATGATCCAGGCCTTCAGAGTTGCCACATGAGATTCCCATTTGGATTTTGTTGATGTTAGAAGGGCTGATTATTAAATTCTGATGTCAATTGAGCTGGTTTATGAGCAGTGTACCAATCTGAATTATTTATGAATCAGCCTAATATTGTGATATTTACATAACATACTGTATATTCAGTATATTGTGCATTGGTCCCTAAGCTCAGTAAGTGACACTAGCACAGAGCATGTGCAGTGAATAAACAAAAAAGAATATAGGGGCTACAGGGGCATATTTGATGGCACAGATCTTCCCTGCTAAAGGGCTGTGGTTGCCTTGGACTGATATAGAATCCCAAAACATAATATACAACATTTCTGCACTAGCTATTTGGTTAAGCTTTAGTTCTCCTTTAATTTGCTATCCAGAAATACATAACCAGCTCTACAAAATCACAGCAAAACATGTAAAATCTCCACAGAGGCATTTTCTGAAGTGCAGTTAAATAAGATACCATTCAAGTTTTGAGGTCATTTCAGTTAATTCGAGGTAAAAAAAAGTTAGCACTGGGGATAGTAGCTCCCAGTGGAATCTTTACAATAGTCACATATCCACTTGCCATATTTATACATGCAGGGCTGGATTTCCATCCATAATGTCCCAAGGCCTTGCGTTCCTAGCGCCCCTCGCGTGCACCCCCCTGCGCGCATGAGTCATATTGATGGGGAACGCTGCGTTCCCAATGCAGCTGGGTGGCATTCTGCCCCTAGAATTTGCCTACCTAGGCCCAGGCCTTTGTGGCCTTGCCACAAATCCAGGCCTGTGTACATGCACTTGTGATTGGCCATCTAATTGAACATGCAAAGAATATTCACAGGCACAGCCAGCCAATCTAGTGAAGCTGCAGCAGATAGCAGGAGTTGCAATTTACCTGTTTAAATTGTACAGCAGTCTCAATTTCCTGTTATTTTGTGAGTATACCCAGTTGTGGCGGCACATTATTTTAAAATAAATATGTCTGCACTAACTGTTATGTTTTTTATTCCTTTCATGAATATTGCTTCAATACTTGAAGACACCATGGACTTAGCATGAACTTGCTTGATGTTTATGTGCATTTAAAGTTTGGTGATTAGGCAATTTTACCATAGGGGGGCTGACTTATCATCCTTGGTATGACCTACCTGAAGGGTCTACAGCTAGGGTTGCCACCTTTTCTGGATACCAGCCATCCTATATATTTATATTTATCTTTTTTCCTTATTAATAACATTGGGATCAACCATCATTTTTACCGGCCAGGCCGGTAAAATACCGGCCAGTTGGCAACCCTATCTTCAGCACGTCACTTTTCTTAACAAATTTTACAAAATGAATAGAGCACAGCGTGTCACACTTTGCACTTTATTATAATTAATCTAGGGTACGGACCATAGCATTCATTTTGCACTTCCCTACAGAGGTTTGTTTTGTATTGGAGAGACAAGCAGAGTGGACCAGTAAAGGACAGCTGCAATTAAGAACACCTAATACCAATTGAAGACTTCACAGTATAAGCGCTGAATGAATGTTGGTGAAAAATTTAATTACTCCAAAATTGTTTAAGGTTGTTGTATAATTCTCTAATATTTGCTCGTCTGACTCCTCTGCTGCCTATTTTGCTCTGTAATCTCTAACAAATAACCAGATTTAATGGGAAAGTTGGGCTAGTAATGACAATAGTGCTAGATCATCTATATGTAGGTAAGTTTGGGGGGGTCAGTTTAAAACGATTGTACATGATAATAAGGTACAGTATTATGTGTTCCTAAAATAAAATGAAAATAAAATGTTTTCAATCCTCGGTTAGTTCATTTTCAAGTGCTCGTAGGACTGCCTCAACCTTCCTGACAAACAACAACAAATATATTTTTGGCTAAGCTTCTAGATACACAAGCAGTATATGAAATCAACTCATGGCAATATCAATGATCCTCCAGACATTTGCAACATGATATGTCTATGTTATATATACAGAGCACAATGTGTACCCAATCATACAATATAGGATTATTATGTCACTGATCTCTGTTACCATGAAACAAACGCAAGCCGTTTGTTAGGACATAGATCCCAGTAAGTGACGTTTATGGGAGAATTCACAAAAGTTCAGTCTCCAAAATGCAAAATTGTCATAAGTATGTTGAATTCTCTACACGTCTCTGGAAGTAGATGGATTTGTGGTAATTGTTGTGCCACAAAATATTTGTGAGTACTCCAAAAAGTGTTCTATAGTGACATAAGGCACACAATGTAATAAAAATGTTTCCCAAACATTTTCATTGGGGAGGCGAAATCATTGCAGGAGAATTCTTGCTCAAACTGTTAAGACAACCATAAACTCTTAAAAATGTCTGTTACTATGATACAAAAACACACACCCTCTTTTACACACATTTTTGCAAAACTGCCCTTAGAGGTTGAAAAATGTCAGTAAATACATTTTGCATAACAACACTTTTTTCTTCTTTTACTTGTTCCTTAATATCTCTGACATCACCCCTGTCTATGCCCCCCCAATGTACAGTAGGCAGGTCCCTACACTGTCTACCACTAGTTCTTGCCCTGCTTATTAATCGTATCAATTTTAGTGGACATAAATTATTCTTTAAATGTATAGCCCATCATTATTCTCCTATTATTATCAAGACCGTAAAAGCCCAATCCACTAGGAAGTGACAATTTATTAGGCACCCCCAAGTGACTCTAGTGAACTGGGTTTTTCTTTTGTAATACTATAATCTGTTTCTTTTCTGCTAGTGTATAAATAATCATCTTAAAAACAACATGCCATTTGTCTTCTAGCATAAAATCAGCTATTTGTTCTCTGCAAATGTGAATGAAGTAAATTTGAAGTGTTCTTATCCAATTCAATATAAACTGACAAGTAAAATGCTTAAAAAACTGATTTTCAGATATGTGACTGAAAGAACTACATTTGTATTTATCTCTGGTACTTCTATCTGAATTTCATGTATTTTTCAAGTTTTTTAAATGATCACATTCAGATTTATGGCATTTCTAACACAGAGCCGGCATGTTGCCATTTATTAGGCAGACAGTGAAATAAAAGAGATAAATGTGCATCATGATTATGCTGCCAACTGCGCCTTGTTATTCTCAATCCGCACTTGATCATATTTACCCCTTTTTTATTATGATGCTTGAGGTTTACTTCCTTTGTTCAGGTCCAGTGGTTTTTGCTTTGAAAGGCTTTGATTATTTTTAAAGGTTTATAGGTAGGATTAGATAGAGAACAAATGGTATAATGCAGTACGGTGAAATGATAATAAAAGGATGGGTATAAAACCAAAAAGTAAAAGCCAGAATAGCTGTTTCTCAGGAGTTTGTCAAAATGTCTTCTTATGGCATGTCTGATTAAAATCACTTTTAAATAATTTATATTTACAGAAGTGCATTAGGATATTGTAAGTAGGGATTGGCAAATTTTTTCACCTTGTTTTGCCTCGGAATTGACGGCTAGAGACTTGGATGGTGTCGTGCGACAAAAAAAAAGACGCACTTCAAAAAAAAAAATTTGCGGCGGCGAATTTTTAGCGAAATGAAACGGGTCAAATTCGCCCATCCCCTTACCTTCACTGCCCACCTATAGTAAGTAAAATAATAATATATAAAGAATGTTGTTTGATTACATGAATGATAAATTTAGAAGCAATTACAATAATTACATGAATTACATTTAAGGCACAGTAGTGGGGAAGACTCTAAAGGGAAGGTATATCTTTTCTAGAATGCTCTTTGACACAGCTAATGGTGAGAATAACATGGGCTGTGTTCATTGAGGCTGGAATAACCAGCACAGGTATGGGGGGAAAAAAAAGGTATGGACTGTGAGTGAGGAAACTTTAATATAATAAAAGTGGATCAAAAGATCCAAGGGGGGAATTCACAAAAGCAGAGGTAGCAGTAGCATAGTATACTCACAAACAACAAACATTCTGATTCAACCACCACTTTTAATCTTTCAGTAAACGAAAGACAGTTTACAGACACTTGAATTTGTTGTGAAAAACAATAAAAACAACAAAGAAAAACAACATTTTTAACAATACTTTCCATCAATAATTTTAAAGTGGAATAAAACTCATTGTAACTCTTTCCCCCCTGCCCTCAGCTCTGCATTGCTTTCTCCGATCTCTATCCATCTTTCTTCAAGTGGCAATATAGGGAACTCATTTATGGGATTGGCAGCCTAGTGTCAGGGTACAAGCTCCAGTTTCTGTATAACCAGAATAGAATAACAATAGTGGAACAACCTTATTAGCATTTATAAACAAGAGAAAAGGTGTATTTTATACCATTTTATACATAAAAGTAGTTTATTACCAACATAAAATAGATAACAAAAACATGTTTTTAACTCACATTTGCATTATTTTCCTAGTTATTGTTTAATGAACTGGGCAATAATGGCATGAGTGAGTATATTCTATAAATCTTTTATTTAAAGGGTAAGTAAAGCTTACCTTGTAATTTCTATATAACCCCAAGCCCCCTCCCCAATTGTGTTACTAACACCTGCCCCCATAGTATGTCCACAATTACAGAGCTGGCAGCGGTATTGGCCACCATATTTAGCTGTGTCACATCTGTTCCCAGCATCCATCTTGGGGGCAAATTTACTAAAGGTAATTTTGTCACTTCGCCGATTTAATAATGGGCGCTGGCGTAATTTCGCTAGCAAAATTACTATGCAAATTCACAAAATTTTTGATTCTACTGACCGTTGCCTCTATTGCCAGATTTGCCTTTGCCACCTCAGACCAGGCGAAGTGCAATGGAGTAGATCGGACTTTCTTGAAATTTTAGTCCCAAAAAACGCTGGCGTCTTTTCCTTTTTACAGGGTTATAGGCTGAAAAAGATCAAAATTTTTTTTTTGGGTTACCCTCCTTCCCCACTACATTTGATAACATATGGCACCTAAACTAAACTGTGGGCACATGTGTAGGGCATTATAACAACTTTATATAATTTTATTAAGGTTCCCTGGCCTTATGTAGTATAATGTATTTGCTGCAGCATATACGCCCATTGTACTTTAATTACACGCCGTATGCAAATTAGCCAACGCTAGCATAACTTCAAACGGCTGATCGTATTTACGCTAGCGCAACTTCGCAAGAAATAGCTCTAACATTATTTCTGTTGCATGCGATTTGTCGCTGGCGTTTTGTCGGCAAAAACGTCCGTTTAGTCCTACCCTTATACAAAAGAAATATGTTTAAATGATTTGTAGCAGATTTAAGATGGTGATCCAAAATACGGAAAGAACCCTTATCTGGAAAGCCCCAGGTCCCAAGCATTCCAGATAGTAAATACTTTACCTATACAGGTATTCGATCCATTATCTGGAAATCTGTTATCCAGAAAGATCCTAATTATGGAAAGGCTGTCTCCCATAGACTCCATTTTATCCAAATAATAACATTCTTTTAAAAATGTCACTTTTCTCTGTGATAATAAAACAGTATCTTGTACTTGATCCAAATTAAGTTATAATTGATCCTTATTGGTGGCAAAATCAGCCTGTTGGGTTTATTTAATGTTTACATAATTTTCTACTAGACTTAGGGTTTTTTTTATCAAAGGTCGAACGTTAGAGTTTTTATACTTAGAATGAACTTGAATGAACTCACAACTCGAATGGTATCTTATTTAAGAAAAAACTCAAATGGAAAAACTTGATTCTGCCAGTTCGAGTTGTAAAAACCCGAAAACTCGAATTGATTGAGTTTTCCACAGGAAAAAACTCAAATCACTTAAATAATTCGAGTTTTTTTATAAAAAAAATTCAAAAATTCGATTTTGACTCGAACATTAATAAATATGCCCCTAAAGGTATGAAGAGCCAAATTACAGAAAACCCCTGGTCCTGAGCATTCTGGATAACAGATCCCATATCTGTACTTTTAATAATTGTGTTAGAAAAACAACAATGTACCTGTGCAAAACAAAAATCAAAGTCCCCAAAATATGGTGAGCAGTGAGAAAATGTAACTTTTTTGTGCATAGTGGGATGCTCTCTTCATGCGGTTTAATTCTGTGTTAACATTTCTTGTCACGAACAACTTTAAATGTACGTACAATTAAGAATGACAAGCGTTATGATGAATGATATCAATGAAATTAAACATTTTCCCAAAGTGAGCTAAGCAAGAAGCTAATGAATTTGTTATGCTCACTGATTTAATCTGACTTAAATACTTGCAAAAGAATATTTCATTATCAAAAAAATTGCATGTGCACTTTTAAACAGACAATGAACATAAAAAGGTATTTAATTATAATATATATAGCAATATAAAATAAAGATGATTAGAGAAAATTGTTCTGAGGTCTGCTATACGCATGAAAAGCGATTGCCATAGATTGGAAACTTTAGTAAGAATTGCTATTCAGCTCCGATTGTTATTTCCACTCGGCAAATACTGAAACTTTTGCTAAGATATTTCATTGCCTTAAAGGGGACCTGCCACCCTAAGAAATAATTCCAAATTATTTTCTATCATGTTAGTTGAGCAAAATAAAGTTTACTCACACCATATTTATTATTTAAATTTTGTTTCCTTTAGTCTTGGAATTCACAATCATACTAACAAGCAGGTGCCATTTTGTGACAAGCAAGTTGTTTATCACCCCACAATTTTGTGTATGTGCCAGAATTGGGAACCTAATGTCCATGCATAGTATCCTACACAATTATAGTGTGTGAGGAGGAAGGGGAAATGTAAGGAGTGTAGAGACATCTAGGAAGTACTGAATGGAAAGTAAAAGGAAGTGACTGCCCCGCCTCTATACCTGAGGCATAGAGGAGGGGCAGGCAATATATGATCGATAGCTGAAACTTTTGAATGAGATTATAAAAAGTATGGATGCTTTAAAGAGAAAAATAATTTGGTTTTCCTGTTTAATTTTCAAATTACTTTCCTTATACAGTTTTTTATGTGTGGGTGACAGGTCCACTTTAAACCCATTAAAGGTCAATATAGATGGAAATCGAAATCTCTTACTAAAAAGCATTTCTCCTGGATATCAAGATTTTTCTGATGTTTATGAATGTCTATGTATTTTTCCCCAGCCTTTTTTTTCACTTGAAACTTGTCTTGCGATGTGTGATGAATCGAGTTTTTCATAGATTTCCCTTTAAGTAGCAGCAGTGATTCGATGTCATGGTTCATAAAGAGTTAAATCTAGAAGGGAAGGTCAGTTGGCTTTAAGAATTTATTGGTTTAGTGCAGACCATTATTTTCTGAAATATACTCCAACCAAATCCGCACATGTAATTTCCTGTTATTTATCAATACATTTTCAAGAAAAATTCCAGTTTAGGAAAAATACCTGAAAAAATTGTGAAAATCGTCCGAAAATTTGAATTGTAAAAATGTTTATGATTTTCCACCCGAAAACTCCAATTTTTTTTTGATTTTTGCCCAGAAACCACAAAACCACGTTGAAACCCAACGTAGATCACGATATCTTCAGGACTTCTCCAATCGACTTATATACAACCTCGCCAGGTCCGAGATGCCAGATTTTTGGATTTGGCCTAATTAATTTATAGTAAAAAAAAATTTTTAGCATTCAAACTTTAATAAATAACCATTTAAAAGAGGACTGGGAGGATACATTTTTCTGACCCCTGTGTTTTAATTTAAAAAAAACTTAAATCATACAGAAATCTATATCTGCTTAATATATCTAAGACTGAAATAATCATAGGCGGATGGTGATTTTTTTGTTTGGGTAGGCTAAAAAATGGTAAGTATGTACAGTCATATGAAAAAGTTTTGGAACCACTATCAGCCTGCATAATAATTTACTCCACTTTCAACAAAAAAGATAACAGAGGTATGTCTTTCATTTCCCAGAAACTGGGGTGTTTTCTTTAGTGAAGCAGTATTCAGTTGTTTGAAATTAAATCAAATGTGAAAAACTGGCTCTGCAAAAATGTGGGTACCCTTGTAATTTTGCTAATTTGAATGCATGTAACTGCTCAATTCTGATTACTGGCAACACCAAATTGGTTGGGTTAGCTCCTTAAAGGAACAGTAACACCAAAAAATTTAAGTGTTTCAAAGTAATGCAAATATCACGTACTGTTGCCCTGCACTGGTAAAACTGATCTGTTTGCTTCAGAAACACTACTATAGTTCATATAAGCAAGCTGCTGTGGAGCAATGGCGGAAATTGAAAAACGGCTATATGTTACATTTTAACTAATGGATAACAGATAACACCATTATGTTCTACAGAGCTTATCTGCTGTGTAACCTGAGACTTTTCTCCTTTGAATGGCTGCCCCCATTGTACACAGCAGCTTATTTATATAAACAATAGTAGTGTTAACACAGCAGTTTTACCAGTGCAGGGCAACACATAATATTGCATTATATTTTCATTACTTTAAAACACTTATTTTTTGATGTTACTATTCCTTTAAGCTTTGAACTTCCTAGGCAGGAGTGTCCAATCAAAAGAAAAGTGACCAATTGCAAGTTGTGCTTCTGTTTGACTCTCCTCTGAAGGAAAGGAAAGTGCTTTGGACTGCTGAGACAACAATGGAGTTATTTGGCTAAAACAAAAAGCACTTTACATGGCGGAAGAAGAACACGGCATTCCATGAAAAACACCTGCTACCGACTGTCACATTTGGTGGAGGTCCCATCATGCTGTGGGGCTGTGTGGCAATTTCAGGGACTACTGGGGCCCTTTTTAAAGTCCAAGGTCGGATGAATTCAAGGAAAAATCAACAAATTCTTCACAATTATTCTTTAGAATAATGTTCAAGCATCAGTCACAAAGTTGAAGTTCCGCTGCAGGGGTTGGATATTCCAACAAGACAATGACCCTAAACTCACTTGGAAATCTACAAAGACATTTATGCAGAGGGACAAGTCCAATATTCTGGAGTCCCCCGACTTGAATATCATGGAAAATCTATGGGATGATCTGAAGCAGACTGTCCATGCTCGGCAGCCATCAAATTTAACTGAACTGGAGAGATTTTGTATGGACCAATGGTCAAAAATAGCCACATCCAGAATCATCAAAGGCTATAGGAGGCGTCTAGAGGCTGTTACATTTGTAAGTATTCATGTAATATCTGTGTTGGGGTGCCCAAATTTAAGCACCTGTCTCATTTTGTTATGATGTATATTGCATATTTTCTGTTAATCCAATAAATGTTATGTCACTGCTGAAATACTACTGTTTCCATAAGGCATTTTTTATATTAAAAGGAAGTTGCTATGACAAAACAAAAAAATGACAAACAAAACTCCAAAGAATTAAGAGGGGTTCCCAAACTTTTTCATATGACTGTATCTGCAATGACCATCAATACAATACAACTTACCCCAACAATGTTTTTTTGTCACACGCATGTTGATAACTCTGTAGTTCTAATGCAAAAATGTTGTTTGTAGCAGTGCAGGGTAACAGAAAAAAACATTTTTTTAAAACAAATGATGTTGGTCTTTTAAGGTTGGATTTTTTTCCACTCTATTCAGTCATGTTAGATGGATTCTATATCTTTTCGTACATTCAACTCCCAATATGTAATTTTTTGTCCCCGCACTTTTGTTTTTTTTCTATTAGATGTCAGCATGCCCAGCCCTTGGCAGCATTAGCCCCAGCAAAAACCTATCCAGCAAGGCAATTCTCCTTACGCCCCAGCAGAATTATATATCTTGCACACTAAACACAAACTATCATTCCCTGGTAATATAAACCCATACAGTCCCAAAGGATCTTGATCCCAGACTTTTTACACACCTTCACTTCTCTACATGGGATCCCCAGTTCAGTGATTTCTCCGTGTAGCTCCGCCCACTGCTGGCTGGTCTAAACTTTCACTGGGAAGCAGGGCAGGCATGAGCAGCAGAGTCTGAGAGTAAGGATTTAACTCATCTACCAGCAAGGTGGAGTACATTATGGATAGATTATTACAGTCTAACCCTTGCATCTGTTCACATGTTAACGCTGCTTATTGAAGATGACAGTGCCACGATAATGTAAGTTTTCCACCTGCTGACTCCCTGAGTTTTTTAGTAGGTTACTTGTGTAGCATAATGCTTAGGTTTGGGGAGGCTTAGCCTTCCCCAGCCTTCATTAAAATCCGCCTATGGAAATAATTATATGTACTCTCACTTACACTTTTTTCCTGAGTTATCAACAATACTTTTAATAACCCATACAAGAAGCTTGCTGCCTCATCACTGTGTTGACTACTTTTCAACATTTTCCCTAAATCTCAAAATAATATTTTAAAAAACTGTCGCTTTTCCACTCAAAATCACTGCCAAGATATGACCATTTCCTAAAGATATTTACCTCTGTAGGTTTTTCATTAAATGGAAACTGTCACTTTTATTTTTGACACTAATTATTTTTCTTGCATATTTTTATCCCAATCCATAACTTGTACATTTATATAGGTTAACAGATTTCACAGTGAGAATTATCTGCTATAATCCTTGGAAAATGGTTTCAGAGGCTCAAGAAAACATAAACAATCCATCTCTAATTTACAGCCCTCTGGACTCAATTATCCAATCACATTTTATATTCAGTAAGCACCTACTCAAGACTCAAGCCTCTCAAGCCTCTGGTTGTGGATCACTGCTCTACAAATACACAATGCAGTGAACTACATCATAACTTGATTTCACCTCTCAGTTATCAGTTTAACTCTGCTGTTAATGTACATCTTCACAGCCAACTAGAATGCAAGGTAAGGGACCTCTTTTCTCGTGTTGTCATATTGTGACTACAGTATATCCCATTGTGCCATTACAGTCTGTCATCATTCTCAATTAAGCATTATGGACTCCATTTTATCCAAATAATTCACATCTCTATTTCTCTATAATAATAAAACAGTACCTTGTACAAACTAAGATTTAATTAATCCTTATTGGAAGCAAAAGCAGTCTAGTAGACTTATGGTATGAATATCCAAATTATGGAAAGGTCTGTCATCCGGAAAACCCCAGGTCCCAAGCATTCTGGATAACAGGTCCCATACCCGTACAAAGAGGAACATGAGCTTGATATTTCTTATCATGTTGCACATCACTTTATAGAGATTGTTCATCTTTCAGTCAGTCCCTGCCCCCTATGGTTTATAGTTCCCTAACATATACACTCAAAGACGACAGGTAAATTCTACAAAGATACCATCCGCTCTACAGAAAACACATTCAAACATGGGGAGAGCAACAAACTCAAGGCAAAACGTGTTCTGGTGGGAATTAAACCCAAAACCTCAGTAAATCCTTCTCAGCTCTACGTGTCTGCACACAAAATTGATATAACTAGTCTCAGGAATTCTTTTGCTCACCATCAATGTAGAATAATGGCATCACAAATTGGCCCATCCAGTGTGGGTGCAACGCATTTAGCAGAACAGAACATACAAACCACGGCAGTGGCACCCCTTACTTTTCACATGAAGTTGGGTGCTAGTATCCTTTGGAAAACTTTAAGTTACTTTATGGCTGATCCTGCTTTATTAAAGAGTTACCTCTTGGCAGCAGGATTCCTGCTAAATTTTATTAAAAACTGTCATTTTTACCCAACACAGACTTTTGCTTTCAAACAGTCATTGCTAACCTGTATTGATTTAGGCAGACTGAGTGGTCAGCACAAATCCTTTCTTGGTATTCTTTAATTATTTAAGACAGAAGAAAGATCTAAACTGGCAAAACTAATCAAACTGAATGAAATTCTTGGAACACTAGTTGCAGTTTAGAATTTGTTCTTTACTACATAACAAAACTTTAATAATGTTTTAGGACAGCTGGAGCCATTTTTCAAAGACACATTGATTCAATCTTTTCCTGATATCTCTGTGATATTAAAACTTGGATGTAATTGTAGCTACTGAAAACTTTGTTCAAAGCCAAGTTGATATGAACAGTATTTGTCTACACCCAGTACTGATATATCAGTTTAGCCAGATCACTCACCGTGTCTGAATATAATTAGTGCAAAACCACACCAGTGAAATAATGCATAGCAACCAGTCAGATATCCACTTTAATTCAAGTGCATGGCAAGTTGTAATTTTTTCTACTGATTACTGGACAGTGTTCCACCTATTAAATCTACTGAATGTGAATGGGCAACAAGGCTATCTGAAAACATTTGTCTTCATTTGAATACCTGCCCTCATGCTGACAGCATCTGCGGTCATTTTCTGACCCATAGAGTGGCTCTTTGTATTCTGCAGCTCCTGAGTTATTGAAGGTACTACATTATTTAAGCAAATCTGGCAGGACTCCCAGACTCTTCTTGCCTCAGCAAGAGGATACTCTTTCAGCACTATCATTTATAGAAAAAAAACTTTTTTATAGAAATCTTTTGGTCAACGTACAGAGGATATTGGTACATACATGGAAACTGCATTTCTGCAGAGTTACTAATCATACCAAATTTTCAATACAAATAAAACATTAGCACAATCCATACTTAAAGCAATGGCACACTGAGGTGTATTGATTACTGCAGTCCTTTCAAGAGAAACAATAGAATCAGAATATATTTTTCTGCCAACAGCAAGGGGCTGATTCACTATGGGTCGAATATCGAGGGTTAATTAACCCTCGATATTTGACTAGGAATTTAAATCCTTCGACTTCGAATATCGAAGTCAAAGGATTTAGCACAAATTCTGCGATCGTACGATCGAAGGATTATTCCTTCGATCGAACGATTAAATCCTTCGATTCGAACGATTCGAAGGATTTAAATCCTACGATCGAAGTAATATCCTTCGATCAAAAAAACTTAAGCAAGCCTATGAGGACCTTCCCCATAGGCTAACATTGACTTCGGTAGCTTTTATCTGCCGAACTAGGGGGTCAAAGTTTTTTTTAAAGAGACAGTACTTCGACTATCGAATGGTCGAACAGTCGAGCGATTTTTACTTTGAATCCTTCGATTCGAAGTCGTAGTCGAAGGTCGAAGTAGCCCATTCGATGGTCGAAGTAGCCCAAAAAATACTTCGAAATTCGAAGTTTTTTTATCTTCGAATCCTTCACTCGAATTTAGTGAATCGGCCCCTAAGTGTTAAGGCCCCCATAGACGCGACGATTCTTCTTTGCGAAACGACCGATTTCAGCGCAGCCCGACCGATTCGTCAAATTATCGTGCGGTTAGTGGGATTCAAACGATCGAACATCTTACGATTTTTCGTCCGACATCTGCCAGGAAATTGATCGGCCAGGTTAAAAAATCTTTGTCGGTCCCAGTACAATCTATGGATGTTTGCAGGGCCAAGCAGGCAGCTCCCCTTTGTTTTCCTGGTAAATTGGTAGTTTTAGTTGATGGACAGTTCGAACGTTCGTACGATGGTTCTCAGAAGATTGGTCTCACGATGTGGATTGGATCTGTTGAAAATCTGTACATCTATGGCCAGCTTTAGCTTAACTGGGAGACACACTGCCTGGGATACCAATAATCAATGATTGGGAAGCAGCCGTTAGTAGAAAACAGAGTTTGATCCCTATTGTTCACCCAGCTACCAAAGATCACATGCATTATCCCCAGTTAGCAGGTAAGTACAATCTGGTTTCTGATACAGCAGCAGTAGCAGATGTCTACAAAAAAAACAGAAGACCAATATTTCTAATGCTGTGCTCAGACCCTTTAACACTTACTTGAACACATTGCACTTAAAGTGTCCAAACTACCACTTGTATTGTTACAATTGAAGGATTTATGATTTAGGATTTGTTCTTTGTAGGATTTAGGTTTGCAACTCCTAATATGATTTTACAGGATTCATCTGTAACAGCATCATTAAACATTTTAAAAACTTGTGCCACAAAGGAAATTACTTGATGTGCCTGCCTCCTCATTAAACCAAGTTTCTCTACAAGCCCCTTCTCTTTCATACATACAGCACTCAAAGATGGGGCCTCTGAACAACATACCAGACTGTAAAACATCACTCACCGCATTTTACAAAAACAATATATTTATCCAATTCACAGATTTCACTTGCTCGAATTGTCTGTTATAACTGCTTAACACTACTACCATTATTTGTCTAATACAAGTAATTCAAAAATAAACAACTGGACTTGCTGAGTAATTATTGAAGACGTTTCACTACTCATCCGAGCAGCTTCTTTAGTTCAACTGACTGGTGTGGGAAGTTTCCGGCATATAAACTCTTCCCACAAGCCAATCACAACGACACACTGCAACTCTTCAGAGAGGTGATACCTGAAATTGTTTAATTCTGTGTAGTTACTGTGATAGGATTATTCAATGTGTCATGCAACTAATAGAAACAGGTCTGGACAATATAACAGGGTGACTGGGGAACTGGCAGCTATGCTCTCAATCTCAGCAAGGCACCCCTGCTCCAGGTGTAGGAAATAGGTCAATTAACAAGAGAGCTGAGAGAAAGCAAACGAAGAGGCAGAACTTGCTGCTAAGTGCTCTTTATTGCACACAACATGTTTCGGGCCCAAAGCCCTTTATCAAGTGTTTATCAAGCCCTTTATCAACTTGATAAAGGGCTTTGGGCCCGAAACATGTTGTGTGCAATAAAGAGCACTTAGCAGCAAGTTCTGCCTCTTCGTTTGCTTTCTCTCAGCTCTCTTGTTAATTAATAGAAACAGGTGTTACTTGTAAGAGTTGCATGAATGGATGTGTGAAGTGTTCTGAAACCACCTGGGTACAGATGTTAGAACAGCATTGTATGTAGCAGACAGGTGGTGTCGAAGGTCCCCGTCTCTGTTAAGGGATGGTTTCTCCACCTTGATATGAATTGCCTCTTTCACACCTCTTTCAAACCAGCGGTCTTCTTTATCCAAGATTTGGACATTGCTATGTTCAGGAGTGTCCCTTGTCTTCTAGGTGTAGAAAGACAGCCGAGTCTTGCCCTCCTGTGCTGAGCCATTCGCTTGGTGAGCTGTTGTTTTGTCTCTTTGTATAGATCTGTGCACTCCTCGCTACACTGGACTCCGTATACCACATTGCTTTGTTTTTCTTTAGGCGTTGGATACTTAGGCTGTACCAGTTTTTGTGTGTTGCAAGGTCTGAAAAACATAGGGACGTGGTGTTTGTTGAAAATCCTCCTGAGTTACTCCGACACTACAGCTACATATGGGATGACTATGTTTTGCCTACTATGTGTCTCCGGGTGGTTATTTCTTGTGGTGTTCCTGTTGGGCTTGGGCTTGGTTGCTGCTGTTTTGACAAAGGCCCAGTCTGGGTAGCCACACACTTTCAAAGCTTCTCTTCTAAAACAACTGTATATATATATATATATATATATATATATATATATATATATATATATATATATATATATATATATATATATATATATATATATATATATATATATATATATATATATTAGTATATATTATTTTTTGTTTTGCCATTTTTCCTTTGTATATACTTTTCATTTGTTATATTTTTTGTGATTTTTGGGGTCAGCCTATTTCATTTTTTTATTGAGTGTTGTTTCCTTGTGGTTTTGGTGCAGGTATACTGAAATTGATTATCTCAAGTGTGTATGAAAATTAGCCTTTTAATAGGCATTTTGTCTTCACTGATTGTGATTGGCTAATACATGTGATGTCTTCATTGGTCATAGCCCCTATATAAGCATTGTACAGGGGTGTGCCATTTAGCCTATGAGTAAGTGCCCATATAGGCACGAAACGCATTAGGCCGTGTCCTAATATGTCCTAATAAACTTTCTTTATTTTTTTAATTACTGTATTTAATTTTTGGGGGAACTCACATCTTTTGGTCTCCACTTTATGTATGTACTCTTTTTCATATTTGATCTATAAAATTGTTTTCACTTTAGTAGTGCTTATACAAGTTGGTTGCACCATTTTCTTTATTGTAGTTCCACCTTTGAGTATCACTAGTTTAGAAAATGGATTTTTGCTCTGGGTGAAACCACACATAAAAATCTTCCTAATGAAGAGAGAAGTGTTTTTCCATAATACATAATCCTGCACATCAGAAACCAAACAATGGCATAATTCATAGCTTCTGATACATAATAGCATCAGAGCTAAAGTTTAAGAAAACGTCAAAGCATAATGTAGGAAAGCTGGGGCCCCTACTTAAAGGAGCCAAAATAATTAGCAGTCAGTACAATAATGGGACTACTAGCAGTTGGAAGGTTTCACAAATCTGTTTTGCGCCCAACAAAGCATATGAAGAACATACAAATTTGTGCAGATATTGTCCAAGGCAGAATGAAACCTAGTACAACAACAAGCTTCAAGACAGCAGTGCTAAACAATGCATCGCCACGATCCCCTTGTCCTACTTTAATTTGGTGCTCATTCAGTAGTGGGGGAAAAAGTTAGAAGTCTTAAACTATTTGTTATGCTTTTTGTTTTGTTTTAAATCTTCTAGTAAACATTTGCAAATGATATTAAGAGAGATTCCCAGAGACCATTATATAGGAATGAATCTGTTCTACACCAAGGGTTAAACACTTGCAGTGCTGGGAGGGTACATATTGGGTGTGTTCTACTGTGCTCAGCATCCTATGTTCCCATAGCAACCATAGCCTCTCTGACATACTCCTCTGCAGCTGCAGATCTGAAGTGCAGCACACTGGCTTTTCACTTCTGAATGCAGCACTGGGCTCTGCTAAAGAAGCCATTAGTCTTCTCTGGAATGGAAAGTGCCTCTGGGGATAGCAGAACTGTATTGTGGGTCGTCTAAATTTGGAATTTATTAGACACCTCTCCCCTCGGTGCTAAAAAGATGTTTTTTTTTGTCCTTTCATTCAACTATAGAAGAACCTTATAAAAAAGGTATATAGGTATTTGACTAGGTCTGCCAGATGGGGCCCTTTTGCTGGTAGGAAATCAGATAAAAGAACAAAGTACACATGAAATTCAGTTACAACTGCCTATTTTCAATAAATTCATCAATGATTTCCTTCCATCAGCCCTCTGACTTTTTGTGAACTGCAGCTCTTACCAGGGAAGCCAGGGGAATGAAGGTTAGAACCCCCTGAATTATATACTCCCACCCCCACTTCTGCTTCCCGAATTGCCAGAGGCCCCTTTTGTCTAAATCTGGCCCTGTAAGTAGCAGAGCAAATGATCTCACTATACAGACAGACATTAAAGTTAACCAGTAAGCTTTACATAGTATAAACTGTAAAAAAATGTGTTTTATTTTATACACTGTTATTAACCTGAACTGAATTTAACAAACTAATTTGCCCTTATATTGTTATACTTTATAGTATAAACATACCTCCCAACATTTTGGAAATAAAAAAAAAGGGACAAAAAAAGTTGGTTGCACGCCCATTTTGTGACCACACCCCCTAATTACCATGTTTGGCAGGTTATGAAAGTTTGAACATATTTTTTTCAGTTATTACAGTTTTGCTAATGAAGGTGAATTGCCCTTAAGATGTGAGTCTAACTTTTTTCCCAGGGACCTGTTATCTTATCTTGTTATAATTACTTATTTGCCAATTAAGTTAGAAACTTTGTTTCTTTTTCTGGCTGTTCAGTGCAGAGAAAAACTGGACTTTTCAGTTAAAATGAGGGACTGCAGGTTGAGCTGTCAAAAGAGGGACTGTCCCTCTAAAAATGGACAGTTGGGAGGTATGCTTGAGAAAACCCAACGGCTTGTTTTTGAGGAACAATCATTTCGGGGAATGTGAGCATTTTCCCCTTGGGCCACAGTTTCATTGGCACCAGAAAGCTGAACAATCCCTAACAGAGCGTGCGGAGTCTTTCTCATTCTTACTTCGGTTTTCTTTTACACTTTTAGTTTAACATGTATTGCCTGCATTGTGTTAAGCCTAGGCACACAGATGGATTTTGTCCGTCACTGCCTGCCATCATTTTTTCAAATAAAGATCGTGATTTCAGTTGAATTTACCAAGTTTAGTGAAGTTTAGGGTACAATCCAACGTTAATGTGTCACACTTTAATAAGAGAACGGGGACTTACTGCGTATATACATATACTACAGCCCTAGGAAAACTTTGAGTGTAAAGCAGATCAACACCGTCACACGGTTGCCACAAGAGAACATGGAAACCCCTGTGGGTTATTGTGCCAAGCAGCTTATTGTGCTGAACTGCATCCATGTGCCAGCTTTGTTTTGCTCGATGCGTACTGGGGTGTATCAATCCCCCTGCAATGCTGTGAACCCGATAATAATAAGCAGTTTAAGGTGTTCCTGTGTATAATATTGCACAAGTCAAAGTCTATTTAAAGACAAAGATGACATCTTTATGTAATGTTCATTTTTCTTGTAACAATATCAACAAGAAAAAAATTATAATATAACATATCAATGTTTAATGGCCATAGTGAGTCTAGGGCTGCTGTATAGGTATGGGCGAATTTGACCAGTTTCGCCAAAAATTTGCCGCAGGCGAATTGTCACCAACGCCCATTAAAGTCTACGTGTGTCAATTTTTTTTGACGCGGGGCGAAATTTTTTGTCGCATGTTTTTTTGTTTTTTTTTACGCACGCAGCCATACAAGTCTATGGGCATCAATTTTCCGGCGAAACAAGGCGAAAAAATCCCTACTGCTGTTATTGCATTCTTTATTTTGAATGGCTGCTCCTTTGACTTTTATTCTTGGACAAGCGTCATTTCTGCATTTTTCTTTTTCCTTCTCCATATTTTCCATTTCCATATTTTTCTTTTTTTCTTCTTCCCTTGTTTTTGTGTGTCCTCGCTAACTTTCTGAGCTCCTTTCTCCAGATCAACCTCACCTAAAACATAAAATTGATTAAGATTGTGTGTCAATAGGGAAAGAAGAGGGAAGTCAATTGCCATTGTCTTCTGCTGGCTGACCAAAAACAACTACTCTTAAACTTCATTCCTCGTAGTTTGTACTTACTTTCATTAATCGTTTGATCTGTTTCAGCTCGAGGGGGATCTATTTTTGTAGCAGACTCTGGTACTTCTTGCTCTTTATTTTTATTTTCTTTAACAGGAGTCTCTTCGTTTTCCTTACAGGTTTCTGTTATCTGTATTTTTACTCCTAAAAAGTAACAGTTTCAACTCTTCAACAAATGGTAAACAATCAAATGACTGCATTCAAACAGCACACTAGCAAATGTTAATTACTAATTGTTACTAGGGGTTACTAGATCTGAAGAAACTTTATATTTTTACTCTTATCTTCATAGCTATCTAATAGCAATATTAATAATTATATGGTTGTTTTATTGCATGCTAACGTCTGTGATGATGACTGTCACTCAACTGCAGTTTTAGTCTTGCTTAAGTTTGCCATTGTGTTAGCTGACTAGAGCCTTCCTTATAACTCTAGCAGCCCTGCTATTTGTTATAATGCCCCTTACGGGTCCTGGATAATTAATTCTATAGGGGCAGTTCCATTCTATCCATATAAGCCCATTTCAGTGATTCATTGGGCAAAAACATAGACAAAAAACTGACAGAATATTTACTTTCTTTAAAAAAACATCTCCGAACCTCCTTCTCACGTTCTTTTAACACTTTTACATGCTTGTTGCTGGGAGAGAAAAGAAAAGAGATACTTGTATTTTCCAGAGCAAATTAAACCCTAAACTGTGCATAGAAATGTTAGGAATGTAACTCAGTTTATATATAGGTGGTGTAAAGTCCCATTAAGCACTACGAAAAAGTCACAAAGTTTTCCCAAAGTGTAGTAACTACCCATTGCAACCAATCAGCAGGTAGTAATTACAGATCATCTGTTTAAACAGACAATCTGGTTGGTTTGTTGGTGTAGGTTACAAGACCTGGTGCACAAATTAGTTGAAATCCAGGAATGGCACACTATTTTTTAATAGTCGGCATCCCTTTAAAGAACTTACCAGAATCGAATGCAAAATGCCAGAACTCCAATTATTAGAAAACGGATGCATCTACCAGCTAATCGGATAAATGGTTATAAGGGATCTCTGAAACTATAAGAAAAGATATTAATGAATGACCATGTAAGCGCTAGTATGTAAAATAGTTATAGCATACATCACTATAGACATGTAAAGCTGAGAGAGCATTTGCCCCAAGCCAACAAAATAAATGCAAACATGTTTGGAAAAAGGAAATGGAAAAAGGGAATATTATATTATGTCACAGTGTAGTCATTAGAGGGAGTAAGAAGAAATAGGACTAGGAGTACAATAATTTGAAATGGCACGGAAAACTGTAGTCTCCGGAGATGGACAAGTTGTGCAAACTTTCCAATTACTTCCATAGAATAGGATGTAGTAACGTCTCTTGATCAATGGGTCATGTAAGAAATAAATACCATTAACCGGGGAATTACAATTAAATGAATGGTATGAAAATGAAAACATATATAGATACATATATTCACATGCTTTCTCTGTGAGGGGGCCCGCCGCAATGCACATGAAGGGGCACATTTACTTAGGGTCAAATATCGAGGGTTAATTAACCCTCAATATTCAACCGTCAAAGTAAAATCCTTTCGACTTCTATTTCCTAACGATTCTAAGGATTTTAATCCATCGATCGAACGATTTTCCTTCGATCAGATGTTTCCCATAGGCTAACATTGATGTTCGGTAGGTATTAGGTGGCGAAGTACTTGGTCGAAGTTTTTTTAAAGAGACAGTACTTCGACTATCGAATGGTCGAATGATTTTTAGTTTGAATCGTTCGATTCTAAGTCGTAGTCGAAGGTCAAAGTAGCCAATTCGATGGTCGAAGTAGCCAAAAAAATACTTTGAAATTCGAAGTATTTTCTATTCTATTCCTTCACTCAAGCTAAGTAAATGTGCCCCGAAATGTTTGTTAATACTGTAATGAAACAAGTAATAATAGCGAGGGATAATTTGTGCCGATAAAATATATTTATAATTATTTTCATTTCAGCTTATCAGGTCATACTAACAGAAACCTACATGAACAAACCCAATACACAATGCCCTTATACAGAGGTTCTCATAAATATGCACAACATATACACAGACACATTATGTAATAAACAAATTCATGCTGATTCACACACAGACTGAAGCAAATCAGAAGTACTCATAAACTCATAATGGCTAAACACACAGAAACACATGCACAGACACACAGCAAGAAATTTTCTCCCTGCACTTTGCATATGACAAGCAATCTCAAAAAATGTGTAGAATAGGCATGCACTTTAGACACACATTTTGGAATAAACTACATTAAAGTACTGTATAACATGTAACTAAAACCTCTCTCTCTTGCTATGCGCTATTCAGTGTCAGCAATATAGATTGAGAGCTATGCACTGGCAGTGGGATTGTGCCAGAAGATATTTACAGTATTCTAATCACACATTTATTTATTTATTAACCAATGGTCCTGGCCTGCACATGAGGTTATATAGTTTAGATTGGGCTGCTTCTCACTCACAGCAGTAATACCATTCCCTGCTGTGCATTTCCTTCTGCTTCTTCACTGCTTCCTCCTCTTTGTCCCATCCACCTGTAATTCACCCGATTCTACTGCCTTGCTTCTGCAGTTGTTGTGCTTGATGCCCTGCCCCAACAAAACCTAGAAGTAACTCTGGCACAGACAAAACACTTTAAATCAAATAATGGAATAAATCCCCTCCTGAGGTGAGGTCAGTGAAGTTATACATATAATTTGGTTTGGGGAGCTTAGCCTCCCCAAGCCTTCATTAAAATCCACCTATGGCAGTCACATATCACGTATGCTTCTCTTCTCCAAAACGTAGCAGGAGAGAAGTAGATTGTACGTCACACGTGACTGTGCCCTTATTGTTTGATGATAGATGCCGACTTGCTTCCTCTAGACTGAGTCAGCAACTTATTGGCCAGTGTATGGGGCCACCAACAGACCTGCCTTACTGATATGTGGCTCAAAATCATCCTGTCGAATTAAGACGACATCAGCGTGTTGATACAAAAAAATGAATACCTAAACAATTCTAGTCCTACAGTACTTGTTAGTACTTTGAGTTTTTACCAACCCAGCCATCAGCTGCTAATTGGCCTATTCAGCCAGTTGGCCTGGGCCTATGTTTCTTGGAGTCCCAAATCCACCAGGCTGTCACCCCCATACAAAGGTTTTTTTTTTAGAAACTGGGATTGCACAATTTAGTGTGTCTGTCTGTCCACAAAAGAGGCCCAGATCTGTGTGTTGGGTGAGATTCCCTATGCTGTTGAGCTGCACCAGCCCAGACACTGCACCGGCTTAGTCATTTATGTCTGATCATGTGATCATGAGGCCTGGGCTGCCCCTATATGCACAAGCCAGACCATGAACTTGCCTGCCTACGAAACCTCTCATGATTCCATATATACAGTATATATAATATATACACCTAGACATTGGCATTGTGAGCAATGAGAAGATACAGTATATGTTGTGTGCAATAAAGTCATTGTTAGGTGAAAGCCTTGCATTGATACTCATTTATTTTCTTCTCTCTCACAGGGCCTGTGTTATCCAGCGCCTCATAAACAACAAAGACTGCTTCTTCTGCAAGGCCACCATCACTGGAGTAGATGACTATGAAAAACCAACTAGCGCCTCCCTCTGCAGTACAGCTGGGTGCCCACCTCATCCCACCAAGATGCTGACTCCCCCTTACAATGGGTTTAATGGGGAACTATTGTGTAAAATATTCAATTGTGTTGTCTCAGAGTTCTGGGTCAGCAGCCTCATTTTTTTTGGAGCATTGGTTCCATTTTAAATATGTTTACAGCTTTATGCTATGTACGTGTGCTGATTTTACACTCCCTGTTGGACTGTGCAAGGGACTCTGCTGGCTGACTGACTGTCAGTTATGCTGACGGCAAGGGTGGGTGGTGGTTGTGTTATCTGTATTTGCACTATTGCTGATGCGCTGTTATAAAAAGTAGCCACAACTACAGACAAAAAGACTCCCCAGCAATTGTACAAGTTATGTTTGTTCACCTCCAAGGTTTGTGTGTCAGTACTAGAGACAGCTGCACTTGATCCACATTGTGACACAGTCTGTCCTATCACTGGATTGGGCTTCTTTTATTACACTAGTCAGATCTGCATTTTTATGTGTGTCCGATTGGTTCCATACACGGACACAGAACTGAGTATTAAATTATTTATCCTGCAAGCCTTGACTTTCTATTCTGTGCATAAATTCATCCTCCACTCGTTCTGTCTCTATTCAACCAGGGGAGAGAAGTGGTACAAGAGTGCCCCAGTGGCACCTCATTGTTACTTTTTCATTGTTACATTTTTCCTAAAGGAAGTTACTGCACTCAGCAAAACTAACAGTACTGTTCTATCCCCGATGACATTCAGGCAGAGATAACTGAAAGGTAATGGGGCAGTGAAAGAATGCATTGGAGTTATATTGCGCAGGATACATGCATTTTTTTGGGCTTCTATTCATATTCTGTGTATTAGTTGGAAGCCTAGTATATGTATTCTCCTGCCACAGGCTATATCAGTGCCGAGGTCACAATTGGTCACCTATCCACTAGTTCAGAGAACAAGACAAATGACTGTTGCGACTTATATCGCTAAATCCTATTTACCCCATTTATGCAGCTTTGGTTTCAACTATTTGAAATTGATTTGTCTAATGGTGATGCGCTAAAACATTATGATTATGAGGATTATGCTGGGTTACTATGTGGCTAGTTACTTTAAATTGCTGGAAGAGGAAAAAGCTGTAAGTAGTTGCCATCTTATCCTAAAGCTTCATGGATAGATTATTAAGTTTGCACTTGTCAAGGTCAGCAAAAGTTTCTGAAGTTACAGCAAAACCAGCAAGATGATGAATCCTTAATGGAAGTGTAGAACCTATTTGGCTGTATTTAGTCAAATACCAACTAGTGTGATAGAGCATAGGCTACACATGACCCTCTTTCACCAGGATGGGCTTTCGCAAAAATGGAAACACACATGCTGATGTTGTTGAACTACAACTCACTACTGCCAAAAATATGCAAAAATAGAGTTGGACGCCAGGGGTTCTTTGCAAAACAGTAGAACAGGATTTATTTAAAACAAAATTCCACAGGGATTGTAATACTCACACATGAGGTAGCTACAGTACATTCATAGGTGTAGCAGAGACAGTATAAGCAGACACCACACTAGGCATAGCCCGAAGGAGTTGAGAGATCACATTCCAGGATTTCAGTACCTCATGTGGCTTGGACCCCCACAGCAGACTTGGAACAGGGTTACACCGTAGCCTAATTCCCTCGTCACTACTGCGGTCCCTTCACTACAGGCAAAGCAAAGCCTGAGGGAGAGCTACTCCCTTCTATCCTCCTAGTTGGAGCTTGAGCTGCTCTTTCTCAATAGCCTCACTGTCTCACTCTCTCTATAGAGTGCTATAACAGGAGCTACACTAGCTCACCTCGTTCACGGGGTCCCTGTACGCTGACTTCTTCTGGGGCCTTGTTGACTCCAGGCTCAGTGAAACAACTGCCCAGGTCAACTGCTGCAGACCAAAGAGGAAGTGCCCCTCCCTGCAAAGCACTTTATTACAGCACTGCAGGAACCTAGAACCATTGAAACAGGTATGCAAATAATGTATAAGTTGTTACATGGCTTTTAACCACCCAGCAACAGTGGAAAGGAGGCAATGGTAGGGAGTGAAGCCATAAGGGCCATTACACTTATGGGTCCCTACAGAAGCAAAACCAGCCCATTGGGTTTATTTAATGTTAATCTGTTGCATGATGGTGCTGGTCTATCATAAAGCATATGCATTTAGGTTTGTAGCACATTACCATGGTTTATTGCATAATGGAAAAAAATAAAAGAAAATTGCTGAGGCCTGTTTATATGTTTCCAGCTGTGACCACCTAAAATCAGCACGAGCTGCCAAATTAAACTGATATATGCATGCAATTGTAAATTCCCCAAAGTCCACTATGAACGACTTCAGTTATTCCCGGCTCTGTATTGTACTATGGAAGGCAGGCCTGGGAACCAATGACAGAGTTACACACCCCTGGCGTAGAAGCATTCAAATGATTCTTGCCTGCCCCGTTTCTTTGGTAGTTCTAGGCTGGAAGCCAGGGTTGTTTAAGGAATGTCAGGGCCCCAACTGGGTAAGGCAGATTTGCAGTTAGGGCACTAGGGAGTAAAGAAGGCGCTTGGATGTGAATGCAGGAAATGGATCTGGTTTACCATGTCTAAAGTACAACTATGTGGAATACAGATCTCAATTTCTGCTTAGGAGAAATAAAAGCCTGCACTTTTTTGTGTTTTCATGGAGGGTTACTTTACATTACAGTCTCGTCTGCCTTTTTCCATGTAATCGCTCTTATCAGCTGTGTGCCAAACATAACACACATTCATTTATGCAAAGCCAATGATGTGATAGACTTACAACCTGCTCCAAATTAGCGAAACGCAATTACAATATCATTTATATACATATATAAATACACACATATACTATAGGTGTGATATCTATTATCTGGAAACCTATCATCCAGGAATCTTCAATGTCATTGGCCTTGCTGCCTGTTCTCTGTAATAATGGCAATTAAATGACCCTAAATTGATGCTTTTTTAAAAAAAATAATTAATAGTAGTAGCTCAATCATTTTGTATTATTCAAAGGCAAGTATAATGATGTTTCCTCATTTCAGACTAAGTGATGACAGCAGGGAGTGAAGATTCAGGGAGTCTTATATTTATTAGTCTGTTTCTTATGCAACTTTTTCTTTCCCTCAGTGTAAAGAAAGAAAGAATAAGGGCTTGAGGAAAGAGCTGTGGGAGAGCAGCCTTGACATCTAGAGGCCGATGCATTGGGCTTTCTGTGGGTGTTTCCACCTACTCCTTAGGGTGGGAGCAGGGAGGGTTTCACTTGCCAGAAGGGGATTTCGAACAGCAGTTTCCCATGGCTGACAAAGCTGCTTTTAACCGAGAAGCTTAGTCATTACAGGATGGAATATATGTGACACGGGTGTCTGTGGGTGATTTACAATTTTATAGTGTATGGCAGCCTCCCCCCTCCCGCTGACTGGGTGCGTAGAATGGTACGTGCCAGTGCCGGCTCTCATGCTTCCCTTGCTGGGGTTCCCTGTGTAACTCGATGCATGCTGGTAAGGCTCCCGCTATATTGTCCTCTCTTGTTTATGAAAGCCTCCACCCACTGGCCCACCCTAGATTTAGCAGATCATGTGATCCCGGTAAGTCATTTGCAAGTACAACAGTTCTCTGTGTGCCCCCATTCATTTCCTGAGAACTGCATTGAGTCTCTGTATGTGTGTGAGTGTGTGTGTGTATGTGAGTGAGGGAGAGAGCAAGGCACAGACAGGGGATTCTCTATAAGGCACACGAAACCCTTTGCCACTGTTCTGCAGCTTCTGTTCAGGTCTGTGATTATTCCATTTCTTAACAAAAACATGCATTTCCATCTGATTTACCCCCAGCAAGTCATATACCTGTTTTATTCTTATCTCACATCAACATTGGGGTTTTCTGTACCACTGCTGAATTTTTGTGTGTGGTTATTAAATGGGCAAGTGGAAATATATATATTTATATATATATATATATATATATATATTGTTTGTTGTTAAATTGTGTCATTCCTGTATATTTGATCTCATGGAGAAAGGGACCAATGTGCAATGTAGTAAAGTTGTGCATGAATTCATGATGTCATTTGTGCGCTGTCTCTGTGACGTCTTTCTGCAGGGGTGTCCAACCTGCTGTCTTATTATTACAATATTCCCACTATCCCCTGATAGATGAAGAACCCCCCTCCCTCGCAGGGGCTGATGGAAGTTGTAGTCCAACAACAGCTGCAGGGTAAATACCTGTATAGCTGTCAAATTCATATGAGCTGTAGTAGACGGGTAGGGGCGACAATGCAGTGCTGATAACGTATTTGTTTTGTCAATAATGAATACATTTGAATAATTGTGTTTTTAAGGTAAGGGATCAGTATCTGGGAAGACTGCAAGTGCAGATGACATGCCTGTCATAACCAGTGATTTCCCCCTCTGCCTTCATCATTGTCTGCTGGGTAATGATGTGGAACTGTCACTTGCATCAACATTTGTGGCTCATAAAAGTAGTCAGGGGGCTGGCCTATAACTGCAATTTTTCAATTAAGGTGGACCTAGCTCAAGTTTGCACCCAGGGGTGCGGGGGAGTATGTATGTTGATTTAGCATTGGCGTACCAAATAAACTACAGTCCTTACAGTCCGTCCTTGTTTTACTCTCTGTCAGCAATGAAATCCGAGCCTTCCCCCCCCCCCCGAAAAAAAAGTCTCTCAATTCTGTTCATAAGGAATCAATCTCTGTATGTTGGGGAGTCTGATACACACAAAATATTTGCATTTATTCCAGATATTTTTGCCAGGTGAATATGGTCCTGGGCATCGGCATTTCAATCTCATCCATAAAAGAATGAAAATCGTGTTTTTAATAAGTTTATTAACAAAGAGTTTGAGGATTGAAAATATTTTTCTCTTGTAAAATTTAAGATCCCAACTTAACTGACAATAAGCAAATGAATACATCTTGGCACATAACTGATCTGTGTGTCTGTCTATATGTAATACATGTGGCTGAAGATCAGACACCGAAATGAGTCTGGAAATGACCGCAGAAGGTAGTGAGCTCTTGGTTAGAGCCCTCCCAGATCCCCTTTCTGTGCTTACATCACATGCCATTATTGTTTATGTCTCTAGGAGTCTTCACTGCTCTGGTAACAGTACTTCTAGTTACTGCAGGTACACAATGTAACGAGCTGCTATGTTATATATTTAGCATAACGGTGTAAAAGACAGTGAACATTTTTTGTGAGTAATAGTATCGCATTGTCATGTCTGGTAAGCAGAGACAATTGTTTCTGTATGGTTTATGTATAGTTGTGTATGGCTTTAAACCTTAAAGTAAATTATGAGGGTGGACACGTTTGACTTAATCACATCCCCAAATACAGTGGCTCACTGTTAGCTGCTTACATTCAGCTGGCGAAAGCTGCGTTCCGTTTGAAGCATTAGCACAGGAATCTGTAATCTGGATAAACCGACATTTAGGGTAGCAGTTTGCCTGTTATATCAGCTGAGACTTGTATCAAGGATGGAAATGGTTGTTACATATTTGTTTTGAGTAACGGTCTGCTTAGCACAAATGTCTGTTCCTGTGACTACATTCAGTACTTTCTTGCTGTCATTTGAAAGGAAAGCCCGATTTACAAACCAGGCATGTGCGTTGCTAGACATCTGTCAGTCAGTGGGACGTCACCAAGCTAATCTGCTAGGACTTTTGTGTTTCCTTTTCTTCCCGTGCTTAACACAAGTCATTTCATGTAAATGTGTGTGTGTTTTTATATATATATATATATATATATATATATATATATATATATATATATATATATATATATATATATATATAGTGTGCAGAGCTACCAGGGCCAGCTCTAGGTTAGAGAGGGCATTTGTCCTGGGCCCTCAGCATCACAAGGGCTTGTATATAATGTGATTCAGAAGTGTACATAATCATTGATATTTATATTTAAGCTCAATAATGGTTCTGACGTACAGTAACTTCCAGAAAAAAAGTGTTTTGTTTCTGCGTTTTGTTAATTTGTTACCACTTTCCCAACAGAATGGGGCGGTGTGATCTGCTGACACTTTAAATTAGACAGAACACTAAGAACTGATAAATCAGAAAGAACACTCACTGTGTGATAAAAACATTTCCCTTCTGATTGAGGGGTTTGGTCCAGCTACTGTAAATAAAGGAGATATGACAGACTGTCTGTTTAATAGACTCTGCGTAGCAGCAGTGTTATTTATTTATTAAATTGCTCCTGGGGCAATATATAAAGGAGCAATAATCTATCTCTAACCCCTCAAAAAAAATCTCCATTTTAGTGCCCCTAATGTTTTCTATGTGTTGTAAAATTCTGTACTGTACAAAATTGCTTTGTGTACTGTACTGGAGAAAATGTAGAGTAGGTATTACACTCAGAGTTATAGCCTGCTTTCCTAATCTTAGAGCACATGCTCAGAATGGAAGGCTGTTGTCCTGAGCTGGGGGAGCTTGCTTGGTACTAAGGTCTGTATTATAGCTCTTTCCCCTTTCTCCTGTGTATTATATTACTAGAATATTAAGTTCTTAAATGTCATTTAAAACATTTCATGGTATACAAGTTTTTTTTTTAACAAAGTTTACATTGCCAGGACGTATTTGCTAATGGTAATAACCACACACGCATAGTGTAGATTTTCTTTATTCCTCTATATTTTGTCTCAATATAAAATATGTAAAATTAAATTAAAAAAGGAATTCATTGACCAAATGTAAATTCTCCTTACCCCAATAGCCACAGTCTTTTAAAAAGGGTTGTTCTCCTTTAAAATAACTTTTAGATATAGAGAGTGATATTCTGAGACAATTTGCATTTGGTTTTCACTTTTTTTATGTGTGTTTTTTTAGTTTATGGCTTTTTATTCAGCAGCTCTCCAGTTTGCAAGTTCAGCAAGCTGGTTACTAGGTTCCAAATTGCCCCAGCAAACATGCATTGATTTGAACAAGAGACTGGAATATGAATAAGAGAGGACCTAAATGGAAAGAGGAGTAATAAAAAGTAGCAATAACAATAAAATTGGTGGCCTTTTAGATCATTTGTTTTTAGACAGGTTCAATAAAAGTGAATCCTACTTGAAAGCTAGAAACAGTCAGAAGAAGAAGAAAGCAAATCATTTAAAAATGATAAAATATAAATAATGACAACCAATTGAAAAGTTGCTTAGAATTGGCCATTCTATAACATACTAAAAGTTAACTTAAAGCGATAGTGACACGTTCCTATAAAAATCATAGGAACGTGTCCGAATCACCCGCAATAGTTCCCCGCAAAGCCACCCCCAGCCCTAGAACCTGTGTGCAGCAGACCGGCTGACACTACTAACAGATCTTCCTCGTTGCTTCAGTGACGCTGGGCTGGGAGCGGATTGATCGTTCCATAGGCTAAATTCCTGTTTACATTCATAATCAGCCTATGGAAGAATTGCGCCGCCCCCTGCCCAATGTCACTGAAATGGTTCAAAAGATCATTTAGTTTCGGAGGATCAGGTGAACGCTGGTTTGCAGGGGCTGGGGGCAGCTTTGCGGGAGGCTTTGAGGGGAACTATTCCGGGTGCAGCTTTTACTTGACACTGACACGTTGCTATGATTTTTATAGGAATGTGTCAGTATTGCATTAAAGGTAAACTACCCCTTTAACACAACTTTCTCTATCCACCCATATTCCTCCAGTATGATAAAGATTAATGTTCTTTGGCCATATCGCACTGCAAGGCATTTTTTACTCTTGGCAAAAGATAAAAGATCTAATACTTTGTGTCAGTGGGAACCCTCAATCCTCAGGCTCCAGTTACAGTTTGCCACTTACTGTATACACCCCTGTATGAAATGTTTCTTAAAGGAGAAGGAAAGGCTAAAATTAAGTAAGCTTTATCAGAAAGGTCTATATAAATACACCAGCAAACCCTCAAAGTAATGCTGCTCTGAGTCCTCTGTCAAAAGAAACACTGCATTTCTTTCCTTCTATTGTGTACACATGGACTTCAGTATCATTCCTGTTTTCAGCATAAACCTCCAGGGCTAGGGCTTGGGCATGCTCAGTTTGCTCCACTTTCACCCCCTTTTCCCACCTCCCTTCTGTAATCTGAGCCCAGAGCTATGAGTGAGCAGGGAGAGACTCAGGCAGGAAGTGATGTCACACCAAGATAATATGGCAGCTGCTTCCTAAACAAACAGACAGAGCTTCTAGTGCAGTTTACTCAGGTATGGTAAAGCATTCTACAGAATAAATATAGTGTTATAGCTTGCACTATTGTGGCTAAACTATTGGCAATAAACTGCTTCGGTAGCTTTCCTTCTCCTTTAATGGAAAGAAAATGTATTAAAACCCAAGTTGTAAACAAGAAATTTGCCCTTTAGTTCAATCTTTGTTGGACCCACGTGTCTTGGTTGTCACAGGACTGGGTTTAGCCTATTAAAATATGTTAAATGTTAATGTGATAAAATATAATTATTAATGTAATTTATATTTTTTGTAACATAGGATAAAATAACAGTTTTACCAATATATTGCCACTGATTATGCAGTATTTGGCATGCAAAAAGGAGTAAGTAGGGCAATTATGCACTGGATGAGCAATTATGCACTGGATGGGCAATGCTACATAGGTGTCCTGTTGTTCCATTTTGTTATTTCCCCTAAATAATTTACCTTACTGCCACCCAATTCCTAGTATACCTAATTTGCGTGCAACCAAAAATCCAGAACTGTATAATAATCAAAGGCCGCACAGCAGTAATCCATGGCAGCCAATCAGATACTTGCTTTCAGAATTTTACCTGCAGTAAAACGATCAAAGCTAATTGCTGATTGGTTGCTATGGCTGCTATTGGACAAATCTGAGCAAAGTCAGGAAATGATTCTCACTCTCTAGCACCACCTTTATAAAAGCCAGAGAAAGCATAAACTTCATAATATAGTTATCTTGAAATATTTCCATTTGATAAAACAAAATCTATTTTTCTGTAGCTTTCTGCTTTCCATCATACAAATGCTGCTGTACTGTTCACTAGCCTTTCAAACATAACAAAAACAACATATTTTTTTCTTATGTGTTACGTAATGTAACATTACTACATTGGCTATAGTCCTACATTTTCAATCCTGTAAACCACTCTCAATGATGAAACAATTAATATTATGATAATAGGGCAGTAACTAGTTTTTCAGAGATTGTAATGACTGCCCAGCATATACGCATGCAGCATGGTATTTCTTGTTCACTTGACATCATTAAGGTTTATTTGAACTGTATGAAAAGCAAGTCTGACTAAAGATTTCTGTTGTATGTTTTCCTGTGTAACTGGAGAAACCATTAAATAAGCATAAAAATTGAATAGTAATAGAACTCTTGTGGATTTAGTGATTAATAAACCTGACAAACTCATATTTTATATAATAAAGCTAGAGTTGCATTGCAGTGTATATATTTAACTGTATATCTTTTTTTTTTTAATATATATATATATATATATATATATATATATATATATATATATATATATATATATATATATATATATATAGATAAAATAGAAAAATATCATGGAAATAGTGAAAGCTGTTGTGGGTTGCTGATGACGGCTTAAGTGAATAGCCGAAACGTTGAAATAAAATTTTTTTGGATTTTGCACCTTCAAAAGTCCTGCGAGTGCGGTTCTTGTTGCTTTATCTATGATTGATTATAACCAGCAGCTAGGCAGTAACAATTGTTAGGTGTGCACCAGACTTTGGTCTATATATATATATATATATATATATATATATATATATATATATATATATATATATATATATATATATATATATATATATATATATATATATATATATATATAGATAAAATAGAAAAATATCATGGAAATAGTGAAAGCTGTTGTGGGTTGCTGGGATTTAAAAAAAGGAGGTGCAGATTTTATCTTTGTTATTTGTTATGTTTTTACCGTTAGGGAGCCCCAAGCCTTCTGTCTACATCCCTGAAAAGCACAGTAGTTTATGGAATAAATGTGAATGTTTATGCTTTTCTATTATGTACATCATAGGTATGGAAGCTATCATAGGAGGAATTTTCATTTCTATATTTTGATGTGAATTGTCTCCTGTAATAAGATGCTGTCAAAAGCTAAACTGGACCCCCCTTGACCCCGGGCATAATTTTCAACTGGTCTTCCCTGTCCCCAACCTTCCCCCCTTTCAATAAATACCCACTGTCCCCTAAATACCCACTGTCCCCTACCGATATCATTGTGACCGGCGCCATTGGGCCCCATGGGGGGTGGACTTGCCCCCCTGGTAGTTACACCACTGGATGTCATGCAAGGTCCATAAGACATTAGTATATATACAGTATACATAAAAATCCATAATTGTAAGCAGCACACACATTTTAAAAAGTCACTAATTTATTTTCAAAAAATTAAAAAGATACTGTGTGGATCAAAATGTAATTTTTTCAAAATAAATAAGTGACTTTTAAAATCCTGTGTGCGTGGCTTACAATTATGGATTTGTGAATATGTGACACTGCAGCAGCAGCACCAGGTTTGGAACAAGCTAATGGGTGTGCAATAGACATTGACATCTAGACAATAGATATTGATCCAAGATGCATGAGTGCACACTGGGATTTACTTAAAAATATAATTTTATTTTGTTACATTAAAACAGGCCAATGTTTCGGTCCAAGTCTAGGACCTTTATCAAGACTTGATAAAGGTCCTAGACTTGGACCGAAAAGTTGGCCTGTTTTAATGGGTGTTCTATTGATTCCAGTGGAGTGAAGATCACAAAGGACTTTTTATATATATATATATATAAATATATTCGCAATGTCAAAAGTTATGTCTTTGTATGCACAACTTTTCCTTTGCAAGAATTTAATATAGCTTTTGCAAACCCAGAAACTGTTTAAAAGACCGCTTCCGACAGTGGAAGAAAGTTTGTGAATTTTATAGTTTGCGACAATGCGCAGTGAATGTAATAAAACTTCTTACTGACAAAGTTGTTGTTTGCTCCAAAAGATTATGACACCTTCAAGCACTTCTTAAAAGTGTGCAATTAAAATTTGCAGTGCAATAACAGCTTAATGAAGAATATTACCTTCGAAATGTGAATTTTTAATCTTATTGCTGCAAATTGTTTTTCACTTTGAGACTTTTATTACATTCCCCTACTGGGGTTTAGAAGGGAAGCATAAAGAGCATGTCTGTCCCTCACCACATGTTTGGTTTAACTATAATGTTCATATGGAGTCTTTTTCAGTAGATCAATGGATCTTTACCTATGGTTTGAGACACAAAATTAATACACGGCTTTAAAACCTTGACTTGACGTCACACTAAAGGTTTGCAAACATTCTAAACGAAGCAACCATTTTCAAAAATATATAAGCATGACACATCACCTACTAAGGTAGATATATAGTATGATTTGATACATTATGATAAAAGAAATTCACACTGTGTGTGTTCTGGTTCATGCTTAAAGGGCACCTGTTGGGTAAAATGTTATCCCCAACCAAAGGTGCAGGCTAATAGAGCCCGCATTCCGGTTGGGGATAACTGTAGTTTTTTTTTTTTTTTAAAAAAATGCCCCCCACCAGCGCTACTCTACCCGCACCGGGAGGGAGCTCCCGGTGCAAGCAGCCATGTTGTGTCATTCACATTTTTGACTATTGACTTGACTAAAACTCAGGGACTATTCTTGGTAGGGGCTGATTTTAAAGGGGTTGTTCCTTCCAAACACTTTTTTCATTTCCAATGTTTTCAAACCAGAGATAAAGACTTTTTTCTATTGCTTTCTATTCTCACCTCTTGACTGTTTTTCTTAAATTAATGACTGAGGTTTCGTTTTCCAACTTCTAATGAATCCCTGGAGCAGCTGTGGGATTGGAGATCACTGACTGTAAACTCTCCCTTTAAGCATAATTCCTGAGTTTAAAGGCAACTGTTAGAATTTATAAACTTCTGAGCATCTGCAGAATATTGTTTCAATTAATGTAGCTAATTGTAATCAGAGTATGTGCTTGAATTACTTGGACTCTAGCTAAAAATACCAGCGAGGCAAACTTTAAAGTTTAAACTTTAGCTTTAAAGGGGTGGTTCAACTTTAAGTTAGCTTTTAGTATGTTACGGAGTGGCCAATTCTAAGCAACTTTTCAATTATCATTATTTATTTTGTATAGTTTTTGAATTATTTGCCTTCTTCTTCTCTTTCCAGCTTTCAAATGGGGGTCACTGGCTCCATCTAAAAACAAATGCTTTGTAAGGCTACAAATGTATTGTTATTGCTACGTTTTATTACTTATCTTTCTATGCATGCCCTCTCCTGTTCATATTACAATCTCTTATAGAAATCAATGCATGGTTGCTAGGGTAATTTGGCAACCAGAATGCAAAAATTGGAAACTGGAGAGATGCTGAATTAAAAAGCTAAAAAAAAAAAAAAATTAAAACCCAATGCAAATAGACTCAGAATATCACTCTTTATATCATACTAAAAGTTAACTCAAAGGTGAACAACCCCTTTAAAAAAAATAATTATATAATTATAAAAAATAGAAAGCAATTGAAATTAAATGTCTACTGAACTGATTAAAATGCTTGGAAAATGAGCAAACTGCTTCAAAATATGTATTAACTAATTTATACATTTTTAACATTGTAGCAAATTGACACCCTCTCTTTATTATTTGCTCTTAGGAAACATAAGAGGTTGGAAAATGAAACATTAAACTTTCATTTCACTTTTTCAAAAAAAAAAAAAAAATGTATCAACTAATGAATCAATTTTTAACATTGTAGCATATTGGCACCCTCTCTTTATCATATGCTCTTGGGAAACATGAGAGGTTTTAAAATGAAACATTAAACTTTCATTTTTAGAAAAAAAAATAACCTGAAAACCCCTGTTGCTGTAGGAGGCCTGGACTGACATAATAGTCCAGTTAGAGGACTGCAAAGGAGGTGGGACTTGTAGGAATAGACAGAGCTTGGGTAAGTCATGGGTATGTTTGAACATATCAGGCCAGCTCTGAATTTATTCACTGCGATTTGTAGGTCAAGTCTGCTTATTTCCAGGGTCAGACTGGGCAAGTGGGGAAAAACCCAGCGGCCCCCGCTGACCCAAACCCACTCCACCTGCTGAAAACTGTGTGCTCTGTTGCTCCCCCTGCCTCTCATCTCGGCCCCAGGGAGAAAGTTTAAGGTATACGGTGTGAGGAAGGGGGAGTAGGGTGGACAGAAGGTGACACTAATGACGAAACTGCTTATAACTGTGTAAGCACTATTTTGTTAATACTCTTATTATGGTTCCTGTCTCCTGCCTGCCCTGGTCCTGTTCCTTTCCTTATTGATTTCTGGCTTTTACACCAGGAAAGACCTGGCAGCACCTGAGTAGCTGAGGGCCAGGCCCAAAGCTTAGACTGGAGTCCGGTTACTCTCCTGGGGTTGGGGATTGCCCCACATGACAGGTCTGATATAAATTTTGAACTGGAATATTAATTATAATTATTAATCTTGCCACATTATTTATAACTGTGTTAATCTCTTAAATATTAATGTACCTTGTGTCATTATTCTCATGTGTAGAAAAGGTATTTTCCACTTTTCTAAGATCAAAAGAAAGCATAAATATCTTATAGTGCCTCTGTAATTCAGATTTAATAAGTGCCTGTTTAATTTTAAAACAAAGATATTTTTTAGAACAAGCTGTTTTTTCCATCTCAGGTCTATTTAATTGTTCTCGGTATAGCCAACATTTCTAATGAATTGTTATAGCTTTCCTAATTTAGCTCATCTTAGCTTTGCATTTAGAGAAGTAGAGGTGATTTTTGTGGTTTTGTACTGATACTATCTAATGAGTCTGTGAGATAAAATTATGGCTCTGCATGCTTCAGTTGCATAATGCTAGCCCCTAATACTGTTTCATTGTAAATTTATATATATATTTAATACACTGGCATCTAAATTAGCCAATGCAGTTGGGTATGGGTCACTTGGACCAGTTCACACAAGCAGAAATAGGCTGACAATATCTGCTGTGTGTAGCCAGCTTTAGAGGGATCAGAGTCTATGATCAGACATATTCATTCCTAATAAGAAAAACATGTTTTTGCCCAAGTTTTTTTCATAGAAATCCCTATAGTCCAATGCTTAATCTTCAGCATAGGTTGAGTATAGTCTCATCAGATTTGAGCTGCAGCTACGAGCAGCTGTCTATTTAAAAGACAATTAAAGTTTTTACATTTAATTATGTTTATATTGCTTATTAAGAAACACCAGCCCTAGAAAAGAAAAGAAAGAAAAACCAGAGGATAAGGAAAGAAGTATATTCTTGCTCCAAAGAATGGAAATAAGAAATCTTTTTGTACATAAAAATTTTTTTTTTAACAAAAAAAAACATTAGAACAAAACTTAGTTCTCCTTTTAATTAGCCATCATTTGCTTTACATACGGAAGACATAAGAAAATGGCATAGAAGGCAGTTTCTCTACCCACAAACGTCATTGACTCTTCCCACTGAGTATGAACCAAACTGCTTGTCATTCCTATTGTTAATAGTTATTGCCCTGAAATTGCTGCAATGCCTGTTCTTGGGCTGAGGGCTGCCTGTAATTTAAGGAGGACAGCACAGGAGCTTTGGAACCTAGGCATCATTAGGGATTCTTTAATCATATGGTTGTTTATTGTATCCACTTTCCTTGTATACACAAATCATCAGGCTGCTGTGATATCATAGATTACAGACCATTAACTTTTGGACTCATTTGCCATTAAGACTGAGCTAAAATCACAAGGGTGGAAATTGCACATACACATGTGGAAAAGTGACTACAAGTAATTAAAAAATGAAAACAGCTTTCTCTTTAAATGAACAGTGCACATTAAAGGAGAAGGAAAGGCTAAAATTAAGTAAGCTTTATCAGAAAGGTCTATCTAAATACACCAGTAAATCCTCAAAGTAATGCTGCTCTAAATCCTCTGTCAAAAGAAACAGAATTTCTTTCTTTCTGTTCTGTATACATGGGATTCTGAATCAGACTCAGACTTCCTGCCTTCATCTTAAACCTCCAGGGCACTGGCTTGAGCATGCTCAGTTTGCTCCTCTCTCCCTCCCTTTTGCCCTTCCATGCTGTAATCTGAGCCCAAAACTATGAATGAGCAGGGAGAGACTCAGGCAGGAAGTGACATCACACAAGATTATATGGCAGCTGCGATCCTAAACAAACAAAGCTTCTAGAGCTGTTTACTCAGGTTTAGTAAAGCATTCTGAAGAATAAATAGAGTGTTATAGCTTGCACTATTGTGGCTAATCTATTTGCAATAAACTGCTTTGGTAGCTTTCCTTCTCCTTTTAATGGTGTGCCGGATGGGTGGGCGGATTCGGGCTGAAAAATAACTCAGTGGAGTCAAGTCCTGCCCCATTGGACTTGGCCACAGCATCATTGTATTATCTGCCCTGCCTCCTTACCCATTTGTGATGATGGAGGATTGTGTGGGGTTAGCACTGATTAGCATCATTAATGCACATTGTTTTCAATCACTGTCGGATAGAATAAATTAAATCTTTAAAGAACATTTGCTACATTAAAATCAACATGTTGGAGATAGGATATATCTGTGAGACAAGTACCTGTAGGCAATTTAGAATACCTACAATAATGCCATTCATACATAATAGGTGTCCCTGAATTGATGTGCAACTCTCACAGGTATATTGAGCCTACTTGCATTGTTAAGAAGAGATTATGAGATAATTTCAAGTTGTAATATTTTTTTGAATACTTTTCTTTTATACCTTTAGGAATTGTGCTGCTATAGCTTAGAATAGATAGTAGAAACTGACATAAAGGAGCGACAAAATAATTCTTTACTCTATGATGGATAACAGAACAGGAACAAAACCAAAAATAATTAATCCCCCGATTCTGCTGATAATCGAAGTGGCAGAATAAATGAATTTAATGAATAGGGCTTGTGCTCAACATACTTTTTGCCTTTTGTTTTCATGAACACATAATATATGGTTTTTGTTATTTTATGCACTAAATAGGGCAAAATCTGAAATTGAAAGGAAAGTTTCACTCTAAGGCTGGAACTACACGGTGCGTGTCCTTCCGATTCGACGCGATGAGAGGAAGCACAGGCCTCACGTTGGATGCACCGAATCTAATGTAAGTAATACAAATGTTGCATTTACGAACTGATTGCATCCGACACATCGGATGAAGACGTAACGTACAGCGGTCGCAGTTTGTAGATGCGACATTTGTATTACTTACATTAGATTCTGCTCCGCTGACGTGACCCCGGCGCTTCTTCTCATCGCGTCGGATCGGAAGGACATGCACTTTGTAGTTCCAAAACAAGTTAGCAGTCCACTGAGATGCCCTCTGTAGATACAAATACCACCTTAATCCCAGCTGCAGCCTGTTCAGCTTTCTGATTAAGAACAGTTCATTATACAAGGAAGCAAAATGTCACTTTAATTTTGCTTTCAGAATTTGTATGTATGTATTTATATTTTTATTTGTAAAGCGCTCCTCGAGGGGCGAGCACTCTACAGCAAAACAATAAATTAGTAGTAACAAACAAGGGGTCATTGGAATAAAAAGTAACTAAGTGCATTATTAGAAATACAATTCACATAAATATAAAAAATATAATTACAATACAGATAAAGTGCTCAGTGTCAAGGAAACAAAAGGCTAGAGGACCCTACCCCGTAGGGCTTACAGTCTAAATGGGAGGGTAACATACAGAAACAATTCAGAGGGGTAATAAGGTGCTGTGGGTTACAGTTTGTTACACCCTTGTATAAGTGCCAGTTAAGTTTGCCCTGTTTAGTGCAAGAAATAAAAACTGGACATATGCCTTAATTAAAATAATAGGCAAAACACAAGACCGATGCAACGGGGGGAGTAAACATCCCTTTAAAATATGACAGAAAATGCACTAGTTTCTGAGCTGCCATGTACTATAAAACCAAAATGTGTATAATTTCTAGCTTCATTTTTTGGTAGGCTTTAGTTTTAAAGGAATTGTTCAGTATAAAAATAAAAACTGGGTATATATATATATATATATATATATATATATATATATATACCATATACCAACGTTTCAGTTCCTCACAGGAACTTTCATCACTCCCTGATGAAAGTTCCTGTGAGGAACTGAAACGTTGGTTCAGTCCAATAAACCTCCTTTTTATCTTCAAAACGTTTGTGTTGCTGTAACTTCTTGGTGTGCCCTCATCCTGCATTGCTTATCGAATTTTTTCCAGACTGGCACCCAAGTTTTTATTTTGCTTAGGGTGTGCGTCCCTTACTCACTCTCTCTCTCTCTCTCTCTCTCTCTCTCTCTCTCTCTCTCTCTCTCTCTCTCTCTCTCTCTCTCTCCAAAATAAAAATGCAGAAAACAATTACTATTTATTATGCATTAACTGGATTTTATATTTTAAATGCGTTGATATTTAAAACTAGAATAGCTTGGCATACAAGCCTTTGCTTGGTTCAGAAAAGCATCAGCGGTTTTCTCAGGCTGCAAGAGGAATAGCAGAAGCCAGCAAGCAACAATGTTGTTTTATCATGTCTGATTACTTTCTACTTTTGACCTAAGATCTAAAAGATTATTTTCTTGTGCCCAATCCACACAGTCCACCCGATAAATTATATTCAGTCAGTTCAGGTTAAGGTTCTCCTTAACCTTTTTTGCTATTTCTTACTCAAAATGAGGGGATGGTATAAATACAGTTTTTGTATATAAATATTAGCATTGTTATTATAGTACAGTTTATATATATATATATATATATATATATATATATATATATATATATATATATATATATATATATATATATATATATAAATAAATAAATAGGGGTAATTTAGGAATGCATGGTAAGGAAATGAGTGATGATTATAATAGATGCCCTTGAGTATTAAGTGTTGTTTTGGGCCCCAGTCCTGAAGAAGCATATTAATGAGGCGCAGTGCTGTGCAACTAAACTGTTAAAACAGGACAATTAAAGTATGCTAAAAGACTCAGAATCGGTTTGTTTTCTTTCTACAAAAGGCACTTTAACAGGGGCATAGTTACTCTTTACATACAAATTAGAGAATATTGTAGACAAATAGTAGGGGAATTTTTTCACGTGCAAATAAAAAAAAAAAGAGGACATTACTTTTTAATTTATTGTGATGTTGAGGAATACCCTGCTAGGTGGCAGTTTTTGTTGATGCCTTTAAGAGTGACTTAAACTTAAGGCATAATATCCAAAGTGACAGTCATTTCGAGATCTACAGTTGGAGGCCGATTTATCATAATTCAAGATTATGGGAGAAAAACACAAGCGTAAAAAAAAATAAACCCACAAAAAAAAAAGCAACTTTTCATGTTATTTCATTTGAATTCTACTTTAATTAAGAAAAACCTTGAGCCAAATAGTCCAGTTCGAATTTTTTTCACCGTAAAAAGTTGCAAGCCAGTGAGAATCATATTGTTTGATTCAATGAGGCTCAAAATATTTCCACTGACTTCAATAGAACTTTGTCAGCTTTTACTTGCTGCGTTTTTAATGGCAACTTTTTGCATTTTCTTTCTTAAATAAATCCTGACTTTTGAGGTTTCCAAAAAACGTGTGAGTATTCGCTTTGTGTTTTTTCTCTTAATTTTTTACTAGTAATGGAAAAAGTCAACTCGATTTTTGATAAATAAACCCCTTATTGTAATATTGCATCTGTAAATATGTATATATCTGAGTGTATCAATAGGTTTGTATATTTATGTATATGCCGCCCAACCGCATTAAAGTCAGTTGCGCATGAGCAATTTCAAATATTCAAGATGTGCATATATACGCGCACGTATATGGGGAGGGGGACACGGATGCAGAGGGGGAAGTAGAAGCTAAGAGGGAGGGGGAAGCAGAAGGGGAGGCCGACGGGGAGGGAAGAGAGATGCTGAGGGGGAGGGAGCAGCGGAGGGGGAAGCAGAAGCTGATGGGGAAGCCGAAGGGGAGGGAGAAGGGGAAGCAAAAGCTCATGGGGAGGCGGATGGGTGGGGAGAGAGACGCTGAGGGAGACGCAGACGGGGAGGGGAGGGAGACACTGAGAGAGACGCGGAGGGGGAAGCAGAGGGGGAAGTAGAAGCTGATGGGGAAGCAGAAGGGGAGACGGAGAGGGGAGAAAGACGAGGAGGGAGACGCAGAAGTGGAGGCGGACGGGGAGGGGAGAGAGACGCTGAGGGAGACTCAGAGGGCGAAGCAGAAGCTGATGGGGAAGCAGAAGGGGAGGCGGATGGAGAGGGGAGAGAGATGCTGAGGGGGAAGGGGAGAGAGACGCGGAGGGGGAAGCAGAAGGGGAGGGGGACGCGGACAGAGCCGGGGAGATGAGCAGAGACGGCCTAGGGGCTCCCCATTTGTAAAACCGGGCCTGAATAGAGAAAAAGAAGCCCACTGTCAAGGAAGATACATTGCAGAGTAACATAGGGAAAGCAGAGAGAAGTTGTGAAGTACAGGACTCCAGGGGAGACAAACCAGACTTAGGAAGACATAATGCAGAAAGGAATAATGCATACCAGGTACTAAAGCCTTTGGATGTGCAGCCTTTATGTATAGCCCAGTAAATATTTAGATGATTCTTTAAGATGCCTTTTATAATTTAAAAAGAGAACAAACAGATATCAACTCAAAGCAGTGACAGAGGCTCTAGAGTTAGACATTGTCTCAAGTTTATAAAGAGCAATATGAAATGCAGTGTTTGTGCCACACTCAAGCAGCTGTGTCTGAAAACCAGACCTGCATGGTTTAATAGGAAAAAGGAGTGGCATTTTAGAACATTAAATATTTAGAAAATGTATAACTGACATGGCATGCTCACTTATTTCAAACTCTGAGCAATTGTTTAAAACTGTACATCCTCTGAATGCCTCCCTTGGATTAAGACACACGACAATAGGAAGAATTCCAATGAAAATATTAAAATATGATGTAAAACTATCCCAAACATATACTACTGCTGTAATCGTTAACTCGCTTTCATATTTTTATCACAATAAAACATAGTATCATTCAAACCCTTTAACTCCGGTATCAAAGGGAAAAAGAAATGTACATTTGGAGGCAAGTTTATCAAGGGTCGAATTTCAAATTCATGTGAGTTTTTTTTAAACTTCCTTAAATTCGAATATAATTGAAATTCGACTGGGGGGTTATTTAAGAAAAAAATTGAATATCTTAAACTCTGACAAACTCGACCAAACTCGATTTCGAGTTTTTTCTCTAAAAAAACCTTGAATGTCAGGAAGGCTACAAACATCTCCAAATTGGTCACTGGACCTCTCCCATCGACTTATACATGAATTTGGCAGGTTATAGGTGGCGAACAGTCAAATTTGTATTCGTAAAGGGCCAGAGTATGATAAATGTTGAAAATCTCATTTGATTTTTTCAAAAAACTTGTCAAGTTTGGATAATTCCCTAGTTGAATTTGACAGTTTTGACGATAAAAAAAAATCGACCCTTGATAAATCTGCCCCTTTGTATCAATATTTATTTTCCCCTTGAGCTCAGATTTAAAACACATGTAGGTTGTTTACTCTATGCTAGTAATGAGTTCATAACCAAAAATATTTGAAATCATTTTCTCTCTTTCTTTCTTTCTTTCTTTCTTTCTTTCTTTCTTTCTTTCTTTCTTTCTTTCTTTCTTTCTTTCTTCCTCTACTTTTGTATTTAGCAGAAACCAATGTAATTGTTAAAAATCTTATGTTGCCGGGCTGCATAACTGTGGTATACTTGAGCACTTTCAGTTCCTGGTCGAGTGCAGACTCTCTCTTTGAGAGCAGAGACAGGGGTAATGTTACAGGTTCTTACCTACTGGTACAACCAATTACCCACCCTCAGATAGGGCCACCTTGGTCAACATTTGACAAGATCATATAAATGTTCCCAAACTGTAGCCTGTTTTTATTCTTTTCTTATTAGTTTTAGCCAGCTGTTATATCATTAGTTGATTAAGCTGATATGGACAGTGTATTTATTTTCTTTGTTTGGGTATCAGTATGTATCTCTGTTTCAGGATATAAGAGAAATAATACAACAGTAAGTTAGTAAGGAGAGAAAGTGAGAAGATCTGCCCTATCCTATTTCCTGCTGCTATTCTTCAGAGGGTATACATTTCGCTTTCTCCTTTGTATCCAACCACTGGAAAGAGATCTATTTTTAGGCAGGCCGACTTGCTTACTGAAGTGTGGCTGCCTTCTTTTTTCCTCTTAACCTATTATAGTTATTTTACTGATACTATGTTATACTATGCTTTATTTTGCTAACATTGCTTGGAGATGTGATGTAAGGAGTATTATACAGCAGTATTATACATTTTGGATAGTTCTATATCATTTTCATTGAAATTCATTCTCTTTTTCATATCCAAGGGATGCATTTAGAGGATGCAGAGATTTGAACCGTTTTCTCACAGTTCTTGTGGCTTATGTTTACAAAAATGCCCCTGGCAGGTTTTAGGTATTTAATTATCCAATCTAACTCTAGTGAAATCCAATGTATACTACATAGAATCAGCTTTCTTGTTCCACAGGTGCATGTTGGTCTGAAGATAAACACCGTAAAATATTTTAATTGATGACAATGATACCCAAAGTTTAAAATATATTTGTGAAAACTCTTTCTTAATCATTACATGAGTTATTTTTGGGCAGGTAGGCAGGTCAGTGATTGGTGCATGACTGTATGTGGTGCACACTAATTGGAACTGACTACTTACAGACAGGGCCACAGCAACAAACAGACATTTTTCTGACTGTTAGGACAACATTTTTATGTAAAATCTGGGAAACCATGATGTAAAATCAGGGAATAGCACCCATTGAAATGCATTATCAATGTAAAATGCAGCCAGACTTAAAATCAGGGTATGCAAAATTGAGGTTTCACTACAATACAGACATATGCTGCAGCAAGTCACAAAGAATATACATCATTCACATTTATACATCATTGGTCACTCCATCAGAGCAGCTTAAAATCTAAGGTCCTCTGTCACATATACAAACAATATGGTCAGTTGGTCAGTTTCATATGGAGCCAGTTAATCTGCCTATGTGTTTTTGGAGTATGGGAGGAAACCTATGCAAGCACAGGTAAAACATAAGAATCATCTGTGCCAGTCTGGAATCTAACCTAGGTTTTGGTTGTTGCAAGGCCAGGGTATAACTTCAGGGGCCTGGGCCTCCTGCAACTACCAGGCCTGGCTGTGGGGTCTGCTTCATGGGTTATTACATCTGTGCAAGGCTAACAACCATGGCACTGTATTGCCCATGTGACAAAATCAACAAATGTGCAGAGCTTTGTCCAAATGGTGGGTGAAATATCGCTGAAATGATCAACCACCCGCCCAGGCCAGTGGCAATGACTTGGTCGGCCTGTTTAAAGGAGAACTAAACCCTAAAAATAAATAGCGCTAAAAATGCCATATTTTATATACACTGAACTTATTGCACCAGCCTAAAGTGTCAGCTTCTCAAAAGCAGCAATGACCCAGGACTTCAAACTTGTCACAGTAGGTCACCATCTTGGAAAGTGTCTGCGACACTCGCATGCTCAGTGGGCTCGCATGCTCAGCTGTTGAGAAGCTAAGCTTAGGGGTCGTTGCAAATTATCCAGCAGAAAATGAGGTTTATCTGTAATATAAGCTGATGCTACAAGGCTGATTATTGATGCTACAAGGCTGATTATTAAATTCTCATGCTTTCTCATGCTAGTTGCACTGGTTTCTGTGCTGATGTAGTAATTATCTGTATCAATTACTAATGAGCATTATATTGTGACATTTATATTCAATGTGTGATGTATATTTTGAGCTGATCGCTTAGCTCAGCAACTGATTGCAGCTCAGAGCATGTGCAGTGAATCAGCAGAAAAGAAAATGGGGAGCTACTGGGGCATCTTTGGTGGCACAGAGTTTTACTGCTAAAGGGCTGTGGTTGCCTGGGGCTGGTACAGAAGCCTAAAACATAATGTACAACATTTCTAGCCTACTTCTTTAGTTTAACTTTCCTTGTCCTTTAAATCCATAAGGAGATCCTTGCACAGTGGCCAATTTCTATATAGGATACTAGACGACTGATCCAATCATAAATGAAATCAAATGAAGTAAGCAATGTGGCTTAATATATACTGTCTTTAAAGGAAAACTATACTCCCAAAATGAACACTCAAGCAACAGATAGTACATATCTTATTAAGTGGCATATTAAAGAATCTTACCAAACTGGAATATATATTTAAGTAAATGTTGCCCTTTTACATCTCTTGTCTTGAGCCACCATTTTGTGATGGTCTCTGTGCTGCCTCAGAGATCACCTGACCACCTGACCAGAAATGCTACAACTCTAACTGTAACAGGAAGAAGTGTGGAAGCAAAAGACACAACTCTGTCTGTTAATTGGCTCATGTGACCTAACATGTATGGTTTGTTGGTATGTTTGTAAGTACAGTGAATCCTACAATCCCAGGGGGCGGCCCTTATTTTTTAAAATGGCAATTTTCTATTTATGATTACCCAATGGCACATACAACTAGAAAAGTATATTATTATGAAAATGGTTTATTTACATGAAACAGGGTTTTACATATGAGCTGTTTTATGCAATATCTTTCTATAGAGACCTACATTGTTTGGGGGGTATAGTTTTCCTTTAATGTATACAATGATGTTATATGTACCCAATATTCATAAATAGTAATGAATAAAACATCTGTCCAGGTAAAATTAATATATATATAAGCTGCTATTTAAAAAGTCTCTTAAAATGAAATAGTACCTTATACGTGACGGTAATGCAAATTACCAAAAGATTTCTTTTTATATACACTAAGGTCCCCCAGCATTCTGGATAATAAATCATATACCTGTGTTTGTATATAATACAATAATTTAAAAAACATACATACTGTGTGTGTGTGTGTGTGTGTGTATATATGTATATATATATATATATATATATATATATATATATGTATATATATATGTATGTGTATATATATATATATATATATATATATATATATATATATATATATATATATATATATATATATATATATATATATATATAAAATATCAAAACAGGGGGGTTGTGGGAGCACTCTAAAGGCTTTAAAGTATATATATAAGTATAATAAATGCTGTTGCATATGTACCCAAAACAGGGGTTATTTTGTTACAAAGTTATGATCATAAAATTGATAAGCCACCATACCACGTCAAGGTAAACCCCGAATGGCGGTCCCTTACTTGTTTTATTTTTTATGTGCATTCTAGCATTACCTGTAATCAATGTCCGTTGAACGCTGTTTTTTCACTGAGGGCTAAATCCTCCCCAGCCAGCAATCAGGCTTTTAAAGGAGAGATATTCCCAAAACAAACACCCAATTTTAAAAGCATAGGATCACCACTAGTTTAAAGGGGGGGGGGGTATGGGGTGCTACAACCACTGAAGCTATGCCACAGCTTCCAGCTAAGTATAAAATATCAAAATAGGGGGGTTTACCTTGACGTGGTATGGTGGCTTATCAATTTTATGATCATAATTTTGTAACAAAATAACCCCTGTTTTGGGTACATATGCAACAGCATTTATTATACTTATATATATGTAACACCTATTTGGGCTGCATAGCACACAAATAGTTAAACTGTCCAGCTAGCAGTAGAAGCATGGGTTACACGCGACTTCACACAACAGGGTCAGGGCCTTCGCCATGTGGAAGAGTTCCCTCTATGGTGTAGTGCAACTACATCCCCCCAGGCTACTGTGCATACAACAAAAGATGGGCGCCAGGAGGTTCTTGCAGTAAAACAGAAAACGGTTTATTAACTATGCACGAGGCAAGTGACCACAGGTTTAGTACTCACACAGGAGCTGAGGCAATAGCACATATCTCACACAGAGCTGCAGGCATTAGGCATTTCTCACAGAGGAAAGGTCTCCATTAGGCATTTGCAGTATTCACACATTCCCTCCTGGAAGTTGTCAGGAAAGCAGCTTCTACCCTACAGTCCCTCTTCACTGAGGTCCCTGACTGGAGGCAACACATAAAGCCTCTGGGAAGCTACTCCCTTACTGCAAATCCTTGTTGGAGCTTCAGCTGCTCTTTCTCTCTCACCTCTCTGCCTTTCTCTCCTAGAGAGACTATAACAAGTCTGCCCTAGTGCAACTATTCCTCATTCACGGGGTTACCTGGTCCCCGACTTCTTCTCCAAAGCACATGGGCCTTTCTGGGCCTAGCTGTGCCCAGGCTCCCCTGAGCACACCCAGCTGGATCACCATCCACAGGCCAAAGAGGAAGTGGCCACTCCCTACACACACTATATAGCAGTGTAGCAGGGGAGTGTCATTCTCTCCTGGCAGATCACTCTAAGAAAAAGGTGGGGGCCTTAAAGCTGCAGGGCAGATAACCCAGTAGGGGCCCCTACATATATATATACTTTAAAGCCTTTAGAGTGCTCCCACAACCCCCCCTGTTTTGATAAATATATATATATATATATATGAAAATAATGTGGTGCAGATGACTTTAGCTGTTGTGTCAGTAAATTTGAGGACATAGTCTAGACAGCAGCAATGAAATCTTTCATACCTTCATTCTGTATGCTAGCTGTAGTTGAAAAGTGAAAGAAGGCTTGGGGCAATGTTAATAGGTACAGCAAAAGAGGTCAGTAGCATACCGGAAGGTAGAAAACACTAGTATATCTGCCCCCACCCTCATACATTACCAGGGATGGACCATCTGGCTGGGAAAATATTCATCAAATAACTCCACATGCATATTTACAGACAGAACACTGTATACTGTTAGATTTCTAAAAGAGCTACTGTAGGTTGCAAATGTTCAAAGGCAAATAGAGACTGGTGATCTATACCTGTATATGTCCGAAGTACTTGGTGTTGAGATTTGTATAGGAAATGCCTTTTCTGTAAATTGTAGCAAATATATTGTGATAAATTATATCATGCATATTTCCTCTGGAATGATGTGCTTTGGAGTTGTACACATCCAGTAACAAATTATAGTGTCATCAATACATCAGACTAACAGTAACCTACACCTGGGCTATTCACAGGGTGTAGTTTTTTTTTTTTTACAGGAGTGATTTTTACAGGAGTGAACTGCTCTCTTTGGTCACCTGCTCTAAACGCTCGCTCCTGTAAAAAGAAACATGTCCAACTCCTAGCAGTGAAGAAGATTAACAGTGTTGAAGGATTGCTTATCTCTTTTGCAACTGAAGCAATGGAAAGATGTGTACGTTGGCAGTCAGTGTACCTTTTAATTCTGAGAGTCATATTGGGCTCTATAGCAACCAATCAGTGATTAGATTTTTCCAGTCAGCTGCAACGAAAACAATAAAAGCAAACATCTGATTGGCTGCTCTGGGTAACTGCCCAGGTACAAATTGGCCCAGTGATTATAAATGAACCCCGCTACTGTGTCTTTTAATGCTGGTAGTCATTGCAGTCATTTACTAGAAACCCTAAGGTCCTAAGGCATGAGCTGTGCTGCCACCACCTGCTCCTCAAAACAATTATGCAGAAGAGGAAGGAAGTGGGCATTGTGCATATTATTCATATATATATATATATATATATATATATATATATATATATATATATATATATATATATATAACCCATTGTATAATGTTAGTTAAATAAATTAGAACCCTAATTGACTATAAGAAGAGTGTTCTCTTTGGAGGACTATAATCCGTATCATAGTTTCCAAACAGGGTTAGAATGGGCCGGTCTAGGGCAAGTTTGTGGGCCACCATCAGAAGGTATATGCAGGCTGTGGGAAAGGGGGGATGGAGGGGGTTACTGCTCGGCAGGGGATCCAGGGGGTGTGTATGTTGACCCCTGATGCAGCAGCCCTGGTGGACCTAGATCCCCCCTCCCCTGTCGAACGCCGCTTCCAAACACACCAGTCAGTGTATGGCTTTAGAAATGGAGGCCATTTTTTTAATATTATTGGCCTGGAACATAGTATTTGTACCTGGATAGAGAACTGGCTAAAATATAGACTACAAAGAGTGGTGGTAAATGGAACATTTTCTAATTGGACCAGCGTTGTTAGTGGAGTACCGCAGGGCTCTGTACTAGGTCCCTTGCTTTTCAACTTGTTTATTAATGACCTGGAGGTGGGCATTGAAAGTACTGTTTCTATTTTTGCAGATGATATTAAATTGTGCAGAACTATAGGTTCCATGCAGGATGCTGCCACTTTGCAGAGTGATTTGTCTAAACTGGAAAACTGGGCAGCAAACTGGAAAATGAGGTTCAATGTTGATAAATGCAAGGTTATGCACTTTGGGAAAATAATATAAATGCAAGTTATACACTAAATGGCAGTGTGTTGGGAGTTTCCTTAAATGAGAAGGATCTAGGGGTCTTTGTAGATAACACGTTGTCTAATTCTGGGCAGTGTCATTCTGTGGCTACTAAAGCAAATAAAGTTCTGTCTTGCATAAAAAAGGGCATTAACTCAAGGGATGAAAACATAATTATGCCTCTTTATAGGTCCCTGGTAAGGCCTCATCTGGAGTATACAGTGCAGTTTTGGACTCCAGTCCTTAAGAGGGATATAAATGAGCAGGAGAGAGTGCAGAGACGTGCAACTAAATTGGTTAGAGGGACGGAAGACTTAAATTATGAGGGTAGACTGTCAAGGTTGGGGTTGTTTTCTCTGGAAAAAAGGCGCTTGCGAGGGGACATGATTACACTTTACAAGTACATTAGAGGACATTATAGACAAATGGCAGGGGACCTTTTTGCCCATAAAGTGGATCACCGTACCAGAGGCCACCCCTTTAGACTAAAAGAAAAGAACTTTCATTTGAAGCAACGTAGGGGGTTCTTCACAGTCAGGACAGTGAGGTTGTGGAATGCACTGCCGGGTGATGTTGTGATGGCTGATTCAGTTCATGCCTTTAAGAATGGCTTGGATGATTTTTTGGACAGACATAATATCAAAGGCTATTGTGATACTAAGCTCTATAGTTAGTATAGGTATGGGTATATAGAATTTAATTAAAAGTAGGGAGGGGTGTGTGTATGGATGCTGGGTTTTCATTTGGAGGGGTTGAACTTGATGGACTTTGTCTTTTTTCAACCCAATTTAACAATTTCTATGTGGAAGATGATTAGCTTGAATATTTTAGTAACGGAAGGAGTATGCAAATTCTTTAATCATGTTTTACCTTAGATCTTGTCTCATGGCATTTTATTTACTTTAATGGATCTGCTCTGACTGAGATATTAGAAAAGGTAGAGGAAAGGGATCCCAGGGGGCTGTGCATCATGCTGACTGTATTAACTTTGTGCACCGTGTTATTTGGCTTGTTGGAGTTACTGATTAAGTTACTGGAAGTGATTTCTACTAATTAATGTAGCGGAAGCTTTGATTGGTTGTTGCTGGGTATATTTTTCAATTGACAAATATAATTCAAAGCCTAAAAAATAACAGAATAAACCCCATCATCGTCATCATCTGTAAGTACTAGAATAATGTGTTTGCAATAGGGATGCAAACTATAAAATCAACTAGTGTGTGTGATTTGTTAGAGACTTTAGATTGTAAGCTCTGTTGCGGCAAGGACTGATGTAAATGATATCTACAAAATCTTTGTGAAATGTTCTATATTGGCACAGTATAAAGAATAAAAATACTACTTGCTCCCAAAAGCTGTGTATCAACTCTACAGGTATGGAATCTTTTATCCAGAAAGCTACGAGTGTTTTTATACACTCATAACATTTATAGCAGTGTGTTTCAGACTTCTTGGGCTCGTGCTTCCTATTGTAGTCCAGTATACTTTGTAGTCCAATGAGTCCCTGAATAGTTCTATACATTAAAGATAACAGAAAAAGAAACACAAAGAGTAGCCACTTACTAGCCCTAGAAAAAAAATTAGATACATATTGTACTACATCTTCTAATTTTAGTTACTCCAGAAATTCTTAACGTTATTAACAGGAAAAAGGTTAATAAGTGGGGGGCAATTTGTTAGGCACCCCCAGAACTGTTCTGTTGAGTGACATCTTGTCTCTTGTCCAGGGATCCCTTGGGGCTGCCTTGATGGGTGCACATGTTCCCATTTTATTCACTAAGTTTGTATTTTACTCTTAGGTACATGCATACCCTGCCAATATCAGCTGCAAGGGATCGCTAGGACAAGAGACTAAATGGCGGCATGTTGCACCAACAATAGAGAGGAGTGTATGTGTACAGATTGCATACAAATATTGACTGATACAGGAGGTAAAATAACTCTAGGACCTGCATTAGGGTAAAGAAGATTTATTTAATGCATCTACTATCTGTCTCAACAAAGACCCAAGGAGTCTGCTGTGTTTATTGGCTGATTACACATGTGGTGAATTCTCCGCCAGGGAATTTCCAGGAAGCACTACCACTAATATGTCAAATTCACTCTTTGTATAGCTCCTGTCATGCATTTCCCATTTCATGCCAGGCTCAACTGGTGTTCTTCAACTGCCCCAAAAGGTCCAAAATTAACCCTCTGCCTCCATTTCAGTTGAATAGCCAATGGTTACTACTGCCTTGCAGTGCTGGAAACCTACGGTCAATTGCAGCCAGGCTATCTGCAAGGAGTTTGTATTCTATCCCCTTGCTACCATGGGTATCCCAACACCAAAAACATACAGACAGGTTAATTGGCTCTTAATTAAATCAACTAGTGTGTGTGATTTGTTAGAGACTTTAGATTGTAAGCTCTGTTGGGGCAGGGACTGATGTAAATGATATATATATAATCTTTGTAAAATGTTATATATTGGCACAGTATAAATGATAAAAATACTACTTGCTCCCAAAAGCTGTATCATAACTCTACAGGTATGGGATCCATTATCCAGAAAGCTTCCATAGACTCAATCTTATCCAAATAATCCAAATTTTAAAAAATGATTTCCTTTTTCTCTGTAATATTAATACAGTGCCTTGTACTTGATCCAAACTAAGATATAATTAATCCTTATTGGAGATATTGGGTTTGTTTTATATATCTATGATTTTCTAGTCGACTTAAGGTATGAAGTTCAAAATTATGGAAAGACCCCTTTACAAAAAACCTGAGGTCCAAAGCATTCTGGACAACCCGTCCCATGCCTGTATTATTCTTTCTAGAAGCTGTGCAATTCTAGGTGAATTTTATGTGAACATGTTTTGGGGCACTTTCATTGTCTGGTGCTACTGGTCCTTTAATTAAATAGCTAGGGTTATTTTACTTCCCTTCGGGAGTACATTAGTTGCATGTCTCCTAGAATCTCGTGGATAAAATTCATTGGAACGTTTATGTGCACATTTAAATAATATAGCTCTTTACATTTAAATAATATAGCTCTTTTCATCCTTTCCATAATGTATACAGTTGCATTTTCTTATTATTACTTTTCTTTTCATCCTTTCTATAATGCATACAGTTTTACATAGGTAATGCTCCTATTTACTCTCTTCCTGCATCTAGCTTTGTTTAATTACCTATAACTTTTTCCCCATTTCTTCTTTGTCATCAACAATTTGTGTGCTGAAGTGCATCTAAAATGGATCCAGTTATGCCTTGCTGCTTAAATGTTCAAAGTAATGAACCATGTCATTGTGTTTCCTAGTACAATCTATAACCATAGATATTGCCTTGCCGCACTGCTTTCTAAAGCGTGTAGAAAGTGAATTCCCTGTTACTTTTACTTTAGTTTTGTACTTAATGATACATTAGCATACTGTAAAGGCTTGAGCTATGATTATATATATATATATATATATATATATATATATGTGTGTGTGTGTATGTATGTGTATATATATATATATATATATATATATATATATATATATATATCTCATCATAGCTCAGGCCTTTACAGTATGCTAATGTATCATTAAGTACAAAACTAAAGTAAAACTAACAGGGAATTCACTTTCTTTACGGTTTAGAAAGCAGTGCGGCAAGGCAATATCTATGGTTATAGATTGTGTGTGTGTGTGTGTATATGTATATATATATATATATATATATATATATATTTGCAGTTTTTCACGATAACCATGAAAGAGAACTGTAGAGATCGCACTCGCAGGACTTAGATTAGATAAAAATATTTATTAGTAGATACTCGCTGACATTTCATCTGATGCAACAGCCTTTCTCAAAGTGAAGGGGGGATTAAACAAACGGATTAAATACATGGTGTGGCGGGAAGAAAAATAGCCGAGTGACAAGGGAAGTGACGTGAATATGACATCATACGAGAAAAAAATTTACAAGAAAAAATTCTGTGAAAGAGTGAAAAATATTTGTACAAACACAAAATAACAAATTAATTAACAAATAAAGTATTTAGAATGAGTAGTTATATATTAATGCATTGAATCGCTAATACGCATATATCGTTGTCACTGTGTGGCTCCGCTGAATGTAACAACAATTAAACCTATTCTGTTATAGTGTAGCTCATATAAGGAAACCATCTGGGTCTTTTTTGTTTCAAAGTAGTGTCTAAAGATATGCATCAAACAAGAGATCAAAAGAGGGAGAGAAGAGAGAGCAGGAAACAGAAGCCACTGTGTTACGAGATGTACCATATTCATACTGTAGTTCAACTTGGCTCATAATAAGATTTATTAGACAATTTTTCCATGAAAGTTGCCCTTTAATAATGAACTTTATGAAAGTTAATCTTCCCATATTTCAAAGTTTTCTGGATAATGGGTTTCCGACTAATAGACTGCATAGATATATGTGTATACTGTATACTTATATTTGCAAGGGAAAGATATACCATATTTATGGTTTATATTGTTACATAGTTAATTTAAGTTGAACAAAAGACAGTTATCTCAAGTTCAACCCCTCCAAATGACTCCCAGTGGTGTGTGTACTTTTTTTTTTTTTTACAAATACAGCCTTCTAAATCTTTTTTTTATTATATTTTTTTTATATAGGAGAAAGAATAAAAGCATAAAAACCCTCCCTATTTTTAAAATAACTTCATGTATGAAACATAAAATAATAACTTTATATACTTTGTGAATTAGATATGCAACCTCATGGAGAACTACAAAAAAGCTTCTGGAAACCATAAGGAAATGCTTCTCCAGAATGTCATGTCCTCGTTTGGGTCTTTCAAGCTTCTAAATGGCATGTTCATGATTGTTGTGATTGAATCTGTCTTGTTGCTGGTCATTCGCTTCCTCTTCTCCCTTCAACTTTTCTGAACATAATTGTCTTTTGCAGTGAATGGGGTCTTTTCATATGTCCTGCATAAGACCGCTTCAGTCTGGTCAGTTGTGTTTCAAGTGAAAAGCCAGGCATGATTTGGTCACGGATTCATTTGTTTGTTTTCCTTGCCACCCACTATTACATTCAATGACATCAGGACTTGACTTGTCTTGATTCTTCATTGTCCAAAAAGAATCACAAACTACCATAGCCGGGACAATTATAATCTTTAGTTTTATTGGCATCAGTACATGTAAAGATCTTTTCTATACCTGTTATGCTCATTCTCCCGAGTGCCAGCCTGCATTGTATTTCTTCCTTGATCCTTTCTTGTTAATAATTGATATGAGGAGGGAAAACCTGTCTATATCTATATCTTCACCATCAACTCTTGTTATTTGCTTTTTCTAACCTTTTTTTTTTTTTTATAACCTTTTCTTCCTTATATTTTACTGTAGTCCCTTCTTTCATTCTTTAAATTAACTTATAAGGGTTTTTATTTCTCCTGCCTTGCTTTCTCTTACTGTTTGTTCTGCATACACACCAAATATATAAACATTTTACTCTTGCTAAGCTAAGGGAACATCTGGACTGATGATTATGCAGTCATCTATCAATACAGCAAGCTCTATTTGGAATTGCTTATATTGTTTGTTGAATGGGCACCTTTCTGATACTGTAGAAAGAAGAACTTTAAGCAACCCTAAGCAACACAAATGTTTATAGACAGGTACTGCCCATCGCACCCTTATGAATACATGTGACTGCATTCCTTCAACCAGGACTGGACTGGGATTCCTAATAGGCCTTGGCATTCCTAGTATACAGAGGCCCAAACAGCCCCCACCAGCCCACGTAATAGTCACTTTCAATGGCATCTTACAGCAGCCCCTCTGGCATTTGCCAGAACCCGCAGATTGCCAGTCTGGGCCTGCCCTCAACCAACCCTTAAATGTGACACCTCAGTGACTGGTTGATAAATTGGGTTGCCTCAGAAGCATGCAGTCCCTCATCCAATTACCATATGTCACAACCTCAGTGATGTTACATAACATGACCAATTAAATCAATCACCCCCCCAGGTGAAAAAAATCTAAATAAATAGTAGAAAGAAGCTATGAACTGTAGTGCTATACAGAGTGAATGATAATGCAAACCTTGCAGAAAATAGTGAGTTTTTATAAAAAACTAAAATTGCAACCTAGTGGAGGCAGAGGAAAAATGGAAAGGATAGGTACTTTGTTTCCACATTTATATGACAACTATAAAGCTTTTTATTTACTCTAACAAACTGCAAGCTGGCACATATCCGCACAAGATATGCTCCACCTGTTCTCCACCTGCACCTGTATGAGTTACAGCACATAACCTCATTATATATTTATGTGCCAATATTTAAGAGGCATGTTTATATGTAAGGAACCGTATAAATAATTGCCTAGACCACACCTTGAAAATGAGGTAATGCTATATTTGTGCAGCAGTAGTCTGTTAGCATTAGAGACTCTTAACTGACTAAGAAGGTTAAGACGGGACAGTCATGTTGGCAAAACAGTCAGGTTTAGGAACTTCAAGTAGCAGCTACTTACAAAAGCAGAACTATCAGCTAAAAATGATCAACTTTTAATGTAGATGAATGTTTTGAAAAGTAAATTTTTAGTGTCACTATCACTTTAAAGTAACTTGAACAGGTTTAGAGACAGCTTAGCTGCTGAATTTGTTGGTACCAACAATGTAATCCACAGAATTGCTGGTTTTATAGACAGGGATGAGTATGTCTAAATAAATTGTAATCCCTTATTGTTCTGCCTCCCCATCTGCTCCCCAAAACCTGTCTACTCACCAAATCTTAACCTGTTTGCATATTTATGGCATAGTCCCATCCCCTTTGTCATGACTCCACCCCCATTAAATCACAACTTTGCTCCTCTTGGTCCTCCTCCTTCATTGGTCAGTAATGTTCAGAAGAAAAGGTGGCACCCCTAAATAAGAGATGTTTTTATTTATTCACCTCAGCACATACTGAGTGTTTTCATTTTTTTTTTTTTTTTTCCCTTCCTTTATGTCAAGACTCCACTCTGCGTTAGAACTCTGCAACACTGGGCTCCAACACTCCCCTGAATCGTTAATCCCTGCTGCACATTGCAAATGGGGAATAAGTGTAATATCTTCCACCCCTCCCCCAGAACAAATGTAGCACTTGCCTCATTTATTTCTGTTAAACCATTCAGTATACAGTCTTGTGTACAGCCACCTGGGATGTCTGATTTTGACTGGATAGATATAGGCTTCACTAAATAAAGGGCTGATTAGTAATAAGTTCAGTAGTGTGTTGCAGACGCTATTGATTTCTATAGAAGCATGCAGTATGCAAATTAACGAACTAGTAATCAGCTTTATACTCTAATTCTTTTTCAGGTGTCTTGTTAAAAAAAAAAAAAAAGCCCCATCTAGAAGCCTGCAGCGTTCCTCATGTTTATTAGCATTTGTCAGATCTAAGTCAGGGATTTCCAAACAGCTTCTGTTGAAATGCATGTCGCACACCTAACAAGAGTCCATTCTCTACTGAATGAGTATAGAATACATGTATTGCTTAGCTGGGCAGAAATCATTACAGATATATCTAGAATGTATTGGATTATTGTATTATTAAGTACTTTTCAATGAAGGGATATGGGCTTTTTATCAGTTTTAAAGGGCTGACTCTCTGTAAACACTGCAGGGGTCATTAATTTAAAAAATATACATACCACGGAGCAGCAGGGTATCTGTAATAAAAAATATCCTTTATTTCTGACAAACAGCTTATGGAATGGAACCTTTAGGCTTTATGCGTAGGTTTCCAACACTTCCTCAGAAGCAAACTCAAGATCCCATAATACAATTCCCACTTTATAGACACACACAACCACTCCCAGTAAAAACATTAACCCTCAATATGCAAGTATCAATGTATAAACTAGCTACAATTTGCCATCATATCAATATTAATTCAAACATAGGAATGGGACCTGGTATCCAGAATGCTCTGGACCTGGGATTTTCTGGATAGAAAAAAACATTTTGGACCTGGATCCAGATAACGGATCATTCTCTAATTTGAATCTTTATACCTTAAGTCTACTACAAAATAATGTAAATATAAAATAAACCCAACAGGCTGGTTTTGCTTCCAATAAGGATTACCGGTAATAATATTTTAGTTTGGATCAAGTACAATGTACTGCCTTATTATTACTGAGAAAAATAGGAAATATATATAATTTACAAAAAAAATTGAATTATTTGAATAAAATGGAGTCTATGGGAGATAGTCTTTCTGTAATTTGGAGCTTTCTGGATAACAGGTTTCTGATAATGGATCCCATACCTGTACTATAGAAGCTCAGGCTGACAAAACGGAGTCCATCAAGTTCAGACACTATATTGAATCGTATTAGGCAACAAGATGGAAGAAATGCCTTCTAATATGGTAGTCTGATTTACTCATGGATCATTAATTTTACTTTTCTTAGAACTGTAACCCTGAAGTTATTTAGTGGCTAAAGACCATCTACTGATTTCTTTAGTTTAGCAACATGATCAGCCATTCCTCCATAGATAAGGTAGTAGCAAATTTGAATAAAGTGTTACTTTGCAGATTTGATGTATTAATATGGCAATTAAATCTCATTTATAGGTCAACAGAAGGCATCCTATATTGCATGTGTTGGGTTTGTACACTCAGAAAAAATACAAGCAAAAGGTGGTATCAAAAAAAGAATCTCTTTATATATAGTATAGCAATACAATGTACATCAATTAAAATAGCTCATCAAAGCAATAGATATATACAACAATCCCCCTTGACAAAGGGTACTGTGCCGAAACATTGAGTGCCAATTTCACACATGCACACTCTCTGCTGGCGCTGGGCCCGGCCAGGTTGCTTAGGGCATCTGGCTGGCCCGGCCCGGCTCTGTTCTCATTGCTGGCAAGTGTATCCGCTCCTTGTTGTTCTTGTTTTTTGCCTTAAACATATAACGGGCTGGTATGGTATGTATCTATATCTGATAATATTGTTGTGTATATATTGATTTAAGGAAATATCATTTTTATTGATGTACATTGTATTGCTATACAATATGTAAAGAGATTATTTTTTGATACCATCTTGTGCTTGTATTTTTTCTGAGTATGCAACCCCAACTCATGCAATAATTAAATCTTATTTGACACAATTTGTTAAAGGAGAACTAAACCGACACAGAGACAATAGCCTCAATGCACTATGCTCCATTGTCCTCCCTCTCTGCTTCCTCCCCACAGAGTCTATTACTTGAAAGTGTCCCTGGATGTAAGGCTGAACTATCAATGCAGAGTAGTGCAGTGGTGTTCTCAGGTGGCATTTTCTGTATCTTCAAATTTTTTCTCTAATGGTTTGCCAACACTAAGCTTTTTGGAGCATGCACAGTTCGAGCCAGTCTGACATTAGCGACAACTCTGCATGACCTGTAAATCTTTGTAAATCACCAAAGGAAAGAAGAGTATCTAACGATACAGAAGATGACACCTATGAGCTTGATAGGTCAGCTTTACATCCAGGGACACATCTGCCCGCAGTTTGAAAGCCATAGGGAGCAGCAGGACAGCAGATTCTCCCCCTACATTGGTGAGGATCATCTGGCCCTAGCCTAAACAGGGTGAAGACAGGAGGAAACATTTTTGGAGAGTGGACCTATAGTCTAATGTATTTCTGCTAGGTCCCTGACATCTGAAAGTATCAGTTATCAGCAGTTAATTGTATAAATGTGGAATCAAAAAATCCCATCAGCAATCTGCACTGCAGTACAAGCTGCCCCCAAAAAACGTCTCTCTAATTCTAATGCAAACGAAGGGTCAGCTTCAATGGTAGCATTCAGTTAAACAATGCTGTGCCAGTGCTACAGAAGAATTATCTTTTATCATAATCAGCAATCTGCCAATATGCTGACATGTCCAAGAAAGGATGGCGGTAGTGTAACAGTACATAGGAACAAAGGTTGCAACAGGGCACATTTAATAGATAATCTAAATCACTGAGCCAGAACACTTTACCTATGGTTGGATGGAGTTAAAGCAACTGCAGATGGAACTAAGGTTTGTGCAGGTAATCAAAATGGCAGCTGACAAAGTGGCTCTGTGCTTTAGAACAAACACTTTATATACAATTCTGTACAGTGTCTGTGTTTTAGAACTATTTGGGTAGAAATCTTTTTACACAACACTCATATAAATTAATCATTTGTGCTGCAGAGTATATTACCGTGGCTGAGTAAAGCGATTAGATCAGTATTTCATTTGTTAGGTTAATGTGGAAGAGATTTCCATTCACATAGAAACCATAGAAATCAAACTTGCCTTTTACACACTTTGCCAAGAATTGCATACACTGTTTATTATTAATGACAAGGTCCTACTGTTGGACCACAGCACAGAATTTTATGTAAGTGCATTCAGGGGTCACATTGAGATGCCACGGTTAAATCTAATTTAGCTTCGTGAGTATAAAGACAGGAAGTTGCTTTGTTTACAAGAAATCGAATAACCACAAAAAAAAACCTGAAAAAGTCCATAGCTACTTTCATTTTGAGCAAAAGGACTATTTTTTAGTTATAAAGTGCGAAGGCAAGTGAAATGCAGTAGCCTTTAAAAACATTGTGGTCAACTTTTTCCAAAAGTTTTTTTTTTAAATTATATTTATTTCTTACAGTTGTATGTATTTAAAGAATAACAAGTAGTTCTTACAGAAATAAAGTACATTGAGCACTGGAGCTACTGACTTCTGGTTTTAACAGTAAGTCAAGCTAGAAGGAATTTGGAGCACACATGTAGGATTTTGTAGAGTAGACATCTCCATGTTTGAAAAGGCAGTACACAACCATAAGAAGGATTTTATTCAGTATATATGCATAAAGCACTGTAAATAATTAGGTTTTTCCAAATTAGGTTATTATTAGAAGGGGATAGAACTGCTTTTATCTTAATTTTTAGTGTTGGGGCATTTTCCCTAGAATTGTTTCTGCTTTGCATATAAACAGAGAAGCAACCAAAATGCTGTACTTTTGGTCCCATAGGACACTGACTCTTATCATGGATGTATAACTAAAATTGTGTCAAGAAAAAAAAAATTGCTTGTGTTGTTCGTCAGAAAGGAAAAATAATTAGTTTGATATGTACCAGGAAATAGCATACCTGTTTCAATAATTTTAGCAGTATGTCTAGGACTTCCCTTTCCTTCAGGTATAAGTATTGCATGCTTTCCACTGTGGAGAGCAACATCCAGGAATGGAGCATTACTCACAAAATGGGATTGTAAATGGTAATTTGGTCATAAAACTTGCTGCAAATCTTCCTGCTATGCATTTCGATACCCGATACCATCTTGGATCTGAGTCAGAGGTGTAAGAGGGGTCCTGAAGTTAACCAAACAGTGTATTGTATGATGCACGGTGACAGAGAAGAAGTTTTGGCATGGCTTCAGTTGGGATTGGTGAGAACTTTTCATTACTAAAGGAGACAACCCCCCTTTCCTTGTAAGTGCCTGGAATATCTTTGTGGATTAGTGCACAATTGCCATTTGATTGACTTTAATGTATTTACCACTAGGATACTAGTGCACCTTTGATTGTTGACTTGAGTGACTTTAAATTGGATCTTGCATTTACAGAACTCTGACAGTTGCCCCAATCTATATATTTGAATTATGAGGGTTGTTTTCCATTGAATACAAGCTGCCATAGATTTTTATGAAATATTTGTAGTGATCCTGTTTTATACGAAATGTGAAATGTGTGTGTGCTATTGTAGATGTGTGTGTATTATTGTAGAGGTCAATACAAAGTTTTTTAATATGTATTTATGAATTGTTAGTTGGATCTTCTGTTCCACATTTTTGATATCGATTATTTATTGCTATCCCCAAAGGGGCTGTAGGGGATTGGTGGGGGTTTAATCATAGTGGTATGGGACCTGTTATCCAGTATGCTTGGGACCTGGGGGTTGCCGGATAAGCGATCTTTCCATAATTTGGATCATTATACCTTAAGTCTACTTAAAATGCATTTAAACATTAAATAAACCCAATAGGATAGTTTTGCCTCAAATAAGGATTAACTATATCTTAGTTAGTTGGAATCAAGTGCAAGGTACTGTTTAATATTTCAGAGAAAAAGGAAATAATAAAATTAAAATTTAATTAATAATTTAATTCAAATAGAGTCTATGGAAGATGGCATTCCTGTAATTCTGATCTTTCTTGATAACTGGTTTCCAGATAACTGTACAACCTTAAAGGTTTTTTTTTTTGCTGATAAAGATTTACACTTTTGCATTTACAGCTACACAGTGTCCATTGCACCAATGATGACCATGTAATCAATTTATACAATAAGAATAATGGTATTAAACAGAGATAATGTCCTTTACTGTTCATTAAATGCTTCAACTCTAACAAGTGGATTGTACAACGAGAAGAGCATATCTCGATTCTTAAATCATGCAAAAATGTGCACATTTATTTAATTAGTAACTGAACATTTTATTTTACAGTTCTAGCCAGTTTTATAGGAATTGTTTGCCATCCAAAAACACACATGCTCGCTTTTACAGCTGGAGCCATCATAAGCAATTAACTAAGGAGAACATCGGGCCATGTATTACACAGTTGAATTGGTCCCCTGAGATCCTGTTTTTTTTTTTTTTATTAATCAAATTATTTTGACATATTTAAATACAAATGTGGCCTGGGAAAGTACAGTGTATAGCAAGTGCTAGCCTTTACATTTTAAAAGGAAATTCACCCATTTTTACGATGGACAAAGTTTATAAAATCTGCATTGTTTTTTTTAATGGGAAAGATCTGAGCGCTAGTGATTCAATTTAAATATTGTGCCTATGATGTCACTAACACCCATTATGCCCTCTCAGTTAAATCATGTTTTGCCAATGTTATGGTGCATTTATGTTTATCTGCTAATATGCGGACATTCTTTCAAAAAATAATGTCAGTAGTGTAACCGTACACAGCAACAAAGGGTACAAGAGGGCAGTTTTTACAGATAATCTAAATACTGTATAAAGCAAGTGCTTACATTTACATTTTGAAAGTCATAGGTTCCCATCGTTACGTTTATTTTTGTTTGCTATTTATTTATTCCTTAATGGACATCTTTACTTTTATAAGGAATGTACCTACTTTTGTAAACTATGAAGCTATTATCAGTCACTAAAGAGCTAGTTATGTTACTGTAGGTGCCAGGCCGCAAGTTGAATTAAAGTAGACCTGTCACCCAGACATTGTATAATAAAAGTCCTTTTCACATTAAACATACATCCCAAATTCCTTTTTTTATTAAAACATCCATACCTGTTATAAACTTGTTTAAATATCTCAGCTGTCAGTCATATATATTTGTAATTTTGTATGCTTTTTTTTCTGCATGCAGATGAGATGACAATAAATTGGACTTCAATAGCTATATTGCCTGCCCTTTTCTATGCCTTAGGAATAGAGGCAGGGCAGGCAATTACTTTCACTTTCCAATTTGCACTTCCTAGTTGTCACTGCACTCCTCTCATTCCCCTTCCCTGCTGTCATCTAACTGTGTAGTCAGTGCATAGACATGGGCATCAGGTCCACTATTTTGGAACAAAAACAAGATTTTTGGATGATGCAAAGCTTGCCTTAATAAGTGTCCACAAAATGCCGCCTGTCTGTTTGATGTGCTTGTGAGACTGAAAGAAACAAGATTGATATCATTTATATAGTTTAAGTGATGTTTATTATGCTTGGCTAACACCATAAAATAGGATATGGCTTTATTTCTCAGGCATACCGCCTAACTGCCCTGTTTGTCCCGATTTTGACATTTCAGCCTGCAGTCCCGGATTGTTACTGAAATATCCCAAATTTCTCTTTGATCCCTTGCACTGATGCCAGAAAAAGATAAGCACAAAATAAAAAATGTGGAACCGTGTTAGCCAGTAGCAAAAATAAATAAAAAAACAAACAAATACAAAAAGTATTGTAGAAGTGATACCTACAAAGTTTCTAAAACTTAATTCAATAAGAGGCTTTTTGGCAGAGAGCCCAGAATACTCAGCACCTGCACTTAGATACATCTATTTAAGATAAGTAAAGAAACAATTGTAACTATTTTAGATAAGCAGGTCTCTTGGGAGAAATGAGACTTGCAGCTTAAAGGGCAATTCACTTTCATTAGCAAAACTATACTAACACACAAAATATGGCCCTACCACCCCCAGAAATGTGTTCAGACTTTCCATAACCTGCCAATTTGTTCAAAGTAAACATGGCAATTAGGGAGGGTGTCCACAAAATGGGTGTGGTTAAACAATTTTGCATTGACTTATACAGGACCTTGACAGGTCTGAGATGGTGAGTTTTCCCTTTACGGTGTTTTGCAGCATTTGGGGTGTAATAAATCTAAAACAAATTTAGTTTTTTTTCCCATGAAAAATGAGTTTTTGCCTCAAAAAGACCGACCAGAAAAATACGAGATTTTATAAATAACCCCCTATGTGCCACTTTTGTGCGTTTCTAGGCAATAGATTTCATTACAAGACACAACTTTTAAGCAGGAGCAAAGCAGGAGGGAAGTACAATGCGCCTGGCCTGCACATTCTGAATAATTCATAAGCTAGGGGAATGTCAGGGGTTGCCGAATGAAGGCACTACTGCTTACACAATGGGGGTAGCAACTTTTGGTTATCAATTGTGGGAGCACCTGCTGGTGACAAATTCGGAAGCAGCAAATAGCCCCCATGCTAACAGTTGCATGCATTGCTCTAGTAAATTGGGTTCCCCTTTCTTTGTGTGGGGAGGGAGCAGCATCAGATCTGCTGCCTCGGGCGCACCTTTTAATAAAATAACTGTTAAACTAGAATCACTTTTAAACACAAGTAAACATAGGCAATGAATGTAAGTATATGTCTTGCTAGAACACCTGTCCCCAATGTGCCACTTACTATCTGTTCTAATGGCAGAAGCGTGACTCCTGGTACATGAAATCTAATCATTATCAATTATTACTAAAATCTTTTTTCTGCAAAGGTTCTCATTCATCCAGGTCATGATATATCTACAGTAAAAAGTCAAATCAACTCCAGTTAATTTCACTTATTACTATAGATATTAAAATCTTTTATTTTGAATTAAGATATTACCCAGCACTTAAAGGAGAAGGAAAGCTTCCAATAGATTAGCCATAACGGGGCAAACTAGAACACCATTTCTATTCTTTATAATGCTTTTCAATACCTGAGTAAACAGCTGTAGACACTGTCTCTGTTTATGATAGCAGCTGCCATATTAGCTTGCTGTGACTTCACTTCCTGCTCCTGCTCATTCTTAGCTCTAAGCTTCGATTACAGCAGGGAGGGGAGGAAATGAGGTGTTTCTTTTGAAAAGAGGACTCAGAGCAGCATTGCGTTGAGGGTTTACTACTGTATTCATATAGGCCTTTCTGATAAAGCTTACTTAGTTTTAACCTTTCCTTCTCCTTTAAGAGATTGTTGATAATTGTATATGTCCCTGCCCAGTGTAACACTGAAGTTTCTATTCACAGCACATGAAGTCTTGTTTACCTGCCTGCTTTTGGGTTTTTTTTGTATTGTGAGAGGAAACCAGATTGCCCAAAGGAACCCCATGCAGACCCCATGAGAACATACAAAGTTCTTTGCACCTCAGGACTGCAGCACTGAAGGGCAGTCACAAGTGAAACACTTATCTAATTGAAATTGTTGCACTAGTTTGGGAAAGTTACAATTTTGCTTTACTGAAAATCTAGCGATTGGATAAAAATTGCAAAATTTATTGCAGTCAATAAGCTTTATTTCTCCTTAAAGGAGCAGTTCAATGTTAAATTAAATTAAACTGGGTAAATAGCTTGGCTGCAAAATAAAAAATGTTTGTAACATAGTTAGTTAGCCAAAAATTTAATCTATAAAGGCTGGAGTGAGTTGATGTCTTAGAACAGAACCCAACTTCCTGCTTTGCAGCTCTCTAATCTCTTAGTTAGTCTTGAAGGGGGGGGGCACATGGGACATACAGTAATTATTCAGTTAGTTTGATTTTGATCCTTAGCATGCAGGTCAGATTCATAAGCAAACTGATGGAACAATTATGTCCCATATGGCCCCTTCAAGTCACTGATTGGTTACTGACTAGTAACAGGTTAGGGAGGAAAGGAGGAAGTTGGGTTCTGGCTATTATTTTAGACATCTGTTTACTTCAGCCTTTATAGATTTAATTTTTTGGATAAAAACATATATTTACGCAGTTCCTTTAAGTTTGCTACTAGTCTGGTAAGGTAACCCAAAGAATCCAGTAACTAGGTAACAATTACCGGTCACCTGTTTTAATACAAACATTCAATTGGTTGCTCAGGGTTACTAGATGTAAAGTTACTAGATGTAAGGTTACCTTACTCGATGTTTGAAAGTTGCGTAATTGCTCTTAAATTGCACTGTTCTACCAAGGACACTTGGTAGAACTGAAAATGTATTCAGTTGTAGTCTCATTCAGCTTTGAAAACTATGAAATACATTAGAGGCATTTGCATAGCTGTTAGTTATGAATATAGTTTGAGGTTTGTGGAGTGTACTGTTAAAAAAAAAAAGGAGATGCAATAAAAATTGTATGTGTTTGCATTTGTATATAGGTGTGTATACTTATATAATGCTCGGGAAACAAGTTCAGTGGCATTAGCCATTTCAGTAACCGTATTCATTTTGAATTGCAATCAGTCTCACAGTCACGTTAGAGCCAGTGAACCGTTATTCTATTACTAAAGGTCAAACGGAACACTAGTACACCAACTGCAAGAACCTTTGAAGTGGCCCAGAACGAGAGAATTTTGACTGCATCCGGAAACTCCATCTGACAGGGATTAGTAAGAAAGTCCCCCTCCAAGTCAGGAAATAAACAAGGCTGATAGGCATGCCATTTTCATTCAGGAGCTTCCTCTTGTCACTTTATTTAGCAGTGAAGTTTAAGATTACATGCTTTGCTTTAGTCACTATATAAACTGATTTAACTGCCACTTAGGGCAAGTATGATATACAGCATATATAGTTTATGGCATGTTCCTTGATCTTTGCTTTCTCTGTGTGTCATCTATTCAGCAATGTTAATCAATACCTTCTTGCTGAGCTGGTTTAACAGTCTTTGTGACTCTATGAATCAAGCAATCTCCCAAAATAATAAAACTGTATGCCAACATGCTTATTTTCTCTCAGGTTTCACTCATACTGATCTAGAGTTCCCCCCATAACATATCTGCACTTGCATCAGGCCCCTGTCTCATAACCTATTACAAAACCACAGCATCTTTTAAAGGAGAAATTTTGTGTAAAAAAAAAAAGAATTTACCAGTGCATTATACTCATTTAGATGAAGAATTAGAAGAATTGTGCTTAAAAAAGTAGTGTTTCAGGCTGATTTATTGAATATTTCTGCAAAAACCCTAATTATACCTCCCTCTTCCACTTCCTGCTCCCTGAATTTCCAGGCTGTGCATTACTGTAAGAGGAACCAATCCGCTAGGGAACTGAAGCTTGTCTGTGCTTGTGTGACTGAAGGGCTGTGATTGGCTGTCCACCTCCTACTGTGCTTCTGGCAGGGACCGTTAGGACATGGCCACCCCGCATTTGAAACACACAGGGACCAGTGAACATCTATAGGGAGCTCAATGAAAGGGTCGATTTTTAAAGATAATAATTAATAATAATAATAATTTTTAGCACCCTGTAAAAGCAACAACATATATCACTTATAATTGCCTACAAAATTAGTTTTTTTTTGTTATATATATCCTTTATGTCTCCTTTAAGTATTGAATATCATCAGGTGAAAATTCATTAACTCAAAATTTGCCAAATTCTCAAACATGGGCACACAATTAACCACACCCAAAGGTTAGTCCATATATGTGTCTCTGGTCATCCACGGGAATTGGGATCAATACCTTTGTTGTTGTTGTTCAGGTTCTCCTTTTCTGTCCTGTTTAATAATGATACTTCTCCCTGACCTTCATTTGTTGCCATATCTCTCACAACATAGTTACTTCCTGCCACCCCAATAGTAAATACCTCTCTTGCATTACTACTAAAAAGTATCAGGTAATGCTCTGGAGTAAATGCCCATTTATCTTCCCAATATCCTGGCCCATCCTTTGCCCTACTGGCTTAGCCATAAGTATCAAATCTCTGCAAGTGCATGCCTCTCTGCCAAAACACCTTGGATTTTTTTAAAGTGTGCCACTGCCAAATGTTGATATAATTTTTTGAGGAGTTCCCTGTTTCTTGAATATTATCTATAGTTAGTATGTAGGCCTTCAGGTAGCCCCCTTAGTGAGCACCTGGTATTCTAGATTCAAATTCACTTATGGGGTGTCATCCTGACTCGTGTATTGCATCTGCAAGGACATGCAGCAGGTGCCTCATGTTCTTCCCATCAGTACCAAGTAAGGGCATCATCCTGTTTTTCACTAGTCCTTGCTTTTTTCCCCTACAGTCTTTAGCAAGGATCTCCTCTTCCTTTACACTGATCTACACCACATGTCTCATTCTCCTTCCCATTGGTGAGATGTGGCTGAAGTAGATGGTATTTCTTTTTTTGGACTTGCCCATAGCTGCAAGCTCTTCAGGGAAATGATCATACTTTCAAACAACAAGTGGAGCCCCCCACCTTACTTCCCAGCCATGCAGAACTCAAGCAGCTGTTTGTTTCCCTGTAGAGCAGTCGGCAACTGTAGAGATCCGTATTGGATTTTATTTTTGCCTTTACATCCCCTTTACTGTTTCCAACTCCAGATGCAGGGACAAAGATCATGGAGCCAGATTAAAACAGATAAACTTGGATTCTATTTGAAAGATTATTTTACTGCAGCCAGGGTCAGACTGGGTTGCTGCCCCAGGGCCCCCCTCCTCCACCCCTGCTGCGCCGGCACCACGTGCATGCGCCGGCGTGCTGCAAATGCACACAATATTTTTATTATTATTCGTCGCGGATCTGGGCCGACCCTGGCTGCAGCCACTGTTTCTGCAGAGTTGGAGAAAGTTTCTTTTAAACAATGCAAAACTATAAAATCCACATTAGATTACATGACAACACAGGACCCAGTACAGTCTGCATATTAATCTGTCTTGCTGTTTCTGGCAGATAATATTTGACTTGTGCTGTTTTGATAATTTAAGACAATCCCTAAGCTTAACCTCCCAATTGAAGCCCAGACCACACTGAGCATGTGTGTAGTCTTGGTCTTGCAAAGATGTTTAACAAAGTTACAAGATGGTGTCTCCCTGTGGCCAACTTTGAAAGCATAAATCATTTGTTTGATTAGGCTTGTGGTGCAGTTTTATGTTTAGTATACATATGCATTTCTAGCATTATTATATTTTAGACTTTAGTTCCCCTCTAAATACCCATCACTGGACATACTCCACCTATTGCTGTAGGTTTCTGCAGAAATTAATTAATTTCAAGTAGATACATGGCCTTTGTTGGGGTGTTTTTGTTGCAGAGCCTAAAGAGGGACTGCATAGATTTCATGATATCCCTTATTAAAGTTGGTTGTTGATACCTGATTGTAACGTTCACAACGGGGAACCGCTGTAACCGAGGATAGCCACTCCAAGGGGAGTGGATATGGTGGGAGCCCAGGGGTGTCGCCATAGAGGTGATTGTAGGCAAAGACATGATGATGATGATGAAAGTAATAGTAGGTTTATTGGCAGTCAGAACACAGAAACACAAAAGGCAGGAACAGGCAAAAAGGCTAATCGAGGTATCCAGATGGTGAGGGAAAAATGGGGAACACAGGTACTCACTCAGGAAACAAGGTTTTCAGGAACTAGGCATACAAGGTTTTCAAGGTTCAGGTTCAGGTTCAGATTCGGGTTGGCAGGTCAGGAACAAACAGAATACATTCAATGACTCAGCCCTGAGCAAAGCTCAGGGCGGGGTTTATAAAGGGAAGGTGATTAGGAAATGGGAAACACATGAGGGTAAACGAGGTGGGTGGAAAACAGGCAGATTACCAGAAACAATAGACACAATAGTTCAGGACCAGTCCCGAGAGCCCCCAGTGGCTCATGAGGCAAGTGCTGCAAATCGCCAGAACAGCACCACCAGAGTTCAAGTCCTGGGCTGATCCTGACATTACCCCCCCCCCTTGAGGATCGACCTCTGGGCGATCCCAGGATCAAATGGTCCCCCATCCTTTTTAGTCCAAACACTGGGGTCAGGAGCCAGATCAGGAACATTGGCAGAATTAGGAGCCAAGATATCACAGCCAGAGTCGGAAGCCAGGACATGAAGACAGACAAGACCAATACAGGCACCCATTACAGGTGGCGGACCAGGAGCTCGGACACCCATCACGGGTGGCGGACCAGGAGTACAGGCACCCATCACGGGTGGCGGACCAGGAGTACAGGCACCCATCACGGGTGGCGGACCAGGAGCACGGGCACCCATCACGGGTGGCGGACCAGGAGCACGGGCACCCATCACGGGTGGTGGACCAGGAGCACGGGCACCCATCACGGGTGGCGGACCAGGAGCACAGGCACCCATCACGGGTGGCGGACCAGGAGCACAGGCACCCATCACGGGTGGCGGACCAGGAGCACAGGCACCCATCACGGGTGGCGGACCAGGAGCACAGGCACCCATCACAGGTGGCGGACCAGGAGCACAGGCACCCATCACAGGTGGCGGACCAGGAGCACAGGCACCCGTTAGAAACAGGAAAAGGCAAGCAGGTCCTCAGGCCCGGAGGCCAGGGCAGGCAGGTCCTCAGGCCCGGAGGCCAGGGCAGGCAGGTCCTCAGGCCCGGAGGCCAGGGCAGGCAGGTCCTCAGGCCCGGAGGCCAGGGCAGGCAGGTCCTCAGGCCCGGAGGCCAGGGCAGGCAGGTGCTCAGGCCCGGAGGCCAGGGCAGGCAGGTCCTCAGGCCCGGAGGCCAGGGCAGGCAGGTCCTCAGGCCCGGAGGCCAGGGCAGGCAGGTCCTCAGGCCCGGAGGCCAGGGCAGGCAGGCCCTCAGGCCCGGAGGCCAGGGCAGGCAGGTCCTCAGGCCCGGAGGCCAGGGCAGGCAGGTCCGGAGGCCAGGGCAGGCAGGTCCTCAGGCCCGGAGGCCAGGGCAAACAGGTCCTCAGGCCCGGAGGCCAGGGCAAACAGGTCCTCAGGCCCGGAGGCCAGGGGAACCGTCTGGGCTGCAGGCCCGGAGACTGGAACCGTCTGGGCTGCAGGCACGGAGACTGGAACCGTCTGGGCTGCAGGCACGGAGACTGGAACCGTCTGGGCTGCAGGCACGGAGACTGGAACCGTCTGGGCTGCAGGCACGGAGACTGGAACCGTCTGGGCTGCAGGCACGGAGACTGGAACCGTCTGGGCTGCAGGCACGGAGACTGGATCCGGCTGCCTTGGCATGGTAACGGGCACAGGCAGCTTTCAGGGAGCCGGCACAGGCAGCTTTCGGGGAGCCGGCACAGGCAGCTTTCGGGAAGCCGGCACAGGAGCGAGGACTGGCTGGGAAGCCGGCACAGGAGCGAGGACTGGCTGGGAAGCCGGCACAGGAGCGAGGACTGGCTGGGAAGCCGGCACAGGAGCGAGGACTGGCTGGGAAGCCGGCACAGGAGCGAGGACTGGCTGGGAAGCCGGCACAGGAGCGAGGACTGGCTGGGAAGCCGGCACAGGAGCGAGGACTGGCGGAGAAGCCGGCACAGGAGTGAGGACTGGCTGGGAAGCCGGCACAGGAGCGAGGACTGGCTGGGAAGCCGGCACAGGAGCGAGGACTGGCTGGGAAGCCGGCACAGGAGCGAGGACTGGCTGGGAAGCCGGCACAGGAGCGAGGACTGGCTGGGAAGCCGGCACAGGAGCGAGGACTGGCTGGGAAGCCGGCACAGGAGCGAGGACTGGCTGGGAAGCCGGCACAGGAGCGAGGACTGGCTGGGAAGCCGGCACAGGAGCGAGGACTGGCTGGGAAGCCGGCACAGGAGCGAGGACTGGCGGAGAAGCCGGCACAGGAGGAGACAAGGGCCCAAAAACTGGAAGTGGCCGATCTGACACAGGCCAGATAGCAGTTTGTAGTTCATCTTCATCTGAGTCTAGATCCTCCCAGTCCTCATCAAAGACTGAATCCTCCCAGTCATCATCGGAGACAAAATCCTGCCAGACATCATCAGTGAAATGGATGGCGTCTTCTGCAAAGCTCAGGGCGGGGTTTATAAAGGGAAGGTGATTAGGAAATGGGAAACACATGAGGGTAAACGAGGTGGGTGGAAAACAGGCAGATTACCAGAAACAATAGACACAATAGTTCAGGACCAGTCCCGAGAGCCCCCAGTGGCTCATGAGGCAAGTGCTGCAAATCGCCAGAACAGCACCACCAGAGTTCAAGTCCCAGGCTGATCCTGACACTGATACATGCATTTTAATGACGTATAACTACTTCTGTCAGTGTTGTTGCACTGTATCACAACAACAAACTGCATCTCTGTAAAGAACAGTCTATAATCCGTAAACAAGGCAAGATTATTCTGTATAACTCTAGAAGAAAAAAATCATTGTATTGTTTTAACTTCACAGGAATAAATGCTGATATATTGCTATTCGCGCCCATAATTTTAGCAAGCCTTGCAATGCACAGATATTTCTTTTTAGGAAATGAATTTGTCTTGCATAGATGTAATGTAATTTAATGTTACCTTGTCACAACTTGAAAAATATTTCTGGCCAACCGCATATTTTTCATAACTGTGCATATAAATCATTTTACGAATAGAAAATGTTCAGGGCAGCAAGCTTTAGGTCGTAGATATGTTTCTTGCATTTGCATTTTTTTTAAATTCTATTGACTGATTTTTTTTTTTTATTTGTTATGGTTTTTGAATTATTCTGCCTTTTTCCATTTTACACTTTAAAATACTGTCTAGGAAGCAACCATAAAAATCTCATACTTTATAAGGCTACACTTCAATGTTATTGACACTTATTGTTTATCTTTCTATAGTCACCCTCCATTCCAGATTCCCAATATTGTTTATCTTTCTATAGTCACCCTCCATTCCAGATTCCCAACAGACAAGTAGATCTAAAATCAGATGTTTGGACAGAGACAGTTGTTTTCTAATGTTGGTTCTGTAATATTTATCAATGGATCTAAGTGGAACAAGTAACGATCAGCCATTGCAGGGAAATGGATTGAACTGTGCATATATTTCTGTTTAATTTCCATGGAGGGAGTTAAAGGGGACCTGTCACCCAGATATAAAAAGCTGTATAATAAATGTCCTTTTCAAGTTAAGCATGAAACCCAAATTATATTTTTAATATATATAATGTTCAATATATATTTAATAATTCTTGCCGGTAATAAAAGCATTTAAAAGTCTCAGCTGCCAATCACAAATTGCCTGACCCTTCTCCATGCCTTAGGCATAGAGGCGGAGCAGGAATTTACTTTCACTTTCAATTCTGCACTTAGATTTCACTATCTCATACTTATCTAATTGTGTGTGAGAAGTGGTATGAGGTCTCCCATTCTGGCACATAAACAGAATTTTTCAGGATGCAATGCTTGCCTTAATAACAGTGTTTACAAAATTGCACCTGCCTTCGTGTTGTGCCTGTCAGTCCATTGGAAATGCAGATCGATGCACATTTCGGAGACTGCCAGTGCTCCATCTACCTTATTTTGTCGCAATTTTCCTATTGGCCAAGGAATTGTTATTCTGACAACCCAGAAAGCAAATACTCTCAAGCCACTGGCCATACTGTTTTTATCAAATCAAAAGCCTCTCAGTAGCTGATATTGTAATAATCGGCTCCAAACAGCCTCTGAATATACACATCATGACGCTGTGAGCCTGAGCTGAACGGTAATATATGAGCATCCTGCTTCAGTCTTTGTGGAGAGCTGGTCTTGTGATTTAATTCCTCTGCCAGGATTTATATGCTTGTTATGTGTGCTCTTCTGGATATAAGATGCATACCTGTATTCCCTGTCAGCAAGAGTTACACTCCTTCGTTTTCTCACGAGACTAAATATAAATTGTACTTTTATCCTTCATCATATTTCTTAAACCTGCAGTGTGCAGACATTTGTTTAACACAAAATATGTGACACAGAGACCCTTGAAATCCCTGTGCTGAGCAGGAGTACAGTATAAAGAGGAAGCCACGCTACAGTTTACATTACTTTATAGAACTTCTAAACACACCATTATGAATTTTCTGTCTCTTTGGAAGAATGTTCCATTCAAGTTCAAGTGTTTTTCCTTCTGCTAAGCTTCCTAGAACATATTTAGTTTATCAAAAGTATTACAAAATACTCTTATATAATGTAGGATATATGCTTTACAATCCCAGATGGAAAATGTGACTGTCAAAGGAACCCAAGCACTAGTGGCCAATTTAGTAGTGGCGAGATGTGTGGCAAACAGTTTTCGGAAGGTTCAACATATTGCCCTTGTTCTGTGTTTTTATATGGTCACGAAACTCCTCAGTAACTTATAATATCCTTATATTTTACATGAGGGGGTACTTTGTTATTACAATTTTGCTAATGAAGGTGAATTGCCCTTTAAGCGGCAAGTCACAGTTTTCCCAAGAGACTTGCTTTTCTTAAATTGCTACAATTGCTTCTTTGCTTATCTTAAATTGTTGCAAAAGTATCCAAGGGCACCAGACATTTATTCTGGGCTCTCTGCCAAAAACCAATTAAATTAGAAACTTTATATGTGTTTCTGGCTGTTCAGTGCAGAGAAATCAAAGAGAAAGTCGGGAAATTTCAGTAACAAACCTGGTACTGCAGACTGAGCTGACAAAATCGGTTTGCTAGAATTTATGGAAATAGGAACAAATATTCAGGGTCTATTGGTTGCCTAAATCCATCCAAAAGGATCTAAATGGATATTTAGGGGGTTATTTATCAAAGCCCTAATTTATCTAAATATTTTCTGAAAAAAGCCAAATCCGCTCGGGTTTTTTGGGCTTATTTATTAATACACTTTCCCAAAAATTGTGTTTGCGGGAAAAAAATCAGAAAAAAACGTAAAAAATCTATTTTCATAATTTTTTTCGGATTTTCCATCAGATTTTTACGATTTTTTCGTATTTTTCACCCAAAAACTCCGAATTTTGGCTGAAAACTTCAGGGTATTGCCAAAAACCGAGCACACATCAAAAAATTATTGGTACTCCCATTGACTTATATGCAACCTCGACAGGTCTGAGATGCCGGATTTTCAGATGCAGACTTTTCAATCCTCGGGGTTTAATAAATTCCGAAAAATTCATGATTTTTTAAAAGTCTTATTTTATAAAAAAAAAATCAGGAATTTTTTGTGATTTTTGCATTCGGAGTTTAGTAAATAACCCCCTAAGTGTAGGCAATTATTTCTTTAGGTTATTTTGAAGGTTTAAATATGGATATTACCTGTATCTCAGCATGCAAATGCTTGTCACATCTACTGCCCAAGCTCTGCTGTCAGTCAGGACTTGCAGAGTCTGACAGAGTTAACACTGGATTCAGTTTGTCAGACAACATCTGGCATTGCTACAAGTAATTAATTCATAAATCCAGTCTAGTGAGTTTGTGGCATTGAGCAGAATCAGCGGCATGTGACCTGTGCTGCTTCTTTAAAAAAAAAATATAAAAAAATAATTCAGTAAATATGTCTAATTTACCTCCTACCCATCTGTTTTCTTCTGCAAATCCTCCCCTCACCAAATGTATATTTTTGCTATGGTCTGCTGCATTTAATGAAAGGTGTATAGTATACACATTGGTTAGTACCTGTACTATTTAGCCATAACTACCCATGTCAATGATTTGTCTCATTCATTTCATCCTTTTATACTTTCTTCCGGTTAATGAGACAGGGTTTTTGCATTATATTGTGCAGTGTTAGTATTTGTAAAATTTAAAAGTATTTTTGACGAATTTTATAAGCTGTATGGGGCTTCCTCTTAAACCTTAGCATTTTATCTAAAATCTAAATGTATATATTGGATAGAGCCATTTATGTTCTATTACTATACGGTTCCTTAGTGATTTGCTCTTTGACTCTGCAGCGCTGTGCATACAAGTAGCATTATTTATATAAAAAATATACATATGTACTTATACATGTGTTGCTCCATATTGTGTTATGTGGAATCATGCTGAAATCAGGGTTGCCACCTTTCAAAGCAGCGGAGTGCAGGGCAGGTAGTGTTGGGGGCGGGTCAGTGACAGAAGAGATGGGACTGGTGATGTTTTGTGGGCGGGTTATTGACATCAGGAACGGGGCTATGATGTGATAATTGACTAATTACCGTATCATTCACATCACATCCTAATTGGGAAATCTGGACAGGTAGGTTTTACCCAGACAGCCCATTAGAAAATCAAGTTTCCTGGTGAAAACCGGACAGGGGGCTGATTTTGAGAAAGAATGCTGCATTGTAGGTAAAAATCATCTCAGATTGCACATATATTTATTTTTCCCTGTGGGCTTTAATACTAGTATGTGTTCTTATTGGAAACTAGCTGAAGGGAAGTGTGACATCTGTACAGGGTTCTGTGCCTTGCTGTGTACAGTGTTTTATTTGCATGATTAATCTGCAGTAAGCGCAGACATCTTACTACTCATTTTATAAGCTCTGTTACTCCTAATTATTCCCATGTGTTTTCGATTGACATAAATTCTATTCTTATCCAGGAACAGTATGAGACGTGCATTTGTATAATGTGCTATCTTATCATTGTACGTAAATTCATTTTGCTGTGTGTGGGAATGCTATTTCAGAGAGGGGCATTTTCTTTCTGCAGGCTGCACTAAAAATAACACATAGGCAGCAGTTCCCTGACGGCTACAATGTGAAAGCAGCAGTATAATATCACAAACAATCCTTGTTAAATATATGTGCAGGTAAGCCTGAAAGATCTAGGCTGGGGCTAAGCATAAGAGCTTCTTTTATGGACATTTAAAGTGCATTTTTGTAACAGCACTGCAGAAAAACCGAGTTTAAGAAGAGAGACAATGAAATCGGGCATCCTAGATATTCAACTACAAAACCAAGAGTTTCCTGGCAAAATAAAAATAGCTAGGCTCCCAAGGTGAACAGGTATACTGAAATATTAACATAGGGAGGCCCATTTATCAAAGGTCGAATTTCGAATTTCTGTGAATTTTTTATTTCGAATATACTCACAATCAAGGGTGGATTGAAAATTTGAATTTTTTAATTCCGATTTCGAGTTTATTTTAGTGTAATTTGACTATGGAATTCAAGTTGAGTTTAAAAAAAATTCATATTTGAAATTTATCATGTACTTTGTCTTTAAGAATTCAAATTCTACTATTCGCCATCTAAAACCTGCCCAATTGGTGTTTTAGCCTTTGGGGACCTCCCACAATCAATTCGATTTGAGTTTGTAGCTCGATCCTATTCACCCTTTTTAAAAAAAAATTGGGTTTTTTCAAATAAATTTCGTCGTTTGTTTTTTTTTTAATTGTGAGTTTATGGGAGCTGAAAGGAGTATTTAGAAACTCACGTAAACTCGAAATTCGTCCCTTGATAAATCTGGCCCTTAATATTCGAATATTCGATGGAATGGTTCAACCTGAAAATTCAAATCTTTTTTGATTCATATTCAATTCGTATGAATCATGTTTTTCTCCCGAAAAAAAACTTGAATGTCAGGAAGGTTATTAACATATCCAAATGGCTCAACAGACCTCTGCCATTGACTTATACATGATCTCGACAGGTTTTAGGTGGCGAATATTCGAATTAGGACAGTTTTAATGGTCGAGATATGATAAATCTTGCATTCTAATTACATTTGAATAGGGGGATTAAAATTAGAATGTGTGAATTTCAACACTCGAAAATTAGAATTTGAATTCAAATTTACTATTCGACCCTTGATAAATCGAACCCCTAATGTATTAGAATGACAGCCATTTATTTATCCCAAACAAAAAAATTATATAGCATTACATTAAAAAGCAACCAGAGAAAGTCAGACGTACAAAGAGATCACATACTGGCAAAAAGGCACACTGATGCCAAATACTACTCTTGCACAATCCACTTTTGTGCAAGAGTACTATATTTAGAATCTAAAAAACATATACATTGATATGAAGTACAGGTGTTAAATCGCTTATACAGAAAGATTGGGACCTGGGGTTTCAACATAAAGGATCTTTTTGTATTTTGCATTACTTCAAGCTGCTAAAAATAACTAAAAGCCAATAGGATTGTTTTGCAACAACTATAGATTTTTGCAGTTTAGTTTCCATCAAGTACAAGGTGCTGTTTTGTAAGAGAAAACGTAAAGCAATTTTTACTTCAAATGGACTCAATGGGAGATGGCCTTCCCGTAATTCAGAGCTTTCTGGATAACAAGTTTCTGTGTAGGGGATCCCATAGCTGTACATTGTATGCCCAAATACATCCTAACATGGACTGGTCATTGGCCAGTTTTATTGGATTCCTAGTGTAAATAAGTCTATGGAATGCCATAACAGTTCTTATGCATTGTTTATAGTTCCTTATTCTCTATCAACCTTCTCCTCCTAAACTCTCAAGCCTAGATAATCACTACCCCTGGATTTGATTAATCACAGTCATTCTGATAAATCAAAATTAGTGAGGAATATTTAGCAACAATGTTTGCAACCAGGGAAGATCATGGCAGCCATGGAGCACCAGTATGTCCCTGCCATACAAAGAAAGCATAAGAGAACACACGTGTTCATTTAATTTACTTTAATTTGTTGTGTAAAGTCTAGTCAGTGGAGGATGTTTATTGTTGTGTGCACAAACAAACTGTAGAGCAACTGACCCAGACATACAAGAAAAGCACCAAAGCTAAATTACTTCTTACCGTATCCATGGGTAGCTGCTATAAATGCTAACTTTTCTTACAACTAACTAGTACAGAAACAAAGGCACTGACCTTGTACTATGCCCTCTATTGAAAGATAACTCGTGGGAAGTGGCAGCCACTTTAACCTACCCATCTGTATTGATCTATATAGATATAATGAGGCACATGGGGCTAACTGTAGGCCTTGAGCCTAAATTGCTTGTGGGGTTTTCGGTAGCAAAAGAAAGCAGACCTAAAGTACTTATTTGGGTAGCAAGCTCACAGACCTAGAAATAATCTAAAGATCTACAGAAAAAGAACCAATCAATTCACTCCACCAGGAGCAGAGAAACTGACCTGACCTGCAATGTGCAGGCTCAGGATAAGAAACACATTCAGAGCTTTAGATTTTAGGAAATTGACCTGCAAACTTTGCATTCTATTGGGATTATTACTCGGGATCCACAAATCTTGCCTATGATTATAATGTAACATATAAGGGCAAAAAAATCATTACTTTATAAAGAGCCTGTAACATTAGAGATGAATTTATTTCTACATTTGGATCCTTTTATTTTGCATGTGCCCCTGACGAAGACCTAGGGTCGGACTGGAGCATTGGGGGCCCACTGAGACTGCAACCCAAAGGACCCTCCTGGCAGTCACCGGAGACCCCCTCCTGACATTTAAACTATGCCCACACAAGCATGTGTGAATAGCGTTGCGCCATGCACATGTGCGAACATCGGTGCGACACACACATGCACAAACAGTGGTCCAATGCTCGTATGCACAAACAGTGCAGCGCTATTAAGGTGAGCAGGTCTGGGCCGGGGCCTATCAGGTTTTTCCCGGTGTCCCGCTGTCCCAGTCTGACCATGGTGAAGACCCCATTTTCGGGGTTGAAACGCATTGGGTTTTTACTTTAGGATTGCAAAAATATATAATAAAATAAATTGCTATGGTTACACTGCTGTCACTCTATTTATTTTTACTTCTTCTGTACATTAGGGGGGTTGTCAGGCAGCCTTCAGAGAGTGAGCACCCATCCATTTGATAGTGATTGATATGGTGTGCCAAACTTACATATTACTATATTATCTACATTTGGATAAAACATAAATTAGCATCATGAATAAAGAGAATGCCAGCGTTAAAACATTTTTATTTTTGATGTTACTGTTTTTAGCCTTTTTTGACTGTGAACATAACATGTAATATGATTTGAGGATATAGATTAATGAAAAGAGACATCACTAAACGCTTACAAGCTTTGGGAAAATGTATATAATCTCTTGGTGAAGAAAATAATATGCCCAGAGGCAGACAGAGCCAAGCACTTAAGTATTTGAAAGGAAAAAAAAAAAGTGCTTTTAAAAAAGGACAAACATGCCCAATTTCTAAGTAGGAGTCATCTCTCATTTATTTGATCCTATTTAGGAATAGAGTGTATCTTTCTGTTTTTAGTCCTACCTGGTCCCTGCATGCTTGTTATATTCTTCCTGTTTAAAGATTATTCGGGGGGTCTATGTAAAGACCATATTAGAGACACCAGCAGCTTGAACAACAAAACTCCACCAGTAACTGACCATTGGGGCATTAAGACATGCACTTAGTCCACTGTTGCTTCCAATAGTTTGATAAATTAATTTATTACAATACAATTTTATGTAAACATAGGTAACTGGCTGCCTCTTAGATATTGTTGTCCAGTATAACATAAAGTTCCTGACCAACACATAGGGGGTTATTTACTAAAATCCGAATTTATCTCCTATTTTATTTAAAAATATCGCTCCAATTTTTCTGGCTTTTTTCCAAATTGCTTGAATTTTTGTGGCTTTTTTTCCCCAAATTGCTCGAATTTTTTGAATTTTTGCCATAAAACCTGAAAAAGTATCTGTTAAACCCAGCACAGTCCACAAAAACTTCAAATTGAGATAGGTTCATCTCCCGTTGACCTTGGCAGGTCTGAGATGGCAGATTTTAGAATTCGGGCTTTTTGCAGAATTGGGGTATAATAAATCTTGAAAAAAACAAAAAAAATGTTTCCTCTAAAAATTTTAGATTTTACCATTCAGGTTTTAATACATAACCCCCTTTTAATAAGCCCCTTTAACATTAGTTTGATCAGGCATATTCTATAGATACTTTTTTAAAATTTGATATTTATTTTATTTTTCTTCTTCTGGAGCTTTATAGGTTGTTTTGTCCTCCCATCAATGTATGTCAGTGGGTACAAGTGCCTGCTCTATAAATTTTAAGGGTTTTCTTTCGTTTGTCTTAGGGACTTCCCAAAGCCCCCTAGCTCCTCCACTGCAGACTTGCCTAAAATGTAATCTCTCAGTTTGGAATTGGCCAGTATATTTTTGAACTGGACTTTTTCTGAATCTGATGCAGGCTTCACTTGTGCATCAAATATCGACATATGTAGTAGAGTCCTGCGCAGAACCAATTTCAAAGACCTGGACCCGAAACCGCAACTCGCAGCCCCGACCCGCTAAAGGACTCTAACTTGTAAACATAATGGGGCAAATTCACTAAGCGCCGCAGTGCCTAATGCTAGCGTCAATTCGCTAGCGTTGGTCATTTTCGTTTCTTCGCAAAGTCACTAACGAACACTGGCGTAAATTCGCTAGTGTTACTTCGCACCCTTACGCCGGACGTAACTATTCACTAACGCGCGCATTGTACTGAACGCATTGTACCTTTTACGCCAGACTTCCTTCGCCACCTCAGACCAGGCGAAGCGCAATAGATTAGATAGGGATTGCTTCAAAAAAAGTTCAATTTTTTTTTTCTATATTATGGGTGATAGGCTGAAAAAGATCGAAAAATGTTTGGGGCTCCCCTCCTTCCCCCCTACATTTCCTAACTCATGGCAACTTAACTATACAGTGGGCACATGTGTAGGGCAAAAATTTTTTTTTAATGTTTTGAAGGTTTCCCAGGCATTTGTAGTGATTGTACGTATTCCTCCATTGAAATTTGAATTTGGTGGCATATGCAAATTAACCATCGCTAGCGTAACTTCGATTCGCTTAGCGAATCAACGCTAGCGCAACTTCGCAATCTTACGCTACCCCTGAGCGCAACTTCGGATTTTAGTGAATTTGCGGAGCGCTGGCGAAAATACGCCTGGCGAAGTGAGGCGAAGTTACGCCTGGCGCAACTACGAATCTTAGTGAATTTGCCCCAAAGAGAGGGTCCTGCTCATTAGAGCTTTCCTCTGCATCTTTCCTTAAAGAGATACTGACACCAGAAATGAAACTCTTTTTTTACATCTATCATAAAACTGCCTTGGAAAGCTACTTATAACTTTGCCATAAAGTATCTGCACAATACCTGTCTGATGCCCCATGTTCCTGTATGAGGGGGGCTGTATTTGTGCATTAGGAGTCAGTTAGCATTGGAAACTTTAACTGACAGGCTGAGGTTTAGAAACTTCAACTTACAATTACGGTATGTACAAAAACAGACCTCTCAGCAAAAAACGATCAACATAACCTATAGATAACTTTTTATGTACATTCTTATTTTTTTTTAGTGTCAGTATCACTTTAACTACTGGTTCCTTGTTCTTAGCTAAGTGCCAGTGTCTGTTGATTATTGATGTTACATTTGCTCTCTGGCCATTGCTTGCATGAGACCCTGACCTCAGCTCTTTTTGGACTTTGGGGCTTTTGTTATTCCTGCTTGTATGTTAGTCTGACCTCAACTCTCTTGGCACTTTGCCACTGCTCTGCCTGCCCAATGCGACTGCTGAACTTAAAAATGTTTAACTCTTAAGTACCTTGTCAGCAATTTTGTATTCATGCTTCCCTTAAAGGCTGTGCCCTTTAGGTATAGTCAAGAACTTTTGTGGTGCTTAAAAGTTTTTGAACCCTTTTGAATTTGCAATATTTCTATGTGTCTGTTACCTAAAATGTGATGTTTTTACATAAGTTATAAAACTAGATATTGAGAATCAAATGAAAGAAATAAACCAAACATAATGAGAACCAAATTAAAGAAATGAGCCAAACATAATGCTTGTTCTTTTATTAATTGGAAAATGATCCAGAGTTACATATTTGCATGTAAACCTTTGTTTTAGTAACTGGTATGCAATAACTAAATGCTCAGGTATCTGTTGCTTAGTCCTGCAAGTCAGCTTGGAGTAAGTTAAGGCCATTCCTCCTTTCAGAACAGCTTTAACTCAGGCATGTTGGTGTGCTTTCTAACCTGAACTGCCAGCTTTAGGTCTTTCCACAATGTTTCTATAGGATTAAGGTCAAGACTTTGACACCATACCAGAAAACTAACTATTCTTCTTCTTTATAATTATTCTTCTTCTTTAACCATTTTGTAGTAGATCAACATTTGTGTTTAGGGTCATTGACTTGCTGTATGATCTACTGTCTCTTGAGCTTAGTTTTGGTTTCATCTGTTCAGACAATGTTCTTCCATTAGCCTTCTGACTTATCCCCATGTTCTTCAGCACACCATAGATAGGCAGCAATATTCTTTTTGAATAATAGGCTTTGCCCTTTCAAACCTGCCATGCATACCATTGTTGTGTTCTTCTGATAGAGAACTTGTTAGCCTGGGGTTCCTGATATAGTATGCACATTGCTGTTAGTGTTATCTTTGTAAGTTGACCATTACTGGGGAGGGTAACAATGGTGTTCAATAGCTTCCATTTTTTACACGATCTGCCTAAAAGACTTTACTTTAAATTGTTTTGTAATCTTTTCCAACCTGGTGGGCATTCATTGTTTTTTGGAGGTCCTCAGAAATCTCCTTTGTTTGAGCCATGGTACATTTACACAAAAATGTGTCACTTTTGCATAAAGCTCCATACACTGCAGCTCTGAACAATAAATGGGTGTATTGATGGAACGTATAGGTTCCATACAAAAATACAACCAATACCTCATACAAGAGGTAGAACTTAGTCTATCATTAGCGTCCCAGTAGATCCCTGTCGATGATAGATATATAAAAGAATATTTTACTCCCTAACAACAGTGTGTTGGAGGTATCCTTAACTGAGAAGCTGTGACACCCAGTGGCTACTAAAGCAAATAAAGTACTGTTTTGCATAAAAAAGGACATTAACTTGAGGGTTGAAAGCATCATTTTGCCTCATGGTAAGGCCTCACCTTGAGTATGCAGTGCAGTTTTGAGCTCCAGTCCTTAAATGAATATTATTGAGCTGGAAAGAGGGCAGAGATGTGCAACTGCATTGGTAAAAGGAATGGAACAATCATACTATGAGGGTAAACTTTTAAGGTTATGGTTGTTTCTCAGGAGAACAGAGGGCATGATTACTCTTTACAAGTACACTAAAGGAAAATATAGGCAGATAGCAGGGGGTTCTTTTTCACATAGAAAAGAACAAAGAACCAGAGGCTACCCCTTTAGACTTGAGGAACATAACTTTTATTTGAACTGATGAAAATGGCCTTAGACATCGTGATCTATTAAATTAAATTAAAAATTCAAATACAATGAAAATGCTTTACTTACTGTTTCTTTAGTTTTCTGTTCAAAATGATGTTAGAAGTCTTTCCATTGGGAACTCCACATCATTGTTCTGTCAGTCTGTCTACATATTAAGAAAAATTATTGTATAGGTCAATGGCAAAATTGTTTACCTGCTGCTGCAGCAGATATCAGTTTTCATTTCAATGCAGCTTTATTATGAAATGTAACAAGCTGATCTTGAGGTCAGTTTAAGCTGCAAATTAGATGTGGACCCATTTGGAAAGTACTTCATAATACAAGACAATTCTCATGGGAAGGGTTGGCTAAGCATTTAGAATTCATGGCACATACAGGTATCCAGAATAAATCACTTGTTATCTGATGCGCTTTTGACCATTCATTAAATCTTCCTTGTGCAGAGGGCAGTAACAGGTCACAGCAGGCCAAGCATTTGGCTGAGAACCTGTCACTTCTTATTGATTTGCCTGTTATTTGTTTCAGTTCACTTTGACATTATTTCCTTAAATCTGGGATTTGCTGCACCCTGCCAAGATTGGCGTATATTCTGTACTGTCATAAAAAAAAGCAGAAAAAAGGCATGTGTATCTAATTACAATAGATCTTACATTGTAAATTAAAATGTAACTAGGAAAATTATTATTTATAAAACCCTTCTTACCTAAATTCCATCAAGGACATGTTGTTAAATTATGACTACAAGGAGTAATCTCTAAATAATCAAGCCAATTTTAACTCCTGTATGTCAGAATTTATTACAATCCTGTATGTACTTTTTTTTTGTTGCACAGCGGTGCCAAATATATTGGCACTTGAACTCACGGTTTTAGCCCTCACTGGCTTCTACTGGAAAGAAAATTCCCGAATCACACAGGGACAGTGTGTGGAGTGTCCCGTCATTTTTCGTGCCATGGTGGTCCGTCGTTCAGTGAAAAGATTTATATTGGCTACCGATAAGATCTCTGACGAAATCAATGGGTGATTGTCACTACTATTTGTCGGACATAACGTCATTCAATTGCTGTCTGTCACTTAATAAGCAGAGCATCGTGTGAATTCTCTTTACTACTTAACTTAAAGGTTAGTTGCAGGTCGGAATATTAGAACAGACGTCCGTTCATCAGATATAGCCTAATAATCTGCACTTCTATGGCCAGCTTTAATGTCTGGCTGCTGTGACTGCTTAACTTATATCATTTGTAAAAGTTATTAACACTTTGATTATCTGGCCCCTACATTGGTCATATCTCAAACTCCTCATTGTTTACCTGTGCTCTAGAAATTGAGTGGGCATTGTGTCACTACACCTAGTACACTACATACTTTTCATCTTAGAGTGGTCCCCTTTGGTAACTTGCATGGTTCTGATTTCTCAGTCTTCTGTCCTTGTATGCCTATGCCTGCCCTATGCTCCCTGTGTGTGCCATACTCTGCCTGCCCTATGCTCCCTGTTTGTGCCATACTCAGTCTGCCCTATGCTCCCTGTGTGTCATACTCTGCCTTCCCTATATTCCATGTGTGTGCCATACTCTACATGCCCTATGCTCCATGTGTGTGCCATACTCTACCTGCCCTATGCTCCCCATGTGATCCATACTCTGCTTGCCCTACGCTTCCTGTTGGAGGTAAACCTGGTGGTTTATTCTAGGGTTTTGTTAATATTGGAAATGGTTGTTAGGGAGTCCCTAAGGTGTGTAATTATGTTCAGGAGTTTTTGTGGTATCCATGGGGAGGAGGAGGCATATAGATTAAAGGGTTAGCCTTAATATGACTTAAAACCATTCTTTTTCACATATGTGTAATGAGTGGTATCCCTGCAGTAAGCAACAACCATTTGGTTTTTTGGTGTGCTACCGCCATTCATGTGGATATGGTTTTAAAATTTCTTGTGATAATGGGTGTGGTTTAAAAATGGGAGTGGTCAACACTGGCTTCCAGCCAGAAAAATTCCATCCCTCAGAACAACAGACATTGGACAGCACTGTTCTAAACCATTATTGCATGTTCACCATGTGTTAAAAGTAGGAATGACTAAGACATAGTAGAATTAATATCTATAAGGAATTTCAATCACCAATTGCATGTAAATAATGTGCAATTAAAAATAAATACATTTAAACACAATTAATCAAAACTGTTACACTGAAAAAAAACCTTTCAAGATATAAAAAAATTACTACAATATGCAATTCATTGTTGTGTGCTAAGTGGATTCTCTTATTTTTATATATATATATATATATATATATATATATATATATTATTGGATCACCAATAAATCTCCACTTTCATTTGAATTATTGACTTGATGTATTTCCTTGGAGTGCTGTCAATCCCTGCATTTTGTCTATATATATATATATATATATATATATATATATATATATATATATACAAAATGCGTGTAGTCCGCACACCATGAAATGGAAATAACCTGGGTGCTAGTCCAAGTAAATAATGTGTAGCAAGCGTAGGATGACAGCACTCCAAGGATTTGACAAACAAAATATGGTATCAAAAATAGAATAGGTTTATTAGATCCGACGTTTCAGTTCCTCACAGGAACTTTCTTCAGGGAATACAGAACACAGTGCACAGTGGAACGCTTAAAACAACAATTTGGCGCCAAGCAAGGTTGCTAGGCAACAGTAAACAACGTGAGGGACACCATAGGACCCCAACCGTGTGGGGAAATATTTGGAGATTAAAAGCAAACATGGTTGTGGAGTAAAATATCAGACCTATTCACATTGATCTTGCGCCAGAAATGACAGGAAACCAGGATAATAACGCGTATAGTACAGAGAGCATGGGGGCGTGTCGTACCGCCCATATATGGACCTTCAGAGGTGGGTGCGGTCATTCACCACACAGGCATCAGTGGGGCGGTGCGTATTGACACGCATGGTGGGAACTCCCAACGGTAGCTCGGCTCATCTCCCCTAGCAACGTGCAGCGGCTTCATTAATACAGAGGCTGGGACCCAGTAGTATAGTGGCTGCAGCGCACATAGGTGCGGTGCTGCGCACATCTCTACCATTGGTCCGTGCCTATAAGTATGCGGGAGACTGAGCCCTCTGTTACCACCTGTGCCTATTAGATCGCCATGACACCTTGCCTGTTTGCCCACATATTAGGACCATCACTAGCTCTTGTAGGAGGAGCCAACCCTTCCGCTCCATTTTACTTGGTTTCCAAAGGTGAATCAGAAGCGCCAATGATCAAATATAGTGAGTCATGGGTCTGGAAAGTAAAGCAACATTGTTGCAGCATAAAAACTGTGACAATTAGCAGGCAGATAAGAATTGAAACAAACATTAACAGGGATGTAATGCATCAACACAGAATATAGTACATCTAGAGAATCAGACAAAGCATCCCAAGGGCAATAATTCGTTAAGTCCTCGGGGGGCCACAGTGTCCAATTTATGAATCCATCTGGATTCTCTTCTGAGTAATGCCTGGTCCCTGTTACCACCCCTAGCCAGGGGTGGTTGATGGTCGATCGCCATACACCTGAAGGTAGGGAGAGTGTGCCCTTTGGACAGAAAATGTTGAGCTACTGGCTGCAAGGCTTTGCCTTCTTTCAGGGCTTTACTGATGGACGAGCGGTGATTGCTGATCCGTTCCTTCAATGTTGTACATGTTTTCCCGACGTAATACATACCACAGGGGCATGTAATGATGTAAACGATATAGGTCGAGCAACAACCTAGTCTGTGCAAGATTTTGAATCTTTTTCCCGTATGGGGGTGGGGAAAGTCAGGCCCCGTAAGTAGGCACCGGCAAGTCACGCAATCAGGGCACTTGTAGCACCCTAATTTTCTCTGGGAGGCTAGCCAACTGGATTCCGTGTTTGTAATGCCCTTAAAGTCTGTTCTCACCAGTAGGTCTCTGAGATTTCTGCCTCTCCTGTAACCCATCATAGGTCCCCTGACGGAGTGTAGGCTAAGAGAGTCGTCCAGGCTCAGCATGGGCCAGTGTTTGTTGATGCTGGCTGTTAAGTGACGGGAAGCTGTCGAGTAGGTCGTAGTAAAAATCAGGGTGTTCTTGGAACCCTCCTTATCCTTAGGGCTCGTTTGCAGAAGTTCAGCTTGCGTGTGGTGGAGGGCCCTCTCGAGTTGTTTGTATAGTGAGTCCTGTGTGTATCCTCTGTTGAGGAATCTGTCAAACATTTCTCGAAGCTGTGTTTCGGCTGTCTCTCTGGAGCTGTTATTGCGTATTACCCTTAGAAATTGTGAGTATGGGATCCCCTGGGTAGTACTTGGAGGATGGTTGCTTGCTGCATGTAGGATCGAATTGCGGTCAGTAGATTTTCTGAAGAGTCTGGTGCCAACTCCCGGGCCATCTAGAAAAATGTTCAAGTCAAGGAAATCGATGTTCAATCTGCTGTAGTTGAGGGTAAGCTTAATGGGACTGTCTCCCATGTTCAGAGCCTGATGGAATAAAAGTAGCTTTTCTTCTGAATCTGTCCAGATAAAAAACAAATCATCTATATAGCGGAAATAAGTGAGTATCGAATGGCCACAGTAGGGGACTATGTTCAGAGTCTCAAATTCCAACATGTAGATGTTGGCATAGGACGGTGCCAATGCACTGCCCATCGCCGTGCCCGCCACCTGTAGATAGAATGATTGTTCAAATCTGAAGAAGTTCCTTGATAGTGTGAGTTCCAGGAGTTGGATTAAGAGCTCGATAGGTACATCTCCAGGAGGTGAGGCTTGCAGAGCTCTCCTGCAGGCTTGTACCCCCTGATCGTGAGGGATCACTGTATAAAGGCTTTTAACGTCCATGGTCACCAAAATACTAGACTCTGGGATGGGTGGCAGCTCCTTCAGTCTTCTGATGACATGTCCAGAATCCTGTGTGTAAGAGGACATAGATTGCACCAAGGGCTGTAAGTAATAATCAATGAAAGTTGAGACAGATTGGTATAACGAGCCCACCGCAGAAATGATCGGTCTGCCCGGGGGAGCAGATAGCGACTTGTGCACCTTAGGTAAAGTATATAAAATGGGTGTTCGGGGGTATTTTGTCACCAGAAAATTAAATGTGTTCACATCTAACCACCCAGCATTCTTGGCCATCAGCAAAACTGAGTCAAGTTCCTTTTTGAATTTGATGGTGGGGTCGCCAGGGAGTAAGCGATAGGTGGCAGTATCAGAGAGTTGACCAAGGATTTCTGTTCGATAGTAAGCATAGTCTAAAAGGACGATAGCTCCACCCTTATCGGCTGGTCTTATGACAAGTTCTTTGTCGTCTTTAAGAGTCCTGATTGCCCGTCTCTCTTGCGAGTTGAGATTGTGATGAGGCCTGAAATCGTGCTTCATGTTGTCGATCTCTCTACTGAGGATGTTGCCAAAGGTTTTAATGGCTGCCGGGGGATTTGGAGGTTCAAAATTGCTTTTCGCCCGGAACTTGGGTATAGGAAGCTCTGTTGTATTTTTAAAATGTTCTTTAAGTTTGAGTTTTCTCTGGAACTTGTATACATCAACCAACAGGTCAAAAGGGTCGGGTGGGGACGAGGGTACGAAGGACAAACCTTTGGAAAGCAGTGAGGTTTCGCCAGGCTGGAGGATATGTTTGCTTAGGTTGAAGATTATGGTTTCTTCCCCCTGGGGGGTTTTCCTCTTATGCTTATGCCCTCCCCGCCGCGTGTGCCTTCTGTGTCTTCTTTTTCTTTCACCGCTTTTGATCTTGTGGCTACTCCTAAAAAAGAAGTGTTGTTGGTCTTGTTTTCTGGTCCGGTGTCTGAATCTGTGGATTGGTCAGAACTGTCTACCGAGGTAAAGGACTTGGGGATGCGTTTCTTACGTCTCAAAGGTACTCTATAATTATCCGATCTGAGCCCCATCAGCCACCCGTAAACTCGTCTCGCTTTATAATCATCAGACACCTTTTGTAGTTTGTTCTGCTTAAATGAAGTTAAGTCCTGTTTATATTTATCCACCAGCTTCTGGAGCTTGTCTAGCCAGTCAGAGGATGTGTCTGCTTTAAGTGTATCTAGGTGCTGTTGTTCCAGGACCCTGATCTCCTCTCTAGTTGTAGCCAGTTCTTTTCCAACCTGTTCCACTACTAATAAGATGAGGTCGAACGAACACCTATTAAGTATCCCGCACCACTTCGCACAGAATTCTGGGCTGTTCCTCCCCAGAGTGGGAATATTGCTCACTCTGAAGCCCCTAGGGATCAGGCGCTGTCGATGGTAATTAGATAAATAAATACCATGCAGCAGTAAGTCCTGTTCTCTTTTCTTGAGATTCAAAAGATCATGGTAAATGTCAGTACTTGGTTTACTTACAGCAATGTCTTGCGGGGTAATGGAGAACAGTATTCTGTCTGCATCCTGTGTGGTGAACATGAAGTCATGGCTGGTATCGATGTCCAATGGTAGTTGTGATGAGTGTTCTGCCATAACAGGACAGGTCTCTTATGGAAATCTCAGGTTGGTGGAGGGAAACGCTCCTGGGGGTGTATCGTCAGGTGCCAGTGAGGGATGTTCAAAACTTATCTGGAAGCAAATCTGGTTCCCAAAAATAAACCTTCGTTTAAATGGTAACATAAAACTTACCCAAAGGTAAGTATGCGTGTGAGGGGTCCAAGTCAGACTTGAGCCCCTAGGCTGGGTGCGGAAAAAATGGCAAAATCCAGCAGGATTAGTCCATAGTTACAAAAATGCGTGTAGTCCGCACACCATGAAATGGAAATAACCTGGGTGCTAGTCCAAGTAAATAATGTGTAGCAAGCGTAGGATGACAGCACTCCAAGGATTTGACAAACAAAATATGGTATCAAAAATAGAATAGGTTTATTAGATCCGACGTTTCAGTTCCTCACAGGAACTTTCTTCAGGGAATACAGAACACAGTGCACAGTGGAACGCTTAAAACAACAATTTGGCGCCAAGCAAGGTTGCTAGGCAACAGTAAACAACGTGAGGGACACCATAGGACCCCAACCGTGTGGGGAAATATTTGGAGATTAAAAGCAAACATGGTTGTGGAGTAAAATATCAGACCTATTCACATTGATCTTGCGCCAGAAATGACAGGAAACCAGGATAATAACGCGTATAGTACAGAGAGCATGGGGGCGTGTCGTACCGCCCATATATGGACCTTCAGAGGTGGGTGCGGTCATTCACCACACAGGCATCAGTGGGGCGGTGCGTATTGACACGCATGGTGGGAACTCCCAACGGTAGCTCGGCTCATCTCCCCTAGCAACGTGCAGCGGCTTCATTAATACAGAGGCTGGGACCCAGTAGTATAGTGGCTGCAGCGCACATAGGTGCGGTGCTGCGCACATCTCTACCATTGGTCCGTGCCTATAAGTATGCGGGAGACTGAGCCCTCTGTTACCACCTGTGCCTATTAGATCGCCATGACACCTTGCCTGTTTGCCCACATATTAGGACCATCACTAGCTCTTGTAGGAGGAGCCAACCCTTCCGCTCCATTTTACTTGGTTTCCAAAGGTGAATCAGAAGCGCCAATGATCAAATATAGTGAGTCATGGGTCTGGAAAGTAAAGCAACATTGTTGCAGCATAAAAACTGTGACAATTAGCAGGCAGATAAGAATTGAAACAAACATTAACAGGGATGTAATGCATCAACACAGAATATAGTACATCTAGAGAATCAGACAAAGCATCCCAAGGGCAATAATTCGTTAAGTCCTGTTAATGTTTGTTTCAATTCTTATCTGCCTGCTAATTGTCACAGTTTTTATGCTGCAACAATGTTGCTTTACTTTCCAGACCCATGACTCACTATATTTGATCATTGGCGCTTCTGATTCACCTTTGGAAACCAAGTAAAATGGAGCGGAAGGGTTGGCTCCTCCTACAAGAGCTAGTGATGGTCCTAATATGTGGGCAAACAGGCAAGGTGTCATGGCGATCTAATAGGCACAGGTGGTAACAGAGGGCTCAGTCTCCCGCATACTTATAGGCACGGACCAATGGTAGAGATGTGCGCAGCACCGCACCTATGGGCGCTGCAGCCACTATACTACTGGGTCCCAGCCTCTGTATTAATGAAGCCGCTGCACGTTGCTAGGGGAGATGAGCCGAGCTACCGTTGGGAGTTCCCACCATGCGTGTCAATACGCACCGCCCCACTGATGCCTGTGTGGTGAATGACCGCACCCACCTCTGAAGGTCCATATATGGGCGGTACGACACGCCCCCATGCTCTCTGTACTATACGCGTTATTATCCTGGTTTCCTGTCATTTCTGGCGCAAGATCAATGTGAATAGGTCTGATATTTTACTCCACAACCATGTTTGCTTTTAATCTCCAAATATTTCCCCACACGGTTGGGGTCCTATGGTGTCCCTCACGTTGTTTACTGTTGCCTAGCAACCTTGCTTGGCGCCAAATTGTTGTTTTAAGCGTTCCACTGTGCACTGTGTTCTGTATTCCCTGAAGAAAGTTCCTGTGAGGAACTGAAACGTCGGATCTAATAAACCTATTCTATTTTTGATACCATATTTTGTTTGTCAAATCCTTGGAGTGCTGTCATCCTACGCTTGCTACACATTATTTACTTGGACTAGCACCCAGGTTATTTCCATTTCATGGTGTGCGGACTACACGCATTTTTGTAACTATGGACTAATCCTGCTGGATTTTGCCATTTTTTCCGCACCCAGCCTAGGGGCTCAAGTCTGACTTGGACCCCTCACACGCATACTTACCTTTGGGTAAGTTTTATGTTACCATTTAAACGAAGGTTTATTTTTGGGAACCAGATTTGCTTCCAGATAAGTTTTGAACATCCCTCACTGGCACCTGACGATACACCCCCAGGAGCGTTTCCCTCCACCAACCTGAGATTTCCATAAGAGACCTGTCCTGTTATGGCAGAACACTCATCACAACTACCATTGGACATCGATACCAGCCATGACTTCATGTTCACCACACAGGATGCAGACAGAATACTGTTCTCCATTACCCCGCAAGACATTGCTGTAAGTAAACCAAGTACTGACATTTACCATGATCTTTTGAATCTCAAGAAAAGAGAACAGGACTTACTGCTGCATGGTATTTATTTATCTAATTACCATCGACAGCGCCTGATCCCTAGGGGCTTCAGAGTGAGCAATATTCCCACTCTGGGGAGGAACAGCCCAGAATTCTGTGCGAAGTGGTGCGGGATACTTAATAGGTGTTCGTTCGACCTCATCTTATTAGTAGTGGAACAGGTTGGAAAAGAACTGGCTACAACTAGAGAGGAGATCAGGGTCCTGGAACAACAGCACCTAGATACACTTAAAGCAGACACATCCTCTGACTGGCTAGACAAGCTCCAGAAGCTGGTGGATAAATATAAACAGGACTTAACTTCATTTAAGCAGAACAAACTACAAAAGGTGTCTGATGATTATAAAGCGAGACGAGTTTACGGGTGGCTGATGGGGCTCAGATCGGATAATTATAGAGTACCTTTGAGACGTAAGAAACGCATCCCCAAGTCCTTTACCTCGGTAGACAGTTCTGACCAATCCACAGATTCAGACACCGGACCAGAAAACAAGACCAACAACACTTCTTTTTTAGGAGTAGCCACAAGATCAAAAGCGGTGAAAGAAAAAGAAGACACAGAAGGCACACGCGGCGGGGAGGGCATAAGCATAAGAGGAAAACCCCCCAGGGGGAAGAAACCATAATCTTCAACCTAAGCAAACATATCCTCCAGCCTGGCGAAACCTCACTGCTTTCCAAAGGTTTGTCCTTCGTACCCTCGTCCCCACCCGACCCTTTTGACCTGTTGGTTGATGTATACAAGTTCCAGAGAAAACTCAAACTTAAAGAACATTTTAAAAATACAACAGAGCTTCCTATACCCAAGTTCCGGGCGAAAAGCAATTTTGAACCTCCAAATCCCCCGGCAGCCATTAAAACCTTTGGCAACATCCTCAGTAGAGAGATCGACAACATGAAGCACGATTTCAGGCCTCATCACAATCTCAACTCGCAAGAGAGACGGGCAATCAGGACTCTTAAAGACGACAAAGAACTTGTCATAAGACCAGCCGATAAGGGTGGAGCTATCGTCCTTTTAGACTATGCTTACTATCGAACAGAAATCCTTGGTCAACTCTCTGATACTGCCACCTATCGCTTACTCCCTGGCGACCCCACCATCAAATTCAAAAAGGAACTTGACTCAGTTTTGCTGATGGCCAAGAATGCTGGGTGGTTAGATGTGAACACATTTAATTTTCTGGTGACAAAATACCCCCGAACACCCATTTTATATACTTTACCTAAGGTGCACAAGTCGCTATCTGCTCCCCCGGGCAGACCGATCATTTCTGCGGTGGGCTCGTTATACCAATCTGTCTCAACTTTCATTGATTATTACTTACAGCCCTTGGTGCAATCTATGTCCTCTTACACACAGGATTCTGGACATGTCATCAGAAGACTGAAGGAGCTGCCACCCATCCCAGAGTCTAGTATTTTGGTGACCATGGACGTTAAAAGCCTTTATACAGTGATCCCTCACGATCAGGGGGTACAAGCCTGCAGGAGAGCTCTGCAAGCCTCACCTCCTGGAGATGTACCTATCGAGCTCTTAATCCAACTCCTGGAACTCACACTATCAAGGAACTTCTTCAGATTTGAACAATCATTCTATCTACAGGTGGCGGGCACGGCGATGGGCAGTGCATTGGCACCGTCCTATGCCAACATCTACATGTTGGAATTTGAGACTCTGAACATAGTCCCCTACTGTGGCCATTCGATACTCACTTATTTCCGCTATATAGATGATTTGTTTTTTATCTGGACAGATTCAGAAGAAAAGCTACTTTTATTCCATCAGGCTCTGAACATGGGAGACAGTCCCATTAAGCTTACCCTCAACTACAGCAGATTGAACATCGATTTCCTTGACTTGAACATTTTTCTAGATGGCCCGGGAGTTGGCACCAGACTCTTCAGAAAATCTACTGACCGCAATTCGATCCTACATGCAGCAAGCAACCATCCTCCAAGTACTACCCAGGGGATCCCATACTCACAATTTCTAAGGGTAATACGCAATAACAGCTCCAGAGAGACAGCCGAAACACAGCTTCGAGAAATGTTTGACAGATTCCTCAACAGAGGATACACACAGGACTCACTATACAAACAACTCGAGAGGGCCCTCCACCACACGCAAGCTGAACTTCTGCAAACGAGCCCTAAGGATAAGGAGGGTTCCAAGAACACCCTGATTTTTACTACGACCTACTCGACAGCTTCCCGTCACTTAACAGCCAGCATCAACAAACACTGGCCCATGCTGAGCCTGGACGACTCTCTTAGCCTACACTCCGTCAGGGGACCTATGATGGGTTACAGGAGAGGCAGAAATCTCAGAGACCTACTGGTGAGAACAGACTTTAAGGGCATTACAAACACGGAATCCAGTTGGCTAGCCTCCCAGAGAAAATTAGGGTGCTACAAGTGCCCTGATTGCGTGACTTGCCGGTGCCTACTTACGGGGCCTGACTTTCCCCACCCCCATACGGGAAAAAGATTCAAAATCTTGCACAGACTAGGTTGTTGCTCGACCTATATCGTTTACATCATTACATGCCCCTGTGGTATGTATTACGTCGGGAAAACATGTACAACATTGAAGGAACGGATCAGTAATCACCGCTCGTCCATCAGTAAAGCCCTGAAAGAAGGCAAAGCCTTGCAGCCAGTAGCTCAACATTTTCTGTCCAAAGGGCACACTCTCCCTACCTTCAGGTGTATGGCGATCGACCATCAACCACCCCTGGCTAGGGGTGGTAACAGGGACCAGGCATTACTCAGAAGAGAATCCAGATGGATTCATAAATTGGACACTGTGGCCCCCCGAGGACTTAACGAATTATTGCCCTTGGATGCTTTGTCTGATTCTCTAGATGTACTATATTCTGTGTTGATGCATTACATCCCTGTTAATGTTTGTTTCAATTCTTATCTGCCTGCTAATTGTCACAGTTTTTATGCTGCAACAATGTTGCTTTACTTTCCAGACCCATGACTCACTATATTTGATCATTGGCGCTTCTGATTCACCTTTGGAAACCAAGTAAAATGGAGCGGAAGGGTTGGCTCCTCCTACAAGAGCTAGTGATGGTCCTAATATGTGGGCAAACAGGCAAGGTGTCATGGCGATCTAATAGGCACAGGTGGTAACAGAGGGCTCAGTCTCCCGCATACTTATAGGCACGGACCAATGGTAGAGATGTGCGCAGCACCGCACCTATGTGCGCTGCAGCCACTATACTACTGGGTCCCAGCCTCTGTATTAATGAAGCCGCTGCACGTTGCTAGGGGAGATGAGCCGAGCTACCGTTGGGAGTTCCCACCATGCGTGTCAATACGCACCGCCCCACTGATGCCTGTGTGGTGAATGACCGCACCCACCTCTGAAGGTCCATATATGGGCGGTACGACACGCCCCCATGCTCTCTGTACTATACGCGTTATTATCCTGGTTTCCTGTCATTTCTGGCGCAAGATCAATGTGAATAGGTCTGATATTTTACTCCACAACCATGTTTGCTTTTAATCTCCAAATATTTCCCCACACGGTTGGGGTCCTATGGTGTCCCTCACGTTGTTTACTGTTGCCTAGCAACCTTGCTTGGCGCCAAATTGTTGTTTTAAGCGTTCCACTGTGCACTGTGTTCTGTATTCCCTGAAGAAAGTTCCTGTGAGGAACTGAAACGTCGGATCTAATAAACCTATTCTATTTTTGATACCATATTTTGTTTGTCAAATCCTTGGAGTGCTGTCATCCTACGCTTGCTATATATATATATATATATATATATATATATATATATATATATATATATATATATATATATATATATATATATATATATATATATATATATATATATATAATATCAAAACAGGGGGGTTGTGGGAGCACTCTAAAGGCTTTAAAGTATATATAAGTATAATAAATGCTATTGCATATGTACCCAAAACAGGGGTTATTTTGTTACAAAGTTATGATCATAAAATTGATAAGCCACCATACCACGTCAAGGTAAACCCCGAATGGCGGTCCCTAACTTGTTTTATATTTTATGTGCATTTTAGCATTACCTGTAATCAATGTCCGTTGAACGCTGTTTTTTCACTAAGGGCTTTAGAGTGCTCCCACAACCCCCCTGTTTTGATATTGTATATTTAGCCAGGAGCTGTGGCATAGCTTCAGTGGTTGTAGCACCCCATACCCCCCCTTTAAACTAGTGGTGATCCTATGCTTTTAAAATTGGGCGTTTGTTTTGGGAATATCTCTCCTTTAAAAGCCTGATTGCTGGCTGGGGAGGATTTAGCCCTCAGTGAAAAAACAGCGTTCAACGGACATTGATTACAGGTAATGCTAAAATGCACATAAAATATAAAACAAGTTAGGGACCGCCTTTCGGGGTTTACCTTGACGTGGTATGGTGGCTTATCAATTTTATGATCATAACTTTGTAACAAAATAACCCCTGTTTTGGGTACATATGCAATAGCATTTATTATACTTATATATATATATATACTTTAAAGCCTTTAGAGTGCTCCCACAACCCCCCTGTTTTGATATTATATATATATATATATATATATATATATATATATATATATATATATATATATATATATATATATATATATATATATATATATATATATATATATAAAATTTTCAATACAAAAGTTTGGAGGAAAAAAACACACAATTGCCACACGAGAATTGTGAATTTCCCAACATTCCTCTGGTCAAGGCAGCAATATTCCATCTATAAAACAATAGTGTTTGCTCTTGTCTGCTCAGAAGGGAGAGAGCCGAGTTGGCAGAGAAAGCGGACAAACACAATGGAAGGTTTTGCTGCAGTGCCACTAGAGATTCATGATTGTGTGTTCCCACAGATATTCCCTTAAAATACAACATGAAAGTTGGCAGGGTGGATATCCTTTAGTTAATATGGGGGTAAGTGAATAGCTTATTGGCTGAGGTGCTGATACCAAGAGTGAAACAGAAGGGCATAGATATTCATGGCATGTCCTTTTATTCATTTTATACAGCTCCGGGTATATGAACAGGAATACCATGGGTAATTTTCAGCGTACACCACAAAAATAGTACCAAAACTATTTAAAATTATTGTTTTAATGATAGAGTTATACATTTTATAACTCTAATTGGACATTGTTACCTCAACAAATAGCAAAAACAACATTTTTTTTTGTGATTAAAACAGGCAAAAGGTATGTTCAGTACAAGCTTCCAATTGCAGGAAAAGCCATCTCCCATAGACTCCATTTTATCCAAATAATTCAAATTTTTAAAAACAATTTCCTTTTCTCTGTAATAATAAAACAGTACATTGTACTTGATCCACACTAAGATATAATTAATTCTTATTGGAAGCAAAACCAGCCTATTGGGTTTATTTAATGTTTACATTAATTTTTAGTAGACTTAAGGCATTAAGATCCAAATTATGGAAAAAAGCCCAGGTCCCAAGCGTTTTGCATAACAGGTCCCATACCTGTACTTATTTTATTTATAACTAGCTGAACTGATAATTGTAATAGTTTGAACTGAAAAGAAAGTCTTCTTTGGCACACTGTCCCAAAGTTGTTGCTTCAGTAACATACGGCTAGATTGTAATATTAAATGATATACAATGTTGTCTATAATCAAGGTTGTTCTAAATATAGTACATGGTTTGTGTTTGCCCAAAATGCACTGCTGAGCAGTTTTCCAAAACTTTGCAGGCATTCTGGAATGCCTAGATGTAGTCAGTCTGATAGCGTTGCAGTCCATTGTAAGATGGAAAATATATATCAACAACAAAAAGTGTTGTTGGTCACCTTCCAAATGAAATGATGGTGCCTCAAAAGTTTTCCTGCATTCCATATATATTTGCAAAAGAAAGTTGGATGTGCTCAAACCCTTCAACTTCTAATTTTAAAGAGTGAAGCAACACATTTTTACTTATTCATACAATCGCTCACTGGGTGGGTCCAGGTGCAAATGCCCCAGACCATTCGCTTAAACAGTGACCTTCACATGCATTTTCAGGTTACTCACCGCTCGAAGTCCCTGGCCTGGGTGCAACGCCCCTAACCCTTAGCTTAGGGAGGCCTGAAGACAATTTACTTCCAATGTTGCGTGCACTTCCACAAACCAGAGATCAGCGGTGATTTGAAGAATATATTTATTTCCCCAACACTCCTTAGGAGGAGTATTGGCGAAGTAAAGATATTCTTAAAATCACAGCTGAACTCTGGTTTGTGGAAGTGGACGCAACATTGGAAGGACATTGTCATTCCTGCATTCCAAGTCTAAATGAATGACGTGCTAATTTAAATTCTACAAATAACCTATAATTCTACAGATTCTATGTATAGCAACCAGTTTTGCAGTGGATTCAGGTAAAATGTAAATGTATACACAGTTAAACAGCTATGTAATGGAAAAAGCTCCTTTGGAGAACTATTGCTCAACAACAAAGTAGGCTAATAATGCTACACCTTTTGTTTTGGCTGTATCAGCCCAAGGCCAACACAGCCCTTTAGCAATGACAACCTGTGTCTGTAAAGCTGCCCTGTGTTGCCTCCCATATTCATTTCTCTGGGTACACAGCATGGCATATAGAGTATATATACAAAGCTAATTACTACAGGTACTACATTCATATTCACACCAGATAGCAACATAGAAACCAGTGAATTATGCATTAAAGTTGATTAATAATCTTTCCTACACTGTTTCTGTGACAGATGTAACCTCACTTTCAGGAGCCTAGAGCACACTGAGCATGTGCAGAGTCACTGGCATTTAGATGATATTAAAGAGCTGCTGAACTGCTGGGCTGCTACAGTTAGTTCACTATATTAAACTGGACCTTGTTCCTGTTTAAGGCATTTATTCTCCTATACAATAAATTTTAGAAACAGTATTATTACCTTCTCTAAACTATTTTGCTCTTTGTTTTTACACATCTGTTTTATTCATTTTATTAAGAATCTTTTGCAGACTTCCCACTTTGCCCATTCGTTGAAAGGGTCATTCAAGGCCCGAAATATGTTACTAATGGAGCCGCTGTGAGACAACACTTTATAAATTAGATTATTTAATGTCTTCTTCTAACTGCAGCATGAATCACAAAAGAGTTTGCTCGTCCTTGATTTGATTGTTGAATTAAGATAATTTACATAATTCTATTCTCTCTGATAGAATAGAGTGGTAAGCCACAGTATGATACCGCACTGAGAGATAGATGTCTGGTGTAAAGCAGATAACAATGTGTACAAGGAAGTATTGAATTCCTGAAAAGGTATATTGACACAAGTTCTTTTGTGGTTGCCCTTCTCATTCTGCTAATGCCTTGAGGGTCATTTAGCTTCTGACGAGTTTATGAATAATAAAGGAAATTCCAAATGCTTCAACAAGTTGGACTAAACTTTTCTACTTCCAGACAGATGACCTTGCAGTATATAGTAACTGGTCCTGGCAGCAAAAGTAAAAATTCATAATTTATGCAGAAAAAAAAATAAAGGTTGTGGAGACACAAATTCTTACTAATTACAGGTACCTATTTATTATGTAGTATTTGTCTTGTGGTTATTTCAGAGCCCAGTAAAAATATATTGTTTGATTTTATAGCTGTAGTACTGGTCTGAAGAAACCACTGTTCTAAACTCTTCCTGAATAGGGAGACTGGAGTGATGGGTATCCTGACTCGCTTCTATGAAACCTTTAAACTTCTAATGCATACTGTAAGGGGGTTATTTAATAAAACTCAAATTAATCAGATTTTTTTATGAACATATCGACCAAACTCCCTTCTACAAATTGAACTCATTTATCACAAAATTTTCTCTGTAAAGTTGGAACGAAAAAAATCAAACGTCAATTTTAATTGTACGATTGACTCTTCATAAACTCAACTATCAAATTGTTGCTACGAAAACTCGACTTTATCAAATTGTTGCCGCAAAAAATCAACACAATCGGATTCTCAGACGAAAACCCAGATTTATCCAGCATAGATCGCAATGTCAAGAAACAACTTCAGGTTTGAGATGGAATATTTTGGGATTCCGATTTTTAGCAGCTTCTCTTTGAAACCTCAACCCGATAACTTTGAGTTTTAATAAATCTTGGGGAAATATACATGTCTGTTTTGAATTCAATATAAATTATCTCTAGCAAATATATAAAAGACACGCTGCATCCGAGGGAAACTACTGCATGATCATTTATTATTGAGCTGACTTTGCGAGTTGGTTTCTAGGTGTCACAATAGTGGCTTAGTGATCTAGCTGGCAGTTAATATGGTAGGAGTGAATTATAATTATTGCTTGTTTATTCCAGTGGAAAGAATACAGTTTGAATAGTTCAAAGCTGTTCTTTAATATATATTTGAAAAAATGGTCCACATGGAACTAATTGGGATAGGGCGAGTATGTTATGGTGGCAAAAGATCCTCTTTATTTTCAGAAGAGCTGTCAAGTTATAGAACTCTATGGTGTGTTTAGGTTTCAGGGACAGCAGATGTTTAGAGATTATTTACAAGAAAGAACAGGTTTGACAAAAATGGATTTCAAAAGCCTCAAGCAGTAGGAATAAAAGATGAGCAAGAAAATTGAATTACATTCAGTGACTATAAGCTTTTACAAGCATGACATGTCTTTCATGCTTTATTTGGGCGGGGTGTACACATTTCTATGCAGTTTCATTTTACCAGCCTACAAGTTGGTTGCAGGGCTGAAATAAATAAAGAAGTAAAAAGAAACTTGATGGCGATGGGGTGTTTAGTGTCCTATTATTAGGTGTAAAGTTTTATTCTGTAAGAAAAAATGTAAAAAAAACCCCCCTCAAATCTCAGATATAATAGGTGTATTTATATGAGGAAAACGTCTGCGTCTCTGGTTGCCATAAAATGCTTTCTGGATGTGAAGAGGGTTATCAGCTGTGGCAGAGACTGAAGAGGAGATACAGAAATATTGTAGTAGCCTAGAAATATTACTGAGGTTGAAAAACTAAAATTCCTTCACTCATACAGTATATGTTCTACTCAATGGATAGCTACCTACAGTGTATCACTGCTATTTTTGACTGCTAATAAAAATTGGCTGGGACAGGAGGGTAACACTTGGGAATTCAATAGGATCGGTGTATCTTCATCATCTGCTAAGATCTTGGTAAATTATTTTGTTGTTTCAACAGCTACAAATCCTTTTGTCCCTAAAATTTGGTTGGGCCCTGTGTAGGGTTGCCACCTTTCCTCCCGACTAACTCCGGAGCGGGGAGGGCGGGACCGTGATGTAGCAGGAGGCGGGATGTGATGTTGGAGGCTATGACTTGGCGATCAGCGATTGCCAGATCCCCATGTCAATCTCGGGGAATCCTGCCCAGTTTTCCTAATCTGGAAAACACTTTTGACCCGGGCAGCCCTTCAAAAAACCGGGCTGTTTGGGTCAAAACCGGACAGATGGCAACCCTAGCTCTGTGCTTCTGCTGCAGTGCTACAAGATCTTATACCTTCTTGATGGATAAAATGCTGATGAATAAAAATGGCATGCAATTTTGCTGCTATTAATAGCACTGAGAACTTTACATCTTCAGCTTTCTGTGCTGTTTATGTTAAAATACTTCTTCATAATTAAAAGCTACCGGCTTGGTCTATCAATTAGTGGATTTGGAGCGGTCCTGCTATTTTTATTGCTTGGTTATAGAACTAAACAACATTTCCGCTATTGCAATTTCTTATTCAATAATCCTCCTATAAGGACAGGCCAATAACAATGAATGTTATAATCGAGTCACTGCCTGCTCTGCCCTCAATACCTGGGAGACTAGGAAAGAATAGCAAACACTGCACTATAGGCTGCATTGTTATATGCACGACAATGCAAGTGGCCGCTGCTCCCAATTCAGCGTAGAAAGATAATGCAAAATGTGTTTTGCAGGATTAGATTTGTTTCTATGATGGTTTATTGGAGAATTGTCTTTTTCTATAAGTCTGACTATAATTGGCACATATTGTCATGTAACTGGCAGGTTTTACCCAACAAACCAGAGAAGGAATAGTAAAGTTATATCAACTGTAAATAGCTTAAAAGCGCGAAGATGCACATTAACCTCTAATCATATTTCTGCAATTCATTAAACCTGTCTTTTCTGCAGTACTGTGCATGGTTGTTTGTCTCTATGAGCTTACAGCATGAGGTAGCATAACCCTTATTTTATTTCTCTTTGGCCTCCCCCAGGGATACGCAGCAGTCTGTGCTCATCCTTCCATGTCTGCAAACAGCCGTTCAGTTCAGTCGTTGGGATGGTATTTATGGTATGCCCCTACTTTTGCTGTAAAACTTCACTGGATGTGTCTGAAATCACAAAGAAAAATTACTTTGTTCTCAGCCGAAATGCTGCCTGCCCAGTCCTAACTCAGTTGCCAAACCGCTGAAAGAGGAACGCCCTAGATGTTCAATCCATCCTTCCTTCCGTGTGCAAGCTTGTCTTTTTTATTTTAACTCTAACAAAATATCCACTGTACTCTCTAGTAGCTATGGTTTTTGGTTGGATTTTTTCTTAGCACGGGAGTATTGCAGCAGTATGGATGTTGCATTTACTTACTTTACTTACTGAGGATATATTAAGCAACTGTAGGATTTCTCAAATCATTTTCTGTGAAGCATCTGCAGTGTATTCCCAAATTATCATGCAAAGTGCCCCCACCCCTAAGCCCCAATACACATGTGCAGGAAGTGTGTGCATGGTAGGAAGTGACATAATTACTCATGCAAATTACATCACTTCCTACCACACATGCACTTCACAACCCTCTCTGTACACCAACCCCCTTCTCCGAATTCAGTAGGCAAGTATCTGGCGTTGACAGGGAGAAAGTCTTTGTTTGGGAGGGGCGGTATATGCCTATTTGGTATATATATGTACCATAAAATATAGTATTTATCTTGCTTATATAATGTTGTATGCACAAGTTAAATTCCAACCTTGGTATTATTTGCAAGGAGTTTGTTTATTTGTCTCTTAAGGTTTCCTTTAGGTACTCCAGTCATACAGTCATGTTAAAGGGATACCGCATTGGGAAAACATTTTTTTTCAAAATACATCAGTTAATAATTCTGCTCCAGCAAACTTGCACTGAAATCCATTTTTTAAAAGAGCAAACAAATTTTTTTATATTCAATTTTGAAATTTGACATGGTGCTAGACATATTGTCAGTTTCCCAGATGCCCCCAGTCATATGGTCTGATAAACTTTGGTCACTCTTTACTGCTGCACTGAAAGTTGGAGTGAAATAACCCCCAGCAGCCCATTAGCAGAACAATGGGAAGGTAACCAGATAACAACTCCCTGGTAGATATAAGAACAGCACTCAATGGTAAAAATCCATGGCCCATTGCGACTCCTTCAGTTACATTGAGTAGGAGAAACAATAGCCTTTCAGAAAGCAGTTCCATGTGCAGCACTTTCTGAAAGCACATGACCAGGCAAAATGACATGAGATGGCTGCCTACACACCAATATTACAACTAATAAAAAATAACACTTGTTGGGTTAGGAATTAAATTTTACATGGTAGAGTGAATTATTTGCATTGTAAACAGTATAATTTAGAAATAAAAACGACACAATAAAAATCATGACAGAATCCCTGTAGCAAGATTATGGTTAGAATATACCTTAGCATGTGTTGCATGGTAGAACACTTTAATTGTAAGCTACAATTGGGCTGGGACTGGTGTGAATTAGAAGCAATCTCTATAAAGCCCTGCATAAATGTGCTTTTGCTATATAAATAAATGATAATAAATTATTGCATATTGCTTGTTTGTATTGTACAAAACTGGATAATAAGGTGGCATTTATAAATACTTTATAATGATAATATAATGAATAATAGATACACTTGCAAAATGTTTTGTGCAGGAAATCTCTTTATTCCAAAGTTTTTTTTCCCACTGAAAACAAAGTCTAATGTGACAGATTTCAGTACTGTTCTGCACAGTGGGTGTAGACAGGAAGATATAGGATAAAGGCAGAGAGGTGGCAAGTCATGCACTTAATCTGAAAAACACAATTTCACAAATAAGAATAGAAAGTTGCATTTTGCAGTGTAATATTCTTTGAAAGTATATCATCCAAGTAAACTGGGTCTTTTGGTCTAATTACACCGAACATTAAAAGACTTGTATTGATTGATTGCCAGTAAGGGGGTTAGTTATTAAGGTTCAAGTTCAAGAAAATTTGAGTTATAAAAGTTGATTTTTTTTTGGTCAAAACACATTTTTAAAAACGAGATTTTTTTGAAAAAGACTAGAATTTTTTTATTATATCCCCCGAACCCTGAAAATTGCTTGTTTTCAAAAATACACCATCTAAAACCTGAGGGTTTTGCCCAAAAACTCAAATGATTAGAGCGATTTAAGTTCTTCCCATGGAAAACTCAATCAATTCGGGTTTTGCAACTCAAGCTCGCAGAATCGAGTTTTTTCCATTTGAGTTTTTTCTAAAATAAAATACCATACGAGTTGTGAGTTCATTCAAGGTGTAAAAAAAACCTCAACCTTTGATAAATAACTCCCTAAGTGTCCCAGCTTATATATTTATACACACAGAAATTGTTCTGACATCTGATAGAACCAAAAGATATATACTATTATCATTATACTGTAATAAAATCACAGGACTGCATTTGGTGGAGCTTTTGGAAGAAGTGCATACAAAACTACATCATAATGAGAATTTATAAAGCTATTTTGAAAACTCAGATATTTCTTTTGTGGTGCTGTGCCAATGACACAGGTTGAAAGGATGATTTAATCCTACTTTTTGCCCATTAACAATAAAAAATAGCTGGCAGGAGTTTAATATGAACTAAGCTTAATCGTACTATCCAGCACTGAAGTGTACTCTAATGGTTACGGATATCTTTTTAAATAGCATTTTGTGACATAAATTTCAGAACATGTCTAGTACAGTGAAATTTTGTCAGGCTACACCTATTAATGTCTCAGATTTTATTCACAGCTGAAGACATTCACTTTAATAAGCTGGTTATACTGCTGACTACATTCAGCAATTTAGAAGCTAAAAGGTATCCATCCAACAAATGTAATCAGTATTATGAACTCCGAGATTCAAACAGAGCTGCAGAAATAGAGATTATGTTTATCCTATGTCCTAAATTATCCTAAATTTCAAAAAGGAGATTTCTCATTTTTTACTGATACAAATCTGAACTTGAAGCATATTTCTTAGAAAAGTAAATTTTTCAAGTTTGAGATAATTTTATTTTTCTTACTGAATTCCAATTTGCAAATATGTTTAAGAATTGCTTATTTTCCTCCAGCATTTTATTCTTTTTTGGAATCTAGATTTGCTTCTTGGTTACATGTCTCGTATGTTTTTCTTTCTTCTAGAACTGACTCAATTGAAAGCAGAATGTTAATGCTGGACGGGATGCCAGCAGTAAGAGTTAAAACAGAGCTCCTGGAATCCGAGCAAAGGGTAAGCAAATGTTTCTTTAAAAAAATGCTTTTAAAAGCTGGAATTGAATTTTAGCGGCTGTGTTACAGAGATGTTTTAGGACAGAGGAGTCTATGGCCAACGCAGGATGGCTCTGGCCATCAATTTGTGAAAATAAGAAGGTATCATTGCAGGTTCTGCTTGATCAAGAAGTAGTTAACTACAACAAACCCTTCTTATGCAAATCTTGACATTATCTTTTCTCTTTCATGGCTCTAAGTGAGACTTACAGTCAGTGGGGGCTATACATTTGCTGATAGCAAGCTTCTACTACATCCCCAGAGTCCTTCCACCCACCTTCTAATACAAAAGTGGAGCATGCTATACATGTGACTTGTGGCATACAGGGTCCCAGACCTTAGGCAATTGCCTGACATGCTGAGAAATTCAATCTCCCTGTGGACAGAAGAGCTAACTGAGAATCTGATCACAATTGAGTCCTCCATCTCTATTAAACCTACTTCTACAAAGGGCACAACATTAAATGGTTTTTTTTCTAGGGATGCTGTATGATTCAGTATTCTAGTACTGGATATACAGGGGTCACTGTACACATTCTGTGGGAAAATTCAATTATAAATTAGAATATTGTCTAATCATAAAGTGATGATATTAATATCAAGCTACCTGCATGTGACAAGGACAGTGCATCAACTATGTCCGTAAGAACACATAACAAAGATGTTTGGATGTAACTTCTGGGAACACAAACAAAGCTATTTAGCGGCACTAATATTGTTGTGGCCTTTTTGCAGTTAAACTTTGCTGAACCTTCTATACAGAATGCTAGGGCAGGGTCGGACTGGGATGTGTGAGGTCCACCGGGGCTGATACCCCAAGGTCACCCTGGCGCCCGCCTGCTCACACACCTCCAGCCCCTCCTTCACGCACGCACCTTAACTTACTTTTTGCTTGATCATGGGAGGGGGAGCATTGGCAGAATGCAGGTGGGGATCTGGTCTGGATCAATGGGGCCCACCGTGTTTTTTTATCTGTATCCTGCCAGCCCAGTCCAACCCTGTGCTCGGGACCTGGAGTTTTCTGGATAAAGGATTATTAGTCTATGAATTAATTATATCGTACTTGGGATCATGTACAAAGTACTGTTTTATTACAACGGAGAAAAATTTATTCATTTTTAAAAATTTGAAATATTTGGTCTGTAATTCTGAACTGTTTTTAATACATCCCCTCTACCTAGCCTTCAGTATGTTCAAACTAAAGTTACTACTCACCACCCTCTAAAAAACCCACAACAATAGCCATTACCTGAATCTACTTGAACTGTTCTCTTGGTTAATCTGGCATCTAGCTGTCCTCAAACTACCTCTGCTCTCTGAACTACTACTGTCTGTCAGTATTTGTAGAATGACAATTGCTACAATAACGTTATCAGGGTATAGATGCAGCAGGCACAGGTTCAATTGTCAAAAAGCACACTAGAAAAAATCCTGGTTTATGTCCAACTGGCATAAGAATCCCATGAGTAGCATCCTGACTGCAGATAACCAGAAGATGGTAAAATGGCAAAGAGGAATTACTAGCTGACTTCTAGATTTGTTCACCTAGGCCAAGGTAGTCCTAATTGACGCGGGGTGTGTTCCCCTCACCTAGATGAAAGACATTTACTGTAAATAGCAGCAATTGTTCTAGTGTTACAAAGGGAAATCCCATCTTGCATTTCTGTGCCATTATTTTCATCCAGGCCAAATCAATATCTCATTAAATGTAGAAAGCAAAATGTAAACGTAGAGGTTTGGGATCTATTATCTGGAAACCTGGAAATATGGGAATGCAATTGTTCATAAAGTCCTATTTAAGCAAACCGTTATTAATTCTTTCTAATTTTCTTTTTTTTCTGTGATAACAAACCAGTACCTTGTTCTCAACTAGCATGAATCCATATTAGTGGCAAAATAATAACTTTTTTTAATGTTTATGTGTTGATTAGTAAACTTAAATAATTTTGCTCCAAGTTATGGAAAGTCCCCTTACCCAGAAAACCCGTGGCCCAAGCACTCCAGATAATTGATCCCATAACTATATTCTAATTAGCATAAACATTGTACAAAATATTACTTTATGATAGTGGAAAAAAGCAGTTGACTTTCTCAGTGTCCTTACAGAGAAACATAATGAAATCACTGAAAAAAGAAGCGATAGATTTATCAAAGCAAATTTTTAAAGAAAGTTTTCACCATAGTCCACTAAATAAGGCTCTAGCTCATTTATAAATGCTTTTAAATAATTCCTCTCTGCTAAAATGGGATTTTTTTAAATCTACCAACCTTTAAACCCTAAAAGTGGCCCAGAACGTAGAATCTACGTTCTATGGAAAAGTTGATATAAATGCCACAGAACGTAGATTCTACGTTCTGCAGCATTAAAGGGTTTGGGAATGGAGGAGTGGCTTTTAAAGCTGCTCACTCTATTCTTTCTCATTCCCCAGCTCCGAGGCAACGAGCCTAAGCAGGGAATGATTGGCCCCTGAGGCACGATTGCTCACGGGCCCCAAAGGCAGCAGCAGACATGTGCAGTGGACGTGTTCTGCTGCTGCCCACACTTCCTGGCTGCATAGCTCCGCTCCTTTTACTGGATCAATGATGAAGACGGCTCCTGGACGATCTTGACCCTGCCACCTCAACACACACTTATTTTAGCAATACACATTTACACACATACAATTTTGGGGGATCAGGGGGGTCACACATTGACAGCACTCACGCTGGCACACAACATGCAATTAGCCAATTGTACACACACATACACACTATTTAGTGTAGTTTTTTTCATTGTATTGTCTGTTTTTTGCCTGAAAAAACGATTTTATCGGTATTGCAAATAGCGTATTTGCTAATTTCAGTGCACAATACCTTTTGTATGTTATTTTGGTGATTATACTGCAATTTCAGTGATTTTGCTGCATTTTTAGCCATTTTATTGCATGTTTAGCCATTTTATTACATTTCCAGCTTTGCGTAGGTGTTGTTCGTTTATTTCTGTCCGTAAAACCTATTTGGACATGCTAAAATATTGTGACTGCTGATTACACTAGGCGAAAAAAAAAAAGCTTTGATTTTTGTGGTTTTGTGAGAGTTTAGTGATTTTATACCATTTCGTTTTGTTCTTTGTTAGTTAATTTTGCCCATGGAAATTTTGTCTGCTATATATCCATATTGGGGTCTCTAATGCCAGATACTTTGGTAAACCTATGCACAATGGGCATCAAACTGTTCAGTTGACCCCTGGCAATCATATTCAGGGTGCTTTTTCATGGTACCTAATACAGTGTGGGATATGTGGAGCAGCAAAATAAAACCTTTAAAGTGATTTTTCATAATTTTGATGAACCACTGTGTTCAGACAAGCTTTGATGTTTGGTTGTTAGGTGTAAAGAGACATAGTTAGCCATTTTGGAATAAGCAGAATGTGTACATTTCAAAAATATTCTGGGGGTAAACCTACTGTTTCAGCATTTTTTGGAATCTAAAGTATGCCATTCTCTGCCTTAGTGCTCTCAAAATTTGGTAATATACTGCCGGGAGTTTTTGCTATACAGAAGTCCTAAATCTCCCTAAAACTATACATATCTTGTATTGGCACGTTCGGGAGACATGAGCCTTTCCAAATCAGTTGGATCTTTATGCGTAAAATGAAATATTTTTCTGGTATAATTTCATATATTGTGAAAAAAAGGAATTTTTCATATTTTTTTGGTATTCAGCACTATAAATCTTTTTGCAGAGGTGGAAATACATGAAAACTCAGGCAAATTTAGAAAGCTCAGTTTCTCCCGAAAAAAACAAACCAATGTATAGTTTTCCTAGGTAATCTATAGGTTTCCCCGCAGAAAATGCCCCTAAAGTGAGAGAGCACAAATGTTTCAAAAATGTCTGGCATTTCGCATAACCAAAATGTGAAATTCTGCTGGCACTTAAAGGGTCAAAAAATCTGCCCGATATTTTGCCTTCATAAATTCAGCAAAAGCCATTACATTTGATTATTTTCTTTTTTTGTGCTACCCTCAATTCTGTCTTTAAAAAATATCAAAATAAATTCAGTGCTATTTACAGACCCACTTTTGCTGACAAAGTATGAAACTGTGAAAAAAGATTGTGCTCTGAATACAAAACTGTTATATTTGGTTTATTTGTTTACAAACGTGGTGTTTGAAACGAGCTTGTGAATGGACAATATTGACAAAATGTAAACGAACATATACAAATGAAAATATGCATCAGTGTATTCACATAGACACAAATGATCACCAGGGTTGTGTCATGTGAAAGCACAAACATAGTTCGGAATGTGAGAAGACGCACTAGGTGGAAATGTGTTGCTTTTGTTGGGTTTCTACACTAAATTTGGAAGGAATAAAAAACAATTTGCTTGAAGCAGCAGCTACATTCCTGGCTATATTATTACAGTTGCTTTTGTATGCATTATATAGTTCTACTTAACATTCTAGGTTAAATAAGGTAATGCTAAAATGGTGCCAGTTCACCATATTTTTTACGTTATTAGCTGGCTAATACAAATATAAGTTAGGTATGTTGGGGGTATAAATGGTTTTAAGTTTGTTACATGTCTAGTGACCAAAGCAACCAACCAACCAGCAAGTAGCATTTATTGGCTGGCTGATTAAAAAACAACCTCTCATTGGTTGCTTACTAGATGTGGGCAAATATTAGACTTTTTATTACATTACCCTGTTAATTTGATTGGGGGGCATTTCTCTAATATTGAACCCAATTAATATTTTTATCTGTCCTAAAACATGTATTTTTTGGTATCAAATATTTTTCCATGTTCATACATTAGCATAAATGTGCATTGTTGTACATGTGGCTGTAATCTAGCAACCTCTAACCAGTTTTGTGATAATGGCCAAGGCACCAGACACAAAGGTTTGCTAAAATTCAGCTGTTTAGTCAGAAATTGTAATATATGCTTGCCTGCCTCCAAGCTGTATGTAACAGTTATAGAAAAACAAGACATTTGTAAAAGGGCAAAATAGTTTAAAAGTAAAAAAAAGTTCCAGCATATTCCACAGCACTATACAATAGAAGGACATGTACATCAATCATAAACTGATCTATAAAATAGAGTGCCCTGTTCATTGGGAGCATTGAAGAATATTATATATTATTATTTAACACCCAATAACAGTCAAGATAATGTTGAAGTAGGGAGTCCATCAGTCAGGCTTTTTGGATAATGGGTTTCCGGGTTAACAGATCATTTAGCTGTATTATGTCCCCTATGTTTCTCTTAAAGGGGTTGTTCACTTTCCAAATACTTTTTTCAGTTCAGTTGTTTTCAGATTGCTCCCTACAAATAAAGACTTTTTTCTATCACCTTCTTTTTTTTTTTACCGTTTTCTAAAAAATCTAAATTTAATGTTCCGGTATCTGGTGTTTGAAGATGACAGCTCAGTAATTCAGGTGCAGACTATAAACTGTTCCAATTTTGCAACATTTAGTTGATACATTTTTCAGCAGCATCTTTGGAGTATTAGCAACTATTGTAACAATTCTAACTGCTGCCTTTAATGAAACCCAGGGATTCTGCTCAGCAGTGACAAAGATAAGAAATATATCAACTAAATGTATCAGTTTAGGACAGTTTACCATTTAGATTTTTTTGGCTACTTCGACCATCGAATTGGCTACTTCGACTACGACTTCGAATCGTACTAAAAATCGTTCGACTATTCGACCATCCGATAGTCGACGTACTGTCTCTTTAAAAAAAAAACGTTGACCACCTACTTCGCCACCTAAAACCTACTGAGCACCAAAGATAGCCTATGGGGAATGTCCCCATAGGCTTTCTAGGCAATTTGTGATTGAAGGAAAATCGTTCAATCAATGGATTAAAATCCTTCGAATCCTTCGGATTTAATCGATCGAACGTTTTTTCTTCGATCAAACGAATTGCGGTAAATCCTTCGACTTCGATATTCGAAGTCGAAGGATTTAACTTTGATGGTCGAATATCGAGGGTTAATTAACCCTCGATATTCGACCAATAGTAAATGTGCCCCCAAGTGTCACAGCTAAGGATCCATCTTGAAGAGCCAAATGTGAATCCAGCAAAATACAGTTCTAGGGTGGGATTCCGTTTCCATGGCAACTAAATACTTCAGCTGGAGAAAATCTGCAGTGACGAAAGGGTGGAAAGCAATTAAAGGAAATCATATCTTTGCAAGGAGAAGGGGAAAGCACACGGTTTTAATATTCTGCATTTCCTTTGTGATTTAAACAGGGCTTCAACCTAAATCCCACTTATGAAAATCTTTAACCCAGTTCATCAAAAATTCAGTAGCAGTTGAGAAAAAATACGAGAGAAACATTCAAAACTGTTTATGTTCTTTTAATAATTTACTTATTAAGGAGCTGTTTGGAATGAAGTGCTATATCTGGCAGATCCCCTGCTCATCTGTTTTCACGCTAAGCTTTACAAGACAAAGCAACTAAACAGACTCATGTAGTCTAGCATACAGCATGTCTCCAGTATATATTGCCAGTTATATGCTAAAAAAAAAAGTTCCATTAAAAACAAAATAAATATTTGAGAAAAAATGAAAAATGTAATGAATTTCGCACTTGGTTAACAACAATAGCAGCTAAAGTACCTAAACAGAAGCTGCGATTACATGAAATCTTACACTATAAATGCATAGTCTTAGGGTTCAAGCTTCAAATGCAGCCAGAGAAATATACTATGTGGATTTCTTCAAATGCTATTAATTTAACATCCCTCTAAAACAACAGCTTGCATTAGGATATCAGACTAAATAATATAACAGATAGCTGAATACTTTTCAGCCAGGACCTTGTTGGTCCATGAATGCAATCCTTTCTAGATGGGTCTGCACAGCTTTGCCATATGGACAGTGATGGTTAGAATAACTGCAGTGCTCAGGTCCAAGGTTTTATTCCAATTAGGGCATTGATTTCTCCCGCGCTCCAAAAACATACAGGGAAGTCAACAGGCTACAGATAAAATTGACCATAGTGTGTTAATGTGATAGATCTGTAATCCCCACTGGGGCAGGGACTGATGTGACTGAAAAGCATGCAAAATGTGTTTGGCAATTTAAATAAATGATAATGATAACTGATGTTACTTGGAACCACCTCTGGATGTGTTACAGGCAGATAGCCCTCAGTAAGGTCAAGCAAGCACCCAAAGGTAGGCCTGATACCTTAGTGAAGTTGTGGAAAAGGGACCCCATGAATGATGGCTTCAAATAGTGGAAGACTGCTCCTGTCATATAATTTATGAGTTACTAACAGCAGCTCCACTGAAGAGATTCTAGTTTTGGTGACACCTGCCAGACAGTAGGGACTCAAATGGCTAGGATTCAGGCATAAAGGATAAATTCCTTGAATCAATGGAGCGCTGGTGTCAGCTGGCTGTGGTGTATGAAATTGCCATGTGGAACCTGGTGATGTGATATTGTAACTTGAATATTCTGTGTCACATGTAACAGGGCACTACCCATAATAAAGATACCCCTGGTCTATAGTTCAACACGCTTGCCTTATGGTAGCAGTGGTTTGTGCACCTTATATATATTTAATTGATTTATCACATTATCTATTAATTGAGAGCAGATTATATCTTGATCTATCTCGGAGATTCTGGCATGTGTCTTTTTTCATTGATGATATGTTTTTAGTTGGGCAATATTGTGGCACTGGATACCACCCAAAGTTTTTTATCATGGGATGGGCTTTGTTGGGAAATAAGCAGAGTTTTGGCAGACTTAGTCGTATTTTTTAGCAACCGGGGGCATGGGCACATTTTTTTTCGTTTTTGGGAATTTAAATGGGGGAAAGCAGTGGAATACTATAATATGTCATGTATGTTAATGGTATGTTTTCACTGTGACACTTTACATATTTCTATCCTAACAGTCAACATTTACATTAGTAGCTGCAGCCATCAAGACAGTAATTGAGAAAATAGATGTTCTTCAGTGTTCCACTGCCATATTAATCAACACATTTATTGTACTCTATACCTCGTTTTACTGTTATTTTATGCATTGCCTTGTAGCTCAACAGTGGAATGGACTGTGTTGTAGTTTTTTTACACTGGTTAATAAAATACTTGTTTGTGGATTTTAATTAGTAGAATAATTATGCCTAAATCAGGAATAATGGCGACATGAGCTTTTAAGAGATTCTCATTACATTTAGCATGTGTTTAGTCTCTATAGAGACATTACGTTTAATACATTTTTGCTAAGCCAACACTCATTCTTTGAAAATCATGCTTTTATAAACTCTCATGTGATTCTCATTTCAAAAAATGGCATTATAACAGTCATATAGTTTTTGATGTTTCTAATTTCTAAAATTAAACCTTTAAAGAGAAGACATGGTTACATACAGGTTATTTTACAATTATTTGGAAATAAACATTTATTTCATTCTCACCAAGACAGTTGTAATGGTCTGTGCATGAGAACTGTCAGAGCCCTTGGATTTGATTTTATACGACTGGGCAAAAAACAGGCCATGATCTCATGAGAGGTACATCAGGGATGCCCATATGCATAGTAAGTGTGGTTGTGCCTTGCTATGCATCAAAATGGCTGGGAGCATATTCTTTGATGTGACTGAGGCCATACTCTCCCTATGGGAATCTTCCTTCACTAGGAAAATGTGCGAATTACCAAGCACTTGACAGAGCCAATAGATGACTCCTCTATGGCATGAATAACATAACATTTGGCTCTCAATTTTTTTTGACTAATCAGGAAGTGGAAAATGATGGGTTCTGTTAAAGGGGACCTGTTGCCCAGACATAAAAAGCTGTATAATAAAAGCCATTTTCAAATTAGACATGAAACCCAATTTCTTTTTTTTTTATTAAAACATCCATACCTATTAAAAAGGGTACTAACACACTAGAAATGCATTTGGACTGATTTCTTAAGGAAGCAGGTTTGCTTTAATACCAAGTCATGGTCAAGTAGACTGAGAAAGGATTCAGATACAACTGCTAGGAAAAAGACCAAGTAGCCTCTATGAAAATTCAGGCTTCTCTGAAACAAGGTTGTGTTGTAGTTTCTGCATGAACAAAAACAAGATACCATGGGCTGCATGGTAGAGTTGCCAAAAAAACCCCATTCCTGCACCAGTAAAACAAAACAGCCATTTGCAAGATGCCAGACAGCACCTAGAGGAGCTTAAAACTTTTGGAACAAAGTCATGAGCTCAAGACTGAACTTTATAGTCATAACAATAAATGCTATATTTGGAGAGGAGTCAGCAAGGCCTTTGAAGAGAAGCACACCATCCCTATGGCAAAGTGTTGAGTTGGATCCCTGCTATTGTGTTGTGAGTTTGTGTGAGATACAGCCACACAGGAAATTTAGTCTGAATTGATGACAACATGCAGGCAGCATATTATCAGAAAATATTGGTGGTACAACTTGGACTTTCCAAAATTACAGTGATCCAAAGCATAAGGCAAAGTTGATCCTTTGGTGGCTACAGCAGAAGTGAAGGTTCAGAAGCATCCATCACAGTCATTCCACGTTAGGGTGCATGCAGTTCATTCTAGACATCTAAAGAATTTACCGGACCTGGAGGACTTTTGCCAAGAGGAATAGGCAGTTTTGCCGCATAAAAAAAATAGAGTCTCATTTACAACTATCACAAAAGACTGCAACATATTCTTGATGCTACAGGGGGCAATACATGATATTAAGAACTAAAGGGGGAATGTAATATTGGTCTCTAACGCAAAAATAATTTGCAATTTGTTCGCAATGCGAATAATGAATAGTGAATATTTTTGCCTTTGCAACCACTTTACACCTCATGCAACAGTAGGGTGGCGATTTGTGAATCTACACAGTGTATGTAATAAAATTCGCAATCCTAAACCATTTTTTGCAATAAAATATTTAATGAAACTCCAGAGCAGCAGTTAAAGGTTCACAATACGCAATTAAGATTTGCAATGTAATAAATGCCTAACGAAGAATATTACATTGCGACATGCAAATTTTTATTCGCAAATTTGTTCTCTTTGCAAACTTTTAAACAATACCATTTTATAATTCTTTTATTGCACTGGTTTGTTCAATGATCATACTATTCTGTGATGCCTAAAAGTTTCCTATGTTTGCTGCTAGTAATGTCCTGGCTGCTCTCCAGAGTTAGAACAAGTGTGGCCTTTTCCAGTTTGTTACATGAAGCTTAGAGATGATGCCTGAGCAGAGATAACTGTGCTTCGTAGTTACTGAACATTACAGGCAATAATAGCTGAAGCTTTGAAAGTATTACTAATTAAGTATAATTACAATATTATCATTGGCTAATAAAGGTCACGGTAATACATTTAAACAGTTTTTCAGAATCATGCATTAGTTTGTTAATGAAATGGTAGAGGGCTCAAGTGGAATAACTGATGTTATGCATTTTATTTGCAGTAATGAAGCATATTGTAAGACAAATATTTGGTTTAGGCACATTTATCAAAAATTGGAAAAATTGCAACTACTTGTATCTAAGTCTTTTTCTTTCCATGACTTTTATCACGCATTTTCCATGCATTTTCAAGTGGGGAAAAATGTATTTTCTACTTACGTAAATCCTGAAGATACACTTCCCACTGACTTCTATGGCATCTGGATAGGATTTAGGTGGTTTCATTTTCACTTGATATTTTTCACGCTCTGTAAATGGTGGTTCTGTGCCAATTACGGCAAGTCTGCTGTTTTGACAGAGATTATTTTACGATTGTTGCCCTTATTATTGTTAAAGAGATCATTAAACATGCATGTAAAATACCCAAGAAAGTCACATTTTCACATATATTCTCTCTAAGTTGAAATCAACCTGATAAATTATTGAAAGGATTTGTGTAGATCCTGATATTTCACAGACAAGAAAATAAGTTAATGGGGTCCAGCATGTTCTATGTAATATGGGGCCACATTTTTGAATGTATCATAATTCACCAATAAGTCTATGAAAGTTGGGATCGATTCTTCCACCATTTATGGTTGTGTGACTTTCCTTCTGCAAAAAGCAGCAATACAGTCTTGGTTGATCGGATTGTGCTGACTTGGGATCAATTGTCTCGAGAGACTAGAGGCAAATTCAATAATCGCATTTATGCACCAGTGCATGGAGAGTTTTAAACAAAGTGCTAAACTGATGTTAGTTGAGGCAGAGTAAAAATATACATTACATGAAACTATGAAATTATGAAAATTTAGACCTCATTCCATGTGCTTCAAAAAACTAATCTGGTTTTAAAAAAAAAACCAACAACCCCTTGAACCTGATTTATGATTGAAAAAAAAATAATAATTAAGAAATAGCTATAGTTACAGCTTGGTAAAACTTTTCAGGACAGTCCCACATTGTGAGATATTTGGTGGATCTGGGATCTGTGGGAGCATGGTATAATTTGTACTTTTGACAATTCCAATGTTGGGATTTGGGAGATATGTAGTAACAAAATAATTGTCTAAATCAGGAGCAGCTGCTGAGTAGTGCTGTTTACCTATAGAGAAGTAATGAGGTTCAGCGCCACTCTACAAAGCCGTCTCTGAACAGCGACCATATTTACACAGGTAGCAGGTTTGATAAAATGTGTTGGTTCATTAAAAATGTCCCTGACCATCAGGATTTATAAAATAGGAGACATATCTAACTGCTGGGATTTTATACAGCAGCCCCATAGGGTGACAGTATGGCTTTAAGTTCCATTATGAACGAAACACCCTCTATACATCATTAGCTTTAAGAGGGGCAAATCAAATTTCAGTGAAAGGGGGGGGGCTGAAGAGCTTTCCGTGGTAACAGAATGTGCCAGTTAGACGTTTCCTTTTCTAAACTTTAAAACGTTTATTAGAGGGTGCTTGTTCTGCAATCTGTAATTACTTTCAGGTATAAAGAGGTTGTGAAAGTGGGTCGATTGTTTGACGTGATTTGTTGTCCAGTATCTAGAAATGCAAGACCAATCAACAGTTCTAGTGTATCTGCAAATAATACCGGTAGTACTCTTCTCTTTGCTGCTTCTTAAAGAGATATGAAAACAAAGCATGAGGATAGCACACTTAGGGGCAGATTTATCAAAGGTCGAGGTGATTTTTCGAATTAAAAAACGTTGAATTTCGAAGTAATTTTTGGGTAATTCGACCATCGAATAGGCCAAATTCGACTTTGATTCAAAAATTCAAACACTCGAAAATCGAAGTACTGTCTCTTTAAAAAACTTTGACAATTCGCCAGCTTAAACCTGCCAAATGGGAGACCTCCTAGAACCTATCTGAGGCTTTTGGGCAAGTTTTGAGAAGTCGAAGGTTTTTTTTGAAAAAGTGTAACAAAATTACCTGCACGGCGGGGTCGCCCGCCGCTCCACCGGCCTCTCAAAGGTACAGGCGCGCTGGCGTAATTGCGCCAGCGCGCATTGGTGCGAAAATGTGCACGTTTTGGCGCGAACTTGGACAGTATTTAAGGCCCATTCTGACCCTCAGTCAGTGCCCGTGATAGGATCTTGCTCCTTGTGGTTCCTGAAGCCTTGTGCTATCTGTTTGCCTGTATTCTGTATTCTGTATCCTTTATTCTGATTATCCGGTTTGACCCCTGCCTGTTTCCTGACGATTCTCCATCCTGTATCCTGACCTGTGCCTGAATCTCGACCACTCTCCTGCTTGAACCCTTCTGATTGATTAATCTGGTTTTGACCCTTGCCTGCCTGACTACGATTCTGATATCCGCCTGCCTTGACCCAGCCTGTCTGACCATCCGCCAGTCTAATCCTTTTGTACCGTGACCTTCGGCCCAAAAGACTCTGCTAACAGCCGTGCCCCTTTGCCAGCCAGAACATCTCGCCTTGCACCCCTCGTTAAGTCCAGGTGGCACCCAAGTAAGCTGAGGGCTCCTCCTGAAGCCCAACGGTGGTCACACTACTGGTGAAGCCGAGCCGAGACAAGGGTACTTGGCACTTGTTCTGGTATTGGGTGCCGGCCGTGACAGAAGGGTTAAAATAGTTTTATCGTACTATTTTACTTCGATCGTACTTCGATCAAATACGGCCGTTTTCGCTGGAAAAAATAGTTAGACTATCGAAGTAGTCAAAAATGTATTTAATGAAAAGCACTCACATATCAGCAATTGGCACAGTCATTGGCCCTACGCGTTTCGACCACAGTAGTGGTCTTCATCAGGGGTAAAATCCATAAAGTACAAAAAAAGAGATAAAAAGGCAGGCCTTTTTTTTATACTTTATGGATTTTTCCCCTGATGAAGACCACTCCTGTGGTCGAAACGCGTAGGGCCAATCACTGTGCCTATTGCTGATATGTGAGTGTTTTTGATTAAATACATTTTTGACTTTTTATCATTGAGTGTGCTTTCCTCATGCTTTGTATTTGGATTTATGTATAAGGAGGCTTCAATTGGGTGGTCTCCCTGGGATTAACACCTCAGCACTAATTAGGGTGTGTGCCCTCCAAATTATAGTCCTTCTTAACCATAGTTCCCCAGATAAAAGCACAATGGGAGTTGTAGTCCTACAACATTTATGGTTAAGAAACACGACTCTAGTTCGTTTGCTACAGAAATACAACCAGGTTTTTTTTTTATATGGAGACATAATTAAGAAGATGTTTTATATATAGAAATAGCTTTAGGGTTATGATTGTGTTGAAGCAATAAATCCAAAGCAGATGTGCAACCAAATTGCTACAAGGGTCTCTACGCCAAAGCCTTGATTCACATGTCCCAGCTTTGCAAATTGCCACTGCTTGGAGAAAGACGCTGAGTTGTGTTGAACATGCTTCGGTATAAATGATACACATAAAACAAATGCCTAGACTTGCTTTTTGGATTTAAATTGCCTTATTCCGGTCAACAGGGCCAGCAAAGTTCTCTCTCCCCCCAGTGGCCATTTATAAGTAGTGCAATCAAATGTTCTCTATCACAGTCAAAGGAAGTTAGCATATATCTTTGCACCCAACACATTTTTCAACTCAGTGAATCAGTCATATTGTAAATAACTACTGTTGTGTTTAATTATTAGGAATAACATATGAAGTAGCAGTTTATTTTTCAGTACTGTACCATAGGTGTAGCACACATACTGTATGATGATACTTGCAAAGACAGTAAGAAATGGGGAGTATGACCTGTTAGAGATTATGCCTGGGCCTGAACTAGGGGTGGGCAGATTCGGCTTCGGACTTGGAAGCATCTATGCCAAGGATTTGTAGCTGTAGAAACAACAAAATAATTTACCAAGATTTTAGCAGATGATGAAGGTAACAGGGAAGTACCACTCAGATACACCGATCCTATTGAATTCCCAAGTGTTACACTCCTGTCCCAGCCAATTTTTATTACCAGTCAAATATAGCAGTGATACACTGTGGGTAGCTATCCATTGAGTAGAACATATACTGTATGAGTGAAGGAATTTTAGTTTTTCAACCTCAGTAATATTTCTAGGCTACTACTATATTTCTATATCTCCTCTTCAGTCTCTGCCACAGTCTCTGATAACCCTCTTCACATCCAGAAAGGATTTTATGGCAACCAGAGACGTTTTCCTAATATAAATACACCTATTATATCTGAGATTTGAGGGGGGGGGGGTTTTTTACATTTTTTCTTACAGAATAAAACTTTACACCTAATATTATTATAGGACACTAAACACCCCATCACCATCAAGTTTCTTTTTACTTCTTTATTTATTTCAGCCCTGCAACCAACTTGTAGGCTGGTAAAATGAAACTGCATAGAAATGTGTACACCCCTCCCACATAAAGCATGAAAGACATGTCATGCTTGTAAAAGCTTATAGTCACTGAATGTAATTTCAATTTTTTATGTGCATTTTAGCATTACCTGTAATCAATGTCCATTGAACGCTGTTTTTTCCCTCAGTGAAAAAACAGCGTTCAACGGACATTGATTACAGGTAATGCTAAAATGCACATAAAATATAAAACAAGTTAGGGACCACCATTCGGGGTTTACCTTGACGTGGTATGGTGGCTTATCAATTTTATGATCATAACTTTGTAACAAAATAACCCCTGTTTTGGGTACATATGCAATAGCATTTATTATACTTATATATACTTTAAAGCCTTTAGAGTGCTCCCACAACCCCCCTGTTTTGATATTGTATGTATATATATATATATATATATATATATATATATATATATATATATATATATATATATATATATATACACAAATACAAGAGTCCTCTGCACTCAACCCATTATCAATATATTTAAGACAGCGACATTTTGTGCATACTGCTACTAAAAAATGCCTTACCCTTTAAACAAAACAGGGGATTGTTTGTCCATATATTGCAATATATTTAAGCTGGCCAACTACGTCAAAGTCATCCCATATCTGGCCAGTCCTATGCTCAATTTTATCTGATTCATTAAGAATTCTGTTGCTTCATTATACATTTTACAAAGGGACTTGGTTTTACCTGCAACTTAACTTGCTGCTTTCAAAGTAAACCTCCATACTTGGCTGCCCTTTTATTAGACACCAGTGGGATCACCTGACTATAGCTGGGAAGGGTGGGAGCTACAACATGGAGCTGGTCACTGCTCCTGTATAAACTATAACAAACAAGGGAAAGTTGTGCTCACCACTATTTTTTAAAACCATTAGGCGGGGGTGCAATGAGGCTGTGACCACAAAATACATATAGTGAAATACAAGAGTCCTCTGCACTCAACCCATTATCAATATATTTAAGACAGCGACATTTTGTGCATACTGCTACTAAAAAATGCCTTACCCTTTAAACAAAACAGAGATTGTTTGTCCATATATTGCAATATATTTAAGCTGGCCAACTACGTCAAAGTCATCCCATATCTGGCCAGTCCTATGCTCAATTTTATCTGATTCATTAAGAATTCTGTTGACTTTGACGTAGTTGGCGTCGCTGTCTTAAATATATTGATAATGGGTTGAGTGCAGAGGACTCTTGTATTTGACTATATGTATTTTGTGGTCACAGCCTCATTGCACCCCCGCCTAATGGTTTTAAAAAATAGTGGTGAGCACAACTTTCCCTTGTTTGTTATATATATATATATATATATATATATATATATATATATATATATATAAATAATTTACAGGCAGACAGTTATTGACAATACCAAAAGTATCAAGCATACTTTGGTAAATTATGTATAAAATATAAATATCACTACTGTACTCACAAACATTACAGTACTCTGTCATCTACAAAAATCTTTTTCACTATATAACTATTAAGTAGTTATTATTCGGGAAAGTCATACCTGCGTTTTGCTCTCTTATATATATGTATATAAATAGCACAGAACTGTGGCTTCATATTCTTATTGTATGGCAGCTTTGTCTTTTACCCCACCCTCCAGTTGTCTTGTTTTTCATGGGACAGTCCTGTGACACAAATGAAAAGAGACAGAATCAATGAGTTGCTGGAGGTGGTGTTTAAATGGCATAGCTAGGAAGAAAGTGTAGCCAGTCAGCTCCTGAAAGAGTGTAGTACCTTGTCTGTTTACTTCTGTATTGTTTCTGTATTAAAGTCATTCTGTATCTATTGCCAAGGGTTTAAATGGCTATAAATTAAGGAATGTTGTTAAAAGACCTGTACAGTATTCTGTATCTGAACACATTATTAAAGAAATATAAAAAAAACTAATACAAATAAAATTGTCCCTGCAAAATAGTTATAATCTTGCAGCTGTTTCAACATATAGTTTTTGTGCACATCAATTCTGCTTCCTACACATATTGATTAAGTAGAAGGCTTATGTCAACAAATCTTATTTGATCCCCCAAACAGTTCCAGAAGAACATAAAAAAAGCTCCTTGCCACCCACTGCTTGACTTCAAAACACCCAGCTATTTTCCCCCCCTGGATATTAACTGGATATTAGCGTTGAGACTCATCTGTATAGGTTGGTGGGGGGGGGGGGCAATGTTTAAGTGCAGTTCCAGGTCATTGAAGGCACTTTGCACAATTACAATTTGATTTTTTAATTTTGGTTTGTTAACTGTGTAGCATTTGGTCCTGGATTTCAAGAACTAAAGTTTTAAGCAAAGAGGTTCACCCACATTTTTCACATGGTACAGTTTAGCTAGAATGTAATTACTTTCTAAGAAATACCGTCCTTTTATATTGAGATGAAATCTCATTGAATTACATCATGATTAGGACAATGGGATTCACTGTGATTAGAAAAAAAACATATTTTTCTACAGATTTCCCTCTTCCCTACAATGTTTCTCTGAGATAAAGAAAGTTCTTTTCATCTAACAGAATCTAGCACAATCCTAGGTTACTGTGACAAAGTGAGTAACAGTAATAGAAATAGCACATTTTTACTAACTATTTGTTTAATTAGCAGGCGGAAGTCACAACTATATTCGTATGAACGCCTTCCATTACATTAGCCAGAAGTCATAACAATATTAGTATTAATTCCTTCCATTTCATTATGGTTTATTAAAGCTGGAGGTAACATGAAAAAAATCTTCCCACACCAATGGAAAATAGTGACTACATGTACAGTCTTCTTGCACCTTTATGTGCAGTATAAAAATGTACAAACAAATTAAGCGAAGATAAAAATGACCAAATCAGAAGAAATCCACTGGTGAAAATTTTATATAGAACCAGCGTCGACTGGAATTGGTTTGGACCCATCAGGTCTGCAACATCAGGGCCCCAGACCCCCCTCCTCCACCCCATGGGCCCCAGGTGCAAATCCCGCTCTGTCCCCATCTCCCCGCCCCTATGAGTACCTTCTTCAATGCGCATTATTTCTTGCGTGAGGTGAATCAGGACTGAGTGATGGCTCTGTCAGCCACAGGGAGCAGGTCTGGGCCAATGTAGCCCACTGTGTTTTTTCCTGGCGTCCAACTGTTCTAGTCCAACCCTGTACAGAACAGGAGGACAACAAAAAAAACCCACGATTTTATAACATAATGTAGCCTCAGAAAAAGAGATATTTATGAATTTAAATTGATTTTGTATCTCTATAGAAAGAGCACATTCTGGAAATTGGGCAAATAGCAAATCATGGCCTTTTTTATTTGTCCTTTTTACTTTTCAAAAAGAGTTCCACTAACTAAATAAATCATATATTATCATGTTGCAATGGCAAATTTGTATTTGTTTAAAAAAAACTTTACAAAATGCATTGTGTGCTTGCGTTGGGTACGGTTTTGCTTTTATGAGTGGGAATTGATTTTTTTCCCTTTTGTCACTGTTCCATCTATAAGTGGTCAAACTAGAATTATAGAATTATACAATTTTAGCATCTATTTTTGTTAATAGAACAGCCTTTATATAATGCTTTATTTAAGGGCTTATTGACTAGTATTAGAAACAATTTATGTGATGTAATATGTGTAGAAATGTTTTTATGGTAAGTCTAAATAATGTCCAGTTCAGGACAAATAATGTTCTTGCCTTTTTCATTTTGCAGTAATTTACTTCAGTGTTTCTAAAGAATTATTTCCCATTTTTTTCTTACAGTCACCTAACGTCCATACTTATCCCGATATGGAAGCTGTCCCTCTCCTACTCAACAGTGTAAAGGCGGAGCCTCCCGAGGACTTGTTATCCACCGATCATTTTCAAACACAGACTGAACCAGTGGACCTTTCAATAAACAAAGCAAGAACGTCACCGAGAGGTGTTTCCTCATCTCCAGTTTCTATTACAACCTCAGCAGCATCACCTTCTTCTAATTCTTCATCTAGCCGTCCAGCATCATCTCCAACAGTGATAACACCTGTACCTTCTTCGGCATCTGTGCCAACAGTATTAACTCCTGGACCTCTTGTGGCATCAGCATCTAGTATTGGAGGTCAACAATTTTTGCACATTATTCACCCTGTTCCTCCTGCAAGTCCCCTGAACTTACAGTCCAACAAACTTAGTCATGTACACCGTATCCCAGTTGTGGTACAGTCAGTCCCTGTAGTTTATACAGCTGTGAGATCACCGGGGAATATGAATTCTACTATTGTGGTACCTCTACTGGAAGATGGAAGAGGTCACCTAAAAGGTAAAAAAAATACATAATACTAAACCTGTATATAATCACCACCAAAAACTGGAGAATGAACAGGGTAGTTTGTGTCAGTACATATTATGGCATATAAATATGGTATTTTAACTTAGGTATAGGTCTGGACATAGCCCTGTCATAATAACTAATCTTCATGTTAACAAACAAATATACCAGGAGTAATGCTCAACCCTAAGTCACACATTCGTGTTTATCATGTCCACTAAGAATGTTCTTTAAAAAGAAACAGAGGATTGTTAATGCAGTCCTATATAAAAGCATGGGCTATAAGTAAATAAAATGTGTTTGCACATGAAACTGGGATGTCATATTATTAGAGAAGACATGTCCATGTCAAAAATAGGCAACGGTAAAATGGAGTTTGCAGTAATTTGTGGTATTAGACATTATGCTGGTAACTGTATTTCAACTTTGGTGCTACTGCACCCACAGTGATCTTATTATTTTTTGTTATCCGCTCCAATATACATCAGTATTTTTCAAGGGCAGGATATTTGCCATATTCCGAGCTGTACTTCATCAACAGCTCAGGGAATTTGTGTAACAATAAAATGACATTCACAATTTACTTTTATGGAAACACAGAAATTCGGTTACTTTTATTCTTTTTCTGAAATAAGTATTAATTGTATGTTTGTGAAATATAGATATTATAGAAGCAACTTACATAAAGTATTCAGCTCACAAATATAGCTGGGAAAACTATGATGGAGATCTGTTGGTCAAGAAGTTTGTCATAGAGTGCCAACAGCATTGTACATAGAATAAACAGATGAGAAAAACACATGTCGTACAGGTTATGTGTTGAGAGGTACTGAGGTAATCTTTACAGGGCTTCTGAGTTGAAGAATTCTGTTACAGATTCATCTTGAAAAAATACTTAAAAGGACACATTTTAGTTTTTATGCAAGGTCCTTGGGCTTTCTGGGTAGTTCCACAGACACTGTAAATGGAACACACTTATACTGACATGAATTAATTGAGGATAACTTGAAAATTGTAGAGGTGCCAGAGGGAGATCTAAAAAGAACTTCATAAATGAGTGATAATATAAGAATATTTATTCAAGAAGCTTTGAGACTTCATTTGACTTGCAGAGCAGGATGTAGAATCAGAGCAAAAAGTAAGCTGTATGATCCTGATACAGAAGAAGAAATCAGGGCAGGAGCCTCTGTAGGGAATTCATATACAAATACATACAGATTAAAATAAAAGCCCTTTCAATTACAAATTTAGATCATTATCAGTTTATCTAGTCTACCAAAGAGGTGCCGAGCAGAGTACAATATGGAAGGCATTAATGGGAGGATATACAATCACTACTAATGTTATCTCAATAGAATATATGGAAGTCCAGTGATGACCACAATTGGCCAGCCACATGAAGATCTGCTTATTTGTTGACCTTGCCAAACAAGTGGATCTTTCGTTGATATGGCAACCATGAGCTGTGCAAATATGGGTTAATCTGATCATTTGGTCCTTAGGCTAATGACAGGATCTTATAGAAGGTTAATACAGGCTATCGGGAGAGGACCACATTAAAAAGCCTTTGAGGTTCTTGCCCCAAAGAGAAAATAAAATCTACCCAATTCATATCTGGATCATTTTCTGCCAGATATTGGTCAGGTAGGCCCATTGAAAGGCCCAGTACTGGGCCAATAATAGTAATTCCACACTGAGCCAGAAGATTTTATTGGCTAGTGTATGGCCCACCTTAAAGGAGACATAAAGGATAAATGAAAAAAACACTCATTTTGTAGGCAATTATAAGTAATATATGGTGTTGTTTTTACATGGGGCTAAAATGAATATTATCTTTAAAAATAGCCCCTTTATTGGAGCTCCCTATAGATGTTCACTGATCCCTGTCTGTATTTCAAATGAGGGGTAGGTGTGTCCTATTGGTCCCTGCCAGAAGCACAGTAGGAGGGGGACAGCCAATCACAGCCCTGCAGACACACAGACAAACTTCCGTTCTCTGTCAGGTCCTGCTAGCTGCTAATTGGTTCCTGTCCTACAGTACAGTGAGCTGAGAGCTGCCGGCTCCCCTGCACAGCCTGGGAATTCAGGGAGCATGAAGTGGAAGAGAAGGATTATTAGGGGTTTTGCAGAAATATTCATTAAATCAGCCTAAAACACTACTTTTTTAAGCACAATTCTTCTATATCTAATTGAGTTTAATGCACTGGCACATTATTTTTTACACAAAATGTCTCCTTTAACAATGGGGAAAGTTAAAACCGCTCTCTCTAGTTAAAGTAACATTGATCATAGCTTGATTGAAATAATTTTGTGCAGCTGGTCAAATTTCAAAACCATGGAAAATGGCAGTGAATTAATTTTACAGAAATACAGGGAATGTCCTTAGAGATAAGTGGCAATTGGTATCTATGGTTCACCCTAAATGCCCCCAGAAACCTGCTAGCTTAGACACAGTGACCTGTATGATGACAGATAAATAGCATTACACATTTCTGCCAAAATGATGCCCCTAAATGACCCAGATCATCGATGTGCCTATTTTAACTTCACCACAATAAGCCTAAACTTTTTTTTATAATATAGATCTCTTCCTGACATGTTGTAATGGCACATGTTTAGAAATTATAACAATATGGAAGAGTTACTGTTCGAGTGTGGGTATTGCAGGCATGTAACTGTGCTGTGCAGAGCTGTCATTATTCCATAGAAATCCAAGCTGCCTGTTCCCTTCCATTCAGCAACATGCTGTTATATTCAGCTCAGATGAAAATGGCAATGCCATGAAGCATGTTTGTGGAATGACTGACAAAAGGAGCACAGGGATCCTAATTGCCACCTTGGAACGTTTAGAAACAATGACACCCATCTGTAACTCTGTTATTATACCAAACAATTAATTTTACTTTTACTGAAAACATGAAGCTAAATCTTTTAAATGCCTGATGTGCCTAACTGCACATTATTGCCACGCACAGAACAATGGTAAGCACAGTTGGATAAAATAAAAATACAGGTAATAGAGAACAAAATGTTTTTTTTTTGTTTTATTCTGTCTTTATTCAGTAGCTTTAATTGCAACTGTTAGTGAGCAGGACTGTCTCAGGTATTTGTTTTTTTCACCATTTATATACGGCAAAAACAAAAAAATTGCAGGCATCAGGTACTATTATCAGTGCTCTTTTATTTAATGAAGACGGTGAAGGTATACAAAGTTATGTGAACCCTTTTGATGGAAATCCGTTATCCAAAGAGCTCTGAATTACCAGAAGGCCATCTCTCATAGGGGTATATTTATCAAAGAGTGAAGTTAATAGTGAAGTTCCGCCACTAGAGTGAAATTCCGCCACTCTCCATTCATTTCTATGGGATTTTTATAGGCGTATTTATCCTTTTTTTCTATAATACTAAAACAGTAGCTTCTATTTGATCTCAATAACATGCATGAATCCCTATTGGTGACAAAAACAATCCTATTTTATTTTATTTATTGTTTAAATGATTTTACAAAGGCATGGTGATCCAAATTACAGAAAGATCACTTATCCAGAAAACTCCCAAGCTTTCTGACAAAGTGAAACGCACATCAGGCGCACATTCTTTTAGATTAATCAGGCGGGGTGTTGGAACACTTGCAAAATTGGCCTCTATGAGGGTACTCGCAGGAGGTGGGGGCTGGTTTTGTGTAGCTTCAACTGCAGAGAAATTCCTGTATGGGCTGAGCAAGTTAGGCACACACCCCTTTAGACCAATTAGGTAGGGTCAGGGCCGGAACTAGGGGTAGGCAGAAGAGGCACCAGCCTAGGGCGCAAAGCTGTGGGGGCGGTGTGCAGGTATTTGTTCACAATTTTGTTGCCTACCCTTAGTCCAGATTCGCTCCTTTCTGCAGATCTCACCTACCCCCTCTCTCTCCACTGTCCGTCCCTCCCTCCCCTGTCTGTCCCTTCCCTGACCGTCCCTCCCCTGTCTGTCCCTCCCCCCCATCTGTCCCTCCTTCCCTCCCTCCCCTGCCCCAAACTGTCCCTCCCCACTTCCCCTTCTTGAACCTATGTTATGGTGTGCGCACGCAAGCGCGGGGGGGGGGGGTTAGCCAACCGGGTTGCCTAGGACACCCGGTTGTCTTGGCCCGGCCCTGGGTAGGGTGTCTGAACTCTTGCAAAAAACTGGCCTTTATGTTACTGTTACCTTGCTACATGGCAGTGTACTGATTGGTGGTGAGGGCTGCCTCTGGGTAGCTGCAACTGCAGAGAATATTTTTATGGGCTAATCAAGTCATATTGGAACGGTTGTGGGTGCTGAAAATGAGTTGTATCTGAACAGTAATTAACCCTCTATGATTAACGCATTAGCTATTGGTAGTTGATTCCATATAGCTTTCCGTCCTGATTTTAGTTTCAACTCTTTAAGTTATGGTTTCTGGACATATACCCTTCTTTTAAGTTAATATTAAAAGTTTATAGGTTAGGTGCAACTATACTCTTGATTAATGCGTATTTCACTTGACCCTGCACACCATAATTTGTTTTTCTCATTGATGGAAGGTGCTCCAAAATTCTCTATTTTTGTGTAGTTGTTTCTGGATAAAAGATTGTATACCCATATATTTCTTTTTATTGAAGTCCTTCTGGATGATAAATCTGTGCTTCATGTTAGCTGGGTCATGTGAGTTGCCAATTTATTATAAAGTGAATAGTGGTGCTCGTTGTAAGGGTGTACACCCTAAACCCACTTTAATTTATATATTGGCATTGGATATCATAGACCGAGGTTGATTAGGAATATCTACACCTTTTATTATATTTATTAGCCACAAAAGCCATTGACATTTTTAATAGCTACCATCATTTGTTGCCAGGTGCACACCAACTATCCATTGACCTTTTGCATATTACATACGTTTGATATCAAATAAGCACCTAATCAGTAACCTATAGCAACCAATCAGTGATCAGCTTGTTTCAGGGTAGAACAGTGATCAGCTTGTTTCAGGTAGAAAAATAAAAGTAAAAATGTGATTGGTTGTCATGGGTTGCTGACAAGTTATAGACTTGACCAATGTTAGTAAATGAGCCTTTTGTGAATTTGCATTGTTTTTCCATGGCATAGGGTGCTATAATCACAGATAATATATCCACAGCTCTCCTGTTTGAGTGATTGAAATATTGTTCTTTTCCCCTTCTTTCCCTTAGCACACATGGATTCTCGAGGGCTCTCACCAAGACTTGTAAAAAGTGACAGTGATGATGACGACCTGCCAAATGTGACCTTAGACAGTGTTAATGAAACAGGATCCACAGCTCTGTCCATTGCAAGGGCAGTACAAGAGTGAGTATCATAAGCCCTGAGTGGTTAATATGAAAAATCTTCTAAAAAAGACATTTGGTGACATCACATCATACATATTTGTCAAAGTGTGTAAAAAACAGCATTGAAATGAACATCTCTGCTTTAACATAGTGTCATGTAGAATATAGTGTAACCCTTTATTGGCACAGTCTATTTAGAAAAAGATAACTATTAACCCTAAAGCTTTTTACCTGTGGCAATCTGACAAACCTGGCCTCTTCACTTAGGGCCGTTGTTTACTCAGATTTTTAGAGATTTTTTATATCCCCTGAACCTGGAAATACGAAAATACTACAGCTAAAACCTGTCAAGGTCACATAGAAGTCAATGGCAGAGGTCCCTTGAACCATTTGAAGATGTTTGTATCCTTCATGATGTTTGAGTTTTTTCGGTGGGTTTCACTTGAAAACTCGATCAATTCAAGCAATTAGAGTTTTTTTTTTAGCTCAAAACTTGATCAATTTGAGTATTTAAGTTTTTCACCCCAAATACACTGATTCAAGTTTTTTACATTTGAGTTTTTTCTTAAAGGAAAACTTATACAATGTAGGTCTCTATGTAAAACCCTGCTTCATGTACGTAAACCATTTTCATAACAATATACTTTTTTTAGTAGTATGTGCCATTGGGTAATCATAAATAGAAAACTGGCATTTTAAAAAATAAGGGGCATCGCTTTGGGATCGTAGGATTCACGGTGCACACAAACATACTAAACAAACCATACTTGTTAGGTCACATGAGCAAATTAACAGACATAGTTCTGGCTTTTGCTTCCACACTTCTTCCTGTTACAGTTAGAGCTGCAGTATTTCTGGTCAGGTGATCTCTGAGGCAGCACACAGACCATCACGAAATGGTGGCCCAAGACAAGAGATGTAAAGGGCCAATATTTACTTAAATATATAATCCAGTTTGATAAAAAATTTTAATATGCCACTTAATTTAATATAAACTATCTGTTGCTCAAGTATTTATTTTGGGGTATAGTTTTCCTTTAAATTATAAACCATTCCACTGAGTTCATTTGAGGTCTAAAAAAGATCACAAAGCTCTTAAACTCTGGGCCCTCTTATGCTCCCAGATGCCCGCTGGGTCTCCAAGCAAGCCTTAGGCCTTTCTCCCAGCCAATCAGATCTCTCCCCTGCCTGTAACCAGGCTGGATAATGTTACAAGCTGAGACAGCAGGAGCAATTTGGCATGGAAGGAATGCAGGCAGAATGGTGGAAGAGTTCTGATACTCTACACTAGTTCCAAAAAAAAAGACAAGTAAAAACGAGTGAAGTGCTGTTTTCTAAATATCATTTCATACCACTTTTCAGTAAAGTTTGAATTTTACCTTGTACCATTGACTTCAGTTGGTTTATGCCTGCTCTGAGGTGATGTAAAATAACATTGTAACTTCCAGAGTTCATCTGGCATAAAATAAAAATACACCAATTAGCTCTTTAGCTCTTGTTATGAATTATTTCTCTGATTTTGATGCATAATTTATGGGTAAGTACAAAACCAGAACTTAAGAAATATGCCAACACGCCTTTATAAATATAAATGCAAGGGTTTTTCCATAATTCTATAGATAGTTACTCATTTCTGTTCAAAACTGTAATGGTTCTATTGAAGGGAAGTTGATCTTCACCTTAAAGAGATACTGACACCTGAAATTAAACTTTTTTTTACATCTATTATAATATTGGCTTTGCAAGCTACTTCTAAGTTTGCCATAAAGTATTTGCATGATGCTTTTACATTACCTGTCTGATCCCCCATGTTCCTGTATGAGTGGGCTGCCATATTTGTGCAGCAGGAGTCCGTTAGCATTAGAAACTGTAACTAACAGGCTGAGATGGGACAGTCAGGTTGGCAAAGTCAGAGTGTCAGGCTTAGGAACTTCAACTAACAATTATATACTAGGGATGCACCGAATCCACTTTTTTGGCCGAACCGAATCCGAACCCTAATTTGCATATGCAATTAGGGGTGGGAAGGGGAAAACATTTTTTACTTCCTTGTTTTCTGACAAAAAGTCACGCAATTTCCCTCCCCGCCCCTAATTTGCATATGCAAATTCGGATTCGGTTCGGCCGGACAGAAGGATTCGGCCGAATCCGAATCCTGCTGAAAAAGGCAGAATCCTGGCCGAATCCCAAACCGAATCCTGGATTCGGTGCATCCCTATTATATACAAAAACAAACCTCTCCGCAACAAATGATCAACATGACCTATAGGTAACATTTAATGTACATTCATATGCTAAAATTAATTTTTTAGTGTCAGTATCACTTTAAAGGGGAAGGAAACCTAGTCGGCGCAAACCCCCCACCCCCCCTCCCGTTTGTTGCCCACCCTCCCTCCCCCCCTGGCCTACCCGTCCTGCTGGGCAAATGCCCCTAACTTGTTACTTACCCTTCTGCGCAGGTCCAGTCCAGGGAGTTCACAGACGACATCTTCTTCCACGCGATCTTCTTCCTGCTTTGAACGGCGCATGCACAGTAGGATCATTTCGCTGGTACGATCTACTGCGCATGCACGTGACTTTTGGCGCATGCGCAGTAGATCCGTACCGGCGAAATGATCCTACTGCGCATGCGCCAAAACGCCGTTCACAGCAGGAAGAAGATCGCGTGGAAGAAGATGTCGTCTGTGAACTCCCTGGACTGGACCTGCGCAGAAGGGTAAGTAACAAGTTTGGGGCATTTGCCCAGCGGGACGGGTAGACCAGGGGGGAGGAGGGAGGGTGGGCAACAAACGGGAGGGGGGGTGGGGGGGTTTGCGCCGACTAGGTTTCCTTCCCCTTTAAGCAAGATGTTCACATTGGTATTCTAGGGCAGTGCCACCCAGCTCCTGCCACACTGTAGGTCAAATGCACTAAATAGGGTGCATTATATTAAAGTGATAAATGCAATCAAAACAGTCTCTTGAGTCACAGAGCAGTTTGGCAGACAAAAAGTATGGAAGGCATTGTGTCTTGAGCTGGACACTTCCAATAAGTGCATTAAGTGCTCTAGCCTTATTGTGAATGAAATGGGGCTTTGTACATCTTGTGGTCCAGATGCATCATTAAACTGGGCTTCACGTGTTTATTCAGTTCTGATCATCAAATAGTATATGGGGAAACTGATTCATTAAAAAGAATATTTATTTAAAAGTAGCAAATTTAGCTTTTGAAGCTTCACCCAATAATTTGACCTGTTGATTATAATAAGGATGCCTGCTTTAATGCAATAAGACTCAATTTATCGTTACTGTAAACGTTGGTCTTTTGAGTGTTAATATGATGTTTCTGGGAAGTCATTACAACTGAATTCAGGTATACTTGTACTAATGCCGCAATAGAAACAAGTGCCATTACACTAAATACTGCAGCAGATGTAAGCTTCAGTCATGGCAACATATCTGCTATATCCAGGTTACAACAGTTCTCTGGCCATCCAATTAAATATTCAGTAAGACATATGGTACTTTATAGTTTGTTCAAATTGTGCCTTAATCACATTAAACTTACTGTAACTTAATATTATGCTTAGATGATGAATGCTGAATTTTGCTTATCTTAGCATCTAACAGACAAATGAATCTCGGCGAATGCTTCATTCATTTGACATAAAATAGATTATATTAAGTAGAAACAGACTGTTGCTGGAGAAAATTCCATACTTCAGCAATAAATATAACGGCCACAACTGTGAATATGTTTGATATGTTTCCAGTAGATGAAAAAGACACATATGCTTAATGTGAGGGTATTATGGAATGTTGCTTGGATATACAACCACTTGAACCCATGAAGTTCCTGATCATGTCTCTTAAATGTAAATCCCCAGGTTTTAGGCTCACTAATTTTCCAACAGCAGAGGAGTGCTTTCTGAGTGTATGTTTTTTCAAAATAATTCTTCTTCAGCACTACAGCCTTATGTATTTATGCTTGCTGTTTTACTTATGAATATGGGATGTTTGGAATCCTGAAAATGGCACAAACTTGCTTGCATACACAAGAGACATAATTTATAATCATCTTGTCTTCAGCATGGCTCATACAATGCTCTCCACCCCATAGGCTTGCACACACTTGTATCAGAGGTTGCGTGTTTCCCTTCAGCAATGACGTGCAGGTAACATGAGTGGCCTATGAGTCAGCACTGACACTCCATGTCACATTTTTTCTGTTTCAGGGTGGAGTGAGACACAAGAGAAATTATTTAAAAAAACACACAAAATAAAGATTTTTTTTTTAACATTTTTCAAATTTCCATATGCATACTGCATCAAATTGCAAACATATTAAGAGAAGAAAGGCAGAAAGGAAAAACAGAAGGAATCGATCAGGGACAACAACAAAGTAAACATTACTGGGGGAATTACAATGACCGTTCAGTATGTAGATTCCAAGGGGTCCGTATGTCCAGAAATGTAGATGAAGTGTCCTCTGTAGGTGCCATCAACTTTTCTACAGTGTAGGTTTGTTTTATTTTGATTAAACGGTGCTGAAACACATGACTGTGCATCTGCTAAATTGGGACAAGATTCCATTTGCCTGCAGAAAAAAAACATGTTTACAGAGAGTATTAACTGCCTTATTAAAGCCGTAAATTAAGAAGCAGATGAAGTGGTGAATCTGGAATGTTGCAATTGAGGAGCTGTTTCAAAAGATCAGTTTTCAGTGTTTCTCCAGAATTCTTTCTATAGGACAAGACCACCAGATACTGTATCTATCAAAGCACCTGATAGATAAAAAGTCTCTTCTATGTTTCCTTTGAGGCGTTACTAAATAAAAGTCAAAAGATAGCAGCACTCCCATCTTGTAAAGATAAAGTCACCTTTATTATTTCATACAGCAACTCCAGCAATGTTTCCAACCATCCAGGTCCTTTCTCAAGCTGACAAGCTGGTTACTAAATAAAGTCAGAACTTATTGTTGTGAAGCTGCCCTAATGACACAAAAATTGACACAAGTAAAGCATGAGATTTTGTAAAGCTACAAAACTGGCAGTTAGGGTAGGTAGATGGGGCCTTGCCTTTTATTAACACCGTCTCCATGGGGCACAGTTATTCAATATTGCGTAGATGCAGTAATTGAATTGTGCATAATCACAAGTCATCTCCATTGTGACGATTCCAAGTTTTCAATCTCGACGTTACACTTAATGGAGTTAAAGAAACATTTTAAATCGGTTACCCACAATTGTGATCAATTGAATAGATGTACTTTATGTGATATTCCATGTATTGTCAAGCCATATAATATAAATAGCCAACCTCAAGACTTAATAAATGTTAATAAATGTCCTCCCCTGTTTTGCATCTCCTAAAATGTCTAATTATATCTCATATACATTAACAGTGGAATCAGCAATAAACATTCCTATAACTTATGTGTTCTGAAAGCTGACAGGGTCACTAATGAAAATATGTATTTTTTTCTGTGATTAATTCATTTGGAGGCTACTAATGTAGAAAACATCATGCCTGGGGAGGCGGGATCAGTAATAAACATGGAGAGTGGGAGTCAGCGGCACAGTCAGAACCAATAGAATGCATAGTGCCCCTAAAATTATGATAGAGGTCCTGCTTTAATTTAAGGATAAGTATACCTTTAAAATAAGTGAATGTAAACTTGATGAGGGTGCTATTTTAAGCACTTTTGCAATGTACATTCATTATGTATATATTTTTTTAATTCCAAGATATTAAAGGATACCTGTACTGTTAACATGAATGAATTTTGTTACAACAGCACAACCTTCTGGTCATTTTCAGAACACTATGACCACCAAGGAGTCAAGGAAGTTGTCAGGAGAAAGAAAAAGGGCTGGTCTGATGTTCTTCTGATTAGGAAAGATCCGAGAAAGGTTTCTAATTTTACATTCACTTATTTTAACGGTTTACTTATCCTTTAAGAAGCGTTACTCCTCAATCACGTGTCAAAGCCTGAAACAGGGCTATCTGTATGCAATGTCATATTGCCTGTAAGGGCATGACCCAAAAAAGACCAAGTTAGAGGACAGGAAGAGGAAGTGCCTATGTGCCTCCTCAATCCTTGAAGAGGTTGCCTTCCACATTGTAAATTAACTCTATAGACTCCCTCCACATTTCTAAAATATAAAATAGCAATTAACCAATTCTTTAGCCAGAAAGAGGCGTACTTACACCACTGACAAACTTAGAAAATTTGGCAATTTATCAAAAACATCAGTGTGATTTTTTTGCCTAATTTCATATTACCAGGTCCATGCTGGTGAACTACCAAAATAGACATACAGCTGTCACGCGAGTGTCTCATCTATGCCAGCCCTTAGATCAGGTGGGGATAACCTCCAGTGATGCTACATTGCCATGCTCATTAACTAAGCAATAAATTATTCTTCTGCAATGCATTTAAGACAAACATTTTGGGTAAAAATAATCAGGCCACTCCAGACCATTATACAGTTATTTGTATGGCAGGACTGTACTCCTAGCTTTATTTCTGTATTTACAATGTGCCAAGCAGATTTTATACTCTACTGAGGAAATGTAGTAAAAGGTGCAAAGTTTGGTGCAGGTCTAGTCACCTATAGCAATCAACTAGCAGCTAGAATTTACTGGTCATCTGCACTTTTTACTGTTACAAAATGTTTTTTTTTATATCAGGTAGCATCTCAATTTCCTAATAGATTAAGAAAATGAAATCATCAAAATAGGTTGTTTTAATGAGATGCAAGATTACATTTACATAATTCATGCAATTAAACCCAATACAGATGTCTCTCTATTGCCTGCACTGGGAACTGTTCCAAGTTTAACCTGTTATATAGCAGATTTAGTATTTAGCATTTTTTATTTCACATGAATAACTGTAAAACATGGGAGTTTGTTTAGCAGAAAATACACATTACATAACAAAGTGGTCAATTTTATCGTCCAGTTTGCTATTTAATGGGGAACTACAAGGAATAAATGATTTTAATTTCATGGAATGAAAAACTTTCTAAAGTTTCAATCAAACATTATGCTCTGTTTCTGACAAAATCAAGTTATTCTTTACTATTCCCCTCTCAGCAATCAGTCTCTGTACATACAGGAGTTGGAGTCTGATTGACAGATAGGTTGAATCCCCTTGTCTAGACAATGTATGAGAGGTAACTGTCAAAATAACCAACCGAGAGGGTAATAAGTGAGGAGTAACTTAATTATTTCCGAAACTGTAAAAATATTTTAAAGTGATTATTGTTTAGAAAGTTTCTTGCAATTTAACACAGAAAATTGCAAATAGTTTGCTGGTGTATTGGTTTATTTTTCAAAACACAAGTGCAAAGTAGTTGTTGCTTTTCCTTAAATGCAGTGGACAGATAAAGGTCAAGCTGACATGAGCAATACTTACACTGCTGGATCATAATTAAGTAAGCTATTCATGGCTAGAGAGGTGGCAAGCAAAATCTCCAGGATCCCCTGCAGTGAATGTTTCACACATGTCTGATGCACCATCAGGAATAAAATGAGTTCAGACAGGGAGTTTGCAGATGTATGCACCAATATGGAGCCAGAATTGGTATATCAGCCAATAGAATTCTATCAGAGTTAGTGCCATTCTCAATGCTGAATATTCTCACACAAACACAAGTGGGTCAGTCAGCAGAGCAGGGCAGAATCAAAGAGACACATGGGGGTGATAACCAGAAAAAAAACCCTGTTCATCACATGTGTTTTGTGATCAGGAAAAATACTGCTTGTAAATGTTTTAACATTTTATATGTAGGTATTCTAAAATACTAAATGTGGTGATGATTAATTAGCATGGTAATGACTCTGATTAAATTATTTAGTAAAAGAAGATTTAAAGCTTCTTCCAGGTCTCATTAAAGAAATGATGTTACTAGATCAGATTGCCCAGTCTGAAATGGGGGATAGAAAGCATTTGCTGCCACCCTCTGGCCACAGAACACATAAAAATGCAGTTTATATTTTTGTTGCCAGTACAGGTATGGAACGTATTATCCAGACCGGGAGTTTTCCGGATAACGGATCTTTTCATAATTTGGATCTTCCTACATTATAGGTGTTATTTATTAAAGGTCGAAGTTTAGAGTTTTTTATTACTCAAATGGGTTCTTATTTAAGAATGGAAAAAACTAGCTTTCGGCAGAAAAAACCTGAGATTGTTCGAATAGTTGAGTTTTTGGGCAAAACCGTCTGAAAAAAAACTCGAACATCATGAGGACTATTTACATCTTCAAATTGTTCAAGGGACCTCTGCCATTGACTTCTACATGACCTCTACAGGTTTTAGGTGGCGCATTTTCAAATTCAAGCTATTTCCGGGGTCGGGTATAATAAATCTTGAAAAATTTAATTTTTTTAACCTGAAAATGTGATTTTTGACCAAACAAACTAGAATTTTTGTGGAAAACACAACTCAAATCTTAATAAATAGCCCCCTGAGTCTAGTAAAAAATCTTTTAAACATTAAATAAACCCAATAGGAATGTTTTGCCTCCAGTAAGGATTAATGTCTTACTTGGAATCAAGTACAAGATAATGGTTTTTTAAAGGGGTGGTTCACCTTTAAGTTAACTTTATGGGGAGTTATTTACTATAACTTGTTTTTTTCTGTTTGGGCATTTTGAGGCAATATTTTGGAGAATTTTGAGATTTATTATACCCCGATGCTGCAAAAAGCCTGAATATAAAAATACAGCATCTCAAACCTGTTGAGGTCCTGTATGTCTATGGGAGATGTCCCTACCCCAATTTGAAAATAGTGTGGCTTGCGCTGGGTTTAACCAAATAATTTGAAAAATTCAGGGATTTCTGAAAATAACCTTAAAAATTAGAGGGATTCGGTTTTAAAATATTTTGATTTTCACATAAACAAGCGAAATCCACATGACAGCAAATACCATGTAGACTCAGATGTGTTGTAATTGGTACAATGGCGTGTTATATCCGAAAATGTATAACATTGAATGAAGAAATACATTAACAAAAACGAATCAAAGTCCAAAAATATCTTTTGATTCCTTTTTTTTGCTAGATTTTATCGAGTCCTTCTGCAATCCGATTTTTTTATGTTATTTTAATGATAAATAAGGTAAAAATCATTGATGTGAGTTTGGTCGAGCTTTCTTTATTTAGAAAAAATGAGAAAAAAAAATCGGATTTTAGTAAATAACCCCCCATGTTATAGAATGGCCAATTCTAAGCAACTTTTCAGTTGGTTGTCGTTATTTATGTTTTATAGTTTTTCAATTATTTGCTTTTTTACAACTTTCAAATGAGTGTCTGTGACCTTGTCTAAAACACAAATGCTCTGCAAATGTATTGTTATTGCTCCATTTTATTTCCCATATTTCTATTAAGGCCTTCTCGTATTCATATTCCAGTTCCTTATTCAAATCAACGTGCAGAAAGTGCAAACTGAAGAGCTGCTGAATAAAAAGCTAAATAACTCAAAAACCACAAATAATAAAAAATGAAAACCAATTGCAAAATGTCTCAGAATATCACTGTCTACATCATACTAAACTTTAACTCAAAGACGATAAAGAAATCATTTCAAAATGTTTTAATTATTTGGATAAAATGGAGTTTACGGGAGACAGCCTTCCTGTAATTCTTCGCTCTCTAGATAATGGGTTTCCGTATATCAGATCCCATACCGGTATAGTAGGTTCATTGTGCTCTCCAGCAAATTACTTGAATATTAAAAAGTTAGTCTTGCATGCAGCATCTAATGTTATTCTCTCAGCATAGACATGATGGAGTTGTTATGTATCTGCCGTGCTTTTTGTTCATATTTTTGTCATATAGAGTATAATAATTCATTGTTAAAAGTGTGCAATAAGTATTATAACATTACATTTATTTTGTATGTATTTAGGTCAGTGTGGTGGTGGCACAAGAGGACAATAAAATTGATACAATGTATTACTTAAAGGCACATATTTCTGTTTTGCAGTTCAGTCTCACCATTCAGTATTGAGAGCACAAGACGTCAGAGGAGGTCAGAATCTCCAGACTCCAGAAGACGGAGAATACACAGGTGTGATTTTGAAGGTTGTAACAAGGTCTACACGAAGAGCTCACACCTGAAGGCGCACAGAAGAACCCATACAGGTATGGCACAGAAAGGAGTTTCTTTTTTTTTTTTTTTTCTGAAAATATTTTATTTGATTTTCATGATATACAAATAATAACAGTATGACAGCAAATTTTATGCAGATGAAAGACAAGTTATAATCAATACAATGGCATAAAATTATTAAAAACTAAATACCATTTAATGAGACTGACAACAACTAACTAAAATTAACTAAGCCAGTGGATGTAAACATATTGAAAGAAATAAAGAAAAATGTCCATTCATTGACTGGAATGTCTGAAAGCACATCTTATAAATTGAGAAACCGTCCTATTTGATCAACTATATTAGAATAACAAGCTTCAAAAAAGGGAGACCAAATCAGTTTAAAAGAGTCAATGGAATTATTTCCTTTGGTTTTGGTTAATAAGGCTTCTTGCCAACTAAGCTGGTTCATAAAAGAAATAACGTCTGTTAACGAAGGGGGTTCTTTTAGTAACCAAGAATTAAATAAAGCTTTCTTGGAGAAAGGAGTTTCTAATGGTTGTTGCTCTTTATGCTTCCCTTCAATATATTCTGCTCAGAAAATCACTTGAATATAAAATACCTCATAACTTCAGCTTCAAGGGAAAATACCACCTGCTAAGTGGGACGTATGTATTTGCAGTAGACAATTTTATAAATGTAAGAATAAATTAGTTAAACACTTGCCACCAGATTATTCCCTGGGAAATGGGACACATTACAGAGTAAAGGAGAATGAAAGGTAGAATCACTTGGGGGAAATACTGTATTTATTACTGTTCTACCTGTCACAGTAGAGAATTTGACATGGCTACATTATGCTTCATATGCTATGGCAAATCTGGTATAACAAGTTCATGTTTTTCAAGGGGAATAATAAAACTACTCATGGTAACCGGAGGGGCATGTGCGTGAGGGGGGGGGGTGTCGGCGGCTGCACGGAGTTGTTTGTGGCTGGGGGGGAGGCTTAAGGCCCTCGGCCCCCCAGTCCGACACTGCAGCCAAGGCAAACATTTATTGAACAACCTCTCACAGGTTCACACGGGCAGGCTGGAGCCAATTGGCTAGGAGCATTCAGTTAAACACACACACTCTGGAGCCTATTTATCATGCTGTGTAAAACATTAATGAAAAACATCACTGGTGATGTTGCCCATAGTAACCAATAAAATCTTTGCTTTTACTTTCTAAATTGTAGGCAACTGATGAAATCTAATGGCGGATTGGTTCCTATAGCAACATCACTAGATGTTTTTCTCCAGTGTTTTACAGAACATGGTAAATAGCCCCAGAGTGTCCTCCCTAAAGCCTCCAGGATCCCTGTCATGTGGAAGTGCACTGGCAGATAATGGCACCAATAAACTGTTCCTCTGAAGTGTCCAGCATACAGTGGCCCAAGCTTCCCAACTAGGCTGCCACTAACTGAATGAATAAACTCCATGAGTGATTTTGTTGGATGTCGTTGGATAGACAAAACGCATCCAATAAGTCGGATGCAGTCACATGGGTCTAAATATAATGGGACTGATACAAAAAAATGGGTTACTATAGGGGGATAAGATTTTATAGGATTCTACAAATCTCTTGCTGTTGCTTGGTTTTGCATAGCAAGATCAGATATTATCTGACCCACAAAAACTGATTAATATCTCCCATGTAGTTTTACCCTAATTCTACTCACTCTTTCTGCACCATGACTTAAATGACATCATATTTCATCCGATTAAAGTGAAGGAAAAGTCCAGTGTAAAAACAAAAACTGGGTAAATAGGCTGTGCAAAATCAAAAATGTTTCTAATATAGTTTGTTTCCCAAAAATGTAATGTACAAAGGCTGGAGTAACTGGATGTCTAACAGAACAGAATACGACTTCCTGCTTTTCAGCTCTCTAACTCTGAATTAGTCAGGGACTATAAGGGGGACCACGTGGGACATAACTGTTCAGTAAGTTTGCAATTGATCCTTAGCATGAAGCAAGACAATTGCATTTCTCAGTTCTGCTTGATGGTATTGGTTAGCAGATCTTATATCCAGATATGGCCAGTAGATGGTGCTACAGAACAACAGTTCCAGGGAAATTCATTTCAACGTAATTACAAAAGTTTGCATTATTTTAAATAAAACAATAGCCATTTCATTTACCATACGCTTACATCATTGCTGTTTTAGCATTAAATGTGGCTTCAACATTGTAATGCTGCAAAGCCTGAGGATATTAGAGTCATTTTGAGGTTATTAAACCCCTGACAATCCATGAGAAGAAGCTCTTAAAACTTGTCCTTGCCAGTAACTGGCATCTACAATGAAATATAAAACAATGACTAGTTAGTTGATTGAGTGTGCGACAAGATAAAATAAACCACAACACTTTGGTATGGTTTGGGCTTTTCATCTCTTGTTTTTTATGGGATAGCTACAGTACGTCAGTAAGACATACAGTAAAGCCAATGTTATGTTATATTGTTTTGTAATATAAATTATAGCGGCAATCAATTCTGTTCTACTTTGATTTGCTAAACACTTGTTTTTTTTTTTGCTGTAGGGAATAAATGAATTCTTGGTTACTTACATCTTCTTGGCATCTCTGCTGAGACATTACTAGGCCGAGGCACCATGTTACAATACAGGGCCATAGGGAAAAGCAATAAAAAGATACAATCTAATTCATAATAATAATGAAATATGTAATATATATATATAGCCTGTGATGAGAGTGTTTGTTGTGCAATACTGAAAAACAGGACCTTTATGAAAGATTCCACTGTTACAGTGCACTATGAACAGGATATATAAAAATAATAATATATAGCAGGGATCCCCAACCTTTTGAACCCATGAGCAACATTCAGAAGTAAAAGGAGTTGGGGAGCAACACAAGCATGAAAAATGTTCTTGGGCTGCCAAATAAGGGCTGTGATTGGCCATTTGGTAGCCCCATTTAGATAGTCAACCTACATTGAGACTCTGTTTGGCAGTACACCTTGTTTTCATACAACCAAAACTTGCCTCCAAGTCTGTAATTCAAAAATAAGCACCTGCTTGGAGGCCACTGGGAGCAACATCCAAGGGGTTGGAGAGCAACATGTTGCTCACGAGCTACTGGTTGGGGATCACTGATATATAGGCATATCTTAATACAGAAACACAAATATATGGCACATCTATCAAAAGTGTTGTATACTGGCAATCTATCTACATTGCAAGGACCAAACATGGAGTAGCCTCAATTTCCCTGTTTGCCCTGTTTTGCTCAAGAAAAACAAAGAACAGATTTTTGTTTTTGTGATTAAAACAATAGGCAAAATAATTTTCAGTACAAGCCCTATTCATTGCACTCACGTTGAGAAAGGGTTATGCTGTTTCTTTAAGATGAAAATTAAGACCCTTGATTTATGATTTCCAGTAGCTTATTTGGAAAGCAGTATAATTTGTGTGTGTATTGGTCTTCCCTTTACACTGATTATGTAGATTTTATGATGCAATGTCTGTACAGCAAATACACTTTGCATATTTATTAAGTCCTGGTGTTTTAGGATGAACCAATTAAGAGAAAATAATTTCACCAGAAAGGGTAGCACTTTTAACTCAATAAGAGCCAGCTCAGGGCTTCTGCTTTGTTAAATTAGTAATACTGAGCACATTTATAGGCATAAACACAAGGGGTTCTTGGATTCAAAAAGTTAGAATTTAGAAGGTGCAATGTAAATGTTCAGACATACGGTTATGTGAAAAAGGCTAGGGTTGTCATCTCTTTGGTTGTGACCCAAACAGTTCGGTTTTTCTGAGGCTTGTTCAGTAGTGATGGGCGAATTTATTCGCCAGGCGCTAATTCGCGGCGAATTTGTGCGATTCGCCGCCAGAGAATAAATTTGCGAAACGCCCGCCAAAATTCGCCCGTAGAAATTCGCCGGCGTCGAAAAAAACCGGGCGCCGGCGTCAAAAAACCGGGCGCCGGCGTCCAAAACGGCGCAAATTCGCCCATCACTATTGTTCAGGTTTCTGTTTGGTTTCCAGCCTTGTAAAAACCGAACAATAAAGGAATTATCTAGTGAGGTTAATTTCTTATTACAGAAACAAAAAAAAGCAAATCAATCAAAAATTAGAAATTGTTTTTCTAAATTAGAATTGATATCTTTTAGAGCTTTCTGGATAACTGATTTCTGTATAATAGATCCCCTACCAATAATTAAAGGATTGGGCTTACTCAATAGATAAGAGATAGGGTTGCCAACAGTGTGGTTTTGAACTGGACATCAAAACTTTCTGTCCGATTTACAACATTGAAAGTGATGCGATAACCCACCTTGGGTTCATAACTGGACCTACTCCATTGTGCCTGCCACTTATGTCATCACTGCTCCACCCCCAATGCAATCTGCCCCCTGACTCTTTGCATAACATCAATTACTGTAATATGTGCTCCCAGGATTTAAAGGGAACTTTCTTTAAAAATCATGCAGGAGATTGCAGTAGGATGATGCCAGCATGAGGGATATTTCCTGGGGAAACTGGTTCCACCATCCGTAGTCAGTTAAGAGAGTCAGTGACAAAAACTAAGCCGCGCAAGTCTGTGGGTTTTTTTTAATTGCTGAAATGTTCATTATGCAAGCAATGGCAGGACTCGAGTTAGAGAGTTGAAGGTGAAAGGTAATTAATAGAACCTGGGGCACCTTAATTCAGAAACAATTTAAAGTTTCAAATTTTCTTGCCATTGTTAAAGTTGTCACGGGCAAATGCTCAATATGCTTATCTTAAAGGAGAACTAAACTCTAAAAATGAATATGGCTAAAAATGCCATATTTTATATAATGACCTTATTGCATTAGCCTAAAATTTCAGCTTCTCAATAACAGCAATGATCCAGGACTTCAAACTTGTCACAGGGGGTCACCAAGGGAGTCCGCAGCAACAAGTTTGCTACTCTCTTAAAGGGGAAGGAAACCTAGTTGGCGCAAAAACCCTCCCCCCGTCCCGCTGGGCAAATGCCCCTAACTTGTTACTTACCCTTCTGCGCAGGTCCAGTCCAGGGAGTTCACAGACGACATCTTCTTCCACGCGATCTTCTTCCTGCTTTGCGCAGTAGGAGCATTTCGCCTGTACATCGTGACTTATCATGCGCAGTAGATCCGTACCGGCGAAATGCTCCTACTGCGCATGCGCCAAAACGCCGTTCAAAGCAGGAAGAAGATCACGTGGAAGAAGATGTCGTCTGTGAACTCCCTGGACTGGACCTGCGCAGAAGGGTAAGTAACAAGTTAGGGGCATTTGCCCAGCGGGACGGGTAGGCCAGGGGGGAGGAGGGAGGGTGGGCAACAAACGGGAGGGGGGGAGGGTTTTTGCGCCCACTAGGTTTCCTTCTCCTTTAATCAAAGACACTTATAAAACGGACAAAAGAGTACAGAATAGTTTTTATAACAACTGGGCAAATCCCAGCATATTGGTAGGTTTGCATTGCCAGCTACAGACGAATTGTAATTTGCTGCAATTAACTATGGGTAATAAAGAAAGTAATGCCTTCAAAGATTGCTGATGTAACAGAAAATAAAGACATCATCATATGCAATAAATTATCTTGCAGTTAGCCAGCATTTAAAAAAATCATTCCTTATAACATATTTTTCAATGTGCTTTCAATACCTGAGTGTGTAGTTATAGAAAATAAATTATTACTTTATTTCCAGGCCCAGGTTCAGGATAAACATCAGATATATGAATTTGTTTTTTATTTACCTATATTTAAATGTAATATGTGCTTTAAAAGTAACATTATCATCCTCAGACCCAGCATTAAAGCTTTATTGTGCCACTGTAATCCATTGAATTGTATTGTAATTTTAGCATTAAAATACCCATAGGCGTTGTTCTTTGGAGTGCCATAATATAGTATACAGATGTGATAAAAACCTGATATTTCACTTTACATGTCATTACAAAGAAAGATTTTATTTCTTTTTTTCTGTATATCAGAAGCTATACTGTAAATGATGTGAAAAATAAGTTTAAAAAAATTGAACTGGCAACATTTTACAATTTTAAAGTTACAGGGGTACATTTATGTCAGCTCTAAAAACTTGATCATATGAAAATCCAAAAATCAGAATATCTACTCCCCATTGACTTCAATTAGGCATACACTGCCTAAATATTTGGATTACTGTATATTTACATTTGAAGGGGACAAAAAAAAAGAAACTATGGTTTTTTTTTTAACAAAAACATAGTTGCATTCAGTCGCCCAGAGCCTTAAAGGGGTTGTTTACCTTTACTTTTAGTATGATGTAGGGAGTGATATTCTGAGACAATTTGCAATTGGTTTTCATTTTTTATTATTTAAGGTTTTTGCATTATTTAGCTTTTTATTCAGCAGCTCTTCAATTTGCATTTTAAGCAATCTGGTCCAAATTACCATAGCAACCATTCATTGATTTGAATAAGAGACTGGAGTATGAATAGGATAGGAAATTACTAGAAATATATAAATTAAAAGTAGCAAATAACAATACATTTGTAGCTTTACAGAGCATTTGTTTTTTTAGATGGGGTCAGCGACACCTATTTGAAAGCTGGGAAGGCAAATAATTACAAAACTATAGAAAATAAACAATGAAGACCAATTGACAAGTTGATTAGCATTGGCCATTCTATAACATACTTAAAGTTACCTTAAAGGTGAACCACCCCTTTTAGGGGCCGATTTATCAAAATTTGAGTTTGTATTTTTTTTCATGACTTAAAGAAAAACGCTTTGAAAACTCCAAACGCGAGAATATTTTTATGGACCTCAAATAGTTGGTATTTATTAAAGAAAAAAAAAATGCGAAAAGTTGCCAGTAAACTTGTCTAGTAAAAGCTGGCGAGGTTCAGCAGAAGTCAGTGGGAATTGTTACTATTAATTTTATTTACTTTCCCAGTTCATTAAAACATTCGAGTTTATTTAGCTTCATTGAAAATGAATGAAACAATGTGAGTTTGAGAAAAACAGTTGCACAAGTTTTGTCACATTTTCATTTTTCCCTCATCTTCACAAATGAGTAAATAGAGCCCTAAAGGTTTGGATTCAATTTTTCTAAACGCTTGGAATTGAGCCGAATTCAAATACTTCAAAAATGCTAGGATTTGGCCTCAAACATTATCCTAGATTCTGCCTAATTTCACTGGTGTCGTGGTAGATGGAGGGATGAAACTCGTGCATTATTAAACATAAATATCTGACCTTATTGTGGGGCACGCAAAACGTTGTCTGACTCCATTGCCAAATCTGCATGTGCTACTAGTTTATGGTCAGTCAACATTACTAATTTTCTTGATTATTTTACTAAAAGTAGTCCCAGCTGCAGTCTATCAAATGTTTAACAAGTCTGGCGGAGGATGTTGGGAGTTCTTCAACAGCTGGAAGACTGCAGGTTGAATATATGTATCTACCGTAACACAACATGGGTTTCTTTTGCATGGCATATATATTATTGTTTGAGTTTTGCACATTTTTTTTTTTATTTGTACCTGAAAAATAGGTGCCAGATTACATTTAACGGCAGTATTTGTGTTGGTTGGTAAACATTTAAGAGTAATTGTTTAAAAGCTTTTTGATTGTACCATTCCCTGCTGTGACAGGTCGAAGTCTGTTTGCCTTTCCTTTATTACACAGTAACCACACATATGTTAAACAAAGCTAAAGTGTTTAATGCAACCGAAACCAAGCTTTTATTGAAAAACATGACAGTGCCTTTATTTACAGCTTTTACTAACCTTTTATTCTCTCACAGATACCTATCAGAGAGTACTTGGGGTTACAGATTGAGAAAGAAATAGCAGATTGATTTTCTAAATGACGTGATATTAGCCAGGAGTTACAGCCTCCTGTACTGTGATATCTGAGAACACTCCAGGCGTTTACATTATAAATTAGAGTCTCTTTTATTTGAAAATACTTAAATCATTTGTTCACTATACTTAATATCCAATCACACTGCTATAGTTTAGTAGCACACACACAGGCTTGTATTTTAGATATCCCTGAGAAAAGTTGAATAACTCAAATTCAAAAGTGGTGCCTATGTGACCGTTGAAAGAATCTCCAATGCATGCATTCTGTTTCAAATATCAGAATACATTTGGGTGTTAGTTAGAATGTATCAACACGTGCTCCTACTAGCTTTCCATTCATTTTATAATGACCCTTATATAAATGAGCTTCAATAACATATCACTCCCCTACAGTAGTGCCCAGTGTGCAGCAATATATAACCTCTGCTTTGCTTGCTGTTATCCACCTTTAATGTCAGTATAATGGGTAATTGACATTTTGTCAGCATACAAACAAGTAAATAAATTTTTTAGACTATGTTCACATGAGATTTGTTATACGGCAAGTGGAAACAGCAAACCAGGTCTGTTGACTTTGCTAATTGTAACTCATCAAACTGCAAGTTTGGATACATTTCACTTCTTATTAAAGGGATACTGTCATGGGAAAACATTTTTAGTTAATAGTGCTGCTCCAGCAGAATTCTGAACTAAAAAACATTTTTCAAAAGAGCAAACAGATTTTTTTATATTCAATTTTGAAATCTGACATGGGGCTAGAAATGTTTCCCATCTACCCCCAGTCATGTGACTTGTGCTCTGATAAACTTCAATCACTCTTTACTGCTGTACTGCAAGTTGGAGTGATATCACCCCCCCCCCAAGCAGCCTAACAAAAGAACAATGGGAAGGTAACCATATAGCAGCTCCCTAACACAAGATAACAGCTCCATGGTAGATCTAAGAACAACACTTAATTGTAGCCAAGTCCCACTGAGACTGATTCGGTTACATTAAGTAGCAGAGATAACACTCTGTCAGAAAGTAGTTCCATCCTAAAGTGCAGGCGCAAGTCACGTGACTGGGGGCAGCTGGGAAACTGACAATATGTCTAGCCCCATGTCCGATTTCAAAATTGAATATAAAAAAATCTGTTTGCTCTTTTGAGAATTGGATTTCAGTGCAGAAGTCTGCTGGAGTAGCACTATTAACTGATGTATTCTGAAAAAAAACATGTTTTCCCATGACAATATCCCTTTTACTATTTTTTCATTCTTTTCAAGTCATCATGTAGGAAAAGGCACATTGCTTTTTGAACCTAATACTGTAAACCATCCATTACCATTTTTTGCTAGAAACTTCACATAGGACACACAGTAAGAATCTGCAGTACTGGAATTAGCAAATATATTTAAGCAATTGCTGAACAAACAGAAGACATGTCATTTATAGAAAATGCTCTATATTGTGTATGGGTTCTGAACCGGGCCAAAGATTATGGAAAAATGTATCTTGAAAATGCAGGAATAACTTCTGGAATATGTGTACAGGGAAGTGTGTGCTAGTGACTGGGTGAAATAAGGGGTTTCTTTATTGAAGTACAGTTTACAGTTATACAGTCCTGTTTGGGGGTCACCGTTATAATGTCATTCATAGCCTTACAATTTGACTAAAGAAATTTTTTCCCCAAATATTCCTATATACATCTGGTTGGATGGCATTTGTAAGAATCTTAGTAATCCTGTGTTGGTCTGTTGGCCAGTGGTCATAGTTCAGAAACCAACTCAGTAATAATTTTTAAATCCCTGATTCAGACTTTTCAGGCGTCAAATCCGCACAATTCACATTTTTTGCTCTACAACCCGAAAAAAGTCAAGTTTTTTCCCGATCTGATTTTTTTCATGGTTTTTAAAGGATAAATAAGGGTAATTCATGGATTCTAGTTTGGTGTGACTTCTTTTATTTAAAACATGAGAATATATTCAGATTTTGATAAATAACCCCCTAAATGACAGCCTTGGAACTGCAAAATAGCATGTATTACTGTGCAGAGATGCTTTTCGTACATTATGTCTGAGGGAAGATCAGTATACAATAATGACCTCCCTTCAGCTAGTCCATGTTTCTCATTAATATGGAAAGGCTCAATGAAATATACATGCTAGAAATATAAGTTAAAATCCTCACTCTGCACTTGTATAAGTGTTTATTTGCTTTGGAATTTGTGATATTTTACTACAGAATTTTCAGGCAAGGCCATGTTTTTCAAGCATGTTGAAGCCGTGGAAATTCTTTTCTCAGGCAATGTTGTTGAGGATTTTGTACACAAACATATGGCATTCTTTGCTACGTACACCCAGAGGATGAAAATATTATGATAAATATTGAAAGCTCTGCTCCAAATAAAGCAAATCATTATTTGGGAAAACTGTTGTAAAAACAGGCGTACATGAAGAGGTGAGAAAATATATTCTTAAATATTCCAAGAATGTTTATTTATTTGTTAAATTATTCACTTTATTTTTTTTAAATAAACAATTCCAGGAAAACCCTGTACTAACCTAGTTTTTACATTGTTAAAGATTAAAGCCAATATAATATAGGTACGAGGTTAAAGGAACAGAACCACCAAAAAATGAAAGTCTTTTAAAGTAATGAAAATATAATGTAGGGGTGCCCTGTATTGGCAAAACTGGTGTGTTTGCTTCAGAAACTCTACTATAGTTCATATAAACAAAATTCTGTGTAGCCATGGGGGCAGCCATTTAAAGCTGAAAAGTGAAAAGGCACAGGATACACAGATGATAACAAATAAGCTCTGTAGTATATAATGGGATTCTTCAGAACTTATCTGTTATCTACTATGTATCTTGTGCTTTAATGGCTGCCCCTAAGGCTACACAGCAGCTTGTTTATTTGAACTATAGTAGAGTTTCTGAAGCAAACAGATCAGTTTTACCAATACAGGGCATCACTACATTATATTGTTATTCCTTTAAAACCATTTTATTTTTGGGGTTACTGTTCCTTTTAGTACAAACTTTGGCATTGTTTACCAAATCCCTACCAGTAAGGCCTACGGCACATGTGGTGCTTTGACTAATGCTCAGGTTAAACGACAGCAGCCAAAACACTCTTCCCTGCCTGTCTTCTGTTCAAAAGAATAGTGATGTGACACCTGTTACTGTCCGTGCTGGCCTTAGGCCTCTTATGCCATAGACTAAAATGCTAACCTGAGATTGCTGTGTATTATATACAGTAGTGAATAAAGTACCCCCTCTATAGGATAGGATTATAAATTACCGAGGAGTTTCATGACCATATAAAAACACGAGGCCGAAGGCCGAGTGTTTTTATATAGGTCATGGAACTCCGAGGTAACTTCTAATATCCTCATATTTTACAACTGGGGGTACTTTATTTATTATAATACACAAGTTTCAGTGAGTCTTGTGACAGAAATGACATGAGAACTCACCGTTTATAACTGATGACATCAGAACTCACCGTTTATAAGGATATAATTTACAGGATATTCATGGCTTTTGTGTATTATCAAGCTATATTTAAGGTATTAGGTGATTGGTGATTCATACATAACGATCACATACACCCTTAAGTACCTCTTGTCAAGTGTAAACAATGTCAGCTTGGCTAGCCTTTCTTCATTCAAACCTTCTGTCTAATTCATTTATATCCCTTTTGAGTGTTTGTCACTCATCTTACAGGCATTCAAATTCAAAAACTATAATGGAAATATCTATCTGCTTACAAACCCTTGCTCTACTATCCCCGGGACAGATCCTTTATTAAAAATCATTCTGCAAGGTTTTCAAAAGTGTGGGATCCTATTAGAAAGAAAATGAATAAAAAAACATTCAACCTTCTAGTAGATTTTTCACCTCCTACACATGAGTTAAACTGTTGCATCTTGTCTTGACTTTATGTATAATATCTATTTTGTTCTCGTCTAAACTCCCTCTCATACTTATGGTCCAGATCAATGTCTTAAAGGAATTGTTCAGTATAAAAACTGGGTAAATAGGCTGTGCAAAATAAAAAAAATGGTTCTAATATAGTTAGACAAAACTATAATGTATAAAGGCTGGAGTGACTGGATGTCTAACATAATAGCCAGAACACTACTTCCTGCTTTGCAGATCTCTTGGTTTCCACTGATTGGTTATCAGGCAGTAACCAATCAGTGAATTGAGAGGGCTCATGGGTCATAACTGTTGCGTTTGAATCTGAGCTGAATGCTAAGGATCAATTGCACACTCACTGAACTTTTATGTCCTACGTGGCCCCCCTTAAAGTCGCTGACTAGCTCAGCATTAAAGAGCTGAAAAGCAGAAAGTTGTGTTTTGTTATGTTAGACATCCAGTCATACCAGCCTTTGTACATTACATTTTTGGCTAACTAACTATATTAGAAACATTTTTTTTATTTTGCACAATCTGTTTACCCAGTTTTTATTTTTACACTGAACTGTTCCTTTAATATTTTCTGCTTCTGATTTTTTGGAGTCTTCCTTTAGAAGTACCTGACATCTCTTTATGAACTATAAAAGATATAAAATCTTTCTTTTCTAGAGTTGAAGAAAAAAAAGTACAAGTTCCTACTTTAGCAACCCAACTGTCAAGCAGATTGTTGGAAAAAGTCTGATTCTGAAAGTGTGACTGTTTATCAATGGTGAGGGTGAGGCGTAATAGACCACTGCCCTTAGCCTTTTTATAACCGTAAAACCCAGCAGTATGCAAGGGAATGCTACTGGCTCATTGGTTTCTATGGTTTACTATACCTGAAGAAAACAGTAAGGGGAACATTTACTCAGTTCGAGTGAAGGAATAGAATAAAAAAAAAACGTCGAATTTCGAATGTTTTTTTTGGCTACTTCGACCTTCGACTACGACTTTGAATCGAACGATTTGAACTAAAAAACGGTCGTCGAAGTACAGTCTCTTTAAAAAAAACTTCGTCCCCCCTACTTCGCCATCTAAGACCTACCAAGCTTTTTTTGGTCGAAGAAAAATCGTTCGATCGATGGATTAAAATCCTTCGAATCGAACGATTCAAAGGATTTAATCGGTCGATCAGAACAATTTTTCGCTCGGTCGAGCGAATTGCGGTAAATCCTTCGACTTCGATATTCGAAGTCAAAGGATTTACCTTCGGCAGCCGAATATCGAGGGTTAATTAACCCTCGATATTCGACCATATGTAAATCTGCCCCCAAGTGTGGATTCAAATCCCTAATTAAATTTAATCCATAAAACCAATGAAGCAGTGTTGGAGAGCTTTAAATATATTGAAGCACTTCTTTTGAAATGACACATTTTTTCTTATCTCTTTCAAAGGAGAAAAGCCCTACATGTGTACCTGGGAAGGATGTACCTGGAAGTTTGCACGCTCGGATGAACTGACGCGGCATTACCGAAAACACACGGGGGTGAAGCCATTTAAATGCGCAGACTGTGACCGCAGCTTTTCCCGTTCAGATCACCTGGCATTGCACCGCCGAAGACACATGCTGGTTTGAGTCTGCCATTGGGCAAGGAGTTCAGAAGAGCTGGGTCTCTTATGTTTCATGACTTCAGCAGGACTGAATGTCATCCACAGTGTTACAAAAGCCAGATTTCCCACCATATCCAAAGTGAAAGGGTGGACAGAGATGGACGTGCCGTGCTCATTACTAAATATACACCGAAGCATGGAAACTACATTAAATATCAATACCTCACACCATGAGACAGAAAGCTACTGTATCATTCTGTGGCACTGAGGCACTGGTTCTTCCCTAGGCCTTGACTTGCTAGGTTAAAATAGCTGCAGTTTTTCCATTTCCGATTCATTTAAACAGGTTTTGCAAATGATGTTAGGATTCTTCTATTGATCGCTGAACTTTAAATCAATATCAATTTTGGGGGGGGGGATTTTTTGTGTGGATGTAAATAAGCAGTCATTTGCGAGTACATGTCGGAGGAAAACTTGACAAGAAAATGTGGCGTATTTCTGTCGATGGAATGGATGGAGCAGAACAGTGCTCTGCGATTCTGCAATTACTGGGATGGTAATGTCATATCACAGTCTGAGCTGTGCAGGAATCATCATTGCCTCTTACATAATGTGATAGTTCTTCATTTACATGCCAGGAAGGCCGGCGGCATGGCATTAAGTGTGACATGTGGGTTGTATATGGAGCATTTATTTCTGAGAAAAGTTTTTTTATTTAGATTCAGTACAAATGGCGCAATATATGCACAGACACTCAGAAATCCTATTTTAAAAAAAAAAAAAGTTATGTGAATTATTACTCTTACCGGTCAGTGAGAGAGTGATGTTCTGCCGGTATGGGTAGTATATAGCAAGTAGATAGCACAATTTGGAAAAAATGCACTTCTTGCTGTTAAGAGCAATAATTACTGTCCTCTATGGCTGGATGAAAATGATCGAGTACTTAGAAAACTCTTTTTTTATTACATCACCGGAGGCCTTTGTTTGACATTAAATATTAATATCCTTTGATAAAACATTGCATTTGCAGATGGAGCGCAAGCTATTTGCGTAAATAACTTGTGCTCTAATGGAGGTACCCCGAGGGAAACGTGAGCCCGCGCTATTGCAGCTTCTCTTGGGCTGCAGGGCAATGCCAATTCGTGCCAACTTCTAGCAGAACAAACCTTTGTGTAGTAAGAAGCAGGGATTATTAAAGAGGCGGAGGTTTTGCTCCATTTATATACAAAGAAACAATTTCTTGTAGATAGAAAGTGGTGTCAATTTTCCTCCACTGTGGTGTCTGTTCATGTTTGAATACATGCCAACACGTTGCAAGGATTTTGATTAAGGAGATCGGCAGCTTTCAAATATGAAGCTTTCTCTTCACCCACATTGTTTAGGGAAAACAACTAAAACTGAAGCTCATACAAGAGTGGTTTTATTTATTATTACTATTATTTCATTGTAAGTCTCCTCCTTTGGTGTATACATTGCACACGAGCGAAGAGCACCAATGAATAGAGACAAAACCAGTATTTTTTTTTTTTTTACAAAGAGTGAAAATGAATGCATACATTCTATATACATAGGCTCTGCACATTTTATTTCATCACTTGGCCCAGTATTTAGATGCATACAATGCAATAATAATAATGATGATGAAAGCATCATTTATGTGGTCCCATTGCCATGTTCTCAAGCAATATAGTAAATTTGATGCACTGGTACAGGATTTCGGTGCATACCATGCCATGATCTATATTTCACTTTCTGAGTTTGAAATCCTGCTTTTATTTTTCTTTCTACCCCAATGTATAGCTCTAAAATATTTGGATTATAACTATTTTTGCATAACTAGTAGGCAGGTTGGTTTTTCTTTTACTATTCCCAGAAACATGAGCTCATTTGGGATTCACTTAACGGATTACCCTGTATCAAAGGAACAGTAACATCAAAAAAATGAAAGTGTTTTAAAGGAATAGCAATATAATATACTGTTGTCCTGCACTGGTACAACTGGTGTGCTTGCTTCAGAAAGACTATGATTGTTTATATAAGCAAGCTGTTGTGTAGCCATAGGGACAGCAATTTAGAAGCAATCAGAATCAGAGTTTCTAAAGCAAACACACACGTTTTACCACCACAGGGCAACAGTTCATTATATTTTGGTGTTACTGCTCCTTTACGGCTGATGGTATTAGAGCACTTTATAATCTGAAAAGTACCTTAACACCAGTACTAGAGCTTGTTCAGGCATTTCCAATTCACATTTATGGAATGCAGGCACAACATTGGGCTCCTTTTCACCACTTAAAAAGAGCCACATGTGCCATAAGCTATAAAGTGATATTATTAAGCGGGTGACATAATCTTTTATTAAGCAAATAGATAAGAAGTCGTATGCAACTTTTGTGCTGCAGAGTTTTTGATCCTGACAGGAAGATGCCCCCTTGTCTTCATTGGGAACTGCTATCAATGGGTTCTTGATCTTGATCTCCTCTTTCCTCATTGGCAGTTGAAATAATGTGGTCTGCAGTGCTTCCATTTTTAGCCCTGCTGTTGTAAACTTTAGTAGCAAGATGGTACCTGCACGGGGCCTTGTATGTTATATGATATATACACACCTTTATTGTACAGCACTGCAGAACATGTTGGTGTATAAGTAACTATTAATAAGAATATTTTTTGGACTGGAGGGCTGGTGTTTATTGGCTCAGGCAGTCTGTAGATGATGTTACAACCCGACAAGCCACTTTAATACCCAGCGAGGAGACAGATCATCAAGATGTTAAATTCTGTGATAGCACCCACCCAGCAGTTGCCATCGAAGTAGAGCAAGTACTCATGTACAGTAACTTCCTATCTATCAGGGTCGAGTACCCCAGCATCAAATCAGCTTTTTGGTTTCAAACAGCTAGCCAGTAAAGACTACCTAATCTAAAAAAACACCCCTCGAAATTATTATGAAAGAGGACCAGGCTATGCTAAAGTGTACATAAATGACTTGCATTAGTTGCTCCTCACGGACATCCTTCTACTTTTTTTTTTGCAGCCACCATCTTTGATTTTGTCATTTGGCAGATTCGGTTTCAGTGATAATGTATGGGCCATGTGGATATCTCCATCACTAAAGCCAAATTCAACAACTAGGCACCTGGGCCTCAGGTGCTGCATTTGCTCCATCCAGTTGGCATTGCCCAGGGTAGGGATCTGCATCTTTTTGTTAAATCTGAGGGGTAAACCATATGGAAATCAAGTCAGAAGTTTGAAACATTATAGGAAGAAAAAAACAGTACCAGATAAATCATGTTTACACATTTCCTGCCACATTGCTATAGAGCATATGTTTTTAAAGAAACAGGGATTTGCAAACTTGTACATTATACTAATTTAATTATTTTATCTTTGTCAGAAAACATTCCTTATGTATTTGATTCATATTGTAGAAAAAAGCACAAACAATGGCGACTAAAACAATAATGAAATAATGTTATGATAAAATATACATATTTCTCAGCAAAATAATTATTGTTCTTTTATAATTGTGGTTCCAATTATGTTAACGTTTATGGCACACAAGGAATACCTGACTGCTATGGTGGTTAAGGAGACCCTCTGCAGTCACACATTTCATTCTTTAGTATAGATTCAGAAGCTTAAAAATGACATCATGAAATTTTAAGTTCAGGTATGGGATCTGTTATGTGGAAACCCCTTATCCAGGGGTTATGGAAAGGTCATCTCCCATTTTATCCAAATAATCCAAATTCTTAAAAATGATTCCCTTTTACTCTACATCACTTCCTGCCTAGTATCTCCCTGCTCCCTCGTAGCTCTGGTCTTTAGATTACTGCTGTGAGGGGAGGGAGAGAGGAGCCAAGTCCAACTGAGCATGCTCAAGCCTGTGGCCTAAAGGTTTATGCTAAAAACAGGAAGTCTGATGCAGAAGTCTATGTGTACACAATAGAAGGAAGGAAATGTGGTGTTTGTTTTGACAGAGGACTCAGAGCAGCATTACTTTTAGGGTTTACTGGTGTATTTATATAGACCTTTTTTTGATAAAGCTTACTTAGTTTTAGCCTTTCCTTCTCCTTTAAGATATGAATCTCTAAATTACAGAAAGGGCCATTATCCGGGAAACCCCAGGTCCCAAGCATTCTGGATAACAGGTCCCATACCTGTATACATATGTCTTTGTCTCTTTACGCTCAATATAACATATGTGGCTCTTCAAGGACAGCATTTAATATTGATGACTAAAATAGACATGTTTATACAACATGTAAAGCAGATATGTTCATTTTACAAACCCACAGTACTTCTGTGCAATAACTATATATATCATTAAGGAATAGGTATAATATTTTAACACTCAAGTTATATTTCTTCTGCCATATTTCTTCCTGGACGGAGTTATACTTTTCATGTAATGTTTTGTATGAAATAATGGGGGCCCTAACCAAATGTTCTATCACAAAGGGGGAAACAGCAAGCAACAGATAATAAGGATAACATGTTGCAGGGTCACTATTATATCCCAGGGTTTGGTGTGCTAGATGTCTGTAAATAATTTCACTGGTGGTTTGAATTTAAGAGAATCAACATGTAATGAGACTGAGTCATACGCCACTGCCTACTGCAAAACACCCACAGTAAATGATTTTAGTTTAACTGTAGGAAGAATTACTCTAAGCCGTAGGAGGCATTACTGTCCAGCGATGCCTTTCATATTAACCGTATATGGGGAAAGCCAATATTCTCTGACCATGTTTATGCTCCAGTTTTAAAATCTGTTTTCTGAGTAACCTTCCACTTATGGCAGGGAGATCAAGTCTGCTACTTGTAGCTGTCTGGATGTAGATAGCATGGGAGCACATTATTATACTTGCCCTAAAGACAATAATGTCAGCCTTTTTCTACCCAGCTGAATGTGAGCGAATAGTTCTCCTGTGTGTCATAAGGTCCTAATACATTAGCAGGGTTCGGATTAGCCTGATTTTGCCATAGTTATTGTCAGACTTTAAAAAATGGTCTATCTTAATCTAAATACATTTTTGTTTTGTTATATTTACATAATAAACAAAATTCAGTTATTTCTAACCACTTTAGATTTCCACCAATGGGATCACATAAAGATACAGAATATATTATTAAATGTATTTTACAGTATTCTTTTTGATCACACATAATTAGTAGTAGTATTATGGCTGTGACAAATTCCCTGCCTAATGTATGAGCATGTTTGACTAGAATTTATTTATGAACAAGTGGATAACCACTATCTGTTACACAATATATTACACAGATATTGAAGTGTTTGCCCACAAGCTTCCAGAGCAGTGCAAGTCCATTTTCTTAAGATGCATCAAGGCAAGTAACGTATACATATATATTTTTTATAGCATTTTAAATGTTGAGCATTGCAAGATGCCCATATGTAATAAAGCAGCCAGAGTTGGTGTTTTTACAACCAAAACATTTAAGGATATTTCACAAAACTTTTAACCATAATTTGAAATGAGTAGCTGGCCAAAATAAAATAGATTTTATTTACAGAACCCAATGTATGAATTAATGTATGTGGGTGTTTACCAGCATATATACTGACATGTTACTGTAGAAAAGTCATCATATTTAGCTCCTCCCCCTGTTCTTTTCTGAGCTCTCCTGAGACACAATTATGAACTCATGAGATCCTAAAGAATCCCTAGCACTTACATGTATTTCTTACTGTATTTACTAAACTTTTTCCTGACATGTCTATGAAGATTATTATTTATCCAGGTCATGATATACAGTATCTAAGAGAGTTAAGTCTAAAGCAACTGGACTTTGTAAGCAGACCAAATCTTAGCAAATCCACCACTGTTTTTTTATTGTGTCTTGCAAATTATTTTCACTTGGCTTCACTCTTTATTGCAACAGGGAAAATGTATTAATCTTTAAATAATTCTAGAAGAAAAAAAAACTTTAAACTGACATGTTCTATATATGTGAGTATATTTTCTTATTGGACTTAAATACATTGGGTTTAAATAGTTGCCGAACTTTAATCATACAGTATATTTACATAGCAATAACAATAAGCACACACTAAAAAGGAAAATGTTCTAAACAGTGTTTGAGAGATTTTCTAACACTAGTAGAAAGATTTTTCAAAAATAAAGAAAAGGAACATGTAGAATATTTTACGGGAAAAAAAAAGTTCATACATCCATTTTTTTTGCATTGACCAGTGTAATCATGAAAATGTGTGCTAACATAGGAACAACTGAGCTTGACAGAAATATAAGTGTTCATCAGGTTCAACCCGCTCCTCACATAATGTATATTTAGCCTTAACTAAAGGAATTAATAACTGAAAGTGTACATGGTGTAACAATTGTTCATTTGGAATGCAGGACGTGCCAATTATTGACAATTACCAATTTTTGATTGAAAATCTAAAAAGTCTATTTTACATCCGAATATCCATTATACAGTATGTATATCCACTGGATATTGGATTCCTGTAGGGTAGTACAGTAACATTGATGTTGCACTGTTGCTGACATGTGACCATATTTTGGAGAACTCCCTTTTTTGGGTGCCAGTTCGGACACTTTCTGGTTAATTTATATATATCTGCCAGTGTTAGTAAATGAACCAGAAAGTGTCCGAACCTGCATATATATAGTCATATGAAAAAGTTTGGGAACCCCTCTTAATTCTTTGGAGTTTTGTTTATCATTGTCTGAGCTTTCAAAGTAGCAACTTCCTTTTAATACAGTATATAGCATGCCTTATGGCAAATGTAGCAGCCTCTAGATGCCTCCAATAGCCTATGATGAATGTCTGGATTCTAGATGGTGGTGTTTTTGGCCATTCATCCATACAAAATCTCTCCAGTTCAGTTAAATTTGATGGCTGCTGAGCATGGACAGCCTGTTTCAAATCATCCCATAGATTTTCGATGATATTCAAGTCGGGGGACTGTGATGGCCATCCCAGAATATTGTACTTCTCCCTTTGAATAAATGCCTTTGTAGATTTCCAAGTGTGTTTAGGGTCATTGTCTTCATAACTTCAACTTTGTGACTGATGCTTGAACATTATCCTGAAGAATTTGTTGATATTGGGTTTAATTCATCCGACCCTCGACTTTAACAAGGGCACCAGTCCCTGAACTAGCCACACAGCCCCACAGCATGATGGAACCTCCAGCAAATTTGACAGTAGGTAGTAGGTGTTTTTCTTGGAATGTGTTGTTCTTCTTCTGCTATGCAAAGCACTTTTTGTTATGGCCAAAATAACTAAATTTTTGTCTCATCAGTCCAAAGCACTTTTTGCTTACAACAAGTGACTCTGTGTGTGGCGTGAGTGCAGAAAGGGCTTCTTTCTCATCACCCTGCCATACAGATGTTCTTTGTGCAAATTGCACTGAATTGTAGAACGATGTACAGATACACAATCTGCAGCAAATGTTCTTGCAGGTCTTTGGGTTGTCTGTAACTATTCTCACAATCCTCTGCATATGCCACTCCTGTATTTTTCTTAGACTGCCAGACCTGAGTTTTATAGCAACTGTGTCTGTTGCCTTCCATTTCCTGATTACATTCCTTACAGATGAAACTGACAGTTTAAACCTCTGAGATAGCTTTTTGTAGCCTTCCCTTAAACCATGGTACTGAACTGATCTTGAACTGATACTGATCTTTGTTTTCAGATCTTTTGATTGCTCTGAGGATCCCATGCTGTCACTCTTCAGTGGAGAGTCAAGCAGAAGCACAACTTACAATTGGCCACCTTACTGAAAATACTGTAACACACCTGCATATGAAGTTCAAGGCTTAACAAGCTAAATGCTTCACTAAAAATCTTTGTTCAGAAAACAACCCAGTACTCAGATGTTCCTGGGAATACCACTGTTATCTTTTTTGTAGAAAGTGGAGTAAATTATTATGCAGGCTGAGAGGGGTTCCCAAACTTTTCATATGACTATATATAGACAATAACCTATAGCAACTAATAACATTTTTACTTTCTTTGTTACATTTCCAGCTCTCTGCACAAAGCAAAGCACTGATGGTTGCCATGCGTTATTGCTCAAGTGAAAATGTGAATGTGCCCGGAGTTGATCAATGAGTCAGCAAGCACAAGATTATGTATTCAGACTTTGCACTTTATGTCACTAAGGGGCCCATTTACTTAGCTCGAGTGAAGGAATAGAAGAAAAAATACTTCGATTTTCAAATGGTTGAATATGGCTACTTCGACCATTGAATAGGCTACTACGACCTTCGACTACAACTTCGACTTCGAATTGAACAATTCGAACTAAAAATCGTTTGACTATTCAACCATTCGATAGTCGAAGTAAAAAATACTTCGACCCCCTACTTCGGCAAGTAAAACCTACCAAGGCCAATGTTAGCCTACGGGGAAGGTCCCCATAGGCTTCCTAACAATTTTCTGGTCGAAGGAAAATCCTTCGATCAATGGATTAAAATCCTTCTAATCGTTCTATTCAAAGAATTTAATCGTTCGATCTAAAGATTTTTCCTTCAATCGTAGGAATTCGGCAGTTGAATATCGAGGGTTAATTAACCCTCGATATTCGACCCTATGTAAATTTGCCCCTAACTGTGCAGTGATGAAACCCACAGTTCTATCTATAATGTTCTAATATTGTTGGCTAGCTCACAGATTTATAGTATGCATAAAAAGAAAATACGCATTTCTCAAACAACCAAATTCTTCATTCTATGAGCCAGTCTTTTTCCTATTTTTCCTTATTCCTGGGGTTACTCACATCAATACAATGCATTTCTTGATATTAGCACAAAAAATAGTGAAGGCACAAAGGTTAATGTATTTCTAAATGTTAAAGTATGCATTATAATTAATGTTCTTTGGAAGCACAGAATGGATATATTAAACCTTTTTAAAATAGGGGAAGAACAAACATAAATACTATGTCATTAGTACGCTGTCAAATGGGATGTGTACTTAGAAACAATGCTGATGATTTTTTTCGTGACTGTGGTATCTGAGGCATTTTCCAAGTAATCCATTAACCACAGGCCAACTGGAATTCCTTTTTCTTTATGTAGACAAGCACAAAGAAGGACTTAACTTGGGCTAAAGTCTTGCACTTTGTTGGACATACTGTACTATACACCGCACTTTCCAGCTTAATTCCATCTATCAATAAATCATTGATCTGCTGTTGACTGATCCTGGAAAAGTTGACTTATGTAAAATATTCATTGTTAGATATGCATATTTACTAAATCTGTTTATTATTTCAATGTTATGGACAATGCATTCAACCTAACAGCTAAAGAAACACAGTGTGGCATTAACAATGCAAATAACAATACAAATTAATGCTCAGTGCGAAAGTGGAGCATTCCACATACTGACAATTAAGGGGGTTATTTACTAAACTCTGAATACCCAAAATCCAAAAAAATTTTGATTTTTTTTATAAAATCGAGCTTTTAAAAATTCAAAATTTTTTTGGAATTTATTAAACCCAGAGGCTGGAAAACTCAGGATCTGAAATCCCGGCATCTCAGACCTGTCGAGTTTGCAAATAAGTCGTTGGGAGAAGTCCCAATGATTTTATTGATTTGCGCTGGGTCTCGTGCCAAACCCTGAAGTTTTCGGAGGTTTCGGGTGAAAATTTCAAAAAATCGTGAAAATCGGGTGAAACCTCCAAATAGTGAAAATCAGGGTATTTACCGCAAAGCTAATTTTCGGGGAAATTTAATAATAAAAGCATTGAAAAACTGAGCAGCTTAGAGCGGAGTTTGTAGCAGCCAATATTGAGATAATTTCGGACCTTGATAAATAACCCCCTAAATGTTAGCCCTAAGTACAAATTCGAAATTGTGTTATAAGATAAATGGCAACGGAGACTTAAATTACTATCGCCTGTTTTATAGGAGGTAAAATAAATCATTATTTACTTGCGTTAAAATGACGTGTTTGATACGTTAGATTTGTCTAGGTAAAAATAAGGTGAACTATGTCCTGGCCAATTGTTTTCAAGTTTAATTACCCCCCTTCCATTGCCCAATTTTCTTTTATAGGTTTTTAGCACAGGTCAACACAAAAATATAAAAATTGATTACAAAACATTTTACTACATATTCAACATACTGTAAATTGTACATTTGTACAGTTTTTAGGCAGACAAAGCAGAAAATAAATAAGCTATTGTAAGCACAAATAGAATAAAAGAAAACACTGTTAAAATGGAATCCTTATGGACTTTCTGAAAAAAAACTGGTGTTAATGATTCCGATCGATGGCATAAATATTACTAGCAATATAGCACTTAGAAGCTCAGTTTGATGTAAGAAGAAACAATTTACAAGTTTATTTTACAGAAACAAGCAAGCATGCAATATGTGCATTTCTGAGCCTTAAAATTGCCCACATGTCTTAAAGTATATTCTAAACTACATTGTCAATGTCCATGATTTTTTTTTTTTAATTGAGATTTTTATTTGAAACTGAGATACCCAATGGTCTTAAACAAGAACGATTAGTTCCTAGTAATGATTTTAATTTGGACTTTAATATTTGAGAATATGGGACTGGTTTATCAACATTCAAAGTTGAATTTTCATGGTGACTCGAAATGTATTTGCGCTAAAAAGATTAAATATGAATTATGGTTTCCAAAAATCAAAGGTTAGATATTTAATAATAGCAAAATTTCACAAAACTCAAATGTAAAACTGCGGCATCTTAAAGCTTGAAAGTTCATGTAGAAGTCGATGGGAGTTGTTCTAGGCAAAATTTAAGCACATTCTTTTCAATTCGAGAGTTTGTAGATTTGATCGCTGAGAATTTTATTTCATGATTTTATTTGGTCAAGTTTTTTTTAGATTTTGAATTTATTTTAATAAATAAGCAAAAATTTGAGTTTGTAAAATTTCAAGTGTATATGAATAAAAAACAACCTCAGGTTCACAAATTGGAATTTTGATAAATAAGGCTCTTTAAAAAGTAAATCTAAATGTAGCTTAGAGCAAATTTTAGGTTCTGACATTATTCCATTCTGTTAAAATCTGCCTGCAACCAATTGAGAGAATTATTATTTACTCAATACCAGTTATGTTTTAGTTTCTGCTAATTCTGTTTTCTTATCTTATAACAAACTTTGTTTTGCAACCAAATTAGATACACGCCAATTTGATTTTCTCCTGCGGTTTCATTATGACACTGTTAATGTTTTGCAGCCGGTACTACATTTAGCAGGTAAACGTTACAAAACCAGCATAAGTAGGGAAGTGTTAGAATTGTAAGAAATGCGTATTGTTTTCTGTTGAAGTAATTTTACTAATTACGATTACAAACGCCCTTTCGCCGAAATCATCTAATGAATCTAATTTCCCGGTGTTCTCTGCATTATATACTTGTAGTGTTTAGGCAATACAGTATCTTTGTTATAAGTTAATAATAATATTCTGTAAGTGTTGTTGTATTTATGTAAAGTGTATGTATTGTAAATACAATAAGAGCTTTTTCTTTTAATGTACTATGGTTGTTTTACCCTATGACACTGTAAAAAAAAAAATGAGAGAAAGACGTTCTTAATGAATTCTGTCAGAGGATGATAATTCCGGTCTCTGCTCAGAGACTTAAATTAAGTGTTATTGTTTTAAATAGTGTCTCAGACATATAATGTTGGTGCTTTGCTTTTCTGTATTCTACTTTCCTATGAATTGAGCTGTGAACTGAATTATAGTTTAAACACTTTAAATGTATGCATTTGTATTATTTGAATGGAGGCATGAAGGCAAATAAAGCATTTTGTACAGTATAAAAGCAAACTTTTTATTTTATTCTTCTCTAAATTGTTTTTAAGTATTGAAATCTTATTTCAGTGATGAAATTTGTCATCACTGTTGCATTGGAATAAAAGGAAGAGCTAGCTATCTATACAATAAAAACTCCCATTATGCATATATAGAAACACAAACATTCCATATTGAAGGTGATTGTGCCCACATACCACTGTATATGAGAAAGAGAGAGGGATTGGACTCTGCATTATACTTGACAAATATTAACTTTATCGATGGTTATGGTTCTGGCCACAAAGATATATATGTAAAAACAACAACAAAAAGAGAAGAAAAAGAATATGGACTGCCACAACAGTCATGGAAGGATTGTCTATAATCTAGATAAGTAGTTGCATATTAAAACTAAACTTTTATTCCCACTGTATTAAAATACATATTTCATATGGGTATTCTCCAAAAGGTGACATTAACATTGTCATTACATACCCATATTACTTGTGAGAAACACTGACGAATATGAAATTAACTCCTTATATGAAATGACCCTGACTGAGGCCAGAACTTGGCCTAAGGAAAGATGCAGAGGGAAAAAAAAGTTATCTACAATACCCCACTAGGTATGTGTATTTACTAAATAATCTAACTGTACCCCAAGTAGATCAAAACGATCCAAATAGAAAACGAATAGAAATGCAGAACGAATCCAAATAAGAAAACTATGAAATCGTTGTTTATTCCAAATTACATAAGGTTAAAATAAAACCTTGAAAAAACTAAATCTTTTACAAATTTACTAAAGGGCGAAGTGGCCGTCACTAGCGAAAATTCGCCAAAAAGATAATTCGAAGGAACATCGCCAATTTACAAAAAGGCGTAGAGGACAATTTGCTAGAGAAAAAGCTCAGTGCTAACAAAGTTTCGCTCAGGCGAACAATCATTAGTCCACAAATTCATCAACGTGTGAACTTTACAATACGTTACCTTTTTTGCCAGAGTCTGTTACACCTGGCGAATTGATAAGGTGAAGCTGCATCCTCCATAATCTGATGTTAGTGACATCATATCCTGTATGCCGAAAAGTCATAAAAAGACAAAACTCTGCCATTTTTTTATATTTTTTGAATGTGAATTTATGTCATGTGAATTTAAATGAAGAATGTAAATACAATTTAAATTAATTTAAATAAAAAAAAATCACAAATCAAGGTAATTTCTTCTTACAAAAATCTGTACTTAAAAGCTACTGGCAAACAAAACCCTAAGGGTTATAGGCAGTTAAACGAGAAGATAAACATGAGAAAAATCACTCCCCCTAAAAATATACTATACCGCAGAACTGAATGTTATGTACATCATAAATCATCAGGGGTTTCTTCTTTGTATGTTATGCTTTATACCTGAGATGTAACCGTCTCAAATTCAGATTCTCTCCTGAACAATGCCACTGCTAAAATGCAAAAAAAAAAAAAACCCAGTTATAGCTTATTACACAGAGGGCCATTGAGTGATGTGCTAATGGTTTGCATCGCCTCCTATAAACCTGGTCACTTTGGGGTCTCCGCTTGCTTTGTAAATGGTTTATATTGTCTCCCAGGTTTCAGGCTACACACCAATTTAGTGAAAATGTAAAGTGGGGTCACTGATTATTAAATGGCTTGCATTATTTTCTAAGGTGTAATCTACTGAAATTTGCATTTTCTACCCGAATTTTTGCATTTTCTACCTGAAAAATCAATTTTTTTATGATTTTTGCCAGCAAACTGCAAAATCTTCGGATTTTAGCACGAAACCCAGCGCAGATCATGATATGTTTGTTTCTACCATTGGCTTATATACAACCTCGGCAGGTCTGAGATGCCGTATTTTTGGATTTAGACTTTTTACATTCTTTGGGTATACTAAACTTTGAAAAATTCTCTAAAAATTCAGATTTTTTGAGTTTTTGGCATTCGGACTTTAAAAAATCCCCATAATGTCTGCATTTTAAACAAACAATATTTTCTTGGTTGCTGGAAAGATTGTAATTGTTACGTCTATGGCCGCCTTAACGTCATGCAGCTGCAGATAGTAAATGTCTTCATTTGTACAGATTTCTTTCCAAAATTATTTATTGGGGAATTAAGTAGAAATTCCTATGGATGTAAAGGTTAATTTTTTTTCTTCTTTTTTGAAATATAACTATTTAATGACATCATTATTTAATCTCTCATTCTCAGTGTTAAAAATCAACACCAAAAACCTGCAAAATTGACAACCCAAGGTTTTCTATCCTGTGTATGCCTTTAACAGGTTTTTTTCCCCCAATTAGCATGTGTGTACATTCAGCCTTTTTTCTTAAACTCATGTCTTTTAAACAAGATGTGACTGAAAAGAAAACATCTGAAGCTGTAATGGTTTCCTTATGTGCACATTTGGTGTACATTAAATAAGCCACAAATGGTTATGCTATTTTATACACTATAGGGACTCTGAGCATGTTTAATAGATATTCCGCCCACCTCTACATGTGATATTGGTTTTTTTGTTAAATGCTATCAACATTTTTTTCCCACACATACAAATGCTTGAAAAACATGTTTCTTACTGGATCACACTTGCCAAGCTATGAATCAAGATTTTCATGTGAACTGATAAAACAGTATTTTGGTTTGGATAAATGGAAGTAATATACTACAACTATTTTCATAATTAATGGGACATTGTCATAAATATATATATATAAAAAATATATAATAATTAAATGTGAATACCTCTCAAGTATTATACGATGTGAACTTCTCTTTCTTATAATATTTAGCCATGTCAGCATTTCTAAATATATGAATATTGAAACTTTTTTTATAGAGATTTCTGACTTTTTTAATGGCTTCATTACGAAGTTGGCAAGACAGATTAAAGGACATATTTATAAACATAAAGAGGTATATTTATAAAAATTCTGATTTGTATTAGTTTTTAAGGTTTTTTCAACCACGAATAAACTCACTTTTTTAAAGAAGCACTGCTTATTTATGAAAAGATCCAAATATAAACAAATCCAAATTAAAAAAACAGGAAATCCTTGTTTACTTCAAATTACATAAGGTTAAAAGAAAACCTTGAAGTAAATAAATCTTTTACAGTTTACTAATAGCAGCTCACACCTGGAGGGTGTAGTTTTACATTCGTTTCTTGAGGTTTTTACTCTTAATAAATATTGAAATATCAAAAGTTGAAATTGTGAAAAAAAATATGAACTTTAATAAATCAGCCCCATAATGTTTAGTTTACACAATATAAAGCCGGTGAAAAGTTAATTGAATAACTTATGGAGCTGCAGAATTTAAAATAACACAGAGTTTTCCCTTTTGTGTAAATTCCGGTGCACTCATTTATAACTGTTAGTATTTATATTGTGTTCATCCATTAGAGTTATAATAGAATTAAAACAATCATTATACACTGCACTGCAGTTTTAACAGTCCATTATACTCAACGGCAACAAAAAGCAGCAAGTATAAAAGGTTGACGAGAAATTGTTCTAGCTAATAAAGTATAAATTATAATAGATTTCCCTTTACACTAGAGGTTACCTACTTATGGGTGTGGACCTATCATCACCTACTACTCCGTTGGCAATCCACTTAATTTGTGGTTTCCAGCAGAAAATAAGTAGAAAATGAAATGTAAAGTGTTACAGAATAGTACATATTGAATTACCCTTCCTCAAACAAATATATAATATATCTGGCCAGCCTATCGTTAACATATCAAGTAAAAGACCAGAGTTATGTTCCTGCTACTTAGGAGCAACTTTCTATACCAAGGAGAGTTACTTCCGCACTACCTGGGATATGTCTGACAGCAAATAAACTGTGCCTAATTTATCTGATCTGGCATACAAAACACTGTGGGTTCCATTGGGGATGCACAAGTAGCATGCATGGCTGTATTTTCATTAAGGCTAGGCTAAGCCTCCTCAAGCCTATGTGGCACCTAAAAGAAATCATAAAACTTTAAAAAAAAAAAAAAAAAAATACCTGCTCTGGGAAGGAAAGCTCCGGTTCTTCCTTCAGACTCCATGATGTAGCGATCAGCAACTGAATGGATATCTCTGCCTGCATCTTATCCAATCAGAGCACAGCAGTCTTTACAGACAGTAAAATGTACCAACCAGGGGCAGAAATAGGCGGGACTGGGTAAACTACAGACTGAAGGCATCGGCAGGAGGCTGGCAAGAATGAGTTGAAATATTTCCTCCTATCTGAGAGTATTTGCAGCAAAATCCATTTCAGTCTGGAATAAAAATAGTTTTTTTTGCCTGCTAGCATTAGTCTCAGCCTTGTCACCACTGCATATTACTTAAACCCTTCCTTTCAGGATCTTTTTTTTTAATGAATTGTAGTTTTTTTTAACTTGTTATTGTTTTGTGGTAACTCAGGTGGAGCCTCATAAAAGTGCATTATCCTGATATATGTGCTGAGAGTTTTGTACATGACGTTGGTTTTGTGTTTGACCAACAATTTCCCTGAGGCTATTATTATTATTTATTATTTATTATAATACATGTTCTGATGGTATTAATACAATTGGTACTGCATTTGTCCTGTCTTTTTAAAGGGGCAATTCAATTGGATACAATGTTCCACTGCCTTTTATTTCATATAATGTGCCTGGCATGTGTGTGTCCAGTCTTCCGCTTTATAAATTCTGGAAAGACCAATTATTTCATATAATATGCCCAGTATGAGACTTTTTCCACCCTGAACATTTTAAGATAGAGAAAACCACCCCAACTACAGTCTGTATGGTCCCCAGTGGTGTAACCAGCAGAGGTACAACTGCAGAGATGTTTGCTCACATCATGTATTCAGAGGAGATTGTGCACTTATCTGGGCCGTGCGCACATCCTGCATGTGACCCCAGTCAAAGCTTTTTACACCACTGGTGATTCCCATTGAAGTCAGTAGGAGGTACAGGAGGCAGTATAGGGTTGGTCATTTTTTATACAAGTACAGAATCTGTGTATAGCCATCCTTAGCCTCTCCAAACAAAAAAAAACACCCTCCACCTTTGGTAGCAAGGATTTCTAAATTGGGCTACATATACAATAAGACCTGGAAATATGTCAACAAAAGTAATACGTAGCTATACCACAATCAAGTCAAAGACACAGGGTTTAACTAGGCTCTGGGATTTGCAGTAAAGTGTGAGACTGACAATACTTCAAGTACTGGAGGTTCAACTGTGCAGACAAGCCGAGTCTAAGCATCATCAGCATCCACTTGGCAGAAAAACAAAGTCAAAACCAGTAACTTGCTCTCTGCTTCTGCTTTAAAAAGAATTAACCACATATAACCCTGCCAAAAAATACGCACAAACTGGTGCTAGATTTTAAAGGGGACCTGTCACCCAAAAAAATTATTCAAAATCCTATTTTATCACATTAGTCAAGCAAAATGAACTTTAATTACACAATATAAATTATTTGAATCTTGTTTCCATCAGTCTGGGAATTCATAATTATAGCAAACAGGCAGGAGCCATTTTGTGCACACTGTTATTAAGGCAAGCCTTGCATCATCTCAAAATCTTGTTTGTGCACCAGAATAGGGGACCTGATGTCCATCCCCATGCCCTGGCTACACAATTAAACCATGAAGAAAAAAGGGGAATGTGGGGAGAGCAGTGACATCTAGGTGTTGAATGGAAAGTGAAATTAATTGTCTGCCTCGCCTCTTTGCCTAACTCTGCACGATCGTGGAGTGCTCTAACCGTTTAAAAATCCACTTGTTGAAAGTGCTGGGTGCTCAGCCGGTAGACTCTTCTCTTGCATGGGGTCAAAGGTACATGTAGAAAATAATCCAGAAGCACACCAGTATATTGCTCAATGATGTAGGTGCTTTATTTAGCCCATGTGTATCCGCAAAAAAAAAAAGTGGGCAACGTTCCGGGCCCCTCTGGACCCTTTGTCAAGCCTAAGGCATAGAGGAGGGGCAGACAATATTTGATTGACAGCTGAGATGTTTAAATGAGCTTACAACAGCTATGAATGCTTTATTAAAAAATGGAAATTGGATTTTATGTTTAATTTGAAAAGGACTTTTATTCTACAGATTTTTCTGTCTGGGTAACAGACAAAAGGCACTTGGGTCATCATACCTTTAGCACAGTATTCCCTTTTGTGGTGCTCTTCTTTTTTGTTTCAGAAACCAGAATTGAAACAAACTTATATGTGTGCAGTAAGTATGAAGCTATTTAGCCTAAGGACTTGAGTTGTTTAGTATACAGTTAGTAGGAGTAAATATTGAACATGGATTATTTGAGTTGTTTTTCTTATTTTGGGTGGAAAGCAAGGAACCAAGGTGGGTGAGACCAGACTTATCTTCCTGATAATGCAGATAGTTTTTCTGCTATCATCATCTTATATCATTGCTTCTCTGAGACATCAATAAGGAAATATCTTATGTTACTGGATAAGTATGAAACCGGCTAGCAAAAACCCAACTGAAGTTGTATTACATTTACTTATATCAGTATGTTTAGCAAGACTGGAAGAAGTTAAAGCTTTAGCCTTTCAGCACCCCTGTGATTCACTGCTGGAGAAGCAAGTTCCCACATCCTTCAGCTGTGTAGGAGTTTGATTGTGTGAGGTTTTCAGTGTTAAGAAAACTGAGCACTTCCAGTCCCATTTCAATATCCCTCACTTGTTGTAAAAATCTCTAGATTTAATAGCCCTTTTATTCTGGAATCACATTTCTCAACCAATCAATCTTTTTTTTTATAACCATATTTCGAATAGATGCATTATGTAAGAAGTAGAAAAGGTAAAACATGCAGTACAATAGAGAACCGACCATTGCTAAGGACCAATAGCAACAAACTCTCTCCGTTATAAAGAAGACAGTATAAAGGTATGCCAAGAATTACTAAAGTAGGATTTCTCTATACATTTTAATCACTACAATACATTAAAAAGTGGTTGCCGAGCCTACTCTTAGTTATATACCAGTAGATACAGTATATCAATTAATTAAAATAATAACCACAGTCAACCAAAACATTAAAAAATTCAGTCTAAATCGGTCAAAAAAAAAAATCATAGTTCATATAAGGCGAGAGGAAAAATACAAAAGAACAACAGTAACAGGCAGGATTTTAACAAGGTGTGCGGCAGCTTAATGGAATTAATCAGTATAAAAATAAAAACTGGGTAAATACAGTGGATAGGCTGTGCAAAATAAAAATGTTTTCAATATACTCAGCCGAAAATGTGATGTATAAAGGCTGGAGTGAAAACAAATTCCTCATTTGTAGCTCTCTAACCTGATGCGTCAGTAACCAATAAGAGCGGTTATATGGGACATAACTGTTCAGTTAGTTTACTTTGGAATCTGATCTGTGCGCTAATCAAAAGCAAACTGAACAATTATAGTCAGCGACAGGAAGGGGGGGCCTTGAGCAAGAATTAAGTAAAACAAATGTACGGGCTCTGAGCCCTTGATATCAGGTTCTCTGGTGGGCCCTTGGTGCCCCAGTCTGACATTGTAGCATTTTTAAAATAGAAAGAGAATGCCCTAACAGTGCTACCTAATCAGGGGTTTTGTTTCCAGTTTTTATTATAATCATTAAAAATTCATAAACAGAATTTAAAAATGATATTCATTTTACAGTTGCTTAAAGTGATACTGTCACGTTCCGCTTAAAATCATAGAAACATCTCAGTATCAAGTAGTTGTTGCACCCGCAATAGTTCTCCTAAAAGCTGCCCCCAGCCCCGCGAACCTTTGCGCAGCTGAGCTGCTGACACATCTAACTGATCTTCTGTCTTGCTTATGTGCCATTGGTTTTGGGCAGAGCGATCCTTCCATAGGCTGAAGTCCTGTTTTCATTCGCAATCAGACTATGGAAGGATTGTGCCGCCCCCATCCCAACGTCACTGAAACTGCAAAGAAGATCTTTTAGCAGTGTCAGAGGGTTGGGTCAATGGAGGATCGCGGGGCTGGGGGCTGCTATCAGGGAAACTATTGTAGGTGCAACAAAGTCAAAAGTAAAGTGCAACACTCACACAACTCACTGTTTGAAGCCTTGGGTGCAAGCTGTACTCCTCTCTGCTCAGGTTCTCTACACATGGGTTAAACAAGTGCAGCAGCACTCCGATATTTGATCAAAATACTTTTTATTCGTGCAACAACGGCAACATTCGTGCCGTTGTTGCACGAATAAAAAGTATTTTGATCAAATATCGGAGTGCTGCTGCAATTGTTTAACCTATTGTAGGTGCAACAACTATGATTTTTATAGGAATCACTTTAAGAATTCTAGCAGGTAATATGAAAGGTCTGGAAGTCAAAATAAAATAAAACAAAACGAAATAATGATTTTTCTTTACATATTTTCAGGATGTTTTCAAGACAGAAATGGAAGGGAATGCTGCAAAGGAGCATTGTTTTTATTATTATTCTTATTCTAGAACCACTAAGGTTCTTGGAAATCATTGATGTTCGTGCATTCACATTAATGGCCACCTTGAAAAAGTTCCACACTCACTAATTTATCTCTAACTAAAGTCTGAACCTTCTTTGTAGGCAGAGGTGTGTTTCCCCTGGCTCCCTGCCAATATGTGAGACCCCCTGAGAAGTAGATCATAATGAATAATGTAGCCCCTGCAAAATAAATCAAGCTGCACACAGACAATAGTGATAAGCCCCCTTTCTTCTTTGTTGTGACTTTCTTGTTACAGGAGTTGATCATGGAGGAGATTACCTGTGCACTGGAAATCTAATTATCCATCTCACAAGGACCAAGCATGGAGTACGGTAGCTTCAATTCAGTTGTTTAATCAAGGAACAAAAACGTACTTACAAAAAAGGCAAAAAACATATTAAGAATAGGCCCTTCTCATTGAACAAGGGATTATACTGCCCTTTTAATTTTTTGCCTTTATTAAGAATTGCTCTTCTTGCCACCATAAAAATAAAAGTGATGGCTGGGGTCTGAGAAGGAAATAACTGTGATTCAAAAATAAAATGAATGTTTTAAAAACAATAGTGATTATAAAAAGAGCTATACAGCCCTCTCCCAGTTTAGCATTACTAATGTTTGTATATGAAGTAGTCCTTTGACTTTGTATCTGTTGTTCATGAAATGAGTTGCTTCTGTTTCAGACTCACTAACACCTAGGATTTCTTAAGGAAAGTGTTCATGAGAGTAATGGTTCAATTTTGAGACCCTTTATGGCCATTGTTTCTGTGAGGGCCCAGCTGAGAGAGCTGCATGTTGCCGTAGGAGTTAATTGTATAGTGCTGCACCCACAATCGACTGTTTCTTTGTGTTAAAATAACTTCAACAATAACAAGAAATGTTTTCCTTTGCTTGTATTTAATCAGACTTTTATTAAGTGTGGCCATGGATTTTTCACACTGGAAACAAAGGAGAAACAGATCATTTTGGCACACGTGTGAAGACAACAAAGATGATAGTGGGAAGTATTATTTCATGCGATCTACACCTGCAGTATTGTGTGCAGGATTCTTTCCATGCTATGTTCATAACAATAAACAGACCTCCAGAGTAGCTGCCTTAAACCTAAATTTGATAAGCAGCCCCTAGGCTTAAAATATATTTTTCTTTTCTTTATTAGGCTGTCATCCTGGAATTTGATGAAGTTATTTATGCTGAATGTATTCAGCTTCTGTCAGAGTAACTGCATTTTAATTTAATCCAGGTGATATTCCACAAGAACAGTTTTGTTTTGGCCAATCGTATCTTTCCCTCTACTTGTGCAGTCTGCCGGGGATGCCCATATTTTATGTCACTGAACAATATTTCTCCACTTAACCCAAATGAGACATTCATTAAAAATGTGCGGTAGCACTTATTAACAAAGACATTATTTAAGTAATATAATACAGAATAACAATATCATCCACAGATATTATACATGTATAGGTGTGCACTGCCTCATTCTGACATTCAGGAAAATGTATTCATTCTGATAAATTATAAAGAGGTCTTTAGAGTGCTTTGAATCCCTTGCCTCTTTCTCCTTGCACATGACGTGAAAGGAAGGGGATCCAGCCAGGCCCCCCAATATGCTGCCCCATCTGTGTGCATTTCCCCATATATAGGAAGCACAATTCTTTGTTTTCTTTTCAGGGAATGCAAAGAGTTGCCCCTGTAAGCAATACACAACATGGATACCAAGGAACACTGTAGCTGGAAGAAATGGGGCGATTTATGCCATTTTTTCACTTGATCTTTTCACTTTAAATTGTATGTGAGCCCATTTAGGGCATTTCCTTCTTAGCATTTTTCAAAGAAAGAAACAATGTAGACAAAAATGTTTTTATAACTTATGTGGCCCCAGGGTAGACTGTCCCTAACCACAGACTGAGCTCATCACATGACTTTAATGATATATTATTAAGCCCAAATAAAAGCTTTATTGGATTAAAGGAGAGTTCATTTAAGAAAGGGCCTTCAGATCATAGGGATGCTCTTAGGTACAGCTTTTTTAGTCACAATGCCAGCTTTATCAGGTAGCCACAGAGTTTGTTGTTCTTTCTACTTTACTAAAGCATATGTTCTTCCTTGTAGACTATAAGTAGTTCAGTGACTTTCTGAAGGAAGGATGTTTCTAATGCTCTCTGGATTTTATGGAGGTATACTATATAAGCAGAAACAGTACAAAAAGAAACCAGGCTCCAAACTGACCCCTGTGTGTTATTGTTAGTGTAGCTCCATTTTTTAGTTGTAATACTCCGGGTGCTCTGCCATCAGCGTCCCCACTATAATCATTAATTGCTCAAAGGATGAAAAAAAATCATTAAGGAAGTTACTCCCAAAACGCGTCAGGTGATGTTGGTCAGGGACCTGTTGGAATAAACCACCTTTTTATCTTACAGGAGTGCCACCTTTTCATCCTTTGAGCAATTAATAAACAATATAAATACCATTATTGCAAGTATTTACAAAATTTCAAATCTTCTGCTGTGTGATCCATAGATCACTTGTGGCAGATGGCTACATGAGCAGCGCTGTTGAAGTGCTAACCTTAAAAGGGAACTATCATGAAAATGAAAATGTAATATTAGCTTCATCATGCCAAAATAAAACATTTTCTAAATATAATCAGTTAAAAATTCTGGCCTATTTGTGAAGTAATCAAGTTACTCTACACTCTCTTCCCCTCAGCACCTGTATGCCTTTGGGGGGGGGGCTTATTTTGCCTTATTAAACAATGCAAAACTTTCTGAAACGTAAATTTATATGGTGCTTATTGAAACAACGATTGCAATGTTAGTATGTAACCATTCTTTGTAATGTATTTATGCGATGGCTTTCTTAGACACTGCCTTGCAGCTCAAACAAAGTGACTCAGAAATGATCTTAAACATCTCTATAATAAAATATCAGTGTCTTTATTTGCTATGAATCACAAATAAAGTTTCAGTTTTTATAATGTTCTTCCTCTAACCTTTTGTTTGTGACTGTGCCTTTGTCATGTTATTAATTTATGGAGTAATGTAATAAAATGTTTTGTTTGTCCATAGCAAGAGCTGACCAATGAATTCTAGCTTCTGATTCTGGTTGTTATGGGTAATAAGACAAGTATAACATTTAAGAATTGTTATTTTCCATGCATGAAAATGTTTTCCACATTAATGAAACTTTTGAGTTTGTATAATGAGGGTCTAAGCCCAAAGTCTCCCTTGCCTGAGATTGTTTTTAATGAGGTGTTGCATGAGAATGGATTGTGGCCAAAAGTGAAACAAGTGGATTTTTTTCTCATGTTGATAAATATGCCATTATATCTATATTTTTCTTTAGGATTTGTCACAGTAAAAAATTTATAAAAATCTTCTAATTTATAAGCACACTGCTAAGTGTCCTGCGGGAAGCACATTAAGGGACATAACTTTTTTATCTCTGAGTTTTTCTTAATGATTACAGAAGACAAAATACCCTTAGTATTTTCTCCTCTATGGGGGAAATGTAATAAAATTCACAAAAAGAACAAATTTGTATGTCACAATGCAATATTCTTCATTAGGTTTTATATTGCATTGCAAATCTTAATTGTGCATTGAGAACATTTAAGACGTGCTTGAAGGTGGTGTAAACTTATGGAGCAAAAGTAACAACTCTTTCATTAAAGGAGAAGGAAACCCTTTTGGTATGGTGATCCAAATTATGGAAAGATCCCTTATTCTGAAAACTACAGGTCCCGTGCATTCTAGATAACAGTTCCCATACCTGTAATAATATTGTCTATTTTGCTTCTATTCCTGTAAACTCTATTTTGCTAAACTGCCGATATCTTGCTTTGTGTTAAAAATAATGTAAAGTATAAGGAAATAAGTAGTAACGGCTTTGTTGAATACTTTTGCAGTTTACCAGAATTTTTTTTTATAGTATTCTTTTTTTTTAGAAAAATATTTTTGTCTATTTTGTAGAGATCAAAGAACACTGGATAGTCAGAAGGGCAATGGTTAATTCAATAGGCAGAACCTGGTGCCATTGCAGGTGCATTAGTCATATACAAGACAAATCCATTTCATACGTCATCGGAAACAGTGTTGAAATATTTATAGAATATCCTAAACAAGGATAAACTGATAAGGACACAGGAACTTTGATTACAGACCTAAGCATATGTTAACATGAAAAAAAGAGAGCTGCTAAACAAATAATACAGTTATTAAAGTTTTACCTTCTATTGTGTGATCTTGACAAACTGACATTTATGGTTGAAAACCAGTTGCAGCTAGGGCCAAACATTGTGCACCGTGTGTGTTTAATATGGAATGTTTAACGGCCACTAGAGTGGTATGAGTATTAAAAAAAGTATTGTCACTTTCGTGATTACAAAGTGTGGTGTAATCTAAAGGTTCATTTTATTTCCTTTGTCTCACAAAACAGTAGTTCTGTTTGGCTTTATGGCTGATAATCCATTTGTATTTATCAGAATTGACTAAAATTCATAGTTTACATTACTGCTGTTAAATATCCACTAGTGATGGGCGAATAAATTCGCCAGACATGAATTCGCCCATTGACTTCAATGCGTTTTGCAAATTCGCAAAGAAATGGTGTAATTAATAATTTAAACAGCATTCAGCTATGCAAACTGTTTTACATTATATTAATCCTGTGTATGTCTATTTATAGAGATCTATTTATAGGAGCGAATTGTATTTTTAGAAGCTCCTTGTTATGATTATACAATTTCGACTAATATTCTAGCTTATATCATAGGAGTGCTAGTTGTACTTTTTTAGTTTAAACACTCCTCTTTACTTCTATAAGCATTTAATATTTATATCGTATTTACAAGTGTTTTTTATATAAACATATTTCACACTATTTTTAACAAATGTATATTTTTTATACATATATATATTTTTTAAAATGTATTTATTTATTTATTTTTATTACACACTACTGCACTTTTGGTGTACAAATATGGCACTGAGTCCCTTTAAATTCAGTTAAGGTGTACCAATATGGCACCTAACAAGAGACAAGGATGTAGTCCTGATCTACACGCATTAAAACTCTGAATAGTGATTGGTGCAATTGGGTAAGCCTTGTGATTGGTTGATTTGTTAATTGATGTATTGTTCTGATAGGTGCACTCTTGTTTAAATACTTGCGGCATGGCTCTGTTAAGATAGCCTGTGATTATTTGTAACACGAAACGCGTAAGGCTGTGGACACAATAAACCTTTTTCACTTTGAATGAATTGCCTGGTGGAAGATTGCCTTTATTGAGTGCCTGCTCCAAAGAATTTTCTGAGGATCCATATGTATTTATCACAACTGACTAAAATTCATAGTTTACATCACTGCTGTTAAATATCCACTAGTTATGGCGAATAAATTCAGCAGTCAAATACAAGACTCTGGGTTGAGTGCAGAGGACTCTTGTATTTGTCTATATGTATTTTGTGGTCACAGCCTCATTGCACCCCCTGCCTAATGGTTTTAAAAAATAGTGGTGAGCACAACTTTCCCTTGTTTGTTAAAGAATAAATTCAGCAGACATGAATTCGCCCATTGACTTCAATGCGTTTTGCAAATTTATTTCGCCGTTTTGTGAATTTCGCAGTAAAATCGCAAATTTTTTTTTTTGCACATATTCACCCATCAGTAATATCCTCTATTATTATAAATAAAACCTTTATTTGTGTCTGAAAACAAATGTTTACTGTTTATTAAAGTAGAGAAGTATTGAGCGGTGGGGGAAAGTGATTTATAGTCAGTTTTCTGATAGAAGTGTAATGAAATATCACTGATTTAAATCACTCAAAGATAAATTACTCTTTCAATGACAATGACATAGAATCTAGAGTGGCAGCAACATAGATTTTACATTTCCACAAACCATTCAAATAAATGTAAGAAGCAAGTTGCAAGAGAATGTGTGGTAATAGGACAGTCACTGACAATAATGAAACTTAAATACATAATAGAAAGCTCTTCACATACATTCTAAAATGATCTGGATATATTAAATAGCAGAAGACTAACCAGAATTAAATTCTATAAAATAAAAATAGAAATATTTTGAAAAAGATAGATTTTGGCATAATAGTTAAGTTCTGATGGGGGACTTCTGAACACTAAAAGAAATGAATATGGTTGGACGAGTAACTATTTAACTGCTTTACCTACAGAACATCTGGAATGGTTTGTGTGTAGAGAGAGCTAAAGGAAGCCTTGATCTCACTGCGTATGTTCCTATCTGTACATGTGGGTGGATATGTTATAGTACTGGAAGTCAGCTTGTAACAATTATTGGCTTTACAAAAAAAATGCTATTTCATGTTTTCAGTGTTGCAGACTCAAAATTAATTAGCATATTCCCCTTCATTAAAGTGGAAGCTGGAGCTACAGATTTCACCTAAAGTAGTATAGTGCCAATGTCATAGATTTTACATTTCCAGGATTTGCTTAGATATCTGTGTATTTACTCGCAGTATAAGGCATAGTAAGAGGAGCCAGCAGAAAAAGGGTTAATAAAAGCAAGGAATGCCAGGGGAGCGGCAGTAAGGAATATATTTATTAAAAGAATATATTTGTTAAAGTTTGCTTGTTGGAAAGCAAAGATCTTTTTGGATGCCAAATTCTTTGTTTTAACTAATATTTGAAAGCCTTTTTCAAATATATATATATTTAATATATATATAAATATATATATATACACATACAGTACAGGTATGGGACGTTTATCCAGAATGTTCGGGACCTGGTGTTTTCTGGATAACGGATCTTCCTGTAATTTGGAACTTCATACCTTAAGCCTAATAGAAAACCATGTAAACATTAAATAAGCCCAATAGGCTGGTTTTACATCCAATAAACATTAATTATATCTTAGTTTGGACCAAGTACAAGGTACTGTTTTATTATTACAGAGAAAAAGGAAACCGCTTTTAAAAATTTGGATTATTTGGATAAAATGGTGTCTATGGGAGACGGCCTTTCCATAATTTGGAGCTTTCTAGATAACAGGGTTCCGGATAACGGATCCCATACCTGTACATACATAGTTATGGTTTCTCACGCTTAACATTTCAATTGAAGATAACAAGCAACACCATGAGCAAATGCACATTGCCAAATTATAATGGTTTCATGTTATAAGAAGAAATCTGAAATATCATCTGAAGGACAATTCATTTTATTGTGGCATTCTGCAATATCTCTGTATACGTAGTGCAATTTGGCAGTGCAATGAGACATAAAGCAATCAACTCTCTTTCTATAATCCATGACTCAATTAGTTTGTAAACCTTCCAGCACAAATATTCTTTGAAAGACGTTGCCCTTTGTAGCCGTAGCAGCAATCGTCAAGGTTGCAAAATATTTGTAACCACATTACTTTGGGAGCCAAACCACTTGCCTTCGGAAACGTATTGAGACCGATCTTCATTGATGGCATTTCTGAAACCAGTGAAAAATTACCCACTTGGTTTTGTAACGGTTGCAGGTATCACAAGACAATCCAGTCTTTGTACAACTTGTTGCCATTAAATAGAAAGTGCAGCCTGATGGAATTTTAAAACATCAATGAATACACCGTGGGAACTTAATAAAGGAGAACTTTTTATATAAGGCTCTTCTTGCTCGGTAAAAGTTTTATTAGACATCCAGGTATGTTGTGCTTCAGGGAAAAGGAAACCTGAGATTTTTATATGTGTTGACAGAGAGTGGGTGTACTCACAATGTGATAAGCGGATATAAGAAAGGCCAGCAAGCAAAGGACACATGCATCCAATAAAGCACAGAATCACCTCTGTTGTGGTTTTATTGTTGGATATGGACTTGGACTTTACAAGGTCCAAAGCATTCACTAAACAAAATTCATATATATGAGAGTTTCTAAAATCTATACGTCACTATATTGTGTAAAAAACTTAAAACTATCATGGTCCCTATCATGGGGACACTGACATCAGGGCCGGGGCAAGGTAGTTTGGCACCCTAGGCAAAGGCTTTAATCAGTGCCCCCCCCGTCCTGCATTACCATTTCTCACCTTACCATAATGGGTTTTTTTAATAAAAAAAAGTTCACAACACATTTATAAATTAAACTTGAGCTTGATATAAATATGTAATGTTACACTAAAGGTATCTGTGCTAAACAGCAGCCAACATATTGCCCCCCAAATCTGTGCCAATAGCAGCAGCCAAAATTGCCCCCAAGTCTGTACCTGTGCCAACAGCAGAAGCCAAAATATTGCCCCATATCTGTACCTGTGCCAGCCAACAGCCAAAATATTGCCCCATATCTGTACCTGTGCCAACCAACAGCCCAAATATTGCCCCATATCTGTACCTGTGCCAGCCAAGAGCCCAAATATTGCCCCATATCTGTACCTGTGCCAGCCAACAGCCAAAATATTGCCCCATATCTGTACCTGTGCCAGCCAACAGCCCAAATATTGCCCCATATCTGTACCTGTGCCAGCCAACAGCCAAAATATTGCCCCATATCTGTGTGCCAGCCAACAGCCAAAATATTGCCCCATATCTGTACCCGTGCCAGCCAACAGCCAAAATATTGCCCCATATCTGTGTAACAGCCAAAATATTGCCCCATATCTGTACCCGTGCCAACCAACAGCCAAAATATTGCCCCATATCTGTACCTGTGCCAACCAACAGCTATAATATTGCCCCATAGCTATACCTGTGCCAGCCAACAGCCAACATATTACCCCATAACTGTACCAGCCAACAGCCAAATATTGCCCCCAAATCAGTATCTGTGCCAGCTAGCAGCCAAATATTGCCCCATATTGTGCCAGCCAGCAAAATATTGCCCCTCAAATATGGCTAAAAGCCAACAACAGCAAGATTATTGCACCAGATGATCTGTACCTGTGTGTGCCAGCAGGAAGCAGCAGTCGTCTGGATTGGTTTTCAGTCAGTGTGCACAAGTCCCCACCAGGCCCAGCTCTCTTCAATCCACGCCAGGCGCCGTGCCAGGCACCACACCAACGCGCCAGCCCAGCACCCTGCGTCTCTCTGCTGCCCACTGCCGTCTCAATGTGGCGTGACGCCGACGTCTGCACACGCCTCTATCTAAATAGAAAATTAGATAAGAAAAAATAAAAGTTTATTAAAAAAACGAAAAAAAAATTCCCTTTAAAAGTGCGCCCCCTTATGATTGAGCCCGAAGCAGACGCCTACTCTGCCTACCCCTAGTTCCAGCCCTGACTGACATATACACACAATTTGGTACATTTTCATCAATATCCAATTTACTTGCTCACATGTTTTTGTAATAAAGGAAAGACTAACCAAGACATGGGAAGAACATCAACTAGTAAGTACTTAAACTTGGGACCCCAGCAAGATTTGTAGATGATCATTTATTTGACAATACAAAATTAGATAGTAAATCAGAATAAAAAATTCAGAATGTGTTGCTTGTTTGATTCTTTAAGTTGACATCAAGGGGCGGATTTATCAAGGATCGAATTTAGAGTTCACGGGAGTCTGTAAAAACTCCCATAAACTCCCATGAACTAGAAATTCAAAAAAAACAAAAACGACCAATCGAAAATTTAAAAAAAAAAATCTTTTTTTTTTTTTCAAAGGATTGATTTTCAGGATGTCTCCAAACAACTTCATGCTAAAACAGCAATTCGGCAAGTTTAAGGTGGCGAATAGTCGAATTCTTAAAGGGCCAGTACATGATAAATTTCGAAATTACATTTTTTTAAAAGCTCGAGTATAGTTTGAACTATTCCCTAGTCGAATTACACTAAAGCTAAATTGAAAATTCTAATTTTTAAAATCAAAATTTCTCAACCCTTTATAAATCTGCCCCTAAGTAATATTTACATAGTAAATCACTGACACCATCTTATTGCCACAGAGTTTTCCTCTAAACTGTTCTGAAATAACCTGAACACCTTACTTATAGCAACAAATAGCAATAAATAAATATGGGGCTGTCTCTTTATAGGGGTTCTGTCAAGATTTTTATGATGTTGTTTTTATCACTAAATTACACTGTTTACATTGCAAACAATTCTATCATTTAAAATGTTATTCTTGAACCAATAAGTGTAATTTTTGTATTATTTTTTTATTGTAGTATTGGAGTGTAGCCAGGTATCTCAGGTTATTGTGCCTGATTCTGAGCTTTCAGAAAGAGATAGTACTTTTCAATTGAACTGCTTTTCAGATAAGCTATTCAGATAAGCTGACTGAGAGATCGTCAATTTCCATGTAATTTCACGCAAATCTTGTGGACAGTGATACCTGTAATGCATTTATACATAATGGTGCCTTTTTTGGTTCAGGGAAAGCTTGCATACTGCAGATTTACAGACAGCAGCAGCCAGTGTCGGACTGGGACACCAGGGGCCCACCCAAAAACCTTTGACTAGGGGCCCACCAATTAATCTTAGACCAGGGGCCCACTCTGAGTACTATTATTCTTCCTTTACTCACTCATATATTCTCCTTTTCTTTACATACTATAATCTATTATTCCATCTATTCAGCCATTTTGTTCTCACAGAAATAGGGAATAGCCATGAAATAGGTCAAATGTCTAGCAGCATGAGGGGCCGCTGACACCTTGGCCCACCGGGACTTTTCCTGGTATCCCAGTTGGCCAGTCCAACACTGGCAGCAGCTACAGAACAAATACTTACAAGTTCTGCTCTCCAATATTACCTCCCATTTTTATTCCATTTGTAATCTTATCACTCTCTCCTACAACTCTGCCCCATTCCTCATTTAACTTCATATTTCCTCTATCTCTTTTATTTTGCTTTCCACCATCATACATACCAGTTATTTGCCCTTCTCACCCTCTTGTTTCTTCTCATTTACCCAATACACCATCTTCCTTTCTGTCACTTTTCAGGTTGTATTTTTCCGACTAACCTTGCATTTTAGTGCCCCCTTCATATTTCAGTGCTCTGACTATTCCCCATCTTGAAATGCATGCATTGTTATACTCTTACTATTTCCTGGCTGGTGGGGAAAAAGGCAGAAAGAAATTCAAAGTTCAATTGTAAAGAAAAAAAGTACCTGGCCGGGAAATTGTAATTATCCTTGGCAGCAGGCATGGCTTGATTGAAAAGCAAGACACACTTCAGCTTGTTTCCCCTCAAGTTGTAAGTCCCGGTCTGGCTACAAGGGGATTGGCTAGGCTGCTGGAAGTTTCACACTTCTTTCTCATGATTAGCCAATCACATTGTGGCCAGATTGGGACTTGCAACTGGAGGAGAAAATATAACACAGTAAAGCTTTTTCTTCCGACTTTTTTTCACTTTCTCTTTATTGTTTTTTTTGTCAGCCAGGTTTGGGGAGGCTTAGCCTTCCCAAGCTTAAATGCTTATGCCTTATGCCCATGATGGCAGCTTAGGCACGACTAAAGATGACCATAAACAGGCTGATAAACCTGCTTACACTAACCCTCTAGATCAAGCTGGCATCTTATTGGCCAATGTATGGGGCCTCTCTGATGGCCTGTTCAAGAAATATCTGGCTGAAAATATGCCAAATTTGTTATCAGGAAAGCTTAAAAATTCCATCAGATGATAAACACATTTTATTATTGATGCCTTCCTCTGGTGACAGGACTACATGTATGATCTGATTTCAAGCCCTTGGGCCAAATGATCTGGTCAACTTAATTTGACTCAGCACAAAGTTCTTCTCGTTTGATGACTTTGTCAAGTATAATTAATAATATAATTACAGTGTAGGCCAGTTCTCAATAGCAAACTGATTCAGTAACATCTTTACAATCAATATCCGTTATTATTGTAACCAGACACTACACAACTATACTTTTGTTTTTTCTTCTTTTAGAAACTGTGTGACATGACCATTCATAGGGATATGGCCATATTCTGCTATTCCCTAGGTTAGGTTTGGTTGGCCTATTGCATTGTCATGTAAAGTTATATTTAATTCAGTGCCACTTAAATATTAAAGTGATATTGACACTAACAATTTTCTTTTCAAAATATTAATCTACATTAAAGGTTACCTATAGGTCATGTTGATCGTTTTTCACTGATAGATCTGCTTTTGTCACTTGAAGTTCATAGACCTGACTGTTTTGTCAACCTGACTGTCCCTTCTTAACCTGTCAGTTACAGTTTCCAATGCTAATAGACTCCTGCTGCACAAATATGGCAGCCCCCTCATACAGGAACATGGGGGTAAGAAAGGCAATGTAAAATCATCTAGCAAATACTTTAATGGCAATTTTATAAAAAGTATGTAAAGACAATGGTATGATAGATATAAAAAAAGGTTATTATCTGGTGTCAGTAGGGTTGGCACCTTTTCTCAAAGATTTTACCGGCCAGTTAAATCAATGCAGGTTCCTACACGCCTGATCGCAAAATGCAGCAATGCTGACAATACAACTTCAACATTAAGGGGCGGATTCATCATTATGTGAGATTAGAGTTCGCCAAAAAAAAACTCACTAACTTTCTATTCATTCCTATGGGATTTTTAAAAGCGTACTTATGAATGGGTGAGTACGCTCATAGGAATGAATAAAAAGTTTGCGTGTTTTTGTGGTGAGCTCTTATCTCACATATTGATACAGTAAATCTGCCCCTTACAGTTAAAATGTGTAGTAATTAATAATGATCCCTGTAAGACATTTTTAATTATATCTGCCTTGAAATTTTAGTTTTTACAGGTTATTTATGCAATAATTGTATAACATTGTGTGGGTTAATTTAATTAACAATTCATGTTCAATTAAACTTTTAAAATGCTGTTTTTGAATGTCTTCATGGATTATCAAAGACATTGTCCTATGAAGCTATATGTTTACGGTATTTGTTTCTGTCTCTTTTGTTCATTTGATGCTTTCTGTTACTAGTGTTCCCCTAGCCTGACTCTGCTATTGTACTTGATGGTTTTCTTTGTTTGGCACTCGTATAATGCTTTTGTGCAACTGGCAGGCGCTGGATAACATACATCACAACACAACAAACCTAGATCACAATTAAAGATTAAATATATAAGAAATGTATGCTGCAGTGTATATCTATTACTGGAGGATTAGGTTTAGGGCTGCAAACATTAGGGGTAGATTTATGAAACTAGTGAATACATATGGATTGTCAAAAAACGGTTGAAAACCAGAAAAAAAGCAGCATATGCATTTATATAGCTTTTTTTCATTTTAAAACTCTTTTTCTAACTGACCACTGGCAGTATTCCCTTCTTTGTTGAATACTTGGAGATAAAAGTGGCTTCTCTCAATACTCTAATCACACAGATATTTCCCTTCCACAAAAATAAACACATAAAACTGGAAGAAGGAAGTATCCAGGATACTTCAGTTTGCCAGCCCAATGCTTCAACCTTTCTTACTTACTTTTATCTTATTACTTAATATTTTACTAAGCTTTTTGAAAGAACTGAACTTGATTTTGGTGCAAATGTTCACAATGTAATTCTTACTCTCTTCGTTGATACACTCTGCTCACTTGGTTTTAAAAACAAAGCTCCCGTCTTCATCCAATTTATCTCAATTTTCTTTGTCTCTTTGTTACTAGTTGATTTCCAGGATTGCACAGGGCTTTGCCAAAGTTAATCTTGTATTATCTTTAAAAGGGAAAAGAGATATAAATGAGATCTGTAAAGACCTGTAAAGCCCCATATGAGGGTCATAGTATAGGTATATATACTGTATATATACACATCAACATTTATGGGCTGGGCTGTTAGGGTCAGAAGATTTACTTTAGTTTATTTCATACAGGGCATATAGAGATTGTCCACTGGTTTTGTTTCAGTACACCATAACCATTCCGAGTTTTCACAATGATGAGGTAACTCACATACGAAACATCTATGCCAACGGAGGACCATATTGATGGAGGAAACGTATGAAGTATATTAGGCATGTTTGTTGATTGGAAAGTCTCAGCCTATAAGCATGTCATGATGCACACTAGCAAAGGATAACGTGCCTGCCTGGCATAATTCGGTCCTGAAATAAGTGGAAAAGTGGACCTGTGAACAATTGACATTTGCTTAATCTTTGTAAGAGATACAGTATGAGTATTAAGTTCAGATAATGGACTCCTGGAGAAATGTTATAACAGAAGAACACTACAACCACCGAAATCATCACCTGAAGAATGTGTGGTTGGGGCATTGGAAAAGATAATTAAAGCAATGTTACAATACCAGGAATGGAAAAACCTTAGCTACAAAATTGGGACAGATTTATCAGTCTTCGAGTTTGAAGACAATGCTTTCAATAACATGTGAATGTATCAGAATATCGTCTTCATCAGGAGCCCTGCTAATAAGTGCTCACTCAACTGCTAGTATGCAATGCTGCTAAAATGTCCTTTCCCAACCTCTCCTTGTTTGTTTATTTGTTATTTCTACTGTATTTAGATGAATGAACATTATTTAAAATTAAACATACACCAAACTGGATTTGTCTCCTACAAGACTTATTTTATTCCTAAGAGTACTGGTAATAGTTTCTTCATTACATCTACATACTGTGTCTTCTGTTTGATTCTTATCTCTTTTCATTCTTCATATTCAATCATTGACGTAATCACTTTCACCTGCAATATATCACTAAAATATGCTCACTCCTCACACACCCCACAACTATTTCAGGGACAGGCAACCATCTGCACCCCAAATGTATGCCTACACGAGGTGAGCTATTGGAGGAATGCTTGGAGCTATGGGTCTCCAACATCTGGCCTCTAAAGGCTGTTTGTTCTTTTCTAGTTCGTTCTCTTGCTATTTCTTGTTTTATTACTGCATTATGCACTGTTGTCCTGTACTCAAATCAGATCTACAACAATGCTCCTATTCACAAACGTATTACCAATAGCATTCTCAATACATAAACTCACATTATAGATTTTTTTATATGGAATGAACACACCCATAAAATCAGTATTTTGCCAAACACAGTCATTTTAAAAATATATATATTTTTAAGCAGATCGAGAGAAAAGTAAAAACAAAATATCCAAACAAAACAGCAACAGCCACCCGCTGGTTTCTCACCTATATTAACCTAACATGTTTTTTTGGACTGTACAGTGTAAAAAATGCCATATTTCCCAGTTTATTAATACCAAAAGGCATATATATTCTGATAAAACATTTTTGTTAGAAACATATAGATCAAAATTTAAATCTATAAATGTAGTTAGAGATGAAGAGTAATCAGGTAATCATCTCCATCGCAGGGACATTGCAAGAGAAGAAGGGCATCTCTTCTGTCCATTTCGTGTATTCCACAACTTTACAACCCACTCTAGGATTAAAAACCATTTGTCTCCTACCCCTCCATCTGTCAGTTTGTACCTTATTCCTGATACAGAAGAAATCCAGTAGCACACTGAAATGGGTGAAAGCAAGTGATTTGCAATTTGTTTATTTGTTCGAAGACCCGTTAGTAACTTAAAAAGAAACATTTATTTAACTGCCTGATAAAGGGATCAGGGGGGGCCGAAACATTGCCCTTATTTGTATGTACATTGGCCAAATAAATTACAAATGACTTGCTTTCATCCATTTCTGCGTGCTACGGGATTTCTTCTGTATCGTGCATATGACCTGAAAGGCAGGTGAAGATCTTCCAGGATAGGCATCAGACACCTTAACAGATATATAATAAGGGGGTTGAGCTCTCCAAACCCATATACTGTACTTTATTCCTTGACACTTGCTGAACCCCTCCACAGTGTTTATCCCTACACTTTTTTGCTTATATTGTTTAACTGGATGGAGGCTGCATATTAATCTATAAATAGCCTATATGATTCTGACAAAAAGCCCAGATTTAGCTTTTATAATTCCTTACCTCTTCTTGAAGTCAGAAGCAACTCAGTTTATAGCCCCCTGTCAGCCACTGAGACAGTAAGGGCCGGATTCTTGAAGTGTGTACTTCACACTTAAGGAATTTAAATGGGTACATCTCACTAAAGGTGCTCGCCTTATTTATAGATAAAAAGAGCTTTCTTACTTGAGAGGTTGAATACTCCTATTCTTAAAATTAGTAAGTATAAAATAGAGATTCAGATTTCTATTTTTTTCTCCAAAAATTATTTTTTTCCAAAAACATTTCAAGATTTATAATGTGTAAAACCATGAAAAACTCTTTTTAACCATTCAGACTTTTAGGTGCACATTTACTTTGCTCGAGTGAAGGAATAGAATAAAAAAAACTTCGAATTTCGATTGTTTTTTTTGGCTACTTCGACCATCGATTTGGCTACTTCGACCTTCGACTACGACTTCGGCTTTGAATCGAACGATTCGAAACTAAAAATCGTTCGGATATTCGACCATTCAATAGTCGAAGTACTGTCTCTTTAAAAAAAACTTCGACCCCCTACTTCGCCACCTAAAACCTACCGAGGAAGGTCCCCATAGGCTTTCTAACAATTTTTTGGTCGAAGAAAAATCGTTCGATCGATGGATTAAAATCGTTCGATCTAACTATTTGCGGTAAACCTTCGACTTCGCCATTCGAAGGATTTACATTCGACAGTCGAATATCGAGGGTTAATTAACCCTCGATATTCAACCATATGTAAATCTGCCCCTTAGAGTTTTTCGGATTCTTTTTACTAGTAACTAGAGGTTTTCATATTTTTTAGTGCACTTTTTTTTAAAATATATTTTAAAAACTGACATGATTTTATTCATGGTTTCAAAGAGCTCAAATATCACTTTAATAAATGGACATCCATGTCAGATGCCCAGTTTTGGGGAAACAATGTAATTTTTCACCAGTCCTGCAATGGTGGTGCGTTCTTCCGTTGAAGCGGCCAGGTCCCCGAGCAACGCATACGTATAGAGACGGATCTGCACACACTCAAGTTAGTGCAGTTGGGGAGTACCCCCTTTTATTTAGCCACCAAACATTCAGCATTTTGGGCGGAACACCCTCCCAACTTCCCACGCCTTCTTTTCCCATCAGTTTTGGGGAAAACAAGCAGTAAAAATAAAAGTTTTCAATTTTAAACAATAAATATAATGGATTTTCAATAAAAACCTAACTTTGGGAACTCGTGATGAATTCAGCTATGTATTGCCCCTTAATATTGACTTCACTTGCCTTTTAACCCAGCCCTGAAATCCAAGAAAAGAAAAGTTAATAAAAGATTATATAAATCATTCTGTTGAAGACTATAAGGATTGTTTAATTACTAAATAATACATTCCACTTGACTGACATCTATAATACGAGAATAATGAAGAATCCATTATTTTTTGCCTACTACCTTCCCACCATTTGATACATAACGTATTAGCAAATAAAAACCTATTTTATTCAGTTATATTCTTGAACTAAAATATTTATTTTAAATGTGATGTGTAGATAATAATAGCAATAAAAGAATAATAAGGTTAATCAAACTGTTAGCATATATCATTTGAATTATTACTTCATTGAGGGACTTGTTATGACCTCATTGATTTGAAATGTGCCTTAATGGGTTAGTAGATCTTGTAAGATACCACAGACTTTCCACATCCGTAAGTATCCATTGATAGACTCTCCAAAAGAGCCAGTCTCAAGACTCTGTAGTGCTTAGTAGGTTCACCAATGTAAAGACATATCATGTGATCATTTTCTAATTTCTAAGGAAAGATTGATGACACCCGTCATATGAAGAGAACAATCTTGTGTTCTCCTGAAACAAAAGTCTTCTCAAAAAGTCATTTAGGCTACTTCCATTTGTATATTCTTTCAAACCATTAATGTGATTCATTGCATCTTTAATTGCTTTTTTTTTTTAATTAGTCGGTGTAGGGCCAATATGATCTTGAAAGTCATCTTGAGAGAGAACTATGAGTTATGTATACAGAGCAATCGCTCAAGTACCAAAAAGGAAGAAAAAAAAATCTTAAGGACCTATGAGGAAGAAGGAGCTGTTTTGTTGATGAAGACACTAGCGTTGGGAGGCTTATGAATGATATACTTCATAATTCATATATTATTTGATTAATTAATGATTATTAAGAACAGATCATTTTACATCACAAAATTGGCAGAACAAACGTATTCAATCCTCCCGCAAAAAGCATACAGAGAAACCTCAGTAATACACCCCCTGATTTTAACTTTTCCTGCATTTTACACTTATATCTTTGTTGTCCCACCAATTTATAAATTGGCGTATTTCAATAAATGCTTTTGAATGTAATTATTAGTGAAAATACAATAAGAGGTCTAGAAGCATACAGTATTTTGCCATGGTTCTTTCTGTAAAATATTCAAGTTCAATTAGTCTGCACCAATCACTGATTGCTTTAGGTTGTGCATGTGACAGTTAGAGAAATCTTGCACATGCCCCCCTATAGTGAACATTAATGGAGTAATGCTTAACCCTTGTTATTAAGACTGTAAATATTGTATTTTAAACTTTCATTTTTACTGTGCTTATATCCTTTGAGGCAGTCTCTCCCTCTTAAAAGCTGCTTAGCAGTTGGCGGGGGAAGATTTAGCACAGAGTTTGAAACCAAAGCACTGGAGATGTTTACATAAAGAATTGTTACTACATAGAGAGGTAATGTTCCTTTTTTACTATGACTAAAGATAAATAAGTTAGGGACCACCATGTGGGGTTTTACCTTGACGTGGTATGGTGGCTTATCAATATTATGATCATAACTTTGTAACAAAAAAACCCTGTTTCAAAATTACATGCACTTGCATATTTACTTGAATCATTTAGACAGGGCTTTAAACTTTTTGAAATTGGCCTTAGGTGTGCATCCACAATCTCCCCTAGTCTTATATCCTTTGAGCACTTGAAGAATAAATGACTTTAAAACATTTAACTGATTTTACATTTTCCCAAACTTGACACTGTTTTTCCTGGTTCCCTGAAAATTTTAAAAAGGGGGTTCCATTGTAATATCATTTTTTTTAAACATATATATATATATTGGATCACAAAGAACAGCATTGCAAAAGACATTAGGGTGCTTTTGCTACACCACCTTATGACATTATTTGCACTGGGTAATCATTCCCAATGTTTAATATCACCATAATAGATAAGCTAATTCTGACCCAAGAATTAGGAGTTTAAATAGTAAAATAAAACATACAGATAAAACAGGAGTACATTCATTTACATGTGATCCATTAAGATTCTGTACATCTGGAATCAGTTGTGTGGGCACTAAAGAATGAAGAACATGTTTCTGTTTAGTAGGTGTATCTACACTGGGGATTAAAAAAAACTGCTGGATGCTAGTGAGTGGGAGAGAGTATGAGGCATATGGAGCTCGCAAGAGTTTGAAGGTTGAGAGGACTGTAGTGGTAACTTGGGAATGTAAATACTCTGTTTACATGTGTGATCTTTCCCTGACCTTAGTGATTGTTGTAAATTATAACTAGAAGTCAAACAGTCAAAATTAACTTTGCTTACTTTGCTACTTTATCTTTAAAGTGATTGTTTTTCTTATTCGAGTTGAGATTTCTCCAGATTTGTTCAAAGAGACTCAAATTAAAAGGAATTCATAATGGTTTATGGTCAGTCAGAACAGTTATATACTTTAAAATATGTTTTTCCTCAGTTTTGGTTTCACATAAAAAGTATAGTACAAACCAGGTACCAGGTTATCAGCAGGGAAATTGAAATCCTGCTAATGATGTACAGGTATGTACAGAATGCTCGGGATCTGGGTTTTTCTAGATAATGGTTTATTCCGTAATTCGGATCTTCATACCTTCATACTCAAAAATCATTTAAACATTTAATAAACCCAATAGGTTGGTTTTGCCTTCTCTGTTTTATTATTACAGAGAAAAAGAGAATAATTTAAAACATTTGGATTTATTTGGAAAATGGAGTCTATGGGAGACAACCTTCCCATAATTCAGAGCTTTCTGGATAATGGGTTTCTGAATAATGGATTCCTTACCTGTAGTACCTACTTTTCTAGGTTTAAGGATACACTACAGAAAAAAATGTGTCTAGCAATACACTTTCCCCATAGCGCAACTAAACCCACCACATCTCTAGTACACTCAGGACCTGGTGTTTTTAAGATAATTAAATTCTTCTATAATTTGTCTTCTATAATAAGATTTAAAAGTAAATTAAACCCAATTAAAACCAATCCTAAGGATTAATAATGTCTTAGTTCGGATCAAGTACAAGGCACTGTTTTATAATTACAGAGAAAAAGGAAATCATTTTAAAAAACATTGGATTATTTGGATGAAATGGAGTTTATGGGAGATTCCGTAATTTGGAGCTTTCTGGATAATGGGTTTTCGGATAATGGATCCCATACCTGTAGTATTAGTGTTATAAAAAATCTTACCAAATTAGCATGTACATATCAATTAGTGTTAAACTTTTATATCTTTTCCCTTGACCTAGCATTTTGAGATTTTCTGTGTGCTCAACTCACTGTAAGTACCCCTTATTGTAAAATATAAGGATATTATAAGTCACAGAGGAGTTCCATGACTATATAATACATTTTATACAGGTCATGGAACTCCGAGGTTACTTCTAATATCCTCATATTTTCCAAAAAGAGGTACTTTATTTATAATAATACACATGTTTTGGTGAGTCATGTGACAAAAATGACATCACTACTCATTGTTTATTACTGATGACATCACTAGTCACCTTTTATAAGGATACCATTTACAAGCTATTCATGGCTTTTGTGTATTATAAACAGATAAAGGACAAAAAAAATTAAAAAAACACGCTCTTCCAAAAGACTGGACAAATAGTATACGTTTTGTTTTAGATGTAGTGATTCTGATTGCACTTCTTGACCTGACCTTGTATCTTGACCTGGTATCAAATCTGTAGCGAGAGGAAAGGAGCTCCTTAGCAGTAACGAAACAGAAGAAGGAAGCTCGGCTATACAGAAGTTGCGTTTACCTAAAGATGTCTGGGACACTCAACAATATGGGATGCCAGAAGTACATACTGTAAGAATAGTGATTGCTATATGAACATGGACTGTGCCTTGGCCTACTATCCTGGACTAATTTCACAAATAAAAGCATATATTATGTGCAGTCTTTTAGAAGAGCATGAACTTTAGTACTTAAAGTGGTAGTGTATTGTAAATTAGATTGTCCACTGGCACAGACTACCAAAAAAGTATATTTTTTCATCAAAAGGCATTAATCATATAAAGTCGTGTATTTCATATGGCTGTTGTAAGGTCTATATATTCATGTGTATAGTTTCCTATCAAATTTTACAGTGAAATTGTTATATTCAGACCCCTTCCAATGGGAAATATAGTTGCAGGGCGATTAAAGGACAGTCAGACTGTGGCTTACATGCAAGAAGGAAGTTTATTCAAAAACGCACAAGCCAGATTGTAAATAAAGAAACAATGGGCCAAACCATTTTTAACAAGCTGAAATGCAGGTTGGCTAAGTTATTCTCCTATCATCGTAAATGGCATGCTACATATATAGATTATTAATGGCTGATATACAGAATTACTTTAGTTCTAAAAGATTAGGCAGTGAGATAAAACCTTAAGCTTTGTTTTTTACCTTTCTTTTGAATTCTATTAATGGCATGACTGCGCACGTTTGAGAAAAGCTAAAGGCACTTGGCAAGTTAATACTGTGTTGATCTAAAGCATAGTCAAATCCTCGGTGGTATTTTTATGAAGCATCTTTCAGCAGCTTGCTGTAGCAAAACAGTAACAAAATAAACCAAGGAATACCATAAAAAATACAGCTAATGCTTTATACAGGATCTGTGTTATAAGAACTGATTTGGATGCATGTTCAAATCTGTTTTGGAATTATTTTAGTACCTTGCATAAGGAATGTATATTATATATGATGTAAATTGCTTGTAAAACTGGTTCTGAAAATGGAATTTTAAAGGCGAGCTCACAGTAGGAGCAGTTGATAGTGTCTGAGGAAGAACTGAATAGGAAAAGAGCAGGTGATCATGAGCAGAACATAAATGTTTAGAAAATGTCTCTTTATGGAAGAAGTTTAGGAGCAATGTGGAGCAATGGGGTAACTGAAAATGTTTTATTTTTTACTTTTTCAGACCTTTAAGGTTATTAGTCATTGACTTGGAATCAGCAGAGGAGAATCAAAATCTTAAAGACTGGAATTTATTCCCGAATGGTCTAGCTTTCATAAAATAACCATGATAATGTGTATATTTTTTAGTTAATTTTTACTGGTAAAATAATACAGTAATTCAAACTCTACAGTATGCAACATGAATTTAAGAAAGTCCTGACAAAGGGTATGTCAATGCTTCAGGTAATAATTGGGGCAACAAGGACCCAAATGAACTTCTGTTGAATGTTTTGCTTTAGGTCATATCCAAAACTTTTTTCCAAATTTTGCATTCTTTTGCATTCCCTACCAGAAGAGTCATTTTCTTCTTCACATTCACCTGAGTATGCTGAGTTCTTCAAAAGCAAAGTAAGAGTCCATGCAAAAAATGATCTTCATTCCTAGGGACATAATTGTCCCTAGAACATGTTCCTGTTTCATAGCTATTTTTAAAAAGGCAATACTTAACCCACCATATCTATTAAATATTGCCTTGGAACTTATAAATGTATTGTCTCATTTGTTGCATTCTTCAAAGCCAAGATCTGCTCAACCCCATGAAATTATGTTTTTGATCTGCAGACTCTATGGAGGCAGACTTATTTATAGTTGCAATTAAACTCCCAGGTGCCAAAGGACACCTCCCTAATCTCATTTTCTTGAATTTATCCTTTGCCATTTACATATAATGCATTCCGATTCTCTTTTTACATTTCTAACTGTTTCTACTGCTCAAGGCTAGTCTATTGTTTTCTCTGTACATTTGGTCTGTGAGTCATTTAGCTTTATATATAACATACATGTGAATAATATCCAGATACATTATACAAATTATCACTAACTCCTGTAAGAAAAGCCAATCGCTTAACTGTCGTTTAGCTATATCCAGCAGGATGTATCAACACTATCTCAAATGAAACCACCTAAACCTGGCATGCTAATTAACTAGAGTAATCTTAGGGCAAGGGCACACAGAGAATTTTATTCTGAAGGTGAAGAGAAGCGGATCTGCTCCCTTCCATATCTCTGTGTATCTGTACTTTTATTGTTTTCTGTTTTGGAAAATAATGCACTAAATAAAACGCACCATAGACCAATCAGAAGGCACCGATCTCTTGCTTACATTTGTTTATGAACGGGCATATACCTTAACAATGGAAGTTTGCCCAAGTTTATCTTTTTAACAACTTACAGTTTGTCTCTAAAGCCAGATTTTATGCTCACAATGCAAAAAATACTTATACAAATATCATCAGAAAAAGAAGAGCTCAATGTAAACAGAGCTGAAAAATAACAGGATTATATAACACTACAACCTTTGGCACAGGTCATCATTACAGCAAATTCAAATAGCACATGTCAAACAAACAATAAAATAAAGCAGGTAATTATATAATAAAAGAAACCAAACAGCAGCAGTGCTTGGCCTCTATCACGTTTACCCATAACAACAGCTGTCATTCACGACACACACACACATATTGCCTGTCTGTCATGCATACATAACAGTAACACAAACCTTATTTGTTTAAATGGCACACGATCATCTTACAAAAATATCTGCCTTGTCTGATCCTCCGTTGAAATAACAATAAAATCCCCAGAGGGTTTGGGGCTCATTTATTGCAACATTCCAAAACTTGATGTTTCCTCCAAAGTATGAGGCTTGATCATGCTGCTCAATACTAATGTAAAGCTATTGTGAAGAGGTTTATAACATTTTTATAATAAAATGGTCAATTATTTTTTATTGATTTTAACCATAAACCAGCTGATTACTTTCAGATATTGTTGTTGTTGGCTTGCTATTAATTAAGGGAATACAGACCTACTATTTTACCTTCTCATATCCCACTCAATTTCCTTCTGCTCTTGATGTGTTTTGTGTATGAATTACTATACATAATGGATACCCCAATGTCAGTTAACTGTAGCTATAGAAGCTCTGTTACTATGCAGAGTACGTATAGAACAATCTGTATGACAGATGAGTTTACAGAAGTGACATTTATTGCACTGATGTTTGGCATGTACACTGATGCTGGGCACCTCTGCTTTACATAACAGTATGCAAACAGAAAAAAATTGCTGACCATGCCCTGACTATTGCTTGGTGTTCAACTTTCAGGAAACAATAAAAATAAGATAGCAACCCAAGGAACCTAAATACACATACCACTCACTAAAGACACACATTATTGAAAAAGTATCAGGCAAAGCAGTCATAATAGATAAAATAAAGACTTATTTCAGACAAATTATGGTAAGCAGATCTTAAGTGGAAATGCTGTTATGCAAGAGCTTAGGAACAAAGTAAGCGCAGTTCCATCAGAAAACTGAGGGGGATAGTAAGATGATAATGCAAAAAGAGAGTTAACAGGGTGATTTACCTTTAAGTTAACTTTAAGGGGACCATTCATTAAGTTCGAGTGAAGGAATAGAAGAAAAAATACTTTGAATTTCGAAGTGTTTTTTTTGCTACTTCGACCATCGAATGGGCTAATTCGACCCTTGACTACGACTTCGACTTCGAATCGAAAGATTCGAACTAAAAATCGTTCGACTATTCGACCATTCGATAGTCGAAGTACTGTCTCTTTAAGAAAAAACTTCGACCCCCTAGTTCGCCACCTAAAAGCTACCAAAGTCAATGTTAGCTTATGGGGAAGGTCCCCATAGGCTTGGCTATCTTTTTTTGGTCAAAGGATAATCCTTCGATCGTTGGATTAAAATCCTTCGAATCGTTCGATTCGAAGGATTTAATTGTTCGATCGAACGTTTATTCCTTCGATCAAACTATTTGCGCAAAAAATTCGATATTCGAAGGATTTTAATTCCCCAGTCGAATATCGAGGGTTAATTAACCCTCGATATTCGACCCTTGATACATTTGCCCCTAAGTATGTAATAGAATGGCTATATGGACCTTTAGTGAATCTGCCCCTAAAAGTTAATTCAAAGGTTTTACTGGAACCACTTGTGAATAATATAAGGATATGTAAGGGGATTAAGCTATCAAAGGCCTAATGTACGATGAACGGCAATAGAAGTAGATAGGGTTTAGTTTGAATTAGAGAAAGCCATATTCTGAAAGAAAAGGTGGTCCCTGGGCATCCTAAGATATTTAATTTTATTTTGGCAAGGACAAAAATTTTAAAAAAAAAACACAAAACACTCACGATACCCACTGGCAATGACACCTGTTACCCATATATGAGAAATCTGGCTAAACCAGTACACTGCCTTACATAAATTACTTCATCTTGAGTTGTTAAGGTAGAGAAATAGCTGGGAGACATATCTGAAACACCTGTGCTGCCTGTTTGCAGTCATTCGAGCATGAACATACCATGGATTTACAAATAGTTTATTAGCTTAGCATAGCAAATGGAGTGAGCTATAATTTTGTGCTAGACCCATAGAAATCCAATTTAGCATGACTTTTCCGTGTCATATTATATGGAAGCTAGATTGTGGCGTTCAATCATAGGTAGGCAGGTTTGCAGGGTAAAATGTGCTACAGACAGAGCACATCTTTGAACTCAAACAAAAAGTTAGAAAAACAGCCCATTGGTTTTTAAAAGTTAGCCCTTGAATCTCTCTGGGATTATCTCTCAAACCACCCGCTGGTGTGAACAAAACATTGGGAATAATTCCAAAAATAGTTTTGAATGTTGAAAGGATTGCACCACATGTGCTTTTTCACCTTGGACGCTCCCTGTGCTCTTTTGAATTGTCACTGCCCTTTAATTTAACCCTCATACAGTCAGAGGGGATCATAACACATTACTTTACAAAACAACACATGAATCTCTAGAACAGCACAGAGTTAATTCTCTTTCATGCTATGTTATCTAGTTATCTATTTCCTTTTAAGTTTACCTTTTATTCATCTAGGGAAAGTCCATAAAAACATGGGTCCAAAACATTAAGGATGTTTTCCTTGTACAACATTAATTTAGTCCAGGCCTGACACACAATCATAGTGCAAGGCTGGAGACCTGCATAAACAAACATTGTGCTAGAAGAAAAGATGTACGTTGCATGCGCATTTCATGGAAGTTACATAAAAACAGTAATGGTAATGCCTGAAATATTCATAATATATTATGATTGGCTCAGGAAAACTAACAGAGTGAGGTTAATTAAATATACACAAAAGTACCTTATGTGATGTGTGTAGAGAATAAAATCTATTTTTCAAAGGCTGTTGAGAGGTATTTTGCATGAACACATTCTTTTAAAGAAGTATATTACATTACTTACAAGAGATTTCTATTTGTTTTGTTATAATGATATTTGGCTTTCTTACAAATACCTTCAAATATTTCATTTAGTATATATAGCCTGTAATTGCAAAGTGAATTAGTCACTCCTTACGTGAAGAGCCTACTGTCTGAACTGCAGCTCAAATGCAGTGTCTGGTCCATTTCCTCATCCAATATGGCTTTCATCCTACTTCCTACCTTTACCAAAATGGATCCTTGCTTACTTCCTTTCTCCCTGTTGTGCTTTCTTATACCCCTTAGTGCTCTTATGTTTGGACAATTGTGAATGAGGCGTTTAGACATTCATGAAAAGTAGATTACAGTCAAAACGTAAAGGGGTTGTTCACCTTTAGGTTAACTTTTAATATGTTATAGAATGTTTTTCAATTGCACTTCATTTTGTACTAGCTATAGTTTTTGAATTATTTGCCTTCTTTTTCTAAATTTTTCCAGTTTTCAAATAGGGGTCACTGACCCCAGCAGTCAAAGGCTATTGCTCCGTGAGGCTACAATTTTATTCCTATTGTTTCTTTTTTTTTCAATTACCTTTCTATTCAGACCTCTTGAATTGCAAATAATCTTAGAATATTAATGCCTACATCATACTAAAAGTTAATATATAGGTGAACCACCCATTTTAAGGGGAAGTTCCCCTGTTGTATGATTTTCTGTGTTACTTTAAAGTAAAGTTAGGAAAAAGTTAGTGATCCTGTTCAGGAGAATACACATACAAACTGCTAATTACACTGCTGCATTATTTGTGAATATAATGTTTAACTGTCAGCGTTGCTTTAAGATAGTTAGGTCATACAGACTGATCTGTTCAACTACTTTGGGAAACTGGGCTGTAGCTTGCACCATGTTGAGCAGTACACTGCTGTAAAGTCTATTGCTTTTGGAGATAGGATATAAACCTAGAACAGTAAATCCAGTAAAGTGTTGTTGCCTATAATACAGTGATTGTAGCCTATAACCCTCCTAATGTTGTTGAACATCAACTACAAACATTACACCTAACAAAGAGTATCCCAAGAAGCCTATTTGTATTTGTATTCACTTAAAAATAAAATGCAACACATATAAACAATTATATAACACAATGGGACCCTTATAATTGCAGGTGAACTTATAATGCACATGACAAATATGCATATTCATCAAAGTGCACAATCATGCCTTGGCAAAAGAACGTTGGCATCAGCGATGATTAGTTGGCGAGAAAATTTCATAACAAATATTCTGTAGTGTTACTTCCTTCCTAGCGAAACTTCATTAACTTACTTAAGCTTATGTCAATTTCAATCCAGTGTAAAGGTCATAGGTATGTATTTATTAATGATGTTGGTGAAATTGATTTTTATTAAAAATGTCCAAGGAAGCAAAATAAAGACAGAGTTCCTCTATTGTCCTAGACATGAGGCCACTCTAAAACAAATGTGGCATTAACTTTAAATGTTAAAAAAAGTGTAAATGAGATATTTTTAACAGGTCCAACTTGAAAACATAATCCCACTTTAAATATGAAATATGACTTTTGCTTATGACATTTTTGGAATACAGGATATGATGTCATTGACATAATAATGTTGCAGGTGCTCATTTTTGAATTCCTGGTTTGGAGGCAAGTTTTGGTTGCATAAAAAACATGTGTACTGACATACAGAGCCTCCTGTAGGCTGTCAGTCCATATAGGAGCTACCAAATGGCCAATCACAGCACTTAATTTACACCACCCATAAAAAAATTTTATGCTTGCATTGCTCCCCAACTCTTTTTACATCTGAATATTGCTCACTGGTAAATAAAAAAAAGGTTGGGGACTTCTTTTAGCACAGTGTTGAACTTGATTGCATTAATCCTAATTATGTTCTATGCTTTAGTGCTTCTAATACCACTAAAGTCTAATATCCTCTCTGCGTTCAAGTAGGTGACCTTTATCATTTTAATTAATCCTTATCTGAAGACTGCTCTGTAATGGATGTCTTTTGTGCTCTTCAGAATACTTGTGTGAGACACAAGAACCAGTTTGTTTTGCATTTTTATGTTGAAAGATATTAAATATTATTTGATAATTGACATCAGTCCTGAATGTCATTTTAAATTTTGCTTGCACATGATGAATTTAATATCTTTATTGGGATCCACCCACCATAGTAGATTAACATGTTGACACAAGCAATATATTAACAGAAAACACATTCTAAATAACAAGTCCCTCAGTGAAAAGTGGGTATTACGTGTGCTGTTTAAAGTCCCAAGCCCATTTATTTATATTATATGATATGTTGGTATAAGGAACTTTTTAATCATGTCTATTGTTTATCCATTCTGTTAAAAAAAACATCCACGCATTTGCTTTACCAAAAAGTCATATCTTAATCGTTTTGTTGTTTTATTCCTACAGTCTTGTTCCTACAGTCTTGTAAACAGACCTTCTTAAAACCATACATTCTGAGACTGGCAGAATTTGCAAGCACTAGTTTCAGTTTTTTTGCTAAGAAGATCTCCAGAAGCTTTAATCTGTTCTGCAGATTATTGGAACAAAATTAATATTTCCTTTACATTCCTCCTCAGAAATAAATATTTCAAATTGGAAAATATTGACTCCATAGTTGTCAGGGGGCCTATCGGCTCCCAGCGAGAGTAGTCAGAACCAAGGCGAAAGCTTTCGGGGTTAAAGTCCAAGTTTGCGGTACAAATAGGATCAGGGGAAATCATAATCAAAGCCCAGGCAAAAGTCCAAAAGGCAGGCAGAATAATATCAAAGTCGAAATTCAGGCCGGGTCAAAAGTCCAGGAATCAATATAGCAGGATTTATCAAACACCCAGGAATGTTCAAAACAAAACCTACAATAGGCCAGCGAACCAGTGTCCTTGGCTTCCTTTTATTTCGAATTTCTAGCCAGGCGCTTGACGTCCAGTTGGCCAGTTGTGACAATAAGGAGGAACAATTGGCTTGTGATCTTTACTGATGCACCCCCCAGGCAGAATGCTTGGGATAGGGCATCCGCCTTATGGTTTCTGGAGCCTGGGCGATACGTAAGGACAAAATTAAATCTCTTGAGAGTGTGTATGAGCTCTAGGTTTTAGTGATTGGTGTAAATGGTCACAGTGAAGGGCTCCCTTCAGGAAATCTCGCCACTCCTCGAGTGCCAATTTTACTGCTAGAAGCTGACGATTCCCCCCATCGTAATTTTGCTCTGCAGGAGAGAACTTTTTAGAGAAATAAGCACAAGGGTGAAGTTTCCCATCTGCGACTTGTCTCTGAGAGAGGACGGCATGAGCCCCCGACGTCGGACACAACTACTTCAAAGAAGGGTTGCAAGAGGTCAGGATGTCGAAGAACAGGAGCCGACAAACTTATCTTTCAAGGACTGGAAGGCTTCCAGAGCATGAGAGGTCCATGCATTAGGCTTTCCTCCTTCAGATGAGAGCCAAGACAGGAGCAATACGGGAGGAAAACCTTGATAAATTGTCGGTAGTAGTTAGCGAAACCAACATATCTTTGGATGGCCTTGGTACTTGTGGGGAGGGGTCAGTCTTGGATAGCTGTTAATGCCTTTAAGAATGGCTTGGATGATTTTTTGGACAGACATAATATCAAAGGCTATTGTGATACTAAACTCTATAGTTAGTATAGGTATGGTTATATAGAATTTAAAGGATTCATCTCGAACCCCTCACGAGAGATAATGTACCCCAGGAACGGAATCTTGGGCACCTCCATCATTCTTTTCTACGAAGAAGAATCCCGCCCCGGCAGGAGAACAGAAGGGTCTTATGAATTCTTGCTGGAAGTTATCTCAGATATACTCCTTCATTGCGGAAGTCTCAGCAGGAGACAAAGGGTAGATACACCCCCTGGGGGGTATGGTACCGGGGAGAAGTTCAATGGGACAGTCGTAGGGGCAATGAGGAGGGAGAGTCTCAGCTGACTTCTTGCAGAAGACGTCTGCAAAGTCTTTGCACACAGCGGGTAAAGATTGCAGCTCCGTGGCAGCGAAGGAAACCCGGTGGACGGGCTTAGCTGGCAAACAGTTCTTTTGACAAAAAGGACTCCAACGGGAATTCTAGTTAGCAGGTCAGTCAATGGAGGGATTGTGCAGACGTAGCCAGAGTAACCCCAACACCACAGGAGCAGATGGGCAGGTAATAATCAGGAACGAAAGTCTCTTTATGCAAAGTCCCAACCTGCACAGGTAATTCTCCCGTCTTCTTGGAGATAATCGCGGAGGTTAGAGGTCATCAATGGCAGTAACCCGCAAGGGAGTAGATAAGGGGTAGAGTGGTACACCCATGTATTGGGCAAAGTGTCCATGAAATTCCCTCCAGCCCTGGAATCAAGGAAGGCAGCACCAGTGATAGTCTTAGTGGCCAGATGAATCTGCAAAGGTAGGAGAAACCTGTGAGAATTTCCTTGGGGAACATTTTTCATCTATCTACACAAATGAGGAACCAGTAAGTGAAGTTTTCCTTCTTAACAGTCCCAATTCTAGTAATACAACTAATGATGCATGGTTCACACATGAAGAAATTCAAAAGAGACTAGAACATGTTCAGATTAACAAAGGTACAGGGCCAGATGGTATTCATCCCAGGGTAATTAGCGAGCTTAGCTCTGTGATTGCCAAACCTCTTTACTTAATTTTTCAGGATTCACTGAGATCTGGCATAGTGCCGAGAGACTGGCGAATTGCTAATGTGGTGCCTCTATTCAAAAAAGGTTCCCGTTCTCAGCCTCAAAACTATAGGCCGGTTAGTCTGACGTCAGTTGTAGGAAAGCTTTTCGAAGGGTTAATAAAGGATAAGATACTGGACTTCATAGCAAATCATAATACTATGAGTTTGTGCCAGCATGGTTTTATGCGTAATAGATCTTGAAGGACTAACTTAATTTCTTTTTATGAGAATGTAAGTAGAGACCTCGATTCTGGGATGGCAGTGGATGTGATTTACTTTGCTAAAGCATTTGATACAGTGCCACACAAAAGGTTACTGGTTAAATTAAGGAATGTTGGCTTGGAACATAGTATTTGTACCTGGATAGAGAACTGGCTAAAAGATAGACTACAAAGAGTGGTGGTAAATGGAACATTTTCTAATTGGAGCAGTGTTGTTAGTGGAGTACCGCAGGGCTCTGTACTAGGTCCCTTGCTTTTTAACTTGTTTATTAATGACCTGGAGGTGGGCATTGAAAGTACTGTTTCTATTTTTGCAGATGATACTAAATTGTGCAGAACTATAGGTTCCATGCAGGATGCTGCCACTTTGCAGAGTGATTTGTCTAAACTGGAAAACTGGGCAGCAAACTGGAAAATGAGGTTCAATGTTGATAAATGCAAGGTTATGCACTTTGGCAAAAATAATATAAATGCAAGTTATACACTAAATGGCAGTGTGTTGGGAGTTTCCTTAAATGAGAAGGATCTAGGGGTCTTTGTAGATAACACGTTGTCTAACGTGTCATTCTGTGGCTATTAAGCAAATAAAGTTCTGTCATGCATAAAAAAGGGCATTAACTCAAGGGATGAAAACATAATTATGCCTCTTTATAGGTCCCTGGTAAGGCCTCATCTGGAGTATGCAGTGCAGTTTTGGACTCCAGTCCTTAAGAGGGATATAAATGAGCTGGAGAGAGTGCAGAGACGTGCAACTAAATTGGTTAGAGGGGCGGAAGACTTAAATTATGAGGGTAGACTGTCCAGGTTGGGGTTATTTTCTCTGGAAAAAAGGCGCTTGCGAGGGGACATGATTACACTTTACAAGTACATTAGAGGACATTATAGACAAATAGCAGGGGACCTTTTTACCCATAAAGTGGATCACCGTACCAGAGGCCACCCCTTTATACTAGAAGAAAAGAACTTTCATTTAAAGCAACGTAGGGGGCTCTTCACAGTCAGGACAGTGAGGTTGTGGAATGCACTGCCGGGTGATGTTGTGATGGCTGATTCAGTTAATGCCTTTAAGAATGGCTTGGATGATTTTTTGGACAGACATAATATCAAAGGCTATTGTGATACTAAGCTCTATAGTTAGTATTGGTATGGGTAAATAGAATTTAATTAAAAGTAGGGAGGGGTGTGTGTATGGATGCTGGGTTTTCATTTGGAGGGGTTGAACTTGATGGACTTTGTCTTTTTTCAACCCAATTTAACTATGTAACTAACTATGTAACTATGTAACTAGTCTAACATGGGGATTCCATTATTAGTCTTTAGTAGATTGCGTGAAACTAAGCAAAATCCCACAAATCTGTTGACGGCATAAATCAATGACTAGGTCCAAACATTTTGCACCTTACGAACTGCTAAAAAAGAACTGGAGTAATGACACTATACCATTCACTACTACTGTATTATTAATAATAGCTAGTATGGAGACTATATTTATTGTTCTTTCACTAATTCACTTGGGTAAAGTAATTTTTGTCAGATGGATTTTTTCCTAACCCTGAAAATGACTTGGTTCTTGAAAAACTCTTTTGAATGCAAAGCAATAACATAAAGGTCCATTCTTGTGATCTGGTAAGTATATATTATGGGTGTCAGGTTTCAAGAAGATGACTGTCAAGACCGCCGGGAGCGCGAGGAGTCGCGTCCGCTCCCGGCGGCGAAGAATTCAAGATGGCGGCGCCCAGTCAACCCACGTGGGTTCCGACGCCGGCGACGTGACGTCAGCGCGGCGCGACGGTCGCAGGCGCGCTGGCGCTGGCGCAAGGGCGCCAAATTCAAACATAAAAGGACGCCTGAGACGCCAAGATGGCGCCCGAAAATAGGATTCTGTTCCCTGAGAGTTTCCTGGGTTCCCTTGCTGTTTTCCCTACTTATATCTGCCTGATTCCTTGTTGTGACCCTTTGCCTGGACCTGGACTTCGCTGATACTCTGCCTGCTATTGACCCCCTGCCTGGACTTTGGACTTTGATTATATTCTGCCTGCCTTGTGACCTGTTGCCTGAACCCGATTACCCTTTCTGCTTAATCCCTGGATACCACGATCCTGATCCCTCCTGAGGGGCTTCCTCCTAGATCCGGACTACTCCCCAGAGGGGGCTCCCGGCTCCCTGACATTATTTTCGGGCCATGGATCCTTCTGAGGAAGCCACACCTCATGTCGGACGAGCGCTCCGCGGACTGGCATCCTGCATGGAGGACTACGAAAACCAGCAGGTTCGCATTGGGCAAGCACTCGATGTCCTGCTAGCTCAAGTGCCTTCTGAGCCTTCCACTGCTCCACCTACTGGAGATCCCCCCATGGCGGCAGCCCCTACGAACGCAAGCTACCCGACAGGTGAGCCTCGCATTCCACCTCCCCCTCGCTTCAGTGGGGACCCACAAGCCTGCAGGGGGTTTGCCACGCAATGCCAAATTCAATTTGAGTTCCAACCCACACAGTTTCCAAGTGAGCGTTCCAAGGTGGGGTATGTGATGTCTCGATTGGAAGGCAAGCCACTAGAGTGGGCAACGTCTCTTTGGGAGAAGAATTCCCCGCTGACTTTTGATGTTAAAGACTTTCTCCAAGCTTTTCGTTTAATCTTTGATGCTCCAGGTCGGGTTACGAACGCCCCTGCCCGTCTCTTGCAGCTCCGGCAGGGAAGCCGCAGTGTCAATGACTATGCTATAGACTTCCGAACACTGATGGCGGAGACTTCCTGGTGTGATGACGCTTACAAGGCTGTATACTACCAAGGCCTATCCATCCGCATCAAAGATGATCTCGTCTCCAGAGAGACTCCTGACACCCTGGAAGGGCTGATCGCTCTATCCATTAAAGTGGACACTCGTCTCAGAGAGCACCAGGTGGAGAGAGAGCGCAGCAGACGATTTTCTCCCTTGTTGGCCCCTCGCTTTCAAAGGCCGATTCTGCAAACACCCGCTGTTCCTGTGACTCATGTGTCGACGTCCCCCTTGGAGGAACCTATGCAAGTAGGAAAGACTCGCCTCTCCGAGCAGGAAAGACTCCGAAGACGTATGGCAGGTCTCTGTTTATACTGTGGTGGGCATTCCCATTTTGCCAACGCCTGTCCTGCCAAAACCAAGAGTTTTGTACCCCGAGGTATGTCTCAGGTTTCTCATGTAGGGGGCATCACTCGAGGTCCTCTGGAGAAGTATCAAGAAAGTTCACGCAGACTTCTTCTTCCTTTGCAGATTCACCTGGCAAGTAGGTCTATCTTCGAAAGGGCCTTCCTCGACTCCGGAGCGGATGGCAATTTCATGGATGCCTTTTTTGCCGAACGCATGAAGATTCCCCTGCTTCCATTATCTTCACCCCTGCGAATTACCGCCATAGATGACAAACCCCTGGAGTTTGAATTCGTCACAAAGTTCACGGCGGAACTATCTGTACAAGTTGGGGCGCTGCATCAAGAAAAACTTTCATTTTTCATCATCCCCTGTCCTTCTACTCCAGTAATATTGGGTCTTCCGTGGTTACGTCTGCATAACCCCACCATAGACTGGTCCACTGGGCAGATCTCTCGTTGGAGTTTATTTTGCCAGCAACATTGCCTTCCGTCAAAACCCCTCGAGAAGGTGAATGTCTCCTCTGCGGAATTAAAGACTTTGCCCTCCACTTACAAGGGATTTTCCGATGTGTTTTGTAAAAAGTCGGCAGAGTTCCTTCCCCCACATCGCTCCTACGATTGTCCGGTTGAACTCCTGCCAGGAGCTATGCCCCCCAGAGGGCGCACCTACCCTCTCTCTCCTGCAGAGACTACCGCTATGAAGGAGTACATCCAAGAAAATCTCCAGCGGGGGTTTATCCGCCCTTCTACCTCTCCTGCAGGGGCTGGGTTCTTCTTTGTGGAGAAGAAGGACGGAGGCCTTCGGCCTTGTATAGACTATCGGGGTCTGAATAAGATCACCGTGAAAAACAGGTACCCCCTGCCCCTGATTGCCGAGCTCTTTGACCAGCTGAAAGGGGCAAAGATTTTCTCCAAGTTGGATCTCCGGGGGGCCTACAACCTCATTCGCATCCGGGAGGGTGACGAATGGAAGACGGCATTCAACACTCGGGATGGGCACTATGAATATCTCGTTATGCCCTTCGGCCTATGCAATGCCCCTGCCGTCTTCCAGGAGTTTGTTAATGATGTGTTCCGAGATCTCCTAGGAAGGTTCGTAGTCGTATACTTGGACGACATCCTGATCTTTTCCAAGGACCTTGAAAGTCATCGCTCCCAGGTGAAGGAGGTACTCTCTCGTCTGAGGAAGAACTCTCTCTTCGCCAAGTTGGAGAAGTGTGTCTTCGAGGTATCCAAGATCCCCTTCCTAGGATACATTATCTCTCCAGAGGGATTTGAGATGGACCCCGTGAAGGTGTCGGCCATCCAGGAGTGGCCTCTCCCACTGAGTACCAAGGCAATCCAGAGGTTCATCGGATTTGCTAATTATTATCGACAGTTCATCCGGGGGTTCTCTTCCCGCATTTCACCTATCCTGGCCCTCATCCGGAAAGGGGGTAAACCCAGCCTGTGGCCTCAATCCGCCATAGAAGCCTTTCAGTCCTTGAAAGAGGCCTTCACGTCCGCTCCTGTTCTCCGACATCCCAATCCTGCACTACCCTTCTGCATCGAAGTCGATGCTTCTGAAGTCGGAGCCGGAGCTATCCTGTCTCAGAGACACTCCACTGATGGAAAATTGCACCCCTGTGCGTTTTTCTCCAAGAAGTTCTCATCCGCAGAGCAGAACTATGATGTCGGAAATCGAGAACTCTTAGCAGTCAAGCTTGCCCTTGAAGAATGGCGTCACCTCCTGGAGGGCTCTGAAATTCCTGTCCAGATTTTCACTGATCACAAGAATCTGGAGTTTATACAGTCCCTCAAGAGGCTAAATCCCAGACAAGCCAGGTGGGCCCTTTTCTTTTCCCGTTTTAACTTTGTTTTGACTTATCGCCCAGGTTCCAAGAATCTGAAAGCCGATGCCTTGTCTCGTAGCTTCACTCCGGTGGATTGTGACCCTGAGAGGCAGGAGCCAATCATTCCACCAGTCAAGATCATTGCCTCTTTGTATCCCCAATTTGCCGACCAGATTCTGGCTGGGCAGTCCTCGGCTCCTCAAGATACTCCGATTGGCATGGCCTTCGTCCCTCCAGAACTTCGCCTGGCCATCCTGCAACAAACCCACTGCTCCAGACAAGCTGGACATCCTGGTCCGGCCAAGACCCTTGAACTCTTGAGGCGCCTAGTCTGGTGGCCTGATATCCGCAAGGATGTAAAGGACTTTGTGGCTGCTTGTAATGTCTGTGCCACTTCTAAGCCTAGCCATTCCCGCCCCAGCGGGTTGTTACAGCCTTTGCCGGTTCCCTCTCGTCCGTGGACGCACCTCTCTATGGACTTTATTGTCGAACTTCCTCCCTCCGGTGGGAATACTGTGATCTGGGTTGTCATTGACCGCTTCAGCAAAATGGCCCATTTCATCCCTTTGAAGAAGTTACCCTCTGCGGTGGAATTATCCCAACTCTTTATTAAGTACATCTTCCGCCTGCATGGTTTCCCGGTGGAGATCGTCTCCGACAGAGGCACCCAGTTTACCGCCAAGTTCTGGCGTTCTCTATGTAAAGACTTGGGAATAACACTTAAATTTTCATCTGCCTACCACCCGCAGACGAATGGGGCAGCTGAACGTGTGAACCAAGCCTTAGAACAGTTCCTGAGGAACCACGTGTCTCTTTGCCAGGACGATTGGTCTGACCTCCTCCCGTGGGCAGAGTTTGCTCATAATAATGCATGTCATTCCTCCACAGGAAGGTCTCCATTTATGGTGGTGTATGGACAGCACCCTCAAGCCTTTCCTCAGGACTTCGTGTTGTCGGACGTCCCGGCTGCAGATGATCTGACAGCCCATATGCTTGCTATTTGGGCTGCAACCAAGTCTAATCTGGAGAAGTGTGCTCTAGTCCACAAGACTTTCGCGGATCGCCGTAGAAGGCCCTCTCCTCCCTACAAGGTGGGTGATAATGTCTGGCTCTCTTCCAGGAATATTCGCTTGAAGGTGCCATCTCCCAAGTTGGGTCCGAAGTTCCTGGGTCCGTTCCCCATCTTGGAGATAATTAACCCCGTAGCCATCAGACTTCAACTCCCACCAGAGATGAGAATCCCCAACGTGTTCCACGTCTCCCTGGTGAAGCCCACCGTCTCCAACCGTTTCTCCTCCTCCTGCTGTCTCTGTGGAGGGTCAACAAGAATTCGAGGTGGAGAGAATCCTTGATTCCAGAATCTCCAGAGGGTCCCTTCAGTACCTCATCCATTGGAAGGGCTTTGGCCCCGAAGAATGCTCTTGGGAGGGACATCGTGATGTGCATGCTCCTCGTTTGGTAAGAGACTTCCACTCCAAGTTTCCCCAGAAACCAAGTCCCGGTGGTCCTGAGGCCCCCCGTGAGGGGGGGGGTACTGTCAAGACCGCCGGGAGCGCGAGGAGTCGCGTCCGCTCCCGGCGGCGAAGAATTCAAGATGGCGGCGCCCAGTCAACCCACGTGGGTTCCGACGCCGGCGACGTGACGTCAGCGCGGCGCGACGGTCGCAGGCGCGCTGACGCTGGCGCAAGGGCGCCAAATTCAAACATAAAAGGACGCCTGAGACGCCAAGATGGCGCCCGAAAATAGGATTCTGTTCCCTGAGAGTTTCCTGGGTTCCCTTGCTGTTTTCCCTACTTATATCTGCCTGATTCCTTGTTGTGACCCTTTGCCTGGACCTGGACTTCGCTGATACTCTGCCTGCTATTGACCCCCTGCCTGGACTTTGGACTTTGATTATATTCTGCCTGCCTTGTGACCTGTTGCCTGAACCCGATTACCCTTTCTGCTTAATCCCTGGATACCACGATCCTGATCCCTCCTGAGGGGCTTCCTCCTAGATCCGGACTACTCCCCAGAGGGGGCTCCCGGCTCCCTGACAATGACCCTCACCATATGTAACATAAACTCATTTTTACGTAGGGAGACCTAGAATATTGTGTCAAAATGTATTAAAATCAACTGCTCCACTGTTAAAATCTTACAAAAATTACAGTTTGGACATTGATGATTTATACTAATCATATGTAACAATGGTGTAACCCTGTTGTAATTTATATAAGCACATTAGAAGTCACCAAGGAGTTACCTGACTATATAAGGGCAGAAGGCCACTTTGATGGACCTCAGCGATGATCTTATATTATACAGGTATGGGACCTGTTATCCAGAATGCTCGGGACCTGGGGTTTTCTGGATAACGGATCTTTCTGTAATTTGGGTCTTCATGCCTTAAGTCTACTAGAAATTCATTTAAACATTAAATAAACCCAATAGGCTGGTTTTGCTTCCAATAAGGATTAATTATATCTTAGTTGGGATCAAGTACAAGCTACCGCTTTAGTATTACACAGAAAAAGGAAATAATTTTTTGAAAAATTTGGATTATTTGGATAAAATGGAGTCTATGGGAGACAGCCATTCTGTAATTCGGAATATCGGGTTTCCGGATAAGGGATCATATACCTGTACAAATAAGGATACACACTTTAGAATATTTTTAGAATATGCAGGTTTCAGTGAGTCCTGTGACATTGCTAAAACCAACAGAAAAGCATTACCAATAAATCATAGCACTGAAGAATAGATAGAAATCAATGGAGGTCCCATATGCAAATAAAACATCACTTGCAGCAGCTGCACAGGACATGCAATCACGGTTGCACGGTCATATGATGCATAGATATGGTCGTACACCTATAGAATGTACACCATTATGTGAAAATACAGTACTGCTCCCAATCCAGTTAAGGTCTGGGATGGCTGGTTTGAACTTAGACTGCACCCTCTTTCACTTACAGGAGAGAGCACTTACAGGACATTTCAGTCACATGACTTAGTCATTAGTGAAAAGTAATAATGAAGAGTATGTTCTCATTTTATTCATTTAGATTTATATTTTGTTGGGCAGCACATTTTCTTGTCTCTTTGCAGCATATAATATCTTTTCCTGTATGTTTAGGCTTAAATATTAGGAGTATTTTGTGCATTCATTTAATTGTCTTACAGTGTAAGTAATAAAGTAATAAATCTCTTTAATATGCTGTGGTGACCGATTGGAACTGCTCTAGAACACCAACGCTAGCATTCCTGAGTGGTGCCCACCAGTGTCTGACACAGGCAGGGTATTTCCCATTTTGTTATGAAAACTGTTAAAAAGTGGGGAAAGGCTTAGGCCTAAAGGCAAATTTTGTATAGCTTTTAGTTTAATTATTTTACCAACTACATATTCATCAACATTGTTGAGTATATTTCCATGTCTGGGATATTACAAGTTTAAAGCACAGTAATGGGTTATGGATGTCACTCTTGTGGTCAAGTAATACAGTAAATGAGGGAAAAAAGTGAAAAGTTTATGAACTCTGCAAATCTGAGAACTGCACGTTGAGCAGCAAACATCTGGCTAGAAACAAATTCCACTGACAGCTGCAATTAAGGTTTTAAAAGTTCTTTGGGGACCTCCCTTAAAACTGCTGTAGACCTGGCTTGTACATTCTTTCAGTAAAAAAAAAATGCTACATATATATAATACACTCTTTCATGTGCTGTTCAGGTGGAAAGCATGTCATGCTTCTGAAAGCATAAAAACCATGTGTTAAGTGGAGAAAGCAATTTTCTGAGACCCTCAACTGGATGGCTCACAGCACAACCACACAGATGTGGAGCTGGGAAAGATAACTAGAGTGGGTGAAATTAAAAGCACAATGCAAATGCAATCCTTTCCCTCCTACATTTTACCAAAGAACTGAAAAATATTTTTTGATTTTAAATGTGCTACTGCTACTTGAAAGGGGCGCTTTACTAAAGGCAGGGCAGGGTGTAAGTGCAAAAACAGGCGCATGTAGCACAACAAATGCACCCTGCTCCACCATTCGCACTTCCACAGATGTAAGACTGAAGTTCAGGGACCTGCAATTTCTAAATGAATACAGTGCTGACTGCATTAAGAAGTACTGTATTTATGAGGAGAGGTATGTGCCTGTGGGTGCAGGGTGCCAAGGATCCCTGAACTAACAGTGGTAACAACAGAATTGCCTTGAACCCAGCAGTGCTGCACCCTTATTAAATAAGCACTAAGATTTGTTATAGCACACTAGCACTTGCTTATGTTTTTTTTTTAATAAATTATGGCTAAGATCTTCCATGCATGTGTACTATAATTTATATATATATCTATATATTTTTTTACATAAAAAATGTTTCATTTACACCGGTCCCTGAGCCAAAAAAGGTTGGGGACTGCTGCTCAACATCATACTAAAAGTTGTCTCAAAGGTGAACTACCCATTTAAGCTGCAAATACAGAAAAAACCCATCTAAGAAATTTAATTCAATATTAGGAGGCAAATTCCTTACCTGCGAAAATTCGACAGCGACGGCTTCACACACATCGCTACACTTCGCCAGGCGAAAATTCACTCAGACAACACTAATTTACTAAAATGCGAAGTTGCATCCAGGGCACCGAACGCTGGCAAATTTTTGCTAGCAATAAGTCGGCAATCAAAGCGAAGATGCGCTAGCGTTCAATTATGCCTACTGCAACTTTGTTAGAGGTCTTCGCTCAGGCTAATTTGCATATGGCAGGAAATGATAAAGTTACATGGACATATATGTTGCAGCAAATACATTACATTACACTCATCAAACAATTTTTTTGCAGACTATCAGCATTTTTTGTGATTTTGAAAATGTTTCTGCTAAAACTTGAGGAAGTCCTATGCACTCCATTGTACTTTGCCTGTTCTGAGCCTGTTCTGAGCTGGCGAAAGAAGTAACTTTCATTATATATACACATCTTAGTGAATCTGCGGAGTTACGTTCATTCGCCAGAGCAGAAATGCGCCTGGCGATAAAGTATGAATGATCGATAGCAAAGTTACGTTACGCTGGTGAAATTCTTATTAAAAAATTCTTTAGCATACATCGAAAAAAACCCTCAAGACAAATTAAATGTTAAAATCGCAAAGTCTTTATTAAGAAATAACTTACCAAAACGCCACTTGCGCTCCTCTTCAGAAAGCTCCTTATAGGAGATAGCCAGGTTGGAGAAATCAAGCGCCGCATGATGGATCGTCGCTGTGCTGCCTTTTCTGAAGAGGAGCGGAAGCGGAGTTTTGTTAAGCTATTTCTTAATAAAAGCTTTGTGATTTCAAATTTTAATTTGTCTTGGTGTTTTTTTTTCTTTGTATACTAAAAAATTTTTAAATTTTACTGGTCCTTTAACCAACAGATGGCAATTTACTATTTAGGATTACTATGGCACTGACTGCTAAAAAAAAAGTATATTTTTGTGAACATGGTTTATATAGATGACGCAGGGTATTACATATGAGTAGAGATGGCGCGAACTGTTCGCCGGCGAACTTGTTCGCGCGAACATCGGGTGTTCGCGCTCGCCGGAAGTTCGCGAACGTCGCGCGACGTTCGCCATTTTGGGTTCGCCATTGTTGGCGCTTTTTTTTGCCCTCTCACCCCAGACCAGCAGGTACATGGCAGCCAATCAGGAAGCTCTCCCCTGGACCACTCCCCTTCCCTATAAAAACCGAAGCCCTGCAGCGTTTTTTCACTCTGCCTGTGTGTGCTGAAGAGATAGTGTAGGGAGAGAGCTGCTGCCTGTTAGTGATTTCAGGGACAGTTGAAAGTTTGCTGGCTAGTAATCGTTTTGATACTGCTCTGTTATTGGAGGGACAGAAGTCTGCAGGGGTTTGAGGGACATTTAAGCTTAGGTAGCTTTGCTGGCTAGTAATCTACCTTCTACTGCAGTGCTCTGTATGTAGCTGCAGTGGGCAGCTGTCCTGCTTCTGATCTCATCTGCTGACTGCTGCAATAACAGTAGTCCTTGTAAGGACTGCTTTTATTTATTTTTTTGTTGTTTTACTACTACTACTACTACTACTATAAGAGCCCAGTGCTATTAGTCTAGCAGTGTTGGGGAGTGGGACTGGTGTGCTAATCTGCTGCTCCTAGTAGTTCAGCAGCACCAACTTTAATTTTTTTTTTTAATATTCATTTTTTTTTTATTTTACTTTTTTTATTTTACTACCGCTGTAGTAGTGTATAAGTTGACCTTTTAGGCATTATTTGCCCTGTAGGCATTTTTTGCCCAGTGTGTTATTCAACCAACTGCCATCTAGCTGTGTGACCTTGTTCACATTCTGTCTAAATATCCATAATATTACCGTCTCCAGAAAAAACACCGGAGTGACTTTTTTCAAGCAGCCATAATATATTTTACGTAATCCGTATCCATCGCTGTATTAGTGTATAAATTGACCTTTTAGGCATTATTTGCCCTGTAGGCATTTTTTGCCCAGTGTGTTATTCAACCAACTGCCATCTAGCTGTGTGACCTTGTTCACATTCTGTCTAAATATCCATAATATTACCGTCTCCAGAAAAAACACCGGAGTGACTTTTTTCAAGCAGCATTCATATATTTTACGTAATCCGTATCCACCGCTGTAGTAGTGTATACGTTGATCTTGTGGGCAGTATTTGCACAGTGTTTTCTTCAAACCGCCATCTAGCTGTGTGAGCTTGTTCACATTTTGTCTAAATATTGATAATATTATCGTCTCTAGAAAAACCACTTGAGTTACTTTTTTTCAAGCAGCATTCATATATTTTACGTAATCCGTATCCACCGCTGTAGTAGTGTATACGTTGACCTTGTAGGCATTATTTGCACAGTGTTTTCTTCAAACCGCCATCTAGCTGTGTGAGCTTGTTCACATTTTGTCTAAATATTGATAATATTATCGTCTCTAGAAAAACCACTTGAGTTACTTTTTTTCAAGCAGCATTCATATATTTACGTAATCCGTATCCACCGCTGTAGTAGTGTATACGTTGACCTTGTAGGCATTATTTGCACAGTGTTTTCTTCAAACCGCCATCTAGCTGTGTGAGCTTGTTCACATTTTGTCTAAATATTGATAATATTATCGTCTCTAGAAAAACCACTTGAGTTACTTTTTTTCAAGCAGCATTCATATATTTTACGTAATCCGTATCCACCGCTGTAGTAGTGTATACGTTGATCTTGTAGGCATTATTTGCACACTGTTTTCTTCAAACTGCCATCTAGCTGTGTGTATTATCGTTTCCAGAAAAAGCAACTGAGTTTTTGTTGTTGTTGTTTTTTTAAAAATAATGCCAGGCAAAGGCAGGCCGCCACGCAGAGGCCGTGCTAGGGGCCGTGCTGCTATGCAATCCTGTGGCCCTAGCAAATTGCCCAGTTTTAAAAAGCCAATGACCCTGAACTCCCAAAATGCTGAAGAGGTAGTTGACTGGCTTACACAGCACACCCCATCCTCTACCATTTCTAACTTTACCACAACATCCTCCTCATCCTCCACTGCTATGGCCACCCCAAGTAACACTTCCTCCACCACCGGTGCCCCTTCTTCACTGGAGTCAGAGGAGTTATTTTCCCATGAGTTTCTTGAACTGAGTAATGCGCAACCATTATTGCCAGAAGAAGATGAAGGAGATGAGGACGTTACACCAGATTTAATTCTGGCAGAGAACACGATAGAGATGGACATAATGAGTGATGAGGAGGAGGTCCCCGCTGCTGCTTCCTTCTGTGATGTGTCAGAAGAAATTGATGCATCTGAGGAGAATGATGATGAGGAGATTGATGTTTTGTGGGTGCCTAGTAGAAGAGAGCAAGAGGAGGGTAGTTCAGATGGAGAGACGGAGAGTCAGAGAGGCAGTAGGAGAATAAGACTTAGAAGAAGCAGGGAGGACAGCCCGCAGGGATCAGTAGGGCAACAACATGTATCGGCACCTGTGTTCAGCCGGCCAACGCACCCGCCATTGCCGCCAATGCCGGCCAACTTCTACTGTTACCGCCAGATCGCACACTTCCAAAAAGTCAGCAGTGTGGGATTTTTTAATGTGTGTGCCTCTGACAAAAGCATTGTAATTTGCAATGAGTGCAGTCAGAAACTGAGCCTTGGTAAGCCCAACAGCCACATAGGTACAACTTCTATGCGAAGGCACATGAGCGGCAAGCACAAAGCACTTTGGGAGCAACACCTCAAAGGCAACAGGCAAACTAAAAGCCACACTCCTTCTGGTCCAGCATCTTACTGCTCTACCTCTGCTCTCCTTGACCCGTCTGAACCACCCTCCACTCCGCCTTCCACCTTGACCACCTGTTCCCATTCCCAGTCATCTGCCACCAGCCAAGTTTCTGTGAAGGCCATGTTTGAGCGTAAGAAGCCAATGTCTGACTGTCACCCCCTTGCCCGGCGTCTGACAGCTGGCTTGTCTGCACTCTTAGCCCGCCAGCTTTTACCATACCAGCTGGTGGACTCTGAGGCCTTCCGCAAATTTGTAGCAATTGGGACACCGCAGTGGAAGGTACCCAGCCGCAATTTTTTTTCTAAAAAGGGAATACCACACCTGTACCAACATGTGCAGAGCCAAGTTACCGCATCTCTGTCACTTAGTGTTGGGCCAAAGGTCCATATGACTACTGACGCATGGTCCTCCAAGCATGGTCAGGGCAGGTATGTCACCTACACTGCCCACTGGGTGAACTTGGTAATGGCTGGGAAGCAGGGAATGGGTAGCTCAACAACAACAGTGGAGTTGGTGTCACCGCCACGGATTGCACGCGGTTCTGCCACCACCTCTACTCCTCCATCGCTCTCTACCTCGTCTTCTTCCTCTTCTTCTTCTTACTCTGCTGCTGGGTCCTCCTTCTCCTCCTCCACACCTGTGCACCCCCAGCTCCCCCTAGGCTATTCGACGTGCCAGGTACGCCGTTGTCACGCTGTCTTGGGGATGACGTGCCTGGAAAGCAAAAACCATACCGGATCTGTACTCCTGTCATCTCTGCAGTCACAGGCCGATCGGTGGCTGACCCCACACCAACTGCAGATCGGAAAAGTGGTGTGTGACAATGGAAGCAATCTGTTGGCAGCGTTGAGACTGGGCAATTTAACACATGTGCCCTGCATGGCACATGTGTTAAATTTAATAGTCCAACGTTTTGTCTCCAAGTACCCAGGATTCCAGGACGTTCTCACCCAGTCCAGAAAGGTGTCGGCCCATTTCAGACGTTCCTACACAGCCATGGCACGCCTTGCTGACATTCAGCAGCGCTACAACATGCCAGTCAGGCGTTTGATTTCTGACAGCCAGACTCGCTGGAATTCAACGCTCCTTATGTTGGAACGTCTGCTGCAACAACAAAGGGCCGTCAACGAGTACCTTTTTGAACTGGGTGGTAGGACTGGATCTGCAGAGCTGGGGATTTTTTTCCCCCGTTACTGGGTGCTTATGCGCGATGCCTGCAGGCTCATGCGACCTTTTGAAGAGGTGACAAATATGGTCAGTCGCACCGAAGGCACCATCAGCGACCTAATACCCTTTGCTTTCTTCCTGGAGCGTGCCGTGCGACGAGTGACAGATGAGGCTGTAGACCAGCGTGACGAGGAGCTGGAAGCGCGCGATTTCTGGTCGGAATCACCAGAACGAACCCAGGCACCTGCTGCAACGCAGGGAGAGGTGCCAGAAGTGGAGTCAGAGGAGGAAGGTGGCTTTGTGGAGGAGGAGGAGGAGGACCAACAGGAGCAGGCTTCCCAGGGGGCTAGTGGTGACCTTTTGGGGACCCCTGGTCTTGTACGTGGCTGGGGGGAGGAGACCGTGGATGATGCAGTCCTTGATAATGAGGAAGCGGAGATGGATAGCTCTGCATCCAACCTTGTGAGAATGGGGTCTTTCATGCTGTCATGCCTGTTGAAGGACCCCCGTATCAAGAGGCTTAAGGAGAAGGACCTGTACTGGGTCGCAACGCTACTAGACCCTCGGTACAAGCATAAAGTGTCAGAAATGTTACCAACATACCACAAGTCCGAAAAGATGCGGCATTTACAAACCAGCCTGCAAAACATGTTGTACAATGCTTTTAAGGGTGATGTCACTTCAGGAACTCATCAACATTCCAGGGGCAGAGGTGCCAGTAATCCTGCCACGAGCACACCTGCAAGGACAAAGCCCTTTGGCCAGTCTGTAACGTCAGACATGCAAATGTTTTTCTGTCCAAGGCAGCGCCACAACCCTTCTGGATCCACCCTCAAAGAACGCCTCGACCGTCAGGTAGCGGACTACCTGGCATTAACTGCAGATATCGACACTCTGAGGAGCGATGAACCCCTGGACTACTGGGTGTGCAGGCTTGATCTGTGGCCAGAGCTGTCACAATTTGCCATGAACCTCTTGTCTTGCCCAGCCTCAAGTGTGCTCTCAGAAAGGACCTTCAGTGCAGCAGGAGGGATTGTAACTGAGAAGAGAACTCGCCTAGGTCACAAAAGTGTCGATTACCTGACCTTTATTAAAATGAATGAGGGGTGGATCTCGGAGGGTTACTGCACGCCGGAAGACTTGTTCTGACTTCTATGCAGCTGTCCTTCTCTTCAAGCCTCATGACTCCACACACAGCTGTCCTTTAGCGTCCTCCTCCCTCCGCCACCGTTACAGACTAGGGTGCAAACCCTACTGGTTTAATTTTTTCTGGCCTCTGTGCTTCAGTGGCTGCAACCAAAAAAACTGGGCAAACAATGTCTACAAGGTCAACGTATGGCAAAAAATGACTATTTTCAGCATTTATATGGCATATTTTTTCTGGCAACTGTGCTTCAGTGGCTGCGTCCAAAAAAATGCATATTTTCTGCATTTATATGGCATAATTTTTCTGGCCTCTGTGCTTCAGTGGCTGCAACCAAAAAAATGCATATTTTCAGCATTTATATGGCATAATTTTTCTGGCCTCTGTGCTTCAGTGGCTGCAACCAAAAAAATTTATATTTTCAGCATTTATATGGCATAATTTTTCTGGCCTCTGTGCTTCAGTGGCTGCAACCAAAAAAATTTATATTTTCAGCATTTATATGGCATAATTTTTCTGGCAACTGTGCTTCAGTGGCTGCGACCAAAAAAATGCATATTTTCTGCATTTATATGGCATAATTTTTCTGGCCTCTGTGCTTCAGTGGCTGCAACCAAAAAAATGCATATTTTCAGCATTTATATGGCATAATTTTTCTGGCCTCTGTGCTTCAGTGGCTGCAACCAAAAAAATTTATATTTTCAGCATTTATATGGCATAATTTTTCTGGCCTCTGTGCTTCAGTGGCTGCAACCAAAAAAATTTATATTTTCAGCATTTATATGGCATAATTTTTCTGGCAACTGTGCTTCAGTGGCTGCGACCAAAAAAATGACTATTTTCAGCATTTATATGGCATATTTTTTCTGGCCTCTGTGCTTCAGTGGCTGCGGCCAAAAAAACTGGGCAAACAATGCCTACAAGGTCAACGACGTTGACCTTGTAGGCATTGTTTGCCCAGTTTTTTTGGCCGCAGCCACTGAAGCACAGAGGCCAGAAAAAATATGCCATATAAATGCTGAAAATAGTCATTTTTTGCCATACGTTGACTCAACGTATATGGCAAAAAATGACTATTTTCAGCATTTATATGGCATATTTTTTCTGGCAACTGTGCTTCAGTGGCTGCGACCAAAAAAACTGGGCAAACAATGCCTACAAGGTCAACGTATGGCAAAAAATGACTATTTTCAGCATTTATATGGCATATTTTTTCTGGCAACTGTGCTTCAGTGGCTGCAACCAAAAAAACTGGGCAAACAATGTCTACAAGGTCAACGTATGGCGAAAAATTACTATTTTCAGCATTTATATGGCATATTTTTTCTGGCAACTGTGCTTCAGTGGCTGCGTCCAAAAAAACTGGGCAAACAATGCCTACAAGGTCAACGTATGGCAGTTGTTTAAAGAGAACAGTAGATTACTAGCCAGCAAAGCTACCTAAGCTAAAATGTCCCTCAAATCCCTGCAGACTTCTGTCCCTCCAATACAGAGCAGTATCAAGCAGATTACTAGCCAGCAAACTTACTATCATCTGTCCCTGAAATCACTAACAGCTCTCCCCCTACACTATCTCTTCCAAGCACACACAGGCAGATTTTTCAGATACATTTTTGCCCTTGATCCCCCTCTGGCATGCCACTGTCCAGGTCGTTGCACCCTTTAAACAACTTTAAAATCATTTTTCTGGCCAGAAATGTCTTTTTTAGATGTTAAAGTTCGCCTTCCCATTGAAGTCTATGGGGTTCGCGAACCGTTCGCGAACCGCTCGCATTTTTGTGCAAGTTCGCGAATATGTTCGCGAACTTTTTTTCCGACGTTCGCTACATCCCTACATATGAGTTGTTTTATGTGAGATATTTTTCTACAGATCTACATTGTGCAGGGGTACAGTTTTAATAAAAAATTGATAGCAAACAAACTTGTTATTATCACTTTAGATTTCACCTGTAACAGTATTGTATGAAACAGTTCCTCATTAATTCTTTCCCTGTGAAGATGGGAATCATTATAGTTATATAATGCAGGAGAGCTTTATTTAGGGATAATCATTTGCAACAAAATGCTTAAGGAATAAGTACGTACAACTTAGTTTTGTCCCTATGGCCAATAATGCACCCATAACTGCTGGTTTCACATACACTGATTATACCAATACAGTGTAATAACTCCACTCCGAACCATAAAGCCAAACTTGTAGATAGACTGTTTTAATCATTTTAAATCTTAGTGTAAGATATTGGAACATGGCTGATGAACTTGAAGAACCAAAGAAAACCCCATCAAGGTTAGAAAATAAATGCCTCTTCTTAATAAGAGTAATGCATACAAAAGCATTTTGAAATTGGAAAGTATTGATATGCCTCATACTACAGTATAGTACTGCCTTAAAACTGTTTTAACTGTCATTAAGGAATTATGGATGAACACATTCAGATTATGCCAACTATATATCAATAACCACTGGTTTAATAGCACAGATGCTACTGAGTAAAAGAATGTACTTTCTACTCTTGCATGTTCCCTTTAATGTGGGGATTTGATTCCATTCAAACTAAACTTTTGAGCTTGTTGCGGGATAGTTTAGTTCTTCCACTTTAACCCAGCAAACCTGTATGGACTTATTTTGTGCATGGGGGTTTCTTTCTGCTCAAACTGATTTTTTACAAGGTAGAATTGTCAATAATGTCATTTTAAGATGTAGCGGCACCAGCATTGACAATTATTGGTGTGGCTTAAGGAGCCAATTCCAGACGGTCTGGCCACATATTTTGCTAATATGATGTACTTATCAATGTATCATGTAGAAAATGAAGGTTCACTGGAGAGCAGATGTGTTCTCACTAAGAAATTGAACACATCTGCTCTCCAGTGAACCTTCATTTTCTACATGATACACTTACTCTGGAAGTGGCGAAACCAAATCACTGTGTGATTGAGCAGCAGACGACATTTAACGCGGTTTGTGGCTTCAAATATTCTCTATTCTGTACTTATCAATGTATCAGTTGTTAAAACACTTCAAAGGAAAGATTTAGCAAAATCTGAGAAATCACCTATTTTTTTCTTGATGAATCACTCATTGAGAAACTATGAAACCATTTCTTGCATTCTCCAGCACAAACCACTAACCCAGTTTGAAAAATCTGGAGTAAGTACCATGATAGAGTCATTTAAATAAATGTTGGCGTGTCCCACTAGACTGAACTGATCTCAGCACCTCTGAGCTCCCAAAATTTCAAGTGAAAACAATACAAAAAAAAGCTGACATATATCAGAACAATATTGACTGCTTTTTTTTAGTAATATAGTTCTAGTTCTCACCTTGACCTTAAATAAATTTGCCTTTTCATCTATTCCTGTTAGGCACACACTTTTTTGTTTATGCTGTTTGTTTCAGGACTTATTCAGTGTCATGGTTGAGGATGACATTTTTACTTAGATTTTCTGATTGCACAAACACAAACTGCCCTTTACTACATCAACAGATATCATCAGAAGAGGAAAGTCAGGTACTTATCTTCAAGGTGAGTTTCATTGTAGATTTGTAGTTTACATGTAGAAAACAGAAAATATGAATATTCTTGAAACTGTAAACACCTCAGTTTGACTTATCCCTATATACAGGTATGGGATCCGTTATCTGGAAACCCATTATCCAGAAAGCCCCAAATTACAGAAAGGCTGTCTCCCATAGACTCTATTTTATCAAAATAAAATTTTTAAAAACGATTTCCTTTTTCTATGTAATAATAAAACAGCACCTTGTTCTCAAACCAAACTAAGATATAATGAATCTGTATGGGACGCAAAATGAGCCAATTGGGTTATTATTTCTGTGATTTTCTACTAGTCTTAAATTATGAAGATTAGTGACTGGCAAATAAATTCGCCAGGGGCGAATTCACAGCAAATCTCAGATTTTCGTGCCGGCAAATAAATTCGCAAAACTGCAGTGAAAATTCGCCAAAATTTTGGACGCGCAACGGGAAACAGGTGCAGAAAACCAGTGCGCATCAACATTATTTGGACGCCCATTGACTTCAAAATTGACGGGAGCGTCAAAATCGTCTTGGGAGTCAAAATTGACATTTCGTAAACTCTCCTGCGCTTCTCGAATTTCGAAAGAAATTCGTAAATTTTTCAGCAAAACGGGACAAGTTCGCCCATCACTAATGAAGATCCAAATTACGAAAACATCCATTATATGAAAAGCCTCGGGTCCCAAGCAATCTGGATTGCACTGCCCATACCTGTAGAATAGTGACATCATGCTAAATAAATAAGTGGATTTTCTGTAGGTGCCAAGTCTTAATAAGTGATATGTTGATGATTAATTCACATGTATGTGTATGTGACTGGATTATTAATGTCATAAAAATTAGCCAGGGCAAATGAGGCAAAGGGAATAATCAAACAGAGCTTTATAAATCAAACGCTTTATTAATTTAGTATCATCTTTTTACAAAACTCATGTATAAGACCTTATCTGTTTAGGTCATGACAAAGAAAGCTTGTAGAGATGCTCTTCAACAGCAGCCTTTTATACGCATAGAATCATTCTCACACTTTTTTTTAAATTCACTTTGCATAATGAATGGCCTTTTTCATTCAGATGGAAAATTTCATGAGGGGAGAATTAAATCTGAAGATTTTTTTTTCTATTACAGAGCCTGGGGTAGGTGTTCCCTATTTGTTGTAAGAATGTATTTATATAATGTTCAAAAGTTAAAAATCTTTAAATGCCACAATTGATTTGTATAAGTAGTTCCCATGAATACAGTTTTATAACATAACACAACTTCCTTTGTTAAGATGGACTGCGGCCCTTTTTAAATGAAGCCTAGATGGAATTGCATTGCAAAGCACCTGACCTTCTTTCTGACAATGAACATGAAATAAATTAATATAAAATAAAAATCCAGAATTAATAAAGGGCTCTACTGTGAAATCACCGTCTGCATGTCTGAGAGTCTGTAACACTTTTATTAGAACATAAGAATTACTAAAAACTACTATTTTTCACTTTTATTGTAGCATATATTCATCTCATCACCATGCTGTGAATTATTCCCAATTCATGTGTATATAACAGAACTAGATTTCTAAAAAAAAAAAAAAAAAAAAAAAGCAGCAATTCAGACTTTGCTCCCCTATTTAAAAATATCCTAATAAATATGTGCATTTGATTTCCTTTAGTGAATAAGTCACACCATATCTGCTAGAATATTTAAGTTTAATCTTTAAAGGGGTTGCTCACCTTTGAGATAACTTTTAGTATGATTTTGAGACAATTTGCAATTGGTTTTCATTTTTGATTATTTGTGGCTTTTGAGTTATTTAGCTTTTTATCCAGCACCTCTCCAGTTTGCAGTTTCAGCAATCTAGTTGCTAGGGTCCAAATTCCCCTAGCAACCATGCATTGATATGAATAAGGGACTGGAATATAAATAGGAGAGACCTGAATATAAAGACAAGTAATAAAAAGTAGCAATAACTAATAAATGTGTAACCTTACAGAGCATTTGTTATAGATGGGGTCAGTGACCCCTGTTTCAAAGCTAGAAAGAGTCAGAAGAAGACAAATAATTGAAAAACTATAAAAAATTAATAATGAAGACCAATTGAAGTTGCTTTGAATTGGCCATTCTATAACATCCCAATATTTTCTGCTACAAACTCCGATCAAATCCACTTTGGTTTTTTATGCTTATTTATTATTACATTTTCCCGAAAATTTGCCTTGCGGGAAAAAATCAGATTTTCACGAATTTTTCTGACTTTTTCATCAGATTTTCACAAATTTTTCGTAATTTTCACCCGAAGACTCTGAAAAGTTCAGGGTATTGGCCGAAACCTGGCGCACATCAAAAAATCATTGAGACTTTACCTATTACCTTGGCTCTGCAAATTGCTTCCAGCTGCCCTGCATTCATTTGTAGGTTCAGCTCAGCTCTCAGCAGAGATTATTTTATATATTCCCTGATCTGGCATTATATATACTTACCAGCTGGTTAACCTGCCAGGTAGGTACTCCTGAACCTGATTTTCTTGAGCTCCATCAGCCTTGAACCTTGTGGACTCTCTTCTTTTTTAATGCTTATGTTCTGGATCTTGGACCATGCTGGTAAGTCTGCTATTTTTCTCTGTTACCCCTGCCTGTACCAGTGTCTCTATTTTATCGTATTTTGTTCTCTTTGCTTATTTTTTATTAAAATGTATTTGTGTGCCAAGCATCATTTGTGTCTATTTCCCAGTTTTCTTTCTACTTATTTCCTACTACAAACACAGGTGGCCCCTCAGACTCTTTTCTGGCCCTTGAAACTCTGTTATGGCCCCTTGGTGATCATTATTCATTGTGTGAGTTTTGGCCACTGTGTGAGGCGCACAGCTCCATACTTTCTCTAATGGGATCACATGTGGCTTGGGTGAAGAACATTAATGTGACTGTATCACAATATAGCTTACAGATACAAATCTGTCAATCAGCCCAGTGTCTGTATTACATAGTTACATAGTTAAACCGGGTTGAAAAAAAGATAAAGTCCATCAAGTTCAACCCCTCCAAATTAGGGATGCACCGAATCCAGGATTCGGCCTTTTTCAGCAGGATTCAGATTCGGCCGAATCCTTCTGCCTGGCCGAACCGAATCCTAATTTGCATATGCAAATCAGGGGCGGGAGGGAAATCGCATAACTTTTTGTCACAAAACAAGGAATTAAAAAATGTTTTCCCTTCCCATCCCTAATTTGTATATGCAAATTAGGATTCGGATTCGGATTGGAATTTGTCCGAACCTTTCAAGAAGGATTAGGGGGTTCGGCCGAATCCAAAATAGTGGATTCGGTGCATCCCTACTCCAAATGAAAACCCAGCATCCATACACACACCCCTCCCTACCCTCACATAGATAATATTTACCCATTTCTATACTAACTATAGAGTTTTTTTATATTTGTTGCTGATAATATTTATATTCCTTTAATTGCTTTAACTAGATTTCAAAGTGAAATCTGAGGCTCTATCCAAAAAAACACTTTTTTTGTTTTAAAAAACAGTTATAAAACAAAATAGGCTCACACAAGATAAATAGGCCTTTACTTGCCAGGTATCTGTATAGAAAATACCATTATATCTTGGCATCATTCATATAACACTGAAGCAGTGTCATTTTATTAATACAATTACATTGCACTCCATTGCATTTCCTAAATGAATTTGGTTAACTATGATTGGTCCATTAAAATATTTTGGTATTTTAATCAGCTATTATTAACCACCCATATAAACCCTGATGAATCCTTAGCTCTATACTCTTAGGTAGTCTTCGGTAATTTTCATTGGCAATATACCAAAGTCAGTATTTGGTTAGGCTTTGGTTAGGAAATCCCAGCACATATTGAAGGATTCAGATTTGGCTACATTTATAGTGTTCACTTGAAACAAATGTAACACTGGATCTCTAAAAGCAACGTTTTTGTTAAAGATAGTACAAATGTTTTTTTATGTATTGTATTTAAATAGGGGTTTAGATGTTTAAATGATTTTGTTTGGTATTAGGATTATGGATTGAGCGTATACCTGCTTCAAATTCTTATGGCCCCAAGGACAACCATATGAATTGTATGAAAAACATCAAGTCTTTGTTTAGTTTGTGCCAATAAGTACATAAAATGATAATGGAAATTTAAATAATTAAAGGGCTAAATTGTGACTGGCCTCTCCAGAATGAGTCAGAAGCCTATTGGCCCGTATATGGAGTCCTCAAACAGGCCCGGCTAAAAATCATCCAGATGTCTATGAGGCAGAAAATCCCATTGTTGTTAGGACTGCATTGCTATGGTGCCTGCCAGGTCTTTATTGGCCTGCAATATGATCTGATTATTGGCAGACATGTAGCTGACCAGATCAGGCAACACTCTGCTTGTTTGGTAACCTCCCCAAACAAGAGGATCTTTAATTGTATGACCACATTTAGACTTTTTTGTCTTAGATTTTCAAGATTAGAAGTTATTTTCTGTAGCCTGCTATGTTATTATTATTATTATTATTATTATTATTATTATATTAACTGCTATGCTGTTTGCAGAATTCCTTGTTAAAAGCACATAATCACTTTCCACACTGGTTGTGTTATCTCCTATGGAACACCTTTGGAAACAATGTTACAGACTCACAAGTGTGTCCCCCTATTACAGTCTTATTGATTACTCATCAACCCATTTCCTTCTTAGGCCGTACTATGCCGGGCTGTGGTACACTAATATTAAACAACCACCAGAAGACATCATTGTTTGCTTTCTCTGCAAACACTAATTTATTAGGCATTGAGCCCTATATGACAGGTCATAAATATTATACTTTTGACAACTTTGCAGCACTTTTATTCATGCCAGGCTACAACGCAGTTGTTTACCTTAGTGTACTGCAAATGGGTCCACTATAAGCCTTCCCATAAATGAATGGCTGCCTCTTCTTTCATATCGCTGCAATATATCTACTCTATTTTACAAATTTATTGTCATAAATAACTTGCTAGTCCTGCTGGTTGAAAAGAATAATGATTTAAATCCAGGATAAAGGCAGGCTTAGTTCTTTCATTGACCGTTTCTTTTGAGAGGTCATATGGTATGAAAATAAATAGAAAAGTTTACTCATATTTTTCTGTATCAATTGAGAGGATTAAGGTGATGAAAGCAAATATAAATTGGAATTTGTACAGCATCGGATCTAATTTAAGAACATATTCATATGCCAGGACAGACGCAATGCTGACTTTTAAATCACAAAAAATCTTTTGTTTCTGAAAGTTGAACCTGACATAAGTTTAATTTCGATGAAGAGTGTTCTGCTTTGGGTGTTATTGTTTGGCTTGGCCAATATTAACAGGGAAAACTATACGGCCACCCTGTCTCAGGATTTTTTTATTTTTACTGTGCTATAAACAATTCCATACTACTTACTGTGTATTTACATGAAAATCAATAATACTGTGTTTGTCTACACAGTACGTCAATTAAGGTTTCATTTTTTTGCAGGATCAAACAAAATATATGCATTTTATTTTCTTTATATAGTCACTGTTAACTAGGTAAATAGAAAACACTTCCATATTGTGACATTACGCAACCATTATAGCAAAAGCATCATATTAATAGTCCGGTTAGTAGGACTGAATTAGTAACCTTAAGCACTTTATTCAATATATGCTGATGGTCATCAAGTATCATATCATCCTGCCCAGCACCAGCTGTAGTGCTTGTTTAATAAATCGTTTTTGCAAACAATTATATAAGGTGCAAAGGGGTTATCAGATGAAAATGTACTTCTTTTATTACATAAATCTCTGTTGAGTTATTTGATCCTAAATTTTTATCTGCTGTAAGCAACACTATTGTGAGTGCCAGCAGGAGAAATTCAATTCTTATGTCAAAGTTAATTGTTAAGCAACACATCACAGTAGAATTCATTTTCAACAGAAACAATATGTATTGGGCTCAGTAGGACCGTAGGTGGATACTGCCCCTTTAAATATTTGAATACAGTTTTGGTACATTTTTTTTATCTTTTTCAGTTCTCCTTTAACATTTTTTGGAGCACATTACTAAATACTGTTGTATTGTGGGCAAAAGTTTAGTAAATTATTTTGCTGTAAGACCTCTTACAAGAGCACCTTCTTTGAAGAGGTGGTAATCCTTGGGTGCTGGGTGCTCACTGCAGCATAAAAGAGAAAGTTGCGTTCACCACTAATTTTTAAAAATCATTAGGTGGAGGTGCAATGAGGCTGTGACCACAAAATACATATAGACAAATACAAGAGTCCTCTGCACTCAACTCATTATCAATATATTTAAGACATTGAGACATTTTGTGCATACTGCTACTGAAAAATGCCTTACCCTCAGTGGCGGAACTTCCGGGGGAGCAGGGGGTGCACCCCTTCAGGGCCCCCCCGCAGCCCGCTCGCCACTGAAATCCGGCGTGTACGGAGGGGGGCGGGGCCCGGCTGCACGTCATGCACCAGGGTCCGCCCCCCTCTAGTTATAGCACTGCTTACCCTTTAAACAAAACAGGGATTGTTTGTCCATATATTGCAATATTTTTAAGCTGGCCAACTACGTCAAAGTCATCCCATATCTGGCCAGTCCTATGCTCAATTTTCATCTGATTCATTAAGAATTCAATTGCTTCATTATACATTTTACAAAAGGGACTAAGTTTTACCTGCAACTTACTAGCTGCTTTCAAAGTAAAACTCCCAAACTTGGCTGCCCTTTTATTAGACACCAGTGGGATCACCTGACTATAGCTGGGAAGGGTGGGAGCTACAACATGGAGCTGGTCACTGCTCCTGTATAACTATAACAAACAAGGGAAAGTTGTGCTCACCACTAATTTTTAAAATCATTAGGCGGGGTGCAATGAGGCTGTGACCACATAATACATATAGACAAATACAACAGTCCTCTGCACTCAACCCATTATCAATATATTTAAGACAGAGACATTTTGTGCATACTGCTACTGAAAAATGCCTTACCCTTTAAACAACACAGGGATTGTTTGTCCATATATTGCAATATATTTAAGCTGGCCAACTACGTCAAAGTCATCACATATCTGGCCAGTCCTACGCTTAATTTTCATCTGATTCATTAAGAATTCTGTTGCTTCATTATACATTTTACAAAGGGACTAAGTTTTACCTGGAACTTACTTGTTGCTTTCAAAGTATAACTCCCAAACTTGGCTGCCCTTTTATTAGACACCAGTGTGATCACCTGACTATAGTTGGAGGGGGTGGGAGCTACAACATGGAGCTGGTCACTGCTCCTGTATAACTATAACAAACAAGGGAAAGTTGTGCTCACCACTAATTTTTAAAAATCATTAGGCGGGGGGTGCAGTGAGGCTGTGAGCACAAAATACATATAGACAAATAGAAGAGGTCCTCTGCACTGCAGCATACAGTGCAAGGCCACAAGGGCATGTATGCTATCCATAGAACACCTACTCAAAAGCCACTGGTGCTACCTGGTGCTATTCAACAATTCAAGTTGTGATTAGCATATTATTCAATACACCCTGGCATGCTTGGTAACATTCCTTGTGAGCTAGAAAACTGATTAAAACATGTTCAGTTAAAATAATAAATCACCCTCATTGTGTCTACAAGCTGCATATCATAACAGATCATATGAAATGATAAAAATTTAACATATTTGTCTGGATGAAGGTATTTAAATGTGCTTTTATTGAATCAAAACACACAAGAAGCTTATTTAGCTCAAAACAATATTGTTTTTTAAACTAATTTTGCTTTGTATTTTTCTAAAAGAAACATTAAATCGACATCGCAATATCATTCTTACTTTGTTTTCAGTATTTTATATATAATATATATGTATATATAATGCTTTTCATGATGTTGGAGAGAATAGTCGGGTTCTCGATTCAATAAATCACCCCAAAACACTGCTTTTTAAGCCCAGTCCTTCCATATTTAAAATAGTAATAATGCACTACCACGTTCTTGTTTTTCACACAGTTTGTCTCCTTGATTGCTTGAGAATTTTCCTGTGAGTCTATCACTAGAAAATAATGTTGTTACAGAAAAGTTACTGTCTTTGTCTCAGATTTTGCGGTTGTCCTTAAAAGCGGATTTCGCTTCTGGAACATTACTTATTACTTCTTTTATATGAGTCAATGAAACAAGTTTCAACTGTTAGATCAATGTGTGTTGATGCAATCATTACTAAGACTAATGTGTGTGAAGATCAGTTAAACTGAAACTACAGTGCTATTGTATTTCAAACTACATGTCATATTTCTAAGCTGTAGAATCCACATTTCCTTGTTTTATTTGCTTACTTTAGATTTTAGAATCTTGTTGAAAATACAACAAAAAAAACTGATAGTATTATATCTGATCTGAAAGGCGCTTCAACTGAATAATATCACAGTTTGCTCCAAGACTTCAATGCCAAGATTACGAATACAAGAAACTACCTGTTATTTCCCCTTTGGGTAACTAAGAGCTTCTCACGAATAAAACTGGCTTTTTTTCTTGGCTCACAATCCAGATTGCTTCATCACGCAGGGAGAACTAAATACTGCAAAAGCCCTAATTAAAGAAGTGGGCTGCTTTTGTTTTGTGTGCTGCTATTAGCAATGCATCTCACTGTATAAGTAACACCTTGGGCCATATTTATAAACAAGTGCATGGTGTTCTGAGTTTACACTGGAGGTTGTTGTGATGTTAAAAATAAAATAATAAAAGCTTTGCTTATAATTGTAACATAATATCATCCAACTTGATAATAATTGTATTTAAAATCTGTTGTACAATGTAAAGGATTGGGTTGGTCACATAGAGGATAATATTCAGTATTTCCAACTGATCATTCAGCAGCTCAGTTAGTACTACTGGATACACATGTCTGAACAAATTGCACTGATTGTTACATTTGTCTAAGCAAACAGATTGAAAGAAAGTTGCGGTCTCATCGCTTTCAAATCTGCCAATGGTCATCCAAGTGCACTGATGAAAGCAATGAATGGCATGTCGCATTATTTAAGACCAATTTTTATGGGACATCAGGCAATTGGTTCAATATTAATACCCCACTATTTGGAGCAATGGTCAAAGAAGAATACTTTGGCAGAATTCATCATCCTGTTATATATTCAGTATAGTCAGTTTACTTGTACTTGTCCTATAGATAAGACAGTACTTGTCCTATAGATAAGCCAGGGATTGCCTGTTCAGCAGATTTGTAATGTGGAAGCCTGGAGAGCCATTCCAAAACTAAGGGCCGATTCACTAAATGCGGAATTTGTGCTAGCGTCCGCTTCGCTCACATTGCAACACTTTGCCAGGCGTAGATTTGCCAGGACAATGCTAATTCACTAAAATCTGAAGTTGCATCTAGGGCATTGAACGCTGGCAAAGTTGCACTAGCGTTACTGCGGCAAGTGAAGTTTCGCTAGCGTTGCCTAATTTGCATATGGCTGGAAGTTAATGTTGAATGGACGTATATGTTGCAGCCAATATATTACACTACACAAGCCTGGAAAACCTTAATAAAACAAATTAGAGTTGTTATATTGCCCTACACATGATCACAGTGTATAGTTTGGGTGCCATATGTTAGAAAATGTAGGGGGGAAGCCGGGTACCCCATAAAAACTTTACGATCTTTTGCAGCCTATCACCCTGAAAAATTAAAAGTCGCCAGAGTTTTTTGGGACTTAGAGAAATTTTCAATTATTTATTTAGGAACTCCTATCTACTCTATTGCACTTCGCCTGGTCTGAGGTGGCGAAGGCAAGTCTGGCACAAGAGGTAACGTTCAGTAAAATCCGCATCTTAGTGAATTTGAATAGTTACGTCCCTTCGCCACAGCGCAACTTCGCCAGGCGTTAGTAAATCGGCGAAGTAACAAAATGACATCACACTGGCAAATTTTCGCTAACATTAGTCACTTCACCTTTTAGTAAATCTGCCCCATAGTGTTAACTGTATTGTGTTTGACTTGAGTATTTGGGGCTATATATGTGCTCAATAAAATAAGGTTGCAATGCCATGATAAACATATGTAGGAACAGACATGCCAATGCAGAATCTGCTGGGCTGTTTTATTTATCACTACATGTTTCAAGCTGTGGGATCTTTTTCAAGTGTTACAATTCAAACCAATTACAATTAGCCCCCACCCCCCCACACCCACCATAGGTGAAGTCCAAATAAAAGGAAGCCAACTGCTGTGGGGATTCCTTTACAGCCTAAAATGCAAAATGTCCAAGGTTGTGCAAATCCAAAGTAAAGTTCATTCAAAGTTTAGAGTTCAATAGGTGCATTAAAATCCATGTCTACACAAAGTTGACACTTGTCTCTAGTACTTCAATCCTGCCTACTTGAGTCCATAGTACATAAACGTGTTATACCTCAACATGAACAAAGCATGACATATTACATATAATCAAAATGATTAGCCTTTTACCTGCAAATGCTATTCTATTCAGATAAATAGACAGCATTGATCCATTTTCTTTCCAGTGAGAATGAACTGACACTGCCTATTTATCTGAATAGAATGGCATACCTGGTCCTCATGAGCAACACATGGGTAAGACACAGATTTACACTGGTAGCAAAGTCTGTTTGATTTAGTGCATATAATTTGCACAGTTAAACTTTTTTGCAGGTAAAAGGCTAATCATTTGGATAATATGTAAAATGTCATGCTTTTTCATGCCAATGGCATACTTTGTTTATGTTGTTCATGAGCTTTATTCTACAACTTTGTGTAGAAATGGATTATAATGCACCAGTTGGACTCTTTTCAACTGATTCAGTGTCGGACTGGGACACCAGGGGCCAACCCAAAAACCTTAGACCAGGGGCCCACTCTCAGTACTATTATTCTTGATTTCCTCACTCAACCTTTATTCTGCTAGTCTCTTTTCTTTACATACTATAATCCATTATTCCATCTATTTTGCCTCTTTATCTCATAGAAATAGGTAATGACCATGAAATAAGCCACATGTTTAGCAGCATAAGGGCCCACTGATACCTGGGCCCACCGGGACTTTTCCTGGTATCCCGGTGGGCCAGTCCGACACTGTATGGATTTGCAGAACCTTGGACAGTTTAAAGGCTAGGCTGTAAAGGAATCCCCAAAGCAGTTGCCTCCCACTAATTTGGTCTTCACCTATTTAGTGTTTGATTATGTTGATTATGTTAAATAAATTGAAAAATAAGTACTCTGTTGCTTTCAAGAAAAATCAAGAAATTAAAAAACACAAAATATGCTGTTTGTATAAAAATGTAATCCCCCACATTTAAATGTGGGACAACTGAGCCGGACTGAGCTGGAGGACACTGGGAAAAAACCCTGGTGGACCCGTGGACCATGACCTGCTTCCCGCCCTGGATACTGCACCCTTACCTCCCTGATCGTGGCCATAACAAGATAAAATAAGGTACCTGGAGGGGGTGTGCGAGCCCCTGAGTTTGCCCCCCCCAGTCTGACGCTGATGGCCTTAGATCATCTCAGACTATCAAATCAATTAAAATCAGGGCTTTAACAGGTTCACTAGAATTCAACATTGACACATTAAGGCCACATCAATGGACTACTCATAGGCCCAGTGGCTCAGTTATACTGTATATGAGTGCCAGCATCTACTTGTCACTGATTGCATTGGGTAGATTTGGATTTAGAACTGGAATGCGTCCTGTGTGAACATTGATAGGTAGATGCTCTGTCTGTCACTTCTTACTGAACACTGAAGTTTCCGCTACTGCCATTTATCCTTTAGTGGCGAAAATGCGATGTATACGCCATAATTATACAACATGAGTGAGTTGACATGCTCCTCCAGCTCATTTTTTTTCAACCACTTGTGCCTCCAGTTGGACATCCCAGTCATTTTTCATGCAGATTAAAATGTACGTACTCCTTTTTTACAAGTGTTTTATCACTCAAGACAATAAAAAAAAACACCAGCTGAACTATTAATGCATCTAATTAATGCTGAAAAGCAGGTTATTATTTTTAAGGACAATATAAATCATTTCAAGACCCCACCCACACCATTATTCTTTCTTAAGAAATGTCAATAAGGTGATGGCAATTTAGAAAATCAGTTGGTGGTAACTTTCTTTCCACCCATCATGAATAAAACAATGGATGGCACAATGTAGTTATGGCTTGGCATGTGCGATCAAAGCCGAGCAAAGCTTTACCCAATGTTTTTCTCTCTGTTTCCAAGAAAAAGAAATGTTAAAAAGAGACTCTACTTCTTTATGCAGAGATTTAAGAAAATATTATTTCCAGAATATTTTTAAATCAGAAGTACAAAAATTGTGTTGATACTGATTAAAACAATACCAGTTTGTTTGGCTGCACGAGGAAGCATCTGACCACAAGAGGAGACCTGTAAAGCTGTTCTTTTCTGCTTCATGTTATAAAGCTGCGGTGAATGAACAATTTGGATGCAAGTAAATGTTTCCACACATTGTATTTCTTGTGACCCGATGACAACAAATGAATCCATGTGTTATGCTCACAGATCAGGAAAATCCTTTACTGGACCAAATGTTACAATTCATTCATTGCTCTTCATTTATCTATTGGCTGCTTCCTTTTCTGAAGAGTCATGCTAGGATGTTGTGATGCTCGGATTTTCATGTAAATAAATATAGGGCTACATTTTACCATGTACTTTCTATTTTGTAATTATTTTATTATTGTAAACAGCTACAAATTAGTACTTTATTTGATACATTGCAGCAACTGCATTGTGGGGAAAAACCATTGGAGATTGCAGTAAGCATCTGCAGGAAGTAAATGACCCCTAATAGGTTTTGTGATTGTGACTTTTAAGAACTTTACTAAATATATTTTTAGAACTTTAGATTCTGATTGTATGTTAATACCATGTTTAGAAGTCCTTTTTGTTTATTTTTTAGGATATATTGGTTTGGTAGGTAGCACCATCCATTGGTAGAGATTTGAAACAAGAAGGTGGTGTGCAAGGTCAATGGTAATAATTAATAGCATAGAAAAAAGAGGAAAAAAGTATGACCCATAAGGTTGCACCTTCCCACCTCCATTAGCTGAGTTCCCAAAGCAAGAAAGTAAAACGTAACTTTTATTGATCACATTCTAAAATTAATATGAAACGAAATAAACAAAGTGTGTATTAAAATCAAGGTTAGGTGAGGAAGCTGAAATAGACTCGTGGTCAGTAGCTTGTAAACGGTGATTGAAAGTGGGAATAGTGTGGGTTTTTGAACACCAATAATGGCAATTTGCCCACACCTATCCCCACAGTATTGGAATGCTGGTGGTCCACTGTGTATATATGGAGTGGGTGTAATACAGGGTAAGGTTGGTACTGAGAATATGAGCCAGAAATGATTTATGGGCCCAAGTCGCGTCTAATTGGGGCAGTCTGTAATCACTTGATCACTATTAGGGACGAATGTCGTGAGCAATAGTCTATGTGAAGACAGAGGAATTCATCATGTTTAGACTCACACAACGTCCCTAAGAGCTAATACCATTTCTAGCTGAGCGGCGAGCAGATCTGCCAAATTGCATGTGCTGTCTGCTATATTATTCCGCCAGAATTAGCTACACATGGATGCTTAGAATGCGGATTAGACAGTTGCCTACTTTCGCCGTTCAAAACGCCTGCCTGCGTCGGCGAGGGAAGAGCAGGTCTCTATATTAGACTTAGCTGCCGGCTTGACCCCGCACCGCCCTTACTTAGTGATTCTATGAGACTGCTAGACAGAAAGTGTCCAACACACGGAGCGCTATGCGCCGTGTTAGCGTACCGGTACAGCCCAGACCACCCTTCCACCCTTCCGTTTTAGCCACCAGTTTTCCCGTGCACCGTCCCTGCCTAACAATTAAAAAAGAAATTCAAGGAGCGCCTTGGGCCCATAAATCATTTCTGGCTCATATTCTCAGTACCAACCTTACCCTGTATTACACCCACTCCATATATACACAGTGGACCACCAGCATTCCAATACTGTGGGGATAGGTGTGGGCAAATTGCCATTATTGGTGTTCAAAAACCCACACTATTCCCACTTTCAATCACCGTTTACAAGCTACTGACCACGAGTCTATTTCAGCTTCCTCACCTAACCTTGATTTTAATACACACTTTGTTTATTTCGTTTCATATTAATTTTAGAATGTGATCAATAAAAGTTACGTTTTACTTTCTTGCTTTGGGAACTCAGCTAATGGAGGTGGGAAGGTGCAACCTTATGGGTCATACTTTTTCCTCTTTTTTCTATGCTATTGTTTATTTTTTATAAGAGCCCACTTCTAGTGATAGCATTACACTTGGATCTCTCATTGTATCTTATTCTGGCAGAAACAGAGCAAAAGAAAGGAAAAATAAGACTTTCACTTCTTCTGTCTACCAAAAGCAACATCTTTACTTGAAGGCGAGGAACTGTTTTCTATTTTTTCTTGCAAATGTTTGCCATTCTTTGAGAATACATGTTTGTATGTGTACCCACCCTTTTCGAATCAGATCTCTAGTCCAAACATGATTTAAATATCCGAAGTAGTTCTTTTCTGTGAAAAAGAACAATATTGTAGAATCAATGAGACCCCTTGATGAGCTCAGTGTTCTCATTGTGTTGTGACAAGGTTGTCATGTCAAGGTTTTGCTACATGCTTAACAAATACGTGTTCTGATAGTTTCATAGCTGGTTAAACATTGTTTGTTAAATCCATAAATAAAGAAGCACAATTATTATAGCTACAACAATTATTGAGAAGAAATGTACCTGACATTGTTTGTAGATGTGCCATCCTTTCTTATCTATTGATGGAATCTCTGCATAGAGGGTTGTCAGGATTCCCAACTTGTTGCAGTTGCCAGCAAGAATATTGGTCCACTTATCAAAGCATTTCACAGGTGCCATTGCATACGAATTGGTTTGACAGCTTTGAGCAGCAACAATGTTTTCTACATATATTTATGGTTTTAAAGGGGTACTAAAGTTTAAGTAAAGAAGTAGGTTAGAAATGTTGTACATTATGTTTTGGGCTACTATACCAGCTCAAGACAACGACAGCCCTTTAGCAGTAAAGATCTGTGCCTCCAAAGATGCCCCAGTAGCTCCCCATCTTTTTTACTGCTGATTCACTGTACATGCTCTGAGCTTAGGGACTGACTCAAAATATATAGTACACATAAATGGCACAGTATAAGGCTGTTAGTAATTAATACAGATAATCAGTGCAACTACAATCAAAATGTATTAATCAGCCATGTAGCATCAGCTTATATTACAGACCAACCTCATTTTCCGCTTGATAATTTGTGACGACCCCTAAGCTTAGCTTCTCAACAGCTGCTCAGAGCCCACTGAGCATGTGAGTGTCACAGACACTTTCCAAGATGGTGACCCCCTGTGACAAGTTTGAAGTCCTGGATCATTGCTGCTATTGAGATGCTGAAACTTTAGGCTGGTTCAGTATATAAAATGTGACATTTTTCGCCATATTAATTTTTTAGGGTATACTTCTCCTTTAATATATACATGGCAATGATTTGAAAAGCAGAAGTTCCTGTTTATATTTAAAGGTATGGGATCTGTTTTCCAGAAACCCTGTTATCCAGAAAGCTCCGAATTACAGAAACGCCGTCTTCCATAGACTCCATTTATAAAAATAATACAAATTTTTAAAAAAGTATTTCCTTTTTTTCTGTAATAAAAAAACAGGACCTTGTACTTGAGCCAAACTAAGATATAATTAATCCTTATTGGAAGCAGCCTATTGGGTTTATTTAATGTTTACATGATTTTCTAGTAGACTTAAGGTATGAAGATCCAAACTACAGAAAGATCCATTATCCGGAAAGCCCCAGGTCCAGAGTATTCTGGTTAACAGGTCCAATACATGTACTATAAAACCCTTAGTTAACATTATAGAAATGGCTGACTTCATCCAGAGGCATATTGCTGTCTCCCCTGGACCTTATATATCTTTCAGTGTGTGAAATGGGGGTCTATGCCTCTTATATCTCCATCTGAAGCCTCCCCCATTGTTACTCCAGTGTTTGTTGTCTGAGGTTAGCATTCTTGTTAAGAAACTACTTAAAGATTAATGTACATATAGCTTTTCCCTTGCAAATTGTCACCATAGGACGAGTTCTTGAAAATTGCTCTTGGAAAACACTTGTCTTACTCTTTGCCATAAATGTTGTACAATATACCGCAGCATAATATGTGGGTTACTTTCCAGATTTTTTAAAGATGTTTTGTTTGAAAACATTCACAACCTGCAATATCTGAATATTAATGGAAAGCAGATATCACATTTATGGTTTTCAGAAATGGTATAAAGAAGGCTAGAGAATCTAAATTGCATCCGGCTGAAAACCACATGGTTCTGTACTAAAGGACCGATGTTTAAAATCTGTTTGTGCATCATTAGTTTCACTAGCCTCCATCTCCTCTGGAATATGCTTTCAAACAATTAATAAGAGAAAGCTCCAGTGTATTTCTTGCTGTTTGATAGCTTGAAAGGAAAACAAACGAGAGCTTTGGAAATGATTCCAAATTTACAGCGTATGTTCTTTATTATACCGTAAGGATTCCAGATCTCTTTATTAGTTTGAATTCCTTGCAAGACATAACAATTTTGGCAGTGTGGGCGTAAATATATATTCAGCTTAACTGAGCCACTGAATGGGCTATGGGTCCATTTCCCACATACTAAAGTAATGTTAGTGTATATACAGTATGTTACCAGATTATTCTTTAGTTGTTGTACCTATTTGTATTCACTAGGCTGCCTCTCTGGAATCAGGCACAATGTAAAATCCCATCATGTGGGAAACACCTTACCAAAATACATCACAACTACTATTATAGAATTAGGACAATGACATTTTCCTTAGGCAGCTATCGAGGATGTTAATCTAAACATTTATATAAGAGATTGTTCTGGGCAACAGCTGCCCCCAAATAGAATATTATATAGGAGGTTGAAAAAGACACACCTATGAATTGCAAATATCTGAAGCTGACTCCAGTGTTCTTTAGAAAATCAGAAAATATGCAAGGTAACAGTTTACTGTATGTAAAAAAAAACAAACAAGGCAAAAAAGGGATATAAAAAAAGAGTTGACTCTCCATAGATCCACAATATATTTTCTATGCAATGGAGACCATTGTACTACATACTCTATATAGGATTTTACTAATGCTTCATACTGTAAGTGGCCATTTACCACATGCTCCTCCTGCAAGTCTATACCGATTTTACTATGGAAAACGCCTTGATGGCAGCTGTAGCCTGGTATTGTTTTCTACTAAAACTGCAAATACTTCACCAACATGGATTTGCCTCCAGGTATAAGGAGCCTGCATAGAATTAGATGTAAATGCATAAATATACAATTATCTACACTGGATCTTATCTACTATTTGAATACTCAGTTTGTCGATACACAACTGCAAGATTCTACCGTAATAGCCAAAACTACGCTATGCACATGGCTTATTGTTAGTTTTGAATAGTTCTTCATGTGCATCTGCTTTGTATTATCTTCAATACAAGTTTTTCATTAAACATATTGAAGCTGACAGTCATTTTGGTAGAATAAATGGCAGTTTCTAAGATGCAGTGGTTAGCATAGGCTGTATTTGCATCTCCATTGTTATAGGATGTTAATCTCTTTTTAATGGAATTTAACAATCTAAAGCATCTAGTATAGACACCTGCCCTTATTATGGCCATACATGGGGCTGATGAAGGCTTCAGTCTCAGCCACTCCAGAGTGAGTTGGCCCTGCAGGTCTGCCAAATGATTGGCCCATATGAGTGGCCAAATTGGGGCAGATCTTTAAGGGGCAGATTTATCATGGGTCGAATTTCGAAGTGATAAATACTTTAAAATTCGACCCTCGAATTGAAATACTTCGACTTCGAATATCGAAGTCGAAGTATTTTTCACCGAATTAGGCCATCGTACGATCGAAATTGAATCATTCGATCGAACAATGAAATTGTTTGTATCGAACGATTCGAACGATTTTAGCGTACGCTCGAACAATTTTACTTCCATGTGTAAAGACTTAGAAAAATGGTCTAGAAGGTCCCCATAGGCTAACATAGCACTTCGGCAGGTTTAATTTGTATTGAAGTCAATGTTTTTTTAAAGAGATAGTACTTCGATTATCGAATGGTCGAATATTCGAGCGATTTTACTTCGAATCGAAGTCGTAGTAGCCTATTTGATGGTCGAAGTATCCAAAAATTACTTTGAAATTCGAACTTTTTTAACTTAACAAATTCACTCGAACCTTAGTAAATCTGCTCCTAAATGTATGGCTCACTTAAATATAGCTTGTTAAGAGGGGGTCCCAATTATTAACCAATTGGCCATCTGGGGAGTCCTGCTAACAATAGAAAGGGGCCCCAATAAAAAATCAAATGTTAATGCATAGCCACACCCCTGATCCAGCCCTCCCATCATACTAAAACATTGCTAACAGTCCAATCAAACCCTACCAACTCTTCTGCAAGCCCCCATCATGGCTTGTGAATGTCACTTTTATGTCTTTTGGGGTCAAAGGGCTCCTGACAGTGTCCTTGACAATCGTGTTTTTGGCTGTGTAATTTGGGATAAATGAGTGAGCAAATGTATTTCCATACAGTTAGAGCAGAACTTCAAAAAAAAAAAAAAAGTTTGTTTCTGTGGAAGGAAATGTACCTGGATGCTTCCACGTTGCCTAGTGACTCCTTTAGTAAAAAAGGCAAAGTATGTGTTATTTTTTTAGATGTATTTAAAATGCTTTTAAATTCCACTGCTCATTTTTTGCTTGATAAATGTTACCCGTGTACATAGCCAAAAGTCAGTCAGTAACAAGTAGAGAAAAACAGCATCATTTTATTTAAAAAATTATTCTTATAATGAATCAATGAATTGAAGTCCTATTCACAGCTCTGTAAAGTGAATAAAGGAGGCCAAATACTGGATGGCCAATGCTGCTCCTCCCTGGGGGGTGGCCTAAAGGGGGTGGGCTATATCAGATGGGATATGGGGCAGATATACCCCTGAGTATGACAGACAGAAACAAACTAATTACAAATGATTGAAACTAGATACATAAATAGCAACATGAGGTCAAAAGGACCTGCACGTGACAGCTTACAATCTACAATTGACCTTTTCTAAATCTGTCTCTTTTAGGAATTAATGTTACCAAAAATATGTTATTTTGAAGGTGGCTGCGTAGTGTCCATTGTTATTAGCAAAAGTGATTTGTGGCCTAAGACACACCTGTGATGTGTAAGAGGAAGTGTGACAGCTCTGACATTAACTGGCTGACCTTTAACTCAGCTTTTACAATCACATGAATATTTACAAATCAGTATGGCAAAATGTGTTTTCATTTGATATATTAGCTGACTTTTAGCTTTGTTGTAAATCCATCCATTATACCAGGACATTAGGGGGCAGATTTACTAAGCTCGAGTGAATTTTCGAAGTTAAAAAAGTTCGAAGTCATTTTTTGGGTACTTCGACCAATAGGCTACTATGACCATCGACTTCGATTTGAACGATTCGAAGTAAAAATCGCTCGACTATTCGACCATTTGATAATCAAAGTACTGTCTCTTTAAAAAAACTTTGACTTCAATAATTCGCCAACTTAAAACTGCCGAAGTGCTATGTTAGCCTATGAGGACCTTCAAGTTTTTTGGTTTCGAAGGAAAATCGGAATACGATCGTACGATGAATAAAATCCTCCGACTTCGAATGTCGGAGGATTCTATTCGATGGTTGAATTTCGAAGTATTTTCCACTTCGAAATTCAACACTTAGGGGCCGATTCACTAAGGGTCGAATATCGAGGGTTAATTAAACCCTCGATATTCGACTGGGAATTAAAATCCTTCGACTTCGAATATCGAAGTCGAAGGATTTAGCGCAGATAGTACAATCCTTTGAATCGAACGATTCGAAGGATTTTAATCCAACGATCGAAGGAATATCCTTCGATCAAAAAAACTTAGGAAAGCCTATGGGGACCTTCCCCATAGGCTAACATTGAGTTCGGTAGGTTTTAGCTGGCGAACTAGGGGGTCGAAGTTTTTTTTTAAAGAGACAGTACTTCGACTATCGAATGGTCGAATAGTCGAACGATTTTTTTTCCTTCGATTCGTAGTCGTAGTCGAAGGTCGAAGTAGCCCATTCGATGGTCGAAGTAGCCCAAAAAACACTTCGAAATTCGAAGTTTTTTTACTTCGAATCCTTCACTCGAAGTTAGTGAATCAGCCCCTAAATAAATCTGCCCCTAGCTGTTCTATTAAAGCCAGTTTATCAACCAGTAACATAGTTTGGTCAGCAGTAGGCAATTTGAAAAATAAACTCCCTAGAAAAACAGAAAATAATTTTGCACACTACTACAGAGTGAGTTACATTTACAGTTACTTACTGTTATAGTGTGAGTTGTAGTTACAGAAGTTACCCAGTATCTTCTGCTAGAACCTTACTCTCATGGGGTTTGTGCTGTTCCTCAACAAAGTATTGATGAATGCCTTCAATAAATAAACTGTTTATTTTCGTAAATCTCTTATTGCCCATGCTATGCAGTAACTACATGCTGTATTTTTAGTAATAAATTGACAGCAAGCCTCTCGATCACATGCACCAAAACATTTCAAACATCTGCAGCTGCGCTCATTGCTAAAGTTCCAAGCCGCATTCCTGACGTGACTCACACATTTGAGATGTGGCCACAAAACTTACAAATAAGGAATGAACTTGCATCATACTTCAGGAATAACATTATTAATAATAATAATAATAATAATAATAATAATAATAATAATAATAACTATTCTTTATGTTTATGCCTTTCTTACAGTTACTTGCAAGAATATAAAAACTGAAATTAAAGTAACCTAAAATGTTGTTGCATTCAAATTGAATTCATTGTGGTTGTTTAACCCTTTTAATGCTGGCTATGATGGCTAGCTCCATGGATTTCTAGCTAACATTGGAACCCAGAAAAGTTCATGAAGTTTCACTAGGAAGAAAGTAACGCTAGAGAAAATCTGCAAATTCACACTAATTATTGCTGGGTAAAGTACACCAGCATTTTGATAAATACGCATATTTGTTGCACAAAGTATGCCAAAGTTTCCAGAAGGGAAAATTCGTAGGTAAGTAAATATGCTCCATGGTATCATTAGTATCATTCTTCCCTCCAATTCTGACTACCATTTGACGGGATTCCTTTCTAGCTGGAGGATGTAACATCTCTCTGAGTTCCCAATGCCTTTTAGTTTCCTTGTCTGGACTATGAAAGCATTTAGTTTCAATATAAGTGATTTAGATGTTTACAGCTAAAGGAAACCTTTTAACAGGGACCTTAGAGGTGGTGCAACCCCCACCCTGCATATTTTGGGTGTCACACAATAAGAAAGTCTGCTTTTAAAGTCACCAAAAGGTATTACATTTACTTTGCAGAAGTTACAGACCAAGTAAACAATAAAAATAAATATATTATAATAATAAATAAAAATAATAAATAAAAATAATAATGATTAGAAATGAAAGCACAATCACTTTCTGCAGTTATTCAGATTTGTCATATACAAGAATCACTTATCCAATGTACATTATATTTTCACCCTAGCAATGCAGTTCAAGCCTAATTTGCATCATTCTCTCTCATATTAAGACCTTGACTATGGGGATACTTCCAAGCTTCTATCAACACACTACTGACGGCTAACTCACAAAGGATTAACCATTTCCAGATGGGCTTCCTTCATAAGATGTAATGTATCCCTTTCAGTTTCACAACTTACATATGAAAAATGGTTGCTGGGAAAATGCAGGTCCAAACAAGCGTCTGTTTAAAATACATCCTTAAAATGTATTGCTATTCAACTTTACCTATCGTTATCATGGGAAGGGAGTTAGGAGAATTACCTTGAGCATATTCTGCTTCATACAGGACATAAAGTTCTCCATAAATATATTAATGGTCATACTGTATACATTACTTGCTGTTATTCCTTTGTATAGCTGGAGTGATACTTTATCTTTTCCCATCCCTCCATCAGTTAGTTTTCATTAAAATTATGAAAGCAGACATCTGATGGTTTGCTATGAGCTATTGGATTTATTGTTTATTTTAAAACATAAACCAAATTATAAACATATGTAACCCTTTTCTAGCATTAGTATCTAGTACAAGATTATACTCCAACATTCACATGGTGCCAAACTGATGGTGATCAGGCAGACCAGGGAACCACTTATTGTATAATATTCATGGGAGAGACTGGAAGCTTGGTACTTGCACAATGCTTTTAGGAAATAATTTATTTCAACGCAGATATAACTTCAGCAATAAACATATTGGAAACAGGCTAATAACATTCCGGCAACAGGGACACTGTCTAACTAAGTAGCATAATAGGAACAGGCTATTTGACTGACCCAACAATGGACGAATTTTCGACTGTGAAGGCTTTGCCACACCGCACCACTTTGCCAAGCGCAAAATCGCTACCACTATGCTTATTCCCAAATGCGAAGTAGCTTTTCGGCAGCCAAACGATGGCAAAGTTTCACTAGCGTTAATTCGTCAGCATGAGCATTTCAAAGCAAACTTTGGCTAACATTCATTTCTGCTTAGTGAAACTTCGTTAGTACACTTGCATTTAGGTCAATTGGCATAGGGCAGGTACTTATAGGTCGTATTTACTTCTGTAATAGAGATGTGGGTGCAAATGCTTGAAGTGGCCACTTATAATTAAAAATGTCCCAGGAAACATAATAAAGACAAAAGAGATCCTTTAAAGAGAACTAAAGCCCCCCCATTGGCAAAGGTCCTCACTGGCCCCCCTCCACTGGCCTGCCTCCCCCCTGCACAGTGGTACCCCAGATTTGTGTCCCCTCTAGAAATACTGACCGCACATGCAGTGTCAGCGCTGCAGAGCTCACGGGCCCCATCTTCCGGCACATTGGTATTCTTCCTTCCCTTCTGCAATTTCAGTTGTCATGAACCGTAAGATTGCTCCAACTGCTCACTTTACGAAGAATACCTAATAAAGTGCTGACTATGGCCCATGAGATCCGCTGCACTGACTCTGCATGTGCAGTCAGTCCCACTTAAAAATATGAAAAAAAGCTGTTTTATGAATTTCCAACATACAGTAAATGATGTCACCGACATAAGACTGAGGAGGATGTAGCTTTATCTTATCAGTTCGCCAGGTCTAAGCTGGCGGAGGAAACTCTGGTGAAAGAGGTAATGTTCTGAAAAATTTGCATTGAATTTGCAAGTAATGATCGTGCGCCTGAGCAAAAATATGACTGGCAAAAGGGTGTGAAACTGCGCTAGCAACAATCTCTTTCGATAGCGAATTTTCCTCTACACCTGTTAGTAAATTGGTGATGTCCCTGTGGATGGGATTTCTGGCGATTTTGCCCTTTAGTAAATCTGCCCCAATGACTACAGATGGGTTAATTTTTAATAATAATAAGTCTCTTCCCAATACCTCTCCCTGGAACAAATCAGCAGCTCTTATGCAGTAGTCACAAGACATGATCTGTTTTCACACAGGGGCCACACGTTTGTAACTCTGCTAATATTCTAGTGGCGGCCTACTCACTGGTATGCTCATGGAGTATTAAATGCAGTTCTGCAGTTCAGAACCATTACATCTACAGCATCATTCAGCTTGGCAGGCAGTTGGTTGTTCTCACTTCGCTCATTGGGAGAAGCTTACTGGACAGTTTCTCAGGCTCCATTTCCTAGCATCATTCAGACACAGGCACCTCCTGGCCAATCTGAACGTTTCACTACTGGCAACCTAGCCAGATGCCATAACCGATGGGCTTGAGGACCTGGCAGGGCACCCCGGGTAGGATGGCTAGAGGACTTCCAGAAATGGGGATGTCTCCTCTACTCCAATACACAGGATAGTATTTAAAAAACTAATAAGGTATGAAATTAAACTCATAATATTTCATTAAAGTAAAGAAAAATAAAGCATTTTGCAAAAAACCTCCAACCTTATTTTATTATTATTAACAATAAATAACATGTATTTATAGAGCGCCAACATAATGTGCAGCGCTGTAAAGTAAATGTGTTTATATAACTAAATCACATGAATCACATAAGAAGAACAGATGGAGTTACATACATCACTTCCAATACAGGTACAAAAGGTGAGGAAAGCCCTGTGCAAAAAAGCTTACAATCTAAAGGGAAGGGAATAAGACACAAGGTGTGGGAGTGGGCAAGATCAGAATGAAGTGGGTGAGATATGTGGTACTACATGTGGTATTGCATTTGGTAGTAAAGCAGAGTGTGGGTAGGCTTCTCTAAATAAGAGTGTTTTAAGAGATTTCTTGAAAGCAGAAAGGTTGGGAGAAAGTCGGACAGACCGTGGGAGAGAGAGTTGCAGAGGAGGGATGCAGCCCTTGCAAAGTCTTGAATGCCAGCATGTGAGGAGGTAATGAGAGAAGAGTTCAAGAGCAAGTCAGTAGAGGAGTGTAGTAAGCGGTTGGGTGAGTATATAGAGGTGAGATCAGAGATGAAGGATGGGGCAGAGTTAGAAAGTGCTTTGAATGTCAGGGTTATTAATTTGAATTTTATTCTGAAAGGTAACGGAAGCCAGTGCAGGGATTGACAGAGTGGCATGGCAGAGGAGGAGCGGTTGCTGAGGTTTATAAGCCTGGCGGCAGTGTTCATTATGGACTGGAGAGGTGACAGTCTCTGGCAGAGAAGGCCAATTAATAAAGAATTACAGTAGTCTAGACGTGATATGAGAGTGAATAAGAATTTTGGCAGCATCTTGGGTGATAAATGATCGTATTTTGGATATGTTCCTTAGGTGGAAGTGACATGATTAATTAAGTGACTGGATATAAGAAGTGAAGGACAGGGCAGAATCTAGGATAACCCCAATGCACCAGACCGGGAGAGACGGGGTGATAGTGGAATTGTTAACTACAATAGATACTTCCAGAGGAAAGAAAACCATTTCTGTTTTAGAGAGGTTTAATTTATTTCTAATTTGTTTTTTCTCTCAAAATGTCAAAATAGGAACATTGTTCATTTTTTGATTAATTTTTTTGATTCATTTTCCATTTTCTGTTTTGACCACTTTGGGCAATTTCCAAACAAATTAAACCCATGTTGTTAAATAAGGGTAATTTTTTTCCAGAACAGAACACTTATCTGCAGTTCAAATTCAGCAAATTCAGGACAGCAATCATATGTGTGTCTCTTCTGAGTGCAGGATGAAGCATTGTTATAAATGTGAATTGGTTCCTTTACAACAACAGCAGTTTTGTTTTCTTAAATATCTTGATGGAGGCCTTATACAAAAGAAAAATAATATTCACAGCTTCAGGCCTCAACCTTCCTCCACCAAAATTTAAAACAAGTTAAAGTGTCAGCACAGTTAAAAAGAAAAGTATATATATTTTCTTAGAAAAATAAATAATGAAGAGCCAAAATAACACAGACATAAAGGAGAAAAATGGCCGACGTTGTTTGGTTTAAATATTGAATTTAACAGATAAAAGCATATTTACTATTATTTAGTATGGAAACCCATGATTTCTCTAATTAACCTCTTTAGAGAAATCAGATGGTGTCATGCCTTTGTGTAAGTTTCATCTTGAAAAATGTCAGGAATAATAGAGTTGAAAGAGAAATAGCAATGTGTGATTTATTTTTCTGCTGTTCTAAAGTTATTGTAATATAGTTTATTTTGTATATTAGAACGTTAATAGGAGACATGTTTAGGGCTATGGTAATCATGTGTACTAGCTAAGTAGGAGCAGTATGTGAAAATTAGAATAGTTGTATCAGTAAATATTGGTACCAATCTTGACCCAACTTGTAGAGTAAACTCTTATGAACTAGATGAAATACCATTCTACCAAGGGGATCTGGGAGAATAGCCTATAAACACGAAGCATAATAAAAAAGTTAGCTTTGCCTATATATAGTTGATGGCAGCCTCCACTACACTTAGCTGTAGCAGTCTAACACTGGCTACCAACTAATAATATTGATTTTACATTTTGCATAGATTATGTACAGGTATGTTATCCAGAATTCATTCAACGAGGGGTTTATTCTCAATTTGAATTCCATCTCCAGTAATCAGACAGACTCAAGGTAAGTAAAACCACACTAGAATGTAACATAAGACTTTGTATTTCATAGCACAATGGTTATTATATCGCATGACATAATGGCCCCAGCAAACGTGTGACACAGAGGAACCAGTATTGACAGACAGAATTTATTTCTATGATACATTGGAACCATTTATATATGATACAGTGACCCCAGCATTTAATGATGCAGAGCAGCCCTATCATTTTGTGTGAACCAAGACATAGTTGCTCCAGTATTTTATGGCATAAGATTATACTTATCCTATCATGGAATATTCCACACAGATAAAAGTGAAGCACATAAATGTTTTATTGTGAACAATATGTATAATTAACAATGGTGTACATTTAATATTTTTCTAGGCTGAAGTTCAAGAGCACTAAGGGGAGCAAGAACATGTCGATTAGTACTCATGTATGGAGCATTTCTGTCCAGGGAATGGCTTCCACCTACATTCCTGCTACATAAAAAAATCAAACTGGTAAAAGAATGGGAGCAGGGTTCTGCCCCTAATGAAATGCTGCTAAACACAGACAGAGCTATTTTCATCATGACACCTGCAAGTCTATAGGCTCTGAAACAGACCAATTTGGCAATTTGGTGAGCAATTTTGTTATGGAGGAGGACATTATGCAAAGTGGAAAAATGGCAGACTGCATTTGTTTTTGCACTTAACACTATCATGGGCGTCATAAATGACCCCTAATATCTTTATGATGTTTATTTTCTTAGCATTTGATGCAGTTGTGTTGTTTCTCTGTTCTTTACATGATATATATCTGTTCATGGAGCCCAATGACCCATGAGTGCTGTATTGGTCTGTGCCAATAATAGAAATAAAGGTGTTTTAACTATATTAAACACGTGCTGTCCAGAGTTGGATTGTACAAAAAGGATTCAATATGGTGCTGACTTCAAGACTGCAGTACATGGAGCCCAATAACCCCTAATGGAATGGAAGGAAGCAGTGTATGACAATGCTAGGAGAGCTGGTCCTCTTTTCTGGGTATTGATTGACAGGGAATCCCTTGGTTAGCACTTAAGGGCAGACCCGAAAGTTACCTGGCCAGTTGACTTCAAGCGGGATAGAGGATCAGGAACACAGCAGTAGCCCTGCCTCAATCTCTACTGCTGGGTCAGAGAGGTGGTTTTGTTTCACTTGGTGGGGGATGTCCTAACTCTAAGTCCCAGGAGTTGACGGGCAGTGGGGTGAAGGTCTTAGTCAGTCCTATGGGAAAAAAATTGCTTACTTGTAATAATAAGACGGCGGGGACGACCTCCACCTCGACTGCGGGAACAACCACCACCTCCTCTTCTGCTCACATTCTCACTTTTAGGGCTGGCTGCATCCAAGTAGAGGAGGGCTCCTCCTGAAGTGAATGGCGGCTGTTCTGGGCTTGAGTTGGATTTACTGATGTGTGCAATTTCTGGTCAAGTTTGTCTGTCAGTGACATGTGGATTCCTTTAACTAAATGAAACACTAAACAGGCACATTTGGGCACCATAGGCCTTAGGCCAAACAACTATTTAAACCATTTATTCATGATGCAAATCCCATGTGGGGTTTAAACTGTTAAACATAAAAACATTTTTAAGTGATACACTTTACCACTCAAAAAAAAATGTTATTTTAGAAATCAGTGACATTGTTATTAAACATTAATGTTACTAAATGTGTAATGGTTTCCTGAGCATGGAATCAATAAATACATCTAGGTTTACATTTTCCGTGAATTCAGCAGCTGAAAAAAATGAAAACATTTTTTACAAAAATAATAGTGTGTTCCAGATTAGAGTATCCATAGCTAGAATTTCATTGGAATTACTTTTAACCAAATATGCCAGTTCCTTCATGCAAATTCTTTATATGAAATTGGTTACTTAATGAAGTGCATATTTTACATTTAGAAGGTGTGCATTACAAACAATAATTTTACACAGGTTTTAAATCTTAAAGGGGACCCGTCACCCAAAAAAAAAATTCCAAATCCTATTTTATCACATTAGTCAAGCAAAATGAACTTTAATTACACTATATAAATTATTTGAATCTTGTTTCCTTCAGTCTGGGAATTCATAATTATAGCAAGCAGGAAGCAGCCATTTTGTGGACAGTTTTATTAAGGCAAGTCTTGTATCATCTCAGAATCTTGTTTATGCACCAGAATGGGGGACCTGATGCCCATTTCCTTGCCCTGACTACACAATTAAATGGTAAAGAGAACAGGGGAATGTGGGGAGAGCAGTGACATCTAGGAAGTGCTGAGTGGAAAGTGAAAGTAATTGTCTGCCCCACCTCTATGCCACTGGCATAGAGGAGGGGCAGACAATATTTGATTGACAGCTGAGATTTTTAAATGAGCTTACAACAGCTTTGAATGCTTTAATGAAAAATAGAAATTGGATTTCATGTTTAATTTGAAAAGGACTTTTATTATACAGATTTTTGTGTCTGGGTGACAGGTCCACTTTAAAGTGCTTGAGAGTGCTGACTCTTCTGTGCTGACATGAAAGTCCCAGAGAGGCAGAATAGCAGATACTACAGGGTTACATGTAACCGTAAGGGAAAAAGTAGTTGTATTGTGTGGTGCCAGTTGCCACCTCAGCCAAAATGTAAATCTCCAAGGCTGGCACTCTAAGGGTTAATATGCAGTAGATTCCTACAATTGGTAAATACTTGCTTTTAAATAAAGGAAAGGGCTTTTTTTTTGTCTTTTTTCTAATGCTATTGTAATTCGGCCTTTTGCAACCTAACACAAATATTTGTACCCGATGATGGAGGTGCAAATATTTAATATTTTGTTATGCCTTATTTAAAAACAGAATATGCAAAGTTATTATCATTTTAAAGGGGCAGTGTTCCCTCCTGTTCACCATGAACTCAATGACTAGGTTTGTGCGCAACATACTTTTTATCTAGTGCTTTATTTAGGAAAAATCTGTTTTTTGTTATTTTTTAAGGTAAACATGACAAAAGGAAAGAATTATGCTACTCCATGTTTGTTCCTTGTTATATAGCTAAATTAGATTACCAGTGCACAGATAATCACACTTATTAATAGATTTTGTTTATCTGTGCACTGGTTATCGAATTACATACCTTGCAAAAACCAATATTTACTTTTCCGGTTAGCATGCAAAATAACAAAAAGCATAGAATTTTCAATAGACCAGAAGTATTTTAAGCACAACCTTTATGCATACATAAATGTTCTTCTAGATGTCCTTGGTATACGTTTGTTGTTTTCTGCAGGAAATTCTTCTCTACCAATAGGGTAGGGGTAGTCTGTATTATCCCCTATACCAGGGGTTCCCAAACTTTTTTAGCCGAGAGCAACATTCAGATGTAAAAAGAGTTGGGGAGCAATGCAAGCATGAAAAATGTTCCTGGGTGGTGTAAAATAAGTGCTGTGATTGGCCATTTAGTAGCTCATATGTGGACTGACAGCCTACAGGAGGCTCTGTATGGCAGTACACATGTTTTTTTATTCATCCAAAACTTGCCTCCAAAGCAGGAATTTAAAAATAAGCACCTGTTTCAGGCCACTGAGAGCAACACCCAAGGGATTGGTGAGCAACATGTTACTCACAAGGCAATCCTTGGGGATCACTACCCAATACATTGCATGGGTGTCTGGGATTCCCTTTGATCGCCTTTCTTATCAACTGCCTTATTATCTGGTTAATAATGATTAGATGCCATGGCAGAACCCCAAAATAGTTGCATATCTATGCAAGGACTCCGCCTGATTACCAGTGTGATTGGGGAAGATTGTGTGATGGTTGCCAAAGACCGCTGGCCATATCCTTGTACTGAAATGGTTCCTAAATATACATTAATACTTACTCACTTTCTTATAAGTTAAAACTATAGGAAGCATGGATTTTATGAATAAGAGGACAATATTACCGCTTTTCACAGTGGGTCTGGGTGCTCAGCAAAGGGGAGCAACACGCACAGAAAACTTGGATAGCGGGCAGGCACCACTCCGGAACACCAAAATCAGTCAGTCAGTAGAATTCAAGAGCCAAATATTTAAATAGTACAAAAAGTCTTTATTTTACATTATGTATAAAAAATAAAAGCCTGATGCTTTTCGTGTCCCCCAAGGACACTTAATCACAGCCTATGATTAAGTGTCCTTGGGGGACATGAAACACATCAGGCTTTTATTTTTTATACATAATGTAAAATAAAGACTTTTTGTACTATTTAAATATTTGGCTCCTGAATTCTACTGACTGACTGATTTTGGTGTTCCGGAGTGGTGCCTGCCCGCTATCCAAGTTTTCTGTGTGCTAATCACTTTCTTACCAAATAGTCACATCCATGATATTCTGGGAGTGTAGAGTCCTGAAATAAATAAGAAGTAAGCCCTTAACATTAGATTCTCCTCCTTTGCCCTGTATTAGTATCTATTGTTCTAAAATTAAAAATAGCTTGAATATAAGATTTCAAAATCATGTGCAATTGGCTCACCAGTCTTCGAATTGTCATTTCAATCCCAAAAAGTAAAGTTCCTCTACAAAAATATTAGGTTATCAGAAGAAAAAAACTTGATAACCAGGATGGACTGACTCAGGGACCATATCAACCCAGTCTCACGTTGTTCCATGTTGAAGTAATGGTTTCTAGTACTTGATGTCTCTGTCTTCTTTAAATAATCTGTACACCACCTACCATGGAGTGAGGGATTTAAAGGGAGGTTTTCTTTTAATCTGAAGAATTACTCATGTGTCTGTGTGTGTATAAACATAACACATTGGGGCCAATCTGTGTTAAGCAAATGGTGATTAAATAGACCACAAATCACTGTCTCATAGCCAAACATCACCATGTAAAAAATGGCATATTAAAGGAAAACTATACCCCCCAAACAATGGTTTCTATAAAAAGATATTGCATAAAACAGCTCATATGTAAAACCCTGCTTCATGTAAGTTAATTTTCATAACAATATACTTGTTTAGTAGTATGTGCCATTGGGTAATCCTAAATAGAAAATTGCCATTTTAAAAAACAAGGACCACCCCCTGGGATCGTAGGATTCACGGTGCACACAAACAAACCATACATGTTAGGTCACATGAGCCAATAAACAGACATAAAAAATCCAGTAGCCACTTGAAAATGCTATGGAAAAACACAGTGGTCATCCATGTGTTTCCCTTTAAAAACAATTATGTAAAATAAAAGTGTTAAAATATGCATTCAGGAGGTGTAACAAAATACATAAGTTCATACATTTGTCACTTATGAGAAAAGATGAGATTTTTTAATTTCACATAAATATTGGTCAGGCATGGAGGGGCCCATATTAGACCACATTAGACTATGCTTATCAAAAATGAGAGAGAGCTCACACACTAATTAGAATTTGGTTTATACAGATCAATGGTGTTGCCTGAAAACTTTGTATGTTTGTCCAGATACAGGGCACCTCAAAAATTATCAGCTTATTCCACAAGGAATGACATTTATATCTATCATTGGGGTTGCTCTCATACTCTAAGGGGCAGATTTACTAAGCTTGAGTGAATAGTTCGAATGCAAAAATATTCGAATTTCGAAGTAATTTTTTGGGTACTTCGACCATCGAATTCGTCGAATTCGATTGAATTCGATCGAATCGAATGATTCGAAGTAAAAATCATTCGGCCATTCGACCATTCGATAATCGAAGTACTGTCTCTTTTAAAAAAAACTTCAACTTCATACTTCGCCAAATTAAAGCTACCAAAGTGCAATGTTAGCCTATGGGGACCTTCCACAGCACTTTTCTAAGTTTTTTTTGATCGAATAAAAATCATTAGATCAGTCGCTAAAAATCGTTCGAATCGTTCGATTCGAATGACTTCATCGTTTGAACGATTTTTATTCGATCGTTTGATTGAACCTTTTGTGCTAAAATCCTTCTAATTCGATATTCGAATTCGAAGGATTTTACTTCGAGGGTCAAATTTGAGGGGTTTTAACCCTCGAAATTCGACCCTTGGTAAATCTGCCCCTAAGCTCTTGTGTCTAATAATGATGCAGAGAACCGTGTGTGCCTGTTTTTTTAACTTTAAACCCTGACCCCCCTTTAGTAAATGAGTCCTTTTTTTCTTATTTCATTACACAATAGCATAAGAGTATTCCTTGGGTCACTTTGTTTATTAAAAACAAATAATATTTATGCTCAGTTTTATTTTCCCAGCAGGTGTAAAAAAAACCAAAAACAAATAACATACGAAAAACCAACTCTCATCATGTACTAAGGCCAGAACAATGAATAATAATAATTCAAACACAATATCATAGATTTCTCCTACCACTTAATGTACAATTGTTGTGGGTGGTCTAAAAAATGATTTGGAAAATCATGCTACAACAGCAATTTGCAGTTCTTAGAGTCAGATATCCAGATGTGTCAATAATCACTGAAAATTACAAACAGATGGAAACCCGTGTGGATGAAATGAAACTGACTTCCTCTTCTGTCTTGGGCTCTCACACACAGGCATGTTATGCTGCTTGTATTTCCCAGTGTGTATTAGGGTCTTCACTTAAGTACAGCCAACAGCAAGTACTGAGATTTCTGACATGCCCATCCTTAATTTAGTTCAGTTGCTCCTGTTTCTGCGCTGAATACAGATGTCAGGTATTAAATGATATTAACAGCAACACATTAAAACCCTTTCCAAAGGAAAAAAAAACGATGTATTTTATAAAATATGCACAACATATACAGCAAATTAGCTAAACAATGCTCTCATTGTTCAAAAGTAAATCTACAAGGAACATGAAGTGGGAGTAATGTCTCCCAGGAAAAACTGTGCTGGCAAAAGAATTATGGAACTACATATTGTCCCAATTATCATTTCTCTCTCTCTGGGCTTCTTGTTAGAGAATCTCTGTAGGTGGATTATTTATTTATGTTATAAATGCATAAAGTCTTCAGAGTTGGTTCTGCAAGCCCAGACATATGACCAAGATGGCTACAAGTGACCTTGAGAATGTCTGTCTTAAATAACTGATCTGTTTTCTGGCCAAGAAACACAAATTATTTTATTATGCACCAAATGTTTAAGCATATGAACTTTTGTATAAGTTTTTCACATGTATGCAGAGTGTGTATATTATCAGGACACCAATTAAGTATTAATATTAATGTATAAAGCTATTTACAAAAATAATCAGAGATAAAATGATTCTGGTGAAATTATATTTGCTTTTCTAAATTTGACCAGAAGCCTATCCATAAGTGGAAACCATTGGGGGTCTGATTTGGGTAAAACACTTATTGGCTGTGCTAGATATACTTAGAGCGATATTCCTAAGATTGTTTTCATATATCAATATGTTTTTGTAGGGTAGAAATAAGAAAGTAATTGATCATTAGCTATGATGTCTATACAAGGATTCTGAAATGTGCCCATAATACCCAAAATCGCAAACCTGTGCTGTCTCACCCTTGTTATCTCAATCATTTTACCCCCAAAAAATATTTTTCTGCTTATAAACTCCCCCAAACCCAGTCCAGCCATATACAGTATACTACAATCCACTTCCCATAGTTTAAAATACTAAATTATGACTCCTTTCTCCCTTTTACTTCTCCTCCCTTCCCCTCTCATCACCTTTTCCCCAGACCTATACCCATCATCTTTTCGCTCTTTCTCTTATTTGTTTTTCTTTTTTTTATCTTTTTTCGTGTGAGTTTGCTTTACTCTATTTTCTAATTGAAATGTTGTTGTTGATGTTGTTGAATGCAGCTCTAATATTTAAGTATTTGCCATACCTGACTCTGACTAGATTTGATCATCCTGACCTCCACGTTCGGAAGTACTGGTCTGCTCGCTGGGACGGGCCTTCCTTCCATGACTTCCAACCCTATACCGCAACCCACCCCAGACAGGGGATAGGTTAATTAACCCATTTGCTTGCCTCATTTCATGTCGAACCCTTTATCAGATAAATTTAGTACGGATCTCCAGATACTCTCCTGGAATGTGGGTGGATTAAACTCCCCACTTAAAAGACGGAAAATACTGGACAAACTAAAAAGAGAAAAGGCCCAAATTATTCTCCTACAAGAAACCCACTGGCGTAAAAAAGATAACCAAACGCTAAGGGATAAATGGTTGCAATTGGTAGTTGATGCCCCTTATAAAACTAAATCAAGAGGTGTGGCAATACTCATTAGAAACAATCTCCAATGCGAAATTCTGAAAACCTATAAGGACCGCAATGGCAGATATATAATGCTGAACCTTGACATCCATGGCACTGTTTACACTATCGTTAATATTTATGCACCGAACACTGATAACAAATGTTTTTTTACAGATGTGTTACAGCGATTGAACTCCTGGGGGGCCGCGAACATCATTCTTGGTGGCGATGCCAATGTGGTTTGGGATGACGCCATAGATAAATCACGTAACTCCACTTCACATTCCCGAACCAGGGCTAAACCGTTACATAACCTGTGCGATGTTCTACAACTGTACGACACGTACAGACACTTGCACCCGCTATCGATTGATTACACTTTTTACTCGGGCGTACACAATACACACTCAAGGATTGACTATATTTTTTTGTCGCAATCATTGCTTCCAACTTTATCCACGGTTCAAATAGGTAATATAGATATCTCTGACCATGCCCCCGTCTTTGCAACCATTAAATTGAAGGTACCACAGGCCAGATCTAACAGCCAATGAGGACTTTCAATTATTTTTAAAAACCAGCTGGGCGAATTATATCGATGATAACATTGACCATTGGGACAACCCGCAGTTATTATGGGCGGCGTCTAAACCAGTGTTACGGGGACAGATAATCTCTTATTTAATTAAACTAAGGAAGAGTTATGAGGTGAAATATGACACTTTACGAAAACTACTTACTAAACATTATATAGACTTCAAAACGACCAACACACAGGAAGATAGAAATAAATACAAAGAGACGAAACAACTTTTTGACACTTTATTATCCGAAAAAGCTTACAAAACTCTTAGTCATACTGCAAACACTTTCTATAGACATGGGAACAAATCAGGTAAACTTTTAGCACAATTGGCCAAACGCAACAGTCGACATACGTTTATTTCCAAACTAAAGACGTCAGATGGATGGGCGCATGATCCTAAACAAATTTCCAACATACTCACAGACTATTTTAAAAACTTTTATGACAGTTCTGCGGATGATCCCCAGGATGGTTTACGATTTCTTAGAGAAGCCAACTTGACCAAATTGACGGTCCAAGACAGAGAAATCTTGGACGACCCTATAACGGAAAATGAAATATTAGACACGATTAAACAGTTAAAAAACGGGAAATCACCAGGACCTGATGGACTTACCGCAGAATTTTATAAACAATTGGCTGCTGACATAACTCCTATATTAGTCACGTTATACAATGATACACTAAAAGGTGAACCTCTATGGCACGAAGCGAATGTGGCTAGAATAATCTTAATCCCTAAAGAAAACAAAGATCTTACTGACCCAGCCTCATACAGGCCTATTTCACTTTTGAATCAGGACATTAAAATCTTAACGAAAATTATGGCGGATAGGCTACAACGAATACTACCCCACATACTCACCGAACATCAAGTAGGTTTCCTTAAAAATCGTCATCCTGTACAGGCACTTCGGAAGATTATATCGGCTGTCTATTATAGTAACCTGGAAAAAAGAAAACACGGCATGTTAATTAATTTGGACGCAGACAAAGCTTTCGATAGGATAGCACATACACACCTCCAACGTATATTGAAATTCCAACATTTTGGCCTAAACATATTCAATCTATATAAAAATCTATATTGCGAGCCCACTTCGTTCCTGACTGTAAATAACTTAAACACCGACAGATTCCTAATCAAAAGAGGTACACGTCAAGGGTGCCCTTTGTCGCCCCTTTTCTTTAATATCGCAATAGACCCCTTAATAAAGCATATAATCCAAAACACATCATTACAGGGTATCCGAATTGGACACACAACATTGAATGTCATGGCTTTCGCAGATGACATCTTTTTATTTCTTGGACAACCAAAAACTGATATTCCTATAATACTACATATAATACAGAGATTCGGAGACGTAGCAGGGTTCAAAATTAACTTAAGTAAATCGGAAGCACTTCAACTTCACCACTCAGATCCCACCGACTGGCTTCCTCACTTCCCCTTTAAAAAAAACAAAAACCACATTAAATACCTAGGAATCCTGATCCCATCGCACCATAAACATGCACTGAACATAGGGAAGGTAATTGATGAAATACAACGTGAAACACAACAGTGGAAACACTTAAACCTCACCTTTCTGGGAAGAATACACTTAGTGAAAATGATCCTTTTCCCTAAGCTTTTATATCCAATTCAAATGTTGCCATACTACATCAAACCTACCGATATTAAACGAATCAATCACATATTCCGAACATTTATCTGGAACAGAAAACGGCCTCGGCTCAGCTTGTTCAAATTAGAACAACCTAAGGCACAAGGGGGTGTCAACCTCCCCAATATTAAGGAATATAACACCGCGGCATTATTGCGGTACGCTGGCAACTGGCTTCTTAATCAAAACCAATATGCCACACCGTCCTTAGACCAATACTTAAGTAGGGATTACTCCTTGAATTACCTATTACACCTGCCTTTCGCAGATACCCTACCAGACATACGGGACAATCCCCTATTTACAGACACGTATAAGGCTTGGCACGTAACAAGGAAAAAACAGGGTTTATCGCCATACTGGTCTCCGTATTTAACTTGGATAGGGAATAAACAATTCCCGATAGGCATACGGAATCCAATACTTCTACAATGGCGCAATAACGGCCTTCACACCCTCAAAGACTTGCTAGGTAGTAACCATGCACTACTCACTCAAACTCAACTCACAGAAAAATACCCGTTTACCATTCCACACATATTTCTAAGACTGCAAATCACCCATTTTGCCACCCAGGCCATGACTCATCTATCAGATAAAGAACGAGATGACTCGCTATACAAGTTATGGAAAATCGATACCACCGCCCAGTCCACATCACGCCTATATCAGACTATACGTACAGTTATAAACTTAGATGACGAAAACGACTCGACCTTCCCATGGATCAAAAATATCCCTGACGTGACAAACTCGGATGTCTTGCAATTCCATACTAAAATAATGAAGCTACTCCCGGCAAGCAGATACCAGGAGATGGCCCTCCAAATATTACATAACTCTTACCTTACTCCAATTCGTAGACACAAAATGGGTAGTCTCTCCACTGACAATTGTTTACGATGCCACTCGCCAAAGGCAGATTTAATCCACACCCTTTGGTCTTGCTCCAAATTACAACCCTTTTGGCGTGAAGTGTCTGCATATGGCGAACAGATAGTAGGGAAACCTCTCCAACCACAAATTAAATGGGCACTATTCAGCCATACTTCAAATTACACCCAACTGGTAAAATCGGAGAAAACTGTTGTAGGTAGACTTGCTGCAGCAGCTAGGAAGGCGATATTGCAACAATGGTTGAGCCCAGATCCCCCCTCTATATTGATGGTCAAACATAAACTGCATCATATATTCCATATGGATTGGTTGGAAGCAATAGCCAAAAAGGAACAAAACACGACAAAATTCTTTGACACATGGATACTTTATATAATGACACTTCCACACCATACCAGATATCTTACGATCTACACATTTCGGCAAACTACATGGTATAACGAAGAATCTCTCAGAGAACACCCACTTGTGGTGGCGGCATCTCAATACCTCGACAACTGGCATCGTGAACAGGAACTATTGGTCTTCGCGCCCCCCGGGAGTCACCAGATAAACAGGTTATTGGCATCTTATCCATTGAGTCCCATATAACACCAATTACTGTATTATGAGCTGTATGTTTTGTAAAGTACTTACAGTATATGTTAGTGATGATACTATAGTGAACTTTGTTACCCTTACATAATGTTCACTTTTATTATTCATTTCCATGCATAATGATGACGATTGTTATTTGTTTAAATATAAATAAAAACATGTTTGAAAAAAAAAAAAAAAATACTAAATTATTGTAACAGTGTCCTTGATTATGACTCGTAGTCATATTAACTTCATAAGCTTCATAGCCTTCCATTAATCATCACCATGCAACAAAGTGATTTCTCCAAGGGGCTTCCCCAGAGAGTTCATGGCTCAATGTACTGTCAAAGCCACAAAGCCATATGAGTTATTAGTTCAGACTTTGGAGGATGCTGTCACTTAGGGTATAGGCTGGATGGTTAATCCAGTGATCCCCAACCAGTAGCTTGCAAACCACATGTTGCTCACTGACCCCTTGGATGTTGCTCCCAGTGGCCTCAAAGCAGGTGGTTATTTTTGAATTCCTGTTTTTTATGCAAGTTTTGGTTGCATAAAAACCAGGTGTACTGCCAAACAGAGCCTCCTGTAGGCTGCCAGTCCACATAGGGGCTACCAATCACAGCACTGTTTGTCACCTACAGGAACTTGTTCTTGCTTGTGTTCCCCAACTCTTTTTGCATTTGAATGTGGCTCACGGGTAAAAAAGATTGGGGACCCCCGGTTAATCAGTCAGAGTTTAGGCAAAGGTCTGGGCTGGCAATGATCTTAGCAGGCAAAAGCATCAGGAACCAGAATATTAATCAAACTAGTAATAAAGAGCACACCCAGGAATACAGAAGGACCAATCGGGCATTAATCCTGGGGTCCTTGGTGCACCCTTTTTTAATTCCACACTCCTCCGAAGCCTCCTATTCAAGCTCCCTGGCTGCAGGGGGCCTGGGAAGTATAAGGCCCCATGAGGCCCTATTTCATATACGGTTTCAATAAATATTGGTAAAATAAGTGCTGTGGAGCCCAGTAATATCTAGTAACGTCACTGTATGCGTGTGTGTGTGTCTTGTAAGCTTCATTTAAGTCATATAAGCTTCAGGGAGATATTAGATTAAGGCATGCTCCAACATTGGTCTGAGAGTTGGAACCAGTTCTTCTATTCAGAACCTGCAGCTGAATGCAATGCAGTCAGTGGATATGATTATATATTATCTTGTTCAGCCAGTCAGATCCAGTTCACCAGTGTACCTAAGGCACTTATGAAAGCTTTTATATTCACGTGATTTCTCATTAGTATTCCTGCTTGTAAAGGTTTCCCTATGCGTTATTGGCAGATACTGCACATAATTTACACACTTGACTACAATTATCGCTCCTGTGATGTGTAAAATGTCAAATAAAAAAAATTACCATAAAAGATATATAATAACTTGGAGAAAACATCTTTGAAAATGCCACTTAATGAAAAGTTGATTTAACATGAGCAAAAATAGATGCCCATTTTAAAATGGCTGACCAGTCTGTGCTACTTGCTGGCTTGTTTCTATAGGTTGCTAGACAAGTCGCATTCTTAAAGGAATGGTTTACCTTTAATAACTTTTGCTTTATTATAGAATGGCCATTCTAAGCAACTTCTTAATTGGTCTTCATTACTTTGTTTTATAATTTTTGAAATATTTGCCTTCTTCTTCTTCTGACTCTTTCCAGTTTTCAAATGGGGGTTAGGGATGTAGCGAACGTCGGAAAAAAAGTTCGCGAACATATTCGCGAACTTGCGCAAAAACGCGAGCGGTTCGCGAACGGTTCGCGAACCCCATAGACTTCAATGGGAAGGCGAACTTTAACATCTAGAAAAGACATTTCTGGCCAGAAAAATGATTTTAAAGTTGTTTAAAGGGTGCAACGACCTGGACAGTGGCATGCCAGAGGGGGATCAAGGGCAAAAATGTATCTGAAAAATCTGCCTGTGTGTGCTTGGAAGAGATAGTGTAGGGGGAGAGCTGTTAGTGATTTCAGGGACAGATGATAGTAAGTTTGCTGGCTAGTAATCTGCTTGATACTGCTCTGTATTGGAGGGACAGAAGTCTGCAGGGATTTGAGGGACATTTTAGCTTAGGTAGCTTTGCTGGCTAGTAATCTACTGTTCTCTTTAAACAACTGCCATACGTTGACCTTGTAGGCATTGTTTGCCCAGTTTTTTTGGACGCAGCCACTGAAGCACAGTTGCCAGAAAAAATATGCCATATAAATGCTGAAAATAGTCATTTTTCGCCATACGTTGACCTTGTAGACATTGTTTGCCCAGTTTTTTTGGTTGCAGCCACTGAAGCACAGTTGCCAGAAAAAATATGCCATATAAATGCTGAAAATAGTCATTTTTTGCCATATACGTTGAGTCAACGTATGGCAAAAAATGACTATTTTCAGCATTTATATGGCATATTTTTTCTGGCCTCTGTGCTTCAGTGGCTGCGGCCAAAAAAACTGGGCAAACAATGCCTACAAGGTCAACGTATACACTACTACAGCGGTGGATACGGATTACGTAAAATATATTATGGCTGCTTGAAAAAAGTCACTCCGGTGTTTTTTCTGGAGACGGTAATATTATGGATATTTAGACAGAATGTGAACAAGGTCACACAGCTAGATGGCGGGTTGAAGAAAACAGTGTGCAAATAATGCCTACAGGGCAAATAATGCCTAAAAGGTCAACTTATACACTACTACAGCGGTAGTAAAATAAAAAAAGTAAAATAAAAAAAAAATGAATATTAAAAAAAAAAAATTAAAGTTGGTGCTGCTGAACTACTAGGAGCAGCAGATTAGCACACCAGTCCCACTCCCCAACACTGCTAGACTAATAGCACTGGGCTCTTATAGTAGTAGTAGTAGAAGTAGTAGTAAAACAACAAAAAAATAAATAAAAGCAGTCCTTACAAGGACTACTGTTATTGCAGCAGTCAGCAGATGAGATCAGAAGCAGGACAGCTGCCCACTGCAGCTACATACAGAGCACTGCAGTAGAAGGTAGATTACTAGCCAGCAAAGCTACCTAAGCTTAAATGTCCCTCAAACCCCTGCAGACTTCTGTCCCTCCAATAACAGAGCAGTATCAAAACGATTACTAGCCAGCAAACTTTCAACTGTCCCTGAAATCACTAACAGGCAGCAGCTCTCTCCCTACACTATCTCTTCAGCACACACAGGCAGAGTGAAAAAACGCTGCAGGGCTTCGGTTTTTATAGGGAAGGGGAGTGGTCCAGGGGAGAGCTTCCTGATTGGCTGCCATGTACCTGCTGGTCTGGGGTGAGAGGGCAAAAAAAAGCGCCAACAATGGCGAACCCAAAATGGCGAACGTCGCGCGACGTTCGCGAACTTCCGGCGAGCGCGAACACCCGATGTTCGCGCGAACAAGTTCGCCGGCGAACAGTTCGCGACATCTCTAATGGGGGTCAATGACCCCATTTAAAAATTAAATGCTCTGTAAATCTATCTACCAGTGCATTGGTATTGCTACTTTTTATTACTCATCTTTCTATTCAGGCTTTCTGTCTCTTATTCAAATCAATGCATGATTTGCAAGGGTAATTTAAACCATAGCAACCAGATTGCTGAATTAAAATCTAAATAATGCAAAACACTACAAATAATAAACAATGAAAACCAATTGCACATTGTCTCGGAATACCACTCTCTACAGCATGCTAAAAGTTAACTCAAAGGTGAACTATCGGAGGTGATATAGGAAATGATATTCAGTTTGCTACTTGCCTAGGAACCCATAGCAACCAATCAGCAGGGCGCATTTACTGGTCCCCTGTTTAAAAACAGACATTTGATTAGATGCTAAGGGTTAGTAGATGTAGGCAAACTTAAGACGCTTTATTACATTACCCCATGAGAATCGCATATTTCACTTGAAAGTAAAAAGAAAAAGATGAATGCTTTACCCACTGTGAAATCTGGCATTGGGGTTGAATTTTACAAAATAAAATGAAAGTATGTTATTGCTTATATATGATTTTATAATGACCAGTCAATAATGAGCCAGTCATTTTGCTTCTTTTAGCTCCTGTGTAACTGAAATGATTGCGCTCAAATTGAGAAATCCTTACCACTAAGCTTGTAATTGCCTAGATGCATGATATTGTTCTATATTCAATATTACTTGTTTCATGTCTGACATTCTTGTAAAATACTGGAGATTGCCAGAGGCCTTTAAATCTGTGAAGTGAAAACTGTCACCCCACCCTGATTTTTGTCACTAGTTCACAGGTGTGGTTTGCTCTGCTTTTTTTCAGTGATTTCCCATTGTGTCTGCATTTATTTTATCTCGGTGTACAATGACAGCAGGACTGGCAAGAGTAGAAGCTCCCACATACAGCGTGGCTTTACCACTTCATGATTATAAAAGTATAACTTGAAACCCCTGTTTTTGAAAGATGTATGCACTTGCACTGGAGAAGGTGCTAACAAAACATGGCGCCAGGGAATGTGCATTCATCATTACCCTGTATTGAGGCAAATTAGGTCAAGTCAGTTGCATTTCTGTTATCCTTTACTTTTACTCTAATTAGCCTCCCACAACCTCCTTTGTACAGTGGCAGCTCCTGTACCTTGGGGCTCCGTGCAATAAATGAGGTGGGGGCATCAGCCTAACTGAAAGTTGCAGAACCACAAAGCAAAATCCTTTTAGGACCCTTAAATATTTTGAGTAGAGAACCAGTTTCAAAAATATATACTAAAATTGCCCCACTTATCTATATTTCTGTGCCTCCCTCTAGTAACAAGGTCTGCTGCCTTTATTGGTATGTCACTGTAAGATCAATCAGGGAAATGTTTAGTTGAAGGTTATTTATCTGTACATATCACAGGAACTATTGCAGGGTGGTTCATGTATCTTAAACTTTTGTGTTTTAATCTGATCATTTCCACAAACATCTTCAGTGATGAATTCAGATATTAGACTGGGCAAAGGGAAGGTGATGCCCAGGATATTGCTCATTAGGGTCACTGACAATAAATTGAAAGTCTGTCAGCATACATACAGGTGAATAAGTTAAAGATGACCACGATTTGCAGATGTTCTCACAGAGATAAAATAAATCAAAATGCTTTCTCTGGGTCCTACATAGACTGACTGTCATACAGTGACTGAGAGGTATGACCATAGTCTTTATTTAGCTATACTCAGGCAGATTTAAGCTGTCGATTCAAACACTTTCGACTGATTCAGCAACTTCTCTGCCCATATATGGGGCACTCACATAGGCCTACTCAAACAAAATCTTGTCAGATGTCAATTGGACAGTTTTGATTTTTCCATTGGAAAGAGGATCGGATCTACAGGTTGATGAAGTCCTCAAAATAACGGCCTGCATAGCAGCAATAATGATTTGATCATTGGATGGAGGTGGACATATCGATGAATGATATGCTTGTTTGGCAAGGTCATAATACATGGGCAGCATAAGTCTCCTCTCTGTACATCAGCACAGTAAAATACTAAAACTGAAATAAGGTGCACACCTAATGCCTATAAATTCTAAGCTACAAAGCACATATAACCAGCATAACCACTTACTGCAGTGCCCATTTATTCTGCATGATGTCGCAACACATTAATGTCACTGAGTTATTTGCCGATGTACTACTGATAAAGCTAGCTTGACAGTCCTTTTGTCTTCAGAGGATTACAATAGGGTACATTGAACAAAAAAGACAGATTAGTCATTCAGGGATCTATTTCTCAAATCTTACTTGTGACAAATTGATGAGCAAAAGGTTTTACATTCTTATGATTTCAGAAACCTTTATCGTTGCACCCATCTAAAGAGCTCAGATGTGTCTTAACAATTCTGTTTCACTTTTGCACCAAACCATACAATATTCTTTATAGATGTGGCTTGTAGCCACAAATACAAAAGAAGCAGGTCACTCTTAATTTTGTGTATGAATGCAACCCACCAAAGAAGATCCATTGCAACATGGGTTTTAATAGTTACAAGCCTTGTGAGCATGTCATTGTTAACAGCTGAATGGAATGGCAAAAACTGACACCTAAACTGTGCCAAGCTGGAGAGCTGCTGAATCTAAATCTAAATAAGTCCAAAAAACACATATAATAAAAAAATTAAAACCAATTGCAAGTTGTGTCAGAATATCACTCTCTAAATCATACTAAAGGTTATTTCAAAGTTGATCAGTTCCTTCAATGAAAGACATAGCTGCATTTAATTTTGAGCACATAGAATTGGGGGGATCAAATGAGCAAAGGCCACATGTTGGAAATTATCGGGGGTTTTGAGTGGATGTAGCAAAGTAGGAGCAAGTACAGCTAAACAACCTTCTTTTTACCCTTTGACTGGCAATGCAGTATAGCAGGTTGTTTATTATTTATTTTAATAAATTGAAAGCAATAAGAAATCTACTTTTTCTTTTCTATTATCCTTTTGTACACTTTCACTTTCTGGTCTTTTGTTTAATCAATTTACCTGAATAGTGAAGAACTACTTTCATTCAGTTTCAAATGCATGGTTCCATCTTCAGTAATAATTATATGGCAACCCTGACAGCAATAGATAGAAAATTAAAAATACTACTTGTGTTGTGCAACCTATCTTATTAACCTTAAACTAGACCTCTCAACCTTAAACTGCTGTTAAACTGATAAAGCGTCATTTACTTAGACAAGTGCAGTGTGCTGAGTACACATTTGGATGCAGTTTGCCATTATTTTTACCCTTAATGTGATATTTTTTCCCATAATTCCAGTATAATTGCAGCCTTGAGGGGGCAATACGGTCAGACTTATGAGTCAAGGTACTCACCATTGTATTTTGATGAATTGGATAACATTGTCATGATTACGTCAGTGTTAAAATGTAGTATACATATTGATAACCAGCATATAATGGAGATAACTTTGTAACAACTCACCCTGGTGGTCTAATCGGGGTGCAACGGGGACACCCACTGCATTCATCCTGTCCAGCCCCGCCGGTTCCATGAATGCACATCTCTTCCGGGTTTGCGGTTCGGCTGGTTCCAGCTTTATCTGGAAAGTGCCAAATGTAATGTCACTGGCCGGGAAGAGAATTTAAGTAATTAAAGAGCCATCTATGGGGAAATCATTGCCCAATGTCAAGGTCTTTTTATAAGTTACTGGGTGCTTTGTTCTGTGTATTCCTCTTGTTACTGATCCTGCCTGTCCTTGGTTTTTGTCCTGTCTGCTGCCTGTCCTGATTATTGCCTGTTTTGACTACTGTCTTTAATTCTGATAGTGTACTGCAATTCTGGTGTGTTTGGCCTGGCCTGTGACTCTGACCATTTCTATGTCTAGTGCATCTGTACCGTATTGTAACCGACCCAGCCTGGCTTTCGACTAAGTTCCTTGTTTTCTATTCTACAACAGCACGTTTGGTTCCCTTCATTGCTCAGAACTCTCTCCTTGGCCTCTAAAGGCAGAAGAGTGGGCCGAGACAGAACCTTGGGGTTAGTTCTGGGTTTGGAATACCCTGCGTTAAAAACTTATTATGAAGATGCTGTACTACAAAGGCATGCTAAGCAACACAGCCACAATCACTCCTCTATTATCAAAGCTTCATCACTAAATGAGCTTCAGATATCTCCCCCATTGTAACACTGCCTTTTACTGTTGTTAACTGCCACATGGATTTACTGTATTTGTGCCATCTTTATCTATTTAATCAGAAATGAATCAAGTGCTATCCAAGGTAACTTGATTTTCTTATTAACAAAGCTTATTGCTACAACGGCTCTTGTCTTCTGTTCTTAAAATACTGTTTCAGTCTCCAAAACAAACATATGCTGCAAGCTTGTGCAAGAACATGGACATGGTACTCAGTCTGTTAAAACTATGGTAACTAGCAATCAACAAGCTTGTTCAGCTTGTTTAAACATCCTCTAGATGTAAATAAATGTTCATAGTTTTAGAATATATAGCTACATTTTTAAAGGGGATTGATTCAAGGCTTGCATACAAAAATGAGGTGCAATGAGCATAAAAAAGGATAAAATCACAATATTTGCCCACATTTCTCTTTGCCCCCCTTGTACAACTCCTGTCTGGAGCATCAAGAGTTGCACTTGATAGTGAATTTCCTGCTTGTGTGGCATCTAAGTGGGTGCATGCGGTTGGTCATTGGCTTCCAACACATACACAAAATAACCACTATTTTGAGTTTATGTATCAGCATGATAAATAGGCCCAATATTTAGAACCGAATTAGGACTCTTTATCATCATTCAAGTGTAATATCAATTCATTTTACTTTTGAGAAGACTCAACATAGATTAAATTCAGTGAGAAAAACGTATCTCCTTATTCGGATTTTCCCATAGACGTGTATGGAGTTTTCACATGATAAACAACTTTACTTTTCTTAACGGAGACATATTGTGTAAAAAACAAGAATGTACCAGTGCATTAAACTCTTTCAGATATAGAAGGAAGGTGCTTTAAAAAGTAGTGTTTCTAGTTACTGTATTGAAACTTTCTGCAAAAACCCTACTAGTCGCGTCCACCTATTCCACTTCCTGCTGTCTCCTTTCCCAGGCTGTGCAGGGAAGCCGCCTGCACTCGGCACACTGCACTGTAAGATAGGAACCAATCAGCAGCTAGGATGAATTGATAGGGAATTGAAGCCTGTCTTTGCTTATCTGATTGCAGGCCTGGGATTGGCTGCCCCTCTACTGTGCTTCTGTCGGGGACCATTAGGACATGCCCACACTTCAATGGAAAGAGGGACCAGAAAACATCTATGGGTAGCTCCAAAATAGGGGCCATTTTTGAAGATAATGATTTAATTTATAGGCAAAAGTAAAATCTGGACCAAATAGTATACATTATTGCCTACAAAATTAGGGGTATCCTATATGTCTCCTTTAAAATGTTGAATGTGGCCCTATATCTGATACCTAAACCTGCTTTCACTGACTCTACCAGTATTTTCTCAATAAAACGTACATGCCTACACCATCAGATTTCCTTTCCCACTTTCTTTATCCACACCCGTGCGTGTTGGATTCTGTCATATCATTTGTAAATATACTGTATATTGCATTCTTTATTGTTTTTATTTATTCTATTCACTAAAAAAATAGTTAATTGCATATGTACATTTTCCGCACAGTTCAGAGCTTTCCAGCTTTATAAATAAAATGTATATAGTTCTGGATGTCGCCTTGTCACAGGATACATTGAGCTTTCTGGCTAGTTCTCTTGGTTTGTTATTTTCAGCAACCGATTCACTAAGGGTCGAATATCGAGGGTCAATTAATCCTCGATATTCGACTAGGAATTAAAATCCTTCTAATTAAAATCCTTCGACTTCGAATATCAAACGATTCGAAGGATTTTAATCCAACGATCGAAGGAATATCCTTCGATCAAAAAAAGTTAGGCAAGCCTATGGGGACCTTCCCCATAGGCTAACATTGACTTTGGTAGCTTTTAGATGGCGAACTAGGGGGTCAAAGTTTTTTTTAAAGAGACAGTACTTCGACTATCGAATGGTCGAATAGTCAAACGATTTTTACTTCGAATCCTTCGATTTGAAGTCGTAGTGGTAGTTGAAGGTCGAAGTAGCCCATTCGATGGTCGAAGTAGCCCAAAACAAACTTCGAAATTCAAAGTTTTTTACCTTCGAATCCTTCACTCGAAGTTAGTGAATTGGCCCCTATATGTAGGCAGAAGATGGGCAGCTGGAAAGATCAGTCAGTGGCATTATTTGTGCACACATTTCTCCTCTCGCCTAAAACCAATCCCCCAATGCACTTTCATGTTTGATGAGAGTTAATGATGACTTGATTCCTTTAGGTATGTGCGATGTAGCTGGTACTGGAAGCCTAACCTGTCAACCTCCAGGCTTATATTAATGTGTGTTTGTGTCTGTGTCTTTGTGTTTCTGCCATAAACCAGATTAGCAGCCAGACATTGCTAAGTGGTTTTTACCAAATGGGGGTGTTGACAGGCACCTCTTTATGGGAGTCCTTACAAGTTTCACTGTCCTGGTTCCAAAACATAGTAATAGGACCTGTAGAGAATCACTGATAAGTAGGAAGAGTTACATAAATCTGAAAAGTGTACAATTTATTTCAAAGGTGCTTATGGGTGCAGACAATAACCATTTATTTTATTCCTCATCAACCTGTGAATCTAGTGAATCTTGAATTTTTTAAAAAGCAATTTGCACTTGGTGCAATTCTGTGGTACTATAGCACCAAACAATTTTTAAATGATCTCACAGCAGGTATTGCCGTCACTTCTCCCTAAAGGTGAAAAGATGCACCACATGCAGCCCTGTTGATTCAACCTTAATCAGCTGCAAAGTATCATTTTTTAGGAAATAAATATGATCGCTAGCTAACAAAATAATGAATTCATTCAATAGAGCCAAACACAATTAATTGTCTTTCATTTTTTTTCTGTTAAACTTAATGTTTGATTGCATCTTGGCTGCAGTGCAAGTGTGATCCACCTACACACAATACTATGCCAGGCCTCCAAGGTTTTGCAATATTCTTTGTGGAATTGCTTTATCCAATCATCTATAAAAATATGTCTTTCTTTTCAGCTCTGCCAAATATGTATCAAGCCAATATGTGGATCCAAGTCATTTACTACTTGCACACACACACAGGCACATAAGATAATGACATTTACTGTGCTTTTTCTTAGAGCAGAAAGAAAAAGACTTAGCCCCATATGTAATAAAACACATTACATTTGCCAAAAAGGTGCTAGCATTTAACCAGGTGATCTATGTCCCCTACTGACTTGTTGCTATAGGTGACTAGACCTCTTGCAAACATTGCACCTTTACAACCTCATAAAGGCTGTGTTTACAAAACTGGTGCACAGCTGCAAGTTGTAAAAATGGGTGCCAAGCAACTTGTTTTTGGCACTTTGCAGTTGGCATTCAATGTTTGTAGAGTTGAGCACAAATAAATTGCAGTTCTCTCTGCATGTGAGTTTGGCACCATGTTTAAGGAGGAACTGAACAGCTGCTTGCTCACCATGCAATGTAACACTGCATCACTGATGCCATCATCATACCAAGATGCGTGTAAAGAGCAAAACAAATATTTGCCTGCATTTTCCCCATGTTGCATTTGTCCCCATGTCTAATAGCTCTATGCTTTTAAAATTTTAGAGAGAAATGTAATGAACGTCACTGCTACCAAAATAGGCATAATGCAGCAGAGCAAATATTTGCAAACATTTTGCCTCTGTTTGACATTCGTTCATTGGGCATCTCGAGCACTGAAAATAAATGTACAAAATTGACATAAAAACATTTGCAAATATTTTCAAATATTATTTTTGCTTAAATCCTTTGTGGTCTAATGCAATTTAGTACATTCCACCCAAGATCCTCAGTTCCACTTTTCTATACAGCAAAGAAAGTGTAGTAATCTGCCAAATTCCCTGATATCCAACAAATTGTCCATCCAAATGATTGGCCATATACAGTAATGCAGTTTGACAGAAAATGAAAATGACCAAATTCTAAAGAAATGACCAGACCATGGGCCAATCAGCTGAATCTGTGTCTGTGCTTTTCCAGACTGGCCTGTAATATAAGTGGTTGATTTCCATTGATGAACTTTGGTGTAATTAGCAGGGGATTTGCCAGACGCATCATTTTGGGTGGGCAACACAGACAAAATCACATGGTTCAGATGGAATTGTAGGGGAAAACCTGAATTGTATGGAAAAGCTATATGTGTCTGAGCTTAAGGAAACTTGTGTAAACATGGTCTGAACTCATTGTGTATTTCTGATCAAAAAGAGCAGTCTAGACTAAGGGAGCAGCTGCTTCAACAGAGATTTTCACCATGTTTGTATGGCAGATAAATTTAAGAAGGGCAGAAGCATACCATTTGTAACCCCTTCTCTGCTGGAGTAGCAGTGGTTCTCATAACTGCCAATGGTGCCCCAGGTTTATAAATCATTTCTGTAAAATAGAAACAGTGCACACAGTGTGCTCTATTAATAAACCAACAGGACACATTTTAATCCTCTAACATGTTTCACCATTGGGTATAGTGTAAAGAAACCTGGCCCCATATTCCTACAGTTCGTAAAATTGGTTTACCTGGGAGCACCACGTTGTATAACTTCTCCTCTGTGTGCATCACGTTTTGAAAAAGTACCCCGGACAAAACTTCATAGTCAAACTTGTATGTAGGAACATGGAGCACCACAGGAATGAAGTCAGGAGTAATAATAAAAATCCAAAAATGTATTGATCCATTAAAAGCGGCACATCATAATGGGAACAATTCGAGAACCATAGGCTTAATGTGTTTCGTAGCTATCCAGCCACTTTCCTACAGTCCCTACATCCACAAACATACAAAAAAATGTTCTTTGTATGTAAGATCAGCTATTTTTTTTTCCAATTTCCAACCATACTTGGTTATTTCTATGCTTATATTGTGTACCCCATTTTAACATCATCACCACCACCACCACTATTTTACCATAACTTTGTACAAAAAAAATGTTTCATCTCGTCACATTGTGTCTCTCCATTATGATTCATATTCCCTTTAAAGAAGCCTAGTAATTATTTATTAAAACAAGAAGCTTCCACTTAAAACAATCACATTGCTCTTTTGTTTTATTTGGACTCCCCTCTTTATAGCCCAAAGCAGTAGAAAAATACGTAGATCATGATAAGGAATATCAAGGCTTCTTTCTGCTTGACTTTGTTGCTGCTGCAGCTGAAAAATGATGTAAATAATCCTTTGCACCAGGTGAGCAAATAAAGTGTAAAAAGTTATTAAAACATACTGAGCACTTTGTAACAGTCATAGGTAAACACATCACAAAAGGCTTTGCCAGGTAAAAGGAATGCTTTCTGTTAACCATACATTGCACTTAAAACCCTGGACATGTCGTTGATTAGAAATGGTCAACCTACCAGCCTCCAACTGGTAGAAGGAGAGTTGAAGTCCTATTTAGATATCTCTGGGGGCATGAAACTACTTACTTCTGTGCTTCTTAATACATGACGGAATCTTTGTAACGGTTTATATTTTTAGTTGTTCTTATGTTTTTTCCCTACTCTGTGCTATTAATGTATTCTATATTATAGACAGTTGCAGCATACATACATACACCCACCAAGTAGGACTCAGGTTAGCCATCAAGGCTGTAGAGGAAACATTTAAAAATGACTTCATTTTCTACAGAAGTTTGTAAAAAATAAATATGCACGGTTCAAGTTTGTAAGGATTAAACTTTTAGCTGATGTAGGATAAAATAAGATGGGTTTGAAGCACAATTTCATTAGTGGATTGCAGAGAGAGTCAACATACAATTAGTTAAACCATCCTTAACCACAAGAGTGGTTATGAGCATATGGAATATTTGTATGAAATTCTGAGTGGCCTAGAGCTAAATCCATATGTAATCTTTTAAATATAGAAACCCCAATATATTAAATAAGCTACGTTAATGGACATATGAATTCCTTGTAGGTAGGACTGACCTCTTTCTTGTACTGCTTTTTGCCTTATCTGGATGTCTATATGTAAAAACTGTTAATCACACGAGACTTAGTTCTGATAAAGACACATGGGCTCAAAAACATATCTCACTGCAGCCATGGTTTTTACCCATGGTTTATCCAGCATTCCTGCATCAGTGCTAAAAAGTCATCAATGTGAAACAAATAAGCAACTGCTTGGTAAATGGGGCACAAATGACAACACAAATCCTTCTTAGCGATGATGGTACATGTGTGGGATCCCTGTTGGAACCTGTTAACCAGAAAGCTCTAAATAACGGGAAGGCCATCTTCTACAGAGCCCATTTTAAGCAAATCATTCTAATGTTTAAAAATGATTTCCTTTATCTATATGATAATAAAAAAGTACCTTAACTTGATGGTAAATAAGCTGCATGAATCCATTTTGACGGCAAAACAATCCTGGGTTTATTTTATGTTTATGTAACCCTACTGTCTCTTTAAATCACAATTAACCCTTGGCAATCCAGGGGCCATGTGTCTCTTTTGCGTATGGAAAGTACTGGGTACTGGGATTTACAGTGCAGTGCCTCCACCTAGGGAAAACTGAGGAGCACACCTTAGGGAACTTCCACTAGGACAAATAAAACACACAGTTTGCAAATGAAACAGATATAAACTTTATATAAACACAATAGTGAACTTGGGCAATCTAATACACAATGCACTCCTGCACTGGGGACAAGTGGGACACTATCTAAATCACTATTAGGTACCTGACTGTTTTCTCCAACACAATCCTTTTTTATTATCAAAGTCCCAATCCTCTGGAAGGGGTTAATAACCACACAGTTCAGAAAGAATGTCCCTTCCCCAGAGCTCTTATACCCCGGGTAGCGCTACCTTTCCCAAAAGTACCTCTCCCTTTGGAGCAGGTAAATGCACAAGACCTGTCTTCAAGTTGGGGCCCCACACTTGTATCCTGGCCAGTATTCTTCCTTGGGTGGCTCACTCACCGGGGTGCTTTCAGAGGCAGTCACACTGGAGATTACAGGCAGCTCTGCAGCAGGATCAATCTCACCAGTGTCATCTTTCTCCTTCTGAGTCTCTAGCAGTTTGGCAGGGAACAGGATGGGCCCTTTCTCTATTCCCATAGATTCAACAGCTTGGATAGTTTCACAAGAATTGGTTCTGGCTTGATCTTTCACCATACAACTCCTGTTAAACTCTGTCCGAGACCCTGTACAAAAGTCTCCAAAGTCAGGCACACCCTCTCTCCCAAGGATGCTATGGGACGCCCAGCCAATCGGATGGCTCTCCATCCTGTAACTGGGCTGGATGATGTCACAGACAGAAAAACAGGGGAAGGATTTCTCTGGTCCCCTACATTTAAATGCTTTTTAGCAGCCTTAAGGTATGGTGAAAGTCCCAGGTCCCAAACATTTTGGATAATAAATCAGCTCTTATACTTTTATTATGTTGAGCACACGGATGCACACAGCTAAATAATGGCATTGACGCAACTTAGTTGCTTGTATAGGCACAAGCTCAGGCAGGTGTCAGTTCCAGGGATCCCCTGCACATGCTGTACCATGTGCTTTCCACTGCTGTGCAATTCATCAGAACAGGCACATTGATCCTTGTTGGTAAAGAGCATGTAATAATCACAAATTAAGAGCGACTGTTAATAGTATTTTAAATGTGTGTTTTAGTGTCCATGTTCGCATTCTGAACATAAACGGACATCATGGAGTTTCTGGTTAGACTCAGAGTCTTAATGTACAAGGTATCTTGTGTTCTATTGTAAGGTTGCTTGTTAACATTTAAAGCCAGTTAAGTTACAAGAGAATCAAGTTTGCTTTGCTTCAAGCTACGTTCTGTGTGGCAAGAAAATAGAAGTTGATGATGATGATCAAACAAGCTTTCCAAAGAAAGACAAGTGTGATCTTGATTGAAAGTCTAATATTTCGCAGGGAGGATTTATTCCACTGTATCATTTTATTCCACGCAGGTTATTTTTATATATATATTTATTTATTTTAAATAAGGATATTTTTCACATATACTTCTTTACATATGTTACAACATGGAGTATACTAGGACCACATGTCTGGAGAACTCTAGCTGCTTTAATGGATAATACAAGCAATCAAGGATGGTGGATGAGGAGTCTGGGGCTGTTTTCAGTGGTTTAAGCTAAGGCCCCTAGATTCACTGAAAGCAGACCTTAAAGGGGAACTATTGCTTCCTCATATTGAAATAAGTGGTTTTCTAAATATAATCAATTAAAGAGTGGAGCTGAGAAGGGAGTGGATGAAGATGTCCACTTCATCCACTCCCTGCTCAGCATACTCATTTTTGTATAGACCTCAATTTTGTACACTGGGGAATTTTTGTACAGGAAACACTGACTTCTGAAGAATGCCATTATGCAATGTAGCTTTAAAGGGGAACTATTGCGAAAATGAAAATGTAATATAAGCTTCATCATACTGAAATAATAAACTTATATAATCAATTAAATATTCTGCATCATTTCTGAAATAATCAAGTTTATTGTCACTATTCCTCCCTCAGCATCTGTTTCTCTTCATTCTGTCTTCATGTAGCAGTTGGGTGTCAGATATTCATTGACAGTTAGATCCAATATATCTTATAGAGGGGCTCCTTTTGCCTAAAAGATGTATAAGAGCTCACTCACCAGACACCATGTCTCTCTACATGAAGGATTTGTGCAAAATGCAGTTATTTTGTTATATTTTGTTTTTACTGTAATCAGTTATTTGTGTGAGCTTTAATTCAACTACTTGGAAAGGAAGCCCCCTATAAGATATATTGAATCTAACTGTCAATGAATATCTGACACCCAACTCCTGCATGAAGAAAGAATGAAGAGAAACAGATGCGGATAGAGGAATAGTGAATATAAACTTGATTATTTAAGAAATGATGCAGAATATTTAATTGATTATATAAGTTTATTATTTCAGTATGATGAAGCTTATATTACATTTTCATTTTCGCAATAGTTCCCCTTTAAAGCTACATTGAATAATGGCATTCTTCAGAAGTCAGTGTTTCCTGTACAAAAATTCCCCAGTGTACAAAATTGAGGTCTATACAAAAATGAGTATGCTGAGAAGGGAGTGGATGAAGTGGACATCTTCATCCACTCCCTTCTCAGCTCCACAAAGCTCTGATCTCAACTGAACACTTGTTCACTAATGCTTTTGTGTCTAAATGGAAGCAAATCACATAAAAAATGCTGCAATTTTTTTTGAAAGCCTTCCCAGAAGCGTAGAGTCTGTTATAGAGGCAAAGGGAGGAGGACTACCTTTAAATTAATACCATCCCTAATGGATTAGGGATGCACCAGATCCACGATTTTGGGATTTGGCCGAACCATTGTGAAAGATCTGGCAGAATAATGAACCGAATCGGAACCCTAATTTACATATGCAAATTAGGGCCAGGAATGGTGAAAAAGAACCATGTGTGCAGTGTGTGGTTAAAAATTGTTTTACTTCCTTGTTTTTGTGACAAAAGTCATGTGATTTTTCAGGATTTGATTCTGCCAGGCACTATAGGATGTGGCTGAATCTGAATCCTGCTGAAAAAGGCCAAATCCCAAACCGAATCCTGGAATCCTGGAGCGTATCTACATAATAAGCTAATGACTTTCATGCTCTTTTCTCTCTAAATATACCCCAAATGTAGACTGAGAAGATATGCTAATTAGTGGCAATGAAGAGTAGAAGAAGACAGCAAAGTCTGCCCTGGTATGGAATTGCCTTTGAAACCTTGGGCTAGAGTTTTTTTACCAAACATACCAGCATATCTGGGCAATTTATTTTATACAAAACCATTTATAAAAAACCCTCCTCTTAGAGAAGTTACTACAGTCTCTTTTTATTGTGGACATCTTTTATTGCCTTATTATATCGCATGATTTTGGAAATTGTTAGTACAAATCTAAGCTTGTCTTAAAAGCAGCTACATCACTGTATATAAGTTCAGATAGCTGCTTAAACCAACCTACAACCCTAGCAGATACATCAATAAAGTTGGTTAGGTCACTTTTGTTGGTACTTATATAAATAACATTATAATGCTTTATTTTCCTTAAAGAGGTTTTTCACCTTTGAGTTAACTTTTAGTATGATGTAGAGTGTGACAATTTGCAATTAGATTTAATTTTTTATTATTTGTGATCTTTGAGTTATTTAGCTTTTTATTCAGCAGCTCTCCATTTTGCAATTTCAGCAATCTGGTTGCTAGGGTTTAAATTACCCCAGCAACCAAGCATTGATTCGAGCAAAAGACTGGAATATGAATAGAAGAGGACTAGAATATAAAGCTGAGTAATAAAAAGTAGCAATAACAATACATTTATAGCCTACAGATAGGGTCGCCACCTTTTCTGGAAATAAATACCGGCCTTCCCATATTCTTGCCGTTTTTTCCTATTGATAACATTGGCATCAAGTATCATTTTTACCGGCCAGGTCGGTAAAGTACCGGCCACCTGCATCATTTTTACTAGCCAGGCCGGTAAAATACCGGTCAGGTGGCAACCCTACTTACAGAGCATTTGTTTTTAAATGTGTCGGTGACCCTTATTTCAAAGCTGAAGTTAGAACAAATAACTAAAAAAACTATAAAAAATGAAGGTTAATTCAAATGAAACTTAGAATAAGACATTCTATAACATACTAAAGGTTAACTTAAAGGTGAACCACCCCCTTTAAAGCTCTGGAAATGGAAAGATAGAGCCCACATATCAAGGATATTTCAAAATACATTTAGAGCATCAGATGGCTTTATTACTAAAAAATCATGCCAAAACAACTGCCAGTTTACAGCCAGATTATTTCTATAAGGTTAAACACTAGGGTATCACAACTGTGCCACTCTTCTTTTATTTTTCCACCTGAAGTATTTGTTTTTCTGTTGCCTGAAATCTAAGTAACTCAGTGATGACGCTCCACAAAGGGTTAAACAAAAATAAAAAGCTTGATATTTGATAACCCTGCCTGCATTGGGCACTTGTTTCTCACTACTTGCTAAACCTTATTCATTGTTTATGGAAGTATTTGGAAAAGACAAAGCTTCAAGGATATCTATCTTTGAAACTGGGAAATGAATGCAGTGCTTGGAACAGTTGGTGTTTAAAGCAAATATTCATTCAGGTGAATGTTCTATGAACCTCATATTCCCTGCACACAATTCAATATACTGTGCAAATTGTTTACTCTAATCATACATCAAAACTTCTGAAAAGACTGGCAGTTTACTTAAAGAACACACTTTAGCAAATGCACACAAGGCTGTATTGTAAAGCACGGCCACAGTGTAAATTATTTCATATACATTTTCACACTCTCTGCTGCAATTCATTGTTCTAAAGGTTGATCAAGTCATGGCATGCTTTATTTCATAAGATGGCTTCCTGAGAATACATAAATCAAACATTGTTATACCTGGGTAAAATGTTGTTTTTTTTTTTGCTCCTAAATCTACAGCTGTCCCTGAAACAGTGACAATGGCCTTTGAGTTGGAAGGGTTTTATTATAGTACATCTGAAGTATCTTATCATGTTGTAAACAGAAACACTTAGCGGATGCACTGATTAGGGTCACAGCATAAAGGAAAACTGGAAAATCTAGTTTATCAGGGTTTAAAAAGAGCATTGTATTTATCATGTTATGAAAAGCTGTGCTTTGAAACGCTGTAACGAAAGTTGTAAAAGTCAAAGCAATTCTTTTTTTTCCATAGGTCATACTTAATTATACAGCTTTTTTATTTATATATATGAAGAGTAAGATTTTATATTTTTGTTGAGCTATAGACATATAATACATCCAAGATAGTTATTTATTTAACTCTGTACAAATACACCGATTCCAGGAAAAGACAGACTACTCTTTATTTTCAGGGAGCATCACAGGGGGGTGCTGGTTTTTTGATGTTCTTTGTCTATCACAGATATACTCCAAAGGTCGAGTAGTTTGCAAACCATCAGGTTTCTCACCATGAAATATAATTGAACACTAACATGTGATATGTTCAAAACAACTAAATGTATCTCAATAGATTGTCACAGCAAATGAGCAGAGACATTCTTCTTTTAGGATGAGCGTTTGTTAATGTTATTTTGCATGTTTGTGCATAGGCTAGTCTTAAGTACTATCATAAGTCAATCAAATTGTATTTCCCACACATAGGACAGATATAGCTTGAATAGCCATGTCAAGAACTCCAAGTACTCCTTGGCTTTGGTGGATCATCTGTGGCAGAAAGCAAAATAACTGCAAAATATTCAGAAAATATGGAATCCTACCTTATACTTGCGCAGGGTCAGTCTTACCTTTAATGGCATATCTAATTAAAAGACAAAACAGTTGCCCTTTTCAATCATTCCTTATATCATGATATTCTCTATTTTTAAATGTATTAATGCCAAATAGTATACTATGGACAAGAGCAGATGCAGTATCTGGCACATACACAAAATAAGATCCTCTGGAACATAATGTGTAACACTGCACGGGCAGTTGTAGCGTACAAATGTACAGGTATGTGATGTCATTTCTGCAAAACCACCATCTATAATGATGGGAAGAGAGTTTAATAGTTTATTACACAGATCATTTATTTTTAATAGTCGACTTCCTTGTTCCCTATATTGATAGTAACTTGTTCTTGATGAAGAGGACAGTATACACCTAAAAAACACCTTTGCTCAAAGAAGGCAAGTGGGACTTCTGTTAATAAATATGCATTCTGTCTATTTTTTTATTTTTAATTCAGCATCTTTTTTGTAATTAAGAACAAATATCATTATATTGTTATTAAATCACTGCAGCGGACTTTGCGGCGGCCATCTAGATGAAGTGCGCGTCCTATCCTCTTTTTCCCGGTCCGAAAGCACGCATGCGCAGTTCTCCCTCATGACCCCTCGCGTCATAAGGACCAAAGATCACATTTTTTTACAGCAACAAGACGCAATCATTGCTGTTGGCACTTCACAATGAAGGGGAGGAGAAGGAGGTCAGTGATGACGTTCGCTTTTAACATGTGATCAGAATGTCATTGCTGGCCTGGGGGAAGTAGAGTGATCATTTGCTCATGCGCAGGGCTTGGCTGATTTATTCTGCGCATGTGCAAGCCCTGATTGAGCAGTATTCTATCAGCAGAGGGATATCATCTGTATTTTATGCACTCTTCAATTAGAGTATTTTTAACATCAATCTCTACATGAAGCTAAAGGGAAACTTGTACAGAGGCAGGATTATTGTAAGTAGTTCTTCACCTAAGGGGTAATACATAGAGCTTAATTTGTTTTTTAACTTTCCTTCTCCTTTAAAGGAGAAGGAAAGGTTAAAACTAAGTAAGCCTTATCAGAAAGGTCCATCTAAATATACCAGTAAACCCCCAAAGTAATGTTGCTCTGAGTCCCCTGTCAAAAGAAACACTGCATTTCTTTCCTTCTATTGTGTACACATGGGCTTCTGTATCAGACTTCCTGCCTTCAGCTTAAACCTCATTGCCCTGGGCAAGAGCATGCTCAGTTTGCTCCTCTCCCCCCCCTCCCTTCTCTAGTGTAATCTGAGCCCAGAGCAGGGAGAGACTCAGGCAGGAAGTGACGTCACACCACATTAATACTGCAGCTCCTATTCTAAACAAACAGAGAGTTTCTAGAGCTTTTTACTCAGGTATGGTAAAACATTCTACAGAATAAATATAGCATTCTAGCTTGCACTATTGCAGCTAATCTATTGGCAATAAAATGCCTCTGTAGCTTTCCTTCTCCTTTAATTCAATGTGCTGGTGCAAGTAAACCATAGCGAATTGAGTAATTAAAGTAAAGCATTTCATGAGGGGGGCATGCAACCAACAGCTTGCAATGTTAATTTAAAAATACCTTTCGTTCTCCTTTAAGAATTCTACCTTCCAGCTCTTCTTGAACTTCCTCCACCAACTCTGGATGTTTCCTTTTTACATCACTATAGATCCTTTGCAGGATCTGTACCTCAATCTCAAGACCGAACTTTCTTTCCAGTCTCTTGCCCAGTCTCTCCATGATCCTTCTTTTGTCCTGCTGTGCACCTTGGGTCCCCACAAGAAAATTGTCATACCCTGTCCTGAGCAGGAACTTTATCAGGCAGCCCCCGTGAATATTGTTTTATAAAATCTTTAGTGCACTTAAAATCACTAGACCCACCAGCAAATGGCATGACTGAGTCATAAGAACATGTTGCACTTACCCTTAAGTTAAGAGCTCTAGTAAGAAAGGCAAGGAACTTTTAAAAACCCAGCTAATTAACATACATACAATTCCTTTTTTTAAAAGGTAAATGGCAGCTGGAAGCAATATTAGGCTATGATTTATATGTAAAACAAATATCAACTATCAATTCTCACTGCAATGAGGGTTTCTCCTGCAAATGAATGCAATTGAGTTGTTCCTTGTGTATGGTGTTCACACAGAAACACATTTGATCATTGACTGAAGCTTGAATTCACCATTGGATATTTGGGTATGCTGGCACTGTGATATATACGGTATAATTATCCCTTATATGATATTGCTTAATGCCCATTCACTGATATTCCACAGTACTAATCTATAATTTCCTTGTGGTGATTTTGTTCTCATTTAAATATTGATAATGCATCATGTAGAACCCTCATAATAAGGAGTCCATAAACACAAAGAGTAATCAGTGTATACTAAACCATACCATAAGTAGGGATTCCATTGGAGCAAAATGTTTAATCAGTCTTAATTTCTTCTCTACCTCTCTCCATTTGTTAGACTAATGATTTATAATGGTGCACACAGGTGGAAAACCCCTAAGGATTTCTGAAAATTTGTTGGTTTTAAGTAAATACTCTAGAAAGAAAAGGTCTTTAAAATGTCAGCCTTTTTCTTATCTGCATTTATTTTTGTGAATAATAGATCTTTTAGTGGCCCCAAGATTTTCCTTATTTATTTTTCCTTAGACCATGAAGACTTTTGCTGGTTTCTCTATGCCCCCTTAGCAAATATTTCTTCAATTTCAGCCTTATCTAACCCAATTACCTTTGTACAGTTTTGAAAATATCAGCATGTACTGATACTAATGCATGACTTGTTTGAGTCCAACCAGTCTACTATCAACATGTAACTGTAATGTTCTTTCACATTTGAGTGGCTTTCCTTCAGGGGTTCTTGGTTTCCTGTCACAGGCCAATTAATTGGTTCCTGATCAAATTTACTCTGATGTGTGACTACAGTATATTTGTATTCCACTTGTTTTCCAAAACAATGCTGTCACTCTCTAACTCTGATTAAGTCGGATATTAATCAAACCTGGTGAAAAGCCCTGTTGACCAAAGACCATGACCTACAAGCCTGTACAGGCCTAACTTTAATCCCTTCCTATCCTGTACCCTTGTGCAGTGGCATAGGGGACACAGGGGACCAATAAGGGGTATTCAATGGAAGAAGCATGACAAGATGGGTAAGGACAGTTTTTTTTTTTGCATAGTTTTGAAGATGTGATATGGGTTTTTTTTTAGGTCTGAGCAGTTAATGTCTACATGAAAGAAGATTAGATTAAGAAGGCTGTGAATCTGTAAAATGTTATACATGTAAGAGAGTCTCCTCCTCTTTGAACTGTGGAAGAAGGACCTGTCATGATGGTTCCTTTGTTATGGCTGTGTGCATTTGCTGATCTACAATGTATGCAGTCTAATTTACCATTGTATGTGCAGGGTGGTTGTCCAGAAAAATAAGTACTTATATGGGCACTTTGTTAGTGGTCTACAGATGAAATGATGTTAATGGGTAAACTGATTTAAACAGAAAATGTACTTTATTTAAATATAGAAACATGGAATTTGACAGCAGAAATGATCAGGTGCGTGAATCTGCCTTAAAATGCTCAATTCTGGTTTTCTAAAAAAAAGTTCTTAAAAATGTATTATCTATCCTGTACAAGGTTGAAGACTATTTTTTAAATTACCCCTTCTGTAAAGCAATGTTTTCCTTGTGCTGTGTTGAGACCATCTTCAAGTTGTAACCCCCAGTTCAAGACTTGTTTCTTTTCCAGCTAAAGCTTCTCTTCTATTCATTTTGCACAACTTTAAGTGGTCTTCCATGCAATAACTGATTTACATAATAAAATAAAATATAATTCCAAGCATCGTTTCAGTGAACATGTATTACAACTTCATGACTTTGAAGTAATTCTCAAATTAAATTTCAGTTAATACCAGTGTTTTCTTTATCCCTTTCAATTTTCTGGTTCTGACTCTTAAAACAACGTAACAGGAGTCAGATCTCCTCAAGCCTGCAACATTGTTTCAGGAGTCAGAGCAAGCAGTGCACAGAATGTAAACAGTCTGAGACTGATACTGCTTTTAATAGCAATTACCTTTAATTCCTTTAATAAAATGTAAAAATGCTCAATTCATGTGTTTTGGGAATTATTTTTTCTTCATTGTGAAAAAAGTTGTTTTGAATGCAGAGTAAATTTGATCAGGAACCAATTAATTGGCCTGTGACAGGAAACCAAGCACCCCTGAAGGAAAGCCACTCAAATGTGAAAGAACATTACAGTTACATGTTGATAGTAGACTGGTTGGACTCAAACAAGTCATGCATTAGTATCAGTATTCATGTGTTTTGGGAATTATTTTTTCTTCATTGTGAAAAAAGTTGTTTTTGAATGCAGGGCTTCTTTTAAACCTTGTATTTGTATAATTCTGCCTGTATTGTGAATATGAAAAATAACTGTTAAATCTATAGGAGCCAATTTTTGCAACTGTCACATTGCAACAGTTTGAAGCCCATTTATTAAAGTGAAACTCCACAAAAACATAACAAGCTTTTTGAAAAGTTAAAATAATTTCAAGCAACTTTGCAATATAGATCATTTAAAAAATATGGAGACTTTTCATGATTTTTAATGGTTTCTGACAGTTCCCTAAGCGTAGCCCCCTCCTCTTCTGCTGATCTCTCTGACTACTTTGCTGAGCTGGCTGACTACTGTTACTTTGTATGAACTGCCAGCTGTCCTCAGCCTGCATCCTCCAAACCCCACAATTCCCTGCACATGTGATTCCAATAAGGAAAAGAACATCACAGATCACAGTGCAATGCATTGTGGGTTATGTAGTTCCGGCATGCTGTCTGTAAGCTGTGGAGAAGTTGGTACAATTTGTAACATCAGTGTTTTAGTCACTCCTTCCCTGCCAGGATTTGATGCAGAAAGAGAAGAACTGCTGAACAACTGGATTGCAGCATAGAAAATGGCATTTATTCCTAATTTTTTCAGGAACTGGTAACTGTGATGGATATATTAGGGGTTTCTGTGTTATGTGGGCCTCTTTATCAAATTTTGGTTTGGAAGCCGGAGTTCCCCTTTAAGGGTCGAATGTTAGTGGTATTGTAGTTTTTTTGAAACCCATGATTAAACTCTATCCCCCACATGTAATAAATTAAGTTTGCCCAGGAGCAGTAACCCATAGCAACCAATAAGATGTTTGCTTTTAAACAGGTGACCAGTAAATGCTACCTGCTGGGTTATTTCCCCATAGCAAACTTAATGCCTTTTATTACATAACCCCCTATTTCTCTAAAACCATGAATGCCATGAAAGTTATTGAAATATCTGAATATAAAAAGTATGAATGGAATTAAAACATTGAACAATGTGCTAAAACTATGAATATCTCTAAAACCTCTAAAAATTCAAATTTTTACTTGGTGCAGTTTTGTATTAGATTTTTGTGGTTTTTACACTTGAATTTTTTGAGTTATAAAGAAATGAAAAAAACAGGAGAAAAAATTGAGAAAATAGAGAAAAAACATGATACTTGAAAAAAAAAAATCAAAATAAATTGGGTCCTTTTCCCAGGTGCAGTAACCCAAAGCAGCCAATGAGATTTGATTTTAAAAAGGTTACCAGTAAATGCTACCTGCTGATTGGTTGCTATAGGTTGCTATTAGACCTGTAGTAAACTTCACAGCTTTTATTACATAACCCCTCATGTACAGATATTCTGAATCTTTCAGATGCTTGTTGAAATGTTATAATTGTCTAGCTCTGTGGGTAATGTTTCACAAATGTAATTTATACCTAAAAATGGGGCATAATTCAGCAATCATTACGGCTCTACCAGATGCAGTACATGCATTTGTATTTCCTTTAAGTAGACAATAAAGAATGTGGATAAAATATACTGAGTGCACAGAACTTTAGTTATTATTATGACATTTTATAGAGACACAACTGTAGAATAATGAAGTGTACTTGGGAACACTTGGGCTTCCATTCAAGTGATATATATGGATCATTTATCAAAATGGTGCATTAAAAAAGCAGACTGTATTATCCAGTAATATTTAAAGGAAGCATATTCTGCATATTTTACACCAACTGTAGGCTCTGTGTAAATGCCTTAGAAGACATTCAAAAAAATCTGTTTTAAAGATGAGTAAGACCTAGGGCATTTAGCATGAAAAGTTGCACTTTACCTCCGGCAATTCCTTCTCATAAATATGCAGAGAATAAACAGAATAATCAATGTTCTGATTCTTTACTATCTACTTACATTATCAGGCCATCAATAAATGTCTGCTATATTTTTCCTGTAGTTGTCACCATTACAATTCCATGTATGTCTTGCTGATATTTATCACACCTGCTAAAGTAGGTAAGTGAGTTCAATGGGGTAGATGTACCAATAAATATAAACACGTTTAAATAAGGAGTGTTTGAGTAATGTAATTTACTTCAGCGATTCTAAAGTTAGAGAAGAGGATAATATTTTTAGGAGATTTGTTGCCCAGGGAAGTGGAGATTTAAACATGGGTGACAAATCTTACGCTTTTATGAGCTTAATTTGAGGGCAATGTCATTCCATCTGAGTTTATCAATACCCCCACATCTGTTTTCAGTGAATGACTTTATCTGTGAATGATTATACTGTATATGGCCAAAAGCCCTAATAAGAGTGTGAATATTAAGGGAGGATGGAGACATCCGTGTCATATCCCTCCCTTAATTATTATTTCCATTCATATCGCTCCCATCTTTGATACTTTAGATGATGCAGAACTATATATTTGCTTGATTCCAAGGGTAACAGAGAAAAAATGTAGGGCCTCCTGTACTAATCATGTACTACCATCATCCAGTTCAGTCTGTCACCTGCTTTTTGGGCATTGAGCAGCAGCAGCATAGACAGTTTTACTCCTAGGTGCCCCTGTCTGTCTGTTCAGAATGAATCCCACCTGATCAGGATGTATAATTATGGGAAAATATAAAGCTAGCTTTGTAGCCCTAATTTTAGCAAATCTGATTAAGCTTCATGTTTGTGTTTTACAGTTTAGTGGGTCTTTACCTTCTGTAGCTGAATTCAGACTAAATCCTTCAATGCATTAAGCTGGCCATAGGCGCAAAGATCCAAATGTACGAATCAAGGATTTGTATGATTTTCGGACCGTGTGTGGAGTCCAGACATTTTGCATCCGGCGGAGATCGGTCGTTTGGTCGATCGGACAGGTTAAAAGATTTCTGTCGGCTGCCGATAATTTCTCCGCATATATTACCGATCGTACGATTTTCAGTGGGAGACTGTCACTAGCTTTGGTCAGACATAACTTTCGTACGATTACTGTCAGGGGCAGAACATTGGCTGATCAGTTAGTTAACTACTTTATTTGATTGGAATGGTTTGTGGCAGGTCGGGAGATGGGGAAGTCCAATCGTTCGAGGATTTGAACGATCGGATCTTTGCATCTATGGCCAGCTTTAGGCTGCCTGCACATGTTTCCTGGGTGTTAGCACTTTGCCTGGGATATGGTGGAGAGAAGGCAAGAAAAGAAGAAACAATGAATATTAACTTCAGGGTCTTTCAATTCCATATAATGGATGTAGGATTGGACAGATTATCACTATATATTATTTTTTGCTAATTGGAACCATAGAAAAGCTCTGCAACAGTTGATGACAGGTCTTAACTCACTTTTTTAGTTGTGATGATGCAATAAGCTTGTATTAGTGTTAGTCACACCTGAATGTTAATGCTGGTGTTCAGACAGTTGGTGTGCAGACAGTTAATCCATATGTAAAACCTACCTGATCAACCTGTTTTGGATGCATGGTTGACTCCACTCATTCTCAACACAGAAACAGCAATCAAGGTGATGTAAAAACAATCTGCTTTGTTTCTTGGTTTAAATAAGCATAACGCTATAAACATCACAATTGAACCACAATGAATATAGTTTGAAGCCTAGACAAAATAAAAGGACATGAATAGTCATACTGGTTTGTAAAAGAAAAAACATAACCATGTGAAAATATAAAATAAATTCAGGTGCTACGTGACAAGCCCATTTTCCAGCAGCTGATTTTAACTTTCAGGTTTTAACAGGTTAGCATGGATATTTTGGCTAACCTTTAGGAAATTCTTTGGGCCCATGGGAAAATGGAGAACCATTCCAAATCCCTTGCAGGCTTTGTAATACTGTATATATGAATAATTATTGGTCTGTAGTGGAATAATTTTAAGGTACAGGCAGTTCTTGAGTTACGTATACCCGACTTACAACTCACACTTACACATGGGGGCTATTACAGTAACATACTATGGTTTTCTTGACTTTTATTAGCATTTAGCTTTAATCACCTGCCCCAATCCCCTCTGGTGTGTGTTATCTACTGCGGAGCACTGAAAGGTAAATATAAATATGCACAGAAAGTCATACAGGCTGTTTCTCGATTATTGCTCTGACCAGCCAGCATAGGTACTAGGAGAACCCAGGCCAACTACAGGGTCCATTTATACAGATATGAACTTAATTCCATCCACTGAGGTCACTAATCTTACTAGTGAAATGGCATCAGTCCTATATAAATCCTCACCCTCTTTTTCTCCAGGATAGAGGTCCTAATATAATGCTTTCTTAATGTAATCAATATCCAGCATACGTTAAATCTCATAGGATTTAAATAAATTAATTAAATAAATAAGTTAAGGTGAAAAAAGTGCCCAATCAATGAATTAATTAATTGATCAACTACTTGATTTTAGAATAATCGTAAATACTATAAAGTGCCAATTAGTGCATAATATCCATTGAGTAGTTTAATCAATTATCATTCTCAAATTAAATAACAATTCATGGTTGAACAAAATGACAAAGTTCATCAAAGGAGTGCAATTAATTGGGAAAAAATGCTTAAATTAAGTGAGGATTATTAAAAACACATAGGAAAGGTATATTAAATTAATCAAGTGCTGGTATTTATATAAAGAATGCTGGAAATTAAATTAATTGAAAAGATCCCATTAGATTAAAATATGACCACAATTGGGTAAAAATAATACCAAATAATACCAATGCTACGGTCAGCAGAAAAGAGAGAGGATATAATGAAACATAAGAAGGTGGAGTTGTCCCAAAACTAACTGCCTGTTGTTTTCTAAGTCTGGGACACCACAAAGAGGAAGGCAGGACAGGGTAACCGAGACTGTGGCCTTGGTATATTAACTTGCCCTGATCTTAAAGAGACTAAGTTGACCCTAATAAGCCACAAATCACCGGCCCCTTAGAATGGAAGGATGATTGTTTAAGATAAAAAAGACCGTAGCAGTAAGGATTAGATCCAACCCCAGTAAAAGCACCAGGAAACAATAATTAAATACAGGATTTGAGCCTGTATCTTTTTTTTTTTTTCTTTATAATTTTGAGCATTTTTTGACCTTCTGACGGTTGTCAGCCCTCGTGTGTAACCTTTGAGATCCTGTTTATTTTGGGAGTTAAGAGTTCCTTTCCTGTTTTAAGCTTTCTTAATGTGCCATCAACCTTACCCAAAGGTATTCTCCATCTTATTTTGTAAATACTGTGACTACACAACCTCTACTTACAAGTGTGGTGAGGGCTCAGAAAATGAATTATTGAAGACGTTTCACTGCTCATCTGAGCAGCATTTTTTATTTTGAAATAAATATTGACTGTCATTTCTAAGTCTGTTCTCCTTGTGTATATATAAATATATACTGGGGATCATTTGGAGGGGGTGAACTTGTTGGACATTTTTAAACCCAGACTAAATTTATAATTATTTATATATTTGAGATGTCAAAAAGTTATAGAAATTGGTGAGTGAATGGACTTTAAAAGGACAGTAACACCAAAAAATCAAAGTGTTTTAAAGTAATTAATATATAATGTACTGTTACCCTGCACTGGTAAAAGCTGCATGTTTTCTGCTACTATAGTTTATATAATAAGCTGTTGTGTAACCACAGGGGCAGCCAGTCAGGCTGGAAAAAAGGAGAAAAGGCACAAGTTACACAGCACATACCAGATAAGCCCTGCTCAATACAATGGTGTTTTATCTGCTATGTTACCTGTGCCTTTTCTCCTTCTAGAAAATGTTAATAGAAAATTAATGTTAACTGGACTTGAAAAAGTGAAGAGGCTTATGCTAAAAGAGTAAATGTTTGGTGCCATTAACAAGTGTTGGTGACAGCACTGGGCAGAATATACATTCAAGTGAATGATATTAAACGTACATTTTGTGTCTCAATATATATATATACACACACATATACATATATACTGTACATGCACGCAACTGGCAAGGCAGGGATCCAAACCGGTAAGCAAAGTGCTAGCCTAGGTGCTAGTCACAACAAAATCGAATAGAATAAATAAAATAAATAAATAACAAAATCCTGCACTCAATGGTCTTTTTTTGTTTCATGGAAGACCAGTATGTGCAGCATTTTCCCTATTTATTGTATACACTTATGGGATCCATTATTGGGAAACCCATTATCCAGAAAACGTCCAATTTAATAATAAAACAGTACCTTGTACTTGATCCAAACTATAATATAGTTCTTTCTTATTTGAGGGAAAACAATCTATTGGTTTGTTTAATGTTTAAATGATTTTTAGTAGAAGATCCAAATTACAGAAAAATTCATTATATATATATATATATATATATATATATATATATATATATATATGTGTATATCAATCTAATGCTAGACACTTTAAAGAAAAACGAGTGTCCTAAAACCCTGCTAACAATTGATTCTAGCTCAGGGGATTCAGACCCAGACGTTAACAACACTGCTAATGAAACACAGTCTGATTTTTTAGGAGCAGCGGCCGTTACCACACGGCCCCTCATTCCTCCAACTCAAAGTCGAGGAAAAGGTACCCAACAAGGAGGGGTACGAAGAGGAAGGTCAAAACAGCGACAATGTCTTCTGTGTTCATTTTATCTAAACATATCCTGACAGAGGCTGAAACTTCAGTACTGCAGAGAGGTTTGACTTTTGTCCCGACTGTCAAATTTGATAAGTTTAAATGGGACATTGACAAGTTTCGCTTTACACGTGTTCTGAATTTAAAGGACTATTTTGGGGAGAGTACCACTGAAGTAAATAGAACTTCTTGTGATTTAAAACTTAAAAGTGATTTTTGCCCTCCTACTCAAAATGCCGGGATTAAATTGTACTCAACCATTATTTGAATATCTTACAGAAGCACTCCCCAGATGCCCAATACTCTATACCCTCCCCAAAATTCACAAATGTTTGACCTCACTACCGGGGAGACCGATAGTTTCGGCAAGGGATGGGTTGCTACATCCGTTGGGCATCTACATCTAGATTATTACAGCCAACAGTTACCTCTACCATGTCCTATTTACGTGGCTTAATTCTACCCGCTAATGAGCCATGTATACTCGCAACCATTGATGTGGTTAGCCTGTATACTAATATTCCACACTCAGAAGGGCTACAGGCAGTGAAAAAAAACACTACTTGAGAATACTGAATTCGTAGGACCACCCATTGAATTTGTTGTCGAGTTATTACAAATGTATTTGGACTTAAATTATTTTCATTTCGAAAATTGTTATTTTCAGCAGATTTCAGGTACAGCAATAGGGGCCCCGATGGTGCTTTCATATGGAAATCTTTTTATGCATCAGTTTGAGTCTGTAAACATTTTACCTAAATTCGGAGAAAAAATTGTGCTATATAAACGTTTTATCGACGATATAATAATTCTATGGAGAGGTGATGAGTCTGGTTTTTTGGACATGGTAAAGGAACTCAACACTTTCCATAACTCTATTAAATTTACAGCTAAGTGTGGCAGCAATCTAGAGTTTTTAGATATCTATTTAAAACTAGATGGATCAAAAATCAATTATTCTTTATACCGGAAAAAGACCGACCGTAACACTTTACTTCATGCTAGAAGCTGTCACGCACCGGCTCTGAAAAGATCGCTTCCACTTTCCCAGTTCCTCAGGGTATTGCGCAATAATTCTGAACATTCAATATGCGAAACCCAATTAATTGAAATGAAAGATAGATTTCTACAAAGAGGATATTCTTATAGGGATCTTAATAAAGCTTTAACAGTGGCTAGACAAAGAATTGAGACAGAGAATTTAAAAAAACAAATAATCCTTTGGTTTTATCAACCTGTTATAATAACTTATCATCCTCTATCAGTCAGGTCATACAAAAGAACTGGAAGATTATTAAAGCTGATGACCATATGGGTAGACTCTGTCCTGATCCGCCGATTGTAGGATACCACAGGGGCCAGAACCTCAGGGACCTCCTGGTGCAATGTGACCCGACTGATTGCTATAAACAACTGGGAACATCTGCACCCTGGCTTCCTGAGAAAAATGCAGGATGTTTCAAATGCTCTACATGTGTGTCTTGCTGACATATGACTCCAGGTACCTCTTTTGTTCATCCACACACTGGCCATAGATACAAAATTCAGCATCATATTACGTGTACTACAACTCATGTTATCTATTTAGTGACGTGTCCGTGTGGTTTGTCGTATGTCGGCAAAACAGATTTAACGCTGAGACTTCAGATGGATGCACATAGATCAGCCATCAATGTAGCGTATAGAGATCAAAAAACTTCTAAACCGGTTGCTAAACACTTCTTGGAGGTGGGACATAGGTTACCCACCTTCAAATATATAGCAATTGATCATATACCAATGCCCAAACGAGGTGGAGATCGTTCACGCTTATTATTACAGCGCAAGACTTTTTGGATTAAAATCCCAGGGGGTCTAAATGAGTATTGTTCGTTAAATTGCTTTCTTGATAGACGTTAACCTTAGTGCAGAGTGTAAGATGATATACTTGCATTTATGTTTATCTAATATCACATGGTGGCCCGTTTTCCCTTTAACCTATTTGAGGAGATTTGCCTCTGAGGGGGAGGGTTAATGAGGTCACTCAATAGGGAGGAGCAATGGTGGTTTTAAATTTTGTAACTTTGTATTACCTGTCACATTTGGTGTTGCATCTTGACAAAGGTTCTAGGCCAAGTACCGAAACGTTGATGCTTTTATAATAATACCTTTTAATCAATAAATACTTATTCTACTTGGAGTGCGTGCTATACCTGTTATCTCTCTCTCTCTCTCTCTCTCTCTATATATAGAATTGAGTTTGATTCCATTTTTGGCTTTATTTTCAAGCCTTACATGACCTGTTTGCTGGATCCACGTTGGCTAGCAATATAGAAATCTGCAATCATTTGTTGCAGCCCTGTGGGAAACAATAACTATATACCATAAAAGTGAAAAGTTGCAGTAACTAATAATCTGTACTATTATTTTTACATTTACAGTACATTTACAGTATGCTCATTTTAACACTTTGGTACATTTTAATGACATTTATCCTACTATAAGTGGACATGCCAGCTCTCACGGAACACATCCATTTACTTATGTTGGCTAATTGTAGAATGAAGCTTATCTGTACTGTTTCCCTCACCCGTTGATAACTAAAAGGTAATCATGATTTAAGCATTTCTTCAAGCCTAGCAACCTGTTGAGCAGCTTGTTAATGTGCATATCAATCACTTGTAGATAACAGCAGTTTGCACACAGAGCTAATTGTAAAAATAAATAGTATTTGTTAGGGCCAGTTAAATAAATAACAGAATCTTGAGGTCAAAGTGTGAAACGTTCTGATAAAAAACAATGTTTTTTCTGTCACATGTTAAATCCTAATTATAGCACCGGGAAAACAGTTTTGGTTCTTTAAGGGCAATGGTCGGTGGTATGTCCAACTTATTGTTTCCTCCGGAGGCAACTTCAGGCAATTTAGCGATAAGTTGGACATAATGCCATTGATGTCAATTACTGGCAATGGAGAGGCACTTTTCGAGTGATTTGTCGACCATGGCAATGCATAAAAAAATCACGGGCTACAAATCTTCTGAACTCTGAATTGTATACAAGTCAGCGTGTTAAATAGTCAAACACTGTATGAATTGCCAAAATAAGTGGCAATCTAAATTGCCCACTATCTATAGAGACAGTCGCTGCTACTTTTGAGTCAGCCAGTGTCTCCACACTTGCTTATGGGAGGTATTGGCAGATCAGATCTCCTGTCCAGACAGTCAGTTGGAACATGATGAGATCACAGAACAAACTGCCTCCCAAAGAAACATAAACTCAAACCAATGATAAAGCTATATATAGCGAAACCACCCAAACAAGCTGCTTTGTCTATATCAGTATATATATAACAGTGTTTATTACCAGTCATGCAAAACTCTTGCTTGAGCAATAAAACACTAGCATCTGCTGAAATGCACAACTGCCCCAGTTCTATCCATCTATGCCCCATGTTTCTGGCAAGCCACTCAGCCCAGGATAAATCTTCTGCATCAATGAGAACTGTTGAAGAGTATAGGGCAGCTTAATGCAACCTTATATAGCAACCAACACATACTGCACAACTAGAGTATTCAGCAGGATCAGAAATAGTATATAAATCTGTTCTCCACTGTTTTGTAATTAATCAAATCGTGTTTATTTTATGCATGTCATATATTATATATATATATATATATATATATATATATATATATATATATATATACACATACCAAAAGCAAATAAACCGCACTCACAGGACTTTTGTTAGTGCAAACAAAGTGGTTTTATTCCAACGTTTTGGCTCCTACACTCGAGCCTTCTTCAGGAAGGTTGCTGAAGAAGAAGGCTCGAGTGTAGGAGCCGAAACGTCGGAATAAAACCACTTTGTTTGCACTAAAGCTGGCCATAGATGTTGAGGTTTTTAAAAGATCAGATCCTCATCGTGAGACCACGATCTTCTTGGAACGATCGAAAGATCGTACGAATTTATCATCAACTAAAAAGACCAATTTGCCAGGAAACAAATGGGAGCTCCCTGCTTGGCCCTGCAAACATAGATAGATTGCACTGGGACCGACAAAGATTTTCTGACCTGGCCGAATAATTTCCTGACAGATGTCGGCCGAAAAATCGTAAGATGTACGATCGTTCGAATCCCACTAACCGTACGATAATTTCAAAGGATTGGTTGGACTTCCTTAAAATCGGTCGTTCAGCAAGAAAAATCGTTGCGTCTAAGGGGAGCTTAACAAAAGTCCTGTGAGTGCAGTTTATTTGCTTTTGGTTTATATCATTTTATAACCAGCACCCAGGCAGTCGACAATTTTGCAATGTGAGTGCATCAGCTTTATATATATATATATATATATATATATATATATATATATATATATATATATATATATATATATATATATATATATAGCATAATGGCTATACATGCTTTACTGAATACATTTTTTCACTGCTAAAAATAACCCAGTGTTGCTGAAATTATGTTAATCTTTAACCGTGCAACTGGGTAAAGTTGGGAAGTGGAGTGCCACCCATTCTACAAATATATATATATATATATATAATCCCTGTTTTGTTTAAAGGGTAAGGCATTTTTCAGTAGCAGTATGCACAAAATGTCTCTGTCTTAAATATATTGATAATGGGTTGAGTGCAGAGGACTCTTGTATTTGTCTATATATATATATATATATATATATATATATATATATATATATATATATATATATATATATATATATATATATGTATATATATATATATATATATATATATATATATATATATATATATATATATAATCATAATCTATATTCTGTAGTATTCCAAGTGAAAACTGCTCTATATTTTTTTCTTCATTAACTTTATCAGAAGCATGAAGACAATCACATCTCTCTAAGAAGAATAGCAAGAGGTTTCAAACCAACTCTCTCCTAACAGTGCTAAACTACAGGTTGTTCAGTTACTACGGAAAGTCTGAGTTTTCATGAAATAAGTCCATGATTTATTGTGATCTACAGTTTTTTACGCCTTACTTTCCTTGACCCCTAGTATGTTATTTATACTCATACTTATGATACTTATGATTAGCCCTCAAAGACAGAAGATAGTAGTGCTAATGTGATCATCATCAGAATTAGTGCACATTAAAGGAAAAATATACCTCTGAATAGGATTCTATAAAAATATATTGCAAAAAAAAAGCTCATAGGTAAAACCTAAACAAAAAAATATAAAAAAAAATATATAAACTATTTTAGTAGTATGTGCCATTTAGTAATCCTAAATAGTAAACTTCCTTTTTAAGTACACACAAACAAACCAAGACCACACATACATGTTAGGTCACATGGGCCATTTAATGGACAAAGTTGTGTCTTTTACTCCCATTCTTCTTCCTGTTACAGTAAGAGCTGCATTATTTCTGGTCAGGTGATCACTGAGGCAGCACACAGACCTTCACAAAATGGTGGTTCAAGCGAATAGATGTAAAAAAAAATAGATGTATGTACTGATTCATTAATTATTTAATATTATTTCATAGGCTGCTTAATCCTATCCTATATAATAAAGTTGAAGTGTCTCTGCGTCCAGTCCCTGTGTCCGTGGGATTGCGCTACTGCGCATGTGCCCCACGGATATAATAATTGCGCTACTGCGCATGTGCCCCACGGATATAATAAAGTTGAAGCATACAGCTCCATGTTAACCTGCCGATTAATGGCAGCCTCGCACTCCTGGTGGAAGTTCTGTCGGATCTGGGAATTCATGGTCAGTTCCGTTCAGGCACTGACTGGCCATTTGTGAATTCGGGCAAATGCCCGTTGGGCCGCTGTCTTTGATATGTAAATGGGCCGCACAGGCCCCTCTGCACAGCCCGCTGTCACAATACTGTTTCCCGGCTGAGAAGGAGCAAGCGGGAGCGCTGAAGGCACGCAGCATGGAAGAGCTCCTCGGCAAAGCGCTGACAGGAGCCGGAGGGAGATGAATCGGGACGAGATGAGCTCTCTGATACAGAAGGTGGCTTGGCAGACTTTTCACAGCCGCGGAGGGGTCGGCCTGGGCCTGTTGGCGGAGAGCTTGGAACAGTTGCTGAAAATGAGCCGGGTGTGGGCAGAAGATGTGGGTCTGGGAGCAAGTCAAGTTCCGCATTAACGGCTTTGATCGCCTGCAAGCGGCCAGGACAGCAGGCAAGGAGCCCCTCGAAACCTCTCGCTTTCACCCCTCCGCTGCTCTCCTAACAGTGCGGCTCTGTGCGGCGGGCAGAGATGCGCTTGGTGGGAGAGTTTGGGGATAACAGCCCGCCCTGCCTGCTGGCTCCGCACAGGGAGAACCTGAATCAGATCAGCCCTTTGGATGGGCCGCTGCCTTCCTGGACATTGTGGCACCCCCCTACGACCCGGCGAATTGCAGGGATTGTCATTGCTATCAGCAGTTTTCCCTGAGGGGATCCCACAATCTCCTATACAGATCTCCTATCCATAGGGTCTCACAGATTTTAGCTATGCAAATGGACATTACAGCCAGACCCCCAGTAGAGCCGCCATGAGTTCAATTTGTGTGGCCCCTGCAAGGCATATACCGGGTCTCACTTCACAGGCCCCTCTACTATAAACAGGCTAGGGTTTTGGCCCTCTCTGGCACTTATAGGGGTTCCTGAAGCATCATCAGAAGGGGCCTAGGTCATCCCAGTGCACATAACTCATCTGCAGGCTCTGATTGCCCCTCTTCCACTTTAGGAGTATGGGTAAAGGGTTGGCCAATCACCAGTCCATACAGACTCCACATGTTCAACTGATGGTCAGTTTGTTTGCTACAGAAAACACAGCAGTTGGCCCTTACAGGACCTGAAAGTATCAATCTTATGGGCGCATGTTCATTTGTAATTCAATAACTCATATGCCTGGACTGGGGTGATCTTCATACCTTAAGTCTACTAGAAAATCATGTAAACATTAAATAAACCCAATAATCTGATTTTGCTCCCAATAAATACTAATTATATCTTAGTACAAGCTATTGTTTTATTATTACTGAGAATAAGGAAATCAAAAAACATTTTGATTATTTTGATTATAATGGAGTCTATGGGAGATGGCCTTTCCGTAATTTGGAGCTTTCTGGATAATGGGTTTCCAGATAAACAATCCCATACCTGAAGTGGGCTGCTTTGATTTTTTTTTGCCAGGGCTGCTTTTTTCTCCCAGTCAGGCCCTGGTTCCGTTCAATCACTGTTGAAGCAGGAACCTTAAAATAACTCAAAGTTCTGTCTCGAAGCGCTGCGTCTGTCTAATGCTAAAGCGCCGCTCCGCCTCTTATATACCAGCATAAACCACGCCCTACTACGCAATGACACGTGTAACGACAATAAGCGGCCATTTATATTACGGGCAGCGACATCCGCTATCTGGGGAAAAAATCATTCAACAACTGTGGTAGCGAAAAAGTAATTATGTTTAATCCGACGGAGGTAGATGTGCAAACTGAAATTCTGGTTTCATCAGCATTCCTGTCACTTGGCTTTGATTTAATTGCCAGAACAAAAGATGGCCGGTAGGCGGGCCTCGAACATGCGTGGGCGTGGTCAAATGAATATTGGGGAAAATGTGCTGTGTGGTTTTTCATAAACATGTTTACGTAATAGTGTGTCTCCTGGATATTCCGTGTTTCTGTGCTGGCTTGCATAATTGTATCTGTGGGACGTTAGAGAAATAGGAATAACCTTATCCTATATAATCGTATCCTATATAATAAAGTTGAAGTGTCTCTGCATCCAGTCCCTGTGTCCGTGGGATTGGGCTACTGCGCATGTGCCCCACGGACCGTCTCTGGCAAATTTTTTTTAGACTAGAACAATTCTGTTTTTATAAATGTTTGACTACATATGTTCTAGCGCCTGTTAATTTAACGGACTTAATGTCTAGTATGATATAAATTATACATATTATAAATAATCTGTTGGTTAAAGAGATACTGACACCAGAAATTAAATCATTTTACATCTATCATAATATTGGCTTTGTTTGCTACTTAAAATTTAAAATTTTGCCATAAAGTATTTGCTCAAAGCTTTTACATTACCTTTCTGACTCCCTGTGTTCCTCTATGAGGGGCAGGCCCGGACTGGCAATCTGTGGATTCTGGCAAATGCCAGAGGGGCTGCTGTATGGTTCCATAGAAAGCTACCATATAGTGGGCTGGCAGGGGGCTTTTTGGGCCTCTGTGTACTTGGAATGGCAGGGCCTATTTTACCTCCCAGTCCTGGCTTGATGAGGGGGCTGCCATATTTGTGCAGCAGAAAACTGTTAGCATTAAAAACTGATTCATTAATTATTTAAGATTATTTTAAAAAGTAGTTTTTTAGCATCAGTATCACGTTAAGTATTCATTCTGGGGGTATAGTATATATAGTATTTCCTTTAAAAGGCCATATGTGCCTTAAAGGAATAATGTCCACAGAATAAAGCTCTGTGTGTCATTACCAATGTACATGAGATCTATTTGCACTGCAATGCCTTCCTCCTAATTTTTATGTGCTGCAATGTTTTTGGGATTCCAGTTGCATTTCTGTTTCTGGGTAAAAGAGACACTTCTTGTGGCTGATTTGCTAAAGGACGAAGTGACAAACGCCCGCAGGGACATCACCAATTTACTAAAGGGCGCAGGCACCAATTCGCTAGCGAAAGAGAAAGGCGCTAGAGCTCATTCGCATTCTATTGCCAAATACTCTGGCGAATGGATGTTACTCTGCAAATTCACTAAAATGCTAATTTTATTCATATTTGTTAGCTCAATATCAATATCCCCAGACTTGACTTCGCCAGCTCAGACCAGACAAAGTGCATTGGAGTGCATAAATTTTTCTCAATCTGCTGGTTCTTACATCATATTCTTTAGTGGAAAAAGCATCAAAGTTCAAAAAACGATGGCATCTTTTCCTTTTTTCAGAGTAATAGCTTGCAAAAGTCCTTAAAACTTTTTTTTGGGTAACCCATACATTTTCTAGCATATGATTATACAGTGGGCTCATGTGTAGGGCATTATAACAACTCTAATGTCTTTATTAAGGTTCCCTGTGTAATTAACAGTGGAAATGTTATGTATTTTAAGACCATCAGTTGTTACAAATTACAATTCTGTGTTCATTTTGATTGAAAAACCAGATGTTTCTTCCTGTGCGAGATAACACAACCATTTTATTATGAATCTTACTGCTGCTAACTTGTGATAGGTGTAAAATGCTTTGTTGCATTGATATTGAGCTAACAAATATGAATAATATACACTTACCATTCAAAACATGCTATTCAGCTTGTATTTATAGTAGGGGAGTAAATCATTTACCAGACTATTTAAAGATAAGATATAAAGAGTATATGTTCTGTTAAGCAAAGATTTTTTTTCCATGTCGCACCAGTTGTGTGCAATCAGCGGGTAAGCGTTAAATATTGATTATTTACCTCCACAAGTTTGCACCAAATGTCACTCATACATGTGCTTAAATCTCACTTGAGGTGTTAAATATAATGTATACAAACACAATATTAAGTGAACATCAACTCCATCGCAAGTGGAAAGGCAGGAAGTAAGACGTTTGTTACCAGAAACAAAAAGAAAGGAAAGGTAATGTTGGTTGATTTCATAAGCATGATACACCCAGTACAGAAAGCCCAAAAATATATACAGGTATAGGATTGGTTATCCAGACACTGTTATCTAGAAAGATCTCCCACAGACTCCATATAAATGAATTAAGTCAAATTTTTAAACATGATTTCCTTTTTGTCTGCCTCTTAATAAAACAGCATCTTGCCCATGATTCCAGCTAAGCTGTAAGTAGTCCTTATTGAAGGCATAATAATCCTATTGGGTTCAATAAATGCTTTAATGATTTTTAGTCTTAAGGTATGGAGATAAAAATTATGTAAAGATTCCTTATCCAGAAAACTCCAGGTCTCAAGCATTCTGGATAACAGCTTCCATACCTGTACCATCATAGACAGTCTGTGTTTGTAAGAGAGCAATGCTCACACTGTGATCGGATACCAGTGTATTTTAAACTCCATTGAATACTGATGGTACTTGTGAAAGTTTAAAATGGAACTGGCCAGGTAATGACACAAGTGTAGCTACAAAAATGCAGTATAGGTCCTCTCCTGTTTAGCTGTGACTAGGAGGCTAAAGAAAAGGTCACTTGTGACTACTATTTTTTAGAGCAAATATTTGTTTTGGTTTTTTTCTCTTCCTTTTATTATTATTAACATGTATTTATATAGCGCTAACATATTGCGTAGCACTGTAAAGTAAATGTGATTATACAACTACATCACATGAATTACATACATAGAATATATGGAGTAACAAACATCACAGTCAATACAGGTACAAAAAGGTGAGGAAGGCCCTATGCATAGGCATACAGTCTAAAGGGAAGGGAGTAATACACAAGGTGTGGGAGTGGGCAAGATCGAATTAAGTGGGTGAGAAATGTGGTATTGCGTTTGGTAGTTAAGCAGAGTGAGGGTAGGCTTCTCGAAAGAAGTGCGTTTTCAGAGATTTCTTGAAAGTAGAAAGGTTGGGAGAAAGTCGGACAGACCGTGGGAGAGCGTTCCAGAGGAGGGGTGCAGCCCTTGCAAAGTCTTGAATGCGAGCATGTGAGGAGGTAATGAGAGAAGAGTTGAGTAGCAGGTCAGTAGAGGAGCGTAGTAAGCGAGTGGGTGAGTATATAGAGATGAGTTCAGAGATGTAGGGTGGGGCAGAGTTTTGAAGTGCTTTGAAAGTCAGTGTCATTAATTTGAATTTGATTCTGAAAGGTAATGGAAGCCAGTGCAGGGATTGACAGAATGGCGAGGCAGAGGAGGAGCGGTTGCTGAGGTGTATGAGCCTCGCAGCAGTGTTCATTATGGACTGGAGAGGTGACAGTCTCTGGAGGGGGAGGCCAATTAAAAGAGAGTTACAGTAGTCTAGACGCGATATGATGAGAGAGTGAATAAGAATTTTGGCAGCGTCTTGGGTGATAAATGATCGTATTTTGGATATGTTCCTTAGGTGGAAGTGACAAGATTTAATAAGTGACTGGATATGAGGAGAGAATGACAGGGCAGAATCTAGGATAACCCCAAGGCACCGGGCCTGGGGAGAGGGGGTGATAGTGGAATTGTTAACTATGATGGATACTTCGGGGATGCTACTGGTGTTAGTTGGAGGAAAGAGAACCATTTCAGTTTTAGAGAGGTTTAATTTAAGGTAGCGTTGTGACATCCAGGTAGAGATAGCGGACAGGCAGGAGGAGACGCGAGTTAGGAGTTCTGGGTTGAGATCAGGAGATGAGAGATAGATCTGAGTATCATCAGCATAGAGGTGGTAGTGGAAACCATAAGAATTTATTAATTTGCCAAGGGAGGAAGTATAGAGGGAGAATAGTAATGGTCCCAGGACAGAGCCTTGGGGAACTCCAACAGAAAGAGGTAGGGGAGAAGATGCTACTCCATTGTAGGAGACACTGAAGGAACGATTGGTGATGTAAGAAGAGAACCAGGACAGGGCTGTGTCACGAAGGCCAAGTGACTGGAGGGACTGGAGGAGGAGAGGGTGATCTACAGTGTCAAATGCGGCTGAGAGATCAAGTAGTATTAGTAGTGAGAAGTGATTGTTGGCTTTAGCGGTTAAAAGGTCATTAGTCAGTCGAGTCAGGGCAGTTTCCGTGGAGTGTTGTGGCTTAAAACCAGATTGTAGGGGGTCCAGCAGGTTATTGTCAGAGAGGAATGAGGTAAGTCGGTTGTAGACTAGGCGCTCAAGTAGTTTAGAGATGAAAGGTAGCAGAGAGATAGGTCGGAGGTTGTCAAGATTGGAGGGATCAAGAGAGGGTTTTTTCAGAATGGGGGTGACAAGAGCATGTTTTAGTTGAGAAGGAAACAGTCCAGTTGAGAGGGAAAGATTAAATAGGTGAGTTAAGGCTTTGATTAGACAAGGATTGGTATTGCGGAGAAGTTTTGAGGGAATTGGATCAAGCGGGCAGGTGGTAAGGTGAGAAGAGGCCAGAAGCTTTGAGACTTCCTCATCAGTGACAGGGGTGAAGGAGCACAGGAGGGACTGAGGAGTGTGGAGGGAGGGTGGTGGAAGTCTAGGGGGGTTGAGTAGTGTAATGTCCCTTCTGATAGTGTCAATTTTGTTTTTGAAGTGCTCAGCAATATCTTGAGCAGAGACAGATGTGCATGGAGGGGGTGGAGAAGGGGAAAGGAGAGTGTTAAAGGTGGAGAAAAGTTGTGCTGGTTTTTTAGAAAGGGAGTTAATGAGTGAAGTAAAGTATGTTTGTTTGGCTTGGAAGAGGCTGGTGTTAAAGGAGCGCAGGGCAGATTTGTAGCTCCAAAAGTCTGATTCTGAACGGGATTTGCGCCAGCGACGCTCAAGTGCACGTGAGTGTCTTTGGAGCGCTTTTGTATGAGCAGTATGCCAAGGTTGAAGTGGTTTGGGTCTAGAACGTTTAGTTTTTATAGGAGCAAGCTCATTTAGGGCAGTGGTGAGAGTACTATAGTAGACAGAGGTAGCCACATTAGGACATGAGATGGCTGAGATATTAGAGTGAAGAGAGTCAAAGGAAGAAGAGAGATGTGACACGTCTATAGCTTGCAAGTCACGGTAAGTACGTGTTTGGGGAATAGCAGGGGGTGAGGAGGGAATTAGTGAGAGTTGAAATGTGAGCATATTGTGATCAGAGAGGGGAAATGGTGAGTTAGTAAAATTGGTGGTTGAACAGAGTCTGGTAAATATGAGATCCAGAGCATTACCATTGGAGTGAGAGGGGGAGTCTGAGCACAAAGATAAGCCTAGGGAGGAGGTTAGTGAAAGAAGTTTAGAGACAGAAGAGTTGTTAATGTTGTTAACGGGTATATTAAAGTCACCTAATATGATGGATGGTATGTTAGATGAAAGAAAGTAAGGAAGCCAGGCAGCAAAGTTGTCCAGAAATTGTGCAGTTGGTCCTGGTGGTCGATATATAACAGCAATGCAGAGTGAAACCGGAGAAAAGAGCCTAATGCAGTGAGCCTCAAATGAGGAGAATGATAAAGAGGGAACAGGTGGAAGAACTTTAAAAGTACAGCGGGGAGAGAGAAGCAAACCTACCCCACCTCCAGGTCTGTTACCAGGCCTGGGAGTATGAGTAAGGTGTAGGCCCCCATAGGACAGGGCAGCAGGTGAGGCGGTGTCAGTAGGAGAAAGCCAGGTTTCAGTAAGTGCGAGTAGGTTAAAGGAATTTGCAATGAAATGGTCGTGTATAGCGGTGAGCTTGTTGCAGACAGATCTGGCATTCCAGAGAGCACAGGAAAGATTAACTGGGTTTTTGGGTATAGGAGTAAGTGTTCTGTACTGTTGGAATTTGCTCCGGAGAGAAGGAGCTCGTGGTCGTGATATAACTGGGATGGGGTAAGGGCCAGGGTTTGGGGAAATGTCCCCAGCTGCCAGCAATAGAAAGGAAAGAAAGACTAAGTGTGAGTGGGATTTATAAGTCCTTCGTTTGTATGAAAAGGAGGAGTTTTGTGGAATAGCTAAACAGAGTACTTTATAGACTTCATGTGTGGAGAGGGAAGGAGAGGAGAGAAGAGAGGCTGAGATTTGTATAGAAGTGGGACTTGCCGGAGGAGGTAGTGAAAAATGTTTTATGAAGCATGAGAGTGAAAGGAGGAGAAATGCAGGATAAAGCATGTTTGGAGTAAGAAGTTACAAACTAGCTCTATATCCCAAATACAATGGGATGCCAATTTCAGAAAATGATTAAATAACCTGCGAGATATACTGACCTTGGCTAAGGTGATGGGTTAAATACTATCTATTCTTATACCCCACATGCAAGTATTAGGCTATGGACACACATGCGGAGAACCGCCGTGTTTCGCGCAGCAGTTTTTAAAAAAGCCGACCGCTGCATACCGGTAAAAACGCTAGCAGAAGTGCCATAGCCTAAACTGGAAACTGCTAGCATATTTACTCTTTTTAAAAAACCGCTCCGAAACCGTCGCGGTTCTCTGCATGTGTGTCCATAGCCTTAGCATCTCTGGGCCTCACTAACAAACATATTAATAAACTTGTGTAAATAATTTACATGCAAAAATTGTGTAAACGTTGATTTAAAATAAATGACATATTTGCAAAATTCCTTTATTGCCCTTACATATGAAATAATTATTCATAGCAATAACAGATACAGTATAAATCCATTTAAAATTTTAATCATAATATTTATTAATTCATTTTATAATTTGTTTTATTAATTTGACTCCAGATTAATATGCTTATATTATTTTACACCACCGTAGAGCATTAAAGGGACAAATTCAGGTGGAAAATAGTATCTGGTGTGTAACTTGGTGTATAATTCTGTGTAAAATATCATCAATAGCGATGAGCGAGTTTTTTTTGCCATGCATTGATTCGCGGCAAAATTTTGCATTTTGACATCTGTGGATTTTTTCACAAAGCTATGGCAAAAATCTGCAAAGAAAAATGCCCATTCACTTCAATGCATTTGGAGTGAGAAAAAACTTTTAAAAAAACGCCCATTGACTTAAATGTAGTTGGAGTGCGAAAAAAAAAGTCACCCATAGACTACTAAAAAAGTTGTCAGGAAAAAAGTCAGGACGACAAAAAAATTCGCTGCAACAAAAAAAGCTTCTGCAAAAAAAAAAGTTGCCCACAGACTTTAATGCATTTCGCACATTTTTTAGCAGTTTTGCATTTTTTTCAGCAAAGCAAAATGGGGCAAATTTGCTTTTCACTAGTCATCACCCTTATCCCTCTATAACATGGGCTTATGGGTCCTACAATACTAAAAAACATTGTTTTATTTCTCCACTAGGTAATGGAGTGTGTTATTTCTATTGTTGCCACTTGGCCAGTAAATCACCAACCAGGGCCATGACGGCATTACAAAGTTACCGGCAATACAGTTACTGGTAAATTTGCAGACCCTATATGCCTCCTCTCCTTTTCTGCTGCTGATCTAGTCTTTTCCCCGCAGAGCTGCTCATCTCCCTGCCCAATCTGCTCATTTCCCCACCAACTGCAGTGGTCAGTTGATATAAGTTCTGTAAGCATGGAGTACTTTAACTTAAACTATGTAGAACAAACATATAAAATTTCTTTCCAAGGTCTAGAATTATCTTCATCTGGGGGTTCCCAACCAACCTATGAGATTTGATGTTCCAGGGTGTCTTATGACTTCACAGTTATTGATGCTGCTACAAAATTTTCTGGGCCCTCCACATTATCTTACAGGGTTGCCCTGTTGGAGTTCTGTAGTCAGTTGGGCCTTAGTTAAGCCATTTCCAGCAGTATCTGCCATTTTATGAGTTTGGCATACAATTTAAAGGATCTCTTCCAGCGACTCTTGTATCCTGGGCTTTTAAACAATATTCTATAGCAGTTTTGATAAGCCTTCAGTCTCAAATAGAACTAATAATTAAAATATATTCTACCTCTTCTCATAATAAAAAACATACTTACATTATCTTACAATTAAGAGACAGTAAACTCTGTATAAACAGCCCCCTTCCTTCATCCCTTTTATCTGCTGATCACGTTTATATGGGAACAGTCTGATTGCTCTGATGCTAGCTTATTTTATCATTGTAATGAAACAGTGCTACTAGTGGCCATTTTATCATTAAAAACAACTTAAAAGCAGATCTGAGAAACAGGAGAAAGCCCTTGTTTTTCCCAACAGGAATGGCAATTTATTGATTTCAGGAACACTTTCGTTCCCAGTAACAATACCTTTATAAAGAGGGCAAATAAAAAGTCTTCCTTTCTGTTATTTATAGACCAGTCCTTCTGTCATCCGGGAGTTCCTTAATGAGATGATTTCATTTCTGAGCACACAGTGTTCCGTTTACTAGAATAACAAAGGTAAATACTGTATATAAATAAAGCCAGTAAGGGCCATTTAATAAAGTTAGACTTGGGTTTTTTTGCACAGTTCCATCAACAAATCAGTTCCAATACCTTCCAATAATAATATCTTTGTGCAAACAAAGATATCTATAATTCACTAAAATATGATTGAAAATTAAGTTTTCATTGCAAGTTTGGCTAAATATGTATCCATTTGTATCGGTTAGCATGACGGCGGTGGTATTTCAAACCATATTAAATTTAAGGAATCATAAATGAAATAAGGTGCTTTTGATATCCTGGGCCTTTACTCAGAATAAATTTCTCTCATTAAAAATATCTTTCCAGGTAAAGGACCTCTGGCTGGATGTGACCCTCCAAGAGGGTTTTATGGCCCACAGACTGTTTAAGGGTTCAACTTAATTATCTCTCTGCGTATTATTATTTTGTTATTATATGGTTCCCAAATGTGCTGATATATATACTGATATTTTTTCAAGGGAAGCAACCCTGTTTGCTTTCATCAATGTATGGAAATCTGCTGAATACTTGCCGCTTTCTACTACTCAGCATTAGAGGTTAAAACTGCATCTACCTTGCTTGCCTTTATCTGTACATGTACCAGGTGCAGATACACCTAAGCATAAGGGAAAATGAGCAGTGCACAATACAACACCTGTACCTAACACCTGCTTCTACCAGACAAGTACCATAAAAATGTGCCATTAAAATTGAACAGCACACCCATGTCCCACCACCATTCAGCACTTAAGTTACAGAAACATGTTGGGGCCCATTTACTAAGGGAATTCAATGTGAATTTTCGAATTTAAAAACTTCGAATTTCGAATTACTTCGACCATCGAATAGGCCAAAATTAGATTCGAATTGAAAAAACTTTGAATATTCGACCATTTGAAAATCGAAGTACTGTCTCTTTAAAAAACTTCAAAAAATAAGGATTGCACACTCAGTCTTAAATAAAGATACAAAAATTATTTTATAGCATAAATAATACATAATAGCAGGTCGCCCTACGCGTTTGACCACATAAGTGGTCTTCATCAGGGGCCAAATATTATACAAATACAAAAGGTATAAAAAGGCCTTTTATTAAGCCTCAATTTTTTCTGGTTGAGGTTTTTGGGTGGAAAACTTGAATTTTTAGTGAAAAAAACCTAGAATTTATAGAGATTTATCATGCTTAAACTTTGAATCCTAAAATACGCCATCTCAAACCTGTCGAGGTAATGTAGAAGTCAATGGCAGATGTCCCTAAAATTGAGCTATTGATATTTCAGTATTGTTTTAATATATATTTATGTATATTTAGTAAAATAAAAGAAAGCCTGGGTTTTATACTTGACAACGGCTAATACTACGTTTCTACAGTCTACAGAGCTACAACTAGCATCACTCCCACCCAGCGACACAACAGATGCATTGACTCTATGATACATCAGTGATATATAGTTGTGTTACAATCAGAGTGTTAACTATTGCTAAACTATTTCTAGCAGATGAACACTGGAAGACATGCTACTTATATGAAGGCAATAGGAAGAATGTGGAAAACACATTTTGAAAAAAGACATGGTTTGCGGAATAACTGAAAAATAATATTTCAGTGAAGAATTGGAAACATAAATGTCCGCCATCTAAATCAACATAAATATGCTTCTGACTAAAGGCAGGTGGTTGTGATGTAAATGGAAGTAAAGAAATGTATTTACTTTTATCTTGGTCAGGGGTTTCTAAGCCATTAGAATGTTTGAGAATATAAATATTTACATTCCTGCATTTGTGTTGTAATGTCAAAAAAAAAAAAAGCGATCAGTCTCAGGATTACACTCAATCATTTCATCCATCAGAGAAGCTCTTGAGTCTGGTGCTGTGCTTCTGCCTGTTTGAGAATCACTTATCCCGGCAAAGTGACTTGTTACATATCCAGCTGATGTTAAAGACGTCTGATTTTGGTTTACTTGATGTGAGCATGTCACAGTACTCCTTCCATCTGATCAGAAAGGATTGCTATAGAGCATTCAATGGGCTGGGTGCTCTATTAAAGGGGTCCACCACCCAAAAACAGTTTTTGCATAATGAAACAAGGTGTCAGTCAGTCTAAGCAACTTTCTAGAGTACCAGAATTTTTAATGGTTTTAAAGCTATGTGTAAATGTAATTTAAAAATAGTGTTTGTGGGTGTGACTTGAAACAATTTAACAGGAATTACGTCTCCCCCAGGTCTTTTAATCTGTTTATATCTGCTGGTTTACAATATTGATTCAGTCAGAGCCAGGAGTGTTTTCAATAACAATAACATTTACAAACATTTTTAAAAATGTATAAATAGCTAAAAGTTGCATAGAATTAAATAGTCTTTCACTATGCAAAAATTATATTTGGATTGGGTGCCCTTTCAGGGTCAGTTTTCCACTATCAGATTTTGCTAAAATTATAGGGTCTTATTTATTAAACACCCAGGCTAAAGAAATGGTTGAGCTTTGCAGATTTCACCGATGCTTTATATCGTTTCCTACGACTTCAAAGTCACAAAGGGATCATTTCCAGTCCTTTTTATAAAAAGATGAGTAATAAAAAGTGGCAATTACAGAACATTTGTTTTTTAGGTGAGATCAGTGACCCCCCATATAAAAGCTGGAAAGGGGCAGAAATAAAAGGCAAAAAAAATCCAGAACTAAATGAAAAAAATAAAAAAATGAAGGCCAGTTGCAAAGTTAAGCTGGCCATAGACTCAAAGATCCGCTCTTTTGGCGACTAACGGCATGGCAATATCGGGGGTAATCTGAACGTTCGGCCGTATGGTCGAACGATCAGATTACGATACACCAAGGGGCTCAGACGGGTCAGTCGGTTTAAAATCAAACCTTCCTGATCGATATCGTGGCCAGATATCGATTGGGAAGACCCGTCGGAAACCCCCATACATGGGCAGATAAGCTGACCGATATCGGCAGCTTTATCTGTGTATGGCCATTCTGTATTTTTCTAAAAGTTAACTTAAAAGTGAACCACCACTTTAAATTTTCATTGATCTCTATTGAAAGTGTTCAGTTCTACTGCAAGCTATGCCAAAGGGGCATTTTGTTGGAAGGTGTTACACAAGTACACTTCAGGTGCACCATGATAAGAAATTCCTCTTTAATGAAATTGTCTCTTCTTAGAATAAACTGACATCTAACTGCTGTCAGGGATAGATTTGAAGATTTGCACCAAACTGCTGTAGACTCAGCAGAATAAAACTACAACATAAATATAATGCTAGAAAAATGAGTGTGAAGCATATACTGTAAGTCAGAAACAGCCAGAAAGGCCAAAGGCAGCAGAAGAAAGAGGGGCAACCACCAGTAATTTTACCCACAATTACATTTGAATGAAACATCTCCCCAATTAATCATCTTAAACAGATCTCCAACATTATGGCTGCTTTAGTACAGTCCATCCTCCTAGCCTCCACAATTGTTGTCTGTCTGAGAATTCTGTGGTATTTTAGCAATACCCTTCTTGCCTCTCTTCAACTTAGAGCTGTTGGCAATCAGCATTCTTTACTAAGCACACAAATCTTCATCAGTTTATTCATAGGTCTCTACCGAGGTCTGAAACTCTAATGATAATACACAAAGGAACTGCAAAGTCATCCAGGGCAATTTGTGGGGGTAGATGTTTTGAGGAATGCAGTGAGTAGGAGTTCTGAGAACTGGGTGTTTGTGTGCAACCTGAATAGATTTGTTTATTGTTTGTATGTCCTGGGGCATTAAACCTAAAAAGTTGGTGCCGAATTTATACTGCTATGTGTTCTGGGGGACATTAAACTTGTAGATAGGAATGTTTATATTGCTATGAGTTCTGGAGGCATTAAACTTGTAGATAGGGCTGTGTTTATATTGCTATATGTTCTGGGGACATTAAACTTCTAGATGGGGCTGTGTTTATATTGCTATGTGTTCTGGGGGCATTCAGACTTGTATATGGGGCTGTTTTTTTTATTACAGTGTGTTCTGGGGTTATTAAACATAAAGCTGGCCAGATAAAACACCTTATTGAAAGTGTATGGGGCCCTCTGAAGGGCTTCCCCAACTGATATCTGGCCAAAAAATGGTCAGGTGTCCAACGGCAGGTTGAAAAACCCCAGATTGAGGCCCATAACGGTTAGTTGATGCTGTCCTTACATGAACCTCCTGCTTTCCCCTCGTTGTGATTCGATCATTGGGCTCTAGAGTCCACGGTAGGATCAGCCTATCTACCACTCAAAGTGGGCATATCGGGGCAAGATCCTCATTTGTCAACCTCTCCAAACAAGCGGATCTGCACATGTATGGCCACCTTTATATTGTATGTCGTGGTTACATGTAGATTACTGAGTTGTATACACTTAAACAGGAAGTGAGCATTGCATTTATACTGTTGTATATTTTGTTTGTAAACATAAGTACCAATTATGTGGGGTAATATAGATACATAGCATTGTTTTATATTATATATATATATATATTATATTTGCTGCCTTGACACAGAAATAAAGGAAAAAACATGTGTCGGTCACCTTTTTGAGTGGTCAAAAAGTAGCCATAGTGTTGAAATGTCTTGCACTGCAGCTTCATATGTGTTCCCAGAGTTTACTGGTTACTTTGTACACAACATGTACACACAGGTGTTGCTTTTGTGTTGGGGCCTTGCATAGCAATTCATAGTCTTATGACAGAATTACATTTTTATCTTCTTGAAACATTTTCTTAAAACATAAAAAAGAAACAGACATTTATTTTAGGCACTTTATTTCCCTCAAAGTTATTTCAGTAAAAATATTCAGGAAATAATTTTTATGCGTGGATAATTGCAATCCTTTACACAAATTTGTTTAAAAAAAAAACAGTGAGAAAATGCACATCTTATATTTATATATATATATATATATATATATATATATATAAACGATCAAAAGCTTCTTACAAAATTATTTACATTTTGAGTTATTTACAGGTTTGAAAAGTACACAAGTACGGCATAACAATGTTAATTTATCAGAGATAAGTAAAATACCTTATCTTAAAAAAAAAATTGTGCCAGGTACCAAAAAAAAAAAAAATAGAAAATAAATAGACCATAAAACATTGTTGTATGTTAATGAATATTAAAGCCACACATTTTATAGTGTTGTTTCTTTTCAACAAACCTTCATTACAACTTTTTGTGTAGTTATGTGTTTTTACGTAGAATACAGATAAGATAGGTTATCAAAACACATGGTAACTTTTTTCAAAAGTACCGCGTCCATTAATATAGAGGAAGTACAAAATAAACTGTCAGCTACAAAATGTACTATGCATGGATCTGATTTAGGAATCAGTTAACAGTAACAAAGTCCTTCACTCTGAAGGTAGGGGATGCTCATAAAAATGTAACAAGTGCAAATTGTCTTCTAAAACACACATGAAACAAACGCACACAAAACAAAGCTCATTTTTTTTTTAGTATAAAAGGTCAGTGCAGTGGGTCGGGTGTTTTGTGGAGGAAATGCTGATGTGCTACTATAGATCATCACTACATACAGGTTTGAAATTAAGAGAAATGAATAAAATGATCCAGCAAAAGAGGGTTGCCGGTAATTGTTCCCACCGCTCAAGTAAATTTTTTGTGTAAAAGTGATTTTATTGATCATTAATCACCTCCATTGTTTTTATTTAGCTTATTTAAAAAAAGAAATAATCCATAAATACATTTTAGCTTCAGAAAAATCAGTGCATAGTCTTTTTTTAATATTAAATAAGAAGCCATTTGAATGGTTAGCCTTTTTAATAATAGCTATACGTGACCGTTGAGGTGTATCTGTTTGACTGGGAGCACTTGTTGGCTCTGATATTTACACTGGAGTTTATTATGAAGTAAAAAGACAGTGATATAATGGGCATCTAGTTTAGCGCTGCGATTGTAGTGAAATAACTTAAAAATGTAGTTGCGTTATCAAGTATTAAAGTTATTTTCCTTTTAAGCTTTACAAATATGGATTGTCCTTTGCGTGCAGTCATCTGTAACCTCCTTTCATTTACTAAACACTGTTACAATACAGACAGTGCTTTGGTCAAAACACCACTAAACAACTTATAATGACCCTGTGTGCTGAGATGTAAATACATAGTATTGTAGATTGGAAGAAAACAGAAAATATATGGTAAAGATAAAAAAAAAAAAAAAAAAAAAAAAAAAGTTATTTTTAGGAGCAATCTGATTTAAAATAGAATCTTCCCAGGTTCGTCATAAATAAAACTGCACATGAATTTTTTTGTCCCCCTTTGTACATGAAGTCCATACCAAGGCACACAACTGTCCAGTAATAACCTCATTGCTTATTATCTACAGCATCTTTCCGTTCTGAGGCAGTAATTGGAAAATTGCATAGTGAAGGAGCCTCGACGAAGAGACCAGATTAGTTCTGATGCCTTTTCATATGGAGGGCTAAGTGATCAGAGCGGGAGAAACTGCGGTTACAAACTGCGCACTGAAAGGGTTTTGCCCCTGTATGTTTCCTGTAATGACGAGTCAGTTCATCGGAGCGGGCAAATCTCCAGTCGCAGCCTTCCCAAGTACACTTGTACGGCTTCTCTCCTGCATAAAACAAGCATGGAATATCTTAGTAACAATACTAAATAACCAATACATTAACAATACTAAATAAACACTTACCACTCTTCAGACATAGGGGTCCGTTTACTAAAGTGCGTTAAAAATATTCGCACAATATATAGACAGAATTTTCGCCAAATATGTTATCGCCAGTTTACTAACCTGCGGTAAATATAAATTTGCGAATTTTCTTGCGCAAGAATAATTGTTCGCCAGTTATCGCATTTGCTGAAAATAACGCTACGTACACATTAACGCATGGTTTACTAAACAGCGAAATGTGCTAAAGACAAAATTAACGCCAGAATATTCGCAAACTTTTACCGCCACATATGAAGTGGCGTAAAAGTATTTTTTCTGCCAGAAAATTCTCAAGGGGCAGGAAATATCCCATAATAATGTTTTTTTTTTACCCATCATTCTTTGCTGACAGGAGACAGATCTGTAGCTATTGCTGACAGGATGTTTTGGCTTCTGCTTCTATCTGGTGCAACAGCAGCAGTTTCAGCTCAGAGTCGTATTATTGGCAGTGGCATCACAGTCCAAGGATTCGTCAGCCTCTACACTTTTTGGTTTCATTGGGATTGGCTACATTAAACTGTGCATTTCTATGAAGCAAAGAGATTGACTGGTATCATTTCCTATGATTCTATTGGCAGAAGAGTTTATATGATGCAGACATGTTTGATTGGTATTACTCTGGTGATGTTGTTGGACGGTATAATCATCAGTCAATAAAGTTTATAAGTTTTGAAGATGCATTTCTGGCCATAAATGTCACAGTAAAAATTGCCATAATAACCGCCATAAAACAAGACTATTTTATAGCATAAATATTCGCAAAAACGTAATTTTTCGCCAGAAAATTCGCAACTCGCTAAAATTACCGCTAACGTAAGCTGGTTCCTTAACGTAGTTACCGCAAGTGATCGCAATGACTTCTGAGCGCATCGCTGTTTAGTAAACTTAGTCGGTGCGAATATTCTGGCGTAAAAATATTCTCAGCGATAACATGCGGAAACTTAAAGTCAGATTTACCGCACTTTAGTAAACGGACCCCATAATCACACAACAAAATTATAACTGTACTGGTGCTCTCCAACCCCCCACATACAGTAAATCAAAATTAAGAACACATTTATCACCTACATTATAGAACACAATAGTCTGTGCATAGTCACTTTCTGAATGGATATTTACACTGTATCGAGAGTGACCAAGATAGAGTCAAATCCCACAATGTGAAGCAGCGGGTCCGACAACGCATTACAGCCAAATAAAGCAAAAATGACCCCGTTTATAAGTAGGATTCATCTTGCATTCATTGGATTCTAGCTTACTGTGTTTATAAAATATTAATTCTTCGCATAATTGCAATTATTTTAGAAGAGCTGCTATGATACTCCATAAATATGGATTTGGTTCTAATGGCGGGCATTTTTCAGTCTCAGTTGGTAAAGGAACACAATATACTTTTCCATTGACTGCAATACAAACTGCTTGAAAGTGGGAGTGTTCTAAAGCACATTTAAAGGGCAAAAAACACCAGTATGAGAGAGGTGGGAGTAATATTTTGGGTGCTTTTCTAACACCTGTAATTTGCTGGGGGGGGGGGTAGTCCAGTGTGCCGTCAGCCTAAGGACACAGACATGCATATAGTATATGTAAATACTCCCAGACTGGTTGTTTTATTTGCAAAATAAACAGTGCTCCTAAATTGTATTAGGCATTTAAAGGAAAACAAATTATAATTATTCAGCAAGAACATTTGCTTAAAAGCTGCTACCTTAATAGAGGCTTAATTCTAGCATAAAGGAATTGTGTGGTTTTTATGTGCAAATAAAAAAACGCTCCAGTAACCCCCTTTTTAACAGGAATACCAGTGTATGTTTTTTTCAGGCAATACTGTTGAAAGCAAACTAAATATTTCTTCCCTGCCTCTTTGTATGCCATATTGTTGGTCTCAACAGAGATTGCCTTAAGATAGGAGTTTGGGTAAACACATTTTATAAGCTGGTATTAAGAACTAAAGAGTGGGGGGGGGGGGAGCAAAACGTGCTTGTTGACAGGACACAATATTTGCTTGCCGTACAGCACAAGAGCCACACTAATTGCTATGAAAGGTTAGGATTCCCTTCCAAAAATACTTCCCCCCCCCATTTCCACCAATTATAATAAATTGTATTTAATAATAAAATGAACAGATCCCCCTGTAGCACCCAGTGGTTACTGTATATGCAAAAAGTCAGCATTTTTACTAATGAGCCTGTCTATACTGTGCATTCTAGTTACATGTGTATAATTACCGATTGGTTCATGTGTTCTATGGAAGCAATAGAAAAAATCTGAAAATAATTAATTTATACTTTTTTTTTTGATCCACCAACAGAGACCCAGTGTTGCTTTTTGTTGATGTTTTTATTTTTATTTTTAATTCGATTCAGTATTTACTCATTTATTTTGCCAAATACTTTTCTTTCTTTTTTTTCCTCTTTATTTATTGTATTTTCAAAAATAGTTATTTCTAAGTGCAAAGATTTATGTGGCATTTTACAAAATCTTAAATGCTCTTCTTCAAGGAGTCATGCCTTTTAGCTCAGTTACTGGAACATGACGACTGAATAAAAACAGCTCTCTTACTTAGAGTAAATGCACCTACTCCTCCACTTCCCCAGAACACGGCCGGGATATGTACGAATGTCAGTGCTGTTCAAACGAAACAAGTGGAGGAAACTGGTACCGACTTCCAGCCAAACAGCATGCTTTTTGTTTTTCCTTTCAAGCCAAAACTATGCATTGTACCCCTGGACAGATATAGATGTTCTGTTTACTCCTTTTCCACTCAAGTAGAACACAGAGCTTTAGAAAGCTGCCCAAGGTATATTTGTAAGATTTATAAACACTAACACTATAGGGCTGATTTACCAACAATTGAATTTCTAATTTTTCCATTAATCTCTAGAAATCTGTGGTTTTCCTATTTTTCTTAAAAGCTTTAAAAATCCAAGATTAATAAAATGTAAAAAAAACACAAAAAGGATTTGGCAGGTAAAGTTGTCAAGGTCCTATAGAAGTCAATGGGAGCTATGTGGATCCTATTGGACTGTTTTTAATCAGTTTAGACTAACAGGTTTTCGTATTTATTTTTTTTAATTCGTTTTTTTAGCGGTTTTAATATAAATAGGTATTCATAGGTAATAGGTATTCATATTTTTTTTTTCTAGATTGTTCAGCTGACACTAGCACATACAAAGGGGGTTATTTATCAAGGTCCGAATATCCGAATCTTGAATAATTTGTGGTTTTCAGAGGGAAAAAAAACCTACGAATTTTTTGCGATTTCTGATTATTTTTTTCATCCGATGGTCTAAAAACTCAGAATCCCCGGCATCTAAAAGCTCAAGGTCCTGTATATGTTAATGGGAAAGGTCTCAGTGTTTGCGCTAATGTCCGTACCGATATTCAAAGAGTTTGTGGTTTCTGCGCAAAAAAAACTCTGAAAACTATGACTTGTTCATAGTTTTCTTGCGCAGAAACCACAAACAATTCGGAGAAAGCTCAGACGTTTGCCCGACCCTATTTTTTCTGGCTTTTTTCCTCATTAATAAGGTCTGTTCGGGCAATCGGAGTTGCTCGGATTTCTAACTTAGAAATACTCAGATATATTCGGACCTTGATAAATAACCCCCAAAGTGTATAATCTGAATGAAACAAAAACTCAGAAGGCAAACCATGTTTGTTTTATTAAATGACTTCAGCATAGAATTATTATTCCATTATCTTTAATGAGAATTTGTTATACAGGAATGGGACCTGTTTTCCAGAATGCTCAGGACCTGTGGTTTTCTGGAAAAGGGATCTTACTGTAATTTGGATTGCCCTACATTAAAAGTCTACAAAAAATATTTTAAAACATAAAATAAACCAAATAGGATTGTTTTCCCTTCAATAATGATTAACTATATTTGGATCACTTACAAGGTACTGTTTTATTATTTCAGAGAAAAGGAAATCCTTTTTAAACATTTGGATTGGGGAAATGGGACGTTTGCACACCATATGCTGGTCACTTGAGATTCAAGCATTAGTCCTCATTAATAATATATTAATCAAAATAAATTCAGCCTAATCTGTAAACAGAAAAACATGGGAGCACAGTCTTCTGAGTTTTTTTGGGAGCTGACAAAATAAAAATGTTGTAGCATTTATGTATCACGAAAAAAAAAAAAAAGTTTGCCCAACTGAAGACCACACTGCTCTCAGAGCAGAAAATCTTTCAGCCCCAGTCTGAGAATTAAGAGCCTGCCTGTGTTTATTCTGAAACAAAATCAATTAGAAGGCATTTAGACTAAGTGAATGGATCAACAGGGCTGGATAAATAATATGAAAGGACTGAGTGATTTTGATACAAAAGAAATTCTAAAAGTGTTTTGACTTCTTACGGCAGACAAACTCTGCTGCAGGCCTTTTATTTTATGAAAATGACAGATTGTAAAGGGAGGTTATCATTCACAGGTGATTTAAAGCCATTGTCAAGAAAGGAAGATTAGGAAGAAAATGCAGTTTGTATAGTCAGCGATTACTAAAGAACGAGTTTGGCAAGATAAACAGGACTGCAGAATACCCCCAAGGCCATTTAAGGAATATAAAAACAAAGCTTTGTTAAATTGTATTGCATGGTACTATCCTATTAATTTAGGCTTTACTTTGAAGATAACTTTAATAATGGTGTTTAAAAGATTAAAAAAAAAAAAAAAAAAAAAAAGCTGAGCACAAAGATAATGGAATTGCTTGGAGCTCAGAATTAAATCATTGATTTGTAACACCCTTGTGGAAACCAGAGGACCAAACTGAAACGCATGAGTGTTCTGAAAGTATTATGCACAGCTCAAACATCCCTTGATTAACGAAACCCAAACTTGTTAAAGTTAATTAGAGGAGACGTTAGGAAGCATACAAGTTCCATAAATAATTCAGTAATGAGTGGATATCAGTTGCTTTTTTCACAGTTTAGCTCAGCAGGAAGAAGTCATGCACAAATAGAGGCAGTTAATGGTTTAGCACATCAATAAATATAGATAGATAGATATATATATATATATATATAGTGCTCTAACTTTTATTGATATAAATATCTGTATGAACCTTTTAAAGTAGCAACCAGGTTTTATGGTTGGTGCTTTTAGTACATTTGTGGGTGTATTAGGAATAGGCAAAATGAGCGTACAGTTGTTAAAAAACAAGAAACACAACTGCCCCTAGTCGAGCAGACACACGGAGCTGGGGTGGTTCTTCTGGATACTTGGCAAATGCTGGCTCTTTGAATTACAGATTTTATTTCATGTGTTTATTTTTGCTCAATACCTGGATTCCATTGGCACACTGCAAACATGCACCAGTTGTGTCAACTAAATAAGAAACTCTTTTTCTAAATGTGAAAAGATATTTGCTAATCCACTTGATTAGCCATGATCACTGCTGAGCCAAGCTTAACAGATAAAGGAATGACTCAATATCTGGGACACTGTATAGAAACACGTTTAAAATGGGATTATGAACAGCCAGATTGATAGGACAGTTTTGTTTAGCCTGGTAACAGACAGCAAAACAGACCTTTGTTCCACTGCTTTTATATTTTTACAGTGGCTGTTAAGAGATAACTGCTTCATTTATCAAAGCTAGGATTTCCATAGAAACATTCAGCTCTCCAATATTTTCTTTACACAAAAACAATCAATTCAAATTGCTTAAAATGGAGCTGGCTTCCTTAGTGATAGTTGAAACAGTTGGCCAAAGGGATAATGGCTATCAGTTCCCAGAGCCAAGTCGAACAAGAAATGTATTATTCTAAAACCAAGTTCATATGGCCAAATAAAGCCAATGGTGTCTTATTTAGATTTTTTAGTAGATAAAAATGTACTAAGCCAACAGGGGCATGTTAACAATAAAAAATGCAATGCATAAATGCTGAAGAGGTAAAAAGGAGTCCTTTAGGAAACATTCAGGAACTGCACTTTCAAGAGAGTGTTAAGAAATCTCAATTGTATCAACGGCAGCAGTCCTTGCTGCTTGAGGTCTCTTCCACAATTTATATGCCAATGCAGAATACAAAGTTGTATGAGATGGCTCACAGGACATCATGAAGTCACATCATGAATGCATATTCTGAAAGAGTACCATACTGTCAAAATTCATATTCTAGATGTCATTTTGAGCCCCCCTGTAGGTCTTGCATCCAAATTTAAATTCGATTGATCCTACCAAACGTGCTAGAAGCTTTAGACATGCTAGTGTAAAGCTGGCCATAGACGCAGAGACAGTCATAGGAAACAAAGGTTTGTGTGATTTTCAGACCGTATGTGGATCGTCCCAACTTTTTTCGTACCATGGTGATCGATCGATTGTTTAGTCGATCTGACAGGTTAGAAGATTTCTGTTGGCTAACAATATCTCTGCTATATTTCCTATCTGACAATATCAATGGGTGGTCACTACTAATTGTCTGACATAACTTTCATATGATTGTCGTCTGTCAATTTATGGCCAGAACATAGACGGATATGTTGTTTTTATTACTTATTTAATCTGAATGGTTAGTTGTAGGTCGATTCATTGGAACAAACGATCGTTCGTTGTACGTGGGAATAAAATCTGTACCTCTATGGCCAGCTTAAGAGGAACAATTGCTAGGCTTAGCACAAGCCATAAGGGTAAGACTAATATAGTTAATTGAACAAAATTTGCTGGTTCTTCAGAGCGACTACTTGGAATATGGGAAGAACAACAGCCCTAATTTTAGCTTTTTGCTTTCAATCTATCAGTCCATTCTCAATTATAATGAGACGGATATCCTGAAAGTCTTCTGCCAACCTTCTTTCAACCTCTTTTCAAAACAAAATCAAGTAAGCTTCTTCCTTTCCTTGTTCAATGTTCTATCCCTCCATCCTTGAGGTCTCATACACTACAAACTTCTGAATTATACAGACTCAATATCACCAAATTATGTGATATAGCTCTGGTTGCCCAGGGCAAGCTATTACTAGATACAATTCTGATGCGAGTCAGCCAAATCAGAGTAGAATGTGTGAAGATTAAAATATATTTCCAGTACTGATAGGGTTCGAAATTCTCACAAAAGAAGACAGAGTTCAGTCTGCAGACCGAAAAGTCGTATTCAGAAAAAAGCAGGTAATGCAATAGCTGTTTAGCAGAAACAATGGATGGATAAAGCCATCAACCCATGTTTAATGCATCAGTGCATAGTAAACACATCATTTTTAAAAAAATAAATAAAAATCATGGTCAAATATGTGAAATGTAACAGTCATATAGAACCAGTTATAATCACTTTTGTGGCCAGATTACAATGAATAGCATGTGTTGCGCTGATTTCTGTTGAAGTTTACAGTCTACTTTGAAAAAGTCAAAAGGCAAATTAAATAAAGTTATGAACATAAGGCAAATTAAATAAAGTTATGAACATTAGGTGGCAAAGAAAAAAGGTTTTGCACTGCAAGGCTGGGCTAAAGTGAAATGGCTCTTTGTAGCTTGCCAAAATGTTACGGCATTATCTAGCACTTGTATTGCTGGTGAAGGGTCTTACGTCTGACTGAAAAATAATACAAGATAAATCGACCTCAATGCTGCCTGCTTATGGGTAATGAAAAAGAGCCGGGTGATTTAATTTAACTGTCACAGGGAACAAAGCATCTGACAAAATTAGCCATGAATGAGAGGTTTTTAGATTGAAAAACATACCAACTTCAAAAAGAGAAGACTTCTATTGATAATATTTACACAGCCATTAAATTGAACAAGAAATGCACATACCAGTATGTGTTCTCAGGTGAGCTTTTAAATGGGATGACTTTGTATACACCTTTGTGCACCCTGCAATAGAAGAGTAGAAAAGCATGGTGGTTACCATTGTCTATTAACATTTTAAAAAGCAACAACCCAGAGAACATCCCTAGCCCTCTGTCTATCATTAAGGCGTTTCATGTACTCTTTTGCAGGATACTGGCAGCCATGATGCCAAAAAAGCATCTCCTGCATTTTTAAGACAATATTTAACATTCTGATTTCAAGTATTAACAGCCCAGAAATGGAGCAAAATACTTCCATTGCCCCCCACCCCAAATTCACTGCCTGCAAGACTTGGCACAATCATATTCCAAGCACAGTGACCTAAAAAGAAATTGCACTAGTGCTTATATGCAACTTTCTATGGGGGCAAGTTTTCACCATGGCCAACAAAATGATTGCAATCTCTCCATGTGTCATAGCCCCTACAGTAGCAAAATGCAAAACATTTGAATTGCTTGTGGGTTTTCTGTGTAAAGAAAAGTTATCTTATAGTTGCAACAGGTGTAGTTTTTCAAATGCCAGTGCAAGTATATTTATTCCTATTGAGCGGACTTATTTATCGAAGTTATTCCGAGCTTTAGATATCCATCTGCATTCTTGCATTCTAAAAATACCTAGGGAGATTCCAGAATTATAAGTACAGCGCAGTTTATTATTACTTTGGCATTTGCTGTTGCTAACATGAAAGTGACACATTTGCTTCTGTGCATAGCTTGAACCTTTTACTGCTTTTTTTCTTTTTCTTTTTGCTCCCAATGATTAACTTTTGCATTAAAAGGCTGCGCAAACTCAAGAACAATAAGGGCAGGGATTTTCGGGAGTTACTGAGAACACCTTTCTTTTTCTTTCCATTTTTACTTTCTTTGTATATAATGAATGGAATGTAAATGGTGATGGCTGTAAAAGGGTGCAAATAAATAACGACTGACCGAGACTGTTCATAATTTGCTTCACTATGCTAAATTCAGCACCATGCTGGTGACCCTCAGAGGATGGAAACCAGGAATGATCTGAGTTGTTCCTGACCTGCTCTTTTCAGACTGACCACCGACATGATGGAGAAGAATTAAAAATATGTAGCATTCACTAGAAATGTGTATTACTGTATATGTCTCAGGAAGCATACACCTAGGGGCACATTTACAAAGGGTCGAAGTGAATATTCGAATTGAAAACCTTGAATTTCGAAGTAATTTTTGGGTACTTCGACCATCGAATAGGCCAAATTCGACTTCGATTTGAAGTGGAAATGCTTCGACTATTCGATAATCGAAGTACCGTCTCTTTATAAAACTTAGACACTTCGCCACCTCAAACCTGCCGAATTGCTATATTAGCCTAGGGGAACCTCCTAGCCAACATTTGGCTAAGTTTCTAGAAGTCGAAGTGAAATCGTATGATCGTACGATTAAATCATTCAATTCGAAGTACGATCGTATTACAATTTTAGTACGATCATACGATCTTAAAAATCCTTCAAATTCGAATGTCTGACTAGCCTATTCGATTCAAAATTCAAAGTTTTTGGCACTTCAAAATTTGACCCTTGATAAATCTGCCCCCAAAAGTCAGTGTCCATTTATAGAAAAACCCCTATACCAACGCCATTTATCCTAATGTGCACATACAGGTATGGGATCCATTATCCAGAAAGGTTATCTCCCATAGACTCCATTTTATCCAAATATTCCAAATTATTATTTATTTATTTTTTTTGAATGATTTCCTTTTTCGCTGTAATAATAAAACAGTACCTTGTACTTGTTCCCAACTAATATATAATGAATCCTTATTGGAGGCAACCCCAGTCTATTGCCTTTATTTAATGTTTACATGATTTTCTAGTAGACTTTAAGGTGTGAAAATCCAAATTACAGAGATACATTATCAGAAAAAAACCCAGGTCCTGAGCATTCTGGATAACAGGTCCCATCCCTGTACTTTAACTCCATATAAAAAGGTCTCCCATATTATACATTGCTTTCAAATGTGAAATTAATTTGTTAACAGTAATTCTTAGTCAATAAATAGTGATTTCTTCTCAAATATGCTATGAACTTGCTCCAGTTTAAAACAAGTCTTGCAAATAACCCTGGTTTGATTGTCATTTATAGAACAATATTTATCTAGAACCATCGATTATGGGAGTGGAAGTGGCATCTCCTTTGCTCACTCTGCACAGTGTGCACTGTAAAAGAACTGAGGCCCAAACTAAAGAATGCAAATTGTGGATTTAAAGACATGGGTTAAAAATTAACATCAAATAGCAGGATGCTTATAAAAATATTGTTATTCCTATTAAATCATCGAACTGCTCTAAATTCAACAAGGCCAGAGGTAACCTGACGTGATGATGACGTACATACACTTATGGGGCCCTGTAAATCTAACATATTTGACCGCAATCTCTTAAATAAGCATTGTTAGAGTAAATTTTGCCTGTAGTAACATATAACCCAGATACTTGCTCATGTCTATTTACCGATTTCACATTCATGTTTATACTGTGAGGCATCACTCTCGTTAAAAAACTGGTCAATGCCTGATGTCTCTCCTGTACTTTTTTGAATCTGGCATTGCAGAAGATACTCTGAATTCTACCATGCCCTTACACAAACCTTACACAATCCTGTAGCAGAGCAAGTGATAACTGCATTGAATGTTTATTAATGTACAGGAAATTCCATCTCTGCAGTTTTTATGCAAAATCCCAACAATTCTCCAGTCTCACAAAATGTGACAAATTATAATCACTAGGGGTACCAGCACGTTAAAAATTCAAAAATCAGACAAGGAATGTACTGTGTAAACAATATATATCCAGCTATCTAATGAAGTATAATTAAATATACAACCTACTATTAAAGGTGAACTAAAATCTTATTTTAGTATGATGTAGAGAGTGATATTCTGAGACAATTTGCATTTGGTTTTAATTTTTTCTTTTTAAGTTATTTAGCATCCTTTTCCATTTCAATAGTTGCTAGGGTCCTAGGATGCTTTATTGAATAAGAGACTGGAATATGAATAGGAGAGGGCCTGATTAGAAAGATGAATAATTAAAAAGTTGCAATGACTATCCATTTGTAGCCTTACAGAGCATTTGTTTTAGATGGGGTTAGTGACCTCCATTTAAAAGCTGAAAGAATCAAAAGAAGGCAAAAGAATTAAAAGTAGTTCCATCCTGTGCAGGCACAAGTCACATGACTGGGGGCAGCTGGGAAACTGACAATATGTTTAGCCCCATTTCAGATTTCAAAATTGAATACATAAAAAATCTGTCTGCTCTTTTGAGAATTGGATTTCAGTGCAGAATTCTGCTGGAGTGGCACTTTTAACTGATGCGTTTTGAAAAAAAAAACATGTTTTCCCATGACAGTAGCCCTTAAAGCTTTAGTTTTCCTTTAAAGGAGAAGGAAAGTCTGTTTGCACATGGAGGTGCCAAATGTTAGGCTCCTATCATCAGAAAACTGCACCGGCCCGGGGTTATACCAGTGAGCACCACGGAGAGATCTTCTTTCACCTTCCTCTTTCTTTGTGACGTTGCGCAGGCGCAGTAGAATGAAAAGCCGAACTTTAACTAAAAAGTCGGCTATTTAGTTCTACTGCACATGCGTTTGCCCGGGGAAATTTGAAGAAAGAAGAAGCCAGAAGAAGATCTCTCCGTGGTGCTTGCTAGAAAACCCCGGGCCGGTGCAGTTTTCTGCCGATAGGAGCACAGGCCCAGGGTTTCAAGTAAGTCAATACCATCACTTGGGGGAGCCTAACATTTGGCACCCCGAAATGCAAACAGAATTGAAGGGGTTGTTCACCTTTAAAATTAACGGTTAGTATGATGTAGAGAGTGATATTCTGACATAATTTGCAATTGCTTTTCATTTTTTATTATTTGTGGTTTTTTATTTATTTAGCTTTTTATTCAGCTCTCCAATTAACATTTGAAAGCTGGAAAGTCAGAAGAAGGCAAGTAATTAAAAAACAATTGAAGAGTTGCTTAGAATGAGCCATTCTAGAACATACTAAAAGTTCACTTAAAGGTGAACCACCCCTTTAACTTAAGTAAATACACCTTTACTTTGAATAAATCAGTGTGCAATAACATGTTGCTTCTTACCAGGGTAGTCACAATAATGAATGCGCCTTTTCTCCAGATCAGGGTTGTTTCTGCGGTTGTATCGTACAGACTGAATCGGGGCCGTTATTTGCACCTGCGCAGGTAAGGCTGGATTGTGAATTGCCATCTTGGAGGCTATTGTGGCAGCATAAGATGGTGGAGGGTTGAAACTGTGGAGAAGCTCTGCTTGCCTATCTGGGCTGCCAGGCTCAGAGCTCGGGGGAGAAGGTGGGAAGTAGGTTCCTTCATGCTGGTGCAGAAATTGGCTAGGCATGCCATATGAGCACTGGGGGATGCTCTGGAATTGTTTCATTGCAGTCTGTGGTACTGGAGAAGAAAGCGAGTTAAAGCCAGACATTTCTGTGGCCATGGAAGCACTATTAAGAGTGTCCATCACTGAGGGCTGGTTTGTGGAGTTAGACATATCAATATCTGGTGAACTTAAAAGCTGGTACAACTGGCCTTGCTGAGAATTGACAGAAAGGGGAATCTCTGGTGAAGGGAGCTCTTGTTTGATGTAAATGTTATTAACATCAGCGTTTTGGTGGGAACTGAAGATGCTGGTAAATTCAGGAAGACTCTGTGTGGGTTCAGCATCGCTTGTGTGGCTAAATACTGAAGTGGGCTCTGTCTTGATATGGGTTACAGGTGGCCTCTGGCTCTTGTACAGGCTTGTTCTTAAGTGAGTGATATCAGGAAGGAAGACATTCATGTTTATACTGTAAGGCAGTCCATCACTCTCGTTAAAAAACTGGTCAATGCCTGATGCACTGTCTCTCCTGTACTTTTTTGAATCTGGCATGATGTTTAGTTGAGGAGGAGGATGATGATGAGGTGAAAGATATTTCTCCATTTCACATCTAGTCTGCAAGATAAAACAAAAGAGAAAAAAAAATGTTACTCCTGAATTATAACATATTCATATACAGGTATGGGATCCGTTATCCGGAAACCAATTATCCAGAAAGTTCCAAATTATGGAAAGGCCGCCTCCCATGGACTCTATTACAAACAAATAATTCAAATCTTAAAAAACAATTTCCCTTTTCTCTGTAATAATAAAACAGTACCTTGTACTTGATCCTAACTAAGTTATAATTAATCCTTATTGGAAGCAGAACCGGCCTATTGGGTTTATTTAATGTTTACATGATTTTGTAGTAGACTAAAAGTTATGAAGATCCAAATTATGGAAAGATCCGTTATCTGGAAATCCCCAGGTCCCAAGCATTCTGTACAACAGGTCCCATACCTGTATACCATATTGTACCACCTGCTGATGGTAACCTAAAGCAAAAACATATTTATAACCAAAACAGTGTTACAGTATCATAAAAATGATTGCACTGAGTGGATTCCCAGCATTAGAGCTGAGGCCAGCTTGATCCCTTTCTCCCACATACTGATACACACAGAACATTCCAAAGCAGCTAGAAAATGTTAGATAATATTCTGCATGGTGTCTCAGCACAATACAGGGAGTCCTCGAGTTACATACACCCGACTTACATACAACTCACACTTACATACAGAGGCTATTACAGTAATGTACTGTGGTTTGCTTGGCCTTTATTAGCATTTCACTTTAATAAACCAATCCTCTCTGGCATGTGTTCTCTACTGAAAGAGCACAGAAAGGTGAAAATAAATACTATGTTGAGACAAACATCTGTCTTTTAATAAGTAAATGTATATGTTTCAACTTACATACAAATTCAACTTAAGAACAAACCTACAGACCCTATCTCGTACTGTATAGAAAAACACAAGTTTCTGTACTTTCAAAAGTGAAACAAATAGTGGCTGGTACAGTAAAAGAGAAACTACAGAATTCCCATTGCTATGTGCTTAGAAGGGGTGCATTGGAGTCTGTGGGTGGCTGCAGGATGATAGCTTAAATGTACAGTCATCAGCCAAGCATTTATCGTGTGCTGCTCAATAGACAAATGCTACATTCCCCCTTGCACTGCAAAAACTCCTTGTCATTTCTAATCCCATCAGCATTCCCCAAAATGAATCAGCTGACAAATGGAAAACTAGTGTGATAACTCACTTCACATCAACTTCAGAAACGAAGGAGAAGCCACTTGCTAAGTAAATACATACCCACAAAAGCCTCGGCCAATCTGTTATTGCTTTCTCTTATAGAACCAGCGCCTGCAGCTATCTAACATACGGGTAAGGATATGTCGTTCTTTATTATCACTTACACAACTTGCTGCAGTGCAACATAGTGCCTGATACTGACTAACCTGCACCTCTGTAGCGGCTTCAGAGCTGCAACCCTCTCTGCTATTTAATACGGTAGTTCAGCAAAGGAGCACAATGCATTCAATGGGAAGCGCAAAGCAGACTTAAGAGGAATCATAATGTAAAAATCAACATCAAATACAGAATTAACAAGACCGCTTATCTCATCCTGGGATATTAAAACTGCTGTTTAAAAACAGCTGGAGGGAAGCAGATTAATCATGCCCGATTATTGTGACTATAAAGTATGGAATTGTTCAGTTCAACTTGTGGCTAGGTCCCTTCTGATTATAGCTCAACCAACTGTTTGCTTCAGATCTATTCCCTGTATGTGAGTGTGTGTATGCGTGAGTGTGTGTATGTGTGTGCGAGTATGTATCTATGTGAGTGTATGTGGGTTGCACTATTACTATTATTGTGGGCATCACTATGTACTTCCTGACATACCACTAATAACGCCCTCACTAGCCCTTATTGCTACACAGTATATTATAGGACATTTTTGTACATTACTAGCTGTTAGTAAATAAAACGGTCTGTAACATTAGTTATTGATATATACTCCCCATACGCATTTATTCCAGCATATTTTTTTTTTTTTACATATCTAGAAAACGTATAGGTAAAAGACATAAAAACAGAAAAGGATATGATTTTGGTTGTATACAGCATCACAGTATGGGTATATATAGGGCAGGTTGGGGTAGGTTTGAACAGAGCACGTTGTGATTAAAGGCACAGGTGCAGAGTAAGTAAACTGCCACTGGGTTTGGGCAGGGGCAGCTGCCAGTTATAATACAGCAAAACACAGTGGTAAATACAAGTTTGACAAAGAGCAGGGGGCAGTGGCAGTGACACGAGCTGAATTAAGCAGGCCCCTCATCTGTTTCACTAGAAGTGCCAACAAAACGTATATCACTGGCCCCAGTTCACTTCTCCGCACACACAGGGGCTGCTATAGGGATTGCTGGGGCTCCTCTCCGCACACACCTGATGCTCCGCGGGTCCCTAATGTAACTGCCCCCCACCCAGACCAAGGATTAGTCAGCTGCACCTGCTGTGGAGTGAGAAGCTAAAGCAATGAGCTGGGGTCTCTCTCTCTGGCTGATCTCAGCACTGAGCCCCAAGCAGCTACCTGATACTACCTGTGTCAGCCTGTGCCCCTGCAATACCCGGGCCATTGCTTCCAGTGCCACTCACAGCGCCATCCCAACTGCGCCTCACCTGCACCATATCATCGGGCATCATGCGGCCGCTCTTCATGTCTTCTGCAAACAGCGACCCTCCTGTGATGGGCTCCCCTCGTACATGCGACTGCTGCTGGCCCAGGACAGGCTTCAGTTGGGCAAAGACCGGCTCGTCCAAGCGCTGTAGCCTGGCACTCATGCTCAGCACCGTGGCAGCCATGTACAGCGGGCACACTCCGGAGTCGGCTCTCTGCGGAACTTTACAACGAGACACGGAACTCGCACTCGTTACGACACTACTCAAGCGCAACACTGCACGCTCCTTCTACACTGACCGCTCCTTTTAGCACGGCGCTGCCCTGTTCGCACGCACAACATTCTACCTGTTGCAGGGTGGATCCCGCTTTATTCCGGGGCAGGTCGCTAGGGGTTGTCTGAAGCAAGACACAACCAATGAGAGGCGCGCGTGGGTGACTGTGGGCGGGGCGTTGCTGTCAGACGCCGCCCACAACTGGCGCCGCGTGAAGGCAGTACTATCACTTACTTTCCCGGGTAATTGTTTAGCCGCGGCCCCTGCTGTGCTTATTGTACATTATAAGCCCCTTGCGGTGCAAAGTAAAGTGCATGTCACTGGGTTATTGAGGTCGGTGAACGTAGCTCTCAGCGCTAAACGCTATGTATTAGTGTCGATAAGTGAGTGGCTGGTGCGCGGAGCCGAGCTACAAACCCGTTTGATTGATGTAAAATGTATGGCAGCTTTCAATATCGCTATCTCTGAAAATAACACCAGTTTTTTTTTTGTGGCTTTATACTCATAACCCTCCTGCGCATGTGCTGGGCTTTGGCTCCAGATAAGTGCTGGTTGTTGTTTGTCGCTTTTTAAATCTTCATGTGGGGTCATGTCATATAGTAACAGTTGTAAAGTGTGGAAAACTAGAGCAACTGATAAGCTGATCAACTAGACTTTCGCTTACCAGCCTGGTAGCATATAATGGTCAGCAAAGGTCTAGTTGCTATGGGTTACTAGAGCTGGGCAATTTCCCACCCATTTTACTGTCCTACAGTGCAGACTCGGTTGTTTCTGATTTTTTTTAAAATTCTGCCTGATACCAACAAGTATTCCAATCTGTGCATTAGAATATTAGCCTTCCATCGCTCCTCACACCTCATTTGGGGGGTGTATAATAAAAGGTGCAAGCTGGCCCGGACTGGCAATCTGTCAATTATGGCAAATGCCATAAGCGCTAAGCAGCATTCACTGTTGGACGCACACTCCAGGAACTCCTCGAATGCAGTGTGAGGTAAAAAAAAAAGCTTTATTTCACATCAAGTAACCAAACACCTTACGCGTTTTGTGTGTCTCAAAGCGTAATCATATGCCATAAGCAGGGCTCCCCTTTAATGAGGCAAGACAAGGCAGTCAGTAGTACCCCACTGGTTAAAAGAGGAGCAAAAAGCCACCCCTGGTAACTGTAAGTGCCAAAGGTCCCCCTTTTCAAAAATTAAACGAGAAACGTGGCTCTTCTTGTGCAGCAATACAACTGGCTCCCGCTCAGTCCTGTAAAAGGGTAAAAAAAAAGGTAAGTGCAAGGGCAGAATTGCCCCTGGCTAGAGGGGCTATTTAAGATGCCAATAGACAATTTTTTGGCTTGTGGGGGGCTGCTTGGGCTTCTGAATGCCTGAACTGCCAGGGCTTATTTTGAATCTCTGCCTGGTCCTGTAAAACATAGCAACCAATTATCTGTTTGCTTTCAAACAGCTGAACAGTAAATGCTACCTTCTGATTGGTTGTTATACATGACTAAATCTATAAGAAATTTCACACCTTTTTTTATATTACATATTATTGTCCAACCTCCACACTATGGGGCCGATTTATCATACTGTGTAAAACATTGGAGGAAAACATCGGTGATGTTTCCCATATCTTATCAATTAGATTTCAACTGTCACAAGTGAGAAAAAAGCAAATATGTGATTGGTTGCTATGGGCAACATCACCAGTGATTTCCTCCAATGTTTTACACAGAATGATAAATAGGCCTGTATAGGTTTATGTAAACCTCACATAGTTTGTTAAAGAGATTCTGTACGTTGTAGTTCAACAACGGTTAATATGTTCTTATTTATTATGGGCATCTGAATCATCCCAATTTCTTAATCTAGTGTCAGTGGCTTTACATATCTTATTTGTAACTGAGCTTGCTTTAAAGCCTCAGTGTGTGGTTACATAACAAGGGCTGTGTCACAATAAAACATCTGGTTTGAGCAATGAATTGGATATATTTAATTTAATCACTTTAACTTGTTGACTTAGCCTCCTCTCTCACACTGTGGAGCAACTCATCCTTTTATTTCCTTGTTGTAATCTTTTTTTTACCATTGCTGTTATGCAGTATAGTCCCCCATATTATGATTATTATTATTGTATATAATAATCAATAAAAAATATATTACATAAAATAACTCATGTAAAATCCTTCTTTATCTTAAAAAACATTTTCATAAAAATATCCTTTTTTAGTAGTATGTGCTATTGGGTAATGGTAATCCTAAATAGAAAATCTTAAGTATTAAGGGCCGTCCCCTGGGATTGTACAATTCACACACAAGCAAACCAAGGGCACACATACGGTCACATGAGCCAATTAATGGACAGAGTTTTGTTTTTTACTCCCACACTTCTTCCTGTGACAGTAAAGCTCCCCATACATGAGCCGATAGCCAATAAAAGCTGTCGACAGATTAAGTCAGCAGCTGATTGGGCAGCGTATGGAGCTCTCCAACAGGCTTCCCTGATCATTATCTGGCCGAAAGTCGGGCAGATGTTAATCGGGTGGGTTTGTTGATGTGGTCCTCGATCTGACTGCCTGTATTCTTCTCCAAACGTTGGGCTCTAGGGCCCACAATTGAATCAGATATCGCCCACCTCTAGGTGGGCATATCAGGGAGCGATCCACTTGTTTGGTGATAACGCCAAAAGAGCGGATCTCCCTATGTATGTCCAGCTTTAGAGCTGCAGTATTTCTGGTCAGGTGATCTCTGAGGCAGCACACAGACCATCACAAAATGGTGGCCCAAGGGAAAAGATTTAAAACGGCAATATTTACTGTTATATAGATATTCCAGTTTGTTAAGATTCTTTAATAGGCCACTTAATTTGATATAAACCATCTGTTGGTTAAAGGAACAGTAACAGAAAAAATTAAAGTGTAAAGTAATAAAAATATAATGCAGTGTTGCCCTGCACTGGTAAAACTTTCATTTTTTGGTGTTACTTTTCCTTTAAGTATTCATTCTTGGGGTATAGTTTGCCATTAAGTGCCCAATGATGTTTAGCGTGTATTTTTCAGAAAGTAGATTTTGCTTTTATTTGTATTTCAGTACAAAATCAACAAATAAGACCTGGACATTTTTAAAGCTGGACACTTTATGGTGATTTTCAGCCAATAATTGAACTCTGTGTGTGGGACAAAAACCCCACAATTTATCATAAATTGATGGATTGGACATGTCTGATTTCCAAGTTGGCTGATGATCTGCCAGTGATTAGTATGTCCAAGTTTGGGGTCAATTCAACTATGTGCTTCACCTCTCAAAGGGACACATCTGTGCATGGTGGTCTAAATTCTACATAGCCCAACAGATATGAATGTTAATCAACAGATCTGACTATGATTAAGCTATCTTTACTTTTTTATTCAACCAGACCCAGTAAGATGTGAGAGCAGCAACAACAGTCTCCTTTATATTGTGCTGTTGTAGGTAAATAGTGAATCTGTGGTATTTATATTTCATTTTAAATAGCATCCAGCATAAAAAAAAGAGTGATAAAATCTTTTGTGTAAACTTCCTCTAACTTCAGAATCACGCAGAAAATGTTTCATAAATTGCACTGAAAGAAGGAGCATTCTGGCTGCGACATGCAATGTGTTTTGGATTAGAAAGTCAAATCAATCTGCCGGCACATAATGCAAGGAACACCAGAGACACGTATATAGAATCAGCTCTGAGTACATGGATGGAATCTTTTCTGTGTGGGAAGTCAGATGTCCTGTGTAGTCCCATATCAGGCATTGCTGTTAGCTACACATAGGGGCAGATTTACTAAAGGGTGAAGTCTCTATTGCAATTTCATGTCCTATTACCAGGCAAATTTCTGCTCAGGCAAACAAACGATCAATACTATGCAATTTCACTGAAGTGCGAATTTTACAAAACGTTACGTCTTTCGCCAGAGTTTCCTTCGGCAGCTTAGACCTGGCGAACTGATAAGATAAAGCTACATCCTCCTCTTAGTCAGTGACATCATATCCTGTATGCCGAAACTCATAAAAGTTCTAAAAAACGCTGGTGGAATTGTATTTAAAAGTTGTAACTATGAAAATATGTTATTTTAACTTTTAACATTTGGTTTAGGGTGGGCATATGTCTATAGCATTAGAGGATCTCTTTATTTTGCTTCCTTGAACATTTTTAATAATAAGTGGCCACTTCAAGCATTTGCACCAACATCTCTAATAAAGTCATATATAGCTATATAAACCAGCCTTATTCAAATTGACCTAAGCACATGTGTACTAACGAAGTTTTGCTAGGCAGAAACGAACGGTAGCGAAAGTCTGCTATGAAATGGTCGCGCTGACGAATTAACACTTAAGAAACTTCGCCAGCGTTCGGCTGCAGAGACGCAACTTTGCATTCTAGTGAATTAGCGTAGTGGTAGTGAATTTGTGCCATAAATCATATCTGAGCAATATCATTCTTATGGATGCAATTTAAACAATTGATTAATATATACATTTCATTTTTTCACTAGAATCAGTTATAAAAATCAATATTTGTAGGTAACTGGATACAGGAACTGCTTTACTATTTCATTGCAAAGCTTTATTCTCTATACGATATATATATTTATCAGCACACCACATCAGAATAGCAATTCATTACAAAGATAAGGACATTTATATTCTGATGTCCTTTTGAACAACTAAGTCTTTTCCAGTACTGGGTTATTTAGGAAACAAAAGCGTCGCCTCAGTAAGTGTATTCGCTAGTATAAATTATGCTGTTTCCTTACCCTATGCGGAACAGAATAACACATTGTCCTTTCACTTTAGGACTTTTGTGAGCGGTGCTTTAAATGTTATTCTGACTTCCTGCTTAGCAATACCAACTGTCATAAAGGTCTGATTTATATCTTCTGCTATATCTTATAGGCTTCTTATCTGTTGCAGCAATATTCAAAAGGGCCTTTAACAAGTTGGCCTGCTTCTAAAAACAGTTGAAACCCATAAATCATTAGTAATAATTCACATTTTGTACTTATTAAAGTAAAATGTTCTGTTGCACCATGCTTATATTAGAGCCTCTGGCTGTGGTCTAATGGCAGGCTTGTTTTTGTAGCAAAGGAACGGTAGATTAGATACTGTATCTGAAAAAGGTGTCAGTTATTGTCCAGAAGTGCAGTTAAGTTCCCAAAGATGCTTTTTCGAAAGAGTTTCATTATTTGTTAAAGTATAATTTATGTGTAGTTCAATGTTTCTACTTTTCTTTCTCTTTTCCACTCCCCATATTAGGGGCACCATCAATTTTTTAAAAAATTGGCTTTCTTGGTAAGACTGTATCTACAGGGTTCATATTGTACCCCACTGAGGATTTTATATTTTCAAACCTTGCCCCTGTCAAGTGAATAAGGTGCCGCTGAGCTCTCCTGTGGTGAACTATCCTTTCTCCCTTTGAAAATATTCTTATGTCTCCAAAGTGCATTTGATAGTGCCAACTTCTTCTAATTCCCATAGGACTCTATGCATCAGTTAGCCCACAATCCTTATATTGTGCAGTGGTCTCCAAACTGTGGGAGCATGAAACAGTAACTGGGGGACCAGCCTGTAGGATGAGATTTGAAAACAAATGCCCGTTTGGTATTTTAGATACCTGTGAAAGCTCAGTTTAAGCGTCAGGGTGAGACTTGAGATGAACACTTTTTATAGTCTTGGAACTCTGGCTGAATGTCTGGTATACCAGTTCTATGCTATATCTGCAGCCTTGTTAAGGGGGTCCTGAACCCCAATGGCTCGATTTCCAGTGTGGTCTTGAACTAAGAAGGTCCTACAACCACTGATGAGTGGAGCTTTACAAATAACTTAGCTCTAAATTGCACTAGTGCAGGTACCCATGGCAGTCAATTCTTCTTTTACTATCTTGTAGTAGTGTCATCAGTTCTAACTGATGATTAGTACGTGATAAGCAATTTAGTAAATCCATCCCAGTGTCAAAAAGCCTTTTGGATAGATCAAGGCACCCCCACAAGACAAGTGCATTACTTTGCCTACAGTTTTACAGCAGGTTTTTTTTTTTTTTTTTATAATTGGGGTGTAATTTAGATCAGATACAGTAGCAATGCGACTTATAGTAGTATATTCTTTGGCTATGAATTATATGGGGTCCATTTAGGGAGCAACTGCATAATTATTTTAAAAATGTGCTGGACAATTGATGAGTCATGAAGCTCAAAACATGTATGATGAAATAAGTATTGCAGGTAATATCTGCCTTAGTACCTTTCTTTCCACAATCTTGCCATACAGTGGCTTTTATCCAGTGTCAGGCAGTTTACTAGCAATATAAAGGCAGCTTGAGAGCACAGTAAAGAACAAGCACTGTGGAAGATGATTTTCAGCACAGGTGCTTTTTGCCACTGTGCAAAGATTTTCCTTTTCCCAAGCTTTCTGCCTGACTCACCCTACCTTCTTACAAAACTGGAGCAAAAAATTCTGGTAGGGCCTTGGCCACTAGTTCCAAGGAGTATGGTGGAAAAGATGGGCACTTGAAACCTGTACAGATATATGATTCTTTATCCAAAATGCTTAAGACCAGAGGTTTTCTGTATAAGTGGTTTTCTGTAATATAGAGCACAATGTCTTAATTAAAAAGACAATAGTATTTTATTGCCATCAATATAGACTTATGCTGCTATAGTAAGTATCAAGTACAAGGTTCTGTCTTAGTACAGAGGAACAAAATCAAGAACTATTTTGCCATTTTGGGAAAAGGCAATGTTGTATTTCCGAACTTTCTGGGTAATAGGATTCTGAATAACAGATCCCATGCTTGTAATATTACTAAGGACCACATACAGTATAGATAACTGCAGCCTTATTACAATCCCTGATGTTTAGTAGCAAGTTGTACCAGCTGAGTATAAATGCAGAAATATACATTTTTGCTGCAAAGGGAAATATTTTTTTTCCTGGCTGAGAGACCACCATGCCAGCGTCAGGAGGAGGAAAGCATGTGCAACATTCCTATGTTAAGTTGCTATATTTGATCTTCAATCACATTGCCAAGACTGTCAGGCTGAAAATATCAGTGCTATCTGCTAGCAATTAAATCTGGAGCGCGTTTTTCGGCAGGACACTATCATGAGAAATTAAACTTTGTATATGATCATAAATGTATGTAGTATTTAAGAATAGGAGATCTACTTTCCAACCTGTTGCTTTTAGTTTGTATCCACTTGCAAAAATACCCCATACGCCCCAGTATATTTTGGCAGCACTATATTATAAAGACTTTGGTCCTGTATGAAGAATATAGAACAACTGGGGTATCTTAATTTTATAGCAGTAGTAATATAATTACTGAGTAGGCATTGACTTGTTTCTAGGCAAATAAAGGCAAATGTTTGCCAGTATTTTCTTAAATGTCAAATCTTTTACTCATTTGTTATATAGTTCATAGATTTTCAGGTTACTAGCATAATGGCAATGATCACAAATTTGGATGGTGAATATATCAAGGTGTGTGTTTTACTTTACACTGCCCAAATGCTGGATTTGACTCTATTTTACACCACATATTAAACCTCATGTAATCCAATAAAGTCAATGGGAAATATACAAGTGGCAAGTAAGTTGTTGAGGAAGCTGCTCTAGGAAAAAAACTAGTAAAACAACGCAATGGATGAACACCATATTTACTTATAGCAGCCACTTACTTTTATACCAGATTTCTAGTCAGTGGTACGTGATTGCATGCACAATATACTGTTTTTTACATTCTGATGCCTGGCAATGTCTGGTGTATTAAGTCACAGTTTTTTACACAGTATGATAAATAGACCTGTAGATAAAGAACAAAAAGAGACCGCTACAGCTCACTGCTCATTCCCTCAATCCAGGTGCTCAGTCAACAGTGTCCCCACTGTGAACGTTACAAAACTAAACAGGCAGACGGCACATCTGGGATAGGGTTTATTGGAGTTACTGCTGTAGAAACCTAACGCGTTTCGGGAGTAATCCCTTTGGTTAACCTATGACTAAGGGATTACTCCCGAAACGCGTTAGGTTTCTACAGCAGTAACTCCAATAAACCCTATCCCAGATGTGCCGTCTGCCTGTTTAGTTTTGTAATGATAAATAGACCCCTATGTGTTAAAATCAATTCATTATGGAGGGTGGACCCTCCAACCCCAGTTTTTTGAAGGTGGCCATCAACTTTCTGATGTGCTCCTCATCTGATGGGATATTCAAACCATCCTGTTTGATATCTGCCCAATTGTCAGCCAGATATCAATCATGCAGACCCACCTATGGGCCTGTACAGTTTCCTCACTCAAGGGTAAATTTATCAAAAATTGAAACTAGAGCTCACCCTCTGTTCATTTCAATTAGCTGCAATAATATAATAACATTAACAACATTTGTTACCCTGACTAATAAACAGACTCTCTTGACATAAAACAGTCTGTGTATCAGCAGGCCCTTCAGGACAAGATGGAAGCATTCACACTGATACATGACATCCCAGTTGGCAGTGTTGGCAAATAACTATTGCATTAAGCAAAATATCTTTAGGGTGTTTGGATTTTTCTTTTTCTCCTTCAATAGATTGCATGTATTTTATTGCTCAATGTGTTTTTGCCTTGTATTATACTTGCTAAAACATGACTTTATCTGTTAGATGCATGCCACTGAAGTTATAACTCTTTACCTAGAGAATTTAAAGTTGTATGCACCTTTAAAAAAGCAATATATTATGCAATGATATTGAAAAAATCATTATACTATGCTCAATACAGGTATGGGGCCTTTTATTCAGACTGCTCAGGACCTGGGGTTATCTGGGTAACAGATTTTCCCGTAATTTGGATCTTTATACTTTACGTCTACTAAAAAATCATTAAATTAACCCAATAATCTGATTCTGCTTCCAAAAGGATTAAGTATATCATAGTTTGAATCAAATACAAGGCGCTCTTTTATTATTACAGAGAAAAGGGAAATGATTTTTCTAAATTTGGATTATTTGCTTATAATGGGAGGCAGCCTTTCTGTAATTCGGAGCTTTCTGGATAATGGGTTTTTCAGATAACTGATCCCATACCTGTACAGGGGAATGCCTCTTGTATACATATCAGTTCAGGATATGAGTAAACTTTGGGGTGATTCTTGGTGGATTAAATGGCACTTATGTGAAAACAATGCCTCCTGTTAGTCTTTTATTAGTTGGACCAGGACCTGAGCTTCTGTCTGTGGTACATAGTAAGCATATTTCCTATTGTTAACTGCTACTAAATTAAGTACTAAATTAGCCAAATATAATTTTTAACCAATCATTTAGTTGGGGTACAGGGCTACTATTGTAAAAATATTGTATTGGGGCCATGATTGGCTCTTATGTTCTGTTGGGCATTAAAGGAACAGTTCAGTGTAAAATTAAAAACTGGGTATATAGATAGGCTGTGGAAAATGTTTTCAATAAAGTTAGTTAGCCAAACATGTAATGTATAAAGGCTGGAGTGACTGCATGTGTAACATAATAGCCAGAATACTACTTCCTGCTTTGCAGCTCTGTTGGTTTACACTGATTGGTTACCCGGCAGTAACCAATCAGTGATTTAAGGGGGGCCACATGGGCCATAACTGTTTGCTTTGGAATATGACCCAATTCACTTAGTAAAAGTTGCATCCTAGATTTGAATTAGGTGGTAAATTGTAGAAGAAAGGACACTGTTCTGCCAAATGGGCTACACTAATCCCATACACATATCTCTCATCCTTTCTCTATATATCTATCTCTTTCACTATGTAGGCAAATGCTATGCATTGTCTAATGTTTTGCAGAGCATACTGATTCTCATTTAATACTCACCCATCTTAAACAACTTGCCTAACCCACTGCATCATATGGTGACTAGAACCAAGTGTAACATGGACTTCAGTTCCAAATATTTAAGTGGAATTTAATTTTTGAGCCCAGGAGATACACCTCTCCATGTAAGAATAAAATACAAGTATAACTTTTGAAATGCTATAGATCTACTGTATATGCTATTTACACGTGTCACACAATAAATTGAAAATATCTAGATTTTTGTGGATGTAATTTTGTGATAATTTTCCATAAAAAGGACTAAAAAGGACTAAGGGGTGATGCTACTGTATATATCACTAAGATTATCTACTGATTATAGTAGCCAGACTGGTGCTGTGGGAAGAAAACTGCTCATGACAGAACATTGTCTACCAAGGAGAAAGACTTGTAGTGCCTGCAGCAATGCGGGTTGGGACTGGAAAGGAAGGGACCTGATCCAAATCACTGCTCTAGCCTGATATTTGTAGAAAGAAAGTTGCCTACTTCCTTTTAGTTGGACATTTATTATATATATAAAAAATTTTCAAGTAATGTAAATTGGCTCTTACACAGTGTTTAATGTCCACGATGTTTTGCTTGCCAAAGGGGATTTTGCACATTTTATTACATTGTTGTGCAAAACAAGTTAATACAGAGCTTTTGAAAACCCCTACATTTCCACAAAAACTTATATATATATATATATATATATATATATATATATATATATATATATATATATATATATATATATATATATTGCTCAAATATCTCAGTTCCACCTGAGTGAGTTCTTGGATGTCACATGTCATGTCTCCAAACATCTTTCACTAATATCCTCCCTAGGATTATCTCTGGACTCCCCCTCTCACTCCAGTGGTAATGCTCTAGATCTTATATTGTCCAGACTCCACTTCCCCAAACGCGTACCTACCGTGACTTGCAAGCTCTAGACGTGACACATCTTTCTTCTTCGTTTGACTCTCTTCACTCTAATATCTCAGCCATCTCTTTGTCCTAATGTGGCTACCTCTGTCTACTATAGCACTCTCACCACAGGCCTTAATGAGCTTGCTCCTGCAAAAACAAAGGGGCAGATTTATCAAAGGTCGAAGTTAAAAAAACTTCGAACTTCGAATTCTAAAAGATGTACGATTCGAAGTAGCGCTACTTCGATATACTTCGATTCAAAGTATATTTTTAACTTTGACCTTCGATCTCCCAAACTCCCCCAATTGCCTCCATACAGGTTCTAAGAGGCCCCCCATAGGCTAAAACAGCACTTTGGCAGTTTTTAGGTGGCTAATGGTCGAAGTTTTAAAGACACAGTACATTTGAATTTCAACGTTTTTTTCAAATTCGAATGGAAGTTGGACTATTGGATGGTCGAAGTACCCAAAAATTACTTCGAAATTCGAGGTTTTTAACTTCGAACCTTCACTTCGACCTTTGATAAATCTGCCCCTAAATGCGCTAGACCAAAATCACTTCAAGCATGGCATACTGTTCATACAAAAGCACTCCAAAGACACTCACACACACTTGAGTGTCACTGGCACAAATCACGCTTAGAGTCAGACTTTTGGAGCTACAAATCTGCCCTGCGCTCCTATAACACCAGCCTTTCCCAAGCCAAACAAACAAACATTCTTTACTTCACTCATTAACTCACTTTCTAAAAAAACAGCACAACTTTTCTCCACCTTTAACACTCTCCTTTCCCCTTCTCCACCCCCTCCGTGCACATCTGTCTCTGCTCAAGATATTGCTGAGCACTTCAAAAACAAAATTGACACTATCAGAAGTGACATTACGCTACTCAACCCCTCTAGACTTCCACCACCCTCCCTCCACACTCCCCAGTCTCTCCTGTGCGCCTTCGTCCCTGTGACTGATTTGGCCTCTTCTTACCTTACTACCTGCCCGCTTGATCCCATTCCTTCAAAACTTCAGTGCAATAGCAATCCTTGTCTAATCAAAGCCTTAACTCAGCTATTTAATCTCTCACTCTTAACTAGAATCTTTCCTTCTCAACTAAAACACGCTCTTGTCACCCCCATTCTGAAACCCTCTCTTGATCCCTCCAATCTTGATAACCTCCGACCTATCTCTCTGCTACCTTTCATCTCTAAATTACTTGAGCACCCAGTCTACAACAGACTAACATCATTCCTTTCTGACAACAACCTGCTGGACCCCCTGCAATCTCTCCAAACACTCCACTGAAACTGCCCTGACTCGACTAACTAATGTCCTTTTAAAAGCTAAAGCCAACAATCATTTCTCACTACTAATATTGCTTGATCTTTCTGCTGCATTTAACACTGTGGATCACCCTCTCCTCCTCCAGTCCCTCCATTCGCTTGGCCTGCGTCACACTGCCCTGTCCTGGTCTCTTCTTACCTCACTAATCTTTCCTTCAGTGTCTCCTACAATGGAGTAGCATCTTCTCCCCTACCTCTTTCTGTTGGGGTTCCTCAAGGCTCTGTCCTGGGCCCCTTATTATTCTCCCTCTATACTTCCTCCCTCGGCAAACTAATCAGCTTGTATGGTTTCCACTACTAATTATATGCTGATGATACTCAGATCCATCTCTCCAGTCCTTATCTCAACCCAGAACTCCTAACTCGGGTCTCCTCCTGCCTATCGGCTATCTCTACTTGGAAGTCGCAATGCTACCTTAAATTAAACCTTTCTAAAATGGAAATGTTTCTCTTTCCTCCAACTAACACCCGTAACATCCCGGAAGTATCTATAATAGCTAACAATTCCACTATCACCCTGTCTCCCCAGGCCCAGTGCCTTGGGGTTATCCTAGATTCTGCCCTGCCCTTCACACCTCATATCCAGTCACTTATTAAATCATGCCACTTCCACCAAAGGAACATATCCAAAATTCGATCATTTATCACCCAAGATGCCGCCAAAATTCTTATTCACTCTCTCATCATATCAAGCCTAGACTACTGTAACTCTCTTTTAATTGGCCTTCCCCGCCAGAGACTGTCACCTCTCCAGTCTATAATGAACACTGCTGCGAGGCTCATATACCTCAGCAACCGCTCCTCTTCTGCCATGCCACTCTGTCAATCCCTGCACTTGCTTCCTCAAAAAAAAAAACACTCAACCTTTGATAAATAACCCTATTAGTTGTATTATCATTATAAATAAAGGGGTTTTACAAGGTAGCATTGTAATGTAGAAATGTCTTAGGGTCGAGCAAAGCTTATGTAGGTACTTCTACTAGGGAAGAGAGAGCTGCTTCTGGAGCAATACATGTGGAGCAGCTGTCATCTACATTACTACCCATTAAATCCTCTCTCAGTTGTTTATATTTGATTAAGGATTTTATAATGGATTCATCTATCTTTGATTGAGATGAGGTACTTAAAGTCTTGCCCTGCCTAACCTCATTACCAGATCATAATTGTCCATCTGTTACTCCTTTGCACCTGTAGGGATAGACCCCATCCTAGTTCCAGGTTGGAAAATTATGAAAAACCCTCCTGAGATATGGGTCTTTACGTTTTCTATCCCATTACCAAACATGCTTCAATCAGGGTTTGCGGTCTAAAAATAATTATCATTTATAAATCAATGCATAGGCCAACAACTGTGCCACATACAGTGACTCCAAATATATATCTTTTCTTGGGAATTTTATTATACCCTTTGGCTTCCCACATTCCTCCCATGGAGAACTGGAGAAGTCAATGCAACATTCAGCACCTTCCATGCATTTGTCTGTGAAACAACATGTCTATGGCAATCAGGTCTTCCAAGCAAACACCTTAAAGTGACACTAAAAAGTAAATATTTATGTATATTAAATATAGGTCATGTTGATTTTTTTTTTTTTTTTGCTTTTTGCTGATAGGTCGGCTTTTGTTAAAGTTCCTAAACCTGACTGTTTTGCTGATCTGTCTGTCCTTTCGCAACCTGTCAGTTTTTAATGTTAACAGACTATTGCTGCACAGATATGGCAGCCCCCTCATAGAAGAACATAAGGACTCAGATAGGTAATGTATCTTTTTATCTCTTATTCTATGTGCTATGTTGCATTGTCTCCCTGCAATGTAATGTTTTGATGACTCCACTGCAATCGGTACATTATTTCACACCCATTGATTTCCTTGTGATTATTCAGGTGGGAGGTGGGGCATAAAACCACTGGAGATAAGTAGGAATATGTTTAATCTGTTAATTTATCAACTACATATTGAGAGTTTTATGTGCATGGATTAGGTTAAACAGGAAATTCCTCTGTGAATCCATTGCCTATTGTATTATGGTATTGCTCTTGTAGCTAAATTGCTCATGTGATGTGGAATGCACAACAAGTGATCATCTGATAAGAGCAGCATTAGTGGCCTGTGCATATTGCCAGGGAAACTACCTGAGAAGACGTCCCAACAGCAGGGGGGTCTCACCTTTTTGTTGGAGACTGTTTCTCTTAAAGTCAGAACAATAGAAACGTTCCTACCAGACGACAAAAGCCAAATGCTCCTGGCAAATTGGGCAGTTAGATAAGGCTGCCTGAATAGTTTGTTAAACATGATCATTTCGTGGGCACAGTTTTCCTCAAGCAGAGCGGGAAAATTGAATTAGTGAACTAGTTATACTAAAAAGCATTATTGTGAGGGGTTACAAGTTTTACATCTAAATGACAAATGCAGATACGGGAAGATGAATTGGGTTGATAATCGAAGTTACAGACTGTCTGGTATTCCCATAGCACATCATAAAGAAAAGAGCTGCACATCACGTAGTCATTTTTTTCATTGTGAAACATTGCTCAGACTCTATTCATCAGCCCATACAGGTAACATCTTCATCAGTACCATGCAAGTGATACATAGAAGTTCATATCACCAACATATATAATAATAATTCAAAACTCTTTCAATTAGACAGGATGTTTGGCTAAAGTACCATTTATTGTACAGCGCTGCGGAATATGTTGGTGCGTTTTAAATACATGATTATAGTAATAATAATAATATTTATATAATACACAAGAGCCATGAATATCCTGTAAATCATCAGTGCTTAGTGATGTCATCAGTTATAATTGGTGTTTGGTGATATTTCTGTCACATGATTTACTAAAACTTATTGTAAAATAGGAGGATATTAAAAGTCACCTTAGAGTTCCATAACCTATATACAAAAAAACTCATCAGGGACTTATAATATTGTGAATAAAGTACCCCCCTCTTGTTATTATAAGTTACTGATGACCACATAAAAGCACGAGGCCGAAGGCCGAGTGCTTTTATACAGGTCATGGAACTCCAAGGTGACTTCTAATATCCTCATATTTTACAACAGGGGGTACTTTATTTATTATAATACACAAGTTTCAGTGAGTCATGTGACAGAAATGACATAACAAAGCTCCAATTATAACCAATGACATCACTAAGCACCATTTATAAGATATAATTTACATGATATTCATGGCTCTTGTGTATTATATAGTGAATAAAGCACCCCTCTTGTAAATTATAAGGATATAATACAAAAAAGCTATGAATATCTTGTAAATTATATCCTTATAAACGGTGAGTTCTGATGTCATCAGTTATAAACGGTGAGTTCTGATGTCATTTCTGTCACATGACTCACTGAAATTTATGTATTATAATAAAAAAAGTACCCCCTGTTGCAAAATATGAGGCTATTAGAATTAACCTCGGAGTTCCATGACCTGTATAAAAACAATCGTCCTTCAGCCTCATGCTTTTATATGATCATGAAACTCCTCGGTAACTTATAATATCCTTATAATTTACAAGAGGGTGTGTTTATTCACTATATTATAAGTTACCGAGGAGTTTCATGAGGCTGAGTGTTTTTATACAGGTCATGGAACTCCGAGGTAACTTCTAATATCCTCATATTTTGCAACTGGGGGTACTGTATTTATTATAATACACATATTTCAGTGAGTCATGTGACAGAAATGACAGCACTACTCACCGTTTATAACTGATGACATCAGAACTCACCGTTTATAAGGATATAATTTACAAGATATTCATGGCTCTTGTGTATTATATATTTTACATAGAGGGTAAATTAATTGCGATCATATTATTTACAGAGTCACCAGTTATTTTGTATTAGTGAATATGCTTTTTGTTTGGGCTGTAGCAAATATGGTTGGTACAACACCTCAACTACGTGATAGAAGGACTATATACAATTGGTAAATCCTCATGCAATGATGGTGCCAGATGTAGAGGATAATTGTTTAATCTATAGTCACAATTCTCAGAAATAACACCATGGATATAAGTGTTACTTATGCCAACCATAAGCCAAATAAAAGACAACCAACTAATTAGTCAAAACACAAACTTGCCCCTGTAATTGCTAGCCGCTCTCACTTCTACAGTTCATGTAACATTAGGTTGCTAATATTTTCATTTAAAAACTTTCCACTGACTGAACAATATGGCTCATTCATCAGTGCAATGAACAAAGCGCAACATTTGGATGCAAATCCCCTTTTTTTTCCCCCTTATCCATGTTAAAACTTGTTCTAGTATAGACACAGAGTAGCATTGATTTTACCAAATTGTGCAGTTTCAGCAGTACTAATATTGCAATGGTGTCACTTTCAGCAAATGGTGTTATTAATGTCATTAGTATCACATTCACTTGGTGCAAGCAAGACTGTGGCAGCTATTGACCCAACCTACTAGGGGAACCCCAGGAATTCCAGGCTGATGGCACTTCTAGGGTTCCCTTGTGTCACTGCATGCACTTGTGCATAATTCATCTGCCTGAAAATGATCATTGGGGCTCCCGGTAAATTGAAAATCAGCATGTATGGACACAAATACCTTTGTGAATAACAGCAATGCACACTCAGTTTTGTGTCAGGTTTAGCACTTTGTGATTGCATTTGTGAATAAGTCTTTTACTGCAAATTGTGTGTGTTATTATGAAATATATAAGTAGTATGGATTTTAAAGGACTCCTTTTACTCACAGTCATGCACAAAATGTGACCGTAATGCATAACAAAAAGGTTCAGTTCACGTATGTATTTATTAGCAAATAAACTCACTGTGCAGTGTGTGCCGCCAATTTTACATATAGGGTATCACTCCCCTTTATAAACAGAGCTTATTATGAGCTGCATTTCTGTTATCCAAATTTGCATCTATTGTGTTTGTTGTTCCCTGTTGATATACACAGTTGTGGGACAGTTGGAACTATTTGTTTATTGACCAGAGGCTATAATCAAGTGACATTAACAACAGTTGCCTGGAAATTACTGAGGGGGAAATATACTGTAAATCTAAATTTTACATTTTAGCTGTTTTTCCCTGTCTTTTACCCTCAGTTTTCAAAAGTGAAATTTTCCATTAGCTGTGGCACTATGATGATGATGATGGATGCCCAGCGTTGTATGGAGATGCTATTAGTATATATGGAGCGTGAAGCTTGTATTTGTGTATATGTTTCTTCCCTTGATGTTGTTCTTGTAAATGAGCTGCTCAACACTGATCTTATCAACTAAACTGGAAAGCATATTGAAATGTTATCTTGTTGCTCCGACGGAAACAAAAGAAGGCTTGAATATTCTGGACTGGTTAGAAACTTCACCATAGAAAACGGGTGATTGTCAGTGGTTCTTAATAAGGATTAAAAGATTCCATTTTTATGCAGTATCGAAAATGTATATTTCCACTGTAAAGTTGTAGCCTTTTTTAGAAGATTACATTTTTATGCAGTATCAAAACTGATATTTCCACTGTCAGTGTTTCCAACTGATGTCTCTATTTTGGCTGTTTTGCTACTAGCATACATATGTTTTTACAATGTAGAAAAGCACACACAGGGAGGCCAAGCATTATGATAAATAAATATAAATATACACAGAGATTTAGGGGGTTATTTATCAAAGGTCAGGTTTGTGCGTTTTTTTCTACCTCAAATAAACTCACAACTCGAATGTTTGCTTATTTATGAAAAAACCTGAATGAATGCAATTGGGGGAAAAAACTTGAACACTCAATTGATTGAGTTATCGGGGGGAAAAAATCCTTGAATATCTCAAATTGATCGAGTATTTGAGTGCAAACAACCAAAAAACTCGAACATCAAAAAGGCTAAAAACATCTTCAAGTGGTTCAAGGGACCTCTGCCTTTGACTTCTACATGACCTAGATGGGTTTTAGCTGGAGTATTTTCAGATTTGTTTTTTTTTTTTGCAGCCTTGGGGCATATATATATTGAAACATTCAAGTTTTTTTATCTTGAAAAATTCTAGTTTTTAAAGAAACTACCTTTGAGAAACTCAAATTTTTCAGGGAAAAACACAACTTGACCTTTAATAAATAACCTCCAGGTGCTGTGTGGTAAGAGACAAAGTAGGAAGGAGGTCCCTGATAATACTTAATTGAACAATGCAGAATGTAATCAATGTGCACAGGAATGTATGCAGTGCAGTTTTAGGGTAAGGGCACAAGTTAAGATTCGGGGAGATTTAGTCAGCTGGCGATAAATTGGCTCTTCTTTGGGGTGAATAATCTCCTCGAACTGCCTTCCCACCGGCTAGAATCTAAATAGTTGGTGGAATGGCACTCGAGCAATCGAATCGCTCGTTTTCCGAAGTCATCCAAAGTTTCCTTGTGAGGCAACTTTGGAAAACGAAGCGCACCTTTTGCCATCCCGCTGGTGATTTACATTCTAGCAGCTGGGAGGCAGTTCGGGAGATTAGTCCCCCCCAAGAAGAGGTGATTTGTCTCTGGGCGAATAATCTCCCCAAATCTTAGCGTGTGTCTCTGCCCTTATGGACCAGTCCATTGGAAGGATAATAAGATACCAGAAAGAATACAGAAACTGCAATTAAACCAGTACTAGGCGTTAAACTATGAGGAAAGACAATCAAAACTGAGTTTGTATTCTCAGTAGAAGAGGCACTTGAAAGGTGATTAATCTTTGCAAATACATTAGAGGACATGATAAACAGATAGCAGAAAAGAAAAAAAGGGTTGTTCTGGAAACAATGCAAATGATTCTTCAGTATGAGGGAAGTGAGATCATGAAATTCCCTGGTGGCTGGTAAATGTGTGTCCATTTACAGACAAAGGTACCTTTGGAATGGCCTTTGTGATCCCCAACCAGTAGCTCGTGAGCAACATGTTGCTCTCCAACCCCTTGGATGTTGCTCCCAGTGTCCTCAAAGCAGGTGATTATTTTTGAATTCCAGACTTGGAGGCAAGTTTTGGTTACATAAAAACAAGGTGCACTGCCAAACAGAGCCTCAATGTAGGTTGACAATGCACATAGGGGCTACCAAATGGCCAATCACAGCACTTATTTGGCACCCCAAGAAAGTTGTTCATGCTAGTGTTGCTCCTCAATTCTTTTTACTTCTGAATGTTGCTCACAGGTTCAAAAGGTTGAGGATCCCTGGTTTAATACTACCTTTTACATAGAGTCTCTAAAAGAGGGTGTAACTTATTAAAAAGGAATGGGGTTAGGAGCTAGTAATATGGTGGTTGGCAATTTGATGACCTCAACCTAATGACAAAACCTAATTATTCCCCTTTCTGACCTATATCAAATCTAAAGTTTAAATCCAAGCCCAATCTCCCCCCCCCTTTTGTGGTGTCAGAGATGGCAAGGTATTTGCACATATATCACCAGTTGGGATTGGGGTGAAAGGAAATCCCTTAGAAAAGTAAAAGACAACTTCTGATCTCAACCCCTGTGTTCCCAAAAGCCTTGAAACCATTGAGTTTTGGACTCACACAAACATCGCTATTAGGGGCAGACTGTGCATGGATCATAGCCACAAATGTTAATAGAATTCATAAATGATTTTAATTGTAATAAGATGCATTTCTGCTGTGCAGCACACCTTGTTGATGTTTTCGTTTGCAAGTATAACAACAAATATTTCAGTTTTCAAATGTTTGAAATATGTATTAGTTTACAAAGGTTGCCAGTTGCCAGTAGGGATGCACCAAATCCACTATTTTGGATTCTGGCGAACCCCTGAATCCTTCGGGAAAGATTCGGACGAATACCGAACCGAATCCTAATTTGCATATGCAAATAAGGGTGGGAAGGGGAAAATATTTTTTGCTTCCTTGTTTTGTGACAAAAAGTCAAGCGATTTCCCCCTTCCCTAATTTGCATATGCAAATTCGGATTTGGTTCGGTCGGGCAGATTCTGCCGAATCCGAATCGTGCTGAAAAAGGCTGAATCCCGAACGGAATCCTGGATTCGGTGCATCCCTTGTTGCCAGAGATACACTGTCATGATTTATAAACCTGTTTGCCAAACTGAAGGGCTGGGCACCTATAAGGGATTAAAGTGTGGCCCAACCTAAACTGAAAGAAGGATTGACAGTAGGGTGAATGTGAATATCCTTGCATATTCATATCTGTAACACTGAAATAAGCTAAGAAGTGCCAGCCAAATCTTGCAATGCAAAGGGGGGGGGGTTGAAGCTAAAATATTTCTAAAATCTCTGCACTAGTTTCTATGTAACACATGCCTTATCGACACAAACGCTACATGGGAACTAGAGAGGGGACGGTATCAGATTTGCAACTTGAAGTGGCCCATCTGCTCCCAAAACAGCAGGAAAATTAGTGTGTCATGGGGCCTAGTAGCATTTCCATATTCAGGGGTTGAATAAATAGTGGGAGAGATTTAGCTCGCTCTGGTACAGTACAAGCTAAGAGTCTACAGTGTGGCAATTAACAATATAATATGATTTGATAATATGAAAAAGCAGTCATAAAAATATAAGTCGAATTATACAACCTATAAACGGACACCACTTACTGTACATAAAATATACACATATTCCATCTTTGTATTTTTGTCTTTTTTATGGAATGGTTACTATTATAATGCTTTACTTATACTAATACTTTACTTATATGGCCAAATATATTTAAGCCTTTATAGAGATTATACATCATTCTCATCAGTTTATGCCACAGTGGAGGTCACATTGTAAGGTCCCTGTCACAAAATCTCATTATTTCACCTTATTTTTTAACAACTTCTACAACAGTACTGCAAATGCTGATGGGATTGTTTGTTTATTATCACAAAAAATGTGTTGTACATGAAAAAATCTATTAAAATAGGGAATTTGCAGACGGTGGAAATTTTGAGAATGTGAAAAAAATTCAACCAACTGTACGACTTTGAAGCTTTAGAAACAGGGACTCTAATTACCTGGCACAAAAATAGTAGGGCCGATAGGGACAGGGGAAGTGCACGTAAGTGTGTGCACGCATGCGCACTGAGGGGGGGGGTGTGGAGTGGAATGACGTGGGCGGCCTAGGGTTGTTGGAATTAGAAATTCAGCCTTGGGCAGATTATATATTTTCTCTACTGCAGGGGAGTAATCTCCCCAAATGCTTTCGCGTCTGCAAGAATGCGAATTGCCAGCGGGATGGCATACGTAGCACTTCATTTTCCGAAGTCGCCCGAAGTTGAATCACGAGGAAACTTCGGAATTCCGAAGCAATACATAAGGCTTTCCGCTGGTGATACACATTCTTGCCGGCGGGAAGGCATTTCTTGGAGATTAGTCGCCCGCAGTAGAGAAGATTTGTTGCTGGGCGACTAATCTCCCTGTCTGCCGCCACCCTAACATTTAACACATACAAGGTAAACTGCTTGACATGAAAGGAAATAAGATGGGTCATTACGAATGCAAAGTGCAAAGTGCAAAGTTTTCTCCCAGAATTTCAGCATCATTGTGGCTATGTCTAAGTTGCTTCTGCTGCAACTTTCCAGATTCTTTAAAACAACCACAATTGTACGTGCATTTTTGTAAGAATTGGGTACAGGTTGTGGTTAACACAAGACTGTATTACTTCTGGCATTATCATCTGATTCTTTGCTTTTGCCTATTAATGCAACATGTTTTTGGCAGCCCTAGAACTACTGCCATGTCATTGCGGCAGTTCCTGGGTTTCCCCAGCGTCAGTAAGTGCACCTGTACCCGATTCAACAGAAAAGCAGGATAATGTCACTTGGCACAATGCTACGGCAACCACTGTGTTCATATTAAACCCTTTACAAGTTGCTTATTATGGACATATTGCCATATTAGTGCTGTATTGCTTCTGATATGTTGCTAAAGTGTGACTGCCTCCATAAATTACAGCTGTAGCCTAACCATCTATCCGTGTACTACAATAGGAAATATGTTTGTTTGTTCCAATCTATTTACTGAAACCAGGAATTATGTGACAATAGTGACATTCCGCTAGGCTTTAGCCTTTCCACTATACACCTATTCCTTGTAATTATTGCTACTTTGGTTTTCTGGCAATCCACACAAACAGCTTAAATGGTGCCATGCAATTGTATGCAGAAAATCCCTGACAAACAGGTACTTCTGAACTGTCAAATGAATCATTAGCAGTGTCCTTTAAACTACATCGAAATTGGCTAAAAGGGCTTGTGGCATTAAAGGTGTAAATTGTCATTGTAGAAGTGGACGGTGTGTTATGTTAGGACACATTTCTTCTCCCACAATAGAGGAGATAATTGGGTGTTAGTGCTATCCTCTGGGGATGTAATTCTAGCTGTCTATTGTGCAAATGAACGCTCCAGTGGTGTATTTGGATTTCCCTGTGGAGAACCCATTGAGGAATAGAAAGGACTGAGGTACCTCCTGCTGGTACTGAATAGTGACATTGTCTAACAGAGCAATTCACAGGATTGACTTTAGTTTTGGGAAGACCAATTTGAGTAACCTACAAGGTGAACACTAAGCACTGCAATTTTGTCTTTCTCTGAAGATGAGCTCATTTCTTTCACGTTTATTTTCTTGTTTTCTAATATATTTTACCTACACGAAGGCAGCAGGTTTCACTCTAAATTGCTTCTGTGCTTTTAGGGGCTTATAGAATACAATTATTTCAGTTGCCTTCAAAGAGGCAGAATTCTAGCTTGTTATAGGTAGATTTATTCAAAGAAGCCCTTCAACTGGTCTTATTTTTATGGGTCTTTTTTCTTAACTTACCTTTTTATTTTGACTTCGGTCTATAATGATATTCGGTTGCCAATATCAGTGCTACTGGTAGCTAAAAAAAAAAAACAATGCAAATCAATATTTTCTTTTATTTTAGTGCTTCTCTTTTTGTTTAGACCATCTTCTCTTTGTCTGCCTGTATCAGTGGTGTAACAATAAGGGGCAGAACCCAAACCTTTGGGTGTCCTGGAAGGACTGATTTTAGTTTTCTTCCCCTGGGGCCTGCTCATACATGTGCACTGGTAACATGTAACACTAATAAGGATGGAGTTGGAGTACAGGGGTTTTCTAGGCCTGTGGTAGGGTAGCAATTCAGCTACTGTCTAGCAACCAAATGACAATTCCAAACTGGAGAGCTCAGTACAAAAAATGTAAATAACATTGGCACAGTGCACAGCAAAAAAAATATAAAGTTGAACTTGATGGACGTGTGTCTTTATTCAACCTTACTTACTATGTTACTATGTAACATCTGCAAGAGTATTGGCGTATCACTGTATACATATAATTAAAAGTTAGCTGTAAGATGAAATAGACCTAAAAGCAGTAATATCATGTTACCTTTATACAACTTCCACATATCTATAGGACTTTTAAAGTCCTTATGTTCTTCACAGGGAAGTTCTGACTTAGCCAATGCAAGTGTGCAGTCTGATTGTATTCTTGCCATTTTATAGAGACAGGAAGCACAGTCACAGAGTAAACAGTTAGGGTAAGACCTATGAGTAGCAGCAGGGCACCACAAGGCTTCTGGGCAGCATTAATAGAGGGTGTAAAGCTGTTCCATGGGTATAAGGCCCTAGGAATTTGACTTCAACCAATAAATTAATGTATACATGCAGTTCCTGGTTCACTAACACAGGGATCCTTCACATTATGGGGTATATTTATCAAAGAGTGGAGTTAGAGATCACCATAGTCTTCTAGAGTGAAATTCTGCCACTCTCCATTCAATTCTATGGAATTTTTAAGAGTATTTATCGATGAAAGTTCACCCTTTGATAAATATGCCTTTTAAAATCCCATTAAAATGAATGGAGAGTGGCGGAATTTCACTCTAGCAAACTATGGCGATGGTTAACTTCACTTTTTGATAAATATACCCCCATGTATGCTGACTGCAGCTTGGCGTGTCCATTCAAGTTTAGCAGCTGACCCAACAACAGGGCAAATCTGGGCAGCTCCTGTGCTTCCACTGTAATCAAGCCATGCTGAGCTGGTTGTAGCCAATAGCCCCATTTATTCAGAGATCATTGAACTTGACATAGAGATTCTGAGAGCAAGTGATTTTTTCCTCTACAATGCAATGGTCCATTTTGTAATTTGTGATTAAATTGCCAGTCCATCTTCTTGTGCTAAATCCTTCAAGCAACAGTTAGATATCCATCTTGCAGTCTCAACAGGTGACAGAGCATTTATTCAGCATAAAAACATGTCCACTGCTGTCTGTTATCAGCACTTGTGGAAGGTCATCAGATCACAGGAAGTGATAATTCATATTTATTGCCCAATTTATCTACATCAAAAGTTTCCAACCTTTTTACTCGTGAACCATATTTAACTGTAAAAAGTAGGAGAGCAACAAAAGCATGCAAAGAGTTCCTCGGGGGCAAAATAAGGGCTGTGATTGGCTATTCATAGCCCCTATGTGGACTGTCTGCCTACATAAGGCTGTATGTGGTAGTAGAACTGTTTTTCAAGTCAAGAATTCAAAAAGAACCACCTGCTTTAAGGCCACTGGAAGCAACATGCAAAGGATCAGAGAGCAACATGTAGCTCACAAGCCACTGGATGGTGATCACTGATCTACATTCTAAATACTATATTAGCAAAATATCTGGGCACCTGTCTACCCAAAGTCTCAATGTAAACCTGGGCACCTGTCTACCCAACATCTCATTGGTCCTTCCTATGTTGCTCTAGTTCTCTGGGAAGGATTACGGGCTAATCATCATGGGGTGGCGAGTTACCTGGCACCTTCCAATCCTGCTCATAGGAAAAACAAATTGCGTGCATGCTGCACGTTGGCTTGCTCTAGGCTATCTTAAGTGATTCACCTCATGAGTTAAATCTTGGCAACAGCTACTACAAGAATAGTCCAGCATAGATATTTTGGGATGATGCTTGGATACGTTGGTAAACCTTGTAAAATGAGACCTACGGATTGCTTTACTTTATTTATATTCTTTCTTTTGTTTGCTGAACTGCACAATAACTAACAAATCCTTTCTGTAAAAGATTATCATTCTTTCTGGGAGTCAGCGTGACATCTTCACATGAAAGTGATTGGCTGTGGGGAGATTAATTAATCGGGAATAAACAGACCGTTGCATCACAATATTCAGATAATAGGATCTCTATTGCTTATTGCTGCTGATCTGCTCGGGTCTAAAATGCTGTAAAAGAGACAAGAAGGGTCATTTACCAACACAGCTGCAATTGCAGTCACCAGAAAACGCATGCAAATGTTGTCTGTGTTTATAAAGGTACTTATATTCAAACACGCACCTTTTCTGCTGGATTATGTGCAAGTGTGGGGAACCCTCTTAAACATGACAGTAGTCCCAGGGGGCAGCAGACTTGCACCAGAAGAATTATTACAGGTATAGGACCTGTTATTTAGAATGCTTGGGACCTGGAGTTTTGTGGATAAGCATCCTTCTGTAATTTCGATCTCTATTTCTTAAGTCTACTAAAAAACATTTAGAGGCACATTTATCAAAGGTCAAATTTCAAATTCATGTGAATTTTTTTTTTAATTCAAATATACTCGAAATTCGATTGGGAGGTTACTTAAAAAAAATCGAATATCAAAAAATCGAACAAATATTACCAACCCAAAAACTCAAATCTAAACTCGAATCGATTTTTTTCTTCTTCAGGAAGGCTATTAACATCTTCAAATTGGTTACTGGACCTCTCCCATTGACTTATATATGAATTCAGCAGGTTTTAGGTGGCAATGGAATTCGGTGGAATTCGAATTGTTACAGGGGTCTAGGTTTGGTAAATTGAATTTGAATTAAAATTCGATTCGAGTTTGGATTAGTCGCAATTCGAATTTTGAGAGTTTTGACCATAAAACAATTAGAAATTTCACATTTTCAATTAAATCTGCCCCTTAGACATTTTGCTTCCAATAAGGATTAATTGTATCTTAGTTAGTATAAAGTACAAGGTACTGTTTTATTATTATTGCATAGAAAAAGGAAATCATTTTTAAAAATTTAAAATATTTAATTGAAATGGAGTTTATGGGACCTAGCCATCCAATGATTTAGAGCTTACTGGATAATGGGTTTTTGGATAATGGATGATCCCATACCTGTATAAGTAACTGAAGACAGTAAGGGATATCCACCCCTCAGGTTTCACTAATATTATCCCTTTATCCAGAATATTCTGAAATATGGTAGTTATTTCTCCTAAACTATTTTAAAACTATTTGCTTTTTCTTTATAATAAGAAGACAACACTGTATTGTTCTTTATATTATTGAAGAGGCTTAACTTGATGCTGATGGAGTGACCAATTTAACTGTTAAGTGCTAGGGCAATTAAGGGTGATGACTCTTTGTTAGCAGTCAAGGGGGCTCATTAATAAACAATGGTCAAACTTCACACCTGGGCAGTAACTCGTGGCAACCATCATCATCAAATGTTTTGTTGTTCACCCTGCAACTGGCTGAAAAACTGGCTAATCACAAATTGGTTACTATTAGTTACTGCCCAGGTGCAAATTTGTTCAGTGTTTACATATCAGCTCCAAGGTGTTAAATAAGGTTGTAGCTTTACTCATTTTCAAGGTCAAGAAAAAAATGCGAATGCATATAAAAAATTTTCTCGAGTGTCTTTACGCAATCATGCTTTTTTTTCTATCAAGCACTAACTTATTTAAGCAAAAAACAAGATAGAATATACATGGACGTGTTTTTCAGCGGGAATAAACTTGCACACAAGCTAAAATCCCATTGTTCCATTCAGATTCAATGAGGCTGAAAATCTCAATTGTTTTAATAGCTGGGGAAATATATATAGAGTTTTTCAATTCCCATTGACTTCTATAATAACTAGCCAGCTTTTATTTTTTTAGTTGTCTAGCAACTTTTTTCACTAATAAATCCCAACATTTCAAGGTTTCAGAAAATACCAGCATGTATATTAAGGTTTTTTTCTAGAAAAAAAAAAAAGTCAACTAAATTTTTTGATAAATCTGCCCCAGGGTGCTGCCTAATACTCACATAACAGCAAAACTTTGATTGTTTATATCTTATTAAGTGGCCTTTTACATCTCTTACCTTGAACCACCATTTAATGATCACCTGACCAGAAATACTACAACTCTAAAGGGGATATTTACTAAACTCTGAATGAATAAATCCCAAAAATGTCTTTATTTATTTTTTTATCAAATCGGACTTTTAAAAAATCACAAATTTTTCAGAATTTATTAAACCCTGTGGATGGATAAGTCAGAATCAGAAAACCCGGCATCTCAGACCTGTCAAGGTTGCATATAAGTCAATGGGAGAAGTCCCAATGATTTTTTGACGTGTGCTGGGTTTTGTGCAATACCCCGAAGTTTTCAGGCAAAAAAGCATAAGAAATCAGAGTTTTCAGACTTTTTTAAATAAACCCCTAACTATAATAGGAAGAAGTGTGGATACAAAAGACAGTACGGTGTCTGTTAATTGGCTCATGTGACCTAACATGTATGGTTTGTTTGTGTGCACCGTGAATCCTAGGATCTCAGAAGGCGGCCCTTATTTCTTAAAATGACAATTTTCTATTTATGATTACCCAATGGCACCTACTACTAAAAAAGTATATTATTATAACAATTGTTTATTTACTTGAAGCAGGGTTTTACATGAGTTGTTTTATGCAATATATTTTTATAGAGACATACATTGTTCAGGGGGTATAGTTTTCCTTTAATATGTGATGTAGGGTAAATGCTTTCAGCAGCAAATGCAATAATCAGGCAGCCAACCAGATCCTACCCAGATTAGGGATGTTCTTTGCATTAGAAGGAATATGAATTTAAATTAAAAGTTTATTTAAATATTTGAATAAGATAATCTCAATTATGTTTTGGTGCAGGAAAATACTTTTGAAAAAAAAAAAAGCATTGAAAAAAAAAAATATTAAACTTGCTTGAACCTTGAATATACAGTACACTTCTCAGTGACTTCTATTTTCGGTGGAAAGATTTAATTTTTTTAAATTATTTCCATTTGATAATCAATCATTTTAGATCACAACTGCAATTTTGATCTTTGACTTTTTACAAAAAAAAATTGCTGGAATTCCATCACATAGGTGTCAGAATGAAGAGTTTGATTGGATGCCTGACTTTGAATAACTCATCTAACTAGATTGCAGCATGTCTGGTTTACAGAAATTCTATCCTTAGGATGGTTGATCCTTTGAAACCATCTATGTGTCTGTTCTTAAGGTGTCAGCTGACGTGAAATGTTACCGAGACAGATATAATTTGCATTTACTGACCAGTTAGTCTTGTTGTGTCAGACTCTTATTGGCTTTGCCCTTTTCTAAAACAAAAGCAGAGGGGTGTTATATGCATTTATTCTGTTAGTCTGATTTAATAGAAACTTCCTCTTTGCACTGTGAATCCTCAAATGTTCTGTCTGGCTATAATGTCCCCTTCGATACACCCAATTCAAAAAGGGGCAAAATGGATTAAAGTAAAAAGCAACAGAGCAGTAGAATATGCCATAACATAAATGATACATTTGTAAATCTCACAATATAAGACCTGGTGTCAGAAAAGTAAGCGAAAGGAAAGTGTTATTTTCTAATGGAAAAGAGCATGGAAGCTTTTCCTTGTGTACCTGCTGGGATCATGTGAGACACTACAAGCAGGGGGCTTCCAGGCACTCAAAAGAACTCAACAAGGGCCATCAAAAATAGTATAAAAACATATTGTTTATTGCCCTACACATTTTGTGCCGCCTCTGGTCACTTAATCATGGGCTCATAATTGGAAGCCCCCTGTTTGTTATGCTATTGGTTTATCTGCTCCTGAAGCTGAGGGTCTGTGGCTGGTGCACTTGGACTACCTGATCTACATTGTGAGTGATTCAGACATTGAGTTCTGTGCCCCTTTTGTTGTTTCATTGTATCATAAGAGAACTTCTCCAAAACGAGGATAACATGCAAAGAAGCTATAAGGCAAGCTAAATTTGCTATAGAAAAGCATCAGTTTGTTAAATATTTGCGTTCAGTATGTTTGTATAGACTCTGCAGTTATAGCAATTCAAAATATTGTCCAGACTTTAAGCATAGGTAAAACCAGCTATAAGTCTCTTAAAATATCTAAATCACTTTGAAGTTGAACTGGTATTTGACGGAGAGAAAAAAAAAGAATAGTGACAATTAACTCTGCTGGTTGCCAGGTCCACATGCATGGGATTGATATTGTTTGGAGGGAACTTGGAGATGGGACAATTGAGAGGGGACTCATGATTGGAGGTAAGTTCTATGAAATTATTCACACACATACGCTGTCACGTATATGCCATTCAAGTGAATGGGAAGCAGCACTGGGAGCTTTTGCATTGAATTGCAGAATTGCTGCTTGTAGCAGCCCTAAAACAAATGCAAGAGAGGAGGATGAAAAAGAAATACAAACAACGTTGGTTTGGGGATAAATATATCTTCAACATGGGGCTGCATTGTGTGTTCTGCATAGGTAAAACCAGCTATAAGTCTCTTAAAATATCTAAATCACTTTGAAGTTGAACTGGTATTTGACGGAGAGAAAAAAAAAGAATAGTGACAATTAACTCTGCTGGTTGCCAGGTCCACATGCATGGGATTGATATTGTTTGAAGGGAACTTGGAGATGGGACAATTGAGAGGGGACTCATGATTGGAGGTAAGTTCTATGAAATTATTCACACACCTAACTAGAATTCTTAAAGGAATATTTGGCAGGCTATCTACCTTACTGTATATAAAAATACAAAGCTACCTTCTACAAACCCTTGTGTGCTACTATCCTACACCCAAATGGCAATGTTATCCACCGCTGAGCAGAAAGCAATATATCTAATGCATACATGAAAGATGCACAACCCAATTAATGTAGCAATTACCGAATAATGTTGCAAAACTTAATGAAATTCTTTGTCATTGTATTAAAAACAAATGATTCTCACTGTAGAAAGCTGAATATATTATTTTAAAGGAATTACAAAAACAATGAATAAAATATCAGTAAACTCCCAACAATTAACCTTACAAAAAAAATATTCTCCAGAGGACAGTGTATTTATGTCATGGCTTTCCTTTCATGTTGTCTTCTGCTTTAATCTTCTGTACCATTCAGGGCTTTCCTTTTTTGTCTGTCAAAATGGGAGAGATGTTAGAATAAACCAGGTTAATCCCTTATGTCAAAATGACTTTTTTAAAATATCAAAATGTCACTGTTTGCTTTCATTCACTTTCATCTCACCAATCAAATGTCAAAAGCAGCTTTCAGGTTAAATCAGGAATCCATTTTTGAGTAACTCCAAAACATCAGCTGTAGCTGTCAGGAGGCCTAAAACTTTACTTACTCATAAGGCGGCTCTATGTGGGAACATGTACAACAGCCTTAGGTCTCAACATACAGGGTGTGACTGGTGCTGTCACATATATGCCATTCAAGTGAATGGGAAGCAGCACTGGGAGCTTTTGCATTGAATTGCAGAATTGCTGCTTGTAGCAGCCCTAAAACAAATGCAAGAGAGGAGGATGAAAAAGAAATACAAACAACGTTGGTTTGGGGATAAATATATTATCTTCAACATGGGGCTGCATTGTGTGTTCTGTAGGCTTTGAATTTGTTTTCATATTTCTTATAAGTTCCCTAGTCGGGGACACAAGTCTACCTTGCCTTCTGCTGCGTAAGCCAAGTAACGCCTGCTTCATCTGCGCCAATTCCTGTAAATGATCGAGACAGAGGCAACTATTAGATTTATGTTTGTGTAAAATACGATTTATTCAGGTCTACAATCATATCATCATAATCATAAATGTAACCTTTTGCATCTGTTTAAAAGTTAAAGGGGACGTTCATGTTTCAGTATAAAAAAAAAAATGGGTAAATAGGCGATGCAAAATAAAAAATGTTTCTAATATAGTTAGTTAGCCAAAAATGTAATGTATAAAGGCTGGAGTAACTGAATGTCTAACATAATAGCTAGAATACTACTTCCTGCTTTGCAGCTCTCTTGGTTTCCACTGATTGGTTACCAGATAGTAACTAATTAGCGACTTGAGGGGGGGGCATGTGGGTTATAACTGTTGCTTTTGAATCTGAGCTGAATGCTGAGGATCAATTGCAAACTCACTGAACAGTTATGTCCCATATGGCCCCCCCTCAAGTCGCTGACTAACTCAGAGTTAGAGAGCTGAAAAGCAGTAAATTGTGTTCTGTTATGTTAGACATCCACTCAATCCAGCCTTTATACATTACATTTTGGCTAATTAACTATATAAGAAACATTTTTTTTCTATTTACGCAGTTTTTATTTTTACACTGAACGGTTCCATTAAAGTGTCACAGATGGACCATCATGGTGAAAGCATTGATAACAGCATGGACTTCCTATGTTCTCCCTGTGTTTATCTTAGTTTTTTTGTTGCTTAAAATTTCATTTAGGCCCCTTTACTTGTAATCTTTCATTCTGACTTACAAACTGTTAACCTAGTCGGCAGGGTAATTTAAGTTTAAAGAATTAAAAAAAATAATAATATTAAAGCATGTTTTTGTGGCTCACACACAACTGCGGTTAGCATCTTCAGAGTGGTAATGGCATCACTTATGGCGGGCTTTGACCTTCCAGTGAAAGAGCAACATGAATTTATTTTACAGCTCTGAGGAATGTGTTGTCGCTTTATAAATATTAAAAATATTTATTAGTAAAAAAAAAAGTCTTGCTTTATGAAAAATAGAAAATCACTAGCAATTTGTACCCAATGAGAGTCTCTTTTACAGACCTAAAATAACTGACTGTATGGTATAGATCTGTATGCTTCCAACAAAAATAGCTGACTGTATCTGTATGCTTACACCAAGCCACTGTAATTCATAATTGTACATGGCCTTCATTCAATAAGCATCTAGTTGTAGGGGAAGGCACAGCAAGCATGTCCTTGTTATTCAATATTAACTGCGAGAACTGTTTAGCCATGTGTAGTGGCATGTTAAAAGAGCTTGACTGCAGAGCAGCTGTTTAGAAGAGTGCATAGCTGATGCCAGTACGCAGCTTCGAGTTGTAAACTGTGCAGTCATGTTGCCAAGGGTACACATAGACAGAATTACTTGATGAAAATAGCACAGACAGCTATATTAGTATCTACATGCTCCATCATTACAAATTAGATCAGGCAATGTTTTGACATTAACAAGTGGTATGTGTACATGTGCCTCCAAAACAAGAAGGGAAAAAAAAATAGATTTTGATGGGAGGCTTAAATACCCAAAAACGGCTTTTATGCCTCTTTACCAGCAGTTACCAACTGTTAACCTGAGAATGGGATAGAAACTGGATCATCTGAGTGGGAAGTACAATTGACATTAACACGCAACTGACTTTAAACTGTATGGGGCAAATTCACTAAAGGGCACATTTTCAACTGTGAAATCTTCACCACACTTCGTCAAGTGCAAATTTGCTACCACTACGCTAATTCACTAAAATGCTAAATTGCGTCTCTGCAGCCGAATGCTAGTGTAGTTTCCCTAGCATAAATTCGTCAGCGCAAGCATTTACAATCGAACTTTCGCTAATGTTCGTTTCTGCCTAGCGAAACTTCGTTAGTACTCAATTTTAATAGGGCAGGTACTTATAGGTCATACAGACGTCTTTATTAGAAATGTTGGTGCAAATGCTTGAATTGGTCACTTATTATTACAAATGTCCAAGGAAGCAAAATAAAGACAAAAGAGATCCTCTAATGCAGGCCTGGACTGGGAGTCAAAATAGGCCCTGCCATTCCAAGTACACAGGGGCCCAAAAAACCCCCTACCAGCCCAAACAGCCCCCTATATGGTAACTTTCTATGGAACCATACAGCAGCCCTTCTGGCATTTGCCATAACCCACAGATTGCCAGTCCGGGACTGCTATAATGCCCTAGACATGAGCACACCCTAAAACAAATGTGGCATGCCCCTCAAATGGTAAAAAAAATGGTAAAATAAAAACCTTTCAATAGTTACAACTTTTAAAGACAATCCCGCTTTAAAATAAGAAAAAATGCCAGTGTTTTTAAAAAATTTGATGACTTTTCAGCATACAGGATATGATGTCATAGACATAAGATTGAGGAGGATGTAGCTTCATCTTATCAGTTCGCCAGAGCTAAGGTGGCGAAGGAAACTCTGCCAAAACAGGTCACGTTCTGTAAAATTCACACTTTAGTGAATTTGCGGAGTAAAATCGTTCGCCTGAGCGAAAAGGCGCGAAACTGCACTAGCGACGATCTCTTTTGCTAGTGACTTATCCTCTACACCTGTTATTAAATTGGCGATGTCCCTGCGGATTGAATTCCTGATGACTTTTCGCCAGCGTCTGCCCCTTTGTCAGAGCAGACACAGTCCCATTTCACAGTATTATTTGAGGTTACACTCTCAGTGACCAAAGGTCAGATTTTAGGTCAACATCAACATCGATTTATGCACAATATAGTGGTTAAAAGGCAAATGTCAACCAATTAATTATACAATTCTCTGTCGTTTGACTTATCACCACACTAGAGAGAAAATCGTATTGTTTAAAAGCGATCAATCAGCAGTTATATATAGTACAGCACTTACAACTAGGACACTCACTGCCTAAACTCTCTTTTACTGTTGAGAGACAAGAAATTATCACATTTCTTCAACAAGATCATCAGAAGTTGGACTGGCCTCATTAATGACTAGAGTTGCCATTGAAAATACAATAGCCAGGGATACTTTGGTAAAGGTGCACTGCACTTGGAGAGAACGGGTACATGGTACCCACACTTGAAAATATAAAGTTATTGTTTACCATTTACTATGTTCACCTAAAGTAGTCTAAAAAGCCCTGAATTCTCTATGCCTCAAAAGGCAGCAATATACAAAAAACCCTAATTCAGCCACTTTAGTCCTCACTATATAATAATTTGACACTGGATTGCTCTTTGAGTGCATATTTGGTGGCATATTGGTTAACCCTGATGTGTCCTAATGCTGGGCTCTAAGTTTAGATCTGAGGAGTCTTTCAGGGATCTTTACCACAAATCAAAAACATTATTCAGGTAATGGGTGCACGTGTGTGTAGTAGTGTATGGGTAGTAAGGTTTTATCCAGAATGCTTAGGACCTGGCTTTTTTTCCACGACACAGGATTTTGCGGCCAATATGGATCCATGCAGCTTAGTTACCATTAAATGCAAGGTACTCTTTTATTATTATAGAGTTTAAGGAAATTATTTTTAAAAATTAAAATGATAGTAGATGGCCTTCTTGTATTTCTGAGCTTTCTGGATAAGAGACCTCCTACCTGCAGTAAAATCTCTGCGACAATCAAGCTATTTTTCTTTGGATCTTCAAAGCGATCACAAATACAGGTATGGGACCTGTTATCCAGAATGCACGGAACTTGGGGTTTTCTGGATAATGGATCTTTCTGCAAGTTGGATCTTCATGCCTTAAGCCTCCTAAAAAAAACATTTAACTCATTAAATAAACCCAATAGGCTGGTTCGGCTTCCAATAAGGATTAATCATATCTTGTTTTGGATCAAGTACAAGTTACTGTTTTATTATTACAATTTATTAAAATTTAGATTATTTGGATAAAATGGAGTCTATGGGAGACGGCCTTTCCGTAATGCTGAGCTGGATAACTGGTTTCCGGATAACGGATCCCATACCAGTATATACACTGACCATATTTCCGTTTTCTTTACATTTATGAGGATTGCAAGGCCAAACCAAATAAACTGTTATGTTACAGACCACAGAACAGGTAACAGGTAGTTGATGAATTATCAAGGTGCTAAAAGCATCTGATTTACCTCTTGATGACTTAATAATTTTTCCATATCTGCTGCCATTTGGTTTTTTGACACGAATAAGCAAAGTCTTTTCTTTATTTAACTTACTGAAGTAAAAAAAGAGTAAGATGTAAATGCCCCTCAACACAAATGGACACATACAGGAATGAACACGGTTAAAGATAAACATTTACAGAAATTACTCTACAATTACTGTAGTATTATTCTCAGGCATATAAAATGGACTATTTCCACACGAGATTGCTGTATTCCTCAAAAACCACAAGGTTTTGAGGGGGAATATAAAGCTGGCCATACATGGGCTGATAAAAGCTGCTGACAGACCAAGTCAGCAGCTTATTGGCCCGTGTATGGGGCCCCCCGACGGGCTTCCCTGATCGAGATAAGGCCAGATCTCCAGATCAGCCAGATCTCGATCGGATGGGACAAAAAATCCTGTTGGATCGCGGCCGCATCTGTTCGTTGATGCGGTCCCGCAATCCGACCCCCGTTTCCCATGCGTTAGGATCCGGTCGTTGGGCCCTAGGGCCCACGATCGGATCAGCCCGATATTGCCCACCTCAAGGTGGGAATATCGGAGAGAGATGCGCTCGTTTGGCGACATCGCCAAATGAGCGGATCTCTCCGTGTATGGCCACCTTAAAACAGATAAAATATATATAGTGCAGTATTTCAAAATAAATTATGATATTTTTAGTGAACTTGTTATGTTCGAATATAACCGCATGTGAATAAAAAATCATGCACCACCATCAGGAGTTAATATTTAACCAGTGGTGCTAGAGGTATTTCGGCTATAGTCCTTATTTATATATCCAGGTTTTGACACCTGTGATGTTTAGAGTTATAGTTGCACAGAAGCCCACACTCCGATCCTAGTGTGTCTGGCAGGTGTTTATACTTACAAGAAGTAAATTGATACAGGCATATGTAATTTGAGCGTCTCAGTCCACTTTCATTCTTCTTAAAACTTTGGTGGGTAAAAAGGAAGTAACGTGTGGAAGCGTTATAAAAATTTTAATAAATAATTCAAAACTGCACTCACAAGCATTCCTCCAATAAAATCGCTTTAAAACTAATATGGCATTCAGGTCTATTGTTCCGAGTCCTTTGCGTAACTGAACCGTCCGATGCGTTCACCTTAGTCCACTGTAGTTTCCTCGGGTCACCAGGCTGCCGCTTCCACACTCTTGTCCTATCGCTGACGCGTTTCACTGAATGGCTTCATCCAAATGAGCGATAGTCTCACTTCCAAACGATCGCTTCTTTTACCCACCAGATTCAAAGTCCAGAAAAATATGGTGGGTAAAAGAAGCGATCGTTTCTAGGAGAGCCCTGCTGATTGCCTGATTGGGGAAACACCTTTCGTTCTAGAGGATCAACTATTTAACTAATATAAAATGGACTGCCATTTCTAGGAGATGCTTCAAGCTGTAATTCGCCTTTGAGTTAAATATAGAATGTCTCTAGTAAGTGTGAGTGATAAGTCTGAGTAATCCTTTATACTTTCATCACTCTTGGATTGATTTTATTCTATAAAGTGCTATTCTTAGCTACTTTTCAATTGGTCTTTTTTTTAAATAGATTCTAAATTATCTACCTTCCTATTATGCAGCTTTCCGGCCTTCAGACAGTTTTCTTTTCTTTTAACGTTGCAGAACTTGTGATTTACAAAAACAACAGTTGCCACCTGGTGTTGATGAACTGCTAGAAACACTGGAACAGGCACATAGTTTACAGCATTTCAAAAGACTGACGCATTTACATTTACAAGGGATTTCGCATCTGTGCAACGGCACAGGTGTCAGGGATCCTGACCGGATGTTGTGTGACAATGATGTTAAAGAATAGAGGCCATACAAATATATTCAAGAATAAAAAAAACAACCTGCTGCGGAAATGCTTATAATTGTACAATTTGCTTTTTTGAAAAGATGTTTTAAATTGTCACATTACCAGTTTAGTTTATGCCTCTACTAGTAAATCCACTGTATAAACAATGCGTTTTTTTTCCAATACAAAATAGAAGCACTATTTTGAGATTTCTCTTTTCCATGTTCAATGCAATTATCACTTCAATCAATGAGGAACCCTTATCTTGCATGGAAGACTGTTCAACAAAAAGCCATCTTTTGCAGAGTTTCTGTTTCTGCAGCTGGGGTGGTCCAGCAGAAATACCTCTTTATAGAGTTGGACCATGGAGCTCTGTCACTTAATATTATCGTGTTAAACCGTGTCCTGCCTCATATCTGTGTTTAGTCTGCTTCCATACCTTAAGTGTTTTCCTATTAAATGCCTTAGGGCATCTTGGTAAATTGGCAGTGGAAAATCACATGCAGAGCTTTGTTTTTTCTGAAGTCATCTGAAGTTTCTTTGCAAAGCTCGTATGTTTTCCCACCAGTGATTTACTATATTGCTAGTGGGAGAGCATTAGCAGGGGATTAGTCGCCTGGGTACAGGAGATTTATCAGTCATTGCCCTAAGGCACCTAATAAGAAAACACTTTATTAAATCCGGTAGGATTGTTTCGTTACCAATATGGATTCATGCAGCTTAGTTACCATCAAGTACAAGGTGCTGCTTTATTTCAGAGTGTTCTGGATAATGGGTTTGCAGATAATATATCCCATACCTATATCTCTCTTCTGCTGTGCTTCTAAACATGTGCCACATGTACACAGTAGCACTATATAAAGATCTACACACACACACACACACACACACACACACACACACACACACACACACACACACACACACACACACACACACACACACACACACACACACACACACATAAAATCTAAAAAAAAAAAAAAGGCAATGCAAATGGACATGTGGCTAGATTAGACTCAAAGCTGTAATACGTTGAAACTCAGACAATCGATCAGAATCACATGATGTACGTGAAGGACATTCTGATCAGACTAGTCATACTGACTAATCTTAGCCTGAAAACTTGGCTTACACAAGTACTCTGCTTAAAGTAAATGTAAATGACGATCACCTACAACGGTGGCTATTCGGTTTTGCTTGCACAATCAACATGAAAACTTACATTTCTTACAGAAGACACGTCCATCAAGCCGACCACCTTGTAAAAAAGCTAAGCGGTTTCAAGCTTAGGCAATGGCACACTAGGTTAGCGTATTTAGGCGGCGGTCAGCTTTTTTAAAAACCGATCCGCGTTTCCGCACCGAAAACTACATGTGTGTTCACGCCCTATATGTTTGAATAAAACCTGCCTGACTGCTAGTTGATCCAGAGGAAGGAAGAAAAAAAACCTTTTGAAGCCTCTTCAATTTGAGGGAAAGTTTTCCAGATTCCAAGATGGCAATCAGACTATTCCCTGGATGAACTTGTACTAAGACCTATTTTCAGTAACCCTGTATTTCTTTAATTACTAAAAAGCCCTCAAACCCCGTCTTAAAGCTATCTAATGTCTCTGCCAGTGGGACTGAGTCTGGGAGAGAATTCCACATTCCTACATTAAAGGTTCCTAAAAAAATAAATGAACCTTTGGTTCTGTGAAAGTAGCTATTTCTGTAATCATACACTCACTCTTATGAGCTGACCCATGGTTGCCACCTACTGGATGGTTAAAGGGTCAATAGCTGACCACAATGATAAGCATGACCTCAGCATACACAATACATAACATATATACATGTAGACTAATCCAGGAGCTGCAGTTTTTTCCTCATTTGAAATAATGTTGAAATGGCTGGGCTTGTGATTGCCCAAGTTTATTACTGCAGAGTTCTATCACTGGAATGCCTCGTCTGACCAGGTAATTAACCCACAGTCAAGTACTGCTTTTTTTTTTTTTTTTAAATAGGGGGTCCCTCCTTTATAACTGACACAATCCTAACGCATCAGCATCACTTTGAACTGAAATTATATGTGGCCAAAAAGAATATTCATAATTTACATCTAGTGAAAATAATTCCACAGGCATCGGATGCTTCCCCTCCCCTTCACATTTCTACGATTTACTAATGCCAAGTTTTCCTTCCAGTTTTTGTTCTTATATTTTTGTGACTGGCAATTTGGAATTTATAGCAGTGACAAACATGTTCAAACAGACCTTTCAGTGTGTAACTGGATTCAGTCTCATTTACTAAGCACCCTAGCAGCCTTTGTTCAGAGAGCTATAGGAAGAGCAATGAGCACAATAATTCAATTGGCAGATGAAAATCCATGTAATGTATGCTTTACATTTTCCCTATGACTGATGCCACAACTGTGCCAGAAGATGCTGGTGGTCGACCAGCAGATAGAGACCTTCAAGTTAAACCCCTGGGTGGCAAATCGGGAAAAAATTTACATGATCATTCTTAGTTTCTGAGATGTGTCTTCCATTTAGTAAAAAATATAAATTGATGGTGCTGCAGACGGACCATTGGGAAGAGTGCATGTTCATCCCTGAGCTTGGCTGAAGTTGACAGCCTACAGAATGCTAAGCATGGCATACTCAGGTGGTGCTGTACAAATAAAATTTGACATACATTCGTAATTTAATTGAGACAGATTTCATACTGTGGACACTGGGAATAGTTTCAGCAGTCACAGATGTTTCCATGCTCACAGCCACAATTGGAAACATTACCACTTATAAAGGCGTCACAAATGAATGAGCTCAATGCAGATAGCTTTCTTTTTTTGTAATTATTTGCAGTTGCAGGTAAAAATAATCCTGGTGTTTGGCTGCCATAGAAACAACTATTTGTTTGGTCACATGTCCCTCATCTGTTGACGTACTGCTCATCTGAAAGTACTCAATAAGAACTTCATCTCTCAAAAATAATCTATGAGTAATCGAGCAGCTACGTACATCCAGCCTCAGCTAAAAAAAGCATTTCTTTTAAGCAAACATGTCAAGAGATATTTCCCTTTTGTATACTTCACAAAACACAATTCACAGTAGATGAAAAGGACATCCTCCTAGTACAGCTATTATGTAGTGAAGGTTTCATTCTAAAACATGTTTTTTTTTCTACCATACACCATTAAAATACACAGTAGTAGGCATTAAAATAATTGTAAAGTATAATTGTTAGGTATATCATCTCAAAATGCTAATAAATACAGTGGAATCATGTTTCATGCGCGTGGAATTTACACAATTTTAAAGTCCCATTATTTTTAATTTCTCTGTATGTATTCTTTCCTACAGATTACTTCTTGTTTATGTTGATCCACTGAAATGTGTAAAACCACATTTCAGTGCAATACTGTTCCACAAGCCTCAATGTGTACTCCTTCTAAGGAATGGAACACCCCAACTCTAAGAACTTCTAACGATAAAGGATTTGTGTCTTTATGCTAAGCAAACGTACATTTGGAGCAATTAGATCTGAGCCCTCGATTACAGTTATCGGTTTGAGATTCATTTGTCCAGCTTACAATGTTGGATCGGTTCTCATTGGTGGGTAGGTGGGTTAGTGAGCGCCACTGTGTGACTGTAGGGACTGCATGGTTGAGATCCAGATTATCTACCTTGGAAGGACCAAACGTGGAGTAGCTACAGTTTGTATTTTTGTCCTGTTCAGTTCAAGGAATAACAAGAAACTGATTTTTCACAAATAAAATTGTAAGTTATACAGGGTACTTGCATAATGTCTGAATACTTACCTATACAACCAGAAGTAAAATGAAAAGCAGTACAGGTATAGGATCCCTTATCCGGAAATCCATTATCGAGAAAGCTCCGAATTACGGAATGGCTGTCTCCCATAGACTCCATTTTATCCAAATAATCCAAATTTTTAAAAATGATTTCCTTTTTCTCTGAAATAATAAAACAGTAGCTAGTACTTGATCCCAGCTAAGATATAATTAATCCTTATTGGAAGCAAAACCAGCCTATTGGGTTTATTTAATGTTTAAATGAATTTCTAGTAGATTTAAGGCATGAAGACCCAAATTACGGAAAGATCAGTTATCCAGAAAACCCCAGGTCCCAAGCATTCTGGATAACAGGTCTCATACCTGTATAGCAATCAGCAATAGTTGGCACCAATGTCATTCTGCACACTAATCTCATACTATAAAAGAGTAACATGTGACAAGATCCAAACCCTGGTCATGAACTACAACAATGGCCTTGATAAATGATGGAAACAAAGGTGAACATGAAGTCAAAGTGTCCAAAAAGACCCTACTTAAAAACCACAGAACAAAAAAGTGGGAAAAGCCACAGAACCAAAGATGATTTAATACAAGCAAAAAAAAGGTAACGTTTTGGTAAAGTCACCCTCATCAGAAAAAACTGTAATTTAGGTAAGAGAGCAATCTCAGGCTTACGTTTTTTGGGAATTTTTGTTTTAACAAATGATTACATATTTCAATGTTCAGATTATGAACATGGAAAGATTTTGCAAGAAGCTATTTAAAAAGTTTAATTCTGACAGTTGCATTTTTTTTTACAGCTTGAATGGAAAGGTTGCAACATACCAGGCAGTTTTTCACCTAATTAATATAATAGGCCTCTTTACCTCCTTTCCCAAGACAGATGCTTATAGTGAAACAGCAGACAGGTCTCAGTTCCTGCATGCTAATGATCCTCCTGCCAACAAAGTGTAAGCTCTGCTCTCCAAGGTGCTGAACATCATATCATCCATCTCCCAATGGTCTACGAAACTGGGTCAGAACCTACCGTTAGATCATCTTTATTTTCTAACATTTACTTCCTAACAACAAGTTATAAAGTAATGAACTCCTTACAATGTTTTATTGCCATAGAACATGGAATCACAATGGATTTCATTTTGTTTTTCAACACTGATCAGCAAAAATATGTTAAAGTGAAAACAGAGCTCTGCAAAGTGACTTTAAAAATCTGCATTTATTCTATATTGAAATTTGTGCCGCAGTTTTGAACGCCATATCAATCACATACAATGACCCTGGTGCGAATATAAAAGTAATCTTAAATCAACAAAAATAAATGGAGCACTCAAGGAACTTCATAATTGGATAAATGGTGAAAAAATAAAAATACCTTTGCTTCAGTCCCTCAGGGGACTCATTCTTAAACATATATCCCCTACAGAGGAAATGGGACCCCCCCCCACAGGGTCTGCTTTCTCTGTAGTTAGGCCACTGTAATCCATAGCAACCAATAAGATGTTTGCTTTTAAACAGGTGATGCTAATAGGAGATTAGACCCATTGCAAATAGTGATGGGTGAAATTTAATTTGCGCAATTTGCCGCCGGCGATTAAATTCACGAAACGCCCGCGAAAATTCTCCCACGTCAAAAAAATTTGACGCTGGCATCGGAAAAAAAGTCGAAAGCGTCAAAAACGGACGCCGCCGTCAAAAACGAGACACCGGTGCCGTTTTGCTAATTTTTCCCTGTTTCGCAAATTCGCCCATCACTAATTGCAAACTTTTCATCTTCTATAATTTAACCCCTAATGTCACAATCCAGTGCGTGAAAGCATCTAGTAAAGCAAACTGAAAACACTGATTTCATGGGATGTTAAATATTATTTAAAAAACTCTTCTTACAGGTGCCTTTCTCAAGAAATATGTCTCTGCGAAGGCCAAAATGTGTTAAAATCCTACATTGCTCCATCAGATTATCCAACTAGATATTATTTAACAATTATTTTCTATTTGAGAATTGTAAATGCAGATATACAATGTTTTCTGATAAAATTGCTAATCATATTTACAGAATTTTCAAAAGTTTGTGTGAATGTAGTTTAGGATTTGCTAACAAATATCACCTGCAAGTGTTATGTGAGTAAGCCTTTCTGACTATATAAGCAAAAATTTGCTAACAGCAACATTTGATTTAGCCCTTCCTCTTTTTAAAATGATAAAGGCATTTTACCTGTCAAAATGTTCTTTACTGCACGCACAATATAAGCTTTAGACAAAGGACTTCAGCTATGACTAATTAATGAACTCAGTCACATTTCAGTGTTGGAGAGACTTGTATTCTTCCTATATGATCTGCAATCACTTTGCTTATAACCAGGGTAACTCCCTTAAGAATTCACAGGCATAGATACCATATGTCTGCTACTGGACTTGGGCCACTTGTTGTACAGGTATGGGACCTGTTATCCAGAATGCTCAGGACTTGGGGTTTTCCGGGTAACGGATCTTTCTGTAATTTTGATCTTCATAACATAAGTCTACTAGAAAATCATGTAAACATCAAATAAACCCAATAGGCTGGTTCTGCTTCTAATAAGAATGCATTATATCTTAGTTTGGATTAAGTACAAGGTACCGTTTTATAATAATAGAGTAAAAGGACATTTTTGAAAATTTAGATTTTTTTGGATAAAACGGAGTCTATAGGAGACAGCCTTTCCATAATTTGGAGCTTTCTGGATAACGGCTTTCCGGATAACAGATCCCATACCTGTACTAAAAAGTGTCTTTTTGCCCAAAAAGAATAGCATGAGCACTAATCTCACTGTGAAATTATTTAATTTTTTGTGGAGGGGTAACATTTGTAGCAATTTTATTTTATTTTTAGTTCTTGCATTGCTGCAGACTCCCCATAAAACTTTGAGGGGGTAATTTACTAAAATCCTAATTTATCTCATAATTTATTACAAAAAAAAAAAACACAACCAGACTCCCATGGCCGATTTTATCTTATTTATTAATAAGAAAAAACCTAGATTTAATCGGATCATGGAAAAAAAATGCTGAAATTTTTCTGGCTTTTTCCCCCCCGAATTGCTCTAATTTTTCGAGGTTTTGCCCAAAATAAGTCGGATTTTCCGGCTAAACCCAGCGCAGACCACAAAAACTTCAAATTGAGATAGGTGTCTCTCCCATTGATTTATACTGGAACTGTTTTTTTCCCCTAAAAATTTGAATTCTCTAGTGAAAAACTCTTTCCGAGATTTTAACATTCTGATTTTAATAAATAACCCCCTATTTGTACAGTAAGCCTTCACTACTGTTCTCGTTTTTTTTATTACTTTGACTGGTTTTATTGGATTTCTAATGAAGTGAAGTATAGGAACAACAGGCTCAGATGCAGGCATTCATTCCTTCCACACAACATGTCTCAGGGACTTGATGATGGGGTTTGTCCCTGAAACACTTGTATGGAATAATACAATAAATGTACACTGCATAAAATGAATAGTCTGAGTTTGTTGCTCCAACAGTTTATTTACAAATTACAAAATACCCTGGTGGTGGGGATACAGGAACACCACACATAAGGACTCATAACTGTTTGAAGTAAGGCAGAAGGTATTGTTTGATGTGCAATATTTACATTTTGGGACCACATCATTTTATATTCTTATGCATATTAGGTAGCATACTGTTCACAAGATGACAAGATGGTATTAATATTTATGCTGTACTTTGTACTCAAGAATATGTGAGAGATACTGTGCACGCTTTGAGGACATTTTCAGTGTTTCAAATGTTTAAATAAAAGACATTTAAACATGTTCTAGTCATTTTCAAGTCTAAGCCTCAAAAAGCAATTTTCATAAAAAATATTTACAAGCAAATATTTTGACTTTCAGAGTGGAAAGACATATTCTGGGGTTACAGTTACAGGGCTTTCATTTTATGGTTTTATTACTGTACTTTTTTTGAAAATTGTATTTCACTTTTATAATTTAGAAGCTACTCATTTTTGGCACCTTAGTAACTTGTGGCATGTTTTTTATTTAGGAAATGTCAGACTTTTGTAATTAGAGCATTTTTTTCCAGAAACTCCAGGTAGACTGATGGCTTTAAAAAGAGTTTTCTACAGTTTTCTTGGAAAGGAAACCAATGACATACCCTTGTCTGAGTGATATTTACTTCAATACACTTTGATTGGATTCTTTAATAGGTCATTTAAAACATAAATCATCTGTTGTTAAGGTTTGGTTCAGAATATAGTCTTTTAAAGATCATAATTAAAATCTGAATTAAGATTCCCAAAAGACAAAACTTAAAGGGATACTGTCATGGGAAAAAAAAAATTCAAAATGCATCAGTTAATAAGTGCTGCTCCAGCAGAATTCTGCACTGAAATCCATTTCTCAAAAGAGCAAACAGATTTTTTTATATTCAATTTTGAAATCTGACATGGGGCTAGACATATTGTCAATTTCCCAGCTGCCCCCAGTCATGTGAGCCTAGGCGCCTTTTGCGCATGCGCGCTTAGTGATTTTTGCGCATGCGCGATGCGCCGCCTGACGGAGTATGCTGATCGGCGCTTCGGCTCAAAGTAGGTAGCGGGGGCCAGAGGGGGGCCCTGGACAGCGGTCCCGGTGGGCCCCGGGCCTCCCAGTCCGACCCTGATCATTTTAAAAAACATAGTAGTACACAAGTGGATAAATAGGAATAAAATGCATTTGTATACAGAAGTATATAATAAAAATGCCAGCCATGGTGCTATTGCAGGATTATATAGTTGCAAAATGATTGGTCATTACTACACGACTATTAGGTTCGAATTTCACTTTCTTATATTAAGCATATATGGAAAATAGAAAAGAACACATTGTCACAATAAAAACTGGAAATGTCATGCAAACTTAAAACAGTGGTGATTTACAAAAGCAATAGAAGCTGGTAAGACTACAGCTTTAAAAATTCAATTAACTTTATTCACCTTTATGATTTTATTAGAATGGTAGTGCACACAATGACTGACTAGTCATGACGCATTTTAATGTCTTTCCTGTATGTGTAGGAAATTAGTCAATGAATTATATGTCATTAATGTGGGTTTCACAATAGCTGAAACTGTCTTTTCCAATCAAGAGTACTTCTGCATGAATCACTAAACAAGCACCTGACTGAACTTTAACTCAATTTCCCATGGGCACAGGAAAGAGCACTATACATGAAGCACTTTTATGATTGTTAAACGTTTTTCTGATTAAGTAAGAGACATCAGCTATATGAACTTTGAGTTCTCAAGTGAGGACAATGACCCCCTTTTGGATCAGTGTGTATATAAATGATTGCAAGTATCTGTATAGATTGCTCACCTCTCTACTGCACTGCACAATGTCCTGATGGTATAAAACATGTTCAAAAATAACCTACACTTACATCATGCAAAAGACTGGAGAGAACATCTCCTTTTTTAATACTAATAACCAAGAACTACCTAACTGTAATCAGTTAATGGTTAATAACCTATGGTGCTTGAAATTCAAAAACATTAAAAAGTTCTATTTTAAATCCCCAAAGTGTTCACATCTGTACATGTTCTTTCTTCCTTCTTCCGCTTGTATTTTATTTGACACTTGTAAGCCATAATCAAGTCAGTCTGCAGCAACAGAATGCTTTTAGCCTTTTGCATCAAAAACTGCCATAATAAAACTGTCAGCAACATCAACCCTTAAAGTGACAGTTACAAAAGTCACCTATTTTGAACCCCATTTTAGAAATCCTTTCCTTGTGTGTATTGTTATAGAAATAATAGGGATTATGCTATTTAGATCTTTCAGAACAATTTTGCCAGGTATGTTGGGCAGCCATATAATTGCCAACATTTACTTGTCGAGTCTTGTGACTTGTGTTGCCAGGATTGACAAGTGAGTTTTCTTAACATAACAGATAAACTTAAACTGCTTGATGAAGTTCATAGTGTAGTTTCAATAGAAACACGTACTGAAAAATCAGTATAACACTAATAGGAACTGCCCATATCTAGGCCTACCACAGAATAACTTGATGCTTTGTTCTATTATATGGATGGAAGAAAAACTGTGACAATGTTGCTCCTTTACTTGTACATTGTATAACATTTTTTTGATACTTTTTAACTAAACTTTCCTTGTTACTGAAGCCTTATTTGTTTCTTTTTCAGATAACAGATTTCTGAGCCCAAGATAGTTACATTATATGTACGGCTTTTGGTAAGAGTACGGGCATTTTTCTTCCTTCCATATAATAGAACAAAGCATCAAGTTATTCTGTGGTAGGTCTAGATATGGGCAGTTCCTATTAGTGTTATACTGATTTTTCAGTACGTATTTCTGTGACTATGTGAAAATGTTTCTATTGAAACTACACTGAAAAAGGACTTTGTGCGAAGCACCCACTAATGACCTCAAATACCTGCACTTATATACCTTTGATTGACACACTTTGTATGTGACCTCACTTCCTGTTTTACTCTTTATAAGCTTGAATCACAAAATAATCTGTACACTTGATAAAGGGCACCTGCCCAAAACATATTGTGTGCAATTAAGAACACTTAGCAGCAAGTTCTGCCTTGATTGCTTTCTCTCAGCCTCCTGAACATTCATAGTTGTGGATAACGTGTACCTGATACCTAAAACCTAAAGTTCTGAAGAAGATGGGTAGCTTGTGATATTGCATACAAAACCATACATTTTACTGCTGTAACTCCTTCTCTGTGCCACTTTTCCAGACTCATGCCAGTTTCTTTTCATACATGCCTACCCACTTCACCAAGAGTTCTTTGAAGCTTGAAATTTAAACATCTCAGTTTCAGAGAACCACTAAATAGCAGGTAGGAAAATTGCATTGCCAAGTAAACAGGATTCTGCACTTTTTCGTGTGCAGGTGCAGTAATATGGTTGAAAGAATGGAAAGAAAGGAACTACATTTTTTCTTTAGAGAGTTAGCACCTATTGAGAATTCACCGTGTGCACTGAAGCTGCCTGTCTAGTCAACATGAATATAAAACAGCGCTACACAAGCAGAACACCTGCTTCTTACACATATGAAATAAACGTTTTCATTTGCATTACCTGAAAACGTTGACTTTGTGTGCTTGGTTTTTTTTTGCTTTGCTTGCGATCATTCCAGACATTCCAGTAATTGCCATTGATGCACACCACAACTTGACAACACCAAATAATGTGGAAAAGCTAAAAGTTTAAGGGGGTTATTTATCAAGGTCCGAATTTATCTCAGTATTTCTAATATCCAACTTCGAGCAACTCCGAATTTCCGAATGGACCTTTTTTATGAATAAAAAAGGCCGGAAAAATAGGGTCGGGCAAAACTCCGAAAACTCCTGAGCTTTCCCCAAAATGTCAGAATTTTTTGTAGTTTTCTGTACAAACTATGTTTTTTTTAAGAGTTTTCTGAGTTTTTTGCTCCAAACCCCCGAAATCATCAGATGTCGATATAGACATCAGCACAGACACTGGGACCTTTCCCATTGACTTATACAGGACCTTGAGAGCTTTTAGATGCCAGGGTTTTGGATTCAGACTTTTTAGACCATCTGACTTTTCAGACCGTCAGACTTTAATAAATATCGAATAATTCATAGTTTTTTTTTGCTCCGAAAAATACGAATTATTCAAGGTTTGGATATTCGGAGCTTGATATATAAATGATATATAAATAACCCCATAAATTTCACTTCATTACAGTACACATAAAACCATGGTTCCCAAAATATAGCCCCTCCTTCCTCTTGGAGTGGCCAAAGTGGTACAAAGTGGAGCTCTATTGGGTTAACTTTATTGTGTTCACTTATTCTGTATCCTTGAATAGTAGGGTGCAGTTACAATAATGTTTGGGACCTGTGGCTTTCAGGATATGATGTTTCTAGAATTTTGATCACCGTGCCATAAAATTATTAAAACAATTGCACATTCAATAAAACAGGATCATTTTGCCATTAGTATGGATTTAAGATAGCTTACATATCATCAAATACAATGTACCCTTTAAAAAAATAAAACCTATAAAACATGAAGATCTGCTTGTTTGTATAGAACCTAATGGGAAATGGCAATGTCGTAATTCAGCTCTATCTGGATAATAGATGCCATACCGGTGTTAGCAATTCTGTTTTCAATATGTTGTTTTATTGTTTTGTTCCAATAATTACTATTGATATCATATATCATTGCTTTTTTACAGTTGTATATGAAAAGACCTTGAATTGAAAGAAACTGTTACAAAACTGCATGTCGCTGTGAAAATAGTTGCCAACGTTTGCTTCTGCAACAAGCCTACATACAACTCCCTTTCTCTGTCACTGATTCAACAGTGTGGCTTTAAGCTAAGGACAGTCGAGAGGCTTTCACTCAGTGTTTCAGTTCTGTGTCAATGTCTTTAATAGAAGCTTTTCTGTATTACTTTAAACTCAATAGTTTTATGTCTTGATCAACATGCCAGTCTATGATCCAATTTAACACTATGAAAGTCTCCTGCTGAGTCTAACCTTCCTTGCTGTGCCCCTACTGGACCCTAAAGCTGATGGTATGGAGTATGATATATTAAATAGCCTAGCCAATATTTTTGTCTTAGTAGCAATAGCCTTAGAAGCATATTACGCCAACATTTAAATACAGCTAATGAATCGTAACAATAATGCTTGTGTGAGGTCTTAAGAAAAATGAGAGTTTTCTAAAGCTCACACATAACATGAAACATCTTACAAAAGGCAAGGCAGAATGACGATGAGAATGCAAAACCAGTGACCTTCATACAGTACTCAAAATACATTCAAGCTCATATTGCTTCTTGCATATGCAGTAGTGTTAGTAGGCTATTGTGAGACTTGAAGAAAAGGTGGGAAAAAAATAAAATTAAAAGTAAATGGAGTTTGAAAGCACGTAAACAAAGGAAATGTTCGTATGAAACCTGTCAATGTTATTATGCACTGCAGTTCCTTCAAATGTACTGTATTTGTATGCAGAGTGAATACCATTGTGATTTAAAATAAAGTGCAGAAATACAACAAAAATAGAAGTTCTACTACACAAAGGCCAGAAAAGGCTGCTTTTGCAAGCCTTCTTTAGAAGCACTGTCATTTGTTATCCTAATACTGTATGGAAGCATTTTATCTCTACAGCCGTACGTGTTAGGAAAGCCTGCCATTTATATTGTTTCTTTTCTTTATTATGGCTATGATAACATGTCACACTAATCCTCACCCCTCTGACAAAATTGCTATTGTAAAGGCAGCATTGTCCTCCAAAAAAACACAAAGTATAATAAGAATTAAAAATATTTTGAAAGAAAACAACATGTCGATCGTAAAGCTGATGAAACTAGGCATCAGTACAACAAATAGATCGTGTCTGCACAAGGTGTGCTTAAAAGAAGGTGAAAAAAAATGTTGCCCTTTTTTTTCACTTTGCAGGTCTTGTTGAATGATTTACACTGTCATGTTATCCAACTGTATACAACACTTCTAATGTGTGTAAGGTAACTGGAAGATTCAAGAGAAAATACAAAAATTAAGAATCCACCCAAGACAAAATATGTTAACACATTGGGGTTTACAATTTATATAAAGAAGATTGTGGGTTGCAGCCAATGAAAAAAATATATAAACTTAAAGAGTAATAATAGTATGGTCTCATCAAAAAAAAACATAGTCCAAGGGTGAACAAATATTCAAAACTTACAATACAGATTAGAAGAGACCCACTAATAATAATGCAGTTGCAAAAATAATTAGGCTATACATGATGATTTTTTTTTACTTTTATAGTTATTTTTGCTATTGCATTATTATTAGTGAGTCTCTTCTAATCTATATTGCAAGTTTTGAATTTTATGACTTATAAACAATTTTAATACAGGGGAGGCTTTATACCCTGATGCATATAAAAGAATATTAAAAGTCACTGCAGCCTTGTGCAGGCAATAACATTCTTTTGCTATGGAGTATTAGTGGTCAGTGCAGCTCAGCAGAAGCCTTCTGCTTTAACACCAATCTGAATATTTGCTCTCCAATCATACAGTATGTGGAGAGAAATGATTCAGATAGCTTGTGGTATAACTATAACTGAAAGGACTCCCCTGCAAAAATCTTCAAAATCTGCACGCACTCTGGCACCCACCCCTGACAGTCCCAGTTGGCTGCCAATCTCTCACTTGTTTCAGAGTGTGCAGTCCCTGCAGTCCAGGCCCCTCTGCAGCCATGAGGTCTGCTGTATAGTAGTCAGATAGGGGAACAAAGGCAAGAATAGAAAAGCCGAGGTTTTGTATTGGATAGTAGTTGGCACTATGGGCTCCCGCAATGACCCTCCCTCTATAGGATCTGGTATATTACAGTGAACAAAGTTCTGATTTTGAAGAACATGGAATTAAGGGAGACAGGGCACAGTAGTGTTTAAGATAACTGTGGGTTAATCTACAATGAGCTGGAAATTATAATGACAATGTATCCGATATAAAAAGATATTCAAAGCCACCTCAGAGTTATGTGACTTGTATAAAAGCTTTTATATCGTCACATAACTGTATAAATTACAGTAAGGGGTACATTATCCTCTATATAAATAATGTTACATTCATAATTACGCAGAAAATATATAAAGACTCAATATTTGTGCAATAATGAATTATATGGCTACTTTTCCATGTACATTTATACAAATATTATATTTCACGTGTACTGTAATACTTATAAAATTAAAATGGAGAAAATATAAAGAATTACTTTCTGTTTTGGGATGTCTGCTTTCCACAATACAGCTGCTTACTTACATTTTTAAGAAGAAAAGGCTAGAGCTTGTAGCACAAACAAATAGGTAAAAATAACGACAAATATTTAGCAGTGGATTTGTGAGAGATTGTTGCCACTTCAAGGCATATGGCTCTGATAATTGCTCATTTAGCTGGCAAGTGCTACAAAAGGGTATTGGTTCAAAATCTGGCACAGAACCTACTTTGTATCATCCCCTAACACCAATGACTCAAATTTAATTCCACATTAACAGATTTAATCAGTTGTTGCCATGGGCAACCCAGGTACAGTTGTTTTTGTTAATTTCTACTACTTGGGCATGGGAATATTTTTTATCTGCACATTTGTGGTTATTCCTACTAGTGGGTATAGTCATAGTTAACCTGAAAATCTAAAAACCGATTTTGATTAACTAAATTATCCCTAGTGACCAAATTATGGGCTAAATGATGGAATTTTGGTTTGCATTTACCAAGCAGTTACTTCTGAATGAAGCATCTTTCAGACATAGATATAGTTATTTATGTATTGTATAGCCATAACTGTTTAGTAGAAACTAACATAGCCATCTGTCTAGGGTTTTCCAGCAAATAACTGGCTTTGTGTCATTTTGAACCTTCACTTCTAAAACAGAACTGTCATTTAGATTCTTGGAATTTTAGTTCAGTTAAGAGTTAGGGGTCCACAGACTGAAGGGCACTGCTCTAGACTCACAGATGCACACACAGGTTTCTGTTTCTGTATCCAAGAGTACATAGCCTAAGTATTTATACTGTAATATTTTTTTTTCCCTTTCTTCCTCCTTACTCTTGCCACCCCTGTAGAAATGTCCCTGTATCAATAATCAAACACAAGAGTCCTCTGCACTCAACCCATTATCAATATATTAAAGACAGCGCTGTCTTTAATATATTGATAATGGGTTGAGTGCAGAGGACTCTTGTGTTAGACTATATGTATTTTGTGGTCACAGCCTCATTGCACCCCCGCCTAATGGTTTTAAAAAATAGTGGTGAGCACAACTTTCCCTTGTTTGTTATAGTTTATACAGGAGCAGTGACCAGCTCCATGTTGTAGCTCCCACCCTTCCCAGCTATAGTCAGGTGATCCCACTGGTGTCTAATAAAAGGGCAGCCAAGTATGGAGGTTTACTTTGAAAGCAGCTAGTAAGTTGCAGGTAAAACCTAGTCCCTTTGTAAAATGTATAATGAAGCAATAGAATTCTTAATGAATCAGATGAAAACTAAGCGTAGGACTGGCCAGATATGGGATGACTTTGACGTAGTTGGCCAGCTTAAATATATTGCAATATATGGACAAACAATCCCTGTTTTGTTTAAAGGGTAAGGCATTTTTTAGTAGCAGTATGCACTAAATGTAGCTGTCTTTAATATATTGATAATGGGTTGAGTGCAGAGGAATCTTGTATTTGTCTATATGTATTTTGTGGTCACAGCCTCATTGCACCCCCGCCTAATGGTTTTAAAAAATAGTGGTGAGCACAACTTTCCCTTGCCTGTATCAATAAGCCATGCACACACATTTTAATTTTTATTTTTGATAATTAGAAGGAAAACTATCCTGCACACAGCCCAACAGTGCAGAAATGGTCATTTAACCCTTTATGGTAATTTGATCTCTTTATATCCAAATCTTTTCACCTTCTGGCTATCACTGAAACATGTCTCTCTCTCACTGACACTGCTTCACCTGCTGCCCTCTCCTATGGAGGCTTCTCACTTAGTCACACCCCTAGACAGGATCATGGTGGTGGGGTTGGATTTATGGAAACCTTAACACATTTAATCCACAACAATCAACAGTATAAGCACAATCCATCACTCATATTAACAACCTCTCCTGTCCAAATATGTGTCAGGTATTGCTGGGAGTCGAGCCGGGGACCTTTAGGTTTCTGGCTCGATACCCTAACCATTTGGCCAGGTGAGCAGCCTGTAGGGTTACTCACTGTGTGTAACCTGGCCTCTGCAGTCCCAGCCCAGCTGCCGCCTGATTGGCCTCTCCAGCCCCAGCTCAGCTGCTGCCTATCTTAATCAACCAATCAGGGCTGCCTCTTCCCTATTTAAGGGCAGCTCTCAGACCACTCCTTGCCAGAGCATTGCATGGTTTTCTAGTACTGCGGCATCGCCCCTAACTAGGTTTCTAGCTCTTGCCCCTTCTCCCTTGTTAGTCTGCCTTGTCTTGTCCTGCTTACCTTTCCTATCTTGTACCTTTCTAGCCTCGACCTTGTTCCAACCCTACCTTGTACCCCTCTCTTGCTATCCTGCTCCAGTCTCCCTCTCTTGCTATCCTGCTCCAGTCTCCCTCTCTTGCTATCCTGCTCCAGTCTCCCTCTCTTGCTATCCTGCTCCAGTCTCCCTCTCTTGCTATCCTGCTCCAGTCTCCCTCTCTTGCTATCCTGCTCCAGTCTCCCTCTCTTGCTATCCTGCTCCAGTCTCCCTCTCTTGCTATCCTGCTCCAGTCTCCCTCTCTTGCTATCCTGCTCCAGTCTCCCTCTCTTGCTATCCTGCTCCAGTCTCCCTCTCTTGCTATCCTGCTCCAGTCTCCCTCTCTTGCTATCCTGCTCCAGTCTCCCTCTCTTGCTATCCTGCTCCAGTCTCCCTCTCTTGCTATCCTGCTCCAGTCTCCCTCTCTTGCTATCCTGCTCCAGTCTCCCTCTCTTGCTATCCTGCTCCAGTCTCCCTCTCTTGCTATCCTGCTCCAGTCTCCCTCTCTTGCTATCCTGCTCCAGTCTCCCTCTCTTGCTATCCTGCTCCAGTCTCCCTCTCTTGCTATCCTGCTCCAGTCTCCCTCTCTTGCTATCCGCTCCTGTCTCCCTCTGCACTCTATTCCCCCAGTTTGATCTACGCCCGCACCGTCCTGTCCCATCCAAGCCGTTCCACTCCTGCCACGTCCAGTCCTTTCCTGTTGAGTCGTCGCCCTCTTCTTCCTGTCTTGTCCAGTCCTGATCGTCGTCCTATCCGTCCTGTTCCAGTCTGATTCTTCGCCCTCATCTACCTGTTCCTGCTTCCCTTCAAGTTTCCCCTTGGCACATACAGCCCCTGCCTCAAGGACTCGCCCTTTCCCTTCAGACTCTACAGCGCCCCCTACCTAATCCTTGACAATATGGCAGTTTCTCTCTACAACGATTCTTTTTCAACAGCTCTCGACTCCCTTGCTCCTTCTATCACCCGTCAGAGCCGGCCAACTAAACACCAACCCTGGCAAACTAGTGTAACTTGGTAACTCAGAAGATGTATCAGCTGAACAACAGTGGAAAAAGTCACAAACTGATCCTGACTTCATCCACTTCAAACTCATGCTCTCCTGCTACAATTGAGCTCTATCAATAGCTAAAGAACAATAATTCTCTTCTTTAATCTCCACTCTGTCTAAACCGCAGCGACTGTTTGTCACATTTAACTAAATTTTATGCCCCCCTCCACCCATTAATATAACTGCCCAAGATCTTGCTCATTTCTTTAATGAAAAAATTGCTCTCATTAGACGGAGCATACTGTCTGACAACAATCTCAGTCAATCTTGCAGTCCACTCACATCCACTTTGCACTCCTTCCCCCCCAAACACTTGATGAAGTTAGTAAACTTCTAGCCTGCTCAAAACCCACACCCTGCTCCCTTGACCCCATACCCTCTCGCCGCCTTTATCCAATCTCTGATACACTATCTCCTGCACTTACCCACCTATTTAAACTTTCACTCTCTACTGGTCTTTTTCCATCCTTATACAAACAAGCAGTAATCACCCCTATCCTTAAAAAATCCCTAGCTCTCCCAGCTAACTATCGTACGGTTTCCCTTCTTCCATTTGCATCCAAATTACTGGAAAGGCTTGTTTACAAACGCCTGATCCAGCATCCCACTCACAACTCCCTTCTTGACCCCCTGCAATTTGGCTTCCACCCAACACACTCAACTGAAACTGCACTCACCAAAGTAACGAATGATCTTCTACTGGCAAAGTCCAAAGGTCACTATTCCATACTAATCCTTCTAGATCTCTCTGCAGCAGGGCTGGAACTAGGGGTAGGCAGAGTAGGCATGTGCCTAGGGCGCAAAGCTGAGGGGGCGCCAGACACCTACCTGCTCTTTCGCCTACACCATGTCCGGTCCTGTGTCTCCCTGGCTGCTGCTGGTAATTTGCGTTTAAAGCGCATGCGCGTAATTTCACGCTGGCGTGTACTTTCATGTGTGCGCTCTGGCACGTACTTTTGTGCGTGCACGCTGGCGCGTACTTTTGTGCGTGCGCGCTGGCGCATACTTTCGTGCTGGCGCGTTCTTTTGTGCATGTGCGATTCAGCACACACTAAGCCAGCACCGTGGCCGGCCAGGTTGCCTAGGGCGCCTGGCCGGGTTGGCCCGGCTCTGCTCTGCAGCCTTTGACACAGTTGACCACCCACTCCTCCTAGGAGTTCCCTTCTCTAACGCTACTTCTACTACGTTCCCTCTCTCTGTCGGAGTTCCTCAAGGCTCTGTTCTAGGCCCTCTGCTGTTCTTACTCTATACTACTTCACTAGGAAAATTAAACAGTCATTTGGACTTCAGTATCACCTTTATGCTGATGACACCCAACTCTACTTGCCTGCTCCTGAGCTCTCTCTTTCTGTCCTTTCCCAAGTTCCAGACTGCCTCTCTGCAGTCTCCTCTTGGATGTCACAGCGCCACCTGAAACCGAACCTTTCAAAAACAGAACTAATTATATTTCCTCCAAGATCTTCCCCTGTCCCTCAGATATTACTCACAGTAAACAACAAAAACTCCACAGGCTGATGGCACTTCTGGATATCTTTATTGGATAAAACTGCTGTAAACCGCCTAACGCGTTTCGGGATTGTATCCCTTAATCATAGGCACAGTAAACAACACCACCTGTCATTCCAACACACAGGTACATTGCCGAGGAGTTATACTAGACTCGCATCTGTCTTTTTCACAACACATCCAAACACTTGCAAAATCTTGTTGTATTCAACTGCGCAACATTGCCCGAATACGACCATATCTCAGTTCAGAATCAACCAAAACACTTATTCAGTCTCTTATCATCTCCCGCCTTGATTACTGCAACCTACTTGCAGGTATTCCAACAAGTCACCTTTCACAACTCCAATCTGTTCTAAATGCGGCTGCGAGACTCATGTCATTTATCTCAACACTCACATTCAAGGCCCTTAACAGTGAAGCCCCTCCCTATATTTAATCTCTGATCTCCAAATACTCTCCTTCACGCAACCTTCGATCTGCTTCTCCTCTCATCACTTCTGCCCATTCTCATCTACAATACTTCTCTCAAGCTTATATTGAGAGTGAATATTAGCACATTTATTTGTGTTTTGTCAAAAAAAAATTTCAGGAAAGTTAAGACCTTACATAAAAGTTAAAGAGTTTATGAGAATCACCATAACTATACTAAATAGAGGGGATTAGCCCCCGAAAATGTGGAGATCTTCATTTTGAGATGATACAGTGAAACCTCAATTTTACATCCCCTGAATTAAATTTTTCGCACATTTTACATTGTTGTTTTGTGGGTCTACCTATATATTATGTATAATACATTTCCCTGATTTTACATTCTCCTGGATTTTACACAATTTTTTCCAGTCCCCTGAAAAAATGTAAAAGCGTTCTACTGTAATTACCTTTGTACAAGGAGAATAAGAATACTGTTGCATATTTTTAATCCAACAGTTTCTGGTGGGTGTTTTGTTATTTCCTTAAAAACGGAGAACAGAATCAACTCTATGCACCATAAGAACACACCAAAGGACAGAGGAAAAGAAATAGAAAGGGGCAGATTTAAAAAAATAGATTTTTTTGAAAATGAAGTCAACCAAAAATAGTTACAGGTATACAGATATCAATAACTGCAACAGAAACCAATCTTAGTTTAGCATTTTGTAGACTAAACACTGCTCTTTCAACTATGCGTTTGAAAATCCATAGGATGTCTGTTATTTATAACATATTAAGCAAAACACAAAACTAACTTTACAACCCCCTCCTTCACCAAAGTGCAAAGTTTTGTCACAGCTTTCTAGTCCTTAAAGTGATACAGACACTAAAAAGCTACTCTTCAAAATATTAATGTTCATTAAAAGTTACCTATTGGTTATGTTGATAGCTTTTTGTCAACACACTTGCTTTTTAAAAAAAATAAATAAATAATTGTTACTTGAGGTTCCTAAACTCAAGTAGACTAACGGACTACTATTGCACAAATATGGCAGCCTCCTCATAGAGGAATATGGGGGATAAGATAGGAAATGTAAAAGCAACACGCAAATACCTTAATGGCAAAACTATAAATAGCATGCATATTAAAAAAAAATATTTAATTTCTGATGTCAGTATCTCTTTAAGTTAGCATATTTCCTATATATCTCTGTGGAAAGTGATGATGGTACATAGATCATTTGGACTGCCAATAGCTTTCACTTTAACTCAGTGAACTCAAAACACTCCATATGCCATAGGCCCTTACAGACTGTTACCACTATAATAAAATAAAACCGCCAGCAAGCTAATGTAATGAAAATAGAAAAAATATAGCCAAGCATATCTTAAATTGATTCCAAAACTAAACTGACAAAGCACTGAGCAGATGGCCGGTTCTGTAATAGTTCAGTGTAAGACATTCTATATGGCAGTGTCAAGCTAGTCATACACTTTGACATCCACTTTGAATAGGTCACAAAATGAGTGGATATCTGCCCAATTTGAATACCCACAAGCCGAGCCAAAACGGGCTGACCCGCTACAAGCTTATGGAGACCTATGGGTGAGAACAAATTCAACACTTCAAAGCAGTCCTCATTCAATCCAAAATTAGTATTGTAGTTAATGAACTGTTTAATGGTATATTTCTTATGTGTAACTGAAGATCTGCCCCCACCACATTTCCCCTAGCAATTTAATATTGCTGAAACAGGTATGTCTCCATCATGTCAGTAGTGCCATCTCAAGTCATATAAATGACTGGGTAGAAGGAATTAGCACATGAGATCAACCACAAATGTTTCCTTTCCAAAAAAATAGTTATATCTCAGTACAACAGGTTAGTCAAGTGTTCTAAGAACACAGAATAAAATATGTAAAAACTGAGGCATGTTTCTTATATTATTATTATTTATATAATATAAAATTTATAAAGGTGGCCATACACGGGCCGATAAAAGCTGCCGACAGACCGCGTTGGCAGCTTATTGGCCCATCTATTCGTTGATGCGGTCCTGCTATCCAACCGCCCGTTACTCTTCGTTAGGATCCGATCGTTGGGCCCTAGGGCCCACGATCGGATCAGCCCGATATTGCCCACCTCAAGGTGGGCATATCTGAGAGAGATCCGCTCGTTTGGTGACATCGCCAAACGAGCGGATCTTTCCGTGTATGGCCACCTTTAACCAGGTTTAATATTTAAGGATAAATCGTGTAAAAGGTACTCACGGGACATCTTGTTCAAGCTTAGAAATTTGATCCTTCGGTGAGTCAATTTGGGTATCTCTCTGATGAACAGACTCAATCAGGTACCGATATGGCTGCTGAACTTGACTCAGCAAAGAGTTGGCTCGTTCCAGCTTTTAAGATGGAAACCAAATGTAAACATTTGACTTTAATGAAATGCAAACAGTAAAGAAAATATAGTTTTCTTATTTCCAGCTATGCTGTTAAACGTGACATTAAATAGACTGCCAGGCACAATAAAATGTCTGCCATGCAAAGTATTTTGATTGTCCACGGTAATAAAGGATCCAAGTGGATTTTCTGTTTTGTAGCATATTACAAAAGTTATTATGCATACCAACTGCCACTGTAAAGGTCAGGGCACAGGGGAAGTTTTGATCGATGATACTTTGCCTGAGAAAAGTAATTGTAAAAAAACATACCAGAAACACTTGCAAGTTGCTTTCCAAAGACCACAACAAAGTGAAGCAACAAAAGTAGCCCTTGGCTTAAAATGGTATTTAAAAATGCATGTTGCAGTTCCCCTGCAGCCTTTGGAAATTGACCCAGTTCTTTTATGCTCTGCTCAGGAATGTCCTCTGAACACATCTCATCAACAGTGCTTTCTAATTCCTGTGCCCTTTTTCTAGGGTTGGAGGACATGGATTTTTTTTTTTACCATAGAAAAGATCAATGCACCAGAGTCCCTTTAGACTTGAGGAACTAAACATTCATTTGAAACTGCGTAAACGGTCATTCACACCAGGTGATGTTGTGATGGCTAATTCTATCAAAGCCTGTAGGAGTGGCTTGCATAATATCAAAGACTATTGAGAAATGAGTACTAAAATCTACATTTAATATAGATATTGGTATACATATTTTATATATGTGGGTGTACAGATACTTTTGTATTAGTATGTGTATATATGTGTGTTGGGGTTCTTTTGGAGAGTTTGAACTTGATGGACTTTGGTCTTTTTTAACTCAACTTCACTATGTATATATGTAATGTTATTTTGTCCTACAATATGTACAGTTTTCCTTAACATTTTCCATCTTTTCCTGTTGTCCTGCCATCATATGTCTAAGAAAATAATGGAGGAAAAAATCTTGATAACATATTATTCTCTCTACGTAACTGCATCGATAGATGAATCGATTGCAAATGGTCTTCTTTGAGAGCCTCAGATCTAGAGCAATCTGCATATCTAAATATCTCAGAATAGGCCAATGCACGAACAGCCAAAAAAAAGCTTGGAGGAGTTCGGCTCTCTTTTAAAGGTAAAAAAAATTACAAATATCCAGACACAACAGAATGAAAGGTATGTGAACTGCAAACTTTAAGAAATTGTCAACTAGTTGTTCAAGGTTGTCATATTTCTCTTATTAAACCCATTTTTTTGGTAATATCTTAAGGGCAAAACTGTTTTAAGTTAAACATCTGAAGATCAAGACTGAAATTTGAAAAAGGGGACATGCAAAACACACCAGTTTGTTCAGTCATTTAATGAGAATAGCTTTACCTCCAATAAAGTTTGTGCTGCATTTGCTTTCTGTTGCTCCACTTCTTTAATCAACAAAGGAGTCTTCTAGCAAGGTGAACACCGGATGTACAAAAAAATGAAAAAGAACAATTGGGATTAACAACCCTCAAAGGAAAAAATGTATCCTATATAAAAGGGATTGTTCCGTCACACTTAGTTACAGAATCGCCAAATATTTATATGCCCAGAAATACTTTTAGCAACAAACCTTGTTACCCACTACAGATCTCTTCAAATTAATGTAAACAGGAAACACTGCGCCTGAAGATGGTAACCCAAAAATGTGGCTATATGGCTTTTTAAGTAATAATGGTTTATGCAGGTAGGGGACATTTTAACCTCCATGACAAGTAGTTGTGATTAACTCACCACATGTGACATTGCAATAGAAAGGGGTTTTAAAATCTTCTCTCTGAAATACCAATGCAGTATGAAGCCACACTGCATGCATATAGTTCCTTGCCTACATATATTGAATTGATAAAAAAATGTCAAATGGCATTGTCCACAATTATTGCTTAATTGCAAAACTTCCCTCTCATTAGCTTGTCTTCAAATTGCAGTTATTCCCATTCCCAGTTATCTGCCCATTTTTTACACTTCATCTCTTCTGAAACCACTCTGTCTGGTTGGCACATCACCTTGGACTCACCGTACTACCCCTCTGACTACCTGTTACCCTGTCACCTCAATGTGCTTCCCCTTTAGCTGCCTGACCTCTACAAAAAATTACATAATTATCACCTACTGTTGTTCTTGCTCACTTATTAGGTCATTCGATGAATAGACAGCATGCTAATGCATTTTCCAACAGATATTAGACGTAGGGGATGCTGACTATTCATCAAATTTGTTTACAGAACGGCCACCTCAGACTTGCACCCGCATCTGTTATACCCTAAGGGTGAGTGCTGATTTCTAATCTATATCACTTATTAGGTCATATCAGAACTCGCAAAAAATAAATATAAAATAAATAAATAGTATATTCTGTGATGTAGCCAAATTCAGAACCCAGTCCTGGATCTCCTGCATCTCTAATCTGAACACACACACACAAGAAAGGTTACTTGTCCTGCTGTTTTGTACAGGTATGGGACTTGTTATGCATAATGCTCGGGACCTGGGGCTTTCCGGATAATGGATCTTTGCGTAATTTGGATCTTCATACCTTAAGTCTACTAATAAACCCACATAGGCTGGTTTTACTTCCAACAAGAATTAATTATATCTTAGATTGGATCAAGTACAAGCTCCTGTTTTATTATTACAGAGAAAAAGGAAATCATTTAAAAAAAATGTAGATTTGGATAAAATGGCCTCTATGGTAATTTGGAGCTTTCTGGATAATGGGTTTCTGGACAATGGATCCCATACCTGTACCCATAACTCTCCTTGATGAAAGCTAGAGGATATTAACATCCTATTTTCTCCAGCAATAACAGGAAAAAAACTGCATTACTTAAAGCCTACTCTATAAATTTATAATCTCCTTAAATGTATTTAATAAAGGGCTCAGTACTGCTAGCTATAACTACACAGAACAATAAAAGCATAAAAACATTGGTATATTTTGTCTATATATCCGTCATTGCATTTTGTTTGTACATTAATGTACCAAAAACGTATTTTTTCATATAATTTCTCACACTTCTACTATACACTAGAGCTGCCAAAATATCTGTTGGAAAATGCATTACCATGGTGGTTTAATAATGGCTGTTTAATGAAGGGGGTTCATTAAAATTCAGGTGCAATCACAAAGTAGGTGACCAAGTAGGTTGACTCCTGAGGAATCCGTGTGAGTTCACATGCTTGCAGTTTCTTTGACTTATTTGAATTAAATGAAATACACAAAACACGCTAGAGTGCCAGACAGAAATCTGATGGAAAATTCCACTCCCAGCAGCTCCCTTTGTCTTGCTTCAGAAACAGCTTTACCTTTTGCGTTTGTGAACCTTCAACAATCATACTTGCATTGCTTTATGTAAAAGTGATGTAAAAGTTTCTGACTTAAATCATTATGTCCCAAAGTACTAGGTACAATATGTATTTATCTTTATTTTTGCTTCATTTGTTTGAAAAGCTTAATAATAAATACTAATGACAGGAGGTAAAATGTCGTACAAAAATGTATAACCAGAAAGTCTTGTTTTGTTCTTACACATCATGAAAATGAAAACATCACCCATGTATTTTTCAAGTTCAGTCAAGTCTAAAAGCAAAACTGATTTGTCTAACTAAATGTTAACAGAAGGGGAATTTCCTGTGAATTTTATTTATGAAAAACAGAAGGGTTCATGCGGTGAGTTTTATAATGAATTATTTCAAGATATAAGCCAAAACATATTACACACACACACATATGGCGGTGCTTTCAGGTAATTGTGATTTAACTTTAACATGACGAAGCATGTCTGCCCCATGTGTCATAGGACTTATACTATGGGGCAGATTTACTAAGCTCGAGTGAAGAATTAGAAAGAAAAAAAAAATCGAATTTCGAAGTATTTTTTTGGGTACTTTGACCATAGAATTGGTCAAATTCGATTGAATCGAATGATTCGAAGTAAAAATCGTTCGACTTTTCAATAATCGAAGTACTGTCTCTTTAAAAAATACTTCGACTTCATACGTCACCACTTTAAACCTACCGAGCTGCAATGTTAGCCTATGGTGACCTTCCCCAGCACTTTTCTAAGCTTTTTTTGATTAAAAATCGTTCGATCGATCGCTTAAAATCATTCTAATCGTTCGTTTCGAAGGATTTTAACATTCGATCGAACGATTTTTATTCGATCGTTATCGAAGTATTTGCGCTAAAATCCTTCGAATTCGATATTCGAATGATTTTACTTCGAGGGTTGAATTCGAGGGTTTATTAACCCTCAAAATTCAACCCTTGATAAATCATCATCCCTTATTTGTGTCAGTCCAGTTAGAAATCCATTCTGCAGAATATTATATTATACAGCTTAATGTTCCTATTTTATTCAAAGATCATAATGAGAAAACACAAATGTACGTACAACAGATATACAATAATGGGATCTTTTTATATATCCCCACAGTAGTACAATTATATGCAATTTAAATTTCTACCCCTCAAATCGGCCACTTATCTTATCTTATCTTAGTATAACTCTACCTTTATTTTACTTTTTAATTCTCTCTGGCATATTCTTAAAAACCATTCAAGCACACGGTCATCAAATCCATCCTCAATAAGCCTTCTCTGGAGCCTACAATCTTGGACGATCTCTTTTTTTTGGGCATGTAGACAGTAAACTCTCATACTATTATCTACAACTAGATGAACCACAATCTCGACTCTGCCCCATATATTCTACAGAAACAGCACTTGCTAGTGTAGCAAACTATTTGCTGGCTGCTAAATCTCTGGCCACTACTCTATATAATTCTGCTAATTCTGATGATCATTCCTTGTTGTTCCATACTTTACTTCGTTTGGGATCCAATATGCATTTATTGGATCTCTTCCTATTTTGCTAACTGATCATTCTGTCTTTTACACAGCCCTCACCATCTTACCTTGCCTTCTTACAATTTGGGCACTTCAAGGCTCTGTAACTGGGGCCATACTATTCTCAGATTACACTACTGGTCTTGGTCAGCTCATTTGTGTTTCAGTATTGATTTTATGCTGATGATAAAAACAACCTCTTCAGACCTACTCTCAATTCTAGCACGTCAGAAATGAACAGCAATTTAATGTTTTTTCTTATTTGCGCTGATCGATTTATTATATTCCCCGATTGGATTATCCGAAGCACACATAACAGAAAGAGTCTAACAATGTTGACATGCAAGGGTTTTATATATATTTGAGAGTTTCAAAACCAACAATTGAATTCTGTGTTTTAAGTGCATATTTTATGGTTTAATAGATTTCAGCAGGTACTTTGATTCAGTTATTTTAAGACTTAATCTTTAAACTGTTTAAATGGCTGCTCTTGGGCAGTGGGGTTAAGCAAAACACTGCATATAATTAATACATTTAAGAAGTAAATTTGCACATTAAGGGGCAGATTTATCAAGGGTCAAATTTCGAATGAAAAAAAATTGACATTCGAATAAAAAAAGACCAACCGAAATGTATTAAAAAATCAAGGGTTTTTTTTCCAGGTGAATAGGCCATTTTCGTACGAATCGTACGGATCGAAGTAACATCATATTCAATCTAATTGGAATTCTTTTAAAAAAATAAAAAACTTAAATTTTTCAAAGTTCACCAATTGACTCCGATAGGTTCTAGGAGGTCCCCCATAGGCTAAAACTGCAATTTGGCAGGTTTTAGAAGTCACGTTTTTGAAGAGACAGTACATGGTAAATTTTGATATTCTAATTTATTTCAAATTTAAATCGAACTTGGACTATTCCCTAGTCGAAGTACACAAAAAATAGCTCGAAATTTGAATTTATTTCATACGAATTCTCACTTCGACTCTTGATAAATCTGTACATAGAAAGCAATGTCTGGCAGCTCTGAAAAATGCAACATTCTTCTTCTAAAGCAATACAGACACATACCTATCAATGAAATCAGTACATCTAATCCCTTCCTGTATTACCTCAACAACCAATATTTCAACCAGAACTATATTATAAACTTGAGAGAAAGTATAAACTGTCCTTTGTTTGAGATGCGGGTGGTGCAATACTTCCACTGGTTTGTGTGACGAAAGCTCAGTATGAATGACAGATTTGACTCACCCTGGCCTTAACAGTCTAGCTGTTCAGTAAGAAGGACACCGGGGTAAGGCTGAGGGCAAAGAAGTTTACATCTATTATCATGGATTCTGACATCATCATTTATAGAAATGTGCATCACACGGGCTTCCAAAAGGAATTTTGAAACACAGCATTGTCATTCATTTATATGTTTTTTATATGTTTCATCATCTTTGAAATTGTACACAAGTTCTAACAAGACAACATTTTCTGTCAGCATTAAAATGTGGTGTCCATTTCTTTCTTCTCTTAAAGTTGGGAGCCAGGGGAAGAGGCAACTGTCTGAAGATATAACCACCACATACCTTTTTGCAATACCATTTTAATTGCTTTTTTTTCAGTCATGGCCATTCAGTGGCAATGGATTTAATTTTAATATAAAAAATGATGATTCTGGCTGGGGACTGAGTATTCTGCAAGTATACTGATAAAATAAAAGATTAACTAAGATGCCATTAAATTTTATATTCATAAAAGGAGAATAAATCGGCTTTTCAAAAGTAGACTTGAAATACCTGATCTAGACAGAAGACGCCAGCAGCTACTATTATTAATGCTATACAAACTAGAGATGTAGAGAGACCAAGCTGCCTTGTTTCTTCCCCCTGACTTAACTACATTAATCTCTGGGTATGTTTTATATTTTCTGAATTAGAGACTAGGCTTTACTTTTCTCCTAATTTCATACTGCTGCTAATTTCACTTAAAAAAATAAAGTGAGCGAGCAATCGACCTTTGTTTTAATCTCCGTTTAGCTGTATTAGGGTCATTCACTTCGTAACCATATGATAATATGGTTTTTTTTGGGTCGTTAATATTCACCTGAGTTTGAAAAATTTTACTTTCTTAATAAATTTAGATTGGTCGAATTTCGAGTTCATGGGAGTTTTAAAAAACGAATTTGAAATTTGACCCTTGATAAATCTGGAAATCACTCAAATTCGAACATACACCATCTAAAACCTGTTGAGGTCATTGGCAGTGGTTTCTTGAACCATTTGAAAATGTTAATAGCCTTCATGATGTTAAAGTTTTTTTTTGGAGGGTTTTGCCTAAAAAATTTAACAATTCAAGAGATTCAATGTTTTTTCCTGCCGAAAACTCGATCAATTCATTTTCAGATATCGCAACTCAAACTCGCAGAATCAAGTTTTTTCCATTCAAGTTTTTTCTTAAATAAAAAACCATTTGAGTTGTCATTTTCAATCAAAGTATAAAAAACCTTAACAATCAACCATTGATAAATAACCCCCCTAATATTGATTTTCATTAACCATCCATGATACATTTTCAAATGAAAAATGTGTATAAAAGAGCAACACCTGTCAAATACATACTTTCTGCAGACTGCATTATGACCTCATGAAGCTCCTGTTCCGGTTTTTCATTGGTCTCATTCTTGCACGGTGCTCAGAATTTTGAGCTTGTAGCTCAGTAACTCGATTTTCTGTACTTGCCTGAAGACTATAAAACTCTTTGGTTAAAACCTCAAATAAACAAGTTTTAGAATTGGCATAGGATAGTTTAATGAAAATAGCAACATTCATGAATAAATGTACTACTTTCCATTTAATGTTACATTTGACTACATACAGTATGATGGAGATTTTATAAACATAGTAGATAGAGCCACACAAAACCCACACTTAGAATAAACAAAGTTTTCAGCTTGAAAACATTGAATCAACTTATGAGGATATTAGAAGTTACCTCGGAGTTTCATGACCTGTATAAAAACACTCGGCCTTCGGCCTCATGTTTTTATATGGTCATGAAACTCCTCGGTAACTTATAATATCCTTATATTTTACAATATAAAAATAATATATGTAAAGACATATATTATCTGCCTTCTATAAAATACCTGTTTGCTTTCCTCTTTAAGGGCTATTCCACATGGTGAGATAGCGACGCGTTTGCGGTCGCGGCGACAAAGCGCCGCGACAGTCGCCGCGACCGGCGCAGGCGACAGTTTTGTATGGGCGCCTATGTAAAAACGCCTGTGCTAACCACACGAGGCGATGCGCTTTTCAACAGTCGCCTGAAAAAGCCTGGCGAGGCATTTTCAGGCGACTGTTGAAAAGCGCATCGCCTCGTGTGGTTAGCACAGGCGTAACGCGTCGCTATCTCCCCGTGTGGACTAGCCCTAAATCCCCTGACGTTTATTAGTCAAGTACTCTAGACCTGCTCTCTATGATAAAATCTATGGAACAATAGAAACAATGTAAACATTTCAAGAAAACTCATAAAGTCCAGTTGGTTTAGACTTAAAAGAATTGTTCAGTATAAAAATAAAAACTGGGTAAATGGATAGGCTGTGCAAAATAAAAAATGTTTCTAATATAGTTAGTTAGCGCCTGGCATGTTTATACAAAGACACTGTTGTTTTTGCTCCCGTTCCACATTGCCTGATGAAGCAGGAAATGCCTGCGAAACGAGTTGCAATACTGTTTTGTGAATAAACTATTACTGAAAATGACCACTTTCGTTGGTGTCTGCTTGGAGGAGGTAAGTCCACTACGACCTCCTCTGAATTACCCATTGGGTTTTTAAGTGTTTTAAGCTAATTTTATCCTTTTGGCGCCTCTGTTTTGTCTTACTACTTTATCGAGTCCACCCCGAGTGGAGGGGTATCATCCCCGTTTTCTTCTTCTACAGAGAGCGACATCTTATTCCTGAGTGGGGTCAGGATAATCTCCCCACCTGCCTATACAGTGGTTGCCTATCGGTAACCCTGGTTTGTGAGTATTAACTTGTTTACTCTACCATTACTAATTGTAAAAACATATTACACTATTGGGGCTCTTGGTGTTCCTTTTTGTCTCCATAGTTAGTTAGCTGTACTAGATACAGTATATAATGACCTGGATGAATAAGAATCTCCATATATATTTCCCAAACTCACTTGCTGTTATAAAACTCTCAATGCTTAATAAGTAAATGATGATTCTCATTGTCAGTACTAAAAACAGTGCATTGTTATAGAAAAAAAAATGTATTTTCCATGTAGAGCACAAGTAAGAATTATTTTGTCATAATCATTTGCTAAGCAGCGACCTGATCACATGATGCACCTCAAAGGAATAAAGAACCAAATAAAGACAGAAAATGTCTGCTACACAGCACTTTATACTTTCTCTACTTCATATCAGGTTACAGAGTCGCAATACAATCTATAACAATCTATAATTTCATATTACTGTTCCTTATAACTAGCAAAATTGTTCATTCATCTGAGTAATATAGTTGCAATGACAAAATCATGTTCTGGCTATTTAATGATAACTATATTTTATCTTATCCTTTTCCCGTATGCCTTTTTTTGTAATGTGTATTGCCCCACCATAAAAATCCTTTGTTTAGATCAAAATATATAATTGCTCAACCTGCTTATCACTCACGTAATCTGAAAATCTTGGCAGACCTTTCTAACCTAAGTCAATATAGTCCTCATTTATGATTTGATTACAGAAATATACTGCAGTGCTTCATTTATATAGAGGAAATATAGAGGAAATAGTTTTGGTATAAGTTGAGATAAAGTTTGTTGTTAAAGTTTTGTAAATAACTGTTGAGAGACTCTGTAATTTATAAAGCTTGAGGTGTTCCAATGTTGGACTGGGGTGTCTGGAGCCCACTGGGATTGCCACCTCAGGGTACCCCCCCACACTTCTCCACTCCTGAAACCTTCCTAAAGGCTAAGGTACATCCAACATATCATTTTGGGGCTTTGATACAGGAAGCCCTGAAACAGATATGCAACCCGTGCAAATGTGACATTCATTCAAGTTTTGGTCAAATAACTGATGATCCTTTGGGTCCTAAATTGCTCACAGGTAAATTATGCATCTGTCAAGACCACTAAAGGCAAGTGCTATTTCCAGAACAACCTTTTATCCTTGTGCTACAAATTTTAAGTATTGAGTGCAAGCCACAAGTAAAGAGGAGTAGGTATTGGGAATGTCATTTAGATGGATGCTGCTTTGCCTTTGCACTTATTTTAGTAACTGAGCCCACATTGACAGAAGGCCTCCTTAGTGCCAAGTGTATGTGGACATAGTACCACATTGTTTAAGAACAGGGATCCCCAACCTTTAGAACCTGTGAGCAACATTCAGTATTAAAAGGAGTTGGGGAGGGATCCCCAACCTTTAAAACCTGTGAGCAACATTCAGTATTAAAAGGATTTGGGGAGCAATACTAGCATTAAAAATGTTATTGGGGTGCCAAATTAGGGATGTGATTGGCCATTTAGTAGCCCCTATGTGAATTGTCAACCTACATTGAGGCTTTGTTTGGCAGTGCATTTGGTTTTTATGCAGCCAAAACTTGCCTCCAAGCCTGGAATTCAAAAATAAGCACCTGCTTTGAGGCCACTGGGAGCAACATGTTGCTCACGAGCTACTGGTTGGGGATCACTGTTTTAGAATAATAACCCAGTTTCTCAGGTGAAAGGTCCTCAGCTGAGGGTACTGAATGAAAGCACAGTGAAAACTCTGGCACCTCCATAATACCTCTGCCAGGTAATGTGTGTTTGTGTCTGATATCAAGGAGGTGGGGCATTTTGAATGTGAGGTTGCACACAGGAATAGTAAGCTTACTTAGTCTGGATTTTATGTGGAAATTGCAGAACACTGTTTCAAAGGAATGCTGGGTGTTTCCATAATGAATGTGGAGTGGTTTGATTAGTGTTACCAATTCACTCTGGCAGGCGATGTTGGATTAAAGGAGTGTGGGGTCAATAGGGCTTGCTGGGTCCCACAGAGCTTGAATATAGGCTATCCTCACATGGAAATAGATTACACTTTGTTAGTCTCCATGAAACTCTGCAACAAACACCTGCTTAGACTGTTGCAAAAACTTCAGAACACAAATAAGATATGATTAAATCCTAAATCAACTGAAAGGCACAGACACAGGATATTTCTTCCTTTTCCAAAATTGGTTACTCAAAGCCAACCACAAACTCAGGCTGGTAGCAGCCATCTTTCTCAGGATATCTAGGGGCACCTATCACGTATGTATTTGACCCTCCATTTCTTCATTATTAGTACTACAGCAGACCTCGACTACAGCACAGTTATACCTTTGGTGCCTGACTGCGCCTTCTGCTTCACAAGGTTGATAAAGTACTTCCAGCATGGAAACAACCATTACCCTCAATTATCTATGTGGCTATTGTGACACCGTTGCTAGACAATTTGAGCAATGATGCTTTAATAAATGGAAATTTGCAATGATAATAATGGAATTAATCACAGCACCAAGAGAATTCTTGAGAAAATTTGTGGAGGCATAGTGTGGCTCATCATGTGTGACAAACTAAGCTATGTTTTAACTCATTTAACTTATACTGAATCTCATTATAATTACATTTTCCTATTGTTTTAAGTAAATAGCTATTGTTTTTGTTATCTATTACACTAAACTTTTTTTTATACAATATGTACCCTTTAATTAAATCACTCTTCTCGGTTAAACTGCCAGTATAACGTCACAGGCTGCAGCTGAGGACAGAGATGGATTTGCTTATACAATTTTTATGAAACTTAAATTTACTTATATTTATTTAAACAAAAACAAACTCTCCGAATCACAGGGAAAAGAGGGAGGGTAAAAAAATAAAACAATAATTAAGAGTAGTGTAAAAGAATAGCTAGGATACATATTAAGACAAGTCATATTACATTTTGCTAATGCTGAATTATATATAACTGTATGTACTTTTTTAAACTGTTTTATTCCAGCTTTGGCATTTAAATATTGATTTGGTTGCTATGGTCACTGAAGAAACTCTTGGTTCAAATTTTGCTCATTTAAATTTGTATAGGTTTGGTGCGTTTACATTTAAATTAATCCTACCTCTAGTTTTTTCTGATATTTTTCGATTTGACACTTTTGTAGGTTCTCCATTGCCTCCTCCTGTAATATATGAGAACGTTCAGATTCAAAGGACTTAAGTTTTGTTTGATGAAGAAGTTCAGATACTTTGCTCTCTGTACTGAGTTGCAACTGCCTGTACCTAGAATGAAAATAAAAGTTTAAAAAATAAAAAACCCATAAAATGTATTTATATTGTAGCACTGAGGGATGTGTACTGTTTGAACTTACTGTTTGGGGGGGGGTTAATAATAGAATAATAGCCTTGTAAGGCTATTGTTATTTCCTTTATGAATAAGTATGACGAAAAAATTAGCTAAACATTTTCCTGTGAAGTTCAACTTACATGGAAGCAAATGTCAAAACAGGTCTTAACAAGCACATTCGCTCCAGCTGAACTTCCTTGTTGATTTCAAAATGTGCTGTCATTTATGTAATGAAATTATAAGCAGAGTAGAGATGTAAGAAGAAATTTAGAAAGCAAAGCAGATATTGATGGATGGTTGCCACAACATGGAGATTGCACCTGTTCTAGAATGGGGCCTAACAACCATCTGTATACCAATAAATGTAAGCTTTTATAACAAATGGCTTAATGGTTAATATAAGATATTTAAAGGGGTTGTTTGACTTTGAGTTACGTTTAAGTATGTTATAGAGAGTGATTTTCTGAGACAATTTGCATTTGGCCTTTATTTTGTATTATATGAAGTTTTTTTTATTCAGCAGCTCTCCAATTTGCTTAAAGTTAATATAAAGGTGAACCACTCCTTCAAACAGGTGATAGGCATAGGAATAAGATGATGTCTAGCATGTAGAGATGCTCCCAAGTTTCTTTTCACAATAGAGAGAGAAGAGCAAATCTCATTCGTTTGAACCCGTTCACCTTAAGATTTTAATGACAAGTCTGAATGAGTATTGCCTAATATTCTATTGCTGGTTGGTGCCTTGGAACATTACTGTAACAGGTAAATCTTCCTCAGACATATAAATGCGATGACACAACTTTTAAATAGCTATATTACAGAGTGTGGGTCTATATTTTATATGTAATGTATTTGCATACTGCTTGCATTACATATATAAGTTACTGAAAGTGTAAAAACTTCAAATTTCAAATTACCTTGCATATCTGGGACACAACGCAAGTGGCCAATCTATGAATATGTTGCTTGAAAGCATATGATCTGTGTATTGCAGAACATTTATAGGAACATTAAGAAATTGAAAATCTCTACTATTATCCTTTATTAATATAGCACTAAAAATGTTACACAGCGCTTGTTCATCATTTACCTCTGACACAGTAGAGCTTGCAATCTTAGGTCCCTACCATAAACATACCCATACTGGGTCAATTTGATCTGGAGCCAATGAACCTGCTGCATATATTTTGGAGTATGGGAGGAAAACTTTTTATGAAACGGCTTTTAACGGATTGTAATTGTTCTTTAAGCAGTTGCTCCAGCTTAAAAAACAGGTAGATTGTCCATATATGTTGCTAATATTTCAACATACCAAAGGTTCAGGAAACATGAAGCCTGACTCATGCTGATTCATAAAAAGGAAAGAGAGTAGATTAAGCATTACTAGACAGAAACAAATTCAGGCATATGGGAATCTCATTTTTTGTTAAGCCTACACTTGCACTATTGCACTTGATAATTAATATCTTAACAGTAATTATTAACAATGAATGCATGGAAAGGAAAATCTAACCGAAAGAACAAGATTTTTCTTTTCTTTTTTTTTAAATGTGGGGATATTCATCCTATTCATTATTCTAATGGTGTATGAACTTATATCTGGAACACCGCCAAAAACATACACGGAAAACATTTTTGTAATACATGTGCAACATAAGCACTAAATTGTATTTCTACCAAACGAAATAACTTCTACAGTAAAAAACGTGATTTGATGTGGTACGCTGCCATATAGACAGCCCAATGTGAGCGTTCTCCCCCCCCTGCTGGATACAAAACCCCCAAAACACAGGCAGAGAGAAGGGCGACATATGCCTAGTGTGCCCTTGCCCTCACATTTTTAACAGTCTACATTAAGTCGATCATATCATAAAAATTTACCAGTACAGTTGGTAAATGTTGCATTGCCTTTCCTTGTTCCAGTCAAGCTAGAAGGTTTGTTCCAGCAGGGTTAATTCACACTGAAGAGAGTTACACAGAGTTTTATGAATAGGCAGTTGCAGCAATCAGTATATTATCTTTATTACCTGGAAGATCAAAGCATTCCATTGTTTACAATTCCATGCATGAATAGACCATGGTTTATCCTCAGATAACTCTATAGAAAATGCTACCAGTATCCTAAACTGTCTTAGAAACAATGATATAGTTTGGTATTAACAAAAATGGCCATGTGTGGTCCTAGTCAAAGGTTATATAAAGTCAATTTATCTATTGTATATATTCATCATGTTAGGTTTATAGACTGTTTCAAGTATGTAGGGACCCACTAACTTTTTAGCAACTGGACTGGCATCTTACCCCCTCCTGTTACTAATGGTTGTTTGGATAGATGGATGGAGACATGCAGCTTGGCCACTGAAGCAGATTAAAGGATTAGGGTGAGGTCACACTGCTCGTTTTGGGGAGATTTAGTCACCTGGCGACTAATTGCCTCGTCTTTGCGGTGAACAATCTCCAAACGCCTTAAAATGAAAAATCGCTGTCACTAATCACACGTGGCGATTCGTTTTCCGAAGTCGCCCACAGTTTCCTTGTGAGGCCAGGCAACTAAATATCCCCAAAACGACCAGTGTGACCTTACCCTTACAGATGTACAAAATAAAAAATGTTTGCAAAATAGTTAGACAAAAATTTAATTTATAACAGCTGGAATGAACAGATGTCTAACATATTAGCAAGAACCCAGCTCATCTGCAGCTCTCTAACCTGTTACCAGTCGCTAACCAATAAGCGATTGAAGGGGAGCCATATGGGACATAAATGTTTAGTTAGTTTGCTTTTGATTCTTAGAACGGAGGATAGATTCCTTAAAGTGAACTTAATCGCTATTCATCCACACAACAGTCTGTAAGTTATAATGTGGTGGGTTACTTTACCAGGAAAGAAGTTGTTTAGTTTTGGTGAATTCTAACTTAAAGGGATACTGTCATCGGAAAACATGTTTTTTTCAAAACGCATCAGTTAATAGTGCTACTCTAGCAGAATTCTGCTCTGAAATCCATTTCTCAAAAGAGCAAACAGATTTTTTTATATTCAATTTTGAAATCTGACATGGGGCTAGACATTTTGCCAATTTCTCAGCTGCCCCTGGTCATGTGACTTGTGCCTGCACTTCAGGAGAGAAATGCTTTCTGGCAGGCTGCTGTTTTTCCTTCTCAATGTAACTGAATGTGTCGCAATGAGACATGGGATTTTACTATTGAGTGTTGTTCTTAGATCTACCAGACAGCTGTTATCTTGTGTTAGGGAGCTGCTATCTGGTTACCTTCCCATTGTTCTTTTGTTTGGCTGCTGGGGGGGAAAAGGGAGGGGGGTGATATCACTCCAACTTGCAGTACAGCAGTAAAGAGTGATTGAAGTTTAGCAGAGCACAAGTCACATGACTTGGGGCAGCTGGGAAATTGACAATATGTCTAGCCCCATGTCAGATTTCAAAATTGAATATAATTCAATATCTGATTGCTCTTTTGAGAAATGGATTTCAGTGCAAAATTCTGCTGGAGCAGCACTATTAAACGATTCATTTTGAAAAAAAAATTTTTCCCATGACAGTATCTCTTTAAGGAATCCCATTTTTTTGGCACCTTAAACCCAACAGTGACAAAATTTGAAGATATGAACCTTCAATAAAGTATCAGTTAGCGGTATTCCATCAAACATATAGTGTCCTGCATAGTTGCAGATAGATGCTTTAGAGTGCAGGTTGAGCATGCGGGGGAAGCAATCTGAACATAAATGCAGAGGCAAAAAAAAATGTTCCAGTTAATTAGTCATGGTCGAGATCTTTCACTTCGCTTAAATTGTAGTGTATTTTTGATAACTGTCTTTCTTTAATTAGTACAAGCAGAAATGTAATTCATATATGTATTCTTAACATGACAGCATTCTTTCCTAGATTTCGATTGATAAAAAATGCCAACCAAATATATCCTCTAAACTTGTAAGAAAACCCGTGGCTGTAATCTGTCATATGGCAGATATTCTATATATAAATATGGAATTTCAAGCCTTTTGCTACACACAGTGTGTGACTAGTTGCCCCAACAATTTTTCATGAAGCATTCCTTCTCCTTTCAGCTATCACTTACAGTTCGCGTGGGCTGTGGAAATGGAGTAACTTTAATTCTACTACCACAAGCCACACAGAAAAAATGCAAAAATAAAAACAGCATTAAACAACTTCACGTGAACACGCATCTGGGTGGAATCAACACCGGAGTTCTGGAACAAGTGTGTAGCACTAAAAACACCTCCTTTGTATTGGCCTAAAAACTAACTGCTGTTTGAAAGACTTCATAGACCTTATGAATTTCAGCTGTAATACAGCATCTGTCATTCTTGGCTTAGAAAAACAGACTTGAATGAATGTGAGCGATCTTTCTTTGCTTGCTTAAAAAACGCTGGGTATGCTTAACAACTGTACTAAGGACATAAAAGAATCTAAAACATGCCTTTTCTAAAACATGGTAGCAAGACTCAAAGCACTGCTCAATCAGTAGTAAACGTATCTGGGATTTAGTAATCACATAGCAAAATATGCAGATTGAATATATGTGGGTCATGTAAACTGACATTTAATCTTCCTCTATCATCATGTACAGCAATTCCAGTCTGTACTGTACAATCTACCAGCTGTGTCTACCAGACAGCTGCTGCTCTAGAGTAAGAAGTGCTCAGAAATTTTCTGTGGTTAGGTAAACCTGTTTTGATTGGTGAGACTGGGCATGACTAAAAGCATATATCTGCATGGCAAGCAATATATTGCGCTAACAGGCCAGGGCTAACAAAAGAATTAACTGGGCTATTATCACTTACTTTGGGTGCATGCAAAAGGATTACCCGTGAACCAAAGTGTTCTAATATGTCAATGATATAATTCTGTGTAAAAATACAGCCATGTTGCTTTGCCACTTCAATTAAAATCAATAAACAAAGGCTACTTTTTCATTTACAGTGCAGTCTGGTACAAGATTTCACTTCCAAATAAGGATGCACCGAATCCTGGATTTGGTTCGGTATTCTGCCTTTTTCAATCCTCGTGCCTGGCCGAACCCGATTCTTAAAATCATGTGACTTTTTGTCACAAAACAAGGAAGTAAAAAAATGTTTAGCAGAGCACTCAACTCCTTTTTCCTTTCCCCATCCTATTTGAACTGCAAATTAGGGTTCAGATTCGGTTCAGTATTTGGCCGAATCTTTTACAAAGAATTTGGGGTTTTGGCTGAATCCAAAATAGTGGATTCGCTGCATTCCTCCTTTCAAATAATAGTTATTGATAAAGTAAAATATTGTCTTCATTGAGACAATGGCAGGAACACTTTTTGTGATGAGACATAAGAGACAGCTCTAGCAGTGGGTACATTGTAGGCAATGCTGTGCAGCATATGAACAGGAGGTGTATTGAAAAGATGGCTCATTACATGATAAACGATAGTGATACTTTATGTTAAAACTTCGGACCACTGCTTACTAATGTATAATGATGCAGATAAATGTAACCAGTAAAATGGACTCGGCTCAATGACATAGTCTAGGTTTTTGTATCTGGACACCGACATACAAAAGCCTGGACCTTGCCTTAGATAAAGGATCGAACATGGCACTGCAGGACGCTCTCATGAACCAACAATGTGCACCCTGAAAAACTTAGAATGAATTGCCCCGATGCTTGAAAAACACAGTATACAGGTATAGGATACGTTATCCGGAAACCCGTTATCCAGAAAGCTCCGAATTACAGAAAGGCCATCTCCCATAGACTCCATTATAATCAAATAATACAAATTTTTAAAAATTATTTCCTTTTTCTCTGTAATAATAAAACAGTACTTTGTACTTGATTCCAGCTATGATATAATTAATCCTTATTAGAAGCAAAACCAGTATATTCAGTTTATTTAATGTTAACATGATTTTCTAGTAGACTTAAGGTATTAAGTTCTAAATTATGGAAAGACCCATTATCCGGAAAGCCCCAGGTCCCGAGCATTCTGGATAATAGGTCCCATACCTGTATTAGAAACATTCTGTACTTACATGACAATGAGTAACTTTTTGGATCACACTGGAGTCTTAGGAAGCTTTTTCAGGTACCCAGAAAACAGTAAGTTCATAATATGTATCTATGAAAAAGCTTTACACTTTAATTTACTTAACACAAAGGGAGGAGGATATCCTATCCCCTTTAAAGGGGTTGTTCACCTTTAAAATAACTTTTAGTATGATGTAGAGAGTGATATTCTGAGACAATTTGCAATTGGTTTTCATTTTTTATTATTTGTGTTTTTTTAGTTATTTAGCTTTTTATTCAGCAGCTCTCCAGTTTGCCATTTTAGCAATCTGGTTGTTAGGATCCAAATTACCCAGCAACCAAGCATTAATTTGAATAAGAGAATGGAATATGAATAGAACAGGTTCTGAATAGGTGCCCAGATTGTGTAACCTGCAGATGCCTTCTGGCTGAGCTGGACCTTCTCCACACCGGGAAATGTTATACGATTTTGCACAGACTCTCCTGTACATAAACATTTGGGATTTATATTGCGACTTGCCTTTGTGGACTGTGGTCCAAATTACCCTAGCAATCATGCATTGATTTGAACAAGAGTCTAGAATATGAATAGGAGAGGGCCTAAACAGAAACGTAAGTAATAAACAGTAGCAATAACAATAAATGTGTAGCCTTACATAACATTTGTTTTTAGATGGGGTCAGTGACCCCTACTTGAAAGCTGGAAAGCGTCAGAAGAAGGCAAATAATTAAAAAACTATATAAAAAAAGAAAAGATGAAAGCCAATTGAAAAGTTGCTTCGAATTAGCCATTTTATAACATACAAATAATTAACTTTAAAGGTAAACCAGCCCTTTAAGTTACACTGATGGAGAGACAAAAGTGTGGCATCTCTTTATTTATAGGCACTTCAAAAGATACTGTCATGTCTTCTACCCTAGGCAGAAATACTTTGTTGACACTTCATATAACTGACAGTAGATGCTGGAGACACACCCTCAGGCTCAAATGCAATCCCATGCAAATGTCTATGTCAATGCTGAGTCATGTGCGCTCAGTCTTTTCCCCGTATATTCTAGTTAGCGTGCTGGCACATACAGCAGTTTGTTGCAGGTGGGAAATCTGCGCTACCTGCCAGTGACAAGTTACCTGAAATAAATGCATTCCCAGAGCAATGAAAATCACCACAGACAAAACACATCAATCAAGTATTCGCTGAGCATGGCAGAACATAAAAGTATATTGATAAGTACATAATGCTATTTTAAAGTTATTTGTATTAATATATTTAGCTGCTACTGAAAACAGTATCTGTCTTCTCATTTGCTTCTTCCTGCTCCTACAATAATGTAGCAAAATTAAAAGAGAAGTGACTTTTACTACATTGTTTTAAATGACCGAACCAGAGGGAAAAAAAGGGATAAACAAATACTACTTTCAACAGGAAATACACTTACAAATAACTTTTCAACAATTGTTTAATTTACATACAGTATAATGAAAAGTGGAGCAAATCCACCTGTTTTGGGTGTCCAGCATATTTACTTGCAACCCATCGGATTCATCGGGGTATAACACATTTTTTTCCCATGAAATATTTGAGTTTTTGCCCATAAAACCTCAACCAGAAAAGAATGTAGTTTAGTAAATACTAATTTATTAGTAAATTACTCATCTTTCTATTCAGGCCCTATCCTAATCATATTACAGTCTCTTATTCAGTTCAATGCATAGTTGCTAAGATCATTTGGAGCCTAGCTACCAGATTGCCACTAGGAGTTGACCACTACCAGATTTGTAGCCGGGAGCCTCTTTAGAACCATTAATGGAACTGCAAAACAGTGAATCACCCATAGAAAAGGACCATCCAAGCCAGAAGTCTCACAAGGACCAGGACACTGCTCTTCATTACACTTTCTACCATCAACAATTGTGTTGATGCATTTGACTATACACTTACTGTTCAAGCAGTTGATTATATTATGCTTGGGCATCTTTTTCAGCTAAACTGGCTCTTTCTTTTTCAGCTATAGCATTGTCTCTTGCTTCTCGTAGATTTCTATAAGAATGAAACACAAATAAAGTTAAGCAAAATCTGTTGTATGAAGAACTACACAAGGTGATTAAGCCAAAAGGTGTAATAAAATAAGCAAGGTGGAAAGGATAATAATGATGGTCAATGCCAATGTGCATAGCAAAGGGCCACCCACTGTTATGCATCTGAAGTAATAGTTAAGGAACACTTTGACCACCTTTGGGCAGTAAACAGTGAGGTTCAAAATGCCTCTCCCCATTTGTCAAAGTTTTCCTTTGTAAAATATTTGAAATGGGCTGCCTGACCCACAAGCAGGGCTGAAAAACACCCCTCAATTTGAGCATTTTAAGCACAATATTCCACTTCCACCTTGGATTAAATTATAAACAATGGGCAAAATTGACCATGGGCAGTAACCGATAGCGACCAAATAGTGATTGGCTTTTTTTTCTGCCAGCTGCAGATTAAACAAATAAAGCAAAAATTTGATTGGTTGCCATGGGTTACTGCCCAGGTGTAAATTTGCCCAGTGTTTATAAATGACCTCCCATGTAATATTTGCCTAAATGTTTCTTCCAAAATGTATTAAACCTATTTTTATACTATACAATCAATAAACATGGCACCCTTGGGTAAATGTATTAAAACTTTCTTAGATGATTCAACAGAAATGGGATATAAAAAATTTGCATAAAAAAACACAAAAAACATAATAGGTCGAACACACTAGAACTCAGCATGGGTTATGCTTTAAAAAAATCTTTGTAGGAAACACAATTAAGTAGTAAACACAGAAGAAATGAAAGTTATAATGTACATATTTTCATTGGGTGTGTAATTTTCTGAGACATGAATATGCTCAGAAGAAAGACAACTCTCTCTGAATGACATGAGAGAATCTCACATCAAACATTACTAAATGCGAGCAAATGAAAAAATATGGCCATTCCTGAAGCGATTACGTACTGTTCTGCAGGTTGCAGGAGGACAGAAAGTGTCCCTTTGTCTGACAGTGTTGCCCCTCCAGTACCTTTGTGTGGGGGTGGAATAGTCTCTGTTTATGTGAGGGGTGAAGGATACAGGAGCATGCCAGCCAAAGAAGACTTACTGGGCATGTATCTGGGGTCGTTTGAGAAGTCATTTACTAAACACTTTGGGGGTTCTTTATCAAAGGTCAAATTTTAGAGTTTCTATACCTCAAATGAACTTGAATGAACCTACAACTCAAATGGTTTCTTATTTAAGAAAATACTTGAATGGGAAAAACTTGAATCAGCGACTACGGGGTTAACAAACCAAAATTTCGAATTGATCGAGTTTTCAGATGAAATCCCAGAAAAAAACTCAAACATCATGAAGGCTATTAACATCTTCAAATGGTTCAAGTGACCTCTACCATTGAGTTCTTTATGACCTTGACAGGTTTAAGATGGTTTATTTTCAGATTCAAGTTATTTCCAGGGTCAAGGTATAATAAATCTTAAAAAATGTTACAGAAAAATAAATTTTTGACTCAAAAACAACCTCGAAAACTCAAATTTTTTGTGGAGAAAACAACTTGAACCCGTTTATGTTGTACCCAAACCTAACAAAAATGAGTGATTATTAGGTGATTGTATTATGTCAAAAAATATAAAAACTGTATGTGTGCAGTCCAATCCACAGCAGCTCTCCTCTGCCTGTTACATCCAAGAAGGAGGGAAAGAATTTGACGCACTCCAGTTCTAGGGGCAGATTTACTAAGGGTCGAAGTGAATTTTCAAAGTTAAAAACTTCGAATTTTGAACTATTTTTTGGGTACAGGCCTAAATTCGACTTCGATTCGAAGTGAAAAGTTTTTTAAAACTCCGATGAACTTGAAATTCAACCAAACGAAATTTATTATAAAAATAAAAACATTTTAAACTCTGGTGAATAGGATCGACTCGAAAACTTGAATTGAATTCGAAAATGAAGAATTCTACAAAAAAAAAAAATAATTCAAATGTCAGGAAGGCTGCAAACAACTCCAAATTGATCCCTAGAAATCTTCCATTGACTTAAACAGCAATTGGGCAATTTTTAGGTGGTGAATAGTCGAATTTGAGTTCTTAAAGGGCCAGAGAGTATGTATAAATCTCGAAAATCAAATTAGAATTTTTTTGAAAAACTCAAATCAAATTAGAATAACTCCCTAGTTGAATTTGACAGTTTTGAGCATAAAAAAATTTTCATTTCCACCCTTGATAAATCTGCCCCAAATAGTCAGGGGTATACTTCCACTTACTTATCCCCTTTAGTGATGGGTGAATTTGCGCCGTTTCGCCGAAAAATTCGCCCGTTTTTGGCGCCGGCGCCTGTTTTTGACCGCGAATTTTCGCGGGCGTTTCGTGAATTTATTCGCTTGCGGCGAATCGCGCAAATTCACCGCGAATTCGCGCCTGGCGAATAAATTCGCCCATCACTAATCCCCTTGCATTGTTGGAGGGGTCAGAGGACAGGTCTGAAAATCATACTATAAATGTAACATAAGTATACAAGTAATATCAGGTATTCTTTAATAAAAAAAATAAAAAAAACTATATCTACTGTATATATAAAGTACTTGTAAAATACATTGTTAGAGATTGTTGTAAGATTAAAAAAGATTGCTTGGTAAATATAAGTGATGGCCAAGCGGAACCAATTTTAATTGTCACAGCCCTTTTTGACATTTAATTCTGTGGTTCCCATCTGTTTACTCAGTTCAACTTGTCCTATAAAAAGATTGCTACACTGATGTAATAACATATTTGGACGCATTTTTTAGTTTCATTCTTTAAACTGTCAGGACTTTTCCCAACAAGCCTAAGTACGAAGTTTGTCAGTACACACCCATGGAGATACACAGGTGATGACAGCCTTAGCCAACTTGACAAAGAGAAATACTTGAATATCTCTGTTAGGAACAAATATTTCTCACACTCAAAGGTCCATTTGCTATTTATGCTACAGTACCCTGTCTATTTTATTAACTGGAGCAGCAGAATAAAAAAGGAACAGTTCAAGTCTTGAAAATGTTCATTTATTTAGCTGAACTTTTCCCATATGTTTTATTTTCTTGCTGGCGCTATTCAATTGACTTCAGTTTTCACTCCCGTCTACTGACCTGAGCATCCTTGGGGTTTTTCTGTAAAGTTGGGAACCTCCAACTTAAACAAACAATTACCATTACAATGAAGTCTCCTGGAGAGAGAATCAGTGATGCCCTCTTGTCTACTACATGTTTATATGGGTGGCCCTGAAGAAACAATTGCTAAATATGTGTGGGAAGAGGTGATTACAGAGGTGGGTCACCTTTAAGTTAACTTTATATATTATACAGTAGAATACCTTATTCCTATCCATTTTGCAACTGGTTTTAATTATATATTTTTTTAAAGTTTTTTCCCCTCAATTATTTGCCTTTCTCTTCTGTCTCTTTCCATGTTTAAAATGGGGGTTAGCTGCAGTCAAAAATGATTGATGATTGCTTTGTGAGGTTAAAAATGCATTTTTATTGTTCTTTTATTACTCATTTTTCTATTCAGGTCCACTCCTATTCATATTCCTGTCTCTTGTTCAAACCAATGCATGGTTGCTAAGGTAAACTAGCAATCAGATATCTACTGAAATAGCAAACTGAAGAGCTGCTGAACAAAAACCATAAAAATAAAAACCAACTGCAAAGTGGTTTAGAATATTAATGTCTACTTAAAGGTGAATTACCCAGTTAAAAACAGGATTAGAGAATACTTTTACAAATTGGTAGTAGGCTGTAACTTTGAACTAACATTTAAGGGGCTATTTACTAAATTCCGAAAACTCGATTTATTAAAGCCGATGTTGCAAAAAGCCAGAATCCGAAAATCCCCCATCTCAGACCTGCCAAGGTTGTGTAAAAGTCAATGGCAGAGGTCCCTATCGTATTTGGACGTTTATTTGGTCTGCGCTGGAATTAGCTTGAAAATCCAACCATTTCGGGCAAAAATAGGAAAAAATTTTCCTGAAAAAGAAAAATCGTTTTTATTGAGTTTTTACCCGAACCGATTAAATTGAGCTTTTTTAATAATAAATAAGGTAAAATCGGGTATGAGAGTTTGGTCGTGTTTTTTTAATTTAAATGAGATAATTTCAGATTTTAGTAAATAACCCCCTTAATATGTTATATAAAAACCTATTCCAAGCATCTTTTCAACTGGTCCTAATAACTGTGTAAGTTTTTAGAATTACCTTCTTATTTTTCTTATTTCCAGCAAATGGTTATTGGGATTGCTGATTCTGGCAAGTAAAAGCATATACAACTGTGAGGGTACAGTTTTATTACTCTCCTATACACCTTTCATTCTAACTTATTAGAAACTAAACAGCAAGTGAAATTCTAAGGATTGGGAGCTGCATAACTCAAAACATAAATACAGGTATAACAAAACTACAAACAATTACAAAATGAAGTTGAATAGCAAACCGACTTGAGTGGTGTAACTACAGGGGTGCAGAGGGTGATAAAACATATTGTGGGCAGAACTGGAAGGGGTTTTTGTGCACAAGTGCACCTAGAGGTTGGGAGGAAGTGTGAATTGGTGGGGGGCATTTGCACATCCTGCCCCGGGGCCCCGGCCATCTATATATACACACCACTTGCTGACTTTGTTTACATCATACTAAAGATTATTAAGGTGAAAATGTACAATTACATACCTGTTTTCTCTTTCATACATCTATTTTGATGCTCCACGATGCTGTTCAATTTCTTGATTTGTCTTTATTCTTATTTGTTCCAATTCATTACGAAGTTTGTTTTCATACTCTGTTTTATAATGGTCTCTACAAACATAAAATGTTACATAAATGCAGCTGAATTAATAAATCTTGGGTCAACTTTATTAAAGATGGTTGCCCACTGATTTAACTAAATAAGCAGAATGCAAAGACAATTGTTCTATGTGAGTTCATGTTAACTTAACGACAAAAAAAATTCAGATAAATCATTTTCTTCACAAGTTGGCAATAACTACCTACAGTACATTATAGGACTTATTCTTGAAGGCTTCACTTTTCCTGTTAAAGGGGTATGTCACAGCAAAATAAGTGTAGTCAAATTTTGGTGCACTATGTATAAAGCGGGGGAAAAAAGGCCTCCCTTTCCACACTACCAGATAATCTGAAAAGTGGCTCTCTAAGTGAACATTGTTAAAAAAAATGAGTTTAGCAGCAGTGTTTGGCAGGCTCCATTTCAGGTCCTCTTCTGTATGATCAGTGACATGGAGCATGTGCATTTGAAGGTAGTTGCAGATTGGCTTCAAGCTTTTTAAGAAGGTTCACTTCTTTTCTGACTAATTGGCGGGAGGCTTTTACTCTTTAATTAAACAGACCAGGAAGATCACAATTTTTAACACACGGAGCCAATCAAAACTTTTAGCTCCAGAAGATGCCATTAGTGCAAATGTTCGAATATTACACTTTTTACACTTACCTAGAAGCAACATATTTCTCATACATTTCTTCTCTTGCTTTTTTTGCATCTTCCATATGTGCTTGAAGTCTTTCCATTTGGTCTTGTTCATGAGCATAACGTACATTTAGCTCCGTGTTCTGATGACAAATTCGTTATCCTTCTGCAGCAAAGATACAGCAAAGGATGGCAATGTCATTAAATACTGTAAATATATATATATATATATATACATATATATTTACATGCATATAATACATATACAAGAGCCACATGCATCCTGTAAATTATATGCTTATAAATGTTGCTAAGTGATGTAAAGGGTACTTCAATGTAATTTCTGTCATGCAACTTACATAAACTTGTGTATTATAATAAAATACCCCCTGTTGTAAAATATGAGGTTATTAGAAGTCACCTTGAACTTCTATGACCTTTATAAAATCACTTGGCCTTTAGCCTCAGCCTTATATTTTATAATAGGGGTACTTTATTCACTATATAATACACAAGAGCCACAAGAATATAAATTATATCCTTATAAATTGTGCTTAGTAATTTCATAAGTTATAATCGGTGCGTAGTGATATAATTTGCGTAACGACTTGCTAAAACTTGTGTACGATATTAAATATTGTACACCCTGTAAAATATGAAGATATTGGATGTCACCTTGGAGTATATGGCCTGTGTAAAAGCATTTAGGCTTTGACTTTGTGCCTTTATACAGTCATGGAACTCTACAGTGATTTATAATATCTTTATATTTTACAATACAGGGCACATTATTCATTATAACACACATATGCACACTTTATCTTGCACACTCTGAAATTTAAAAACACCCTCTTGCTTTTATTTAGTTCACTCTCACATACATACATACAATATAAACTATTTGCATGTCCATATCAATTGCATAGTATATATTATGGGGGTTATTTATTAAAGTTCGAGTTGTGTTTTGTCGAAAAATCAGATTTTTTGAGGTTAGTTTCACAAAAAAAAATTTTTTCAGGTCGAGTTTTCCCCCCAATTGCATTCAATTGAGCTTTTTACATTCAGATTTTTTTCATAAATAAGCAAACATTCAAGTTTGTTTAAATTGTTTGAGTTGAGTTTATTCGAGGTAGAAAAAACCTCACAAACCCTTGTCATTAAAGGGGTGGTTGTCCTTTAAGTTAACTTTTAGTATGTTATAGAATGGCTAATTCTAAGCAACTTTTCAGTTGGCCTTAATTTTTTCTTCTTTTATAGTTTTTGAATTATTTGCCTTCTTCTGACTCTTTTCAGCTTTCAAATGGGAGTCACTGGCCCCATCTAAAAAAATCAAATGCTCTGTAAGGCTACACATTTATTTTTATTGTTAATTTTTATTACTTTATGTAGTTTATGTGTAGTTTATGTACAGGAGAGTCTATGCAAAAGCCAAGCTTTCATTTAGAGGAGCGTCAATCTCAACCTGGCTTCTACTACACAAGCTCCATTTCTGCTATGACTTATTACAGAAGATTTAGTTGCACAGGATGGGATGTGTCAACCCCAATGTGCTACTCTGCTTCATCTCAAAGTAGATGGAGAACTGGGGAGTATTGAGGGGGGTCTTGCTGTATTCAGCAAGTATTTGTATGAAATAAAATCCCTTTCGTTTGCAGACAGCTCCTAAACAATGCAAAGTGGGAACATTTAATCCCTATAAACAGAAAGGAACTTAGCTTCCTGGCTGCGGTCTGTGTGTGTGACACACAAATTCATTTTTTCTGTTATAAACTAGAAGTTGTTATAGGACTCCCCGTGGTTCAGCATTTCTTGGGAGAAAAGACTATTTAAGCCAAAGTAGCATGATACAGGCCTAGCCCAACCCTGACTTTCTTCTGTTACAGCATTTGTTAAACAATGGGGTCTTAAGCCAACAGTTATATTTTCAAAACGCTTCAAAATACCGGGCTCCCCATGAAGTTCTTTGACTTTGACCATGAAACCAAACAGAAAGAAAATATTGTGCTTAAACAAAATGAACCAGTAAGGTTTGCATACTGTGAGAAGTGCACAGAAGTTGTCGTACCCCCAATCCCTCATGTGTTTCACATTTTGGTGAATAACAATGATTACAAAATGGTAACACTGTAGGCAACGCACATTCATTCTACAAGGTTTGAGTCTCTTACACAAACAAACCTTATCAGTAAATCATATAAACACAAGTTCTCAGTCCATCTGATACATTTAAATATACGCTTCAACGACTTTGGAAAAAGTTTAAAACAAAAGAATGAAAACATCACAAAAAGAACAAATGTGACAGAAGTGTTTGTCAGTAATGTTTTTATTTTAAACATGCTAGAGATTTAAGCCATACTGCTGACAGTGCTTAGCACTAAGATGATGGGGACATGTACAATAAAGTCACAATTGTAAAAATGGTCAAAGCAATAGAGTGGGGATCCCCAACTAGTGGCTCGTGAGCAATCAACCTCTTGGCTCCTAGTGGCCTCAAAACAGGTGCTTATTTTTGAATTCCAGGCTTTAAGGCAAGTTTTGGTTGCCTATAAACCAGGTGTACTGCCAAACAGAGCCTCCTGTAGGCTACCAAATAGTCAGTCACAGCCCATAATTGGCACCCACAGGAGTTTTGCATGCTTGTGTTGCTCCCCAACTCTTTTAACATCTGAATATTGCTCTTGTGTAAAAAAAAGGTTGGGGATCCAAGCCATAAAGCAATGCTGTTAGTACATTTATCCTCTGTACAGAAGGGTATATCTTCCAGTACATTCTGTGTTCTCTGCTGTATAACTATGGAGTTATCTTAACTATTTGGATGGGAAAAGAATGTACAATATCAAGGAATTGGGCTAGAAAAGCAGTTAAAGCGGCTGCAAAAATGTTAAAAAATGTAAAACTCCCATTCCAATGAGCACTGCAAAATATAGAAATCAAATTCCTAACCATAAGAAACACATTTTGCACCTATGTACATGCTTTAGGCGCATAATGTACTCATAATGCACTCACTGTAAATGTATATAGCCACAGAAGATGTCTATGACTATATAAGAGAACAAGTCTACAGGATAAATGCCTGTCTATTGAGACTTCCAAAGGCATTCACATGATAATTATGTCATGTGAACTGTTACAATCACTGTGTTACTGTGTAGGCTTTGCATATGCAACATTGCTTTAGAAGATTTCAAGGTAGTTAGTTGGAAAGCACTTGTGCAGCTCAGTCTTCAAGATGCCAAGTGGACTAGGATCAGGGATTAGACTTGGCCATAGTAGGACATTCTCCTTCTGTTCTAGAGCTATTTCACAGTTACTTTGCCTTGGTTTGTGATCATTGTCCAATTGAAAGATGACCTTTCTGCCAAGATTCAGTTTCAAAGTCCTTAGGCAAAATGTCCCTGTATTGTGCACAGTCCATTCTTCTACTGTCCAGTCTCTGTTGTTGGTAAGTTGGTTCAAAACTTGAATGTTCGAGCATAAGAAAATGCGAAAAACCTGAATGTAAAACATTGGCATCTAAGCTTGTGAGTTCATGTAGAAGTCAATTGGAGCTGTCCTATGCAATATTTTAAGTGTTTTTATATATTATTTTTTTTAAGACCACATTTTGGAATCTTTTTGAGAGTTTGTAGACCCATTCAAAATGATGAGTAGAATACAAATTCAATGGATTTTTTTCCCCATTTTTATTCAATCAAGTTTTTCATTTTTTTTAAATAAATGGTAAAATTTTGAGTTTATTTGAATAAATAAAAAAAACAAATTCACAAATTAAAGTTTTGATAAATAGGCCCCTCTGTACTTAATTTGAGAAAGCTATATTATAATTTGGAAAGCTATATTGATGAATTTTTAATCACCTTATCAGTGGAATTACCATTTCTGTCAATGCAAAGAATCTTCCAGTGAATTTCTGCCTGCCAGTTGTAAATAGCACTGGTGGCAAAACACTTTGTGCACTAATACAGAAAGTCAAAGGGCTGCTTGGACCAAAAAAGTCATTCCTGTCAGATAATGGTGTGTATAATATAAGCGCATGTCACCACACTGGTCACTGGTAAGACTTGAGATGGCTTACTGACTTCAACACAGCCTACCAATAAATAATACATGGGATGGGTCCAAACTACAGATGTTGTTGTATATAGTTATTGTTGGACAAAAGTGCATAATAGAGTATTTTAGCAAATCAGGGAGCAAAACTTTATCTGGATGGAGGTAAACATATCATCAGCAAAAGTTTGTTAGGGTGCAATAAGTTCAGATATAATATCTACTGTATATGTATATTTCAACTATTTGTTTATAAATATGCACAAGAACTATACATTAGTCTTGGTAAATGTGCAGTTATAATGGAAAATTATGTTAGTTACAAATAAGCTTCTTTCTCTGTTTTAGCATTTGAATATATGTCAGTATTAGCAAACTGTAAGAAAGTTATTCTGGGATTAATGCCTGCCTTTAAAGCAGTACTAACCACACAAGGAAGTGTTTCTTATTGTTTTTGGCATTTGATTTAAATCCCAAATATTTTCTAAAGCAAGATATTTCTATCTGTAAGACAATCACAATTTTGGTTTCCTGAATTCAGACTAAATACATACAGTAAATGTTCCCAAGCGGCAAAATATATGCTTAATTAAACAAGTTATCTTGTACTGTAACACTGATTTTGGGTGGCACATTTTCAATGGAACTTAAAGTGGGTTTACATATACCAATAATAATTATATACAAAAGATAACACCTCTTCAGTTCCTGCTGTTCAGATTGTTCCTGCAGATTGCATGAATGATTACAATAGAAAGTAGGCCATATTGTGCGTGGCCTTTTGTTGGCTGTCCATATGACCTGCAGGGTAGAGTGGGCACATGGTAGGCCAGTTTATTGACACCTTTATGCAGTTTACAAGTATGTAAACAAAAACAAAAAACAACAACAAAAAAACCCACCTCTTTTAATGTTATGTTGTTAAAAGGATCATTATGCTGAGAAATCATATATTTCATCCTCTGTGTGAGACATGCTAAGATCAGGGATCCATTAATCCCTGATTTATGGCTGCAACCACAGTTGCAGTTGTGCAAAAATTTACAGTCATTGTGTGAATCAATGCTATTCATTAAGGGAACGTCTGTTTAAAGCACCAGCTGCTGTTGTAAATTGTACAGAAGTGCACCTTCTGATACTGGGGAATCCCAGCAAACTTGAAAATAGCAGTAGCTCAGAGTCCCATAGCTGCCAGCATTAATAGGATGAACAAAAGCAGTCCATGTTTCCTGATCAGATCAGAAAGCATTCACCGCTTATGTGCCTTAGTGTGTACAGTCCAATCACAAAGAATGGGCTGGTTTTGTTCCAGTCATCATACAGAGACAGTATAACCCCCCATCCATGTGTTCAACATGAGTTCAATGAACTGGGCTTATGCACAACCTTTCTTTTTGCCCAGGTTTTTTTGTGTGTGCGTGTGATTAAAACAATAGGCACAAATTACATAGCACAAGCCCTATTCCTTTAACTCATGTTGACCAAAGGGTATACAGTGGCTTCGAGAGCAGAATATATTTAGTCAGTTTGGCCTTCCTGGTATAATACAATCCCCGTGTTCTAAAACAGGCCAGAGCACATGCACTACTGTTGGCACATAAAAGATGGCCTTACATGATGACCTATGGGAGCTCCTGTGGAGAACTTTAGATGGCCTGCATCAACACTGTTATAGGGTTGCCAAACCTTTGATATGATACACAAGTAAATGAAGTACAGAACTTTAGCCCTATATTTATGCTTTACTTTTCCTGCAAACAAGCTGGCAAGACCTTATAAAAAACTATACAAATGATGATGCAGGTTTCAATAAAGTCCAACTGCAAGTAATGAAACATGCATGTACCTCGTGCACCAAATCATTCTGATCTTTAGATTGTGTCTTGGACGAAACATCCGATATTTCAAAATTCTTCCTTAGTTCAAACAGCTCATGTTCAATGGCATCTAGTTCACTAATAGAAACAAACTGAAAACGGCAAGAACTAGTTAGCACAGTAATAATATAATATTACAGTAACAGGTAATGATACCCATCATTTAAGGGTTTAGAAAACAATCCATGTTTTCCCCTAACTTTTTATAATAAAAGTAATTTCATATTCAGTTGAAATGCATTGCTTCATAAATCTATAGAGTGCCTTCACACATTCCAGATAATTTGGTTTCTAGCAGGTGTTTCATTAGTGTGACTGGATAAGGCTTCTTTGTCAGAGCAACAGTCAATGCTTCTCTTTATATATAGGAATAAGGCTCCCTCTACAGATCAACTCTGAAAATTAAAGGGGATAAAAAGCCTTTAAAACTTTAAACCATGTATAATTTTCTTACAACTTACATACCAGTATGATTTAGAACAAATGGAATGTTTATGTTTTTGTGTGTGTATACTGTATATATTTTTTTCTAAAATACATTTTGCACTTCCTTCCATGTTTTATTGAACTATAACACAGCACCCAGGTATTGCAGGCAAAACAATCCTATTGGGTTTATTTAATGTTGAAATGATTTTTTTTCAACCACAAGATACTTTATTTATTCTAATATATATGACAAAACTATGTACCTCCAAAACATTTTCATTCCAGTGTTAAGGCCCATAACACACAGGAAGTATTTTCCACATGACAAACCATTGGTTATACATTTCCATACAGTATAGAATATGCAAAACACCACATCAATGTCTTACCTTTTAACTTTGTCATAATTTTCCAGTTTATAGTCTCCTTGTTGAGTCAACTGTTTGGTGTCGGCCAGCTGAAGGGCTAATCTCTGGCATCTTATCTCCATTTCAGAGTGACATTTCCTTTCCTCTTCATAATGCTACATAATAAATTAATTTTAATAACAAGAACACATGTTCAGACCTGTTCCTACTATTAAAAAAAATAACTGACAACGCATTTAGTTACTGCAGACCTTTTTTTCGGCTTAAATTTTTTTTTTTTACTGAAAATTCACAGTTTTGAAAATAAGGAATATATTTCAGTGCTTTTTTGTTGATAGACATTAACATCAGAAGGTATTACTTGGTAAAACCATGCAAGCACACCACCAGCATAATTATATTTTCCCAGTGGAGGCAACAGTTTGATCACAGTCTTTGTATAATGGTATCATGTCAGAACAGCCATAGATAATCCTACCCATACGAATAAACATGCTCAAGACTCCACATGCTGAATAGCCTTTATGCAAATTTAAATGTTAAATATAAATAAGGTATGTTTTCCTTCAAACTGGAGTTATCGCGTTTGTGTTCCTGCAGCTGCTGAAAACAAGTCAAGAAATTCCACTGCACAGGCTTGCTGGGTAGGACTAGAATTTTAAATTCTATCATCCTATTACTTTAAATATGAGGTTTTATTTCATGTGGAGCATGCATTACATTGGGATAAAATAATAGTTTCCAGTGGCGTCCCTCTGAGCTTGTACAAACGCAGCATGCACTGCCCTGGCTTGTGTGTGTAGCATTATTTCATAAACTCAATAAAGGAGGAGAAAAAAAAACAAAATACAAAAACCACATGAATCACTAATATATTAGATTTTTGCTCATCCTTTGACCAAACAAATAACATCCGAGTGTACACAGAATTGCTCTTGATCTCTAATATTTGGCACAACTTTACAGAAATGGAAAAAGTTATACAATTTAACCAGAAGACATCTTCACAAATGGACTGCACTGCAATATTAGACTCATGAAGGGATTCATATACAAGAGCTCATGTGTAGAGTGTGACATTATGGGGCAGATTTATCAAAAGTTGAAGTGAATTTTCGAATGAAAAAACTTCGAATTTCGAAGTAATTTTTGGGTACTTCGACCATTGAATAGGCCAAATTCGACTTTGTCTTTGATTCGAATTGAAAACCCTTGAAAACTCGACCACTTAAAAAATCAAGAACTGTCTCTTTAAAAAATTTTGACATTTGGCCACGTTAAACCTGCCGAATTGCTGTTTAGCCTATGGGGGACTTTCTAGAAACTATCGGAGGCTTTTGGGCAAGGTTTGAGAAGTCAAAGTTTTTTTTTTTGAAAAATCCTTAGAATCGTCCGATTTGAAGGGTTAAATCGTTTGATTGTACTTCGATCGAATACGACCGTTTTCGCTGTAAAAAATACTTCAACTGTTGAAGTACTTAATTTCGCTGTTTTTTTACTTCGAAATTCAATCCTTGATAAATATGCCCCTTTATGTAGCAACAAAGCAAGTTGTCAGGTTTTAAGGTAGAGTGGAGGTGGCTTTTGGCCTGTGCCACCAGCATTTTAAGGGTTTTTCTGGGAAAAAGACAGAAAAAAATTCAGGACACGTTATATTGTACTGGTAAGGGATCAGATATATGGAAACCAGTTAATCAGAAGGCTCTGAATTACAGGAAGGCAATATCTCATAGACTCAATTTTAATCAAATAACTCAAAGTTTTAAAATGATTTCCTTTTTGATTGTACAGGTATGGGATCTGTTATTCAAATGCTCGGGACCTGGGGTTTTCCAGTTACTAATCCCGTAATTTGGATCATCATACCTTAAATCATGTAAATATTAAATAAACCCAATAAGCTGGTTATGCTTCCAATAAGGATTAATTATATCTTAGTTTGGATCAAGTACAAGGTATTGTTTTATTATTACAGGGAAAAAAGAAAAGACATTTCAAAAATCTGAATTATTTGGATCAAATGGAATCTATGAGATACTGGTTTCCGGATAAAGGATTTCATACCTGTAATAATAAAACAGTACCTGGTACTCGTTACCCACTAAGATACAAGTCATCCTTATTGTAGACAAAACAATCCTATTGGGTTTATTTCATGTTTAAATGTTTTAGTTTTTTTTTTTACCAGACTTAAGGTATGGAGATTCAAATTATAGAAAGATCCCTTAGCTGGAAAATGCCAGGTCGCAATCATTTTGGATTACATGTTCCATACCTGTATAACAATTTTTGTTTACTTTTAAGGCAAACTAAACCCAAAAAAATGAACATGGGTAGAAAGGATGTCTTATATTTACTACATGTACTGCACCAGCCTAAAAGTTCAGCATCTTTGTAATAGTAATGATTCAGGCCTTCATAATGGTTTCCCATCTTGCATAGGAGTATCAGTGACACTACACATGCTCAGAGCCGCTGAGAAGCTTAGGCGTTGTCGCAAATCATCAAGCTGATAATGAGGTTTGTCATATAAGATGCCATAAGGCTGATTACTAAATTCTGAAGCTAATTGCCCTGGTTTCGAGGTTGACATCTAAATGAATTACTGATCAACCCTTGTATCATGACTTTTGTATTTTTTTTTTTTCCACAAATGTTTTTATTGGTTTTCAATGTGTACGAAGAATTTTTACAGTAAACAAAAGAAAGAAAAGACTTTTGTATTTTATAAATACAGTAGTTATACTTTTTGCATTGTCCCCACTCCCCTAACTCTGGTTAATGGTGCAATAAAATCTATATTAATCACTATTCTTTTTAGATACGTGTGTCATGTGATGTTGCCACATGTATTGTCTGTTCAGTAGCTGAGGTTTAGTGAATAGTATTCCACTGTAGTGGAAGAAGGTCAATCAAATACACACACCTCACTCATTGCTATTACAAATATGGGAACTCTTGCCCAGATTACTTGGGACCTGGGGGTTTCCAGATTTTATTACAGAGAAAAAGGGGCCTGTGACAGATCCTTCGTATAATGCGGAGCTTTCTGGATAACAGGTTTCCAGATAACTTACTTGTTTATTACACACACAAAAAACATTTTGCCAATTGCTGTGGCTGCCTGGGGCTGGTATAAAAAAAAAAACACAATATACAACATTTCAGCCCTAATTCTTTTGTTAAGCTTTAGTTCTCCTTTAAAGGAGAAGGAAAGTCTGTTTGCACTTTGGGGTGCCAAATGTTAGGCACCCCCAAGTGAATGTGTTTACTTACCTGAAATCCCGGGCCGGTGCTCCTATCAGCAGAAAACTGCACTGGCCCTGGGTTATTCCAGTGAGTATCACAGAGCGATCCTCTTCCGGCTTCTTCTTTCTTCAAATTTCCCAGGGGAGACGCATAGGCAGTAAAATGAAATAGCCGACATTTTAGTTAAAGTTCGGCTTTTCACTCTAATGCACATGTGCAGCGCACGAAGAAAGAAGAAGCTGGAAGAGGTGCTCACTGGAATAACCACGGACCAGTGCAGTTTTCTGCTGATAGGAGCGCTGGCCTGAGATTTCAGGTAAGTAAACACATTCCTAACATTTGGCACCCCCAAGTGCAGCTTTCTGCTGATAGGAGCACCAGTCTGGGGTTTCATATAAGTAATTACATTCACTTGGGGGTGCCTAACATTTGGCACCCCCCAAGTGCAAACAGACTTTCCTTCTCCTTTAAAATTAAACCGCTTTAGAATTAAATGCTATTGAAGCAGCACTTCGCTGATCCTAAGTTACTTTTGTTCTTATTTAAGTAGGGAATTGCCAATAATACAAAATGTTTTTAATGACACGGGTTGCTCATATTTGCACAAGTGTCTGAAAGTGAACATCCCCTTTAAATTCTCTTTTCTGTATTCTCTTCAACTAATGGTTCACTACTGAAATAATTGTTACAGATACTTTTAAATTACCCTAAAATCCCAGATTTGTGTTAACCATCCTAAAAACTTACATCAGTACCCTTTGTTAGCTTAAATTTTTGTCAATTTACCAATACCAGTCATCTTTACTCTTTTTCTTGCAAATTCCAAATTTCACTGTGCTTTTCTTATAATGACTAAACCAATTGCATACATTCTTACTGGTTACTGTTGTGCATAGATGAAGAAAACTGTACCCCTGTCATAGTCCTTAGCTGCTTTTTATAGTCATTCGGCTCTTCCAACAGTTTTTCATTTTTCCCCTCAAGGTCATTTGATTTATACTTTAGTGGCTGAAGCACTTTATAGAAATGACTCTGGTATGGTAGATAATAAAAGCAGGAAAAAAAATAGATAAACACGGTTAACATTTTTCTATGCAGTTTTAAAGAAAGACTGCAGGCTACACAGAAGCATTAGCTGATGCATTGTTCCCTATTATATTAAGTGCAGCCGTTTAGCAGGGGCGCATAGCGCATATTGCAAATGTTACTTTTAATTAAAAAAAATCAATATAATGTAACATTGCTCTGAACAGGTAAAAACTGAATTTGTTTCAGAGGTTCTACTCTAGAAAGAAACTATGTAGTCAAGGGGCTACCATTCAAGATCTAATAAAGCTGTAGGGTCACAGCAGAATGTCATATTTCATACAGCCACTTTTTACAGCAATAACAGTTTATTTAGGGGTAAGAATGTACTATTCAGAAATGATTGTCTGTGGCATATTATCTCGGAGTATTTCAGATCAGTCAGATGATACTTGTACACCTCAATTTTCATATAAGGCCACAGATTCTTAGAAGCCAGGGTTTTGACTTTTTTTGTTGAATAAAGAATGGACGGCATTCAGCAGTGATGTATTCACAAAGGGTGGGCAATGCAGAGCACACAATTTAGTGCTTATAGATTTATTATGGGTCAAACTGGGGAATCAAGCTACAGATGATAATAATAACAATGAACAAGTTGCTACAGCTTAGAAAATAAATCTAAAACCACATATAATGCTTTAGCAAACGGGAACTGTTGTTACCAAAGGTTGATAAATGTTTATATAATGATACAGGTTAATTGTGCTTTTTCTTAATGATGTTCAATGTGTAGGGAGCATATACATGTAAGCCCTCAAATTAACAAGCACTTGAATTGGGTTCAAATGCTATATATGTGCCCTTAACTGGCATTACCCCGCTGTTTCAAATAAAGGATTTATTTTAGTTTGCTTTTTTTTTAACAAAACAAGTTTGAACTTTCTACATACTTTAATCACTATAAATTCCTTTCAATTATTACTGGGACACAAGCTCCATCATGTGGATAAATAGCATATTACAGGCATTGCATTTAGGACTTCTTACACTAATTCAAACCAACTAACTTTGCCCAGGTGTCTGAATTCCTACATAAACACTACTGGAACCAAACACTAAAATCTGCATATGGCTTAAAACCATACTAGAGGGAATATAGTTACACATACAGATAAAATCTATAAATTGCCATTAAAGCGGATTCTAAATGAAGTATATTTTACTTCGTAGTAAATACCCTGCTACAAGAAGTGATATATCTCCTGCTTTCTTTCCATCTAAAGCCTCTTTCATCTCGACAACATTTCCACACAGTAAAAATGTGCCAAAGGCTTGCCATTATTAAAGGAACAGTAACATCAAAAAATAAAAGTGTTTTAAAGTAATGAAAATATAATGCAGTGTTTCCCTGCACTGGTAAAACTGCTGTGTTTGCTTCAGAAACGCTACTATTGTTTATATAAATAAGCTGCTGTGTAGCAATGGGGGCAGCCATTCAAAGGAGAAAAGGCTCAGGTTACACATCAGATAGCAGATAAACTCTGTCTGTCTAATGATGTTATCTTTTCTCCATTAGTTAACCTGTGCCATATAGCCGTTTTTCAATTTCCGCCATTGCTCCCCGGCAGCTTGTTTATATGACCTATAGTAGTGTTTCTGAAACAAACACATCAGTTTTACCTGTGCAGGGCAACACTACATGATATTTTCATTACTTTAAAACACTTAATTTTTAGGTGTTACTGTTCCTTTAAGCATAAAATCATATTAGCAATAATAAAATGCATGACATATATTTATTTACTCACCATTGACCCATTAAATAGTTCAGCTGTTGCTACTTGCCCCAATAAATGGTGTTAACATTTGTGGCAGCACCAATGCACCCCACCAGACTTGTGGTGCATGTACTGAAGCAAAGGGACCCTAACAAGTTGCATAAATAGGTGCTACTGACTGTGATTTGCCATTTGGATGCTAAATAGTGTCCACCTTGGTGTATAGCATACAAACTGCAATATTCCCAACAAAGTGTTTGCTGAAGGTTAAATTAGAATTCTGGAGAAAATGTTGCATTGTGAGTAAAAATGATTTTTAAAAAAAATGCCAATTTGCTTACAAAAATATAAGCCACTTGAAATGAGGATGATTAAGTAAAAATACCAGCACCTTTCGTAAGAAATGCACACAATCATTTGTTAAAAAACATGCAATATCTGCCTCAAATCTTTCTTCAGATAGTATATTCCAGAACATACTATTATGATTTGTACTGTAGATATAGTTTAATCGGGAATATCAGGATAGGCCTATGGTACCTATCAGAACAGAAGGAAATGTTGCAAAATAGAACCTAGTATTCGTATTGTATATGTTTGTGCAATACATTTGCAAGTGAAATAGAACCGCATTTCAACAGGCGAAGGAAGAAGAATGCTAGAAAGCATGACATGGGTGCAGAGATGTCTTACAGACACATAGATGCGCTTTATCTTCCTTGTTCTCCAAAATCAGTATAGAATTCTATAAAACAAACAAACTTGTACATGGTAGTGGTGGTTTAGGCTGATCTTTCTCTTGTAGCTTAGAATAGGCAATTATTATGATAGGCAATGCTGTATTGAGGGTGGGAGGGGGGAAACACATAGGCATACACCTTGCTGCCCACTACTTGTCCTTTAACTTGCACTCCATTCAAACACACAAGATGGGGAGGGGTTGCTGACACAGGTTGCAACACTCTAAGTACTCTTGAACTTCTGTCAGGGTCTTGGTAAATTACTCCTTATCTCATTGAAGGTGGGAGTCTAGTCTTTGCAGCAAACCAAGATAAAGATATTCATCCTGTATAATTAAACTCACTTTTAAACCTTACTACAACAGTACACCATTGATAAGATCAACTTATTATATAAATAATGGAGAATGCCTGGAAAGCAGTGCTATGCAGCAGATATGTTTTCTGAAGTATGCCACTACATATTTCAGGCCCAACCCCCTTTTCCAAGTGAATGCAACCTAAATTCTAAAAGTAAAGGGAAAATACACTCCTTGGCTTATGTAGAATAGGTGCATAAACATGATCTGTACTTCCAGAAATAAATATAAATGCATTTGTTTTTGACACAAACATACCTAATTCTACAAATTGTGGCTGACGAGAGGATGACTCTGGAAAGAGTTAACTAACTGAAGGCTGCAGAACCAGACAATATTCCTGGCAGAGTGCTAAGAGAATGTGCAGATCAGCTGGCAGATGTTTTCACTGACATCTCCCTAATCACCTCCACTGTCCCGAAGTGCTTCAAAACCACCACCATTGTCCCCATGCCGAAGAAGTCATCAGTGTCCAGTGTCACCCCAATCATCATGAAGTGTTTTGAGAAGCTTGTCAAGAAACACATCAAAACCCTGCTGCCACCAGCACTGGACTTTAGGAAGACTAGGGGGGGGAATTCACAAAAGTGTCGGGAACGAAAAAATGTCTTTAAAATGTCGTAGAAAGTGTCGTAGCAACAGCTGACAAATTCACAGAGCATTTCTCCGCCAATTTTCCGACATGTACGACACTTTTGAATTAGTGTCGTTAAAAGTGGGCGTGGTTTTTTCGGCGCCACTTTTCCCGACATTTTGAAGAATTACTTGTAAACTCATTTTTTTTACCGACAATTTTTCAGACACTTTAGGCTCTCCAAAATGAAAATGTCTGTCAAATTGTCTTTTGAAAAGTCTTGGTAAATGTCGTTTGTACGATGAAAAGATATACGACATTTTAGAAAATTGACAGACTTACGAGACATTCAGAGATGGTAACATCTGCCTTTGTGAATTTGCCGTTCATACGACATTTTACAAATTTGTCGACCACTTCTGGTTTACTTATTTTACCGACACTTTTGTGAATTCCCCCCTAGGAGTGACCACCTGCCCCTGTACATTGATAGCTCTAATGTGGAGATCGTCAAAAGCACCAAATTCCTTGGTGTCCACCTGGCGGAGAACCTCACCTGGTCCCACAACACCAGCTACTTAGCCAAGAAAGCCAAACAGCGCCTCTGCTGAGCTGAGGAAATCCCATCTCCCACCATTCATACTCAAAACCTTCTACAGAGGGACTATCGAGAGCATCCTGAGCAGCTGCATCACTGTCTGGGCTGGGAACGGCACTGTCATGGAGCGCAAGACCCTACTGAGGATAATGAAGACAGCAGAGAAGATCAAAGGTGTCTCTCTTCCTTCCATCACGGACATTTACACTACCCACTACATCCGTAAAGCCACCAGCATTGTGGCTGATCCAACACACCCCTCACACTCACTTTTCACATTCTTACCATCTGGAAAAAGGTACTGAAGCATAAGGACCCTCACTACCAGACTGTGTAACAGTTTCTTCCCCCAAGCCATAAGGCTCCTGAATACTCAGGGACTGGACAGATCTCTCTCACTCACACACACATACTCCATCTGACCTTACTATATACTACAACGTTACACAGCCACTGTACGCCATCTCTATGAGCACATCTGCACTTTATCATGTTCTTTATCATGTTCTTACTACTATTATATCACAATGATACACCCATCATGTCTGACGTTCATCATTATTTACTTTTATTTTGCTGAGTGTGTACTGTCTTGTCCTGTCCCTGCACTATGCTGCCCTGTCTTGCAGGAGTTGCATATTTTTGCACTTGCACTTTTTGTCTGTTGTCCAGTACATCTATGTTGTGTGTAGTACCATGGTCCTAGAGGAACGTTGTTTTGTTTCACTGAGTACTGTACAAACGTATATGGATGAAATGACAATAAACTCACTCTTGATCTCTTGATCTCTCTTGATCTCTTGAAATTGAAAGAAAACCATGAAAACTCACACAAGCAATCTCCCAACACCCCTTGGACACATAGGAGTTTATTTGTCCTTATATTGTGCCATTGTTAAGTGATTGATACTCAAAAAGGGGATCTATTTTATATACTGTATATTGAACTTTGTTAAACATCTTTGCGAGACTATGACTGTGCACATGCTCAGTGTGGTCTGGGCTGCTTAGGGATCGTCATAAACAAAGCTGCTTGAGTTCTGCATGGCTGCGAAGTAAGGCGGGGGCTCCCCCTGCTGTTATAAGTATGATTGTTTCCCTGCTCAGCAGTTAGGGACCATCTGACAATTCCTATCCTCAGCGGTAAATGAAGGGAGAATTTCACTGCATACAGTCAGGTTTCTTATAACAACGGTACACATATTTTAATTAAAGTATATTGGAGATAGGTTTGTTTTTCATTAAAGGGATACTGTCATGGGAAAAAAAATCAAAATGAATAAGTTAATAGTGCTACTCCAGTAGAATTCTGCGCTGAAATCCATTTCTCAAAAGAGCAAACAGATTTTTTTATATTCAATTTTGAAATCTGACATGGGGCTAGACATATTGTCAATTTCCCAGCTGCCCCAAGTCATGTGACTTGTGCTCTGATAAACTTCAATCACTCTTTACTGCTGTACTGCAAGTTGGAGTGATATCACCCCCCTCCCTTTTCTCCCCCCAGCAGCCAAACAAAAGAACAATGGGAAGGTAACCAGATAACAGCTCCCTTACACAAGATAACAGCTGCCTGGTAGATCTAAGAACAACACTCAATAGTAAAATCCCATGTCTCACTGAGACACATTCAGTTATATTGAGAAGGAAAAACAGCAGCCTGCCAGAAAGCATTTCTCTCCTTAAGTGCAGGCACAAGTCACATGACTGGGGGCAGCTGGGAAATTGACAAAATGTCTAGCCCCATGTCAGATTTCAAAATTGAATATAAAAAAATCTGTTTGCTCTTTTGAGAAATGGATTTCAGTGCAGAATTCTGCTGGAGTAGCACTATTAACTGATGTGTTTTGAAAAAAAAAACATGTTTTCCGATGACAGGATCCCTTTAAAGAAAGTAAAAATGGGATTTAATTTTTTTGCCTTTATATGCCCTTTAAATGGGAAGTATACAAAGGAAATAAGGTCAGAAGACATGATTATTTATTTAAAACACATGTACAGCTCCCCTTCTGCTCCTGCAATGCTCACCACTTCTGCTGCTTCTCAGTCTACTGCTCTTTCACAGTACAGCTGCATAGAAGCCCCCTCCTGCTCCACTGCAAGGCACAGCTTTCTTCCTCCCCTGCTCACAGCTTGCCATTTTTGCATGGAGGGTCACCTTTCCTTTGCCTGTCTTCTCCACTAGGGCTCACTTTTGCCTGGAGAGTCACATTTCCCTCCCTCTCACTGCTGCTGCTGTCGCGGGCTTTCTCTTCCTGCTTCACTGATCAGCTGGATATGAACATGAGGAAAAGTTTCAGGAGCCATAAATCACTAAGTAAGGGGTTGGATGTCGAGAAACCTAGGCCGGCAGAACGCTCCATTATTTGTGTTTCAAGCCTCGTTCTTGTGTTGACCTTTCAGGGAAGTCCGATCAACCAATCTGTGCCTGTTTTGTGCACGTGGGTTCTACGCAAGCGCAGCGGGCGCACTGTGATAGAAGCGTGGAAGGAAGAATTATTTTGGAGTGATCTGGTTCTCTGAGGTTGGAGAGCACCTACCGCAAATCAGCATTTTAGTAAGTCTCAAATTAAATCTAATTAACCTTGTTGTAGATTGGTTGCACTGCTGCTTAATAAGCTCAGGAGCTTGTACGTGTTGTATTGTGACCCAATGAGAGCTCGTGTGATGAATACAGGCTGCTACATGATGTTTGTGTCATCTGTTTGTCACAATATCTAATATCAGCTTTCTGAGTGTGGGCAAAGGGTTACGTATATTTAGAAACATGATTCTACCCACTATTCTACCCACTATGGAATGACCCTTTCCTTGCAAACTTCAGGTCCCAAACCATCTGGATAGTGTATGTTATATCTACATGCTGTTACTGTCAATTCATTCCATTTGGGCTGCTGCCAAAGACTGGAGAATATCACCAAGGGGTCTTTTTTATAGAACCTCCTTAAAGGAGTATCATTTAGGGAGTGATATTCTGAGACAAGTTGCAATTGTTATATAATATGGGGCTTTTGAGTTATTTAGCTTCTTATTCAGCAGCTCTTCAGTTTGCAGTGCCATCTATCTAGTTGCTAGGGCCCAAATTATCCTAACAACCATACATTGATTTGAATAAGAGACTGGAATATGAATAGAGGGGCCGAATAGAAGAGTAATAAAAAGTAGCAATGACAATAATTTTGTTGCCTTGTGGAACATTTGTTTTAGATAAAGTCAGTGACCCCCCATTTGAAAGGTGTAAAGCATCAGAAAAAGAAGGCATATCATTAATAAACTATAAAACAAAAGACCACTTGAAAAGTTGCTTCGAATTGGGCATTCTATAACATATGCATAGTTCATTTAAGGGTCTGGCCACACTGGTAGATTCGGGGAGTTTAGTCGCCAGGCGACAATTCTCCTCTTCTTCGTGGCGACTAATCTCCCGATCTGCCTTCCCTTGCCTTCCGCCAGCTAAAATGAAAATCGCCTGGGGGCAGGCACTCTGAGCGCTTCGTTTTCCGAAGTCACCCGTAATTGCCTCACGAGGAAACTTTGGGCGACTTCGGAAAACAAAGCGTTCAGAGTGTCTGCCCCCAGGCGATTTTTATTTTAGCCGGCGGAAGGCAGATCGGGGAGATTAGTTGCCGCGAAGAAGAGATTTGTCGCCTGGCGACTAATCTCCCCAAATCTACCCGTGTGGCCAGACCCTAAAGGTGAACTACCCTTTTAATCCTTGAAATGTGTAAACTGATTTTAGCTGAACAGTATAATTTTAATTGCCCGTACAGTTATTATTTTGTTTGTGTCTTTTATAGAACCTACCCCATTGTTTTCCTTCATGTTCTGCATCTGCTGTATAATGTTTTTGGGCTCTTATCAATAATGATTGTGTATTGATGATAAATGTAACTTTTATTAAACCTTTCTTCAAAGCCTTTGCTTGTTGTGCCTGAAAGAAACAATATGTTGAAGTCAAAAACGTTTATGAAGAAAACCCGTTCTGGAGGCATTTTAAAGATCGTCAGAGAACATTATCTGCGAGATGATATCACCTGTGGTTGCAAAGGATGTGACCAGTGCCAGCAGGAGAAACCAGTCTTGGAACGTGAGCCCATATTAGAGAGCTCACTTTGCACACCACCACACTACTTGTTGCCAGACACCAATGTACTGCTCCATCAGGTATAAGTAGCTGTGCAATTGTGTACTGACTTCTTGTAAGACTTAAAGCACAAGTTTAGCTGTCTTTGTTTTAAAAGAAACTTCATAGCTATTAAAATTCTTTTAATTTTCAGATATTTAGTTCCCTTTAAGGAACTTTTCAAGTGACATCATTCTTTTTTTTCCTATATTAATTAGCCCTCTACTTTTGCACCTGAAAACCAAAAGTTAGTTATTGCTGCTGTTTATTTCATGTTTTGCTTATCTTTCACTTCAGAACCTCCCATAGTAATCTGTCATTATCACTTTCCAACTGCCACCTGGTTACTTGAGTAATTAAGCCCTACCATCCAGATACAACCTCTGAAGACTATGAAAAGCTGTCACAAAGAAGACCCACTCTGGCAGAATCGCACTGAAAAGAAACAATATGCTGAAATTAAAATTAATTAATTGCAGATAAATATTATTTGATAGTCCCATTCATACTTACAGACTGTTTTGTTACTCTGCTAGGTTATAGTTAATCATGGTTCACCACTGACCAGTCATACAGTAATATAACTAATTTAAATGAAGTGTAGTAATAAAAAGAACAAATCAAGTGGCAAAAAAAGGAAAACCGGTTTGTTTGAATTTTTTTGCAGTGTTTTAACATTTGTTGTTTTTATTTTTAGATTGATATCCTCGAGGACCCTATCATTAAAAATCTGATTATACTGCAAACTGTTCTACAGGAAGTAAGGAGTCGCAGTGCTCCAGTTCACAAAAGAGTTAAAGATCTTTTGCACAATCCTGACAAGTGTTTCTATACCTTCACCAATGAGCATCATAGGTAAAACATCACTTCATGTCAATTAATAACTTGGGGACTTTTGCCGTAGCCAGTTTAGAGTCACTAGTTGCAGGTAAGATTCAGGCATCCCATTCACCAGACATGGATCAGTAAGGAGAAATCGCACACAGCAGTATGTGTTTATGAACCTTTGTGACTGATGCACAAAAAAGGTAATTATTTAAGTTCGCAATGGGACTGCTGATCTGTCCCTAGTGTCACTTATATTTAAAGGTCTTTAACACTTTTTTGTTTGGTGTTTTACAAGGTTTTTGTTTGTGGCAGAGCCTTGTACTGATAACATTTGTTAATGAGACGGTTTATTAATTTCCATTGTATTCAAGTCACAAAGCAAGGGAAAGCAGCAAGTAACAAGCAGGAAAAAATTACCTAATCATATCCCACTAAGTTCCTATTCATTTTGCATTATATATAAACGATTTACTTGTTATTTAGGTCTAAAGCTGCCTTTGTCAGTGACCTGTTATTTGTCTTTGATTGACAGAGAAACTTACATAGAACAGGAGCAAGGAGAAAATGCAAATGACCGCAATGATCGAGCCATTCGAACCGCAACTAAATGGTACAATAAGCACTTAAAAAAATCTCCAAGTATGGCCAATACCCAGGTGATTTTAATAACAAATGACAGACGAAACAAAGAGAAAGCAGTGGAAGAAGGAATTGTGGCATATACATGTAAGCTGAAATCTGTTCTCTATTGGGCTTAAAATCTATTTGCAGCTGTTGGCACATTAACATTGTTGTTGTTTTATCCATTTTCAATTGTCCATTTTATTTCCATATCTTCTGTTAATTTCAGGTGAAGAATACATTAAAAGCTTGACTGCCAACCCAGAACTCGTTGACCGACTTGCCTGCGTAACTGATGAACAGGTAGAATTTACATCAACCAAAAATATGTGCATTGTAACTGATTCAATGCCAAGCAAATTACCCCTTTATATGGTATACCCCTGTAAGGATTCTACATCATATCTTAGTCTTAGTTGTACTGAAACCTTTAAAGTGTATTTATAATTTATGTAATTGCATAATAAAAGTAAATTCTAAGTGGTTTTAGAGGTATTTGTAATTGCAATTGAAAGCAGTTTTTTTTTGTATCACTCTCTGGTTCTGATTATTGAAACAGTGTAATGGGAATTGGGTCTCCAATGTTTGTTAGCTTTAATCAGCTGGTTTGCAACATTGTTTCAGGAGTCAGACCAGAAGTACGCGGTTACATTCACAAATATCTTTAAAACACTTGCAATCTTTAAGCTTTAAAATCACTGAAGTTTTTAAAATTCCTGTATATTGGAAATAATTACATTTTCATTCACTACACAAAGATGGTAAATGGGTGTATGTTTTTATGTTCATGTCATAGACGTATTATGGATAATGTAATTACATTCAGTGGAACTAGCAACGTGTAGACAAATCATTAAATATATTTGCAGGCACCAGAAAAGATTTTAAATCCTGCAATAAAATATATGAATTGTAATTTAAAAAATTTCTTGAATGGGCAGTCTAGCCCCTTTTCAAGCATGAGGTTAGTTCTTGAGCTAAACAGGGCTGAATATGATCTCTTGTATTTATAGAATGAAGTAGAAAGTGGACGGATTATTTTTACGGAACATCTTCCTTTGTCAAAGTTGCAACAAGGCATAAAGTCTGGTGCATACCTACAAGGAACTTTCCGTGCAAGTAGAGACAACTACCTGGAGGCCACGGTATGGGTTCATGGGGATTCAGCAGAGAACAAAGAGGTAGGTACTAAGAAGACATTCAAATGAAAGGGCCTTTAGAGAATTGCATTTGCTATTTCTGAGAGGGATACTGAGAAAATACTATAATTTATCTGGGTACGCATAATGCTGAAAACCGACAAGGCAAGGTAAAATCTCTGTTTTACTGTGCTTTAGATTCATAAAATGATAAAAGATAAATGACATAAGATATGTTGTACTTTTGTTTTGGTTTGGAACCATTGCTTTTGTATGAAAGACCCTATTTTGCCATTTTTTGTTATATTATATAATAATTTTTATTAGCTTTGATCAGCCTTCTGCAACTTGGATATTAAAAGCAAATATTTGGTTGCTGGGTTACTGCACTGGGGTAAATCTGTTGAAAAGTAAAGCTTGTATGCAGATATTAAAATAAGAGAATCATCTTTTTGCATATGGAGGGAAACAATCTTACAGGGAGCATGCTCCTCAAACACATTAAACATGCATAACAATTGTATTTTTGTCTTACCCAAGATTATCCTACAAGGACTGAGGAATATAAACAGAGCCATGCATGAAGATATTGTAGCCGTGGAGTTGCTGGACAAAGAAGACTGGTCGTCTTTGTCATCTGTTGTACTGCAGGATGAAGGTGAAAATGATGATATTGAGTCTGTAGAAGAAAAAGAAAAAATGGTATGATCCTTACAGTTTCTTCTTTATTTTTCTAAAATCATATTCCTCTATTCATCACAAATGTTATTCTACAATCGTATTCATACATTACCATACAAGTCAGCACAGACATTTCTATTCAACCTTTGTCACTATCTAAACAAATTGAAAAGCTGTTGGCAAAGTGTGCAGAATTTATAAGTAAATTGGTTGAATGAATTCAGTTGGTGGTTTAGGGAATCATATTTTGTGCATACATTTTTATCTGATGTTTTGTGTTGTTAAATTGTATAAAACATCTTTGGTGTGTCATGTTAAACATTTGTGACTTGCAAGAAAACCATTTCTTTATATGAAGTATATTTTGTGATTTTTTTTTTTTTTTTTTTTTTTAATGCAGCTGACGAGTGCTGTAAATAGTGCAAAGAAACCTTCTGGAAAAGTAGTGGGAATCATAAAGAGGAACTGGAGACCATACTGCGGCATGTTGTCTAAATCACAGATTAAGGAGGTCAGTGGTTATAATGAAAACTGTAGCGTGTAAGCATGAATTTAAAAAACAAAAAACAAAGTTTAATTTGATACTGACGGCATGTTTTTGTGTAATGTTGATCACATGCAGTATACCACTCCTGATTGTATAATTGGGCAGCTATCGGTGCAAGTTATCAACATGAAGTCCCTGTATTTCTAGAATGATCAGTGACATGCTAAGCATGCTGAATTAGGTCATTGGTTAGAGGTTTTTTTTCCTTTCTCTTTCTCCCATTTTTATTTCATTGCTGGTATGAAGTCTTTAAAAATATATGTGTGTAAGTGTTGCACCTTAATCTGGCCATGCCCAGGCCTATAAAAGCTGTTGGCTCAGCCCCTGCAGACCAGGCAGATATCTTAACACCCTTTTTGTCAGAATGTGGCAATGGAATTCCCATGACATATAAATAATCTTTTCAGCACCAAGCTTTATAACTGCAGATCACCAGTAAATATGCTTCTCTAGCATATATATATAAAATAACTGAAATGCTTCTAGTAACAAATTAAAGATATTCATTTTAAATGTTTTATTCCAGTCTACTAGGCATTTATTCACACCTGCAGAAAGGAGAATACCACGAATCCGTATAGAGACAAGACAGTCGTCTACTTTAGAAGGACAAAGGATCATTGTTGCTGTTGATGGCTGGCCTAAGAATTCCAGATATCCTAATGTAAGGGACATCATTCTTCTTGTTTTAAACATCTCAAGATCTGCCTGTGTATAGTCTGTTTTACTGTAAATGATATAATCACTTGTGCAATATGTGTACATACATTAAATAGTCTTGCTAACTACTAATTACATTATGAATTAGTCAGTTTTGTTTGCTTGATGTCTTAATACCCTAAAACAGGGTTGAATGACGGGTCCACTGGGTCAGTCTGACCCCCCCCCCCAGGATGGATCTCATTATGCATTCAGGTTCACAGTCTGCTCAGCTCAAGGGCACTATACACATAAATGTCCTTATTACATAAAAACATATGGTACTCCATCAAAAGTTCAGTTCAGGATATCTGTAAAGCTCTGCTAAAATTTAAGAAAATGTATTATAGGGGCATTTTGTAAAGAGCTTGGGAACTGCTGGTGATAAAGCGACAGAAACTGAAGTGTTACTCCTGGAACATGATGTCCCGCACCAACCATTTTCCCAGACTGTTCTCAGTTTTCTTCCCAAGATGCCCTGGAACATCACTCCAGAGGTGAGTAATTGGGTGAATCTGAAGTGTTGATGTTGCATTTAGATACCTTACAGATACTAATTTCATCTTCATACCTGTTCTTTTTTTTTTTTACCGTAGTAAGTAAGCTAGCATAAGTAGCATTTATGCAGCCTTCTACCGGCTCTAAAATGGAAAATGCAATCAGAACTGTTATAGTTTATTTCACTTTTTCTTTTTTTTTCATAAATACTTAATGGCAGGTTATTTGCACATATAAAGTATTTATATTTGTTTATATTTGTTAAAGGGGTTGTTCGCCTTTGAGTTAACTTTCAATATGATGTAGAGAGTGATATTCTGAGATAATTTGCAATTGGTTTTCATTTTGTATTATTTGTGGTTTTTGAATTCTTTAGATTTTTATTCAACATCTCTCCAGTTTGCAATTTCAGCAATCTGGTAACTAGGGTCCACATTATTCTAGCAACCAAGCATTGATTTGAATAAGAGACTGGAATATGAATAGGAGAGTGCCTGAATAGAAAGATAAGTAATAAAAATCTAGTATGTGATTTACATTTGCAGGATATGAAGAACAGAATTGATCTGAGGCATCTTTATGTGTGCAGTGTAGACCCCCCAGGCTGCACTGATATTGATGATGCATTACATTGTCGAGAGTTAGAAAACGGCACTCTAGAGGTGAGGAACAATTTTCTGCATAAATTGCTACTACTGCTCTTCAGAATGAATCGCAGTTTAACAGTGTCTGTGTTTGTATCTTAAAGGTTGGAGTCCATATTGCAGATGTCAGTCATTTTATTAGGCCTGGAAATGCTCTGGACCAAGAAGCTGCTAACAGAGGAACAACTGTATATCTTTGTGATAAAGTAAGAATGACAGTGCTTTAAGCACTTTCCTTGTTCTTGTCCTTGTAAAAATAAATGTTATTGTATTAAAGGAGACTGTAGAGATATCCCTTAAATAGAACCCATTATCTCATCATAGGGATACAGATCTAATTAGCCTTAGTTCAAGAATATCTATGAGAAGTAATTGTTCACCCGCAACGTCACACTATTTGATATTTGAGCTGGACTTTGAGGAGGTTTTAGAAGAATAAGTAGACATTCTACCTATCATTCTGGACCCTCTAGCCACAGTTGGATCCCCTAGAAAGACAAACACAATTTGAGAACCACTGCCTTACAACCAGGGATTTGTAGTAGATGTATGTGGTTTTTACAGCACTGTGGAATATGTTGACCCTTTAATTGTTGGACTCCTCTATATTTTCATCCATAGACACTGTGATGTAACTAGTAACCAGAATGGATTTCCCAGAAATCATTTTTTAAAGATAAGGCATTCTGTACAAAAAACAGTCAAAGTGTGTCTTGCAAGAAAAAACACGTGGTATATAAATAACTTTTAGTTCAGTAACTACTGGCCAAAGAGCACATAATACACAGCATAACCTGCTGCCATCTTTGTTAGGATATGAATAATGATGCAGCAGCACTAAAGGCTACCTCTGCTGTTTTTGTCTCCACAATCTTCTACAAGCTGAGAAATGCCACTTAAATAAGTGGAAAACACACCACTTTTTAGATCATCCTGTTGAAAACTGATTTACCCTCTGATTTCATGCAGTCCATAATATTTGACAGTGAATAAAAGCAGGAGAGTATTCCTACGTCATGCTGTATATTAATTTATTTATAGCATCTTTTGTTCTCTCTAGAGAATTGACATGGTTCCTGAATTGCTGAGCTCAAATTTATGCTCTTTAAGGTCTAACGTTGACAGGTAAGTTATTAATTCTGTTTTACCTCAAGGGGCACATTTATAAACACTGGGCACATTTGCACCTGGGAGGTAACTTATAGCAAATAATCATTGGTTAGCACAATAAAAACAAAATTTCGATTGGTTTCCATAGGTAACTCCCCAGATGCAAATTTGCCCAGTGTCTTTAAATGAGCTCCATGTAATCAATTTATTAGTATTCAGGTATGTAGTTGGATTTTCATTAGAGTAATAACATGTATTTCACAGACAATATTAAGGCAAGTTCACTCTTTCAGTATATTGACTTATACTTGTGCATAGATTTGGAGATTTGTCAAGGGCTTCATTAAGGGTAACAAATGACCCCAGTTAGTGTCTAAAAAGTTACGTTCTAAAGTGACTTCAATGTCAGACTTCAGTCTGGCAATGCAGATTAGTAGCGCCCATATTAAAGGAGAAGTAAAGAGTGACCAAAGAAGTAGGCTAGACATGTTGTACATTATGTTTTGGGCTTCTGTACCAGCCCAAGACAATCACAGTCCTTTAGCAGTAAAGATCTGTGTGTCTGAAGATGCCCCAGTAGCTCCCCATCTTTTTTTCTGCTGATTCACTGCACATGCTCTGTGCTGCTGTCATTTACTGAGCTTAGGGAGCCTGACACAAAATATACAGTACACATAGAATAGAAATGTCACAATATAGACTGATTAGTAATTAATACAGATAATTACTACATTGCAGCACAGAAACCAGTGCAACTAACATCAGAATTTAATAATCAGCCCTGTAGCATCATCTTATATTACAGGCCAACAGCCTTTTTTCGTGTGATAATTTCTGACGACCCTTAAGCTTAGCTTCTCAACGGTTCAATCCCCAGTCAATGTATAAACTAATTGGTAGAATAGGGAGTCCCTGCCTAAAGTACAGTTTTTACAATCATATTCTTAATTTGGCAATGTTAAGGTCGATGGACTGATCCATTTTGCAAATGGAAAATGTGCTTTTATTTTTACATTCTTCTTTGTATTCGATGGATGCTTTGTAATATTTTTTTTTCCTGTTCCATTTATCAGCTGGTATTTGACAGTTAAGGTTGCTGACTCTTCTTTGCCTTTAAAAAGTTGTTAAGCTAAACCCTGCTGAGCTCTATGCATGTTTACATATATGTTTATGTCCTAGATACCACTTAAAATAGAAAATGAACACTCTGAATAAGTTTATACCAATTCATTTTTGGTGTTTAGTTCCCCTTTAACAGACCTGTAAAGAAAGAGAATCTTGGATGGAGGAGAGCTAACGACTGTTACTTTGTTTCAATAGTACTCATAGTAAGAATCCGTGCATAAAATAGAAAAGGACAGACATTCTGCTTTCACTGGCAATTATGTTAAAAATAACTTTAACTTGAAAATGTTTAATGGAAGATTTGGGGGTTATTTATTAAAGGCCGAATGCTAAAAACTCGAAGATAAAAATTTGTTATTTTTTTTTCCATAAAATCCGAATTTTTTGTGTTTTTTTTCGAGATTTATAATACCCCGAGGATGCAAAAAGTCTGAATCCGAAAATCTTCCATCGCTGACCTGCTGAGGCTGTATATATGCCAATGGGAGAGGTTGCTATCTTATTTTGGAAGTTTCTGTGGTCTGCGCTGGAATTAGCCCAAAAAGCCAACTATTTCAGGCTTTTCAGGCAAAAAAACATAAAATTCCAACTTTTCTGGAAAAAGCCCAAAAAAATAAGATTTTGGAAGAAACTCCAAAAAAAAATTACAATTCTTGTTTTCACTCGATTGTATTAAGTTTTTCCCTGATTGGATTAATTCGAGCATTTTTAATAAAAAGGGTTAAATCGTGGAATTTTAGTTTGGTCTGACTTTTTTTAAATAAAATATCAGAAAAATTCGGATTTTGATAAATACACCCCTTAATTTACATTTCCTTTCATTATGAAAATGTGGGTTTAATTCCCTTTTAGATAAAGACTAAAATAATACAATTGTTTTTCTGTGCTTTAGATTGGCTTTTTCCTGTATTTGGGAAATGGATGAAAATGCTAACATTTTGAAAACAAAGTTCACCAAAAGTGTCATCAACTCAAAAGTAAGTGCATGTTTTAGATTTCTGTCTCATCATGTTAGGGACATGTCATTGTGAGTGTGAGCACTTATTGCAATGATTTGTTTTTGAATCTGTTATTTTGTAAAGCTTTGAGGGAACTTTAGAACTTGCATTCTGGGGTTTCCATTGCCTTTAAAGGGGTTGTTCACCTTACAAACACTTTTTTTCAGTTCAGTTGTTTCCAGATTGTTCCCCCAGAAATAAAGACTTCTTTCAATTACTTTCAATTTTTAATTTTTTACAGTTTTTCCAAAATCTAAGTTTAAACACAAAAGTTAATAGGCTGCTCCAGCAGAATTCTGCACTGAAATCCATTTTTCAAAAGAGCAAACCGTTTTTTTTTTTTTATTCAATTTTGAAATCTGACATGGGGCTAGACATATTGTCAGTTTCCCAGCTGCCCCCAGACTTGTGCTCTGATAAACTTCAGTCACACTTTACTGCTGCGCTGCAAGTTGGAGTGATATCACCCCTCCCCCCAGCAGTCTAACAAAAGAACAATGGGAAGGTAACCAGATAACAGCTCCCTAACACAAGATAACAGCTCCCTGGTAGATCTAAGAACAACACTCAATAGTAAAAGCCAAGTCCCACTGAGACTGATTCATTTACATTAAGTAGGAGAAATAACAGCCTGCCAGAAAGTAGTTCCATCCCAAAGTGCAGGCACAAGTCACATGACCAGGGGCAGCTGGGAAACTGACAAAATGTCTAGCCCCATGTCAGATTTCAAAATTGAATATTAAAAAAAATCTGTTTGTTCTTTTGAGATTTGGATTTCAGTGCAGAGATCTGCTGGAGTAGCACTATTAACTGATGCGTTTTGAAAAAAAACATGTTTTCCCATGACAGTATCCCTTTAAAGTTTAATGTCCCTGTCTCTGGTGTTTGAGTCTGGCAGCTCAGAAATTTAGTAGCAGAATCTAAACTGTTACAATTTTGCAACATTTAGTTGATACATTTTTTAGCAGCATCCCTGGAGTATTAGTATTGTATTACTATTGTATCAATTCTAACAGCTGCCTTTAATGAAACTCAGGGATTCTGCTCAGCAGATACAAAGATAAGAAATGTAACAAATAAATGTTGGACTAGAACGTTTTCTGTTCTCTTAAAGGCTTCCCTGACGTATGCAGAAGCACAGATGAGAATTGACTCACCAACTATGAATGATGAGATCACTCAGAGTCTTCGCTTTCTAAATAAATTGGCTAAGATTTTGAAGAAACAGCGAATAAATAACGGGTGAGTATTAAGATATATATGAAACTTCTAAGATAAAGCTGTACTGGCTGTAAGAAAATTAGAAATGACTAACAAGGTACTAATGACTAACGAACAACATGTGGAGACTTTAACATTAATCCTTAGTCATGCATGATGTTACTATCTAGGTCAGTCCTGTCGCTTTAAAGATAAAAACTGTCAGAAAGTAAAAATATTTATAAATATAAATTGCTTGTATTCTCCACAGTGCTTTAACACTCTCTTCACCTGAAGTTCGATTCCACATGGACAGTGAAACCCATGATCCCATAGACCTGCAAACTAAGGAACTGAAGTAAGTTGAATTAAAGTTTGTATTACCATTAGTTCTGCTGCTTCTTTAGCATCTGTGTAATCCCTTACAAAATAGATGAAACCTATATAATTGTACTCTGTTGTATTACTGTAATAGATTGTAGATATTATTCATTTTAAACCTTAAATAAAAATGAATATATACAGATATGGGAACTGTTATGCAGACCTGGGGTTTTCCGGATAATGGATATTTCAATAATTTGGATCTTCATGCCTTAAATCTACTAGAAAATCATGTAAACATTAAATAAACCCAATAGGCTGGTTCTGCTTCCAATAAGGATTAATTATATCTTAGTTGGGATCAAGTACAAGGTACTGTTTTATTATTACAGAGAAAAAGGAAATAATTTTTAAAAAATATGGATTATTTGGATAAAATGGAGTCTATGGGAGATGGCCTTTCTGTAATTCAGAGCATTCTGGATAATGGGTTTCTGGACAGATTCCATACCTGTATTAAAGACTGACAAAGGTTAGTTCTTGGACAGTGTTTTATCACAAGGGACATACTAATGGTTCATAAATCTGCTCCTGTGTATCATTTGAATCTGTGTTACTATTGGTGTTAAGCCTCTGTTCACGGATACCTCTTATGCCAGTGCTAAAAGGGGTTGGAACCTGTTATCCAGAATGCTCAGGACGCTGAGTTTGTCGGATAAGGATTTCAGTAATTTGGATCTCCGTACCTTAAGTCTAATTAATGTTGTTTTGCCTCCAATAAGGATTAATTCCATCTTAGCTGCTTTGTTATTAGAGAGCAAAAGGAAATACTTTTTAAAATGAAGTCTATAGGAGATGGCCTTCCAGTAATTTGGAGTTTTCTGGATAACTGGTTTCTGGATAATGGATCCCATACCTGTTTATATAAACCATGATGATATTATTTGTGCTGAAGGACTGCCACTGTGCAAACACTTTATAAATAAACCTTTCTTGGGTGTAAATCCTTTTGTCTAAACATGTTCCTAACCATATTCACCATTCTTAGGGAAACCAATTCCATGGTTGAAGAGTTTATGTTGTTGGCCAATATTTCTGTGGCACAGAAGATTTTCGATGAGTTCTCAGAATATGCTCTGCTCCGCAAACACCCGTCTCCTCCTCCTGCTAACTATGATATTCTGGTGAAAGCTGCCCAATCAAAGGTATTTTTCCTACGGGTACAAACCCTTTCACTGGCTATTTTCCACCTTGCTGAGCTGCCCCCACACAAACAAACATGCACCCTGGCAGTCATTGTATGCACGAGAAATGCATTTCCATGACTTCCAGCTACAATTTACATTGTCCATTGAGCTGTAAGCTATTTATTTAAAGCTACATTTTCCAAACCTGTTGGAATGTTGTCTAGCTCAGATACTAGACAGATAATGCTCTATATCTTCACTCTTTTACATTGGAGACTGAGACTTGTAGAAGTGATATCGGGTATTTGAATCCTTAATTAAATAAGAGTACATCACTGCTGCCAAAAATAAGAGTTAAAATGTGTTTAAGCACTCCCATAGTCATTTTCTTATTTGGTTTACATAATTATAAGGATAATAGTATTATGATGTCAGAAGTATGGCTTAAGGGCCATTTTGCTGTATACAACTGAAATGTTGCTAATACATTCCTTCAACTCTATTACTGTATTACAGAATCTGCATGCAGGAGAGTAATACTATATACGTACTATTTTTCTTTCTTTTTTTACTGCCTGATTGAGGTTGACATTTGCTTTATGTATTTTATTTTGCGTTGCAGAATTTGGAGATTAAAACCGACTGTGCCAAGGCTCTAGCAGATTCTTTAGATAAAGCTGAATCACAGGAATTTCCTTACTTAAACACTCTGTTAAGAATTCTGGCTACACGATGCATGATGCAGGCAGTTTATTTCTGCTCTGGAATGGATACCGATTTCCATCATTACGGTCTCGCATCTCCTATATACACGCACTTCACTTCTCCCATCAGAAGGTATTGTGTTTATGGCAACTGTAGATTTCTCCTTTATATTTACAGCAGAGTATATCACAGAGTGTGTATGCCAAAACGTGCATATACAGGGGCCAGCGCTAGGCATATTTTGGATAGCAATATGGTGTCTTTACATATTTTTATATTCCCTTTTTCTCCTAGTCAGCTTGGGGGACACAGGGGCAGTGGGGTATAGCTGGTACCACTAGGAGGCAGGATACAACAATAAGAAAGAAACTGGCTCCTCCTCCACTGGCTATACCCCCAGCAGGCGGAGCTTAGCTTCAGTTTGAGTTGTGTCCTCAGGAGGTTAGGACGTGTTTTCTACCTGACAGGAGCAGAACACCAAGTCAGCTAAGCTGACACCATGGGGAAGGACAGGCCTTTTACACTGAGTAAAAGCCCTCATTGTCATCCCCCTACGAGGGAAACGGTCTCCGGTTTCTAGCAAAGTCAAAGCATTCATGTATAGACAGGTAGAGTGCCATTGAAATTATCTTATAAAAGCAAATAGTCTCCGCACTCCAGTTCTTGCGACGGTCTAGACTAGGTATAGATCACTGACAGATATGCCTAAAATACAAGGGTTAAATCCTCTATGCGTAGGAAATTATACATTGTATATTTTTGTCCTTAGGTATGCAGATGTTATAGTACACAGACTTCTTGCTGTAGCCGTGGGAGCAGACTGCACCTACCCAGATCTTACAGACAAACACAAAATAGCAGATATCTGCAAAAATATCAACTTCCGGCATAAAATGGCTCAGTATTCACAAAGGGCATCTGTTGCTTTTCACACTCAGGTGGGTGATGTGTCTGCAAAATGTAGACTCTGGTGGTACCAAACCTTAATAAAGTCACAAAAGAAGTTATTTATTTTTAAAAGGTAAATATGAATTGAAAACAAGAGAATTGTGTGGTAGTGCTACAATAAACACCATTGCGGTTTTCTGTTATAAGCAGCTTATTGCTAAATGCTTAACTGTGACGTTCATCGCTCTATCCCTGAGATCCCTCATTAGCAAATGGGACGCTAGTGGGGCATAGAAAAGAACCACACTGGCACACGAGACTTGTGTCTGCAGGGTAAGCCCTTGCCAAAGGTCTCGCACAAGTCTCCTGTCTGTCTCTGGTGTTTGAGTTTGGCAGCTCAGTACGGTTCTAATTTTGCAACATTTAGTTGATACATTTCTCAGCAGCATCTCTGGAGTATTAGCAACTATTTTATCAATTCTAACAGCTGCTAACTTAGGGATTTTGCTCAGCAGGGACAAAGATAAGAAATGTATCAACTAAATGTATCAGTTTAGAACAGTTTACAGGGTCGGCTACCCCCCCCCCCCCAGAATTGCTTCAGAAGGTGAAAAATTACACTTTAATATTAGCAAAACAGTCACACATAGAAAATAGAAAGTCATTGGAAAAAGTCTTTATTTCTGGTGATTTATCTGAAAACAACTAGATGTTTGAAGCTATACTGCATCAGTTAATATTGCTGCTCCAACAGAATTCTGCACTGAAATCTATTTCTCAAAAGAGCAAACAGATTTTTTATATGTAATTTTGAAATCTGATATGGGGCTAGACATATTGTCAGATTCCTAGCTGCCCCCAGTCATGTGACTTGTGCTCTGATAAACTTCAGTCACTCTTTACTGCTGTATTGGAAGTTGGAGTGATATCGCCCCCCTCCCTTTTCCCCCCCAGAAGCCTAACAGAACAATGGGAAGGTAACCAGATAGCAGCTCCCTAACACAAGATAACAGCTGCCTGGCAGATCTAAGAACAGCACTCAATAGTAAAAATCCAGGTCCCACTGCGACACATTCAGTTACATTGAGTAGGAGAATTAACAGTCTGTGAGAAAGCAGTTCCATCCTAAAGTGCTGGCTCTTTCTGAAAGCACATGACCAGGCAAAATGACCTGAGATGGCTGCCTACACACCAATATTACAACTAAAAAAAAATACACTTGTTGGTTCAGGAATTACATTTTATATTGTAGAGTGAAGTATTTGCAATGTAAACCGTGTAATTTAGAAATAAAAACGACATCATAAAAATCATGAGAGAATCCCTTTAAAGGAAAACTATACCCCCCAAACAATGTAGGTCTCTATTAAAAGATACTGAGTAAAACAGCTCATGTGTAAAACCCTGCTTTCATGTAAATGAACCATTATCATAATAATATACTTTTTTAGTAGTATGTGCCATTGGGTAATCATAAATAGAAAATTGCCATTTTAAAAAATAAGGGCCACCCCCTGAGATCGTAAGATTCACTGTGCACACATAAAACCACATGTAAGGTCACATGAGCCAATTAACAGACAGAGTTCTGTCTTTTGCTTCCTCACTTCTTCCTGTTACAGTTAGTGTTGTAGTATTTCTGGTCAGGTGATCTCTGAGGCAGCACAGATAGAGTCACGAAATGGTGGTTCAAGGCAAGAGATGTAAAAGGGCAATATTTATGTAAATATATATTCCAGTTTGGTAAAATTCTTTAATATGTCATTCAATTTGATATAAACTATCTGTTGCTTAAGTATTTATTTTGAGGGTATAGTTTTCCTTTAACATCTCCATATTTTGCTTTCGACAGTTGTTCTTCAAAAACAAAGGAATGGTAAATGAAGAGGGCTTTATTCTCTTTGTGCGAAAAAATGCAATTGTGGTTCTAATTCCCAAATTTGGCTTGGAAGGAACCGTCTTCTTTGAAGAAAAGAACAAGAAAAAAGTGAATATAGTTTACAATGATGAGGTGAGGTCCAGATAATTTCATGTTCTCTGCCTGTAGCTTATTGATTCAAATGGGCGAGGGATAGTACCATATGGCTTCTTATCTGATATACGCAAATAATGTGAAATATTAATATCATTTTGTACATTTTTCTTTAAGGTGCCCTTTTTGAAAGTAGAAAATACAACTTTTCACATGTTTGATAAAGTAAAAGTAAAAATCTCATTGGATGCGTCCAACATCCAGCATCAGAAGATCCGCATGGCTCTCGCTGAACCCGAGGTCAGTCACATTTAATTGCTCTATAATAATCATATGAATTAAAATAGGTCTTCTGTGCTCCTCTGCAAACAGCTACAACCAGGAAGTGCTACACGAGGTTAGAATCCTTTATAGTCAGTAACAATTTGGCTTCATTTTTTTTTTTTTGCAGATCCCTGGAGTCACATCACATGAGGATAATGTAAGAAACACAAATGGGGAACCAGTACCCAAGAAGAGTAAATCGGAAGACTAGTCTGTTAGCAGATTCTCCTTTTTTTTTTTAGTTTTCACCAATCTTTTAAAATGTTTTATATTTGCATTTTACAGCATAATGGGTATGACGTATAACTATAGAAAAGTGCTAATATTGTCTTGAGGATTTTTCTTTTAGTCTTATCTGATCCAGCAAGTTGTCATAGAAGTATTATGTGAATCAGTGCAAATTTTGTATTGTGGGAATGATGCAATTTGTTACCATAGTAAAAATCCTTTAGACAAAAAAACAAAAAACTTGTCCATTCATTGTTTCAGAACATAATAGCCTGAGCGTATAGCCTTTAAATACAGTTCACTGTAGCCAATTCTGGAGTTGAACTTCATGGACTTTTTTTTCTCCAAGCCAAATGAACTATGTATAAGGTATTATAGATTAACATTATACATACATTAACAGACATTGCAACCAGATGGTGGGGGATATACAGTTTTTAGGGTATCCAGAGCCTCTCTTGTTATTTCAAAATGGCTGATGTTTATGGGGAAACATAGTGCCTAAGGCTAGGGCCAGACAACGTGGATCACAGGATGAGAATCCGCTCCTTCTCTGCTGCTCTGTGCCTACACCCATAATACATTGCCTCGGCATGGGTGCAGACAGATGCGGCAGATTTTGGTGCTGAAATTGACATGTTTGCGCCTGTGAGCTGAAGCAGTGCATTTGAGTGCAGGCACATTGAGAGCAGAGGAGCGGATTTTTTGCATCGTCTGGCCTTAGCCTAACAGTGAAGTGTCTTTGTCTTTGTATATACTATGCTCTGGGTGCTGACATCACATCAGTTGAAATGCAGTATACTGGTTGTACTGTTTAATCACTTGTACAGCTACAAATCCCATGCTGCAAAGTCTTTATTCACACTTGGGGCAGCAGATGTAGGTATAAGTGCCAGTTAGATTTTACTGGTGACACTGTTCCTTAAAAGACTGTTAAGCTCCCCATAGACGCAAAGATTTCTCTTGCCGAATGACAGATTTTAGGGAAGCCCGACCAATCCTTCGAAATTATCGTGCGGTTAGTGGGATTCGAACGATCGTACATCTTAAGATTTTTTTGGCCGACATCTGTAAGGAAATTGATCGGCCAGGTCAAAAAATCTTTGTCAGTCCCAGTGCAATGTATCTATGTTTGCAGGCAGCTCCCCTTTGTTTTCCTGGCAAATTGGTCTTTTTAGTTGATGGAAAATTCGTACGATCGTTCCGAAAAGATCGTGGTCTCACGATCAGGATCTGATCTTTTAAAAATCTCATCTATGGCCAGCTTTAGTCTCATATATTAGTAAGGCTAAAAGGCACTTTAGATTGGGCTCTCACATGAGCACAGCAGTGACGGCTATAACAGTCCTTGTTGCACTTGTAGTCATTTGTTGCTGGTATATGCATAAAGACTAATAATGCAACGAATGGTATTTCTTTAGCAGATGTTGGTAAAACAACAATGGAGAATGCTGAAAGCTTATAATGCTTGAAAGTGGACCTGTCATCCAGACAAAAGGCTGTATAATAAGTCCTTTTCAAATTAAACATAAAAAACAATTTCTATTTTTCATTAAAGCATTCATAGCTGTTGTACACTCGTTTAAATATCTCTGCTGTCAATTGAATATTGCCTGCCCCTCCTCTATGCCTTAGGCATAGAGGAGGGGCAGACAATTACTTTCACTTGCCATTCAGCGCTTCCTAGATGTCACAGCTCTTCTCACATTCCCCCGTTCTCTTTACTATTTAATTGTGTAGCCAGGACATGGGGATGGACATGAACTCCCCCATTCTGGTGCAAGATTCTGAGATGATACAAGGCTTGCCTTTATAACCGTGTCCACAAAATGGCTCCTGCCTGCTTGCTATAATTATGAGCTCCCAGACTGAAGGAAACAAGATTCAAATAATTTATACAGTGTAATTAAAGTTAATTTTGCTGATAAACATGATAAAATAGGATTTGAATTTTTTTTTTGGGTGACAGGGTCCCCATTAAAGTGCAGCTTAAATATTGGTTACAAAATTATCGGGACAATATTGGTAATTTGCTATATTGTAAATGGTTTTCTGAAGTCATGTATCTACTGTAGCCCTGTAAGGAATTATGAATTGAAGAAAGTTATAGTAATGTAAATAGTTCGGAGGGCATTTCCTCATGACCTTACCCAAAACAGCTGCACCTTGTATCAATGAGGTAAAATCCATTCCTGCAATATAACCAGTGCCTAAAAGAAAAACCTCCTTAACATAGCATGCTGCATGGGGAAAATCATTGCGATACCTCCATGTATTACCGTATATACTCGAGTATCAGCCGAGTTTTTCAGCACCCAAAATGTGCTGAAAAATCTACCTCGGCTTATACTTGAGTCAGTATAAAAAAAAATCCTCTGGTGGATGATATACCGGTATTAAGAAGACAGCTGCCTTACCGGTAAATTTGCAGAGAACTACCGGTATTAGGTACTTTGAATCTCAGCGAGAGGGGAGGAGGCGCCGCCATGAGTGATGCATGCTCGGAAAGAAAGCAACATGGGGGAGCAGCTTGGGGCTCAGCATGCACTTCCATGATCCCATAGAGTGTGAAAGTCTGAGGTAACCACTCTCCCTTCCGTCCGTCCCTCCCTCCGCCCGCGTCACCACCAACACTGCCGCCACATCCCGGGGAAGATGTGAGGGGCTGGCAGTAGGCGAGAAAGCAAGGAAATTGCAGGCTCCCAGTATCGGGGAGGATGGACGGAAACTACCTGACCCCCACCTTTACTGACCCGCTGGCTCCTGTGTTCCCTGCGGCCTGGGCCTACGAACGGAGTGCCGCCGCGATCAAACCTAGGTATGAGCGGGCGTACAGCAAAGTCCTACGACTGGGGCCTTTTCTTGCTAAACAAGCTCACAGTACAGGGAGCGGCTTAAAGGAGTGCGGCGGTAGCAACAACCAGTACAGGCCGTGGATCCTCACTTGCAGGCCCGAGCAACCCTCCAGGCGTTCCCTGTCACCCGACCCGGGCGTGTGTGACCCTCCAGTTATTGTTGCACTTGTACCTGCTTCCCTGTGTTGTGCAGAAATGAGATTCAGAGGCTAGTGTTAAAAGAAATCCGTTTATGTACCGTACATAAATACTGTGCAAATCACATGTACTACATTCAAGGTGCTTGGCCCTTCTGGATCCAATATATTTATGTTGCAGCTACAATAATTTGCATGGAGTATATTAGCAGAGTTTCATAAAAACCTTGATTTGTTTATTTTGGTTTACGGTAATTGATGTCAAGCTCAGGGCAAAGGCACTACATCCACTGCTTTCTGCCTCCTCTGTGCCTTGCCATTATTGTGTGGGGAGTGTGAGTGTATATACATATGTGTGTGTCTGTGTATGATGGTGTGGGTAGAGAGTGTGTCTGTGTATATAGTATATGTGTGGGGAGATTGTGTGTATAGTACGGTGTGTGTGTGTGTGATTAGGCTTATACTTGAGTCAATAAGTTTTCCCAGGTTTTTTTGGTAAAATTAGGTACCTCGGCTTATACTCGAGTATATACGGTAGCTTTTTCTCCCTAGTTTTCTGAAACCATTCTTGTAACTATCTCCTTAATTTTTTACCAATGTGTTCAAAGAGTGCTGGGGCTTCCCTCTTCTACCACACATACAATCTTAGAGATGCAGACACCAGAAATTAAACCCTTTTTTTTTTTTAAAAAAAAAAGGTTGAGTTTGTGAGATTTTTTCTAAACAACTCAAATGTTAGTTTCTTTATGAAAAAACTCAAATGTAAAAAAAACTTGATTTAATGCAATGGGGGGAAAAACTCAAATATCTCAAATTTATAGGCTTATTGCTGTTTCCATATGACGGATTCCATACTTGTATCACTTTATCACCATTCCAACAACTGTAGATTAACCTTTCTAATAGCTAGTAATGAACGGGAAAAAGTTTTGTTTTGCGCAACGACTGCATTACTTCATTTTATCCTTCCCCTTTACTTCCAACCAAAGGGATCTGAGCCATCCCACTGCCTATATAAGGACATACACATAAGTGTATTGTTTATTCATTTTAATGTAGGATACAAAGTACCTAGATATATGTTGGTGGTCGGATTTATTATTAGTTGCTATAGTGCAGTAGTAGAAACCATTACCAGGCGACCAGAGGTAATGTCAAAAATTCCAGAAATTGGCAACACGGGAGCTGTTTTTTTTTTTTTATAAAAAAAGCAGTTGTAGCCTAGTGGATAGGAGGTTCTCTAACAATGTAGCGCATGTGTTTAGCAGTACACGGAGTGAAAAATGCATGTGATTTTGCCCTCCTAAAGCAGAAACAAGGTGCCACGAAAAAAAAATATCTATAGGCTCTAATGTAGTTTGCAACAGAAATGATCCAGGTTTCGCAAATTTTTCAACAAAGAGAAACAGAACAGATTAGCTCATTGCTACTAATAGCTGAACCCCCTGTTACTACAATCTGTATTGCTTTTCTAATATCACCTTGTACTAGTGCCACTGCCCATGGGGTCCTCAGAGTCAACATGCGCCATTCATTCCAAAACCCAGCTGTCCTCTCCAACCTTTTCACTCATAGTTCAGAGAACTAACTCCAACTCCACCCCTCTGTGCTTGCTCAGTAGTTTGAGTACTGCAACATATTACCTTAGTGCTAATTACTTTAAATAGCTTGGTGTGCAACAACATTATTTCTGACCCACTGAAATATCATTTTATCAATTGAGTCCTGGAAGAGTTGTATAGTAATATTTGGCCAATACATTAAAGTGGAGGCTTTACAATTCATGCAAACACTAGCGGAAACCATCTTAACTTCTGTTAAGTGGGTGTTGGTTTTATAGTTTTCTTATTAGGCTGAACAGAAGAACAGTAGAGACCAGTGAATTCAGAAACACAATTTACATGTCTACATTAGTTAATTCGTTTTAGCCAATGGTACAGACTCGCACCTATGTTTAATAATCCAATGAAAACTGTTCACAATAAAGCTGGCCATAGACGCAAAGATCCAATAAAACAAATCCTCGATTCGTATGATTTTCAGACCGTGTGTGGAGTCCCAACATTTTTCGTCCGGCGGAGATCGGTCGTTTGGTCGATCGGACAGGTTAAAAGATTTCTGTCAGCTGCGGGTAATATCTCTGCATGTATTGTCGATAGTACGATTTTCAGTAGGAGACTGTCACTAGCTTTTGTCTGACATAACTTTCGTACGATTACTCTCAGGGGCAGAACATCGGCTGATCTGTTCTTTTCTACTTTATTTGATCTGAGTGGTTAATGGCAGGTCGGGAGATGGGGAAGTCCGATCGTTCGAGGATTTTAGTTCCAGCTTTAGTATCATCATGAAGAGTACTGGAGATTACTTTACTATCCTAACATTGTAGCTGCATTTTAATGTGACTCAGTCCAGAAGATGATACCCAGCCCATAACTTCTATGTAATGCCTCAAGCTCCAGCTGTAGCCCCTATTGTGCCCTAAACGGTTATGGAGAGCCTTGTGGGATTTGTGGGAAATGTTGCTGTGATTGTGCATTGATACAGTAAATGTGGCTAGAGGAGCGCTGTACAAGGTTTGATATAGAACAATAAACAGAATTATTATAAAAAGTAATTTTATTTTCAGAGCTTTTTTTTTTTTCTTAATGTCTGTTAAAAATAAACCCAGTGTACTCTTCCATTGACAGCTAAATGATGGATCTTTTATTGGCAAGTGAAGTACCTCCACTTTCCATCCTTTTGAGCACCTCTCATCTCCTTTTATCAAAAACAAAACCCCATTTGGAAATGTAAAACAGGTCAGTAGACAAAACGTTGAGTGGCATCTGAAGGCTACATTAACACAGAAATGTTTTTTCTTTAATAATTCTACATGTGAAAAGGTTTGCTCAAGTTAAACTGGACATAGTTTCATTATAAATATATGGCTCAGGTTATCACACCCACTAACTGTACAGAACATCTGTATTCAAGTAAGTCATCATTTTCTCCCAAATGGACTATGCAGTGATCAATTACCATTTATTTCAAAGCTGCTAAAAGGCACATAAAATAGGGTTTTTAGGACAACAGTTCTCTTGCTTGTAATTCCAAGGGTCTGTGATGCACAAATGGAACTGGATATAGTACAGAACTGCTTGAGTAACCAATCACAGTGAAGCTCAGGGGAGGTCATGGGTAGACATTCCACTGCTACCATATTATTCTGATCCCATCCCCGTCTGTAGACACCACAGGGACAACCATTGTGTACATGTCAACGAATAAATACAACACAACATAAGAAAATGCTTAAAACAAATCTATACATACAAATGTCTCATTTAAACCTGATTTTCTTTTTAACCAATCAGTAAATGTTATTTTAGAGCAAAACAATGCAAGCTTAGTGTAAGGACCATAATATCTTGTTTTTTAAACCTGGACACAGAGGCAGTTCACATTTCTACATATTATCCACACAAAGGATATTATTCAAACTGGCCCTTAGCAAATCTGCCACCATTGTAGATACACTACCTGAGGTTCCCCGAGGAGAGCATTGCAAAAGGCTGTGAAATCAACATTGAGACAGACTAACATGAATACAAAGCTATCTACACAATCAGCTGGAACTCATACATTTATAAATTACACTGCTGACCCTATTTTCACAGTAAAAACCAGTACAATTTGCATTGTCTTTAATTGGTATTCACAGTCCTCTTTAAAATAAACACGGTGCGTAGGATTTGTAGCTACTGCAGGAAATGTGACAAGGACTTCAATGTTCTTGGTGGACTTTGGACTGGTCCTAAAGAAGAGAGGAACAAAATGATTACAGGGAGAATATGGGGAACAAATATTTTCTACTGCATTTACAAATTTATTTACCACCACCAAAAAAAATGGTACTCCGTGTATATGGGAATGTTGCTAAGCATCACATTATATGTTTTAATTTTTTTTTTGGGGGGGGGGAAGGGGGGTAGGACATCCTTTAACCACACAATATTCATCTCAAGGGTGTAAAGTTGACAGCAGGGTGGTTTGACATCGGAGAGGCATGGGATATGCATTAAATTGCAACAATAGTTGTGAGTCCCTCCAAAAACAGTCAAGATTATTATAAAAATGCAAGATTATTTATTAGGACATAGTAGAAACGGCCTAACGCGTTTCGTGCCTGTTTCGCGCGTTTCATACGATATTTGATGCGTGTATGGTGGGAAAAGAGCCGACCGATATCGACAGAAGACTTGAATATCAGTCGGCTCATCGATCGGGCTGGACGGAAAATTTTGGTCGGGTGCCTTTGAAGCACCCAAACATCGGCCATTGTTAGTGCTGAATCGTCAGATACAAATAGAATTTGTTTCTACCTGTATATCTGCCGATTCAGCTCTACACGTGTGTATTGAAAGAAACAATCTTTCTTGGAAAGATCTTTTCCAAGAAAGATCGTAATTGTTACATCTATGGCCACCTTTACTGATAGGCCTATGAGTAGGTTCCCTGACAGGCACAAAATGCATTTGGCTGTTTTCCATTATGTCCTAATAAATAATTCAGCATTTTTTAATAATCTTGTGAGGAACTCACAACTGTTGCTGCAATTTAGTGGATATGCACCTGTGGACTGGGGTGAACTGTGAGTCTATCCCTCCCCCCCACTTTAAAAAAGGTTTTGCTTGCATGCATAAATTATTGCAAACTTTTTGATTGTGGTAGTGCACATACTGGCTCCTGGCACTTGTTCTTTCTGTTTTTGTTACTATGGAATATGCATTGCCTTGGGTTCATGGAGTATATTCAGAATCTGAAATCTGCCTCTTACCTCAGGCGGATTCCATTTAAATGATGGGATGCATTGCCATATTTGGGCATTAAAAATGAAAAAAAACATATAAAAAGAAACTGCTTGGCAATGTGAGCTAGAAGCATCTAAGCCGCCTGAGTAGGCAACAAATGGTATTCAGGCAGCCTCTGGAATATAAATGGTAATATTTACAGTTGCATGTGATCTACTTCGCATGTAAACAACCTGGTTTCAGGCACAGGGGAGCTAGCGGAGTACATTACTCAAAAAGTTCCAAAGGGAAATCACTTCAGCCTAAAAGATTCTTTGTATTATGTATATATATGTATGTATTATATCCTTCGGGAAAACACGCTGAGGCAGTTCGGGGAGATTGTCGCTCAGAAGATGAGGCGATTAGTCGCCAGGCGACAAAATCTCCCCGAATCTCCTCGTGTGAACTAACCCTAAGAGGGTTAAATACTACATGCGGAACCATTTTTATTTAATCTGTTAATAGCTCGATCACTAGTGAGCTTCCATGTCCCAAAGTTTACAGAATACCGGGCAAGTATATTTTGGGATTTTTGCGTGGGCAGCTGAAATTATGGAGATTCTGGTTCCAACAGCCAATTTTTACAATCTATGGATGAAATTTCCTGGTCAAGAAAATAAATGGAATACTTAAAGCATCTCATATTAGCAGACTGCCATATTATCACCCTCTTGCCAGCCCAGCCCGAACTTCACTGCCCTGTGTATCAACCCCACTAGTGAATTTGTAAGCACCAGCCCCAATTTATTTCCATGTTCCTTATGCCTGCACAATCCCCTCAGTGTCATCAGAGATGGTCAGATATCAATCAGTGAAATGTGGAAGGTTGGGCTCTGCACTTACTTTTCAAACCGGGCATCAATGTAATGATTTGTTTTTAATGAGTTGGGTGTGTGCCCAGGCCCAACCTGATATATATTTTACTTCACTCTCAATATAAAGGGCATTAAGCATATACAGAATGTTAATAGTCTCAAAAAATGGGCATGTTTAACTTACCTTTACCTTGAAATGCTGGCATTTATTCTGAATGTCAGAAATATGGGCATCGTTCTCTTTGTACGTACTCTCTGTTCCAATCCCATCCATAATGCAAGACCCACAGGTTTGTGTAGTGTAACCACTGTCCACCTGAGTTGGCATTATATCAAAATGTTATCATATATCAACCATCAGCCTCAACATTTCTGTTCACACGTATTTAACAAAATCACAGAAACCACTAGATCAACTGGTAAAGATTAGCGCTCATATTATGAAGTACAATATAAAGGAAAATTAAAACAGCAGAACAGGCAGGTCATAGTCCTAATGCATTCTTTAAAGTGATTGATCCTTTAGGGTTAAAACCACTGGATTTGAGACACTAGTGCAAAGAACTGAAGGAAAAGGAAATGACTAATCTCACCTGAATGCTGCTGTTCTCACATGGAATAACACTGCTTTCAGCTAGAGGAGACATACACATGTGAGAACTTTCTCCACTAAATGTGAAGCCGGTCATAAAGCTGGTCATTGGAATATTTTCTGTAGCCACGGTTTCCTTAGGCCACGAATGGTCGTCTTCAGCTTCCACAGGTTCCACCATTTCTATGGTGTCATTGTCTTTCAGATCCTCGGACTGTGAATACTCCTGCTGCATGTAAACAGTGGGTGAAACAATAGGTTCCCCTCCCATCATTATGTGGCCATCAGGTACAATATTTTCTAGTTCATGAAGCCGACTTGAAATATCAACTTCAGGTGACTCAATGCTTGAAGGGGGAGAGTTTTCTTTGCCATCATTATGATGTTCAAGGGCAAATGGTATCTGAAACAAAGATGTCCGATACTGTGCATTTCCTCTACATGATCTTGATTTGATTTGAAAAATACTTTTTATTGGAGAGCACCCTTCAATGCAAGGGCTCCGGGTACAAGCATTAACCATTGACATTGAAGCCGAAAGTGTTTCAGGGGAAGGAAAGATTAACCTTTTCTGTTCTGTAGATAAAGATGAATACAATCAGTAGGCAAAGGCACAGAGGGAAAGAAAACATCAAAACACATTTATTACAATATTCTTAAATTTCTTAATAATTGGGCAGTACAAATGATATCCATTATTTATAAAGCTCCAAAATATGGTAATGCCATTGCCACAGAGTCCTAAGCAATCAATTATTTTTTGACCAATTTACATGGACATTACCTTGCATTATCGGATATGGACACAACAGTATTTTACTATGATAAGCCCACTGTTGACACTGCACCTAATCAAAATACTATTTGTTTCCTCCATCTGGAGTAAGGGAAGGGTCACCAATGTTGTAAAAGGTTTGAAGGCCCTGGGCACACAGAGTGTAGGCTCTGTAGGCTCCACTGTTCTCTGCCTGGGTTATGTAGGCAGGAGGAGAAAAGCAGATATGATCTTTGCAGCAGCTCAAGTGTATCTCCATTGGAAAAACTACAGCTTGCCTGACTGCAGGGACATGGTGTGGAGATCGGCCTGAATATGTCTGCATTTTTTTTTCTTTGGGCCAATTTTCACTCCATGTAGCTGCACTCTTGTCACTGAACTACTGAAGAGAGCAGATCCTCTTTTCTCCACCTGCCTATACAACTCAAATGAAGAGCAGCTGAGCAAACACAGTGTGCCCATGCCCAAGGCCTATTACAATGCATTAGCTGAAACATCTGCCCTACATTTATTTTCAATCTTGTTATCAAATGGTTTTATAAAACAAAGAATGAATTAACTAGGGATGCACCGAATCCTGTATTCAGTTTGGAATTCGGGCAGGAGTCGGCCTTTTTCAGCAGGATTCGGCCAAATCCTTGTGCCTGGCTGAACCGAATCCGACTTTGCATATGTAAATTAGGGGCAGGAAGGGAAATCGCATGACTTTTTGTCTCAAAACAAGGAAGTAAAATAATGTTTTTCCACTTTTTCCTTTCCCGTCCCCAATTTGCATATGCAAATTTGGATTTGGTTCGGTATTCAGCCCGAATCTTTCACAAAGGATTCTGGAATTTGTCCCAATCCCAAAAAATTGATCAGGTGCATCCCTAGAATGAACAGCCGATATCTACCAGTGTATAGGGAACATTGTATTTTCCTGCTACCATTATTTATGGAAGCAGACTATTTTCAAAAACAAAGATAATGTTTCTTGGGTTCAGAGGAAATTTATTTTTTATTTCCAACCTCACTGCAGTCTAAATTACAGATACATGTACTATTATTATCAGAACTATAAGGCTTTAGGATAATGCTGCAAAATCAAAAAGTGCAATACCTGCATCTGGAGTTTTCCCCAGATTAATAGCAATTGGGGAAAATGTTGGAGAAGCAACACTTGCAGGTGATTTTTCTAAGAAGGTTGGACTAGTAATGCTTCCCAAACTGTATGCTCGTCTTCCACCCTGGATTGGACTTGAGGAAAATTGGCCCTGTAGTTATGATTGAAGACAAACATAGTTACATAGTTAAATTGGGTTGAAAAACGACAATCAAGTTCAACCCCTCCAAATGAAAACCCAGCATCCATACACACCCCTCCCTACTTTCACATAAATTATATATACTAACTATAGAGTTTAGTATCACAATAGGTTTTGATATTATGTCTGTCCAAAAAATCATCCAAGCCATTCTTAAAGGCATGAACTGAATCAGCCATCACAACATCACCCGGCAGTGCATTCCACAACCTCACTGTCCTGACTGTGAAGAACCACCTACGTTGCTTCAAATGAAAGTTCTTTTCTTCTAGTCTAAAGGGGTGGCCTCTGGTACGGTGATCCACTTTATGAGTAAAAAGGTCCCCTGCTATTTGTCTATAATGTCCTCTAATGTACTTGTAAAGTGTAATAATGTCCCCTCTCCAGTGTCGGACTGGGACACCAGGGGCCCACCAAAAAACCTTAGACCAGGGGCCCACTCTCAGTACGAATATTCTTGATCTCCTCAATCAACCTCTATTCTCCTAGTCTGTTCTCTTTATACTATAATCAATTATTCCATCTATTTAGCCTCTTTGTTCTAATAGGGAATGGCCATGAAATAGGCCAAAAGTTTAGCACTGACACCTGAGCCCACCAGGAGTTTTCCTGGTATCCCGGTGGACCAGTCCGACACTGCCCCTCGCATGCGCCTTTTTCCAGAGAAAACAACCCCAAACTTGACAGTCTACCCTCATAATTCAAGTCTTCCATCCCTCTAACCAATTTAGTTGCACTTAGTCTTTGCACTCTCTCCAGCTCATTTATTTCCCTCTTAAGAACTGGAGTCCAAAACTGCACTGCATACTCCAGATGAGGCCTTACCAGGGACCTATAAAGAGACATAATTATGTTTTCATCCCTTGAGTTAATGCCCTTTTATTCAAGACAGAACTTTATTTGCTTTAGTAGCCACAGAATGACATTGCCCAGAATTTGACAACTTGTTATCTACAAAAACCCCTAGATCTTTCTCATTTAAGGAAACTCCCAACACACTGCCATTTAGTGTATAACTTGCATTAATATTATTTTTGCCAACTTGCATAACCTTGCATTTATCAACATTGAACCTCATTTCCCAGTTTGCTGCCCAGTTTCCCAATTTAGACAAATCACTCTGCAAAGTGGCAGCATCCTGCATGGAACCTATAGTTCTGCACAATTTAGTATCATCTGCAAAAATAGAAACAGTACTTTCAATGCCCACCTCCAGGTCATTAATAAACAAGTTGAAAAGCAAGGGACCTAGTACAGAGCCCTGCGGTACTCCACTAACAACACTGGTCCAATTAGAAAATGTTCCATTTACCACCACTCTTTGTAGTCTATCTTTTAGCCAGTTCTCTATCCAGGTACAAATACTATGTTCCAGGCCAACATCCCTTAATTTAACCAGTAACCTTTTGTGGCACTGTATCAAATGCTTCAGCAAAGTCTAAGTAAATCACATCCACTGCCATCCCAGAATCGAGGTCCCTGCTCACCTTCTCATAAAAAGAAATTAAGTTAGTCTGCGCTTTTATTTTGTTTTCATCAACCAGCTGACCCCCCTCTGATACTAAAGGTCCCACCCCTTCCTTCATATTGACATAGGTTAATACTGAATGAACAGAGAAAATATATATTTTTTATTGCTATATTTTGAGCTAAACTCTAAACTAAGAATTTAAAGTATAAGTGAAGGAAGAAAGTGTGCATGCACATAATTACAATATTTATCGAAATATTATTAAACAAAACATTTTTACCGAACTCAGGGTTTGCGTTGGACTTCTGCATCGAACAGGAGACAGATCAATTGAGCAAAGGACACCTAGCGAAGTAGGTGGGTCATAGTATGGCCCTTCCTGAGGTGAGGATGATGGCGATGAACATTCAGATCCACTGGCACGACCATCCAAAAATAACTTTCTTCTAAGTGAGGAAGAGCAGAGATTGTCTTGAGATTGGTCTGCAGTCTCCTCTGCTCTGAAATATTCCCCTTGAAAGACAAGAAAGCATACAGTTCGTATGGCACATAAACGGTTATATACTTTGTTCCTTACACTGGAACACTCAAACTGTCTGTAATCCCATTAGACAAGACAGGCTGGAAATGTCTGAACTAAGTAGAAAGCAAAAAGCAGAGGCAGAAAAGGGTTTAGGAGAATACAATGCAAAGTTAACCCCAATTCCGGCATGGCTCCAATTTAAAAATCTCTGGGACCATTCCTGTGGAATTGCTACACCAATGCTAGTGCATAATTATGCAGATATGCAACTCTGAGGTATTTTTATGGCCCATTTAATAAAAAATGAAGTAAACAAGTAATAAGAATATTCCTATGTGGATCGTTTTGTAGTGCTGGTTGAAGTATGCATCCACTAGTTGATTGGATAATATTGTAGGTAGAAATTGAGATTGGGTCACCATCTAATATACTAGTTTGGCTAGTACTGAATGGTGTGTTTAAATGGCAATGAAACACACACCTACTGCTGCATTCTCTGCAAAAGGGGCAGTTAGGGAAAACAAGAACACTTGGAAAGCAGCAATTTATTATGAACTATATTCAGTTCTTTTAGACTTTTTTTATTATAGGCAATTATTTAGTACAAAGCATTTAAAATGTATGTAACTTTTCTGTAGGCTAATGTTGACACGACATAACATGAATTTCCCATGGATTCCCAGTTGAAATACACTGCCTTGCACAAGAATTCACCCCCCTTGGGCAAAGTCCAGACCTCAATCCAATTGAGAATCTGTCGTCATACTTGAAGATTGCTGTTCACAAGCAAAAACCATCCAACATGAAAGAACTGGAGCATTTTTGCCTTGAGGAATGGGCAAAAATCCCAGTGGCAAGATCAGACATTTATCCAAAGCGACTTGCAGCTGTAATTGCTGCAAAAGGTGGCTCTACAAAGTACTGACTTTAGGGGGGGTGAACAGTTATGCACACTGAAAATTTGTTACTTTGTCCTATTTGTGGTTTGCTTCACAATAAATATATAAAAAAAAAAACATCTTCAAAGTTTTAGGCATGTTCTGTAAATGAAATGGTGCAAACTCTCAAACAATCCATTTTAATTCCAGGTTGTGAGGCAAACATGCCAAGGGAGGTGAAGACTTTTACAAGACACTGTATATTGCTACTTTGATCAAAGTAATATATAGTATGCTGGCAGTAGGTATTTTTTTTAAGTCTAAATATCTTTCAGTCAAGATTTATAATATTTCACAGATGTATTTTAATAATGGCAGAGTAGTCAATTCCATCAGCTGCACCATGCAAGCTCAAGCATCATAGAAAAGTATTGCTTTATTACAGAGTGAGGGGAAAAGCTAAATAGCCATGTACAGTATTCCAAATGCATATCGTTACCTAATAATTACTTACCTAATATCTTTTCTAAATTAAAGTCAACTGGTATTGTCAAGTGTGTCTGGCATCCAACTGAAAAAGAAGATCATTTACAATTATCAGTCTGGTAACTGAAATGCATCAGCTACAATGACTAGTAGCAATTAATCGTAAATTGTGGGTATATTTAAAAAACCAACAGACCAGAACTTACACAGGACATTCAAATTTAAATTCCAACAAAATTGACCTACAAAACCAAACATCTTTCAGTAAACTATAAAGAGACTATAGACTATATTTATACCTGCCCTAGTCCACTTATACTTATAGATTTTATCATAAAAAAGCATTGGAGATATCAGCATGTAACTCGTATTTCTTTGCCTATGCTACAACAAACATAAGGTTCTTTTTCTCAACTATTGCTTCTACAAAACTTCCCTCAGAAGCATGACAAGGAACTACCCTTACACAAACAGCGCTAAATTTTATTTTATCTTAAATGGACTGTTTCCTTCAAATGCCGTTGTAGGAGTGGTACGGTCATCAAACCCAGGTTTGTCCAACTGGAGATTCATGGGCAGCGTGGTACAAAGGAGAACGTGATGAAATGAGTAAACTGCAAGCACCGATTTGACTCTTCTGTTATGCATACAAAGCCCTATGATGAGCGATTCCATTTTACATTTAAAAGATTTCAAATTTGTATTTATTTTAGATTCACCTGTGCTCTTTCCACTTTGTACAGCTTGAACTCTCCCTACAGGGGATTCATGAAGAAGATCGGCACCTGCAAGAAAAGAGACTATTTTTAAATCTATTTATATATATATATTTTTTTTTCACAAAACTTATATTTAGACTGCACATCTTTACCAATATTTCTCCATAAAATACTACATGAAAGGGATTAAATTTGTTCACACATTAGCCACCTTTTCATATAGATTATTCACTAACAATATGATTCATCTATATATGCCACACACAATGAACATCTGGTGAAATTACACTAGGCAAAACTTCTTAAAGGAGAGTTCAACCCTAAAGTTAAAAAATCCCCTACCCTACATAGACCCCCCTCCTTCCGCCCCACAGCCTAAGTGTTACCCTGGGCAAATGCCCCTAACATTTTACTTACCCCTCGGTGCAGATTCAGGCATCAGAGTTCACGGGGCCACCTTCTTCTCTTCGGAAATCTTCGGAATGAGACCGGCATGGCGGCGCATGCGCAGTCGGAGCAATTTTTTTTTGCGTCAATTGTGCATGCACCGAAAGTCATAAAAATTGCCGAAGCACCAGTCTCACTCCAAAGATTACTGAAGCAGCTGAAGACTCTGGGGGTCTATGTAGGGTAGAGGGGTAGGGGTTTTTTAACTTTAGGGTTGAATTCTCCTTAAAATGACCAGTGACATCAAAAAATGAAATGGTTTTAAAGTAATAAAATATAATGCAGTGTTGCCCTGCACTGGTAAATCTGCTGTGTTTGCTTCAGAAACACTACTATTGTTTATATAAATAAGCTGCTGTGTAGCCATGGGGGCAGCCATTCAAAGGAGAAAAGGCTCAAGTTACACATCAGATATGCTCTGTAGAACATAATGTTATCTGTTATCCACTATTTAATCTGTGTCGTATAGCCTTTTTTCAATTTCCGCCATTGCTACACAGCAGATTGTTTATATGAACTATAGAAGTTTTTCTGAAGCAAACATCAGTTTTACCAATGCAGGGCAACACTACATGATATTTTAATTACTTTATAACACTTTCATTTGTTGGCATTACTGTTCCTTTAACTAATGTGTGTGTGTGTGTGTGTTAATCAGAACAATTTTTCCACATACACAGGTAGAGCTTAGAGTAGTAACTAATTCCAACCAAAAATAAATAAATCCTGCACATGTCACTGATGTTTTAGAGAATTTTTGTATAAATAAGTAAATACTTAAAGAGAACGTCCCTGTAAGCTTCTTTGCATATAATAGACCTATAATGCGCATAATATTTCTGCTTCTATAAAACAAGAACATGGGTATTTACTTTCATATATAAAAGATGGGTGGGCTTACCTTATATTTAAACAGCTGTTCATGGCATAATATATAGCAACTTTTATCTCAATTAAATTGCCAAAATCCTTACCACGCACGCACACACACACAAAAAAAAAAACACAAAACTTACATTTTGTTGAATGAAAAGGAGCAGCTTGTTTTCCTTCATGTGGAGTCCATGGTGACGGAACAATCGTTCTCTTTGTAAAAAACTGAAATTGAAATACATTCATTCTGTAACATCATACGTGAAAATGCAAAACAGTTTTTCTAAAGTAGAACAGAAACTTACAAATAATAGCATACAAACCGAAACTTTACTAATTCATATCACTCTATAGAGTTGAAGAAATACTTTCATGTCAATAATACAAATATCTGTCATTCCTTTATTTTTCACTCCCATGCCAGTTTAAACATTTTAAGAAATAATTAACAAACAAGTCCAAATGCTGTAGTTGTTTCACATTAAAGAGGCTTTAATAACTGAACTTGTCTACTAAGACAGCATTAACTCTACATAAAAATGTATGAAAAACAAAACAAAAAAAGAATAAACCAAATAAAGTCTAGCCATAAAATAATTCCTTTGCATGGGATATTTAAGATAGCCAGTACTAGTTGTTTTGTTATGGAATACACAACAACAGCAGTTTATACAAATAAGCTGCTGTGTAGCTCATCTGTACCGAGGGGTAAGTAAAACATTAGGGGCGCCCGGGGGTCTATATAGGGTAGAGGGGTAGGGGTTTTTTAACTTTAGGGTTGAATTCTCCTTAAAATGACCAGTGACATCAAAAAATTAAATGGTCTAAAGTAATAAAAATACAGTATAATACAGTGTTGCCCTGCACTGGTAAAACTGCTGTGTCTGCTTCAGAAACACTACTATTGTTTATATAAATAAGATGCTGTGTAGCCATGGGGGCAGCCATTCAAAGGAGAAAAGGCTTAAAGTTACACAGCAGATAGCAAATAAGCTCTGTAGAACATAATGTTATCTGTTATCCACTATTTAACCTGTGGCATATAGCCTTTTTTTAATTCCCGCCATTGCTACACAGCAGCTTGTTTATATGAACTATAGTAGTGTTTCGGAAGCAAACAGATCAGTTTTAGCAGTGCAGGGCAACACTACAAGATATTTTCAATACTCTTAAAACACTTTTGTTTTTGGTGATACTGTTCCTTTAATTTCCCTGTTTTCACTCAGCATGTTGAAACTTAACCGTGGAAAATGCCTTCATTAAGCTTGCCAAATTAAAGACAGCAACATCACTAGACTGCATTTAAAAAGCCAGATAGCAGAACCATTTCATTGAACTTGTGTCCTTTCTGGTTGGTCAGTGTTCTTCCCATGGCGTTTTTTTGCCAGAATAATACGCAGGGGTCCGCCCCGCTTCACTTGCTGTTGAGTGTCTGGTGATTTATTTTTTTTTTGCAACTGACAGCTCCTCTTCAGCCTGCATCACTCTTGCTTTAAAGGAGAAGGAAAGGTTAAAACTAAGTAAGCCTTATCAGAAAGGTCCATATAAATACACCAGTAAACCCCCAAAGTAATGTTGCTCTGAGTCCCCTGTCAAAAGAAACACTGCATTTCTTTCCTTCTATTGTGTACTCATGGGTTTCTGTATCAGACTTCCTACCCTGGGCAAGAGCATGCTCAGTTTGTGCCTCTTCCCACCACCCCTCCCTTCTCTACTGTAATCTGAGCCAAGAGCAGGGAGAGACTCAGGCAGGAAGTGATGTCACACCATGTTAATACTGCAGCTCCTATTCTAAACAAACAGAGAGTTTCTAGAGCTTTTTACTCAGGTATGGTAAAACATTCTACAGAATAAATATAGCATTCTAGCTTGCACTATTGCAGCTAATCTATTGGCAATAAAATGCCTCCGTAGCTTTCCTTCTCCTTTAATACAAAATATTTTATAAATATATATAAAATAAAGCCTGTAGGACTGCATGGTCTGTTTTTCCCTTACCCAACAGTGCATGTGTGTCAATAGTAGTAGTGTAAAAATAAATAAATAACACCTTTGTCCAAATGTTATTTAATAAAAACTGAAGAGTAAGAAATCAGATTAACATAACAGCGATGAGGGTTTAAGTAGATATAGTCCCTCCAAGCTCTGCATGTATAGTATCTATTAGTACTATTTAAGAAAACAATTGTTATTTTTGTACCAATTTCGCTTTTCTCTGCAATAGTAAAATAGTAGTTGATGGCAATAAAATGACATAAACCATGTTTGGTGGCAAAACAACACTTGCTTTTTCTTTTAATAATTTTAGTAGCTTTATGGTGCTCCAAATTGCGAGAAGAAGCTTTATCCAGAACAAACACGCCAAATAATAGTTTCGATATGAAAAGGTTAACGTTTACAATTTGGTGGGAACAATGGTGTAACAATAAAATACACAGCCTGAGCGACATGCGTAAAGAGGAGGAAAAAAATAAGTTGCGTCTAAAGATTTGCAGCAACTAATCGAAGATGTTAATTTATATACAAGTTACCTCCTCAATGGCTTTTTGTCTCCTCTCTTCAGTTTCCTTATCTATTCTTTAGAAATGAAAAATAGCAGGATCAGTTATGCATAATTGTCCTTATTTTTGCTCACCCTCAAAGTTACTTTGAGCAATTTCTCCTCGTCATCGTAAACAATGAATGTAATCCAACTGTTATTTATTTCGAGCAATTTTGCAACAATATGGCAAGCTCATTTTTTATATTAAATCTATCCTCTATAGATGTACATTCATTCATTCATTTATGGAAAGCTATTGAAATATGCCGATGTTATATAAAGGATAATCGTAATTGTTAAAAAGGAACTTACTTTGCACGGCTTAAATACAAGGATTGCTGATGGATATCTTCTGGGTCAATCTCAACGGGGTTTATCGCTGCAAGCTGATCAATTGACCATCTAAATTGCTGGGGAGTCTAAAAAAAATGTTTTTAATTTAACTTTTTATATTGGACTTGATGGATTATTTTCCTTCCTTAAAATTAATATCCAATTGCTTAAATAAACAGAAAATCTGTAAAAAAAAAAAAAAAAAAAAAAAAAAGGCTGTTGGATCATAGATTATTTGATCAAAAATTATTACAAACTTTTCAGCCCCCAAAAAACAATTGAATTGGGCAAATAGTTATTTTTTGTCCTAGATACTTTTTAACTAAAGCAGAATAAGTAACAAACTAATGTTTACACAGAGCTATAATCTTGCTACAAGGTGGGCATGATGCCAATATACAATACTGGATAATATAAGGGGCTTGAGGCCAAAATGTATATAAAAAAAAACCAAAAAACAAACAAAACAGCTTTAACTACTGACAGAACGGCACTTGTATCAACCTGAGGACTTGTCCTGCCCACCTTTTTGACTGTAAAACAGAGCAACCGATGCCAGCCAATGTTGGCCCAGAGATTCAGAGAATATGTTAGGTTTATCAGAATCCATTTTATGTGCTTAGATAACAATAGAATAGTTATCAAGATGATTTAGTATGAAATACGGAGTTAAGATCACACACACACACGTTATTGTACATCTGAGCTTATCATGAAAAGATAAAGCTCTCATTATCAAATAAAAATCTGATAAAACAGGATGACTTTCGGCCAAACAGCAGTTGTGCAAATACAATACATGGGCCAATAATAATGCCGAATCGTCAGCTTTTATTGTTCCGTGTATGGCCCATGGATTACTAGTGCACAATGGACATCTGCTTATCTATAACGAAAATAGTCACAACAAAGGGGGGAGGTAGGGGGTTGCTTATATAAGTTCATTATTGCTAACTAAAGAACAAGGAAAGGTGAAGTTGCAGGGGGGGGCAAGGTTAGGGACCTCTCTCAGTGAATCCAGTTGCTAAAGTTTTCCTGAGCCACTGCACGTTTCTCCTAAAAATGCACTTGACAGGAAAAATTATGTAACATTTCCCCAATCTTTGTATTGCTGAACAACAGAGGTTCAGTTTGCTCTGGTGTTTTTATGGCTCCTGGTTTTCCAATTTCACTCTGCTTTTTATTTACCTAGCTCTATAGCAACTTTAAACTGCTGTTCTATGTATTGAGCCATTAATACATACATTTTCAGGCTAGTGGTCATATGAATATAGTATATCTGATTTATTTGTACCAAATGTACAACTTTGCAGTTACTATAATAAAAGTACATTAAATTACATTAATTTCACTATCATAATATTATACAAGTATTTAAGGGGTTGTTCACCTTCAAACACTTTTCCAGTTCAGTTGGTTTCCGATTGTTCACCAGAAATAAAGACTTTTTCCAGTTACTTTCTATTTGAGACCGTTTTTCTAATATTGAAGTGTAATGTTTTATTTTCCACCTTCTAAAGCAGTTTTGGGAGGGGGGGGGGTCGCCGACTATGTAACTGTTCTGAATTGATACAATTAGTTGATACATGTGTTACCTTTGTCCCTGCTGAGCAGAATTCCCGAGTTTCATTAAAGAGGAACTCCGGCTTCCGGAGGCCCACATAACAATGAAACCCCTAATATACCCATCACAGTTACCGGTTTCTTCATAAAGTATGAATAAATGACATTTTCTATGCTGCAATCCAGCTGTTTTGCAGTTCTACTCTATCTGCATAATTTGAAATCCTGACAGGGAAGCAGGGACTAAACACTGATGTTACAAATTGTAACAACTTCTCCACAGCTTACAGACAACATGCAGGAACTACATAACCCACAATGCATTGTGCTGTGATGTTCCATTCTTTATTGAAATCACATGTGCAGGGAATTGTGGGGTTTGGAGGATAAAGTCTAAGGACAGCTGGCTGTTGATACAAAGTAACAGTAGTCAGCCAGATCAGCAAAGTAGTCAAAAAGATCAGCAGAAAAGCAGGCGGCTAGGCTTAGGGAACTGTCAGAAACCATGAAAAGTCATGAAAAGTCTGCATATTTTGTAGTTTGTATATTGCAATGTTGCTTGAAATTATGTTAAAAAAAGCTATGTTTTGTAGAGTTCCCCTTTAAAGGCAATTGTTAGAATTGATACAATTGTTGCTAATATTCCACAGATACTGGTGAGAAATGTATCAACTAATTGTAGCAATTAAATGTAGCAAATTGTAACAGTTCACATCCTGCTCCTGGATCACTGAGCTGTCAGACTGAGACAGGGCCATTTAACTTTAAAGGAGACATTTTATATAACCCTCATATTCAGATATATTACTCATCCTTCCTCAAAACATGTAATGATGCAGAAAGAAAAATGTTTCGAAAGCATTTTACCTCCTAAAACTGCCATTATATCAGAGCTGCAGAAAGAGGTTTACAGGTCAGAAGCTAGGCTGAAATGAATAGTGGGAGTGTCTCTTTAATCTTCCACAGGAAGTGGTCACAACACTGACTGACAGGCGGAAATCTGTAGCAGCCAAACTCCTCCCCTCCAACCCTCTGTCCTGTGTGTCCCAGCCTGCACATAACTGTCTTATGCTGCTGCCTGATCATTCACTTATAACAATATACATAAATGTTCAACAAAAGCAACAGATGTGAAGTTTAATTAAAAATTGTAATCGTAATATGTTCTTTTATTTAAAGTACAACAGCAAATAGGCATCAGTCACAAATGTGCATGCCCAGCTGGACATGATATATTGTTATACACTATGCAACTCCCTGTCTCTATTAAATTATAAAAGTTATACAGTGTACATTAGTATTTACTGTTATGATATTCCACAACAGCAGCTGTAGGTTTGTTTTCCTGCATATTGATATATGATCAGGTGCAGGGAGTTGCAAGGGAATAAATGCAGCCGTTCTGGGACAATGTATGACCAGGTGCTGGGAGATGCGAGGGAAAATGCAGCTGTTGTGGAACAGTTTATGGTCCGGCACAGCAAGTTGCAAGGGAATAAATGCAGCTGTTATAGAACAATTTATGTTTAGGTGCAGGGAGTTGCAAGAGAATAAATGCAGTTGATGATCTGGAATTGTATAACATATAATAACAGGAGTAATCACTTACTGCAGCAGATTTTGTAGGCTTGAATACGGATGGGCTGGAAACAAATGGCTCATGCAAGCTGCAATAATCACTTGGACTCTCGAATGGATTCAAAATAGCTGCTCGGCCTGGAGTTTCCGGTGTCAATTGGGTGCACACATCACCCATGACAAATAGATGCTTGCAATTATAGTTTCCTGGAAATGTGGAATCTGCAGAAGAAAACATTTTCAACATGTGCCCTTACTAAGATACAGTCCTAGGAAGCCAAAAGTGCTACACCTGTCAAAGTTTATGTACTGTAGATCCTTTTTGTCTTATGTCTACAATAAGTTTTATAGAGGATGAATCCTTTTCCCAGAAACCCATTGGTGAACATTAACAGCCAAAGGCTGACTTTTGAGTTTTATCATCACATAATTTAGACTTTAGCAGAACCCTTAAAAATCACCAGATAACTACACCAGGCAAAGTATTCCAGCTTACTGAAGGATGGTACTGTCTCCAGCCCAGTGTAAGTGATATCACTGGCATCTAAGCTGTGTGGACATGGCTTGGGGCACTTTTACAGCAAAGGTGGTTGTGACATTCTTACTCAGCAATATGGTCACATTTCTATTGGTTATAGAAAAGTGTTAGTATTTCACACTGTGGAACACAGCTATTGCACCTACAATCATATTTAAGGGCAGATTAATCTCAATGCAAGTTTGCGAGAAAAACCCCCCCCACAGACTATGAAAAAAAATATATAGTGCTACTACTTTTCTTGAATGAAGCAACAAAATATTCCTGTGTGCATTTTCACAGAAAAAAAAGTTGCATGGCAGTAAGAATCTCATTGTCCCATTTATTTTCAATGAGGCTGAAAATCTTGTATGTTTTAATAAACTAGGAAAATAAAGTTGTCAGAGAACATTCCTATTGACTTATATAAAACCTTGATAACTTTTAGGTGCTGAATTTTTTTTCTGGACACTTTTTGTGGTTTTATTCTTTAATAAATGGCAACTATTCGAGGTGACAAAGAATATTCTTGAGTATATATATATTTTTTCACTACTTTTACTCGAATCGTGAAAAAACCCAACTCAATTTTTGATAAATACGGTTTAATGTAAACCAGATTGCTATTTGGAATGTTTGCTAAAATGTTACCCATAGCTAAGACATATTGAAAAGGTGTTCAACTGCTCCTTGTAGTTGGTTAAACTACAACAGTTTTCATTATTTCTTATAGGTATATAAACAGAGCCAGCATTTAAGATCATGGGCATAAAGTTATTGCAGAAAGGAATAATATAGTACTCACTAGTAAAATCCACCGAAGAGCCTTAAATACTAAGAATTGCATGTCAACTGCAGCTGTAATACTGCAATTTGGAAAAATCTGATCGCCATAGTAAAATATTTAACAAATGTTGTTGCACAATCTCATTGAGATTACAGGTCAAACCCATATATCTGGCTGTGTGCATAATAATCTGGCTATTAAAGGGGTTGTTCACCTTCCAAACATTTTTTTTAGGTTTCCCAGAAATACTTTTTTTTCTATTACTCTACATTATTTATTGTTTACTGTTTTTCCAAAATCTAAGTTTAAAGTTGAATGTCCCTGTCTCTGGTGTTTGAGTCTGGCAGCTCAGTAATTCAGGCGCAGACTCTAAACTGTTACAATTTTGCAACATTTAGTTGATACATTTCTCAGCAGCATCCCTGGAGTATTAGCAACTATTGTATCAATTCTAACAGCTGCCTCTAATGAAACCCAGGGATTCTGCTCAGCAGGGACAAAGATAAGAACCAAACGTATCAATTTAGAACATTTTACAGGGTCGGCGACCCCCTCACAGAGCTGCTTTAGAAGGTAAAATGATGCTTTTCACTTCAATATTAGAAACATGGTGACACATAGAAAATACAAAGTAATTATTTCTGGTGATCTATCTGAAAACAACTAGTTGTTGTGCCAGGTCTTTGGGTGGTACAGCCAAGGAACAGAAACGCAAATACTGTATTTTATACATTTAATATTTGCATCTGTCCAACCACCACCACCAAATGAACTATTTAGTTGCAACAAATTAGCTGTATTAAATGGGACAAGTTTTAATTTCATTGTTGTGAAATGATAGTTGACCCCTGGTGAGCACTAAAACCCCTGTGTATTCCACAGATCGGATCAGTTGTTGGTTAAGATTATCAGCGTCCCAGTTTATAGGAGTAGCTCAGCCCAAACGTTCTATATACATACAGCTGAGGCAATATTTCCCTCGTCTCCACTGTGCTTTAAATCTGCAATCGTCTTCCTTCGACCCCACCGCTAAGTCAACTCCTGCAACAGCCCCTGTACTCACACTTCCACTCGCTTTCGCTTCCTTCTCGATAACCAACCACAACGCTTTGCCTGAATGTAGCAACCAATCGCAGCGCTGAATTGGACAGGTGTAGCGAAAAAAAAAAACACAGCTGGCCAATGAGAGGGAGGCCGCGAAACAAATTCGAATGTAGGCCTCGCCCTCTTTGTCGCCATGGGAACACGGCGACGCTTTTGCTCAAGTACAGAGACAGGATTCCCGGGCTATAGTCGCGCCTTGAGATGATGTAATTCCGGCTGCTATTGGCGGAGAACCTATGGCGAATGCGTCTGGGAGTATGAGTGCAGTGAGAGAGACCATGGATGGTGAGTGGAGGCGTTTTGAGAACGTCTGTATGTGCTTTCTTCTCTGCTCGTGATTTGGACGAGTTGGCTACGGGAAACTATTGCCAGTCTTGTTTTACTTATGCGTTGGCGCTCCCATTCTACATCAGCATGTATAAAGCTGCCCATACATGTGCAAATCTATCCTTATGTGCAAATCTATCCTTGTGTGCAAATCTATCCTTATGTGCAAATCTATCCTTGTGTGCAAATCTATCCTTATGTGCAAATCTATCCTTATGTGCAAATCTATCCTTATGTGCAAATCTATCCTTATGTGCAAATCTATCCTTATGTGCAAATCTATCCTTATGTGCAAATCTATCCTTATGTGCAAATCTATCCTTATGTGCAAATCTATCCTTATGTGCAAATCTATCCTTATGTGCAAATCTATCCTTATGTGCAAATCTATCCTTATGTCTAGCGAACGATCTGTGTTTGCCATCTCCCGACCTACCCTTAACCATTCACATTAAATAAAGTAGTAAAAAGAACAAACCAGACAATGTTCTGGTTGTTAATTCAAAGACAGCAATCATATGAAAGTAATGTCCGACAAATAGTAGTGACCCAATCCATAGATATCCAATAGGCAATACATTCACATATCTTATCGTTGGCCGAGAAAAACTGTAGCACACTGATCCAGTTTGTGATGCAAAGAAAAACGCTTTTATCGGCTCACGGTATACATCAGGAGTTTGGCAACGTTTCGGGCCACACTGGGCCCGTTATCAAGGGTAATATCGTTAGCGGACAGAAATCTTATAACCTGTGCGATCGCCATGGCTCAAAAAATTTCAGGTTGATCATCACATGGTCCGAAAACCGTACGAAACGGATATTTTTATGACTTTATCTTTGCGTCTATGGCCAGCTTAAGTTTTGTTAATCATCATTGACCCCTTAACCAACTAGGGGACAAATTTACTAAAGGGCGAAGTGGCTAACGCTAGAGAATGTAAGTGGACCTACTCTAGCGCTACTTCACACCCTTATGCCAGGTGAAGTTGCGCTATGGCGAAGGGACGTAATTATGCTAATTCACTAACTTGTGCATTTTACTGAATGTTACCTCTTGCACCAGACTTGCCTTCGCCACCTCAGACCAGGCGAAGTGCAATAGAGTAGATAGGGATTGCTTCAAAAAAAGTTACAATTTTTTCTAAGTCCCAAAAAACGCTGCCGTCTTTTACCTTTTTAAGGGTGATAGGCTGAAAAAGATCATACTTTTTTTGGGGGTACCCTCCTTCCCCCCTACATTTCCTAACATATGGCACCTAAACTATACAGTGGGCACATGTGTAGGGCAAAATAACACCTCTATTTTATTTTATGAAGCTTTCCCAGACTTATGTATTGTAATGTATTTGCTGCTACATATACGTCCATTGTACTTTTAACTTGGCGCCGTATGCAAATTAGGCATCGCTAGCGTAGCTTCGCTTTGCTTGACGAATAAACAGTAGCGCAACTTCGCTACATTTAGCCTCCCTGAGTGCAACTTCGGATTTTAGTAAATTAGTGGCACCCTGGCGAAGGTAAATAAATTTGCCCCTGGGTTCTTTATTTCCTTTTATACCTTTTATATCTGGTAAAAACCAGCAACCAACGATTTCCCTTTTATCCTGCACAAGCTTTTATACAACATTTGGTAACCTCCTAATTTTCCTTTTTCTCTATTGTCTGGTTTACATTAAGGGGTGGATTTATCAAAAATCCAGTTGGGTTTTTTCACGCTTCAAGTAAAAGCAGTGGAAAAAAACACAAGTACAAATATATATTCAAGAATATTCTTTGTCACCTCGAAAAGTTGCCATTTATTAACGAATAAAACCACAAAAAGTGGCCAGAAAAAAACTCGACTCTTAAAAGCTGTCGAGGTTTTATATAAGTCAATGGCAATTTTTTATTTATTTTTATTTATTAAAACATACAAGATTTTCAGCCTCATTGAAAATGAATGGGACAATGAGATTCTTACTGCCATGCAACTTTTTTTTCTGTGAAAATGCACACAGGAATATTTTGTTGCTTCATTCCAGAATAAACGTGCATTTTTTTTTTCATAGTCCGTGTTTTTTTTCCCACAAACTTGAATTTAGATTAATCTGCCCCTAAATAGGATTGTAGGTGCAATATTTGTGTTCCATGGTGTGAAATACTAACACTTTTCTATAACCAATAGAAATGTGACCAAATTGCTAAGTACCGTAAGAATGTCACAACCACCTTTGTTGTAAAAGTTCCCCCAAGCCATGTCCACACAGCTTAGATGCCAGTGTTATCACTTACACTGGGCTGGAGACAGTACCATCTTTCAGTAAGCTGGGATACTTTGCCTGTGTAGGTATCTGATGAGTTTTAAGGGTTCTGCTAAAGTGTAAATTATGTAATGATAAAACTTTTAAAAGTCAGCCTTTGGCTGTTAATGTATACCAATGGGTTTCTGGGAAAATGATTGTGTATCATCCTCTATAAAACTTATTGTAGACACGAGAGACATCAAAGGATAACTTAGTTAAGGAGGTGCCTTTGAAGAATCTTCCTCTTAAGGTGGCCATACACAGTGAGATCCGCTCGTTTGGCTATTTCGCCAAACAAGCGGATCTCTCCCCGATGTGCCCACATTGAGGTGGGCGATATTGGGTTTATCGGATCATAATGCTGCTGTTATGTTCGGTCGGATAGCCGGACTGCATCTACGAACAGATAATTGGACGTGATTTTTAAACCTGCCCGATCAACATCTGGCTGACTTTTGGCCAGATATCGATCGGGAAGCCCGTCGAAGGGCCCCACACACGGGCCAATAAGCTGCCGACATTGTCTGTTGGCAGCTTTTATCGGCCGGTGTATGGCTAGCTTTAGACATAGCAAAGGATATGAAATATGTATAATATTTGTAATTCAAACATTAGCATATTAAAATAGTTAAAAAAATATGTCAAAATAATCCATCTAATTATTTTCAGTGCTACTTGAAATATCAAGATTATTGAACACTGGTCTGGATATGGAAACCTTATCTATCTGTGTGAGACTATGTGAACAAGGAATTAATCCTGAGGCCTTATCTTCAGTGATAAAAGAGCTCCGCAGGGCATCAGAGACGCTGAAGGTATGCTATATATCAAGCTTTGTTAATTTATGGTCAAGTATGTAATCTATAATCAGGGAGGGAGTCCTACATTCTTTTCTGGATTAAGGGGTAAATAAAATCTCAATGGATAAAATAACTTTTGACTCCAGGCCTATGCTCCACTTAAATGCATTTAAGCTCACCATGATGTTTCCGTATTAAGAGATTTATTGTGCCACACTGAGCAAACACATGCACAGAATAGTAACTATTCAGGGCAAAGATGCTGGTGGATAGTGAATAAATAAATAGTAAATAGTAAAACTCTTTTTTTCCACCAGTGAATTTCCTTCTTCTTTAAGTGCAATAGTCCTGGCAACAAAATCATTTAGGGCTCCTCGATTTTTTTTTTTTTTTGGAACTTTTTGTCTGTCAGTATTGCACTGGGCCCTCATTATCTTCTGCCTCTTCCCCCCCCCCCCTCCAAACAATCACAGGCTCTTCTTCCGGTATGGTTACACCCTGATAGCATCCAACAAAGCAGAATTTCTTGTGCTCCATAAAATATTCTCGAATTATTATTAATCCTTATTGGAGGCAAAACCAGCCTATTTGGTTTAATGTTGAAATTATTTTTAATAGACTTAAGGTATAATGATCCAAATTACAGAAAGATGGCTTATCTGGAAACCTCCAGGTCCTGAGCATTCTGGATAACCGGTCCCATACCTGTAAATGTAGAAATAGTTGTAAGCCAGGTCATATCTAAAATGTAGTTTTATTGCTGCTTTAATACCCAGGTTGCACCTGGATGCAATTTTTCATGGTTCTATTTTTATTCTATAAACCTTGTTTATTGTAAAGTGCTGTATAAGCTCCTAAATATTAAAATGTGTACAAATTGTCAAACTGATTTTCATGCTTGTGACAATGCATCTTGTTTTCTTTTCAGGCTTCTGAAAACACGGCGACCTAGTACAATCATAAAAGGTGTTATTCTACGACAAATATGTACAAGGGGAATGTTGTATATTGACAAGATTTACATGTTTGTATATTGTAAATATGTTTTGTTCAAGTTATTTAATTTTATGTACTTTTAGGTTGTTTGAAAATATTGATTTTCATTGAACTATTGCTAAAATTGTGACTTACCACACAATGGACAATAATAATTCTGCTTATTTCACACTTGTACTTTGTGTAATTTCAATTATTTTCACAATTTAAAAAAAAAAAATAGTGTCACACATTATTCTTTGTCATGTGTATAAAGGCACAACATTCGGTGTTCTGCTAAGTTATTCTTTCAATGTAGTAATGAATTCAGGGAGCTTAATATTGCCCAAGCTACAAGCAAGTGTTCCATGCAGAACTCTATGGGGGAGATATATCAAAATTCAAGATTATTATTTTTATTTTTTTTAGCGATTTGCGAAAGAACACAAAAAGTTTTTTTTTTTTTGAGTTGAGATTTTCTGCCTCATTGGAAATGAATTGAACAGTGAGATTTTGTTTGCATGCAACTTTTTATTTTCAGTGATAAAATAAGAATATGACTATTGAGTTTTTCTTCAAACTCGAAAATTCATACATCTGCCTCTGCAGCCCCAGCAAGTATATTGGCTGAAATTTGCTTGTCTGGCTAAAGTATTTTTTCTGCAAAAATGGGATTCTCTTAGAGACTTCCTTAATTTAGTTTAAACCTAAGCAAGAAAGTGCTTACTTTACTTCTATATATTACTTTATATTGTATTGAAGGATGACACACTAGTACTGGAGTTTCCCATACTGCATGCAGGGTAAAGTCTATAATTATACCCTTCTGTTTTCAAAGACAAGAACAGATATTAATGGGTTTAAAGGAAAGACTGGCACTTAAGTCTTTCCCTTGCCAATGAAACTCTCTAACCAGCCTACTACTAAATAACCAAAGGTAACTTAGATTTCCTATTATGGTAATGCTATAATTCTTAAAAAGAAAAATAGAAGACCAACAAAGACAAAGGACAGCGAAGTACTTTTATTAGCAAAGATTGTCCCTTAGGACCTCTAAGACCTTTTGTGAGGTGGTTGAATGAACATAATTCAACACAATTAAAAACTCAAACAAACCAAACTCAGCACTCACTTTTATAGAGAGTGAGAAAGAGAAAAATATAAGGGAGTTATAGTTCAACTGCTATAACACAAGTTAACACAACGGTTTAAAATGTCCTCCATCCACTGTGCCTCTAAATCACATATTTACATAATTTTGTGAGTGAAAAGTAATAACTACTACAGAAATCAGTGTGTTAAAGAAGAACATATTATATTTGTATGCAAATGTAATTGTGTTAATGCACCGGGAACACTGAGTGCTTCTGTTAGCAGAAAACTGCACCGGCCAGAAACTCTTTCGGTGCAATCTTCTAAGTTCAGCTTTGAAACAAAGACAAGATGAAAAAATGTAGACTGGGAGTTTCTTCAGGCCAATGCAATTTTCACTGAACAGAAGAATTGGCCCATCGTATCAGGCAAGCGATTGGGTGCAGTAATTTAACATTTTGTTTTCCTTTAATATTTACACAAAGATTTTCAGTGATGTTTGTCATTTTAAAACCTTTTCGTCAAGTAGCTCATGTTGGCTTGAGGTATGTTTAGAATTGTAGAAGTCATCCGCTTTTCAATTTCTCGGGAAACAAACCTGCCAGAGTTCAACTTTGAAGTCCTTAGTCCACAGCACCTGTTTCCCAAGGCCCTGGCTTTCTATAAGCTGTTCTGCATATCTCAGACATTGATGTTTGTTATGAGGTTGAAGATATGGCTTCCTCCTCCTGGTGACTTTTTCATGCAGATCAGTTTTGTGCAAGCAATGGCGCACCATGGAACAGTGTAACACCACGCCTGTATCAGCCAAACCTTCTTATAATGGCAACATTTTGCAGGTTAAGGTTTTGTTGGTTAGGTTCTGGTGCAAGTTGAATTTTTTTCCTGAATCGAGGAAAAAAAACAATAAAAACTATAAAAAATCCGAATCGTTAAATTTTTTGGAATTTGACACCCAAATCGGTTATCCCCGAAAACCCCAAATTTTTCAGATTTATGGACGAAACCCAGTGCAGATCACGACATCTTCAAATTGTAAAAGGGACATCTCCCATTGACATATTCCCAACCTTAACAGGTTTCAGATAGTGGATTTTCTGATTAAGACTTTTTGTAGCTTCGGGGTAAAATAAAACTTGAAAAAATGGGGAAAAAAATCGGCTCTTTGTCAAGTGGATTGGCTCAAAACATGTTGTGCTAACAAATAAACCACTTTGAGCATTTTATCTGCCTATAGGCCTTTCCTTGCTCTCTATGGGGGAAATTCACTGTGACTAATATTAGCAAAAATTCGCCAGCGTGACATAATTTCGGGACTTTGCCGGTTTACTAATGGGCGCAGTTATAAATTCGCTAGCGAAGGAGACTGTAGCGCTACTTTGCATTCTAACGCCAGACAAATTTCTGCTCTGGCGAATGGATGTAACCTCTGCGCCAGACTTGCCTTCGCCATCTCAGACCAGGCGAAGTGCAATAGAGTAGATAGGAGTTCCTCAAAAAAAAAAAAATTGGAAAATTTTTCTAAGTTCCAAAAAACGCTTTCAGGGTGATAGGCTGCAAAAGATCGTAAATTTCTTTTAGGATACGCGGCTTCCCCCCTACATTTCCTAACATAAGGCACATAAACTATACACTGGGCTCGTGTTTAGAGCAATATAGCAACTCTATTTTATTTTATTAAGGTTTTATTAAACTTCTGCTGTATGCAAATTATCCAACGCTAGCGCAACTTAGATTTGCTTCTCCATCATTCGGTGCCCTGGATGCATCTTTGCATTTTAGTAAATTAGTGTTGCCCAGGCGAATTTTCGACGGGCGAAGTGTGGCGATGTGAGCAAAGCCGTCGCTGGCGAATTTCCGCAGATTAGTGAATTTGCCCCTATAATCGTTTTTTCTATTGAATTTGTACCTGAGGCGGAGGTGTACTGTATGCACAAGGAATTGGCTGAAAAAGTTTACAGCACCACTTTCCCAGGTACTAGTCAAACCAGTCTACAGTTTAAATCTTGAACAATTTGAGTGTAGTAAATAACCCTCTAAGTATTAGTAGTATTTTCATATTTTATGGAGTGCTGCCTGATCTGCTTGGTAAGGACCCTAAACCGGTGAAGGGATAAACACTTTTTCACTGTGAAAGCTCTAACCTTTTTTTTAAAGAAGCGGAGTAAAAATCATATAACTCAGAACAAATTTCTGTGCAAATGTCACAAGTGATGAGTTGATCAAGAAATTTTAACTAAATCTCAACCAGCTTTTGAAAGACCAGCAATTGTCCAAGCCTAATTTCTGTCTTATCTATAACCAGAACCTGCCAGTGATATGACAGGGGGAGGCTTCTCCACTACTGATCCCCATCCCCCAAAGGGACTGCTGGAGAAAGGCAGCAGGCCTAGAACCTACTTGTGATGAGGTAGAACATATTTTATGATTACTCAGTATGTCCAGTTGTATCTACTAGATGCTGCATATCATGACCTGGATAAATATAAGGACTGTATATTCATTTGTGTTACATTCCACTAGATGGCAGACAAACATTGATTATAATTAATGACAACAAATTAAAATTTTAGCCTGTTTTATATTTATTAGTAGGTCCTTTCATTACATTTACAAAACAATAAAAAGTGGTTATTTGTTTGAATTAAAGCACTTTTGAAAGTAGAAGCTGTTAAGAATTTTTATGCTAAAATCATTAACTTTCAAAACACCTTTATTTCCGTTCTGGATTACCACTGGAACTTTACTATTTGTAGAATACAGGTATGGGATCTGTTATCCAGAAACCTGTTATCCAATAAAATGCTAAATTAGAGGAAGGCCATCTCTCAGACTGCATTTTAATCAAATCATTTTAATTATTAAAATGATTTCCTTTTTCTCAATAATAATAAAACAGTACCTTGTACTTTATCCTAAAAAAGATTTACAGCAATTAATCCTTATTAGATAAATATACTTGTATTTTATTTAGAAGGTTGTTTATTAAAAGTTGAGTTGTGTTTTCTCGTTTTCTCTGACGTGATCCTGATGCTCTTTCATTTGGGGTTTGTGTGTAAAAATGCACAAGTGCTACTTCCAGAAATAAGTGTAAATGTATTTTTACACAGAAAGAAAACCGTGATAGTCTGTCTCTATAGTCTTTGGAACAGTGCAACCTTTTCCTTACCTTGTGAAGTGATGGCATATGGTCTCAAAGAACACAGGGGCAGCCTATCCTTTCAATCTGTAAAATTATGTATGCCGGTTTTAAAAAAATACATTTATGTTTGTCACTTTAGAGATTGTTTCTGTACCCTTGTTTATATAGGTATCTAAATCACGGAGCACCAGTCAGCATTAGGGTCCTTTAAAAAATCCAATTTTATTGATAATTACATCATAAAAACAATGTTCAGCAACAGTGTATCTAGCCCCAGGCTCAACGCGTTTCGTGGCCTCACACCACTTCCTCAGAAGCACACCTCAAAAACACCCTTGTTTATATAAGTCCAACTGAATGAGCTCATGTCAAAAAGGGGATATATTTTACCTTTTATGCCTGGGACCACCAGCTTAGCATGGGACAAGTGTAAAGTTTTTGTATGAAAGCTGAATGTATATTTTCCTTATAATTTCCTCCCATGGTTTCTATGAAAGTACTGCAATATGATCTTACAGTTTTAGCTTTGCCTAAGTTACTATAGCCGTACCGTACTCTGGCTGGCTGGCCAGTATGGCAGATTCTTCCAAATCATCAATCATAGCCCTACTACGATCCTATGACAAGAAGCCAGAAGTAAGAAATCTAGGAAGGATGTCATGATGTCAATTGGAGATGGACAGTAAGATGGTAAAGGAACTCTTAACAGCTGAGAAAGCTCCATAGGTCTTCTCATAACGTGCTCAAAGAGATGCCATACAATTGTGCCAGCATTGGTATTCAGTGCTAAGCACTACTCTGCTGGAAATGTAAGGGTAAATTGCCCCTTTAACACCCCACCCAACTCTAATAGTCATTAATACCATAACCATTCTTTGTGTATGATGTTTTTGTGTAACACCTACAGTCTTGTAACTGAAATCAATACAGCCACACAGAGCATAAGATAACAGCTAACAGAAGTATTTTGTAAACTACCCTTTGCTTAATTTAGTGATTTGTAACAGCAGTGGACTGGGGTTTCTCTTAGATTAGATTGGGAGGATTGTAGCATTTTAAGACTTAAAGGAGAAAGGTGAAAGTCCTAAAGGCAGATTAGTAGCAGTCTGCATTAGTCTATCTTGAATAGGAAAATAAGGGAGTTGTTTAAACAAATTGTTAAAGTGCTTTTTTTGACAAAACTCACATTTAAAAAAAACTACTCCCAATTTTTCGACCCTAGAAATAGCTAGAATCAGAAAAACCTGTCAAGGTCATGTAGGTCATGTAGGAGTCAATGGCAGAGGTCCCTTGAACCATATGAAGATGTTAATAGCCTTCATGATGTTCAAGTTTTTTCGGAGGGTTTTACCTGAAAACTCTATCAATTCGAGCGATTCAAGGGTTTTTTTTTTGGCAAAACCTTAACCAGTGTACTGAACGCTACCTTTTACGCTAGACTTCCTTCGCCACCTCAGACCTGGCGAAGCACAATAGAGTAGATAGGGATTGTTTCAAAAAAAGTCAAAATTTTTTCTAAGTCCCAAAAAACGCTGGCGTGTTTTCTACATTATGGGTGATAGGCTGAAAAAGATCGAAAATTTTTTTGGGGCTCCACTCCTTCCCCCCCTACATTTCCTGACTCATGGCACCTTACCTAGACAGTGGGCACATGTGTAGGGCAAAATAAAATTTTTATTTGATGATTTCTTGGCATTTGTAGTGCTGATACGTATTCCTCCATTGAAATTTGAATTTGGCGCTGTATGCAAATTAGCCTTCGCTAGCGTAACTTCGCTTTACATAGCAAATCAACGTTAGCGCAACTTCGCAACCTTACGCTACCCCTGAGTGCAACTTCGGATTTTAGTGAATTTGCGGAGCGCTGGCAAAACTACGCCTGGAGAAGTGCGGCGAAGTTGCGCCTGGCGCAACTTCGAATCTTAGTGAATTTGCCCCTTAGAGTTTTTGGGTTTCACAACTTGAACTCTAGGAATCAAATTTTTTCCGTTTGAGTTTTTTCTTAAATAAGAAACCATTTGAGTTGTGAGTTCATTTGAGGTATAAAAAAACTCTAACATTTGACCTTTGATATATAACCCCCTAAATGTTTTAGCAGCTTAAAAGTGAAAGGAACTAAGTATGGCAATATTGTGAAGTGTCAGGGAAGACCTACCGGTAAATAAAGCATTAGAGAGATTATTATATGATCCCCTTATATATTTATACATAGTCATGTATCATATCTCCCCTTAAGCGCCTCTTCTCCAGCGTGAACACCCCCAATTTGGCCAGTCTTTCCTCATAGCTAAGATTTTACCTTTTACCATCTTAGTTGCCCTTCTCTGGACCCTCTCTAATACAATAATGTCCTGTTTGAGTGATGGAGACCAAAACTGTACTGCATTTTCTAGATGGGGTCTTACCCGTGCTGTATTCAGTGGAAGAATGACCCCCTCCTGCCATGAATCAATGGCCTTTGTAATACAGCTCAATACTTTATTTGCCCTTGATGCTGCTGAATGGCATTGCTTGCTACATCTAAGTTTATTATCTACAAGGACTCCAAGGTCCTTTTCCATAATGGATTTGCCTAGTGCAGTCCCATTAAGGGTATAAGTGGCTTGGATATTTTTACATCCCAGTGCATGACTTTACATTTATCAACATTGAATCTCATTTGCCACTTAGCTGCCCAGATTGCCAGTTTGTCAAGATCCTGTTGCAAGGATGCCACATCCTGGATGGAATTAATTGGGCTGGATAGTTTTGTGTCATCTGCAAACACTGATGCATTACTTACAATACCCTCCCTAAGTCATTAATGAACAAGTTAAATAAAAGTGGACCCAATACCGAGCCCTGAGGGACCCCACTAAGAACCTTACTCCAAGCAGAGGATGTCCCATTAACAACCACCCTCTGTACCCGATCCTGTAGCCAGTTTCCTATCCATGTGCAAACGACTTCATTAAGCCCAAGATACCTTAGTTTAGAAAGCAGTGGTTTATGGGGCACAGTATCAAACGCTTAGGCAAATCCAAATAGATCAGTAATCACCTAATACCAGCCGCAGACTGTCAATCTGGAAACATATTCAACAGGGGCTAAAATTACAAAAACTAGTGCTATATTGTGGGCTCATGTGAGACTGTAGGGGCCTGTTATAAATATCAGTCAAGACAGCCTATTTGTATCCGGAGATAAAAAAAGAGAGCCAGGAATAGTTAGAGGTCTGAAAATAATGGCTACTTATGCAGAGAGAGGGGGAAACAGTTGAACTGCTTGACATTCAAAAGAAGGGAATGGAGGAAGGCATAGATATGTTTAAAACAACAACAATTAAAATGGGGAATGCATACATACCATGGTCAGTGGAGTGAAGGGCATAATGGCTATGACAGTTGAGTAAATTAGTTACCCCACAATTAATCTCTGCTTGGCAATAAAGTGAATTGAAAATGTATGAATTGTTTTTACTTTCCGAAGTCGCCCAAAGTTGTATTCAGCATTCAGAGGAGATTAGTAGTTTGCACTAGAGGAGATTAATCATGGGGCGACTAATCTCCTTGTCTGTCAGCAGCCTAAGAAAAAGAAACTCTACCATGGCAGAGTAGCCTCAGCGGCACAGTCATTTTGGGAGAGACAGGTTTATGTTCCAAAGAGTTAAGACTTGGCACAAAACAGGTCATGGATTAGAATACACTTGGGAACTGGGAAGGGAAGAAAAAGTAGGAAGATGGAAAAGTTTGTTTCTAAATAAGGTTAAAAGGGTTAGAATGGGGGTCCCCAACCTTTTTTTACCCATGAGCCATATTCAAATTTACAATCAGTGGAGGAGCAACACAAGCATGAATATAGTTCCTGGGGGAACTATGGACTGGCAGCCTAAAGGAGTTTGGCAGAATACATGGTTTTTATGCAACCAAAACTTGCCTCCAAGATAGGAGTTAAAAAATAAGCACCTGCTTTGAGGCCACTGGGAGCAACATTCAAGGTGTTGGTGAGCAACATGTTGCTCTTTTCGCCATTTGTTGGGGAACACTGGGTTAGAAGCCTCAAAGGATATAACAGGGCAACTGGTGAGAAGGCCAAAGAAGGGAATTTCATGGTATGATCCAGATTTTGGAAAAATGCCACCAGCTGTACGTAAAAGCAGGAGAGCGAGGCAGATCTGAGCACTCATTTATAAGTTATAAATGCAGTTATAGTGTGCAAAGTCAGGTTTCAGACACAAATTGCTATGACCCAGAAAGCATTGTTTTCCCCATAATCCCAGTATCCCAGCAATTTGCCTGTGATATTTCAAAATGTGTGCTATTATGCTTGCACACAATTATGATGAAAAACTTTAGAGTAATTATGTTTTTCAATTTGACGCTGATCACAATAGGAACCTTAGAGGTACCTTCGCCTTCAAGGTGTCAGTAGCTTCAAGGATTTCCTGGGCCAATTGCTGCAGCCACTGAATTTATCCTAGTGAGTCAGCAATGTTGTGATGGCAGATCACTTGGATGTTGGATGTCAAATACCCATGACTATTGTTATTTTTATGTAAGTATTGGTATGTGCATGTATATATATATGTATGTACACTACTGTAATGTTACCGTTTGCCTTTAATAGCAAATTATTTTTAACCAAATAAAACTTCACTTTTGAGATGATATGTCAGCAATATGAGAGTTGTTCTTCCTGAAAGTTAATGTGATTTCCCCTTAAACTATAATCAGATCATTGCTAGCTACATCTCACTGCAATCTTCCACACAATATATCTACAGTCAAACTTGAACTAGAATATTGGCTGGAGATCTCATTCTCTTTTATTAACAGTAAAAATCAAATTTTTTGATGATTAAAAATGACTGCAATCTGATTAACCGCAAGTTTAAAAAGCTCTTGAAAAAGCAAAAGTGCTTTGCTCGTGCATATCGCTTTTTAATTAGCTAATTAATTTTCTTTTGGTTGTATTACAATATTTGAAACACTGTTAATGTCATTAGTGGAAAACACACTGTTTTGTTTTTTTTGCAGAGCATTGAAGTATGAGTCTATCCAGCAGCACAGGCCAACATTGCAGAGGTTATTAGCATTAATTATTTTGCAGACCACAGAGACGAGGACACACACACACACACCACAGCAGAAATAGAGCTAAACCTAGACAAAATGAATGCTGGCATCTTTTTATAATGGGGAGAAACAGCTTTCTTACAGAACAGTTTATAGTATTTAATGATTTGTTTGTATGCAAACTGATAAAACACTTTGAATCAAATTGTCACAGTATAAACATATTGCAGTATATATAGTATAAAGAGGTACACACACACACACTGGAAATATTTGCTTTTGAAATGGTAGTTAAGTAGGTTTCATATGCAGAGAAGAGACAGGGAAACTAAAAATACAGAAAAAATTATTATTTAATTATTCACTAAAAGCAAAATGACAAGGGATATACTGTATGTATGCATATTTCTACTTAAATAGCACTACTTGAGAACAAAGCACTGTATTGCAGAACAATAAATTAGTAGAACAAACAGAAGATCAATACAACAATGATTAGAAATAGTACAAAATGCCATGCAAATACAAAGTACAGTTACTATAAGGATTAACAGCATGGTGGCAAGGAGACAAGAGGATGGAGGTCCCTGCCCCATAGAGCTTACAATCAAAATGGGAGGATAACTTACAGAGACAAATAGTAGAATATTAAGTGCTGTAGGTTAGAGTGGGTGACAGTGCCAATGTCCAGTTCCGGTGTTATGCAAGTACTCCATAGATGTAAAGATTTTTAAAAGATCTTTTTGTTACCGTGAGACCACAATTAAATCGTTTAAATGTACGATTTGTCCATCAACTAAAAAGACCATTTCAAGAGGGGAGCTGCCTGCTTGGACCTGCACACATAGATAGATTGCACTGGGACCGATAACATTTTTTTAACCTTGCCGATCAATTTTCTGACAGATGTCGGATGAAAAATCGTAAGATGTACGATCATTCGATTCCCACTAGCTTCACTATAATTTGATGGATTGGTCGGATTTCACTAAAATCGGTCGTTCACCAAAGAAAAATCTTTGCGTCTATGGGGACCTTAAGAGGTAGTCTTTGAGTTTAATTCTGAAGAGACCGAGGGAGGATTCATGGTGCATATCTTCATATGGCATCAAAAATAAAGAACAGTCTTTTTCACAGATGAGACTGTAGTTTTTCTGATTATCCCAGGGCCACTCCCAGACTCTGGATCACTACAAGGTAACAGAACCCTGTTACTCACAGTTCAGATATAACTTATCTCTATCAGTCAGGCCACACAGCCTACTACCAAGTCACTGCTGCACTTTTTTCAAACTCTGTCCTTCTCCAGTCACAGGCAGGGCTGGATTTCCTGGGTGGGCGCCCCTAGGCCACGTGTCCTATTGAATTACCCCGTGTGGACCGCACTACCCCCCCACGCACGAGCGCACAAACGCATGCTCCTGAGCACTGGGGAGCAGCCTGTCCCCAGTGCTCTTCAGAAAGTGACTGGGCATGCCGTCCCTAATATTTTGCCACCCTAGGCCCAGGCCTGGTCACAGACCACTCAGCACTCAGTTTCTCTCTTAGGCTCAGGCACTCTGTCTATCTTTTCTCTCACTACAACGGACTTAATTCAAGGACACATTCTGGATACGTTAAAAATCTTCACATCCTTTATTTGTTCATATTTAAAAAGTTGTCAGCATTGGCACAGTGCATATAACACACCACTGACGCGTTTTGTGCCCTTACTAGCAGGCACTTCCTCAGAATATACTCTGAGGAAGTGCCTGCTAGTAAGGGCACGAAACGCGTCAGTGGTGTGTTATATGCACTGTGCCAATGCTGACAACTTTTTAAATATGAACAAATAAAGGATGTGAAGATTTTTAACATATCCAGAATGTGTCCTTGAATTAAGTCTGTTGTAGTGAGAGAGTTGAAGGAATCCAATGCCAGGATGTGGGACTGGAGGTCACGTGAGTAGTCTGGACGAATGGGGAGCTCCACACTCGCAGCGAGAAAATTTGGACTCTGTCTATCTTTGTCAGACGTTCCACGGGTTCCTGACAAAGGTCTCTGTACATGACCAAAACGTCTAATAAAATGTGTTTTCTTACATTGCATTATTGCATTACATATAATCCAGGGTATGACTGTAGACATGGGGTACTTTATCATATGTTCAAATTTAAATTATATTTTAAAAAGCTCTAATGTAAAAGCTTGAGAGTTGTTGTAGAAGTCAGTGGGAGCTCCCCTAGGCAAAAAAACTTTTTTTAAAATTCAAGCTATTTGAGTTTTTTTAGCTTGTAAACACACAAATTCAAGGTATTCAAGTTTTTTCCCACAATTGGATTCAGTTGAGTTTTTTTATATTCAGATTTTTATATTTTTCAGTATGCTGAAGCTTTACATTTTCATTTTTGTGAGAGTTCCTCTTTAATGAATAGGCAAACATTTGAGTTTTTTTAAATTGTATGTTTATTTAAATTAGAAATAAACCTCACAAATTCGATTTTTGATAAATAAGCCCAATAAAGTAACCTTCCCTGAGGCAGGTCCCTCATCCATTGGACTGGTTTTCTGTTGTGGTGAATGCCCAGTGACATCAGAGCTGCACTGGAAAAATAGCTCACTGCAAGGTTCTTGTAGAGTTAATTAGGGAGTATCCATATTGTATGGGCAGTGCAGCCTGTCAAGGTATTGATATGGCTGACACTACTGTAATTCAAATATTTTGCTTATCATGTCTGTATACCGGTTATCCAGAATGCTTGGGACCTGGGGTTTTCAATATATTTTGTCTACTAACAAAAAAAAATTGAAACAATAAATAGACCTAGTAGCATACCTCCCCAAACTCTCCCGCTTTCTGTGGGACAGTCCAGTTTTTGTCAGCTCAACCCGCAGTCCCGTGTTTGTACTGAAAAGTCCAGACTTTCTCTGCATTACACAGCTTAATTGGATTTTGGCAGAGAGCTCTAACTAAGATACTTTGTAACAATTTTGAGATAAGCAAGATAAGTAATTGTATTTAGATAAGCAGGTCTCTTGGGATAACTTAGACTCACAGCTTAAATGGCAATTCGTCTTCATTAGCAAAACTGTAATAACTGGAAAAAAAAACACAAATATGTTCAAACTTTCATAACTTGCCAAATTTTATAAAATGAACATGGTAATTAGGGGATGTGGTCACAATAATGGGCAATTCCCGAAATTTTAGGAGGTATGTAGTAGGGTTGTTTTGCCTCCAACAAGGATTGTTTATATCTTAGTTGGGATCAAGTACAAGGTACTGTTTTATTATTGCAGAAAAAAGGAAATTGTTTTTTAAAATTTGAATTATTTGATTAAAATGGAGTCTATGTGACATGATTTTCCTGTAATTCTGACCTTTCTGGATAACAGATTTTTGGATAAATAAATATTATTATTATAGTTCCAACATATTCTCAGAATGAGCTGTCTGAATAAATGTAATGAAATAAATGGAACTGAATGAGTTACTCATTGAGCAGTTATGTTTCATATTTTGATGCTTCCATAAAAACAAAAAGAATAATAATTGTCTATTGTATTCACGTAATTTCACTAAAAGAAAAGACTGACCAATTATATTTGAAAGCAACACATGGCTTTTGCTTCTGAGTAAACAAGGGATCTCACTTAGGGATCTAGTAATCATTCTATTTTCATTATATTTGGTTGACTATTGAGGAAAAAAAGGTGGCAGCCTGGCAGCTTCAACAAATATTAAGAAATATGACATTATAGAAAAATCAGATTATCTGCAGTTTAACATATGTCTATTTTACTGAACTTATATATATATTATTAGGAGAGTAAACTTACAAACACAGAGTATTTCAGAGACTGATTGATTATCTTGCCTGACTTTGACTGCAATGCCAGAGATCACTTGTATTAGATAGCTGACTCTGCAATGTTAGTGATATGACATGATAATGATATAGGGAGCAAGGGATAAAAGAAATGATTGTTATAGGTCTGGAACTAATGTATTATTAAATACTTAGGAACAATCACCTAGCACTAATTTTTCTATAACTCTTACCCATGGGGCCTAGAAAGTTACCTAAACTGGTTCCATTGCTTGGGGAGCTACTGTCAATATTGTGTGTGAAGTTTGATTAAGGGGGTGCTGTATGACGAAGTTAATCTCAAAGGGACATTAGACTTACAAGTTATAGTATTTGTTGGTTTGTATAGTTTTTCTTGGCAAGTGTAACAATTTTTTAATTAATAGCACAATCCCAGATGCACAACCCTTAGGGGCAGATTCACTAAAGGGTGAAGTGGCTAATGCTAGCTACTTTTCGCCAGCGTTGCCACCCACAGGGTCAATTCACTAACCGGCGCCAATTCGCTAGTGAACAAGACCGTGCTAGCGTTCATTCGCACTCTATCGCCTGGTGACAATTTGCTTTGGCGAATGGATGTTACGCCACAAACTCACTAAAATATGGATTTTACTGAACGTTACCTCTTTCACGAGACTTGCCTTTGCCAGCTCAGACCAGACGAAGTGCAATGGAGTGCATAGATCTTCCTCAATCCTCTGTTACTTACATCATATTCTATGAGTGGACAAAGCATCAAAGTTGAAAAAACGCAGGCGTCTTTTCCTTTTTTTCAGAGTGATAGGCTGCAAAAGTCCTACATTTTTCTTTTAGGGTAACTGGTTTCCCCCATACATTTTCTAACATATGGAACATTAACTATACAGTGGGCTCATGTGTAGGGACAACTCTATTGTCTTTATTAAGGTTCCCTGGACATGTGTAATTAACAGTGGAAATGTAATGTATTTGCTGCAACATATAACCTAAAGATGTTCATTTAAATTTTTCGCTGTAAGACCTCTAGCGAATTTGCACTACGCAGAAATGAACGCTAGCGCATCTTCACTTTGAATTACTCGCATTGCCGAAGTAACGCTAGTGAAAAGTCACCAGTATTCGACGCCCAGGACAAAACTCTGCATTTTAGTGAATTAGTGTTGTCTGAGGGAATTTTCGCCTGGCGAAGTGTATCGATGGGCTCGAATCGGTCACTGGCAACTTTTCACCGGTTCATGAATCTGCCCCTTAGTATATAAAAACAGCTGTAAAATGGTAGACTCTATCCTGGTTGAAAGAATTGTAGTTATCAGTATGCAAACTGTTATCCAGAATGCCTGGGACCCAGGGTTTTCCAGATGAGGGATCTATTTGTATAAATGTTATTTTGTATAAATGTTATTTAGATCTCCATATTAAAAAATAATTTAAACATTAATTAAACCCAATAGGATTGTTTTGCCTCCAATAAGGATTAACTATATGTTAGTTAGGATAAAGTAGGCATTCGGCATTTTTCAGCAGTATTCGGATTCGGGCAAATCCTTCTGCCCAGCTGAACCGAATCCGAAACGGAATTTGCGGGCGAGGAGGCAAATCGCGTGACTTTTTATCACAAAACAAGGAAGTAAAAAATGTTTTCCCCTTCCACCCCTAATTTGTATATGCAAATTCGGATTCGGGTTATTATTCGGCCGAATCTTTCACAAAGGATTCGGGGGTTCAGCCAAATTAAAATAGTGGATTCGGTGCATCCCTAGGATAGTACAAACTACCATTTTATTATTACAGAAAAAGAGACTTTTTCTTTTAAATTAGAATTATTAGATTCTAATACAGTTTATGGGAAATGGATAACGGGTTTACAAATAAAGGATCCTATACCTGTACCATCAAGTACAAGGTACAGTTTTATTATTAGAAAAAGGAAATAAATTTAAAAGATTTGATTTATTTTCTTAAAATGGATTCTATGGGTAATGGCCTTCCCATAATGTGGAGCTTTTTGGATATCAGGTTTCTGGATAAGGAAGGCCTATTAAAAAAGGTTCCCTTTTTAAAAATCCATTATTCCCAACATTGTTTTTTTAAAAAAATCTATTTTTCCCACTGGCCATTTTTATCATAGTAGGGCTTTTTGTGCTTTCTTTTAAAACGTTTCCATCTCTCATCTGAAGCCATTCTATTTACAGATCTTTGTCTCAGCTATTAAATTCCAAATTAAATTAGTGATTTTATAAAACATTTATCCTCTCCAACTAAATCAATTTGTAAGTCTTAAGTTTTCAAAAATATTTAACCTGTGTGCTAATTAACTCAACATTTCATTGGACCATGGTGAAAAACATATTTTTCTATACTGAAATCAGTTGTTATAAACCCTATCACAGTGTTCTTTGAGTTTCTTTTTGTCAAATAGTTATATTTCAATCATAATATAAATGTTACTCAAATATATTTATGCTTAGAGCATAGTATCAGCTCACCTGAGTTTGTGCCTCCAGATAACAATGCTTTTCAATACATGATTTTCATAGGTAGAATTCCCTAGAAATCACATATCCCATTTTACTTCTAGAGCCAGTTAAGCATTACAGTGCAATATGTTTCTAATCTCTCCAGTGGATAATTGTTTAATTATGTATTCCTTCTAACATTCTCATATGTTAAGAGACTTCTAAAATAATGAAAACAAAATGAATTCATAAGATTTTTATCTTAACGATAAACAGCAAAAAAAAGCCTCACTCCCTTTACAAGAACAGTAACAAAACACTTTTGCTATTTGTAAATGTTTAATGGAAAGGTTTCAATCTGATACTAGTTTGATGAAAGTTTTAACAATATTCTCTCATGCTTAAATAATGGAATTTCATTAGCATTTTACTAAAATGTCATTACTACATCAACAATTGTTTTGACATCTGTCCATTCCCCCCAACTTCAATGGAAGTTTTGTGAAGCTTTATCATTAGGCAATTACGACCCTTCAGGAAACTTGTGAAATGTATCAAATAATAGCTATTAATCACAGGTGCCTAATGTGGTGAGCAGATATTATTTTACAGATATGGTGAGCAGATATTATTTTACACCCGCACATAAATGGACCAGAGGTTACTAAAATCTCAAAAACACATGTGGAGGCCTATTTATTAAAGGTCAAATTTTAGTGGGTTTAGAGGTTTTCGAACCATGACTAAACTCAAAAAAAATCCGAAAACCTCAAAGTCTGTATGGCTTAATAAAAGTCAATTTGGAACAGTCCCCACCCCCATTGACTTCTGTAAGACCTCGACTGCATGGTTTTTATATATAAAGTTTTTATACTTTATAAATCTCAAATCATTAGAGGAAAAAAACGAATTTTAAGAGAAAAAATACGATTTGGGAAAAAAAATAGAAATCTGAATGTTAGTAAATCAACCCCATAATGTTTCAAATAAATGTTTTTTTAATGGGCAACCCTCTGTTAAGATATTAAAGTGGACCTGTCACCCCGACATAAAAAGATGTATAATAAAAGTCCTTTTCAAATTAAACATGAAACCCAATTTCTATTTTTTATTAAAGCATTCATGGCTGTTGTAAACTCATTTAAACATCTCAGCTGTCAATCAAATATTTTCTGCCCCTCCTCTATGCCCTGGGCATAGAGGTGGGGCAGACAATTACTTTCACTTTCCATTCAGCACTTCCTAGATGTCACTGCTCTCCCAACATTCCCCTATTCTCTTCACCATTTAATTGTGTAGCCAGGGCATGGGGATGGACATTCGGTCCCCCATTCTGGTGCACAAACAAGATTTTGAGATGATGCAAGGCTTGCCTTAATAACAGTGTCCGCAAAATGGCTCTTGCCTGCTTGCTATAATTATGAATTCCCAGACTGGAGGAAACAAGATTCAAATAATTTATATAGTGTAATTAAAGTTAATTTTGCTTGACTGATGTGATAAAATAGGATTGTGAATCATTTTTTTTGGGTGACGGGTCCCCTTTAACATTAAGTGATCCTGAAATAGTCTGATTAAAAACAGTAACTTCCATGTTAAGGTAAAGTCAAATTTTCTTTTATTTATGTGTGCTTTTTCACTAAAACGGCTATAAGCAGCAGCACAACTGATCTAATTATTAAAACTCTCATTTCCTGCAGTGTGCTCAAATGTGAAACACAAATTCAACACATAGATACAGCAAAAAAAAAAAACCCTACAACATATGAATGTTTCCACTTTATAATTTGTTCTTCTGATCTTTGAAGTGTGCCATTCTTTCATTTCACTGTTCAACAGCCTGCCATGCAAAGGCTTTGTTCCGACAGTTCCATTTAATCACTGCCATTGGTACAACAAGATGATAAAATCCCTAGTCCAACATCCAGCTGTTATCTGATACTGTTTGAAGCAACTCTCATGAATGCATGCTGATATCTCAAGAACTCCAAACATGTCATAAACAATATATTAAAACTCAAGTATGAATTCCATTAGCACATGAAATGAATGGAGCTTAGCCTTTCTATGCAGGCCAGTGTAATAAAATGTAATTTGGACTAATCTGCTCCAAGAATGCTTTCCGTTTGAAGATGACAGTCTCCTGCCACATGCAAAAGTAATTGCTTGTTGGCTGCACCGAAGACCCTGTTGAATCACTGACTCTGCCCTGGATGATCTTTGCAGGTGTATCTTAGCAATACAATCCCCCTTTTGTTTCAATACACAAATGTCAGAGGAACAAATATTAAAACGGCAAGCAGGCACTTTAATAAATATTCTTGATCCCGAATGGAATTCACAGTAACCTAATATATTTCAGAGGTGAGGGCCTTGGCATTACCATAAGTGATTAATTAGATGGAAGTTTGATCCTATTTCCAACATGCTACCAGACCAAAGGGCTTCAGGAATGGATATTATAATTGGTACATATTAAACTTATTCTTTTCATTCTTTTAGACGGTTAAAGATAACAGACATGTTAAATAAATGATATTAATGCTACATATTGGCAGTGTATGAAGCAGCTAATGCTCTATGTCTATATGTAGCCTCATTTAGACAGATCTGTTCTGCTTCTGGTATTTCCTGGAGACTTTTTTTTATTTAGAGAGGACAAACAAGTGAAACACTTGTATCAGGGCTGTTAAAATAGAGGAAGCACTTCCTGTGAGCACCAAGAATCTCAGGAACAGAGGACACAGTTGGTCTCAGACTGATGAGCAATATGTTTGAATGTTTGCTAAGGTTTTGGCAGACCCTAAAATGACTTGTTTGCTAGGCCTAGTAATACTACTTCCAACACTTGCAGGGATCCCCACTTCTATGTACACATTCAACACTTGAGCCTATAGAATCTGGAATCTTAAGAGTTTATACAAAAATAGGGCACTGACTGGGCCATGCTCAATATTCTCTCGATCTGCAGTCCCTATTGTTATACTCTTTGCATGACCCGTGCTGTACACCCTGCTTGACTTACATCTGCAGCTGGGAAAAGACAGAACTATGATTTCTTTAGCTACTGAAATTAACTACTTTGGTCCCTAGGGAAAAATTATAAATGTTGTTGCGCTTCTAGGTAATTCAGAAGCTACAGGCTGGCACCAAATAGATAACTGTACAATGGATCCTTGGAAGATACAGATTTCAGATATCAACGTTTGAATTCCAATAAAGTAATGCCCAAAGAAAGTGATATCCTAGTCCCAATCACAGCTGCTGTAAACCAGTAGTCACTGCCACTTCAAATGTTGGTTAAACCAAAACGAATCTACAAGATAAATCAACAAAAAGGAATGCTCCTTGGTATAGTAAGCAATTGATTCCATTAATACAAGTGCACTTATGGTATTTTCAACATTCTTGTTTTTTAGGTTTTTGTAAAATAATTTTCTCTAAAACCACAAATGCCATGCAAATTATTAAAATATAAAAAGAACGCTGATTCATCCAAATAAAAAATGCTGAACAATGTGAATAAGGATACAAGTTTTCCGGATAATTACTAGTGAAAAAAAATTCCAAAAACCTCTTATTATCTGAATGGCTTAAAAAAGGTCCAATAGGATCATCGCAGCTCCAATTGACTTCTATAGGCTCTCAGCTGCTTTTTCCTTGACAAAGTGTCTTAGAGTCTTTCATGGTTTTTACACTTAATAAATCTTGAGTTTTTTTGATCGTTTAAGATAAATTTTAAAAAACACACATTTTTAGAGGAAAATTTTGATTCATGAAAAAAATAGAAATTTGAATGTTAGCAAATAGGCCCCTTAGACTCGCTCATCAAACAATATTGCAGCAATGTCCAGAATATTTTTAAACATATATGTTTAATATGGTTTTTAGAAGGGCTGTCCCCCGATAGGCACCCGCCCCTGATGTCACATACCCTTCCCCTGACATAATCTGCCCTGCCCCCGATGTCACCACCTGTCCTCTGTCCGTAGTGGAAAAGGTGATAACTCTGCTTTTCAGACATCATAATAAATATAGACCAGTGGTCACCATCCTTCGCCCAACTCCAGCAAGACTAACCACATCTCAAACACAGATCTGAACACCCATGGTTGCACATTGAAAAAAGAAGATTAAGGGACATATTTATCAAGGGTCGAATTTAGAGTTTATGGGAGCTCATAAAAACTCCCATGAACTCAAAATTAAAAAAAAATGACCAATTGAAATGTATTAAAAAATTAAAATTTTTAAAATTTCGGGTGAATAGGATCGACCTGTAAATTCAAATCAATTTGAATTGAATTCGAGGCGAGTTTTGTCACCAAAAATAATTTTCTTTTTATTAAAAAATGGTTTTGTTTTAAAAAAAAATTTGATTTTCAAAAGTCCACCAAACCACTCCAGATTGATTGTAGGTGGTCCCCCATAGGCTAAAACACCAGTTCCACAGGTTTTAGATGGCGAATAGTTGAATTTGAATTCTTAAAGGATTAGTACATGATACATTTCGAAATTTGAATTTCAAATGTTTTTTGGGGGCTGATTCACTATGGGTCGAATATCGAGGGTTAATTAACCCTCGATATTCGACTAGGAATTAAAATCCTTCGACTTCGAATATCGAAGTCGAAGGACTTAGCGAAAATACTGTGATCGTACGATCGAAGGATTATTCCTTCGATCAAACGATTAAATCCTTTGAATCGAACGATTCGAAGGATTTTAATCCAACGATCAAAGGAATATCCTTCGATCAAAAAAACTTAGGAAAGCCTATGGGGACCTTCCCCATAGGCTAACATTGACTTCGGTAGCTTTTAGCTGCCGAAGTAGGGGGTCGAAGTTTTTTTTAAAGAGACAGTACCTCGACTATCGAATGGTCGAATAGTCGAACGATTTTTAGTTCGAAACTGTCGGTTCGAAGTCGTAGACGAAGGTCGAAGTAGCCCATTCGATGGTCGAAGTAGCCCAAAAAATACTTCGAAATTCGAAGTTTTTTTACTTCGAATCCTTCACTTGAATTTAGTGAATCGGCCCCTAAAATAAACTCAATATTCGAATTTAAAAATTAAAATTTTCAATTTGACCATTGTTAAATCTGCCCATAAGTTTACTGAGACTCGGGAAAGTCTCCTGCATTGAAAAAAGTGAATTATTGTGTAAGAATCGAGGGGCTGCTTTTTGAATTTGAAGGGAAAGATTGAGTGCTGACTTCCTTTGGCTGTTGCTTAAAGTTGAGGTACATCAATGCTGTAGGAGAAAACACCTATGGGGAGACATATTTGTTTTGAATCTAAATATTGCAAGACTATGAGCAGGTGTTATACTAAATCTCTGTATAATATACCCTTATATATGCTAAAGGTTTCAGAATTCTGTTACATTGCAAGCTTTGTGGAACTATTGTAGTAATTAAATGTTTTCTGCTGTAGGATTGACAGATTTAGGAACACACCACTCTGTTTAAATATTGTACACAACTTGAACTTAGTTATGCCTAGAAAATCTATATAGACCAATGGATATTGATGGCACCAATTACATTAAAGGAGAAGGAAAGCTACTGAAGCAGTTTATCGCCAATAGATTAGCCAAAATAGTGCAAGCTATAAAACTATATTTATTCTGCAGAATGCTTTACCATACCTGAGTAAACTGCTCTAGAATGTTTGTTTAGGATAGCAGCTGCCATATTAGCTTGGTGTGACATCACTTCCTTCCTGAGTCTCTCCCTGCTCACTCATAGCTCTGGACTCAGATTACAGCAGGGGGGGAGGAGGGAGGGGGAGAGAGAGGAGCAAACTGAGCATGCTCAAGCCCTAGCCCTGGAGATTTAAACTGAAAACAAGAAGTCTGATACAGAAGCCCATGTGTACACAATAGAAGGAAAGAAATGTGGTGTTTCTTTTGACAGAGGACTCAGAGCAGCACTATATTGAGGGTTTACTTGTGTATTTATATGGACCTTTCTGATAAACTTAACTTAATTTTAGCCTTTCCTTCTCCTTTAAAATATATACAGCCACAACATAGAAATGAACTATTTCATGAAAATAATTCTCCAAGAAACAGCGATAACCAAATGTTAAACATAACTTGACTTTCTGTTATGCTAGAACTCAGAAGGCGCTATAAATGAAATGTTCTATGTAAAGGAAAATTCAGAGATTGACACATTGCTTGATTACATGTAGAAATAGCTGTGGAACGATTTTACTGGTCATGTTTATCTTCTACTACCAACAATGGTTTAAGATTAAGTAACAAAAATGTAAATTCCATGTAGCGCCCTTTCCTTAGCTGACAAGAGACTATCACGTGAAATTGATTGTAACGTTTATGTAAGACAGATTGGATCCAATATGAATATCACACTCAAGTGGAAAACGAAACTGCCACTTTGCTTGGTACAAAATAATAAGAAATAGAAAACCAAAGCAACAGCTGGAGAACTTGACAGCAAAAGATAACTTAGACCAAAATGTCAGTAATATTTCTGTTCTGAATTCAGATACTTCTGTAGATGCTTGCAGAACAATGTTTTCAGCGTTATTTATTCTTAAAGGTGAATGTGTTTTTGGTTGTTAGTTTTACAGTACTCGCATGGATTGTGTTGATGACTTCCGATAAGATTGCATTTCAAAGCTTGTATAGTCTGGAGATACTGAATTGTTTTAATGTCACAGTTCATTTGCTGAACCATAACTGGAATCAGAAATTAAAAAAAAAAAGAAAACTACTATAAAACCAAGGTAACATTAAACCTTTAGGACTCATGTTTTTGTCATAAAATTTATATTGAAGGATTTTATATTCTGCAGGTTGGCTTAGCACTTTCCATTTTTTTCCACCAACATAACTTTCATAAGCAGTTTTATAGCGGCTAAATGAAAAACTAAAGTATTACACACTTAAAAAACAGTTTATGGTTCACAGACAATAATGTGGCTTTCATACCGTAATAAGCAAATGACAGAATTTTAATTGATACCAATATGGATGGATGACCACTACATTTCACTCTACAGTAACACTCATATCATGATAACATAATAAATCTAGAGAAGAAATAAAAGAGTTTGGCATTTAAATATATGTTCTCTATAAATGTTGCAGTGGCTGCTTACAAAATATCAGGGGTGGCATCATGTCCTTATATTTATGATCTTTTTATAGGAGGCCTTTAAAACACAAAACTATAGAAGAATTAAAGGACTTAAATGAGTTAACTTTAGTAGGGGACAGTTAATTGAATTTTATGAAACACCAGTAAGCAGTTGGGCCTGTACTTTGAAAGGACATAAACTTCATTGTATACATTTATATATTTGGAATTAACAGTTAAACCAGTATCAAGTTATTTATACACATAATAATACATTCCTGTTGCTGGTGATGACGACCCAACAGGAGTAATGGGAGGATGTTCAGGCTTCCAGATGATGACAGTTAGTTAAGATTGTGGCTCATGGGGCTGAAACATGTTTGGTTAAAAACACTTGCACTAGGTGTAGATACCTTTAGGCCTAATGTGACAGTAGAACTGTAGTATTAGTAGCCCCCAATTTGGTCATGGTGCTCCGTGGACTGCATAGCCTCACAACCCCTTCTGGCTGTAATATGGTATTTAATACAATAGCAGGTATTTGGAAGGTGATAAGTAAGCTTGGGCCCAGATAGCCTGAAAAAAAGTGGATGCCTAGGAACTGCTTATTGGAACTTTAATACCTTCATGCAATACAAGCTTGGGTAAATACATATACAATATGTTCCCACTGTAGTTGAATAATTCTATGGGAAATAAGGACATCATCATAATTTATTTTTATTGCACCAGAACATTGTTGGTTACTCTCCAGGAGCACTCTTTTGAATGTAAAGGTTTGTTCTCCTTCAACGAACAAGGGTTATAGACTAAAAATGGAATGAGAGGGCTCTACTCACAAGAGCTTACAATCTAAAGGACACTCTCTATTATCCATTGTCTTCTTTCCCATTTTATAGATTCCTTCAAGGGACACACATGCATAAGGTGTGCAAAACAAATACTTTTTCTTAAAATTATATTTTGTATGTTTCTATAACCAACAAACGAATAGTATTTCTCAAAGCCTTTTTTGTCATTCAAAAGTTTGCCATTACATTTACTATTCATTTATAGCTCATTAATTCATTAATATTTCATGATACAATGAACTTCATTCTTAAAGGATTGATTATTAAAAAAAGGACATGCTGGTATTTGAAAGACTAAAAAAAAATGTATTGGCATATGTGTCATGTGTCAAGTGTAAGAGCTGTGCATGTTGAAATAAAGTGTCGCAGGCAGAATTTGTTTAGGGTTATAAAGAACAATACAGAACGATAAATATTTACAAAGTCAATTTTTATTGGTTTCACACTTTACTGCTATAAAACATTGGACAGTATCAATTTCAAGTTATTTGCATCAATTGAACAAAAAAAGGGGCATACATTTCAAGGAGAAAGAAAGTCCTTTTTACTTGGGTTGCCAAAAGTTAGGCACCCCCAAGTGATCGCATTTACTTACCTAACACCCCAGGCCGGTGCTTCTACCAGGATATAACTGGGTTATTATCCAGCAGGCACCAATGAGTGTTCGGTTTTCTGCTTTCTTCAAATTTCCCGGGGAAGATGCATGCGTAGTAGAGCGAAATAGCTATTTTTTTTTACTCTACTCCCCATGCACAACTGCGAGAAGAAAGAAGAAGCCGGTAGTACTCACGGTAAGAATCCCAGCCTGGTGCAGTTTTCTCTTGATAGAATCATGGGCCCGGGGTGTGATCACTGGTATAAAAGTATAAACGGACTTTCATTCATCTTTACAAAGTTACATATTTGGGCTGGCATTTTAGTTTAAACTGCCATGGCCTTTTCTGCTCTTTCACATTAAACCAGCAAGTGACATAAAATACAGACAAATGCCAACCAACCCCGTACCAAAAACCTACATCCTCATTCTATATATTGAAGATTTTAAAGATTCCAGTGTGCTAATCAAATTGTTAATTGATATACATTGGTGCATGGTCCTTTGAGAGGCCACTGCTATGTAGCAGAGCAGAGGGCTGGCACCACAAATGTTGAGTTTCAATATCCAACATATATTTCCGTAATCTAGGTTTTCAGACCTTAAGTCTACTAGAAAATAAATAAACCCAATAGGCTGGTTTTGTTTCCAATAAGGATTAATTATGTTTAAATCATCATTCATTCTAATTAAATCATCATTAAAATCATTAAAAAAAACATTATTTGGATAAAATGGAGTCTATGGGAGATGGAGGTTATGGGAGCTTTCTGGATAATGGGTTTCTGGATAATGGATACTTGTATCAGAATGGTATGGTGGCCATTTTGTTGGCCGTTTTAGTTCTAGGATGACCCATGACACCACTAAGCTTTGATATATGGTTTGCATTGGATCTTGTTATTGGTTCGTCAATATTATTGTACAGAGCTTTCTTGGCACTATATAAATAAATGATGAGGATGCTCTTGTGTCACCAATTATTGTCCAGCCTAATTCAGAAAGTCATATACTACAAGAGGATTTGTAGTTGGTATGGCTTGCTGTTAATGCATAAACTATAAATCCACTAAAGGGTACCGTGATCATTTAAAGGAGAAGTAATGCATAACTAAAGAAGTAGGCTAGAAATGTTGCACATAATGTTTTGAGCTTCTGTACCAGCCCAAGGCAACCACAGCACTTTAGCAGTAAAGATCCGTCCCTCCAAAGATGCCCAAGTAGCTCCCCATCTTTTTTTTCTCCTATGACCCCTTATAATTAAGGGGCCCATTTCTCCCACTTGTGCTTTCCATATTCCTCTAAAACCCACACACATCACATCCCTTTTATACATTTCTTTGGATGGACATGAATAATGAAGGTTTTAAAACTCACTACTACAGATTTTTACTTTCAACCTTAAACACACTGAGGCCTGTAATGTAGTGTTTTAGAGGCACTCATGAACAGGGACATCCTTGTTTCACCTTATTTGTGATGACCAAGCAACCACACACAAGTCAGAGACAGAGAGCTGGATTTGACTTTTTCTACATAAATCCAATCCAGCCTTAAAGGGGAAGGAAACCTAGTTGGCGCAAAAACCCTCCCCCCCTCCCGTTTGTTGCCCACCCTCCCTCCTCCCCCCTGGCCTACCCGTCCCGCTGGGCAAATGCCCCTAACTTGTTACTTACCCTTCTGGTCCAGTCCAGGGAGTTCACAGACGACATCTTCTTCCACGCGATCTTCTTCCTGCTTTGACCGGCACATGCGCAGTAGGAGCATTTCACCGGTACGATCTACTGCGCATGCGCCAAAAGTACTTCATGACTTTTGGCACATGCGCAGTAGATCCGTACCGGCGAAATGCTCCTACTGCACATGCACCAAAACGCCGTTCAAAGCAGGAAGAAGATCGCTTGGAAGAAGATGTCGTCTGTGAACTCCCTGGACTGGACCTGCGCAGAAGGGTAAGTAACAAGTTAGGGGCATTTGCCCAGCGGGACGGGTAGGCCAGGGGAGAGGAGGGAGGGTGGGCAACACACGGGAGGGTCGGGAGGGTTTTTGCGCCAACTAGGTTTAATTCCCCTTTAAGACAGTGATCCCCAACCAGTGGCTCATGAGCAACATGTTGCTCACCAACCCTTTGTGTGTTGCATTCAGTGGCCTCAAAGCAGGTGCTTATTTTTAAATTCCAGGCATATTCTGGATGCATAAAAATTATGTTTATTGCCAAACAGAGCCTCCTGTAGGTTGTCAGTCCACATAGGGGCTACCAAATAGCTAATCAAAGCCCTCATTTGGCATTTCCATGGACTTCTTTTATACTTATTACATTTGAATGTGGCTCATGATTATTACTATTTCTCATTTTAAAGACAAAATAAACTGGGCCTTGACTAACGAAAAAATTGGCCAGCATACTTATAGACAGACACAAGAAATTTAGGAAAATCTGGGACCCTTGGTATATATAATCCCAACCGCAAAGAACCTCTCTATACTTGCTCTAGACCCGTTTCAGACATAAATTGTGTCACATCCTATGGAATTGCCAATGCAAATGATTTTTTAAAACTTTAATTTATTCCTTTTCTATTTCCTTTAAGGCTCTTCGATAGCCGCACTTTCTCACAGCGGCTAGCCAATAAAATAACCTTTTTACCTATATTAAAGGGACCTCTCAGGAATCATCAGATTGGACTCATTGCTTAGATTGCTATTTCTATTACTCGTTATTACTGTTATTTTAACCTTTGTTTTGTTATACTTTTCTCCTCTTTTGGCCCCACAATTTGGTTAGAAATGGGTCATTCCTCCCTCTCTCTTTCTCTCTTGCCCTTCTTTTTCTATGGGCACCAGAAACTTGCAAAACTATTATTATTTGCTGTCTAGCCTAAACATGTTGAAAAAGCAAATAGAAATCAAATGAATGTGGCTCACAAGTAAAACAAGTTTTGGGCCCCCTGCCTTAAGGCTACTAAGGGACTAAATTTGCCAAAAAAAAGTGTAAAAAAATATTTAAAATAAATGGCAAATTTATTCATGTGTGTGTTATTTTCTGCCATGGGAATGCCAGATTTGCCGCCATTATTTTACACTGCTTCCGAAAGAAGTTGCTCAAAGAAAAAGAGTATAAAAAATGACTAAATTTTTACTTGTTTTTATACATCGATGCCTGCTTGCCTGGCAATCCGTGGCAAATTATTCCACTGTTTTTTACACCAAATAATAAATCTGCCCCTAAATACATTTAAAAAAAACCCCTATAGCGTAGTTGCCATCAACGTCAGTTGGCTAGGTTAGTTGACATCAAATATATATATTAACTATATTAAATATATTATTTAATATAAAATATATTATTTAATTATAACAGAGCAAAACAGCCAAAATGAAGAATTGTTTGTTTAAATATGATAATAGGGAAAATAGCAGGTTGCATTTCTTAGCTCTGGCTTGTTTCTGAGCAGAATTGTTATTTCCTTTGTATAGAAATAATGCGAGATGTACATGTTTTTAAAAGAGAATGTTACGTTGTAAGCAAGAACAGAAGGAAAATAACAGTGTCAATGATTGCTTATTCTTGGCTTGTGTTTGGAATACATTACAGTGCCACAAATTTAAAAGATGTACAGAATAAACCTGAAGTTAAAAATACATCATGACCCAAAAGAGTAGCGTGTAGATTATTTGAGGTCTAACCTGCGGATGGCAACTATCATCATAATTGTTAGCAGTTGTATAACGTGTGCAATCATCTTGTTTCATGCTCAAGTGATTTTCGTTGTTCATTGCAAAGCTAAGAAAGCTTCCCGTTCTCATTTCTTAGCTCTCTTATTTTTCTTTATTTGGGGGTTCTTACATATGTCTCGCTTAAATCTGATGACCCTTATTCAAGGAAGGAATTTGTCCACAAGGCACCTTTCTCTTCCAAGTTTACAAAACAAGATGATTTGACTGGTAACACCAAAAACTGTAAACACCAAACAAATGTAAAACTAATGTTCTGGAATTTCAGTATTTATTTTAGGTCCATACATTTTATTTTGAAGCTTTATTCTTGATTTTATTTTGTAGTCATTTTTTTTTTAATCTTAATTCGTTCAGCCCTCAACTACTACTGTTTCGATTGAAACTTTGGAAAATACATATTCATGATTTCTGACAGAGACCCTTACAATCTGACGCTAAATGGGTTTTTAAACAACATTTTTATTTGAAGCTATCTATTAATATATACGTATTTGGCTGTAACTTTGCATCACTTTTTAAATTTCAGAGTTTTCTTCTTTTATACCTGGTTTCTATAGTTTTAAATTTTTCCCAAACTGCAGTCTTTTGGCTTATCCAAGCATTAGTTGTTGTAAAGAACCTATAGTCTTCTCAGGCCTGTTGGTTCATTTAATGAAGTCAAGCTAATCCTTAGGAAATAACTATACAGTATAAACAGGATGAATAAACACTATAGTTTAATGTATAACTGGTGTTTTTGTTTTCAAGGGAAGAAAAACATTATAAAAGAAAACTGCAATTTATTTTAATGTAAAAATCAAACCAAATCTAGAATGGCCTTATAGAAAAGCAGGGTATGTTGCGCACAAACTAAAACTTTATAATTAAATAGCCTTTTTTTTATGAAGAACATTTTGAAAGCATCGTTGATTTTATTATGTTTAATTATATTAGTCAAACTGTCCATTTTTTTACTTACTCTTGCAGAATATGAAAAAGGTGAATCAATGGTTTATAACGAAAACATCCTGTAGGTGCAGCTGTATGAAGAAAATGGCACGATTGTAGAATTGCTGACAGTACTGTTATTTACTTAGTGATTAATGCGTCAGTAAATAGAGACGGAGAATGGTAAAATAAATAAATAAATTATTGCATGACATGATACAAACTTATTGTTGTTTGTGTTACAAAAATAAATGAAGCCATTTGTTGTATTTATGTGGGGCAGGTGGGCAGAGGCAAGTAGTACCACTCCTACCTTTGCGGTCCCCTTACTTGTGCATCATTCAGATGCATATGTTCTGGAGAGCATGTATCATCAAGACACAATCTCTTATTAAGCCCCTTTCAGTTTTACTATTTAAAAATAGCCTACTAATCTACCCTTCATCAGCCCACTGTTAACTGCTCCTTCTGACATGATTTCCAGGAGCACTGGATCTGTTGGGCATACCAGTCTGGTGGGTACAATACTCCCGTGGGCTGGAATACTGCAGCCTATTGTAGACTCACACCAGCCCCAGTCCATTGTGAGGGGCAGATTCAGGTCTCCTATGTAGTGATGAGCAAAACATTTCACCAGGTTTCACAATTGTTCAAAAAACATCACCATGGAAAGAAAGTTGCATGGTCACAGGGCCAGAACTAGGGGTAGGCAGAAGAGGCAGCTACATAGGGCGCAATGATAGAGGGGAGCTGGGGAGCTACCTCTAAAATTGTCTTCTGCCTACCCTAGTCTGTGTTAGCACCACTCAGCGTTACTCCCCTTCCTTCCCTCTGTCACCCACCCCTCCATCGTTCTCCCCTCTCTCCTGTCACCCACCCCTCTGTCACTCTCCCCTCCTGTCACCCTCCCCTCTGTCACCCTCCCGGTGGTGGCTGGCCTGGTTGCCTAGGTATCCTGTCCGGCTTGGCCCGTCCCTGCATGGTCACCGCCAAAAACAGCCCATTGACTTATTGAATATGCTTTGCAAATTTTTGCAGTTTCGTGAATTTTGGGGACGTGAACCTGGACAGATTTGCTTATCACTACTCCTGAAAAGTTTTAGCGTGTTGAAATGTTGATTTTTAGGTAACATATGTCTTTTCTTTGTTAAATGAATTATTTCCCTTTCAAATGGCATATATTCTAGCAGTGTTTCCTTTCTTATTGAATCTGAACAATGAGAGAGTTTGTTTTTTGCCTTGTAATATCTGTGGATTGCACTGCTTTATCAGTTGCTCTTTCATGGGTTAAATAAATAGGAAGGCCATCTACCACAGACTCCATTATAGTCAAACAGTCCAAATTTTTTAAAATAATTTTCTTTTTATCTGTACTAATACTACACATGGTGTGCACCCTTTGGACTTATACACGGGTATGGGATCTGTTATCCAGAAACCCACTATCCAGAAGGCTCTAAATTAGGAAAAGGCCTTCTCCCATAGGGGCAAATTTACTAACCTCTGAAAATTCGCCAGCGACGGCTTCAATCACATCACAACACTTCGCCAGGCTTAGATTTGCCAGGACAACACTAATTCACGCAAATCCAAACTTGCATCCAGGGTGCCGAACACTGGCGAAGTTGCACTAGCGTTACTGCGGCAAGCAAAGCGAAGTTGCGCAAGCATTGCCTCATTTGCATACGGTGGGAACTTAAAGTTGAATGGACGTATATGTTGCAGCAAATATATTACACTACACAAGCCCAGGAAACCTTGATAAAATAAAATAGAGTTGTTATATTGCCCTACATATGAGCCCAGTGTTTAGTTTATGTGCCATACGTTAGAAAATGTAGGGGGAAGCCGGTTACCCCAAAAAAATGTTATGCTATCTTTCAGCCTATCACCCTGAAAAAGGAAAAGATGCTAGCGTTTTTTGGGACTTAGAAAAATTCAACTATTTTTTTAACGCTAGCGAAGTATAGCCCGTGTTAGTCACTTCGCCCTTTAGTAAATTTGCCCCATAGACTACATTTTATCAAAATAATCCAGATTCAAAAAAAATATTTCCTTTTTGTGTGTAATAATAAAACATTGTACTTGATCCAAACTAAGATTAAAACATCCTTATTGGTTTTATTTAATGTGTACATGATTTTCTGTCATGGTTTTTTTTAAGATGTAGTTTTTATTTCTAAATTACACTGTTTACACTGCAAATAATTCACTCTACAAAATAAAATTTCATTCCTGAACCAGCAAGTGTATTTTTTTTAGTTGTAATATTTGTGTGTAGGCAGCCATCTCAGGTCATTTTGCCTGGTCAGAGAGAGCCTGCACTTTAGGATGGAACTGCTTTCTGGCAGGCTGTTGTTTCTCCTACTCAATGTAACTGAATGTATCTCAGTGGGACCTGGATTTAACTATTGAGTGCTGTTCTTTTATCTACCAGGCAGGGCCGCTCCTGCCATGAGGCAAGGTGAGAACCTTGCTGCAAGCAGCCAGTTACAAGGGGCGGTAAAAAGCTGCCTCTTGTAACTTTAATGCCGAATTTCCGGGTTTTAACCCGGAAATTCGGCTCCGCTAGTGCAAAGAGCACAATTGCGCTCAATGCACTAATGATGCTGCCCCCTTTTGACCCGCTCTGACATTGATTTTTAGGTGGCATCTGGGCGCTTGCCTCAGGCGTGGCTACCGGGCTGCTGTTATCTTGTGTTAGGAAGCTGCTCTCTAGGTTACTTTCCCATTGTTCTTTTCTTAGGAGGGAGGGGGTGATATCACTCCAACTTTCAGTACAGCAGTAAAGAGTGACTAAATTTTATCAAAGCACAAGTCGCATGACTGGGGGCAGCTGGGAAACTGACAATATGTCTAGCCCCATGTCAGATTTCAAAATTAAATATTAAAACATCTGTTTGCTCTTCTGAGAAACGGATTTCAGTGCTGGAGCAGCACTATTAACTGATGTGTTTTGAAAAAATTTTTTGTCACATGATAGTATCCCTTTAAGGTATAAAGATCCAAATTACAGAAAGATCCATTATCTGGAAACCCCCAGGTCACACAAATTTTTGCACATCATGCTCTATGTTACCATGTGGAAAGTTTGAGTAGGTGCATCTTGGTCAGTTAAAATTATATGCTGTTCTGTTTTTCAGTAGAACTGTCTGCTACAAAGCTTTAACGCTACTTCTTGCTGTAATTTCTTTATAGGAACTGTTAGTGGACTGTACATGTATCATGCCGTGCAGGATAAAATAGCATTTAAGTCAGCCAGGCAAGAATTTCTTGTTTCCCCTGCCGTGACCTGACTGTTAAAGAAATCAAATGTGCCTTGTATGAAAGTACAGTGATATTGTGTTGTGTTTATAAATGTCTATCTTTCAGAAACAAGAGAAAAGCCTGCATTTCAGCAGAGGGTGCTGTCCTCTAGTTCAAGCACAAGCTAGATTACAAGGTCATGCAGCCTATTGATAAATCACACTGCCGTGATTCCTAACTGACAGCTCAAACTAACATCAAGCTGGATGAGAGAGAACAAAAGGCCATCAAGCAGCCATTTTCTTGACACTTTTATTCAATCACCGGCAGATTGCTTACGACAGCAATAGCAGCTGTTTTGTCTTCATCTTTCCACATTTGATAAAAGGTGTCAACTCAAATTTTTGTAAATAATTCACTTACCCCTACTGCAGGCTCAGGCTTTGCTCAGCATATGTATTTCTTTTGAGAAGATCACTCAGTCAGGTCAGGGCTCAACTCTATCAAAGGAAGGTCATCTCTGATTTCAAAGGAAACACTGATAAATCCTCAGCCCTTGAAGGTCATAGATAAGAAATACAGAGAAAGAGAGAGTTTTATTATATTGCCAAGAAGGTTAAACAATAAAATATAAACACAGGCTGTTGTTTATTTTAAGCATATTTTTCTATTTCTCTTTCAAGGGAACAAAAAGATGAATTCAGATTAACCCTTTGGCGATAAATAACTCTAACCGGATTGACAGATGACAGACAAGTTCAAATAGATTTGCTGCCAGTGGCAGGTCATATTCTTAACTGGAAGGTCCCTGGCACTTTTTACAGTTAAGTACTGTAGGTGTGTAAATGTGTTTCTCATAGTGCACTAAGGCTGTGCTGCACTGAAATATATGTATAAAAACATTGAAATCATCAAAATGCATTGAATGGAGTTGGTAAAGTTAGTAAGCATTATTTATGTAGGTAAGGTGCAATGTGCGAAACCAGTCTTAAAGAACCATTTTTTCCCTTTGCTCTAGGGATGCACCGAATACAGGATTTGGTTTGGGATTCAGCCTTTTTCAGCAGGATTCGGATTCGGATTCGGCTGAATCCTTCAGCCCGGCCGAACCGAATCGGAAAAAATGTTTCCCCTTCCCATATGCAAATTAGGATTCGGTTTGGTATTCGGCTAAATCTTTCGAGAAGGATTTGGGGGTTCGTCCGAATCCAAAATAGTGGATTCCGTGCATCCCTACTTTGCACTGTGCTAAATTGAAATGTACTTCTAGCACCCATAGGTGCAACTCTTATGCTTTAAGATTGGAGGGCAAACATTGGTGACTATTGACTATGAAGATTTTCATTCATCCAGGTCATGGTATATCTAGTATAGGTAAATCTATTATGCCTATTGATTGTATTATGCACTGCTGTCCAAATCTAGCAGTGCATTATAGTGAAGGGCATAATTTGGGCTGGATGTGGGTGTCACCTACAAGGTTTATAACTTTCATGTCTGGACAGGCAAGTCAGAAGCAGCAAGGGATGCAAGTGTGCATCATTTAACATTTAAGTTCTTAAAGAAGAATAAAACATCTGCTAAAAAGTGCCAAAATAACTGACTTTGGCACAAAATCTGCATGTAGAGAGACAGAGTTTTTGATGATGCTAATAAACTGTGCTCTTCTTGGTAAAAAGAGCCCCCTAAAAGATATATTGGATTTAACCATCATTCAAAATCAGACTCCCAACTCCTGCATGAAGAGAGAATGAACTGAAACAGATGCTGAGATGTTAAGAGTAATTTAAGAATAACTTAAATATTTCAGAAACGGTACAGAATTTTAATTGATTATATTTAGAAAAAGTCTTATTTCAATATGATGAAGCTTATTTTAAATTTTAATTTTTGCAATAATTTACATTTAAATTCCCGATATGGATGCAGTAAACATCTTTATACTGTATGTTTGCATATTTGGGGGACACACGAATTAGTTCAATCTCTTAATGTTGCAGTATAAAGAACTGTTTTTTACCTGTAAGTTATAGTAGGTATATAAAGAAATGTAATATTGTGCTTCTCACACTGCCGTTAGTTAATTTGTTTCTTAACTTACCTTTCAACTAGTTCAGTATTGATTATGTATTACATGATGTAATAGTATTTAATGTAATATATAATCAATAATGAACTAGCAGAGGTAAGTTAAGAAACCAACTTAAGGTGGACATATACATGCTGAAAAGTCGGCAGCTTATTGGAGAGTATATGGGGCCCTCCAACAGGCTTCTGTGGTCGATATCTGGCTGAAAATCAGGTAGATGTCTATCAGACAGCCTTAAAATTCCTGTTGGATTGAGAATCGCATCTGTATATTGATGCGGTTCTCAATCCCACCGCCTGCATTCCTGGCCTTGTGTTTTCCAATCATTGAGCCCTAGGGCCCACTATCAGATCAGCCTATCACCCACTCAAGGTTGGCATATCGGGGTAAGATCCACTCGTTTGGAAACTTCTCCAAATGTGCAGATCTGCCCATGTATTGGTGACTTAAATTAGTAAATAGAGGCGAAGGTGGTCTGGTTAGCACTTGAGATAAACTGATATCCCTTCTGTAAGGGTCATTTATAAACACAGTGCAGTAAGCAGAATATAATTTTTTACACATTTTTTTACCCACTATTCAGCATCTTCCCTAGGATTCCTGAATCATTTCCTTGGAAGAAGTTTGTATATTACCCATTATGTGTTTGTAAGCAGAAAAATGCTATAAAACAGAACACATGAAGGTTCTACAAAACATTCATACATAGGGCAGTGGCGGAACTACCGGGGGAGCAGGGGGTGCTAGCGGGCCAGGGCCCACACCCCCTCAGGGCCCCCGGCAGTCCGTGCGCATATTCCCGGCCATATTTCCGGCGCATATTCCCAGCCAGTTCCGGGTGTACGTTTCTGACATAGGGTATGATTTTTATAATACTTGGCATACCCGGATGCTCAGTTTCTTTGCTACTGTGGCTATAGGAAGGGAGAGAGGAATGACTGTTTGGCAGGTGGTGCTTTAGTGATAAAGAATCATCACTTTCCTGACATTTCACAAGGAAGAGTAACTATCATAGATTTCTAAAGGGAAAACATTATCAGCAAGGGGCAAGTGTGGCAAAGGATCATAATTTTTTACATCAATAAACACTAACACAGTGTTCTACACACTTGTGAGTCTATACCAAAATGCATCAAAACCTGGTGGATCATTGTCCTATTCACAAATACTTACATATTCTGTAGAGGGATTTCTTGATTATTTTTTTAAGCTATAGGCTAAAAATAGAAAGCATGCAGTGTCCTTTAAAGAATACTTACCAGATCATTCCTGGTATGAAGGCTGTCGATAAATAGCTGTTATTGTATGCTGCATGGTGACAGTAATAAGATGTTTAATAAGATGCAATGCAGCCTTAAAATAAATGGGTTTCTAGTGTTTTACATTTAGCCCTTATATCAGCCCTTGTACTGGGGAAAAATCTTTGCTCTCCAATTTATATTTTTAATCCTGTTATATAAAGTGCCCTGTATAGTTGTCCTTTTAGATGAGTATGATGCATGTTTTGCATTTTGTAGCACATTGCAATTTTCTGTGATAATGTAGATGTAGAAGGGATAGCTAAAATATAGTATTAGTGATTCTTTTTCTTTTCTTCCTTGGTGTAAGGTCTAAGCATGCTGAAGACTGACTGGTGTAGCAGGCTCCAAATAGCAAAAAACAGGTGCAACCCACTATGTTTTTACACTTTGCCCCTGCAATGAGCACCTGTGGGAGCTTCTGCAGAGCAAGGACCTTTTTCTCCATCAGTACAGCAGTGCATGTATTTGACAGCATTGCATTCAAGAGGAGCGGGCTGGGGGAGACATGCAGATACAATGGGGGTGCCTCTTAAGCTTTGGGCACACAGGTGTTCTATATGCTTCTCTGCACCTAATAAAAGACTGGTTCCCAAACCCATCGGAAAACAGCTTCAAAATGCTTTCTTTTGTGTATTTCAGGCGGGTATCTGCTCGGCTCTGTTCTTTTAAAGGCTTCTCTCCACCTTGTTAATATTCATTGGTGGAGAGAAGCATATAGGATCCTTGTGTGCCCAAATCCGTGCTCCAGGCACAAGTGCTCCAGCACTTGTGTCTGGGGCATTGGTATATGACCCCTATTGTGTATTTGTATAGCTATTTCGAATGGAAAGCACAGAGCATAGTTAAAAACATTGGGTTGAAAAAAGACAAAGTCCATCAAGTTCAACCCCTCCAAATGAAAACCCAGCATCCATACACACACCCCTCCCTACTTTTAATTAAATTCTATATACCCATACCTATACTAACTATAGAGCTTAGTATCACAATAGCCTTTGATATTATGTCTGTCCAAAAAATCATCCAAGCCATTCTTAAAGGCATTAACTGAATCAGCCATCACAACATCACCCGGCAGTGCATTCCACAACCTCACTGTCCTGACTGTGAAGAACCCCCTACGTTGCTTCAAATGAAAGTTCTTTTCTTCTAGTCTAAAGGGGTGGCCTCTGGTACGGTGATCCACTTTATGGGTAAAAAGGTCCCCTGCTATTTGTCTATAATGTCCTCTAATGTACTTGTAAAGTATAATCATGCTCCTCGCAAGCGCCTTTTTTCCAGAGAAAACAACCCCAACCTTGACAGTCTACCCTCATAATTTAAGTTTTCCATCCCTCTAACAACAGCATCCTGCATGGAACCTATAGTTCTGTACAATTTAGTATCAACTGCAAAAATAGAAGCTAGAAGTTGTTTCCTCATTTTGAAGGAATACTTTTGCAAATTCAACTTTATGGACAATACCCTTGGGATTAACTCTCGCCACTGGGATCTGTTGTCAGTCTCCCAAAAAACTTTCCAGTGTGCAAAGTGGCATTCAGCCAGTGCACTTCCCATTTAGTAGATATAGGCAAAAAGTTTGGCATCTAAATTTTACGTTCACCTAAAATGTTTATTCATCTTTTCTGTTACAATAATCGGGGTCACGGGTTGACTGCTGAGGGCACGCCTCTTCTGGAATGTCTCCCTAAATATTAATGTTTCAGAAATGTTCTTTAGTCAAAATGTGTAAGAGTATAATCTAATCATGGTAGAAAGTGAAATTCAAGAATATCTAAACCCATATAAAGTCAAGTTCAGGATGGTTTTTCTGCTCTGAATCTGTGCACAAACCTTTCAATAACCAGTGACATTTCTCACAAGGCTTCCTCTCATGAATATTTATTTCTGTAAAGGGGAAAAATCATTGCTTCCCATCAAGAAGGGAGTTAACAATCCTTAATAGCTTCTTCTGACTTGATTGATGTTTTTGTCACTTTCTTTGGTAAATAGTTTTCCATTAGCATACCAATGCTATCTAGATCTGTACCTTAGAATGCACTTAACTTGCTCCATATTAATATCCCACCTAGGGCTTTTTGTCATTTGAGGGTCGTTCTTATCTTTAATGCCAGCAAAAACAAAACTATGTATGTTGTTTAACCAGCTCCTTTTTCCTCTCAGTACGCTAAAGTCGAGCGTGTTTATTCATAAGCTCGAACATTACAAGGACCTTGCTGTTGTCACAGAATGTTTCTTCATCGTCAAACTGTTTGTTTCTTTAGCTTTTTAACTGTAAAGCAATGAAGAACATAGCAGAGAATAAGTATCGGACCTTGATGTAATGATAAGTATAACATCCTTTATAATAAAGTATGACATTGTATGTAGCCAGGGTACTGTGTTGTGAAAGCTTCGCCATAAATCACTCTTTGTGATGCACTACTAAAATTCATCTACCTGGATTCCAGCCTGCCCTTCAAATTAAATAGTTTATAAATGATTATTTCACCATTTTTTATTTCTGATATAAAATAGCAGAAGTATGGAGTGGCTTATAATGAATCAAAATACACTTACCTTGCAGATTTTTACAGGTCATGTTTATGAGCATGGAGTTTGAGGGAACATCTGCTCTATCATAAAACATTATTATAATGAGAACACCGCAGCCCAACATTATATCCCTAGGTTATACAACATTTAACCTTGGGTCAGTGGGGTTAACTCTAGTCCAGCTGAATAATTAGTGAATGTCAATATAACCTGACAGCTCTTTGCTGGAAAGTTTTGGAGCCCTTTGGCATCTAGAAGAATCAGTTTACAATAACAAACTAGTGGCCTCTGTTATGAAGAAAAGCTGAGGTAAGTATGAAAGGAAGTATATAAAAGCATCATTAATATTATCTTTACTCATCACCATCATTTATAGTACACCATGAAGCTCTCACAGAGCCCATTTATTATGACACATTTCTCACCAGAATTTAATGCTCATGTAAATGGTTTCACATTCACTTCTGCTCTGTTTATGACAGATTACTATTGTGCTAGCAGGATTGAATCTTGAAACATTTCTTGTACCTTTAATATCTATAATGTACATAAATTGGATTGACTGTGATTTCTGCGCCCACTTTGTACTTCATTTGTGGATGTGTTATAGTGCACCAGTCATTGCAACCTCTGCCCTTATTTCATGTGCTTTTTGTTAATTGTCCATTTAGGTCCAATGTCCCTTTTGCAGTCCTTCTGCATAGTCTTCCCATGTGATCTGCATGTTTTGGACCACATCAAATTAGCATTGACTACTGGACACAAGCATTTCAAAGAAAACTGGTGAAGAGATAGTTTTGGAGAGAAGTGGATCCACTCTCTTCTGCAACTTGTGGTTAGCTAACTAACGGACACAGCTTCTGTGTGTTCTGAATGCAGGTACACTGAACGGAGCAGAGATTGGGCCAAAAATGCATGCTTTCACCTTTTTATCTAATTCCGATCTTTTTATTCTCATTCATTTATGCGCTCACAGTTTCATACTCACTGCTCATACTCCATATTCTCTTGCCCTTACAGGGAAAAATATGTATAGTGATAGTGGGATAGTGGGTGCTAATTCTTTTTCACAGCTTCCCTATGCCATTTCTTAGTAGTGGATTGCAAATTTCTAACTCCTGCTGAAATGAGCTTATTAGTTGAAGGTAACGTACAGCATACACTCAGTATTGTGCTTTTGTTGGAACTAAAGTTTTGCTGCACTGATTATCAGTGTGTTGGTGCTGCTCATTAATAAGAACACACAAAGTTGCTCTGTAATTTACACCTGTTTAAATGCAGGGCTGCCTATGTTTTTCTCACCCATTAAATTATGTGTAGGTGAGAGACATCAAAGTGTATGATACAGATGCTACCCCTTCTCCTTTTAAATAAGTTCTTTTGGGCAGGGCCCTCTTTATCTGTTGTATTGGGTATCAATTTAATCTGTGTGGTCATTGTATACACTCATATACTGTACAGCTCTGCCAAATATAGTGGCACTTTCTAAGTATGTGTTAATAAAAACGAAAACATAATAGTGGGTCATCAATTACACACAACCTGTAAAAACCTGTAAAAACATTTTTTTTGCTCTTCCCTTAGAGCAAAATTATAATTTCCAAACTAAATTTACAAATAGTTGAATGTGCACTCCTTTTTTTCTCTGGAATACATCTTAATAAAATTCTATGCATATTAATACATAATATTAGTAAATGTCTGTTAATCTTAATATGTTCAGATGGACTTTTTTCCACCTGGTATTTTAGATTAAAAATGGAGAGGGAAAATGGCTGTTTCACATGCCTAAACCATTGTTTTAGCCTATTTCCTTGTATTTAACTTAGATATAGATCTAACAATATTGTAATACATTACATGCACAGACTGCTAATATGTGCATCATTCAGAGCACACTATTGTGTTGTGGCACACATATATTTCACATAGAGAAATGGATCTAAGCAATACTGAGAAAAAGTAGAGTTGAAGATCTTTGAGGAACAGGAACTGTTTGAAATGAAAAGTTGCCCTATCAGTGAGCAGTTTTACAAAGGACATACTGTATATACTTCCATTTTTTTACTTGAGCTCATTCAGTTGGGTCTAAGCAAACAAGGTGCATAAACCCTAAACTTCCAAATATGAATACATTTGTGACACTGACAGACATAATTCCACAGATTGAAAGGAGACCATGACAGTCTGTCTCTGCTCTAAAGGACCATTTCTCCACCCCCTTTGCCTCGCAGAGTCATCCAACCTCTCCTGCACCTTGTGAAGTTATGGATTCTAAGGATTTTCCAACCGTCTGTTTTCCATAGTGGGTGCTGCACAGATTGTTGGGAAAGCATAGGCACTCCCACAATTGAAGTCACAAAATCCATCACAATGGTCTCAAAAAGGAACTTGGACCTTTGTGATTAAAATTCTTCAATATAAAGGTAGCTAGAATATCAATAATAATTAAGTAACTGCTAGTATAACAGAAAGAAACAAAGTTTTATTCTATAAAATCTTAGCAAAGCATTGATTAATGAGTGCCAATTCGTTTAGCACACTTTATGGTGGTTAGATATTGGTTTCTTTCTGCTGCTTTCTAATGGCTACCTACTCCCCCCCCCTGTCATTTTATTTAAAGGGCATGTAAAGTCTAAAATAGAATAAGGCTAGAAATGCTATATTTTGTATACTAAACATAAGCATGAACTTACTGCACCACAAGCCTAATCAAAGAAATAATTTATGCTTTCAGAGTTGGCCACAGGGGGTCACCATCTTGTAACTTTGTTAAACACCTTTGCGAGACTAAGACTGTGCACATGCTCAGTGTGGTCTGGGCTGCTTAGGGATCATCATAAACAAAGCTACTTGAATTCTGCATGGCTGGGAAGTAAGGCGGGGGCTCCCTCTGCTGTTCATAAATATGATTGTTTCCCTGCTCAGCAGTTAGGGACCATCTGACAATTCCTATTCACAGCAGTAAATGAAGGGAGAATTTCACTGCATACAATCAGGTTTCTTATAAAAACGGTACACATTTTTTAATTAAAGTATATTGGAGATAGGTTTCTTTTTCATTAAAGAAAGTAAAAATGGGATTTTATTTTTTTGCCTTTACATGCCCTTTAAAAAGTTTTTGAAATGTTTTAATTGTATGAGCAGCAAAGACAACAAATTGGATATTGAAAAAGCTTTATAACCATTTTTCTCAGGTGACCCAAATAAAACTGGTGAACACCTCATTCTTATTACCACAGCTATGGGATATCGTACATGGAAACCCAATATCCAGAAAACTCCAATTACTTAAGGTATGGTGATCCAAGTTACGGAAAAAACTTTGTCCCAATAGATCCCATACCTGTACTGTATAAAGAAAGTTGACATAAGTAAGGACGATACTGGGCACCCATTTAACTGCTGGTGCCTCCAGGTTTCTGAATTGCCTTAACCCATATGGTTTGTGCAAACCTGCTGGTATATTCATTGTTGGTTTATTTGGGAAATCAGACAACTGGTGCACAATGAGAACTTAACAGTAATGTATTGTTACGTGTGCACAGTAGTTATATTTGGCTTCTCTATATTATTATGTATTATAATATTTGCCGTTTTTGGCAACACTGCTGGTATGGAAGCGTTTGCCATTTTGAGCCTCTATAAACAATATTTGTGAAAATAGCCCTGGATAGAACAGTACATGACACCAATATATATTATTCTTAGAAGTATTATTTATGCTATTTCTTGCTTGGTATTTAGAATTGCCTGGATGTCATGGTTATCAAGGGGATGTACTCATATTTCAAAGGCGCCAAGACCAAATAAATATATAAACCAATAATAATGCACCCATTCTATTTTTCCAGCCCAATAAAGGAGTATAACTTTTGTTTAGATCTTTTAATGTCAGCTCCACATATTCCTTCATTTCTCTGCTCAGAGTTTATTGCCTGTTCCATATTTATGTGAATGTGTTGCCAACGTTTATATAAACAAAATGGATTGTCTAGTTGATATAAAAGATCAACTAGGAGATAGAATTTACAACTTGCATTGCAGAATTAAGTTGTTTTCACAGTAATAATTCACATACAAACTCAATAAGCACAGATATTTGTGAAGTATATGTCCAAAGGCATTATTTGTGAACAGGAGATCCACCATAGAAGGTAAAATTGCAAAATTAAATTGAATACGTACACTTGCAGGTGGTCGCCATAACTCAAGGGGGGGTGTGTGGAAATGACAGTTGGAAGTAGCATTTTTTTTAGAAGAATGGGATTAGGATTTCTTAGATGTCGGTGAAATAGAATGATGAGTTTTTGTCATCTGTGTAAGTCTTATTAAGAAAACTCATAATAACAATACTCAAATAGACATATTTACAAAGTATCAAATCCCAGAGGAATTCCTAGCAGTTCGATATCTTTTTGCAGATATTAGTACTTTCCTGACGGTCAGTTCTTGTGAATGTGTTTAGCTGCATTCAAAATCTATAATCCTTTCTGTTTTGTTAGGTGTTAAAGTTCAACAGCAGCTTTGAGCTCTAGCAACCCAATCAGTCAGCCATGGAAATGAAAAAAAAACCATTGAGTTAAAATAAACACAGTGCAAGTTTATGAGGCTTAATAATTCGGTATTACTAATTTTAAAAAGTAAGGTATAATTGTATGTAGAGAGTTCAGTTCAGAAATGTATAGTTTAATGTATTTAAAATGTGTTCTTATATAAAAGTACCTTGCAATGAATAATATAATGTTCTGTATAGTTATTTTCGGGTAAGAAAATAAAGTGGTCCCATTGCTTAAAAGGTCATCTTCCAACACTTTTTTCAGTTCAGTTGGTTTCAGATAGTTCACTAAAAATAAATACTTTTTTCAATTACTTTCTATTTTTTATGTGTGTTTTTCTAATATTGAAGTGTAAAGTTAAATTTTTAACCCTCGGGGGGGGGGGTTGCCGACTCTTTAACTGTTCTAAATTGATACATTTAGTTGATACATTTCTTATCTTTGTCCCTGCTGAGCAGAATCCCTGAGTTTCATTAAAATTAGAATTGATACAATAGTTGCTAATACTCCAGAGCTGCTGCTAAGAAATGTATCAACTAAATGTTGATAAATTGTAACAGTTTAGAGTCTGCATCTGAATTACTGAGCTGCCAGACTAAACCACCAGAGACAGGGTCATTAAACATTAAACTTAGATTTTGGAAAACGCTAAAAAACTAAAAATGGAAAGAAATTGAAAAAAGTCTTTATTTCTGATGAACAATTGAACTGAAAAAAGTGTTTGGAAGGTGAACAATACCTTCTAAATGCTGAACTAACATGAGTTATTATTATTAATGATATATTATTATATACAGTATGTATATATATATATATATATATATATATATATACTGCTTTTTGCAGTAAATGAAACTAGGAAAAAGACGATCACTCCAAAAATCACAAGAATGCATTTCAAGTAGTTGAAATCACTGCTCTTTAGATTTAATTTCCTTTTACTAGCTAAAGAATATCGTTATGATTATGGGATATTCATAGACAATACCAAGAATACTTTAGAAGCAGCCAACGTTGGGTCAGGTACCAAAAAACACTCCGATATGCGAGCCTATGCAACCTTAATAATAATTAGTAATTGTAACAATGAAAACAAGTAGATAGGGTTCAAATGCATTTCTCTTGTGGTTTCCAGGCATTTGGTGTGTCTGGTTGCAGAAATCAGGATTTATTGCTTCTGTATGAATGATGAAGTGTGACTAATAGAAAGTGGGACTTCTGTTTTCAGCAAAGAAGTGTTTTAAAGATCCCACTTAAAAAAGCAATTGCTGTGAAAATGATCAAGGGTTACAGTAAACAGAGCACTGCTATGTTAATTATTTACCTATAATATACACGGGAATCTTTTGGCTAGAGAGAGAGATGAAAATATAGAATTATGAACATGTTTGTGATAACATACATTCATCACTTGGATCATGTCAGTGATCATTCAATACAATTAAAGGTTTGCAGATGAATGTGCTCATTAAGCCACAAAGAACTTAGATGCTGTAGAACATTAGTAATGCAGTTATGATGCATATGATTTTTGATGCACTGATATCATGAGATTCTTTGTTGTTCCTTGTTGGAGCTGGTGGTGTTGTTATTTGATACCTGCAGGGCTGTGGTTTAGGGGCATGTTTGCTAACATTGGAGATAAATATCTCCACAGCTTTCCGGAGATGTCGCCCATGGCAACCAATCAGCAATTGGATTTAAACAGTCACCTACAAGTTGGAAAACAAAAGCAAAGATTTGATTGGTTGCTATGGGCAACATCTATGGGTGCAGAGAGGAACACAACCCTGCAAAAATGTACAGTAGTTGACTGCCCGGGTGGTGGTCAAATAAAAGAAATAAACAGTGTACCGCACTCACTCAAGAAAAAAGTTGTATTAAAAAAAACAAACATTTCGAGCACAAACAGTGCTCTTCCTCAGGGACAAACAAAAGATCTATGCATTTCATTGTGTTTTATATATATTATGGGGAGGTGGCATCTCTTTTTTAAATGCCTGCTCTCCCAACCCCCGCTGAATGGTGTCTTTGGAAGAGATCATGCTAAATAAAGAGAAAAGCAGGTATGGTCTTTCTCCCCCCAAAGATAATATTTTTTTCACTTAGGATAGGACTGACGCATGGACACTGCCTTGATGGGGCGCGTCAGCTTATGCATGCTTTGTACAAACTTTGTAACTAAAAGTGTCTCTTTTTTATTAGAGTTACAGTTCAGTTGTGCAAAATAGGTTTTCCCAGGGGGCAATATGTTGGAGTGCTGTGGTAAAGTGTATAATTTGTATATCAAGCCTGACCACGTGCACCCAATAAGGTAAGGGATGAGCTGCATTTCATTGTGTTTTATATATATATATATATATATATATATATATATATATACACAACTTAAGGTTAACATTTTTCTTGCTTTCCAAACAGCATTTAAAGTGTCAAAAAGAACAAGATATGGATCGTGCAAATAGCACCTACTTTTTAATAAACAAGAGCTCAACCAGCCTAGACCTGTTAGCAACAGTTTACAGCCAATGTGTTAAAGTGTAAAAATAAATAGATAAAAACTGCAGCATTTATTTTCCCTGTAATATAATGTACACTGCATAAAGCCTGAATATTGTCTACAAAGCTGATGTAATTTGTAATGTAATTCAGTTGTGCTGCATGATTTGCGAGCTGACAGCTGGAGCTGACATGGTTGTAGATACTCAAGTTTTATTTCCTCATAGGAATAAAATAGGGGAAAGTATTTCTTTAGATGTTTTCATCTCTGGCCTTGGAAATTTAATTGCTGCTCACCTGACATCTTACTATGTATTATAGTACATATAAGGCAGGAATCGCAGGGGAAAAGGAAACATTTGCACATAATAATTAGGCACAAATCATACAATTATTTAGACTTTAGAATTACAATGAGCAAAACTGATATTTATCTTGTTTGTTTGGTCCTGTGATCAAAATGTAATGGTTTTCTGTGTATAGCTTCAAAAACAAATCAATAAATCTTTTTTAGAAGTCGTCATAGTGACAGAGCAAAATACTTGTAAGGCAAATATTTCAGCAGAGGGGATTTTATTGAGCATCATCCTGCATTTGCTGGAATGGAATTCACTACTACTCATACACTCTATTCTACCTGGCTCAGTGTAAATTGTTACTCATAATTGTCAGTCATACATTTCCATTTGCTTCCATCTACTCTTCCAGGAAAGGTACTTTCTGCCTCCCCCTTGACTCTGGGCATCAATGAAGAGCCCTCAGGATGGGTCAGTACTGTACTCAACAGATTTCTTTCTTTTGAAGATGCTATTTATTACATTTCCCCCAATGTCTTTAAACAATGAGACAATGAAGATGTGGTACTAACCAACTACATTTGAGCGGTGCACTTGTTGTAGTGATATTACTATTTTCCCAAAGATGTGGTAACATGTAACCTTTTAATAACTTTATAATGATTTATATCTGCTTTTCTAGGATCATAAAGCTTCTGGAAATGCTTGGTGGTAACATTTGAGAGAAACGTAAGAGTTTTGGCCCCTTTGAGATCCTTGTGTTCCAGTTCATTTGTGATCTGACTAGTATGTAAATATATGAATGTAGTGGAGATGGGATGTTTCCTACAAAGCTATATATCTTTTGTGCAGATTGAGTTGTAATGTGTCTTGCATAGCTGGTTTACTTCTTGAATGCTAGTTGGAAGACAGCTGCTTTTGATTATTTCTATTGTTAGCATGTCACTGTTTCTTGGGTTTGAAGGAAAACTATACCCCCCAAATAGGGTTGCCACCCAGTCGGTATTTTACCCGCCTAGCTGGTAAAACACCTGCCAAGTCCGGGGCCGGTATTACAAATTTACCAGCAATGTAGTTGCCGGTTAATTTGTAATACCCTTAACAAAACCCCTTGGCCCGCCCCCAATCCGCTGAAAACTTAACTGTTCTCCTTTTTCAGGCCATCGCAGCGAAGTGGCTCTGCCCCCTTTTATATCATGACCCCCCCTTTTGTTCACGCCCCACCACCGGCCGGTAGAAGATTTATGAAAAGGTGGCAACCCTACCCCCAAACAATGTAGGTCGCTATAAAAATAAATTGCATATGTATACAGCTCATAAGTCAAACCCTGCTTAATGTAAATAATCCATTTTCATAATAATATACTTTTTAGTAGTATGTGCCATTGGGTCATCCTAAATAGAAAATTGCCATTTTAAGAACTAAGGGCCGTCCCCTGGGATCTTACGATTCACAGTGCACACAAACAAACCTTACATTAGGTCACCTGAGCCAAATAACACATAAAGTTCTATATTATACTCCCACAATTCTTCCTGTTACAGGTTAGAGTTGTAGTATTTCTGGTCAAGTGATCTCTGGGGAAGCAGAAATACCATCACAAAATGGTGGCTCAAGGCAAAAGATGTACAGTAAGTAGACAATACTTACATAATTATATATTACAATTTGATAATATTCTAGTTCTTTATTATGCCACTTAGTTAGATATAAACTATTTGCTGCTTAAGTATTCATTCTGGGGGGCGTTTTCCTTTAACAGGTGCCCTAAATAGCTACAGTTGTCTATTCAAGGGGCCGATTCACTAAGGGTCGAATTTCGAAGTTAAAAATACTTCGAAATTCGACCCTCGGATTGAAATCCTTCGACTTCGAATATCGAAGTCGAAGGATTTAGCGCTAATCCTGCGATCGATCGATCAAAGGATTTTCCGTTCGATCGAACGATTAAATCCTTCGAATCGAACGATTCGAAGGATTTTAATCCAACGATCGAAGGAAAATCCTTCGATCAAAAAATCACAGGCAAGCCTATGGGGACCTTCCCCATAGGCTAACATTGACTTCGGTAGCTTTTAGCTGCCGAAGTAGGGGGTCGAAGTTTTTTTTAAAGGGGAAGTACTTCGACTATCGAATGGTCGAATAGTCGAACGATTTTTCGTTCGATTCGTTCGATTTCGTTCGAATTCGAACGAATTTAACCAATTCGATGGTCGAAGTACCCAAAAAATACTTCGAAATTCGAAGTATTTTTCATTCGAATCCTTCACTCGAGCTTAGTGAATCAGCCCCTAAGTGTCATTCAGTACACGCCATTTTGCAAAACTTTGACAAACTTTTGGTGCCTATGGCACAGAAATAATTAGATCTCCAACTCATTACATCTCCAAGCTTACAAACATTGATACAGGGGCCAAAGGATATTTTATATTTTATATGTACAAATAGAATGTAGCGGGATCATCAGGTTTTTATCTGGTGTCATGTCGGCCCAGTACATTTAACTATACCCACACTTTTCTGCATTGCCCTTTCAGAACCTAATGTTATGCATCAAATACCACTTGTGTTTCAAACATCTGTAAAATATATTCGTGCAAAAAAGTGTTTTGAACTGGCAAAATAAATCATCAAAACCAATGTTACTGCAAAATGCATTCAGTATTATTTATAACAATGGTTTTTCCAAGGATCAGCCCTGAGTCCTTCAGGCTATGCTTCTCTAAAGCATGTTAGGCCTGACTGATCGGACCAAATGCTTTTAAAAGATTTACAGCATTATACCCAATAAGCCTGGGGTTTTACATTTAAGCTAAGAGTGCTTTTAAATGACAAATACATGAAGTAACATTAGACTCGAGTGACCAAGTGCTTGAATAGATGGCAAGTTGAAATATTTTTTTTTTATTGGCAGTCTAATGAAATGTCACACTTTATGAAGACATAATTTGTAACCAGATAGTTATCTTTTTAGTCTTGCTCTGGCTTCAACTTTCCTGATTCTCTCAAAGCTTGAAACATATTTCTTTTAATGTAAATTACCCTGGATAGGCTCGGTAGCAACTGGATACAAGACATAAGGTACCCAATAAATATCCAAGTAATCTAAAACGTCAATAATAAATAATCAACTTAAGTACAGGTATGGGACCTGTTATCCAGAATGCTCGGGACGAGTTTTCCGAATAAAGGATTTTTCTGTAATTTGGATCTTCATACCTTAAATCTACTAGAAAATCACGTAAACATTAAATAAACACAATAGGCTGATTTTGATTACAATAAGGGGCCCATTTACTTAGCTAGAGTGAAGGAATAGAATTAAAAAAACTTTGAATTTCAAATGATTTTTTTGGCTACTTCGACCATCGAATGGGCTACTTCGACCTTCGACTACAACTTTGACTTCGAATCGAACGATTTGAACTAAAAATCGTTCGACTATTCGACCAGTCGATAGTCGAAGTACTGTCTCTTTATATATAAAACTTCGACCCCCTAGTTCGCCACCTAAAACCTACCGAAGTCAATGTTAGCCTATGGGGAAGGTCCCCATAGGCTTTCTAAGTATTTTTTGGTCGAAGAAAAATCGTTTGATCGATAAATTAAAATCCAACTATTTACGCAAAATCCTTCGACTTTGATATTCGAAGTCGAATATCGAGGGTTTAATTAACCCTCGATATTCGATATATTAATTTTATCTAAGGATCAAGTACAATGAACTATATTATTACAGAGAAAAGGTAAATTGGTTTTAAAAATTTGGATTATTTAGATAAAACAGAGTCAATGGGAGATGGCAATTCCGTAACTCAGAGCTTCCTGGATAACAGGTTTCCGGATAAAATATCCCATACCTGTACTACTCTAACAACAAGCATATGAAAGAATCTGTATGATAAAGTCTGGCAATCTTCAACCGATGACAGAATGGTCATTCTAACTGGCAAGTGGTGTCATATAATTATATCCAATACTGTGATTACAGGTCTTTAAAGTATCCAAACTCTTGGGCCACATTGTTGATCATTGATTGTCATTATTGATTGCCCATAGAATAGAAGAGCAAGAAGAAGTGAAGTCAGAACCTGGTTGAGTATGGAAAGACAGCAACACAGAGGTACCTTTGTATTGGATTTTAATCATGATGAAATACATTTTACTTTTTGAATATACTTTTTGATATCTCTTGGTGCTCCATCAATTGATTACTTTACCACTAAAGGATGGCTGCTGGGATTGCAGTAGATGAGAAGCACATGGGATGATCGTTTGGTGACTGGTAAGTGCTCCCACTATTTCCTTTTTGTTTACATGGTACTAGCAACCAGGTAGCTGCTGAAATTCCAGGAACACTTCTGCACAAAAAAAACCCCGAAATAAATAAAAAACCTTTAATAATAAAAAATAAAGACAATTTGCATCTGTTGTGCACACTGCAGTTGTGCTTAGTGTCCCAAAATGCATGCGCATGTTTTGGTAAATCATACAGAATTTTGGCTAGCACTTTCTGTGGATAGCGTCACTGCCATTGTACGTGGCATTAATGCCAAATTCATAAGACACCAGTCAGCAGCGGGAAGGTCTGAGAAGGTCTTTCAACTAACTGATATAGGTAGTGAGTGTTCTTGTGCCACTGAGTGATAGAACATGGTATAGAGAAAGTGGCACAGAGCTGTGGTGCAGGTAAAATGGGTAATAACACATGAGACAATCAATATTCTCTGGAAATTGTAATCTACAGGGTTAATGCTACCCTATGGATCCAAGTAATAACTAGTGCCAGCATTATATGTACCGTACATTGGCTCTGTGTATCACACACTGTATGCTAAGGATTATTGGAATTTTGTGATTTAATAGACAGTTTTCAGAGGTCTGAAAATATTAATTTAAGTGTTTTGAGTGATTTACAGTGTTCTTTGCAAATATTTATTTCCAGCACCTACAGTCCTTAATAGATGTACATTTAACCTCCAGTCTGGCTCCTGTTTCATCACAGTGTACTAAATTGTTAATTGATTCTCCTGATATTAAGTCATTCTCATGCTGAGGCGTCCCTAAAATATTAAAATTCCTACATAAAGCGACATATACAGCTACTATTTTTGAGATTAGTAGCTGTAGTTTACAGCAAACACAGTTAATTATTTTCTGATGTACATTTAACCTCCAGTCTGGCTCCTGTTTCATCACAGTGTACTAAATTGTTAATTGATTCTCCTGATATTAAGTCATTCTCATGTCGAGGCTTCCCTAAAATATTAGAATTCCTACATAAAGCAACATATACAGCTACTAGTTTTGAGATTAGTAGCTGTTACTTGTAGCTTGCAGCAAACATGTTTCATTATTTTCTGTACAGAAAGTACATTGTTATTTACCCCTAGGAAACAGTGAAGCCTTTAGCTAGTCAGCTAGAAGTAGCCAATGCTGTGATTTGTGCCTTAAGCATCAGATTTCCTCATAGAAAATACTTAACATCTATTTACTTTTTGTTTGCTTCGCCTAATGTGTTAGTGACTGAGAAAGTTGAAGTGTTCTGTTAAACATAAATATATTAATGATCCCCTTAATCCCCCTTTATGGTTATATTTCCATTTACATCAGTAATGTTCTCTGTAGACAATGAAGTAATGAAGGATTAATTCTTTGAAGCAACTTCTTTACAGCGTCTTTGAGTCTATTAAGAAGTGATTAAACAGAATCTCCTTGATGTCTCCTTCACAAAGGAAATCTCCCCTTTTTTTGGTTCACTTGCTTGATGTGGGAGTTATCTGTGATATTTGCTGCATTTAACCTTCTCAAATGCTCATATGGCAGTGTTCAAGTGCTATATCTCATTCTCAGATGACTAAGTAGGACTTTATTCATTTTTCTTTATTTGTAGAGACCAATTTGCATGTATAATTACAGTTGTAAAGAGCCAAGTACAAATTTGTCCTTTAAAGTTATTTTAAATAGTGAAACTTGCCGTGGAAACATAGAATTCCATGGCAACAGACATCCCTGGGTTTACCTACAAAATGTTGTGTGAAATCCTGTTTCTTGGGTGGGATTAAAGCCGAAGAGATGAGACAGTCACAGAATAGTACATGTTGCATTACTTACAGGATGGGATTATTAGATTTCAGATTTTAAAAAACAAATCACTATATATCTGTGTGTTTGTGTGTCTTTTCATATGTGTTCTTGCTTTTGATTGTATCACAGTATTTCTGCTATAAATAATTGGCCTTTACTACTCAGAAAGTAAATATTAGCAATTATTAAGTATGGTTTATTTTCTATTACTGTAATCTGCATGAGAGCATTGGATATCTTGTACACATAAATTACGTGTCATATATACAGTGTGTGTTTGTGTCTACCTTACCATAATGCAGGCCTTCTTCTTATCTCTAACCATGGGTGCTGTGGGGACAAGGAATCTTTTACTTTGCAGAGAGCACAGAGAGCTTTTTATCTATTAAAGGGGACAAAGTACCAACGAATAAAAATATTTTAGCAAGCTGTTCCTAACAAATTGCACACACTGTCCTTTAAAAGAGTTAAGATATAGGTGAAATAAATAATCACTACAAGTCTTAAAGCAGTTCTTGAATTAATTACCTTCGCTGAATCAACAGTGGGAACATTTTTTGTACTTGTGTCCCAGTTGACATAAGCATCAAATATATTTTTCAGACCTGGCCTCACCAACAGCATTCAATTCTCTCTCTCTCTCTCTCGTTGCGCTGAACGATGGTGAAGTTTCACTAGTGTTAATTCGGCAAGCAAAGCGAAGTTGCGCTACGTTGGATAATTTGCATACAGCGGGAAGTTAAATTTCAATGGATGTATATGTTGCAGCAAATACATTACACTACACAAGCCCGGGAACCTTAATAGAGTAAAATAGAGTTTAATGCCCTACACATGTGCCCAGTGTATAGTTTATGTGCCATATGTAAGGAAATGTAGGGGGGAAGCCGGGTACCCTAAAAAAAAATTACGATCTTTTGCAGCCTATCACCCTGAAAAACTGTACACCGGGGATAACTTTGACGTAGTTGGCCAGCTTAAATATATTGCAATATATGGACAAACAATGCCTGTCTTGTTTAAAGGGTTAGACATTTTAAGTAGCTTGAAAATTTGTTTCTTTTTAACGAAAAAAAAACCCATCAAGACAGTTTTAACTTTTAATTCGCAAAGCTTTTATTATGAAATGACTTACCGATTCTCTGCATGCACTCCTCTTCAGAAACGACGACAGGGCGACGATCCATTGTGCGGTGCTCGATTTCTCCTCCCTGCCTTCTAGAGACGATAGCCAGGGAGGAGAAATTGAGCGCCGCACGATGGATCGTCACCCTTTTTGTCGCAAATTAAAAGTTAAAACTATTTTGGTGTTTTTTTTTTCGTTAAAAAGGAACAATATATTTTTTTTTTATGTTACTGGTCCTTTAAGGCACAAAATGTTTCAATGTCCTTAATATATCGATAATGGGTTGAGTGCAGAGGACTCTTGTATTTGTCTATGTGAATTTTGTGGTCACAGCCTCATTGCACCCTCGCTTAATGTTTTTAAAAATTAGTGGTGAGCACAACTTTCCCTTGTTTGTTATAGTTATAAGGAGCAGTGACCAGCTCCATGTTGCAGCTCCCACCCTTCCCAGATATAGTCAGGTGATCCCACTGGTGTCTAATAAAAGGGCAGCCAAGTTTGGGAGTTTTAATTAGAAAGCAGCTAGTAAGTTGCTAGTCCCTTTGTAAAATGTATAATGAAACAATTCTTAATGAATCAGATGAAAATTGAGCATAGGGCTGGCCAGATATGGGATGACTTTGACGTAGACTGGCCAAATTGGAGATGTTCACGCTGGAGAATAGGGATGTCGCGGACTGTTCGCCCGCGAACTAATTCGCGCGAACATCGACCGTTCGCGTCCGCCGAATGTTCGCGAACGTCGCGCGACGTTCGCCAATTTGGGTTCGCCTTAGCTGGCGCTTATTTTTGACCTCTCAAAAATCCCAGACCAGCAGATACATGGCAGCCAATCAGGAAGCTCTCCCTCCTGGACCACCCCCACACCCCCTGGACCACTCCCCTTCCATATATAAACTGAAGCCCTGCAGCGTTTTTTCATTCTGCCTGTGTGTGCTTGGAAGAGCTAGTGTAGGGAGAGAGCTGTTGAGTGATTTGAGGGACAGTAACTTTGCTGGCTAGTAATCTACTTGATACTGCTCTGTATTGTAGGGACAGAACTCTGCAGGGATTTGAGGGACATTTTAGGTTAGGTAGCTTTGCTGGCTAGTAATCTACCTTCTACTACAGTGCTCTGTATGTAGCTGCTGTGGGCAGCTGTCCTGCTGCTGATCTCTCATCTGCTGACTGCTGCCTGTAACCCAATAGTCCTTGTAAGGACTGCTTTTATTTTCTTTTTTGTTTTTTTACTTTGCTACTGTAAGAGCCCAGTGCTATTAGTCTAGCTGTGTTGGGGAGTGGGACTGGTGTGCTGCTCCTAGTAGTTCAGCACCAACCAGAGTAATTTTTTTTTTTTAATATACATATATATATTTTTTATTTTACTTATCTTACTGTTCTTTAATGTGTCCAGTGCTGTTTGCTGTTCTTCATAGTAGTGCACCAATAGTAGTGCACTTGCAGGCATTGTTTGCCCAGTGTGTTCTTCAAACAACTGCCACCTAGCTGTGTGAGCTTGTTCACATTCTGTCTAAATATCAATAATAATACCATCTCCAGAAACACCACCTGAGTGACGTTTTTCAAGCAGCAATAATATATTCCGTATCCACTGCTGTAGTGTATACGTTGCCCTTGCAGGCATTGTTTGCCCAGTCTTTAACCAAGTGCCACCTAGCTGTGTGAGCTTTTTCACATTCCGTGTCCAGAAACATCACCTGAGTGACGTAGTGTGATTTCTGCCCTTTACAGCACAAAACGCAGCGCTGTGTCAACAATGTATTTTTCAGATACATTTTTGCCCTTGATCCCCCTCTGGCATGCCACTGTCCAGGTCGTTGCACCCTTTAAACAACTTTAAAATAATTTTTCTGGCCAGAAATGTCTTTTCTAGCTTTGAAAATTCGCCTTCCCATTGAAGTCTATGGGGTCCGCGACGTTCGCGAACCGTTCGCATTTTTGACGCAAGTTCGCGAATATGTTCGCAAACATTTTTTCCGCCGTTCGCTACATCCCTACTGGAGAAGAGGCGCTTAAGGGGTGATATGATGACTATGTATAAATATATAAGATCATATAATAATCTCTCTAATGCTTTATTTACCAGTAGGTCTTTCCAGCTGACACAAGAGGTTCCGCCTAAATATTCGGAAGGGTTTTTTACAGTGAGAGCTGTGAAGATGTGGAATTCTCTCCCTGAATCAGTGGTACAGGCTGATACATTAGATAGCTTTAAGAAGGGGTTGGATGGCTTTTTAGCAAGTAAGGGAATACAGGGTTATGGAAGATAGCTCATAGTACAAGTTGATCCAGGGACTAGTCCGATTGCCATTTTGGAGTCAGGAAGGAATTTTTCCCCCTCTAAGGCAAATTGGAGAGGCTTCAGATGGGTTTTTTTTGCCTTCCTCTGGATCAACTGGCAGATAGGTAGTTAATAAAAAAAAAAAAAAAAAAAAAAAAAAAAGGTTGAACTCGATGGACATGTGTCTTTTTTCAACCTTACTTACCTGTGTTACTATGTTACTATGTAGTTAGCCAGCTTAAATATATTGCAATATATGGACAAACAATCCCTGTTTTGTATAAAGGGTAAGGCATTTCTAGTAGATTTTGAGTGCAGAGGATTTTGTGGTCACAACCTCATGCAGGCTTGTCACACGAGATAGCAACGCTTCCATGTAGTTAACACATCAGAGTTTTCTATCTGTCACATTATATTTTTTGACCTGTGCAACTATATCCAACTTGTAGGATGTGATCTGTCCGTCTTTCACCATCCTACATAATCTGCCATGTAGTTTAGATCTGGTTTAGTGTATTTGTTTTACTAACATGAAACCAGGCTGGAGCCATTCATTGATGTCATACTTAGATAAGTAATAACTGTATTGCAGCTGTTTGCTCTCTAGTCATGAAACAGTTACCTGTTGAGACTGGAGCTGTGACAGCTTTATTATTATTTATTTTGCATATGCAAACTACCCTGCTTACCCACTCCTCTCAGGAATAGGGGAATAACTGACTGTTGAACTTGGCCTTAACCTGCAAAGTATCCACATTTCAAATAGATTGCATTACTAATTTAATTGACAAAACAACTCTTTTGTAGCTCAAACAGCATTCAAAGCAAGTTTTTTTTTTCTAATTAAGACAGTAACTAGATATGTCCCTTTGTATGGATTTAATGTTCAATATTTCCACTGAAAATTAGTTTTTCATCAGGCTCCATAAGCTTCGGAAATAAATGTGAGCACAAGGCAGTATTTGGAGTGTAAATCCAATTACATCCTGGAACTTCTGAGCTGGTTTGGCTAAAGAGCATATGCCCAGTTGATAGAAATCTTTGCCAAATCAGGCAATTTGACTTGAAATCAAACCTATTACTAATTATCAGCTGTCTTTCGCAAGTTAAATCAGTCGTATTTCTACCGTTCCAAATTGCTAAAATCTTGTCCACAAATTGCAAATGTTGTTTTAATGAATGCCTGAAAGATCATTAACTAGATTTATACTCGTATTATTTCTAGTGTTTATCATTATATTTCCGATGCTTGTAGTGCATCACGATGGCTCAGCTTTCCAAGCATAAACCAGCAGCATTCATTTAGTTGAAATATATAGGGTATAATGTACACCCGGCTGTAGTTTATGTAGTTTATAAGGATAGAAGGACAGCTGTACTGAGCTTCATGTGATCAATCATGAGCCACAATCCTGCTATTTATAAATGGTCAATTCCAGCAGCTCTGTTTCTGATATGGTTAATGTACTTTAAATGGGTGGTTTGCCTTTAATTTTAGAATGGCCAATTCTAAACAACTTTTCAATTGGTGTTCACTATTTATTTATTTTTTTAATTATTTGCCTTTTTCGTCTGCCCAGCTTTTAAATGGAGGTCATCTAAAAGCAAATGCTCTGTAAGACACACATTTAAAAATACTGCTACTTTTTTTTACTCATCTTTATATTCAGGCCGTCTCCTGTTCATATTCCAGTCTCTTATTCAAATCATTGTATGGTTGCTAGGGTAATTTGGACCCTAGCAGCCAGATTGCTGAAATTGCAAACAAGAGAGCTGCTGAATTAGAAACTAAACTCAAAAAACACAAGTAAAAAATGAAAACCTTTTGCAAATTGTCTCAGAATATCACTCTAGACAGGTACAGGTAAACGACCCCTTTAATTTGATGCATTCAAGTTTGTACTGTAGGCAATCTAGTACACAGAGACAGATGTATCACTGATAAAGATAACTTTGACTATCTTAAAGTCTGTGAATTAATTTCCTGATGCCCTTGCAAAATTGCATACAGGTAAATGTATAATTAATCTCAAAATGCTCAACTAGATAAAATTGTGTTAAGTTTTCCCGACATAAATATTTAAATTGCTTCAGTTCTAATATTTATAACGAATGTGTGCGTATTTTTTTAAATATGATTACAAGTCCCACGATTACAGATGAAGCAGATGTTCGGTACTTTGTATGCAACTGGCAGGAAGGATTTGTATACTCTTTTTGATCACAGTTGCAATCGCTGTGTCCTAGTGGGCAAAAGTAGTTGGTTAAAAAGAAACTTACTGTTGTTATTCTAATACTGAGCACCACTTTAGAAACATCGGCCTCTCTGGGGAGATCTGCCTGGCTCTTGCTGAATAAAAATCAGCTTCACGAGTAAGGTATGTCTTCTTCGAAATTCACTTCATTTACGGTTTATAGTTAGATACTTCTTTTTGAAGTTGAGAATTTAGACTCTTAAAGAGATAACACCATTTATACATATAGAAAGCTATGACATTGTAATGGATGGGAAGTAATAATGAACACACATAACACAGGTGCTGCCTCAAGCCAAATGCAGCTTTGGGTTTGATTTTGACCAAGGCAACAACAGCATAGAGTTTGTATCTTTTGCCTTTCTGGCATAGGTTCCTTCTAGAAAGAAACTAGAACACTATTCTAGAATTGAATTTATTAAATGATAATCTCTAACTTTCACCCATTAATATAGAAATCTGTTAGGATTAAAGGGATACTGTCATGGGAAAAACAATTTTTTTCAAAATGCATCAGTTAATAGTGCTGCTCCAGCAGAATTCTGCACTGGAATCCATTTCTCAAAAGAGCAAACAGATTTTTTTATATTCAATTTTGAAATCTGACATGGGGCTAGATATTTTGCCAATTTCGCAGCTGCCCTTGGTCATGTGACTTGTGCCTGCACTTTAGGAGAGAAATGCTTTCTGGCAGGCTGCTGTTTTTCCTTCTCAATGTAACTGAATGTGTCTCAGAGAGACATGGGTTTTTACTATTGAGTGTTGTTCTTAGATCTACCAGGCAGCTGTTATCTTGTGTAAAGGAGCTGCTATCTGGTTACCTTCCCATTGTTCTTTTGTTTGGCTGCTGGGGGGGAAAGTGAGGGGGGTGATATCACTCCAACTTGCAGTACAGCAGTAAAGAGTGATTGAAATTTATCAGAGCACAAGTCACATGACTTGGGGAAGCTGGGAAACTGACAATATGTCTAGCCCAGGGGTCAGCAACCTTTACTATCAAAAGAGCCATTTAGCCCCCTCTTCCACTAAAGAAAATAGTCTGGAGCCGCAAAACATAACACAGCTTATAAATGATTAAAAGTTTTAACCTTTTTTAATTTTAGCTGTTACAACAACAGCATGCAACAAACAGAAATGGGTATGTGTAGGCCTACTTTGAAATAAATTAAACACTGAAAAGCCCTATTAAATGCTAGTGTTCTCATCAGTTTAATGTGACTTCTGTTTCTGAAGCTCCATGCTAATCTTCCCTCTCTTGTCTTGAGTGTGTGACCGCGGTAAGGACCATGATTAATCATCTTGCTGCGGCTCGGTTTTGCTTGTCACTCCTGGGACGTCTATACAGCCCTCGCACCTGCTGACGGCTTCCTGAGTGTGCGACCGCGGTAAGCTAACCATTAGCTTAGGGCGGTCACACACTCAAGAAGCCGCCAGCAGATGTGAGGGCTGTATAGGCAACGTGACAGGCAAAGCTGCAAGATTGAGCCGCAGCAAGCAGGATGAAGAGCCGCATGAGGCTCCGGAGCCACGGGTTGCCTACCCCTGGTCTAGCCCCATGTCAGATTTCAAAATTGAATATAAAAAAATCTCTCACTTTTGAGAAATGGATTTCAGTGCAGAATTCTGCTGGGGCAGCACTATTAACTGATTCATTTTGGAATTTTTTTTTTCCCATGACAGTATCCCTTTAAATAGAAAGCGGGTGAAATTTTCTCTGGTAAGATCAAATCTCACATTTTGTTAAATCTGGTCGCAAGTGTGTGTGGCAGAACAATGATACTAAAACGTTTACATAAACATTCTATGCAAAGTGTAGCATAATGTATAATGCTTTTATATGAAGGAAAGTACTAATGTTTCATGTTTTATTACGGCACTTTTTTTAACCTAAAATGTTTTCTCAGGTTCAATGAAATGACTGAAGCAGGTTTTCCCAGGTGGGCTCTTTGCTAGTTGACATAAGTAACCTTTTAGGACACATTGGAAATTTGAAAAAAAAATTATGAGAAAAATATATCTACTTATTCAATTCCAAATTTTACTATAGACTTCTATTATGTTTTCATTAGATAAACCAAGAGATATTTGTTCATGGAATTGAATCTGGACCATTGTCTTTTCTCAAGTTTAGAGAATGTCTAGACTAACTAAATTGTGGTATTCGGAGCACACCCTGTGTATGCAAGTAGCTTTACCTTCTGGTATTGAGACTCCCTGTTATAAGGCCACGTCACGCAATATAGTTCATGGAGATCAAGGGGCCCAGCAGACACCAAAAATAGCTGCTGTGTTAGCTTTGCTGTACCATTCCAAATGGAAATGGAAATAAAGTTTCAGCGAGTACACACCTCCCTTCATCAGGTTGTTTCCATTTGGTATGGTACAGTAAAGCTAACAGAGCAGCTTATTCTGGTGTGTGCTGGACCCCCTTTATCTACATGAGCTAGACTGTAAAAAAGACACTTGGCATTTACAGAAAAACAGAATAACTTCACAATGGATGTGGAATTAGATAAAGGTTGTCAAATCTTTCCTCTCACAGGCCCACCTTGGTTGGACAATATAGTTGTAATGTGATCTTTGCCCCTAGGTTCTCAATCTGACTGAAAAATCAAGCCTGTCTGATCGAGACCTGGCCAATCTCTGGCCCCTCACATGGGCAGATAAGCAGGCAAATTGGTCTAAAGGACCCAAATCAACAGCCCGTGTATGGGGCCCTCAATGCTTATTGGACCTGAAACCCAGAGTGAGTTCATTAATTCACGCAGGGTTTTCTTACATGTTACTCAAGCCTGATAGCTCGAGCAATCTGAAATAGGAGAAGGTGACTGTGTGTAGTTGGGAAGGAGAGTGATTCCCTGCTGACCTGACCTGAGTTCAAGAGAGAGCGCTAAAAGACTGAAGAGGAAAAGAGAAACCACTCCCAGGAGACAAGTATGTTTCGAGTGTGCCCAGAGAGGATTCTGGGATTTGTGGTCCACCAAAAGCCAGTGAGGGCTAAGGAAACCGTGAGTTAAAGTTAACACAAGTGTGGGTGTGAACTGGGACTGTTAGTGCTTATGTGAAGCGAATGTTATCCCCTATGTGAAGCCAGTGGGCTGAAGATTTGTGTTTGTGCCAAATAAAAGTCAGCAAAGCTGCATTTATACTTGAAGGCAGTGTCAGCCTCCATTCTCTGTGCAGGGAACTTGGGTTTCGCTACCTGAAGCTCACACTTACTATAGATGATGAGGACAGTAGAGAACCTTGTATTCATAACACTTGTTCTCCTTAATATACTTAACAGGTGCCTCCATTGCTATTGCTTCACATATGCAACCTTGTAATTTAGCTGAAACAGAAATGAGCTAATAGAAGATTGCAGATCCGTTCTGTGGCATGATATGCTTGACATGGGGTGCTCAGACATGAATGTGTGTTTAACGCTAACTTGGGCTAGGCAGACCAAATGGATTAATGTCCAGCTAGTGATTAGAGCATGGGTGCAAGGTTTACAATGGGGAACCGCTGTGACTGGGGATAGCCATTCCATGGGGAGTGGATATGGTGGAAGCCCAGGGGTGTACCCATAGGTGACTGGAGGCAAGGACATGATGATAGAAGATTGAATATTTAATGGCAGCCAGAATACAGAAAACAAAAGGCAGGAACAGGCAAAAAGGATAATCAGGGTATCTACAAGGTGAGGAAAAAATGTGGAACACGGGAAATAAAGCTAACAAGGTTTTCAGCTAACAAGGTTTTCAGGTAAGAAGGTTTTCATGTAACAAGGTTTTCAGGTCAGGAACAAACAAATTACATTCAATGACTCAGCCCTGAGCAAAGCTCAGGGCGGGGTTTATAATGGGAAGGTGATTAGGAATTGGAGACACATGAGGGTAAACGAGGTGGGTGGAAAACAGGGAGGAGACATACTGTGAACAAGCAGATATACATGAGTATCAAAGACAAGATCAGGACCAGCCCCAAGAGCCTCCAGTTGCTCACATGGTAAGTGAGTACAAGAGTCCCGGACACAGAAAACTAGAGTTCGAGTCCCGGCTCATCCTGACAATGGGTTACATGCGATTCTAACACTTAAGGCAGGGCCTTCACTAAGTGGAAGATTGAAGGTGTGGTGTAGTGTAACAGACTATTGTGCAATAAAAATAGAAAGAATGGATGCCAGGAGGTTTTTGCAGTGAAAACAAAAGAGTAACCCACAGGGTTACTTACAATACTGAGGCGCATGCAGTATAAAATACCAGCGACCTAGGACAGGCAGATGAGACAGCTAGGAATGTGACTCCCCTCAAGATGTAGTTAAGTAGTAAGTCAGACCTCTAGGCAGATGTACCTTGAAGTGGTCCGGATCCCACCCATCGGAGTGGTCAGGGAGAAGAAGTCTAAGCCTGACACCCTATCCACTGTGGTCCCTTCACTAAAGGCAATCTAGGAGCTTTGCGAAGCTTCTCCCTGCTACAATCCTTGCTGGAGCACAAAGCTGCTTGTTCTCCCTCTCCACACTCTCTTACTCTCCAGAGTACTATAACAGTTCTAATCCTGTCTCTAGCTAACCCTGTTCACGGGGTCCCTGCTCCACAACTCAGACCCTAGAGGTACCGGTCCTTATAGAACAAAAGGGCATTACTGGGCCTTGGTGTACCCAGGCTCAAGGGGCACATCCAGATGGCTAGGACACCAGAAGCCAAAGAGGAAGAGCCACCCCTTTCCAAGAACTATATTAAAGTGTGGAAGGAAATGGCCAATAACTGGGTTAGGTGAAAGTAAACTAAATGCATGGGCTTTTGTCCAGCAACTAGGAAAAGGGAGGAAGGGTAGGGATTTAAAGCCATAGAGGCACATTAACCCTATGATCCCTACATGTGCTTGATTGTTATAGATATGACTCATATGTAATTTGAGAACATGGCATCTGTATAAAGCAGGGCTCCTAAAAGAAGAACATTTTTACCAAGTCAACCTCTCCACCCTGTCCCATGCCTTTTTAAGTTCCTCAAATAAAAGGTTTGCAGACTGGATAGGTTTGAGTTACTTAAGCTTACCTTCAATTCCGTTTTGTCTGGTTATTATTGTTCAGGGGTATGACCAGTTTGGCTTTCCTACAACTAAATCAATTTCCTTTATATACAACCTGCAAATGAGTTGTCTTGACTTGTTGACCTTTCTGTGCATGCTCAGACACAAGTGGGGGCACGGTTGATAAAGTAGGAAGTGTTAGTGTGTATTTGTGAGCACCCTGAAAGAGCTGATGTTTCTGTTAAAAAACAAACCATTGCTTGTATTCCCTGTGGGTGGCAGATACCTCCCTCTGTCCTGATGATGAGATCAAGTTTAGTATTTACACAGGTAAAGCTAAACATCAGCATCACCAGCATCAGAAACCCTTCCAAATGTTTACAGTGTTAACTTGCAAAGCAAACTTTAAAACAGGAAGGCTTAGTTATATTATTAAGTATTTCTAAGCAGCCAATGGAATAATTAGAACTTCGGCTAGGAATGACAAGTATTATCAACAAAAATTAATCAGCCGCATCTTTTAGTGAACTCAATTAATAATGTGCAACAACAGGGTCTCTCTTCTTAAAAGGAAAATTAATTAGTGAAGGGAAGGTCACTCGGAGACACTGACATCACTCATCGCAATTCTCTGGCAGCTCTAATTATTTGTCTTCCAGGCTTGGGTGATCAAAAATTATAGCAATACCTGGGCAACGTTTTGAGAAAGCATTGTGCATGGCTCTTTTAATTAGACTTGGTATGTGATTAATGCATTGGCAGCATTTAGTTCAGCCTCTTAACATTGACTGACTCCGTTTTATCCAACTGTACTTCTCAAGAAGGATCTATTAGACTTAAGCTGTAATTAATGTGCTTTTTGTTAAGTATCTATTCTTTTAACCCCAGTGATGTTGAGGGATACTATAAATTTAAGTCAACCAACAACTGGGAAGCCCCATACTAGACATATCTTTGTCATATTTTTGTATGTAAAAAAGATTTATATAATTTATTGAAAGCAACACATTGTAAAACCAAAATATTTTTGCTCCTTTAGAAGAGTATGACGCTATCTCCAAAAAAGACACCAGCATTTTTAAGGTGTACTACAGGTGTCATATGTTCATATATGTATATAATCATAATACCATTAAAGTTGTTTTCTTTCAACCCCCTAAAAAAAAAATTACAGTACAATCAAGTTAAAAAACAAAGCTGAATAAAAAGCAGAGACATAACTAGAGGGGGGCGGGCCCTGGCGCGGGACGTGCAGCCGGGCCCGCCCCCTCCGTATGGCTGGAAACGGCCGCATTCCCCGTTTACGGCCGCATTTCCCTAAAAGTAAACCATCCTCAGCAGTTCCACCTGTAAGAGTTTTTTGTTCAAACACAAGAATTTGAGAAATGATATTTTTAATTAGGACAAGTCACCCTTAGACCAGTGTTGATTAATAAAAAATTATAGAGCACCCAGGTGTAGAATCTATATTTGGGAATTGAACCCAGGTCTCTAGCATCACTTTATTTCAAAATGACGACTCCTGATGTTACGTGGTGCCACATCATTGTGTCTTGACATTATTCAAATGTGTGCCGCCATCTTGGAATCTTCAGCACAGAGCACACTGTAGTGCTCCTGACAAAACTATCATAAATATCACCTAGGGAAGAAGCTTTGAGTGACTTTTTCTTCTGACTTTTCTTCTGGGGGAAATCTGCATGTCACCAGAAAGGGTTGAGGATGTGATTAAAGAATAAGTAAACCTTTAAAATAAGTGAATCTAAAACTGATGAGTGCTATTCTAAGCACTTTTACAATTGAAATTCTTAATTTTTCTTCATTCAAAGATATTAAGGTATACATGTACTGTTTATATGAATTAATTTTGTTTACCACCTGCTGTCACTTTCCAAACAGTCTGACCACCAAGTAGTCGAAGAAGTTGTCAGGAGAAAGAAACATTAGAAACCTCAGATAACTTTTCTCATATCTTCCTAACCAGAAGAACATCAGACCAGTCCTGTTTCTCCTGAAAACTTCCTTGAATACTAGGTGGTCAGAACAGTCGGAAACTGGAACAGCAGGTGGCGTTGTTGTTATTGAACATAATTAATTTAGTACATGTATCCCTTAATATCTTGGAATTAAAAAAAAATAGATAACGAATGTAAATGGCAAAAGGGCTTCGAATAGCACTCTGATACATTTTACATTGACTTATTTCAAAGGTTTACTTATACTTTAAGGTACGTTTCAGTTTTGCACAGAGTCTATGATGGATTTGATATACATAATGCCTTTGCTCACAACTTTCAAATCAATTACTCACGTTGAGAAATACATTTAGGGGCCTATTTATTAAGTCTTACATTTGTTTGGTTGAGTTTTTAAGGGGAAAAAATTAAAATGGGGTCCGTTTACTAAAGTGCGTTAAAAATATTCGCACAATATATAGACAGAATTTTCGCCAAATATGTTATCGGCAGTTTACTAACCTCCGGTAAATATAAATTTGCGAATTTTCTTGCGCAAGAATAATTGTTCGCCAGTTATCGCATTTGCTAAAAATAACGCTACGTACACATTAACGCATGGTTTACTAAACATTGAAATGTGCTAAAGACAAAATTAACGCCAGAATATTCGCAAACTTTTACCGCCACCTATGTAGTCTAAAAAGTATTTTTTTCGCCAGAAAATTCTCAAGGGGCAGGAAATATCCCATAATACTGTTTTTTTTTTACCCATCATTCTTTGCTGACAGGAGACAGATCTGTAGCTATTGCTGACAGGATGTTTTGGCTTCTGCTTCTATCTGGTGCAACAGCAGCAGTTTCAGCTCAGAGGTGTATTATTGGCAGTGGCATCACAGTCCAAGGATTCGTCAGTCTCTGTTGGATGGGATAATCATCAGTCAATAAAGTTTATGAGTTTTGAAGATGCATTTCTGGCCATAAATGTCACAGTTAAAATTGCCATAATAACGGCCATAAAACAAGACTATTTTATAGCATAAATATTCGCAAAAACTAAATTTTTCGCCAGAAAATTCGCAACTCGCTAAAATAACCGCTAACGTAAGCTGGTTCGTTAACGTAGTTACCGCAAGTGATCGCAATGACTTCTGAGCATATCGATGTTTAGTAAACTTAGTCGCTGCGAATATTCTGGCGTAAAAATATTCTCAGCGATAACATGCGGAAACTTAAAGTCAGATTTACCGCACTTTAGTAAACGGACCCCTATAGAGAGAAAAAACACTTGAATTTATCATGCAAAACTGCTAAAAATCTGAAAATGGCAGATGTCCCTTTTGCAATTGAAAGATTTTTTTTGCCTTCATCATGTTCAAGGGTCTTGGGCTGTTTGATGCTGGTTTTTCTTCTAAAATCGAGTTCGACAACTCGAAAAAGCTAAGAATAACTCCACAGAAAATCATCAAACATTGTAAAAGCAGTATTGCCTTCTTGTTTCATAATGGATGTGGGAACACAATGTGTCCCATTGAGCACACAGTTCTCTCTTACTGTAATACACAGACAAACACCAGAGGTCCTCTGCACTCAACCCATTATCAATATATTAAGGACATTGAGACATTTTGTGCCTTAAGCTACTAGAAAATGTCTTACCCTTTAAACAAAACAGGGATTGTTTGTCCATTTATTGCAATATATTTAAGCTGGCCAACTAAATTGAAGTCATCCCTGGTCTGGCCAGTCATAAAGACTGATCTCTACCTACTCTCAGACACTGTTTTGATAATAGTTTCTTGTAAGAAACACCTTCCCTCCCGATGCACATTTCCTATTGTCTTGAAGTTGCACTGTAGCAACAACCTTGTCACAAAGACATGTGATTATACAATTAGACAATAAAAAGTGAATTTTTGCGTTCATACTGGTGGAAAACACAATGAATTACCTAATTCCATTATTAGGTGATTTGTGTACGTCCGATGGCTGTTATATTTAGTTGTGTACTAGTGGTGTGCGGGTCGACAAATTCTCAACCTGCACCCAACCCTAACCCCTCCCCTGGCAACCTGCACCTTGCCCGGTGTTCCCCTTCTTTTTTTAGACCCGCTAGTTTCTATAAATGTAGGCGTTGGAAGCCAGCAGCGCTAGATCCGGAGAAGAGCTCAACCCAGACCCGCCACAGGAGCTGGCCCGCATACCACTATTGTGTAACAAGTTATGTGTGCAAACAAAGTTGTGGGGGCAAATTCACTCATCCAATTAGATGCGGTGTTCACACGGTACCACTGATATTTTAATGGTGTGGAGAAAAAAAGTTTCAGATGCCTCACATCCCCTTCGTCAGTGATAAAGTCCTTTATCTTGGTGTACACTACATTTACATTTTGTTACTTTTCCATAACACTTAGGGGCACATTTACTTAGCTCGAGTGAAGGAATAGAATTAAAAAACTTTTGAATTTCGAATGATTTTTTTGGCTACTTCGACCATCGAATTGGCTACTTCGACCTTCGACTACGAATCGAACTAAAAATCGTTTGACTATTCGACCATTCGATAGTCGTACTGTCTCTCTAAGAAAAACTTCGACCAACTACTTCGGCAAGTAAAACCTACCGAGGTGCAATGTTAGCCTATGGGGAAGGTCCCCATAGGTTTTCTAAGCTTTTTTTGGTCGTAGAAAAATCGTTCGATCGATGGATTAAAATCCTTTGAATCGGATCGGATTTTTCGTTCGATCAAGCGAATTGCGGTAAATCCTTCGACTTCGATATTCAAAGTCGAAGGATTTACCTTTGGCAGTCGAATATCGAGGGTTAATTAACCCTCGATATTCGACCCTATGTAAATCTGCCCCTTAATTAAAAATATGAGCATTCATGTGTATCCTACAGGGGAGCCTGCGGGTACACTCCAAGATCACTCTTACTCAGACAGTTAAACAACAATTTCAATCCTTGCCTTTTGGAGGATTTGGAGATAGGTAATATAAATAGAGAAATATATATTCCTATTATTTATTATGATGTGCTGATGGTTGATTTACTACATCTCCTGTTTAGCATGGCATTATGTCCCAGTCTAACATGGTACAGTCAGGGGCACTGTATTTGTGTTTTATGTGATTGCATGTGTGATTTGTTTCGTTATTATTTTGCACCTAAATAAAATATATGGAAATCCAAAGGCTGGTGTCAAATTAATGTGGTGATATGCATGAAAATCAGCTAAATACCTTGAGCTGCTAATGACAAAATTCAGCTGACAACAGACGAAAACCAAATAAGATAACACATGAAAATTCTCATTGGAATTTCAAAAGACACAATAAGTTGGTAACAGTTTGCATACTAATAATACTTCTTGCTACTAAAATGGAAACTGCCACGGCTGTCCCTCAAGAGCAGGCAGTAATTGCTAACATAAAGTTGTAGGTGATTAAGGAAAGAAATCGCTCTTAGAGTAGAACATCTTAAGCATTCGTTTTATAAATAACAAGGGGAAAAATGCATATGCTTGAATGCTTATTTTCCTTTCAGAAAGCCTGTGTTGTGATTGGGGGGCCTACTGATGCAAACAAATTGTACTTAGTGATAATTTAAAATATATGCGTCTGTAATTGTACTTGATGGAAACATCATAAACCCTTTCTAACCCGCTTTTTATGAATCATAAAGGTTAATGTGGCTTCTCTAAAATTATTATGGTCAGAGCAATTTGCAAACTTGTGTTATATATGGAATGTATAAAGGTGAAATATCTGAATAAAAATATTTATTTTTTGCTTCTAGCCATGATGTGTTTTTCGTAATACTGCACAGGGGTAATCAATTAATACTGCACTATTTTTAAATTTCACAACCAGTGCATTCTTGATAATGGGCCTATAGTGCCTTATAATATTTCTGCAGGATTTGCTGCAGATTCCCTAAATAAATGTAATAAAGGCAGTTTTATTTGGTAACTACCAGTGCCGTTCTATAACTTTCTACATATTGATTTCTAGTGCAAAATGGCAGCTAGGTAGTGATGAGTGAATCAGTCCCGTTTCACTTCGCTAAACGAACAGCGGAAGGTCAATAGGCGTTTTTACGCGTGACAAATTTTTACACGCGCCAAGTCAATGGGTGTTATATCTTATGGAGACTTTTTTTCATAATGCATTAAAGTCAAAGGGTGTTTTTTTCTTATGGCGACTTTTTTGTCCTAATACATTAAAGTCAATGGACGTTTTTTCTTGTGCAGATTTTTTTTTCTCCAAATGCATTAAAGATCAATGAGCGTTTTTTCTTATGGCAACTTTTTTTGTCCTAATGCATTAAAGTCAATGCTCATTTTTTCTTATGGCCGTTTTTTTCATGAATTTTCCATGGCGAATTTTATCCGCAGTTTCGCAAAAAAATTTGCACATGGCGAAATTGGAATTTCGCCACAAATCCATGGCTGCCAAATAAATTCACTCATCACTGCTGCTGGGGAACATGCATTGAAGTTCTGAAATAGAGATTGCTCTGATAACTGCAGGTATGCGATCCCTTATCTGATAACATTATCCAGGCTGACTGAAACATTTTGTAAAGTTGTTATTATTGACTTGGGAGATGGGACCACCCTAAACACAGTCCTTTTGATGCTGAACATGTTTCAAATTAAAATATGTATCATCTAATTGATCCCAATGAAAGTGAAAGTGATATGGAGAATTTTTTTTCACCCCCAAGGCCATATCCCACTTCCATTTAAGCATAATACTATATAACACTGTTGTTTTTGTCAAGTTTTATTGTAAAAATCTACAAATAACTTTTCAATATGGATATACAAGACAGGAAGGCCAATTTTAAGGAAAATATGCATATATGTTTTAATGATTTCCCCTTTCTCTGTAATGAAAAAACAGTAGCTTGTATCTGATGGTAACTAAGCTTCACAAATCCTTGTTGGTGGCAAAACAATCCTAGTGGATGTATTTAATGTTTAAATGATTATTAGCATGACTAAAGCTATGGTGATCCAAATTACACAAGGCCTTAATCCGGACCAGGTCCCAAGCATTTCAGATAATAAAGCCTATACCTTTATTTTGATTGCCTGCTTTTTGTGTATAAGAATGTTGAATTAGACACATGGAAGAAACATAGGTAGAAACATGGCAATTTGCCCTTATTTTTTGCAGTTTGTACAGCTAATATTACAGTTAAAGCGTTCTAAATTTCATTTATGGGGAAGTTCTAATTTATAAAAATGTTGTCATGGATATAGTCACATGTTAGCTTTTTATGTTTCACTAAGCTGCCTGTTTGCATACTGTTAATGAGTAATATATATTAGAGAGAGAGAGAGAGAGAGAGAGAGAGAGAGATAAGGTGCATACCATAGACGGTTGTTTCACCTGGGTGTGCGTTTTATTTGGCTGTATGGGGCTCAGCTGGGTTGCTGCTAAACCCAAGTGAATCACATCAAATTATCAGTAAATTAACAGTGTAATACTTTCCACCTCAGAGCAGATTTCATACAAATAGTTTTTAAATGCCATATCTGTTCCTATTAACTTAAAAGATCAGTGTAGCCGTCATTTTCTTGAGACTGTCCGGATATATAGGGCAATAATGACTACCCTGTGACAGCAGTTTTTATGATGATTTATGAGTCTGTGTTTAACTTGATTACTCTGCAGCTGACTCGGAGTACTATTTCAATTAGTGCACAGAAGGTCACGTCACAAATATTCCTCCATAATCTATTTCGATTAACATTAATGCACAGAGTATCTAAATTTTTTCACCCTTGTTGATTCAAATCATCCGTATTTGTAACCAATGAACTGTTTACAAGTTGTAGCAATGGTCATATCCGATTTGGTAATTGTTTGTCCTGTGTGACTCATTAATAACCTTGCTAGTGCAAGGAGGATGCAACAGTTTCTCTAGTATGTTGTGTGAGAGTGTCGATAGTAATGTAAACACATTTATTCTATAGATTGAAAATCAATTGGATAATGTAATCATTATTTAAAAACATTTTATAAAAGCTAACCATTGATATTGGTTTTGTAATATAGATTTTTTTGGTTGTTATTTGAAATCTACATCCATTTTTTTCCATTGCAATAGCATGTACATAGAATACAGCATGTTTCCACATTTATCCTTTTTATTGTATAATATGGTGCTGTGATCGTAGAAAATTTTACTTTCTGCAAACCAGTGCAGGTATGGCCATCTGCTTTCCTTTGCAGTTATAGCTTGGCAACATTTTTTGTTGCTGCAACTTGGCAATGTTGGTGTGATTTGGTAGCCGAGGATGAGTAGAAACACCACAAATGTCATGAAGTCCTTACGCATGGGGTTAAAAATGTACTGCAGGTGTAATGACCTGTAGTAACCAATCAGCAGTTAGTGTTTAATGGTCACTTGTTTGAAAATCATGAGTGGTCATCTTGGGTAATTAGAAACTCCCAGTGCCATTCCTATGCAATTTTATGGGGGAACGCTGTTAAATGCACTCTTAAACTGAACTGGGTGTTAAAGGGATACTGTCATGGGGAAAAAAAAATCTTTCAAAATGAATCAGTTAATAGTGATGCTCCAGCAGAATTCTGCGCTGAAATCCATTTTGCAAAAGAGCAAACAGATTTTTTTATATTCAGTTTTGAAATATGACATGGGGCTAGACATTTTGTAAATTTCCCAGCTGCCCCAAGTCATGTGACTTGTGCTCTGATAAACTTCAGTCACTCTTTACTGCTGTACTGCAAGTTAGAGTGATGTCACCCCCCTCCCTTTTCCCCTCCAGCAGCCAAACAAAAGAACAATTGGAAGGTAACCAGATAACAGCTCCCCAACACAAGATAACAGCTGCCTGGTAGATCTAAGAACAACACTCAATAGTAAAAACCCATGTCCCACTGAGACACATTCAGTTACATTGACAAGGAAAAACACCAACCTGCCAGAAAGCATTTCTCTCCTAACGTGCAGGCACAAGTCACATGACATGGGGCAGCTGGGAAATTGACAAAATGTCTAGCCCCATGTCAGATTTCAAAATTGAATATAAAAAAATCTGTTTGCTCTTCTGAGAAATGGATTTCAGTGCAGAATTCTGCTGGAGTAGCACTATTAACTGATTCATTTTGAAAAAAACATGTTTTCCGATGACATGATCCCTTTAAGTGGAATCCCCTATTGCACTTCCTTGTTGCTAGTGTAAGGGAAGGGGGCAAACCCAACAAATGAAGATCTTAGTTGATACAGTTGGGGCACTATGTTGGCCATATATCCAGAATCATTTGAAATAATAAAGTCGATATGCCTTTTTTATTGTTTTGAAATCATGCCAACTAAAATCACCAGAAGGCTTAATTCCATCAGCAAAAGATTCAGTCTTACTTGATTCCAATGTGGCTCTTTTCTTGTAGTCACAATAAATGTGCTCCAGGTGCTCTACTTCCACACCCTATAAATATACAACCAGTTTATAAAGGTCTTGTGAAATTGTTCCTATTGACAATTGAAGCAACACTGCGTAGGTTTAACAACACCATATTAAACTTGCATTAACTAACTGAAAATAAAATGAAATAGGAATATTAAAAAAAAAACTACAGCAAAGGTTGATAGGGGCTCTATAATATTCTGGTCCTATGTAAATATTTTTAACCACATTAATGTTTCATTCTAATTAAATGTAAATTATGTCTAATTAAGTGTATTTTAATCAATATCATCTCTATATGTTGTAAGATATGCATATGTATTACACATGCATGCCTAAACAGACACAGTAAACAGAGAAAATATTTTTGTTGAATTATATTTATACAGGTATTTAAAAATGGATATGGAAAAAAATATTTACAGAATACAGGTTTACATACCATTACTGGTGGTTTGCAAACGATTTACTGTATTTAAAAGGGGAAGGAAACCCTTTTTATTAAAATCCCCTACCCCCCCTACACTACATAGTCCATGCAGAACAGTATATGATTTAATACTGTATTAATTAACCATTTTTCAAATTTACATTGAACTGTCCTGGCTAAGCATTTATAATTAACAGTGTATCAATTAACCATATTAGAGACAAATTTTTGTTTATAGGATTCTGCTTGTGTGAACTGTTAAAGGAGAAGGAAACTCTTTTTATTAAAATCCCCTACCCCCCTACCCTACATAGACCCCCCTCCCTGCTCCCCCCCAGCCTAGGTGTTACACTGGGTAAATGCCCCTAACTCTTTACTTACCTATCATTGCAAATTCAGGGCATCGGAGTTCACAGGCGCGATCTTCTTTTCTTCGGTAATCTCCGGGTCTTCTTCCAGCGATTCGCCAATATCCGCGGCTTTCGACGAATGCGCAGTTTTTTGGGACCAGAAGATTGCACCAACTGCGCATGTGCCGATAGACCAATCTCTTCCCCAAGATTACCTAAGAGAAGAAGCCCGTGAACTCTGATGCCCTGAATCTGCAACGATGGGTAAATAATGAGTTTGGGGCATTTACCCAGTGTAACACCTAGGCTGGGGGGGAGCAGGGAGGGGGGTCTATGTAGGGTAGGGGGGTAGGGGATTTTAATAAAAAGGGTTTCCTTGTCCTTTAACAGTTCACACAGGCAGAATCCTATAAACAAAAATTGGTCTCTAATATGGTTAATTGATTCAATGTTAATTATAAATGCTTAGCCAGGACAGTTCAATGTAAATTTGAAATATGGTTAATTAATACAGTATTAAATCATATACTGTTCTGCAAGGAAATGATACTTGCCTTTCACATAAACAGAACATTTAAACTAATAAAGTAATTCTACTGATTTGTTGTTTGACTTCTTGTATCTCCCAAATAGAACTGTTTTTATTTGTTTGATGGTGTAAAGCTCATTGCAAAGCTTTAAACTTTGAAAAAGAACAACTCATTTATAATTTTACACGTCTGTGGATTCTGTTATTGGTGAGTTTCAGTGTGTTGACTTTTTTGCTTTTAATATTAAAGCTATTGGATTTTCTTTAATTGACCTTTGACAATGCTGATACCAAACGTCTTCCATTCTTCACTGGGCAGACATTTTTGCAACAAATCATGCAAATAGAGTGACCTGTGTATGCCGGATCAATGTAGAATATTGCAGAACTCTTGGATTTATTTAGTAGCATGTAATTTATATTGGTTTTAATTTAATATTAACACAACACATTGCTTGTTTTCTGCTGATACAATGAAAATTTAATGCTAAAAGCAAAAAAAAAAAAATAAAGTTTTGCTGACAATATTTTATCACTGTGCTTCTGACATGTCACAAGATATCATACATTAAAAGGTAGAAGAAATCTAAAGCAAAGGGAAAAGAACCCCAACTAAATAAATCATGTCGTGATTTCATTAGTGAATCGAAGAGAAACTTCAACCAAATAACATTAATTTAATAAGTGCAACTGACATGGTTAAATTGCATGTGGGAAGCCGTAGAGTTGTCATAATGACTAATCCTCCATTTTAAAGGCTTTCTTTCTTGGAGGTTCAGTTCAAAGTGACAAATCTTGGATATGACATTAGGAAGGCTTTTGTGGAGAGAGACATTTCTTAGAACTCCATTCTCATCAACTTCAGTTGCTCCTTACATGTATACTCATTTTTTATTATTTTATAATTCTCTAAAGTGCATAAATATTTCATATAGTTTCTTTTAAATTCAGAAACCTTTGCACTTTCTACATTTGGTTTAGTGGCTAACACCTAACTGAAGAATGGAATAACCTAGAGTTCCTAAAAGGGTGTTTGATTAGGTTGGCTGTTATTAATGAACATGTCGTTTTTAGAAACACCTTCCCTTAACCCTTGAGCCTATAATGTGAAATGGAAACCTGAGATAGTTTGGCTATGACTAAGGGGCCCATTTACTAACAATCAAATACGTTTTTTTTTTTTACAACAAATCTCTAAAAATGTATGGTTTTCTCATTTTTTTAAAAAAGCTCATAAAATTCGATATTTATGTGTAAAAACCGCAAAAACCTCTAATACAAAACTTCCAGGTAAAAGTTGTTGAGGACCTATAAAAGCCAATGGGAGCTGTGTTGATCCTATTGGACCCTTCTAAATCAATTTAGACTTTCAGAGCTTTTCCTAATTTTGCTAGGACTTGTCAGAAACCCCAATTTTTAGAGGCTTTTGAGGTATTCATATTCTGAGTGCATCATTCAGCTCAATTTTCCGTTCTTACTTTTTTATTCTGATTTTTCAATAAATCTTATGACATTTGTAGTTTTAGAGTTTGTGATACAAGTCATGGTAAAAACCACGAAAATTAGACTGTTGATAAATAGGCCCCTAAGCACTTTAAAGGGTAAGTCAACCCCAAAATAAAAAATTGCCTAATAAAAGAAAACGTATTTCTAAGCAACTTTCCAATATACATACATTCATTACAAATGTTCTGTGCTTTTAAAGTTATTTGTAAAAAACAATTGATATTGAGGGCAGCATTGGCTTAACGCCTGGTTGTTACTTTTTTAATGTTGCAAAAGTCTTGGTTCCCCAGCAAAGACTGGTCTGTTAATCAGTTGCCTTGTCTTTCATTGTATCAACAGTCTGAGCCACCAAGGCAGAGAATAGAAAGGGGCAGACAAACTACTTTCAATAGCAATACATATACAGATAACTTAAAAACATAGGAACATTTGTAATGAATGTATATTGCAAAGTTGCTTAGAATAATGTTTTCTTTTATTAGGCAGATTTTTATTTTAAGGTTGACTTGCCCTAATGTGAAAGCATTCACTATTGTGAATTCCTTGAGTGACCATCTATTTGTAATTACAGATAAGGATTTCCATGCCCTTTGTTGAAGTTCTGCGGCTGGTGCACCTAGATCACTTTTGATGAGCTTTAACAAAAAGTTTTGTGAGTTTTATTGTGATTTTTTTTCCCCCTTGTACTTTAAAAATAATAATAAATCTGCCTTCCCATCTTCACTGCTGAATTGGGCCAAAATGCTAAACATATACCCAAATAATGATAACCTCAAATGAAGCCACTTTGAAGCATTTTTACACCTAAGAAAGTCATCTTCTGTGAAAAAAAATGAACTACTCATAAATATCTGCCAAGTTAAACTGCTGTACATGAAAACTGTGCATTTGCCTTGCATGAGGAAATATTTCTAATGGCACTGATGCCAACTGTCTTTGAAGAATGAGATTATTATAATGTCATTGCCATACAGTTCAAGATTTTCCTCTACACTGACCAAGGTCTAGTTCCCTCTGGCATCTCTTACATATATTTTCCATTCTCTTTTTGATGTGGGAAATTTCACCATATACAGCACTCTCTCTGATAACTGATAAAGCGATAAACCACATCTTGCAATAGAATATTTTTGGTATCTCTAATTAATGACTTGATCGTTTGATAGTAGGGGTTCTAACGTAAATCAGATTAGTATTTGATGTACAGTTCTGAATTACAGTGGATGTAAAACTTTGCTAGGTGAATGTAACAATAAAAACATCATTAAAAAACTATTGTTTGCTAGACTTTTCTTAATTTCACATTCACGATAGTCGAAGTACTGTCTCTTTAAAAAAAAATCGACTACATACTTCGGTAGTTTAAACCTACCGAGGTACAATGTTAGCCTATGGGGACCTTCCCCATTACTTTTCTAAGGTTTTTTTTGATCGAAGGAAAATCCTTCGATCGGTCGATTAAAATCCTTCGAAACTTTCGATTTTTCCTTTGATTGTTCGATCGTAGGATTTGCGGTAAAGGATTTTTCCTTCTAGGGTTGAATTCGAGGGTTTATTAACCCTCGATATTCGACCCTTAGTAAATATGCCCCTAAAACTTTTTTGAATTATCGTATGAAAACCAATGCAAATCACAATGTCAAAAAACATCTTCAAATTGTAAAAAGGACATCTGTCATTGACTTCTATATGACCACGACAGGTTTTAACTTGAGTTTATTTGGATTTTATGCAGCTCTGGGGTATAATAAATCACTAAAAAGCCACGTTTTTTTGTCGTAAAAAGAAATTAAAGTTTTTCCACTTGCTAGCAGTGAATTTTTTTGTGAATCCACTAGAGTCTCAGCATGCAATCTGTTTCACCGAAGAGCAGAAAAAATGGCAACTTCATTATTATGCACCCATTGCCTTCTGCAACCCATAAACACTGTAGCAGACAGCACCAACAGGAATATCTGTTTAAAAAGCCTTTATTTTGCTTTTCTTAGGCTTAATGATCAGGACAGTTCCAACGTTTCAAGCCAAACAATGGCCCTTTATCAAGCCATTGCCTTCTGCAACCCTCCCGTTGTCTAAATAAGAAGCTGTCTTGGCATGGGGTTGGAAGGAAAAGACAACATGGGAGCCTTTTCTTATATGAAGAACAATTGTAGCCAGTTTCGCTCATCAATAGTAGCAGGAGATCCCTGGGATGTTGACGCTGGAGCAATTTTCCTTGGGATTGTCATCTGCAAATGATCAGGAAACTGTTCAAATAGTGTCAGGCTGCTAGTCAATTTGTTTTAACAAAAGGGTTTTATAACAAATGTTGTAAACTTTGCATTGGAAGCTTTTTTCCATGCTACAATGGCTAAATGATATTCTATTTCAGACTAATAAAGCAGTGTTATATTATATACTAACAATTCTAAAATGAACAAATGTAATAGTTTCAAGTTGTTACCTCCCAAATTGAATTTTTATTTAAAATTTATGCAAAGTGGGAACTCATTAGAACCTGATGAAGTCCAGTATGATCCAAACCATTAAAATCAGCATGCTGCTTAATGATTCAGTAAGCATGACAGCAATATATAAATTCTACACCGTTTTTATATTCATACACCAGGCAGAGACACCTTCATATCATATGTGGCTCATTAAATTTACTGCAAATGTCAGAAATGAAATAAGAAAGACAGAAATTAAATGATAATGCTAACATTTGCTTGAAGAAGGATACTTTACATTTAAGTCCTTGAGATTAAATAATATTGCCTTCTTTTAAGATGATGAAAGTATTTAAACATAATAAACTATCATTGAAAAATAAGTATAATTATACACTGGTGTTTGAGGTAGCACAAAAATATTGAAAGTCTGGGCACAGATTCAGCGCACAGAAAGCAGACACTCTTTATGAAAGAATACTATATTTTATTGACTGTTATACTGTATAAATAAAATATCCATTTCAGAACAAACCTGATTAGACTTTAAAGTGCCTGCACTTCTTTTGCAGCAGTCACTTTATGAAATATTCTTATGTTCATTAATTGGATTTGACATAGGCTTCTTGTTGATCGGATATTTTTAGTATAGTCCAAATCTGTCCTACCATTAAAATGATTAAACATAATATAGACCTCAAACTTCATAAAATACCACCCCCACTCCTATATCCCAGGCTCCTCCTGTTTGGAAATGCACTCTTCCCACACCATGGCCTAGCCAAGGAATAAAATACTTGAGAGACCTACTTATAGACTTTACCCTCCAAGAACAGCTGTCCTCAAAATTTCACACAGACAAATCACATATCTACAATACTTTCAACTCAGGCATGCATTTCAAGCCGAGTTCTCTTCCCTGAAACGACTGTACATTTGATCTCTCTTTCCATAGAACACATATTACACATGCCAGACACTACCAAACTAACCCCTGCTGGCTCTCTGACATCCCTCAAATGACTGGGAGGAACAGGAGAAAGAAACTGACAATTGCTATGATTATTTCAACTCAAGTAGAGACCAGTTGGTCCAGTATCAGATAATGCATAAATGGTACATCACCCCAATAAGGCTTCATGCTATAGGCAGGGGATCAGACAACTCTTGTCCCCGATGTAATAAACTTCTACCATGTGATATGATCATGTTATGTCATTGCCAGGTAATGGTCCAAGATCCTCAAAACTCTTGTTGCCTTCTAAGACTTTCCCAATGTTGTCTCTCCACTCATCTGCCTTCTGGGGGTATTAGATGACCTCTCAATGTCCAGATATGCCAGGAATAGATACAGGTTGTTATTGTTCCACACACCATAACAAAACATCAATTTAGTTTAGTAAGAACAGGTAACGCATATAGATACTGTTAAAGAAAACATGGTATCCTAAACTTTTCTAACCTCCTGCATACTCCTGTGCTGTCAAACTGTTATGTGGTAATACAAACCAAAGTAACCTAGTTCACCTATCTACCACTAGGTGGGACATGGGAGCATTTATAGCAATGCGAGTTCAGGGAGCTGTTATCTGGTTACCTTCAATTTTTAAGCTGCCGGGGGGGGGGGGGTAGTGCTAAGAGCATTATTAAGTAAAGAAATTGTAGTAAATGTCAAGCACATACACACGTACACATAAACACACACACACTATGGCTTATAACATGTAATACTTTACTAAAGAAAATGGCTACTGACAAACAATCCTAAACAATACACAAAATGCTAAGTCTACTATAACAGATACAACTTCACAATTTAACAGGCTAACTCCACCTGTATATTAGGGACCTATCAGAACACACTGACAATTCCTCCCATATACCCATACTCCTAGTGAACAGGATTAGGTGAAGTACAGTGCTATATACTAAATGCCACCATGTTGGATATGACAACATCTAGGCCAAGTTCTTTTGTTCTGTAACTAGCCAGGGAGCTGAAAATCTGTTGGCCACTGTTTACAGAAATACATAGACCTAGCCTAGTCTCTGTTGATTTGTAAATGAGTCCCTGCAGGCTACTGTTTGACCAATGTTTAATTTTTTGGGCCTTAACATATGCAAAAGCCTACATTTGCAGTATTCATTTCATTCCAGAAAGCATCATATTTTACTTTGCTCTACAGGGAGGGGGGAAGAGAGTGGTCACATGACTGGGGGTACCTGGGAAAAAAACAATATGTCTAACCCCATGTCATTTTAAAAAAATAAAAAAATCTGTTTGCTATTTTGAAAAATGGATTTCAGTGAAAGATTCTGCTGGAACAGCACTATTAACTGATGCATTTTGGAAAAAAAATATTTCCCATGACAGAATTCCTTTAAAGAATGAAAATAGGCATATAGTATGTTGGCCAGTTTTGATTAAACACTAGCTAGATTGACTGACTTCATGTTCATCCAGCTAAAGTTCCACATCCTGGCTACCATCTTCGCCATAAAGCTCTCTTGTCACTTTAGGATAGTAAATATTCACATGTATAAAGAAAATTCAATCCATATTAATAGTGAAATCAGACACCTCAGCTGGCGAATGGTCTCTGTATTTTTAAAATATTTTATTGACCAGTCACTTTTGTGCTACACTTTTTCACCGGTTGGAGGTGTACTGGGGCTTCCACCACAGGGCCCTCGCCTCCCCCTACCCCCTTCTGGTTCCCCCTAACTCTGTGGCCACCCCCCTAGATGCCCCCTGCCCCAGCCACGACCCCCTCCGGGCCCCACACATACTTGAGCTGTAGTTGCAGCAGCGATCGGGGCCGGAAAGGTGGGATAAGGGAGCAGCGTGGGCTGTAGACGCATGCGGGTCTGGGTCACCTGGCCCATCGGGTTTTTGCCTGGTATCCCATCAGCCAAGACCCTGCTTTTTAATTTGCTTTAACATACACAAACATTTATGTGCTTAAGAGGAAGCTTTATGCAGGCTGTGATTAATTCATTATTTGATATTCTGTAAATGATGTGCCCACAAAGCAACATTTCCATTAGGAACAGATGACACACTGTGTAACTAATTACAATGCAGAGCCTGTGTGGCATAATATCATTGGGAGATGTACAACATTACAATAATTGAAATTGCTTTTCTTTTTACTGTACTTTATAAATAATAGGCAAGATAAATTGCATTAAAAGAATATTTCAAGGAAGTAGCTGAAATTAAATGAAAGTGAATTCCCACAAAGGTATTGTGATCCCTGCACTTACACATTTCTGAAACTAGGACCATGTTGCTGTCAACTCAAATTAGGTCATCGCAGCTAAATGCAGAGTCTTGGGATAATGAAACATAAAACAGGACATTATTAACTATTGCCTTTTTATTATATTTTATTCCGTGACATGCAGATTTAATGTAAAGCCCTAAATAGAAAACAAACCCTGCCACCAATTCCTAGAAGAAATCAAAATTACCATATGCTGATAAAATAGTATGTACTTACTTTTTGGATCAGGTCTTCTATCGTCCAGTTTGGTTACCCGTGTGGGATCTGACTGTTCCCTCATTGGATCAAATAGGCCGTGCTATGTACCCAAAATGTAACATTACTATTTAGTAGTTCAAATTCTTCAGATATGGCAATAATACAAGTTTCCCTTGTCGTACCAATCAATAAATCAACACATTCCAAATAGTATTACATTTCCTAATTTGCTAGAATGGCAAACCTTTGGTTTTTTTTATTCTGTTAAGAAAAAGTCAGCAGTTTCCATCCATAGTGGTAAAAAAAGAAAAGGCATAATAACTGCATATGTCAGTGAATAACTCCATCAGTTATGGCTCAAGATAAGCATGTACATTTTAACAAAACCACTAGTACCTTTAATTATAATGGATCAACAGGGCCCAATTGGCATTTACAAGGGTCCAGTGGATGCTGCACAGAAGCTATATTTTAGCAAAAGCTGTCAAAAATGTCATAAATTCTACTACTATTGACTGTAGAAAGTACTGTATGGGGTATTTGATGCAAACTAAGGCCGCATAACCCCTTTTTAAACAATGAAACTAATACTAATAAAATCTGAAATAATTTATTGTAGTGGGTTGTGTAAATTTAATTGAATAAATGCAAAGATGTGTACTGTTTAAATCATGCAGTTTTGTGATGCTGATAGGTAGAGACGTATTTGAACAGTAGGATCATAAAATATCTATGGGAGACAGTTGCTTTGTTTTATTAGATTATTTATTGTTAGCAGTGCATAAAAGCATTTTAATAAATGCCCTACATAGCAAGAAAATGTGACAAGTTACTGTTGAGAGGATGGGATATAGCATTGGAACCTGAAAGTAATATAAATGTGCGTGGTGTAAATTTATTCCATAAATTACAGTTTTCTGTAAATGTAAAACAAGGAGTCAATGTTATATTTTATATTTTGTAATTCAGGTATAGTGAATAAGCAACAGAAAAAAACACATTTTAAACACATTTGAATGAAAACACCATTGGATGGTATAGGGCTAATATGATTTTCATATATGAAATAAGTTTACAACTGAGCAATTCAAACACAGCACTTCTTTGTTATGATTAGTACATGTTGTGTATAGCTGACTGCATAGTAACTAGGTATAGAATACATCATGTCGAATACATCCAGGGGCGCTCCACCAATGAGGCGAGTTGAGCCACTCGCCTCAGGCGCATCGCCCCCCTGGTTGCCAGGGGCGGCACGAATGGCGCTCCTGGTAACTAAGAGCCGAATTTCCGGTTTTCAACCCGAAAATTCGGCTCTTCTAGTGCAGAGAGCGCAATTGCGCTCTCTGCACTAGCGACGTGCACCGCCCAACCCCCTCTAGCGCTGAAAAGGTGAGCACCGTGAGGAGGGGTGGGGGCAGCAAAGGAAGGCTGCCTCAGGCGGCGAAGAGGCCAGGATCGCTGCTGAATACATCAGTTACATGTACCTACTGAGTCAAAAAGTGGCTTTCTATATCGGTAGACCTGACTACTACTAGCCATTGAATATAGGTTTATATAAAGGCTCATGGGATTACATTAAATTCCTTGTATGATTTACCAGTAATCAGTCTATGTGTTATATGATTTGGGTACAATACTACGGTGTAGGATTCTGGTGTGTCACCTGGGGAGGCCCATTTATCAAAGGTTGAATTTCGAATTCATGTGAATTTTTTAATTCTATTAGACTGGGAGGTTATTTAAGAAAAAATGTGAATGTCTGATATCCTATCGAAATGGTTCCGACCCGAAAAAATTCAAATCGTATTCAATTCATACAAACCGAGTTTTCACTGGAAAAAAACCTTGAATGTCAGGAAGGCTATTAATCTCACCAAGTGACTCAATGGACCTCTGCCATTGACTTGTACATGAACTCAGCAGGTTTGAGGTGGCGAATATTCGAATTAGGACTGTCTCCATGGTCGAGGTGTGATCATTTGAATCTACATTCGAATAGGGGGATTAAAATTCGAATGTGTGAAATTTGAACTCAAAAATTCTAATACAAATGTAAATTTACTATTTAACCCTTGATAAATCTGACCCTTAAAGTTATAACATCCACAAGTGCATTGGGCAACTTGTGCTTTTCCCTGAATTGAGTTGTGCCTAAAACTACTTTCATTAAGTTACTTACTGTATGTCAAAATGCACTACTTGCACTCCTGTATAGTTGTTCTGGGCAATGCTCAGTCCTGTCTGCCATCTGTTCCAAATTGGTGCTGCTACACCTTTCGACACAGTGGAGCCACCTCCACTTCATGACCAGGTACTAGCTCCAAGGTTCTCTCCGTGCCCTGTGTCACTAGGGGGCCGATTCACAAAGGGTCGAATATCAAGGGTTAATTAACCCTCGATATTCGACTGGGAATTAAAATCCTTCGACATCGAATATCGAAGTCGAAGGATTTTAGCGCAAATAGTGCGATAGTTCGATCGAAGGATTATTCCTTTGATCAAACGATAAAATCCTTCGAATCGAACGATTCGAAGGATTTTAATCCAACGATCGAAGGAATATCCTTCGATCAAAAAAACTTAGGAAAGCTTATGGGGACCTTCCCCATAGGCTAACATTGAGTTTGGTAGCTTTTAGATGGCGAACTAGGGGGTCGAAGTTTTTTCTTAAAGAGACAGTACTTCGACTAACGAATGGTCGAACGATTTTTAGTTTGAATAGTTCGATTCGAAGTCGTAGTCGTAGTCGAAGGTTGTAGTAGCCCATTCGATGGTCGAAGTAGCCCAAAAAACACTTCGAAATTGAAAGTTTTTTTACTTCCAATCCTTCACTCGAAGTTAGTGAATCGGCGCCTAGGTGTAGCATACTTGTGCCTAAAGAATTGGGCAACAATATCACTTGCACAGCGAATATCGGAAACAACACAAGACAGACTGTGAAAATATTTAGTGCCTAATTTTGGATGAGGCACATGAGCACCATTTTATTGAATTTGACACAATTGGGGTCCATTGTTTCAAGAGAATCTCCTGTATCTGCAATTATGGTGGAATTCACTGGAAAAGGTGCATTGTGGGAAAACCCCATAGTGATTGCATTCAAAATTGCACTTTGCTCACTGCTCACTCTGCTCACTACACTACGGGTGCTATATTAACATTAAAAACAATAGCAGTATAGTGGCATATAAATGCATTTTAATTTTAGGATAATTTGATTTTATGGAATGCATGAATAAAAAGTCAAAGTTTTAACTGCTCTCTTTTTTTAACCCCTCTAGTTTTAAGGGCACCAACTCATCCAGCATTTGAAATGAGTAGTTTTATTTAATGATACTGAATTGCAAGAATGTAAAGGCCTATACTGAGTACTCTGGGGTATTCTAGAGGTGATCAAGTTTTTAATGTTTTGACAGGCCCACTTGCAAAAACATTAACGGTCCTCTATAATCTCTTTATTAGTTAACAGTAAACACTTTACTTCAACTCGTGTTTGTTTGTGTACAATGTATTATACGTTGTTCATTTCATTTTTCAGTCGTTTATATTGGCAATTATAAGAATAAACCACCAGGATAACATAAGACAATGCAAACGTACAAGATCTCATCACACGTCACACATGTCAGTGGGGGTATACATTAAATTCAAAGTGCATTGGACAATGCAAAAAACTGTATAATGAATAAAATAATACAGCCAATGAAAATTTATAGTGCCAATAAAGTAATAAGAATAGACAGTATATAAACAGAAACAAAGAAACAAATGAAATGAAAAACTAAAGGAAGCAAAACAATAGCGTAAGGTATTTCCATGACTTTTAAAATGAATCATGAAATTAAAATTTAAACTAAAATGAAAAATACTGTCTCTCTTTTTTTTCCGTTACAATGCTCTGTTCAATATACAGTACTTAATAATTAACACCTTTTACCCATGTGTAATTCTATACAATTTTAACCTGGGTTATTATGAATTTTGATTCTAACTATATTTATAAAAGTAGTGTTGCATAAAGGTGTGTAAATATAAATGCCTGCCTGATGGTTTTGCACTGCCTGGCTTCATCTGTTACTTACCTTGCTGATTTCAAGTCTCCACCTTGCTTCCAATCAACTGTATATTAAAGTCTTCGCTTGCCATGCTTAGCTGCATGTTCAGACCCCAGAAGATGCATAAATTATATGCACTAGTAACCCTCAGTGAATAAATATATTGGTGCAACACTCATGATGGTGAAAATTATTCCAACCACAGAAACATCTATTTAGGCCTCTTTCCAAGTTATTTTTTTATTACATGTACTGATATTTGGTCAGTAACCCAGCATTTCCCCATACATGCCTTAGCTTGCAGCAGCTGGGGTTTTCCAGAAAGGGACCTTAACATAATTTGGATTACCATACCATAAGTCTTCTAAAATATCATTTAAACATCAATTAAATCTAATAGGAGTGTTTGCCTCCAATAAGGATTAATTACAACAGAGAAAAAGAAAATCATTAAAAAAATGAATTATTTGATTATAATGGTGTCTTTGGAAGACTGCCTTTCCATAATTCAGAGCTTTCTGGATAACAGATTTCTGGATGATTGATCCATTACATCTACTTGCACCTGTGGCCACACTTTCTACAAAACTGGCCTTCTAAACATTGGTTAAATGGGGGCAGATTAAAACTATAACTCACCACTTGGGTAGTCTTTCCATCCAAACCGAGCCCTTCTCTTCCTTTCACCATTACTATTGATGGCATGACCATTAACCCGTTAACTCAGCACGCTGCTTGGGGGTCATCTTTGACCAGTCCCTCTCTTTCTCTAATCATATTAATAATACTACTAACACCTGTAATTTCTTCCCATGTAATATAGCCAAGATACGCCAGTTTCTTTCACAAACAACAGCCAAAACACTAATCCATGCCCTTATCTTATCCCATTTATACGTTTGCAATTTCCTCCTCCCATCTCTCTCCCCTCCAATTAATCTTAAACTCTGCTAGCAGGATCCCTCTGCTCTCTCCTAAAAGGGAACCTGCTGAACCCCAAATAAAATCCTTAGCGTGGCTGCCTGTTGAGCGAAAGGATAGCATATAAAACCCTTCTACTAACATGCAAAGCCTTTCACTTCTCTGCTCCTCACTACATTTCTTCTTTTGTCTCGCTATACGTTCCTGGTCGTCTTCTATGCTCTTCTCAGAGCCACCTTCTATTCACATCATCCACATCTACTGCCACCTCTCGTCTCAAACCCTTCTATATTGCTACTCCTTACCTCTGGAATTCCATCCCTAAATTCCTCCGTAAGGAATCCTCTCTCAATCTGTTCAAAAACTAAGAGTCTACCTTTTGGAGCACTAGAACATTAGCCTAGTCCTGAGCCTACTGACTATGCCTTATCTTGTTCACTTTTTCATCTCCAATTTGTGCCTGTATGTTAGCCTCCAATCCACTCAGACTGTAAGATCTAGGGGGCAGGGATCTCCTTCCGACTATGCACTTAAGCTCTTTGTCCTGATATAATTCTGTATATATTTATTATGTGATTTGTCTTCCCTATGTATGTATATATATATTGTACTTTTATGCACTGTACAGTGCTGCGGCTCCTTAACAGCACTTTACAAATAAAGTTATACATACATACATACTCTGGGCTTCTGCTGTCTTTTCTCTTTTCCCACTGACATGAAACATCTGCAAATCACATGTTGTCAAACACCAAGTCAATGGTAATAGACAAATCAGATCGGGTTTCACTTCCTAAATACTTTAGAACCCTACAAATCATTATCTTGTAATAATAACATTCATCAGATCCCTTACAGCTCAAGAGTTACTCTAAATTTTAATTACAACAAAACAGAGTTCATATCACAGCTTGTACAACATCTTGTGTGCTCATTACCAGATGGAAATAATGTGTCACTGTTACTATAATGACTCTCTTTGTGCTTTGATGCAATAAATTAATTTAATGTATTTTGCTTCCCACCAATCAGTGTGTATATGAAAAATCAAATCTCCAATTATTGCTACAGTGAATTCGGCTCACTCTAGATTGGATACTCCTGATGTTTTATTGCCTAGCCTTGTACATATTTGTATGTAACATGACTTTGTAAAAATGTTTGCTCTTGTAGAACATTATAAATCATAATGTGCACAGGCAAACAACACAAAACGAGGCTTTATGCAATGTTCATTTTGGTAATAAAATACATAGCATATTGGATTTTTCCTCCCAAGAGTTAACTAGTGGGAGAAAGATTTATTTCACCAAGGTTTTTGGCCCACCAGAGTTGCTGGTTAATAATTGATCTCTAAATATACACATTTGAACTGTCAAAATGTAAGCGCTAGGTTCAGAAGAAATTATACAGTACTTCTTCTGACCAGGTAATGTGATGGACTTGTGTTTCAATTTGCCATATTCAGTACATGTTGGAAAAATTGATAAAAAGGCAAAATTCTTGCCAGGAAGTGTAGCAGGAATATGAAACTGTTGAATAAAAGTAGTGATGGCAGGCATTGTATTGGAGATGCTAACATTTATAGTAAAATATACACCAAGTGTCAACAGGATAAACTGAAGGGTTGAACTGAATGGGTAAGTAAGAAAGCCATTTCTGCTGGGCTCGGGACTATATTATCCATCAATGGGATATAGTACATAGGGGTTGATTAGTGTGAATACTGAGAATACCGTGGGGAATTCCCTAGAGGTTATAGTATAGGAGGGTGTCCCTATTGGGCCAGGGATGTTATGGGCATTACCTGGCTAAAAGAGGGAACGGATCATCACATGGTTCTTTTAACTCTACTCTTTGGAGGAAGATGGATGCTGCTGGAGAGCATAAGGCCGGAGGCCTCATTAAATTGAAGCCTGGACCCTAAATTAGGTCAGATGCCTTGGTAATGTCTTAGCATGTTCCAGGAATAGGAGATGGACATGGTAGTTTGTAAGAAAGTGTGAGTTAGTTCCCCACGTCACCAACCACTGAAGGGATCCTAGCGAGTAGGGCCCATGGTAGAGAGACAGCACAAATATCCTGGTATTCTGGTTGTTGGACACTTGTGGTGTGAGCAAAACCCCAGAGAAACCACTGTGATGTACTAAGTGTTATGATCAATCAATGTACAAAGTGTAATAATGTTTTGCCTCTAATAACTTAATAAAACAAAAGTGTTTATGTGGTTAAAAAACCACCAGCACCCAACTTATTGTGATAAGTATGTGAATTGTAATTCAGCTTGGAGGCATTTTAGCTGTGCCATTCCTGTGATGGCCCAGCTGAGACAGAATCACATGTAATTGTGCTCTAAGTGCAGCTGTAGTTTTTGCACTATAAAGTGAAGTGCAAAAACTACAGCTGCACTTAGAGCACCATTACATGCGATTCTATGATTCTGTTTCTGTAAACATGAAATTGTTTACAGTAACAGTGTCATAACTGGATGGATATGTGTTTTAACAGCTATGCTATGATAATACTTTTGATCTTAAAATAAGAAAATAAAATTATCTCATTCTTTATGTGCATATGTAAATAATATGGAGACATCAACTTCTTCATATACAGTATATGTGCAATATACAGTACATTTCTACTAATGAGCTGTTGTATGGATTTCAAGCCCAATACCAGATATACAGAAATATTATTACAATACAACAAGAATAATCAGTCTTAAACAATAAGCACTCTTGTTCAAAGACTATGGAGGCCATTTTAACAAGGAACTTAATGCTAACATATACTGTATTTCTGGCCAAACACAGACAGGTATATAATGCTGGAAGACATGAGTTTCTAAAGCAGTATTTTTGCTTTAGTTTTGGTTACACCACTTAGTTTTGGTTACCACTTAATGTATTCCTTAACATTTAATTTCTACATGGGCAATATGGGTCTCTCCAGGCTTACACTGGAGGAACTATAGACTACTGCTTTCTTATAATCTTTCTTTATATTTGGGTTCCTACTGTAATTCTTATTTTTCCATCAGGACTAGCTTCCACTTAACTGGTATAGAGGACAGTTACATAAACACTCAGTCTCAGCTGGGTGCTTTCATACAGGGAAAGATGTTGCAGACCTATACCTCTCAGCTCCACGAGATTTTTGGATGCCAGGAGTTCTACCATAGTACCAATGATTGGCTTGAGATAAAGTGGTCACAGCAGAATAACTGCAGAGCATATCAAGCACGGACACTCCTATTTGAGGTCCTGCTTGACCTCTGTGACACCCATTAATGGACCTGATCCCCTCCTGTTGAACTGCCAGGGACGTTTTCCAATCTGATTCTCTAGCCACACTATAATTCCTACACTATCAGGCAGTATCACTTGATGAGAATGAGATACTACCAATACCAATCTACCACTCATACGTTGGAACTCAAAACTGGTCTTTCTAGCTCAACCTGTCAGCCATCCACTCCTAACGTGTACTATAACAGGAGCTCATCTACTGCCATCTATGTATCTCATTTACCGGGTCCTGTTCCCTGACTTCTCTAAGGGCTCACTTCCTAAAGGGCCTTCCTTTACTGGAGCCCTGCTGTCCCAGGCTCTCCAGCAGACAGCCACCTTCCTCAGCAGGTGGAAGACAAAAATGAGGAGACCTGCATTTCCAGTCACTGTATTAAACTATAACAGGAAGTGGTCACCACTCACCCAGGCCAATAGGGAACACATCCCTCCCAAACATCCAGTTACAGGTACCAGGACTTCCTTAACAAAAAAGAATGAAATATACCAGTAGGGGATTTCCTAATACAAAAGAGGATTCTCCAAGCCAGTAGGAGATCTAAACTTATGGGTCCCTTGTGTGACAAATAGCTTTTTATTTAGTCCTGGTTAAACACACAAAGAGAACAGACTTTAAAGTGCAAAAACTCATGCACCTTCTGCTTTCAAAATACAATTCAGCCTTGCAACAAACTTGTTTTGTTTTCTACCAGTTACAAAACAACAGTGTTTAACTACACCTACTTTTACTTGAAAAAAGAGAACTGTTAGGGGCACATTTACTAAGCTTGAGTGAAGGATTCGAAGTAAAAAAACTTCAAATTTCGAAGTTTTTTTGGGTGCTTCGACCATCGAATAGGCTACTACGACCTTCGACTACCTTCGAAGTACTGTCTCTTTAAAAAAAACTTCGACTACATACTTCGGTTGTTTAAACCTACAGAGGTACAATGTTAGCCTATGGGGACCTTCCCCATTACTTTTCTAAGGTTTTTTTGATCGAAGAAAAATCCTTCGATCGATGGATTAAAATCCTTCGATCGATGGATTAAAATCCTTTGAATCGTTCGATTTGAAGGATTTCATTGTTGTTCAACGAACGATTTTTCCTTCGAGCATAGGATTTGCGGTAAATCATTCGACTTCGATATTCGAAGTCGAAGGATTTTACTTCGAGGGTCGAATTCGAGGGTTTATTAACCTTCGATATTCAACCCTTAGTAAATGTGCCCCTTAGTGTTATATTTTTGATTCATTAGTATTATATTTTTCTTTATATTTCTTACAAAGGAAACATTATATAAAAATGACTGCATTGTGAGACGAGCAGCTGACTACATTCTGTTGCAACCTTTCCTTCTATTTAAATACATTTACCTTTCTTTTCTCTGTATTCCTGACTTATATACTGTAAATGCACATTCCCATTGCCTCTTTACTTTTACACATAAATGTGAAAATGATAGTTATTAGACAAATATATTATCAAAATAATTTTACGTTCCATGTAAATTTGTGAAGCCGGGGATTGATATTTTCCTAGACTACAGTTGTTTTTTATTCAGCCATAAAATCAAGCTTTCATAAAGAAATCCACTTACATGTCTTCCTTCAGTGAAGGTTATTTGTTGACTGAAGGTCTTTTCTTGTCAAGATATGATGAATACCATGTGTGAAGACAGAAGAGCATCAGGACCGATATTAGCCAGAAAACCCACTGATCTGTGAATAACCTAAAAAAGAAAACCTGAAGATTAGCAGCATTGCTTTTAAGAATGATCCATCAAATTCAACAAGCAGATTTACAGAGATGAATCATCCAGTTCTTTTTATTTCTACCATATAGTAAAGGTTATTTTTTTTCCCTCCTAAATAGAAGTTTCAAATCAAAGAAAGAGAAATTCTTGCCTTTTCTGTATGTGTCAACAAAAAGATTCTTGTAGGTCTCGACTTTGCAGTGTTTTCCAAATCTAGTTTTATTATCAATCATAACAAATGTGTTTGACAGAGGTCCTTGTGATGGTGCATGATGCTGTCTTTTTAGTAAATTAGAGTTGTCTATGTGAGCACTAAAATCTAAATCCCCTGGTCAAGCATGCGTTTAATATGAAATTAGAGGAATAAATCAAAGCAATTTTAAAGAAAAGTTCCTTGCGCACATTCACTGAATTATCCTGGTGTGTAATGCAGTCCATTTTCAGGTTGGTTTCAGTCATTCTGCTTTAACACTTTTTAACCATCTTGCTATTAAGGATACCATATGCAGTAAGTTTAGGTATTGATTTTTTTCTTTCCTGGGTTAAACTAATGTGTGGGGCAATAAACATTTGATGTGTGCCATCCCTAACATGCCCTGGCCTAACATGTGCCTGATCTGATGTGGCCTACCACAATTATATATATATATATATACTCAGCCTGCCCTCCTCAATGTCACCAGAGGATTAAGTGTTTAAATAGAATTTTTCAGAGGGACAAAAGAGAAATCTTGTAGCAGAAGTCCCACTAGAAAAGTGTTGCGCTGGCTGACACCCCTGCATGGGTCATGTGGGTCAACTAGTTGCACACTCTTGTAGACACCCAAAAAAGGCAAAGTCCATGGAATGGAATCTTGCCTGGAGGAGGGCTGTGGGTTTTTGGAGAACTGGGCTGATTTCTCATTCGGCTATAAGCTCTTTGCCAAGGATGAGTTGCACTTCAATGATGATGGTGCAGCTGCTTTGGGGAGAAGATGGCTAGAGGGTTGGATCAGCAGTTAGGCAGGTTATATATGGACTTTAAAGGTTGAGCTTGATGGACGAGTGTCTTTTTTAACCAAACTTAGTATGTTAGTAGCTTATAAAATTTTATTAACCCTGTCTACAACACAACTTATGGTATCATCATGTAATTTATTGCAGGAATGTCCAGCACTACACGTTTCAGCTCAATAGCCTTTGTCAGGTGCATAATTGAATGCCACAGCAAACAAACATTTAAACCCTTCACCCCACCAACAACTTTTCCCAGCTCCATGGTGTGGCCAGGTCCATAAGTAATTATGAAATTATAGAAGCACTGCCATCTAGAGGCCTACTCCATATTTGCATCTGAAAGTAACAAAGTATCCAGTATCAAAATGTACTAATGTAACCAATGTGTAAAGTAACCAGTAGTAGTTCCCTACCCTGGCTTGTTTCAAAGGCCCATTTATATAAATGGAAAAAGAAAAGGATTATATCATAAAAGCAGTCCAATTTTGTGTATCCACTTTGCCTCACATTGTAGATGGAGGTGCTTTCTATCACCACCTCCTTGTGGAATCCGTACTTCCTCTAGTACCAGCCATCGTTGTTAGGTCTGTAATGTAAATGGAAACATAGCTACAAACCTATTTACAAAACCATTAGGAAGGAACAATATTCTGAGACCAGATAGTTACCATGTCCCAAATACAATAAGAGGTATCCCCAAGGGCCAATTCTTACGGGTCAGACATATTGCATCCAGTGATAGTAGATATTTACACAGTTCCAACATACTCATAAGGACGTTCGTAGAGAAAGGATACGATTTGAAGACCTTATGTGATGTAAGGGATGAGGAGTTGAAAAAGGATTGAGGATGTGCAATTGCAGGTAACACCAATAAAAAACAATTGCAACAACGGATTCCTTTTGTCAGTCAGTATGTAGTAGCAGTAAAAAATGAGAGAAATTGGTCTTACACCATTGGTCCATTTTACAGAAGGATCCTATAATGGGTAGCCACTATTCTCCTATAAAAGGGGCAGCAATTTAGCAGATAAACTGGTAAAAGCTGACATTCAGGAAAAACACATAAAAACAGGGTTCTTAGGTCCCCCTAAGAATGGAACATTTCCATGTCTGGGATGTGGAAACTGCAATTATATCATCAAGGGAGACACTATAACACATAAATTAAAAGGCTATGGGATCCCAATTAAGGTTATTATACATGTAACAGAATTAGTAGTGTATGCATAAAAATGTCCCTGTGGAAAGATGTATATAGGACAAACATCTTGACGGATTAAGATTAGAATAAGGGAACACAAATATTCAATTTCCTCTTATGACCCTGAAAAAAAACCCCACATACACCAGTTGGCAAGCATTTTTATTTATAGTCTGGCCACAGTCTGGACACATTACAATGACTGGTACTAGAGGAAGTATGGAGGAATCGATAGAAAGCCCCTCCTGCTACAATGTGATACAAGGTGGATACACAAAATGTAGACATTGGAACCATTGGAAATGAATGAAGTGTTGAGCTTTAAATGCTTTCTATGGTATCATCCCTTTCTTGTTCAGATTCCCTTTTGTATGGACTGAAAATTTGTTCCATTTATGACCTGAATATGAATGGGTCTTTGAAACAAACCAGGCTATGGAACTACTACTGATTACTTTACACATTGGTTATATTAGTACATTGAGATACTGTATACATTGTTACTTTCAGATACAAATACGGAGTGGGCCACTAGATGGCAGTGCTTCTTTGAGTCCATAATTACTTGGCCTGGCCACACCATGGAGCTGGGAAAAGTTGTTGGTGGGGTGAAGGGTTTAAATGTTTGTTTGCTGTGTCATTCATTTATGTACCTTTATAAAGGCTATTGGTAGGGTTGCCACTCGGCCGGTATTTTATCGGCATAGCCGGTAAAACACCTGCTAAGGCCAGGGCCGGTATTACAAATTTAACGGCAATGTAGCCGGAAAATTTGTAATACCCCTAAAAAAGGCCCTTGGCCCAAGCCAAATCTGATCAAAACTTACCTTTTTTACTGCCTTCTGCCCATCGCGTGCCATGGCTCCACCCCCTTTGACATCACAGCCCACCCCTTTTGTTCCTGTCCCCACCACTACCCGGTGAAAATTTTGTAAAAAGGTGGCAACCCTAGCTATTGGGCCGACAGCTGTAGTGCAATCCTGCAGTAAATTACATGATGATACCATATGTTGTGTTGTGCTCACCGGGTACTCTTTCCTCTATACTTAAAAATAGGAATAATAGGACAAGCCTACCTTTATTGCATTGATTATCCCTGTCTACCATGACATAAGCACCCAAGCCCTTACACAGAATTGCAGTTCATTCTGTCCTGAATATGTCTCACACCAGTGAAGATAACTTCTGTTTTACTTAGGAAAAAGGTGCCCGCCCACAGCTGCAGCCTAATAATCAAACAGAGAAACCAGTTTTAAATCTGAAATAACCAGACCAAAGTGACGTTCCTAGAAAGAAAGCTGTATATTAAGCCAAATATATATATAAAACTATACATCGGCAGTAGTATAAACATGTAACTAGTATATTTATCCCCTGCAGTCGGTCAAGGAAAGCCAATGTATAGGATGCAAAATCTGCAGAACCGGCAGTCATGCTGTGGCTGCACAAATCAATGGTGTCACATTTCCGCTGGCTAAATTTCTTCAACCATATAATATTACCAAAAGGTGCCATGCCAGTAAATACATAATACTTAAGTATGATGCCTAGAAAAATCCTGGATTTTACATCATTTTTTTCCGGTCCCCTAAAAACAAAATGGGGATTCTGCTGTATGTACAGACACTATAGAAATAACACATTTGTTCTGGTAGTATGGGAAGACGTGGCACTAATTAGCAGCACATGTCTGAATCCTGATTCCCAATAGTGCATAGAATTTAGTGAGACAGTGTTTGGCCAATCATTTTCTTTTTTACAAATTGATCCAAGGCTAAAGATACGCTATCAAATGTGAAAGGCAATGAAAGGCAAAAAAAAGGGAGAATGGTTAAGTGAATAACCAATTTATTTACAGGTTTTAATGCACAAAACAACTCAGTATTCCGAGAGATGCTGCCCCACCTCTTCCTTCTACTATTAAGTAGTGTATAAGGAAACAAGGGATCAGTAATGATTATACAGTATTTATTATAGGCAATATGCAAGCACACAATCAGCATAGTGTTTGTTTATAGCAAGGGCATTTGACACATATTTATTATATTAGCTAAAATGCATCAAAATGACCAAATGGGACATTCAGCCACACCTTTTTATTATATAATTTTTATATAATTTTACTTTAAATTAAAGTATATTACCAGTAGCATGATTTTTTTCCAAAAAAAAAAAACCAGTTGATTTTAATTGTACAAATGCCCACAAATGTCTATTGAATGTTCTTCAGAATGCAAGAAAACAGGACTAAGCATAATCTTAATCAAAACAAAGGACGAACCTACTTGAAATCAATGCTTGTTTGTTCTGATATTCATGACAAATATTTTCTTGTTTTCCTTTCCCACAGTTGACTTGGTTTTGTAACAATACCAGAAACCCTACTAGATGAGGATGAAGCCTTATAGGTTAACTGATGCTTGTCACATAAAGCTTTCAATAGCACTCAGACCCTTCCCTCATGCATGGTTAGCTAAATCTAATACTTTTATTGGTTAACTGAGGCTTTTAGATGTAAGCTTTCAGGGCTACTCAGCTCCATCTATCACGCTTAATGAACACACTTCAATGATCTTAAAAGCATGCATTTAAAAACAACATTTAGCTAATATTAGGATCATATTTATTCAAGCCTTTGTGGGTTTACCTATATAAACTTTATTTTCTGTGGATTTATACTGCATCCGCTTTCAAATGACTTACTAATGCAAAATCACATGTACAGGATGTAATTGAATTTCTGGTGTTGTTCTTGGACCCATTGACTGGAAAATTGAAGCTTTCCAAAACAAAATATGTTGCAATTTGCATTCAGCAGAAATACAATGTACTCTGGTATGAACTTTTCCTTTTATGAAGAGCTCTTGTAAAAAATTAACTCTGTAGCAATACACATGTTACATTTGGTCAATATGCAATTTTCATGAGAGTCCTACAATAAATTGGAAGTATGGGTATAGTTTAAGTGGGAGAATAGAAATGCGGTGAAGTTAACAAAACACGGATCTGTTATATTAACAATAAGCTAAGGTGCAAATGTTGGATTTACTGGTTCTTGACCTGTTATTTCCTGTACTGCATTCCAGGGACCTTGATGTATTCAACAGTAAAATGAAACACTCAACTAAAAGCAAAATAGATAAACTGTACTAGCACTTAATGGTGTTTGTTGTAACAAAACGTAATTGCCTGTTCTTTATTTATGGTCCTGAAACTTATAGAGTCATTTTTAACTAGCTAGTTCAACATGATCTGACAAAATCTGATTACAGTTGGGCTCTTTCTAGTAATGGAAGTGTACACCAGAATAGTGGCACTCACATCAGCCGGTTGTTAAAGCTGCAGCTGCTTGTAAGTCCTGTGTATAAGATCCAGCATTCTGCAACTTTGATCTAACTGGAACATGCTGTCTGCAAGTCTGACTACAGTTGGACTGAAGAGTGTAATGTGAAGGAACCTTCACATTAATCCCTTAATCATGCAAGTGAGAAATTTAAAGTAGCATTTTAAGCTTTTTTTAATCTTACATATATACTATTTCTTGCAACTTTATCCCCTCCTTTTGCTTTCAACTGTTTTAGGCAAACAAATGTGTAAGGTTCTTATAGGCTTTTATTGACTGGATTTCTTAACTCAACTGAAGAATTCTTGATAAAGTCAGGAAATGCTGGCTGTGTCCCATTGGATAGTGTGGTTCCAAGATGTTAAGTGAGAAAGCAATTGTAAGAAAACAAACTGTAAACCACCTGCTCTATGAGAGAAAGCCAATATCCAGTAGATACTCAGCTAAAGGAGACTTTTTTTAGACTCAATTAGTGATGTGCGAGTTGACCCAAAACCCTCTGACCTGCCGATTGACCACCAGTTGAGCGGGTTGGGGTTGAAATTTGGCCAGCCATTGTGGGTTGCGGGGGCACAAGTGCAAGAGCACTATGGCGTGCAAGAGTATGGCCCCTTAATACTCATTTAACAGCAATGGAGACACCCTAGCCTTACCGCTGGACACCCTATATTTACTGCCTGTCTATGGGCCCTGATGTGGACTGTGGCTACTTCCGCTCCCTAATTTGCACTAGCAAATGTGTGCAAATTCAGAGAGCAGCATCTGGATACACAGCCCAGCCCTATCCTTACCACCTGCCTTTGGGAACAATGGGGTCTGGTCACTACCTTCCACATGCTTCTGCCTCCCTCCCCTTAGAATCAAGTATGGCCTAATGCAGACTGAACTCCAATCTATGCACATCCCATGGGTCTAAAAATGGAGTACAAATGCCTGTGACTATTTGCACATTATCCATCAGGGCCGGAACTAAGGGTAGACTGAGTAGGCACGTGCCTTGGGTGCAAACCTGGGGGGGGCACCAGGCACATACCGCCTCTGTCTCCTACCCATAGTTCAGTCCCCCTAGCTGGCTGTTCCCAGCTGAGAGGGACCGTGTGCGCATTTATTCACGCGTAAGCACACGCTGCTCCCCTACTCTGGAATTCTCTCCAACTTTCTTCTAACCTTTTGCTTTCAAACACACTTAAAAGCCGATTCGACAGCTTGTCTGCCCACGTGTGGGGGCTCCCGACGGTTCCTACCGATCAATATCAGGCCAAAAATCGGCCAGATATCGATAGGTCAAGTTTGATTTTTTCTACTATCCAGGACCGCATTGGCTAGTATATGTGGTTCTGCGACCCGTCGACGCCCATTCATAGCATTGTAATCCGATTGTTTGGCCCCAGGGCCTTTTGTACCAGTACTGGTCATGTTTAGTGATGGCGGATCTGACCCATTTCACTTCATGGAAATTTTCAAAACTGTGAAAATTTGCTGAAATGCGTGACGCGTGACAATTTTGGGTATGGGCTTCATTTTTACTGCGAAACTCTGTGAAAATTTTCGCTGATAATTGTGTATGTAACTGTATTTTCTATGTATGTAATTCATGTGATTTCTTTGTTTAAATACATTTATTTTACAGCACTGCACAATATGTTAAAATAATAATGTTAAATATAAAAATACGTATTAATAATATTAATTAATAATGATAATAAAAAGCACCCTATATAACATAAGACTATCTTCTGCTCAGAGGTTGTAGCTTCTGAACAAGTATACCATCTCAGCACTTCTTTAATTCCTTTATTTTTTAAAAAGTTTCAAAGTTAAGCAGTATGTCATACAGGACAATAGTGTGATAGAAGACGTAGAATGAGAATTTTGCAACTCTGTCTTTGCAGGCTCGTCTAAGTGATGAAACCATATTTCACGTTGAGAGAGCTAACAGAAGGTAATTTTATGGTTACCAAGAAGAATGAGTTTTCATTTCTCTGGTATGGTTACAATATAAATTTATAGGTATACTTTGTATGTATTTCATTATAAATTCTACTACTACAAGGATTCATATCAAAAACCATGTGAGCAAAAAGCCGAAACTTTTGCAGGTAGGTGTTGGATATATTTGTAATTTAAAATCAAATAAGCTCAAAAGATATGTGAACACATATAATAAATCATGTTATGCTTGGGACCAATGTTGTGGATTTTTATTCCTTTCTGTTTTGTGACAATTTTTCTTTCAGTTTTTCATGACCTTTGAACATGTGTGACCAGATAGAGACATTTTACTCTGCAATAGGCAACAGTCATATTTTTGCTTTTCATCTTACAGAATATCGGTCTAAGCTAATTGCTGATTGGTTGCTAGGAAATTTTACAATGCAGTAAAATGATTCCAGTTTTCTGCTTCCAACATCCTAATTTGCCAAATAATTATATAAAGAAGAGACCCTTTTTAAAGGGGACCTGTCACCTAACATAAAAAGCTGTATGATAAAAGTCCTTTTCAAATTAAACATGAAACCAAAGTTATTTTCTTAATTAAGAATTAATTATAAATGTATTTAAGAATCATATCTGTCAATCATATATTGCCTGCCCCGCCTCTATGCCTTAGTGATAGAGAAGGGGTAGGCAATAGCTTTCACTTTCCATTCTGCCCTTCCTAGTTGTCGCTGCACTCTTCACATTCCCCTTCCTCACCATCAATTTATACAGCCAGTTCATGGGCATATACAATACATCAGGTCCATAATTCTGGTGCATTAAACAAGATTTTGGCAATATGCAAAGCTTTCTTTAATAACACTCTTCACAAAATGGCTGCTGCCTGCTTGCTGTGATTGTGTAAATCAAAATTTTAAGAATTTATATAGTGTAAGTAAAGTTTATTTTGTTTGACTAACCATATAGAAAATAATTTGGAATTATTTCTTAGGGTGACAGGTCCCCTTTAACACTAAATTATCTAAAGTTACTTAATAATTACTAAATTATTACTAAAAAATGACTAAATTATGGGATAAGTAAAACCTATTGCTAAATGCATAGGAAATGCTTTTCTTTAGGAAAAAGCAGCCTTGTTTTAAAGAAAATAAAATGTTTTACAGTGTTTTAACTCTTCTTCTGGTCTGATGCAAATGAGTGATTTGGATAAATCTTGAACACATTGTGGCACTCATCTTTTTAGCCTACATTTGTGTTAGAATGGTGATACTTAAAAATATTGTATCAATAATAGAAAGAACATCCCATGCACTTGGCGCAATTCAGTTGAAGCTATTGACACAGGCTGGTAATCCTTGGAATTACTGCCTGATTCAGGCTGCCAGTAAATCTCAAGTTTATTTGAGTCAATGCATGCATTTGCATGTTATTCATTAGACTAGGCCGTAAGGGCACATTATCTCTTGATGCAAGTTGCAAAGTAGTATATATGGACACAATCAATTTTGCAACCGTTTTAGTACCAAGCCCTTGAGCTTGTTTACATTTTTTACATTTTTAAGAAACTATACTAATGTCCTATTCAACACATGACCCGACATCACTGTGTAAAAGAATATGTATTTATTAAGCTGTGTATTGATTTTCACTGATCCCTGTGTAAAAATACAGCGTAAATGGATGTAGCTGGTTGAGAATGCTATGCTAAAATATGGCATTCATTCATTGCGGGGTTTTTTCCATGATTTTCTGTGTTTTTTCCTACTGTTACTTGCTGCTTGAATGTTTCCTATTTATTTTAATAAATTATGCGAATTTCTGAAGTGATGTAAAATAACAGCATCAAATCCAGCATTCGGGTGGCGTAAAATAAAACAAAAAATAAAAGTTTTTTACACCACTTTTCCTGTGTTAATCATTTTACACAATATAATAAATAGACCCCATAGAGTGAGATGCAAATCTTTAGTACATTGGATACTGTTTAAAAGGATGGTAATGTACAGTATGAAAGCACAATCACTTATTGATACAGTGAATTAAAGCCCTTTGTTATTATCTTTAAAATGTTATCCTTAGTACCAACAATGTACTTCCTTGTGGCATCCCATTCTCTTACAAATTCATCATTGTGGATTCCCGGATCTGCCTGAATACCAGCAGGTACACACATTGGCTCAAATGAAGTATATCATTGTCATGTTTGGCAAACCCAAACCCTAGGGGAGTAACTGGATTCTGATCTAGAAATGCTCTACTGTCTATAACAGCCACCTTTGACTTTGGGCCTGGGCCTGCTACTTGGGTGCAGCCAGGTCTTAGAGATTTAGAAACTCCTATAGAGGCAAGCAAGGGAGCCAAACATAAACTGTAACAAAGGAACCAGTAAGGACTGAACTAAATATCAAAACCATGAATTAATGCAAGGTAAAGGGAGTATCCTAGGAACATGATAACTTGACCTACAATGGACAGTGAGTGAGCTGGGGATTTTATAGGCAGGCTGATGGTTACTCTGAGCAATTGTGGCTAGCTTAGCAACAGCTGAAATGATAATACCTACTTGGAAACTAAAGTATAGCACTGAAATAGTACAAGCCTATCCATGTCTCCTACAGTAAGAGTAGATGAGCTACATACTTCATTACAACTTGCAGGTCACTAGTTCAATTTTAGGCAGGATTTTACAAATATATATATTTATAATAGATAGACTGACAGTCAGGTGGATTAGTAAAAAAAAAAAAAAAGATCTTAATTCAAATGGTATATTAACAGGTTTCAGATTACATGTATTGATGGCTTTGCAGATATGCTTCGTGATTTTACATGAAATAACATGTTATTCACCTTGAGGGGTCAGCTTATTCTTTAAATGAAAACTATTATTAACTGAAAGCTCCAGTACTTGTTTCAGAAATCATTTTGTTTTATTTAATTGAGCATGTTTTAAAATTGCACAAGCACACCCACACACATCTATGAAAATGAATATAATTGCTAGACACAAAGGCAATTTAGAAAGCCTACCCAGGCTTAAAATGTTGCCATTTCTATCTTTTGTGTTCGATGAAATGCCATTAATGATAGCATGAAAGCCAGAGATGCATTTCATGTTCAGCACTGATATAGATCATAACTCTTTGTAGCTCTAAACTGCTCAAGTGTTTTCTAGATTATTCTTTTGTTCAGAACATTGCTGTACCAACTGTTATAAATTATCATGTTTCACTGACATTTCTTATGGATGTTTTTCAAAGCACTTGCTTCTGTTCATGTGTTGCCAATGCAACAGTCATGGAGCCATTTTCTTATAATTCTATTTCTGGTGCAAGGTGATAGCTCCATACTTACAAAAGTAAGAATTTTCAGAATGATTTATAGAATGATTTCCTTTATAAAAGAATCGAGCGATGCCATTCCCCCAAAACCCTGCCATCTCCATTTGGTTTCACCTTGTACTCTGGTTTGTAAAGAATATTTGACTGCTTATATTCAAATAATAAAAAAGACAATTAAATTTAGCGAGAATTCACAGATTATGTCCTTGGGCTGGTACCCCCCCCCCCAAAAAAAGTATAGCTGTTTAATTTTTTATTCTTGTTGGTCTTTAGTTTTGTAATACATAGGTTTTGCTCAAGAATCTCTGGCATGTATGTTCTGTATATGTGGGATACTACCTGTGTGCTCCCATGTAGCAGAGGTTAGAGTGTTGAGAGCCCTCTACAACAGTATGACTAGAATAGTGTTCTGATTAATATACCAATGTCATTATGTAAAATAATAATTAAGACATTTTTACATTGTTCATGGTGTAATGTTGAACATTATGGGGCAGATTTATCAAGGGTCGAATTTCGAAGTAAAATATACTTTGAAATTCAACCATCGAATTAAAATACTTCGAATTGGAATATCGAAGTCGAAGTATTTTTCAACGAATTTGGCCATCGAACAACCGAAGTAAAATCGTTTGATTGAACGATTAAATCGAACGATTTGAACGATTTTAGCGTGCGATCCAACGATTTTACTTTGATGTGTAAAAACTTAGAAAACTGTTCTAGAAGGTCCCCATAGGCTAACATAGCACTTCGGCTGGTTTAATTTGGCGAACTATTGAAGTCGAAGTTTTTTTAGAGACAGTACTTCGATTATCCAATATTCAAACTATTTTATTTCGAATCGAATTCAAAGTTAATTTGAAGTCGAAGTAAATGCATGGTCGAAGTATCCAAAAAATTACTTCGATTTCACTTCGACCCTTGATAAATCTGCCCCTATCTCTGTCTCCACACATTCCACTATAAATATAAGAATTTATGGAGAAGAACCTGCAGGTTCATATTACAGTGGAGGAAGTTTTGGAGTGTACTCTTACTTGTGAATACATTCATGCATGTTAACCCAGAATTACACTAAGGGGCAGATTTATCAAGGGTCGAAGTGAATTCGAGGGAATTTTTGAAGTAAAACAATTCGAAATTCAAAGTAATTCTTTGGAATTTACTTCGAATTTGGTTCGAAGTAAAACAGTTCGAATATTCGAATATTCGATAATCAAAGTACTGTCTCTTTAAAAAAAACTTAGACTTCAATAGTTTGCCAAATTAAACCTTCCCAAAGTACTATGTTAGCCTATGGGTACCTTCTAGACCATTTTTCTAAGTCTTTACACATCGAAGTAAAATCGTTCGATCGTACGCTAAAATCGTTCGAATCGCTCGATTCAAACGATTTAATCGTTTAAAAAACGATTTTACTTTGATCATTTGATGGACAAATTCTGTGAAAAATACTTTGACTTTGATATTCGAATTCGAAGTATTTTAATTCGATGGTAGAATTTCAAAGTATTTTTTACTTCGAAATTCTACCCTTGATAAATCTGCCCCTAAATGTCTTCTATATTTTCCTACACTCCTTTGTATTTGCTGCATAAGGAACCGGATGAAGCATAACTAAATGTGAATAAGAGATGAGAATGAATGAAAGTTGTATACAGTCACCATGGAATAAGAAGTCACAAATAAGGCAAATATAACGATACAATAACAAAAGAAGACTCATTCAAAGGTTAACCATCAAATGCAATTGTGATATGTTTTAAGGATAGTGGATCTAAATTACTAACCTAGGTGCTCAATTGCAGAGAACTTAGAATTTGTAGCATGAGGTTGACTGATCAAAACTAATTCTTAATTTCTTGTATCTACATAAAACATGTTTTATGACCATGCCTCACACCCTTATTTCTTAAAGAATAACAATGAAGGATATTTGATTAATTGTAGTGGGATCTGTGGAGTTTAAAACTTGCTAAAACTTTCATTCAGATGCACAAAATTAGGGAGCACTGGTGGAGGAAGGCTACGTCGGAGCTTGGCACTTATCACCTGTCTTGTGGCAGTGATTTTGTGTCCCTTAGTGCTCTTTGCACTTCTGTAATAAAGTTATAAACCCCTATTAACTTTAATGTATATAGTGGTGGGCCCCCAGCCTTTTGTACCCATGAGCAACATTCAGATGTAAATCTAGTTCGGGGGCAATACAAGCATGAAAAATGTTCCTGGGTGGTGTAAAATAAGTGCTGTGATTAGCCATTTGGTAGCCCCTATGTAGACTGGCAGCCTACAAGAAGCTCAGTTTGGCAGTGCCCCTAGTTTTTATGCAACCAAAACTTGCCTGCAAACCAGGAATTCAAAATTAAGCCTTAAAGTGGTTTAAGGCCACTGAGAGCAACACCCAAGGGGTTGGTAAGTAACATGTTGCTCCTGAACTATTGGTTGGGGATCACTGGTATATATGGATGTAGAGGTCCTTCTAGGGGAAACAGAGCTTGTTAGTAATACAAATAATCAATTACATGCATATATTATTTTTAATTCATATCCAGATTAACCAATTTCTGAAGCTCATAAATATGAAGGATACAAAGGGGCAAATTTATGGCGAAGTGACTAACACTGGCGAAAACTCACCAGCGTGACGTCATTTTGCCACTTCACCAATTTACTAACAATGGCCCTGGCTAAAATTCACCAGCGAATTAGATAGCGTAGCGCAACTTTGCAGCCTAAATTATGCAAATTTACTATGTTTTTTTTTTATGAATGTTACCTCTTTCGCCAGAGTTGACATCCCCTGGTTAGACCAGTAGATAGATAGGAGTTTGAAAAAAAAAAAAAGTTGAAACATTTTCCCTGGTATTGTGTAGTGTAATGTGTGTTGCAGCATACACGTCCATTCATTTTTAAATTTGGCACCATATGCAAATTAGCCTTCTATAGCGGAACTTCGAACGGCTGGTCGTATTATTGCTTGCGCAACTTTGCAAGCGTTCGGTAACCTACGCGCAACTTTGGATCTTCGTGAATTTGCACAGCCTTGACAAATCTACACCTGGTGAAATGTGGTCAAAGTGCAGAGAAGACAACGTCAGCGGATTTGCGGAGGTAAGTAAATTTCCCCCAAAGGTAGAATTGGTTCTGGGATTTCCATCTTCTGTTTCTTTTTTAACTAGCAAATCCTAGACTCAGATTTACTGAGCTGGTTTGAAATAATCTTAGCACTCACTTTGGCCTCCTTAATGCACAGTAATAAATCAAGAAATACCATTCTTGATGGTAGCCTGCTACTGCTAATTTTTCATTGTATTATGTAGCATAAAGGCAATACATTACTCTATATTCCCATTCAAATAATAACAAAATAAATCAGCAGGGAACTAGGATTACTCAACTGAAATTAGTCAATTAGATTAAATCTGACTCTTATACATTTACAAAAAATTGATGTAAACAAGCACAAACACTGGTAAATTTCTCTCTATTAAATTCATTTTGATATAAACAGTAACAGCAGACTCTTCAAATATCAGTCCTGACAAGTAGGAACTCGTATACAGTTATTATTAGAGTAAATTCCATTGGTTCAATGTTCAGCTTGATTCGAGAGAATTACATATTGACAAAATAGTCTACAGCAAATGTTGCTAATATTGTTCATGACAAAGTGCAATTCAACATAATTGGAAACAATTCACAGTTTGGGTAACTGTTATGGCCTTTTATCACTTTTAGGCAGTCTTTCAATGGTACAATAGCCCAGCAGAGAGGCCAACAGGGATGATTTGGGACATAATATCAAGCAGATTTTACTAAAAAGAAAAAATAACTTAATTTTATAATCACACACTATTGGTGACTCTTGTTATCACAATTCACAGGGCGTAACATGTTGAGTGACAAAGTGCATTAAAAGGTATTTTTACTTATTCATTTGTTAAAAGTATACTCACAAACAGTTATATGATGCATTAAAATATTATGGCATGCTCGTCATGCCTTTTTTTTCCAATTGCTTGAAAAGGTGTCCTCTATTGCCTGGAGGCTCAGCAGCCATATTAGTTAAAATCGTATTTTACAAACAAAACACCAGTTTGCATGTACAAAAAACAATTTTTTTTCATAAGTATATGATTGTAAGCTCTGTTTGGACAATGTGAATGGTATACAATCTCTGCAGAATTTGTCAGCACTGTATAAAGTATAACATAGTGAATAATGTACCACTGTATTGAAAAATATAAGGGTAAGGCTAAGGTGCCTTTTAATATTCTCATATTTTACTACAGGGAATGCTTTATTTATTATAATTCACAAGTTTCTACTGAGTGAGTCATGTGACAGACCACCAACAACCAAGAACGTCTTATAATGATATAATTTACAGGCTTTACATGGCTCTTGTGTATTATAATAAAAATTAATAATCAACATGATCAAGATAGTCTTCTGTCTTTTAGACATGGATAACAAAATGTTTATTTTAATTAGTTATTTAGTTTATGTTATTTGTTTCATGTTAAATTCACTTTGGTATCACAGGAACTAAATACTGACAAAAATCTGGTGTTCTCATGTCTAAAGTGTTTCTATTGATTCAGACACAAATAGGGCATTGATTAATCTAAATTGTGTATATTTTATATGAATCTTTAGCTCCAGCACCTTTTATTTATTTTTTTTAGGTGCTCACCATTCTTCATATAGTTCCATCAAAGAAAGCACTCACGGCACATCAGCAGGTTCAAGCAATGTACAGGTATTGGACTTATTGTCCAGAATCCTCGGGACCCAGGGCTTTCCGGATAACAGGTCTTTCTGTAATTTGGATCTTTATACCTTATGTCTACTAGAAAATCATGTAAACATTAAATAAACCCAATAGGCTGGTTTTGCTTCCAATAAGGATTAATTATATCTTAGTTTGGATCAAGTACAAGCTACTGTTTTATTGTTACAGAGAAAAGGGAAATAATTTTTTAAACTTTAGATTATTTGATTATAATGGAGTCTATGGGACATGGCCTTTCCATAATTCTGAGCTTTCTGGATATTGGGTTTCCAGATAATTGATCCCATACCTGTAGTAGTAAAACTTTATTTCTTCATAATTAAATCTACATGTTTCGATCCACAGGGGATTGTCATCAGGATATATTGTATATATCAATACATACAGTATATATATATATATATATAGTCAAATACAAGAGTCCTCTGCACTCAACCCATTATCAATATATTTAAGACAGCGACATTTTGTGCATACTGCTACTAAAAAATGCCTTACCCTTTAAACAAAACAGGGATTGTTTGTCCATATATTGCAATATATTTAAGCTGGCCAACTACGTCAAAGTCATCCCATATCTGGCCAGTCCTATGCTCAATTTTATCTGATTCATTAAGAATTCTATTGCTTCATTATACATTTTACAAAGGGACTAGGTATTACCTGCAACTTAACTTGCTGCTTTCAAAGTAAACCTCCATACTTGGCTGCCCTTTTATTAGACACCAGTGGGATCACCTGACTATAGCTGGGAAGGGTGGGAGCTACAACATGGAGCTGGTCACTGCTCCTGTATAAACTATAACAAACAAGGGAAAGTTGTGCTCACCACTATTTTTTAAAACCATTAGGCGGGGGTGCAATAAGGCTGTGACCACAAAATACATATAGTCAAATACAAGAGTCCTCTGCACTCAACCCATTATCAATATATTTAAGACAGCGACATTTTGTGCATACTGCTACTAAAAAATGCCTTACCCTTTAAACAAAACAGGGATTGTTTGTCCATATATTGCAATATATTTAAGCTGGCCAACTACGTCAAAGTCATCCCATATCTGGCCAGTCCTATGCTCAATTTTATCTGATTCATTAAGAATTCTATTGCTTCATTATACATTTTACAAAGGGACTAGGTATTACCTGCAACTTAACTTGCTGCTTTCAAAGTAAACCTCCATACTTGGCTGCCCTTTTATTAGACACCAGTGGGATCACCTGACTATAGCTGGGAAGGGTGGGAGCTACAACATGGAGCTGGTCACTGCTCCTGTATAAACTATAACAAACAAGGGAAAGTTGTGCTCACCACTATTTTTTAAAACCATTAGGCGGGGGTGCAATAAGGCTGTGACCACAAAATACATATAGTCAAATACAAGAGTCCTCTGCACTCAACCCATTATCAATATATTTAAGACAGCGACATTTTGTGCATACTGCTACTAAAAAATGCCTTACCCTTTAAACAAAACAGGGATTGTTTGTCCATATATTGCAATATATTTAAGCTGGCCAACTACGTCAAAGTCATCCCATATCTGGCCAGTCCTATGCTCAATTTTATCTGATTCATTAAGAATTCTATTGCTTCATTATACATTTTACAAAGGGACTAGGTATTACCTGCAACTTAACTTGCTGCTTTCAAAGTAAACCTCCATACTTGGCTGCCCTTTTATTAGACACCAGTGGGATCACCTGACTATAGCTGGGAAGGGTGGGAGCTACAACATGGAGCTGGTCACTGCTCCTGTATAAACTATAACAAACAAGGGAAAGTTGTGCTCACCACTATTTTTTAAAACCATTAGGCGGGGGTGCAATAAGGCTGTGACCACAAAATACATATAGTCAAATACAAGAGTCCTCTGCACTCAACCCATTATCAATATATTTAAGACAGCGACATTTTGTGCATACTGCTACTAAAAAATGCCTTACCCTTTAAACAAAACAGGGATTGTTTGTCCATATATTGCAATATATTTAAGCTGGCCAACTACGTCAAAGTCATCCCATATCTGGCCAGTCCTATGCTCAATTTTATCTGATTCATTAAGAATTCTATTGCTTCATTATACATTTTACAAAGGGACTAGGTATTACCTGCAACTTAACTTGCTGCTTTCAAAGTAAACCTCCATACTTGGCTGCCCTTTTATTAGACACCAGTGGGATCACCTGACTATAGCTGGGAAGGGTGGGAGCTACAACATGGAGCTGGTCACTGCTCCTGTATAAACTATAACAAACAAGGGAAAGTTGTGCTCACCACTATTTTTTAAAACCATTAGGCGGGGGTGCAATAAGGCTGTGACCACAAAATACATATAGTCAAATACAAGAGTCCTCTGCACTCAACCCATTATCAATATATTTAAGACAGCGACATTTTGTGCATACTGCTACTAAAAAATGCCTTACCCTTTAAACAAAACAGGGATTGTTTGTCCATATATTGCAATATATTTAAGCTGGCCACCCTTCCCAGCTATAGTCAGGTGATCCCACTGGTGTCTAATAAAAGGGCAGCCAAGTATGGAGGTTTACTTTGAAAGCAGCAAGTTAAGTTGCAGGTAATACCTAGTCCCTTTGTAAAATGTATAATGAAGCAATAGAATTCTTAATGAATCAGATAAAATTGAGCATAGGACTGGCCAGATATGGGATGACTTCGACGTAGTTGGCCAGCTTAAATATATTGCAATATATGGACAAACAATCCCTGTTTTGTTTAAAGGGTAAGGCATTTTTTAGTAGCAGTATGCACAAAATGTCGCTGTCTTAAATATATTGATAATGGGTTGAGTGCAGAGGACTCTTGTATTTGACTATATGTATTTTGTGGTCACAGCCTTATTGCACCCCCGCCTAATGGTTTTAAAAAATAGTGGTGAGCACAACTTTCCCTTGTTTGTTATAGTTTATACAGGAGCAGTGACCAGCTCCATGTTGTAGCTCCCACCCTTCCCAGCTATAGTCAGGTGATCCCACTGGTGTCTAATAAAAGGGCAGCCAAGTATGGAGGTTTACTTTGAAAGCAGCAAGTTAAGTTGCAGGTAATACCTAGTCCCTTTGTAAAATGTATAATGAAGCAATAGAATTCTTAATGAATCAGATAAAATTGAGCATAGGACTGGCCAGATATGGGATGACTTTGACGTAGTTGGCCAGCTTAAATATATTGCAATATATGGACAAACAATCCCTGTTTTGTTTAAAGGGTAAGGCATTTTTTAGTAGCAGTATGCACAAAATGTCGCTGTCTTAAATATATTGATAATGGGTTGAGTGCAGAGGACTCTTGTATTTGACTATATGTATTTTGTGGTCACAGCCTTATTGCACCCCCGCCTAATGGTTTTAAAAAATAGTGGTGAGCACAACTTTCCCTTGTTTGTTATAGTTTATACAGGAGCAGTGACCAGCTCCATGTTGTAGCTCCCACCCTTCCCAGCTATAGTCAGGTGATCCCACTGGTGTCTAATAAAAGGGCAGCCAAGTATGGAGGTTTACTTTGAAAGCAGCAAGTTAAGTTGCAGGTAATACCTAGTCCCTTTGTAAAATGTATAATGAAGCAATAGAATTCTTAATGAATCAGATAAAATTGAGCATAGGACTGGCCAGATATGGGATGACTTTGACGTAGTTGGCCAGCTTAAATATATTGCAATATATGGACAAACAATCCCTGTTTTGTTTAAAGGGTAAGGCATTTTTTAGTAGCAGTATGCACAAAATGTCGCTGTCTTAAATATATTGATAATGGGTTGAGTGCAGAGGACTCTTGTATTTGACTATATGTATTTTGTGGTCACAGCCTTATTGCACCCCCGCCTAATGGTTTTAAAAAATAGTGGTGAGCACAACTTTCCCTTGTTTGTTATATATATATATATATATATATATATATATATATATATATATATATATATATATATATATATATATATATATATATATATATATATATACATATATGTTCAAATATAATGTATGACATATTGTTATTGTTTATTTCAAAACTTTTTACTTCTTGCAAGCAAAGTTTGGGCATATCAGCACAATTTCTGTTAATTTCATTACAGTCTTTAAATTAAAATTAATGAGGCTGACACCCATGATTAACAATGAAAAATGCAGATAGTTATAATTACCAAAGCAATAACATTGCATTACATAGAAGATATAAGGTGCTCGACATATTATTTAAAAGTCTTACATAGAACATAAAAAAATGACATTTTCAATTTATTTTGTCAGTGTAAAATAACAAAATTCCTTACTAAAACCTCTCTCTTTTGGGAATCTCTCGCCATGCATAATTAAGCAAATTTGATTGCAATTAAACTGAGCTTCTACGGTGGAGTTTTAATTAATGCAAATAAGGCATCTACATCTAAGATTAATTTCAGTGAATTAAAAGAAAACAACAAAGAAAAAAGTGTTGCCTTTTGTGTAGAGAGCTAGCTGCAAAACTGGGATATTTTAAAGCTTTCCTTTGCTTTTGATTTGTCCTGTAAGTAGACTTCTTATAATGTCATGCTACTTTGAACACTTTATTTAATATCACCATCTAAAGGAAAGGGAGGGGTGCAGAGAGAACGCTGAAATGTGTGCTCTTCTGACAAGTAAAAACATTATCTTCCAAAAAGGGTATTTCTAATTTTATTAATGGAGGAAAACATTGATTGTTAATTTTTAAAGACTACATTCATTAAACCCCAAATCAAAGAAGCTATTGTGTATGTCTAGTTTCCCATTAGTAAGCAATACTAATCAAACAAGATATATATATATATATTTAATATACTAAATTCTTGGTATAATATGCAACACTGGTAGTTGTAGCCTTATTCGTGAATTGATACCATTTTGCACCTAATATTGCATATTGATACAGCTAGGAAGAAAGCCCTGCCAATCCAATGACATGTTGGACCATGGATGTTATGAGAAACTGGTGACTTTGCAGGGATTTTTCATGTGTCGACCTCAAGAATGTGTGGATCATCATGATTTGGTGTCCAGACTTTGCAAAGATGAGAAAAAGTCAATCTATCTATCTAACTATCATTTATCTATGATGCATCTATCTATCCTTATACAAAAATTGGCAGCACTCACTATTTTTCTTTAGCAAAAAAGTATATTAAGTACATCTGAGTGAAAATACCATACAGTGACCTGAATAGCATGTTACAGGCATGCAATGTGCCCTTTATCAAGCTTACAAAAGTTTCAATCACTACAGGTCTATTCTAAAGAATTAAAAAGCCCAATACAGGAAGTGACATCATCACAGTTCCTTGGAAACAAATACATACAATAAAGCATGCCTTTCTCATATCACAAAATCCTGTATTTTATTTATATATATATATATATATATATATATATATATATATATATATATATATATATATATATATATATATAATGTTCAAAGTGGACCAGCACACCGAAGTTTTCAATCAAAAGAGTTTTATTTCAACATCACTCATGTGTCCAACGTTTCGGCCCACATTAGGGCCTTTATCAATGTCCACTTTGAACATTGTATACGCTGATTGACCAAGCACCCACATTCGACCAACAAGGAAGGAGTGCAGGTACTTTGTGAATGCTTATATATATATATATATATATATATATATATATATATATATATATATATATATATATATATATATATATATATATATATATATATAAATATATATATATATATATATATACAAACAAACCAGAGCATTAAAATGTATTAATATTAATGATAATTATAATGTCTTAATCCCTGCTTAATTCATTTGGAGGAAGTGGTTTCAGTTTATGTATTAGGGCGGGATTCCATAAAAGGATACACTTAAATTGATCTGCATTATGAACTGTATCCATAAAGTGCTTAGATACCAGCAGACTTTTATTTCCAAGATTAATTAATGATTTATGTTGCGAGATGTGTGATTTGACCATTAAAGTCTTCTCACCAATATAGATGAGACTGCATGGGCTAGTTAGAGCATATAAAACATGTACAAGTACAAGTATAATATTGACGCAATTGGACTCCTTTGGACCTACAGTATGCTAGGATGTATTAACTCCTTGCATACAGTATATATGTAGTAGGGATTGCCGGTCAGGCATGCAACGGTTAACGACCATCTGGTCTGGCAGCCAATCCTAGTGCACGGGAGGTTTTTTAAGCTCCATGATCACCTGACCCTTTCGCCTGAACAATAGCCTTTTTATAAGTAATCAAGTCCAAGCCGAATTGGAGAAACCACACAAAACCACACAAAACCAAAACAGCGTGCCCTGGTGCCCGGTGGTAGAGGAATCGGCAACCTCTAAGCCAAGGTACATAGAAAATCACCAGCACACAGGAATTAAGTTAGCAGGGCAAGCCCTTGCAATTTTATTAATGCAGTGCAACGTTTCGGGGCACGCCCCTTTGCCAAGCATAATGTAGGCATCATTTAAACACTGTTCAATTAACATATAATTAATTAACAACCCTTGTAATAGAAAAACATATATAAAACTTTACATAGAAAATAACAAGCCGACCCATATAATTAGTCGGTTTCAGTAACAAGTTTACATAGAAAATAACAAGCAGACCCATATAATTAGTCGGTTTCACACATACAGTATATAAAAAATTTCACACATCCATTGTTTTTTCGCACTGCACTAACTCTCTACACTAAACCCTTTCCTAAAATTTCTAACACGTCAATCTGTTGTCTTTCTTTCTCTTGTAGATCACTCCCTATTCTATCCACTCTTGCAAGGTGACTGATAGGTATCAACTTGTTATGTGTTATGTGTATAAAGGGTGGTTACTATGACAATGCAAGATTTGATTGGGGGCAGTGGGTTTCAAATATACCAATATTTTCAAACCACCTTCCTGATTTTTGTGTACCAACACATCCAAGAACTGAATCAAATTATAGTGAAAAGGAGATTAAAGGATGCATTTGCTTCAAGCTTTTGTGAAACTACAATAGGGACCCAATATCACTCCACCAAGATATCATTGCGAGTGGGCCATGATTACACTTTACAAGTACATTAGAGGACATTATAGACAAATAGCAGGGGACCTTTTTGCCCATAAAGTGGATCACTGTACCAGAGGCCACCCCTTTAGACTAGAAGAAAAGAACTTTCATTTGAAGCAACGTAGGTTGTTCTTCACAGTCAGGACAGTGAGGTTGTGGAATGCACTGCCGGGTGATGTTGTGATGGCTGATTCAGTTAATGCCTTTAAGAATGGCTTGGATGATTTTTTGGCTATTGTGATACTAAGATCTATATTTAGTATAGGTATGGGTATATAGAATTTATGTAAAAGTAGGGAGGGGTGTGTGTATGGATGCTGGGTTTTCATTTGGAGGGGTTGAACTTGATGGACTTTGTCTTTTTTCAACCCAATTTAACTATGTAACTAACTAATGTAACTATTGCTGCATCTCCACCAGGCCAAACAATGTCTGGTGTAGTCTATATCATACATCATTTCAGAAGTTTCTCTGTGTGTTAATTTTGTATATTATACCAAATAAACAAGAGGGGAAAAATAAAACAAATGCCAAATGGTTACTCGCAGACATAGGATGGGTAATAAGCGTATAGATATTCATAACATAGGTGCCACAAATCTGCTCAGATATCCACTGTCACTAGGTTCCTATTGAGGCCTTAAACACACATGGAAGCCACATGTAAACCTATTCCTGAGGAATTGGAGGTGTAATCTCTACAAAACAACACATATTAGTAATACAAAAAACAAAAACAATATGTTATTGTATAATAAGTACAATATACAATAATAATAATATAAAAAATATAAATATTAAAACAATAAAAAATGTTCTCATTACAGAGAAAAATTAAATAATCCAATTATTTGCTTAAAATGGAGTCTATGGGAGATGGTCTGAACTTTCTGGCATTTCCAGATAATAAATCCCATACCAATATGCCGTTTGCATCAGAATTTAATAATCAGCCATGTAGCATCAAGTTATATGACAGGCCATCCTCATTTTCTGCTTGGTGTTTTGAGACAACCTCTAAGTTTAATTTCTCAATAGCTGCTCAGCGCACACTAAGGAGGTTATTTACTAAACTCTGAATGCAAAAATCACCAAAATAATTGTGGTTTTTTTTTAAATAAAATCTGACTTTTAAAAAATCACAAATTTTTCGGAATTTAATAAACTCCGAAGATGGAAAAGTTAGAATTTGAAAATCCGGAATCTCAGACCTGTCGAGTTTGCCTATAAGTCAATGGGAGACGTCCCAATGATTTTTTGATGTGCACTGGGTTTCGTGCAATACCCTGAAGTTTTCGGAGATTTCAGGCAAAAAGCATGAGAAATCTGAGTTTTCAGGTGAAAATCCGAAACAATCGTGAAAATCTGATGAAAAATGAATTAATAATAAATAAGCGTAAAAAGCCAGAGAGGATTTGATCGGAGTTTGTAGCAAAAAATATTGAGATAAATTCGGCCTTTAATAAACAACCCCCCAAGCATGTGAGTGTCACTGATACTTCTAATAATATCCAAGATGGTGAACTACAGAGATGCTAAACCTTTAGGCTGGTGAAGTAAGTTCCATATGTAAAATACAGCATTTCTAGATATATTCATTGTTAGGATTTAGTTTTCCTTTGATTATTTACAATGTAGTTTCCTACTCTATTCATAAGCTGAGTGCAAGGAGAACCGCACAACTTTTTAGGGAGGACACCATCACCATGTGTACTTATTTGGCTAGGAGACCCATATACCAACCCTGTGAGTAGCCCTTCTGTAATGCCATTACCTTACAATAAATTACAGGAGAAAGGTCTAGCAGACAGCAAGGTCTGTTGTTATTTGGTGTAAGGTCAGCCATACTGGGCCAGATGTTTAAGTCATAGTTTTAGCTCTTATACATCCCTCTCCTGCCCACACACTGCATATAGACCAAGCCATGTAGTATTATAACTGGGCATCAAAGTTAAAGTGTTATTCTTCATGTCTGCTAAAGGTATAAAATAAGTAGAAAAAGCAGGAAAATATAAAAAAAAACCAAGCTGCTTAATTAAAGCTGATTGTGAAAGTAGCAAATATCCTGCCATATAACTGCAGCAAGCAATTTTGTTGCAACTGATTAAGAAACCGTAATAGAGAATCTTTTTTTTTTTCTGCACCTCACAATTAAATATAAATATTAATCCCAACGTGATAAAAGACCAATTCCCTGATCTCCAATCTGTTTTGGTTTTGCGTGCATTAATTATATATACAGAGACTGAAAGTAGAGGAAGATAAATAAACAAATGACACTCTAGTGAGGTATATCTGCATACAAATCATATCACATCTGCAAGCAAAAGCTTCATAAATCGATTTGCTCTTTCACATCACAAGACAAACAGTGATGCTAGTCAGCATTTCCTTTGTCAAAGTCACACAGATAGGCCACTCTTTACAAATGCATCCTTACAGAGCAAGGATTTAAACCATTTGATGATTAGCATTATTGGCAGCTCTTCAAAGAAGATTCATCAAGTGATTTGCAATTGGACTGGCTGCCCTTCTTTTTTTGCGTTATTCCTTAAAATTCAGCTCAAATTGATTGATATTTGAGTTTTGACTTAGCGGACAAAGGCAACTGAATAGTTTAAAAAAAAAATAATGTAATTACTTAAAAAGGTCCTTGTGTGCTTTTATATAAGCATTCTCACTGGGACATGTTTTGAACAATCTGTCATGGAAATTGATTCAGATTTATTCTCATATTAAGTATGAAGACACCCAAAAATGCTTGTTTTGAAAAAAACCATAATCTAACATTGTTTTTCTGTTTGCTTTGGTGCAGCTTTCAAATCGTTTTCATTAACAGTTTTTAGATACATTACAGCGCTTGCAATATGCTTCATTTGCAGCTTAAAGAGTTACTTTTGTTAAAATCAAAAGTGGTTGCTTTACCCCAGGGGAGATCCTGGCCGCAGCAGCAGTAGCTGCTGCCCCCCCATCCCTGGAAATTCGCTCTTAAAGTACCAGGAGCAGCATTGGTGCCGCCCCTGGTACCTTGTGGGGCGCTGCTGCCTGAGGCGACAGCCTCAACTTACCTCATTGCCGAAGCACCGCTGCTTTACCCTAAATGTAAAATTCACCACATACAGGTATGTCCGGAAACCCACTATCCAGAAAGTTCTGAATTACGGAAAGGCCATCTCCCATAGAATCCATTATAATGAATTTTTAGAAATGATTTCTCTTTTTTCTGTAATAATAAAGCAGTACCTTGTACTTGATCCAAACTAAGATAGAATTAATCCTTATTGGAAGCAAAATCAGCCTATTGGGTTTATTTAATGTTTACATGATCTTCTAGTAGACTTAAGGTATGAGGATCCAAATTACAAAAAGATCTGTTATCTGTAAAACCCCAGGTCCGAGCATTCTGGATAACAGGTCCCATACCTGTACTGTATTTCAGAGTAATATGTAAAAATAGAATGATTAGACAAAAAGCTAATTTTCCATTGCGAATAAGACCACCCCTAATACTGGCCAGTGGCCATTTTTTAGGCTGGAAATCATAAGTAATGATAAGTGAGACCTATCACAGATCACATAATTCTCTTATATTCTGTAAACACAAGGTAATTTGTTAATGTATGTATGTATATTTGTATTTATATAGCACTACTTAGTTTGATTATTTCCAGCAATAAACAAGTTTGCAAGTAGAAGTGTAATTTTACATATTAGACCCACATTTCATAAGTCCCTCTTGCACTCTAATTGGGTCAGAGAACTGGATGTTGGCCCAGTCACTTACACTGGAATCTGAGGTATCCAGTAACCATATCTCATAGTGCAACTGTCACTCCACACAAATAAAGAGTAAATCTAATAAACAAGTAGTAATGGGCGAATTTATTAGCCCAGACGCGAATTCGCATTGATTTTGTCCGTTTTGCCACCGGCGAATAAATTTGCGAGTTTACTGCAAAATTTTTTTAAAACCGCAGACGGTTCTGATGCCGGCGCCCACGAAATTCGTGGCAAAGCGAAACGGGACAAATTCGCCCATTACTATAAACAAGGAGCCCATGTAAAACTTCATTTGTCAAATGTTTTTTATTTGTTTTTTTCCACCCCCATTATTGCTTATTGGGGCATTCACAGAGTCAGATTGATAGTATAGGAAAGAATAAGTCACTTGATCTGCAGTGAGAATATTATCCTGGAATCATGAAGGATAACACACTTCACTATATATTTGAAATCTTAATAAATGTCTTGGATGAGATGCTTAGGGGGTTACTTACTAAAATGCGAATGCAAAAATCCTCAAAAAATTTTGATTCTTTTTATAAAATTAGACTTTTAAAAAATCATGAATTTTTTGGAATTTATTAAACCGGCATCTCAGACCTGTCGAGGTTGCATATAAGTCAATGGGAGAAGTCCCAATGATTTTTTGATGTGCACTGGGTTTCATACAATACCCTAAAGTTTTCCCCATAGTTTTCAGGCAAAAAGCATAAGAAATCTGAAAAATCTGAAAAATTCTGATTTTTCTGGTGAAAAATCCAAAAAAAAAAAGCAAAAATTCTAAATTTTTTTTTCACAAAGCAAATTTTCAAGAAAATGTAATAATAAATAAGTGTAAAAAACCCAGGCGGATTTGATTAGAGTTTGTAGCATAAAATGCTGAGATAAAATCGGACTTGGATAAATAACCCCCTTAATATGTAACTGAAATGGATAATTCCTGCACTTGATGCGACGATCACCATCATATATTTATATACTGGCAACAAGTTATACAGTGCTTTAATATTATTACAAACAAGGAGCTTTAAAGGAACATCAACACAAAAAAATGTGATTTAAGTAATTAAAGAAACAGTGTACTGTTTCCCTGCACATGTAAAACCTGGTACTGTTACCCTTCTCTCTCTCTCTCTCTCTCTCTCTCTCTCTCTCTCTCTCTCTCTCTCTCCATTTCTTGCTGTCAGCTTACACATCAGCTCATAGCTGCTCAATATTTCTTAGTGACCAAAGGAAAAAAGGCTTTTCTGTAGTGGTAATATAACATCATTTTATCTTCAAATGATAATCTATTTTCCATGGTCAATAACTTATTTGGTTTTCTTAACTGCTAAATAGATGGGTATATCAATCACAAGTCAAATGGATTTGTCTTAAGTGTTTTCATGTGAAATACAATTATTAGGCATGCAGTGATTATGAATTATTAATAGCATGGCAATGAAGCTAACTGCTTTAGGAAAGTACTCTCATGGTTATTATTCATTGCTAGGAATAAATGTAAGTAAATAAAATAAATCCAAATATAAAATAATAATATTAATAAAAATAACACCATGCTATTTTCTCCTTTTTTTCCACTGTTGCTTATTTTGCTGATTATGTATTGAAGCTGTTAACCTAGTGAATAAAATAGGCCTTACTGTAAACTGAAATTAAACAAGAATTTGGATTCGTTTTAGATTTGTAAAAGAAAACAGATGTTTTATAAATCTATAACTGTTGCCTCGCCTCAGTCAAAATGATTTATTTTTGTTCACAGTTGTATTATATGGAAAAGACATACAGTACATGCCCCCTTTATTGTTGGAGGCATTGTAAATACAGTACCTAATGAAAACATGTACAGCAAACCTCCGCACACTGCAGTCTTATAAACTGCCATGTTTAACAGAATGCTCTTAACTGAAAAACGATTTATTAAACTAAGTGGTCCATGGACATTTGGAAACTTAAAAAGACCAAACACATTACTGCTAAATACATTGGAAATAAGATAGTGGTTCACAGAGTTAGAGTGGCTTAGAATAGGAGTAATTATTTGGAATTGAGCAACTGATTGAAAGGCATTGCTCCAGGGTTGGTGCCTAAGTAACACTAAAATAACAGGAAATATTGTTTCTATATCTATAGGGTGAATTTAGGAACCATAGATCCAGGAATGTATGCAGGTTTTATACAAAATGGAGAATGCAGTCCTAAACACTTTAGAATAATCCCCCCAAACAAATACAGTAAATCTCATAAGTGAATTTTTTTAACAGTTCTAAAGCAGATTCTCTGGTACACAAACCAATTTCTCGTGTCACTGTAAATTTATGGCTTCTTTCCACTTGTGATTTTGAGACATCTAAATGGTATATGATATCATGCATCTCTTCTACCATGTCTATGGATTTTTTATGAGCTGGAGGCTGTGTATCTTTTGTAACTAATAAACAAAAGATAATTTTATAATAAGAAATAGTGTTCTGCTGGCTCGGTTTCATTGATGGCCATAAAGTAAATACTTTGTGTTAATAGAGGTTAACTTTGTGGACACAAAAATAAAGACTTTCCTAAAAGCATTATAAATATATAATCAGACAGATTATAAATACTTCTATCTTTCCATTTACCGAGCATGCTTATTGAGCATTATTATTTATACTTAAAAAAAATCAATACTTTTTTCTCTCAAGTCAAAAAAAGGTAAGATAATCTTCATAAGACAATGAATATAATTTATTACTGTTAAAAAAACACAACAATTTGCCAAATGTTTATGGTATGGCAAATAACACTCATTTAGTAGATAAAGAACTACTCTTTCTGTAGACCTATTTTGTAACTTATGTGCATGACAAGGGAATTGTTCAAAAGGTGCTATGCTTTTGAGAGGTATCCGCTCACTTGGGGTATAGATAACTAGTTAGTATCTGGCTGGGCTGTGCAGCACTGAGCTAATTTGCTGCATAGAACCATGGTTCTTCTTTGCAAATGTACTGGAAATGTAATTCTTTTTACTGAAAAAAACCATTAGGAGGACTGGGCCTAGTGACATTTGTTTTCTTTATAAATCAATAGGAAACATTTTTCAAAACATTAAACTGTTTTTGTCTGCTTTGAGCATTCAAACTTTATTCTGTGACAAGGAATGTTAGAGCCCAGTGATGGTGCTGAGATTGAACACCTTAGTCGATCATTAAAGGGGACCCGTCAGCCAAAAAAATTATTCAAAATCCTATTTTATCACATTAGTCAAGAAAATTAACTTTAATTACACTATATAAATTATTGGAATCTTGTTTCCTTCAGTCTGGAAATTCATAGTTATAACAAGCAGACAGGAGCCATTTTGTGGACACTGTAATTAAGACAAGCCTTGTATCATCTCAGAATCTTGTTTGTGCACCAGAATGGGGGACCTGATGTCCAACCCTATGCACTGGCTACACAATTAAATGGTGAAGAGAACTGGGGGAATGTAGGGAGAGCAGTGACATCTAGGAAGTGCTGAATGGAAAGTGAAAGCAATTGTCTGCCCCGTCTCTATGCCTAGCCATTGAGGAGGGGCAGGCAATATTTGATTGACAGCTGAGATTTTTAAATGAGCTTACAACAGCTATGAACACTTTAATAAAAAATAGAAATTGGATTTCATGTTTAATTTGAAAAGGACTTTTATTATACAGATGTTTGTGTCTGGATGACAGGTCCACTTAACAAAGCCTTGAAAATTAACAAGCATTGTGTTAAAATTAAAGCAATGAAATTTAATGGGGGGGGGGGGTTACCAATTCTGTAAATATAAATTTCTGCATTACTACTAATAGTATCAACCCAAAATAAGTCCTAATGCTTTAGGTAGTCAGGTTGTTGTGCATTCCTAGTGCTCATTAAACAGTCAGGGTTCTGTTTTCATACCAATCTAGTACCAAAAATACAGTGCTCTGTCATAGGTCATGTGCTGTATTTCTTTAATACTGGACATTTCCATGGCAGTATTGCTTTAATGGCACCCAAGAGGCAATCTTTTGTATGAACCAGGTAAATCTGAGGACAGTCAGTGAATTTCTCAAATGTCATAAGACTATATTCCAGAATTCTGATGTATAAACATTCTTGGATACATTTGTCTTTTATAGTGATATGAGTGTGATTCAGCTGGAAAACACACAAGGTCTAGGGAGCCATATCATATAAGAAAACTATATGAAAAATATATGAATGAGTTAATTCTTTTAATGGGGTGATGCTAAATGTATTGCCACAGAACAGGCAGTAGAATCCAGGTTGACAGGGTAGCACCTTGGGAAGTATTTTTACAGTATAAATGGGAGTACTGGTGTCACGTCTTCCCTGAAGAGACATCATGGAGTACCAGGAATTTGTGAGCCTGAAGACTGGGTAACCTGGGGTGTAACCATACACAGCATTAAGGAGGTCAGAATCCATGATAATGGTGAAAGAAATCTTTAATAAACGTTATAAGTGATTACAAGTAACCCTCTCACAATGTATGTACAAACTTGAAATAGTAGAAATTGTCACAGAGACACAGTCAAGAATCAGGCCAAGAGTCAAAGCAGGCGGCAGACAAACAAAGTCGAGGTAAAGGCCAGGAGTCAGAAACGGAGAATCCAAAAGCAGAGCAAGGAGGGGTACAGGAACAAGGCAGGAACTGGAACAGGACCTGGAATCCAGAACAAGGAACCAGAGGGGGTCACAAGAGCTTGGAACTTGATCAGAAAATACAGGGACCAGTGGCAAGGTCACAGGAACAGCTTAATGACCAAGCCATGGGCAGAGGTCAGGGGCAGGTCCAAAACCCAGCAAGTCCTGACATTAGGAGAACAAAAGCAAATGCATTAGGTAGAGCTATGAGATACATCAACCCTAGCTACTACAAAATCTGTGCTGCAAAAAGAACTCTGATTATTGTGCACTGCCTGTCTGTGTGTGCTATCCTTTGTTTGTGTTCCATTGTATTGCTTTGTACCCTTACTAGCCAAAGGAGCACACTACAACAAACAGAACATACCAAACATTCCAGATGATAGATCCCATACCTGTATATATATTCTATATATGTATATATACACATAAATAAAAGAAACCTTGGTTTAATATAACTTATATTCCTAAACCTTAAATATTAGTCACAATAGGGGTAGATGATCTATTCTAGACCCTTAAACATACAACTGCAAATTGAATGCATTCCTGTTGAATTATAATCATGCCTTAAAAAAAGCAGCAATGGCAAAAAAAAACACTTAACTTATTTGACCTTTTTATAAAAACATAGTTAAAGGAGCAGTTTTTTCAGATGACTCTTTCCAGGCAATAATACTTTTGGTGCATAAGTCTAATAAAGAGCCAGGGTTAAATAGCTTACCTTCTCAAGAAGTGATTTGTCAGATGAACTGAGCCACTTTCCTACCCACCTGCACTCAGACAAGATGTCCTTAGTGTTTTTAAATGTCCTTGAGAGATTTGTATCCAGTCCGTGCCATATATATATTACTGAATGGAAAAATCAATAATAATGTAATCTTAAAAAAGTAACAACTAATTTGAGCTCCTAGCTATTCTCAAAATTTATCAGCACTGTAAAAAACATAAAGCAATGTTTTGTGTTACATCTGTTTGGGTTTTAAATAAGAGAAGAAGCAAGGAGGGAGGGGGGGGTAAGTATCTGAATTGAAAAGAAATCAATATTATACATTAGTATTTACAGTAAGTTTAAGACAATATTTTGTTTCCATTATTTTAATGCCAAACACATTGAGCCCAACTATTTTTCGTGCAGTCATTCTTTTTAGACACAGTTCTCTAACAAGTTGTTGTGGTTTTTATATTGTTGTCTTTTCCGTTGTAGATTTGTATACCTGTTGACAACAGGTGATATAAAATCTGTGAACTCTAAACAGGGGATTGTGTACTTTCAGACCATCAAGATAAAGGACAAACACTATCCTACCTAAACATTTTATTCTAAGGGGCAGATTAACTAAGGTTCGAGTGAATTTTCAAAGTACAAAAAGTTTGAATTTCAAAGTAATTTTTTGAATACTTCGACCATCGAATAGGATACTACGACTTTGAATTTACTTCAACTTTGATTCAAAGTAAAAATCGTTCGACTATTCGACCATTCCATAATCGAAGTACTGTCTCTTTAAAAAAACTTCAATACTTCGCCAACTTAAACCTGCCGAAGTGCTATGTTAGCCTATGGGGACCTTCCAGAGCAATTTTCTACGTTTTTTATATTCAAAGGAAAATCGTACGATAAAATTGTTGGAATCGTACAATTTGAAGTACGATTGGAGTACGATCGTACGATCGTAATACGATCGTAGGATGAATAAAATCCTCCGACTTCGAATTCAAATGTTCGAGGATTCTATTCGATGGTCGAATATAACAAATATTTTCCACTTCGAAATTCGACCCTTGATAAATCTGCCCCTTAGTGTTTGTGAGTATATCTACAATTAGATAATGGGAACACGACTAAAATTAAGTTTGACCTTTTCAATCCATATAATTTCCCCACTCCTTATATATCCCATACTAGTTTATATCCTACTTGCAAAAATTATTTGTTCTTTCAGTTGGTAAATGTTTGCAAATGATAATTATAATGTAAGATCTTTTATAAAGATGAAAGAGATGGCTTATTTTTTTTAAATGCCCTAAAGTTGGAATTACAGTCATCAAAACTTTTTGTCATGAGTCACAAAGAATTGAATGTGGTCAGGTTTCTGCCTTCCTTTCGCTATGGAAGTGAGAAGCAACATGACTTCCTTACACACTCCGTACTGAGTCAGCTCACACATTTTTGAACAGCTGATGAGGGAGTGCATTCTAATGCGCATGCTGAGAAGTGATAGCAGTAAAAAAGCTAAGAAATTACCAGGAATGGGAGGTAATGGCTTTCTGAGAGAAAAGAGTTTTGGATATACTCCTGTGCCAAGTAAGTTGGAAACTACAGTATGGACTGAACCCCTATGTGGGGCTAAAACTTTGCTGTAAAAGGGCAAGACCTCTGTGGCCACTGGCCAGTGGGTCAGTTGAACAGGATGTTCTGACTAATGAATAAGAACTGCACGTTGTTTTTACTTTGGCTACACGTTACAGTTCTCTGGACAACTCTGTTGTGAATAAAACTACGAATTTCTGTTAAAATTACCTGGATGTCATTGTCTTTCTGTTGTGAAAAGTTAGTGTTAAGGCTACCATTTGAGTGAATTCCCACAACATGTAAATTAAGGGGCACATGAGTGAATGAATAGAAGAAAAAATACTTCGAATTTCAAACGTTTTTTTTTTGGCTACTTCGACCATCGAATTAGCTACTTCGACCTTCGACCTTCGACTACGACTTCGACTTCGAATCGAGCAATTCAACCTAAAAACCGTTTGACTGTTCGACCATTTGATAGTCGAAGTACTGTCTCTTTAAAAAAAACTTCGACCCCCTACTTGGCGAACTAAAACCTACCGAACATCAATGTTAGCCTATGGAGAAGGTCCCCATAGGCTTTCTAGGCAATTTCTGATCGAATGAAAATCGTTCGATCGATGTATTAAAATCCTTCGAATCGCTCGATTTAATCGTGAACTAATTGCGGTAAATCCTTCAACTTCGATAATCGAAGTCGAAGGATTTAACTCCAACAGTCGAATATCGAGGGTTAATTAACCCTCGATATTCGACCCTAAGTAAATGTGCCCCCAAGTGTGTTACTTTAGAAACATTTGTAATGTTTATGCATTACTCATGTCTCTGTTTTTATTTCAAATTGCATATACATTGTTTGTTGTTCTGTGCTAACTCTCAGGGAAAGGAACAAAAATGACAGCAACACGCACACCTAACACACACCCATAATTTACAGGTGAGTGCAACATTATGTTGAACTGTATAAACCATAAGAAACCACAATTGATTAGTGTTGTCACTTCACTCATTTAAAAGCCTAGTGCTGAGTGGCTAATTAGCCATGAAGAAACAGAATTCGAATTTGATATAATTGCCATTCAGAATTACATTTCGCCGCACCAACATAAGCTGGTGATCTTTTATTTTAGACCAATGTGCTTTTTCCTTACTAGTGCAATATTTAGTGCTTCCTTGCTAAAATTATGTAACACAAATATTGCACCCCCACATGCATGACATTATAGCTCAGGCGCGCACACATCCAGAGTTATTTCACTTAATAACTTTGGTTATCTTCTTTATCAAGCTCTAACATTTAAGACAAAGTCAACATGGGATGTAGGCTCTTACAAACCAGTCCTATGCTTCTTTCATTGATAGGGGCAGATTTACTAAAGAGCGAAGTGGCTAAGGCTAGTGACTTTTCGCCAGTGTTGCCACTTTACTAACAGCAATTTACTAATAGGCGTGGGCGCCAATTCGCTAGTGAAACAGACTGTCGCTATCAGCAATTTACTAATAGGCGTGGGCGCCAATTCGCTAGTGAAACAGACTGTCACTATCGGTCATTCGCACTCTATTGACAGGCGACTGCAATAATGCAGATATGCAAAAATGCGGATTTTACTGAAAGTAACCTCTTTCGCCAGAGTTGTCTTCACCACCTCAGACCAGGTGAAATGATATAAAGCAGCTAGATCTTCCTCAATCTTTTGTCACTTACATCATATCCTGTGAGCCGAAAATGCATTAAAGTTCAAGAAACGCTGGTGACTTTTCCTTTTTTTCAGCATGATTGCCTGCAAAAGTCCTAACAAACATTTTTTGGGGAACCAGGTTTTTCCTAACACATGGAACATTCATTTTACAGTGTAGGGCATTATATTAACTCTCTTGCTTTTATTAAAGTTTCCTGGACATTTGTGATATAAACCGGTAACTTAAACCATTTGCAGCAACATTTATAATAAAGACGTGCATACAACTTTAAATATCCCGCCCTATGCAAATTGACCTAAGAGCAAGATCATGAGCGAAGTTTCGCTAGGCACAAATGAATACTAGTGCATCTACTCTTTGAAATGCTTGCAAAGCCGAAGTAACGCTACCAAAAAGTCGCCAGCGTTCAACACCCGTGATGAAACTTTGCATTTTAGCATATTTGTAGCATATTTGCACCTGGCGAAGTGGTGCAATAGGTGCAAGGGGTGCTAATTCGCCCATTAGTGAATCTGCCCCTCTACTCCATATTTATCTCCATACTTGTACTTTATAATTTCAGAAATCCTTACTTACATCTCATCCTAATATTTCACTGTAGGGGGTACATTACCCCTCATAAATTCTGTTACTGTCAAGTAGCTTTACATAGATCATTTTATCTAACCACTACTTTTTCCCAAGGGATTCTCTTACTCTTAAAATTACACAATGTAGCAAAGAATTAAAATGATAAAGGAAAGGAAATGCAAAGTAAAAATATAATTTGAACAGAATGGAAAGGCATGCATTGATTGCTTGACAGATGGATGTGCATAAATCAAATGCTTGACTAAACATGCATCAGTTTATTTTCAAATTTTTGTCTTTTTCTATTTCTACCTGAAATGAAAATTGTTCAGGGAAAAGAGTTCTAACAAGTAAAGTAGCAATGGGGCCAGATGAAAGATTAATGCATACATATATTTCCTAGTAATATACAAAGAAATGTTTCTATTTCATTCTCGCTGGGTTTTTTTTGCTAGTAAATTCAACTTCACATTGCTGGATTACAAATCTTAACGTTAACAAACATCAACATTTAAAAACCTCACATTGGGGAGGAAAATAAACACTTTTTTTTTTACAATTCAGTTTTATCTTGCTAAACTTCCATACAGCGTGTGATTCAATTCTTGCTTTGTACTACAGTGATTTATCATTAGCACTCCTATTTCCCTAACTTACTGAAGCTTCCGAATCCAGCTGCTGTGGAGCTGTAGAAACACATTTGTAATGGATACATCTCTTGCGTTGGTGTGATGTAGATAGTAAAAACATGGAGGTAAGGACTTTCTGTGACTTTAGAAAATTTTTAAATTGTCACTATACTTTAAAATCTAAAGTCTCAGCAGATTACCCAGGTAAAAAGATGCACATGGACAACCTTTTGTCTTTTACATATAGAGGTAAGTGTTCCCAAAAAGAAAGATGGTGCAGCCAGTTATACATCATTTATCATATCCACTCATGAGCATAATATTGCATTGAGTATAATTGTTTAACAGTTTTGCCTGGACAGTTTTTACATACAAACAAATGTTCTTTTATTACATCAAATTAAAATGTACTCACAGGATTTAAGGATGTGAACAAATAAATAGTGTTTATTCAGACCAATGTTATGGCAATTATAGGGGCCTTTTTTTAAAAGAAACAAAGAGCACATGGATAAAGAGAGTCTTAGGGGCCGATTCACTAACTTCGAGTGAAGGATTCGAAGTAAAAAAACTTTGAATTTCGAAGTTTTTTTTGGGCTACTTCGACCATCGAATGGGCTACTTCGACCTTCGACTACGACTTCGAATCGAAGTATTCGAAGTAAAAATCGTTTGACTATTCGACCATTCGATATTCGAAGTACTGTCTCTTTAAAAAAAACTTCGACCCCCTAGTTCGGCATCTAAAAGCTACCGAAGTCAATGTTAGCCTATGGGGAAGGTCCCCATAGGCTTGGCTAACTTTTTTTGATCGAAGGATATTCCTTCGATCGTTGGATTAAAATCCTTCGAATCGTTCGATTCGAAGGATTTAATCGTTCGATCGAAGGAATAATCCTTCGATTGTTCGATCGTACTATCTGCGCTAAATCCTTCGACTTCAAAGTCGAAGAATTTTAGTTCCTAGTCGAATATTGAGGGTTAATTAACCCTCGATATTCGACCCTTAGTGAATCGGCCCCTTAGTATTTGCTATACATTGTGGGTCTCCCTCTGGCTGCCGTTAATGCTATGGTTCAGCTTGAGGTTCACACAGTGGTAATAAGGTTCTTTATCCTTCACTAAGTAGATTATTATTATTGAACAGTTATTGCATCAGCTATAATTATGTATGTTGAGTTTTTCATATAAATGTAACAGTCCCATGAGTGCACCATTTTGATTTCATACCCTCATGGTAACACAGGGGTCATTCCTGTTCAAGCAATGCACCTGTTATTAATGTTTTTAAAAAATACAGTAAGCGGCAGATTTATTAGGGGTAGAATTTTGAAGTAGAAAAAGCTTCGAAATGCGACCATCGAATTGGAATACGTTGACTTCAGAAGCCGAAGTTTTTTTACATCTAATTTGACAATATGCGGTCGAAGTAAAATAGAATCAAATGCTTTGAAGGATTTCTGTAAAAGATCGAACGATTTACTTCGACTTCCAAAAACATAGAAAAATGCTCTAGAAGGTCCCCATAGGCTAACTTCGGCAGGTTTAATTTGGCGAAGTATTGAAGTCAAAGTTTTTTTAAAGAGACAGTACTTCGATTATTGAATATTCAAACGATTTTACTTCAAATCGAATTGGAAGTCGTAGTATCCTATTCGATGGTTGAAGTATCCAAAAAATGACTTTGAATTTTGAATTTTTTTACTTAGAAAATTCCCTAGAATTCACTTCGACCCTTCGACACTTCGACGGTTATAACCGTTGTCCCAGCCAAGATCAAACCTAAGGCTCTCTGTGCTGTATGCTACATGGCAATAATGGTAACTAATGTGACATCACGCCACCAAATATGTAAATCAACACAAAATATACAGTAATGGCAGTTGTGTAAGAATACATATGCACAAACAATTTATGTATAACATAGCATTGAAAATCAAATTGTCATGTATAATGGGAAGCATCTTTGTTAAGGAACATCTTTTGTCAGATGTGAGAATGTAGGTCATTATTAAATTGATTTATAATGTGCCTTAATCTTTAATGGATTGGAGAAAAAAGATTTTAAGGTGATTGTTGCTTGAGGGATTAAGCTAAAAGGTTCAATAATGAAAACCACTAAATAGCAGCAGTTGACTGAAGATATCAAGGTTGCTCCAACTATAAGTTACTTATTTAGATGATTTTCTTACCAAACGAAATCTGAACGTAAGTTAGTTCTAAAGTAAATGTTTCTGGACAATACAGACAGTGAAAATGACAAGTCAATCTTGGTAGAATTACTTAAATATGCCAATGACTAATTCCTAATTAGGTATTCAGTTCAATTAAATGTTTGTATCTTATAGACTGGAGTGATTAGTCCAGCATAAAACACTTGATCCTAGAAAGACGAAAGTAGTTGCAATTCTTTGAGATGCACACGAAAAAGTTATAACAATTCAAAAAATCTGTGAATATATTAAAAAGAACAAATAGCCAAAAATGATTTTACAATAGTTAAAATGATATCATATATTAAACCTTTATATATGGGACCTGTTATCCAGAATGCTTGGGACCTGGATTATTCTGGATAAAGTGTCTTTCTGAAATTTGTATTGTTATACTTTACCAGGCAGATTTATTAAGGTTCAAGTTATGTTTTCTCAAAAAATTTGAGTTTAGGATTTTTAAAAAAAAATAAATAGAGTTTTTTTGGATTTATGTACCCCCGACCCTGGAAATATCTTAAATCTGAAAATACGTCATCTAAAACTTGTCGCGATCATGTAGGAGTCATATGGCAGAATTCCCTTGAAACCTTTGAAGATGTTAATAGCCTTCATGATGTTCGAGGTTTTTTTGGAGGGTTTCAATTCAAGCAATTTGAGTTTTTTTTGCCAAAAACTTGATCAATTCAAGTTTTTGGGTTGTTAACCTCAGATTAGTTTTTTCCATTCAAGTTTTTTCTTAAATTAGAAACCATTCGAGTTGTGAGTTCATTTAAGGTCTATAAAAACTTTAAAATTTGACCTATAAAAAATAACCCCCTAAATCTAACATTAAGGGGCAGATTTACCAAGGGTCGAATTTTCGAAGTACAAAAAACTTTGAAATTCGACCATCGAATTGAAAAACTTCGAATTCGAATATTGAATTCGAAGTTTTTTCACGAATTTGGTAATTGTACGATCGAATAAAAATTGTTTGTTTAAATTGTTCTAATCGAACGATTTTAGTGTACGATCGAAAGATTCGGCAGGTTTAATTTGGTGAAGTATTGGAGGTGAAGTTTTTTTAAAGAGACAGTACTTCGGTTATTGAATGGTCGATTTTTACTTTGAAGCAAAGTCGAAGTAAATTCGAAGTCGTAGTATACTATTTGATGTTCGAAGTATCCAAAAAATTCTCTCGAATTCACTTCGACCCTTGATAAATCTGCCCCTAAAATATTAATTAACCCAAAAGGATTGTTTTGCTTCCAATAAGGATTAATTATATCTTAGTTAGGATAGGACAAGTTACTGTTTTATTATTACAGAGAAAAAACAAGTATGTTTTAAAATGTTGAATTATTTGATTAAAATGGAGTCATCAGTCCACCATTTTAGTCGGGAAAGATCTGAAATTTTATATAGAACCAAGTGAACATGTTAAAGGAACGTTATCACTAGACAGTACTGAAGTTGTGACCAGTGTCAACACACATAATACACAATGGAGGTTTGCGATTCCTTTGGATCTCAGAAAGTACCGGTAACATTCCCTTAGGACTTTTTTGTTGTTTCTTTTCTCTTTATATGTGCTTGTAACAGTGTGCACCAGTGTTAACTGGCCTAATCATGCACCACCGTCACATACAAAGGGGACTTGTATGTAGTTGCACACCAACATGATCCTACAGATGAACACAATGGAACAACTGTATTCACAGTTACCAATATAGCTTCTCCAATGGCAGTGATTGTGGAAGTCCCACAGTTAGTATTATCAAAACAGAACCAGCATTTCAGGTCACTGCCCCCCCATGCCCACCCTCCTGTTACACCTCCTCAGGCTAAGGTTTCTGTTCTGTATAGACTCAGGGTACAGGGGTCAGCCTGGCATTAAGATCCATCCCAATCTGGTGAGGTGCTGCTGGTGCATTGGCCCCTTTCTTTACTCCTCATTGGAGACTAAACTGCTCGACTAACAGGTCTATCACTAATTCTCACCAGTGAGTTGATTTGCAATGGAACTTCACTGACTGCTTCAGACTGGCCAGACCTGACATCATTCACATCTTCTCACATCAGCCAGAGGTGACACATCATTCTCTCCCTTATATAGACTCCCTATAGGAACCTTACATTTCCCTAGAGTTAACATAACTCATTGCTAAGTAAAATATAAAAAAACACACATTCAGCTAACCCTTCAAACATGCTGTTGAATTGTGTACTTTTTAAATCCAGAAATGCTGTTTTTTATGTTAGTTCTTTTTATAGTTTGTATTTTTTTTTACAGATCTTTTGTTGCTATTTTGTACTAGAAAAACTGGGAGAAGCTTTATTCAAACTCACATTGTCGATAACAAAATAGCAAATTCAAAATGGTACAGTTATGTTTTGAGCAATAAGATTCAGTGTTAATTTTGGTGACAGAGAACATTGGACGTAGACAGCATTGCCATAAAACGTTTGGAAAAAAAAAAGCTAAATAAATTAACTATAGACTCAAAGGTGATTGCAATACCTGTCTTTTTGTATTTACTGTATATATATAATGCTTATTCATTTATTATGTTTACTAAATGATTTGAGAAAAAAAAGCATCAGATCATTTATCTATATTGTGAAACAACAAAGAGTGGCACAGGACTCAATCTCTGTAGTACTCGCCATGTAGATTAGATGGTCCAGGTGTACCAGCAAAGCAATGTAGTGTAGCCCGCTCGCACAACCCTGGCCTTCAGAAGTTCAGCGCCTGGTGCACGGTGTTGGAGGGATCGGCACCCCCCTCAGCAAATTGTTCAAGAAGACACTGGCACACAAAGGCTAGTAACAGCAGGGTTATACCCTTGCGTGTTTATTCTGCAAACGTGCACGTTTGCAGAATAAACACGCAAGGGTATAACCCTGCTGTTACTAGCCTTTGTGTGCCAGTGTCTTCTTGGACGACCAGGTGTACCAGCCCCAGCACCTCAGCTTGGGGAGCAGATAAACCAATAACACAAAACAGAGGGCATCCAGGCACTCAGAAAACTCCACAACGGCCACCAAAAATAGTGTAAAAAATATACTATTTATTGTAAATTAATTTGAAGAGATTTACTTCTCTATTAGCCCGACATGTTTTGTACCCCCAAGGGCACGTAATCATGGTCCATAATATATAATATTTAATATATTTATGTACTGTTTTTTGGTGACCCTTGGGGAGTTTTTGGAGTGCCCAGGTGCCCCCTGTTTTGTGCTATCATTTATCTATACCTTTCCATTTTTATTTTATAAATAATAACGCAAAAAAAAGTGTTTTTTTACAAGTATGTGTGAAAGCAGACTTTTATTTGCTTTATTCCTGACAGAATTTTTTCTACTTCAGTTATTATGCCAAGGTCATACTTAACCCACTTAAGTTTCAACTGATGCACATACAAATGTTAATATTACAGCTTTCATACAGAGCAAAGACTGATGGTGAAACATGCACTTACACAAGACTGACTCTTTTATCTTCTATAAGCTAGTGACATAAGAAAGCATTAAGGCTATTGTCAGCCAGAGACAGAAAGTGACATATTAGAAGGAATAGTATTCTTCTTAGCTGTCATACCAAAGGATCGGAAGACATGCACAAATGTTTTGCCTCTTGGTCATCTTGGGAGATTACAAAGTGACTCTAATAGCTTTCACTGTAACATTTTCACGTGGACTAAGTGATTGCAATACTGATGTTTTCCATTTACACTTTACTGCTATAAGAAAAAAAAAAATCAATGACTCCTGCTACTCAAGTGGTTTAAAGTTTGCTAGTGGTTGAACGAACAACACAAAACACATATATGCAAAATCTAAATTTGCAGATGTCTTATTAAAATGACAAAAATTGCAGTAGTTAGTCAAGACCTTATTTCCTTTAAAATGTGGAACTTAATATACCTTATTACCAGAAGGTTTTATATTAATTTAAATTGTGACAGGTATCTGTGCTGAGCACTTAATTTGCCATTCATTCAGCATACTGAAGAGCACAGTTTGCTGAGGCAAACAAGCAGAAAATACGGTTAATCTTTTTTTCAGGCTTTCAGTTGTTTTATGTTATATTTGTTAAATGATAGAAATGATAAGATGGCATTAAAATGGTGATAAAAGAATATTTTCTGGTAAAATTAAGGTATAAGGTTATTTCATATTAAAGATGTGTATAACGAGCTTTGACAAGCAATGAATCATTTAATATACTGTAAATATTTATTTAAAGGAACAGTTCAGTTTAAAAATGAAAGCTGCGTAAATACTGTAGGCTGTGCAAAATAAAAAATGTTTCTAATATAGTTAGCCAAAAATGTAATGTACAACGGCTGAGCTCATGTTAAACATCACAACAGAACCCAACTTCCTGCTTTGCAGCTCTTTAACTCAGAGTTAGTAAGTGGCCTTTAAAGGGGGCGACATGGGACAAAACTGTTCATTGAGTTTGCATTTGATCCTTAGCATGCAGGTCAGATTCAATAGCAAAATTCAAAAGCAGATTCAAAAGCAAAAAGTTATGACCCATGTGGCTCCACGTCAAGTCACAGATTGGTTACTGCCTGGTAACCAATCAGTGGAAACCAAGAGAGCTGCAAAGCAGGAAGTTCTGTTCTGGCTATTATATTAGAAATCCAGTCACTCAAACCTTTATACATTTCATTTTTGCCTAAATACTGTATATTGATTTTTTTTTATTTTGCACAGCCTATCTATTTAGTTTTTATTTTTATACTGAGCAATTCCTATAAATACTTTTTGAGAAGTGAGAGGACAACTAAAGCTCTACAACTGATTTTATTAAAGTAGATGCACTTTATACAAAAGGCTATTTAAAGGAAAAGTTACATCAAAAAATAAAGTGTTTTAAAGAAATACAAAATATAATGCAGTATTGTCCTGCACTGGTAAAACTGCTGTGTTTGCTTCAGAAACACTACTTATGTTTATATAAATAAGCTGCTGTGTAGCAATGGGGGCAGCCATTCAAAAGAGAAAAGACTCAGGTTACACAGCAAATAATCTCTGTAGAACATAATGGTGTTATCTGTTATCCACTATTTAAACTATGCCATATAGCCTTTTTTCAAGTTTTGCCATTGTTACACAGCAGCTTATTTATATGAACTATAGTAGTGTTTCTGAAGCAAAGAGATCAGACTTAGCAATGCAGGGCAACAGTACATGATATTTTCATTAACTTAATTTTTTGGTGTTAAACCTTGGTTACAGAAGCTCTCTGGCAGTGGAGACCCATGCATTCTAAAGCTGGCCATAGATGTTGAGATTTTTAAAAGATCAGATCCTGATCGTGAGAACGATCTTCTCAGAACGATCGTACGATCATACGAATTGACCATCAACTAAATAGACCAATTTGGCAGGAAAACAAAGGGGAGCTGCCTACTTGGCCCTGCAAACATAGATAGATTGCACTGGGACCGACAAAGATTTTTTGACCTGGCCGATCAATTTCCCGACAGATGTCGGCCAAAAAATCGTAAGATGTACGATCGTTCAAATCCCACTAACCGCACGATAATTTCGAAGGATTGGTCGGGCTTCCCTAAAATTGGTCGTTCGGCAAGAAGAATCGTCGCGTCTATGGGGAGCTTAAGATTAATAAACTCAGATATGCTCTTGGAAACTGCTATGCACTTATAACCCATGGCAGGGTTACAGACAGGCATTTTCAGTAAGCACCTAAAGCAATATTGAGCACACACATTATGTGTAATAGAGAGCTCTGATCAAATTGATATGATTCAGTAACATGAATCTTTCATAGCAAAGATTTTTACCATAACAGTTGCGGCAATTTGTGATCTTCCATACCAGTAAGAAATGATCTACTATGATACAGTATGTAGCAGCACTATTTTTGTCAGGCATACAATTCAAATGGATCTGATCTACAAGAGAATAAGGACTAAATTAAGTAATGTCATTTATTGTTTTTGGGGATGATTATTATTTGAATTATGTTCTTATAATTGCACTTTTTTACTGTTTTCTTCTCAGCTTTTCTACTACTAAAAATGTATTACCAGTATGTTTATCAAGGGTAAAGAGAGAAAAGTCTCCTAACAATAGCCAATAGAAGTGAAGAGGGTTATCAAGTGTCCTTTCCTGAAAAATATGACCCCCAAGTCAGTGTGACATAAACCACATTTATTATTTATGTCAGCACTGTGACCTTGCAAATCAATGATACAATATAGATTGACAACAGCAAGCAGTGTTGGGGCATGATGTGTCAGAGGTCCTACCTAATGAGGATTCGTAATTATTATCAGAAATAGCGATTGCAGTGAGCATCACTTATGTACCCAGCAGTCTCATAGTCCACAAGGCCTATTTTATCTACAAAAACAGATCTATAATTCAAGCTATAATTACCCCACAGCAGCTACAACAATTTTACAAAAGCATACCTCTTCAAAAATGACATTGAAATAATTTTACAATACACTATGATAGCAAGTACTTTATAAATGTGTCACCATACCCAGAGATTGGTAACATCTGCATATAATATATATGTAAAACCTTGTAAATGGAAAGTGATATTTTACCTAAACTAATGAGTGACTGGGCTGAAAAATAGTCACTCACTAATCATATTAGCTTTTGTGTTGTTTTTGCTCAAATGCATAATTTTGCTTTCATTAACGATGAATCTCATTTGCCATTTAGCTGCCCAGTCTCACAATTTATTCAGATCACTATGCAAAATGGAATAAGTAGTGGACCAAGGGTAGTCCCTGCGGTACTCAACATAAAGGGGCCGATTCACTAACTTCGAGTGAAGGATTCGAAGGTAAAAAACTTCGAATTTCGGCTACTTCGACCATCGAATGGGCTACTTCGACCTCCGACTACGACTACGAATCGTTCGATTATTCGACCATTCGATAGTCGAAGTACTGTCTCTTTAAAAAAAACTTTGACCCCCTAGTTCGCCATCTAAAAGCTACCGAAGTCAATGCAGCCTATGGGGAAGTTCCCCATAGGCTTGGCTAACTTTTTTTGATCGTTCGATTCAAAGGAGTTTATCGTTCGATCGAAGGAATTATCCTTCGATCATTCGATCGAACTATCTGCGCTAAATCCTTCGACTTCGATATTCGAAGTCGAAGGATTTTAATTCCTAGTCGAATATCGAGGGTTAATTGTAATGGATGCTGTACCTGATTCCCAAGATGGCGTTCCGCTTCCTCACCGCATGGCCTCTGCTGGTCGCAGTACTGTGACGCCCCCTTCTTCCCGCCCTGTGATTGGGCGCCGGCGACGGAATGGGCGCCGGCGTCAGGACGCCAGCGTCAGCACGCCACTGCGTCCGGACTGACGCAACTGCGTCCGGATCGACGCAACTGCGTCCGGACTGACGTCAGCACGTCCGCAAATTGGCGCGAAATCAGGCCTATTTAAGGCAGCTCCTTGTACTGCTCTGTGCCCAATTATAGGTCTTGTTTCCAAGTTCCTGGGTGTGTTTATGCTGATATTAGATTTCCTGTGTGCCGACCTTGCCTGTTATATCGATCCTGTTTGTCTGCTGCCTGTATTGACCATTGCCTGTTTTCCTGACTACTCTCTTGATAAACCCTTCCTGTACTGCGAATCTGGTCTGGTCTCCTCCTTGGTCCTCACTTCAACTGTGCCTTCGGGCCTTTACAGTATAATTGGGCCATGGACCCTCTTGAGGAGACTCAAGTTCAGCCTGACGAATCTGGAACCATCCTGGAGCTGACTAACCGCATGCAGGCCTTCGAAGGCCGACAGTCTCGCTACAGTCAAGTCATGGAAGCAATCCTAGAGAAACTGTCTGTTCTCTCTCCGGTAACTCCTGTTCCTGTCTCGCCTGTGCAAGTCCCGCAAGTCTCTGAGCCACGCATTCCTGCACCTCCACTCTATTCTGGTGATCCTGAAGCCTGCAGAGGATTTGTCAACCAATGTCTGATCCAATTCTCTCTGCTTCCTGGACAGTTCGTCTCTGAGTGTGCAAAGGTGGGGTATATTATTGCTCGTCTGTCTGGAAAGGCTCTTGAGTGGGCATCTCCGCTTTGGGAAAAGGAAGACCCCTTGATCTTCGATTCCAAGGCGTTCTTACAGGAGTTCCGCACTATTTTTGATGCTCCCGGCCGGGCTGCTTCAGCTTCTGCTCGCCTGTTCCAAATGCGGCAAGGTTCTCGTACAGTTCCAGAATATGCGATAGAATTCCGCACGCTGATGGCTGAAACTTCCTGGAACAATGACAGCTACCATGCAGCTTTCTATAATGGACTGTCGTTGCACATTAAGAATGATCTTGTGTCTCGGGAAATACCCACTCGATGGGAAGATCTTGTTGCCCTGGCTATTAGAGTTGATACTCGTCGGAGAGAGCATCTAGCGGAGTTGAGGCGAGCAAAGAAGTTCCTGCCAGCTCTGGCCCCTTGTTTCCAGAAGCCTCTTCTCTCTTCTTCGCCTCCGGCTATCTCTCCTCCTCCAGCTAAAGAGGTCTACCTGGGAAGAGTCGATCACTCCTGCCATTCTTCTGCCCGTCGCCTGCTTCTTCCTGTGCAGATTCAGATGGGCTCCAAGAGAATCTCCGCTCAAGCTTTCCTGGACTCCGGTGCTGCGGGGAATTTCATGGATAAAGCATTTGCCGGCAGCCATTCTTTTCCTCTCCAATCCCTGGCAGCACCCCTTCGAGTTCTAGCCATTGATGACCGTCCGCTGACTTCGGCTATAATCTCCCAGTCTACCGTGGATCTCTCCTTCAAAGTGGGCACATTACATCTTGAAAGACTGTCTTTTCTCTTAATTGACTGCCCTTCAACTCCCATTGTGCTGGGTCTGCCCTGGCTGAGTGTCCACAATCCGGTCATTGATTGGTCTTCTGCTCAAATTTCCCGGTGGAGTCCTTTTTGTCAACGCAACTGCTTACCCTCCAATTCCCTTATCAAGATTTCTTCAGTAACTCCGAATCCATCTTTACCGCCTGTCTATCAAGCCTTCTCTGATGTGTTCTGTAAGAAGTCAGCCGAAACTCTACCTCCTCACCGTCCCTATGATTGCCCTGTTGAACTCCTTCCCGGAACCATGCCCCCTAGAGGCCGCACCTACCCGCTTTCACCTTCAGAAACCTCTGCCATGAAGGAGTATATTCAGGAGAATCTCCAGAGAGGATTCATCCGTCCATCCTCCTCTCCAGCTGGAGCTGGATTCTTTTTTGTAGAGAAAAAAGACGGCGGTTTGAGGCCTTGCATAGACTATAGGGGGTTGAATAAAATAACCTTAAAGAATCGCTACCCCCTTCCTCTCATCTCAGAACTATTTGATCAGCTCAAAGGTGCCAATCTGTTTACTAAATTAGATCTCCGGGGGGCCTATAATCTTATCCGGATCAGAGAAGGAGACGAATGGAAGACTGCGTTCAACACTCGAGACGGGCATTACGAGTATTTGGTGATGCCATTCGGTCTTTGTAATGCTCCTGCAGTCTTCCAAGAGTTCATTAATGATATTTTCCGGGACTTGTTGGGGCGAAGTGTGGTCGTTTATCTGGACGACATTCTTGTTTTTTCCAAAAATCTTAAAGAGCATCACTGTCAAGTCCAAGAAGTCCTTTCCCGTCTGAGAAAGAATAACCTCTTTGCCAAATTAGAGAAGTGTTTGTTCGAAGTGTCCTCCATCTCCTTCCTTGGATACATCATCTCCCAACAAGGTTTCAAGATGGATCCAGCCAAGGTTTCAGCGATCCTGGATTGGCCTCTCCCCACTAGTGTCAAGGCTGTTCAAAGATTCATCGGCTTTGCCAATTACTATAGACAATTTATCAAAGGTTTTTCGTCCAAAATCTCCCCTATCCTGGCTCTCATCCGTAAAGGGGGAAGACCTCAGCATTGGCCTCCGCTAGCCTTGGAAGCTTTCAAGACCCTCAAAGAATCTTTCTCATCTGCCCCAATCCTTAGACATCCAGAACCCCTTCAACCTTTCTTCATCGAAGTTGATGCCTCGGATGTTGGAGCTGGAGCTATATTATCTCAAAGATCGTCTTCTGATAGGAAATTACATCCCTGTGCTTTCTTCTCTAAAAAATTCTCTTCTTCTGAACAGAACTATGACGTAGGAAACCGTGAGTTGTTGGCTGTCAAGTTGGCTCTTGAAGAATGGAGACACTTACTTGAAGGTTCAGCAGTTCCAGTAACTATCTTTACCGACCATAAGAACCTAGAATATATCCAGTCTCTCAAACGTCTCAATCCCCGGCAAGCCAGATGGTCCCTCTTCTTCTCATGTTTCAACTTCATTATAACTTTTCGTCCTGGTTCAAGAAATAAGAAGGCGGATGCTCTTTCCCGAAGTTTTGTTTCTGATGATCCCATTTCTGAAGACCCAGAACCCATTTTACCTCCTACAAAGATTATTGCCGCATTGTTTCCTTCCTTAGCCTTCAATTTATTGTCTGCCCAGTCCTCTGCTCCTGTGGATACTCCTGTGGGGGTAGCCTTCGTTCCTCCAGAGTTCCGTCATGATATCCTGGTCCAGGCCCACAATTCGAAGCAAGCAGGTCATCCTGGTGTTAAGAAAACAACGGAGCTCTTATCTCGTCTTGTTTGGTGGCCCTCTTTGAAGAAGGACGTTAAAGATTTTGTTTCTTCTTGTTCCATCTGTGCTGTTTCTAAGTCTGGACATTCCCCTCCCATGGGGTTATTATTACCCTTACCCATTCCTTCTCGGCCATGGACTCATTTGGCGATGGACTTTATTGTGGACCTTCCTGTTTCTTCTGGTTTTACCGTGATTTGGGTGGTGATCGACAGATTCAGCAAGATGGCACATTTTACTCCTCTTCGCAAAATTCCTTCAGCTCCTGAACTCTCCAGATTATTCATTGAACATATCTTCAGACTTCATGGTTTTCCTGCGGAGATCGTCTCTGACCGTGGGTCTCAATTTGTCTCGAAATTCTGGAGGTCCCTTTGTAAAGCCCTTGGTGTTTCCCTTCAATTTTCTTCAGCCTACCATCCCCAGTCCAATGGAGCAGCAGAAAGAGTCAATCAGGCTCTTGAACAGTTCCTCCGGTGTCATGTGTCTCTGTGTCAAGATGATTGGGCTGATCTCCTCCCTTGGGCTGAGTTTGCCCATAATAATGCTTTACACTCTTCTTCTGAAAAGTCTCCTTTTTTCTGTGTCTATGGTATTAATCCCTTGGCTTTCCCTCAGGATCTTCTTCTCACAAATGTCCCTGCTGCCAATGACCAAGCTGCCCACATGTTGGCTATCTGGCATGCTACAACAGCTAACCTGGAGAAGAGTTCTTTGGCACAGAAAAAGTTTGCCGACAAGAGAAGAGTTTCTTCCCCTCCATATGCTCCTGGAGACAAAGTCTGGCTTTCTACTCGAAATATTCGTCTCAAGGTCCCAACTCCCAAACTTGGTCCCAAGTTCATCGGTCCCTTTCCTGTCATCGAAATCATCAACCCTGCTGCTGTCCGGTTGCAACTCCCTCCTGAGATGCGGATTCCAAATGCATTCCATGTGTCTCTTCTTAAACCTGCAGTCTCTTCTTCTTCTTCTCCCTCCCCAGCTCCTGTTCTTGTGGATGGCCATCAGGAGTTTGAAGTGCAGAAGATTCTGGACTCTCGGATTTCTAGAGGTTCACTGCAGTATCTTATTGAATGGAGGGGGTTCGGTCCTGAGGAGTGTTCTTGGGTGAAGAGTTCCGATGTCCATGCCCCTCTTCTTGTCCGGAACTTTCATAGACGTTTTCCCTCCAGCCCTGGTCCTGGGGGTCCTGGGGCCCCCCCTAAGGAGGGGGGTACTGTAATGGATGCTGTACCTGATTCCCAAGATGGCGTTCCGCTTCCTCACCGCATGGCCTCTGCTGGTCGCAGTACTGTGACGCCCCCTTCTTCCCGCCCTGTGATTGGGCGCCGGCGACGGAATGGGTGCCGGCGTCAGGACGCCAGCGTCAGCACGCCACTGCGTCCGGACTGACGCAACTGCGTCCGGATCGACGCAACTGCGTCCGGACTGACGTCAGCACGTCCGCAAATTGGCGCGAAATCAGGCCTATTTAAGGCAGCTCCTTGTACTGCTCTGTGCCCAATTATAGGTCTTGTTTCCAAGTTCCTGGGTGTGTTTATGCTGATATTAGATTTCCTGTGTGCCGACCTTGCCTGTTATATCGATCCTGTTTGTCTGCTGCCTGTATTGACCATTGCCTGTTTTCCTGACTACTCTCTTGATAAACCCTTCCTGTACTGCGAATCTGGTCTGGTCTCCTCCTTGGTCCTCACTTCAACTGTGCCTTCGGGCCTTTACATTAATTAACCCTCGATATTCGACCCTTAGTGAATCGGCCCCAAAATATCAGTTCAACTATAAAATATTCCATTTACCACCACTCTCTTTCCTCTGTCCTTCAGTCTGGTCTCCGTCTATATACTAATAGGATGTTTTTATGTCAATATCCCTAAATGCATTTAAGAAATATATATAATAATGATATAATAATATTTTATAATATAATATAACAATAAATAATTTTACATTGTTTTCATTGGTACCATATATCACAACTTAAACCTGTGCAGCCGTGGAGGCCTATTTATTAAAGGTTGAATTTTAGTGGTTTTAGAAGTTTTTGAAACCCTGACTAAACTCACTTTGTCTAAACCCGAACTGAAAAACACGAATGGGAAAAGCCACAGAAAAGTCATGAAAACTGCCACTTTTTCATACTGTCGCACAAAAGCCAGGGTCAATAATATCACCAAACCTACAAAACCTTCCAAACCACTAATCAAAAAGCTTCCAGTTTTTGTAAGGGACATCTACTTCTACATGTTTTCCACAGGTTTTACTAAATCTAAATGTTTGCACACTCAAAACAAAAACAATTGGACATAAGGGTGGTTTGGAAAAATAATTTTTACTATTGTTCAAAAAACATTTTACATAGATAATGCCATACAATACATGGCGCAATTTATACAATGTTAAAAAGTAGCATAGAAAATTAACCACCCATTAGTCACATGCAGCAAGCAAGAAATCAGCAAGGGAGCGGATACACCTACCAGAAAAATGAGAATGGCCCCAACGTTTCGGCACCAAGGCCTTTGTCAAGGGTCAAGAATCCCCTTGACAAAGGCCTTGGTGCCGAAACGTTGGGGCCATTCTCATTTTTCTGGTAGGTGTATCCGCTCCCTTGCTGATTTCTTGCTTGCTGCATGTGACTAATGGGTGGTTAATTTTCTATGCTACTTTTTAACATTGTATAAATTGCGCCATGTATTGTATGGCATTATCTATGTAAAATGTTTTTTGAACAATAGTAAAAATTATTTTTCCAAACCACCCTTATGTCCAATTGTTTTTGTTTTGAGTGTGCAAACATTTAGATTTAGTATTGACATTGGTTACCTTTGGTAGGGGTAACATCTGTTTTTGCTCCTCTTGCCAATTTTTGAAAATTTTGGTGTGCCCTCCATCCATTATTAACTGTATATGTTTTTCCACAGGTTTTAGCCAGAATATTTTTGCATTCAGTGTTGTCACTGATATAATCTCGCATTTAATTTCCACAACTTTTTTGTTTTTTGGCGTCAAAAAACCTGATTAAAAAAATTTGCAGCTTAGTGAATCAGCCCCATAGTGTTACAAACATATTGCAAATCTACACTTGTTTTTCCACAATTTTTCTGATTATATGAAGCTATTCATGAGCACAGAACATGTAGCAATACTTTTTGGGGTAAAATTTGCTGACAGAGATTGATTATTAAGGGGGTTATTTATCAAAGGCCGAATAGAGTTTTTTATACCTCAAATGAACTCACAACTCACTGGTACAATGGTTTCTTATTTAAGAAAAAACTTGAGCGAGTTCGGGGTTAACAACCCGTTTTCAGGCAAAACCCTCTGAAAAAAACTTGAACATCATGAAGGCTATTAAAAAACATCTTTAAATGGTTCATGGGACCTCTGCAATTGACTTCTACAAGACCGTGACAGGTTTTAGATGTTGTATTTTTTGGATTCAAACTATTTCCAGGGTCGGGGTACAATACACTTTTTTTTTTATAAAAAAACTAAAAAATTAAGTTTTTTAAACTCGAAAAATAGATTTTTGACCAAAAAAATAACAATGAAAACTCAATTTTTTTTAGATAAACATATCTCGATCCTGTATAAATCTGCCCCTAAGTCTGTTTACTAATGGAACATTATTACTTTCACCGGAAGACAGACATTTATATATATATATATATATATATATATATATATATATATATATATATATATATATATATATATATATATATATATATATATATATATATATATATATTGTGGTAGAGTGACCAAAACAATGTGGGAAAATGTGTGTTTTACCTTTAAGTTCTCCTTAGTGGGAGAGGTAGGCACCAAGAAGGGTGTTCATAAAGAGAGAATAGGTTCTCTCATTAAAGGTTTTGGCAGCCAGATTCTGGAAGCTGGAGTATTCTGGAAAGAACAGGCAAGCCAGGTACTCCGATCCAGAAGTCCAGCTCATGGATTAGAGCTCACCTTCCACAGGAAGGCTGTCCTGTGGAAAGGTATTTAGTTCTAGTGAGGCTGTTAGGAAGGTCTCTCAGAGCAGGACACAGAGCAGGAAGGACACCTGCCTGTGTAAGGAACTCCCAGAGGGGCTGGGGGTGCCATTTGCTACTGCAGGGTGCAGAGAGAGGAGACCAAGTGACAGAGGGTCTGTCTGTCTGACTGAGGAAAGCCAGGAGGCTGAGCAATCCCCCAGAAGATTCGTGAGTACAGGGGTGACCCCTACTTATGTGTTTGCTTACTGGTAGTCCACAAGGGGCCCAGTTTAGTAAGGGAACCCTTCAGGTGTGAAGGTAGCGCCCAGTGGGCAGGATTTATTTTTATTATTTGTTTTGTATCCTGAAATGGTCACCCCTGTGTGTAAATAAACTGCCTTAAAGAGAAGAGAAGTGTCTGTCGTGGATCCCGCAGCTTACATATGGTGGAGGCATGCAAAGGGCAGAAGTTTGTTAGGAAAAGCAAACTTTGAAAATTTAAAGTAACAGACACCATCTTAAAGGCGAGGTTAAAGGTTCACCAAAAACAGTGAAGTTGGGAAACCGTGTACCGTGAGTTTATAATACCCATATTGTGTGTAGCAGTTGCTGTGGGACTGTGTAAAATGAACTTGGGCTAAAACAAGTGTGAAAGTCCTGGCAAAAGTGTGTTTGAATCATTGCTCTGTGGTTCAGAAGCTGCTGCTGAAAGTCTGCTCACAGGTGCAAGTTAATTAAAGTGGATAATTGATTCAGCTTGTATATGCAGTGTTCACAGTGCAGAAATGGGCAAGAAAAGCAGAAAAGGTTCTGTGAAAGCAAAGTGTTTGCTGAATGTGTGTCCTAAACAAGAGGAAAGTTTGGGAAATCAAAGTTATGCTGCTGGAAAATGTTTACCACAAAATAATATGAATTGTGTGCCTAAACTTAAAAATGCTGTTGGTGTTAAACAAACATGGGGCATAGACTGTGCATTGCTTGGAGATGGCAATAAATGTGATTCATGCAAAATATCTCCGTGTCATGGTGAAAATTGTGCAGCTAAAGTGGGTAGTTCACAGCCCAAGGAAATTAACACTAAAGCAAACTTCCAGGTGAAGCAATGGTTAAATAGAGTGAAAACTGACAGTGAGAGTCAGAAGCTGCAGTGCCTTACTGAAATGGTTCAGTGGTTACAAGAAGGAACTGCAAAGTATTTACCAGAGTTTCCAATAAAGGGTGTTGTGTCTGCACTTATAAAACTGCTGGGAATGAAACATAATTTTGATATGATGAATTTTGCCTGCCAAGCATTAAAATGTGTTTTGGAAAAGTTGCCTGTGTCTTCTGAAGTAGTAGTTGATGCAGTTCCCATATTACTGGAAGAGGTACAATGTGTAAGAAACTTGGATGTGGTAGAACAAGCTTTTGCTATCCTTGAGATTATGTCTCATACACATGGCAGGGCCATATTACAGACTGGTGAACTGGGTGACTGTTTCTATGACTTAGAGTTCTTCAGCATCCAAGCACAGAGAAATGCTCTAGCCATGGCTGCCAAATGTTTACAGGAAATTCAGCCCAGTGAGTTTCATTGCATTCATAGAGCTTTGCCAGAGTTGTCACAAAGGTTAAGCCATCCTGACAAGGAGTCAACAGAAAGCATACTCCTGTGTTTCATGCACCTCACCAATAACTTTAAGTTTAACCAAGTGCTTTTGGAAAAAGTGTTGTGCCCTGAACTGGTAACCTACATCTTGCAATGTGATGGCAAGGAGAACAAGATGGTGGCATCCCTACTCCCACTGGTAAAGGTATTAGCAAATCATGAGAGTGAATCCTTGGTGGGAAGTGTGCCAGTTATAAAGAGAGAATGTGCTGTAGCCTCTCTTGAGGTTGGTGCTTCTACTGCAAACAAAGCAAAGGAGGTAAAGACGGCAGCTGGAGTGCAAGTGCCCACTAAAGCTGTGGTAAAAGAGGCTGAAAGGAGGGATCAGCCTGAACAGGTAAAATACATTGAAAAGTTGAAAATGATGTATGCTGAACTGGCCAAGGCTTTTAAAGAGAAAGAAAGCCAGCTTGAACAGTGCCAAAGAGAGGGCGTCACACTTAAAGAAGTGCACTCTGTAAATGTCCTTGATCTGGAAAGAGAAATCCAGTCACTAAAGGGGAGCCTTGCTTCAGAGATTGAGAATAATGCCCTGGAGTCAGAGCGGAAAAATGGAGTTGTGACAGAGCTACAGAAGGAGGTCGCTGACCTAAAAATCAGGCTTGCTGAGGCCTCAAAACTTCACAAAGAGACTGCTGAGAGAGCACAAAAATGTGAGCAAACGTGTACAGAATTAGCCCAGGCAAATGCAGCACTGCACACACATGTAGTAAATTTGCAAAGGCAATGTACAGAATTGACTGATGCCAAGGACCTATTGGCTGATGGCGAAAAGAGTCTGCAGGAACAGTTGAGAAGAGACACTGCAGAAAGAGCAACATTGAAGTTAATGTTGGATGACCTTTCCGAGTCACACAGGTTGCTGGAGAAACAACTGTGTGATGTGCAAACCCAGAAAGAGGATCTGGAGCAATGCATACAAGCAAAGGCCAGAGCTATAGAGGAGCTTCAGGCCCACCTTAAAGTGAGTCAAGCTGAGAGTAAGTTTTTGAGGGATCAGAACTTTGAGTATAAAGCTGAGAGCGATTCTCTAATGCAAAGACTTTACACGTTGCAGGCGAAAGAACACCAAATCACATTACTCCAACAGAGGGAGTGTTTACAATGTAAAGTCCATCAGAAGGATGTGGAGATTCAATTGTTAAAGGAGAAGTTCCTACAGACCAAGTTGAAGGATGCGTTTCAAGACCAAAATGGCTTGATGGTGAACAAGAAATCTGAAAGTGGAGTTACTCCTGAGATGAAAGAAGTTGTAAGCTTTACTGACCAACTGCAAGGGCGTGCAGTTGCACAATGTCCTAAGCTTAAAGAAGCAGGTGTACGTAATTGTAAAGCTTCACATTCTGGTGAGCCAACAAAGTTATCTGGAGATGGGTCAAGTACATACAAGGAAAAGTGCTTTGATGTTGAGCTCACAGGAGTGAAAATACCACAAAGTACAATACTAAGAGACTTTGGGACAGAAAGCCCAGTTTGTCATCTGGAGTCACTCAATACTCCTATGGATTCTGATGACCATTGTACTGGTGCGGTTGGACAGACCAGAGATGCTTCAGAGACCTCAGAGAAAGGTTTACTGTGTTGTGACCCAGAAAGGGAAGTGTTTTCCAATCTAAGAGTTAAGCATAGTGGGGAAACTAACAATGAACTTTCTGAGGTTAAAGATCCAGATGGAATGACAAACAACTATCACAAGAACATTGAAATACATGCCAAACGTACTGCAAAGGAACAGTTTAGAGACTGTAGTTGTAATGTTTTGTTGTCTAACAAATTTTCTTTGCAGGTTTCAGATCCAGTTGTGTTGCAACAAAAATGTATGATTAATGTGATGCCAATGATGTTACTGAAAGGAGACTTTAAATTACTGTGGGGGTCACTAAGTAAGAAAAATGTACCCCTAGGACAGGTATCCCAAGTGGTAGGGATTTCAACAGAGTATTTGGAGCCAATAAGTCAAACTGAAAATGCTGAAGAGAAAGGGGTAAGTAAAAAGGTTTTGATTTCCCGTTCCACTTTACATGAGACAAAATGTGTGGAGCTAAACTCAAAAGTTCAGAAAACCCCCACGATGGTCAAGTCCCTAGAGCCAGAGAGCAATGGGATGGCTTATTGTGCTCACCCCTACGGGCTGAAGCAGAGGGGGAGGATATGTGGTAGAGTGACCAAAACAATGTGGGAAAATGTGTGTTTTACCTTTAAGTTCTCCTTAGTGGGAGAGGTAGGCACCAAGAAGGGTGTTCATAAAGAGAGAATAGGTTCTCTCATTAAAGGTTTTGGCAGCCAGATTCTGGAAGCTGGAGTATTCTGGAAAGAACAGGCAAGCCAGGTACTCCGATCCAGAAGTCCAGCTCATGGATTAGAGCTCACCTTCCACAGGAAGGCTGTCCTGTGGAAAGGTATTTAGTTCTAGTGAGGCTGTTAGGAAGGTCTCTCAGAGCAGGACACAGAGCAGGAAGGACACCTGCCTGTGTAAGGAACTCCCAGAGGGGCTGGGGGTGCCATTTGCTACTGCAGGGTGCAGAGAGAGGAGACCAAGTGACAGAGGGTCTGTCTGTCTGACTGAGGAAAGCCAGGAGGCTGAGCAATCCCCCAGAAGATTCGTGAGTACAGGGGTGACCCCTACTTATGTGTTTGCTTACTGGTAGTCCACAAGGGGCCCAGTTTAGTAAGGGAACCCTTCAGGTGTGAAGGTAGCGCCCAGTGGGCAGGATTTATTTTTATTTGTTTTGTATCCTGAAATGGTCACCCCTGTGTGTAAATAAACTGCCTTAAAGAGAAGAGAAGTGTCTGTCGTGGATCCCGCAGCTTACAATATATATATATATGTATATATAGTGGATAATGTACCCCCTACTGTAATTTATAAAGATATTATGTTACCGAGGAGTTATGTGACCATATAAAAGCACGAGGCCGCAGGCCGAGTGCTTTTATACAGGTCACATAACTCCGAGGTGACTATTAATATCTTTATAAATTTAAAGTAGGGGGTACATTATTCATTATAATCTAAAGTTTCTGAGTTCAGTTTTTACTTCCTGAAGATTTATGTGTTTGCTTTTTACATAATGCCAACTAGTCTATTTTGCTGGTCTCTCAGTCTTCAGTTTCAGTGGCTGAACAAAAGTGGCATCCCTCAGAGGAAAAGATTTGTTTACCTCATGAGGGAAAACAGCTGTTGTACAAAATAAAAGTTACCCTACACTAATTTTTCTTCTCATCTGTCCTTCTACAACAGTTTTCCAGAATGTAGTGGCAGCTTCCATAAAGGAGGTGCATGGGGAGCTCAGTCTGACTGGAACTGGGTAGGCCGTTAAGAGCAGGGCCCATTGACTTCAGGCTTTGGATTCTTTATGCTTGTTCTGTTTTTATGATGTTTACTTGTTTCTGGTACATTTTGACTAGTATTGCAATATAGTTATACGCTTAGGAATAGAAAGAAAATCCCATATGGTGAAAATTGAAGTTCAGCAACAACTAATGCAGCCCTTTTCTGCTAAAAGCAAGTTCCTGTTGCTGTACTATTAGTCAATATCTAATGCTCATTCAATTATGAACTAACAGGCTTACAGTTATAAGAAAACATGGGACATTATACCCAGCTACATCCAAGGTTTATATGCACCAGAAATCATGTCGCATGAGCCACACAGTTTAGGGGCACATGTTGTAATGCATCACTACACACAGCAGACACGCAGCACGTGCAATCTACTTGTTTTGTATAAGAACACTTAGAAGACTTTACCTCAGTACAGGCATCCACCAATTGATCTTTTCCAGCTGCTCGAAAGCCACACCCACGTAATTAGCCATTGGTTACCTGCCTGTAAATATCCATAATTGCCCCGCCCTTACAAGCACAAGGTATGTAACTAAGGGATGTTGCTGTTTTGTAAGAGTTAAGCTCACGGGCTGCAGCATATGTCATTTTTGACAGGTTTTATTTTCAAGTGTGTGGGAGGGGCAGAGGGAGTGGTTGGAGGGGGAGCGGAAGAGGGAGAGAGACGTCACGCAGACTGAGCGAGATCAGAGGTGGAGGGGGGGACAGAAGATTGAGAGAGACGCTGACGATGGAAACAGCAGTGGGAAAGAGAGGACGTGGGGAAGTGACAAGTGAGGCAGACAGGCAGGAAGATAAACTGCAGGTAGCGTGCGGCACTGACCACTGCTGACGCATTAAGTTATAAACGGCGCGTTCTGACGCCAGAACGCGCTGTTTATAAGGTTATAATTTACAGTCTGGTCCCATAGGGAATTGACCAGACTGTAGATTATATATATATATATATATATATATATATATATATATATATATATATATATATATATATATATATATATATATATATATATATATATATATATATATATATATATATATATTGTGGTAGAGTGACTAGGAAAAGGTGGAAAAAGGTCACTCTAGCCTTTAATTTCTCCCCAGGTACTGAGTTTGGCTCCAGGAAGGGAGTTATTAAACAGAGAATCAGTGCTCTGTTTAAAGACTTTAGTAGCCAGGGACTCCATTCCATAGAGCCAGTCCAGAGATTGGAGTTCACCTTCCACAGGAAAGCTGTCCGGTGGAAAGACTATTTAAAGTTAATTGGAATAGGAGAGTGTGTCTCTCAACAGGGCACAGCAGGTAGGAGACCTGGCTGTGTGAGGAACTCCCAGAGGAGCTGGGAGTGCTGCCTGTTACTGCAAGAAGCAGAGGGAGCCCGTGACTCTCACAGAGAGTATTGTGAAGAGAGTACTGTGAAGAGAGTGAGGAAGCCAGGAGGCTGAATAACCACTACAGGAAGGAGTCCTGTGAGTACAGGGGTGAGCCAAACTATTTGTTGTGCTGGTTGTCCACAAGGGGCCCAGTCTAGTCAGGGACTGCTTCAAAGTGTGAAGGTAGTGCCCAGTGGGCTAGGTTTTATTTTTATGATTTATGTTTTGTGTCCTGAAAATGGTCACCCCTGTGTCTGTGCATTATTGACGGTGTGTGTTAAAGTTGGAAAATAAATCTCTGTTTTCCTTGAAGAAGCTGTGTGTCCCTGTCTTTCTGCCGCCAGCTTGTCACACTATATATATATATATATATATATATATATATATATATATATATATATATATATATATATATATATATATATATATATATATATATATATATATATATATATATAGTTATTATTGTGGAGTGCTCATTGAGGTTAGTTTTATTGGAAAGCAATTTTACTCTGCATAATTATACCAGTAGAATGAATGAGTGGCAAATGCAGCCATTTAAAGAGCATACTAGAGCTTAATAATAAATATTTTGCTGCATAATGTGGTTATCTTTTACAAAGAATAATGACCTGCAGCCCTGTGACAGTGATAAGTACATTTTATAAAGAAAAATGGCATGCATCTTACAGTCTGTTGCTTCCATTGTTATGTTTACTAACATGTTCATAGAATTGGAAAGGCTAACCGTAAGGTGGGTAGCAATGTAATCAGAGAAAAGATGGTTCTACACTCCACATACTATTAGTAAGTTAGTCCAGGATGCCAAGAAGAAGAGATGAGGAAACAAAATAATTAGATAATTGTGAAGCATCTGTTTCCTATAATTAGGACTGAGAACACAAGACTTCCTAGAGTTAAAATAAAATCTTACTTTTGAAAATAAATTCTGCAATTGAGGTTTAGTGATCAATAATATTGTTTTGTCACTTTTGTGCCCAGTTTTTTGAGTCCACTTTAATCACTTATTACATTGTACAATTATGCAAAGATAATCATATTTACACATTAACTGATTTTGAGTGCAGATTTTTTTTTATAGCATACAATTTGCAGCACGAGCACCTTGTACTGCGTTTCCCAAAATAATGCATCCAACCTTCAAAGGGGTACACAAAACATATAAATAGCTCCTGAAAACATTTTTTGTATCTTTTTGAAATAAAAAATGCATTTTTATTTGTCTTTTCACTACGGGTTTGTTTTACCCTTTAAACCCACCCCCTAGAATCAGAGTAGTTAGTATAACAGAGATAATGTGCTCTGTATAAACAAGCCACTTCCCTCTGCTTATTGCTGCCCATGTCTTAAGCCTAAACTAGTTCAGATTTTATTAATTGTGCGGTGAACATTTGGATATCGATCAAAGTAACATTTAATGCCATAATCTAAAACTAACATTCAGATTTAAACTGTAGGATAAATAACAAATCAGATGATGTTCTATTTATTTTTAAGGACAGACAGCAATCGTATGAAAGCTATGTCCCAGTGACCCATGGATATCATCAGAAAGGCAATACATGCAAAGTTATTATTGTTATCTGAAAGAAATGTTCTAACTTGTCCAATTGACTAAACGACCCATGGTACAAATGTTGCCAGGATGATTAGTCGGAGCCACACACGATCCTAAAAGTATATGAAACATCCTTTTGTACGATTATATCGGCGAGTATTTGATCAGCTTTAGGCTTACAGTGAAGGAGCTTATTTTACATGGGATTTAACTGGAAAAGGTATTTTGATAACTGCTCAGAAAACCCAAAAAGTTCAGATACAGTATAGACCTAAAAAAGGAATTTAAAGGAGAACTAAACCCTTAAAATGAATATGGCTAAAAATGTCATATTTTATACACTGAACTTATTGCACCAGCCTAAAGTTTCAGCTTCTCAACAGCAGCAATGATCCAGAACATCAACTTGTCACAGGGGGTCACCATCTTGGAAAGTGTCTGTGACACTCACATGCTTAGTGGGCTCTGAGCAGCTGTTGAAAAGCTAAACTTAGGGGTAGTAGTAAATTATCAAGCAGAAAATGAGGTTGGCCTATAATATATGCTGATGCTACAGGGCTGATTATTAAATTCTGATGCTAGTTGCACTGGTTTCTGTGCTGCCATGTAGTAATTATCTGTATTAATTACTAATCAGCCTTATATTGTGAAATTTCTATTCTATGTGTACTTTATATTGTGAGTGGGTCTCTAAGCTCAGTAAGTGACAGCAGCACAGAGCATGTGCAGTGAATCAGCAGAAAAGAAGACTGGGAGCTACTTGGGCATCTTTGGAGACACAGATCTTTACTGCTAAAGGGCTGTGATTGCCTTGGGCTGGTACAGAAGACCAAAACATAATGTGCAACATTTCTAGCTACTTCTTTAGTTACACTTTAGTTCTCTAAAGTCTGTAAAGACTGCAAGGCAGGGTGCAAAGTTCAAGAAACAAATGAGGCAAATCAAGGAGCTGTGGAGAGATACTTCTTGCTGCAACAGAGCTGCAGCAGCATATGCTGGATTCAACACTAACGAGTAGACTAACAGCATGCTTTTGCAAGTCTAGAACTTGCTGCAGAGGATTTTGTAAATGCATTTGCAAAATGTATTTTCATATATAAATATGTATATACATTTGTTATTAAACAATAGAAAAAATGAATGCCCAATATAAAACCTATTTATTTAGCCTACACCTGACAGTCAATGCACATTAATCCCTTCCTTGTAAGGGCTCTTACTCACGAGCGTTTTTACCTGCGCTCCCCTGCGTTCCGTTTTTCGGCGTTCAGCCGCAGGGGAGCGCAGGAATAGACGCATTTCATTATTTCAAATGGGGCTGTACTCACACAGGCGCCGAACGCAGGTTGAGACGCAACATGCTGCATTTTTCCTGCGTTCGGCGCCTACATGCGCCTGTGTGAGTACAGGCCCATTTGAAATAATGAAATGCGTCTATTCCTGCGCTCCCCTGCGGCTGAACGCCGAAATACGGAACGCAGGGAAGCGCAGGTAAAAACGCTCGTGAGTAAGAGCCCTAACACCTATAAAATCAGGTCCAATTGTTGCAGGTCAACAACAGCTGGATCACTATTGATAAAGTATATTTATCTGTAGATAAACTGCAACTCTCAAAATGCTAGAGCATGGAACAATCATCTATTCTTTACATCTCACATTCAATTCATATTCTGTGATTTCAAATAAATTGGATGTTTTTGCACCTTAATAAATCAAGGCCTTTTGTATATCAACTGTAATTGTCGTTTAAACTAGTTTCAAGTATTGTTAGTCAATGTTTTTGGTTTACTACTTCATCTTTTTTATCACTAAAGTTCTGTCTTCATGAACTTGCGCTAAAGGACTGAGTCGGCTAATTAAAATAAAGCTTTACTAGCAAGTACACAAATTAGATCCTGTCGGTAAGTTTATTCTGACTATTGGTCATTTCTAAATGCCTTTATAATCCTTTAATTTTTACATTAAAATGCAAAAGCTTAACAATTTTAATCACCTCTACATCAAATTCATCATTAAGAATAGGAAGCCAGATGGTATAATTTTGATTTACCGGACTTCACTGTGGATTAATGTACTGAGTGCCAATAATGAATACATCAAACCTGATATTGCTGTAGCTTATGAATGTGGCATGTTAAATTAATAACATTCTTTGAGCAATTAAATCACGTTGTATATGCTTACATAAAAAAAGAGAAATAAAAATTACTTTTTTTTCTAAACTGTTCTTTAACTTAGCTTTTATTACCAATAAGACTCGGGTTTTGCAATATTTTATCAATACCATTTTGTGCAAGTGAAGTCTATGTGCAAACAAAAAAGGAAAATCATAGGGACAAAATACAAAATAAAAAAGTGACATTTTTACAAGCTCTGAAGATTTTCAATCTTTTCTATCTTCTAATTAGTATACAAGCTTTATAGGCTGTGTAGCTGGTAGAGTTTGATTAAAGATATATCTGCAGTAAATATATACTGTTAAGCCAAGGCATCTAAAGTTTTTTCAAGAGCAAGAAAATTGACTGCTGTGTTTTCCATCTGTGAAATATTAAATAAACTGACCGAACAGGGGCACAAGTACTTCTGGGGGAAAACGATGTTAAATCCCAGACAGTTAGGTCTACCATCCATACTAAAGGGCCGATTCACCAAGGGTCGAATATCGAGGGTTAATTAACCCTCGATATTCGACTGGGAATTAAAATCCTTCGACTTCGAATATCGAAGTCGAAGGATTTTAGCGCAAATAGTTTGATCGAATGATCGAAGGAATAATCCATTGATCGAATGATTAAATCCTTCGAATCGTACGATTCAAAGGATTTTAATCCAACGATCGAAGGATTATCCTTTGAATCTAACGATTCGAAGGATTTTAATCCAACGATCGAAGGATTATCTTTTGACCAAAAAAATTTAGGAAAGCCTATGGGGACCTTCCCCTTAGGCTAACATTGACTTCGGTAGCTTTTAGATGGCGAACTAGGGGGTCGAAGTTTTTTCTTAAAGAGACAGTACTTCGACTATCGAATAGTCGAACGATTTTTAGTTCGAATCCTTCCATTCGAAGCCGTAGTCGAAGGTCGAAGTAGCCCATTCGATGGTTGAAGTAGCCCAAAAAACACTTTGAAATTCGAAGTTTTTTTACGTCGAATCCTTCACTCGAAGTTAGTGAATCTGCCCCAAAATGATTGGAAGTGTTTATTTTTTTAAATATAGGACTGAGAGACTGCACAAACATTTCCATATGGGCAGTATGGATAATATCATAAGTCATGTCATTATAGAAAAAAAATCATGCATATGCGTAATATTATTGTCAGTACATTGTTAGGTACAAACATGCAGGGCATCATTTGAAACAAAAGCACTAAGTGCTATGGAATTAGTCCAACCCGCCATGTTTTATGCCACTATTGCAACAGCAAAGGTCTCCATAAAACTGCGATCTTGCCAAAAGACACAAGCTAAACTAGAACATGACAATAAATGACATTCAGGTTGCACCTGCATCATTATGGGTGTTACATGGGCAGGGCCAGGGTTTACACAGGTTTGCACAACCTTCACCTAAACATAATTCCAAAAGAAAAAAATAACAGAAACACACTGACAGTGTGCAAAGGGGGCTTTGTAATTTATGAATGGGTCAATATCTTCTAGTGTGTAGTGTTAAAAAAATAATTGCAGGTACATTTTTATATGTTTTTTTACACTGGCACTAAGCCCCCTAATAGTAAATGAGGTGTGGATTGTTTTGGATAAATGGGGATTTGTCTGAACACCTCCACAAGTAACTCCCCAAGGAAGCGGTTTGCAAACAGGCCATTGTCAGAAATACCATTTGATAGGGACTTTTCTGTGCAAAGCCAATACCTATATTGTACATTTTGTTTAGCACCCAAATTTTAATAAGAGATGCATATGACCTGCAACTGAATGCTCAAAGGAGCATCATAATATTTGTCTTCAGCCATCTTAAGTATTATATATTTACTTTTGAGTCTTATAAGGTAAAACTGGTACTTTTGAACAAAACGTTCTTGAACAAAACAACAACATGAAAGTGAAAAAAATGATGAGTGAATTGATGATTGCTAAGCTATTACAGCCTTTGGTGATTTCATGAAAAAAAATTTCCTTGGAAAGCTTGTTGGTGCTCACTTTAGTACATGCCCATCTCTCTCAGATGTACAATCACCATAAAGTTTTCAGGATTGTTCCCCATTGTCTTAGATGTAAAATCACTCTATTCCTATAGAGTCAAATCTGTGGATCAAATATCTTGCTGTGGATCAGGGTAGATTTACAACAAATTACTGGAGGTTGTTGAGCTAAGTAATATGCACCTCAGCTTTGAAACAGACCATGTATTCTCAAATGTATTGAGATCAGAGTTTTTCCTGACCATTTGAGACAATTGTCTCTTTAGTTTTGTATTTGGGATCATTGAACTGCTGAAAAAAACATGTCCCAGGCTTGGGCTTTTAGAAGAGAAGTCTTGATCTCTTGCAGTATTTCCCTGTATTTTATGGCATCCATACTTTCATCTATTTTAACATGATTCCCAGTCCCTGTTGTGAAAGCAGCCCATTGAGTGATGCCACCTTCACCATACTTCACTGTATGTACACTTTGTTTTTTAGGTGGTAGCAGTGTTAGATTTTGTGCCACATATATTTCTTTTAGGTATGCACTGAATCCAGGAACCTGATGAATTTGGCGAAATCCCGAAATGAATCCTGAAATTCAAGAGCTTGGCCAAACCAAATCTGAACCCTACAAAATTTGAAAAATTTGCTGTGCACAGTCAATTTGTTGGTGCGTCTACGCTCTCAGCTACATTGAGGGCTTGGATTTGGTTTGGTATTTGGCTGAATCCAGTGCAAAGGATTAGGGATTTGGCAGAATCCATAATCAAGAGTCAAGGGTTTGTTGCATACGTATTTCTAGAACTTTAGTCAAAATAAGCTATATCTTAGTCTTATTTGTCCTGAAAAAAACTTTCATGCTTTTTAGCAAACTTTAGAGACACTTGGTTCTTTGGTTAGTGGATACTCTTCTGCCATTGTCCCATTCACACATTTGTTATGTGGAGCTCTTGATATAGTGAACTGCTGTATTTTTACTCCAGATGTGGCTCTTGGGCTCTCTAGCTCCTTCAAAATAATTGTTGGCTTCTATGTGGCCTCTTTTCTTATATGTACTTATAATTCAAAGTGACAACATTTTCTAAGCAGGGTGGTTTAATATAGGTTCAGCATTCTGATAATGAAACCAATGATGCCGCTGTGACATTCACTCAATTGGATATTGTTTTGCATTCTTTCCCTAACGTCTTTAAGACGTTAGGGAAAGTCCTGTAGTCTTCTTCTTCTACACTATTTTCTTTCATATTTACAGTCAGGATATTGATCCCTTTACAGAAAATGTTATTTTTATGATTCACTAGTGTTAACCTATTGTAAAGCAACTGTGCCCATTGTTTTCTTCTGTAACTACCAATGCAAACACATGTTTTAGGTTTTATTTTTCCAACATAAAACAATGTCACATTAAAATGAACTTTTGAAATAAAACAAGTATCACAAAGAATAAAATTTCAGTTTAGATTCTGTTATTCAGTAAAATGAGAGCGTGAGTAGAGTGTATGTGCGACTGCAGTACAGGGTTACGGATATGGCAATGTTTTCTTTGAAGTGAAGGGAGTAACGGCTGGTCCAAAATGTGTGGCTTGAATCCAAATACTGTAGTATGAAAAACACTGCAGTTAGACATTTACTAGCTGTCAAGCTGAACTTATTTGTTTATAAATGACTGGAACATGTAATTACTGTATTAAGGTTTTTTTTTTTTTCTACTTTCAAAACTTATGTTTTTAGATCATGTTTGCATTAGCTTGTACTGTCTGTCTTGTTTTTGCAAGGTCTCCAAAATAACACAATTATACATACTGGGACTCATTGGTTTTATATATATATATATATATATATATATATATATATATATATATATATATATATATATATATATATATATATATATATATATATATATATATATATATATATATATATATATATATATATATAAAACGCTGAATAAGAATGTGCAAAAAGATTTGCGAATTTGTTTTTCACACTGTGAATGTCTATAAGAGCTTTTTAAATATGGCAAAAATCACAAATTGTGAATATTTAGGTGCATACAAACTTTGGTGGCGGAGAAAATATTCGCAAAAAGTTTTGTGAATTTAAGTTACTTTCAACTATATTTTCGTGCACAACAACCTTGTACAGTGCCTGTACTCGTGTAAAGGCCTGTCTCTTTCGCGAGCCATTTGCGGAAATTTATTCACAATGCGAATTCGCAAAAAAATGGAAATACAGGCACAGCAGTGCAATATTTTAGCATTCAGGAAAAAGCATGGGCGAAACAACCATTTGCGAATAAATATGCGATGCACGAACTTTGTAAATGACCCCCACTGTTTTTAACAGTGGCATAACTACATGGCACAAAAAACCTCAGAGGGGCCCGTCACACACAAACGCACAACAAACATTAACTACACGCTGTAAATATTTAGGTAAGAAGCGGCTGGGAGGGTTGGGATTTTTATACAGCAGAACACACTGTCCAGTCTCTCCAGCCCCATGCACCTGCACAGCCACAGGGTCTGCTCCTCTATAGTTATGCTACTGGTTCTCAGGGCTGTGGAGTCGGTACATAAATCCTTCAACTCCGACTCCTCAGTTTATGGTACATTTGACTCCAATCTCGACTCCAATCCTGACTCCAACTCTAAATTCAACTCTGACTCCAAGAACAGTAACAGCAAAAACTGTACCAAAAAAGTATACCAAAGTAATTAAAAAATAATGTACTATTTCTCTATACTGGTAAAAGCAGTTTGCTTCAGAAAGACTACTATACCATTCGAGCAGGAAAAAAGGCACAGGTTACATAGCATATAACAAATAAAACACCATTGTATTAGACAGGGCTTATCTGCTATGTACCCTGTGCCTTTTCTCCTTTTTTTCAGCTTGAATGGCTGCCCCCATGGCTACACAGCTCATTTATATAAACTATAATAGTGTTTCTGTAGCAAACACCCAGCTTTTACCAGTGCATGCTAACAGTATATTATATGTAAACTACTTTAAAAAGCTTTCACTTTCCTTTATTATACTTATGTATTTTCCATGCCTGAAAAATGGTATTGTTCTTAGAAACAGAATTGCTTCTGTCATAGCCTCCTTCATAGAGGATCTTGATTCTGATTTGATTATTTTCAGTGCTTATATTTATAATTTTTAGGACTCTGACTCAAGATGTCCAAAATTTCTTCCTACTCTGACTTGTCACAGCTCATCCCACCATGCACAGTTTTGTATCTATTTTAGATCTTTGCACTTGCATCCATAAAACAACTCGTTAGTACAGGAAGCCCATTATCCAGAATGTTCCAAATTACGGCAAGGCCATCTCCCATAGACTCCATTATATTCAAATCATTAAAAATTTTAAAAAGTATTTCCTTTTTCTCTGTAATAATAAAACAGTACCTTGTACTTAATCCCAGATATAATTAATCCTTACTAGAGGCAAAATTATTCTATTGGTTTCAGTTAATATTTAAATGATTTTTTAGTAGACATGAAGATCCAAATTATCCAAAGATCCGTTATCCAAAAAACTTCAGGTTTCAGGTTTTCAGCATTCTGGAAAACAGGTCCCATACCTGTATCTCTTAATATGTCAGAAATGGAGACAGCCTGGAAAATATGAATACATTCTGGCTTTATCAATAGCTCTTGTCCTTATTATCTTGTAGAAACTATGGATACAGATTTCTGTGACTGCTGGATCAGCTTGGGTGCAAATGTTATTCATTTTCAAAGAACCTAATATTTCACTGAGAATTCTGGCAGCAACAACAACATGGATATTGCAAAGTTCCTTATCTCTTTGTTCTTTTGCTTTTGACAACTTGCAACAAATGCAAATGACTCGTCAAAGTAACCGCATACACTCCCGTTTCACAAGTTTAGAAATTTGCACAAACCTCCATCACATTAACATGTAATTTTCCATAGTAGACAGGTGGTGTCACTGTTGAGCAGCTAGAGAACAAATAACAAGCAATGTATCTTGTATAGGAGGTAAATGTTTTCCAAGGCTTAAAAGTTACAAAAACATGCAGCAAAGTGGAACACAAATGCATTAAAATTAGAAGAATGTGTTAAGCCACTTAATGACAATTAACAAAAAGTGTAAGACTCCTGACAATGAATCCAATTCAGCATAAACAAAGTGGTTTGTAAGGAGTGGAATGAATTCTGACCATGCTGGAAACATTTCAGCTGTATAATTGTGACAATGGAACTGTCAGATTTGTGAGAAAACACTAAATATACAGGAATCTGCCAGAAAAGGCACAGCACAGACAGATGTGTAATAGCTAAGCATTTCAAGCCCCGGGGTTTACACAGTTCAGTCTGTTAATCCGTACCTGCTTCAGGGACGTGATTGATCTTTAAATGTTATTCTGAGCAAAAGTAATAGATAAAAAAAACTGCTGCTGCTGAAAGTTCTATTGATTCAACTTGTGTTAGATTTGGGGAGATTTAGTCATCTGACGACTAATCGCCTCTTCTTCGGGGCAACAATCTTCATGAACTGCCTTCCGCCTGCTAAAATGAAAAATCGCCTGTGCCAATGCACTCGCGCCGATTTGATTTCCGAAGTTGCCCGAAGTAGCACCAAAAAAAGTGTAATTAAAATATAATGTACTTTTGCACTACACTGGTAAAAGAGGTGTGTTTGCTTTCAAAACACTACTGTAGTTTATAGAAATAAGCTGCTGTGTAGCCATGAGGGAAGCCATTCAAAGATTGTCCAGTCAACTGGACTTGGACACAGTGGGGCAGATTTATCAAAGATTGAAGTGAAAATTTGAACTGAAAAAATAAATTTTTTTGTACAGTACTTTGACTAGGGAAAAGTCCAAATTTGATTTGAATTCGAAAATTGAATTCGAAAATTCGAATTTCAAAATTTATCATGTACTGTCTCTTTAAAAATTCGACCTCAATCTTTCGCCATCTAAAACCAATCGAATTGCTGTTTTAGACTATGGGGAACCTCCTAGAACCTATTTGGAGTCAATTGGTGGACTTTGAAAAATCTAAGTTTTGTGAAAAACTTAGAATCATACGATTCGAATGCGCTATTCCTTCAATTCGTACGATTCCAATTTGATCAAAAACAGACCTATTTGGCCAAAAAATATCTTAGATTTAATTTTGGTTGGTCTTTTTGAATTCGAATTTCGACGTTTTTCAAATTTGAAATTCGACCTTTGATAAGCAAGTCCAGTTGATTTGATTTATTTCTACAGATATACCATGACCTGGATGAATGAGAATCATAAACCTGAAATATTTAGAGGCAAATTTATTGTGTGGTTGTTAAAAAAACACATTCCATTGACTATAGTTTTAGTTGCCAAATGTTGTCTTTCAAATGCTTAAAAGTACTTTTCAGTGGAAAAACCGGAAATATTTAGGGAAAGATTTATTATGTGGTGTAAAAAATGGCGGAATTCACATGGGGTAAAATAAAGCACACCTTGATAAATTTGCCAGCTTTTTTGGCGAATTTCATTTTACACAGCCCAACAAATAGGCCCTTAGAGTTAGAAAAACCTGAATTAAATTTGAATTTTTTTGCCATGATTTTTCTTGAATTGCGGCAAAACCTTGAGTTTTACTAAATGTGCCCCTTGGCGTAAAATATATTGAGAAAAGGCAGTGTCGGACTGGCCCGGCGGGATACCGTGAAAATACCCGGTGGGCCCCGACCCAGGTGGGCCCCCGTCGGGCCAGACGGCCTCTCCCAAACAGTTTTTAAAAAAAAAATTAAAAAAATTCGGCACATCGCAGCGCTGTTTGCGAATGCGCGCCTAGCGCCGTTTGCACACGCGCACCTAGTGCCGCCTGGGCAATTATGCCGAGCGGTGATTCGCCTCACAGTAGGTAGCGGGGGGCCAGAGGGGTGCCCTGGACAGCAGTCCCGGTGGGCCCCAGGCCCCCCAGTCCAACCCTGAGAAAAGGCATCTCCTTTGGTATATGAAGCACTTATTGGGTCAGACATACACCACTGGTATATTTGGGAGCTCTCAAATAGGCATAAATTGCAAGTAAGTTTGACTGCATTTCTCTCTCTCTTTAGACCCACTCTTTATTCTCACTAAAGCATGAAAGTGTGACTTTATATACTCCAAAAAATGAAATATTACATGATAATGCATTTAGTCACACATCGACCTCTTAAATAAAAAGTACACCAGTTTCTCATACTATGAACCATATTTGTATTTCTTGTGTAAAATATGCAAAGTCGTGACTTCTGGAATCAGAAGGTATTTACTTGTCTCATGCCATACACACAGCACTGCCTAGATACCAAAAATGAGAGTTTTGATTCTCCCATAAGGCATCATGGGCGGAGACATGCAAATTACTCCTTTGTGTCCCTTTGGCCAACTATGGACACAAAGGAGTGATTTGCATGTCTCCGCCCATGATGCCTTATGGGAGAATCAAATCTCTCATTTTTGGTATCTAGGCAGTGCCGTGTGTATGGCATGAGACAAGTAAATACCTTCTGATTCCAGAAGGCATCACTTTGCATATAATTGCTAGATATGGGCATTTTGGCTCCTTTCAGCCCATCTCACCATAACCAGATTTGGTTCCCCATTGTGTAAAATACAATTAGTGATTCATAATTGTGCTGAAATTATATCATTTTACAACCCTTTAGAGGGAGGCAGTCTAATATTTTTCTCAGCATGACTCTTCCATGTGAAAATCCCTCCATTTATACTATACAAGAAAAAGATCATTTGATTCAGTGGATGAGATCTCTCTTGTTACTTAAAGGAACAGTAACGTCAAAAAATAAGTGTTTTAAAGTAATAAAATATAATGCAGTGTTGCCCTGCACTGGTAAAACTGCTGTGTTTGCTTAAGAAACACTACTATAGTTTATATAAATAAGCTGCTGTGTAGCAATGGGGACAGCCATTTAAAGGAGAAAAGGCTCAAGTTACACAGCAGATAACAGATAAGCTCTGTCTGACTAATGGAGTTATCTGTTATCCATTAGTTATCCTGTGTCATATAGCCATTTTTCAATTTCCGCCATTGCTCCCCAGCAGCTTGTTTATCTGAACTATAGTAGTGTTTCTGAAGCAAACAGATCAGTTTTACCAGTGCAAGGCAACAGTACATGATATTTTCATTACTTTAAAACACTTACATTTTTTGGTTTTACGGTTCCTTTAAATATTGGGATCACACAAAATACAAGCAAATGGGTCCCAGGCAGAAATAAATGTAAGTCTGTGGTATATGGGTCATAGAGCGATGCCTGTCATTGTTACAAGGAAACTGTGACTTGTAAATGAAAAGCTATTATTTAAATATATAAGTTCTTAGCTAGGAAACTATATTGACATATATAATAGGGAAGCTATTAGAAGGGTTATTAAGAGTAATATCAGGAACACATTTAAAAAGAAAATATTGTAAATGGAAGCCAGAATGGTTTAATGTGAGATAGATCTTGTCAATCAACATTAATAGCTCTCTAGAAAGTGATGAGCACAAACTCAGATCTAGTTACTGTCATGGGGATGATATAGATTAATAGACTGTATTAGAATGTAAAATGTGTAAATTAAAGAATATTGGGGGAATGTGATATTTTTTTAGCGTAAAAAAACACCTTTGCGAACATTAGCGACCATGTTTGCATCCTTTATGACTGATTACACACCTCAACATCTTCCTTGCAATGATTGTGAACAAGTTTCTTTTGGGGAAGAAATCAGCAAGCACTCCGTACGCCACTCATTGCATAAAGATACAGTCATGCCTATGATACGAAACGCGTCAGGACTTTGATGTGTATAAACTACTGAAATAAAGTCATCTTTTTATGCAAAGAGTGACATATGGAGTGCTTTCCGATTTCTTCCTCAATTGCACTTCACCTCCTGCTACAGGTTCAGGTCAATGCACTCGGGACACTGAACAAATTTGGTTTTAGTGTCAGTATCACTTCATCAAAAATCAAAAAGTATCACTATATCAAAAATAATTCTGCTGATTAACCAATTATTTCAGTACTGAACATGTAAAAAAAAACTCCTTTGAACTGGAGGTCTTGACGTTGGCAGCATAATTTCTACTAACCCTGCAGTGTGTATAACTATCTTTTATTTGCCACTGCATGTGTGCAAATCATACCCCACTCAAAAGATCTACAGGAACAGGTATTTGTAAATAATAGGGATACATGAATTGTTTCTCCTGGACTAGGTCTGCAGCAAATGTCTCCATGCATTTTGCTTCACTAGAAAATAACATGCACCCATCAGAAGCGGGCCAGGCAAGCCGGGAGCCCAAATCAGCCGAGCTGCCAGCTCGCCGCCTCCCTTCCCCCGTCACACGTGCATGCGCAGTAACGGCGCTGGTGCGCATGCGCAGTAATGACGCTCGCGCATGCGCAGTATCGTTTGGGGCACATTGCATACGCTAAGTTCCAGGTGAGTCCGGTCTAGGGGTAGGCAGAAGAGGTAGCTGCCCATCGCCCCCTAATCGTTGCGCCCTAGGCAGCTGCCTCTTCTGTCTACCCAAAGTTCCGGCCCTGGCACCCATTGACTTCAATGCATTTGGCACAAGAAAAAAACTTGAGAAAAAATGCCCATTAACTCCAATGCATCTGTTGAAAGTTTTGCTCATCACTAGTAAATAATCATGCTAAATATTCAAAACAGACTGAGTATTGTGTTTAAAACTATTTAGAGGATTTGCATTTCTGTTATTACTAGCTCTTGAAACATACAGACAAAGAGCACATGATTCTGCTTTGTGTTATAGTTGTGGGGTGGTGTCTTTGATCCGGGGGGCATTTCTAAAATATCGGCCAATGGGACATTGAAAAAAACTCGGTGGGCCCCATCACTGACCCAGGCCTGCTCCCCCCCCCGCCAAAAACAGGGGACAAGTTGTTCCCTCCACCCCAATCGTTGATGCAAACGTGGTGTGGGTCATGGTGGTGGCGTTTAAAGGAGATAGTGGCTGAGGGTAGGCGGCAGCATGGTGGGCCCTGGACACCCCCAGTCCTACGCCGGTTGTTCAGCTGAAAGCAAATAGAATTAATTAATGGAAATTTATGACAACATTTTTTCTGTAGTAATAAAAACATTCTTATTGAATACATTTGTATATATAAACAAACATGTTTCATTCTGACTACAGAATCCCTTAAAAACAACAATAATGATATAATTGTACTACCTTGTCACAACAGTAGACACAGGCACAAACACACACACACACATATATATATACATATAGAAATATGTCCACTATTTTATTTGAATACAATCACCTTAAGGACTTTTTAAGTTTCCCTGTTTGCAAATGATTATAGATCATCTATCAGATGTAATAGGAATAAAGGAAAATGTTTACCAGCCCTAGCAAGACCATCATTGCAGTTACTTGACTGTTTTGTACTCTAGTTAATACCTTTTCTTTTTTTTTTTAAACTATTTTTTCTCCTTAAATCTATTCTGTGGAGCTCATTTGACAAACCTATTATACATTAAATAAATGCGGCACTCTGTGATTTGTCAATTGTCAACATGCTAGTGCTATTTATATGAAGGCAGATTGACGAAGGGTGGCTGAAGGTGTTTACCTTGCAGAGTTAAAGAAAAGGAATCCCTTTTTTCTTTCGAACTTCTTTTTTTTTGTACTAGTTCAGAGGAGTAGAAAGTAGATATACAATTATCTATGACTTGCTGATGCAAAGGAACAGAGCATTTAGTTTCTTGTCACTGTCTCTGAAATTCCTAAAGGTACAATTAGCATTTCATTTGACATAATGTTGAAAGGTTCATAGATTGATCTTCCCTAAAATGCAGCTAGAATTTTTTGAAATGCAAATTTTGACATTTATTAACTTTTATTCCAGATCTGTTTATAGACTGTAAAACTGTGCATATATTTAACTCAAGAAATCTAAAAGGACAATGTTTAGGTGGATATTCTGTGTTATAATAAAACTCTCTTTTATTGTTTCAACAATGAATTTTTTACTGTCTGAGATTTATGATATCAGCACAGAAGTTTTTACTGCATGATTCACAACGTTTTTATAGATGTGTTTTCCAGCAAAACAAGGAGAAAAAAAACTGTACTTCTCTGCTTTTTAATATCTAAGGAGAGCATTCCCCGCTGAATTAGTACAACCAGTACAACTTCAAAGCTACATTTGTGAAATCAGTTAGCAATTCTAATTGTACAGGAAGCTATGTTCACTTAGCTAAGTAAATGAGACAGGAAACATTACTTCCTTTCTGCATCAAAAACTTATTTTTTTCCTAATGTTTAGCATACAGAGAATACTGTAAATTATATGAGCAGTGACTGAAATTTCACATAAATAAGTTTGTTGACATTTATAATCTAGTGACAAGGTTAGCATTAAAAAAAACTAGCAGATTAGCTGTACACTACTATTGCATGTCTAAATACACATGCACATATAATCCAGAAAAAAAGTACTGTATGAAAAATTGGTTAAGGAAATTTGTTTATAAAATTGTTAAGGAATGTTTGTCAGGGTAAGAGACCATGTTCAGGAACACACAAAATAAAATATAATAAAATGTGTTTAGACTCCACTACCACAACTCAATGTTTGGTACCACACAATTTTGTTTCTTTGGTTTTTTTTGAAGGTTGCAGCCACACCTGCAACATTACTGTTACCTCCAGAACTGACATGCCTCTGTGTAAACTCTAAATGCTAAGCTATTTCTCTTGGGGTATGAGAACATGGTGTTTTACTCACATCCCTGAAATTAGATGCATTTTGTTTACAAGTGATGTCATGATCATTTCTTTTTGGTGCCAAATTCACTAAGCTATATTATGGAGGGGATTTCCCTTAGATTTTATCTTGATAAAGGTATCCAAGGTGATTGAAACTTATGTTTTAACTTAAATATATATAGGACTTTTGGACAAATTGTATGACATAGGCACCTAGGGGCACATTTACCTAGGGTCGAATATCGAGAGTTAATTAACCCTCGATATTCGACCGTCAAAGTAAAATACTTCAACTTTGAATATCAAAGTCGAAGGATTTTGCGGTATTCCTAGGAATAGTCATTCGATCGAATGATTAAATCCTTAGAATCGAACAATTCGAAGGATTTTAATCCATTGATCGAAGGATATTCCTTCGATCAGGAAATTGTTAGGAAGCCTATGGGGACCTTCCCCACAGGCTAACATTGGCCTCGGTAGGTTTTAGGTGGCGAACTAGGGAGTCGAAGACATTTTTAAAGAGACAGTACTTCGACTATCGAATGGTCGAATAGTCGAACGTTATTTAGTTAAGGTCATAGTCGAAGGTCGAAGTAGCCCATTCGATGGTCGAAGTAGCCATATTCGACCATTCGAAATTCGAACTATTTTTCCTCTATTCCTTCACTTGAATTAAGCAAATGGGCCCCCTAGTGTAGTGTGACCATTTTGTAAAAAAAAGAACCTGATTCTTTGAGGTATGCACTCCAGACCATTCAGAGAAGGCTCAGTTAGGTGAATGGGGTGGCATTTGACTTCATTCTTGAATTTGTTGGCAATGTTAATGAATACTTTATTAAAGGAACAGTTCAGTATAAAAATAAAAACTAGGTAAATAGATAGACTGTGCAAAATAAAATGTTTATAATATAGTTAGTTAGGCAAAAATGTGTTCTATAACCCACAAATCTTTGGGAAATGATTCCGCTGAATACCGAACTAAATCCAAACCCTTGTTGGCATCCGAAATGTATGGGACACAGCCGGGAAAAAGCTGGCACAAAGCCTGGTAGAGCATGCACACAAACTGATGTGCAAAGTGCAATTTTTAGGGGCAGATTCACTAAGGGTCGAATTTCGAAGTTAAAAATACTTCGAAATTCGACCCTCGAATTGAAATCCTTCGACTTCGAATATCGAAATCGAAGGATTTAGCACTAATCCTGCGATCGATCGATCGAAGGATTTTTCGTTCGATCGAACGATTAAATCGTTCGAATCGAACGATTCGAACGATTTTAATTCAACGATCGAAGGAAAATCCTTCGATCAAAAAAAGATTAGCAAACCTATGGGGACCTTCCCCATAGGCTAACATTGACTTCGGTAGGTTTTACCTGCCGAAGTAGGGGGTCGAAGTTTTTTTTAAAGGGCAAGTACTTCGACTATCGAATGGTCGAATAGTCGAACGATTTTTCGTTCGATTCGTTCGATTTCGTTCGAATTCGAACGAATTTAACCAATTCGATGGTCGAAGTACCAAAAAAATACTTCGAAATTCGAAGTATTTTTCATTCGAATCCTTCACTCGAGCTTAGTGAATCAGCCCCTTAGTGTTATATAGAGTTTGGATTTGGTTGGGCCAGGTTTTAAGATTCTTGGAATCCTGCTAAAAAGGGATTCGAAGCATCCTTACTTAGTAGTTTAGCTTCTGTGATACCTACATTACATAATGAGCCTTTGTACAATGGCCTTAAAGGAGACCCGTCACCCAAAAAAATTATTCAAAATCCTATTTTATCACATTAGTCAAGCAAAATGAACTTTAATTACACTATATAAATTATTTGAATCTTGCTTCCTTCAGTCTGGGAATTCATAATTATAGCAAGCAGGCAGCAGCCATTTTGTGTACACTGTTATTAAGACAAGTCTTGTATCATCTCAGAATCTTGTTTGTGCACCAGAATGGGGGACCTGATGTCCATCCCCATGCCCTGGTTACACAATTAAATGGTAAAGAGAATGTGGGGAGAGCAGTGACATCTAGGAGGTGCTGAATGGAAAGTGAAAGTAATTGTCTGCCCTGCCTCTATGCTACTGGCATAGAGGAGGGGCAGACAATATTTGATTGACAGCTGAGATTATTAAATGAGCTTACAACAGCTATGAATGCTTTAATAAAAAATATATATTGGATTTCATGTTTAGTTTGAAAAGGACTTTTATTATACAGATGTTTGTGTCTGGGTGACAGGTCCACTTTAAATATGCTTAAGTGTTTCTGAAAAGCAGCCCTGCCATAAATTTCAGTTTTTGAGGAGAAAGGTTCTGGTCATTTTAATGCAAAACACAGTAATTCTTTAGAACCAACTGGAAAATGAACATAGCGATTACGTTTTAAATCATTTGAATGACATGATGGTGGAATGTAATTATTTTGCATACGATGGGGAACAAAACTTTTTTCTTTCAATAGCTATCTTCTTTTAAGATCCAAGTTCTTTTCCGCTCTCATAGCAATCACAAAGTGCATGCTGATTAAAGTAATTAAAATTGGTTTTGTTCTTAAAAGGAAATGCTTTGAGATATTGCCCTTTGTTTACTGATATCTATATAATAAACATAGGCAAAGCTCAACAGAATCCTTCAACAGACGGCAGAATAACGTGTTTTTAGACAAGCTGGATATTGTTGCCTTTTGTGTTTCTCATGTCTGTCATTGATACTGTGTATGTTTCCCCCTTTTGTACAACTCTAAAATTGTTGACATTACTGGACAAATAAAAATACAAAACAAATAAATATATTTTAAAGGGGTACTATACCGAACAACAGAGAATTGCAAACAAAACAAGTAACTGATCAAACAATTATTCTGCTACTATCTGTAATAACTGTTTTATTGAAGTCTAGCAATACATTTCCTATATTATATACAGTATACAATAATATACTGTCTACAGCTGAAGCAATATAGCAGCTCCTGAGTGAAATCAAAAATAGAAATGTACAAAAAAATTATCATTTCTATTCAGAAACAAATTATTATTTTTCAGTTAACATGAGGAACTGTGGTTATATTGTTATTTTCACACTGATGAATGATGTGATGTCAGACAGTGAAATAAGGGAATAAGGGAAGATGACCATGTTGATTTTTAGGCAACATTGCAGAAATTGTTGTTAGTCTATGACATGAGCTAAAAGTGAGGGCAGGTTTGGAGAGGAGAGGCAGATTTGAGAGGATTATCAGCATATACATTATACTGAAATGCAAATGAGCTGATCAACTGACCCAGACCAGTGGTGTATATTAAAGATAAGAGAGGGTTTTTCTCTGCGAATCAAGAAAACAGCAACTCAAGTTTTGATAAATCTGCCCCTTGATGTACCCCAACTGAACTGGCATGGTGAAAAGGTAGATTTGCAGTCGAAGAAGAGAAAAAGGGGGGAGCACTCACAAACCCGTTGATGTGTGTCCACTGTGCTGCACGTGAAGAATGCTCCCGATGCGTATAACCTCCAACGAAATCTTTCGTGGATAACCCACTTCCTCAAAAAGCTAAATTGTATCAACTTAGCTTCAATTTAGCTTTTTGAGGAAGTGGGTTATCCACGAAACGCGTCAAAGCTGTCGAGCTCACTACTCTGTTCTCATATTTTAATGCATTTCTAATAAATGGATGTTTTTAATTCGCTGGTGCTCCGTGTTTGCTAAAGATTTCGTTGAAAAGGATCAAACAGAAAGATAGGAAGAGATCAAATACAGTATAGCACAATTGTGCTCTATGCACTTTTTGCCGCCCCTGGTTGTTTGCAAGTTTAGTAAGGGCTGTTTCTGTGGAGTGGTAAGGGTGGAAGTCAGATTGTAGTGGGTCTACTAGAGAGTTAGATATTAGATAATGTTAGAGTTCACTGTTTATCTTTTTTTACTGTTGACTTTCCAACACAATAATCCTACTCTCCTGTATATTAGATATCTATAAAGAGCCTAATATAAAAATTAGGGATATTAGAAGACACCAAGGGGGGTATTTATTAAAACTCAAATTTTTCTCATGGGACTAGTAAAATGGATTAGAATATCCATTTTACTGGTATATATATACACAGTAAAAATAACCACAAAGAGACCAACGTTTTGTGGAAAACTATGGCTGCAGCTTGTTTATAATCAATATAAACTGAAATTAAACATATTAATAACAGTAATGTGAACCTAGCCAGCCTGAATAACAAATCCATTGTCTGCCTTATTTTTTATCTCTTGGCCTTAATAACTGGCCAGGAGCATCCTTATATCAAATCATTTTCAGTAACTTGCGACAATAATAATATATATTTTTTATATACATTTAACTAGATCAATTTATTTCATTTACATTTTATAACTCTGTTACCTGGATTGGTGGGAGCATCTCAAAACTGGTCCCTACAGATGAGCCCCTTGCCCTGCTTTGCTTGCAATTGATACCCTGCTAAAGCCGCACATGTGCCCTGTTAACCAACCCCGTTGTAACTTTACTTACCTGTGAAACCACTTAGCTACTGACTAATTTTGGTTTCCTGGCCCTGTCCTAACCAGCTGCATTAAATGGGTTTTAACCCTTTTACAGCCAGCTCACCAGCTGCACTCCTATGTTAATTACTGGCCCAATTAGGACATCCATGTGCATTATTTTAAAACTAAAAATTCAACCTAACTCCTAACCACGATTTGGCTAAAAAATATTATTGCAAATTGTACGTGCAGGAAAAGTCTCAACAAAATCACATGACCATTCGAATCGTTTTTCGAATTATTGCCCGAAAACCACATATTTTACTGATTTCCGAATGAAAACCAGTGCAAGACAGCCCAAAACCCTTGAAAATCAACCTTCCTATTGTAAAAGAGACATCTGCCATTGGTTTTTACATGATTTTGAAAGGTTTTATCTGGAGTATTTTTGGATTTGGATTTTTAGCAGCTTTGGTGCACAATAAATCTATAATATATGAGGGTTTTTTTCCATCAGATTTTTCCCCTTACAAACTTGACCATAAAAATTCTAGGCTTAATAAATAGGCCCCCAAAGTGTCCCATGACCACATAAAGACACAAGGCTGCAGACCTAGTTTCTTTATACAGGTCACAGAAATCCAAGGCGACTTATGTTGTTTAGATATGTGCAAAAAAAAAATTATGCAAAATCATTTAGAGATCAATGTTTATTAGTGTCCAAATGTAGATGTGTGTTTATGTACATACAGTGATAAAAAAATACACTAGTCATCTTTAATTATTATATATGAACTGCATGTTGTCAGCTATAAAATCATTTTTATTCTGCAAAGGTGATTTTCTGATTAATGCAATTTCTATCAATTATTTACAACAACCCATTGAGCCAGATATATTTAAACCATCTGAGCCATGCATGATAGGAATCTGTATAATAGCGTTGTTAACTAAAATGTTTCTTGCTGTGAAAAAAAAATGTTTATTTGTGGAAATTACTTAAAGAGCCCAAGAAGCATATACCATCACACATTGCTCATGGGGATAAATTTAATTTATTTATGTTCTATTGTACTTATGTGTTGGAAAATGCTTAACATCAAGAATGGTTTTATCATGCTGACATAAGAAATGTATCAATATAAAACAAAATCCCTATAGGTATAATTGACAAACATTCTCTTGAACAATGTCTCAGAGGAGGGGAGTGCAAATACGTTTAGCATTTTTATATCCTATATTTAATTTAAAGTCATAAAGGCTGCTAGCAGGTTACTTTGCTAGATAGGACATTTTGTAGTCAGCAGTAAGGGAACTAGACTTATGAAGATTTTTGCTGGGTAAAATAAGTATTATTCAGCAAATTTTAATAAACACGAAATTTTCCAATGCAATCTAAAAAGGAAGAATGAATCCTAGAATTTTTAAGGGACACTCCATCATGGTATTCGTTGCTCTTAAGAACTTGTGTAAAAAAAAATCAAAAGTTGTCACCTATCACTTCCCATTGTAATCAATGTGCATTATGACACCTATCGCACTGATATTGTCATTTAATTGGACTATATTGACAGTAATGAAAAGTGATCAACTTTTCATGTCATTTCACGAAAAAACCATGATGACAACAAAAAAGGCCAACTATGTCATTAATCTAATAATTTATTCACTATATCTTGATTTAATTCTTCAATACAGCATAATAGCATTACAATGGATATTCAGTGGCATGAAATAAACACCATGGGACTTGCTCCAGAAGATTTCTCATTAAAGGGATAATTCTGTCACTGGAAAACCTGTTTTTTCTACAAAATGCATCAGCAGAATCCTGCATTGAAATCTGTTTTTCAAAGTATTTTTTATAATTAATTTTGAAATTTGATGTGGGGCTAAATATGTTGTTAGTTTCCCAGGTGCCCTCAGCCATGTGGCTTGATCTGTTTAACAGTCACTCTTTATTGCTGCCCTGCAAATTGGAGTGATATCACCCCTCCCTCCAGCAGCCTATTAACAGAACAACGGGAAGGTAACAAGATTAAAACTCCCTGACACCTGCATTGTTTAAAATATTCCCAGCTAGTCATAGATATGAGAATGGCACTCAATAGTAAAAGATCCAGGTCCGGCTCACAAAAGTCATCACTCCTCCAGTTACATTAAGTAGCTTCAGCAGTTGCGCAGAGATGGCTTTTTCTGAAAGCACAAAATCATGCTTAATGACCTGAGATGACTGCCTACACACCAAAATTACAAAAAAAAAAAATACATTTATTTTTTCAAGAACAATTGTTTAAATGGTATAATTAATTACTTGCAATGTTCTCAGTATAATTAAGTAATAAAAACGACACCATAAAACACGACAGAATAAAGGGGTATTTATTAAAACTTGAATTTTTCTCATTATTATAAAAATTCAACCTAACTTCCAACCACTATTTGGCTTACTTTACTAAAAAAAATCGGAACAAAAATTTTACATGCAGGAAAAGTCGCAATAAAATCGTGCAACATTTCTAATTTTTGCCTGAAAACCACAAACAAAAACCAGCGTCAAAATGCCTTAAACCCATAAAGATTATGAAGGCACAAAACATCTTCCATGTACAAAAGGTATATCTTTCATTGACTTCTACATGACATCGACAGGGTTTAGCTTGAGTATTTTTGGATTCAGATTTTTAGCAGCTTTGGAGCATGATAAAGCTCTAAAAATCCAAGTTTTGTTTTCCTCAAAAAATTTGGATATTACCCCTTAAAAATTTTGACCAGAAAAATGTGAGGCTTTATAAATAGGCCCCTGTATGTTAATTAGAAATTCAGAAAGTGGCAGTAAAAACCCACTGTTTTTTGCAGTATAATCTATATCAGACATAAACAGAGAAACAGTGCACTTACATATATAAATAAATTAAAGGACAAGCAGATATTTTGTGCAAAAATATGCAAAGAAAATGCCCAACCCAAGTGCAATCTCTTGATGATGCTCTTGAGTATTGTCCTGTGTTTCTTTTGGCTCAAATATGGCTTTAAATTTGTGTCTTGCCCCCAGTCTTTGCTGCTTGACCCAACCATTGCCTGTTCTTGACTTTGTTTTGTCTCACCCTAGCCTGTCCCATACTATTACTGGTTTTATCTCAGAAGTGAGTAGGTTCGCTCTTGGTATGGCTTATATATTATTTGTAAGTTCATATTGCTTCACCTTTTTATAAAAGTGTCCTAAAAATCAGATATAACGAACCTAAAACGGAGAAATGTCCCTCTGGCAAATTGTGATGAGATTTATTTGAACTTTTCAAAATGATGCCCCATAAATTCCAAACTAGTTATGAAATGACACTATGGAGAAAAACATCTCATGTTTTCACCAAGATGCAATCCATAGAGAAATTAAGCCTTTGTATTAGCATTTACATTTTGGTGGTTTTAGATTTTGTGAATTCAAGGACAATTAGCATAGGATTTACTTGCATATGTTTGGGGAGCTGATTGGCTAATTGTTGAATTTGGTTTTGGTTTTCAGGTAATCAATAAAAGCAGCCAATGCATAAGTGTCAGCAGCGGGTTGTGGAATAATATTTAGCTCAATGTTTATATTAACTACTTTGCATCTTAGAAGGTACAGGGTGTATATTAGTTACTAAATAAACTGATGTATTATTTATAAAGCTAATAAACTGGTTCTTGAGTTAATGTTGCACTTATTTTCATTCTTAATATGTCCATTTTATAAAGTCCTGACTCAACATATACAATATCTTAGTATAGAGTATCTGTTTTTATATGTTTATATAAAACATCATATATGATGTCTCTTTGGATTTTGTAAGGGCATTAATTCATGGTTTATGAGGTGTTTGTGATGTTCTTTAAGGGACCTTATAGGGCTTGAGAGGAATAATAGCTAGGTATTGCTATTTCAACAAAGTTCTTTTATGCTGAAATAAGAGAATGCTTGCATAAGTAAAACATAAATGGATAACATTACTAGGCTTAGATGGATGTGCAAGAGTTTGTCAATACATCTTCTAATGCGATGTAAGATAATTTAATATTCTCTGTGTAAAATTGTATTAGCCTATGCTTGGCATACGCAGACCTATGCTATCTTAACTCAAAGATTTAAGATCTTCATTCAGGCTATTTAGCAAACTAATGATGACTTGTCATACTCATCCTAAAACCATGTTAAGTTGTCAGATGGATTCTTTATAGAAGAAGGGATGGAGAACTTTAAATGAAGGATCAATTTGATAAAGAAGTTTCATAGAGAACTTAAATACTTACCGAAACTCAAACCAAGCACAATATCTGATTGTTTCACTTGTTTTCTGGCCCCAAGAACTAAGGAAAAAATATAAGAGTTTTGTGGAGACTGTAATGCCCTTTGCCCCTACCGTCCTTAAAGAACAACTACAAGGTGATTGGGTCTCGTGAATTTCTTCATTGACTCTTGAAATTTCATTGTGTGGATAAAAGGCACTTAGGGATGGACCATATCCTGGATTTGATTCAAGGTTAATTTGACACCATGTGCGTGTTTTGTCAGATTTCGTTGAATCTGAGTGCTTGGCCAGATCAAATCAGAATCCTAGAATTTACATGATTTCAAGGGGGTTGTTTACTAATAGGAAGGCTATATGATAAGGGCAACAAATGAGAGCAATGTACCATCTTTGCACTTTGTACACTGCTTTGCTCTCTCCCTAAATTGCTGCAGGTATCTTCATTTTATTTTCGAGTGCAAACACTTGCAACTGCCAGTATGTATGCACTGCTGACTTTATTTTACATTGTGGTATTGATGAGGGGCAGGAGAGGGGAGGCACATAGGTATATTCCTCCTACCAAACCCTTCTTGTCCCCTATGTCAGTTCCTAAGGACAGGGCTAGCCTTTGCACAGCAACAATATGCTCCTGCTAGAGTTAATATCAGGTGTGAGGCACAGCAAGACTTGATGAAGTGCTCTTGCACCCCTTTAGCATTCTTGCATTTCTCTCCTGGGCCTATGTAAATTAACCCCTTTTTTGTTACATCCATCTGTGTAAAAATCAAAGCACCCTATGAGGAAATATCCATTGCAATGGTTGAAATAGACAAGCACAGACAAACATATACGGTAACACAAACACATACTGTACACACACATATTAAAGTATAAACAATGGACTGCTTATTGAATGATTTGTTTATAGGCCAAAATGGAGTCATTTATCATTTTTTGTGTTTTAATGTATTGTTATTTAACAAAGAAAATATAATACATCAACTGAACTTAGTAAAGGAGAACTAAAAAAAATCTGGAAGATGGCACCCATGAGCTCCACTGCGCTTACTCTGCATCGATACATGAGCAATGTATGTGGGACACTTTCAAGTGTAATAAACTATGCGGAGGAGAAGCAGGTAGGGGGATTATCTAGGGTAGGGCTTTTGTTATTGGGGGTTTAGTTCTCCTTTAATGTCACAGTCTAGTGAGTGTCTCTAACTATTGCCATAATAGTCTTATCTGTCCATTTATTCTGTATGATTTCATATAATTTAGCTCCAAAGGGCCCTACTTTCTTGTTTTAACATTTTCTTATTGCTCTGTAACCCTGAATGTGCCCTCCTTTAACTGCCTTTAAAAAAATACATGATATTTACAGAACCAAACACCTCTTTTTCTGAAATGTATTTTACATTTGCCTTTCAAAAACCTTAACCGGTAAGTTATAACAAATGTTATCGTTAGAGACATACTACTATCCCAATATTTCCTTTTATGAAATATTTATATTTTATTATCCACTTCTAGTCAAAAATGAGCACTATTCTTTTACTATTTTAATCTAATTTTTATAAGATTTACCGTAAATGCATTAAAATGGAGGTGGACTTGTTTCCTATCTATGCTAAGCCCAAACAATTACTCTGCTAAGGTATCTTTTTAAGGGCCTTTGGCCTCATAACTTCTAATACGGCATTCAAACAAATTGCTGAATTGTTGCCTTTGGCAACTGCACTAGTGCTGTCATAATTCAGCCTTTACTTTTTGACCTCAAGGATTATGAATGGTTCAGAATAGGCAGCCCTTAGTTTATGGGGCTCTGATGACACTCAGACACTTAGGGGCCCATTTTCTTAGCTCGAGTGAAGAAATATAGGAAAAAAAACTTTGAATTTCGAATGTTTTTTTTTGGCTACTTCGACCATCGAATGGGCTACTTCAACCTTCGACTACGACTTTGAACTCTAACATCAAGCAGGCTGTTAACCTCTTCAAATAGATCAAGGGACCTCTGCCATTAACTTCTACAGAACTTTGACAGGTTTTAGATGGTGTAGATTCAAGCTATTTCCAGGGTTGGGGTATAATACATTTCTAATATTAAATTTTTTTTAAAGAATCTTTAAGAAACAGTTTTTTCAAGCTGAAAATATGAGTTTGGACCAAAAATCCGACTCGAATATTCACATTTTTGTTTAAAAAACTATTTGAACCTTAATAAATCTGCCCCTGATTGTAAGAAGCCCAACTTTTGCCCTAATCAAGCCCTTAAAATACTGTCATTTAATATAAAATATTATTTTTGTAATTAAAATGACAGCAACTGACAAATTCATATTATATACAAGCATATTGACTAGAATTTATGAGTATGATTCAGTGACTAACTTAAGGAATAAAGTCATATTTTGCAGTTGAAATTACATCCATCCTCTTAAGGAGTTCTCCTGTATCTTTTACAAAAGGGAAAAAGGAGGAACAAACGATTTCAGGATAGTATCAACATCTGTATTGATTTGATTTTTTTTGTCCTGCCATTAATCTCAGAGACAACTTGATGGCCTTGATAATATGTTTAAGATCTATAAGTTTTGTAGGAATTGTGAGCATTGGGTTATACAAGTAGTAATTTCTGTTTCTAATTCATTTTCGATATTCGTCATCCTTGATTTAATGTATTCATCTGCCAAATCCTGAATATAATATGTTGGATCCAGTCCCCAACATTACACATGATCTTCATCATATTATTTTGTTTGTTGAGTACGTCAATATTTCATCCTTTGTCAGCATTAAAGGAAAACCAAGATTCTTTGGTTGTCTTTTTTGAAAGTACAGAACTCTAAAAACATTTTAACAGAATCAACATTGTTGTCGCATGGCCATATCTTGTTACACATTAATGGAACTCAATAACCAATATGTAATATTTGTATTGTTACATATATAATATTTCATTTTAAAGGGACAAGTGTTGGAAAAAGAGAGGAACAATTTTGAAAGTGTGTCTATTTTGCTGAATAGTGCAGTGCATTACCTTATGTCTACCTCCTTTTCCCAAAGAACTGCAATAGAGATCTACTTTTATGACCAATATTTTGCCTATATTTATAAAGAACATTCTTTCACTCTTTAGCAAAGGTCATGGGTCTTACCTGAAACACTCTCCAGACTATTCTCTCCAGTAATTATTAGCCGGCGGGATGGCATACAAATAGCTTCAGATTTCCGAAGTCACCCAAAATTGCTTCATGAGGAAATGCTGGCAATTAGTATTCTTGCTGGTGGGAAGGCATTTCGGGGAGATTAGCGGCACGCAGTAGAGAAGACTTGAGCGACTAATCTCCCCGTCTGCCACCACCCTGAAGGTAAAACTTGGGTTACTGTTTATTGACAATGGAGACATATAACTGGTGACGTATTCCATAGCAACCAATCTGTAATTAGATTAAACAACTACAAGTTATAGTATAAACATAAGTAAAAAATTAAAATGTGTGTATATATATATATATATATATATATATATATATATATATATATATATATATATATATTGTATATACACACAACTGCTTCATCACATTGGTGTTGACATAAACGAATAAAGTTGGTGAAATTTAAAGCATGAAGCACCTTCAGAAACATAGACAATAGCATGCAATTCTTTGATTGGAATACTTTAATAGACCAACAATAGTCCATTGGATTTCCACATGGTCTGATTATAGGCTTGCTGGTTAAACATGGCACTTATCATTGCGACTATTTTTTTCACAACATTAGGCAGTCATTGTTTGGGCAATGATGAGCATATTATTACATGGTACAAATCTTTAAATAATATATAAATAACATATTCCGATTAAAAAGTATGCTGTGCAAAGCTGGCTTCAAACTCAAACAGGTCACTATTCCACAATGCATTTTCCATTTCTGCCTCACTCAAATTTTCTTTTTTGTTTCACATTTTAGGTAATGACAGAAAAGTCTTGGTGAAGTTTTTCATGAGAATCTGGCAAATGAAACTTTCCCTAGTGACTCGACTTCCTTCCTGCCTGCCACAAAGCCAAGTCGAGTTTCCTACCATATATTAAATACATATATATCTATATAATAGAATAGCAGAATAATGTTCTTATAAGCCAAAGGAACTGCAGTACTGTTTGTAGAATACCGTTTCTGTAAGTTATATATGTATGTATTGAAACTGCCTGACACAGCAAGTAGAGTGAGTTATCACCCCAAAAACACATGTATCTGCTCTGAACAGCACAGTGTCGCCCTTAGTGCAGCTACACAGAGCAGCGACCGGTCCAAGAAATGCAAAAGCATGCGTTTTCAAGCCGATCTGAGCTCCTCGTAGCTGCACTCAGGCCACAACTGTGTGTCAGTGCAGCTACACAAAGCATCAGATGACAGTGGATCTGCTTCTCTCTGCTTGCCTGCAAAATGCAGGCAGAGAGAAGCAGTTTCTAAGCTTAGTGTGCCCTGGCCCTAAAAGGACAAGGTTTTGGTGGTAATACTCATAGCAATAAAGAAAGACTTCAGGGCATTAATAAAAAAAGACCAGCTAATCAAAGCACAATTCAGAAGATGGAAGGAATTATGGGAAATAGTTAGTATGGTTTCCCTTGTCTGTTAAATATATAAAAAAAATTCTATTTAAGAAAAAAAAATTAGTACAGGATTATGCTTAAGTAGCAATTGTAAATGATGCTTTTATCCTGTTTGCCCATTACAATATTATTTTAATAGAATAACCACTGCTTTTAATATTTTATTGAATACCTATATTCACCTGGGCAGTAACCCATGACAACTAATCAGATGTTTGCTTTCACTGCTCTGCTTCAAAAGGCTAATCACTGAGGGTTCTTATGGGATAAAAGGTGTTTTGCTCAGTGTTTCTACATAAGCTCCATTCTGACTTGACTGCCACTGTGTTTTGTTCTTTTCATCAGTACACGGTGTATTTAAAGGGATACTGTCATGATAAAAATACTTTTTTCCAAAATCAGTTAACAGTGTTGCTCCAGCAGACTTCTGCACTGAAATCCGTTTCTCAAAAGAGCAAACAGATTTTTTTATATTTAATTCTGAAATTTGACATGGGGCTAGACATATTGTCAGTTCCCAGCTGCCCCCAGTCATGTGACGTGTGCTCTGATAAACTTCAGTCACTCTTTACTGCTGTACTGCAAATGGAGTGATATCACCCCCCTCCCTTCCGCCCCCCATCAGCCTAACAACAGAACAATGGGAAGGTAACCAGATAACAGGTCCTTAACACAAGATAACAGCTGCCTGGTTGATCTAAAAACAGCACTCAATAGTAAAATCCAGGTCCCACAGCGACACATTCAGTTACAGTTGAGTTGGAGAAACTACAGCCTGCCATCCTAAATTGTTGACTCTTTCTGAAAGCACATGGCCAGGCAAAATGACCCGAGATGGCTGCCTACGCAGCAATATTACAAATGAAAAAAATACACTTGCTGGTTTAGGAATAAAGTTTTATATCGTAGAGTGAATTATTTGCAGTGTAAACAGTGTAATTTAGAAATTAAAGCTATATCATAAAAATCATGACAGAATCCCTTTAATAAAGGGCTAAATTCAATTTTATGAGACGTCTATAGGGAAATTTAAAAAATGAATAAGATATGTTTTTTCATATTGAATTGAATCAGGCCCCAAATGTCTTATAATTATTGCAGTTTTTTTGCGCAAGGAAACTTTCGCCAATTAAAATTTAAATTGCAAAACAGCTGTTGGAAGTTTGCAAAATAGCATGCTCTATGACACATTCCAGGAAGTGCTGGACAAATGCCAAGGACCAAAAATTCATATGAGCCCATTTAGTTTTCTATTAGTGCATTCTTTTTTTATGAATATATCTTTTTCTGGCAAGGAACAGCTCAATGTTCAGAGGAGAAAAGGTCATCATGTCTGTCTCTGTCAGATCATCATTTAAATAGTGAAAGATACTAGAGATCCTCACTACCGTGAAAAACAAATGAAAATGATACTTCAAAATTACAATACATGGCCAGTGTTTTGGTATAATATTCTATCTGACAAACATTTCTGCTACTAAGTAAAATGTAAACATGCTTGGAAGCCGAATGTATCCCTTTTCAAGGATGTGGAATCGTTTTATATTATCAATGCCATTACAACAAAATATGAATATCATGTAAAGAGCTGAGCTTCAAGAACATAAAAACACATATTCACCAAATAGATTTAGGGCAGAGGCCGATGGAGAGATTTTATTTGGAAATACCTGAAATCATTTTGGGCTACTTCGTGATATGTTGGTTTTACTGCCAGCTATTTTAGTTATTTCCAATGGAAATGCATTTTTGGGAGATTTGTCATGCATAATTAATCACAGGTGACAAATCTGCCATTACCATTCTATAAATAATATATTGTTTAGCGTTTTTCAAACAGCTAGTATTAAGACTCACCAAATGTTTGAATCAAACATTACTAATAAGCAATAACCTTATTTAGTTAGCAACATATTCGTCCAAATACAGGTATAGGATCTGTCATCCGAAAATCCAGAAAGCTCCGAATTATGGAAAGGCCGTCTCCCATTGACTCCATTTTATCCAAATAATCCAATTTTTTTTTTTAAAAAAAAATGTTTCCCTTTTCTCTGTAATAATAAAAAAGTACCTTGTATATGATCCAAACTAAGATATAATTAATCCTTATTGGAAGCAAGACCAGCCCATTGGATTTATTTCATGTTTATATGATTTTCTAGTAGATTTAAGGAATGAAGATCCAAATTATGGAAACATCCATTATCTGGAAAACCCCAGTTCCCGAGCTTTCTGGATAAAAGGTCCCATACCCGTACTAGTGAATTTAATCTGCCAACGGCTCTTCTCTGGGCGTAACTGAAGTCTTGGTATATTGAAGAGAAGCCACAATGCATTACTGTTTAGATTTGTTTGCTGGAGCCCTTGGACAGGACCAAAATTCTATTCTGATTAATCACTCGTGGAACAACTCTGCATACATAAGGCAGACTTTATTCTACACTGCCATTTCTTAATCCCAATGGTTTAATCCCAATGAATGTGATTAAGCAGTCTGACCTATTTTGGCCTTACTGTCCAACTTCTTGTAAATATAATCTGCACTTTATGGCAAATATGAGGCTGCAGCAAATAGAGGCTGCAGCTCCGTCGCATTTTATTTCAGTCCCACATTTAGGTCAAAGGGTTAACAACTGAATCAAATCTATTTGGCTATCCCTATAAGTGGTGGAATCAGACAATTGAACAGGGAACCAATCAGCCAGATATTTATTTCTACCACCCCAGCCCTTTGAATTTGCTTTCAGAAAATAGAAGAATGGATCTATGTGAATGCATAAAAATGAATGAAGTCAGGAATGGCATAGCTTTTTATATACACTGCCGGTGCGTAATTTGCATTCAATTATATACATACTGTACATTCTTACATAAATGTTAGCAATTGACTTGATGTCACATGTACTAATACTAGAACTAGGAACCCTTCATTTAAAAATATGATAATTTTGGATAAAAGAAAACAATAGAACAGTAATACAGGATGACAGCAGACTGGATTAAAATGCCGAATACTGAAAAGGTCAAAGCAATGTAGTGCTAATTTTAATTCATGTAGTGTAGGAAACATTAGATGACTAATTTTCCATACTTTGCAATTAAAGAGTGCGGTTTTTTTCCCCTCTGTTATATGCATTTCTCAAGTAAGCTCGCACCGGAATTCACAGTTGCCTAAAGAATATCATTTCAGCATTATTTGCTAATTAAGTTAAGTAGATGTATACAATGAAGATGTCAGGTTTTCTGAATGAATGCTAAGCTTTGCACCTCTGACATGTGTAATAAAACTTTTCTTGTACATGAGTTGGATGATCTATGAAGCTCAAAATATTTTTGAAAAACCCAGAATGCTTTTTTTCATAAGATATCAATTTTGTTAATACCATATAATTAAAACATGTCAGTGCATAGCAAGTTGTAGTCTAAATTAATGACTACGTGAATTATTTTAATTAAATAACCAATTACAGAAAAATCATAAGCATGAGAGCTGACATTTAAATGAATGTCATTTAAATTGCTTCTGAACATTGTCTCATCTACAACACTAATGTGGAATGAACAATCATATCAACATACATTATCATTTCTTAAAATATGAAAAGGTGATAAGCTATCTCTAAAATAAAGGAAACTGCAACAAATGATTTTACAGCAACATATTTCTTTTTAATTAAACACATATAATAGAATATTCATTTGCACTGCTAGGGTATCTTACTTGCAAATATCAAAAAAGCTCATAAAGGCGTGATTATGGTGCAATTGATCTGCAGCAATGCAGCGCCAGTATCCTTGTCGCAGATCATTCCCTTGGTTTGAAAGTAGAGTTCTATACACTCTGCAAAGGAATGTCAGCAAACCACTGTATAGCAAATCCAGTGACTGCCAGGGGACCCTCGGACTATGGGGCCTACTGTATTGTAATCTCCTTCACCAGTGAAGGTTTACCATCAAAGTTCACCATCGACCGCAAACTAGCAAGTGGCAGATGGCTGACCAGGGTTAGAGAGGGGACCCTCTACAAAAAAAATCTTTTGGGATACCCAGAGAACACCCTCAGGGCACCAGTAAGTATGACAAAAGGGTTTATTATGAATAAAAATTCAGGATTGGGTAAAACAAGCTTAAAAACACAAATTAGTTATTTATCTCATTTTTTGCATTGGTTGATTTTCTTATGCATTCATTTTCTTTTATTCAAAAATAAAAACAATTTGTCACCTAAAACCTGATAAGTTGTGATTAACGAAAAAAGGGGAGGGAGCAAAAAATTGTGACAGAACATCTTTTACCTTGTTTTACTGAATCCATTCAAAATAATCAGCCCCTAAGCTTTGAAAGTCATACAGGGGTAAATTATGCTCCCTTCTGTCTTGCAACATAATTTTAAAGTACCCTTAAAGGACCAGTAACATCAAAAAATGAAATTGTTTTAAAGTAATAAAAATATAATGCAGTGTTGTCCTGCACTAGTAAAACTGGTGCGTTTGCTTAAGAAACACTACTATTGTTTACATAAATAAGCTGCTGTGTAGCAATGGGGGCAGCCATTCAAAGAAGAAACGGCTCAAGTTACACAGCAGATAGCAGATAAGCTCTGTAGAACATAATATTATCTGTTATCTACTATTCATCCTGTGCCATATAGCCTTTTATCAGTTTACGCCATTGCTACTCAGCAGCTTGTTTATATGAACTATAGTAGTCTTTCTGAAGCAAACAGATCAGTTTTACCAGTGCAGGGCAACACTACATGATATTTTCATTACTTTAAAAAACATTAATTTTTTGTCGTTACTTTTCCTTTAAGCCTAATGGCACGCGGCCATTTTCTCCGCTGGTGTAAATATGTTAGCAGAGAAATCCTGCTCTACTGCGTCTACGCTATGGGCCCGATTTTTTGACACCAAAAAATCTGAAAACGTGGGGGAAAAAACTGTTTCATAATGCCAATTAACAATTCCGAATCTGAAAATACTCCAGCTAAAACCTGTCAAAATCATTTAGAAGTCAATGCAGATATTCCTTTTACAACTAGAAGATCTTTTTTTGATTTGTGGTTTTAGAGGTTTTCAGGTGTTTCTGATGCTGGCTTTTGTGCGTCAATAAGAAAAAGTTGTAGTTATTATGTGACAATCCCTTGTGCCAGCCTGCGAGCCATTAGCTTAAGTTGAATTAACAGGATTGGCACCCTACAGGTCTTGTTTTCCAATATAGTGGCAATTGTGCAACAGGGAAATATTAATAAATATGAATATCACGCCACTTGGAACAGTCTGCCCAAAGAGTTTATTTCTCTACATAAAGCAAACAACTACCTCCTTTGTGTCACTTCCCAGACAAGACGAGACGCAGAGTCTATGACAACCCGACAGTGATCAGCAACTCAATTTACAAGGTCTACTACTTGTCATAAAATAGGAGTCATCTATTTTTCTGTCAAACTTTCAAGTCAGAAAGGTAATTTCAAAAGTTAATAAAAACCCTGTTGAACTATTTCTCGCATTCAGTAGTGTCAGAACGACTCTGTGTTTCTGAAAATCCCCATTGTCTTGTCTGATTGTCTGATTGTCTGATGTGGAGTATATCAAATCTAAAGAATATGATGGCTTTTTTATTTTCATTGTTGAGGAAACCAAAATGCACCTCTGATAAATTTTCCCTTTGATTACTCTGTCTTCAAAGGATTTAAACAGTAGTGAAAGCCTTTGAAATCTTCAGAGCAGGAGAGACATGTTTTTTGTTTTTTTGTTTTTTTGCTGCGCATTGAAGGAACAGATGTCATGGTCTTTCATAATAAGATGGGAAAGAATGACTGCTAATTCCACCACAAACAAAAAGATTTTATTCATAATAAATGAGAAGAGGAATGGGAAATCAGATTGTTTACTTCTGTAGAACTTTTAAATGAGATCAGTAGTTAGGAGAAATGCTTTTAACAAACAAACTAAAAAATACAATTGGAGAAATTGGAATCCGTGTCATGTCATTATTTTGACAAGCCAACATTTAAATAGTTATGGTTTACTTCTCAGTGAGAGCAGCTTTCCGTGCTCTTCCACTCATAAGTATACAACATATTTACAATTCGTTGAATATTTTCTTTACTGTGAGAGAATGCTGTATAGCAGATAAAAGAAGCAATTTCCACTTAATGTTTCTAGAAGGTACTGAAATATTTGGTTATCTAAAGGAAAAAAGCCTTTGGGACATTTTTACGTAAATTTGTTCATTCCCACAAGAAATACAAGTGATTGTTTCCTGAAAGAAGATAATTAGCTCTAGATACAAATCTCACCTTTTTTATGAACATTAGATCAAGCATATTGTTTGGTTATTCAAATAATCTAGCTTTGTGTATTAGATAATTAGAATTTAGTTAAAAGTTGTCTGAAAGAGCCTGCCTAATTACTTAAAAGCTAGATGTTGATATAAAAAAATACATTTTATTTCATAAATACTTTATAAGAACTCCAGGAAGAAATATCAGCGACCATAAGTGTTTCTATAAATTGCTATCATGCTAAAATTCTTTAGAAGAGCATTGTTTATCATAGAAACTCAACTATACAATTGCTGCAACTTGGGGAGGCCGATTTATCAATTTTTGAATTGTAAAAATTCGGTTACATTCACAAGAAAAAGGCAGACCTAAAAGAAAACACGTTGTTTAATTAATTTTTACAAATTTGACAATTTAAAAAAAAAGTTTTATTTTTTAAAATAATAGCTCGAATGTTGGAAATACCTCCGATTGACTTCTTTAGGATTTAAAAAAAAAAAAAAATGACGTTTGGAAGTTTGAGGCCATACTCTTTAACTGAAATCTCTCAAAAAGATGTGCCCCCTCCCACCCAGTACCCATCCTCAGGGGGTAAGGACAGGGGTGCCTTACAACCACCAGCACTAGGCTCTGCATCTCACTCCATATTAGTTGTCCAGTGTGCACTCAATCCCCGGATTGAAGTTCATTTGAATGAGCTTTTAAGGGGCAGGCTTTTGTCTGGGGTCTAGGTGAATGACTACTTATGTTTGACCTCAATCTGACATTTTTATGGACCTGTTCTCCAGAAGGGTTTAAAAGACAAAGTAAAACAATACTTAATATATATGGGGAGTGATCTTCAGTGCTGGTATTGAGTCAAGCAGAAGCAAATTTAACAAATTAAACAAAAACAAATTTATTGCAATACATTAGCACAAAATCAAATAACTCCCAGCATTATGGAAGGTCCTTTTTGGCTTTTTTGAAAAGGAACCTAGAACTACAGCTCCATTTGTCCCTTTCTCGGTCTGGCCCTGTCTATGTGATACAAACTTAAAACCCTGAACATGCTTTTGACCCTCAAGGCAATGCTTCCTTAAACTAAAGTCATTCACACATGCGACTTCCAACAAGGCCTTTTGGGCTGGCCATTTAGTGCTCTTGCACTTCCACCCACAAGTAGGGAGTAAAATAGCTCTCTTGCCTTCGAAAAAGCTGTGATGGCCTTAGGCAAGGTAAGGAATGTTTTTTTTGAAAATGTCACTACATTTTAAATACCACAAATTAACTGAAGGCTCATTTATAACTGTGATTTATTCATTGATGCACAATATCATACTGTATTTTTAAACCATTTTCTAAAATAAAGCTAAAAGAATTTTATCTTAATCATTGCAGTGGATTGACAGTGACATTTTTGCAATGTCCTTGCAATTATAGCATTGGGAATTCTCTACAGCAGCAGTTATGTGTACATACAATCACTGGTAACATTTAAATTCCCTTAATGTCTTGTGTTTGCCTTTCAAATGCAAATTATTTTGATTATATATGTACAAGTAATTAATTGTACCATTTTAAATTGTATTCTTGAGCAAAAAAAAAACATTTTTTAGTTGTATTATTGGTGTGTAGGCAGGACTGCCATCAGAAATCCAAGGGCCCCATACGAAAAAGATTCCTGGGCCGCCTGGGCTGCGCCCACCACAAGCCCCACCTACAGGCCTGTCCTCCCCACCCCACAGGTGCAGCCCCCACCACACTTTAAAAAAAACAAACATTGGTGGGTATGGTTCTCACATGTTAATAAAAAAATATTGGTGGTCAGGGCCACCCATTGAAAAAAACATTTGTGGTCAGGGCCCCTGGTGGGTAGGACCCCACATGGGGAAAAAAATTGGTGGCCAGGGCCCCCCCCACTTTATAAGAAAATCGGTGACCAGGGCCCCCCTTAAACGTCCATGTAAAAAAACTTGCCCCCCCCCAGAAGTTTACAAATTTTTTTGTGCCCAGGGCCCCACCACACAACAGGGACCACAAAGGGTTACGCCATGTTACCCTTACTTCATTAGTGTGGCCCACCTGCTTTCAGTGAGCTGCCAACTACAGAAGGGAGGAGGGGAGCACAGGTGGCTGCATCTTCTTCCAATGACTGCATTTTCTTCCCTTATTGGTCACAGAGTTGCAAGTCCTGGTAAAGCTGCATGGTGATTGGATGAGCTGGAGGAGAAGTTCAAACCTCAGCTATCCAATCCCTGAGCAACTCAACCGGGACTTAAGCTCAGTGACCAATAAGGGGATGTAATGGACAGAAGATTCCTCCCCTTGTGCTCCCGCCCTGCCTTCCCGAAGTCAGCAGCTCTCAGAAAGCAGGGGGGCCCGGCTAATCAAGAAAGTGCGGCGTTGCCGGGCCCCCTTACCCTCGGGCCCCCTACAACTCTCCCCCCTCTCCCCCCCTGATGGCTGCCCTGTGTGTAGGCAGCCATCGCTGGTTCTTTTGGCTTGGCCATCTGCTTTCAGAAAGAGCCAGTACTGCACAACAGAACTGCATACAGATAAGCTATAATTTCTCCTACTCGGTGTAACTTGAGGAGTGGTGATTTGGCTTAGTTGGACCTGGATTTTTACTATTGAGTGCTCATATCTACCACTAGGTGTGGCATGAGAGCATTTTTAGCAATGCAGGTGTCAGGAACTGCTATCTGGTTATTTTCCCATGTTATGTTGATTGGCTGCTGGGAGGGAAGAGGGAGGGGGTGATATCACTCCAATTTGCAGTGAAGCAGTAAAGAGTGATTGAAGTTTATCAGAGCATAAGTAACATGATTGAGGGCAATTGGGAAACTAACAACATGGCCAACCCCATGTCAAATTTCAAAATTAAGTATAAAAAAGTCTGTTTGCTTTAAAAAAAAATAACAGATGCAGGATTCTGCTGGAAGAGCACTATTAACTGATGAATAAATACCTTATATGTGTATGTATGTATATATATATATATATATATATATATATATATATATATATATATATATATATATATATATATATATATATATATATATATATATATATATATATGGAATCTGTTATCCAGCAACTTGTTATTGAGAAAGCTCCAAATTATGAGATGGCCGTCTTCCACAGACTCCATTTTATCCATATAATAACATTTTTAAAAATTATTTCCCTTTTCTCTGTAATAATAAAATAGTTTCTTGTAATTGATCTAATTGGCCTATTGGGTCTATTTAATGTTTACATGATTTTCGAACAAACTTATCTTATCTGGAAAACCCCAGGTCCAGAGTATTCTGGATAACAGGTTCCAGACCGAACTGGCCAGATATGGGATGACTTTGACGTAGTTGGCCAGCTTAAATATATTGCAATATATGGACAAACAATCCCTGTGTTGTTTAAAGGGTAAGGCATTTTTTAGTAGCAGTATGCACAAAATGTCGCTGTCTTAAATACATTGATAATGGGTTGAGTGCAGAGGACCTTTTGCAGTTGACTATATATATATATAATATAGTAAAGTATGCCCCAGCACTCTCTTCAGTGTGTCAGTAGGAATCTCGGTGCTTGCTCCTTAGGAGACGCCGTCTCGTCCCCTCGTATTATACACAATAGGAATGAATCAATGCAAAAAGTGTATTAAAATTCAGTACATCACAAAGCGATGTTTCGGACAAACTGTGTGCCCTTTATCAAGCCAAATGAATATATATATTGTAAATATATATGTAAATAAATAGAGAGAGAGAGAGACAGAGACAGAGACAGAGACAGAGACAGAGACAGAGATGAATGTATTTATTTTTAACAGACAATAAAAAGCACAATCCATTTAAAGCAAAACTAGAAAACACATTTTTTTCTGAAGGAAAGATAAGAAGGCAGGCTAGTCGTGTCTTTAGAGATGATTCTGCAGCTGATATAAAAATGGCTGTAAATTATTTGTTATACCATCTGGGCTTATATGGGGAACCTAACTCAAATAAACACATTGTGCACTGCTGTGCATAAATCACACCAATTTTAAAATTAGTTTGGTATTTGAAGGAGAGCCAACCTTGTTCCCTTAACAATAGAATAGATTGCCTAGTCAGCATGGCATGAGTCAAAGCCCTGGCAGTTAGCCTCCGGAATATGTTGAATTCTATGAAGAGTTTTCTCAGGAAGGCAATAAATCCAGGCATCCCCATCATAAAGCTCTAACCAAGTTGTTAGCAACATGACTTACAGTTCAACAGAAGGCTGTGTTGCCACTAGTTGAAATGTTGGCACGTCTCCATGAAATGTTTGAAGAACAAAGCACAACTTTCCGTGACATTGTGAAGCTTAGCACAATGTAAGACTTCATGTAAATATCTAGATGAGAATTCACAAACAATAACCTGCCTCAATAACATCAGCAAAGATGAATGCTTCCACATAATCACTTGTATACTGTATTAGGAGTATGTAAAATCAGAAGCAATTTTCCCACATTAGTTAATTACTTCACTTCTGGTTTCTCTCTTTTTTTCTGCTGAGCTAGTTTCAGCAATTTGCTGCTGTTGTTGCCGCTTAAATTATTCTTGCACTCCTGCACAAGTGCCTGAACCAATATTAACTAAGGCATGTGTAGGGACCCATAGGGTTAAATCCCCTACTAGTATTATTTCCTTATGTTTTCTAAAAGAAGTCCGGTTGCCTCTAACCTGGACACCTAAGTGGGATTGCACCCCCTATTGGCCCAGGAAGCTTATGACAACTTCCTGTGATGGTTTAATATAGTGACTGTTGGAGCTCAATGACCTTTCTCTGTGGACTTCCACTTCAAAGGCAGTTGATGCTGCTACAGATCCTAAGGCAGAAGGCTTCAAATGGCCTGAAGAGGAGAAAACCTCAGTAGAGGAAAGGTAACCAAAACCTTGGAAAAGTCCATGGACTCCATGAATAAAGATGATTTAGTGACGGAAAGGCTTCTTTTATAGCCAGGAGTGTAAGACAGTCAGAACTATGGAGTAAGAGCATGTCCCTCCCAAGGACAAGTAGAGGTGTTAGTGTTCCCCAGGAGAAAACTGCTAAAGTAGGGACTGCAGTGTGGTAAGGCTCAGGGTAGAGTATTGTCTCTTGGAGCACACTGGACAATTTGGTGTGCTAGGGCTGACACCTGTGGTGAGATTAACCATTAATGTGCTGCATGGTGTAATGCTGGATGAATTGCTCCATTCATTATTGTACCAAGGAACTGCCTTTTTTATACTTAATGAACCTTGAGGACAAAAATGCATAATGGTTTGGGCGCTGGCCCTTTAAGGGGGTTTTCACCTTCAAATTAACTTTACGTATGTTGTAGATATGTAGAGAGGGATATTCTGAGACAATCTGCATTTGGTTTAGATTTTTTACTATTTGTGTTTTTTGAGTTATTTAGCTTTTTATTCAGCAGCTCTCCAGTTTGCAGTTTCAGCCACCTGGTAGCTAGGGTCCAAATTATCCTAGCAACTATGCCTTAATTTTAAGAAGAGACTATAAATATGAATCGAAGAGGCACTGAACAGAAATATGAGTAATAAAAAGTAGCAAAGAGCATTTGTTTTTAAGATGGGGTCAGTTAACCCCATTTGAAAGCTGAACAGAGTTAGAAGAAGGCACCAATAATTCAAAAACTATTTTAAAAAAGAGGGCTGATTGAAAAGTATGAGCCATTCTATAAAATACTAAACGTTAACTTAAAGGTGTACCACCCCTTTAAATGGATACTGTCGTGTTTTTTTTCCAAAATGCATCAGTTAATAGTGCTGGTCCAGCAGACTTCTGCACTGAAACTTGTATTTTAAAAGAACAAACAGATATTTTTATATTTAATTTGGAAATTTGGCATGGGGTTAGATATATGGTCAGTTTCCTAGGTGCACTCGGGTCATGTGACTTGTGCTCTGATAAAATTCAGTCACTCTTTTCTGCTACACTGCAAGTTGGAGTGATATCACCCCTCCCTTTCCCTCCAGCAGCCTAACAACAGAACAATGGGAAGTTAACCAGATAGCAGCTATCTGACACCTCTGCTGAAGAATGTATTTGCATTGCTGCACCTAGGGGGCCATTTACTTTGCTCAAATGAAGGAATAGAATAAAAAAAACTTCGAATTTCTAATGTTTTTTTTGGCTACTTTGATCATCTAATTGGCTACTTCGACCTTCGACTATGACTTCGACTTTGAATCAAACGATTCGAACTAAAAATCGTTATAATATTCGACCATTCGATAGTCGAAGTACTGTCTCTTTTAAAAAAACTTCGACCCCCTACTTCTCCACCTACAGAGGTGCAATGTTAGCCAAGGGTGAAGGTTCCCATAGGCTTTCCAACAATTTTTTGGTCGAAGAAAAATCGTTCTATCAATGGATTAAAATCCTTCGAATCGAACGATTCGATGGATTTAATCGTTCGATCGAACGATTTGTGGTAAATCGATATTCGAAGGATTTACATTCGGCAGTCGAATATCGGGGGTTAATTAACCCTCGATATTCGACCCTATGTAAATCTGCCCCTTAGTGAGAATAGCACTATGGTTAAGGTCTTGGTTAAATACAATGGGAACTAGCTGTCTTAAAGCAGTTCCATCCTGAAGTGCTGGCTCCTTCTCAAAGCTCAGGATCAGGCACAATTAGGTTTGCTACCTTTTCTGGAAAAAAATACCGGCCTTCCTATATATTTTACTTTTTTCCCGATTAATAACATTGGGATTAGTCATCAGTTTTACCGGCCAGGCCTGTAAAATACTGGCCAGTTGGCAACCCTAGACACAATGCACTGAGATAACTGCCTCCTCACCAATATTACAGCTAAAAAAAATACATTTATTGGTTCAAGAATAAAATTTTAATAATTTTAAATATCTTGACAGAATCCCTTTAAGAATCTCTGCTGTACAAAATGTTTGCGCATCTGAGAGGTGTAGTTCAGCAACACTGCTCCCTTCCTCTACACACTACTGCAAGGGCACAGTCAACAGAGGGTTCAGTGTAACGGATGCTCTACACCTCTAGTTCTGGGAAGGAAAAAGGGTTAGACTTTTTGCACTATTTAAAGTGCTGTTTACACAGAAAGGACATTTTACTACATTTATATTTGATTTCTGCTTGTGTCTTGTTAATATTTGCTTGCATGACAGTTTACGCATATCATACTGAAATGGGTTCTCATATAAATGTTGATTTAACATTTCTTCGTTTTATATGAACAAAACCTTATTGCACTTTATTACTGTGCTTTCTCCATGCTGTGAACTCTGCTGAATATTTATGGTAGCTTTATTTGAGGTGATAGGAATTTGTCAAATAATCATAGACATTCTGAGCTATAAAAGAGCCATTGAATTAATATTTGCTATTCATTTACTCAATCATTTCCTATAGTACATAATACATCAGGTCGGCATACTTTTCAGTTGTTTTATTTATTTGCCTAATTCGATATTGTTCTCCAAATCACACAAATCTAAATTTCTTTGTCAGATAGATGCTTGTTCTTGAAACTTGCTGTTATATTAGTAAGTGTATTGAGTTTGGTGGGGTTTTTATGCACTTCTTTTTACCCATTTTCCATCTTACAATGGTTCAATGAGTTTTGGCATCCTAAGTGAAATATCTAGCTCACTGATCCCCAACCAGTGGCTTGCAAGCAACATGTTGCTCACCAACCCTTTGGCTGTAGCTCCCATTGGCCTTAAATCAAGTCCCTATGTTAAAATTAGCTTTTTATTCAGCAGCTCTTAAAGGAGAAGGAAAGCTACGGAGGCATTTTATTGCCAATAGATTAGCTGCAATAGTGCAAGTTAGAATGCTATATTTATTCTGTAGACTGTTTTACCATACCTGAGTAAAAAGCTCTAGAAACTCTGTTTGTTTAGGAAAGGAGCTGCGGTATTAATGTGGTGTGACATCACTTCCTGCCTGAGTCTCTCCCTGCTCTGGGCTCAGATAACAGTAGAGAAGGGAGGGGGGGGGGTGGAAGAGGAGCAAACTGAGCATGCTCTTGCCCAGGGCAATGAGGTTTAAGCTGAAGGCAGGAAGTCTGATACAGAAGCCCATGAGTACACAATAGAAGGAAAGAAATGCTGTGTTTCTTTTGACAGGGGACTCAGAGCAACATTACTTTGGGGGTTTACTGGTATATTTAGATGGACCTTTCTGTTAAGGCTTACTTAGTTTTAACCTTTCCTTCTCCTTTAAGTTTGTAATTTCAGCAATCTGGTTGCTAGGGTCTAAATTTCCCTAGCAACCATGCATTGCTATGAATATTTAACTGGAATATGAATTGGATAGAGCCTGAATAGATTGATGATTAATCAAAAGTAGCAACAACAATAAATGTGTAGCCTCTACATTTGTTTTTAGATGGGGGTAAATTACCCTCATTTGATAAAAAAAACTATAAAAAAAAAAATGAAGACCAGTTGAAAAGTTGCTTAGCCATTCTATAATTAGCCATTCTATAGCATACTAAGGGGCCTATTTATAAAGAAACCTCAGTTTTTTCTGGTTGAGTTTTTAAAGGGGAAACATGAATTTTTAGAGGGGAAAAAACTTTCATTTTTGAGATTTATTATACCCCAAAGCTGCTAAAAATCTAAAAACCTGCCAAGGTCATGTAGAAGTCAAGAGCAGATGCGAAGATGTTTCTTCACATTGTGATCTGCGCTGGATAAGCCGATAAAGTCTGGGTTTTCAGGCGACAACTCGAAAAGATTGTACGATTTGGGCGTCAAATTCTAAAAAGTCGCACGGTCCAAATTTTCCTGCACCGACTTTTTTGAGCTGATTATTTGATAAATTAGTTAAATTTGTGGATGGGTATTAGATTGGCTTTAAAACCTCTTTAAGATATTTGTATATACTAGGAGATAGTGATGTGCGGGCCAACCCAAAACCCGCGGGTCAGGCGGGCTTCGGGCGGGTGGCGGGGTCGGGCCAACTCCTGCACAAAATCTCTGGGTCACGGGCAGGTCCGGGTCAAGCTCTCCTCGCCCGCAAACTAGCAGTTCCGGCGCTGGAATTTCTAGGTCTATAAATAGAGGGCAGCAGCAGGCCCGAGCCGGGTGCGGATTGGGAGGGGGCGGTTAGGGTCAGGTGCAGGTTGAGAAATTCTTGACCCGCACATCACTACTAGGAGATACCGAAAGCTATTCAACAGCCCCAATGTCCTAGTCCTAACAAATCTCAACATAAGAAAATACTTGGGTTGTACATTTAGTTGATTTGGGAATAGGCTATATAAAATTAAGCTTAAATGATAAAAACAAATCATACAAACAATAACTACACATAATGTAGAATTACTTCAATAGATTTATGGCATTTTCTGTAATTAATTGCCCTTTAACCTTATATTGTCAAAGTCACAATATAACATTTCTCCTGTTTGGGAAACAGTTGGTATCACTTGAATTGTTATTAAAAAATGAGACTATAGAATCTGAACGAGAAAAATAAACTCAATCAACTGTTTTTGGATATATATAGTCTGAATGCCTTTTTATTCATTTCTATGTATGAATGAAAATAAATGTCCTTTTTATCTACTACACAGCTACAATGACCAAAATACAATTCTTGCGTACTAATTATACAATTTTTCCCGCTGCCATTATTAATTGGACAGATTTATTTTTCACAGAATAATTCCCATTGTTTATTTAGTCTGCATTCTACAGACGAATAAAAGCCACTAATGGTTCTGCTCCGTTTTCTCTTATCAAAAGGCTCCAGAAGTATTTCCATCTGATAACCATTCCACCACTCTCCATTGGAAGGTCTCATCTATCTGCCTTATTTCTTCAATAAACATTTCCTATAATTATGTGAAAAGTATTGTTAATACATAATACAAATAATGCATATACATATACATTTTAAGAAGTTTTTTTTCATCAAATGTAACTGTTCCTGCTTACAACTCAAATGCAAAATATTGTGAGGTCTAATATTTCAAACCAACTTCCATCAAATAATGGTACAGTTTCTTATAGTCTAACTTGATCTTATTGGGTGGCAAATATATTTCAAAGAATATGGATCCAGCCAGTAAGAAAGATATGGTCCAGGTATGGGATCTGTTATCAGGAAACCCTTTTTCGCTGTAATAATAAAACAGTACCATGCGCTTTATCTTAGTTTTTTGTAGCATAATTAATCCTTATATGAGGCAAAACAAGCCTATTGGGTTTAATTAATGTTTCAATGTTTTTTGAGTAGACTTAAGGAATGGAGTTCCAAAATACAGACAGATTGCTTATCTTGAAGGTCCCAAGATAATAGGTCCAATAACTGTATTCTAGCTCTCCAGTTCTCCCAGTGTCCCACATGTCCCTGGTTGTCACATCTTCTTTTACAAGGGGAAACAAATATACAGTTCAACCAAGGTCCTTTCTTTTAGACAAATCCTATTCTTCTTTAGTGAAACATCTGAAAGAATCTCTGAAAACTTGTGGATACCTGGGCTCTGCCTTTATCAAAACGAAAAACAGACCAAACCAAGAAATACAAAATGTACATTGAAAGATTCACACTGGCCTTAATAAAAATCATGGTACCATTGTGACTGGATCAGACTTACACACATCAATGACTTTTAGCCAACACCTTACTGAAGTCCAATGGAAGCATTGTGATTGGATATGTGTGACTTTACTACCCTCAACGGTTAAAATGCCACGTTTTCAAAAAAAATTTAAAAAAAAATTAAAAGAAAGACAAAGCTGTGGGGTGCACTGTAGACACACAGTATAACAAAAACAAGGTGGTTGGTAATATACAAACAGGCACATAGCTTCAGTTCTACTAACCCATACAAACTGATGATGATGGGGCAGTCTCTGGTCTGCTGAATGAAAGCAAAACCTTATTGTGTTGCTATGGGTTACTAGACCTGGCCACCACTGTATAAAGTGCGGAATACAAAATCCGGTATTTTTGTAGTCTAGCAGTGAAATTACAAGAAAGAACATATATTTCCTGACTATTAATCATAATCATGCAGAAATAGAATCCTCCAAACAAAACAAATTAGCTCAACAATTAGGCTGCAGAGAGGAGTCAAACAATACACGGGTTTTCATACTAAACTCCAAATGCAAAAATCCCTAGACATTTGTGATTTCTTTTAATAAAATCGGACTTTTAAAAAATCACAAATTTTTCTGAATGTATTAAACCCAGAGGTTGAATCAGAAAATCCGGCATCTCAGACCTGTCGAGGTTGCATATAAGTCAATAGGAGAAGTCCCAATGATTTTTTTGGGCAAAACGCATAAGAAATCTGAGTTTTTGGGCAAAAAATCCAACAAAAATGTGAAAAACTGATTTTTTCCTGCAAAGCACATTTTCGGCAAAAATTTATAATAAATAAGTGGAAAAAGCCTGGCGGATTTGATTGGCGTTTGTAGCAGAAAATACAAAGAAATTCCTGTGGCGGATGGGGGAGGGGTATTATATTGGTAGAGACTGCACACATTCAATCCCCAAGGTCCTATTGGGGATAATTTGTCATTTGTAGCAGAAAACGTTGAGATAAAATCGGACTTTGATAAATAACCCCCTATATGTAGAACATTAACTCCTTATGCACCCACAAGCCAGCCTATTCATATAACAAAAATATGTACAAATGTCAAAAATTTAACTACCGTATATACTCGCGTATAAGCCGAGTTTTTCAGCACCCAAAATGTGCTGAAAAACTCAAACTCGGCTTATACGCGGGTCATACCTCTGCTCTTCCCTCTGTCCTTCCCTCTGTCACCTCTGCCCCAGCCGGACTGCCTGTGACTGCCTGTGTCGCCGCCCGGAGCAGGTCCGCTACCCACGTGGCGGCCATGGGCGCCGCCATTTTGAAAGCGAACGCCGGCAGGGAAGGACGCGCCGCCCGGAGCTCCTGGACCTGCTCCGGGCGGCGACACAGGCAGTCACAGGCAGTCCGGCTGGGGCAGAGGTGACAGAGGGAAGGACAGAGGGAAGAGCAGAGGTGACAGAGGGAAGGACAGAGGGAAGAGCAGAGGTGACAGAGGGAAGGACAGAGGGAAGAGCAGCCAGGGTGGGGAGAGCGACAGATGGGGGGGGGAAGTGGCAGAGGGAAGCAAACATGAAATAGGGGTGGCAGAGGGAAGCAAACATGAAATCCGGTCGGTGACACAGTCAGTCACAGACAGTAACAGGTACCTGCCCAGTGTCCCCCAATTGTTGCGGCTGGGTCACATCCACATTTTGAAATCTGACATGGGGCCCCTAGGCTTATACACGAGTCAATACATTTTTCCAGTTTTCTTAGGTAAATTAGGTACCTCGGCTTATACACGGGTCGGCTTATACACGAGTATATACGGTACATTTTATTACATTATCCCCAGAATAGGGAAAAAATCAACAGAAGAACCTGATTATATAAAAGAGGTAAAGGGAGGCAAAAAGTTCAGTGACGCCATAGATAGGCAAAGGTCAAAAAGGCAACAAGAAAAGATCAAAACTCAAGTGGAAGATACAGCCAAGATTTGGCAGCAAACATGAACAGAGAATAGCTAGTTAATAGCAAGAGATACAAGAATAATAATGTGCTTGCTAAAATAAGCAGTCACTTAGTGAGGGAGTTGAACCACAACAAATGAAGAAATGCAACATTTTTATTGGCAGAGAATCAGTGACTATTGCACCATGTGGGTTGTTGGCACAAGATGATGAGGCACAAACTTTTTGCTTCCCCACACAGAGAGCACTAGTTACAGTTTGTGGCATCACAGGAGCAGAGCTATCTCTGGTGAACTGTACAGTTTACAGTAGATATGATGAGTACAAGCAAGCAAGATGAGCAAAATTTTGCAATTTTTATTTGTTTGATTTAAGGGCAAGTTAACCCCAAAATAAAAATTTGCCTAATAGAAGAAAACATCTTTCTAATTAATTTATTTATTAAAAATGTTCAGAGCATTTGCTTAACTCCTGGTTGTTACTTTCTATACAATGTTGCAAAAGTCTTAGTTTCCCAGCAAAGTCAGGTCTATTAATGAGCTGCCTTGTCTGTCATTGTATGAACAGTCTGAGCCACCAGGACAGAGACTAGAAAGGGACAGACAAACACGGCTTTCAATTGCAATACATATACAAATAACTTAAAAACCGTACACAATTTGTAATGAATGTACAGTATATTGCAAAGTGGCGGTCCCAGTCGGCCCGGATACATGGGAGTTCGACACTGCACATTAAATATAAGAGGGAGAGTTGTGCTAAAAAGCCTATGGAAAACACTTGTGTGAGGCCATTGTGTAAGTACTTTCGGGCAGGGCCCTCTTTACCTCTTTAGTATTCGTTTTCTGTTAGTTTTTCATATACAATCTGTATTTATTTTAATATATCCATTTATTGTACAGAGCTGCCATATCTTTTTACCTCTATAATATGTGTTGATCTTAATAATTATGGTTAAAACATATACCAATTCTAGGTACTGAAAGAATTTTCCTTGTGTCTTTTTTTCAGTGATTTTGCGTATTGTTTTGTTTTTCCCAATCAGCAAACAAATAATTAAAGACTTTTTTCTTCCTAACGAACAGAACTTCAAATATTGTAATGTAGATTTGCTGATATAGAACAAGCGCTGACATTTTTAAGAATGTGTTTTTACTTTCTTCCAATTAATATCAATCATCCATTGTGTTTAGTATCATGTACAGCAGACAATAACAACGTGACATGTAGAAAGGTAAACAAAGCAAAGGGATCTTCATTAAAGCTGAATATTGAAGGCAGCTCCACAGGTGGTAAAGTCAGGAATTCTATCAAATATAGAAAGGGAAATTATTTATTAACATATTACAAATTAATCAAAAAATCAAAGCACAACTATTTCTAAAGTTTCTGTACATATGCTAAAAATCAAAATCTAAAATCAAATATGTATATGACCACAAGATTTAAACCTTTTGCTTAAAGGGGTTGTTCACCTTAAATTAACCTTTAGTATGATGATTTCAATTGTTTTTAATCTTTTATTATTTGAGGTTTTTGAGTTATTTCGCTTTTTATTCAGCAGCTCTTCAGTTTGCAATTACAGCAGTTTGGTTGCTAGAGTCCAAGCGTCAGAAGAAGGCAAATAATTTAAAAACTACAAAGATGAAAACCTGAAGTGCATGCCCAAACTGTAGTGATGGGCAAATTTATTCGGCAGGCGAGAATTTGCGGCGAATTTGCGAGATTCGCCTCAGGCGAATAAATTTGTGAAACGGCCTCGAAAAATCACCGGTGTCAGAAAAAAATGAATGCCGGTGTCAAAAACTAGACGCTGGCGCCTTTTCGCAAATTTTTCACCGTTTCGCAAATTTTGCGCAAATTCGCCCATCACTACTAAACTGATTTTTAGCTGATTTTTTACAGTTATATAGGTTCAGATTCAGTCCAACCAGGCTCTTGAGGCTAAAGATAGCTCAGATTTAGCCAAATCCCAAACCGAATCCAAAATTCGGTGCATCCCAACTTCATAGGCAGGAACAGGTACAAAACGTTTATTTGATTATTTTTGTGGTGACTACAGCTAAAAATCAAGTTGTAGTGGTTGGTGGTGGAGTGAGTGACTATGGCAAACTCTTCCCTGTCCTTCATCTGTAACAATGTTACCCTGATGGTCTAGTGGCCGGTGGGGACGCCGCCGCATGTGTCCTTTTCCTCTGAGTGCTGGTTTTCCTATGGCATGCGCGGTGCGCACTTCCTGGTTTTATGCGCCAGCATGATGATGTTGGCGTGAAATTCTAAAGTATTTAAAGAGGTCTCAGTATTGAACACATGGCCCATTTTTAGGTTCTATTTGTTAGTTCCTGGGTGTTTATTCTACGTGAATCCTTCTTGATCTTCTGTTATTTGACCCTTGCCTGTTTGTCTGACTATTCTGAACTCTGTATCCTGACCCTAGCCTGCCTGATTATTCTGAACTCTCCAATCTGACAGTTGCCTCTCTGCTGACAATTCTATGCTCTCCAATCCTGTCATAGCCTGTCTGACCATTCCTTAAACTCTGCCTGCACCGACCCGGCCTGTCTGACTATTCCTACTCTGTTTGTTCTGGCCTGGCCTGCCCGTCCACTTTATATTGTCTGGCCTGTCTTCCAAGCTGTGTTGTCTTCCATCCTTGGTGAAACAATCGTGCCCCTTTGCTCATCCAGAACCTTTTGCTTTGCTCCTCTCTTAGTAAGACCTGGCAGCATCTAATTAGCTGAGGTCTCCTCCCGTGGTGAAAGGCATTTGTTAAAGGCAGAAGCAAGAGCCAAGACCAGGGAGTCTAGCATTGAAGCTGGCTTTAGGGTGCCGATCGTGACATCTTTGCACAAGTTAGGGGAAATATTTACAAAGGCCTTCTGCAATTATATTATCTATGTGCCTATCGGAGACGGGTCTTCACTCTTCCTTGTGGATATCAGTGGTTCCTTAGGAACCTCATCAATTAATATAATGTTAGCTTATAAAATTGATTATGATTAAGTGTTTGGAACATAAAACGCGTCAGGCTCTTTTTCACATTTGAACATTTGCCTGGTGGAAGTTTTGCCTTCTTGAGTGCCTGCTCCATATTGGTTTGTCGGTATGTTAGCTTATAGTTGATCAAAACAAAATGGTTTTGTTTAGTTTTACCTATTTATCAGTCTATTAACAGTCTTTATTTTTTTTTTTTTAAAAGAGTCCTTTGTATCCCCACTCAGTTACTTTTCCTCCACTACCTCTGATTTTGTTTGCTTAGCCATCTGCTCTCCAAGAATTGTGTGGTTTTGTTTTCATCTTGACTGCCATATGAAATCTACGTGAAAGCCAGTGCATAAAAAAAAAAAAAAAAAAAAAAAAATCTACGTGAAGGGATTGGTTCTTCTTTTCACTAGCTCATGGGGAATTTGGGTTCATAAATATCAGCAGTCAGTGAAGGTTCTCCCTGATTCAAGCATAGAAAGCAAATTACAAGAAGTAATTCTCTGCTTAATATGTTCCTCTGAGTCTTTTCACCAGCTGTTAAGTTTACTTAGAACTTAGGAATTCACAGTAAGAAAAATACATACCAGGCTTACTAATATGAATTCTAATGCTGAATTTTCCAATTTAATTTCCTCTTTGCCTGAGAGAAAGAAATGGTCTGAGTAAAGTCACCAATGAAAACCAATTTAATTACAACTGAAGGTACAATAAACCCTATTTAATAGCAGTTTATTTTCCTATAACTGCTCAATAAAATATATTGGCACAGATCATTTTTCACAAAGGTCCTTCAAAGCAAACTAATAAAGGTAACAACCCATTGTTTGTTCATAAAGCCTTGCAAATAACTATATTAAGACAAGGAAGGCTGTCTAGTTAAATGTTCACTAGAAACAGAAAAGGAATACATAGGTATCAAGAGTGATCATTGGTGGTCAGTGCTGAGAAATACAATTCAGGGTTTTTCTCCTTACTTCACTCTTCCTTTTCACCTTGGTTGGTTTTTGTTTTTTTTACTTTCCTGCCATGGTTTACCATATGATTGTTCATGCTATGACCTTGCTACAGCAACTTACCTCTGGGCTGCTTATTTGGATATCACCTTTCCTTGTGTGTGTTCTTCTTTTAAGGACCCTTATAATTGTTTATTAACACAAAACACTCTACTCTCACTTCCAGGAGTAAGGTCTCTTCTCTATTTAGCCTATAAGCATTATAATCACAAGTATGTCTATCTATACAGGTGGACTGCAAAGAAAAACTCTCTGTTTGTCCCTCTCACTTGAGAAGAAGCACTTCAAGGGTAATATAAGGGTAATATGATAACTATTTATAAATATATATAAGGGATCATATAATAATCTCTCTTTATTTACCAGTAGATCCTTCCAGCTGACACAAGGTCACCCATTAGAAGAAAAGAGGTTCTGTCTAAATATTCAGAAGGGTTTTTTACAGTGAGAGTTGTGAAGATGTGGAATTCTCTCCCTGAATCAGTTGTACAGGCTGATACATTAGATAGCTTTAAGAAGGGGTTGGGTGGCTTTTTAGCAAGTGAGGGAATACAGGGTTATGGAAGATAGCTCATAGTACAAGTTGATCCAGGGACTAGTCCGATTGCCATTTTGGAGTCAGGAAGGAATTTTTCCCCCTCTAAAGGCAAATTGGAGATGCTTCAAATTGAGTTTTTGCCTTCCTCTGGATTAGCAGTTAGGCAAGTTATATATAGACTTGAAAGGTTGAACTTGAAATTGAAACATAAGCCATGTTTTGGAGTTAATTGGACACACCTAGAAGTAATCTTTGTGTACTAAACATTAGGCCACCATTTGCTCCAGACTGGAAAGTAGTTTAATTGTCTTATATAGGGGTACACTTAGGCTACCCTACTTCAGGAATCTGATCGATATCACACCGTGTCCCCCAGACCGTGTCAAATTTGGTGGGTGAGCCTTTAATCTCATATGTGAGTTTCCATGCTTCCATGCTCTGATGGAGGGTGGAGAATTACCCATCCAGTGCATTGCCAGTGTTTTCTTTCTGATGAATAATAGGATACCTGACCTTAGCCTGACGTGTTTGGCAGGGATTATAGCCTCTATGACCCCCAGGAGGCAGATAATTGGTGGGAAATCTAAGTAAGATTTCCAGTGGGTAATCTAAGAAATCCACCAGGTAAGTTATGACTTGGGACCAGAAAGTAAAAATTTGTGGACATTACCAAATCAAATGGAAAAAGTTGGATGCTGGTTTCTGACACTTAGGGCGAGAGTCATCAGGGTTTCTCCCAATTTGTCTAAGTCTGATAAGAGTTACATAGAGACGGTGTATTGTCTTATATTGTTTTAGCCTATCTTTAAGTGACATGAGACAGGAATAAGCATTGTCTGTTGCCTTGTCCCAGTCATCTCGTTCAAGGCCTGGAATCTTACTAGACCACCATTCCTGTGCTGCTTGGAAGGGTTTGGTACAGTCCAGATACAATTGCGGTTTCTTCTATAAGGGAGGTGAGTTGGGGGTTGACAGTGGTAAATTGAAAGTGGAAGGCATGTCTAAGATGCAAATATTTTAAAAATGGAATATGATCTGACATCTAACATCCAGGTATTGTATGGTGTAGTAAAGTTTGTAGGTAGAGGTGCTGAGTCTTTGAGGGAGTGATAAAACATAAACCTTTAGAAGATTTAGATTGGCATTGGCAACCATTGACATGGTTTGCTTAGCCTCAGCGGGTGTTACCTTAACTTAAACCAAAGGGCACACAGATTTAGGTGAGACAAGGAAAAAACACATTGGCAGACACTTTTCAGGCAACTGGAAAGCAAAATCGCAGGAGTCTACCTTTATTAAATTGCCATGGGAATAATCTTTGTCCTATCATACCTGAAGGGGTAACTTACTTAGTGGTCTGCATTAAGTACGCAAGGTAGAAATGGTATGCATTTACTATTTATATTGATAAGTTTCATGTATCCTTTAATAAACCTGTAAAGTTAATACATGTTCCAAATCTTTAGTTTATGCAACTATTACTCATTTACTAAAAAGTGACAAAATTATTGTTGCATCTCTGTAAAATTAATTTTATATATAAACATACTGAATCATATTAAACTGTAATGACATGGAGATGGATGACTTACACTTTATTTATTTTCACATATGTTCAGAATGTAGCATGGGCCGTAATATGGAAATCATATTGGTTTAATTGAGCTGCCTTTCAAGTAACAGATAAATGTTCCTTTTTTTCTTCTTTACAAAGGAGCTTTGTAAGTCTGAAAGCATAGCTTAAGCAATGGGAAATTCATTGACACACCTGTTTATTTGAATGATTAACAAGACTAAAAGTTTCAAATTTAAATAGAATTACTTTTATATTAAGATACCCTGGCTGTGTGTACTACTGGGTAAAGTAAGATCAAAACAAGCCCTGGAGCATTTTAAAAAGCAATCAGCCAAAGTAAGAGGAAATTAAATTCTTTACTTTCCCATAGCAACACTGTCTCTATTCTTTATTTCTATTGCGAAATAGAAAATTTCAATTATGGGTATGCACAATAATAAAGCTAAAGATATAAAAGAGAATTGTTAGTGTTTCTCAATAGTTTCCGATAATGGGATACACATTTTAGCCAACCAAAATGTAAATAAAGACATCTTAAAAAGCGAATTGTTATTGAACCACTAATGAAAACATTTTTTGTTCTCATTTCTGTTAATAATAAATGAATAATGTTCCCTTTTGCCTCAGGGTGATAGTCACCAATAAGCAGGAATAAAAAAATAACATTAATGAAACATGTTTGAAGTTAAATAAACATTTAGTGCTATGTAATGTTCATTCCTCTTGATACATATTACTAGAATGTAAATATTGTACACATACACGCCAGGCATAATGTATTTTTATTCCAGCATTTTAATATATTTCTTGGGTTTTAAGTGATGCTCACAAGAGGATTATTGGTATTTATGATTCTGTTTGCACTGGATTTGAGCTTTCTGTAGTACTGTTATTGCGCCTAGAACAGGTTCCTGTAGGTTTATATGAAATAGTCTATGTGAGGGAAAATCACTTGAAAAAAATATGGAAACGATAACTTTAAAGGGATAATTCACATAAAGTGATGGGCGAATCTGTGCCAAATTGGTGAAACGCATTGAAGTCAAGGGGCGTCAAAATAATTTTGACGCGCAACAATTTTTGACGTGAGCGACAATTTTTATGCATGCAACAATTTTGTCCAAATGCATTAAAGTCAATTGCCGTCTGAATAATTTTGACGTGCAACAATTCTTATGTATGTGGCAATCTTGATGCGTGTAGCCCGAAATTTTCAATGCAGTTTCGCAAAAACATTAGTGGGTGGCGAAACGTGAACATTTGTGGGAATCCGTGCCTGTCAAATATATACGCCCATCACTATTCACATACTGTGATACAAAACATTGATGTGGGGGGCACAATAAGCAGTTGGACAGCAAAGTTATAATTTGAAATGTATACAAAAGCCTATTGAAAAAGGTTTTTACTGGATTTTGTATTTGCCTTTGGTGAATTTGCTTGCTGCAATATTCCAATTATTCCCAACTAAGCCTGGATAAATATAGGGAAGGGTATGGGAAATGACAATGTGCTCCTTAAAAGGGCAGTCTAGTGTCCTCTGCTTGTTAAGCTTTCGTTAACCCACCCATTCTCCATTAACTGATAACAAACTTCCATGTGTGTCATCCTCAAAATAACAACACAAATAAAATTCAATAAAGATGATGATTCAGGCCACATAGAAATGTCTTGCTCAGCTGCACTGTATTTTGGAGGGGCAAACAAGGGGCACTAGCTGGGCAGGGCTATTTTGTGTGGCTTGTTTCCGTTCAGCCAGTCACACTGAAGTTCCTGTGGCTAATGGAATGCTAGGCAACTAGTAAGTGCAATCCAAGCAGTCCTAAAATAAAGATGTGAAGTGGGAGAGTTTTGGCTGTGTTGCTTATACTGGTTGAGGGTGGATGCACCTTGGAAGCCAGGAGGCTGGGATTGCTAATTAAAGGGCATGTAAAGTCTAAAATAGAATAAGGCTAAAAATGCTATATTTTGTATACTAAATATAAACATGCACTTACTGCACCACAAGCCTAATCAAACAAATAATTTATGTTTTCAAAGTTGGCCACAGGGGGTCACCATCTTGTAACTTTGTTAAACATCTTTGCGAGACTAAGACTGTGCACATGCTCAGTGTGATCTGGGCTGCTTAGGGATCGTCATAAACAAAGCTGCTTGAGTTCTGCATGGCTGGGAAGTAAGGCGGGGGCTCCCCCTGCTGTTCATAAGTATGATTGTTTCCCTGCTCAGCAGTTAGGGACCATCTGAAAATTCCTATTCACAGCAATAAATGAAGGGAGAATTTCACTGCATACAGTCAAGTTTCTTATAAAAACGGTACACATTTTTTAATTACGGGATATTGGAGATAGGTTTCTTTTTCATTAAAGAAAGTAAAAATGGGATTTTGTTGCCTTTACATGCCCTTTAAGGGTTTAAAAAGATAAGAGTAATCAAAAACGTTCTCCGCACTGCCTTAGCTGTGTTGTTGAATGCATCAAATCCTATATACAGCTATCCCGACATACACTGATAAATTCAAAAATGAGGAGAGCACTCAAAAATAGCAAAAAAATGCTGTGGTTACATTTATTCAAGGCCACTACACGACATGTTTTGAGTCCTTAAACCCTTTATCAAGTGTGGTTGATAAAGGGTTTAAGGACCCGAAACATGTCGTGTAGTGGCCTTGAATAAATGTAACCACAGCATATTTTTGCTATTTTTGAGTGCTCTCCTCATTTTTGAATTTATCGGTTAAAAAATATACTTGTAAAGGGTAAAAATAAAATGATACTAAATAATTACTGGTAAACTTAACCAAACCATCTGTTTGGGTAGTGTCCCAGTAGAAGTGGTGGTGAAAATGTGCCCTAAAGACCAGTGGAGGTGACAAGGTCCCTATCTGCTTCCCATAGTAATCAATGGGAAACTCTGTGACAGGGAAACCTTTCAAAAACACGGGAGCATTTTGGGTGATTAAAGTCACATTAAAAAAGTTCTATTGTTTGACAGACTGCTTACATAATCGAAAAGAAAAACTAGTAACCATATAACAATATGGTATAATTCTAAGAGTTTCAGAAAATGTGGAAGTGGGGTGCTAAAGAGAACCACAGAAGAAACTTTTCATGCACTATTTCTGTTGTCTTTAGTTCACTGCTATATAGGTTGGAACACTTGAAAGTGTCTTGTTGTTGCTGTAATTTTGGTTTACATGCATATATCCACTCAGTCATCTGCACTGCATTATTTCCTTTCCATTACAGGAGAAAATTGAGATCATTCAATATGATATTGTCATCGACGGATCTCGAATCAGTTTGACATTTCTTTCAGTCCTATCTTAATCACTCACTACAGTTTTGTAAAATGTATAATGACTTGGATGAACAAGATGCACATGAAACCATGACAACAGTGTCATGAACTATTTTGTGGACTAAGTTATGCTAATATACACTAACACATTCTATGCAAAATGCATAAATTCCAAACAAACATTCTGTATCAAACTCCACTGAGGTTGCATACAGTCAATTAAAACAATATCTCTGTTACAGCATTAATATAATTGGCCTTACCAATACTTGGTTTGACTCAATATACTTGAGAATGAGAACATTGTTAGCCATTAATAAAACAACAAAGTCACCGGACACCCACATAAAATGTTGGCTTAGTACAATAAAATAATGATTATCCTGACCAAAAGTTTAATGTAATTTCCCCATTTAAATTTATGTTCCAAAACGGTTTAGTAATTTATGAGAAGCTTCTATGATTAATACTTATGGTAAGGGTTAGGTTTGGAGTTTAGGATTTGAGTGATTGAGGATTTGAGAAATTAAAATTGTACTTGCTTTAAAGGAGAACTAAAGCTTACGTAGGCTAGAAATGTTGTACTTTATGTTTGGGGCTTCTTTACCAGCCCAAGGCAACCACAGCCCTTTAGCAGTAAAGATCTATGTCTCCAATGATGCCCCAGTTGCTCAATATCTTCTTTTCTGCTGATTCACTGCACATGCTCTGTGCTGCTGTCACTTACTGAGCTTAGGGACCCACTCACAATATACAGTACATATAGAATAGAAATGTCACAATATAAGGCTGATTAGTAATTAATACAGTTAATTACTATATGGCAGCTAAGAAACCAGTACAACTAACATCAGAACTTATTAATCAGCCCTGTAGCATCAGCGTATATTACAGTGTAGCATCAGCTTATATTACAGACTAACCTCATTTTCTGCTTGATAATTTGCAACAACCCCTAAACTTAGATGCTTAGAGCACACTGAGCATGTGAGTGTTGCAGATGGTGACCCACTGATGGTGACCCACTGTGACAAGTTTGATGTTCTCGATCATTGTTGCTATTGAGAAGCTGAAACTTTATGTTGGTTCAATAAATTCACATCACATTTTAAGACATATTCATTTTTAAGGTTTAGTTCTCTTTTAAATCTCAGCTTTTGACCAGTTTATTTCAAGAAATATTTTTTTTCTACCATTTCAAACACATCCCAATTTCTCCACTGTTTACAACCTACCTACAGAACACTGTTCTCAATCGCCACCCACCCAAATCACCATGAGGAAATCTTGTAGCATCCGGGAAAAATATGAGGCAGATGCAGAATCATTGATTAATGTACAGATTTACTCTGTTTTGGACATCACAGACCTTTTTTCATATGTGTATGTGTACAGAATGTTTGAATAGATCTTGCAGGCCAAACCTCCCTCTATTAAAGAAAGATACCAAATAGGGGAATCAGGCAGGAATGAAGGGTATTTCATGTATAGGTTTACTATGTTATGGGATGGAAAGTTATAGCAGTTTTTCAATTGGTATTTATTTTTTTATAACTTTTTAATTATTTGCCTTCTTATTCTGACACTTTCTAACTTTCAAATGGGGGCACAGTAGCTAAAAATGCTATTGTTCTGTGAGGCTACAGCTTTATTATTGTTATTTTTTATTACTTATCTTTCTAATGAGGCCTATTCATATTCCAGTTTCTCATTCACACTACTGCCTGGTCACTATGGAAATTTGGACAGTAGCAACCAGATAGCTACTGAAATTCCAAACTGGGGAGCTGCTGAACACAAATATAGATAATTAAAAAAAAACACAAAAAAATGAAAGAACCGTATGCAAATTTTCTCGAAAAATCACACCATACTCTACATCATACCAAAAGTTAATGTAAATGTGAACAACCCCTTTAAGGAAAAAGGGAAACACCCACAGGATTTTGCTTCTTGTGAAACAAAAAATGTAGTTTACAATCACAACTGCTCTTCTGGTCTGACATACATAGGACAAACTCAAACAGATGCATCAAAGAACAGAAGCTAAAATGATACTTTAATATCCAGACACTTCAATTCTTGGCCTTTGTCAAATTCATTTTAAAAGGTTTGTAATTGAGAAGATACAGTTGGCAATACGACTCCACAACAAGTTTTTCCTTAAATATGTTGGTGCTCATGTTGCAATTTTTTTTATGGTTGTTTCCCCTAGAACACAATTTTATAAATCTGCCCCTATATGTGAGATGGGGGTGAGTAACAATGGGGAAAGGTAGTTTCTATGTGGTTCCTTTAAATAATCTTATACACATAGTCAAGTATACATTTGAAAGAGGACATGTGAGGCCAAAACATGATGAGTTGACTAGAGAATGATTTAGGCATCACAGATTTTAATCTCAGGTGATTTAAAATGCCTCTCAAATCAGTGTGATCTGTTCTCAAAAAAAAGGCCAGACTTGGTCTATCGTGTCTCTATAACTAACACCCCAGTTCCTTCTACTGCTAGCCTATAAATTCTGGAACATCTTGTCTTATATTGCAAATTCACCCATAATCTGCTGCACCCTATGCAATCTGATTTTCAATTTGCATGCTCTGCAAGTACACCCTTATCTGAAGTTGCAAATGATATCTAGATTGCCAAGGTCAAAGCATATTTTCTATTATCATCCTCCTGGATGCATTTTAATGTTGCTGATCATTCCCTTCTAATGCAAATTCTCTATTCCCTTGATATCCACAATCAAGCTCCATTCTGGTTCTTGCCATTTTAGCAGACCCTTCCTTGTCATTTATGGTTACAAATCCATTTTTCCCAGTACAAGTTAGCATGGCGGTGCCTCGAGGTTCTGTGCTCAGCTCTCTGGATTCTTTCTAATCATTCTCATCCTTTCATGTGACTTTAAATACCTTTTGTATGCAAAGGAGATGACTATATATATTTACACCCACCACCCCTAAACCCTGAAAATCAGATCCAGATCTCTACCTCCTAACCATCAGTTCCTGTATAAATCACCATCTGAAACTGAACCTAACAAAACAACAGAACTGATCTTCTTATCACCCAAATCTGTCCAAATTTGCAATACAGCAAATATAAGTGCTCTTTAAGCAGCTACTAAAACACTTATCCATGACCTTATCCTGTTATGCCTTGAATAATACAATCTACTGCTAACTATCTCAAATTTTGCTGCTAGAATCGTATTGCTCACACCTAGGAGAGATCCTGCTCCTCCACATTTAGAATCTTTATTATGGATCCCAGCAAGTAATGTATAACTTATAAAATGCCTCTCTTAACTCACTCATTCACTCTTCCACATCTCACTACATCTTTTCACTTGTGCATCTATATCAGGGATCCCCAACCTTTTTTACTCATGAGCCACATTCAAATGTAAAAAGAGTTGGGGAGCAATAAAGGCATGAAAAAGTCCATTGGGGTGCTGAATAAGTGTTGTGATTGGATTGGCTATTTGGTAGCCCCTATATGGTCTGGCAGTCTACGCGAGGCTCTACTTGGCACTATACTTTTATACAATCAAAACTTGCCTCCAAACCTGGAATTCAAAAATAAGCCCCTGCTTTGAGGCCACTGGGAGCAACATCCAAGGGGTTGGAGAGCAACATGTTGCTCACAAGCTACTGGTTGGGGATCACCGATCTATATAGTCCTAGTCATATTTGTTTCTCCGTCAATTCTTGCTTTTTCACTCTTCCCTCTGCCATCACCCACCTTAAGGGCAGTGGCTGATGGGGAAAATGCCTCTCTATTGGAAATAACTAAAATTGCTGGTGGCATGAACAACATATTGCTAAGTCGTCCGAAGTTGATAACTTCAGATGATTTAACAATATGTTGATCAAATTGCCAGTGATTTCCTTGCTGTTCCTTCCAGAATCCCATATTAGAATTTCTCCATTAAAAAGTCTCCCTCAACCTCTGCAAAGCTAAACTTAAATTATCCCTGTTAGAACCCTAGCACAGTATCTGATTTAGTCTTGGTATGTATTGCCATTTTTATTTTGCCCCATCCAAAGTTAATGTCTGCACTTATTACCATCTTACTTATATTAATAAATGACTCACCTATTTAAACTGTACGTCCTACAAGGTCTTTTTTCCTGTAATTTATCATGTGACACTGTATCTTTGTCATTTTAAATATTTATATGTTTTTATCGTTGTTTTTTATTCAGAATGGATTGTTTGGATGCAATCCTCCATAAAGAGATGTCAGTTAATTATTTTTTTTTTTATCCATATGCATCCTTATCCCAGAGAGATACAGTATCTTTCACTTTAGCAAGTTTTTTCTCTACATGGTACTTGACAGATGAGCTGTTTTATAGAAACCAGCTGGTCAGAATTCCATCACAAAGGACCCCAGTGTATGGTTTTTGTATACCCAACTTACTGGTCTTGGAGAGCTTGGGGAATATATACAGCACATTTTGCAGGCAGGTTCTTAATTTTGATACATTCTGACTTCCTATTACAGGTATGGGACCTGCGGTTTTCCAGATTAGGGATCTTTCCATGATTTGGATCTCCATACCTTAAGTCTGCTAAAAAAAAACATTTAAAAATCAATTAACCGCAATAGGATAGTTTGCCTTCAGTAAGGATTATTTATATTTTAGTTATGATTAAGTATGAACTACTGTTTCATTATTACAGAGAAAAAGAGAAGCATTTAAAAAAATGTAATTATCTGATTAAAATGGTGCCTTTGGGAGATGGCCTTTCCATAATTCAGATCTTTCTGGATAATGGGTTTCTGGATCATGGATCCCATACCTGTATTATATAAATATTTCACTATTCCTTATTTTATTATTATGGCAGATAATGGGGTTCGAATTTGTCTGTTTTTTTATTTATTTTGATCAATTTACTCTTGTTAGTTTTTAGGAAGGGCTTTAAAAATACGCATACATATATATTTTAATCTTCTAATGTGGAAAAAAACAGCAGCATAAAAACTGTAGGTAAAAATGTAATGGGACTATTAAAAATTATGCGTATTTGTGATATGACAATATCCGTTTACTCACCTTAAAATGATCATTTATGTTTTAGCCACTGATATTATATTATAGTCCACTGGATCCATAGATAAAATAATGTATATTATAACACCCAATTCACCAAAAATATAAGGATATAAGAGGTGACTTCAAAATTTTGTGACCTATTTTAAAAGACGTGGCCTTAGATTCCTGCCTTTATAAGGTCTTTAAGCAGATGGTGATTTCTAATATCTTTATATAGTAGGTGAGTTTAATGATCATAATACACTGCACAATAAAGTTACAAAATCCCTTTTCCATTGTGTTTCTTCCTTGTCTCTCTACATGCAATTTTGTCACTAGGAGTCATTTCCTAATGACAGTACCACCTCTTCTGGTGATAGGCAATAAAATGCCATGATGAGTAACGGTTTAAAGAATTAGAACAAAAATTGCAGTGGAACAAACAAAAAGCCAAAAAAAAGCAGCCATATACATTCATAATTCATATTTAACAAATTATGTAAATAGACAATAACGTGTAATTAAATGTTTGTTTTATTAGCATGGGTAATATGCATAGTTTCAACAGTGATCAGAATAATGAAACTTACATTTTTTTTATAGTTACAATAGCAATTACACAAAAAAGAGGGAGTGGGAAGTGGGAAGTTTGGAGATGTACTGCTACTCTCCTGTAGAGGGCATGCTAACCATGTCACAATACTGAGTGACAGAGCAAATGGGTTGTTATTGTTAGAGGAAAACATCAGATTAATAGCAGATTTGTTTATTTTAGTTTATGTTTGAAGCCAGTAAGTTTCTTGATTCTCTGCTCAGTAAATGACAGCTCAGGCAGACTGGAGGTTCCAAGACACAGATGTAGCCGAATTGCTTAATGACCTCATTTGCATATGACAATAAACCATGGCCTAACTGCCACCTATGTTGTTTGCAGTGGGGAAAATCGAAACTCAGGGTCTTCCTTCATGCTGCTCTAATAGAAACACAATTATACATTTTACTAAAGGTTACACTGGTTTTAATTAATAAATAATCTATAAATAAATAGATACATAAATAATAATCTATAAACTATGGATTCAAGGCATTGCAAATAAGCGAATATTATTGCATAATCAAACCATGCTCACTCTTAAGTAATGAGGGGAAGGTCAATAAAGAATTCAGCAGATCTGCAGTCGATTGTTGGATCAATGCAATGCATTGTTTTGTTGTGTTTATAAAATGCATTAACCAGATCAGCGGATAAATAAGTATTCCTAAAGGGGTTGTTCGCCTCTAAATTAACTTTTAGTATGATGTAAAAAGTGATATTCTGAGTAAATTCGCAATTCATTTTCATTTTTATTATTTGTAGTGTTTGTGTAATTTAGCGTTTTTTTAATCAGCAGCTCTCTGGCGTACCATTTCAGCAATCTGGTTGCTAGGGTCCAAATTTCCCTAGCACCCATACATTGATTTGGATAAGAAACTGGAATATGAATTGGAGAGGGTCTGAATCGAAAGATCAGTAATAAAAAAAACAATAAATGGGTAGCTTTACAGAGCATTCATTTTTTAGATGGGGTCAGTGATTCCCATTTAAACGCTGGAAAGAGTCAGAAGAAGAAGGCAAATAAATCAAAAACTTATTTAAAAAAAATAAATGAAGACCAATTGAAAAGTTGCTTAGAATTAGCCATTCTGGAACATACTAAAAGTTAACATAATGGTGAACCACCCCTTTAATGGGCATAGAATGTATGCCTTTCAAAGTGAAAGTCTGATATGGGGGTCATTTATACAACTGATTGCAATGAGCAAAGTGCAAAAAAAGGCCACCATCAGCCATTTTTTGCACTTTGTGTTCTGCTGTTTACAGTTTGCTGCAAGCCTGTGTTTGGATCACAGGCAACTGAGTCTAGCCTCTGAATAGAACTCTATCTGCATTAGGCAGCACTCTATCCAGGAGAGGCAGGGGAGGGGGGAGGCACTTAAGCATCCCCCACCCTATATCATAAAGAACTCCAAGTTAAGGAGTAACAGAAGGTGCAGGATGCAATGGGCCCTATATTTACCACCTGCCCTTTGTTAAGTAGTAATGGGGTTATGTGCGCACGAGTGGGCCCCTCTGAAGTTACAGCACTGGCCTGCACCCCTGATGCTGCTCTCTAAACTAAACACCTGTAACCTATATGGGTCATTTAGGAAACCCTGTAGTGTAAGTGAGCACTAAGGGTTGCACCCCTTAGCAATCTAGCACTTGTGTCCTGGCGATCCTTAAATGTCCCAATACGGTATCTGTTTTCACCTCTTGAATCGGTTATGCATTTTTCACTTAGGGACTTTTGTATCTAATCTTTATGTTTGATGTATACGCACTTTTATTGTACAGTGCTGTGGAATAAGCTGCCTCTTTATATATCCATATTATTAAAAATAATAATGATAGTCAAAATATCATAAAAAAAATGCCAAACCTAAAGTCTACACTTAAGTAAACATCTACCTGGTTGCTATCCATTACTGTACCTAGGCAAACATGTTCCTTATAATACATATGGGGTAATAATTGCAAGAGAGAAAAATTTGGCAACTTCATTGCACTTCCCAGCAGTTTAACTACCAGGGACCGGGATCCCCCGCAAACAAAAAACTTCGGAGGGCCCAGGCCTGGCATGCTGAAGTTTTTGTGTCAGTGAAGCAGAAGATGCCAGAAGTAGGAAATGCCATACAATTTGGCATATAGTATATGGTAGTTATGCCAGTGGCACTATTTAAAAAAGTTTTAAAAATTCAGACTAAGGGGATTAATCTCATGATCTGTGATTCACATGTGCTGGAGGGAATCATTGATGTTTATAAGAAGTAGCCAAGGGCTAGTCATTTACTAAAAGGAACAGTAACAGCAAAATAAATAAAAGTCTTTTAAAGTAATGAAAATATAATGTATTGTGGTGCTGCATTAGTAAAACAGGAGTGCTTGCATCAGAAGCTCTACAATAGTTTATATAAATGAGCTGCTGTGTGGCTATGGGGGCAGCCATTCAAAGCTGAAAAAGGAGAAAAGGCACAGGTTACACAGCAGATACCAGATAATCTATATACGTAGTATATAATGGGATTCTTTAGAACTTATCTATCTACTGTGTATCCTGTGCTTAAATGGCTTCCCCCAATTGCTACACAGCAACTTGTTTATATAAACTATAGCTGTGCTTCTGAAGCAAACACACCAGTTTTACCAGTGCAGAGCAACACTATGATATTGTCATTCCTTGTCACTGTCATTCCTAAAACTCTTTCATTTTTTGGTGTTACTGTTCCTTTAAAACGGAAAATTATGAGATTCTCTCCTACATGTAACACCCATCTGAATTGTTTTCCTTGCAAAACAAGTCAATTGGTCTGTTCTTGCACTTAAAGGGAAAGTCAGCCCCAAAACAAAAATTTGTCTAATAAAAGAAAACATAATTCTAAGCAGCTTTCCAATATACAAGTATTAAAAACGCAGTGCTTTTAAAGTTGTTTGTAAAATCAATGGCTATTGAAAGCAGCATTCACTTAACTCCTGGTTTTTACTTTTTAAACAATGTTGCAAAAGTCTTGGTTCCCCAGCAAAGACAAGTCTGTTAATCAGTTGCCTTGTCTTACATTGTATCAACAGTCTGAACCACCAGGGCAGAGAATAGAAAGGGACAGCCAAACACTGCTTTCAATAGCAATACATATACAAATATCTTAAACACCATACACAATTTGTAATGAATGTATATTGCAAAGTTACTTAGAATTATTTTTTTCTTTTATTTGGCAAAAAAAAAAAAAATGTTTGGGTTAACATTTCCTTTAAAGGAACAGTAACATCAGATTGCAAGTATTTATTTCATAAGCCTGTTAGAAAGAATATACCGTATGTCTGAGATAGGATTAAGACTGGCAAAGCATTCACTATTTTTTTATTGGCACACACACTTCTGTTTATCAATTGGGCATTTCTGATCATTTCAGTTGCCATAACACCATTGGCCAGTACATGATGTGTCAGCAGATAAAGAAATAAAGAAACATATAAGTGTATGGCCACTCATATGGTATCTGCCTGTTCGACCCATGGGATATATTGATCAAACTGCACAAAATGCCCTTCTGACCCTAAAGTAACTTATGCTACAATAAAAACTTTCTCTCCGGACTCTCTTTGAGAACTATAATATAAACTGTTAAAGAATCGAATTCTCATATTGAATCAACATCTATTATAGCTTTAGCAGTCCTGCATTGTAATGTTCTGACAGTTATGTGACCAGCTCTAATGTATTTCTGTATTTTTAGACAAAGTACAAAAGTGTGCAAAAATGAAATGAGATTTATAAAGCAAGGAAACATTACAGGAAAGTTTAACAATCTCAAAGCAAGGAACACGGACCTGCTGCGACTTTAAAATAATCGCACCATGGTGTGAACTTCAGATCTTAACAATACAATTAACTTTGTGCATTTCTTGAGTGGTTTGAGTTAGAGAGCGGGTATCAGCTTTCATGAATACATTACTTATTGCTTTCAAAAAGCATTTGGTCACATACCATTTTGCTCAGGGAAACAGCAATGCCTCTGCATTCCAACTGCTTTTCCCAGGATATGTAAAGACAGGAGACTAATGGGGAGACATGCAGTGTTCAGAGGGAGAGCGTTACAATGCTTAAAACACAGCAAATGTGCCCATTGTATAGAATTACCTTACCTATATATACATCCATCCCATAAGCTAGCAGTCATTTTTAAAAAACTAAGGATTTGTACAAAAACCCACCCTAAGCAATGCAATAATACATTCCTAATGGCTTGCCCTGAACTGCCACTCACACCAGGCTGGACCCATGCAATAAAGGCAAAGCTATTTCCAGCAGGGTCTCTGCACCTATTAACATTCCCTCTTGTTAACTTGAGAGCTGGAAAGGGCAGAACTCCACTGTATGTACAACAAATGAAAGCAGCAGTTAAACATTTATCAGTCTGCATGCACAATGCCAAGACATGGACTAAATGTTTCATGCAGATCACTGGATTTCACTATTGATTTAATGTTTGTTTGTTTGCAGTATTTCTGCCACAGTCTCATTGCTATCACTTAGCAGCAATCTTTGCAAGTCGTTTTGCTCAGCAATCTGAAATCGTTTTTTTTGTTTAGAACAGAAGTACATTTTTTTTGTCTCCATGCAATTCATTATTTCCAAACGACAGATTTCATTACCTGAATATTTATACCAAAAACGTCAAGCTGAGATTATTCCTCAGCCATTGGTGCCATGCTGCCCGTATAAATTTTAATATTTCTCAAATAAAAGCTCTGCAAAATATTGCACTGACTGCTGTAATGCAAACAGGCTAAATAAATAAGCAAAGCATTGGAAAGGAACGATCCCAAACTGGCAGAAATTGCACGGTAATTACATTTTTATTTGATCCCACCAAGGCCCCCTAACTGTAAAGCAAAAGGCAATTTTATGTATTTTTCTGTTTGTTTTGCTATCTGCGGGAGCTGCAAATGAACAACGTTGCTAGTTTGCCTTTATTGTTGAGCCCGGGGAGTGAGAGATTGCTGTGCAAACATTACAGCACTAATGCCTGCAGTTGCTACTCTGGGTATAAATTATTGATCAGCCGGATTATTGCTCTTTCTGCTTAATGGATACAAATATCTGCTTGAGCAACTTTTATGACCTGTTGATAGATGAATTAAGACACGTTGCGCTGGAAACAAGCGAGGATTGGCAAAAGTAACAATTAAATAATAAGCGCTGGGTTTTTGCTATTAAAGATAATCGTGCCGGTGGGGTCGGAGGCGAGTCGCGTTTCCCTAGTTTGGAACAGGACGTTTTAACCCAATCACCCAATGAAAACGCTGGCAGAAATGCAGCATCATTGACAAAAAACAGCCTTGTCTGTCCAACTCCTATATAATAACTTTCCGTAAATGCGCTGCGTCTGGTCTGGTGAAACACAAAAGCGCACTTTACGCAGACAACTGGTTTCCACATGGAGACTGCCTTTTGCTCTTACAGCAGAGATCTAAGGGAATAGCTAACGTCATAATGGCACATCCAATGGCCCCTTGTGCTAATTGATCCTGTGGCCAGTGACCTTACATAATGCGTGGTCCGAACGATAGAAAAGAAGCCACTGTTGGGGGCCTTAGAAAACTGGCAGTTGGTGGACGCGCCTGTGCACTTGCAGTGGAATGCAGGGGTTCACTCTGTTAGAAGATAACATGGGACTGTCATCGTTGCCTGGAGTCTTTTTCTTGGCTTTCATGTCCATGTGCTCAACCCCATTCCCACACAGCTGGACACATGACTTTTGCCATTAGGTGGCACCAACTGCAACTCTCCCACCATCATCCTGTTTTACAGTGAGCTCTGTTCTGCTGCCATCACCCTTTGCTTTGTGTCTATTTGCATTTGGTACATTTGGTTAAAGGGATACGGTCATGGGAAAAATGTTTATTTTCAAAGTAATTAACAAATAATAATAATAAATAATAATTTTCAGTTAATAGTGCTGCTCCAGCAGAATTCTGCACTGAAATCTGTTTCTCAAAAGAGCAAACAGATTTTGTTATATTCAATTTTGAAATCTGACATGGGGCTAGACATATTGTCAATTTCCCAGCTGCCTCCAGTCATGTGACTTGTGCTCTGATAAACTTCAATCACTCTTTACTGCTGTACTGCAAGTCGGAGTGATATCACCCCTCCCCCCCAGCAGCCTAACAACAGAACAATGGGAAGGTAACGAGATAACAGCTCCTAACACAAGATAACAGCTCCCTTTTAGATCTAAGGGCTAGTCCACACGGGGAGATAGCCCTGCGTTTGCGGTCGCGGCGACAAAGCGCCGCGCCAGTCGCCGCGACCGGCGCAGGCGACAGTTTTGTATGGGCGCCTATGTAAAAACGCCTGTGCTAACCACACGAGGCGATGCGCTTTTCAACAGTCGCCTGAAAAAGCCTGGCGAGGCATTTTCAGGCGACTGTTGAAAAGCGCATCGCCTCGTGTGGTTAGCACAGGCGTTTTTACATAGGCGCCCATACAAAACTGTCGCCTGCGCCGGTCGCGGCGACTGGCGCGGCGCTTTGTCGCCGCGACCGCAAACGCAAGGCTATCTCCCCGTGTGGAATAGCCCTAAGAACAGCACTCAATAGTAAAAACCAAGTCCCACTGAGACTGATTCAGTTACATTAAGTAGGAGAAATAACAGCCTGCCAGAAAGTAATTCCATCCTAAAGTGCAGGCACAAGTCACATGAATGGGGGCAGCTGGGAAACTGACAAAATATCTAGCCTCATGTCAGATTTCAAAATTGAATATAAAAAAATATGTTTGCTCTTTTGAGAAATTGATTTCAGTGCAGAATTCTGCTGGAGCAGCACTATTAACTGATGTGTTTTGGAAAAAACTATGTTTTTCCATGACAGTATCCCTTTAAATTACATCATCAATGTTAATTAAAAGGATTATAACCTTTATTTTGCTCCTGACTTTATTAATTTGGCAACAGACCCTGCAACCACCAATGAGAGATGAAATCCCATATTGTTATTAAAGCACAATAGAATATTATTCCTGGCTAGTACAGTGTATAGGGTTGCAACATATGTAGCATAGCTGGCTGCTCAGATAAATCTGATTTATTTTTACAAACTCCCCCCCCCCGCAGGAAATAATATTGTGAAGGCAACCAATTGTTCCACATTTACCTTCCATTTATGTACACGGTCCATAAGAAGAAAATCTAAACATTATCTGTTTTCCATGTAAGCAGGAATCCAATATGATGGTGTAAATAAGATAACAGGTATTTACACAGAGTGTGAGGGATGTTATTTATGGCAGGCGGTGTATCAGGGCTAGCAGAGGGATACAAATACTTAAACATAGTGGCGTCCAATAAATATAGAGAGGAAATTAAAGGCTCCTTAATTAGTTCGGCAATTAAGCATTCTTGGTCGCATTTTAATCAGCACAGGCCTTATCAAAGGACAAACAGAGCGATTTGCAAAGCCTTTGAATTTTAAACAGGCTTATTGATTTCAGCACAATAAGTCATCGCCTGACACAAGAAGGAAATTCAAATAGTTACAATTTGCAGCCACAGCTACTGTAAATTTCAGAGAAAAATGGCCTCCCTCTACAATGTGACAAGCTTACAAAATATGGCCCTGCTTACTAGTCAATTAGGCAAGGGGAGCACTAGAGAACAGGACTGGCAACATAGATCTGCTGCAGTGGTGCAAAAAAAAGAGCTTCTCAATGCTGGGCAAATGAAAGAACAAGTGTGTCTTTGCACCACTGAATTAAATCCTCTGGATATTCTGAAGTCCCAGGCAGGGGAACTTTGACAAATATTAAGCCAGGCTAGTGCAGGTTCTATCAATAAACAGCAGTAGGGAATGTGATCTCCGAAGCTGACCAACTTGTATCCCTCCAGCTGCTGCTGAACTGTAACACCCAGGCTGGGAGAAGTCATTTAAAGACAGCTGGAGGCTCAATTCAAAACGACATTAGAATTATCTCTGGCAGCTGATTGGTTAAGTAATTTCTAAGCGATCAGGTCGCACGAGGTGTAGCTCCATCTCATAGATCTGATACTGCGTATACAAGTAGTTTCTGTACTAAATCAGCATATACATTCCCTCAATTATGCCACATACATAGTACTTTGTACATTTGTTCAAGTCCTGCTTGTTTTGTTTTGGAAAATCCAATAAAAACATTTAAACGACATGAGTGTCTTTAACAACTCTGACAAGTTCTATTGAGAGCCTTCTTCTGGCAGAGGCACCAGTGTTTATAACTGTAAGTCATAAAGGTAAGTGGTGCCCGGCAATTCCCCAGCAGGAGGCTCTGGAGAGGTAAGAGGAGGGCTCGGACATCCCATTCAAGCGCACACAGAACTCTTATTACTATAAGGTTTCCCAGGCGAGTGCGGGCGCTTGTTCTACCTCATGCTGCCGGCCAGATAAAAGGTAGTTCTATCTATGAAGGTGCCCGTTATGGTGCCGATACTCAGGACTCCCGCGGCACAGGACTGGCTGCAACTAGAGAGGGAGCTTGTGGGCTGAGCTCCTCCCCCCTCAGCGCACCGTGTGACAAGAAGAAGTAGTCTAGTAACGAGCAGCCCGCGCTGCCTGTCATTCTGTGTTGTGTGTCTGTGCGATTCTGCTGCCGCCCCCTCTCCTCCAACTCTCAACTTTCCGCTAATCCTGGGAGGGCGCCAGTAACGTGCTGCAATCAGTGGGGCACTCTGGGGTCCCTGCTCCCCCCTTATACCCCTCAGTCAGTACGTTAGAGATTGCTTGGACTTGTTGTTTATTTGTGTAACTTTGCCGGGAGCCGCACAGTAAGATCGGGGAGGCAGTCGTATGCGACCATGGCTGTGCCAGCCGCTTTGATCCCCCCGACTCAGCTGATGACTCCTCAGGCAGCGATCTCTTCCTCTGCCTCTTCCTCGTCCCCCTCTACCAACTCGTCTTCTTCGGCCACTAATTCTCCGTCGCCTTCAGTCGCACCTTCCTCGTCCGGGCAGAGCCTGTACCGACCAGAGTCCATCGCTGCTCCCATAGTCACTCCCAGCAGCCTCAGCAACCTCAGCAACCTCAGCAGCCCGGCTCCCAACCTCACTACCAGCAGCAGCAGCAGCAGCCAAGGGACAGGGGCAGCGCCGGGGACCGGGGGAGGAGGAGGCGGCAGCAATGGGATCCTGAGCAACTGCAGCAGCCCGAGCTTGACCACTTCCAACAGCAGCAGCAGCCACCATAATAATAATAATAATCATAATAACCCTATTATCCCAGGCAGCTCCCCGGCCACATCCACCAGCACAACATCCACCAACAGCAGCAGCATTGCCCCCATCTCCAACCTGCCTGGAAAACCCGTCTACTCCACTCCTTCCCCCGTGGAGAACATCCCCCAGAACAATGAGTGCAGGATGGTGGAGCTAAGAGGGGCCAAGGTGGCTTCATTCACAGTAGAGAGTTGTGAACTCATCTGCCTCCCCCAAGCTTTTGATCTTTTTTTGAAGCATTTAGTAGGGGGGCTGCACACAGTCTACACCAAACTCAAGAGGCTGGAGATCACCCCTGTGGTGTGTAATGTGGAGCAGGTGCGGATCTTGAGGGGCTTGGGGGCCATTCAGCCTGGGGTCAACCGCTGTAAACTCATTTCCAGGAAGGATTTTGAGACCTTGTACAATGACTGCACCAATGCCAGGTGAGTACCCCCTGCACCTGCTCACACCTGTCACTCAATGGGAGGGGGGGTCTTTAGAAGCCAAACCTTAGAAACACTGCTGGATGAGCTGTTAACATGTTTGCAAAGCTTCTGCTTCCACCAAACATCTCTATACTCATTAACAGTGTTATACTGCCCCACAGCAGGGCAGTCACAGATATGGGAAGAATATTGTTGCTTTGTCATTCGATCATGTGCAATGTGCTGCTGCAACGTGCCATTGTCTGATCTTCTCAATATTACCTGTTCCTGTGACATAAACTAGTCAGTGACACTTTGTTGATGTGGGTCCATGTAGCAGCAGGTGCAGTCTGTGTCTCATCCTAGAATGCCCAGTATGTACTAAAGTTCAGTTCTTAGAAGCACTAAGAGGGGGGTGTGTCACTGGAAGAGTTCATTTATCCTCTGCCATGTGCTACTGACTATTCCTAAAAACTTTTCTACAACCTGTGCCTCTGTATGTGCAGATCAGGCAAGCAGAAATGATCACAAGGCTGAGGGGGTGCAGGTTTAGGCAAATTCTGTAGCAGCTTCCAAAACTGAGAAGTCCTGTGGACTTGAACATGCAGTTCCAGCAGCAACAGCAGCGTATCAGCAAAGAGGGAATGGCTAACACTCTAACACTGTAAGAAGTGGCAGAGATCTCTTTTATATATGGACATTGAAGTGCAGGGATGTCTTGCTGACACTTGAAGCACCACATAATTTCAGGTGGGCATAGATTTTGCATAGTGTTCCGTGGGTCAATATTATACCTGGAGAGATAATTAAATGAATGCATAATACATATTGCTTGGTTCTGCATAGTTTTGTCCATCACATGGCAGCAGAAACATGCATTAACACTCACCATTCTCTCTTCCTTGGCCTAACTCCTTGGCCATTCCTTACATAGTGCTCACTCTGCTCAGGCAATGTTCAAAGCAGCAGAGAATCTGAGAAGTTCAACTCCCAAGCAGAATCAAAGTGCTGAGCAGCAAGCTGCATGGCGAAGAGGGGACTTGGGAAGTGAGAATGGTATCTGCAGGGAGGCTGATTAAAGAGAGAGGTCCTAGCTATGGAAACTGGGGTATATCTTTGTAAACAAACAAATCAAAAAGCACCTTAGAGTACCGAGAGCCTGCGGAGGGTTTGAATGTGTGACATATGGCAGCCAGAGTTTTGCATAGGTGGGATAACTTGCTTATGATATCATCATTTAGCAGCTAGTGGAATCCACATGGGAATTAAATGCTGTTGGATTTGAACAAAAGAGCAAGTAACAATTTAAACACCAGAGAGCTGTCTTTCCCCACGGGCCTAAGCTTAGTTGTAGTAACATTCCTGAAAGTAAATCTCACTGGATATGAGCAGTTGAACTTGTATTTCACAATCACCGGTGGTCAGTATTTTCACTGTGTGGGGGGGGGAAGTGTCTCAACTTGTACAACTAAAGTTTATTCTCTTTGGAGATCTTAGGAAAGCTGGAGACATTAAGTTCTGATACAATATGATGATATGGTTAAATTCACTGCAAAAAAGGACTACATGAGAGCAAACAAAATTCAATTTTGAAATTTAATTCAGTGCCTACCGCTTTTCTACCAGCCCTTATCCATAAGAATAAAGTTTAGTTCTGATAGTCTCTTATCTACCTCCCAAGTCCCTATTTAAAATGCTGGAAAATAATTTAACTTTCACAAATAATCAATCATATGAAGTAATTAATAATCAAATATGTTATGGAATGACATTAATAACCATTCTTCTGCCCTTAGAATAATTTCAGTAACTTAGCCTATACATAGATACTGTTTGAAAATAAAATAAAATACTGGACTTGTTGTTGGTCATAATTGTATGTGACGCCTTGTAGGAGCATGCGAGGTTCTAGAAGTAATTTATTAATCCCATTATTCCTCGACTTGTATATAACTGATGTGGAATTTTCACTTTCCGACGTAAGCGATGCGTGCGTGAGCAAACACCATCTGCAAGCAGTTAAGAACAACTTCTGCAACTGATGCCTTTATCCGCAAGGCTGTTAGTCGTCTGTAATTGTGTTAAACTTTGAAGTGTATCCTCCATTTAATCATACTGTGTTAAGGAATATCAAGGTACAGGATACAGAATTAATTTCAATTCATATATTTAACACTGACTGTTATTCAGAGAGGATGTAGAACTGAATTTTATCATGTGTCATTTTTATGTGCCCTAGACCTCAGGACATGTTACATAGTCGTTTTGTTAATCTGGGTTGGAAAAGGACAACTGTCTATCAAGTTTAACCCCTTCAAACAATCCCATGCTCAAACAGTATCATACAGGGTGCATAAACATAACTAATGGGAGCCCTTGAGATTACTATACATGTGTTTAATGTTTAGAAATGTTCCATTTACTGTCCTTAAACAGCACAGGACCATTTCCTTATTTGTTATTCCATTTGCTCTTAGTTTAACCTTTAACCTTATATTATTAATTCATTATTATTATAACAAGTCATCCAAAATATGGGCAGAAGTCTGCCTCTTAAGAAATTTAAGCAGAACTTAAAATCAATTTTTAAAACATTCCCAAACTCATTAAATTCTAATTATACATATCTATATTTGGTGCCGCTAGTTGATACACTTATAACGTTATACCGTTCTTTCTGTGCCATTTTTTTTTTATAATAAAGAAACTATTTCAGGCAGTTGTTATTTCAGATTTGCTGAGCTTAATTATGCGAGAGAACTCTTTGCTTCAAAGATTGTTCATCTTTGCAATTATAAGTGTCAGTTGTTCGTAACAAGTAATTAATGATTGGTCTTGTGGATATCGCCAGAGGAATAATATTTTTGTTTGTGAGGTTTCAGACTGAGTGGAACTGTGCTCTGTAGCCCTGCTCTCAATAATTTAGTGTTCTCTAAAGAGAATAGAAAGTTGTTGTGCCTGGAGGCACGCTTGTGCACGATACACTCACTGTTTAACTCGCTGTCAGGTTGTTTTTGTACATGTGTTTTTTGAAGCGCAGGTGTAAAAGTTGCAGGTGGTCTCTATAAGTCAGCACTTTATACACTTGTGAATTATATGCTGCACCTCCAGTTTGCTCGGATTTGGACGACTATTTATTCATTTAGCACAAAAGTGTATCCCTAGGGGCAAGCATATATGGCTGTGTTAATAATATAATTATAAAAATATTTATGTTTTTAGCAAACCTAGATCAGGTTCTTTTATATGGTACTGGGAAATATGCTTGTGCTTTGTAACTGTTTGTATAATAATAATCATAATAATAATAATAATAATAATAATAATAATAATAATAATAATAATAATAATAATGTTTATTTTTATTGTGTCATCACATATTGATTCCACTAGTTTATTATTAGTTTATTTATTAGTGTCAAGCAATTACAGGTACCTAGTCTTTCTTCAATATGTCTTTCTGTTATGGGAATATACCGTATGGTTGATATTATGGTATATCTGTTGGATTTAGTAGTAGAATCAGTTTAGTTTCTTGCACTGAACTCACAGAACTGCCTCGAGACTTTTTAACTTTACATTATCTGGATTATACTAAGGCAGTTTTTGGGTGCCCACCCATAGAGGAAGGTAAACATGGCCCGCAAGTGAATTTAGTATTTTATTTTTCTTTGTCCACAGACTATTTGCAATAATTGTCAAGTGTGTACCTATATGAGAATTGTTGGTCGATTGGTGGAGGAAACAGTTTAAAAAGTGATTGATTGTTCCCTAAATGGTTAAAATCACTGACTCATTTTCAAAGAGAAAAGATAATTTTTTTTTAATAGAAAAGACATCTTCAATGCATATTCATTCTGTTTTAAATGTATAATCAATTTAGCAATGATGTGCCTGTCTCTTCTATTAACCCCTTAACTGCTAAGGGTCAGTGAAAGTCATTGCAAACATGGCAGCTAAATGGGTCAATTCTTACGTGTGCTTAGCATACAATAAAACGGTTGGTTGCATTGATAAACTAACTAAAGACATATAGACGCCTAGGGACTCTGTTTGGATTCCTAGATCTTGAGTAAATGAGCATTACATGTTAGAAAATATATTTCTTTTCAGGACTAGGTATCTGTTACAGCTAAACCAACTGCAGTCAAAGCCCCTTCCTGAAATATAGGATTAACAACAGAAATGTTGTTCTAGTAACTTACACTTTAGTTTTTCATTTAAGACGGGGAGTTGTGGTCAGAGTACACATTGTGGTCGCTGCCCAGTGGGTAAGATGAGCTTGCCGGGTGCACCAAACCATTTTCTAATGCTCGTACAGGGGTTAAATGATGTTCACATTCAATGTTATAAGAGCTCGAAGACACATTCTGTTGATCTATTATCTTTGGAAAGTATATCTTTGAAAAATCCATATCACCTGTCATAATCAAAATTTAGTATCTATAGATTACCTTTCCAAAGGCCCTCAAAGCAATTTACACTTATAGCCATTCTGTTACTACTCAATTACAGCTGAATGGCCAGAGGCACAATTAAATGCAGCTTGCCCAAGGTCAGACAAGGAGTCACTAGTACTCTGCTTGAAAAAACATGCAAGATTCTTTTTACTCAACCTGCCGTATTTCCTAGGTAAAGAAATAGGTTTGGGTTGACACTGTGACAGGGGAGCGAACTGGTTACTAACCATCAATATATTTAATTTAGCTGCAGCATTCAGAGAACTTAAAATTCAATACCAAAAAAACAGCATAAGATAAATATTATACAGGAAATAATGAGCAGTGTGTATTAGCAATTCTCTTATGGAATAATGGAAAATAAGACTTCAGTTTTGGAGTAAATTTCACGCAAACATTTGAATATATAATTGATGGCTAGAATAAACGATTGCATTTTTCTGCCGACAAATGCAACGTCAATGTATTAAGAAAAAAATATATATTATCCGTGTACAGTTGTAACCAAGGATATCCTGACACACAAACATTGCCTGAACAAATGGGACATAATAAAAGTCTGATGGAATCCTGTAGCCATTAATTTTCATGGTTTAATTATTGATGTATGGGTATTTTTGATATATATTATATTTATATTATACATTATATATATATATATATATATATATATATATATATATATATATATATATATATATATATATATATATATATATATATATATATATATATATATATACATACTAAAATAAGCATTCCTTCCAATGACATTGGGTGCTGCAGAAAACAGTGTGATGTATCATGTGTAATTTAGACACAAAATCCTCAATCATGCCTTATTGCCAATTAGATGTGGCCTACTGTCAGTCTGGAAGTGGGTTGAAATTGATTTTGACAGCACTAAGAAGTGGCCCACTTGGACTGGTTCAGGTAATTTATATGCATTTATAAAACAACTACGACTGCCTTTAAAGACCATGTGACGGTGGAACAGTGACTGCAGCGCTGCAGATGGAATTCTTGACTGCAAAAGTGATTTATGTCACATTTGAAGACTGTGTTCCTCATTAGTATCTCATAGATTAGAATGTGATCTTTGTAAGACACTTGATTGTGGTTTCACTAACAGACCGCTGCATAACTTATGTATTAAAAAATACCTCAACATAGATCATAAACCCTATGTTTGTTGAGTTAGATTTATGTTCAGGCTTTTGAGATGGTTTGTCCTCTTAGACATATTTGCTTTCTATTAAAACTCCTTTCTAATCAAATACTTTTCTAATATTATTACTGATCACAAAAATTGTGCCTTGTCTAATGTCGTTAATAGATTTTTTTTTGGTTCAAACTGTCAGCTTTTCAAATACACGTGGACTGTTAACCAGCGGTGGTTCTACCATGTTTCAAGATGTCTGAGAGCCCCAAGGGAAAACAACTTGACCTGCTTTTATGAAACCATAGAATTACATTTATTCAAGTCGTCCCATGGGATAATAGTCAGCAGATTCCAGGACAATACCTCTCTTATAAGAGTCCTACAGGTCACTCTTACATTCATTTACACATCTATGATAGCAGTTTGCATGTACTTTATAAAAATATTTGCCATGCACTATCATATAATGTAAAAAAAATAAAAGGGCAAATATATGTGTGTGTCAGGTACAGGTATGAGATCTGTTATCCAGAAACCGGTTATCCAGAAAGCTCCGAATTACAGAAATGCCATCTCCCATAGACTCCATTTTATCCAAATAATCCAAATTTTTAAAAAGGATTTGCTTTTTCTCTGTAATAATAAAACAGTAGCGTGTACTTGATCCTATATGAAATATAATTAATCCTTATTGGAAGCCAAACCAGCCTATTGGGTTTATTTAATGTTTACATGATTTTCTAGTAGAATTAAGGTATGAAGATCCAAATTACAGAAAGATCCATTATCCAGAAAACTGAGCATTCTGGATAACAGGTCCCATACCTGTATCAGAAATGCATTTTATTGGAACTCTTACTGAAATTTTGTTTGGACATCTTTAATGCTTTTTTTGTAAATATTAAATTTTTTGCATGTAACAGTTATCCAATGACCACTAAACACAAAGACAGGCATATGAAAGAATTGTTATGTACTTAATGTTGCCTGTTCAGCACACACAGTCACGATAAATTACCCAGGATCCTTTCTTTCTCTTCTTAATAGACAATTAATAATCAGATCCCACTTACTGTACATACATCAATTATTTGCGTTGTAATCTATAACTAATTCTCTCTTTAAACACAACATAGTTTTGTCTGAATACGTTTATTGATGCGCTTGTAATTTACCTTTGTCCCTAGACATCATGAACATTAACTATACAAGGTGTCTGCAGACCAGTGTGTGGCAGCAACACAGAAATCATTTACATTTTATTGCCTATATTAATTGCTGATTTTATTGCTCATGACAAATACATATAAATTGTGCTTTTTAAAACTAATTAATAAAAATATTATTTCAAGTATATATTATATTATATATAGAAATAAAAATTCTTGAGATCTTTTATAAGTGATTTATGTATTTATGGTGGGTATATCAGAAGAAAGTGTGGGGGCTAGTTGATAAAAGTGGCATAAGGACAGAAGGGGGCTCGGTGGGCGAATTACATGGATACTGTTTGTTTTTTACACAAGTTGTTTGTGATTTGAGGTACCCCAGGGAAATCTCTTGATCATATTCACATCTGTTCCTGTCAATGTGGGTGCTAAGATACCGGTCACCCAGCAACCATGTCCATGAGGGAATATAGCCGATAATAACTTCAAAAAGGAATGACAGATGTTAGATTATGATGAAAGACAAAATGCATGGAAAATGAGCTTCCTAGAATCAAAAATTTGTTCAAGCACCTTCATGCAAATTAAATGAATATTGCACATTTGCATGCAGTCATTTATATTTTTGTTCACAAATAAAAGAAGATACATTTCAAATTGCCTTCTCCCCGAGTAATTAACATACAAGGCAGTGACTTTTTCTTAAATGGGATTAACCACCTGGGTACATAATAAAGATTGACAAATTCAATCCATGTTGTCGAATTTAGAATGTCACTGGGAGAAATTCACTGACAAAATAAAGCAACCCCTGAATGGATTTAGATTCATAGCTGATAAAATATCGATTTTTGATTAAGCTAAATTTGTAATAATTACAGCCAAGGTGATTAGGGTTAAATGGGCAGGTTTAATGGTCAAGAAATGTGCATAACATCAACTTGAATTCTTCTAATGCAAGACGTATTTGCTCTCCCGTTGTATTTATAATTGGCTAATATTACAATTGTCCCATTTCTTTTAACAACATGATTATTAGAATGTTCACCCAACAATCAAAGTTTGGGGGGGGAAATGCTCTTTTGGAGAAAGGACATTGAGCCTTCGTTTAGTAGTCTCTAATGTGGTCACGTAGAGAAATTGATTTTCCTCAGAAATTAATTAATTTTTCATATCGCCTTAAGCTGCAGTTAAAAAGAGTGCATACTTGCCTGTTTTTTTTTTTTTTTTACAGAAATATTGCCTAATCATATTAATACCATTGCCCTAAGGATGAAAAGATAATTGTACAAATGCATTTGGAAATATGTATCACTGAGTATTTATGATTAAATTATGCAAATAACCCAGCTCTCATCCTTTCCAGACACAGATTGTCTAATTAGGATTGATATGCTGAATAGATGTTCCAGAATTTGAATACAAGCATGTCCAAAGAGCAGAAAATTGGAAATGACAAGGCTAAAATGCTAAGAAAAGTGTGTGTTTGCCATTTTACAAATGCTCACTTTTATTTCCTATAAATTTTTCGCCATGTCCTGCACTATGCCAATTACAAATTGTATAGAATGAGTAACTGTAAAAGACATTGACAACAGCCCAGCAACATGAATGTCCCCTCCAAGCTAACATTTCCTCTCAGGCAATAGACATACATTTCGGGTTTAACTGTACTATTTGCCTGTACAGTACTCAGTTCCTTCCAAACTTCCTAACGCAACAATGGCAAATTAAATAACACAAATGTGTAGTCAGATCAACAAGCCGGTGGTTAGGGTTTCACAGACTTTGTCTTGTCTGCGTACATCTACTCGAGCTATCATTGTGCTCAAAAGCAAAGTTACTGGGGTAGAACTTGCAGGGAGCAACACTAAGGTTCGACAGGAGCTGTTACCATTCCAGCCATTGTTAGCAGTGCGTAGTCACAGTGTATGAACTTTGCTGGCTTCTGCTTACCATCTGCAAGATGATGGATTGCTGTGTTTAATACATTTCAGCTTTTGTCTAACTGTCACAGGATGGACAGACAGCACTATCAGTGACTTCAATGGAGATTGCTCGTATGAAAACCTACTTGTAAAATGTATCTTTTTTTTCTGTGACATGAAATACATTTACACTTTTAATTCCTCCCTTTGTCTGGCTTAGATTTCCAGCCTGACAATTAGACAAATGAAAAGTGTAAATGAATTTTGTTTCACAGGAAAGCGTCGTCTTCAAATAGATATGATCAGGTACATTGTTTGATAAAGTAATATTGAAACAATTCTTCTGCTTTAATATGCAGCAAAATGTTACAGAACTTTAAGGGAGTATTGCCAAGAATTTCTATTTCAAACTTTAACTTGTAACCAATTTTTTTTAGCAAAATTTAAAGTCCATGTTATTTTCTATAAAATAATATAATCAATGTGAAAATACGTTTATCAAGGGAACAGGCCATTTATGTTGTGCATGTTTAGCTATGTACAGGTATGGGAGCTTTTATTCAGAATGCTCAGGACCTGAGGTTTTTTGGATAAGGGGTCTTTCCATAATAGTCTGCTAAAAATCATTTAAGCATTAAATAAACCAAATAGGATGGTATTGACTTCAATAAGGATGAATTATTTCTTAGTTTGGATCAAGTACAAGGTACTGTTTTATTATTACAGAGTAAAAGGAAATAATTATTAAAAAATGTGAATTTGTGAAATGTGGGAGCGTTCTGGATAACTATTCCAGGTAATGGATCCCATACCTGTAGTGGAAAGTAGATGCTGCCTTACTGCTTGGCTCAGTTGTGGCATTCTCCATAGACATTGATAAAAGTGTGAATATCTTGTTTACAAGGTGGCTCTGTTCTGTGAAGTCTAAGCAATTAATGTAAGCATTAATATGTAACATTATATTAAGTTGTAAGACAGTATGGTGGGCAGAGAACTTGCTACTTTGGGAAAATCTGAACCCAGATGTTTTGCCGACATATGAGCTGCACAATAAATAGATTGATAATAAATCTGTAATAGATTTGATCCATTGCATGATGTGAGTATCCCTACTGTCGGTATTAGGTAACAGTGCAGTAAATACCTAGGTACAGTTGTGACAATAAGTACAAATGGTATAGTAATCCGGTATAGTAATGCTGGATATGGGTTTAAGAGGAAATATGACTTCTATAATAACTTGGGAAGTGGTGGTGTCAGTTATGTATTGTTCTTCCAGCAGGAACTGCTAAAAATAGGCCTCAATTTGAATAAACGAAGATGTCATTCTGGCTGTCACAGGCCCATTTCTTCTGCCACACTATAAATGTAGCAGTTTACATCATTGTTTAAAAATAAAACATGAATTGTAGCAGTTTGTATAGAGATTTTGGTCATATTTGCATGCTTCCTAAAGAGAACAGTGATGCTAAAAATATACAAAAGGACATATCCTGATTTTTTCCAGGCTTCGCTTAATGGCTGCCTGTGATGTGCCTAAATTTCATTATCAAATGCATCTGCTCAAAATCAGCCCAGATAATTTTGTATAACTTACATTGCCTAAAACATTTCCTATTTGTTATATATATATATATATATATATATATATATATATATATATATATATATATATATATATATATATATATATATATATATATATATATACAGTACCTGTGTTTAGTATTAGTGCCTTCTGTTGATTGTTTTAATTAAAATGTTTGAAAGTGTTGCGCAAAATAATGCAGACCAGTGAAATTGAAAGCACTCTCAGTTATTTTGCATTGTCCCTTTTTGGTTATTATGAGCACCTGTGAAAGGAGGAGAAGGTATTTAATCAATGACCCGTCCTAGTTAAACTACTGTAAAATGAACTTCTCCTTATCAGTAAGCCAAGCAAACCATAATTTTATTTAAACCCTGTTTCTATGTTTTTTTTTGCTAAACATAGTTGCCCCTTTAATCATTTGTTTATGATTTGCTACAAGTGGGAATTAGGCGGTTATATAAAAACATTAGACAAACGTTACAAAGGCCGGTAACCCATAGCAACCAATTAGATGTCTGTTTTCATAAGCTTGAAAAGGGAATGTAAGCCCAAAAATAAAATATCGTCTAATGAAACAAATTATAATTCTAAGCTACATTCCAATATACACTCATTAACAATGTTCTGTGGTCTTCAAGTAATATGTAAAAATGAGTTCTATTTAAAGCAGTAGCCTTGTCTTTTCTGTTCCCTTGTGGTCCTGGTATTTGAACCATGATCTGTGGCAAGCATGCAAGGCTAACTGTTGCTACATTATTTCTAGAGACAGAACCAGCTGTGCAAAAAGGCACAGGCAGATACTGCTTTCAGTTGTAGTTATATTTACAAATACCATTAAAATCAATTTAAAGAATCCAGAAATTTTACATGTGTGAAAATATCCATAAGAATCAGTTCATAAAATGCATTGCACCCTGATTGGTCATAACACCTTGTCAAGTATCAACTGATTGAAAGAGCATAAGCAGGGATTCGCCTAAAAAGGCAGACTGATGTCCCATGTCACCTAATAGTTTTTATTGCCTATTATGATATGATATTACAACAGAGCTTTTTTTACAACTGGAGTGATGATGAGGCTTGCAAAGATTAAATGTCATTCATGGCAGTAGTTTTTATTGCCAGTACTGGAATTTTTTACATTGTAAACCCTGGCCACAAATAATATTTGTATTTCTTATAATACACAGAACCTGTACATTTACTGGATTTTGTATTTTATGTTTCATGTGACAGACAAACTTTTCAGCCTAGTCAGAAAAGACACAGCAACCTATTAGCACCCAATTAGCACCCACTCTGTCCTCTAACCTCTCAGGTGCCCATTTTTCTAATCAGACAAGGAACATCACAAAGGGTCACAAGGAGTGGATAGAGATGTTTATAGGGTTGTGTACTCTTAATATATTTGGTATCAGGAACACTTCCAATACAAGTACCTACCTCCATTCATTGTAATTACCAGCAGGTTATCTCACATAGACTCCATTTTATACAGAAAATCCAATTTTTTTTTAAATGATTTCCTTTTTATCTGTAATAATAAAACAGCACCTTGTACAAGATATAATTAATCTTTCATGGAATCAAAAACCAGCCTATTGGGCTTATTTAATGTTTAAAGAGTAGACTTAAATGGATTCTGTCATGTTTTTTATGGTGTAGTTTTTATTCCTAAATTACACTGTTTACACTGCAAATAATTCACTCTGCCATATAAAATGTCATTCTTAATCCAACAAGTGTATTGTTTTAGTCGTAATGTTGGTGTGTAGTCTCAGTTCATTTTGCCTGGTCATGTGCTTTCAGAAAGAGCCAGAACTTTAGGATGGAACTGCTTTCTCACAGGTTGTTGTTTCTCCTACTCAATGCAACTACTCAATGTAACAGAAAGGGGTCGCAGTGGGACATGTAGGGAGCTGTTATCTGGTTACCCTCTCATTATTCTGCTGATGGTCTGCTGGGGGGGGAGGGGGAAGGGAGATGGGTAATATCACTCCAACTTGCAGTGCAGCAGTAAAGAGTGACTGAAGTTTATCAGAGTTAAAGTCACATGACTGGGGGCACCTGGGAAACTGACAATATGTCTAGCCCCATGTCAGATTTTAAAATTAAATATTAAAAAATCAGTTTGCTCTATTGAAAAACAGATTTCAGTGCAGAAGTCTGTTGGAGCAGTGCTATTAACTGATGCATTTTGAAAAAAACATGTTTTTCCCATGACAGTATCCCTTTAAGGTATGAAGATCCAAATTACAGAAAGATCTTTTATCCAGGAAAACCCCAAGTCCTGAGCATTCTGGATAACAGGTCCCAAACCTGTACATGCCTGCATATATAAAAGATAGTCTAGACTGTACCAATTATTCTTTAAAAACCCAGGCACAGACACAAGCAACTTTCTAGTCCCATAAGCAATAAATAGCATCATATTCTTTGCCTCATCCCATAATAAGCAGTTTTTATATATAGAAAATGGTTTATGGATTAGAAAAGTGCAACATCTAAATACAGTATAGATTTTTTTTTACTTTCTGATAATGTACTTTTCTCCAGACTTCAAATTATTGTAAATGTAGCAGAACATTCCATTAGGTGGAATTAAAGAAAAAGTTGTGCTCTTACAACATGATGCAGTGTACCATTAGGTAGCACCAGCAGTTTATTTTAGTGAGATCACCCCTTCAGCCGGGGGGGTATCCTTTCTCAAAACAGTAGAACCAGTTTAAAGGTTGACCCCCCACAATAGTAAATATTTGACAGCGCTTGATGGCAAGTCCTAAGGTTATTGTTCATCCCTCCACCTGTTCACCAATCCCATGATTATATATATAGTTCTCTTGTACAGCATAAGCATTCAACCACAGTTTAATTTTATTTGACTATTTAAAAACTCTACCATTAGATTCTCCGTTCTCGATTTGCCAGTCAAGATGACTTGGAATATAGACATCATGGTATTGTTATCTTTAGAAAAGAGATTGTTCTAAATTCCAGCGAGTTTGCACTTGCATGTCAATAAGCTTTGTTTTACTTTCAGCACAGAATTCATTTAGCAGCTTAGCATTTATTGCATGATTTGCAATTATGAGCAATTATGAGCTACTTCTCCATTTCAGAACACAAATTATCTGTACGTTTTTAACATTTCCAAGGCACGCTGCGTTGCAAAAAAATGTCAAATAACCCATATTTTCTTTATATACTCGCTCCACAATTAAATAAGTTAACTAAAGTGTTACACATATTTCAGCTGTACTTGACAATGAGGCAAAAGTCAAACATAATTATATTGTAAGGAAAAAAAAACTATAAAATCAATGTAAGATGGAGCCTGATTATTTAGATTCACTACTAGCTCTAGTCCATTAAATAACATTGTTAGTACAGGTATAGTATCCATTATCTGGAAACCCTTTATCCAGAAAGCTCCTAATTACTGGAAGACCATCTCCCATAGACTCCATTATAATCAAGTAATCCAAATAGTTTTTTTTTTTTATATTTCCTTCTTCTCTGTAATAATATAACAGTACCTTGTACTTGACTCAAACTAAGATACAATTAATCCTTATTGAAAGTAAAGCCAGCCTAATGGATGTATTTAATGTTTTAATGATTTTATAGAAGATACAAAGATCCAAATTACAGAAAGATCCGTTATCTGGAAACCCCAGGTCCCAAGCATTCTGGATAACAGGTCCCATACCTGTATATATAAAGGATCAAGGACCATATCATGTGAGTTAAATCACTGAAATACCAGTCTTTAAAGGGACATTACGTCAATGTACTAAGGAAACCACTGAACAGATGCGATCTACAGGTTGGAGATACTATATAAAAAATTATTATCCAATCTGTGAGTGATGATGACTGCTCCATCTTTTCATTTGTAAGCTTCAGCTAGTGAGGCCTTCTCCTCCCTATTTCAGTATTATTCCTCTCCGACCACCTCAGCTATTATACAGCTCCAGAGAAAACACTAAGTAATGTGTCTTGTGCTATGATGTTATTTCTGAAAGAATAATGTTCACCAGTGGATCTCTTGGGGGATCAGTCTATTAGAGACCTTTGCTTGGAATTCCCACATTAACCACAAAGGGAAGTACTAAATAGCTATTCCATAGCCAAGCATTACACAAAATGAAAAAAAAAAAATAGTTTTGTATTTATACAGTAAAATGTATTGTAATGGAATTACATCAGAGTAGCATTTCCCTTTAAGCTCAGACTCATTCCTTGGTGGTGAATTTTACTCTTGTTGGAGACTGGATTTTATTGAACATATGTTGTCACTGGGACACCGGAGTCAGTATGGTTTCCACACACCACTCGCAGAACTTAGTTATAAAACAGCTATTTCCATATTTAGTATTTAACTAGAACCAGGAATACAAATAGAGCACCAGTGACTTGTAACTGACCATTTACAGTGTCTATCCCATTGATGTCACAGATGAGGAATGAAATGGGACATCTATTAAAATTTACACTGCACATTCCTGTGCTCTTTTCTAGTCTTTTACACATTTTAAACTAGCCGCACTTTATTTCAAGTAACGGGATGGGCGAATTTAACCAATTTCGCTTTGCCAAAAATTCACCACCGACAAAAATTCACCGAAATCCATTTATGGGCGGTCTACACACCTTTGGTTGGGGATATTTTAACCCAACGGGTGCCCTTTAATGAAGCGCAGGGATTCTGCTCAGCATAGTTAAAGATAAGAAATATATCAACTAATGTATCAATTTAGAACAGTTATAGAGTCAGCGACCTCCCCCTTCAGAAAGACATAAGGAAGTGACAAATGAAACTTTAAACTTCAATATTATAACATTTTTCACAAATATAAAATGGAAAACAAGTGAAAAAAAGTCTTTATTTCTGGTGAACTATCTGAAAACAACTGAAGGAAGGTGAGTAACCTCTGCTAATGAAAACTGTTTTTTAGAATTAGTATTTGCTGGTTTACCTTTCAGACAGCTCACAAATCCATTACAGGATTTTTACTTTCCCGTTTGTGTCCTTCATTTTCATCCATTTGAGATGACACAGGCTTCAGAAAGCAGCTAATGTTTCCTAGCCCGCTTTGCACACCATGAATACAACCGATTTATTGAAAGTGATTTCAAAATCATGGCTTTGTTAATAGAAAGTAGTCATTTGGCAGAGAAAAAAAAAAAAGAGAAATATTCCCTCCATGGACACAAAAAGATCCACTTCATTCTTATCCCATTTAGTGCTCTTCATTCTGCCGGCCTATGGGCTAATGAGAAAGCCTTAGAATAGCCGTTGACTGTCTAAACACTGAGCACGTAAATGCATTTCAATAGAAATAACACACATACAAAAAAAATGCGTGCAAAGATAATGTGAAGCCTGAGAAATAGTTGTGCGCTGACAGCTATCCAACAGTGTTGTCACAGCAGGAAGACATCAGTTGAAGAAACAGATAGTGACCTCAAAAAGTTTGGTCAGCAGCATGGACAGAGTTTCACTAGATTATAAATCACCCCAGGGTCGCTGTGTTCCCACCATAAAGAGAGCATGCTTGTTTTATTATTGTAATCTAATAAGAGTGGGGAGCAAAGGACATCATTAATGTGCATTTGAAAAAAAAAAACCCTGGTTACAGTTTCAAAACTATACAGTTTCATTAGCTATTGAAGGGTATGTCATAGGGTAAAGCCCGAGCAGGATTGGATTTCTCTTTATGGCTGTATGTAATCCCTTGTTTGTGAATTGGAAAGCACTTAAACTTTATAGGAGAGTGAAATCTTTGGGCAACGGCTGCATTGTAAACAAAGCTGAGGGGTTTCCGCATGGTAAATTGGTGCTAAATCCTCAACACTGTAACAGAAGCAACATTTAGGGTCGAAGTGAATTTTCGAATTCAAAAACGTAGAATTTCAAAGTAATTTTTGGGTACTTCGACCATCGAATAGGCCAAAATTCGATTCAAATTGAAAATACTTCACAAATTTGACCATTTGAAAATCGAAGTACTGTCTCTTTAAAAAACTTCGAATTCGCCACTTCGCCACCTTAAACCTGCCGAATTGGTATTTAGCCTATGGGGGACCTCCTATAACCTTTCTGAGTGTTTCGTAAAGGTTTGAGTAGTCAAGGTATTTTTTTGTAAAATCGTTTGAATCGTTCGATTGTAAGTTTTTCGATTCAATTCGAAGTTTTTGAATTCGAAAATTCACTTCGACCCTAAATGTTGCTCTGCTTCCGATTTAGCACCAGTATACCATGTGGAAACCCCTCAGTTTTGTTTACAATGCAGACGTTTTCGATCTACCGAAGTATCAAATTCGATGGTCGAACTTCGACGTTTTTTAACTTCGAAATTCGACCTTTCGTAAATGTGCCCCTTGGTTCCAAGTTTACTAATCTGTAATCACTAACTATCCTTTATACATTCCTTCCCGTCTTGTGGCCTTGCGGTTGTATTGATGCACTCAGTCACATTTCATTCATGTAGTTTGCTTATTAATCAGTTGTAGAGTTATTTATTGTATTTGTTTGCAACTTGCACCAAAACAGACGCTAATTTGCACTTTGGAATTCTGGGTTTAAAAAAATGTGGGTAAGAAACCCAAACTACAGATTGTAGTTTAAACACTGCACTAGGCACATATAAAATATAAAATTTAAAAAATGTATAATAGCATCACAACATTCATCAATAATACAGATTTTATATACAGAATTGACATCAGAGTGCAGATTCAGCCCTCTATATTCTGTTGGAGACCCACAATATTGCCACAACATTCTGATATCATTATCTTGCCAGTATAAATACAGAGTGGTGATTCCATTTGCTCTGCTGTTTTTGCCTTCTGCTGCTTATGTGTTTATCTGATAAGCCATATTGGCAGTGTTTGGCACAGTGACTTGCGCTGGCTGCTTATTGCACTGAAATCTGAATTTATAAAGTTGTGATATTGCACAGCTATGTTATTGTTATGCCTAGTAAATATATTGAGAGCTTGTAATTCTTTCACTTTAGTATTCACGTAAAGATACATTTGAAAGACAGACCCCTTGGGGCAGATTTACTAAGGGTCGAAGTGAATTTTCGAAGTTGATAAATTAGAATTTTGAACAATTTTTTGGGTACTTCGACCATCGAATAGGCCTAAATTCGACTTCGATTCGAAGTGAAAATACTTTGACTATTCGACCATTCGATAATCGAAGTACTGTCTCTTTAAAAAACTTCGACACTTCGCCACCTTAAACCTGCCGAATTGCTATGTTAGCCTATGGGGACCTCCTAGAACATATAGCCAACATTTGGCTAAGTTTTTAGAAGTTGAAGTATAATCGTATGATCGTACTATTAAATCGTTCGAATCGTTCGGTTCGAAGTACGATCGTAGTACGATTGTAGGATGTTAAAAATCCTTCGAATTCTACTTCGAATAGCTAAGTATGCAATTCGAATTTCGATGTTTTTACCTCTTCGAAATTCGACCCTTGATAAATCTGCCCCCTTGTGTTCAGCTTTATTTCACCAAATAAATAGCTATGTTTCTTTCTTACATCAGTAATGATTTAATAAGGATAAATAAATATAACTTCATTTTGCTCAAGAGGCTGAATTAAAAGTTTAGCCGTGCGGTGAGATTTAAAGGGAGAATTCTGTCAAAGGAAAATGTTTCAGATCTGAAAGAGCAACTTTCCAAAATAAACATTAGTGTAGCTGGTCAGATTTCCATAACAGCATTCTGTTGCAATTGCCATACGGTTTAGTTCTCTCATATCGGATTTGCGTTATTATTAGATCAAAGAGTGGACGACCAGCAAGGAAGGAGTTAAATGCTCCCTGGGGTCAAAGCCAGGGACAAGCCATTAGTTGTAGACACTTTGTTGTGAATTGCAATTGGTTGGATGCTGGCCTGTTAGACATAGTCATGGATTTTTATGCCAAGTGATAAATATTTCGCTATCTGTAGTTTTGCTTCTGCAACGATTTTTAGCACCCATTAGGTTATTCTAATGATTGCATATACTGTATTTCTTCATGTGTTATGGTGCAGCTGTTTGAGATACGAAAACCAGATGTTAGAATCAGCATCAGTCCTGGCAGCAAACATTTGTATTAAGCAGCTGCCAGTGATCTGAGGAAGCAACAGATTCAATTCTGTAATAGGATTTTTGCTACTTCTCAAAATATACTCTGTTTATAAAAAGGGATTGACTTGAAGGCCAGGCCACACGGGTAATTTTTTTCATGCATTTAAAGTGTGTTTAAGTTACGTTTGTGCTCACCTAAACACACATGAATTGATTCTATATTGTTCTGCCTGGTTGTACCTAGAAACATATCGTTGTGCGTAATCAGTGTTGGACTGGGGGGTCCGGGCCCACCAGGGCTGCTATATCAGGGGCCGCATGCACCCACTCCAGGCCCCCAACTCCTTCCCTGCCAACTTCAGGGCTGCCCCAACCAACGCGTACCTGCGATTTTCTTCTATTGGTTGGGGCAGGAGAAATCTCCAAACAGTTGAGGCAGTTGGATGAAAATCTGGGGTCCACGATGGCCGGGGCCTACCCGGTTGTGTGTGTAATTAATTTTAAAAAAAAATTAAACATTCTGCATATTTTTCATGTGTTCAGACTACAAATATGGGACCTGTTATCTACAATGCTCTGGACCTGGGGTTTTCCGGATAAGGGATCTTTCTGTAATTTGGATCACCATACCTTAAGTCTACTGAACAAACATTTAATATTAAATAAACCCAATAGAGTTGTTTTCTCTTCAATAAGGATTCATTATATTTGAGTCAGAATAAAATACAATGTAGTGGCTTATTATTACAGAGAAAAAGGGAATCATTTTTAAATATGTGAATGATTTGATTAAAATGGAATGTGTGGGTGATGGCCATCCGGTAACTCTGAGCTTTCTAGATAAGGTTATCAGGTTTTCTGATAATCCATACCTGAATACTGTATTATAATGTTCATTAAAACTGTCTATTACTGCAATTGGACGCATTCAGCCTCTGTCCCAATAGATACAAGATCAAATACCAATATGTAAGGGCTCTTAAAGGATATGCCAATAAAGGGAAATTGACGTACAAATACAAATATTGTTAACATACACCTCTATAATCAGCACCATGATAGCTACAGGGGATTGAATCTAAACTCCACTGCCGGGGAGAGTTGTAGTTCAGCAGTTTTTTTTTTGTTCAGGTTGGACATTCCTAAATACAGATTTTTCCCCATCAGTTTTGGGAGCCCAGCCTTTCTGCATCCCCCGGAGCTCCCTCTGCCCCAACTCTAAGCCTATTCTGCATATCTAGCATCAATTATCTCTGTACTTATGCCTTCATATCAGTTGGGGCAACCTGTCTGAAAAGGCTAATTGAAATATAATAACACATTAAAACAGTGCCTAAATATGCTGCACTGTACAGATATAAACTGGTAGCATGCTTGGTTGGCTTTAGCACCAAATAATATCTGTATTAAACATCTGTCACTCATGGGATTCATGCTTTTGCTTAGTAAGGCAAACAGTGCACATCTTCTGTTGTTGAAATCCATAATTGCTCAGAATAACATGCCTTCACTTTCAATTTATCTTAATATTATTACTGCCACTTATATACAGTAGCTTATTTAGCATGGTCAGAGATAGATACGTGTATGTAGAACCCTACCCACCATTCTCCCAATTTAACTAATCTTCAGGCTAATGTCACCCATGCTGCTTATAGACTTTAATAGAAACTAATACAAAAAGCTTATTTGTGCCTTTTTGGCCTAAAAGTCACCCAGACCAGCAGTGACACGTGATTCCAATGAATGTCTGTGGGTGGTGGCATACAGGTTCGTACCTTCAGAAAATTGGTGGCATTTATAATATGACTGCATGGCATGATGGATGTAAATCCTTAGCCTTGATTGACATTGCCTAAGTGCTGAGAGGTTATAATGTGAGTTAACTACACCATTGTATTAAGGATTTGTATGTGTTCCACAGAGATGTCTTTTTGGGCATCAAACACACAGGGTTGTACAAAAAAAAGAATTGGCTGATTATCTTTTCATCACATGGAAATATAATGTTCGGGGCTCTGTTTTTGGAGCAGCCTTTTTTTGAAGTTGTGTTGACACATGTGTATCCTTTACAGTAGCTTTTCAAATCAAACACAACCCTGCTCTTTGCCAGACTTCTGACATTTACGTTAACCAGCAGGTTTTGAATGTTTAAAAATAGCTGAGATCAGTGGGAGCTGTCTTGATCTTCCACTGAATTTTTCACGGAGGCAATTCAGGAAGAAAATGACTCTGGGCCCATTGTGGGTCGGGAAAGAAAGTTCATGTTCAAGTGAGGATTCTTTTATTTTAAGAGTTTCTGAATACAGGTGTCAAAAGGGGAAGGGAGCTGTTTAAATATATAAACCACTAGACTGTTATCCAAAATTTTCACAACTGTGATGTGTGTGTCAAAATGTACTTCCACTTGTAACTGAAAATAACTTTTAGGGGCCGATTCATGAAGCTCGAGTGAAGGATTCGAAGTAAAAAAACGTTGAATTTCGAAGTGTTTTTGGGCTACTTCGACCATCGAATGGGCTACTTCGACCTTTGACTACGACTACGACTTCGAATCGAAGGATTCGAACTAAAAATCATTCGACTATTCGACCATTCGATAGTCGAAGTACTGCCTCTTTAAAAAAAACTTCGACCCCCTACTTCGGCAGCTAAAAGCTACCGAAGTCAATGTTAGCCTATGGGGAAGGTCCCCATAGGCTTGCCTAAGTTTTTTTGATCGAAGGATATTCCTTCGATCGTTGGATTAAAATCCTTCGAATCGTTCGATTCGAAGGATTTAGTCGTTCAATCGAAGGAATAATCCTTCGATCGTTCGAAGTCGAAGGATTTTAGTTCCTAGTCGAATATCGAGGGTTAATTAACCCTCGATATTCGACCCTTCATACATCTGCCCCTAAGTCTTGTTATTGATGACAGTGTTACTTACAGATCCACCAGCTGAAGTGTATTCATATTTAGTACTGGATAAAAAAGAATCTGTTTTACAGATCAAACCAAAACCTCATCGCAGTTTTACATAGGTATTTGTGAAATAATCACATACTGTAGTCATTTTACCTTCAATGCTAATACTGTAGTTTGTTGTTCTTGTAATACATGCAAGATGGTTCCCATTCACCAATAACTTATTACAGCAACTGATACACTAACTTAGCAACTAATAATTAGCAGCAGCCTATTTGTAACAGCTTGAATAAAGGTTTAAAAGTATATGGACTATACATTTGCCATAAACGTCCTCATGAACGGAAATCTATGTTCCTGTTAAGAGAAGACACATAACCAGTGCATAAACCATGAACATATTGTATATACAGATATCTGTGTTAATGCAAGCCGCCCAGATGTTGTGTAGCTACACATTCCAGTACTGCTACAAAGTGCATCCAGACTTTCTGTAATTCAGAAAGCTCTGAATTACAGAAAGTCTGTCTCCCATATTATCCAAATAATCCAAATGTTTTAAAAATGATTTCATTTTTCTCTGTAATAACAAACTAGTACCTTGTACTTGATCCAAACTAAGATACAATTAATCCTTATTGGAAGTAAAACAAGCTATTTGGTTTATTTAATGTGATTTTTTAGTAGACGTAAGATACAAATATCCAAATTACAGAAAGACTCCGTATCCGGAAAAACTCAGATCCCGGGCATTCTGGATAACAGGTCCCATACCTGTCAGTGCGTCCTTTATAAAAGGCCTTGGTTAGTCATTCTAACCCGCCCAGATGTTTTGTAGCTACACATTCCAGTACTCTGGCAACCTTTAACTGTCTGTGGGATAATGAATTTTGAAGTTCAATGAAATCTTCAAGCCCACATGTTGCTGCCTCGGCTGAAATGTGGCTGTTTCCCACTAAGACTGAACATGTTCCGTGTAGAAAATTTGAAGTTAAGTAACATCACAATATCGTCACATATCTACATGCGGCAAGGCTAAGGAAGACTACTGATTACAGATAGCAACTTACCCCATGTCATTAGATTAATAATGATCTCATTATGGAATTTTTTAAACTTAATTCCTCTTTATCCTGTATGGTAACATGAAATAAAGTCTCAAACATGTCCTGAGCGGATCATCACTCTAGTTGACATCTCTGGGGTTTAAAGCGTTGAGGTTAAAACCCTAATAACAGCAAGCTGCATAGATGACAGATACTCTTGTGTCCATCAGTGTTTTGCATCCAGAATGATTTTACTATAAGTACGCCACTGTTCTGTGTGCTAATATATTAATACTATACTTATTTTTTTTTACACTCTTCCTTTATATATGTATACCGTATATATATATATATATATACATATATATATATATATATATACGGTATACATATATAAAGGAAGAGTGTAAAAAAAATATATATATATTTATATATATATATATATATATATATATATATATATATATATATATATATATATATATACATATATACATTTGCTGCATAGTACACAATATTACAGACTAGAAATACTTTAATCAGACAGAAAGAAGAAGAAAAAAAATCTTTGGCCACTTGATTAGGGCTGATTTCCACCATCTGCTCATACTTACTAAGGATCTAGCCCTGACTGAACACTAATTTGTGCACTTCCTAGAAATTGAAATCTCTCAGCAAGCAAATTAACAAGAGAAGGGATTCAGCAATAATGGAACTCCTCGGCTTTTGTTTCCCTCTGACAGATGGACAGGGTGCGCTCAAATTGAATTCAGCTTAATTGCATTGTGCCATTTAAAATTTTATCTGCTCCACAGATTTTGTTTACAGGTTTCAGAATTCCAAACGTTTGGAAGTTTTTTTTTTTTTTTAAATTTCACCGTAGCTGTAAGGAAACCTGACATGGAAATAGGCAGAAATAATCAAAAGCCCTGTTTTTTTTGCTTTTTGGAGAGAAATTGTCAGCAGATTGTTGTCTGTTAGAAGCAAAGGGAGCTGAGATTAATAGTAGAATCATTTGCTTTATGGACATGTTTGTTTACTCTGTACAAAGGAAAATGGAAATACAGCAGTCAGACATTTCATTGTAGCATGGAAGTTATACTTACTTTTTATGTATGGCTACGTTTAAATGCTTGGTCCACCCGGCAACTCATTTCCAGGCCTTGCAAGGACTAACGAGCAAGGAACTAGCTAATCTCATTGTCCAAATTACTAGTGAGTTCTACGGCATGTCTATTGCATAGTAATGAAGTAGGCATGATCCCTGCACAACCTTTCCCACAATCCCTAGAATTGTGTTATTTGGAGTGAGCAATGGAAGCTGGTTACACATTTTTTTCATTTGGGCATAGAATGTATGGCATTCCCCATTGAACATGAAACCTATCTGTAGCCTAGGGAAGAAAATTATTTTTTTAGTTAATTATAAATTACAATACTGAAATTAGAATAAATATGAATATAAGGGTGACTATTAGGGAAGCTTTTATTAGTAGAGCAGTTATTCTGATAACAGACCACAGATCTCTACACAGGGCCGGATTTCAAAGTTATGAGCCCCTAGGCCAGCAATCACATACCTGGTCTGTTACCCTCCTCCCCCCGCCATGTACACTTGCATTAACACTTATGCACGTGACAGAGAACAGATATCGGGCTGCACACACCCCTCAAGTCGCTTTACAGGAAGAAACAGGAGCTGCACAGGGGATTTGAAACTGTCCCCGGTGCAGCTCCCTATTAATGCTGCCTGTCACCCCTGAAACTTTGCAGCTCTAGGTCCGGCCTTTGTGGTCTTCCCACAAATCTGGGCCTGTCTCTGAATGCTGTTGTATAAATAATTGCAGATTGCTGTATGTTATGCTTTTTGTGCAAATCTCAAATTGGAACAACTGTTTTTCTATACAGTCAGATCCAACTGCTACAAAGTGCATCCAGAAATGTAATCCAGTTGTATTTAAAGGGATAGAATCCCAAAGTATGGGATCGCACTTCCAGGGTCACAGATTTTATCGCTTCAATTTTTCAGTAAAAAATTACTTTTATTTAAACATTGGTTAAAAAAGAATTACATCAGTTTATGGTCTGACGCGTTTCGTATAGACATACTTCATCGGAGACCTAAAGGGATACTGTCAAGGGAAAACACGTTTTTTTCAAAATGCATCAGTTAATAGTGTTACTCCAGCAGACTTCTGCACTGAAATCCAATTCTCAAAAGAGCAAACAGATTTTTTTATATTCACTTTTGAAATCTGACATGGGGCTAGACATATTGTAAGTTTCCCAGCTGCCCCCAGTCATGTGACTTGTGCCAGCACTTTAGGATGCAGGCAGGTAATGTAACTGAATCAGTCTCAGTGGGACTTTTACTATTGAGTGCTGTTCTTAGATCTACCAGGCAGCTGGGGGGGGGGAGCAAAGAGTGACTGAAGTTTATCAGAGCACAAGTTACATGACTGGGGACAGCTGGGAAACTGACAATATGTCTAGCCCCATGTCAGATTTCAAAATTGAATATAAAAAAATATGTTTGCTCTTTTGAAAAATTAATTTTACTGCAAAATCCTGCTAGAGCAGCACTATTAATTGATGTGTTCTCCCTTTAATGTCAGATGTGGGCCCAGTCATGTCTAGCTATACTGTATCCCCCAGTCACACAGTCTGCCTACATCTGCCAAGAAAATGGGCAGATGTTGATAGAGCAGATTTAAAAAAAAAAAAAAAAAATATCGCTTGCATTGGTGCATTGATGGGTTCTTTGCTCTCACCTCCTACATTCCTGACCTTGTGATTCGACATCGCCCACTCGACGTGGATATATCGGGGCAATATCTGCTCCAAATGAGCATATCTGCCCATTTAGAAATGATTTCATTTTTTCTCTGTAATGATAAAACAGAACCTTGTACCCAATCCTATTGAATTTATTTAACGTTTAAATGACCTAAGACTTAAGGTGTGTTTATCCAATTATAAAAAGGAAACCCCCCCAGCTGAGCATTCTGGTTCATTGTTCAGGTACATTAGCCCCTGTTAACTCATGCCATGTGGTAAGATACAATCCCAATGTAGAGCAAACACACTTAAATAAGCTAGAGGATATAGAACCTAATAGATGTAATTTTCATTTTAACAGACTGATGTTTGTATATTATCCAACATTAGGTTGAGCATAAGGGATGAGTAATCCTTTGGCAGCACCAGCACATCTTCCCGCTTCTTCAAATATTAAAGCTCTTTATTATTTACAGAAAAAAAATTATTTACATTGCATTTCTGGTAGTCTCTGATGTGTACAGATGTATAAAAGTAACACTTTAGGGCCCGTATCATTTATCTTTGCTACAACGTGATTCAGATAGAGCTGAGTCTTCAGCTTTTAAATTAAAACTGATAACCTTGGGCAATCAGGGGCTTTTATAAAAGGGATAAACTTTAGCTTGCCTTGGAACAGGTTGTGTCTCTGCAATGCTTCTGGGACTAAAGAGATCAATTAAGTGTGTATAAACAAACAGTTGGAAAAAGCTACTAAAACAACAGTGGAGGAGACTCTCTATTGGGCTCCCGGGGCCTGGGGGAGAGAAGTTTCATTAACTGGATCTGAAGTCCTATGGCCTTCCATAAACAGGCATTAATTAAAGAATGTGAAAAATAAAGTTTCAGACCTTGCAATATGTTAATGATCATATGATTCAGAGCCTGGGAAGGAGAGGTGCAGCAGAGGTCATAAAATAAGCATGAAGCATTTAATATGAGTGCTTGGCAGGGATTTCTGCAAATTAGTTGGTTATTTGCTGGTCCAAAGCAAATTAAGGTGATTTTGCTTCACTTGCTAATTTTTTTTTATATGCATGCTTGGCAAAATGTTTTTCACAAATGGATGAAGGTTATTGTTAATGGCTTAATGAGAAATATTAACATATTTAAATGTAACAGCAAATCCTGACACACAATACAAGCGTAGTCATTTTGGAAACTTTCTGACAGGTATATAAAACATGAACTAATTATAAAGCTTCTTTTTAATATATGACTACAGCATTTCTATTCACTTCTGTTAACCAGGGCCTGTTCAGGAGGAGCATACAGTCCAGATACAACTCCCCAAGAATATATTGTAGCATAGCTGTGCCTCCATGGCACCTATTGTATAAAAACAGACCTCTGAAATTGTTGCCTTGTGTTCTAACTTTGGATGTTGTACTTTTGTACGTGACTTCAGTCTCAGCAGCCCTGTGATTCCATTCAGTTCTCACCATTGAGTCCTTGAAGTTATCCCTATTATCTCTGAGGTTATACCTGACTGTAATGGCTCCTTACATCTGAGCCCATCAATTGGCAGCTCCTTGAGCATTGTAGCGGAAATGACAGTGGTGGAGAACCAAACATATTGCACAAGAGATGGTACAGAGTGCAGCTTTATAGGTATTCATTCTTACATTGTTGTTGGGCTGCTGTATCTTCCATCATGTCTACCAACCATATAACATCATAAATTATCATAAACTCTTTTATTATTATTATTATTATTATTATTATATTTTGCACATTTTTAATCTTATGGTTGTTATTAAACAGCTGTATGAGTAAAAGAATAGTAAAAATATAAAAATATAATAGTCTGCTTGGCTCATAGACTTGGCATTTGTGATACTAGGAGTTTGTTTATGACTTGTTTAAGACAACTGGCCAACCTGTCGCCTAATTTAAAAAACAAATGGAAATGCTATTTTGTGAGAGCCAAGCAAACAAGCTAATATAATATTGCCCATAATATTTGCGTATATTACCCATATCAACGAATAATATTTTTGTTTTTTTACAGGTAGATGCTTTCTGCTGATTGGTTGTTATTAGTGATTAGACCCATAGAAAACTTTTCACTTTATATTGTGTAACCCTGCCAAGGTTTTGTGACCAATTTAGAGTCTTGATTCCTTTGCATAAATATAATCATTTAACTCCACAGGACAATGGGTATATTATCCAAAATGTATCTATTTTTTAATTTATTTATATGTTCAACTAGTTTATTTTATCCTTAAAAAAGATCAAATTCTTTTTTTAAAAAGGATTTTAGTGTAGTAATTTGTGTTTTCATTAAAACTGTCTTCCATTTAAAGTAGAAGTCTGGCATAGCAATACCTGCTCCATCTAGTTAGGATAAAGTAGGTCAGCCAGTAGCTAACATTTCTACTATCAGAAACCAACCTTTTCTCTTGGGGCTCCATATAAGGGAAATATTTGGTGCCTCGTGTTACAATGAACAGCATGATATAGTTTTTATTACCCTATCCATGGCAGGCTCCATACTATTCTACCATCTGTACAACCCTGATATCTGCTCTGGTGCTCAATGGACCTGATAGTAGAACCCATAGATTGCAAGCCACATTGTATTTCCTCTAATTTAGAGGCCAGAAACACGGGCAAGTGTCTTATTGAATTGCAGTAGTCAAACGTTTTGCAACTTTGCTCTATGTTCTGTCACCCTGAGAGAGTAACTTTATGAGGTTCTTGCTATAAAAGCACAAGATCTCCTCAATCAAAAAAAGGCTTCTAGTTAATAATATTGCCATGAGTTGCTTATTGTCTTTTCTTCATTCTATAGCAAATCATTTTGTTTAACAACTGCTAAATTATGATATTTCTCACATTAGCCAAAAATGAGAAATGTAAACTAAATACCAAATGTGGACAATAAAATATAAAAGGGATAAAAAATATTTACAGAGAGTCAATGTATTGTGTCATATAAAGTAAAGTCTGTGCATCACCTGCCCTTGCCTTTTTCCCTTAAGTTGCCTGACAATACACTTGCCAAAGATGAGTTGTATCCACGTATAAAGAAGGAAGCAAGCTTTTATGACATTGCTCTGTAACAGCAATTTAAGATCGACAAATTACAGTTCAGAAAATTTCATGACTCGGTAAAATGAGCAATGATGACATCTGTGAATGCAGGTCTGTTCATATCTTTGTACAGCCTTTAGGGAAATAAATATCTCTGAACATTCGGTGAAGTGAAGCCCATTCAATAAATCAACCTGACACAATAACACTTCTGGCACATGATCCTTACTTCTTTCTCAGCACCACCTTCCCCTCTGTGTGCCTGCGCTACCAAATGGTCTCTCCCCATAGGCCTCTATATCAAATCAGCCCACAGATATACTGAGTAAAATGAGTAGGAATTGGCTTGATTCTTCAAAATATGACATATAAAATAGTTTCATAGTAAAATAGTTTCACAGTTAAACAGTTTCATTCAGTGCTACAGGTGGAATGTGAGAGGAGTGACTTTAAGAATATTTTATTGGTAATTGTTTTTTTTCCTTATTCTTATCCAAAAAATATTAAAAGTATTCAGAAAATATCTATCTATCATACAGTTTTATGTGTTGACCACATTGCTTTCAGTGGTATCTCTTCTAAGAAAGCTATGGGGGTATATTTATCAAAGAGTGAAGTTAATAGTGAAGTTCCGCCACTAGAGTGAAATTCCGCCACTTCCCATTCATTTCTATGGGGTTTTTAAAGGCGTATTTATCAAAGGGCGAAATTTCACTTTCACCCATTGATAAATACGCCTTTCAAAATCCCATAGAAATGAATGGAAAGCTGCGGAATTTCACTCTAGTGGCGGAACTTCACTCTTTGATAAATTTACCCCATGGTCTCATACACAGTTGTCTATGTTATTGAAAATATGTACACAGAAAACCAAACATTTTTATATATTTGCTTCAAAAGTTTTGTTATGAATAAATGATTAGTTTAGTTTTATTGTGTTTATAACACAGAGAGTGCTAGCTTTTCAACAGTCCTACAGACCTACAAATAGGGCTATGAATTAGCACATGGGACCAGAATATATTGCTGACTACTAAAGGTGTGATGCCACATGCTACTCACTGGTACCAAAATCAGAGCAGATGGTTCCAGAATTGTTCAAAAGTATCATTTTTCATTTCAAGGGGTTCCCCAAAGTTCAACATTAAATTAACATTTAGCCATGAAAGGAGAGGCCCCTTGTAAATGAAAATGGGGGTTGTAGCTCATGAGCAGCTTGAGAACCTGGCATAGAATACACAGGCCCTGAAGGAGTTGTTATGCAGTACTGGCATTATATAGTGCACATTAATATACTGCTGGAAAAGCAAATTCTTATAAAATATGTGCCTTGTTAAACAATATGGCAAAGCATTTCATCATTTGAAACATATGTGAGATTAATAAAGCACACCTTTTATTTAATTCCTTATTATTATAATCACATATAAAGTTCCAACATATTCTGCAGCGCTATACATAAGGGTATATAACAATTGGTAAATAAACAAACCAATACAGTAGGTTTTATGAAGGTAGGGCTTATAATTTAAAGATTTAGAAACTGGAACACTTTCTTCAGTTACTTGGTGGGGAGATGATAAAGAAGGCATCTATGACCATTTTCATTATGTTATGATAAGCTGTATAAGCCCCATATCATTCATGGGGCTAAACAGAGTATTTTTTCAGGCTGAGTTGCATACATTTGTGAGACCTGTTTAAGAACAGGAAGTTTTATAATTGTTTGGTTAAATTGGATTAGACCCTGGAAGGTCCCCTGAAACCATTTTACATTGGTGGTGAACTTTGATGTGGGTAAGCTACTAACAATAAAATAACAAACTAAGCTGCAGGTTTAGTAACCCACAACAATCAAACTAGTAAATGGTTCCCGATTAGGGGTAGAAAACACCAGGAGCAAACTTTGCTTCTGTTATTACAAGCTATGTTATGAGCATAGTATGTCCAGTAGGCAATAGCAACAAATGAATGAAAATAAGAACTGATTTTTATAGGGGTTTAAACTGATGTTACATTGGTTACACAGCCACCTCATTATATTACACTATGGTCCAGTTGCTAAAACAAGTTAATTACATTTCAAGTCTTCTCCCATTGAGTAATACGGACAACCTTTTATTTGTATTAACGTGAATTTCTGCATAGTATCACATTTATAAGATCTTGGCAGAGTGCTAGTATCTTTCTGCCCCAAGGTGAACTGTATTTGACATCTCTCATTGATAACTGTTAAGCATGTAAGTGTTCTAACTTAACAGCTGCATGATTTCATGCTGTACTTTACACCCCATCTAATCTTGTTTTTAACTGTTAGCATAAATAAGAAGATACCTGTGTGGGTTAGTGCAGGCAAAAGTCTATTTAATGTTTAACAGTGAGAATTTTGGCATTATTCCCTAAATAGATTTTTTTTCTTTGTTCAAAACAAAACTAGAGATAAAACAGATCAAGTGAATTTATCTGCATGAGAAGAAAGTTCTATAGTCTCGTGAGCAAAAAATATGTGACTCATCAAATAGCAATGTTTTAAAATAGGGCTTACATTGATAGTTAAAGATCAGCTGATTACTACATTAGATAAATACAGTATGCCAATAATTCAACAAACAGTTATTCTGCAGGTGAAAGAAGGAAAATATAAATTTTTATTAGTGTTTAAATAGCATTTAAGCTTGTGTCATGTGGTAATATAAATGCACTGTCATCTATTCTTTGTAGGTTACATTGGCCCATGTTTGGCTGTTTAAGATAAAAAATAATATTACACTTCTCAAGCTTATTCTCCTGTAATTTCTCTTCTGTTTTTGATTCAGTGACCCAGATATCTTTTTTTTTTTGTTTTCTGTCTTCTTGCTTCTGTTGTCCTGACCATCCATTCTGTCTATGGATCTTTCTGTGGGACTGTATTCTCTCTATCATTGTGCCAGCTTTGCCCTTCCTGCATTGTCTTTCAAATTTCACCTGATATCCTTAAAAATACAAAAGCTACAGGGCTTTAAACCAGGTTACTCTTCTTTCCAGATCTTCCCAGAAATCTCCAGATATACCCAGAAACAATAATGGAGTTTTCCTGAGATATTAGGGGAACTAAAGTCTAAAATAGAATAATGCTAGAAATGCTGTATTTTCTATACTAAACATGAACTTACTGCACCACGAGCCTAATAAAACAAATGATTTATGCTTTTAAAGTTGGCCCCAGGGGGTCATCATCTTGTATCTTTGTTAAAGACTACACACATGCTCAGTGTGGTCTGGGCTACTTACGGATCATCTTACATTATCAAAACAGCACAAGTCAAATAATATCTGCCAGAAGCCGATACAGCAAGACTGATTAATAATCAGAATATGCAGACTGCACTGGGTCCTGTGTCATGTAAACTAATGTGGGTTTTATAGTTTTTGTAGTGTTTAATACAAACTTTCTCAAACTCTGCAGAACCAGTGGCTGCAGAAAAATAATCCTCCAAATAGAATCCCAGTTTGTCTGTTTAAATATGGCTCCATGATCTGGAGTTGGAAACAGTAAAGGGGGTAGAAAGGCAAAAATCATATCCAATACAAATCTCTCTACAGGGAAACAAACAAGGCTGCTTGAGTTAAGGTGGCTGTAGACGCAAAGATCTGCTCGTTTGGCAACATCGCCAAACGAGCAGATCTTTCCACATTAACGAGCATGGCTATATCGGGGGTAATCTGATTGTTCGGCCATATGGCCGAACCATCCGATTACAATGTGCCATGGGCTCCGGCGGGATCGGTCGGATTAAAATCAAACCTGACCGATCGACCAAACGACCGATCTCTGCCGGACGAAAGATGTCGGCACACGCCACACACGATCTATATAAGAATCTGTGTGTCTATGGCCAGTGGTAATTTTGGGTAATTTTCAAAAGCAAGTGCAGTGTGAAAATGCAAATCACAGTTTTGTGTGTGGATTGCCATAATTTCAACATTATTGCGACCTCACAGTGGGGGTTTACATGTTCAGCGAAGCAGTAACTCCAGGATTTTCCATTGGCAAAAAACAGATTTTTGTACCAATTGACCACATCCCTAATCTGACTACTAATTTGCATATGAAATTTGTGTGCATAAAAATAATGGTGACTTATATAATAATGTGATCTGAATTTACATGATTTTAAGGGTTTGGATTCGGTTCAGCCAGGCATTTAGCCAAATACTAATACTGCCAAAATGGCTAGAATATAGCCAAATCCCGAACTGCATCAGAGATTCTGTGCATCCTTACCCATTGTCGAACATTTTGTGAAACTCTCTGGGGAATGACAGAGTTGAATTATTAATATAAGTCCTAAATTTAACCAGTGCAGTTACCATTATCCACCTATGAAATCTTTGTTTTGATTTTTTAACTTTAAGACCCCTGATCAGAACTAATCCTCTGTTAGCATATGCCCTTTTGCCATAGTAAGGATAAAGAGAATTATTTCCTTTTTAATGTCATCTGTAATTGGTCATGCTCCTCTAATAAGAGGAAAACTTTGATGAGACATAAGACCCTAATATAATAGCGTTCATCCATAACTAAATGCAGTACCAATTGTTGACAGCATATCATCATGTGGCATATTTTTATGGGTTGTTTCTCTACTGACTGCAGAAATGTGTTTTTTTTCTAAGCATGTTTACATCATTTGCATTATTTTTTCCTGCAACATAATTTTACAGGACAGCATACCTCCCAACATTTGAAAAATAAAAATGTTTTTGACCACACTCATTTTATGGCCACACTCCCTCAATACCATATCCTTTTTATAAAATTTGGCATGTTATGGGAGGTTTGAACACATTTCTGGGGTTTTTAGGGTCTGGTTTTATGTTTTGCTAATGAAGGTGAATTGCCCTTTAAGCTGCAAGTCACAGTTTCCTCAAGAGATTTGCTTATCTTAAATATTTACAATTGTATCTTTGCTTATCTTAAATGTTACAAAAGTGCAGTTGCTGATTATTCTGGGCTCTCTGCCAACAGCCTCTTATTTGCAGTAATTACATTTCAGAAATTTTCAGAATCTGTTTCTGACTGTTTAGTGCAGGAGATCAAAGAGAAACAGTTAGGATGTATGGGACAGTAAAACCAGTTATTTTATAAGAGATATATATATATAGTTCTCCATTCATAATTCTTCAGTGGTTGTACTAAAGGACAAAAAAAACTATTCCATGTCTAAAGAGAAGCTTAGCTGAAGAGAAATCATAGGCACAAAATTTAATGACTCCTAAAGGGAGCAGGGGGTACATTATGGATATTCATAATAATTAATGTTATTATCTGGTGTAAACTATATAACAAATTATTGTATGGTGTATAATATATTTCTTCTTATACCAGAAAACCATACTTGGTGATAGTCCTGAATTTACTGGGACAGTGTTGGTAAGAATATGCAACATGGGGTTTACCAAACAGTTGTTGTTGCGGTTGGATTGAGGTGTAATTGGGCATAACTTTTACTTTCAAAAATTGGTGTGTAATGCTTTCTTACAAGGGATGGGGTCTATGCTATGACCTATACGACTTGTACTTGTACTTGTTAAAAATAAAGCCCTAAAAACTAGAAGCTGGTCCATATATTAAAAAAATAATAGATCTGAGTGGAAGACAAATATAATACATATCATGCATTGTCTTTTTTTTTCTTTTCTTTTTAAAGACATTTACCTCCCTATTGCTGTAAATGTCGAACATTTAGAATATGTCTTTTTGGGCTAAAGCAGTCTGACCAGAGTATTATGCACGGCTTATCTCTATTTTTACAGTTGTTTTTAATATGACATTCTGAAAGATTTTCAAAAGCCGATCGCTATGAAGTCATTTGTTATCCTACAGCAGGCCTTTGCTTGCTGAATTATAAAACATCCTTCACTATTTGCATCTTCCAGATGGAGCACATTATAAACCCTGCAAGATATTCCCCGTTAGTGTAAAGAAATTCCTTATTTGTCCTTTCGTGTAAGGTAACAAAATGTCATAAGGTATTGACAAATATATTTAGTATATGTACAATGTTACTGCCTTTTTTACATTACAGAATGTCAAGGAGAATCAACGGGCCAGTGAGTTTGATGACTTTATTTTTTCTTTGTCCAGGAATTTCTTGAGAGTTAAATTAGTATTAATGGTTTTGTTTTGTGGTACATGAAATGTCTGATGTAAATTCTGAAATGTCTCTTGTTACATCTAAGAAACATTATATTAAACCTGTATATGCACTGTATATTCGAAATGCAGTTGAACATTGTTTTTGTGTTTCTATTAATATGCCTATTCCTATTGTTCAGCAATCTGAGCTTTGCTTTCACTTTCTAACTTTTAAATAGGCTAATTGCTGATTGGTTACACTGGGCCCATCAGTCTTTGGGGCAAATTCACTAAGGCGCGTTAATTCGCTAGCGTTTGGCATTTTTGCTACTGCGCAAATTCACTAACGAACGCAACCTTACGCCAGGCGAATCTTCGCTAGTGACGAAACTACGCAAATTCACTAACTTGCGCAGTGTAGTGAACGCTACCTTTTACGCTAGACTTCCTTCGCCACCTCAGACCTGGTGAAGCGCAATAGAGTAGATAGGGATTGTTTCAAAAAAAGTCAAAATTTTTTCTAAGTCCCAAAAAACGCTGGCGTGTTTTCTACATGATGGCTGATAGGCTGAAAAAGATCGAAATTTTTTTGGGGCTCCCCTTCCTCCCCCCTACATTTCCTGACTCATGGCAACTTACCTAGACAGTGGGCACATGTGTAGGGCAAAATAAAATTTTTATTTGCAGATTTGAAGGTTTTCTAGGCATTTGTAGTGCAGATACGTGTTCCTCCATTGAAATTTGAATTTCGCGCCGTATGCAAATTTGCCTTCGCTAGCGCAACTTCGCTTTATATAGCGAAACAACGCTAGCGCAACTCCGCAACCTTATGCTACCCCTGTGCGCAACTTCGGATTTTAGTGAATTTGCGAAGCGCTGGCAAAACTACGCCTGGCGAAGTGCGGCGAAGTGCGGCGAAGTGCGGTGAAGTTGCGCCTGGCGCAACTTTGCATCTTAGTGAATTTGCCCCTTTAACTCAGAGAATTCAAACCACTCCCTGTTTGCTAGGGTCATTGGGATCCTAGAATCCAACAAAGTTAAATTTAATGATAGCGTAACTAGCTATAATGAAATTATATTTCCCATAATGTTTCAATTCAAAGTATCATAGAAAAGAAGTTTGTAAATCGGAAGATCTTTACCACTCTGCTAGTTAGTACTAAGCAAAAAAATATCTATTTCAATTATTCATAAAATCGGAAAAATACTTGTTTATTTATGCCACCCCCTGTTTACATTATTCACGTTAAACATTGGGGAAACAAATCTACAGAATGTTTTAAACTGCTATTACCTCCAAAGCTATAGAAATTGTAAATTCGGAATCTTTATGCATGTAAGTACAGATGCCGATTGTTTTTCTTTTATTTATGTAAAAAGAGACATTTAACAGGTAATCCAGAAAGTGTATACGTGTTCACTTAGGCAATTAAAACAGGTATCAGTGCAGGCTTGAAATTGATTTTGCTGAAATTAATTTTACTGAGTGGTTTACAGTAAATAATGCGGTAAATTAAATGAAATATTTGGGTCATATTTTTTTTTTCAATCAATATCCAACATGTTTTCTGCAACATTGGTTTTCACCAATTACATCTTAGTGCATTTTAAATTAAAAAGAAAATATGTAAAGCACACATATATGTTACTTTTATGGCTTATATATTGTGAATAGAAAGTTAAACACATTATAAAGGGAATAATGAGTAATAGTTCATATGCTTACTAATAAATGGAGGGTAACTGTTCTTAAACATAACAAATACATTGCTAAGGGAAACACATAGCTCATAGATGCCCATAGACTGGCATTTCATAGTGGTATTTTTATGATTATTCTTTATTGTGCTAACATAGTCAGAAGTGCTTTATAAATAATATACATCATTCACATCAGTCCCTGCCCCAGTGTAGCTTACAGTCTAAAGTTAGCCATACACAGGCAGATATTTGCTTCTGACTCGCTCCCTTCAGGCCCAGCTGGAAGTTTATCTATCTGTATATTTGCCCTCTTTGACTGCCTTCCGAATAGATATTAGATATTTAGTCGAAAATTGGCCATATAGCTATCAGGCAGGTTTGAAAATCCCAGCACTTGGAGACGGCAACAGCATGTGATGAAGTCGTCTCCTGATGGGTCTGCATAGGAAAAAAAAATTAAAAAATTGCAAGGGCTTGCCCTGCAGCTAAAAATCCTGTGTACCAGTAAAAGTCTTTTCTCTGCATAGGAACCCATTATAATCTGATTGTTGGCCCAGTAGTCAAATGAGCAAATCAGCCTGATTTGGCCAACTATTGGAGCTAATGGGTACCTATGCAGGCAGCCTTGCCAAACAAGCAGATCTTAACATGTATGGCCTGCTTAAGTCCCTATAACATTCACACATGTTGGTTAATTTTATCATTAACCTTTCCATATGTTTTTGATGTGTGGGGAAACCAGAGTGACCAGAGAAAGGTCAGCATGGGGAGAACTTATACACCCTTGCTGCTAGTTATCTGGCGGGAATTGAACCTTGGACCCCTGCAGCAATGCTAACCATTAAAGGACCAGTAACATGTAAGTAATTCTACTTAACGAAAAAAACACCATTAAAGTATGTATGGGCGTCAAAAAAATGTTGAAGCACGGCGAATTTTTTTTGACAAAACACCCTACAAGTCTATGGGCGTCATTTCCGCGGCGAAATGACAAAAAAATTCGCCCATCCGTTTCTGAAGAGGAGTGCAAGCAGAGAATCGGTAAGTCATTTCTTAATAAAGACTTTGCGAATTTAAAGTTAAAACTGTCTTGGTGGTTTTTTCGTTAAGTAGAAACTAATTTTTTTTTTTTATGTTACTGGTCTTTTAAGTTACCCTGAACAATGGTAAGCATTGCATATGCACTATAAGAAAGTTTAGAGGCATGTCATTTCCATCACCAAATATATTTAATTTATATTTATTTGCTATCACATGGGGTCCTAATATAAAGTGGGCACCCCTCAATGACCAAACTCCTTATTTATTATTTAAAAAGCTTGATTTAATCAGTTTGGGTAAAAAATTTTGCGAAAAAGCTAATTTAATTTTTTTGGGCGGGTTTTTCCCGAAAAGCTTGAAATTTTGGGATTTTTGCCCGAAAAGCCCGAAATGGTCAGATTTTCTGGCTAATTCCAGCACAGACCACAGAAACTAAGGACAGCTGCCATTGACTTATATACAGGTCTGAGATGGTGGAATTTCAGAGATATAATTAATCATTATTGGAAGCAAAACCAACCCATAGAGTTTATTTAATGTTTACATGATTTTATAATAGACTTAAGGTATGAAAGATCCATTTTCTGGAAAACCCCACATCCCTAGCATTCTGGATAACAGGTCCCATGCCTGTACAACTTATAGCACCCTTTCAATTTTGGGGAAGTTTTGCGAGTTGGAGTTCAACAAAAACTGAAAGAAAGTCTATTGGACAAGCCTATGTTTTATCACTAACAGGGCTGGCATTTTTTATGGGTAGCTGCCCTTTCACACAGAGAGATGCAAGAATGGTTTCTCGGTTAAAAAAGGAGGCGTTTTTATTTTCGTCCAAATAAACATTGATAATGAAAGCAATGACTGTGTGTTTTTTTACTCATCACTCCAGGTTATACTGTATTTCTTTCTTTCTCAGGATTCCTTCTTGTTTTGTGAGCATGCTGGAAGGAAGATGGTAAATGTTCTGCTTCTTAAAAGTATTCCTTCAATCTGGTTTAAGCCTTCTGTAATCTGTTTTAATGTGATCACCCCGGAGCTTCCTGTTTGCTTTCAGATCCCCTGTATTATTTACTTTGATCTGCCATGAGAAAATGTGAAAGTGTGTTGCCCTAAATGCTAACATCACATCATTCACATTTCAGACTTGGTACTTACACTGCAAGAAAAAAGGCTCTTGTCTGAAGAAGCAGGTTGTTGTTTAGGTCTTTCTGTCCCTGGTGGGAGCTTTAATTGCATTTTCCGTTTCTCACAGAGAATGGTTGACGAGTGCATGCCTTCCCTGCTGATGCTGTAGTTTCAACTTGTATTGCTCTGTGGCAGACAAAACCTCATTAATTCCAAAACATACTGTAAAAGTGTTTAAAGTTGTGCTGGTTAACTGCGCGTAATAAAAAATAAGAGTCCAGAGAAATGTTTGAGCAATTCTGTCGGATGAATAAAGTGTCACAATAATGAGATCTGTTTGAAGATTACAATGACAAGTAACATATTTAATACAATGTGCCGGAATACTAAATCAATCTGTTTATGAAAGTTCTCATTTATCCAGGCCATGGTATATCTATAGAAATAAGTCAAATCAACTGGACTTGATGTGTTTTTCGTGAAGACGTTTCACCAGTCATCCAACTGGCTTTCTGAAAACTGGTGACTGGTGAAACGTCTTCAAGAAAAACACAGCAAGTCCAGTTGATTTGACTTATTTCTATAGATATACTAAATCAATCCTTTAATTATTTCACTGTTTTTATAATTTTTGAACCCAATGTACATGTGTTGTATTTTGCACTTTGCAAACTAATAATAAAATGAGCATGTTTAAATCTAGTTTCATTTTTTGAAATAAGTTGAATTAAACATTTTTCAGACAAAGGCTTAAAGACTTCACCTCTGAGTTATTATGTTTGTTCCAGATACATAATCTGCAGGGGGCAGAGCATGCACAGCAGGCCTTCCATTGTGTCTTCTGCCCCATTAATGGCTAAACCTGGGCCTAATATATTAGGTAGGAATTCAAGGTTCCTTTTATGAGTTGCAGGTGGTACACATTTACCCTTATAAGAAGAAGGACTACAGAGCAAAGGAAGTGGCACAAAAGTTTTTCAGTCCAATGTCTGCTCTGGATACACAGAGATGCTTAAAATATTTATTATATAATGTGTTAAAGTACAAGTCGACCCCAACATTTTTTTTATTCGCAAAATACATTTTCACTGGCTTTAAAGTTATTTTTAAATGTAAATGCCTTTGAGCACAGTGTTATTTTCTGTGGTCTGAATCTTGAAACAATGCAGCTGAAGGCAGTTCTCTTCCTGACTGTTCCTCAGCTAACTTCTAGTGATGAGTGAATCTGTCCTGTTTTGAATATTTGCAAAATGGTGAAAATTTGCAGCAGCTTTTCTTTGCGGTGACTTTTTCAGTGCACAATACATTGGAGTCTATGGGTACTTCTTCACAGTGAAACCTGGCAAAAAATATCGCCCATCCAGCATCAGACTGGGGAGTCTGGGGCCCACCGGGGCTACTGCCTCAGGGGCTTGTGCACCCCACTGGGCCCCAGCTGCAACCCCCCTCTGCCTTCCCAGGCCCCCTGCCCCAGCGCAACCAACCTCTGCCTCCTCCCCACGTGAACCTTATTCTTTTTGCAGATGTGATTGTGCTAGGGTGGGAAGTCAGGGGCAGCTTCCATAGTGTGAGCCAGGGAGCGGGTCTGGGTTAACAGGCTCACCAGTTTTTTCCCAGTCTCCCGCCGGCCCAATCCGACCCTGCACCCATCACTTCTAGATTCTGCTATAGTAGTCAGAACCAGAGCTGCCGAGAATATAATCAGTCAGGCAGATACTTATTTTCTATAACAATTCAGTTTAGAAATAAGTATAAAACCATTTCAACTATTTAATTAATGTGCCTTGGAAAGTTGGTAAAAACCTGGTTTTGTGTGAAATATTTTTTTCAGTGGTTTCTATCAAGACCCTGTGATAAAACTATACTGATTAAATGGCATAATGCTTAAATAACCTCTTACATTAAAGTACATATTAACTTGCAGTGCTGTATTAGGCAAACTATTATTCACTCTTTTGGATCTAACGATCAATTCACGGAGCAGGAGGAAAGGAAGAAATTCTTACTGGCAAGGCTTCGAGTTTTTATAAAGGGGTCATTTATTTGATAGCACATGCTACAGCTGTGTAAAACATGGGGCAGGCAACAAGTACTGGGGTTTTCCTTGGCCCTTGCATGCCTCAGGCAGCAGCACCCCACTAGGTACCAGGGGTGGCAAAAATGCCGGAAATTCAAATTTCAAACCAAAAATTTGTCGCTTCTAGTGCAGAGAGCACAGTTAGGCTCTCTGCGCTAGCATACTCTTTTTTAAAAACTCGAATCGAAATGTAATTATTCCCTAGTCGTATTTCACTTAAAAAAAACTAGAAAATTAGAATTCAAAATTAGAATTTTCACTTCAACCCTTGATAAATCTGCCCCTTAGGGACAAAATGAACAAAATTCCTTTGATAATTAAGCAACCATAATTTCATTTGCCAAAGAGTCTCCCCCCACATATTGTACTGTGATCAGTTTATTTCCATTGTACCATTGTATTCAGATCAAACGAGCCCACCCTACACAATGAGGGGATTAGAGCTTCTTATACAAGTACAACAGACTATACAAATCTATCAATAAAATGCAAAAAACGTGTACATATATACACAGTAATGTTGATGCAACAAAAGTTAATAAAAATCCATACATTCCTTTATAATGGCTTCCATACAATAGTATTCTGCTGCATTATAATTGCTGGAACTTTAAGCACAATAACAAAACACAGAGTTGAAGAAGGAGAGTTGAAATGACACAATATATATATATATCTAGATAAAGATATATATATATATATATATATATATATATATATATATATATATATATATATATATATATATATATAGTGTGTTTCCTCGCAAATCAGCCTATTAGATTTAGCCAGTTTGATTTCATTTCTCACATAAAAATGTGCTCTCAAAGATACTCATTGTTTGGACAAGTTCTGTTGGTTTATTCTAACAATAACAGCTAAATGATAATATAAAAAGTAATAAAAGAATGTTTTCACAGCTGTTTGTCTTTGATTATATACTGACTGCTTTGAAGTTGCGCAATGAGATACTTTGAACCTGGAGAGAGATCAAATAATGAATTGTTCTGCTTTGAGCAGCTTAATAAAGGATTTTATTGTTGAAATATATAGTGCAACATGTTTTTTTTTCTTTTGCATTTATGATAATAGTTAAAAGTGGATGAGATCATTACAGATGGATTAGATTATGTTTAAGGGAAATAAAGGGTAACCTTTCTTTACATGAAATATGCAAGCTGAAAAGGAAAATGGCAGTAATGTTGCAGCCTAATATATAATGTTAACAATGTTCTGTCACAATATTTTAACACTGTTAGAGATGCACTAAATGCAGGGTTTGGTTTGGTATTCAGACATGATTTCTGCCTTTCAATGCACTATTTGAATTCAGCTGAATCTAAGTACCGGGCCAAATCAAATCCCAATCCTAACAAGCCCAGTGACAAATCTCTCCCACTTCGGGCGAATAATCTCCCCAAATGCCTGCCTTCCTGACGGCAAGAATACGAATAGTCAATGGGATGGCATACTTTTTCGAAGTTGCCCTAAATTGCCTTACGAGGAAACTTTGGGCGACATTGGAAATCAGAAGCGATTCGTATGCCACCCACTGGCGATTAGTATTCTTGCCGGTGGGAAGGCATTTCGAGGAGATTAGTCCCCTGAATTCCCAGATTTGTCGCTGGGCGACTCATTTCCTGTAGTAAGCACAACTTTCCTTTTTGTTGCTATTGTGTGGTATCTGGGTTTAAATCTATTCATATACTGATCAAAAAAAACCCTGCACTGCAGTGATGATCCCCAAAAAGAGCAAAACCTACCTGCAATTGGGATCTGGTCGGCAACTGTCTATCTTATTTTACAACCCAGTTGGTGAGCTTTAGTCTATAGGACACAGGTAGATAAAGTATAAATGCTCAGTTTCTTTCCCAGGATTCCTTCTTCTTAACTGGGTACCTGTGGCACTTGATGACACTTCTGTTACCTTCCCTTCAGTTCTGCTCTGTGGGCTCCAGCAATATCTTTTGAATAGGGTGTAGACTGAGGTTTCTTATCCTGATTTTTTGTGTGTCCCAGATCAAGGGGTCCGTTTACTAAAGTGCATTATAAATATTCACAATATTTTCGCCAAATATATTATCGCCAGTTTGCTAACCTGCGGTAAATACAAATTTCCGAATTTTCTTGCGCAAGAATAATTGTTCGCCAGTTATCGTATTCGCTGAAAATAACGCTACGTACACATTAACGCTTGGTTTACTAAACTGCGAAATGTGCTATAGACAAAATTAACGCCAGAATATTCGCAAACTTTTACCGCCACCTATGTAGTGGCGTAAAAGTATTTTTTTCGCCAGAAAATTCTCAAAGGGCAGGAAATATCCCATAATAATGGTTTTTTTACCCATAATTCTTTGCTGACAGGAGACAGATCTGTAGCTATTGCTGACAGGATGTTTTGGCTTCTGCTTCTATCTGGTGCAACAGCAGCAGTTTCAGCTCAGAGTCGTATTATTGGCAGCGGCATCACAGTCCAAGGATTCGTCAGCCTCTACACTTTTTTGGTTTCATTGTGATTGGCTACATTAAACTGTGCATTTCTATGAAGCAAAGAGATTGACTGGTATCATTTCTTGTTCATATGATTCTATTGGCAGAAGGGTTTATATGATGCAGACATGTTTGATTGGTGTTACTCTGGTAATGTTGTTGGATGGTATAATCATTAGTCAATAAAGTTTATAAGTTTTGAAGATGCATTTCTGGCCATAAATGTCACAGTAAAAATTTGCCATATTAACCGCCATAAAACAAGACTATTTTATAGCATAAATATTCGCAAAAACTTAATTTTTCACCAGAAAATTCGCAACTCGATAAAATTACCGCTAACGTAAGCTGGTTCCTTAACGTAGTTACCGCAAGTGTTCGCAATGACTTCAGAGCGCATCGCTGTTTAGTAAATTTAGTCGCTGTGAATATTCTGGTGTAAAAATATTCTCAACGATAACATGCGGAAACTTAAAGTCAGATTTACCGCACTTTAGTAAACGGACCCCAAATCTGGGAATCTGTGACCCAAAATTTAGACACCACATTTCAATTACTGTTTTCTGCTGCACAAAGTCATGACACTGTTTTAAAGAATACAAAAGAGACCAACCCTAAGCAGCATGGGGACCTATAGGTTAGGAATCCCTGCTGTAGACTGTACCTGGTATTATGGTCATTTGTTATACCCTTGCTGTACGGAAAGTCTGTATTGTGTAACTTGTGTATACCAATAGCATGAAAAAGGTGTCAGGCAAAGACCAAATAATTAGCCATGTCAGTTTGATGTAAAAAATAGAATCATGTCACCTCTGTAAGTTGAGGTGAGCTAAATTAATGAACACTTAAACAGGGAAGTTGAATAGGCTTAGGAAAGTCATATTAGTTGTCTGTGCTGAAAACACAAACTGTGCAGAAGGGGTAGCATTAAGATATCATCATTATTCTGTAGATAAAAGGAGAAGGAGCTAATTGGCTAATAGGCTGTACTTAAGCAGGAAACCCTTGTGTAATTATTTGTGTCTGCTACTTACAGATGATCTTAGCCTGTCTGTGTCCTAGGCAAAAAACATTAGATTGTAAGCAGGGGCGATCCACCAATGAGGCGAGTTGAGGCACTCGCCTCAGGCGGCAGCGCCCCCCCTGGTTGCCAGGGGTGGCAAAAATGCTGCTCCTCTAACTAAGAGACGAATTTCCAGTTTTCAACCCGGAAATTTGGCTCTTCTAGTGCAGAGAGCGCAATTGCGCTCTCTGCACTAGCGACGTGGACCGACCCCCGTCCGGCGCTGAAGGTGAGTGCCATGGGGGAGGCGGGGGGCGGCAAAAACAAAGGCCGCCTCAGGCGGCAAATTGGGTAGGATCGCCCCTGATTGTAAATTCCACAGAACAGACTAAATAAAGGAAAGCCCTGGAGCTATAAGTGCAGGGTCTGCATAACAAGGAATCCGAATGACCAGCAGCCAAATTATACTGGTCTAGGTTAGAGATGGGCAGAATCACATGTAGCTGTGTTTAGGTGAGAAGAAATTAATTAAAGCAGGAGATGGCCAGGCCCAGGGGCGGAGTTAGAGAAGGATGTGATGTGAGGGGAAGAAGCAGTTCACTTCCTTATCATCTGAGCAGGTAAAAACAAAACCCACCCACCCTCCCCCATTTTGCATACTTTGCATTTGGATGTTTTTTCCTGAATGTACTGTTACTTTGTGGTTTCTGTATCTTTATATAATTCTATTGTGAGAAGCTGGATTGTATTCATTTATGTTAAATGAATGATGTCAAATGCTTGATCCAGGGAATGTTGCCGATGGCCATTGGGGTCAGGGGGGTCCTCTATGATATTGTATTTTAAGTTTTGTTTGTCACAGCAGCGATAGGACCTTGCCAGAGTACTGCACAGGTAAGTTTAGAAGAGGGAGAAAGGAGGTTCTCTCCTGTGACTGCACGGTGGATTAATTGATACAGATGCTACTAATGCTTGTGCTAGGGGGCAGCCTGCTTGGATTTACTAACATTGAGACACTGCAGATTCAGGTCCGGCAGCAGGGCTGCTGAACTTCTCTCATGTTGGAGCATAGCAGCAATCTCTTGTTCAATTCTGGCTTTAGAATATCGCCTTGAGTTAAGCTTGAAGGGCCTATTTATCAGATAAAATGTGAATAAATGCTTAGGCCATTTTACACCCATCTCTGTCTCCTAGTTTCAGGTATATAATAATGGGGTTCAGTGGGATGGCTCAAGGTGAAGGGTCAAATTGAGGAGTCCTCTTGTCATGCCTCATTTGTACTGTAATGTTACTAGTTACAGAAATAGAAAAAAATAAGGTATTGTTCAGACTTTTTCAACATCCAAGTGGTTTTTGTGTTTCCTCCCAAATCTGACATCTTTGTAACAAAAATAAAATAATGCAATAATGTTTTCCTGGACCTCAACAATTATTGGTGGAATATAGTTCTAAAAATTAGACGAATGAGTAAATGGCACACGTTCATTGGCAAAATAGTATTCATGTGACTAAACAGCAAATGCATTTCAATTTGTACTGTAAACATATTTAATAGTATTTACTTTGGTATTTCCTTTATATGAAACTATATATAATAGCTTTGAAGCTACAGTTGATGGTTCTTTGAGATTTAAAACAAAATAAAGGCTTCTGCTGTAATATTTGTTTTTTCAACCCTTTCCTTCAGGACCACTTCTAGGTCTGTTTTACTAAAAAATAGTAGTTTAGCCCATGCAATAATCTTAGTCAACTATGATGTCAGTGGATGAAATTCATATAAATTCCAATGACTGTTTTTCCATCCTCAGAACTCATTATCTATTCCTCACTAGGTCATTTATTATCCATTCCATCTTGGAAAAATCAATATGTATCCATTTTTTTCAAGGAGCTACTTAAAAAAAATTGCACAACTAAAGATCGGATTTTGTGAAATTTGTTGACACAAGCTTCTGTCAGTCCAACTGTGGACAATTACACACACAAATATGTTTGGTTTGAAAACTGAACCATTCCTGCATCATTTATATAGAGCTGAGTTTCCTTTTAACAAGATCAAGCCCTTAAATAAACATTCCCACATGACTTTTATGGAAATCTGACACTTTAGAAAATATTTAATTTTTTTCCTATGTAATTACCACGTGAGGCAGATTGATTGGTAAGACAGGATTCAGACCAAAATGACAATCTTTTGCTGGGGAGAAAACTCAGTCTGTTGCTCAGGAAAGAAAATGACATCATCATTATTATGGGCCCCTTGCTTTTAACAAAGGCATAATGGAGCCCTACCCAGCTTCTCCCCTATCTATCTAAGGAGCTGTCCAGGCATAGGTTTGGAACAAACATAGGAACCAAAGTAATTTTGCCTTCCCATTGACTCCAGTGCTTTGTTTCCCAAAATTATCTGTGGAGCAAATACAGCAAGTTTGCTCATCACTAGTTTAAGGGGTGAATACAAGTAATATTAGGTTCATGAATCCACATGTAAGGGCTTATTTACTAAAGGAGTTTTTTTTACAACAAACTGTAAAAAACCCCAAATACAAAGTACCATGTTTTTACCCATAATGCACATTGCTCCTGATTTTTTGGGGGGCTGTCTCTGTCAGGCACAGATATTTTGCTATGTTAGCGGTGTTTTTTTTTGTGATACTTGCTACGCTTAACTCATTACTGAGACACAAGAAGGAGGCCTCTTGAGCGCAAGGTACATTCTGAACCTTCTACGTACCACCTGCTAAAGGCAGGGATTAAGCACAGGGTTTCCTTGTGCACTTCAGTGCTGGGGTCCACCCTTTGAACTGGATGTGCCAACAGGGACAATTATGCTTTTAAGCACTAGTAATATTTAATTTTGTACAACACCAGTGCTTCATTTCTACAAGAAACTCCCTGAGCTCACGCTTTTTTAAAAAAAAAGTGCACACAAAAGACTTTTGAGGACATGGTCTATGTTTGTTGAGAGTTATAGACATGATGGAGATAAAAGGCTAAAAAGAGCCTGTTAGGAATATAGAACATGCATCGTTTTGACCATTGTTTTAAGTGGAAAATATCGGTAGCACAACACCCATATTCACCTCATTGCTTCACATAGAGCTTCTTCAGAAATGTGCTGCCTACGGCAGTAGTGGCTATGGGTGCACCAACCCCTTCTTTCTTGCATTCGACTGAATACCCAAATCTTTGGGTATAGAATTGGCCGAATACTGTACCTAATCCAAACGGAATCTGAACCCACCAGGTAGAAATTGTTACACACAGATGGAAAAAGTCAGTGTGTGTGAAAAGATATGTTTAACATTATATAGGGTTTGGATTAATTTCAAGCAGGCTCTTTGATTCAGCCAAATTGAAATCCTGCTAAAAAATGGCTTGGATTCGGCCATTTTGATGCATCCCTTGTAGTGACAGCCAGACTTGTCTTTCAATCGTGGGCATTCGATCAGTTCACTTTAACAGAGAGACCTAAGTACTGAGTTGAAATTGTGCAGCAGAATACAGATGTATACATCTTCCCAGTTAAATAAAATAAATACTGTAAAAATATAGTCATAGTCCACAGTGTCTCAACTAGAGTCATATGACCCCCCAGTTGTTTGATGTTTAACAAAAATTAAATACACAGTAAGAAAAAAGTACTTTTTAAGTGAAAAAGAATTTGATAACTGACATTGATAATGACATTGAAATTGTTCTTTAATAAAAAAGATACAAGATATAAGATACATTATATGGAAGAGCATATAGAGTATCCTGATCCAAAGCTATTACATATGGAAAAAAATATACCATTCAGTTGATTCAGTTGTTTGCTCTTTATGCATGTAGGACACTCGATGCACTCAATCTCAACTATTAATACATTGCATAATACAGCTTCATGTCCATTACTATACACAGATAACATGTTACAAAGCCCAAGTGTAGCAAGCTGATCTAATGTATGCTGAAAGCCAGATAGCATATACCAATATAGAAGATATACGATGAGTTAGATAGATTAAGCACATGTGCTTGACAGCAGGCTGAAGAGATTCCCTATATCTCAATTCCCTTCTTTACTAGTTAAGGAAATAGCATTCGCACCAGTTCTCAAGGGCATCTATACTGTAACTGCACATATGGCTTGGTTGGTTGAAATGTTGTTGTGCCCTACATGTGGTCTCCCTTGTGGTGACATACAAATGAATTTCCTAAACTGCTGGAGAGAATGAGAAATAATATGGAATGCTTTAAGAAATCAATTGTGTAAAAAAGTCTTCACTAATAAGAATCATTTTAAATTACCTGCTCATTGTGGATCATTGTACTCAAAGTTTATGAACTCTCTAGTTCATATAAAAAATAAAGTAAAAAAATAAAGTGCCACTTTGCTCACCTTGGATGCCCCATTTCACTTATTGTGTTGCAATTACATCTGGTCATAATGGAGCCCTGTAATTAATGCATGCTATAGTCTAACAGCACCTTGCACCCCTAGTGTTCCCTGGTTTGGGTGTATAAATGATATTCCTACGGATGCCCATGTGCCACCTACCACGTGCCATCTTTGAATGCAACACTGCCAAACATAGGCATCACAGCATTTATGGGGTTATGTAATAAAAGGCACATAGTTTGCCCAGGAGCAGTAACCCATAGAAACCAATCAGCAGATAGCATTTACAGGTCACCTGATTAAAAGGAAACATCTTATTGGTGGCTGCTATGAGTAACTGCTCCTGGGCAAATTTAGTGCCTTTTATTACATATGATGGGCTGTGCTCAATTCTAGGAGCACAAAGTGACTCTGTTTATGATATAACCAACAGGTAAGTAGCAAACAGAGTGGTATGCATCTTTTTTGAACTGTGATTTGTAAATAAGACCAATGGTCCATTTGCTTGCCATTTACCAATTCTACCTGCAATGGTAAATTATACAGATAAGTCCCAAGGTTGAAGGGATCATGCCATGCCCTAGTTGATACCTGAATAAACTCATTCAATGGCAGGAAAATTGCCATGGTGCCTGTGTATGTGCGTAATTACAGCCCCAATAAACATATGCCATTGTGATAAAACCACCTGCAAAGCATAAGCAGTTATTTCTCATAATAACCATACAATTATTTTTACTTCTGTTTGGGGGGAGATTTTTTTTTTCAATTGCCTCCCGCTGAAACAAGGATTCCAATGGAAATGTTAGACAAAGGAATATTGTAACTTTGGAGATTTTTATGATGAAGGTGTGTTTAAGAGATGTCACTTTGATATTTTTACATTATGTCCTACATTTGTCAGCTAAAACCAGGATATTGCCTCAATGAGAAAAAGCATGTTCTGCACTTGTCAAAAGGCAGTAAGTAATGATTAAAATAGCAGTGTGAAACGCTGGGAGATTAAAGTGATGCTAATGATAAGTGAGAGAAGAAAAGGGCAAGCTATATTTTAATCCCTGAGAGAATGGTTAATGACTTCTATTGCCTGAGATTAAACTAAACCTGTCTCATCAGCTTTTTCTGCCTGGTGAAAAAAGCTCTCTGCACTTTCATTTATTAAAGTCTTTTAAGGAAGCACATTGATCCACAGAGGTTAAACTTAAAAAAAAATGTGCAAAAATACACATTAAAATGCTCTAAGTAAAATGAGATTTTGTTGCTTTAGGACACTCTTTATTTTTTTTGAAGGAGAATTATTTGTCTGGCTTTCTTGTTTTTTAATTAGGCAATAATGCTTGCTCAAATGGCACAATTTGCTTCTGCAAAACAACCGATTGCTCCCATGTTTCTAGGGAAGATGAGGTTGCACTAAACTTCAGGTGGTATTGACACATGAGAACAGGGAACGGTCTTATGATGCTCATTGCTGGTACGTTAGACTACAGGGATGTTCAGCCATAGTCCCTCCTGCTGTTGGTGAAATACTGTACCCTTAGACCCCACAGCTTTTATATCTCTAAGACAGCTGGAAAACACTTTTTACTACAGTGCCCTCTTTGACGTCCTCTTTACAAAGTATATTCTAGATTAAGGGGCATATATACGAAAGGATAAATAGTTTTGGAATATTTTCAAAAAATATTAAAATTTGCAACAACATTGCTTTTCTAAAGGACAAATAGTTTTGGAATATTTTCAACAAATATAAAAATTTGCAACAACATAGCAAATTTACTAAAAGGAGATAATGACAGGTATTGCAAATTCCCTTTGCAATGGTGAACACTCACGTTTTTTTCTCCAGGTAAAATTTTCGATATTCATCAGCTTACCAAGAGCACAAGAATGAATTTGTCGCCAAGAGGAATTATCGTAGGCTCAGGCTGACAAACTGCCGATTATAAAAACAGAGTAGCCACTTTTGTATGTCATTATCTACATCACCATCTCCATGTTAATATCCCACATACATTTTTACTTTATGGTCTAAATTCACTTAAGAAATGTTCACCACTACAGTGATATGGGGGAAAAAAACGATTTACACCGAATAAAATGTATCACAATTTCTGCTGCAACTGCGAATTTATAATTTTTAGTAAATGTTGGATTTGTTGTGAAAATACACTTGATTAATTGAGTTGAAAATGTACTCTTTAGTGAATAGGCCCCCACAAGTAACACTTAAAAGGGCAATAAATAAATCTTTCGTCTGATTACCTAAGCTCAACATAATTATTTGACTGCAGTCCTAAAGCCATTTGACCATGGTATGGAGCTGATTGGCCAGTAAGAGAAAGTTAAGAAAACAGTTGATTGAGAAAAAAGGAATGGAAAAAGGCTATGATAAAAAAGGCAGAATCTACCTTTACCTTTATAGAAGCATAGGAAGCTATCCAACAGAAACATTGTTTTTAATTTAAATGAAATTACGAAACTGATCTAATATGGAGAGACTGAAAATTATAAAGCATTAAAATGCTTAGGATTAACCCTTTACAAGCATCACACCCTAGAATCTATGACACTGACATGACACTAAGGACGTTAGTCAAAATCTGAATTTTTCTGATTATTTAATTAAAAAAATTCTGATCAAACTAGAATCCACAATTTGACCTTATTTATTATTTAAAAAGCTCGATTGAATCGGATTGGGAAAAAACCCGATAAAATCAAGCAAAAACCCGAATCATAGGATTTGTTAGTTTTTCCCCCCAAATTATTTGATTTTTTCTGGCTTTTTCAAAGAAAACATCCAAATAGATTAGGGACCTCTCCCACTGACTTATCTATAACCTCGCAGGTCTGAGATGGCGGATTTTCAGATTCAGACTTTTTGTAGCCTCAGGGTATAATACATCTGGAAAAATTCGAAATTTTTTTCCACTAAAAGTTAGTTTCTTAGCATTCGGACTTTAATAAATAACCCTCTAACAGTGTGCAGCACCATGGATTCTGCTTTTACATGTGATGCAGCAAGATCAGAAGGTAGCAGCATACAAGGAGTTAAAGGGGTATTTACAGTAAGACAATTTTGCTAAGATGCTAAACGTCCAAAAATAAATATAAATATTTAACATTTAACCACTGCTTTCCATAGTGGGTGTTAGTGGTGTATTTTCCACTTATGTTTTCAAACTCTAAAAGAACCTTGTATGATGAGTCTAACTGGTTGCAGTCTTTTTATATCTATCCATAACTAAACTATTTATCTATCTCTGTGTCCATCTAGCAATCTTTTTTGGCTTCTGCATTTCGCCTCTGCTCTGCTTATGGTATATCATAAATAAGCAGAAAGCCAACTGTACAGCTACCCAGTTTTTGAAACTTGATATAAATAATAATAGAGCAGAACATAAAGATGACGTAGCTACTGACTTTGGCATATGTTATATCTAACTGGGTAACTAAAACTGACTAGGGGATTTTATTGCTGCCTAAACAGTTACTCACTGGAGGGTGTATGATGGATATTAATTGTTTATTTGTTTCTAATAGTAACCCTTAAGCATTATTTCCCATCACATGTGTTAAAACAGAACATCTTTTATGCCTCACTGATTAAACCTCTGTCCTAATTAATTTGTAAAGACTGGAATGGAAGATTCAGCTGTGACCTGGTTCTGAGAATAACTTGAATTAGTCTCTTTTGATTTTACATATGCTTTGTTCATTCTAAGTGGTTCATTTATTAAATTCTGATTGGAATATAATTTATTTGATGCACATGGACAAGAAAATTAGATAGTAAGCATTTGTTTGTCAATTTTACTGACTTTAAGGTCTCTGCATCATGTGTTTTTTATCCTGCTTGAAAAACGAATATAACTCAAAAATACTGCTCATTTAATGAAGAATAATAAGATGTAACACAGATATTTATAAATGCGTTAATGAGGTAAATCCATTACATGTAGGACAATTTCCTAGGACAATTTCCTAGGACAAAATTCCCCCAAGTTCAACATGACTTGTGATTGGGGCATGTGCTTAGCATAATTTTGCCTATTGTTTAAAGAGAACTAAAGGTGTCAGAACCATATGCCCAAATTTTATGCACCTGCCTGGGTCCTAAGAAAAGAAGAATAAAGATCCCAGTGAATGAGCTCCTACAGAAATCCTAAGCTGGTGCAAATTTAAGCGAATAGGATTTTACTTCCTTCTACTTTTGCCACCTCTCTGGGTTTGACAATGGCTTTGGAAGGACTATCTGAGTCAAAACTACCTGTCCAGATTTCCAAATCAGGAAATCCGGACAGGACTCTCCTTGATTGACATGTTGATCAGCCAACACAAATCTCTGTTTCATAGTCCCATCCTGATGTCATGAGTCCTGCCCTGTGACATCACTGCCACTCTTGCCCAGAGTTCCAGAAGTAGATAGATGGCAACCCCAGTTCTTCCAGTGGACTTGAGGGCATCAGTTCCAGTTAGATGACCTCCCAACGCAGTTCAATATTAATATTAAAGAACAAGAGTTTGTTATAGTGAGAACTGTGAAGTTGTGGAATCAATCCCTGAATCAATTGTACTGGCAGATATACAGTATTAGATAACTTCAAAAAAAGGGTTGGATTCCTTTTTAGAAAGTGAAAAAAATATCGGGTTACTGAAATTAACTCACAAATAGTGATGGGCGAATTTATTCGCCAGGCGCGAATTCGCGGCGAATTTGTGCGTTTCGCTGCTAGCGAATAAATTCGCGAAACGCCCGCGAAAATTCGCGGCAAAAATTCGGGCGCTGGCATCAAAAACGAGACGCCGGCGCCGTTTCGCGAATTTTTCGCCGTTTCGCAAATTTCACGTGAAATTCGCGAATTTTTTGGCGAAGCGAAACGGCACAAATTCGCCCATCACTACTCACAAAGTTGATCCAGTTCCCTTTCACCTCATAAAGGAATGTGTCCCCATCTGAGGCAATTTCTTTTTGCCTTCATCTGGCTCAACTGAATATTTGGTAAACTCACCAAAGGTTGAACTTTATGGACATGAATATTTTTAACCTTGAGTATAGATATGTATGACCTTTTTATCACCTGAAATAGTTTTTTAAATACATTTTCTGGAAGCTGTTTACTTTTAGAGCAATGGGACACTGTGAGATTTCCATTGATCTTCTGTTGTGACTGATATTTCCAGCAAGGGGTACAAAATGATCAAAATCGCATCCTCTTGGTGATGGTAATTACCATAAAAGTTAATGGGTGTGATATAGAGAGGTAAGCCTGTGCCCCCAAGCTTTTAATAGTCGTGGAGGCAAAGTCACCTTGTGCCCTATTAGTTCCTTGTCTGGAGCTACTGTATTAGTTAATACAGAATAGCCAAGACATTTAAATTAATGGACGTATAGTAACATAATAATTTAGACACATTTATCAACTTTAACATTTTTGTCGATATAAAACCTGCCTAACTGCTGTTAGATCAGTGCGTTGGTTGTTTTTTTTTTGCATCCTAGCAACATCTGTCATATTTGCTGAGCACACCTAGAAGTGCTCTGAACATTAATAGACTAATACTGCCCAGACCAGCAACGGGAGAAACAAAAATGATGACATCCATTAATAATGCAAGGCCCTTTTTAAAGGGGGTCCAAACCGGAATAATGAACTGACGCTGACTTACTCAGGGCATGTGTCTGAGCACTTTTGAATTTTACATTTATGTACTATTTTAGCAGTTTCTGAGATATTTTCATTTTTAGACTACTATTAGCAGGCTTTTAGCACAACTGAGAGAAAGAAACTCAAAGGCAGGTTAGCTGAATCCAGTTCATGTATAAACAGTTATAGGCCTATTTATCATGCTGTGTAAAAAGTGGAGTGAAGCCTTCCAGGTGATTTTGCCCACAGCAGCCAACCAGCAATTACATTTCAACAGCTAGACAACAAAAGCAAAGATCTGATTGGTTGCTATGAGCAACATCTCCAGTGATGTTCACGCCAACTTTCTATACATGTCCTATATTCAGCTAACCCTGCCTTTGGGTTTCTGACTCTCAGATGAGCTAAAAGCCTGCTAATAGTAACTAACCTGCATTTACTCTCCAGACAGCTTATATTATATATTAAAAATGGGGATTTAATAATAAACATTATTAAAATCATAAATGCCTGTCCTTTGGCACGCTAAGCTAGAGGGCATTGGTAGTTAGGGCTCCCCAGCATGTAGCTGTAATAGCTGGCATGTTTATATTATACCAAGTTCTATTTTAACATCACTGTTAGTGTTAGACTTTGCTCAAATACCGAATATTGATTAATGACTTAAGGCTGCCTTTTAATGCATTGAATCAAAACCGCTAATGGCTTCGCCATGTAAAGTTGTTAGAGGAGCTCAGTTGGATTCACAAAACTGTTCACCTGGTCTGCCTGGCTGATTTCTCTGAAAGGCAAGTCACAGTTACTTAAAATCAGTGAGAGAATTAACAAAATGACCTGCTTGCTGTCTCAGAATAGCCTGTCACATTATACAGTGGCTAAACACAGGATCCTATCTCCAGCCATCATATTGCACTTACCATAAAAATTGATGTTTGTCTGACAAGTTAAAAGTCATGCAATTTCTAGTTAAGGAATTCAAATGATGAAACTGTGGTGCAATAGGAAGCTTCACAATGTTTACTTTGAATTGAAATTAGGAAATATGGTTTAGTGGTTGAAATTAAATGAATTATTTCATTGCAGTTCTTAACTGAACAGGATCTAGCAATGACAGTTGAATTCTTGAAACATTGCACACCGGCACAAACGTGATAATTGAAGGGGTTTTTCATAACACCAGTTCTCCCTTTATGAGTGGTGACAAAAATCTGAACATTGTAATTGTTTTTGTGTATAACTGTTTTTTTTATTAAAACCACTTCCTATAACCGCCAACTATATCTAGTTTCCACTATACTACTGTATATTCACTATCTATATTTATCCACCAGGGCTGGAATTAAGAATAGCAGAATGGGCACATACCTAGGGTGCAATTGTGGGTTGGTGCTGGGCACGTATCTCTCCTACTCGCCTTTCCCTAGTTTCAGCCGATCTGAATCTGCACTCACTGGGGGTGATTTATCAACACTGGACAAATTTGCCCATGGGCAGTAACCTATGGCAACCAATCAGATTGCTGCATTCATTGTCCTACTTGCAGCTGGCTTCAAAAAGCTAATCACTGATTGGTTGCTATAGGTAACTGCCCATGGGCAAATTTGCCCAGTGTTGATAAATGAGCCCCAGTGTACGTATAAACCCATGTGCGTGAGGTTGGGAGGTTGAGTGGGTTGCAAGCATGCATGGAGGGGTGTGTGAGCTATGGGAAGGGCATTTTGAGGAGGGCACTTGTGTTGCTCTGAAGATTAGGCCTGGCCCTGATATCTACTATTAACTGAACAGCCATTTGCCTATTAAACACTTAAAAAGCAAACATTGCTTCGATTGCTCCTCTTTCTTTACCCTTTACTTTACTTTTTACAATTTCAGGGTTAATATTAAATAGAAGGGGTACATTTGGAGAACAAATTATGGGAGAATTTTTTTCTGGTTAATTCAGGTTTGGTGAAAGTGCTATGATGAAGGAACTCAGCAAACTTCTCAGTTTCTGGAGAACATACCTTTGCCCTGAGAAAGAGGGTCTTATATTCTTTAGAAAACCCATGGCAAACATTGACTTCAAATGGAAGCACAAGAGCACTTAGTGCCACAGAACTGTACTGATGGTTTTGTGTTGCTAGTTTGATGATCTTAATGACCATACACTCAATATGTTTGAGGTTCTCATTTCTCTCCACCATTTGTTCCACAGCTTTAACCTTGAATAATTGGCAATTTACTTAACTATACATAACTATAAATGTACATTTTAAAATAAATAAAAGTGAAATATTTGATTCATTTGGTATTTTCACTTTAATCTACTGCTGGAGTCAAAGCTAGTATTAGAGAAAATTGGGGTTCAAAATATATTAATTGCTAAAGTTAATTGTGAATGTAATCGCACTACTTCTAACTCTTTAGACCTCTTTAAACAATGTAACAGAAGCCACTCCATTTCCCACAATGCCTGTAGAGCAATGTCACAATTGGTGTCTTGACTAGAGGAGAGCTGACTTTTTCCTACATACATTCTAACATGGATTTTTAAAGTGGTATAAAGCAGTGTTTATTAGCCAATAGGCAAATTTATTCACCATCCATGCATTAGTTGTGAAATTCTGAATGTTCAAATTTTTTTGTGAAACTGCTGCAAAAATTTGCTGAGAAAAAGCAGCCCATAAGAAAAAAAGCCCATTGACTTTAATGCATTTGGACAAAATCCCGCAGTAAGAAAAATGCCCATTGCCTTTAATGCATGTGGAGCAAGAAAAATTTTTGCACGCGTAAACATTTTCACGTGTAAAAAGGACCAATGACTTTAATCAGTTTCGTGAAATTTTCACTGTTTCATAAATTTTTTTGCATTTTCGTGAATTTTTCAGCAAAAAGGATAAACCCTCATTTTTACCCAATAATAATGCTTCCAAATATTCCATAGACATTAATAGAGAAATAAGGAATTTTGAATTGTGTAGAATTCTAATTTCCTCTGATAAAAATGCCCCATTGTTTCAACAGTCAAAACATGCCCTGCAGAAAATAGCAACATCCAGGCAGAAACTGATTTCAATAACATTTACAAATAACCATAATAACCCTTACATTTTTAAAATACATTAGAAAGTTGCTTAGAATGATGTTTTCTTTAATTGTGCAATATTTAATTTTTTTTAATTATTTGGGAAGCTTTTCCCTGTAAATCATGCTTGAAAAGCAATGGGTGGTATGTCAGCACCTGTACACAGTTAAGAAAGTGTTAAGGAGCTGGGAAAATATTATTTCATCACTCCTGTTCCATTAGAATTCACTTGGGTGGCTGAGAAAATGGTTTATGGATTAGAAAGAAAGGAACAAGCTAAAACATTTCATACCTTCATCTCTAATAAATTCCCCAAACTCATTCTTCTCATCTGAGCCATAAATAACAGCCAAGCCTTTTGCTAAAAGGAGACTTTTTCCTTACACCTTGTCTTTTGTTTTAGAGGCAAATTCTACAATAAATTTGAAGTCAGAGGGGGAATATTGTTTGAACTATAACATTTTTGTTAACAACTGTTGATTTTTGTTCATAAGGAGGCTATCAAAGAACCTTGATGTTTGATCTCTTGATCATTGTACGAGTTTAAAGTGTTACTTTATCCAAGAGTGAGAAGGTTTAGCCCTATACAGTATGAGCTCCATTTTGCATTAACACTTGTCTGTTAAGGGTTTCATCTTCCAATTTTTATTACTGTTCTTAGCTTTTATATAATCCATGTCAAAATATTTATCTTCTCTGGAAGTCTTTGGAATTCACATGAGTACTGTAAAAGTGTTTGAATGTTTTTTCCCAAATAACTGTATTCCAACAAACAATGAATTATCCCTCCCTGTAGCAACTCATTTACTTTAACAGTATGACCAACCAATGGCAACTAATGGTGTACTTATGTTCTTTATCGACAGGACGTAAGTATGTGTCATAGCAGATGGAGAATAAACCATTTTTCTATTACAGTAAATTTCACCAAATAACCCGAAAACTTGTTTATGAAATTTATTTTCCAAAAGCCCTTTCTCCAGAACCGACAGCATTGGAATTTTCCATACAATCCTATTTTAAAAGTTCTGTATGGGTTTGCTTTTTGACATTTCCCTTATACTTGATAAGAACTAAGCTAGCTTAAATCCATAATGTTGGATAAGCAATCCCATTTAAATGCTATTTAGAACCCTTAGTACAGTGCTCCAAATACAGAAAAAAAACCTATATCTAGAAAACTCCTATCAAATACCTATTTTTACATTTATTATACAAGGAATGAAAAAAAAAGTGAAGTGATATCAAAAGATGTATTGACAAAGGTAAAAGTTTGAGGGATACTCTGCTTCATTGTGAAGCCTGGAACTATATTTTCAGCCCTATAATACAAATGTGATGGTTAAGTTAAAATATTTTGGAGAAGCAATCAAAACAAGAAGAACATTTTCACTAGACATATTTACAAATAATTAGATGAGATGGGCCAGTTGTTCTTTTTCTTCTGTCATATTTGTTTTTTTCTACATCAATAAGTGTGCAGCTTTCTATTATGTTTACTCTCCATGGTTTCAGGGAAGCAATATTTCAGTGCTGAAATTCCACTTCTGTGGTGGAGACTCATGAAGAATTGAAAAATTTAAAAAACTTTTTCGATGGCCTACTGAAAAATCAATAAGCAAGAATGAAACTGTCAAGCCTGTATTTGCACTTAATGGTTAAGGATATGTGACATCTCTACCTTCCATTTACTACACTGCTTCATTTTATTTTAGTTATCCTTTGCCTGAAATCTAGGAAAAACCTAGGTGTCCAACCCTTGTATGTCTTTAAACACATATATGCTAATATATAAATATTTAATTACTGGAAGATTTATATTTCATTTCTAAAATGTTATGCATTTAGAGCATCCATTACTTTAACCGTTCATTGATCCATCCAGGCTGGTTATATTTATGACTGCTGTTTGGTATGTTTTAAGTCACATAGAAAGATGCTGAAGCAGAATAAAAGCCATGTTTGATGCAATGATATACCGTGTCCCTGTCCTGTGTCATTTGGCCCTTATCCAGTCATGTGGTAATGCCTTCTGAGTATGTTAATGGCTATTGTTTAGGATATTTTATCACATGCAAATATGCCACTGCAGTGAAATCCATTATGTGTTTGCTGTGCCTCACAGTATTGCTTCCAAGAATTCATGCCCTGTTACACCATTTCTACTTTTATCCAGTGGGGACTGCAACAATTTAAACAATTTATGCAATGTTTGTATTTACCAAAGTTTTTGCAAACCAGCAGGTCCTCATGTACTAGCAGAAAAAAAAATCTAGTCTTGCTATGCACTATTGGGTCATGCCATAAATGTCAAATAATATTTTACTCAATCCGTTATTCTATATTTTACTCTATCTCCATCTTTTTCTCTCTGGTACTGTTATAGAAATTACATATATTACCATATATTTTGAAAAAATATGTTTCTAGAAACAAATGTATATGTTATATATATTTATATACATATATATATGTTTATAGTTTTTTTAAAATACTGCACCTTTAGTTAATGTGGTATCTCTTTTGGGGGCAGTTCATTAATATCTATTATTTAAAGTTCCATTGCACATATTATTTGGTAGGCAACCAAGCCTACTTGTATGGCACTGCCTGGACAAAGCCAGGTTGGACTACCTACTTGGGTGAACTCTGCATGTCAGATCCAGTGCAGGATATATCCCCAGGTCTCTGGTAGAGGAAATTGTTTTGGAGTGTTTTTAAAAAATATATAAGTAGTTATGGCCCTAGGCATAGGGTTGCCACCTTTTTTTAAAAAAAATTAACGGCCATGGTGGGTCGCGGAAAAGAAAGGGTCGGGGACATGACGCAAAAAGGGGCGGGGCCGATGAGAGGCACTGTAAAGGGGCGGAGCCACGGGGAGCAGCATCACAAAAGTGCTGAGTCATGTGAGTAGCATCACAAAAGGGGCGGGGCCACCCGAAGCCGACGAAAATGTAAGTTTTCATCGGCGGGCAGGGGATTTTGTAAATCTTATTACAAATTAGCAGCTACATTGCCGGTAAATTTGTAATACCGGCCCCGGCCCTGGCAAGTGTTTTACCGGCTAGGCCGGCAAAATACTGGCCGGGTGGCAACCCTACCTAGGCAAAGACCCATGAGTACCTATATATAAAGACTGCCCTGTAGATGCTAAATGCAGTGGGTGCAGTAATTATGCATTGTAGCAAATTGCCTTTAAAGGAAAACTATTATTATTATTATTTTTTTAAAATGTCAATTTTCTATTTATTTTATTACCATACTACTTGAAATGTATATTATTATGAAAATGGTTTATTTACATGAAGCAGGGTTTTGGATATGAGCTGTTTTATGCAATATCTTTTTATAGAGACCTAAATTGTTTGGGGGTATAGTTTTCCTTTAATTCTGAGGTGGGGAGGCAGATTTATTCACTGTCAAATTCAATTGTTTTCAAAATGTTTTTGCAGGAAAATGTGTGATTAAACTTGATAGAGGATTTCAAGCAATCTTGGGGTTTTTCCCTATTGTTGACAAATTTCCAAAAAAAACCTCAAATTGAAAGAGAAAAACTTGATGACAGCAAAAACGGCAATGATCCATTTATCTTTAAAAATTCTGTTGAAAAAAATAGCTTGAATGTAAAAATACACCATCCTTTAACTTATATATATAAGATACTTTGGCATAAATGAGATGCTGATTTTTCTTATTAGAATTTTCGAGTTTTTTTTATAAATACCAAAAAAATTTCCTTTTTCTTTTTTCGCTGCAATTTGTTTGAACCGTGTGAAAAAAAACCATGATCTTGAATTTTAATATATTTGCCCCTTATGATTTATGCTGAAAGTATCAAGTAAGAAAATAAAAAAAGGGACATACAATCACAATAAAAAGAAATAGTGAATATGTGCTGCTTGTATATATTTTAAAACCTTCATAAACATGAACGTGTTAAAGCATTACAAAAAAGTGCAGATTCAAAAATCTTATTGAAGAATTTGCTTTAAAAAAAGTTTTCCTTTGCACTCTTTTGGCTCAGTTCTGAAATGAAACAGAAACTGTAATCTACTTTGAGAATTCTGCTATGTATTATATTATGTATTATCATTATATTAATACACTATACAAGCCATGTGGTTTTCCATCATACACTCATAAGACACAGACATTCTTTTCCTTATTTTGCTTTTATTTATTTGGTTTGGTTTAATGGTGTTGGCAGATTCCAGATTGTGCCCAAAATGTTCTTTGATGTCCAGGGCTGTTTGTTCCTGGAAGTTCTGTATCAAAGAACAGGATGGTTATTATAATTAGGACAATGGATATTTACACTAGACATGAACCGGGATCTTCTCTCATGTTTTCCATTTGGAGGAGTAAAAATATGCTGTATATAAAAAGATTCGGATGGGAATTATAAACAATGAGTACAAGTGAGAAAGTGTTCCGAAGATTTTCCTATCTCCAAATGCTAATCCCATAAAGACAAGATAGGTTTAAGTGCTATACTTCCTAACAAAGAAAACAGTACTAAAATGTGATATGAATAATACTAGCACTGTACTTGTGCTTGCTTTGTTAATACATGCTAATAATGCAAGTTACTTTTTAATAGTTGCTAAAATTTGTATTGACATTAAATGAAATATAAGTTTACAGGAGTTTTAACCAGGCAAAGACTAAAGAAGTTAGCAAATAAAAAAAACTGGTAATAATAAAAAAAATCACCCTGCTAGTAATTTCTGCTTTGCCATCAGAACAGTGCGCGGGATGCCCTTTTGCTTATTGATGGAAGAAGCAAGTTCCGTGACACTGCCACTTTCTGAGTTCGTGCTTCATTAGATTCGGTGACTGTTTATTTGAAATTGTAATGAAATATTTACTTTATAGAGCTATAAGGATTAGCTGTGATAATTGAGTGTAGCTGATCTGGAGCTTTCAGCGAAACAGGGCCCCATGTTTGAATACATGGCTCAGTGAGAATAAACGAGCAACGGAGTGTATTTCTGCCTGTCAATTTCTCTCTACATGTTGCTTTTTCTTGTGAAGATAAGTGGGCCTAATGCTGAACAAATACTGGAAATCAGAAGCCACTGAGAATCATTCTCTTCTTGCTTTCCCATGGCTGCACGATAGACGCTGAGTCAAAGAGCCCCCCTCCTCTTAGCAGAGCAACAATTTTGTCACCAAGAGCAAATCCAATTGAAAAGTCCCTTAGACTGTGAAGAAAACTCCAGTTGTCAGAGTCGGCAAACAGAATGAAAAGAACTCATTGGAGTAAATTGGCATCTGGTGCAGCCACGGATGCTTGTTATAGGCCACAGCATTGTGTTGGGAGACATTCAGCCATTTTCGTTTATAATGGGAGAAATTAATGCAAATGAGTGAATGAAATGAAATGTATTTGAATGCAGATTTGAGCGACTCTAACAATCTGCTTGATAACGTCTCTGAATGAGAAGGCTTACATTGTGAAAACTCATTTCTTCGACCTACTGGCTCATAAGAGTCTTTTGTTCGCAAAGTAAACTTTTTCCAACACCATTGACATTGCTCATTTCTGCAAATTTACATTTTTCTCGGGATGGATTGTAGCCATTAGAGATCTGGCGAATGTTAATTGTTAGAAGATGAAAAAAAGTAATGTGTTCATTATGCACGACGCTGCAGTTATCTGGCTTATATTATGACATGCCCACACGGCAATAAAAAGTATGCTACACAAACAGATCGATTGATAAGTATTGTGCAAGAGCATCCAACTGTCTTTCACTTCTCCTTCAATTCACGCAAACACTGAAATCAAAATAATTTAAAATAATACAAAAAAACCCCCACCGCTGTGTGTAGTTCATTTTAGGGCAGTTACTTTGCTTCGAAAACTAAGGATGGAGACAAAATACCAGGGATTGTCACAGGTCACTTCCCACTTACTACCATGAGAAGTGCCACGAGCAGCTAATTATAGTGATTGCCATTGTAGTTGGTTTGAAGTGTATCACGGTAGTAGTATGAGACTGAAGAAATGCATTGTACAAAGCTCAATATCTCTTCTTAAACTGAGTGTGATATTGGTGCTAAATAATACACATCTGTCACTCTCCAAGGGCAATACCTCCGCCCCTGTTTAATTGGAAAATAAGCAGAAAACATTTCCAACATAAATCCTATTTATCAAGTTGCATATTTCTTATTCTTACTGGTTTTAGTGCTTTAAAATATGAAATTGATGCCTTGTGGCAAACCATGTTTTCTTCTGCATTCATTGTATTTTCCAGTTATTCCCCATACTATTGTATTGGAAGAGTTGGTCAAGAAAAACATTATTGTGTATTAAGTTTTATGTAACTGCTGGTACTCATTATTTAACAGTTATAGTATGATGATTTAACAGACTGCATATTTCTGTGTCAATTTAATTTTAATCCCAGTAACTGACCCTTTTTTCTATTTGAGTTCAGTTTTGTGAGTGTGTCGTGGTTCTCCTGGTTTTTCGGGAGTCATCCATATTTATATCCCCAGGGGGCACGTGGCATTGTGATTTTAGAGAGTAGAGAAAGAATAAATCTATTTTTGTTTTTTTCATTACTGGTGGTGACATTAAGGAGCAAATTTATCAAGGGTTGAAGTGAAATTTTTTTCTAATTGGAATTCGATTTTCAAAATTTATTATGTACTGGCTGTATAAGAATTCTAATGTGACTATTTGCCACCTTAAACCTGCCGATTCGCTGTTTTAGCCTATGGGGTAGGTCCTGGGATCAATTTGGAGTTGTTCGTTGCCTGCCTGAAAATTTAGTTTTTTTCAGAGAAAAAACTCGATTGAATTCAATTCGAATTCGATTTGAGTTTGCAGGTCGATCCCATTCACTCAATTTTTTTTACCCGAATTTCAAGTTCACGAGAGTTTATGGGAGTTTTTACAAACGCCCATGAACTCTAAATTTTACCCTTGATAAATTTTCCCCTTAGTAATCACATGTAACTGAGATTAATCCCTTCCTGAATGTGTAGCATATATGTTCCTCAAGTCAAGTATGAAGGTTTAGCGGTTTGACCAGTAAATAGGGTTTGATTGGGGTTTGATTGATGCCAAAAAAGATAACAGATGTAGCAAGGCTGGTGTTTTTTCCACAAAGTGTGCTGGTGAAGCATCAATGAAGCAGAGGATCTGAAAGGTTTATGTAGGAACTTGCAAGAAATTCGAATCTAGGTATGCTGTATTGAACTTATGGCAATTGTATCAACGAGGAACATTTCTACATCTGAATAAATAATCATTATCATCATTTATACAGCACCAGCAAGTTATGCTGTCATTTATAATCCTTTATATATTAATGTAAAGAAAAGTTAAAATTTCTAAAATAAAAATATAAAACAAAAATATAATCTAAGGTCCCTGAGTCCAAAAGTTGACAATTCACAGTAGAACAACTGAACCATCAGGTTGCATCTGAAAGGCTTCTCTAAACGGGTGGTTTTCAAGGAAGTGTTGGAAGGTTTGGAGGGAATTCCAGACACAGGCAGAAGCTTATAAGAAATCTTGCACTGGGGAATAAGATAAAGTAATGAGAGTACAAGAGAAGCTAAGGTCAGAAGCAGAGCATAGGAAAGCGTGAATCTCAGTTTTACACTAGAGTAGTATATACACTTTTATATATCCTTTAATTTAGAAATATCAGTGCTTGGCACTTTTGGAGATCATAAGCATAGGTTTCAGACATCAGGGCATGTTTACTAACATTGGATATCAATTTCTCCGATATTTTGCTTAGGTGACTGATTGCTGATTGCTATTGTCAACTCCTCCAGAAATCTCCAGAGATATTTATCATGCCCCATTATTGGTTGCACTGGAGCAATATCTCTTGATAAATGGCAATTTAAATATAGTTGCTTTTAATTTGTAATTTTTTTTATAATTTTTCATGAAGTGCCACGCTCCTTCCAGTTCCTAATGAGTGGAGGGTTAAAAACATTATAGTAAGCACAACAAGACCAGCAATACTTGTTGTAATTTGTTTCATTCGATCACATTATTGTACAGTGTCCTGTACTCTGTACAATAATGTGATTGAATAAACTATGTTGCATTAGAAAGGGAGTGCTGGTTTTGCTATGCTCTACTCTACATATAATTTACTAGAAAATAATTGCATGTAAGGTGTGCACAAATCTGGAAATGTTAAACTGCCATGAAAAGAATAAAGCAGCCAGGGAAAGGGAAAAAAGTAACAGATTCTGCTTCGTCCAAAAGTTCCAGACCAGTGATTAATGTATAAGATTATGGACTTGGGAAATAAGTAAACACTTTTGAGGTCCCCGCTTTGTGCTTCAGTAACTTGATGACAAGGGTAGATCAAGGTCAGAATTAGAGCAGAGCTGCAAAAAGAGACATCACTATCAGCAACGGGAGTGCAGTGCTAAAGATCAGTTTTTATTATTTTGCTTCAAATAGGTATTTTTTTAATAGTTGGTGAATGTTAATCATGCATAATGTTTTTGGTTTCAAATACAGGGATGGGATCCGTTATCCAGAATGCTCCGAATTATGGAAAGGCTGTCTCCCATAGACTCCATTTATCCAAATAATCCAAACTTTTTAAAAATGATTTTTTCTCTGTAATAATATGTAATAATAAAATAGTACCTTCTACCTTGTATCCCAATTAAGATATAATTAATCCTTATTGGAAGCAAAACAAGCCTATTGGGTTTGTTTAATGTTTACATGATTTTCTAGTAGATTGAGGTATAAAGTTATAAATTCCGGAAAAATGCGTTATCCGGAAAAACTCCAGGTCCAGAGCATTCTGGGTAATAGGTTGCATACCTGTATTAGTTTAAAACCTGCATGAGACATAACATTTTCTTAAGCTAGAAATCAATATTTGTTTAATTAATGACACATCATAGATCATATTTATGCACGAAAAAGAATCATATGAATTAAAGGGGAAATTCACTTTCCAAAACTGTTTTTAATAATTTGACTTTAAACAGTACACCAGAACTCTTATGTCTAACATTAGTTAATACATTTCTAAAAGGAAAAATACACCTCAAACAATGTAGGTCTCTTTAAAAATATATTGCATAAAACAGCTCATATGTAAAACCCTTTTAAAATAAACCATTTTCATAATAATATACTTTTTTAGTAGCATGCGCCATTGGGTAATACTAAATAGAAAATTGCCATTTAAAAAAATAAGGGCCGTCCCCTGGATCGTATGGTTCATGGTGGTTCACGGTGCCCACCAACATACCAACCAAACTATATATATATATATATATATATATATATATATTTATATATATATATATACTTGTTAGTTCACATGAGCCAATTAACAGACAGAGTTCTGTCTTTTGCTTCCAAACTTCTTCCTGTTACAGTTAGAGCTGCAGTATTTCTGGTCAGGTGATCTCTGAGGCAGCACAGAGACCCTCACGAATTGGTGGTTCAAGGCAAGAGATGTAAAAGGACAATATTTACTTAAATATATATGCCAGTTTGATAAGATTCTTTAATATGCCACTTCATTTGATATAAACTACTGTATCTGTTGCTCAAGTATTCATTTTTAGGGTATAGTTTTCCTTTAACTTTAGCCCCTGCTGAGCATGCTTCTTGAGCTTTCAGCTATTACAACTGATATATTATTTCTGGTGTGCTATTTGGAAACAACTGAGCTAGGAAATACAGTAAGTGTTTGGAGGTTGACCTACCCCTTTATAAAGTAGCATCATTATCATACCTCCCAACTATCCTGTTTTCAGTGGGACAGTCCCGTTTTTGACAGCTCAACCCATAGTCCTGCGTTTGTACTGAAAAGTCCAGACTTTCTCTGCACTGAACATCCAGAAAAAGAAACAAAGTTTCTAACTTAATTGGCTTTTGGCAGAGAGCCCAGAACAGCTAACAGGTGCAAATAAGATACTTTGTAACAATTTTGAGATAGGCAAATAAATAATTGTAACAATTTAGAAAAGGGGTCTCTTGGGAATAATTAGACTCAGCTTAAATGACAATGCACCTTCATTAGCAAAACTGTAATAACTGAAAAAAACACAGAAATATGTTCAAATTTACTTTAACTTGACAAATTTGGAAAATGATCATGGTAATTAGGGGGTGTGGCCACAAAAATGTTCGTGTTCAAAACATTTCACTGCGCTACGTGCAGAAAATTTTTTGTCCCTCTTTTTATTTCCAAAATTATTGAAAGAACATTTCTTCCAGTGATTAGCATGGAACACACAGGTATAGGAGGCCTTTAAAAGATCCCACAGGTTTTGATACTTACACATCAGATCAAAATTGGGGTAATGTAATAAACCTCAAATGTAATAAAAGGCACTATGTTTGCCTGGGAGCAGTAACCCATAGTAACCAATACGATGTTTGATTTTAAACATGTGACCAGTAAATGCTACTTGCTGATTGGCTGCTCTGAGTTACTGGCAAGCAGTAAATATAAGAAGATTTATTACATCCCCCCAAGTATTTTCTAAGTCCCACCAGTTTAATGGTATTAGCTTTATTATTACGCCTGTCTCGTACATTTGAACTATATTGTATTGTTTAAATACATTATTGTGGGTATCACTTAAGGCTTTACGTGGGTTATGCTCATGAATTATTGTTAGCAAAGTCATTCTAAAATGCATTTACCACTATATTTGTTATATCCTGTGTATCTGACACTTAATTTAATATTTAGAACTCTCTAATGAAAAACTGACAATCTCACTGCACAAATGATAAACTGCACCTTTAACAGAATCTAATGATCCTTGGGCAGTCACCATAAATTGGTCCTATTATCAATGACAGCTGTGGGCTTCTAGGAATTCTCAGGTGGCTGTTTTGGTGAATCCTGCCTTGGTTTGTCTTTTTCTGGATCATTGATAGGACGTTTTGTAATATAAGCATTTATTTGAAGCCTTGACTGAGCCTTGATTAAACCATTTGTTGGTAGATGAGTCCCACAAAGCAATAGAAAGGATGAACTTCATACTCAAAAAATGGCATTACCCACTGTCTCTTCTGACATCATTACATTCTATTGAGGAAAAAAGGATATGGCTGTAATTGGAAGACAGTGGCTGCTAAACATTTATATATCATCATATTGTCTCCTTTGGTATATTTTCAACCTAATTAGGAACATTGCACCAAGTGTTATAAAACGGTATTAGCAGAAACACGGCTGTAGCTGTTGCTGACACAACACATGGATGTTGAACAACATAGAACACAGAGACGGAAGGGGTCTGAAGAGAGGAGGCATCTGACAACATAACTGACAACTTCATTGTTTACATGGACTTCGATTGCTCCTTCCATTCAAAGCATTCATGCTGCTTGTCATTTTCACATCTAAAGCTTAGCTGTAGGTTATTTTAGCAAGGATCACTTTGTTATAATATGACAAAATGCAATGAATTCAGATAATGGAATTTTAGTTTACGTGTGTCATACAACACATTTTTAACAGATACATGAGCAAAGAATTATCACTGTACAAGCTATTTATGGAGAGTAGAATTCAGTATGGCCTTATTGACACCCATCCCTCATGGAAGAAAAATGAAAACAATAATTTTTTGGGTGAGGGCCTTACAAGACCGAAGACAGCAGTTATTTTTTATTAGAAAAGCTGATTTAAATTGATTACTACTTCTGCAGCCTCAAGTCTTTAGTGTCTTATTTAGAGAATATGGAGGACTTTAGTTTGTTTAGGATCATTTGCTTGTTATATCAGCATCAGGTCCAGATGCTGCAGAAAGACAGTGGACATGAACCCCTTCAGTGATGTTGCAGATGTCAAAGGGAAGATCAAAATGATTGCATAGGCATTCCCAGCATTTAAATCTAGCCCTAATGTGTTTTACAACCAGTGCTGCCATAAGCTGACCCCAGGCTTTCCTTGAAGGTGTAGCAGGTGTCCCTTTGGAAACACCGCCTGCAGGATTTCCTAGTCAGTGTCATAGCTGGACCTTTCCCATCTGACCTCTGCCTTATAATCAATATAGAAAATCTGACCCTTTAATGTGACAGACTAAAACAGATATGAACAAAAATTATATTATAATATAAAACGAGGTACTTTTCTGTTGACAGTAGTCCTTTATTAATAGATCCTATGATACAATGGTGTGCCAAAACCAGGTACAGAGAGAGATATAAAATTAAAAGGTGGCGTAGACCACAGGGATTCAATTTAGATCCCCTATATGAGTTTGTTCTACAGTGCAGTACATTGGAGTTTGCATTTGTCTCATGTGTAAGAGACATGGAGACAGCAGAAGAAAAATGTGTTGTATTCAATTCTTTTCTGTCAAGGGGGTTGTTGAATTCCATTGTATAATCGTTAACTACTAAACCGCTAAAGTATTCAATGGTGCATTGTAGTCTTTAAAGCAGATCAATACCGTTGGAATTCATTTTTTCTGTCTTGGAAGTTTGTTTAAACCAAGCAAATGAGTTCCAGTTACTGCACAATGAAATAATCTAAGACAATATATAATGTGTTTGTCTTGGTTCCCTTATTCACTAAAAGTTTTTTTGCCTTTTCTGCTTTAGTATACCATTAATGATGTTAACATTCTAGTGCACTGGTAAAAAAGGGGCATATGTTATGGGATTCTATAATATTCAGGAGGTATTACTAAATGCATGCACATATCAGTGTATGGTTTGTTTATTATTATTTATCTAATGGAGTTAACTGTTGCTGTCTGAGTACAGTTGAATTACCTCATATGCAATTATTTAAGGCTCAATACAACCCACTCATGAAATTCCAGTGGTTACAATTTATTTAAACTGCATCACAAAAAGCATGTCTTTGTCTCTTACTAGAGCTTTATTTGTCCCAATGACACCTGGCACCAAAGCAAAATGTGCTTCGTCCCAGACTAGAAAATGGCTTAATCCCTGTCTGGATATCTCTATCGTGGTAGACTGTAAATCATCAGGTCTGGTCCATTGACTAACTGAAATATAGTACCATAAACGTCCAGGTTGTTTATCCACATATTTAGAAATTCTCAAATGCTCACAAATTACAATATATATATATATATATATATATATATATATATATATATATATATATATATATATATATATATATAATGCTTCCATACACTGCAAACACATCTTTTGCCTGTTTGGTTTAATGGGAGACCTGAGAAGATGTATAGATGCCTTTCTATGTGTTTGCATTAGCCTTTGTTTTTTAATAAAATAGAAAAGATTGCAACTGTCTCTTTTGCATGTTCCAATAATAAATATACAAGATAACAGCAGTCTTTTGCATGTGCTGGTGTGCAAACCTTTTAAAGCAACTATGAATTATTACTGTGGTTCAGCATGAGAGCTGTGCAAAGAAATGTACCTCATCTGTAATACACCGTGTAGACTAATATCAGCCTCTTTTTCCCATATTGCAGTCAGATATTGATCTGGTAAAATGGCACCTTATTGAAGTTGTCTGTTGTGGTATTCATCATGCTGTCACATTTCTAAAGCCTTGGAGTTATTACAAAGCAAAATTGAGAGATTCCTGTCATTGTCCATGGCAAAAACTATATAGGAAGAAATACAATCAGAATTTTGAAAGGCCTGTCGTGCCTTTTTTTTGTATAATATTATATATATATATATATATATATATATATATATATATATATATATATATATATATATATATATATATATATATATATATATATATATTCTGGAATAATTTCCTTTATATAACATTTTAATCCTATACACATGTACATCACATAAACTAGTCACATGATACCTGACTAGTCAGTTTATAGGTCCAGCTTGGTCAGAAATTGCGCTGACCTGGCATATTTTACTGTATTTAAATTATATAGTACCACAAATGTATACAGTGATTTACAAGGTTTAGACCCAAACAGGGTACAGTTATTCTAAATTAAACAGTGAGAATAAATACACAAGTGCAAGGAGTTCCAATAAGGAGTTGGATTGCGGACCCTGTCCCAGTGAGGATCCTACTTCAAGCTTATACAAGTATGAGATCTGTTATCGGGAAAATTGTTTTAGAGAAAGCACCATATTACGTGAAGGCCGTCTCTAAAAGACTCAGTTTTATCCAAATAATTCAAAATTTTAAAAATGATTTCCTTTTTCTCTGTAATAATAAAACAGTACCCTGTCCTTGATCTAATCTGACATATAATTAATCCTTATTGGAACAAAACAAGACTATTGGGTTTATTTTATGTGTACATGATTTTTAAGTAGATTTAAGATATGGTGATATCTTAATATATCTTATATATGGAAAACCCCAGTTTCTCAGCTTTTTGTGCCAGATGGGGGGGGGGGGGGGGTCCACGGTGTCAGCGGAGGGGTCCAGGGTTGGTTGCGCTCTTTGCACTAGAAGAACTGAATTTATGGTTTGAAAAGTTTGTCTCTTAATGTTCCCAGGTCTGGCATTTTTTGCCATCCCTGGTAGCTAGTGGGGCACTGGCACTGTCGTCTGAGGCAAGTTTCTTAACTCATCTCATTGGCGCAGCGTCCCTACCTGTACTCAAAAAAAATGAAAAGCCACGTTGTTGCCAGGTTTCTGGTGATCCCATAAATACACACAGCAAAGAGGATCAATAGTTGGTTCATTTTTGTCTTTTTTGCCAATAACAGTGGTACAAGAGAACTATAATTTGATCAGCAAAACAGTCAGAGGGGTAAATTTATCAAAGAGTGAAGTTCCGCCACTAGAGTGAAATTCCGCCACTCTCTATTCATTTCTATGGGATTTGGAAAGGCGTATTTATCAATGGGTGAAAGTGAAAGTTCACCCTTTGATAAATACGCCTATAAAAATCCCATAGAAATGAATGGAGAGTGGCGGAACTTCACTATTAACTTCACTCTTTGATAAATATACCCCTCAGGGTAGCACTCATCAATAGAACGGTGTAAAGGTACAGGCATTTGGTATCTTGAAAGGGAACTCAAAGAAATGACCAAAGCAATAGAAATCCATGCATCTCTTTTGCTGAACAATTCATTCTTAGCATTATGTAAACACGTGTGTGTGCTATTTATATTCAGCTACAATGTAAAATGAAACTCGCTGCACTATTTACATTTCATTAATTATTAAAATGGAAAAATATAAACAGCAGATATGTTTTGTTTAATGGTTTACCAAGGCTTTTTGACCAGTAAAAGCCGTTTTCAATTAATGTTAATTTATCAAGGATTTCCTGTTTAAATTCTAGATTAATGCACGTTCGCTTGAGAAATATTTTGTTTTGATATGTCACTGTTACTCAAGCTAATTATATGTGCCATTTTGGGTTTGCCTTATGGTCAATTGCTAATAATGAATAACAGATGGGCAGAAACTCACCCGCTGAATGGGGCTAAGCTGTTTCATTATAAAAGTGGCCCATGCTAGGGAGATGAGGCAGGTATTCTAGAAATGCAGCCATTTTTGGGGAGGGCACTTTCTCAGGTTTTATATTTTACATATTCATATTTTATATAAAAAAGAATGCAGCTTCAAACATAAGTTATTTCAGAAGTTTAGACCCAGATAATAAAGCTAGCTATGTAGCCTTGCATAATTATGCAAGTGAGCAGATCATTACTCTGTTTGGCTTCTCACATATTGGGCCATGCATGTCTGTACCAGTTATTTCAATATGGCAAACGACCTGCTCATAAAAGGATCCTATGGAGGCCCACTGGGATAGGACTGCATCAACAGATGATTTTAAAAACCATTCCGGTAAATATCTGCAGTGGCAGACCCTGTTGGGGATTAGGGGGTGCAACCAAGCCCACCCATCAAAAGGGTTTACCAGCAAACTGGGGGAGGTGACCAGGCTCTGTTTTTGCAGCACTCAGGTCTGTGGTTCCCCTGGATTTTTGGACAGGTATAGGTTGGCCAATACGCTTACATGTTAGCTGCTAATATTGACATGACCAGATTTATTTATGTGGTGTATGGTTAGTCAATGTGCAATATTTAAATTGTGCCCTGTAACAAATGTCTAGCTCATTACATGTATTTGTTTTCGTGCATAAATACATTTTACAAGTTGATGTATTGGCTCTGGGGCAAATTCTCCTGTCACGGTGCCTGCTTACATCTTTGCTACTAAAGCTGCTTAATTTATATTAATGAGACCCTTACTCTTTCCCTAGTATATAAATGCATGTTTGATTTGGTCAGAATGTGTTTTATTTATTATTAGTCGTTAGGATTCATATAGACATAGACAAGTACACAAGGTATCATAAATAATATCAACGGCTAAGCAGAGTTTTAGTTGAAAAAATGTATTAAGTGCAGCATTGTATTGTGACAGAATTACATTCAGAACTAAGTAGGAAAATATTAATCAGATCATTGTCAGAGTCAAAGATAGTTAAAGTGAAAACATACAAAAAATTCTTAGGTGACATATACCCAGTAATTACCCTCCATTGTGTCTGTATGTTTTTAATAAGCCTAAATTTGTGTGTAGTTATTCATCCCTAGGCATCCCCAGTTGAGGCTGAGTATATACTGTATATACTCTAATAGCTCACAGAAAACCAATGTGTGCCTTCCGGCTTCATCTAAGCTACAATATACTGTATCTATGCATAGCACTAGCAGAACAACCATGTTTTACCAACATGTTCTTTTTTGTGCAGTAAATGGATCTTGTATTTCCAAACTCTGGTTTTAAAGAAATAATAATGGAGATAATGTGCATGTAAGGCTGTTTCTATACTGCTGCCTATGATGAATGCATTTCAGAAACCCAAGAGTCAATATGCAGCTGTGCTAAAATTTGTTATGCGGCTCCATATGACAATGGCTTCTAGAGTGAACAGGAGCAGGAACACTGAATTCAGTCTAAAAACTGCTTGGTTTAAAAACTCTGACCTACTACTTGTGCTCATCTATGGTATTGAACAAGTTTGTACATGAAGCAAAGCAAGGTGGTCTTGTATCTAATACTTGCCTTGACCAGGCAGCATGCACACTGCAGAGGGTTGCTACCTGTTTGGGTTTAGAACCAGACAGTCTGTTTTTTTCCATAGCTTGCCCAGTTCCAAATTGTCCAGGTTTTCTGCCACAATAGCTCCAACATTTGACCAATCCCCACCACTGCATCATTGCCCGGCCACTGATGTCATTACCCATTCCCCAACTAGCACTACTCCACCCGTAAATGTCATCACTCCAACACCTGATATCATCTGCCCTCCCCCCGCGATGTTACTGTCAGGGGGCAGAGCCTCTTTTGAGTGCTGTCCCTATAGGCCCTCACTAATGTGCCTCTACATTTGTATTCACTTTAAATGCATGAAGTGTAATGTCCATGTCCTTGCTACTGTATATGGTACTCTTTCTTTTTATGAACTTGTGCCCACTGGAGTGCAGTTTTGACCTCTTGTGTCAGTCTTAAAATGTAGTGTCTGGTTGCAGTGGCCTAAATGACACTGTTTTTCTAGGAAGGAGTTCTGCATAACTGTAACAAAGCTGATATAGTAGACGAAAAATATATTGTTTTTATTGTGAATCGACCTTACTCATAAAATACTAATAAAATACATTCTGTAGATACATATAACAATGTATACAGTCTAAATACAACTCACATTTATTTGACTGTGACTGCTCCCACCCTAATTTGGATCCACAGGAACTTGAAGAACAGACATTGAGAACTGAAAATATTATGTTGTAATATTTAGTGTATATATATATATATATATATATATATATATATATATATATATATATATATATATATATATATATATATATATATATATATATATATATATAGTTTTTTTTTCATACATTTCTACTGTATATGTGTTTTGCAGGTATGTTTCAGTGCACAGTGCAGAAGAAATGTAGATATTAGAGTTTTTATTTATTTTTTTGCATGGAAGCATTGGTCATCACGCAGTCTGAAAGAGCTGAATGATCCAATTCTATATTTCAGCACAAACATCTTTAGCATTTTGTTGGCAACCAGAGTCCATACAATTTTGCTTCTGTTATATATGGCCAAGCTGGTGTCAGCAGTTTTTTCTTCCAGAAGTAATTTATCATTTGATCTATGTTTGTAGCATTTCAGACTGCATGTGATTATAAATAGGGGACTCGGCTTGCCACTTTGGTTTTGTTCTGTCTGTCAAAATGAGGACCAAGTTGTGATCTTATTTTAAGGCAACCTGCCAATTAAGTAACGTGTCCTTATCTACGGCTTTATTGTGCAGCCCCCTGTGTGGCTCCTGCCACCTGCTGATAAGATCACAAAACTGACACTCGGAGCAAGTCGCAAGCCTGGTATTGCAACACGCTCACCTGCTTTGCTCAGCCGACTTTAACAAACACTCATATTTACAGTGCAGCCTGACTGCCAATAAATAAACTGAGGGCTAAGGTTTATTTGGGGCCTTAGGAAGCCACTGAAGTCAGCATTCATACCATAAGGGATATATTTATTATGCTGTGTTAAATGAAAAAAAAAAAACGATGTGTGTAATTTTACTCCATGTGAACGCCAAATTTGTTGCTGTTATTTTACATTGTTTCCGGTGGTAATCACCAAGAAAAAATGCGTAAAAATGTTATCGTTCACACGGTGAAGCCTGGCAAAGTGTGGTGAATTATCCCGCTGTTTTTTAAACAGCATAATAAATATGCCCCTTAATGTACTGTATAATAAAGACTTTGTTTCCTTTCCCTTTAATAGTGTACTTGAGTACACTATTAACGGCAAAGGAAACAAGTCACTAGTCACTGGAGGGGAGGCCCCCAAACATACTAGGTCTCATTTAAGAAACCAGGGGCATTGTGGCAACTATTTATTGCATTTGGCACATTGACCTGTACTTTGCGACCACAAAAAGGCACAATGTTTGCCTAGGTGCAGTAATCTATACTAACCAATTAGATGTTGAATTTATACAGGTGACCAGCAAATAATACAGGTATGGTATCCATTATCCAGAAACCTGTTATCCAGAAATGGCCATCTCCCATTATTTCCTTTTTCTTTTTAATAATAAAAGCGTAACTTGATCCAGACTAAGATATAATGAATAATTACTGGAGACAAATCCAGATTATTGGGTTTGTTTAATGTTTAAATTATTTTGTAGTAGACTTAAAGAGATACTGACAACAGAAATTAAACCTTTTTTTTTTACATAGATCATAATATTGTCTTTGCATGCAATCTATCATTTTGCCATAAAACGTATTTACAGATGCTTTTACATTACCCATCTGATCCCCCATGTTCCTCTCTGAGGGTGCTGCCATATTTGAGCTTCAGCAGCATTAGAAACTCTAACTGACATGTTGAGAAGGGACAGTTAGGTTGGAAAAACAGTCAGGTTTAGGAAGTTTAAGTAACAATTACTTGAATGAACAAGACCTATCGGTAACGTTTGATGTACATTAACATTCTGAATAATATTTTTTTAGTGTCAGTATCACTTTAAGGTATGAAGATCCAAATTACAGAAAGACCCATTATCCCCTAGGTCTCAATTATCCTGGATAACAGGTCCCATACCTGTACTTGCTGATATTGTATGGTTGTAACAGGTTACTAGACCTGTAGCAAACTTTGCATGTTTTATTACATAATCCCCCATGGCTCAGCTTTTTGCACTTCTAGATGTACCTTTATCTTAATACAGTGAGGGAACGAGTGGTGGGTGACACTAGGGGGCAGATTTATCAAGGGTCAAAGTGAAAATTCGAAGTAAAAAAATTAGACTAGGGAATAGTCCAAATTCGATTTGAATCTGAAAAACATTCGAAAATTCAAATATCGAAATGTATCATGTACTGTCTCTTTAAAACTTCAACTTTGACCATTCACCATCTAAAACCTGCCGAATTTCTGTTTTAGCCTATGGGGTACCTCCTAGAACCTATATGGAGTCAATTGGTGGACTTTGAAAAATCTTTTTTTTTTTTTTAAAAAAAAATACTTCGAATCGAATTCGATCTAATTCAATCTTACTTTGATTCGAACGATCAAAAACAGCCTAATCATCCGCAAAAAAAACTTGGATTTTTTTAAAATAAATTTTGGTTGGTCTGTTTTTATTCAAATTCCAAAGTTATGGGAGTTCAAAAAAACTCCCATTACTTCGAAATTCGATCCTTGATAACGCTGCCCCTAGGTATCCACAGGAACACCCCCATCTTGCCCATAATTCGAAGCACCAGCAAAAATGCCTACCCATGACAGTGCTTAAGTACATTGCTGTGCTATTGATCCCAAAACCCTCCAAAGTGCCAATCTTGTTTGTATGGCCATCTCTTTTTTTTAGCAGCTTTTAATACATTCAGTTATTTGACTGGTTGACTTAACCTCTCAGTGGCCATAAATGTAAAGATCCGTTCTTGTTAATTTTTATTGAATTTTATTAAAATTTACTGGGGGCAAGTGATATGGCAGCTTCTGTTTGCATATATAAATCGATATATGCAAGTGGGAACACTCTTCGCATGCACAATAAATTATAGTATCCCCTCAAATATTCCAGCCTATTTAAGAAACGATGAATGGGAAATAAATCCTACTTATAAATATGGAATTTTTGAATTAAATCAATACGCTATAAATCTGGCAAAAAATTGACTGTTAATGCAGAAAGCACAGAATGTTTCCTGGTTGGATCATGAACCTTTACTTTTCCACGGATCTCTTTCTTTCACTGAAACAGATTTAAGGTGGCTCCAAATTTCAATTTAACCAAGGCTAGTAAAATTAAAATGTCATAGAGTGTGAAGTTGTCAAGTGTGGGAGACAGAAGCAGCAAAGTAAATCAAAGATTGCAAATTAAAACTGTAAATTAGAAATACTAGACTTTTATGAAGCCGAGCAAAGTTTCACAACAGGAACCGAGGAGTGTATAGCAAAAACTGCTTCCTCCATGTTGCTGAAGTGAATATATATATTTCATATTATTTCATATCTTCTCAAGAAGAAGATGCTAAGTCTATAAATAATTGTAATCTGTGTAATAGATTTAATCTTCTTTCTTTCTTTCTTTCTTTCTTTCTTTCTTTCTTTCTTTCTTTCTTTCTTTCTTTCTTTCTTTCTTTCTTTCTTTCTTTCTTTCTTCTTCAGGTGTAGATGTGCAGTGGAATAATTAGCATATTACTAATGTACATGTATAATTTATGCATGCATACACACATAGTAATTATCTTAATAGGAAATATTTGCATAGTCCTCAGTGAGACAGTGATGGCTGCCCAGGAAACATAATAGTGATAAATGTTTGAGAAGGAATCAATTCCCAGTTTGTGAATATGGAGAGATATGTTTCTGTTAAATTGCCCAATTGTTTGCACACTAGCTGCTTTATCGCAAGACTGGCCGATTTAAGATCTGGTTTGTTACCCACAATTGCACTAACAACATATGCAGCATTTATTTATCATATAATATAATATACAGGTATATGTATGAAATATATAAATGAGTCATACAAGAGTGTTGTATTGGCACATCATTTCTTAGGGTGCTCACTTGGGGGACTAACTGAAACCCACATATCTAAATAGTTAAAAAACAGGATCTATCGTCTATCGAATGAGCGAATAGTCGCATCGTTTTTGCGCTCGATCCAGTACTTCCACTATCGAATGGCGAAAAGTCGCAGCGTTTTTGCGCTCGATCTATTCGAATCATTCTACTCAGACGAATTTACGCCAATTCGATAGTCGAGGAGCACAAAAAACTACTCGAAATTCTAAGTTTTTTTACTTCGAATCCTTCACTCGAAGTTAGTGAATCGGCCCCTTAGTGTGTAATAGCCCTTTATTTACAATAACTTCCAATTTTTTCTTTGTGTTTTCTGTTAGTCCACAGTGCCACATGTCCTGCTATGGTGTTTATTTCATACTGAATAATTTAGCAAACACAGAAAAGCCTCTTTTAATTGCAAATTCCAAGTTTAATAATGAATATATTTAAAAGGATTTGAGCAAGGACAGAACAGTAAGATCCTAAACTTAATTTATTAGTCCAGCTTAAACTGCCCCATTAATCACACTTTGCTGCACTATTTCCTTCAGACAGTACACCTAGTTGATAAGTTAATTGCTTAATGTACACAGAACCCTTTTTCATCTCAGTATCTAAAGCATCTTGGTCTAGATCCATACATATATATATATATATATATAAATAATATAATCTAATTGCGATTATCTGAAATCTAAGCAACTTTCCATATAACCTTAATTACACATTTTAAATGGTTGTAGTTTTATTTGTAAATGTATCTGCTATGCAATGCAGTCTTCTTTTCTCTACATTTCTGCTGCTGCTGCCACTGCTGCTTGTGACTCTTAAAACTGCTATCTCTTTGTGGGGATTATTTCTTGGCTGGAGGAAAGCTGGCTTCTGCTACATTGGTTTCAGAGTCAGAACCAGCAGTGCAGAAAGGGACAACCAAATATGTTTTTTCAGTTTTAATTACATTTGCAAATAAGTTTAAAATAATACATTAAGAATCAAAAATTAGAATTACATTAGGTTCTTTGGAATGATATTTTCTTTCATTATGAAAGAACATTAAGGTAGCTTAAGGTAGGTTTGCCCATTGGAAATTGCATCAATGAAATTATATTTTTTTAATGTTTCTAAATAATTTCATATCAAAGTTTAAACATAAAATTACTTTTTCAATATGGGCTATTCAAGTGAAATTATCTAGTAAACATAAAAAGAATGAAATATTTATTTGAAGAAAAACATAATCAAACAAGATAAATGGAAATGTTATAAGTTATACTGGGCCTTTTCTCCAAAATTCCTTCTGTGGATCGGGGAAGAGAAAAGGAAGAGAATAGGTAAATTTCAAGCGGATCAGGGAATTAAGTGGGAGGGACAAGGGCTGAACTAAAAGGTATTAAAGGTTTGCCAGCTCAGGCCATGGCAGGTTTTTCATCAGAAAGGTGGCAACCCTAAGTGGGCCCCTTTCTTCTGAACATCAAGTAGAATGCTTCACATACACTTCCCATTGACCTCTGTAGAAATACGCCAGCTTTGTTGTAGCTGAAGTTTTTAATTCAAATTTGCAATTATTTTTTTCCTTAAAAAATCTGAGTCTGAGAAATTCAAATCCATTATATTTGAGATCACAATTATTTCCTCTATTATCTGAAATCCTTAATATTAAGGTTGTATCCAAACAACATTTCTCTGTATTCAAAAAGCAAATGTAAATTGCTGGATATTTTTGCTAATGACTTAAGTTACTATTCCTACTAATCTTTCTTTTCTCTGAAAGAGCTCCAATGTGTCTACCATTACTCATAATGTTATGTCACACAGTTGATACAGTGATAAGCACACCTACATATTAGGAGCACTTTACATAAATGAAGGTGCCAATTACAACTTTTTGATTTATTAAATATTTTCTTGATAGTGCCATAAAAGCCCTGATTTGCTTTTTGCTTGCTCTATCTGTGAAAATTGATATTATTGCACGTGGATGTATTGCACATCAAACTATTGTAAATCCGTGTAATATATTTTTGGCCTATCATTATCAAACAAATAATAATCACCCAGACATGAAGCAGCATTAAAAGACATGAACATTTTGCAATAAAGACAGCAAGAATAATTGAAAGTTGCAGAAAGGCTGTTGTTGGATCTTGTAAGAAATGGCTAGAAAATTAGATTAATCAAGGAGCAGACATTAAGAAGAAAGTTTGTGCGAACGGCTGACAGTCTTGCTCTTTTCCTCATTTCAAATGTTGGCAGAGTAGCAGGCAGCTCCAAGGGAAATGTGCTCCTTTCATACTTGAGTAATTGATGAATTGTATGCAATATGCAAATTAGAATCCATAAATCTTATGAATGACAGCTTAATTTATGTGAGCCTTAATGAATGCAGGATTAGATTTTAATTAAATATCCTCAAAGGCACCCTGAGTAGTAGTTTTTTTTAGGCCTTGTTTTTTTGAAGACTTGTTTCACATGCAATGCATTTTATAGAAGTGGAAAACCAGCCGCAGCAGTGAATGCAAATGTTTTTGTGTTCCGATGAAAAAGTATTGTTCCTTTTTTTGTAAAGCAAACAGTTCTTGAATTGATAATAAACCTGCACAGATACAAACATCTGAAAGGAGTGAAAGGGTTTCTGTTTGGTTCCGTGGAAGACACGATTTAACTCAGGAGTTTTATGTAGTGTTGCCTTTTTTTTTATTTATAAAATACAGCAAGAATATGAAATTTGATCAGCTTGGTTATTTTAGAACAATTCCATGCACTTGCAATCCACAGGTGCCCAACAGTTTTATAGTTTATAGTCCTTCTAATATTTTGTAATAGAGGCAGCTACAAACTCAGGCTTTAATAAGGTTTAATTCCTGTCTTTATTTACTTAAAGGGCAACTCCACAAAAAATAACTTGTACTTTTCAAATTAAGAATAATTTCAAGCAACTTTGCAATACACGTTAATCAAAAAATATGCAGATTTTTCATGATTTTTAATGGTTTAGAACAATGCCCTAAGCCTAGCCTCCTGCTCTCATGCTCATCTGTCTGACTACTTTGCTGAGCTGGCTGACTACTGTTACTTTGTATCAACAGCCAGCTGTCCTCAGCCTGCATCCTCCAAACCCCACAATTCCCTGCACACATGATTTCTATAAGGAATGGAACATCACAGCGCAATGCATTGTGGTTTATGTAGTTCCTGCATGCTGTCTGTAAGCTGTGGAGAAGTTGTTACAATTTGTAACATCAGTGTTTAGTCCCTCCTTCCCTGCCATAATTTCAAATGATGCAGAAAAAGAAGAACTGTTAAACAGCTGGATCTCAGCATAGAAAAGGGCATTTATTCATACTTTTTGAAGAAACAGGTAACTGTGATGTGTATATTAGGGGTTTCTGTGTTATGTGGGACACGTTATCAAATTTTGGTTTGGAACCAGGAGTTCCCCTTTACTAGCTTCAATTTATAGATGCAAGTAACGGATGAGAATAATTGAATTTTTTTGTAGAATATTCCTTTGTTGCTTAAAGGGTTGTTCACCTTTGAGTTTAATGTAAAGAGTGATATTCTAGAACAATTTTCTATTGATTTTCATTTTTTATTTGTGATTTTTTAGTTATTTAGCTTTTTATTCAGCATTCCGTCTGCAATTTCTGTTTGCTAGGGTTCAAATTAACAATAACAGTACATTAGTAGCCTTACAGAGCATTTGTTTGTTTAGATGGAGTCATTGACCCTCATTTGAAAGTTGGAAAGAGTCAGAAGCAGAAGGCAAATAACTAAACAACTATAACTATAATAAGATAAATATTGAAGACTAATGGAAAAGTTGCTTAGAAATGGCTATTCTATAACATACTAAAAGTTTGCCACAGCACGCCAGGGCCAGAGCATGCTCAGATATTATTCTTGCCTGAAAGAAAATTCCTAGGACTGCATAGTTCAGTATATCAGTTGTGGAGTTAACTAAAATTGTTGAACCTATCATTAGTGTAAGAGCACCCAGATTCACCCCACCTTGAGGCTTGAGGAATCAGATTGAGATCAAGTCACACTGTGACCTTACCAAAGTAGCTCTATATTCATAGACAGATTAACATCAAGGATGAAAACTATTTGGCAAAACTGCTTGTAATTTCTATAAATTTTGATGACAGATAATCCTTCCCCTCTATTCCATTGGACTTTATACAAAAAAATAATAGTCTTTAATTATACATCAGGGTGAAACACATGGGCAAACTGAAGGTGAAAAGGGAAAAACAGAAAGCTTTAAAGTATTAAACTGGCTGTACATGTTAAGATCTGCTTGTATGCCCACATAACAAAACAAGGGGGGCAGTTTGCCTTAATCAGCAGAGCCAAGTGTAATCTGAAAACTTAGTTTCAATCAGGGGACCTGTGCCTTGCCAACAAATTACATACCTCTGGAGATCATTTACAGAAATAGTACCCCAGTGCAGTAATTTGAAAACAAATGTATCCACACTCACTGACTTGTAACTGCTGAAGTTGTTTTAGGGTGCTATAAGCTTCTAACAGCCCCATCCACTGTGCAACATTCCACATACAATGAATAGAGACAATTAGAGACAAACTGCAGACAATTCAATGGGGAACTACAGTCCTTCCATTAAAATATTTTATTGTAAGTTTTACTGTGTGGTACACAATGTTTTGAGGGGCTCCTGTCCCCCTTTCTCAGATGAGATGCTAAAGTGAACATCAAACTTAAATTCCCATTTACACTAAGCATGGGAACACCCACAGTGCATTCATTAACCTGTGTTCATGTTGTACAATTTAAACATCCCCTTTAGGTTGGTGGCAGACGTGACTACTGGGGGAGATTAGTCGCCCAGCAACTAATCGCCTCTTCTTTGGATGACTAATCTCCCCTAAATGCCTTCCCGCTGGCTAGAATGTAAATCGCCAGTGGGATGGCACTCGGATCACTTTGGCTTTTCGAAGTCGCCCAAAGTTTTCTTGTGAGGCAACTTCGGGCGACTTCGGGAAAACAAAGCGTTCCGAGTGCCATTCCGCCGCCGATTTACTGTCCATTCTAGCCAGCGGGAAGACATTTAGGGGAGATTAGTCACCCAAGGAAGAGGCGATCACAAATGGCATCCAAGTGACAGAGGAACATCTTCATATTACATTGCTCAGTATCACTAAGCAAAGGTTAGCGTTAACACCTGCTAGCATTTCGTTAAATATTTTGTTGCAAAAAATGCTTTGCAATTTCAAAATTTTATTACATACACTTGGGGGGTTATTTATTAAGGTTTGAGTTGTGTTTTCCATGAAAATTCATGCTATGAATTTTTTAGTTTTCAAGGGTTTTAAAAAAAAAAATCTAATTTATATAATTTATATAATTTATCGAGATTTATTATACTCCAACCCTGTAAATAGCTTGAATCCAAAAATACACCATCTATAAGTCAATAGCAGAGATCCCTTGAACCATTTCAAGATGTTATAGCCTTCATAATGTTCGAGTTCTTTTCGGATGGTTTTGCCTGAAAACTGAATGATTCAAGTTTTTTTCCAGCTGAAAACCTGATTAATTTGAGTTAACCTGATTAATTTGAATCAAGTTTTTTCCATTCGAGTTTTTTCTTAAAGTAGAAACCCTTCGAGTTGTTAGTTCATTCCAGTTCATGGTATAAAAGAATCTAAACTCTAATTCGACCTTTGATAAATAACCCTCTGAGCATGTTCTTTTAGGGGGCTATTTATTAAAGGTATTGTTGTTTTTTACCCGAATAATGTGAGTTTTCAGATTTATTATACCCTGAAGCTGGAAATAGCTTGAATCGGGAAATACTACAGCTAAAACGTGTCGAGGTCATGTAGAAGTCAGTGGTAGAGGTCCCTTGAACTATTTGAAGATATTTGTAGCCTTCATGATGTTCGGGTTTTTTTCGGTCGGTTTCACTCGCAAACCTGATGAATTCGAACGATTCAAGCTTTCTCTATGCTCTCCCACCAGTAACTCCCTTTCTACAAGTCTACTGACTCTTTGTGAGTTCAGAACCCCCTGAGTCTGTGTCAAAAAAACATTGTCTTTCACCTTGAGTAGTTTCCAGTTTCTGAAAATCCACAACACTCACATTATTTTTTTTAAGTTTATAACTGATTGAATAACTACTGCACTGGGGCCTATTTGCCGAGTCTTAATAAATTCCCCCCTATGCGATGGCCCACATTTCTGTCTAATTGAGCTATATCAAATACTGCTCAGAAAAAAAAAAAAAAAAAAAAATATATATATATATATATATATATATATATACACACACACACACACACACACACACACACACACACACACACACACACTAAGGTCTATATCCACTACCAACAAATGCACCAGAAGATTTTTGGATTATGGAAGGAAACCATAAAAACACAGAGTGGAACTCAATGCCAACCACTGGGCCACCATGCATGCAAGAAAACGGGACTATAAGCTCCACTGAGGCAGGCAATATAAAATTTGGGGCAGCATGACACCCAGCTGCATCTGCCTATGGAACACTGGACAAGCAGGAATCCATAGTCCCCAGTAGCTGAAGTATGAACAAAGTAGCAGGTGGGCACGCATGGGTGTATGGGAGACATGTAGCATTGGGATGCTAGGTGGGTGCTCGTGTGGGAGACAGGGAGCGTTAGTTGCTGGGTAGCCAGTCGAGTGGGTGGGGGGCATGGTAAATGGAAATAAAGCCATAGGACTGATATGACTATATCACATAGTGAAAATCTATAATATTCTTTATTAAAGAGTCCTTCAATGCTTTTGACAGACTTTTGTCAAATATTCCCTTTCATAAATATTCCCTCTCACTTGTTAGCACTGAAAAGACAACAATAGTTTAAACTTGAAATGTTTTTCATAAGCTGGAGCCATGCTTGCTATGGAAAACAAATTGAGGAGTGCTTTAGTTTTTGTTGAGCTAATCATGGACTGCAATGTCATGGAAACAAGATATAATAGATATGCAATGCAAATGCCAGAACAATTAATCAGTGTCAGAACTTTGTTATTGACTCAGAAGTATTTGCATATGTTACTCCATTTACATAAATAAGGTACAAGTTTTCTGTTTGTTTTAGTATTCTTTCTGTACATCAATCTCTATTTTAACTGTGTTGGTGCTGAAACTTGCAGTAGGAACGCCCTGCTCTTTCTAAAAGCAGATTCTCTCTGAGCAGCTTTCCCATTCATCTCTCAGTGCTCTGTGACTCTTTTTAGGAATTGATGTGAGACAGATTTCCAGCTCTGCCTTTGGTAACCAAGTCAACAGTAGCCCTGCTGGGAATGAATGAAGCAATAGGTACAGAAGAGCGGCAGGGACAAAAACACAAACAATGCTGTTTTATTTTTTTTTACATAGTAGTAACATACATGTTCATTTCTCTTAAATGTCTTTCCTTTCATGATGAATATTTTGTTAGAAGTCTGAGATCTTATTTACTGTAAAGGAGTTGCTTTCGGATTTGTTTTTCAAGTGTAAGCACTTGATTCAGTAGTGGTTTTTTTTCCATTTTAGGTTTATAATCATATCCAGAGTAGGTGAGGGCAGAGGCTTTTTATAGTACATTGTTTGTTCAATAAACACAATCATTTACATGAATTATTAATGACTTTTATAAGTAGATCAGAACAAAGTGCTTTAGATTAGGAAGCATTCTGGTTTATGCTTCTCACAGCCTAAAAAAAAAGCATGGCACAACTATTTATAGGCCCTGGTTAAATTATGTCCTGAAAAAAACTGCATATAAAACTATACAAAACTGTATAGGAAAAAGTCTTTAACATTGTAAGAAATTGAGGTATTGCTATCACTGTCCTGAGTACTTGAACTGATGTAGATGGTAAGTACATTTATGTAAAATAATTGGATAATAATTGGAATTTCACAGCACTGTCATTAGAAATGTCCTGTCGCAGTCAGTGGGCACTCTAAGCTCCTAAATAAATTAACACACATTTTGACATTTTGCCATCAGCTAATTTTTTCTCTAAACTACAGCAAAAAAAATCAGCATAAAAACACAAGTGAAAAGCACCCATTGTCTTCAGTGCCTTTTGCTTAAAAAAACACAGTCACTGACTTCAATGTATTTCGTGTTGAAAAAAGGCCATTGATCTCAATGCATTTTGTGCAGAAAAATGCTCCAAAAAAGGTCAATTGTTGCAATGCATTTCCCAAATTTTAGCAGTTCCGCAATTGGTCTAGAGTTTCATGAAATTCATTCATCACTATTAGTGATGGGCGAATTTGCGGCGAATTTGCGCGTTTCGCCGGCAGCGAATAAATTCGTGAAACGCCCACGAAAATTTGCGGCAAAAATTCGCAAAATAACGGGCGCCGGCGTCAAAAACGCCGTTTCGCGAATTTTTCGCCGTTTCTTGAAATTCGCGAATTTTTCGGCGAAGCAAAATGGCGCAAATTCGCCCATCACTAATCACTATGGAGAGGGTTTAACTAACTGGCAGTTTGGCTATCTCCCTCAGCTTTAGGGGTGTAACTACAGAAGAAGCAGACACTGTGAGGGGCCCAGGAGTGTAGAGGACCCAGTAAGGCCCTAATTAATTATATTTCTTGACAGAAACGGTCAACTTAGCAATATTTTTGGGCCCTAAATTGAATTTGCTGTGGAGTGCAGGAACATTTATTTATGCCACTGTCTCCTTCCACAATTGCTCTGGAGAGCCAATGAAGTTTTAAAACAAAATTTCTTTCTTCTGCACCAATTAGTTCAAGAAAAAAACTTACTTCATAACTGTTTCATATTTAAAGCAATAGACAGACCCAATACAAGTCTTGTAAACTCAGGTCTCATATTGCCATTTGAAAGTAGAATTCAACCATCAAGTTAACTTTTATTATGTTATAGATAGACTTTATAAATATTTTTCAGTTATTTGCCACCCATTCCAACAGCCTGCAACTTTAAAGGGGAACTATTGCGAAAATGAAAATTTAATATAAGCTTTAGCATACTGAAATAAGAAACTTTCTAAATACAATCTAAAAATTCTGGACTGTTTCTGAAATAACCAAGTTTATCTCTCAGCATCTGTTTCTCTTTATTCTGTTTTCATGCAGCAGTTGGGTGTCAGATAATCATTGACAGTTAGATCCAATATATCTTAAAGGGGGCTCCTTTTGCCTAGAAGATGTATTAAAGCTCACTCTATTAAAATCATCTGAAATCCTGTCTCTCTACATGCAGGTTTTCTGCAAAAAGCAGTTATTTTTTTTAGATTTTGTTTGTACTGGAATCAGTTATTTGAGTGAGCTCTAATATATCTGCTAGGAAGCCCTAATAATAAATATTGGATCTAACTGTCAACGATTATCTGACACCAAACTGCTGCATGAAGACAGAATGAAGAGAAACAGATGCTGAGAGAGGGAGATTATAGATAAACTTGATTATTTCAGAAACTATGCAGAATTTGTAACTGTTTGTATTTAGAAAGATTCTTATATTCAGTATTTAAGCATTTTCACAATAGTTCCCCTTTAAGTTTATCATTCATCTTATTGCATCTTTTATTCAGTCCCTCTAATAATCACCCATTCAACTTTCTAACTGCTCCCCGGTTGCTAGCAGTCAGCATAAATAAGCCCTAGCAACCTAGCAGCAGTATAAATTAAAAAATGAGAAAAAAAAGGCAAATTAAAAAAACTAATTTTTATTTTTCGATTGTAAGATCTTTTGGGCAGGGCCCTATTTACCTCTTATATCTGGTATTGGTAACTTTGTATGTAAATCTGTATGTTCAGTGTATATACCCATTAATGTACAGCACCGTGGAATATGTGTGATAAATTTATGATTATACTTGCTGATTTTCTTAGAATGACAAAGTTTACATAATACAAATTTTAAGGAGTACTAACCCTTGAAAAAAAATGAATCAAAATGTATAACTGTGCTGGCATAATGACATAAGAATGCTCTAAATTCGTAGTGTCAGCTTGTTGTTGTTTGGCTTCATGAAATAAACATTGTGAGCCTGCATACGTTAAAGTGGGAGCAACAGACTGAAGAAACGAAAAATGACCAAACATGCATTTATGTGTCAATAAATTAGCTGATAAATCATTTACTCAACCGAAAGGAAGTAGTTCATATAAAGTGGAAATTGCTGTTCCACTTATTAATCTTTTATGTTTGTTTATAACTGCTTTTGGCATGGTTTTTGAGCAGACGGGAACATGTTTTTGGGAAATAGATAAGAAAAATACTTGTGTATACAGAATGAAAGTTGGATATGCTATTTTCTTCTTTAATATTAGAGCTTTTTTTGCCTTGAGGAGTGAAGTGCCATGTGTGGCATATACTAATTATTCAATTTAAAGTCAGGTCATAAGAAGATGTTCTCTCTTCACAAAAGGAATCAAGAGCAGCCCACGGCCATATACTTCACAGTTCTGTTGGCAGTAGATGGTTAAACATGCAAGAATTGAAGAGTAAATAAGAAACAAATCAAACAGATGACCCTGTAGAATGGTACACTGGAATTGCTTCCTGGCGCATACTGACTAAAATAAATGAACCTTTTCTGACCCTTGACTTAAAGTATCTTGAAAACTGCATTCTGAAAACATAACTTGCAGAGGCTGCCGTGCATTTCTGTACTATATTTTTTTCTCTTTATTTTTATGGTTCCTAGCAATTTCAGAGAGACCTTGTTTTCATTTCTGGTCACCACCTCAGCAAACTAATCAATGAGGCATGAACTGCTATCTGCAGTGAAAGAAATGAAAAATAAACCAGAGATAATCCCTCAGTTAAAAGGTTATTCTGTGCGATAAAAGCTATTTTGTTAATTTATTTACTTACTGGTACAGGGAGATAAAGTGAAGGAACAATTAGAGAATTCTACTTGAAAGGATTTTAAAGGGCAATGACGACTTAATATTTCATGCCTTTGATTGGCAGTTTTCTTATGGGCATAAAAATACCTCTTAAATAAATTCTTTCCTTTCTCTAGAGAATATACTTTTATAAAGTGTATAGATTTCTAAATATATTTATATAATATTTATTATTTTGTGTATAGTTTATATAAATATATATTTCTCAAAGGGCGAAAAGACAACAATAGTCCTAAATCCAATATAGATTTTTTTCAGCATGCCCATTAACTGTTAGATAAATGCACCCATCAATGGTTTACTGTTTTATGACACAGACCAGTTAAAAAGCTTTAAAAACCCACTCCAGAACTGTCAAAGCCATTATTTCCAATAAGAAATATTATGCTATCATTATATAATATTATTATTATTATGATTATTATTATGATTATTATAAACTAATCCAAAAAAAGAAAATTTTTAAAACTAAATCCATGGCCCTGTATTTTCTACCGTGACTCTCCTAGGTTCTCCAGAATATGATGTAGCGGAAAAGCATGTTCTCATCGTAAATATGAACCAGGCAAAAGAACAGGATAGGCAGCAAGGTTCACTTACTCAACACACTTATATATTTAGGGGACACACTTTCCTTCTGTCATTCCTCAACAACAGAAGAAATCAGACTTGGGTTATTCCCTTTCCTTTACAAATTTGGCCCTAAATAAAATGTCCAAATATGGTGGTAACCTTCCCATGCTAACTCCTGAGAAATCCAGGAAAACAAATATAACAGAGTGGCCTTCTGTTTACCACCGCCACCAATACTTTAAATCCCTTCAGGAACAATATTCACATTTTAGAATCTTTGAAACATCTCTAGAACCATAGGTTGAAAATCTAGATCCAAATGCCAACTCTCAATACAGGGAGATAATGTTGAACCTAGCCAAAACTTTACATCACATACATTTACCTATTGACTCCACCACCCAGCTACAACCATACCTGCACTGAAATGGCATAGCACTGGATAGGGTCACACCAAACTACTTATTTGCTTGTAGGACTGTGGCCTAAAACTTCCAAAAGCATTTTTTAAGGCTTAGTCCACACCAGGCGTTTCGGGGAGATTTAGCGCCTGGCGACTAATCACCTCTTCTTTGAGGCGACTAATCTCCGAAGTCGCTCGAAGTCGCTCATGTGGAAACTTCGAGCAACCTTGGAAAACAAAGTGTCGCGTGTGTCAAAACGCCGGCGCAGGAGAAAAGGAAGCGGTTCGGGGAGATTAGTCGCCTCAAAGAAGAGGAGATTAGTTGCCAGACGCTATATCTCCCCGAATCGCCTGATGTGGACTAGGCCTAAGGGCAATGGCACACCAGGAGATTTATCGCCAGAGATAAATTTCTGCTTTTGCGGGCTACTAATCTCCTGTAAAAGCTTTCCCCCAGGCAATAATGTGAATCGCTGGTGGTAAAACCCATGTGTTGCATCAGTCTCCCAAAATAGCTTGAAGTTGCCTCAAGAGGAAGCTAGAATTTTTCGAGATTTATTTTATCCTGATGCTGCAACCTGCCATCTCAGACCTGTCGATGTCCTTTATAAGTCAATGGGGGAGGCACCAATCTCAATTGGAAGTTTTCGTGGTTTGCTCTGGGTTTAGCCTTAAAATCAGACTTTTTCAGGGTTTTTGGGCAAAAACTTTTAGTTTCTAATTAGAGCAATTCAGGAAAAATATCCAGAAAATGTTTTTTTCCATGCTCTGATGAATTTGGGTTATTTCATTTTATTAAATAACAAGGTCAAATCATTTTTTTAATGAAAAATTAGATACATTTGGATTTTAGTAACTATATATATATATATATATATATATATATATATATATACATATATATATATATCTATATATATATATATATATATATATATATCTATATATATATATATGATATTTTTTGCTATTTTAAGCAAACATTATTGTCTTTATAGATGCTTACCTATGAATTACATGGAAACATTATGTCTGTATGACATTAACAGATTCCTATTTGGGGAACTTTTTTTGGGAATGCTTCAACAACATTTAATTTCATTAGCAGCAGCAAGAAATATAGTATCGGATTCCAATGTGCAGTGCTAAGTTAACACTGACCAAGGTCATTAAAGGAAAAAGGTTCAGGGAAAGTTCAAATCTATTGTTTTACCCTAGTTACTAAACTGTATATGAGAAAAATCCTGGGTTTGTGACATATTGTTGCTTTGAGACCTGGAGGTTCGATGTTCTTTTTTTATTTTCTTCCTCAAATTGAATGCAGAACTACAAACCTTGTGATTATCTTTAGTGTAAACAAAGGAATATCCTCTGATCACTTCTGAAGTGAAACCCAGATGTTCCGAGTTGACTGTTGATGTCATTAAGCTAAATGTTTACCTTTGATGTATTTGATCCTATAAGCTTCAGGGGTTTCAGTTTGCTACAAAGTCAATATAAAATTAAAACCTTAGATTTCTGTAATTGCTTTGAAGTACGTTTGTCTGAATGTGAATTTCGGCTCGTGGAAAGCACATCACTCTTACAGTGCAGTTTCTCTGTGCTATGGGGAAAACTTGTAAATGGTGCAACCCACGAGGAGGCATGTTCAGATTCGGGCATTTTTAGTCAGGCCCATATTTGTGGCAAGGTTGAAACTTTAGGGGCAGCATGCCGCCCAGCCACTTCCTAATGTCAAGTATAGGAAAATAGGCAAGCACTGCCGGACGTCACTTCAAATGGGTAAAATTCAACTTTTATTTCAAAATCATTAAAACCAAACTGTCCTGACGCGTTTCGTATCCATGCGATACGTAGTCATAGGCACTTCCTAATGTGCTTTGGGAAAGCAAAGTTCCCCATCGATATGGCGCATGTGTGCTTGCTCACACATGGGGTGGAGGCATGTGGACAGGGCTAGGACCATGAGGCCGCAGGACGCCGCAGAGGGAAATTTGGCCCTGTTTATAGAGACTGTTCACCTTAGTAACTAGTTTGTTTGGCCATTCTCCAACTTTATTGTACAGTCATAGCTCAGGTTGTTTTCAAATATATACAGTATAAGGTGCCTATGTTATTAAAGGAGTTGTTCAATTTTAATTTAACTTTTAATTCAATGTGATTGTGTCTTATTTATAAATAATTGACAAAGGTTTTTCCAGGTTACAGACAAGGTAACAAGTGCTGCAAATCTGGATGGTACACTATGGGGCATATTTATCAAGGGTCGAATTTCGAATTGAAAAAACTTCGAAATTCGAATTCAAAAAGACCAACTAAAATGAAATCTAAGTTTTTTTGGTTGAATAGGTTTGTTTTCGATCGAATAGGCCCGTATTCGGCTGAATTTGAATCGTACGAATCAAAGGAATAGCGCATTTTGATCGAATTCAAAATTTTTTCCCAAAAAAACCTTAGATTGACTACAAATAGGTTTTTGGAGGTCCCCCATAAGCTAAAACAGCATTTCGCAAGGTTTTAGATGGCGAATGGTCGAAGTCGAATTTTTAAAGAAAAATAGCTCGAAATTTAAATTTTTTTTCATTCGAAAATTCACCTTGACCTTTGATTAATCTGCCCCGAGTACTACTCTCTTCTTTTGCCAACTTTAACATGGAAGAGAGCTGATGTGTTGAAGCTTCAACATTTTGGTATTAGGAGCTACAGTATATAAGACATATAGATATTGTACAGTTGTACAGTCATGTCCTCAGTAGCCTCAGGAATTGAATTCAGAGCTTGTTTGTTAAAGATTAGTTACTACTTTTATTAAGAAATATATTGCGTGGCTTTTTCTAAAACCTGCTGGGGGATCAAATCATTATCGAGAGGAGATTTTGCTTACTGAGAAATGCAGAGTTGGAAAACTAACCTTGTTTTTAAAGTTATGTAATACAACTGGATATTGTCACACTGATGTGATTCCGTGCTATAAATCATTGCTCTAGTAAGGAACACTAAATGCCCTCAGTGGGTATTTAGAGAGGCCAGTCAGAGGGCATGCCTTGATCTTACCTTGAGAGGTGTCACTAATGCTGCTCTTTTCAACCTTGTAGTGATTAACTACTATATGGCTGTCCCATCAACTGAAGAATGAAACTGCTGTGTGGTTTGCACAATGCAATGTCAGGTGAATTGTTAATGTATGGCCGTTTATGCAGGAATACTACATGCTTTTGCTGGTAGCACTGTTTGCATAGAATAATTATATGTTCTTTTTCCACAAGTTTAATTAGATGTTAAGTTGTGGAGTGGTGCAGTTAAAGGCTCATGAGAAGCAGATTGAAAGAATTCTAGTCGCAAAATCACTTTCTCAACAAATGTAGCCCATTTTCGCTGTAGGGCCCTAATAAAAATGGCCCCAGTTATGGATTTGTGCTGCTAAGACATCATGGTTTGAATTAAAATAATAATTGAATTTAAAGAATGTCAGTCCTTTATTTCTAATGGTCATTGTCTAATGACTTTGTCTTTCCATTTTAGATAGCATAGAAATATTATTAACAGGTTATTGCTATGGAATGATGAATACATCAGCAAACCAAACCCCAAGACATCCCTCATATTCCATATTGGCAGGCTCACTTAGGTAGGGTCGCCATCTTCTGCCCCTACACAGGCCAGGCAGTGGGTGGGCCTGCTAACATTGGGGCAGGCAGATGATGTTGGGGAGGGGGATGGGTGATGGTCTAAGGGTGTGCCGATGATGGCGGGCACTGCAGGGGTATGATTTTAAAGCAGTTTTCACCCAGACAGCCCTTCCAAAAACCAGGCTGTCCAGGTAAAAACCAGACACAAATGGCATCATTAAGCAATGGTTATAACTAATTACATAGCTACTATTGATAAGGATCGATTTTGCAGGATATTCATGGATCTTGTGTATTGTATGTACATACATATACGTGAGTGTCACCAAGAAGATCTAAGCACTAGTGTTCAGTATAGTGTCTCAACTAACACTCATTTGTGAGTAGTTTACACTTTGACTTTGACTCTTTTGTATACTTTGTGAAAGATTTTTCTTAGGCTGGCTGCAGTCTTATATTTAACGCACATTTTGCAAAATAGCTGGAAAGTTTGAACTTTTCCTACCAGTTTAGCGGACAGTTACATAATTATCTTCTACGCAATCTCTCCTAAAAATGGTTCTTAATCATCAATATATGATTTATTTTGAATGACATTGAACTGCCATTTCAGAATTACTTAACAGATAACTGCATTGTTTGAGAAATGAAGTGAATGGCTAGATCAGAGTGTGACAATGTATATACAACCGTATTACACATAATCTGCCTTTGTGTAATGTGTGGCAATTATAAATCATTGGCATTTTTACTGATCATATAAGACAAAGTGGACATTATAATGTAGACCAGACAGAAACATTTTTTTTAAATTAGATTAGTGTTCCAGCCACCTGTATGTACTTTGAATGTAACTTTTTTAATGGTGTGGCCTACAATGTTTGGTTTTATTGGAATATGTCAGACTGGATCATGGACTCTGAGGATCTATTGGCATCTTAAATGTTTTTGTTTTGGGAATGATGGGTTAGGCTTAGGGCTGTGGATTATCAAGGTAACAAAAGCAAATCCGTACCAGATGAAAGAAGCATATTATAAAAAAATAAAACAAAAATGATACAAAGCAGAAATATTCTCTATATTGTTTAATGTCAATTCAGATTGTCTCATGGTTTGCCCCAGCTTTCCTTCTTCAGACTCAAACTAAGCATTTTAAATTGGCAAACTCACATTAGATTTGTTGTGGTTTTCTTTACAGACAAGAATTGACTGAGCAGATAACATGTTACCGTTAATTATGGTTTCTTAAATGTTAAATGTTGGAAAGAAATGCAGCATGCCCAGTGATATCTACACTATAGTGTACATATCAAGTTTGATCAATTGCATTAAGAAATATCAAAAACATTTTAAATATATGTACATACTGATACAAGTATGTCCCCAAAACACATGTCCACATAAATATGCAAACCTATATTAGCACAATTACTCAGGCACTAAACTGATCAGAGCTCTCAATAGTCTAAAATCTATTTTCCTGAACATTTAGTAAAGCCCCCATGCACAATACCAATGGCATTTAATTAGATTTTATGTTGCTGGTCTCAATTTATTATACCCCTCACAGAGGAGAATATATTTCATCTGAAAGGGTTAACTGATAACGGCTAATCTTTAAATGACAAAAAAATAAAGAAATAGCAAGACCTTTTCACACATTAGGTATGTATTGTCATTTATCATCTAGATATCAGGCTAGCAGTGTGAAGTAATAAAACATATCATCGAAAAATGTGCTATAGGCCTGAATCACTCTTTCATTCCACCTCCCAGCTAACTGTAGTATTAAATCAAACAAGCAGAACATTTCCTTAGGCAGCCATTGCCTTTTAATTTCCTGAAGAACCTTAAAATATCATTCATTACAAGTACTACACATATTTGGTTTTTAAAAGTCTCATAAATCAATAGCAGGCTGACTGTAATAATTATTACAAGTTAGTGCATAATTTTCCTGCTGAAGGCTGCATGCAGAACTTTAGCATATGCAAACGAGGCAATTCAAACTGTGTATAGATATTAATATGAAGAAGCAGGTAACGAGGTACAGGCTATGAATTATGCATCAAGAGCGGCTGATCTTCAATGAGGAAAATGAATTCAGCATGTAATCTAATTAGTGATGGAAGTCTATTACATCTAACTGCAAAAGCAACCGTCCTTGAAACAAATTTATTTACAGTCCATATTACTACTTGAAACAACTTCCAACTGATGCTTTCAGCTACAGCTTCATTAAAACAATTTTATGTTTTTTTTTGCTTTTCCAGTTCCAGACCGGGAAGACCACCTAAAAGAACGCAGAGTGTTACCTCACCAGACAATCCACATATCATGCCACATACGGTTCCTGGTCTCATGTCTCCTGGGATGATCCCTCCAACAGGTAATATTGGAACTCAATAGTCATTGTAAGAATAAATGTTTCTCAGCCCTGCAACCCTAAGATTTGTTTGAATTCAAATCAAATATTGTATTTATGTTTTTTTCTGTACTTGTTTTTAATATGTATAAAATAATATCTCTTTGTATGATAAGATCATAGAATGTAAATGTTTCAGAAAGCTTAAAGTTGCATTGTTCCAGTAAAAGTGCAAACATATCTAGGTACTCTTGTACAATATCATGTGCATTGGCATGACAGAAAATATGTCTGAACTGTAGATGTTGCTTTGAGACTATCATATACTTCATTTGTGTTGCCTCTTAGGATTTGTTGGTAAAGATAGGCAGAACATCATCATTCATTAATATCACCATTTGTTTTTACCAGTCATGCTTGGATCCCATAAGCAGATGTCAGTTGCTTTAGGCTAGTGTTCTGTCGCTGAGTTTGTTTTTTTAAAATGAAAATTTCAATGCAATTTGGCAGCCATTTGTAGGAGATAATTTACGATGTTGGCTTTCCTTCTCTAAAAAATTCACAATACTTTTTTGTAAAAAACAGTGTATCCTCAATAAGTTAAGTTGTTCCTTATGACATAATTTCCAGTGGATGTTGCAGTAGATAAAACCCTAGGACATAAATTGGTGAGTAAAGCATACAAGCCCATTTTATGCCTAGGGGATATTATAGCCAACTAATGAGATTTACAGATAGCTATACATATGTGAATACCTTGATGTATAGGGAGCAAATTATGTCTGTGGCTTCTTTTACACATATTTATTTTAATTTACAAATTTGTGTCAAGGTGTAGCTAAACTCATATGCTATAACCACAGTTGGTTGTTTTTGAGTGATTTTGCTAATTATCACTCCATGTGCTGGGCCACCTCACCATAGGTCTAAGTGATCAATCATCTGATCTAGTTTGATGGACTACAGTAGTGTATGTGGGCAGTCATTGGCTGACCCATAATTTGAACATTATATATATAATCTTATTAGTTTGCCATTGGGCTTAATGACTGTATCCACATTACCAAGCAGTACAATTTTAAAGAACAAGTTGCCTCTATGTTCTCTCAAAGCAAATGCTTTTCTGTGCTATAGAAACCTCACTAAAATGAACTGGAAGTTGGGTTTCTATCTGCACCCAGTATACAAACAGACAACAGCCTTGCTAGTAGACTGGATCCTTGGGTTGACATAAATACATTTTTATAAGATGCCAGTATCCCTTTAAAGAAACTAAGCAACTTCCAGCAAGAAATAGAACATTGTACTTATTTACTTTCTGGCCAACATCTGTTGACACCTTATGGGTATTCAATTTTTACTTTCACTTTTTACTCTAATTAGAATACTTTACTAAAATATATAAAATGTAATATAATACAGAATATTTACTCAAACATAAAATGTTTATGACAAAGAAATACTTAAAGGTGAACTCCACAAAAACATAACTTAAGCTTTTTGAAAAGTAAACATAATTTCTAGCAACTTTGCAATATACATCAAAAAAAAAAATGCAGACTTTTCATGATTTTTAATGGTTTTGAGCAGTTCCCTAAGCCTAGCACCCTGATATCCTTCTGATCTGTCTGACTACTTTGCTGAGCTGGCTGACTACTGTTACTTTGTATCAACAGCCAGCTGTAATCCAAACCCCACAATTCCCTGCACACATGATTTTAATAAGAAATGGAACATCACAGTGCAATGCATTGTGGGTTATGTAGTTCTGGCATGCTGTCTGTAAGCTGTGGAGAAGTTGTTACAGTGTGTAACATCAGTGTTTTAGTCCTTCCTTCCCTGCCAGGATTTCAAATGATGCAGAAAGAGAAGAACTGTTAAAAATTTGGATTTCAGCATTTCAGCATTTAGGGTTTTTTGTGTTACGTGGGCCTCTTTATCAAATTTAGGTTTGAAAGCCGGAGTTATCCATCAGTGATATGAGACAAACTATGTGGCAAACATGTTAAGACGGACATAATAGTCTATACAGGTACAGAACAGCAGCCAACTAGTATGCTCTGGGCCCCCCTGCTAGCCCACTCCCTGCCTCCTTCTGGCATCTTCAGCTTTCTGGGGAAAAGAGTGTTTTTCTGATATAGAGGAAGCAGAGCCCACAGTTTGAGCCCCCCGTGATTGCAAGGTCTGTTTCCTCTATAGTTACACCACTGGCATAGAATTTTACATTTTGAATTTGTTGTAAAAACGCTGCACATTCATTTATGCAAAACCTAGATATGAAATAGAACTATGCATTTAAAAGTTTGCAACTAAATCTGCTACAATGAAGAAAGTAAAACATGGATACTTTGTGATCACTGTCAATCTGTAGGACTGTGACCCTCCTTAACATCAAGCAGGTGACTTGATTAACCATAAATCAGGCAGAAAATGCTCTGCATGAGGCAGTGCAGTGAATCAAAGAAATTACAAAATGGCAAAATTCATTCTGTGCTTTGGGCAGTATAAGCTGCCAACACTTATACATCAACATTTCACTCACTGTAAGATTGATTTTATTTTGTTTTTTTTGTTTAACTTCCCCACAGCAAATTCTGTAAGTCTTGTAAATCCAGTCAGCATTGCTTGACTTTTTTCCACCAGATAAACATATTTCAATATATTTCACTGTTCAGAGAAGCCATACTTTAATGCAAATGCAGTGTTGTAACAATAAGTAGATAATGTGCCTGCAGTTACATTCTTACTTTTTTTGTATAATTGTTCTGGTGGGCACTTTTGCATTTTATCTTTATCCAAAAAAAAAAATGCACATAACTTGCAACAGTTACATTATTTTCATTAATACAGTTCTTTGCATAAATATTCAGCTCCTTGTATTTTCTTCGCTTAAAACATACCACAAAAATAAATAATACAAACATATTAATTAGCATTAATTGGTTGCATAATTATTCATCCCCCAGCAGAGTGAGTACTTTGTAGAACGAACTTTGGCTGGAATTACAGCTGCAAGTGTTTTAGGATAATAATCTTTATCTGCTTTGTACATTTGTATCCAGCATTTTATGTCCATTCTTGTTGGCAACATTGCTCAAACTTTGTCAGGTTTGATGGATACTACAAGCAAATGGTCTGGGCTTTGGCTGGGCTTCTAAGACTTTTGGGAAGTAATGTAATAAATGGTCTTATGTTTGATACTTGCCTTCTCTGATCAATGCCCTCCTTACCTATTAATTGAGCTTTGTTGGATCCATCTCAGCTAAGCCATTTACCATTTTATAATAATGGTTTGAGTGATGATTTCCACAAAACTTTGGGATCTAACAGTTTTTATGGTATTACTTTTATGACTGTGTGATCGGTTGCACACAGGCGAATGCCATTCAAAGAATCATGTGATATTATTGCACCTGAGCTTATTAAGGGGTTTCATAGAATTGGAGTTGAATTCGTATGCAGTCAAGTTTTTTTTATGTGTAAATCATTTTGAAAACAACTTTAGGTTTTGGGCTATTTTAGCTTGTAACACAAGAAGATGTGAACATTCATTGTGGGGTGGGTGGAATAATTTGCAAGACACTGCATCTATCTAATAACGGTGCCAGTTTAATACACACTAAGGGGGTTATTTATTAAATTCTGAATGTTTCTGATTTTTTAAATAAAAAATAGAATCATATAATGGTCCTTATATATAAATAAAAGAAAACAAAAAAAATTGGATCTGGAAAAAACACAACTTTTTTGGATTGTCAAGCAAAAAAACCAGCGTCAAACCCAGAAAATTTTGAACATTTTGTGAGGGTTAAAACATCTTCAAATAGTTAAGGCGATATCTGCCATTGACTTTTACAATTCATCAGGTTTTAGATGGAGTATTTTCGGATTTGACGTTTTGGGGTTTTCGGCATCCAAAAAAAATCATAATTAATAACCCCCTAAATGTAAACCTTTGTATAAAAGTATTAATGGAGTATGCGTTATCTGTGATTATTGGAAAAGAAACAATCTATGCCAATTACCTCTATTTTGGTACATCCCCTAGAGAGTATCCATTACTCTCTGAGAGGAATGTGACCCTACTGGCTACTATGGGTCCCATAGCTTTCTCCCCTTGGCCAAAATATGAGGAGGATGGTGGATGGTGTTGGGGTGCCTTATTCAGAAGGGCTCAGTAAAATAGACCTCACACTAAGATAAGTAAAACACATTAGCAGAAGCAATGGAAATGGATGGTACTGTTATAGAATACCCCAGGGGTGTAGATGAGGTAGTTATCAAATGCAGTTCTGAGATGCAATGAGAGGTAGTGTGGGAAAGGTACACAGGTAACAGTAGCCAAGCTTTAGTGACCCAAGTGGGTAGATCACTGGGTGCTGGTACTGTTACACAAAGGGACATGCATAAATACATACAATCTACTGTACATACAATGAAAGAAGGCAGAAAGAAGTGCATAAAGTGATACTGGCACAAATATGGCAGCCCCTTCATAGGGGAAAAAAGGGGGTAAGAAAGGTAATGTAAAAGCATCAGGCAGACACTTTTATGACAAAAAGAAAATGTTATGATTGCTATTAAAAAAGTTTATTTTCTGGTGTCAGTATCTCCTCAATGGCTAAATTAATGTGGCCATAGTTTTAGCAGAACTCTTGGGCCATGTTATCTTATTGAAGTCACATAGAGGCCCATTTATCAACATTTTGATTTTAGTTGTTTTAGAGGTTTTAGAAACCGTGAACATTTTGTTTTCTCTAAAACCATAAATGCCAAGTAATTCATTAAAAGATCTGACCATAAAAAACACGAACAAATATGTTTTTTTTACACTTCAAAAATTATGATTTTTTTGTGGTTTGGTGCAATCAGTAGAATCCATGATCTTTAGTGCTACAAAAATACAATCAGTGAAGAACGTTTGAACGTTAGTAAATGGACCCCTTAGTCTCCCTTTGTGTGTAAGGCACCAAACCTAGATTAAAAAGTAGGGTAATGCTAGGTAATAAGTGTGCCTATATAATTCTGTACTCATCATCAGTTTATGCTTAGCTTTATATAAACTGAAGGTTCACCTTTAAAATAGATTAGTCTTTTATTAATGAATTCATCCAATGCTACATTTGATATAGTGTTTACAGGGGAAAATGTAGTTTTGAGTATCCAACCTGCAATCATAGGCTAAGCCTTTACTGAACTACAATTCTGGTGGACTCTTTATTGTATTCTACATATTTGATATTTATATTTTATTATATTTGGTTTTATAATTTTTACTGTATTAAACAGACGGACCACTAAAAAAACTGAATGGAGTTTAAATATCAAATTGATTTCTCTAAATAAATATCAAGTTGATATCTAAATTCAAAGCTTAAGTATATTTGTTTAGTGCTTATGTTTAATGTTCTGATGTCGTCATACAGCTTGAAGAAAGGTTTAATCATCAGTGTGCATATTGAACACTAATCCCTTAAATTTCAGCTCAAATTGGTAAATTGGTTTGCATGCTAATTCCCCTATTTTTTTTATTTTTATTTTATGTTGCCATAAAATGTTTCCAAAAACCTCAGCAAAGAAGCCTAATGCCTGCTTTGTGGTTATTTAAATTGAACATAATGCTTTACAGCAGGTTTAATATTTTTATAACTCAAAAGTTGTTAAGAGCCAGCTGGTTTGTGTCTGCTTTTTATGGTTATTCTTGTCATATGCAGCCTCCACAATTTTTAATTATGTTTTATGGTGTATGTTTTTCCTCCTCTGGATCCCCGCAGCCACTCTTTTGCTTCATAAGATATTTTCCACTGGGAAGAAAACATAGATGTTTAGGGACTCTATCATTATATTTTTTTTCTATATAAAATTACTTCTGTTCTAGTGGAATCATTTAGTAGCTTGTTATAAAAAACAGATAAAATAAAGCATATATTAAGTAAAATAAAATCTTCTGAGACTGAAACACTTCTCCTTTTCATATGCCTATATTTATAAAAAGATAATGTTTAAACTTGGATGGAACACTTATACATAGTGTATCTGAATACATATCACACTGGGCTTAAATTTAGTCCTGCACTAGCAATATAGAATTTTACAATAATTCCAATGCAGATGCACAAATTTCATCTAATTGAAGCTATCCATTATATCCATTTTGTTTTTTGAAAAGTCTTTTCTAAATTATATTAATGTCATGGGGGCATATCGGCTCCCAGCGGGGGAAGTCCGGACTTAGGAGGAAGCTTCTGGTAAAGTCCAAGTTTGCGGTACAGACAAGGGTTTAGGAACAAAGCGTAGTCAAATCCAGGCAGTAGGTCAGAAGGCAGGCAGATAATTAACAAGGTCAAGGTTCAGGCAGGTCAGAGGTCCAGGAATACAACCAAAACGAAATTAGGAATACCCAGGATTGCTTGAAACAAATCCTATAGCTGGGCATTGAACCAGCGTCCTGGGCATCCTTTTAGTTTGAATTTGCAGGCAAAACACGGCATTGTTATGTCACGCATTTGCACGCTGATGTCAACACACCAGTGTATTGGTTTATTTTAATTATTTTTCAATATTTTTACTGTAATGCATTTTTGTTGCATTGTTTATGTTGTAGGTCAAGATCCAAATGTATAAGACAAAACAAACAAGACAAGGGGGTGGTAGTTCTTCTTAGAGAAGAAAACATGCATGGGCCAGTGCAAAGTACTGTATACAAGAATTGAGGGGTCCAGGTTGAAAATGATGTGAGCCTTTAAAGCCCACTTGCATTTTGACATTCCTGATTTCCATGAAGCCTATGAGGACTATTACCTAAGAGGCTTTTGGCACTACAGTATGTTGTGATTGCCGGCATGAATAACCAAATAGCACAGTGCAAGCAACATTTGTGCAGAAGAATGCCAAGATTTCTTGATTTCATAACAGTGGCAACCTTTACCGTTTGACCCTTCTGGCATAAGATCTTCTTGTCCACTCTTGTCCAATTTCATTTTGACTATTTCAGTGCCTGAAGTACATTGATACTGTATTGTTGATGCATGCTACCATTTGTTTCCCAGAACCTGCTGCTTTGCTGTTGCTTCAAGCATTCTGTTATTTATTGTAGGCTGTTGGCCCTGACAATACTTGTAACTTCACAGCTTTGCAATGGCCCAGAGCCTTATGTTATACTTCTATTCTAAGCATATTGCCTTTTTGGCACTATAACAAAGTAATGACTGCTAATCAGATGATTTCACTGTTCGTAGCATATGGAGTGTGTAGTTGATCAGAGATGATGGCTATATTTCTCTTCATTGCAAAGTGTTGTACCATTAGCTTTGTTGCTTATCAGATCTTTTGCAGGTGTTTCAATCTCTTGGGTTTCCATTTGGTTAGATCTGTATGCCTGATTTGTAAGCATTGCCTATATTGCAGTCTTAAAAACAAATTAAAGGTCATTATTTGTTAGAATATACACTTATTCTTTATGGATAATATTTCTAGCAGCCAATGCAGAGAGGCATTGGAGTCATTTTGAAATGTAGTGCTTTAGCCCATGAGAGAAACACAGGGATCTAAAGCACTCATATGTCTCAAGCTTCTTGCAGGAAATTGCAGCAGACAGGTAATTACACCATTTTAGAGCTTACTAAGGGGGGCGAGATATGCAAAATCTGTGCACAGCTGCCTACCCTAACATTTTGTAGACGGTAAGCTATATTTCTGAAAATAATTTGTTTACACTTGATAACAGGAAACCTTGTATCTATAGTTTTTAGACCAAACAAGTGGATGATGTACAGTTTGGCTACACATGTGCATCGAAAAGGGGAGAAATGCAGCCCCTCTCACTTCCACATTGAAGCCCCAACCTATGTGTTGATTGTAGGAATCCACAAGCCAGATTTGAATTGCAAAACAATATTTTTGGTATTGCACATTTTAGTCATTTAACTATGAAAACATTTTCAGTTTAAGTCAAGATTTAACAATGTGTCAAGTTCAGGGCAATGTTATCTTTAACTGAAACCCTTTCCAAAAACAGATATTGGAGTTGTAACTCTGGAAACACCTCATGGTTTCATTATGGTACTGCCATGCCACTTTATTCCTGGAGAAAAGGTATTTTATATGTCATGTAGTTTGTTATGCCACTTGTGCCATTGTGCATGGGATTATTGCAAAATGCAGCACCTAAGATGATGAAAAGATTGAGCTGTTAGAAATAAATTGTTCAAGGTCTCTTTTTGGCAGCTTAATATCATTAACACCCTCTTATTGTACTTGCAGCTGAAAACAAAAATCTGTGCAATATTATTATCCTTTATTTATAAAGCACTTTGTAGAAAAATAATATGAAGCAAGAATACATAAAGCACTGCTATCAAAGAAATTTATATGTACAGATGGGCTTTCTCTGAGCCCAGAAATCATGTTTCATTAGAAATGCTTTGTATATATATTTCTCCACGGGGAGCCCACTGTATATTGATGAGTATTGCATTATGTAGAATAATTAGTCGACCTTTGCAAAGAGGTTTCAAATTATCTCTTACATTCAGCTCATAAGCAAATCAGTGCCAATACATACTTGATGTGGTCAAATTATGTAATTAAGACTCTTCCTTAGTCATTCTTTTTGGTTTACTGTTTGTTTAAAGATGGAAAACTGTCATCTTCTCAGATTTCATTTCTCCTTCTAGCTATGCCCTTGCATTTGTCTTTTATCATTTGCACTTATACATCATGACATCATACTCTGTAGCTCCTCCTACAAACACATTTCATCAATCATTTGCCACCGAGCATAAGATGCATAATGCCTTTTGTAATTTGATATATAATGCATACATATTACAGCCAGTCAACTCTGACAGAATCTAAATATGCAGATTTCTTTACATTTTGACATATTTATTTCAGCCCTTTATTCATTTCACCATTCAGTGAACCCAAAATGGATTGACTTATGATCTATTTATTGCTAAGTAACTGCCAATGCCGTCTTTATGCACAACTGTACTTGCTTAGCTTGGAACAAAAAAATAATGCAAATTAAAAAATCTGTGGCCATTTCCTTTCCTGCTTCCTAAACACATTTCGCAGGAAATGAGAAAAGGTTTGGACAATTATTTTCCAAACTAAATTGAATGGTCCATCCCAAAAAATAAACTGTTAAAAGTATAGAACTCACCCCGGCTCAGTAGAATTTATAGAGAATTTATATAGAAACAATCTTTTTTCTCACAGAAAAAAAAGACCCATTGACTCCAATGCATTTGGGGGCAGATTTATCAAGGGTCGAATTTCGAAGTGATAAATACTTAGAAACTTGACCCTTGAATTGAAATTTTTCACCGAATTTGGCCTTCGAACGATAGAAGTAAAATCGTTCGGTCGAACGATTCAAATGATTTTAGCGTACGATCGAACAATTTTACTTTGATGTGTGAAGACTTAGAAAAATGGTCTAGAAGGTCCCCATAGGCTAACATTGCACCTCGGTGGGTTTAAGGTGGCAAAGTAGGGGGTCAAAGTTTTTTTTAAAAAGACAGTACTCGATTCGATTATTGAATGGTTGAATATTCGAACGATTTTACTTTGAATCTAATTCGAAGTAAATTCGAAGTCGTAGTATCCTATTCGATGGTCGAAGTACCCAAAAAATTACTTTGAATTAATTTTTTTTACTTTTTTACTTCGAAAATTCCCTCGAATTCACTTTGACCCTTGATAAATCTGCCCCTTGGTGTGTGAAAAGATGTGAAAAAAACACCCATTGACTACAATGTAATTTGGCAAAATTTCTGTGATTTCTTTAAGATTAAAGGAGAACTAAAGCTTGACTAAAGAAGTAGGCTAGAAATGTTGTACATTATGTTTTGTGCTTCTGTACCAGCCCCAGGCAACCACAACCCTTTAGCAGGGAAAATCTGTGTCTCTGAAGATGCCCCAGTAGCTCCTTCTTTTTTGCTGATTCACTGCACATGCTCTGTGCTGCTGTCACTTACTGAGGTTAGGGACTGACTCAAAATATACAGTACACATATAATAAGTATAGTAAATAATTCAGATTATTGGTACAGGGCAGCTCAGGAACCCGCATAAGAATTCAATCAGCCTTATAGCATCAGTTTATATTACAGGCCAACCTCATTTTCTGCTTGATAATTTGTGATGACCCCTAAGCTTAGCTTCTCTACAGCTGCTCAGAGCCCATTGAGCAACAGACACTAGAGATGGTGGCTCCCTGTGACAAATTTGAAGTCCTGGATCATTGCTGCTATTGAGAAGCTGAAACTTTAGGCTGGTGCAATAAGTTCAGTATATAAAATATGGCATTTTTATCCATCTTAATTTTTTGAGTTTAGTTCTTCTTGAAACTCCTCTCTTTTTTATGTTTGCAGCCAACCCAGGGCCGGAACTAGGAGTAGGCAGAAGAGGCACGTGCCTAGGGCGCAAGGGCAGAGGGGGGCCATGCACGTACCTCTTCTGACGCCTTCCCCTAGTTCGGACCGTTGTGCCCAGAAGCTGTGGCAGCTGAATTCAACTGCTTGTGAGTCCGCGCATACGCACTATTCCTTCATTGGCCCAGTCGCACTAGCGCTTCATCTGCGCAGGCGCACTACCACTTTGTTGGCGCATGCGCAATAACGCTTCATCGGTGCGAGCGGGTTGGGGGCGACGTAGTCGGTCGGGTTGCCTAGGGCGCCCGGCCGACTTGGCCCGGCACTGAGCCAACCTCAATTGTACTTATGTATTTTACTTATCCTTGGAGTGATCCCACCTTCCCCCTCTTCTGTGTATTTTAACACTTTAAATGGCACAGGTTTTCAATCACTCTGGATTGGGGAAGGACAGCCAACTCGTGATCTGCCTTTGCAAATCTAATATCTCAGACTCTGATGCTGCCTCTGTATGCTTTTAAACACTATCAGTTTTATGATCCACAACAGTTACAGGGTTAATTAACAACTAAATAGTACTTCTCTTAACTGTTGTAAGTTCTGTAGATCGTGTGTGATTTAACCACACATAAATGGTCATATTACACCGATCTGGCCATTCAGGAGCATCGCCCTAAAATCCCTCTCTCTGCAAGTGCTCTTTTTAGGGATACACAACCCTTCAGCAATTGTTTCCTAATACCAGTTCTTGTGTTAAACATTAGCAGAAATGTGATGTGTTTTTCTTGTTGTTGTTTTTAATCAAGAGGAATATGTCTGTACATGTGCTTTGCATAAATGTTGTTTGTTTTTTTCTAGAAATGCACATTCCACTACCTGTTCTCTATTTTCAGTGCATGCTTATATTTAGACTGTCAGATTGCATCACATGCTCAGGTTTGCAAATTGTTTTTCGTCTTTGTTCCCAGAAATTTCAATATGACCATTATGTTGTAATACAATGAGTATTGCAGAGCAACTGGATAAGATCAAATTGTTTCCATTCTCAGCAATGTAATTTAAAGATTTGGCATTATTTCTGGATGAAGATAGCTTTACATAAATAACAAATGCTATACTTCACATTGCAACCCGATGATTAGCTTGGAATTGGATAATGAGTGACCTACAATGACTTTGTATTGAGTCAAAACATTTGGTATGTGCAGAGATTTCCCTCTTATTCTTACTCGGGTAATTCTTGCTCAGTTGATATATTCGATAAACTATGTAATACTGCCAGCAATAAAGATTATATTTCTAAATGAGTCACATTTTAGATCTATGTTTATGTATATGTTTGGGATATAAATGACTTTTCAAACATCAGATTTACAGTACAGGTACGTGACCTGTTATTCAGAATGCTCGGAACCTGGGAGTTTCCGATAACAGATCTTTCCGTACCTTGTCTACTAGAAAATCATGTAAACATTAAATAAACCCAATTGACTGGTTTTGCTTCCAATAATCTTAGTTTGGATCAAGTACAAGGTACTATTTTATAATTACAGAGAAAAAAAAAATAATTTTTAAAAATTATAATTTGGATAAAATGAAGTTTATGGGAGATGGCCTTTCCATAATTTGAAGATTTCTGGATTACTGGTAATGAATCCCATAACTGTACTAGCAATAGAGTCTAGTATTCTCAGGCAACCTTGCAATTACTACATATTAATACAGCCATACTGAAAAAGATTTCATTGGGCAATTAGAGCCATTTCAACCTTACTTTATGTAAACCTGAAGATATAGTTTTGGCTGACAGTCCTAAAATCCATTGTTCTCTACCGACTAAAATATCACCATCAATTGCCTTCTGGGTTCATTAATAATGCTCCAACAAATCTGGCCACTACCTCTGACATCTTCTCTTCAGGACCTTTAGGGCAGAGGCACACGCTGCTATTTCGGGAGATTATATATTATATACTAGTGACTGTGGGGCAAATTCACGAACCTCCGAAAATTCGCCAGAGTGCAAATTCGGCAGGCATTAAGGAGCGAAGTACCGCTAGAGTCTATCTCTTTCGCTAGCGAAGTTACGCCATCGACCATTAGTAAATCGGCAAAGTACCGAAATGACGTCCCACTAGCAAATTTTCACCAGCGTTAGTCACTTCACCCTTTAGTAAATTTGTCCCTTTATTGGGAGGGGTCCTGAAGTATTCAAATTATAAGACACTTTGTAAAGGTCAGAAGCACACCAGCACATACAGGAAAAAAAAATCATATATTCTGCCAGACTCTCAGTAAAAACTTTTAGGGGACACCTCAGGTGCAAGGGGGTCCATAAGAGCCTGTGCTGAGGTTCTGCCACAATAAATTACTTAAAGGCATTTGCCTATATGTGCAGGGATGCATTTTCTGTCTACTGGTTGCTTTGACGTGGAAGGCTCTTGAGAATTGACTTCACCTTATGAAATGCATGTAAGTGGTATGCTGAAATAAAATTAGTATTCAGATTTTGGGACCTACCAAACAAACTCCCCCAAACAATTATTCTGAACAAACAAGGTTCTTTAAAGGAAGTATAATCTGTAATTTGATAATTTAGCATTCGGTGGAAATGCTATTGATTTAAAGGAGAATGAAAGCCCCAGGGCGCAAAACCCCTCCCCCCTCCCCTGTGTTGCCCCCCCCTCCCTCCTCCCCCTGGCCTACCTGTCCCCCTGGGCAAATGCCCCTAACTTGTTACTCACCCCTCTGCGCAGGTCCTGTCCACGGAGTTCACAGTCACCATCTTCTCCCACGCGCGTCTTCTTCCTGCTCTGACCGGCGTCTTCTGGCGCATGCGCAGTAGGAACAGGTACCGGTACAGCTCTATTGCGCATGCGCCGAATGTCACGAAGTGAAATCGGAAAACTAGCACGAAAACTAAGAGCGATTCTGGGTTTCGCACAATTTTATTGAGTTAAATTTAGTTTTTTTGTTAATAATTAAGCTAAAGTCAGACATGGGAGTTTGTTTTTTTAAATAAAATATGTGATAAATTCAGATTCTATTAAATAACCCCTATACTCCTTTATAGCATTTGACATCATAGTTTAGTTGTTATTTATTTGGTCTGGGATAACACAACTTAAAATCTTGGACAATGATCAATGTTGATATTAATGAATCAGCCATTTGAAAGTTTTATCATAAATTGTCCGTTACTATTACACATATTTTCTAAAGCGCCAGCATATTCTACAGAGGATTACATAAAAACAACCAATAACTGATAAACTGATACAAGATATGGTCCAAAAGTTAATGCAATTTTAACTTTCACATATGGGTGAATATTTCCTTGTGGTATTAATCTTGCTTTTTAAGAAAGCAAAAAAAGTTGGCTCCAATGGTCCCTTGATCAGAAAATACTGTAACTGTGTCAGCCTGATAAAGTTAGAAATAAACTTATTGCTACTTGGTTTTTGTGAAGGTGGAGATAAAAGGAATAACTGACTTAAAATTCACACATGGCTGTAATTTAAGTTTTTTTTAAATTTCTATGCCCGGAAAAGTTGAAAGAAACTTTCAATGAAAGTTTATTAACTAGGCCAGTGCCTAAGGCTATAAAGGTTCATTTATTATCCGTTTTATTCCTTGCCTTTGTTCTGCTAGTAGTTTTTGACTAAACCTATTGCAAAATAATACTTCACCACATTAGACCTTTGGCCTTCTGCTTTATTAAGTCTGCCTTGATTAGATAAAGTAGCTATATATGAGTCTTCAGAAGTTTGCATATTAAATGTTTATTTTGAAGAATACCGTGTAGCTTTTTCTCTTAGAATGTGCTTATGTACTTTTATATGATGTTAAAAACATAAAATGTAAACTCTTATTTCACAAACAGCGTTTTGTATATATATTGTGATAGGGCACTGGCAAAAACAAATAGACGAATGCCTTTAGCACATAATGTTATTTCTGGCACAATATTTTAATGCAGCGGGGATTTAAAGATGAAATGCTGCACTGTATCAATGAGACAATTGCAACAGATAACAATCCTTGTGAGGAACAATTACACAACAGCAGTTGTACTGGAAAAGTGATGATTAAGATACATTTATAGTTTGGCCTCAAGAAGATGCTTGTCAGATTGCTTCAACCAGTCGACCCATTCACTTCCAGAACAGCTGATATTCCCATGGGTCATCACTCATTTGGACAGATCAGTACTTGTTAAAGCTCACTGAAGCTCACTTAAGATATAATTAATCCTCGTTGGAGGCAAAACAAGCCTATTGATTTTATTTAATGTTTAAATAATTTTTGTAGTAGACTTAAGGTATGTAGATCTAAAATACAAAAAGATTCCTTATCCCCCATGTCCCGAGCATACTGTATAAAAGTTCCTATACCTGTAATAATAATAATAATCTATGTTAATTCACCAAGGGGCACATTTACAAAGCTCGAGTGAAGGATTCGAATTAAAAAAACTTCGAATTTCGAAGTGTTTTTTTGGCTACTTCGACCATCGAATGGGCTACTTCGACCTTCGACTACGACTTCAACTATGAATCGAACGATTCGAACTAAAAATCGTTTGACTATTCGACCATTCGATAATCGAAGTACTGTCTCTTTAAGAAAAACTTCGACCCCCTAGTTCAGCAGCTAAAAGCTACCGAAGTCAATGTTAGCCTATGGGGAAGGTCCCCATAGGCTTGCCTGTGTTTTTTTGATCGAAGGATATTCCTTCGATCGTTGGATTAAAATCCTTCGAATCGTTCGATTCGGAGGATTTAATCGTTCGATCGAACGAATAATCCTTCGATCGTACGATCGTACGATTAGCGCTAAATCGTTCGACTTCGATATTCGAAGTCGAACGATTTTAGTTCCTAGTCGAATATCGAGGGTTAATTAACCCTCGATATTCGACCCTTAGTAAATCTGCCCCCAAGTGTATATTACACCACTCAGGTTGAAAAGTATGGGCAGATCAAATAATGCAGAATGTCCTAAATGTCATATGATAAATTCAGGATTTGTACATATGGTCTGGAATTGTTCTACCCATATTGACAAATACTGATCTGAAGTTATGCAATACTTGTCTGAACACCTGGCAATCCCTAGAGCTAAAACTCCTGAGGTATGCCTCTTGGGAATAGTGGATGAGTTAGTTCCTCATAACCATTACAGAAACTTAATGAGAGCAACTATGTTTATGCTAAGAAACTAATTATCATGAAATCGATGAGCCCTATGCCTCCTAGCCTGATGGAATGGATAGCACTTGTCAATAAAATTGTCCATTAATTAAACTGATATACTTGGCTAGAGGTTCCCCACTGAAATTGGATGCCCTGGTTTGATGTCAATCTAACACTAGACTTACCAGAAGAACCACCCAGTAGAAGCACCTTCCCTACTTTGATACCTCTATCGTGCTAGGAGATTTGCAATAAAATAAACAAGAATGGTATACTCTCTCTCTCTATATATACAGTATACCATTCTGTAATGGATAATACTGTATGGTTACCTTGACATACTAGTAATCTGCTGTCTACTAACTCTATCTGGAATGCTTGATGCTTGTTGTATGGTAAATATTGTTTGTAAAACAAAAATAAAAACATAAAAAAATGTTCTGTTCATCCCTTCACTTTCCTTTACTCAATTTTCCCTTAGCTATGGGTATGGATTGCTCTGCACAGGGAGTCTGATTTATCTACATATTTTTATATTGTAATATGAGTGTTAGCTGGCATTTTGCTTCATCTACTGGGGTAAAAAGTAGCATCATCACAAATTTTAATTAAACAGATTCCCCAGTGCTCAAATGAGAAATGCTAGAATGCCTCATTGAATTTGCCCAGTGATAACTCGAAGTCACTATCTCTCAGGAATGGTAAAAAAAACAAAACACTCACACCACAATCGTTTGTGTGAATAAAGTCTCAACTGGAATAGTGAAAAACATATTTAGAAGAGTGTAAGAGATTCCTCCACCATGCTCCTATGCAATTATGACAGAATCTATTAATTCAATAAGAAGACATAGGGGCAAATTCACTAAGATGCGAAGTTGCGCCAGGCGCAACTTCGCCGCACTTCGCCACACTTCGCCAGGCGTAGTTTCGCCAGGGCTCCGCAAATTCACTAAAATCTGAAGTTGCGCACAGGGGTAGCGTAAGGTTGCGAAGTTGCGCTAGCGTTGATTCGCTATATAAAGCGAATTTGCATACGGCGCGAAATTCAAATTTCAATGGAGGAACACGTATCTGCACTACAAATGCCTAGAAAACCTTCACTGTCTAGGTAAGTTGCCATGAGTCAGGAAATGTAGGGGGGAGGAAGGGGAGCCCCAAAAATTTTTCGATCTTTTTCCGCCTATCAGCCATCATGTAGAAAACACGGCAGCGTTTTTTGGGACTTAGAAAAAATTTTGACTTTTTTTGAAACAATCCCTATCTACTCTATTGCGCTTCGCCAGGTCTGAGGTGGCGAAGGAAGTCTAGCATAAAAGGTAGCGTTCACTACACTGCGCAAGTTAGTGAATTTGCGTAGTTTCGTCGCTAGCGAAGATTCGCCTGGCGTAAGGTTGCGAAGTAACACTAGCGAAACTACGCCAGCGTTAGTTAGTGAATTTGCGCAGTAGCGAAAATGCCAAATGCTAGCGAATTAACGCTAGCGTTCGGCGATTCGTGCCTTAGTGAATTTGCCCCGTAGTATCTATCCACATAAGTGGTTTAAAGGGACATGACTGCTTAAAAGTAAGCGGCTCTTTTTTTCAAATAGTATTTTTTATTTATGGTAAAAATGTTTCTTTGATTTTGTAACCAATGTGAAATCATTGTCACATCATACTGTAGTATATAACACTTTGGAACTTCAGGAACAAAAAAAAAGAAAAAAAAACTTTTGTTCCTGAAGACGGCTCCAGCGGTCGAGCCGAAACGTTGAGTAATAAAAGATTTTCTATTTTTGTATAAAGACCTGTTGGTGCGGTTTTTCTTTCTTGCTTTTATATATATATACAGTGGTGTGAAAAACTATTTGCCCCCTTCCTGATTTCTTATTCTTTTGCATGTTTGTCACACTTAAATGTTTCTGCTCATCAAAAACCGTTAACTATTAGTCAAAAATAACATAATTGAACACAAAATGCAGTTTTTAAATGAAGGTTTACGTTATTAAGGGAGAAAAAAAATCCAAATCTATATGGGCCTGTGTGAAAAAGTGATTGCCCCCCTTGTTAAAAAATAACTTAACTGTGGTTTATCACACCTGAGTTCAATTTCAAAGGTTGAACCTTCCCAGGAGTGGCCGGCCGACCAAAATTACCCCAAGAGCGCAGAGACAACTCATCCGAGAGGCCACAAAAGACCCCAGGACAACATCTAAAGAACTGCAGGCTCACTTGCCTCAATTAAGGTCAGTGTTCACGACTCCACCATAAGAAAGAGACTGGGCAAAAACGGCCTGCATGGCAGATTTCCAAGGCGCAAACCACTTTTAAGCAAAAAGAACATTAAGGCTCGTCTCAATTTTGCTAAAAAACATCTCAATGATTGCCAAGACTTTTGGGAAAATACCTTGTGGACCGACGAGACAAAAGTTGAACTTTTTGGAAGGTGCGTGTCCCGTTACATCTGGCGTAAAAGTAACACAGCATTTCAGAAAAAGAACATCATACCAACAGTAAAATATGGTGGTGGTAGTGTGATGGTCTGGGGTTGTTTTGCTGCTTCAGGACCTGGAAGACTTGCTGTGATAGATGGAACCATGAATTCTACTGTCTACCAAAAAATCCTGAAGGAGAATGTCCGGCCATCTGTTCATCAACTCAAGCTGAAGCGATCTTGGGTGCTGCAGCAGGACAATGACCCAAAACACACCAGCAAATCCACCTCTGAATGGCTGAAGAAAAACAAAATGAAGACTTTGGAGTGGCCTAGTCAAAGTCCTGACCTGAATCCTATTGAGATGTTGTGGCATGACCTTAAAAAGGCGGTTCATGCTAGAAAACCCTCAAATAAATTATGATATGAATGTAATATGAATTAATATGAATTACAACAATTCTGCAAAGATGAGTGGGCCAAAATTCCTCCAGAGCGCTGTAAAAGACTCGTTGCAAGTTATCGCAAACGCTTGATTGCAGTTATTGCTGCTAAGGGTGGCCCAACCAGTTATTAGGTTCAGGGGGCAATTACTTTTTCACACAGGTTTGGATTTCTTTTCTCCCTAAATAATAAAACCCCTCATTTAAAAACTGCATTTTGTGTTTACTTGTGTTATCTTTGACTAATAGTTAAATGTGTTTGATGATCAGAAACATTTTGTGTGACAAACATGCAAAAAAATAAGAAATCAGGAAGGGGGCAAATAGTTTTTCACACCACTGTGTATATATATATATATATATATATATATATATATATATATATATATATATATATATATATATATATATATATATATTTATTAAATGCTTGCTATTCTTTTTAGCTATTCTGCACTAGCTACAGTATTTAAAATGTTATTCCATTTAGTGGGCTGTCTTTGATGCATCACATTTGTTTATTGCAAATGTAATACTGCAAGAAATGGTGACCCAGAACATAAGAATTTATATGGGAAAAAAGTTAACATGAAAGAAAAGACTGGAAGAAAGGAAAATGTAGATTAGTGACAATGACAATGAATGTCCCGACTGTGTATTTAATTATAATTAATACACGTTGATCATTTTGCCCAGTACAAAATATCACTTTCAAAAACCTTCAACAAATGTTTATAATATACAACCTATAGGATATGTCAGTGTCTGATGGAACTTCATAGCTGGAAACAGGTTGTATCCCATGCTCTGTATCTCATGTTTCATGTTTGTATCAATTATGTACTGTAATACATTAGATTCAATTTGTTAACTATGAATTGTTAGTTTGCTGGTTTTTATATGACTCTCTAACTTTAAACAACATATTGATTCTATAAATAAGGCATTTTTGGCTTTTAGAATTAAATCAAGGTTTAAAATAATGATTCAGAGCTAAGCCTGAGAATTAAAGCCACAAGTTTGTTTTCCCTCCCCTTTAAGTTGGAATCAGATTGCTAATAGCTTGTCTTGAATAATGTCAATACTGTTTCGTCAAAGGTGTTGTAGAGATGTATTTCAAAAGCTTCTTCTCTGAATGCAATCTGAATGAGGCATGTTAACCATCATGGTCTTATCAGTCTCTATCTATTAATACTGCTAATCTTAAGAGCATTCCCATACCTCACTGGGGAGAATAATTAAGATGCAGAAAGATAATGGGAATGTGGTAGAAGTCATGTGGGATATATTCATTAAGATGTTTTTATTCCCTGATGTGCTACTACTACTTGAATAATACCTCCCAATGCCTTGACTGATTATGATCTAGAGCTTATACTATAGTATAGGCAACATCTATTATATAGGAAACATTCTGTTTTTACTTTGTTTTGACATTTTTTCATGTTAGTAGACAAAAGTCTTGATCAGCAGTTAACGTGATGTAGAGTGTCTACATTTTACCCTAGGAATGGATAGGGTTTCAAGTATTTCAACGCTCATTATATGTTGTGCATGAGCAGTATCAACTGACTAATGGAGTGAACTAGAATGACTACATATCATATTGCAAGTCATGATATGCTTAAGTGTAACACATGGATATTAAGTATGCAATGATTTTTAGTGATAGCATAAATGCGAATTACTAATGCCAGTTCACTTCCTGTAGTTATGGCCATTGTTTAAATTTAAAATAATCACATTTCACCTACCTAATCAGTGTATGGAAAGTCTTTAAATGAAATTTAAATTTTTCCACAAATTTAAAAAATTTGTGGTTTACCTATTTTTTTAAAGCTCTGAAAATTCGAGATTTATTAAGAACCAGGACAACCACTAATACAAAACTTTGCCCGGTAAAAGTTGTGGTTGAGGTTCTATGAAAGTCAATGGGAGCTACTCTGATCTTATTGGACCATTTTAAATCAATTTGGACTTTTAGAGGTTTTTGGATTTTTTTTTACTAAGATTTGTCTGGAAAAATACAATTTTTAGAGGTTTTCAAGGTATTCCTATTTTTTTTGGATTGTTCAGCGTACTTTTTTATTTTGATATTTTAATAAATTACATGGCATTTGTAGTTTTAGAGCCAGTGAGTTTAGTTGTGGTTTCAAAAACCACTAAAACCACAAAAATGAGACTGTTGATAAATAGTAACTAAATGTAACTATCTCAGTATAAAGTGATTTGTATATTTTCAACAAATTTTAATAGTTCTATTGAATATTTGTATTTTGAGTGCTTTTTTTGCCTTTTCCAGGTTTGACAGCAGCAGCTGCAGCAGCAGCAGCCGCAACTAATGCAGCAATAGCAGAAGCAATGAAGGTGAAAAAAATCAAGTTGGAAGCTATGACCAACTATCATGGCAATAACCAGCATGGAGCTGATTCTGACAATGGAGATCTCAATTCAAGTCTTGGTAAGTTTCTTTAGAGGCCAGCACGCATGATCTTCCATTGGCACAGTTTCAGTATGTCTTAACTATAATGCGATCCACATGTGAGTATGTGACAGTAAACTCTGCTCTGTTTTAGATTCCTTGTTAGTTAAACTTCTAATTTAAAAAAATCAGTCATTTTCTGGTTCTCAAAAAACACGCGACATATAAGAGCATTAGCTGCATTAGTTCTTTTCACAGATTAGGCAACCAACCATTTTTTTTCACACTGCACTAGAACAGCTGAGGTATCGGGGTTCATTCATAAACACTTAGCAAACCTGCAATCGTGCAGAAAACTAGTGTGACCAATCATCAGTCACCATTAGTCAATCAACTGCAGGTAAAATAAGGAGATTACATTTTTGTAGTCTATGATTGGATTGTTTCAGCTGATTGAAATACTATAAAGGAGTGTCACCATGGTTTAAGGTTACAAGTGGTGACTTTTTAGCTGCCTTTTTACAAATTTCCCCTAGCGGTGTGTAATTAGGCCAATAATGCATTTACACTGAAATATGTGGCATCAGCCGAAGAGGTTCCAATTTCTTATATTAAAAAAGTTCATTGCTTCTGTTTATCCTGCCGCTGCTAAGCTTTCTTATCTCTTCACTCTCATCATAAAACCAGTCACAGGCATTACCAAACAGCAATGAAGTAAATATTAATGAGCCTTTCACATAAAAGATAATCCTGCTTTGTCTTGTTGGACCCAGGCTCTGGGTTCTTAAAGCAATGCATGGCGGCTGTTTGCCAGAAAGATAAATAGAATTGTAATCTAAATGCATTGTTGTATACAAGGGAAAAAAATGGCAATATCCATTTAAGACATTTAAAAATATTCTCAACAATGTAATAGAGAATATTACACATTGGTTTCATCCAATAGTGAATAAAAAGTCTGCCATCATTATCTCTTTTGATGTGACTAACAATCTGAAATCAATTTGCTGATGATCAAAGAAAAGACATGGGAAACAAAACTATGCTGCATGTGAATGGTTTAGTAAATAAATCAGTGGGATAAAAATTGGTTAAAATACCGGAGCCAGGCTAAAGGGGTATTGTGCCTAAGATAAGAAACTCTTGTGCCCACTTCCCCTTGTTACCCTGCTGGTTTGCCACAACAGAACCGCTCAGGCATGTCCCTCTTCTGTCACCCCTAATTCTGGGGCTTATAATTACTGTAAACCTTGTTTTACTCTTCTTTCTTCAAAAGAGGCATGCTGGATATTGTAGTTTAGAAATATTTATTTACTATTAGACATCATTTGAGCTATCAGTATACAGAAAGAATGGAGTACAGAATTGGGATCCCTTATCCGGAAATTTTTTTTCCAGATAGCACCAAATTATGGGAGGTCCATCTCCCATAGAGTGCATTTTATGTAAATAATTATATTTTTTAATAATTTCCCTTCTCTCTGTAATATAGATGCGCAGAATCCAGGATTTGGTTCGGGATTCGGCCTCTTTCAGAACAATTTGGAGTTGGCTGAATCCAAGTGTCTGGCCAAACCAAATCAGAATCCTTAAAGTAAAAAAATAATAAAAATTTCAACCTTGCAGGCCTTCACCCTTATTAGGCCTCATTTGCATATGTACAGTAAATTAGGGCTCGGATTTGGTTCAGTATCCAGCCAAATCTTTCATGAAGGATTCAGGATTTCGGCCGAATCCCAAAAATGGTAGATTCAGTGCATCCCTACTCTGTAATATTAAAACAAAATCTTATACTCGATGGTAACTAACCTGCATGACTCAGCATTGGTGGCAAAACAATCCTATCAGATTTATTTAAGGTTTCAATGATTTTTAGACATAAGGTCAAATTATGGAAAACCTCAGTTTCCAAGCATTCTGGATAATAGATCCTGTACCTGTAATATCTATTTTTGTTTCAGGGAAAGCTCACTCACCTTAAATTAGAAAATGCAAATGTTATATATGAATCATTCCAATGGAATTGTAAATCTATCCATTAGTTATGAATGTTTGCTTTGCATATTGCTAATGCAAGGGAAAGTAAAATTAATAGAGCATATTATTACTCTAAATAAATATTACAAACACGGTGAACCTGCTAATGCTGTAAAACAAAGGTCAGGAAGGAATGGGAATGGGAAGCACAAAATGCTGCTAATAGATAATTATTTTAGCTCCCACATTACAATTTATTATGATAACCTTGAGCTCTCATTCTCTAATCCTAAAATTGTCATTTTAGCAGAGAAACCAGTTGTGAAATCCGTAATGGCCAGGAAAAATACAGACTTAGCAAAGGCACTTTTTTTTCATTCACAATCAATTGGATTCTTTTAGTTTAATATTTACTTGCTAAGATGAGATGTTAGTCTGTTTGGTGATAAACAGCCTGCTGCTGGCATCTGAAGGTGACCTGTCAGTTCATATGGACAAATCTCCTGCTTACTGAAATGTACAAAATAAATCATTAAAGCAGGCAGGTGCTCATTCCTAGATTTAAATCACCATAGATTTATGATTTGAATTAATGCTTCATTTGCTCATAGAAATAGATGCTGACAAAATGATATGCGCTAGCCATATCTGCCATACTTTAGGCATCCTAATCCTAATATTGATTGCAGGCATGTCTGCAATCTCTTCTTTATATCAAGTACATTCTAGTGACAGCTTGGATGATATCAGCTATATTCCTGATAAGACAAAGCAACCCTTGGCACCTGCATTTCGACAATATATTGTTATTATTTGGACCAGAAAAAAAAGCCTAACATACACAAAGATGACATTAAAAATGAAATGATAAATGTTACAGGCAGCCAATCACAGAATGATTTGTATACATTCAGTTACAGTGCCCACTTCCCATACCATAACCACACGCACACACAAAGATGGGCTTATAGAACCACTATGATTTATGTTTTTCTCTATAAAAGATACCCCTGTGTGAGTGGAGCAGATCCCTATACAACACTTTGTAACCCTGTGAACCTGAAATTAGATAACAACAGTGGCATTGCAATTTCAGACAATGGTGATCACTTTAGTAGCTTTCTTTTCTAATGTTTTGTTACTACTATGTAATGTTATTATTGTTTATTGTATTATTGTAAAATCCGAACTGATTAAGCACGAGTGGGAAAAGTCGCATAAAAGTTGCAGAAACTGAGACTTTTTCAAATTGTAGCTGGACTATTTTTTGTATTCTGCATTGTCACAGTTTTGTCGCACAATAAACCCTGAAAAAGTCACTTTTTTCGGAAATTTTTGCACCAAAAGCCAGATCTAAGAAAGATGCAGCTTCATAAAACATCCCCTTAATGAGCAGAGACAATTTAAAACAAGGATGAAGACAAGAGAGGCTTAAGCAGTTGGACCAGAGGAACAGAACAAAGAAGATCACTACTGGTTTTTATTGCCTTTTAGTTACATAGCACCAACATATTTTTGAGTACTTGACAATGGAATTCACAATCTAAGGTTTTCTATTACATAGACTAGGGTAGTTCCATTGATAGTCATTTAACTTTACTGTATGTTTTTAGAATGTGTGAGTTTAGCTACACAGACATGGTGAAAACATGCAAACTCATTGCAGATAGTTTCCTGGTGCTGCATACAGTTCACCATACTGCTGTATATAGCACCAACAATTTACACAAAATACAAATAAGGTATACAGAATGAAACAGCTACATTAAGCTACAATCGAAAGAGAAGGTGGAGGCTTTATTGGTAAGACATGGTGTTAATGAAACTTGGATGACTGTGTTAGTAGCCAGTGCTGTTGTAAGGCACTAGTCCGTGAAACTGAATGAAAAGGATAGTTAAAACATATCTACTTACAGAAAGTTAGCACCATGTGTTGCTGCCCATAGCAAGGAAGGAGCTAGCTGCCATATTAAACTTTCCTATTTTTTTTACCTAAACATTTGAAAAAAAATCAAATAAAGGCAGTTCAGATAGTGCTCTGGCAATCAACTTTTATTCTACAAGCTTATAGCTGGCTCCTGAAACAGGCAAACAGATAAAACAATAGGTAATGGCTTACTTACTAGGAAATGAGTTCATATCTATTCACAATGTGATCTCCGAACAGATGTCCAAGGAAAATGGCATTGTTTAAGCCACATTCATACATGAATGTTATTATTTTTTAAGGAAGTGAATCAATCATAAAGACATTAGAGTTTTGTGTGTTAAAACATAGGAAATACAGGACATCATAATTAGCTGGGATAATAGAACATAAACAACCTCAAAATGCTGAAAGGAAAGAGCTGCATGCTCACTACACATTCTCTATTTTCCCACACATTACCCTTTCAACATTTTACTTATAACAATGCACCATACTTCTATAGTTATGTACTATTATATTTACTGTATCGACTAGTTGGTGAGCTAATACTGCATATAGCACCAATGCCTGGTAACACTGCATACATATGTAGCGTTTTAGTAAATTGACACTACTGTGATAAATTTTAGCTACTTTCCATGTGGTGTGAAACCACAAATGAGACCCTCTTTACTCAGGGGTAAGCCCTTGCAGCAGGGTGGAGGCAGGGTGTAGTGTAACTGTAAAAGTGTGCCAATACATAAGCATTGGGCACCAGAGGTTCTTTTATGCTTAACAAAGAACAGTATTTATTTACAATAGCACAGATCCACAATGGAGCATATACACAGACAGCATAAAGGTAGCATATACTCACAGTACCATAATAGGCTGAATCCCTACAGGCCAGGAACACATCAGCAACGGGTTATGCAGCTTGTGAGGAAGTATTGTCCAGTTTTCAGGATCTCTTTAAGTGGCATCTAGGGGAATTCATCATCATCCCTAGTCTCAACACTTTGTTTGGGTCAGTAATACCCCGGGATCTTAATCCCTCTAATATCCTCATTGGAGCCTTAAGATGCTCAACTACATAACCTCTCTATGACTCCTAGAGTGATCTATAAAAGAGTATGCCTTCACTTTACTAGGGCCACTGCTCCTAGGATTCACTACCCATTCCCTTCCAGTCTGCTTGGTTGGGCTAAAGTAATGAACCCAGACCGCATGATTTTCAAGAACTTTATACTATGACACAGTGCCATCTAGCGTACACTGTGAGAACTATAGGGGTTACATAAGTACAAGGTCCCATTAGGACCCACTTAGGCGTCCATATTACTAGGGATGTGCCTGTCAATAATATGTGAGGGTGTCTAAATTTTCCCATCCCTACACATATAAGATAATTGTGAAATTTGATACAAAATGGACCATAGAATTTTTACTCCTTAAAACAGCCACTTTCTATATTAGGACACTTAGTCCAAAATTTAAGTAAAAGGGGTGTAGGGCTGGACTACACGGGAGCATTTGATTGATGACAGATAGCAATCTACAAGCCACATGTAGCTTCAGGTGTCTGTAAATATTATAACCAATAATAAAATTGAATATATATAGTGAATAAAGTACCCCCTCTTGTAAAATATAAGGGTATTATAAGTTACCGAGGAGTTTCATGACCATATATGTTTTTATACAGGTCATGGAACTCTTATGAGATCAGAATTTACATTACAGCATGAGGGGATCAGATTTTGGAGCAGCTACATGATCTGTCTGACAAAGTCTTTTGTGTAGTTAAGCCCTAGTTATGCCCTAGGAAATATACAGCGCATCAATAAAATAATTGGTGGGATTCAGATATATAATACACTACTGTATGCACACTAACACAAGCACTGTGGTCAGTTGAAAAACTGGCATATCTATTTCATTAGAATCTTTACAGGTATGGGATGTATTATCTGTAATATAGCCCAGACTGAGTGATACCATGGAGCCTATGCCCCATGGTATTTGTGTCAAAAGTGTCAGCTTGAAGTAGGTTGGGTTGGGGCACTTTTAAAGAAAAGAAGTTTGTGACCATATTACATTAAAATATTTTGTAATCCCCCCAGGAGCCACCTAACAAACAGGTTATTATCCTCCTATTTACATACTTCTTTATAGGGTCTTATATGTTGTTTATCATTTGAGCTTTATACTGTAATATAGTTGATATTGTTATTATGACAATGCATACTGGATACATAATGTATACATAATACTACAAGATTTTACTGTCCTGTATGTTATGTACAACTTTCTTGAATAAAAACAAGTTTAAAAAAAATAATATTTTGTAAAAAAAAAAACAGCTTACTTGTAAAGAAGGCTTAAAGGAGAGGTACACATTTTTAAACCATAGGGTCAAATGTATTAAAAATCATGGAAAACTGCACAGTCAGTGGGGAAAAAAATCTTATAGGAGCAGTAATTTTTTCAGAATTTTCGTGATTTCTTTTCCTGGATTTTGTATATTTTTATGGAAAATCATATATGTTCATATAAAGCTGCTGGAAAATTCTCAGGCAAATTGGAAATCACAATTTTCCTTGTACAATCACTGTAAATAAAGCAAGATTATGAACTTGAATGCTGTGGCATCTCTATTGGTTTTAGGTGGTGTCATTCATTTAATTATTTAATTATTGTAAATGAAGATAAATCACAGAAAAAAAATCTTGAACTGCTTCCAATTTTAATAAATCATCTCCATAGTATTACATCTGTCCCTTGTAAGACCAATAAAGCTGCAGTGTGTTGTTAGTAGGGATGTACCGAATCCAGGATTTGGTTCGGGATTCGGCCACTATTCACCTTTTTTCTGCAGGATTTGGATTCGGCTGAATCCAAGTGCCTGGCCAAACCAAATCAAAATCCAAAAAATCATGTGACTTTTCATCACATAAACAATTAATTCAAAATATTTTGACTCTTTTTTTTTACTCTCTTTCCCCGTTGTTCCCTAATTTACATTTGCAAAATAGGTTTCGGATTCAGTTCAGTATTCAGACAAATCTTTCACAAAGGATTCAGGATTCATACTCCTAAAATAGTGGATTAGGTGCATCCCTAGTTGTTAGAGCTCCCCTTTTAAATGCCTTGTATTGCAAGACTAATTAGCAATTAGCAATTTATTTCTAGTATTATTATGATTATTATTAATAACAAGCAGTTATACTCAACAGTGCCTGGATTTTGTGCAACAGCTGCATATATGTACAGGGCTAGAAAAAGAAGCAATTGTGGTTCACTGTTAAGGGTTCGGAAAGTTGCAAGTCAGCTCAAAGGAGAATTAAAAATAAATTCTCATTAGCAAGATTTTTCTATTAGTTACAGATTATTATACACATTTCCAGCCCTGCAGGTAAGCACACCTTTTTGAAGGGGAAAAGTGAATGCTTCTATAGTTACATCAACCTTGGCTTCATGTTGGTTAAGCACTTTTTATAATGAAAACACAACTTTTTCATGCTTTCAGGGGAAGGTCCTTGAGACCTTGAGAAATCAAATAAAAAGAAAGCGAGATTTCAGGCCACTGAGCACAGCTCTGCAGTTGCACATCTGATTCTCTGTCTTGGCAATGTTAATGAACCTAAAATCCTCCCAATAATTAGATGAGGGAATTGCTTATATTTTCAAACAGATGATGCTGTTGTAATGAAACGATTGACAGGGATTCAAGAAGTGTCTGCTGCAACAATATTTTCAATTTAAGGTTAAGTGATAATATACAGGTTTAAGGATATATTTTCAAACCGACATACATAAAAAAAACTTCAATTTAAAAATATATATAATTTTGCTAAAAGGGTCAGTGCAAATGTTATTTACGTTAACATTAGGATATATCCCATGCTAGCTTCTTAAATGCATGTAAATGTTGCTTTTTCTGTATTTTGTATGGTTACACTTATTTTTCTCGGGTCCCTAAAAAGGACGAAGACTCGAGAGATGTAGTCGGATTGAGTGCACAGCTGTAACTGCTGATGAGCTAATTGCTCCTTATCTCTCAGTCCCATTCATCTTCATTTTTTACCAATTACAGAGAATTATCTGTGTTCTCAGTTGGATATGAGAGTTAATCCTTTTTGGTTAAGCTGGCAGTGCTGTGAGCAGATTCTAAATAGTCGGGTGAAAAAGCCATCAGAAGCTTGCTCTGCAACAGTCTACAGTTCAATGACAATATTTCCAATTCATAATAGGTTTGGTATTAGTAAACCCTCAGCGCAGCAGGAATCCCACACACTGACAAGCAATAAAACACCACAGATAAGTATAAGAAAAGTTAAGGTCTAGGGCACATGGGGTGTTTTGACCTCTGCTGTGCTCAGGCAGATATAGTAGTGCTCAAAATGCCCCAATGCATATATATTATAATATAATATATATATATCAGAAATGCATTGCCTATGGCAGGTCTGGTGGTATAAAGGTGTTTTAGCATCATTGTTTTCCTCCTAAGTACAGCAGTAATCCAAACTCTCTGTAGGGCTCATTGGCTTGCAAGCATTACTGCAAAGTACTAAATTGGGCACAGAATTGAGTGCGTACTTTGCAACTTCCAACTAGTACCAATTCATGCTTTCAATGTGCTCTGATGATTTATGTGCACATTGACACAAGGGCACATTGGAATTATTAGGGGGTGGGGTGTCTGTGTTGTCAACTCCAGGACCCCCCACTGCAGTCTCAAGCTCTTCCATGTGCCACCTGCCTACACCTACCCCCCCCATATGCTGCGTTGCTTTCCTGCCGCAAACAGGGTTGGAATAGAGTTACCAAAGTTACTGGTGGGGAGCTGGGCTGGGCCAACAGGGCCCACAAGGGCTGGGGCTAACCGAGTTTTTTTTTTTCTCTGGTGTCCCACTGGTCCAGTACGACCCTGGAAGTGATGTCATTTGACAATAATGCAGTGAAAAAACATATATAACCAAAAACATATATAACCAAATAAGCATCTATAATGATGCATCTCGGTTGATGAATTAAGCATAGATATAAAATTATGCTGGAATTTGGGGCAAATGCTGCATTGTGGGTAACAAATATGGAGATTTGTGTTGTACTTGTTGCAGCTTGCACTGCATTTATAAATTTGCCCATAGGAACGCAGGGTGCAAGTGCATCCAGTCTCAGGACAGAAGTGCTCCTTGAATGAGCACTAAGGGATGCACTTTTGTGTCTCTTGCCCAGTGTTTTTATAAATGTCCACTTATGTGTGGTTAACCTAATAAGTAAATAAAAACAGTACAAGTAAAATGGGGCCTTACCTATTACTTCTTCAGTGTAAGCAAAGTGATCCTACATGTCTTTCCTACTGTACAAGTTAGTACACAGTGCCCAATGGCGGGTTTTTAGTACAGTACTGCACTCATAGCACTGCTACTTGCACCCTTCCCTTTATTATTCTTTTGCATAATAAGATTGTATTTTACACCTTGTTCTTTGTAACAGCAATTTTATTGGGATTTTACTGTGCTTTGACATTTTTAGAATATTAGTAATAAAGTCTATAGCTGTGTAACAGATCACTCCATTATATTGCAATGCTGCTATAATTGAATGATAGTAGAACAGGGAATTCATATCTTTACTGTTATACTATTATATGATTTGTTGTTCTTGGGGGTTACATTGATCATTATGACAAACATGGAGACAAAAAGGAACACCAAGAGCCCCAATAGTGTAATATGTTTTTACAAGGAGTAATGGTAGAGTAAACAAGTTAATACTCACAAACCAGGGTTACCGATAGGCAACCACTGTATAGGCAGGTGGGGAGATTATCCTGACCCCACTCAGGAATAGGACGTCGCTCTCTGTAGAAGAAGAAAATGGGGATGATACCCCTCCACTCGGGGTGGACTCGATATGGTAGTAAGACAAAACAGAGGCGCCTCTGGGCGCCTGGCGTGTTTATACAAAGACACTGTTGTTTTTGCTCCCGTTCCATATTGCCTGATGAAGCAGGAAATGCCTGCGAAACGCGTTGCAATACTGTTTTGTGAATAAACTATTATTGAAAATTACCACTTTAGTTGGTGTCTGCTTGGAGGAGGTAAGTTCATTACTACCTCCTTTGAATTACCCATTGGGTTTTTAAGTGCTTTTAGCTATTTTTATCCTTTTGGCGCCTCTGTTTTGTCTTACTACCATTATGACAAACATGTTTCTGATAGTACCAGGAATGCTACTAGTACTAATAATGATGAGAAGAATAACAATTAGGCCAACAACTGCACTGGTCAGACTTATGCTTTCCACCAGGCCTAATACCCAGAGAGCAGATGGTATAAGAAGCGATAAAGCTCAGCTGAGCATAATTATATCCAAGTAAACAGTCAGGGAGAGGAAAATCCACTAAACTGTCTTCATGAGAAGCAAGTTTCTAAAAGATAAGGGGCTCACAAATGGCATTAAATGACCATCTTCGCAAGAAGACAATGGACCAACTGAGAATAGGGAGTTATGAGTAATACTAGCCTCACACTTTGAGATTTGGTGTACAATCTGACCAGCTGTGTGTGGTGTCTTAAGGGTCCTTATATACAGGCCTATTTGACCTTCAAAAAATGCATGCTGTGCACGTTAAAACACATATACTGTATTTTTTTAAAACATAGCTAAGTGTAAATGTAAGTGTAAATGCAGGTAAATTTGAAATATCCTTAAAGGGATACTGTCATGGGAAAAAAAATATTTCAAAATGAATCAGTTAATAGTGATGCTCCAGCAGAATTCTGCACTGAAATCCATTTCTCAAAAGAGCAAACAGATTTTTTTATATTCAATTTTGAAATCTGACATGGGGCTAGACATATTGTCAATTTCCCAGCTGCCCCAAGTCATGTGACTTGTGCTCTGATAAAATTCAATCACTCTTTACTGCTGTACTGCAAGTTGGAGTGAAATCACCCCCCTCCCTTTTACCCCCCCCAGCAGCCAAACAAAAGAACAATGGGAAGGTAACCAGATAACAGCTCCCTAACACAAGATAACAGCTGCATGGTAGATCTAAGAACAACACTCAATAGTAAAAACCCATGTCTCACTGAGACACATTCAATTACATTGAGAAGGAAAAACAGCAGCCTGCCAGAAAGCATTTCTCTCCTAAAGTGCAGGCACAAGTCACATGACTTGGGGCAGCTGGGAAATTGACAAAATGTCTAGCCCCATGTCAGATTTCAAAATTGAATATAAAAAAATCTGTTTGCTCTTTTGAGAAATGTATTTCAGTGCAGAATTCTGCTAGAGTAGCACTATTAACTGATGCGTTTTGAAAAAAACATGTTTTCCGATGACAGGATCCCTTTAAATGTAGCCCCTGGCCTGCCTACCCTCAACCCACCCAGATCATAGCTTTTTCCCTTTCCCGATCTCCTCCCAATCCACCTTCTAGTTCACCTTCTAGTTCTCAGTTGCGTCATTGCTCTGCCCCTTTGATGTCACCCACTCCTTGTCACACCCCCATTTACATCATGACCTGCCCCCTTTTGTCACTGACCACAGCCAGCCGGTAAAAATATTTTTTCTGTATGCCCCAGCATTTAAACCTGCTTCTCAAATGCACAAAACATACCCATGTTTTCAAAAAGTTTCACAGTGCTGCATTTCAATGGACATTCTAGGAACAAAAAAAAAATAAGCAGCATGGGTACAAGGCTTCAGGGGCAAAATAAGAATATTTAGTAAAATTTCTGTTGCACTTTAACTTTTGCAGCACACTATTAAAATGAACAGCTATGGATCAGTTGTTAAAATGTAGAGTAAATATACAGTTAATCTCAGTTTAACTATACCTACTATATACAAGGACAATGTTTTTCAGCACCAAAATGCATATCAGGAACTAATTTTTTATATAAAGTGACCTTGAAAATTAATCTCCTGTATGCGCATCTCCTAGCGCTCATAAAATCAGCCATCTGCTGTCTAGTTCCCAACACACGTAAGAAGAGGGGGGAAAACACACCTTAAATTGAAGAATTTAACAGCCATAACCAAAAGGAAAAGAAAGAAAAAGCCTGGCTTTCTGTTTCGGCAGGTTTTCACGTCAACACAAACACCCACATCCATTCATTCACTGCTGAGAGAATTATACATCTGATAACAATTTGGAACGCTCTTATTAAAGTAGTGCGTTGAGTTCAATTTCAACAGTTTCGAATTAGACCAAATCCTAATGAAACAGATATGTTTTCCGTCACAAAGGGCTGATCTCTTATTTAATACAACGGCAGCCGAGTCTTGCCGACCAAGCCTGTAGCTCTATTTGTGTTTCACAGCATGATAAGTAAAGAGTGTTGATTTTCGAGAATCCCGCTGATGAAAGCTAATGGAATTATTACATCTTTATCCCCCCCTAAAAAAAAGAAGAAAAAAAAAACACAGAGTTGTTAGGTAATGTTCTTTTTATTGTTTTTTTTTTACAAAAGCTCAGTGGTTACAAAGCCTTTTCTTTCCCTTTGTGAAATCATTTTTCCTTTGGAAATGATATGCTATTATTTAATGTCGGCACAGCAAGTCGGAGAGTACCTAATAGCGAATGGATTGGAAGTGAAGTGCCTCCTGCTCACAGATATGGATCAGCTCTGTCACACGCTGTACCAGCTGTCATCTCAGCCATACTGCTGTGATTTAATTAGTCTGTTTATGTCCTTTCTAATAATATTTCCCTCTCTATGAAAGGGCAAATGCAACAGGGACTTTTTCCCTCTGTGGCTTTACAGACAGCGGAATGTGGCCTACATTTAATATTCTGAGATGAGGGATAGAATGGCCATTATCTGTCACTTCAAGCTGTTGATTAATTGTTCAGCCAAGAAGTGTTTTCTGCCTTCCTTGGGGTTATGCTTATGCCGCATGGGCTATGATCAAGTTAGAAATTAAAATACCTCAAATATTGATGGTTTTGTTGAAACATAGCAGCTAATGCAAACATTGGCCTTTTTGCACTTTATTTAGTCTTTCCGATTTTTCCAATATTGGCAAATTATATAATTTAACTTTTTTTGAAGTCTCTTTAGCCTTTTTTATTTGCACATGTTCCTATTTTGTTTAACCTTGATAGCTTCACCCACAGTATTATCTACTATACTGCATTACTGATAAAGTGTTTCTTTGAGAATTTGAGAAAGGCTAGAGTGGTAGCCGAAACGTTAGTCTACTGATAACAATAAAAATGTTTTAATTTTTATTCTAAGTCCTATGATTGCGACCCCCTTTTTTCTATATACACAGTATCGCTGTGGTTTTGCAATTGAGTGAGTGCCGGCATATCTGTGAACACACACACACACACACATATATATATATATATATATATATATATATATATACGTATATATATATAGTAAAATATACTGTAAATATATACTGTATATATTAATTAGCAACACAATAAAACAAGCATTCAGAGCATCAGAGTTATTGGCACAAGTGCCTCGCTTGCTGATAAGGAACATTCCTTTGTGGCACTGGCCGTTAGAGAATGCCATGCTTCCTCTGATAGTGATATTTTTGAGGCTTTATCAGTGAAATTAAACACCGCACTTAAAATATTTTGGTCAAGTTGTGATACATCTGTAGGCAACATATAAGTGTTAAACAAAATTAAACGTAAATCTGTGTTATTTATAGTTAGCACTTATCTCCCATCCCTCCAAGTGGATTTTAATGAATGATTTTTGTTATACCGTTCTGCTTGGGTTTGCTGTTATAAGTAGAAATTGCAAGAAAGTATCTTTTATCAGCTGAGGTGACATCTACAGTAGATAAAGAACAAACCAAGTGGGCCAAGTGTAGAAAACAGGGGCATAGCTCCATGATTATTGGCAATAATGCACCTAGCTTCCAATTGCTCCTTCACGTAAGGGTGGTACATGGGTGGCATGTGGTCATCCACAAGTACACTTCTTGCTAGTACATCATTTCACATATATTTGAAGGAGTATTTGTGGTCATATAGTGCATTGGCATCTCTGTCCTGATAAAGGCAGCCATTATTTACAGTTCTCCCATGTGCTCTATACTTTCACCAATTTATTGGAACAAAGGTGCAAACTTGCCAGTGTTTGTGGTAGAGTATTCTTGCTCTGATATAAAATATGCAAAAAAACATCCCAGGATCCTTTCTGTATCTGTGCACGTTTATATGCGACTCCATTAGATAATTTAATCGAATTAATTCAGTCTAACATTTTCAAAGCTGTAAAAAGGTAGTCATACACTTGTAAACCTTTCAAGCAGTAACATAACTAGTCTTCCTACCTTGGAGTGTCTCTTGGAAGCATCACCACTGCACTGATGACCCACAGGCCTCGTGGTGGGGTGGGTCCTGCCATATTTGCATATCCCCCCTCCCATATTTTCACCACTGCTTTTCAACCAACTGACTCTCAAGCAATCAACAAACACCATATGACTGGACTTACAAAAGGTTTGACTAACTGAATTGCTTCTTTGGATATACTCTATTTTCACTTTCTCATTTACTATTGCAGCATTCACCCACTGACCTGATGTAGCATTAGATGCAAATTCAGTTTTCAGCTGTGATCGGACAGGATCTCAGAATCATTTGTTAATGGCTCCTAAATTGATTTATATTCTTGGATGGCTGGGCAGTGTTTGAAATTGGCCAAAATGTCCAGCCAAATCTGGCCAATCATTGCCTGCTTAGCACATAAGATAATAGACCATATTGCCATCACTAAAAGTAGATTATACAACAGTAAAGTCTGGTCACCCCTGATTCAAGGTGTTCTTTTGAAGACAATCAGAAATCATTGTAGCAAAATAAGATGACAAACTTGTATCTATTTATATTTCATTCATATGCACATAATTTCCGACCCCCATACATTCTGATTGCAGGAGCATATTCTTGTTCTATGTTAAGTAATGATGTTGTGAAAATGAAGGCAATGACATTGCATATTAAATTCTCATTACCACAGATTGATCACTTTGAGGCTACAAGACAGGTTCTTCAATAATTGCAGGTTTTAACCCCTCATGTACCTGCCAGAATCAAGGGCATTTGATTACAAATGGTTGGTGCAATGTAAAAAAAGTTTTGAGACAAAATACTCTCTGTCTGTATGTTAGTAATGTTATAAGTGGATTTTGAGAGGAATAATTTGTATAGTGATAAGGTTCATTGGATGTACAAATGTAACCTTTAATATATGGGAAAAAACTGTTCATATAACAGTATTAACAAAGCCCAATAAAACCTGGTTTTTAGTTCTCAAAAATATATAATAAAACTATTTTGCCTGATTTAGGGCTAATGGGATTTGGAAAAATAATCTTTCCAATTTTTCTAGTTGTGTTGTTCAGGGTGTCAGATAAGTAAGAGGCTTTTATCCTTGCTTAACTGCTGAAGCCACATTAGTCTATAAGGTTAATCTCTAAAGAAAAGCATATGGTACCTGATACCTGATTTCATCCATCGATGGAACAATTTTTCTTTGACTTCAAAAACCTTAGAAAACTGCTCTAGAAGGTCCCCATAGGCTAACATAGCACTTCGGCAGGTTTAATTTGGCGAAGTATTGAAGTTGAAGTTTTAAAGAGACAGTACTTCGATTATCGAATGGTTGAATCTTTGAACTATTTTACTTCTAATCGAAGTCAAAGTCGTAGTATCCAATAAATTACTTTGAATTTCGAATTATATAACTTATAAAATTCCCTCAAATTCACTTCGACCCTTGATAAATCTGCCCCCCAGCAGTTTTTAGTAAGTTTAATAACACCTTTATAGCACCTTTATGCAACAGGATTTCAAGCTACAGTCTTCACTTACTATTAGAATACAGATGAAAAATAAAACAATTCTCTCTGGGACATTATGATCTTTATTTTGGATATTATAAAAAGCTGCCTGCCAATATTTGTGCTATGCGAAGAGAATGTGTGGATTTCAGACGTGATGTGTTAGGAATAGGTTTAATGGAATCTATCAGAGATGAAGTTTAACTCTTTCTTTGTGATGTTGTGGAAAGAATAGAGTAAATGGGTTGTTACCTCTTCCTATTTGCTGCTATAGCAAAAGGAAAGGAAATGACTTGAGGAATTACCTGTTATCTGTGTTCTAGGAAATTTTAAGATGTCATGACCAGGCTACATGTTGTTGGGAGAGAGATTAATATCTAGTTGATCTGCCCCTGGGCCAATTATCCAGGTCATTATAAAAAAATGTATTGTCAGCAATTGACCCTACATGTGAACTTACTTGGGTTACTGGTCAGTCCATTTTTTCCCATGTTGGGCAATCAGTCCAATGATAGATTTTCTCCGAATGAAAAAATAAATTCACTCATGACACACAGCTAGAAATAAAGTGGCAAACACAAGCTTGACATTTTTAAACACTTACATGGAATGCATTCAGTTCTAATTGATTTTTAAAAGAGTTCTCTCGAATAGTGAATGTTTAGAAGTGCCTTGGCAGTTCTCCAATACATTTACTACAAAGCATAAATAGGTCATTTTTTTAGGCATCGCCGCAGTACAGCGGAACATTATATATCCAATCTGTAGTCCATCCTAATTTGATTTCACAGCTGTACAATTATCCACAGTAAATATTTTCTCTGGATATTTAAGTATTTATTTGGTGCCAGTGCTGAACTTCCCTGCTGTCACAGGTAGTTAAAAAACAGACATTAATATAAACCGGCAATGATTAAATCTCTCTGTTGCTCTTTTAACTGATGTAACATAAAGAAATAAGAATGGAAACATCATTAGTATCCGCTCCATCATAACTTACAAATAAATCCGTTTCTACAACAATGTTTTATAGTAGGGGCTATGCATACCTAAGCTTCAATATGGTTGAAATATTGACAAAAATGACATCTCTTCAATTTCAGTGAAAGAGGAGACAAAATGACCGAGGAGCAGAAGCAATAAGTCAAAAAGGATATTGCTAAGTGTATGAGAAAAATGATACTGAACGTTCTAAGATCTTGTATATATCTTTATTGATTGAGCTTTTAATATTTAGCCACCATGATTGAAATGCTATTGATTTTTATCTTGTACTGCCTGCTCTTTTAATTCTGTAATGCGCCCACATATATATATATATAGGGGTTAAAAATCATTCTATATTTTCTAGGCCCCACAGCAGTCATATATATATATATATATATATATATATATATATATATATATATATATATATATATACGTATATATATAGGGATTATCAATTATTCTGTACCTTCTAGGCTCCACAACAATCACTGGGTTCTTTCTTCCTTAGTTACACTCCTGACTGGTACATTTTCTGTTGATGATAGTGGAATTAACCTACAGCAAATCATAGCTGTTTTGATCACTGCTATCAAAATGTCCCTTATGACCTAAGGCTATACCTAACCTTAAGGACCTAAGGCTAATAGACAAAAAACAGATTTTATTTGTTTGTGCTGTAAAGGCACCCCTTATAGCTGCACCCCCAGGCTAACTGCATGCAAGTTGTAACCCAGGAGACAGGCACGTTATTATGCTTTAAGATAATCTGGGTAATATAACATTGTTGTGCTTCATACACCACACATGAACTTTAGTTAGAGGCATTTTTTTTCAAGTTTTCTAAAACAAAGCTTGTGCTAGTTTCAGCAATGCTTAAATTTTTGCCGTGTAATGTATGTATTATACTATATATTTTACCGCATACATATCCTATGTATTCTTTAGTAAGGCAGTTGTTTTGTTTAGGTCTTGTTTACTTATTGATAAGGCACTTTAAAATATTGACATAGCTCCATTACATTAAGCAGGTGTTGGTGGCAATTGGAAGAGAAATGAGGTGCTGTCCAGATGGATGTCTGCAACTGTTTTGTTATTTAGTGGAGCTATAACCTACTTACTGCACGTTTACCTACTTTAAAATACATTGTGCTCAGTGTTGTTTGGTCACGACGGTGCAATCTGAAGAAACATTGTTTTCTATTTTAGTAATCCAATTCATTGTACTTATACATTGGTCAATTTATATTTTTACTCAGATAGCACAGTATTGGTAAAATGAATTGGACTTGCTTAGTGCACTTGGATATCTTAGCCATCACATATAGGGGTATGTTTATAACACAGTGTAAAATAGCAGCACATATTTAATCATGAATACTTTTAAATCTATATGCAATGATTTTTCAAAGCCGCAAATAGAAATTGGATGTACAATGGTTGCAAAAGTGTAAAAAAATGTCATAGGAACGGTCTCAAAAAACGTGCTCAAAAAACGTGCATAGTTTACTTTGCTTTTATTGTTACTGTGTTTTATTGTAACCTTGGTATTATTGATTTCAACTTTGCAATGCAAAGTAATGACATCAATATATCAGTAATTCTGGCATATGCATTTTTTTTTAAAAAAAAAAGAAAGAGCACAGGAGGTGTCAGAATGTATTTGACTATTCTGAGCATACTCTTCATTCGCTCCTCTCCTTTTTGCAGCTCCATTGACAGGCATGGCCTTGAACTGTGTGGAGCAACATTAAGCAGAATTTATTTGCAAAAATGCAAACTTTATGTAATGCAATGTAGAGTAAGACACAAAGGTTACCTAGCTCTAGTAACCCATAGCAAACAACCATATGTTTGTTTTGAAATAGGCTAAATGCTCCCAGCTGATTGGTTGATGTTGGTTATTAAACCAGTAGCAAACTTTTATTACATTACTCCATAAATAATTTATAGTTAAAAGGAAAATATAATCTATGTATAATATTCTATGTGAGCAGAAAAATTGACTATGCAACTTACTTTATAAAATAAATCCAAGTGTACATGATATATACTCTGGGGATAATGGGAAAGCTGCAAAATAAACAAACAAAAATGTTTCATATGTGGCAGAGATCATAGTTTATCAAAGGTCAAATTTTGAATTCATGTGAGTTTTTAAAAATCCTAATCTCCCATAAATTCGAATCAAATTTTTATATATATTATATATTTTATATATATTAATACTTGCATGTTAGGTAGGCTGCAAACAACTCCAAATTCATCCATTGACCTCTCCCATTGACTTAAACATCAATTTGGCAGGTTTTAGGTGGCGAATGGTCAAATTTAAGTTCTTAAAGGGCCAGAATATGATAAATCGCTAAAATCGAATTCTAATTTTTTTAAAGACTCGTATCGAAGTTGAATAACTTCTTAGTAGATTTTGTACAGACGTGACCATAAAAAAAATGAAAATTCGAATTTGAATTTTCAATTCGACCCTTGATAAATTTCCCAGTGATGTACATAATCTATGCAATATGGAACCCTGATGTGCCAGAATATGGATGGAATGGAATTATTTAATAGGAAATAATTAATGGGGCTCATGTATTAATGTTTGACAAATTTGCATGAGGCCAGTAACCAGCAACCAGTAACTAATCAGTAATTAGCGCTTTTCAGCCAGCTGCAGGTAGAACAATAAAAACAAAAATGTGATGCCATGCTTTACTGTCCAGCTGCATATTTGCCCATTGTTGATAAATGAGCCCCATTATGTGGCAACAGCACAAAAGACAAAGTTTAAAAATCCTTTCCAAAGATACTGTTCTGGGAAATCTTGAAAAAATTTTGGATACCTTGTGTTCCATCTATATTTAAAATCTGCAAAAAGGGTTGCAGCAAAACCAGTGGTTTAACTACAGGGGAAAGCAGATGCGTGGTTCTTACTCAGTGTCTCCACCAGCCCCCCCCCACCCTTTATTTGCTGTTTTGTAGTTACACAAGTGATAGTTGTAAAAGCTGTAAAAAGTGGTGTAAAATAAATGGTGTATGGATGAAGCTCGATTACAGTGAGGAAATCATCCAAACACTGTGTTGGATGTAGGTGGTGTATTTTCTTTAACACCTGACTAATGTGGAAAGTGATCCTATCCTATTGGACCAATTAAGGCAAACATTTCTGGAGTCAAAAGAGGTATAAAAAAAGGTGGCAGCACTCAATGGCAGAAAATACCTTACACAATGCAAGCATGACTCTACATAGTGTAGCATAGTGTTATGGTTTAATTCATTACAGTATTGTACACACTTTTATAAATCTGCCCCATAATAAACACTTTAGCTAATTCCTGAATTAGTCTGGCAAGCATATGGTACAAACACCTTACATTAAATTAAGAATAAGCAGGCGATTAATCTATTCTAATCTGAAGCAGCTCTATTGCAGAATGTTGATTCTATTCTTTCTGATAATTTGCTTTAAATATGAGTATTTTCCTTGTGTGTGCATTAAGCGCAGGGACTGTTAACACGTCTAAAGAAACATCTGCTCTGTCTTTTTGTTGCTGGGTTCATTGTATAATTAGCTCTATATTTCACCAAATACAATTTTACTCCCAAGGCAGACAGAACAGCATGAACAAAACATAAATAATTGCAGATTAAAGAAACAGAAGGCCAACTGGGTCTGGAAAGCGTTGTTGGAAATAGGGTTAAGGAGAAACGAAGGTCATAAGGGAAAATGGTAAAACAAATAAAGCACAATATTTCTTGATAACAGATTGGGGCGAATAAATGCATTAAAAACATATTAATATATTTCATGCTGTAGACACTTAAATTCACTCAGCTTCAGAGCCTGCAATACAATGTGGTTTTTCCACCTTAACGACCAGTCAACTATTCTGCTTCCAGTGCAAATATTCAAAAGGATTATGTGCCTCGTTTACAAAGAGCTGGCATTGTGCTAAGTACATTAATTGGTGCATATATGCGCCTGTCAAATTGACCAGACAAAAAGCAATCGTGGCATGCGATGTAGCGAGTAGCATCAGGAGTAGTTTTGCACCTATTAATTGTTACCTAGGCACAAAGTGCAGCACTATAGGTTGAAGGAAACCAGATACTTTATATCTGTCACTGACAAGACATTAAGGCAATAGTTAATTTGTACCTAGCTCCCATTCCCTATTCATTTGGCACTACTCGTGTACAAATAGAAGCTTTCAAAATAAATGGCCATGCCCTGCCACTTAACACAGGATTGCAGTCTGTACAAGATTTAAACACAGGTGCAAAAACGAACCCTATATTGGTGCATGGCTTCAGTTAATTATGGACATACTGCTCATATTGTGGCATAGTGGGGGAAAAGCATAATTAATTGTATAAATGCCTCAAACCTTTGCAAACTTTTGTAAATAAGGTAAAATGTGATGATGATGATAATAATTGTATTTTCCTTCATCCAAACAATTGGCAAACAATTTCTGGTACATTCCATATCTTCCAGCCATAACCTTTAGGGTTTTATTATTTTAATTTGTTATAGTTTTCCTTCAATAAATCAAACTCATATACCATTGTGCATATGTTTGTGGAGGAAGGTATAACAGTACAGTTGGCAGGTCTAGTGGGTGTTGGGGGAGTATAGAGGGCACAGTGGCTTGTCTTACAGATCAACTCATGCAAAGTTTTTGTAATGGTAGGACCTAGTAATGTCTAGTTACACCACTGAGGTCTTTGTAATACAAGCATCACATTTTAAGAATGTAACATTATGATGTGGCTGCCTTACACATCCTGTAACAAAACGTTTCTGTCGCACACATTTACTTAACTTGCAGGGTTCATTCATTTCTCTGACCACTTTCAGGTCAAATATAGTATCCAGGCTGTATGTAGGGAAGAAGCACACCAACTTGTATCATCATAAGCCTTTATCACATTTTATGGCAGAAGTTGTAGCACAAGCTTTTGGGGCCCAACACCTTCCTCAGGAGCAGTATATACTAGTGAACACAAAATGTGATACAAACATGTGATCCATTTATACATCCTGTGAAGCACTAGAAATTATAGACTCAGGGTGATTTTTGTATTTGAAGATGCTAATTAAGACATTCAATACACAATTATTATATAAATAATATTGTAACATCCCAAAACCCAGAACTAACCCCAAGATCCCAATCTTGGGTCACACTTCCACCTATAACCACTGCCTTTCACTTCAGGAGGAGCAGTGCGCTACTAGGATGCTGCCAGGTCTTAAAGTGAGACGACCAAGGGGAGAGTTCTGGGCAGACAAGGGAACCAAACGTGTACAGAGAACAAGGAGTGTAGTCAAGGGTCAGGCCAGGTAGATATCAATCAGGCAGAGCAGTACAAAAATCGGAGTCATGGACATAGTTGAAGTTGCACGCCATGGTCAACACCAACAGTAGCACAGTACAAAATAAGTATGAACAGGAATGGTCTGTAAACAGGCAGAGGTCAGGACAGGCAGCAAAGTAGCAGAAGTCAGGGACAGGCAAGGCAAAGGCAAAGAGATCAGAATAATAAGAGCACCCAGGAACTATTAGGAAATAGACCTATGTTGGGCAATGTGAACATTTTCAATATTTGAAATTTGTGTCAAGCGTGATAAAACAGATCTAGCGGGTGTGTCAAAACCTGGAAACGGCACAACCATGCGTCACATACAAACAGAAGAGAAGTCGGTGAGCGTCCCCAAAGTGAGCATGGCAGACGTCCCTGTCGCATAGAGGGGCTGAAATGAATGAAGAGAAGCGGAATTTCACTCTGTGGTGTACTGTGGTGATCTCTAACTTCACTCTTTGATAAATACACCCCATTGTAGGTTAAATGCAGTGCCAAGTTTATGTATAATACATCTGTCCTGTTTGTGATAGGAAATTAATTTGTGTTTCTTTGGGAAGGCTTAGCTTCTCCAAACCTTAGATAAAATCCAACCCATGCACAAGATCATGAATCAAGCCCCACTATGCTGATACGCATTTGCCTCCTGAGGAATAGAAATTTAACATGCCTTCCTGAAATCTGTACTATTTCTTTTAATTGCTAAATTAACATTTTTGAATTCTGTAAGTGTACAAATGTTGTTATACGTTGGCTTACAATTTACAAGCTGCTGAATTTCCCTCGTACAATATAATTTTATTTACAATTCACAGAATATGCAGCTTGCTTCAGTTTCAAAGTTCTGGACAAATGATGAAATGAAATGAAAGAAAATCGATTATTGGTTTAGAATGTGAAGCCTTTTTGGATAGAAAAGAAGCAAGCATGTTTTGGGGGGCTAAAATGGTAATTGAAATGGCATGGGCTAAGTTTATCCAGGTTCTAAATCCACTGCTCTTATAGAAATTATTTTAGCACTGTTGTGTCAAGCATTCAGCTCTCTAGTTACTTTGAATGCTGTTGGAGGATGGTGGGAGTTTTATTTTTACAGTTCCTTGAGGAATGAAGTCTGGACACTGGCTGTGGGTTTTCTAGTGCTTGAAATGACTGTAGTAAATGACATGGTACCTACTGTATTATAGCAGCTGTATTTAATCCTTGGATTGTGGGGTACTTCAAATCCTAACACTACAAACATAGGGTTTCTGAATTGTTTGCCCTCTGCTTATGTGCTATTATACCAACAAAAAATGCAAGGAAAGGTTTTCAAAGAGGTATAGGTCTTTAAAATAGATGTCTGCCAAATAATTAAAAATGTCTAATATACTTAAGTACAGTAAATTATTCAATGTTAACTTTATATTGTGTACGTAAGATAAGAGCATATGTCAGAACATAATAATGGTCTGAGAATTTCTTTACATGCCTTGAGATGTCTTTAGTGTGAAAAACAAATATATTCACCAGTTTTGCTATAAACATAATGCAAATACAGGAGTGCATGGTATAATACATTCATTGGATCAACATTGTAAGGACAACATAAAACAGATTTACTCCATACTATTGAGGGCATAACGACCAAAGAACAGCTGTAAATGCAGTTGAAGTCATCAATTTCATGATCAATAACCTGCCAGCACAGGCTTTAGACTTGAAAATATACACTGGAAACTATTACTATTCTTTCGTATATGAACATGCCCATTGCAAGGTAAATACCTTGAGCAGACAGCTTCATTAGAGGGTATGAGACATCTGGGAGGCATTTTGTTGTTTTAATGGAAGCTTTTTTTCCCGAACGCTTCACCAGCAACTGCAGATCAATTACAAGTGACAGCATTGCTGTGAGCTTTTTTACTATGTAGGTCCAATGATGGGGTTAGCGGTAGTGGTACAGCGAATTTAATTTTCCTTCTCTTTTAGCTTCACACAACAAACCATAAATCATATATCAAAAGAGATATTAAGACACCAATGAGGTGCTGTTTCCATTCATATCTGGGGAGATCTTTAGTAGTTTTCAAAAGCAATGTAATTAGAGAAGCTGTTCTTTTGTGAAAAATTACCAAATGCATTATTTCTAGATAGATCTGCTGTTTTTACAGGTGTTACTCAAAAAGGGTGGCAGAGGTTAAGAGCCAAAAGACCATTTATAATCTAGCTATTATTTAGACCAGAGAGGGAAGAGACATAAAACAAATCTATAAAACACATAAAACGTTATGAAAGGAACAACATTCAACCAGTAATATCATCATTTCACAAGGAATATCAGTTTGCAGAGTAACATTAGGCGCAGGCAAAAAACTTTGACAAGGAAAGACATCACATATTTATTTGTTCTGTATGGCAATGTGATATCTGGCATTAATGACATTGTATTCTTTCAAATGTACAAAGACAGAGAAAATGAAAACATTTTATATGAAACCAATTAGGCTGAATACATTTTTTTCAAAGTGACATGATGTATGCCAGTTGGAGTGCATAAAGTAATAAACTCTGTACAAATAAACATGTTTTTGTAGTTTTTTTTTCTTTTATATAAAGAGAATTGATACAAATTAAATAACTAGCAAATTGAAAGAATCACAGACAAATACTGGAAGTCCTCTGCACTTAACCGATTATCAATATATTAAAGGGATACTGTCATGGGGAAAAAAAAAATCAAAATGAATCAGTTAATAGTGCTGCTCCAGCAGAATTCTGCACTGAAATCCATTTCTCAAAAGAGCAAACAGATTTTGTTATATTCAATTTTGAAATCTGACGTGGGGCTAGACATTTTGTCAATTTCCCAGCTGCCCCAAGTCATGTGACTTGCACCTGCACTTTAGGAGAGAAATGCTTTCTGGCAGGCTGCTGTTTTTCCTTCTCAATGTAACTGAATGTGTCTCAGTGAGACATGGGTTTTTACTATTGAGTGTTGTTCTTAGATCTAACAGGCAGCTATTATCTTGTGTTAGGAAGCTGCTATCTGGTTACCTTCCCATAGTTCTTTTGTTTGGCTGCTGGGGGGGGTATGCAGGGGGTGATATCACTCCAACTTGCAGTACAGCAGTAAAGAGTGATTGAAGTTTATCAGAGCACAACTCACATGACTTGGGGCAGCTGGGAAATTGACAATATGTCTAGCCCCATGTCAAATTTCAAAATTGAATATAAAAAAAATCTGTTTGCTCTTTTGAGAAATGGATTTCAGTGCAGAATTCTGCTGGAGCAGCACTATTAACTGATTTATTTTTCCCATGACAGTATCCCTTTAAGAACACTGAGACATTTTGTGCTACTAAAAAATACCCTCCCCTTGAAACAAAACAGGGCTTTTTTTGTTCAGATATTACAATATGGTTAAGCTGGCCAACTACTTCAAAGTCATCCAGGTACAACAAGTTCTTGATTTGCTTGGCCAAGCAATAAAAACAAGTGCAAAATCTTTTTATGTCCTTTGTGAAATGCAGAGATGGGTGTCACTATGACACTAACAATGGCTGTTAAACTTTTGCACACTGCTCACTCACTTGAGGTTGGTAGCTGTATTGATCGTGTCACTAATCAAAAATAAATGTGGAAATGCGATAAATGGGTGGATAATATCAGTGACCCTTTCTAGAACCTGGTCTTTCTATGAATCATTTTAACTTACCAGGGTCTCTAGTTTATTAAAAATACATATATACAAATACAGCAATCTGATTGCTTTTCTATTTTGTCAGTATTTACAATTTTTTTGTATACATGACGTAAAGAATCTGTATTTATATTGATTGATTTATAAAAAAGGCAGGCACACATGGATTGTGCCACTGTTCAGTCTGCAGCTGATGACTAACTTTTTACTTGTGAACAATTTTAAGAAACTGTCAAACTAGACATTTCCATCACTACTAGTTGCCAAAAGCCTGCAACTTGCTGTGGGATTTCATTGGTATCAGTGGGAAGTGTCATAATACATAAGGTGCTTTGGATAGGCATCTAATTTACTGCCACACTCTACTGTTAGAGCCTAGGAGGGGAGGTTAGCCAGTTCCACATAACTAGTGGTATTGTGGGAAGGCTCACTGTGATTGGCTGCATTACCAAATAATGTAAAGCAGCCGTCTCTAGGGTGTTTGATGGTGAAAATATAAAAAGCAACTATAAGAATCACAAATAAGCAGAATTGTTAAATGTGCATTGGGCTCTTGTAGACTTGTGGAACCTGCATTATTTTTGGATGCCAGGATAAATTTGGCATCATTGCGTCTGGTCTGACATCATACTGATTATCTTTAAAAGTTATGAAGGTTGAGAATCACACAAAGGAGCAGAATAACAGCTGTTTAGACTTTTATAGTGCATCCACAAAACATATTTCGGGCATCAAGGGCCCTTTTGAAAAATATCAAGATAAATATCAAGAACATAAAGATATCTGCCGTTGGATGTCTGCAAAGGAGCATCCAGGGAATCACAACACTTACACACTCTTTATACATTACAGTAGCTATTGTGTGCAACCTCAACTTTTGATGATCGTACTGATTATATACAGATGTATTGAATGAGGTTTGATACATCATGATTTTTCAACTGTAGTATGTCACGCCTCATAATTGAGGTTCGATAAATACAAAAATGTATTCATGCATTTATGAGTGTGTTATGGATATTGTGTGTGTGTGTGTGTACGCGTGCACACCTGGGAAAATTGCATCCCTTAGTTCTTAATCAAGAAGCAATAGGAGTGATGGTCCCATGTGTTGATAATGGAAAAGGGTATGAAATACAATAAACATGGTGGGTTGTGCCTGTTTTTTTGCCCTTTGCTTCCTGCACCACTGTCAGTATATAATCCCTTGTGAAGGACACTGGGAAACCAATGTGCTCCCCTGGTCCTCCTGTCTGGCCCTGGCCAGCTGTTCAGTTCTCACACTGCAACCCTTGCACAAATATTTATTTTATATTTCACAATACATGCATTAAGATTGTTTCCACTTTTAAATTCTTATGTTTAATTATATGGCAGGCATTCTGTATGTGCTTCATAGATCAGTTCTTCATGGAAGAATAGAGAGTATTTGTTTTATCCATTAATGATGTGAGTGCCATTAGCATCTATTATTTATTGCATTTTCATACAGGAAAATATATAATATAAATGTCACTACATGCAAGAAATAAAGGATGGAAAATTATCAATATATTTTAATTAATGTTTGTTTTTCTTCCTAAGCAGCGATGAGGATACTTATTACAAAAGCTAAGATTAGATTTGACAATTGCAAACATAAGCCAACCAACATAGAAACAAAATCAATACTAACATTTCCCTTGGGGACACTATTTACTGTTCACAGCACCATTCCCTTAATGGAATGGCAGTTATGTTTGCAGAAACCTTGTAACTAGCATTTTTATGTTTTAACTAAAAGCAGCTTTCTCGAAGAACAACAAAAATAGCATGCTGCCTAAAGTTAATAGCAAAAATATTTTAAAGCTGTCATGCATCTATAAGCTATATCCTGCAGAATTAGTGGATAGAGCAACATTTTTGAAAGGAAGCACTTGACGTTGCAAACTTACAGCATCTTGCTTATTTTGATTGAGATAATGCACTCACCCGAATTGTCTATTAAATAGCCTGAGCTTTAAATAATCTTTACTGCTTAACCACAACTTTTTTTTATTCATCAGTTTTGGAATCTATTTTCCCTAACGTTATTAAAATCAAAGTGGTAACATTTCATACACACATATATTTGGGGTTGCAGCTGCTGAGTGGACTCAAATGGATGCATGGATGCTGAAATTCATAAATGGTGTGCCATTGCAAACTAATATTGGTGACACAATGATGCATTTCTGGTACAAGTATGGGATTCATTATCCAGAAAACTGTTATCCAGAAAGCTCTGAATTATGGGAAGGCCATCTCTCATAGGGGCAAATTCACTAACTTCCGGAAATTCGCCAGCGATGGCTTTGCTCACATCGCCATACTTTGCCAGGCGAAAATTTGCCAGGACAACGCTAATTCACTAAAATGCGAAGTTGTGTCCAGGGAGCCTAATGATGGCGAAGTTTCGCTAGTGTTAATTCGGCAAGCAAAGAGAAGTTGCGCTAGCATTGGTTAATTACGGCGGGAAGTTACATTTCAATGGATGTATTATGTTGCAGCAAATACACTAATTAATAACACTACCCAAGCCCAGGGAACCTTAATAAAAGCAAATAGAGTTGTTATAATACCCTACACATGTGTCCAGTGTATATTTTATGTGCCATATGTAAGGAAATGTAGGGGGGAAGCCGGGTACCCTAAAAAAAAATTTACAATCTCTTGCAGCCTATCCCCCTGAAAAATCAAAAATCGCCAGCATTTTTTGGGACTTAGAAAATGTTTAAAATTTTTTTGATGAACTCCTATATACTCTATTGCACTTCTCCTGGTCTGAGGTTGCGAAGGCAAGTCTGGCGCAACAAGTAACATTCCTTAAAATCCGCATCTTAGTGAATTTGTGTAGTTACATCCATTCACCAGAGCGAAAATTCACCTGGCGGTAGAGTGTGAAGTAGCGCTACAATCTCCTTCGCTCGCAAATTTACGCCAATGGCCATTAGTAAATCGGCGAAGTCCGGAAATGAAGTCACCTTGGCGAATTATCGCCAGTGTTAGTCACTTTGCCCTTTAGTAGATTTGCCCCATAAACTCCATTTTATTCAGATAATTCAAATTTTTTTAAAAATAATTTTCTTTTTCTCTATAATACTTGTGCTTGATTAATGACAAAGATGTCATTAATCTTTATTAGAGACAAAACAATCCATTTGGGTTTATTCAATGTTTAATGATTTTTCAATAGACTTAAGGTATTAAATTCTAAATTACAGAAATATCCCTTATCCAGAAAGCCCCAAGTCCTGAGCATTCTGGATGATTGGTCCTATTTCTGTATTTACAAATGAATTGCATAATTAACAGTCCAGGCTCCCCTCCCCCAAGAATTCTGGAGGGTCAAACCTGGAGTTTCATTGTTAAATTCCTAATGTATATCTGCTGTACTGACTTTGCAAAATCATGTTTATCATGGAATTAACAACCTTAGATAATTTGAGGATGATCAGTATTGATGTACTGTACTTGCCTGCAATCTGAAAATCCTTGTTTGGCTCTTTCATACTTCATTATCCTTGTTGGAAACTCAAAAATACCATGACCCATAGAAATAAAACTGAAATGGTTTTTAAACCACCTCTGCATATGTTTTATGTTGCACAAGCTTGTTTTTTTTCTATTTGTCTAGAGTATCACAATAGAGACAGATACCAGAGCCCCAAATATGTAGAGGGCTTGGATAGGGTTTCCTGCCTCATGCACCATATACTGTATGTATGTGAAGTAGCTTATCTTCTCTAAAGTTTGGGGAGGAGGATGGGCACAAAATATTTTGCTCCAGGGGATAGTCCGTTCTTTGTAACAACAGCAGTGGTTACTATAGCACAACGATCCCTAACCAGTGTCTTGCTAGCAACATCACCACCCCAATTTATATTGCTCACAGTGACCTCAAAGTAGGCGCCCATTTTTAAATTCCTGGCTATATTGTAGAGTGTGATGGAGTAAATCTCATTAAAATTAATAAGAGGTGTCAACAAATCCTTAAAGGGGTGGCTCACCTGTAAGTTGAGTTTCAGTGTGTTATAGAATGGCTAGTTCTAAGAAACGTCTCAGTTGGCCTTCAATTCTTCAATTATTTGTTTTTTTCTTCTGACTCTTTCCAGCTTTCAAATGGGGGTTACTGATCCCCACCTAAAAAAACAAATGCACTTTAAGGCTACATAGTTTTTGCTATTGCTACTTTTTCTTACTCATATTTCTGTTTAGGCCTTCTCTGGATTGCTGAACTTGCAGACTGGAGAGCTGCTGAATATAAAGCTAACTAAGTCAAAAACCACAAATAGAAAATGAAAACTAATTGCAAATAATTGTCTGAATAAAACCACTCTCTACAGCATACTAAAATGTAATTTAAAGGTGAACAACCCTTTAAAAACATCAGTACCTACAGACTGTTCCACTAGTATAGGGTTCATTGGCCTTCCTTGGACAGGGCTGAGATATAGATGTGACCAGTCACTTTCAGCACTAACATCTGATGATCTGATAATGGATGCAGTTCTAAATCTTGGCTCATATGGGAAAAAGTCAGTTTAGGACTCCTTAGGACTCAATTTGGGGGACACTGTGGAGATGCAGGTGCAACCCTTCTGTATAGTCTGCTTTTGTTTGAAGTAGACTAAAGGTAATGTCTATACCTTTGCCAGTATCTCTTTATTTTTATTACTAAAACATTACCCTTTGCTAAATGTCCCCTGATAATGGAAAATCTCTATAAAACACAACAGAGGATATTGCTTTTTTCCAGGTTGTTTACATATGAAATAAAAATCCCTCTGAGCTTAGGATTTAGCTACTTTAGGGACTGCTAAAATATTCATAACTACATTTTATTGTGTTTTACAAATTATTTCCACCTATAAGTGATGGTAAAAAATGCCAAACCCATGAAAACAAGGTGCAAATTTGCTTGCCCTTTAATCTATGCTGCTTTATACTGGTTAATTCTTTATTAGAATGTATTCTTTTGTAGATCTCAAACCTTTCTTATGGAAATTATGCTTTTTAGAAGATTTGTACTCTCATTTTCAAACACTGTTACATTCATTCAAGTACGCCATTATACAGAGGCAGCTGGCTTTTATCTAGTGATATTTACTTCAAAAAGCTAAGTTAAATGGTATCATAGATTAATTCTTAGGGCACTGGAAACCCCATTTTAAGAGTAGAAAGGGATTTAGTAATTACTTAGACTAGCGTAATAAAACAACAAACATGTGTACTATTGGATGCTTCATGTAGTGTGCCACAGTCGAGAATCTTAATAAAAATAAGTTATAAAATTCAGATATGAAAACATGACATCCTTGTCACAAATATTCATTACAGTGTTCCTGTAATTTACAGCTAGACATAACATAGTTTCTTGAGTAGCATTTTTTTCATTCAGGAAGCAATGAAACTTCAAAAAGGGCATTATCCTCTGCAATTTCTTACATAAATCAAACTTGAAATAAGACACATTTTACAATTCAATTTAAGATCCCACTGAGACAATAATGTTGCAAGCTGTGCATTTCGCAAAGTAATATAGTAATGTCTAGTTTGCATTTTTGAAAAACCAAATTAATCACACTTTATTGAATATGTTAAAGCAAACCTAAAATCATTTATTATTAAAAATCAGTTGCAACAAATACAAACTCTATTTTAATACATAAAGGACAAACTCATTTATTCATTAGGACAAAATGCTTGGAGGTTGCATTTTAGATGTACTATATAAAAATGACATATTGCCATGTTTTTACATAAAATTTCACAAACTCTATGAGCCACGAGAAACATTGTCAAAATTAAAACATATAAAAAAAACTAGCTAATGTCCCAAGTTTCACATTTTGCTAATGGTAGATTTATTTGAAAAGTGTTTTATTTGGGGTTTAAAACATAGTCTGCTTCCTTATGATAAACATACAGTATGGAGGTAAATGTGTGTTAAAGTATATCCTAGCCTACAATAACAGAATTTGTATGCTAGCAGAAGTGTAGGATTTATTACGATTAATACAATCGGAATATTTTCAATTAAAACACACACACTTGGGGTTTATTTGGGGTTTAAAACATAGTCTGCTTCCTTATGATAAACATACAGTATGGAGGTAAATGTGTGTTAAAGTATATCCTAGCCTACAATAACAGAATTTGTATGCTAGCAGAAGTGTAGGATTTATTACGATTAATACAATCGGAATATTTTCAATTAAAACACACACACATTGTGATATTATTTCATCTGGCACAGATTATATTTTAGCAGTTTATCATCTTAATTTGTAAAAGACCTGACCATGGTTTGATAAAGTGTCAAAAACATTAAAATGCATGATTTTGAAATCATTTCATTTAGAATGTTTCCAAAGCATTTTGAATTTGAGAGATCACTGTCACTTTCTGCTAAGTATGATACTTTTTGTGCTTGGTTTACCTACAGTGATCACTGATCATTTAAAGGCTTTAGGGGAGAGTAAACCAAAATAAGAATGATGGGGAACTGATTGAAGAAAACCTTCATGATGAAGTATGATAAAAGGAATACCTTATTTGTATTGATTTTTTTTATTGATATACAGTAGTTCAATTTACAGCTATACCAGCCCTACTTAACACTCATTTGTGAATGTTCAGTTTCTGGTGCTTGGGTAAACGTTATGGAAAGGCACTAGGCCTTGAAGAAGGGTCAGTCAGTGCCTTCACCACAAGCCAATCTTATCAGTGTATATGAGGTATATCATACGTCTCATTCCTCAAGCCTCATCCACACCTTTTCATAGGACTCCTTTTTAACACAATCCTTATGTCACTCTTTAGGGATATCACTGATATTTTCTCTATCAGTAAATAGTTATTTTTTAAAAATGCTTATTGTACATGAAGAAATACTAAATATGATCATACAATTGCGTGCCTTCTAATATTTTATAATGTAACAGGATGCCAGACTGACCAAATACCATGGCAGATATTTACCAAAGAACTTGAAATAACTAATGAGCATCTAACTGAACCACAGCCCCAATCTCACCTAAGTCCCTGGCTATTCTCTCCTACTTGCTGCAGTCTCCCTATATACTCAAAAAATGCTATGGGAGGCTTTTATGTTCCCTCCAATGATACTTTAATATTGGTTTGTGACGACTCTGCCCTTGGGTATTTTGTAATTGACCTGCTAAAGTATGTGCTTATGTTCATGACATAAATATATACTATGTGAATTTATTATTAAGCAAAGTGAACAGTGTTGAGCCAATGTTACATGTCTAGTTACCAACTCTAATGCAAGCCTTAAATAACAGAAATACAAACTTACAAGGTTGTATTACATGGAAGTACATTTTCTTTGATGTGGTCACATTACCGACTAAATTGCATTTCTTAGAAATACGTCTATATGAATACATATTATCTCATTCTCATTATAATGTGTCTTCCTGCCTGTCTGTCTGTTTATCTATCTTTCTTCACCAGGGATGATAAAATGAATAGAGTATATTTCTGTCCAGAGGTTTTGACCTATTTCTGTTTAATTAAATTATCTTAAAGGGCATGTAAAGGCAAAAAAATAAAATCCCATTTTTACTTTCTTTAACGAAAAAGAAACCTATCTCCAATATAATTTAATTAAAAAATGTGTACCGTTTTTATAAGAAACCAGATTGTATGCAGTTAAATTCTCCCTTCATTTACTGCTGTGAATAGGAATTGTCAGATGGTCCCTAACTGCTGAGCAAGGAAACAATCATACTTATGAACAGCAGGGGGAACCCCACCTTACTTCCCAGCCATGCAGAACTCAAGCAGCTTTGTTTATGATGATCCCTAAGCAGCCCAGACCACACTGAGCATGTGCACAGTCTTAGTCTCGCAAAGATGTTTAACAAAGTTACAAGATGGTGACCCTCTGTGGCCAACTTTGAAAGCATAAATTATTTGTTTGATTAGGATTGTGGTGCAATAAGTTCATGTTTATGTTTAGTATACAAAATGCAGCATTTCTAGCCTTATTCTATTTTAGACTTTACATGCCCTTTAAATTAGTAATATGCATCTGACCAGGCAAATGGATATTTGTAACCCACCCCCTCCTAAATAATTGAAATTAATTAATCTATTTGCTTAAATCTGTATATATGGAGATTAAGACACACAATGCTCCTCAATTATAATATTTTACATTCATTCCCACAGGGAGCAGTGATGGTTCTTGGGATAAAGAAAAACTACAGTCTCTCCCTACCCAAGGATCACAAACCTCTCTTAGCCATCCCAACTTGCCTGGACAGCATAACCTTTCAGTTACTCATCCTCTCAACACTCTTCAACAGAATCACCTCCTGCCGAATGGTACGAGATTCTCTCATTCATCTCTCACATAATTAGTTCATCAAACCATCCTTTGCTTTTAATGAAACAGACTGTTTTTACCTATTATGCAATGTGGCAAACAGGAGAGTTAGCTTTGAAACATTCTGAACTGGGGAATCTTGATGGATTTACAAACGTTTTAACAAACGGCCAGTTCATTGGCAATACTAAACTATGATACCCTAACCATTGTTGGTCTATAGGGGCTTACCAATGGGTAAAAACAATTTATATTTTCCAAGGGGTAACTCTGATAAAACAATTAGGACTCATAATAAATCATTTGTTTTCTGTTTTTTGCAGCTTGCATTTTTTTAATATAGAATGATATGTATTATGATCTTTCATTTACATCATGCCAGGGTTAAAATATAAGAGATTAAATGTTGTTGCATATAGAATTAAATATACTATTAACTGTGTTTTTATTATTTTAGGTCAAAATGATTACTTACATTCCATGTTTATTATTTATACGTAGGCCTGGAAATCCCATTTATGATGATGCCCCACCCACTAATTCCAGTAAGTCTACCTCCTGCATCTGTTACCATGGCAATGAGCCAAATGAACCATCTCAGTACCATTGCAAGCATGGCAGCAGCAGCACAAGTACAAAGCACCCCCTCCAGAGTTGAAACATCAGTAATTAAGGTATTTTCTTTTGAGTTTTTCTTTGTATCTGTAACATTTTAATATTCCTATAGATGTTTAAGTGCTAAGTTGAAACTGATAGAAATGTAACTAGTATTATTTATAGTAGTATCTGTGACACAGAAGTAGAGTTGGCTGTAGAACCAGGCATATCATTTGTGGGTACAAAAGTAGGAGAAAGCCTTATATTAACTGATGCAAATGTTTTAGGGATGTAATGTTTCTAAAAAATGACAAGTAAACAAGCAAGTTAAGCATAAGGAACCCAGCCAGCTACATTTCCAGTTGTGTATGACCTCTCCAATTAGAAAGGAATAGATTTACCAAGATGGGAATTAATGCAAGAGAGTAAGAGCCAGCATACACTGGGAGGCACATTTATCAAATTTCGAATTCATGTGAGTTTTTATAAACTCCCATAAAATCGACCAATTGAAATATATTTAAAAATCTATTTTTTATGCGCGGATGAATGTAATCGACCGTAAAACTAGAAACAAATTAGAATCGAATTTGATTCGATTTTAAAAACTCGATTTTCTCCAAAAAAAACTTGAATGTCAGGAAGGCTGCAAACAACATAAAATTGATCCCTGGACCTCTCCCATCGACTTAAATGGCAGTTTTAAAGGGACAGAGTATAATAAATCATGAAAATCGAATTCGAATAACTCCCTAGTCGAATTTGGCAGTTTTGACCATATAATTCAAATTTTGAATTGGAATTTTCCATTGACCCTTGATAAATCTGCCCCTTAGAGGCCTATTTATCAATAGATTAATTTTCTTGGTTTAGAGGTTCTTGAAACCATGACTAAACTCACTTTCTCTAAAGCCAAGCATGAGATTTATTAAAAAATCCAAACTAAAAAAAGCACGGATGGGAAAGCTGTTACTTTTTTGTATTGTTGCACAGTCAAAAACCTCCAAAACCACGAATCAAAGGAAGATCTTCCAGTTGTAAAATGGACGTCTGCCATTGACTACTAAAAGTAAAATAATAAGTTCTAATAATCTATCAAAGTGTAATACAAATATAAACTTATAGCATATCTAAGTTGCATGGTAGCTTTTTCTATATAAAAATAGGTTTTAAGCTTTACTCTATATTATTTCTTGTTTTAAATATATCTATTTTCACAAAATTAAAAATTAATCTAAATGCCACTATATACATTTAAATAAATGTGTGCTTTTAAAATGAAAACATAACTTAATTAGTGAATTGGGCTTGTTTTCATATTACAACTATTTTAAATATTACAATAAGGTGTACTAAAAATGCTTTCATTTAGGTCAAGTGGCTTGAAATTACATTTTGAAGTCTATCTATAATTTTATTCGGTATATTATGTTAGCTGCCTTGGCTCTTAACCAAGAGATTTTTTCGAGTTTGCCCTTTCAGAAATGAGATGAACATTAGATGTCCTTTTATAATAGAATGTTTAGATATATGAGATGGGTGAATAGCAGAAGAGCAGTAACAAGCTTGCATAGCCGAGACTGACAATCGTGAATCACTCAATGCGTGTCTGCCATGACCTGCATTTATGAAGACATGAAGGTTTTTTTCTGCTATTTTTTTTTAATTTGACAGTGGTGTAGTTTACATGATTCTCTATTTCTTACTTTTCCTACTTTTTAAATTTTTTTTAATATAATAAAGTTGTGCTTTAGTTGTATTCCACTTGTAGTCACATAACCTAGAAAGAGAGTATATAACATTGTCGAACAATGTGTAAATTACAGGTTAGAGATGTGTAATCCTTTCTTTTTTTGTAGGAACGTGTGCCAGACAGTCCTTCTCCTGCTCCATCTCTAGAAGATGGTCGAAGACCGGTCAGTCATCCATCGTCACACAGAAGCAGCAGTGTCTCTAGTTCTCCAGCAAGAACTGAAAGTTCCTCAGACAGAATTCGTATGTAACATAAAACTGATTTTCATAATCACATGCCAGTACAATTTAATTTAGTTTCAGATTTAGGTAAAGTGAGCCTTTTAATCAATAAACAAATAATAATAATAATATAGGTTATACTGTATATCATGTTTGTTTTTATGTATTCACTTTAAATTGGAATCGGAATGCTGCTTTCCCTTACTCAGCCAGGAGACATTAGTTTCAGTGACCAACTGCAGGATAAATATGATAGATCATGAACAGAAAGATAATAAAGTAGATCCCCCATTTTAAATTTTTTAGAGGACCCCCAAAAAAAAGGACCAAGGGAAAACAGTGTAAAATTCGGGAAAACTTAAAATGAGGGTATTTAAAATTGAGGTTTCACTGTAATAATCTAGCTTCAAATTTTAAATTAATCTTAGATATCAAGGTTGAAAAAGGCAGAATAGAAATGTAACATTATTTTAAATTAAAGATCAGTTGCAAAGTTGCAGTACTACTATTTATTTACTGTAAAGCAAGTTTCTTTTGCAGTTCTGATGAGAACCAAATGAACTTCTTGCAAATACTTAACATAAAATTTATGTTAGTGTCGTGTGTGCAAAATATTTTCTCTTCTGGTGCTATAATAATAAAATACCATTGAAATTGTTTTAATTAGCCAGTTTTTGTGGGGGGAGGAGTGCCTAAAAATCTGTCACAATTATATTGCAAACAACTATAACACTAAGGGGGTTATTTGCTAAAATCTGAATTGATCTAATTTTTTTATTAAACAAGGCTCGACCAAACTCCCATCCATGATTTTGCCTTATTTATCATTAAAAGAATAACATAAAACATGATAAAATTGACCGAAAACTGGAACTGTAAAGTTTTTTGGACTTACTCAAATCGCTTAATTTTTTGGGGTTATTGCCCGAAAAACCACAAATTTTTCAGATTATCAAACTAATCCTAGCATAGACCACAATATCTTCAGGGGTTATTTACTAAAATCTGAATTTATGTAATGTTTTTTATTAAACAAAGCTTGACCAAACTACCATCCATAATTTTGCCTTATCTAACATTAAAATAACTTGAAAAAATAATATCTCAGAAAGACTCGATAAAATCGAGCAAATTTTTTTCCGGACTTTATTCCCAAATTTCCCAATTTATTCATGCCAAACCCAGCACAGACCATGATACCCTCAAATTGGGATAGGGACATCTGCCATTGACTTATACATTGACATTATACTTTGACAAGATTGAGATGCTGGGTTTTCAGATTCTGGCTTTTTGCAGCATAGGGGTATAATAAATCTCAAAAAAATTGAGTTTTTGTCCCAAAAAGCCAGACCAGACAAAATCTAGTTTTAGTAAATAACCCCTAATTGTTATTTTTGTAGAGACTAGTGTGATCTCTTGTTGAGAAAATATCCCCAATTTACAGATTAAGATGAAGGTCCGTTTGGGACCACATATTATGTGTTAGTTGACAACCCTGAATTTGCTGTATCAGAGTTTTACACCAACACTTTTGTGTGCTCGATAAAGCAAGTATAATTCACCTATTTATGAACCGATGTAGAAAAGTTTGCAAGAGATGAAATGAAAGGGGGAAATCCCTTATTCTTAGGGGTGATACA